>NC_141687.1:1225063764-1227463764 GCF_964263255.1 Lissotriton vulgaris
TTCTACCTCCCCAGGGAGCATTCCCTTCCGTCCCTCTGGACAGGGAATCCAAAAGGGTTGGAATTACTTAGGAATAAAATGTTTTGCTCCTCCAGCCTGCATTGCAGTTTGTGAATACCACATGCTTATTGGGCCGTTTCTCCAATTTCCTTTGGGAGACGGTTGTGCAAATAATACAGGTCCTGGGGAGGCCCGGGCTATGCTCTCTTAGACAGTTAGATGGGAGAGATGCAGCAAACTCACCAGCAGGTGTGGGCTTGAAATGACTCATTCGCTGGGCAAAGCAGTTTCATCGCCGGTGGTCTTACGGCGCCATGTCTGACTTAGAACGTCTGGCTTCTCGGGCTCTCTCCAGGCTAATTTGATGGACATGCTCTTTGATGGCTCCCATCTGTTTTGTGAGAAGGTAGAATCAGCCCTGGAATGGTTCAAGGATTCTTGTTCTATGATCAGATCCCTGGGCCTTTCTACAACACGTCATGGCTAGTCTAGCTTTCGACCCCTGGGTGGCAACGGAAGATGGTTTCAGGCATGTCAGCCCTATCCCAGCCACCGTCCAGTGCAGACTTACCAAGTTGTGCGGGAACATGAATGTGGCTCATTCTCTCCTAGGAATGGAAGCCTGAAGTCGTTCACCACCCTGCCCTCAGCAGCTTCAGCCTCCAAGCACTCCTAGTCTGACTCTGCAAGACCACGTCTCTCCAGCGGGAGGGAGAATCCATCTTCCCCACAGGAGGTCCATAACATTGGACAAGTGAGTCTTGTAAATCATTCAGGCGGGTTATTCTCTGCCTTTCTTTACTTTGCCTCCTCCTACTCCGCCACTTCAAGAACGGCTGGTGGAAGATCATTTAAAAATGCTCGAAGAGTAAGTTACAGCTCTCCTGGCCATGGGGGCTAGAGAGGGTCCCGGTTTCAGAAGTAGGCAATGGCTGTTATTCCTAGTACTTTCAGATTCTGATGAACTGGTTACGGCCCATTTTAGATCTTCGGCCGTCAATCTCTTCCTCGGAAGGAGTTGTTCAAGATGCTTACTTTAGCTCCGGTCTTGTCTGCTCTAAACCAAGGAGACTGGATGGTAGGGTAGTTCACATCCCCATCTTGTCGAGCCTCAGGCGTTACCTGCACTTCAAGATAGGCCACAAGCACTTTCAGTTTACTGTGCAACCCTTTGGCCTTACCAGTGCCCCTTGGTTGTACACCAAGGTGATGGCGGTTGTTGCAGCTCATCTGAGCAGGTTTGGGACTTCAGTCTGCCCGTACCTCGACAACTGGCTGTTGAAGGCATCCTCATCCCAGGCTTTCGTCTCCCACCTTTAGACTATAGCGAACCTTCTGCATTTGCTGTGGTTCTTTATAAACGTGCTGATTTCACACCTGATCCTTTTCCGATGCTCCCTTCCATCAGAGCTGTTCTGGACACAGTGACGTTTTGAGCCCATACTCCTGAGCAGCAAGTCCAGGATATTCAGGTTATGATACTGATGTTTCAGCCCCTATCCTGGATTTCGGTGAGACTGACTCTGAGGTTGTTCGGCCACATGGCCTCCTGCATCCTGTTGGTAAAGCGTGCCAGGTGGTGTTGTAGTAGTGGGCCTCAGCCAGGCCTACCAGTGCTAGGGGTTCTCCCTTCTCTGCCCAGAGTCCTCAGACCAATAGGAAGACGTTGGCACAGAAACTGGAATAGAAAAGACAGAGTTTATTAAACCTCATGAGGTGGAACTACTTTCACACAGCACCCTTCGGTAATGTCTGAAGTAGCAGACTGAATGGAAGGAGCTTGGTTCCTTTTATACCCACTCAGGGGCCCAATGAAGGCGGTACAAGTACAAAATGCTGATTTTAGGTGCATATAAGGTCATACAGAAAGTGTACAGGCAACAAGAGGGAGGAACTAAGTTTGCTAATTCTGGTGGACACATCCTGACAGTAACAGACTACAGCAGCTACAAGCTCAACTGAGCATGTGTGAAGGTGGAGGATGCTAAATAAATCTCGTCTCTAGGCAGATTTCAAGAGCAGTTAACAGAAAGGTCGGACAGAGCACGTGGCAAACAAAATGGCTGACAGAAATACAAAATGGATTCCACAAAACGGACAAGATAGTCTCTAAATACAGGATATCTTCTGCTAATGCTTAACCTAATTGCTGCCAAATTACAACAGACGACCCTTTCAGCATTAGCTGAAAACATTCGTTTATCTGGGGTAATCTAGATAAGCATCATGTACATTGATGCTCATCATCTCAGTGATTTCTTTATTTAACATTTGTTGTGCTTTTAATTATGCAATATTTCTTTTGGCAGGTGTACAAGCAGTGATACACATGGAGCAAAGCATAGGACCACATTGTATACAAGTTCAGCATGTAAATAGTATCACCAGTAGTATACATAGAATAGTCAGTAGCTTCCAGCCCCAAGTAATAAAGAGTGTCCATATCCAGTTCGAAAATGTCCATGTTCCAGTCTCTGTGTGAATTTCTGCAGCAATCTTATGCAGTTTTGAGATTGCATCATATACTGAAGGTAAGTGATCAGGTATAAATACGCAACAACTGCTACCGATGATGCGACATGCACCACCTCGATCAGCCAAAATCACATCAAGCACCATTCTGTTTTGGAGTGCTACAATCCTTGCAATTTGCAGTTTCTCTGTAATATTCCCAAGTGCCATTGCTGTTTAATTGGTAACAGCTTCCACAACACAAGTCAATCGCCTTATCTTTCTGCTATTCAATGCAGCACCCACAAAGAAGAACAGTCCCAAATTGAAATCAACATATTGTTGCAAAGTGGTATCAGTCTGATCGTCCTCATCTGTACTTTGGAAATGTCATTATACGACTTTAAATTTCGGTGATACGATGGAGGGGCCAAGAACACAGGTGGTAACAAAAATGATATGTAACATACCCCAGACCACCCAACCGGTATTTGATAGTATCCTTTATTACCACACACAAAATACTTATGTGAAGACGTAAAACTGCTGTTATTAGCACCTTCAATAGTCAATGTCAAAATCCATTCACTCCGTCCTACTGGAATTCTTCCAGCACTGCCAATACATAAATCTGCTTTAGCTCTGGTCACAGAAATTACAAAAGGTCCAGTGTTCTTGAGGTTCCTCATATTCGAGAAGACATATGATGTTGACATATTGTCCGGTTGATACTCTTCCCATTTAGTCCCTTCAGCTTGAGGATAACCATCTTTTTCCTGATAGCATACTTTATTTAAGTGAAAGATAATTTCACCTACTGAAGGTTTTCCGGAAGCAAACAGAAGTGCATACCAAGCTTGACAAGATCCATTATGGGAAAATGGTAGAGGAATAAAGGGTGTTCCTCCTTTTCTTTTAGTGTGCAGGTATCATCCCACACACCCAACAGTTGGTAGCATTCGTGGCATTGTGCGTATGATGCAACATCTGCATGAATGTATTATTTAGGTAGGATTGTCAATGCTTCTGCTCATGGTAGGGAAGCGTGAAGTAATGATGTTCCACTGGAGCTGGAGTTGTGGTAACAAAAAGCAGTTGAGCAGGAGGTACTTTCTCAACAATCCAGGTGATTATTGCCATAACTACCAGAGTAACAACAAACCCTATAGCACAAATGATTCTTTTGTTATTCATTTCAGCAACAGCGATAATTGATCTTTCTAAAAACTCGTTGAAAACAATCATTGGAACTCTTATCCCTGGGCAGCCGTTGATTTCTTCACCATGGGCCAAGACGGGTGTCACTACACTACGCAGGACTGATCCCGCTCCCCTTGCCACATTGGCATTCCGTTTCACTAACCCAGGGCAGTAGCTCAACCATTCTTTTTCGGCAAAGCAGATTCTTTCAGCTGATATTGGGATTCTCCAGCGATCGTGTGGTCCGGGAAGACTTCCGCAGATTCGTCAGTTGAGATAGCTTGACCTTTCTCCATCTCCAGAATCTCTCGATGGTCAGTCAGCACAGCAGATTCCACCAAGGTAGGCGACACACGTTTGCAGTGTGTGCTATGGACCCAATTCTTCTTGTTTGTCACTCGAACTGCTGTCCTTGTCGCAAGGAGCACCTGCTCCGGTCCTCGGCTCCAAGCTGTTCGATCTGTCGAAGACCTTGACCATCACGTGGTCGCCAGGACGGAGTTCGTGGGCCTCAACAGTAGATCTGTCAGGAAGCGCTTCTCGAACCTGTTGATGAATAGAGATCAAACTGTCGGTTAACTGTGCCAAATAATCATTCAACAGAACACAAGGAACTTCATGTATGGGGCGTGGTTTAGGAACTCCCCAAATGTTCATCGGTCTTCCAAATACTATCTCATACGGTGTAAGCCCAGATCGTGAGTGTGGCACCGATCTTATGGAAAACAATGCCAAAGGTAGTGTATCTGGCCATTTTAAAGACGTGGAAGCTAGTATTTTCACCAACTTTAATTTTAAAGTAGCGTTGTACCTGTCCACTAATCCTGATGATTGCGGGTGGAAGACTGCATGGAATTTCTGTTTGATCCCTAATCCTTTCAGGACATGCTCAACAACTTGCCCAATAAAATGAGGTCCGTTGTCACTCCACAAAATCTTACAAACACCATATCTAGGGAAAAACTCCTTTAGTGGTGAGAGCAGTATTATCCTTTGTAGGTTATGCCTCTATCCATTTGCTGAAGGCACATACCACCACTAAGACATATTTCAGATTATTGCAGCGTTTGAGTTACATGTAATCCATCTGCAAAACTTCAAAAGGTGCGGTTGATGTAGAAAACCCTCCTGTAGGAGTCTGTGTCCCTTTTCCAGGATTATACTGTCAACAGATCAAACAGGACTGTACTACTCTTTTAGCTGTGCTGGCAATTTCAGGATGCTCCCAAACTTGCGTAAGCAATTTAGTTATTGCTAGAGCTCCAACATGTGCCAGCCCATGTGCCGTTTGAACCATAGGTTGTTAATAGACTGCAGGCAATTTCCACTTATTCATTTCTTTGTTACGCCAACTGCCCTCATCGTCTAACATTCCTTCTTTAGACCATTGCTCAAGTTCTTCCACAGAGGCAGATCTCTGTATATCCAATACTTCCTCTCTAGCATCATGCCAAAGCTCAGCTTGTGATTTCACTATGAACATGGATGTAGTGCTTCGCTGCATCGCAGTCTAATGGGCAAATCTGCAAGGGCATTGTCTTGTCCTATTTTGTCAATGATTTTCTTGTGTGCGCTACACTTCATAATAGCAACTTTCTTTGGGTATGTAAGTGCAGTCAAGAGATTGTGCACTAATTCTCCGTGCATTATCTGCTTCCTGTGGGATGTAAGAAAGCCTCTTTCCTTCAAGAGTAGGCCAAAATCACGGACCACTCCAAAAGCATAGCGGCTATCCGTGTAAATCTTCACACACAAGTCAGTGCTAAGTTCACACGCTTGTGTCAAAGCTATTAGTTCAGCTGCTTGAGCCGACTTCTGAGGTATGCGAGCTGTTTCCACTACTGTCTCAAGCGTGGTAAATGCATAAGCAGCTGAAGTTGTGCCATCTGGTAACTTCAAACAGGACCCATCAACCCACAGTTCCCCATCTTCATCTGAAAGGGGCGTATCTTGCAAATCGATGCGACCCTTTGTCTGTTCCTCAGTAAGAAATATACAGTCCTTTGACTGATACTGAGTCGCAGGATATGGCTGGGTTCAGTGTGTCAGACGAGCACTAGTTAAGTTTTGTGTCTTAGCCTGAATCAAAAGGGCATCTACTGCATGGGGTACTAGCACCAACAGTTTGTGCGACAAAACTATCCCTTCACTCTGACGTATGGACACAGCTGTCGCTGCAACTGAACGGAAGCACCCAGGCAACGCACAAGCAACAGGATCAAGGACAGCTGAAAAGTGTGCGCAGGGATGCTGCTTGTCCCCGTGTGTCTATACTAAAACTGACCATGCTTTCTCGTGTACAAAGAGTGTAAAAGCCTTTGTGTAATCTGGTGTGCCTAACACTGGTGCAGAGCAGAGAGCTTGTCTCTTAACTGACGAAAAGCGTTTTGGCATTCATCTGTCCATGGAAGGGGGATCGGAGTGTTTTTAGTCAAAAGCGCTAGCAGGGGTTTAACAATGTGTGAAAAGCCCGATATCCATTGCCTACAAAACAAAGTCAAACCAATGAACGCACGGACATCTGTCTGTGTGGAAGGTACTGGGGTGTCTAAAATTGCTTGAATGTGATCTGGTGTCAATGCACGGCCCTCCTTAGACAGAAGGTGACCTAAGTAGGTTACCTTTGGTCTACAATATTGCAATTTCTTTCGTGATACTTTATGATGGTGTGTAGCAAGAAAAGAACGATTCAGAAAAGGGGGTGGTGATGAACAGAGTGTCTAAATTAAGCAGACCACTCTTACCCAGTCCAAAGATCAGGGCTTGATCCATCACCGTTTTTTAGCTCACTGCACCATCCCAGCTCAGAACCTGGCTACATGCAAATTAGTCTGTCCCTGGCCCAGTGCATCATGGGAACAGGGCAGACCAGACTACCAAGCCAATTCTTCACTGGAAGGAGACAAGCTTCCGGGGACCGGTTTCTGGCATTTCAGCCGTCGTCGGCCCGGCTTGCTTGAATCCTGATGGTGCAGTGAGCAAGGGACTCATGTCTGAGTATACCCTGCCACACCTATAGTGGCCAAAAACGATTCAGAAAAGGAAGTGGTGATTAACAGCGTGGAAGGGTATACTCCGATGTGAGTCCCTTGCTCATTGCACCATCAGGATTCAAGCAAGCCGGGATGATGACGGCTGTAATGCCAGAAACCGGTCCCCGGAAGCTTGTTTCCTTCCCAGTGAAAGAATTGGCTTGGTAGTTTGGTTTGCCCTGTTCCCATGATGCACTGGGACAGGGACAGACTAATCTGCATGTAGCCAGGTTCTGAGCTGGGATGGTGCAGTGAGCTAAAAAACGGTGATGGATGAAGCCCTGATCTGTTGACTGGGGTAGGAGTATTCTGCTTAATACAGAAACTCTGTCCATCACCACCCCCTTTTCTGAATCGTTTTGTCCACCATAAGCGTGGAAGGGTATACTCAGATGTGAGTCCCTTGCTGATTGCACCATCAGGATTCAAGCAAGCCGGGCCGATGACGGCTGTAATGCCAGAAACCGGTCCCCGGAAGCTTGTTTCCTTCCCAGTGAAAGAATTGGCTTGGTAGTTTGGTTTGCCCTGTTCCCATGATGCACTGGGACAGGGACAGACTAATTTGCATGTAGCCAGGTTCTGAGCTGGGATGGTGCAGTGAGCTAAAAAACCGTGATGGGTCAAGCCCTGATCTGTTGACTGGATAGGAGTTTTCTACTTAATTCAGAAACTCTGTCCATCACCACCCCATTTTCTGAATAGCAAGAAAAGAAAGCAAAGACAAAGTACATTTTTCACACTGCTCAGGCGTATCAGCTGCCAACAAGATGTCCTCGACATATTGTATGAGAGCCACTCCTTCAAAGTAAAGGAATCCAGTTGTCGTTTTAAGGCTTCACTATAAATACTAGGACTCTCAGTGTACCTTGAGGAACTCTACAAAATCTGTATGATCAATTATTCAGAGTGAAACCGAACAAATACCGGCTATCAGGATGAATAGGAATCGAGAAGAAAGCATTCTTCAAATTGATTACAGAAAATGTAGTTGCTGTTGGAGGGACCAGGGTAAGTAATGTCGTTATGCCAGAAACCACAGGGTACTGCGGTACTACAATCTTGTTGACTTCTCTTAAATCAATGATGAATCTATAAATCCTGGTGTCAGTATCTTTTTTCAAAATGGAAAAAATTGGACTATTGTAAACATTGTAAGGAACTTCTTCCACAACCCACTCTTTAATCAAATCATGAACAATGCGTGTAAGTGCTTCTTCTCTAGATATGTTATACTGAGGCAGTCTTGGCAAAGAAGCACCATCCTTGACACTAATTTGCACTGGCGGAATAACCATTTGCCCTACATCGGTTTCTGAAGTAGCCCACAAAGTACTAGGTAGTGAAGCTAATGCAATGTCCTCTTTAACAATACAGGATCTCTCAATCACAGGGTAGTTGTCATTCAAAATAACCTGTACTCCTTCCGGAGAACATCGTATCGTAGCCCTGAAATACTTGAGCATATCAAGACCCACAATATTATCTGGTGTGTTTGGAGAAAGCAAAAACGGACATGGAGCAATAAACTTATCAACATGGAATGCAAGTGGTTGCGACAGTGGGCTAAGGGAAGGTGTTCCATCGAAACCTATCAATGTAATAGTTAAGCCAGACATGGGAGTCCTAGGAACCAATTGTTTAGACAAGGCGCTACAAGTAGCTTCTGTATCAACCAGAAACTGATCAGTAGAACCCAAAACATGTGCTGTATCATAGGGACCCCTCTGATCTACTGGAACTTCAACTAATTCCTTACCCCATCCTAGGCAATCCTATGCATAAGCAGAATCTTGTAAATCAGACGGCACATAGTCGGACACTTGATATTGGTTCCTTCTATCAAAAGTGTTAAACCCATCCTGCCCACGTGTATTAGCATCAAACCCAGCGCGATCATTCGTGCTTCCTCTAGGCCCTGAATATCCTGAGCAATTTCTAATTTATCCCCGATCACGTGGACACTGCTGAGCACGCAGTACTGGACAATCAGAAAGCCAATGTCCAAATTTCTTGCAGTACGCACACTGATCAACAGACAAATTCGAACGAGTATAGGAAGGAAAGGACGAACCATAAGATCCACGTCCACCTCTATCATTACCTCTAGAAGGCGGGCCATTAGCTTGGGCCAACATAACCTACGTTTTCAACTCTTTAGTCTTTTTGTCCTCATTACTTTTAGCTTCTGTAGGAACGTGGCTACCTGTCTATGGTTACCCCAGAATCTTGCCTTGTGTTTAGCTGGTTTTCGACTTAGTTGGCCTGGTTCCCTGCTAATCAGGGCCCCAGGCTATCTGCTCTCTCTGTAAGATGGATTCTATGTACCCTAGGTGCATAACTAGATTGGCTTGGGTCACCTTATCAGCCCCTGTACAGAGCACTATAGGTGCCCAGGGCATAGGTGCATCCAAGGCCTACCAGGGGCTACAGCATACCTTTTGCCACCCCTGGCTGGCTATCTAAAATTGACACAACTGGCTGATCACTCAGCTGGGGTAAGGTGGTGTAATCACCCCTTGCTTAGATATAGTATGCCTATATCTAAACCTAACTGGACACATATATACCTATCAGTCACTCCTATGGCAGGCCTTAACAATCCTGGAGGCAGAGTGCTTGGTTTTATGTGAGATGGGGCTCTAGCATGAGCTGAGCCTGTCTGCAGCTGTCGGGACCAATTCCCTAAGCTGTTCTGGGATAATATCATACCATATACTATTAAGTGCATTATAATCCTCGCGGTTATATAGCAACTTTGGTTTGGCTTTATCAAAACATGTCGTGTAAGGTGTCATACGATTTGGAATACTATCCCCTCGACAGTCCTGTCGACGGGGATAGCATTCCACTCCTCTAGAGGGAGAAGACATGTTACTTTACTGAAACGCGGTTGATTTTTAAAAGAGCCTCAGATCCACAAAATGGATGCTTCTGCCACAGACCCGAGTCTGACCTCCTGCTGCTGACCGAAACTCAGCAGAGGAGGCCTGGACAAAGGCTTTCCTGTCGCAGGGAGGTGTTACACCACCCCAGGCAGGAGATAGTGGATTGTAGCAGGGAGGTTTGAAAGACACCAGACACTGCCTGGGGCGCACAAGGCTGCCCCTTGCATAATCCGGCCAAACCGGTTCTGGGGCACACCAGCCCCTGTCCCAGCGCGGCCTGGATCAAAGGGAAAGGGGTGTATCCACCCCCTTCCTGGGTCCCACCCATAGGAGGGGACATAGCACGTAATCCATGCCCCTAGATGGTATAAGAATGGGAGCAGTGCCAACGCACTCAGATTATCCTGATGAAACATTTGAAACGAAACTCTGGACCCTTCGACATCCTACTCAACGTAGAAGACTGAAGAATCTCCCTTGTGGTCAAGTAGTGACCACCCTGTGCAAACAGGCACCATCCAGCACCTCAACGTCTGCTTTGTTGCAGTTCCCGCCGGAACTCAAGCAACAGAGATCGACGAGATCAAGCTGGCCTGCCTTCTTACAGCCCGATCCACAGTCCCTGCAGAGCTGAGACCCGTGGAGGCGACCGGAAGCGTGGGGCACGCCATCTTGAAAAGACCACGAGACGCTGACTGTGCAGCCCACGAGTGACCCTCGAAGCTGTACACCGGGGTTTGAGAAGCCCCAACCCAGAGCCACTTTTGCACCGAAGCTCACCCCTCTACACTCGACGAGTGCTGCGTGGGGCCCTTCTGCTTTCTTTGGCTCAACCCATTGGCCTAGTCACTTGCCAGCTGGCTTGTGGCCCCTGTCCAGGCGAAAACCTAAATACGACTTGTGATTCGGGTTGTTCCAGACTTGCACCCGCTCCTCTGAAAAGGAGCACCCACTCTGACCCTCCTGGTCCGAGTGAGAAGCAATCTTCCAATCCCGCGTGGATTGCTCTTGCGAAGTGTTGTTTGCTCTGATCTTGAAGCCGACGGTGAGAGCCTGCGTGGGACAGCTCGTGACCCGCTCCTGGACGTCGCAGATGCCCCAGAGCCCACGTGGCAGCGGAGAGAAGCTCCTCGACAACCACCTGATTGCGCTCAACATTGCCCGGTTCCGTCCTGGTCACTGCTGAGTGACCCCGACTCTGTCCCCTCTGCTTTCAGGTACTTTTCTACTCAGATCCACCCTTGGATCACACCGGACACTTCTCCTTCACATCGCCTGCAGCATCTTCAGCTTCAAGCACCAACAACCTGCGTGACGAAACCCGACGCCACTTCGACCCTATGCACCCGCTTCCTGTGGGTGAGGTAACTCAGCAACGCCGGTGTTCCCACACTGGTACACACCTCTAGGGTCTGTGTCTAAAGTTTTATCCTTATAGGTTAAGCGGAAGTATCCTTAAACTCTAACTGTGTAACTTTTACACACCATTGACTTTGCATTGGTGCATGCGTGTCCTTTAAGCGCTGCACCCGAATCCCGCGGGCTTTTCCCGACTTCAGCATTGCTTGTCCCGACTGCTCCCAGCGATTCCCTAGGCCTAACCACTGTTCGATTGTTATCTCTTATACCACTTTCTTAATATATGGTTTGAGTGGCCACCCGCCCTCATCCATAATTGTGCAACTTTCATATGTCATCCTGTGCTTTTGATTTAACGCTTGTGCCCCTTTGCTCATAAAGAGTACTGGGGATTATTTTAGAAATAAACACATATATTTTTATAATATATACTTGTGTGGTGTCCTTCCATTTGATATTACAGGATTGTGATTGGTAAAACAGCTTGCTTAACACGACCTCTTGAGTTTAGCCTTGAAGGCTGCTTAGTCCATGCTACCACTAGGATAGCTTGTCTAATAAGGTTGACTTACAACCAGACACCATAAGGAATTGTTTGGACTGATACAAGGTGGTTCCAGAATTGGAAACATCATATATAAGGCCAACTTCTCACAGCTTCTTATTCTTGTCGTTCATAATACTGAGAAACCGGAGAAGAGGTAG
Source organism: Lissotriton vulgaris (assembly GCF_964263255.1). NCBI lineage: Eukaryota > Metazoa > Chordata > Amphibia > Caudata > Salamandridae > Lissotriton > Lissotriton vulgaris. Next base: position 1,225,075,397 of record NC_141687.1, read on the forward strand.
TCCATGAACTCTCACTGGCCTTCAGGCGACCAGCTATTCCTGGCAAAAGGTTTGCGACCTATTTATCGACAAACAGATGCCTACCCGTGTAATCTGTCAATGACTGGACACTGAAATCGTGGAATGCCTCCAAAGCGTGTAAAGAAATCTGAAACCGATTCGTCTGCCTTTTGCTTACACAAAGCTAATACAGTCCAATCTATCTTTTTAGGGGGAATAATCGTTTTTAACTTAACTAATATAGCTGTAGGGAGATCTAGAATTAACTGACATGGTTTCTGTGCAGGTTCTCTATCTTCATCTGACTGCTCTAAATCTTTCCACAATGCTCCAAATGTCGCAAGATCATCAATTTTACGCACAGTTCTCCACATATCGGGCGGTAATATTAGTCCAAAAAACAAATCAATATCAGACAAAGTCATAGTACAAGAGCTAATGGCACCCTCAACTTCCTCATAAAAGGCTGCTGGATTCTTTCGCGGATCAGGCAATGCATTTTTAAGTGCCATAACATCTGCTCTATTCCAAGGAGTGTAAACACAATTATATATAAAATAACCTTTTGCATCAATAGAAGTCTTATCACTTGTACCCGTCTCTTTAGGAGGAACACATAAAGGCGCAGCTTCCCGCATGGGTTTCACATTAATTACAACATTCTTATCTGTTTCAGGAGTAGAAGTTCGTGCCATGCTGATTTGGGATGTTTGTGCAGCTGTATCTGCTGCCTTTTTCTCCTCTCGCAAACGGGCTGCTTCAACATGCACTTTAACCAAGCGTCTGATTGTGTCAGCCACCTGGGAGAAGACAAAAAGACCTTCACGTAGTTGCTTACAATCAACTGCTACATCATCGGGCTCCATTTTTGCTGAATATTTTCTAAACCGTTTGCTAACTTCTGCGGCAAATGTATTGGTAAAATATATTTGCTCCCTTTCCTGCCAACCTTTTATACTATCTAAAAGTTCAGAAGCAGTGGCAGTACTACGAAGGGCTTTACGCGCAGCAGATCTAATCTGAGACGCACGATCAGCAGATAACATTGAGCGAGTTTCTCTAGCTTTGTCCTGGTCTCTAGGAGAGTCCTCATCTGACTCCTAAGGAGCAGAAGGAAGGGTATACGGAGGTGGACAACAATCTAATAAGAGAGAATCATCTTGGGGTTTAATAAGAATAGGATAAAGAGGCCTACGAACAGCGTATTGGCCATTTACCTGTAAATTACGCTCCCTATCTTCCCTCTTTAATTTCTCTATTTTTCATTTCCAATGCTTTCGCATGAATGGTCTTACTTTGTTCTTTTTCAATCAAGGCATGCTCACGCTTCATTTGCGCACGCACTTCTTACTCCCACATTCGCACACAGTCAAACATATCTTGCCTAGCCTTTCGCTTGAACATTTGTTGCTCCATATACTGAATCTTTCGCAAATCAAATGACCCATGCATAGGCCAACGCAACTCAGGATCCGTACGAGTGTATTTATTTCATAACGTGCTGTACATTATGGAAGAAATACAATACTTAATATACATGTCCCTATTAGGCGTCCCCTCTGGGGGGGCCGGTTGTACTTCGTCGAGTTTCAAACTGGTACCACTACAAAAGCAACACATCCTACGAAGTGTGCTGGAAACAGGCATGCCAAAAATAGTGCAGAATATGCAGTATTATAATCAAAGTAGCGCTTAAGGTACTCTTCGTACGTTGCACCGTTCAAACAAATTCAAATAGAGAAAAATCTCCTCATTACTTGCCTATATGAATTGCAATGCATATATAATTATAAAAAAAATACTAATATTGGCAAATCTTACAAACAAAAGCCGCAGTAAGTGTTACTAAACTACCTTACCAATCAAAGGCATCAAAAAACAACAGCAAATGCAGCAGAACGGCTCTTATCAATCAAATGGTGTCCAGGTTCCAGCTCCCAATGTCTCAAATCGACCAAATGGTTACTGCACGGCGAATCAACAGAAGAGATCTCAGTCGAGGACTGGCGCCACCTGGATGGTCCGATCGTCCGGGCGACGGTCTGGCGCGGACGGGCGCAGACGGGCTTGCCTTTGGCGCGAAGGCGTGCCAAAAGCAAGCCTTTCTGCGCCCGTCCGCGCTAGACCGTCGCCCAGAGCTCGAACAAGTTATCAATGCAATGCTGTGTTACACAAGTAAGGAATTAAGAGCTTTAAACCCCCTTAATCTGCAGGCCCTTACCTTTCCCCCCATAAATGACCTGTCTCTGGCTAATCAGCATACATCTGCCTCGAAGTGCAGAAGAGTACAATTACGGAAACATGTTAATGCCAAATCATTGGTTTCAGATGTAACCAGTATCCCCACTACAGTTAACGCCCTTTACTTTAACTCCAGGTCTGTGCCCAAGCATGCAGTAGAACTTTGGAGTCTCCTGGATGCCGAGCTGCCAGACATCTGTTTTATCACGGAGACTTGGTTGCATAGCCTGGCCTCCTCTGATGTCACAATAGTGTTCCCGTCAGAATACCACTTGGTTAGACAGGATAGGGAGTTTGGGAAAGGAGGTGGCATTGCTAATGCTGCCAAAGCTCCCTGTGTGATCAATGTTTTAGAGTCCTGGACCACCGCCACACTAGAAATCCTGATATTTAGACTGGAAACCCCCTGATGCTGAAACATGGGGAGTAGCTCTGGTTTATAGACCCCCTGGTCCGATAACCACCTTTGTTAACCAGCTGCTAGATACGATTGCATCTCATGTACTTGCAGTGGACAATTTTCTATTTCTTGGGGACTTCAACTTTTATGTAGATTTGTTGTCCAATCCTGATACTTGCCATCTAACCCAAGCTGTGGACACACTTGGGCTAACTCAGAGGATAGAGGGTCCTACTCATCTAGCAGGTCATACACTAGATCTAATATTTACAAACTCAACCAATGTAACCACCGAACCTCCAGTTTCTTTACTATGTACTGATCACTATTTAGTGAAGTTTGGCATGTCCATGAACCTCATTAGGAAACTAGACCCTAAGAGTGACATTTTAATTCGGCCATGGCGTAAACTTTCTCCTGAAGTGTTTAACCTGTACTTTAAGCCCCCCACTGATCTCGTCTTCGGTTAATGTGGAAGAAGCTACCGACACGTTGGACTCCGCCATTGTGGCTGCACTGAACAAAGCTGTCCAAGGTTAGAGTCAAAAATAAAGCCTCCCCTTGGTTCACGGACGTATTGAAAATTGATAAGAAATTAAGTAGAGCAGCCGAACGTAAGTGGAGAATCAATAAAACTGAGGAAAATCGGAAGTTATATAAGAATTTTCATTGCAACTACATAAAAAATATCAAATTAGCTAAGAAAACTTATCTCACCCATAGAATAAATAATGCCGCCCAATCAGGAACTCTATAAAATACTAAAAGAATTCTCCGCCCCCGTGTGGAACAGTCTTCCTTTCTCCCCTCTCAAATGTGGGTAGACTCTATCGCATTCTTTTTTTGATAATAAAATTAAAACTATCTACTCCTCCTTTCCTCCTTATGACCTTGTCTTCCACGACTCTAGTATCGATCAACCTGGGTTGGCCCCGACCTTTGTAACGAGTAATGTCCCGGTGCACATGGAGTTCGATCCTAATACCACCACGGAAGTACTGGAGGGCCTGTACCATGCTTATGCCTTTAATCACCAATGCTTTGACCCCAATTCTGAACATGTCTGTAGATCAAGCCAGGGTTCCTGTGAAATGGAAACATGCTTACATTAAATCCATCCTGAAAAAATCTTCAGCGGATCCCAACCTGTCATCCAATTATCGCCCAATTTCCCTCTTGCCTTTTTTTGGCAAGGTGTTAGACCACCTCATTAATAAACGGCTTACTGTCCATCTAGAAAAGCATGGTCTTCTTGACTCTTCCCAATCCGGCTTTCGAGCTTCTCACAGCACAGAGACGGCGGTTATTGAGGTCATTGACAACATTAGGCTTACCTTAGAGAAGAAGGACTCAGTGATCTTGGTTCTTTTAGATCTGTCGGCCTCCTTTGACACCATCTCCCACAGCATTTTGAGACATCGGCTGTGGGAGGTGGGTGTCCGAGGTAAAGCCCTCGCCTGGTGTGAAAGCTATCTGGCTGAATGATCCACTACCGTGGTTGCTGACGCATTGACGTCCTGTAGTTACCCGGTAACTGTAGGGGTCCCACAGGGATCGATACTTAGTCCCACCTTTACCTTACCCCTCTGGCGGGGATCATCAGAGCGCACGGTTTTCAGACCGTGTCCTACGCCGATGTTACCCAACTGCTGGTTAGCTGTGACTCTGAACTTGGGAGCACCCAAGTTCGCTTTAAGAAATGCATGGTCCAAATTAACAAATGGATGAGTGCCAACAAGCTACAACTCAACAGAAGTAAATCAGAAATCATCTTGTTTGGAAAGACCGCGGACTTCTGGTCGTCTGACTGGTGGCCCTCTGAACTTGGCACTTGTCCGCTCCCGAAACCAGCGGTACGTAACCTGGGGATCACCATTAACAACTCTTTGTCTTTGAAACCCCATGTTAATCAGGAGCTAGGGGTTTGTTATGGGATCCTACGCTCTCTTCGTAAAATCTTTAAATGGCTACCCATTGAAGCAAGGAAACCATTGGTGCAAGGGCTTGTTATTAGCAATTTAGACTATGGTAATGCCTTGCTTGTTGCTCTGAATGAGGACCTGCTGACCAAGCTCCAGATCCTTCAGAACACGGCAGCGAGGCTGGTCCTTGACCTCCCTCGGAGAGCTCCATCTGCCCCGAATCTCCGGACTCTCCACTGGCTTCCTATTCGACAAAGATGGCATTTTAGAATTTTAAGTCTTGTTCATAAGTCAATGTACGGGGCTGGTCCCCATTACCTGAAAAACAAACTGACATGGTATGCACCTGTTAGAACTTTAAGGTCATGTTCTAAGCCATATCTTGTTCAGCCCCGCATTCGGACCTCATGCAATGGAGGCTGCTCCTTTTCTTACCTGGCCCCCATGCTATGGAACAAACTTCCTGTACACATCTCCTCCGCTTCGGATCACAAATGTTTCCGTAAGAAGCTAAAAACTTGGTTGTTTCCTTAGCAGCCCATAGATGTGTACTGCTGGTCCGATCTACTGTTCTTTATTTGCTGCGAGCGCCAGGAGACCTCACGGTGATATGTGCGCTATATAAGAACGTATGACATTGACATGACATTGACAAAGGAAAAACGCTGTGGTTGCCAAGACTCGGATCCCCTCCGGCAGCGATTGCGTCCAAAGCGAGATTCCAATCCTTCGTCTCGACCACTCCTTCGGGCATCCGAGTCGCCGATGAGCCCCACGTTGGAAGCGCCAATTTGTTGTAGTGGGCCTCAGCAAGGCCTACCAGTGCTCGGGGTTCTCCCTACTCTGCTCAGAGTCCTCAGACCAATAGGAAGACGTTGGCACAGAAACTGGAATAGAAAAGACAGAGTTTATTAAACCTCATGAGGTGGAACTACTTTCACACAGCACCCTTCGGTAATGTATGAAGTAGCACACTGAATAGAAGGAGCTTGGTCCTTTTATACCCACTCTGGCTCAAATGAAGGCGGTACAAGTACAAAATGCTGGTTTTAGGTACATATAAGGTCATACAGAAAGTGTACAGGCAACAAGTGGGAGGAGCTAACAGTTTGCTAATTCTGGTGGACACATCCTGACAGTAACAGACTACAGCAGCTGCAAGCTCAACGGAGCATGTGCGAAGGTGGAAGATGCTAAATATATCTCGTCTCTAGGCAGATTTCAAGAGCAGTTAACAGAAAGGTAGGACAGAGCACATGGCAAACAAAATGGCTGACAGAAATACAAAATAGATTCCACAAAACGGGCAAGATGGTCTCTAAATACAGGATGTCTTCTGCTAATGCTTAACCTAATTGCTGCGAAATAACAAAGGTGTATGCGGGCTCTGCAGTGGTACCTGAAGTTCCAGTGGGCACAGCATCGGGGAAAAGGGAAAATCTCACTGACATGGTCCAGATTTCGTCAAGAACTGCGAGAGATCTGCAGTGGTGGTTGATGAACCACAATTGGGTCAAAGGCAAACTCCTCTCCCTTCCCCAACCAGATCACACAGTGGTGACAGATGGGGCAGCTATCTGGGAGAGATGGAGATTAGGGGACACTGGTCTCCAGCGGAGTTGGGGCTCCACATCAATTGTTTGGAGATTTCAGCAATTTGGTTGGCATTAAAAGCATTTCTTCCCTCTGTCAAGGAAACGTTAGTGCAAGTGTTCACTGATAACACCACCACCATGTGCTACTACAACAAGCGGGGTGGGGTTGTGGACCTTTTGTCAAGAGATCTTGCGTCTTTGGACTTGGTTGGAACAGCAGGGCATAAAACTGGTGCAACGTCTCTTTCAGCAGTGGCGAGATCCTTTGTTAGATCTGTTTGCCTTCGAAGAGAATGCGCAGTGTCCGCAGTATGGCATGCTGTAGTTTCCAAGGCTGGCTATCGCTCAGCTGCACTTTTCATCACAAGTGGAACTCAGGCCTGTTGTACACCTTTGTGCCCATACCACTTCTGTCCAGGGTTCTGAAGAAGATCAGGAGCGGCCAGGCCCAAGTAATTCTTGTGGCTCCGAACTGGGCGGGAGAGTCTGGTGTCCAGAGCTTCTGGAAATGAGCATTGATCATCCGATCAGGCTTTCCCTTAGGGAAGATCTACTGTCGCAGCAGCAGGGTAGGTTTCTCCATCTGCACCTGTCAACTCTCCGCCTCCATGCATGGAGATTGAACGGCAGCAGTTGATAATTTTTTACCTTTCTTCCGAAGTATACAATGTTATTTTGGCTGCCAGGCTGCCCTCCACCAAGACGGTATACGCCTGCCGTTGGCTAACGTTTGTATTATATTATACAGAAAGGTCTAATGACCGTTCTGCTTCTCTTTCTACTGTTCTTTTTATTCCTACCCTTGCTCAGCAGAGCTCTGCTTAAGGGTTATCTTTCTGCGCATTCCGCAGCTGCCAGACCAACCCTCTCTGTTTAAATCTCCAATTGTAAATAGGTTTTTGGAAGGGCTGGGTCACTTGTTTCCACCCATGCCCTTTCTCATGCCACAGTGGGACCTTAGTTTGGTCCACACTTTTCTTGTGTGCTCCTTTTCAGCCTCCACACAACTGCCCCCCCCCCCCCCCAGCTGCTTACCATTAAGACAGCTTTTCTGGGAGAATAACATCTGCCCGGAGGGTGAGTGAGTTACAGGCGTTACCATGTAAGCCCCCATGCATGATGACTTGGTCGATAAAGGTGCTTCACACCTGTGCTTCATTTCTCCTGAAGGTGGTGACCCCTTTCCATCTGGGTCAGTCTATCACGCTGCCCATCTTTTTTGCTCCTCTGCATCCCTCTAAAGAAGAGGAGCGTCTCCATCGTCTGGACCCAAAAAGAGCGTTGTCGTTGTACCTTGGCGGCACAAAGACCATTTCTCGCTGCGTCATTCTCTGCAAAAAGATCTGCTACGCTTTGGCTAAGAACAGCCCCCTGAGGGATTAAGAGCCCATTCCAGCAGGGGGAATGGTTTGGGTATCTATTCTAAGGTAGCTTGAAGTCTCACCAGATGAACAAGTTACTTGGCCTTTGGTAACGCATTATTTGGTAGAGACAATATCTAGCTTCAGATTCTTTACAGGCCTACCCATGCCTCCCCGCTCGGTAAACGTATTTGCTAGAGCTAGAGTTACTTCCTTTTTCAGGGCCCTAGTTTTGGCACACACTTATGTCAGTTCATGGCTCTGCGATTCTGGCATGGAAAAGTGAAAAGTACTAGAGACTGCACGCCTGGGTGGTGCCTATATAGGTGACTTTGACATCAACACAGACCCGAGAACGACGTCGGGCAGAGCTAACTGGAGCCACCCGATGGTGTGTGCAAGGGCTACTGCTCACGCAAAAGTTTACGGTTTGAGCCTGACGCCTCAGACAGTCTAAGCTCAGGAATCTGCAGCCAGATATTGGTAGAGACAAGTAACTTGTGTCTTAAGTACCTAGTTTAGATACCATTGTTAGCTGTAAAACAACAAACTGCCATCATGTATGACTTCAAATAAAAAGCCCAATATGAAATTCTGATGTCTACTTCTGACCTAGAGATTCTGCCCCAGGCTGGATCTGGAAAACTCTTAAACAATAAGTCTGCAAGCTTGTAGGTAGTGCAGTGCAGCTCCTTGCGAACCTCGTCCTGCTCAGGAACAAATGAACAGAGCTGCTATAAGCACCACCCATGCATGATGATGGCAGTTCCTTCCTTTCTGCACCTTCAAATGTGGATTCAGATGTCTGCTTCTTTTGTCTGTGAGATTTTTTTAAAATTTCTTTTTCCACTCAACTTTTTTCTAGTGTTGAAGTGAAATGTCTCCTCCTAAATTTTGCAACAGAGATTTGCAATCTTGTTTGGCCTTTGGTTCATCAGGCCATGAGTCACAGGTGCTGTCAGACAGTCAAAAGTACCTGTTTAGAGAATTTCACGAGCAGACACTGGACCCAATGACCCTCCACCAATATTCACACTGACAAATAATTATAACTGTCTGCATTACATATAATATAAAAGGTGTGGAGGAGGGGGGATATGGGAAGTATATAGAGAAAAAAGAAAAACTGCCTTGCTGGGGATGACTTCACTTCTATTTTTGGATCTCAATTGGTATCTTCTGTACTATGGATTGTTACTCTGCACCCACAGATGTACGCAACTTGCATATTTCGATTTCGATTTCTTTTTAAAACCTTTATTTACGAATGCACAATACACAGCGTCTGCCTACAACCCCGCAGGGCCGGCCGCTATGACATAAACAGGCTGAGTGAAAAGTATAATCCGAGACAGTACGTTGCTGGAGCAATCTATCACGTCCACATTGTCGGCAAGAGCATAGCATCATACAAGTAGGATAAGAAAGGTTTAATTTTATGTTTTTGTCGAAAAGAACACAAACAAACAAACACATGGTATCATAGTGGCAAGGGTTGCTGGAGGTGGGGGGGGGAAGTAATGTGGGAGAAACGACAATGGCGAGGGGGGGGTGGCGCGCGCGAGAGAACAAAGCATGTGGTGAGATTAGGAGAGGAACGTAAATCACGGAAAGGAGGGGAGAGGGACCTCATAGTCAAGCGGAGGAGAACAAATGTCTCCACGATAAGTATTCCAGGGAGCCCAAACTCTGGACCACTTCCCTGGACGCCCCCTAGCCTCATATACCGTCTTTTCTCGGAACATGGACCAGTCCATGTTCTCTTTCCAGGCACTTAGCAATGGTAATCTAGGGGAGCCCCAGAGCTGCGCGATATCCCTCTTTGCGACCATGTTGCCTAGGGTAACCCAAAGTGTCTGGGCAGCATTGCAATCAGACGGTTCCCACACATTCAACAGGCAACGACGTGCCTCAGGAAGTAATGGGATCCCCGTGACACGACTCATAACATCATGCACCCTGGACCAGTACGCTGCAATCATCGGACATTCCCACAGAACGTGAAGAAAGGTACCATCCATCCCACACCCACGCTTGCATCGTCCATCCGAAACCAAACCCATTCGCACCAGACGCACTCCAGTAAGATACACACGGTGAAGGATCTTCAATTGGACAAAGCGAAGTCGTGCCGGAATAGCCACCTCCTTAGGGGAGGACACAGCTGACTGCCAGTCCTCGTCGTCCAATTCAAGTCCGTCAGCCGTCCAGGCGGCCCGGAGCTTCTCAAGCTGGTCAGCTCTGTTGTTAATAAGCTTCTTGTAGATTAAGGAGATGGTACTGTCCGGGACGTGGCCGTCCAGAACTCGATCCTCCAAGGGGGAGGATTGCGGAATGTCTGTACCAGGGGGAAAGACAGAAGACAAGGCGTGTCTCACCTGCATGTACCGGAAGTGCTCCCTATCGTCGAGTCGGTATTCCAGCTTTAATAACTCAAAGGACTTAACCGCGCCCCGTGCCCACAGGTCCTCCACAGTGCTGATCCCAATCATGTCCCATTTCTCAAACCCTTTCGTCTTCCACAGGTTGCCCAGCCGTTCCGAATCATACAGCGGCGTCTTACGTGTCAGTCTACCACCCCAGCCCGTGGCCACAGTAGCATCCCTCCATGCCCGCACAGCACATTTCGTCGGGCCCGTAAGGAGTCGGAAGGGGGCCTTAGAATAGAGTGCCCTATTAAAGTTGCCACCAGGCAACAATAGTTTATCCAAGGCAAAGGCAGGAGCGGGCTCCGGAGAGTATGTCGCATGGTTGATGGCGCTCAGGTGTGAGGCCCAGTAGTACCGTCTAATATCCGGCAACGCAATACCCCCGTCGTACCAGGAGAGCGTGAGCTTGGATAAGGCAATACGGGCACGACCATCCCAGATAAGTTGTCGCTGTAAACTCTCGACTTCGTGGAAATAGCGAGCCGGAACAGGGTCGAAGAAATTTTGCAGGGCATAGAGGAATCGGGGGAGCGACATCATTTTAAAGAGCGCCGCCCGGCCCAATGGAGATAGAGGCAGATCGCGCCAACGCCGAACGTCTTGCTTCAGTCTGCGGAGCGGAGCATACAAATTCCGCTCGTAGCGGACCGAGGAGATCGTGGATACATAGACCCCCAAATACTTAAAGCCGTCGGCCGCTACCAGGATGGGGAACCTGCGGGGGAGAGGCGGCAGAGTACCAGCTATGACGTAGACACAGGACTTGGTCCAGTTAATGACAAGTCCCGAGTTCTTACCGAAGGACGTGAGAACGTCAAAGAGAACGTTGAGCGACTTCTGAGGGGAAGTGAGATAAAGGAGGATATCATCCGCGTACAAGGAGACACGATCCTCGAGGTCAGGGGACCATCGGATCCCTTTGATCGAGGGTTCCCACCGGAGCCACGCGGCAAGGGGTTCGAGTGCCAACGCGAATAAGAGCGGGGAGAGTGGACAGCCCTGACGTGTGCCACGGCCCAAGGGGAAGGGGTCTGAGCATCTACCATTCACCGCGACCTGAGCTAGCGGCTGTTCGTAAAGAAGCTTGACCCATGCGATGAAATTGGGGCCAAAGCCAAATTTAGCGAGGGCTGCCCATAGGTAGGGCCATTCAATAGTGTCAAATGCCATCGTGGCGTCCAGGGAAGCGACCACTGCTGGCTCGGCGAGAATAGGAGCTCTCGCGAGAACGCTGTGGAGCCTACGCAAATTAAGGGCCGTGTTTCTGTGGGGGATGAAACCGGATTGATCCGGGTGGATCAGGTCACAAATCACAGTAAGCAACCGATTGGCCAGCACCTTAGCGAGGATTTTGGGTTCCGCGTTAAGGAGGGAAATGGGGCGGTACGAGGCACAGCGGTCACGAGGTTTGCCGTCCTTATAAATGACCACTATGGTAGCGAGGCGCTGCTCAAGGGGGAGGCATCCAGCCTCAACCGCCTCGAGAAACATGTGACGCAGGTGGGCGGCCATCTTGTCGGGACAAAGTTTGTAAAGTTCAATGGGGAGTCCATTGGGGCCCATTGCCTTTCCCGAGCGAAGGGATCGGATGGCGAGGGCAATCTCATCGACAGTAAAGGGGGCCTCCAGGGCGAGGTAGTCCTCATCCGACACAGTGGGCAGGGCAATGTCACGCAGCAGTAGCCTGGAGTCGGCCTCATCTCGATCGCTAACAGGCGTGTAAACCGTCCGGAAGTGGTCAACAAAGCAATCAACAATCTCACCCGGATCAGAGACACTCCCACCAGATTCACGAACAATGGAAGGAACAACACGACTCGCACGTTCAGTCTTATCCAGCCACGCAAGGAGCTTGCTAGCCTTGTCACCCACATCATACAGTCGACCCAGTTGATTAGACCGCATCAATTTAGCAGCATCCGTGACACAGGCTTTATAGTCTGCTTGCTTCAATTCCAATTCGTGCAACAATGCAGGCGTGTCATTCCCACCCAACTCACTTTCAAGCGCAGTAATTTCGGTTTCAAGAGCCACAACAGCCTCCCTCTTGACCCTACGCTCAGTGGCAATGAGTGACAGGGCGGAACCCCTAATAACCGTCTTGAAGGCCTCCCAGAGAACAGTGGGGGAAGTGACCGAGCCCGCATTCTCAGAAAAGTAGCAATCTATTGCCTTAATCAAATCTGAGCGGAGCCGGGGGTTTCGGAAATGCCAGGGGGGGTTGGGGGGAACTCTGTTACCAGGTAGACCGCCCACAGAAATCGTAATCAGCAAGGGGGAGTGGTCCGAGATACCCCGGGGAAGATGCCGAATCTCACGAACAGTGGACAAAGTGGAGGCTAACATGAGAAAATAATCGATACGGGAGAGGCTGCCGTGCGCACCAGAGTGAAAAGTGTATTGTTGGAGTGTGGGGTGTAGTGAGCGCCAGACATCCACTAAGCCAAAAGTTTCAGCCATTTCACTGAGCCACATCTGGGACTGCGGCAATACCCTAGGGGGTAGTCGGTCACAGTCGCCGGACATGACAGAATTAAAGTCCCCACCCAGGACCAGCAAGCCGTCAGGAAGCCCAAGGAGAGTCCTGCCCAGATCAGCATAAGTGGTAGCCTGCAGTCCCGGGGGGATATAGACAACAACAAACACGACCTGCTTACCCTCCCACCTCCCCGAAACAGCAGCATACCGCCCACGATCATCAAGGATAACGTCGTCAATAGCAAGAGCAAGGGAAGACTTTACCATAATACCCACACCCCGGGAACCCGAGGTGAAACCAGCATGTGCAACCAGGCGATAACCCCGGCGGTCTAAGGCCCTGCAAGCATTTCCAATCAAGTGGGTCTCCTGAAGGAACACAACATCAGGGGCGTGGCGCCTCAAGAATTGCAGTACAATGCCCCGCTTAATCCTGTCACCCAAACCATTTACGTTCCACGAAAGAATCCGCATTTCACCCCCCCCCCCATTGCGACAAAGACATTCCACCCCCAACCCCCAGCAGGACCTACGATTCAAAGTCATTGCAAGATATGAAATACCATGAAAACCAAAACAGAACAAATTAAACGAAACACAACCTAGTCCCCAGAAACCAACCCCAAAACCCAAACCCGTTACAACACCCCCCTCCCTGCACCCCTGCTGACTAAGAAGCCACCCCCAACTGCAGTGTGCCTGTCGCCCCATATTATCTACACAAAGAACCCCCCGAGGAGGAAGGGAGAAATCACCCGTTACCGCACCGCCACGGGCAGTGTCATAAGGCACTAAGTCAATTTACACAGTACGTTGCATAGTCTCAATCGGAACCTCCGGGGCCCCAATTACTCCTGGGCCGCTGCACCACCTTCCGCACCACCAGGGCCTCCGCTCCCAAAGTCATCTGCCAGCAACGAGTCCAACCAGTCGGCTGCACGTTCAGGTTGATCAAAGAAATAGGCACGCTCTCGATATTCGATCCGGAGCCGGGCCGGAAACAGCATGGCGTATTTCAGTCCCCGATCTCTCAGGCGACGCTTCACTCCAAGGAAACCTGATCTTTGTCGCTGCACTTGGGGAGTGAAATCGGGATATATGGAGACAGAGTTATTGTCGTACTTCAGGGGACCATGCTTACGGGCGGCCTGGAGGATAGCATCCCTGTCCCGGTAGTGAAAAAGCCTCGCAATGATAGGCCTTGGCGGGTTTCCCGGCTTCACTTGTCCTCCTGGAAAACGATAGGCGCGCTCCACGGCAAAGAACTTACTAAGTCCTGCCGGAGCTAGTTGGGCGACTATAAGTTCCTCGACCAAAAGGTCGGTCGATACAGCACCATCACATTCCGGCACTCCGACCAGGCGTATGTTGTTCCGCCTGGCCCTGTTGTCATAGTCCTCCATCCGCTTGAGCAGTAAGTCGTGCGATGCACGCAGATTACCAATTTCAGATTGCGCCTCAGCCATGTCATTCACCAGACTTGACGCTTTAAGATCCAGTGCCTTCACCCGCTCATTCGTTTTGGCCAAATCGGCCCGAATAAGAGTCACATCCACCGCCACCGTGTCTATTTTGGACACTACGGCTTCGAATTGCTGACTCATGTCGGCCTTAAGTCCAGTGATGGCAGCCAAAAGATCTTGGAGCGACACTTCCGAAGTAGACGGTGTGTCCGTTTGAAGTCCTTCAGCACCCACGCATATGGCCCCGGGGGAGCCTCTCGGCTGGGTGTAGCGTTCGATCATATTAGACTGGATCGATCCCCCCCGGGTCGCAGCCTTCCGACGTTTTTCGGCCTCCGCTTTCGTTGCCATCTCGCGTTCAGTGTCGGCCGGAAAGCCAGGGGAAGCAACGAGAAGGTAGAAAAGTCTCGAAACTCCGACGTGCCAATGAGACAGAGGTGTCGCAGCCTCCTTGCCAGTCCAACGGAGGAGAGTGTAGGCTGGGAGGGCAGCAGGCGAAGGCAGAGTAGGAGGAGACAGGAACAAAGGGAAGGAAACCGAAAGTGAAAGCAATACACCTCCGGCGGGCCAGATGCCAGGCAGCCGTTGTTGTTCAATTACAGGTCGGCCACAATGGGCAGCCGAGTCCCCGGTCGCGCCCGTGGGCAGGCCAGAAAATTGCAAATGTCAGAAAAATGGTCCCCAGGGTCCGATTTCGACCAGAAAAGAATCGTTAGCATCAGTGATGATAGCGCTGCAAAAGCCCGTCAAAATGACCAGGATAGGTGAAGGATAGATAAAGAAGGACGGTGCGGGTCTCGGGAGCTCTCTGCTCACGCGACCATCTTGGATGCCCGCGTAGCTCCTCCCCTCATATTTCGATTTCTTACTCTACAACTTCATAATCATATTTGTATAGACATTTGTCTACCCAAAATTGCAAGGCCTGACCTACTCTCTTGTATCGTTGATAAATTCTTCTGGTATTGTGGAGTGAATAACAAAATTGGAGCTTGTGGCTAATTTATGAAAATGAGTCTTTGCATATGTAGAAAAGTTTCTGATAAGTCTCCATGGAATTCCAGTTTCTTATCAGAACCTTGTAGATTTGAATGTCCCTGAAAGTGTTTAAAAAAAAATATATATATATATACAAATATACAAATATACAATCCTGGTTCATCAGTATTCAAAACCAGGCACCGACTCCGTGGGTTTCAGGATCAAATAATTTTATTCAGAAAACGACCAGACGCGTTTCGGCGGACAAGTCCGCCTTGTTCACTACATCAGCAATATATATATTTACATTTACTTTGAAGGGTTGATATTGTTAAAGTATAAAAAAAATATGTTCGAGGCATATGAGCTGCAGATCCTACACTTAGCAATAGATCGCCACCTGGTGTTGGGCTCGGATGATTGCAGGTTGTTGTCTTCTTGCAAGAAGTCTTTGTAGTCACGAGATAGGTGACTCCTCCCTTGGACAATACTGCGCATGGTCATCGACTCCATCCTCAGATTGTTTTTTTCTGCCACTGGGTTTGGATGAAAGTTTTCCACTCCGGCTAGAAAAGACTTTTTCTGCATTTTCGAAGCGAGAAACCTTAGATAAACGTATTTTAACATTGAATAGACTTTTCGACATCACCAGCTACAATCCGGTGAGTCGACGCGGGCCGTTGGGCCTATCGGTGCCGTAAGGCCTACGCCTCATGGACAGAACTCCATTCAAGAGATGCCCGGTATGCCGAGCAAAATTCCCTCATAGAGACCATCACGAGGTTTGCAACCTCTGTCTCTCGCCAGAACACGACGAGTCGACCTGCACAGCCTGTGCCTCCTTCCGATCGAAGAAAACTATTCGGGATCGGAGGGCCCGTCCACACGAAATGAGAAGATCAGCGCCAGCACTGGAGGCCATCTTTGAGGAGGAGATCGTCGAAGAAGACGTCTCCGAGGACGAAGATCCAATCGAAGATATCTCCGAAGACGAGGCTCCACTCGTCGCAGAGGAAGACTCGCTTGATCTCCAGATCATATCGGGGGCAGAGGACTCGGACGATTCGATTCCATCTCGACAACCTGTGAGTACCACTGCCCTCGCACAACATACACTACCCAAGACAAAGGCAGCGGTCGGCACTCCGCCCATGGGGCTCAGTCGAGACCGAAATTTACCCTCCGACGCCCCGCCTTCGGGCTCGGCTCCGAGGAAAAAGACTTCGCCTTCCGGTGCCTCGGCGACGAAAAAACATCACGTGCCAATTCCACCTCCTCCATTGGCACCGAAATATCCTTCGACACCGAAGGATTCTTCAACACCGAAGCCAAAACAACCTTCGGTGCCCAAAACCAGAGACCCTTCGGCACCTGAACCGAAAGACACATCGGTGCCAAAGCCATGAACCGTACCGGACCCGAAAGCTTCGACTCCGAAACCCTCCGGTTCCAAAAATAAAGAAGGGAAGCCAGATTCCGGCGCCGCAGGCCCAACAAAACCTGTCTCCACGCCGCAGGCCCAACAAAATCGGTACCAAAGTCTCCAAGGCATGATACAGACAAGCCTAAAACACCTTCGGCACCGAAGAAATTGCCACAGGACTCGATCACTCCTCACAAGGCATAGAACACTAATCAACCTGTATTGGCACTGAAAAAATCGACGCCAAAGAAGATTGTGGAACAAGAAGAACTGTTTAAACCAGATCCTAAACAGAAAAAGGTCTATATTAATCCTAAAACTGGACATGTGGAAGCAATTCCATGTAAGAAAAGACCAGCAGACACACCACTTCCACCTGTGGTTCCTGCCAAAAAGGACTGTGCAACTTCTCCAATGCATCCTTCCTCTCCTTCACCTTCTTAATCTCCTAATCCTTACATTGAACCTATAACTTCTCCAGTTCAATCTCCTGCATCATCACACCACACTGACGAAGAGTATGATTTAGGTGGAGGCAATGATGTAACATACCCTCTAGATGAGGTTGTCAACCCACAATATCCCAAGGAGGACGAGCCATACGGTTTTACAACAGACATCCCTGAGCCTCAGTGCTACCCAACAAAACCTTCCCCCACAGAAGATAGTATTGGGTTTAATCATTTATTAAATAGAGCTGCCCTTTACCATGGGGTGTCAATGCACTCTGATGCCATTAAGGAGGATTTCTTACTAGTGGAGAAGTGTGGCTCACTGGTTAGAGGAGGCAGACCTGGAAGCAGAGGTCAGCCCGGGAACAGGGTTCAATTCCCGGCTCTTTGTGTCTTGAGTCCTAAAATGTCCACGGACTCGACAATTCTCGCTCCTGTGCCTACTCGATTCATGGGTTCACACTCTGCGACTCTGGACAATAGCTTGCTTAATCTCCACAACGGCCCCTCGCGGAGGGATGCCTGGCTTTCACCTTGTGGATACCCTACCGGGGTTATCTCACAGGGGAATACCAGGACGGGTTCCCTAAGCAAGCGCTTAAATACCGGGTCGGTGATTTGCGCTATATGAATACATGTACATTAGACACTTTTGAGCAGTCACAAAGGTCTACTCAAATATTACCTATGATCAAAGGGGTTATTAAACATGCACCGGATATTTTTAAAGATCCAGTAAGATGTAGAGTGCTAAATCCCACAGTAGAGAAAAAGTATAGACCAGCACCAGCTGATCCGGTCTATATTAAGGGACATCTGCCTCTAGACCAGAGGTCTTCAATCTGTGGGGCGCGACCCCCAGGGGGGCCCTGGAGTCCTGGCAAGGGGGTCGCGAATTCCCCAGCTTCACTTCAATTTAAAACATGCGCTTTCCTTTTGACAAAAGACAGCCCTCCCGGGATGGATACTTTAGATCGTTATCAGATGCTTCTCTGAATGAAATGCAAATGCAAAAGTGTAAAGGATGCTTGGGAGCAGTTCTGGCTTTAATTAATCAAATTACTCCAAGTTTTGTGATGACAAAGTTTGAGTTTTTTGAGTGGAAGTGCAAAGCATTAACAACTGGGCTGGGAAGTGCTTGCTTTTAATTTTAACTGCATTTACATAGCCCTTAGTGCCCCTAAAGAGGTGTTGAAGGGACAGCTATGGAAATAAAAGTTTGCATTACATACGCTCCGATATTACTAAAATCTATGTTTTGGAAGCACCATTTTATCATAAAACTATTTCCACCTTCTGCAGCATTCTTACACTGTGTAATGTAAGTAAAAAATAATGACATACATATTCACAGTGCTTTCTGTCACAGGGGGTGACCTCTTGGCACTGCATCAATCAAGATTGAATTCTGTGGCTCTCTGGTTACGTGCAGACCTCTGCAGTGCATTCACTAATAGAGGTTTCATAAGGTATCACAGGGCATTTGTAATTTATGCTGCCCATTATTTTTCATGTAGATACCTGATGGTGAAAGACCTTAAAAACGTACAGAGGGCCTCATTTATGTAAATTGTTGCATCGCTGCAACAAAACAGCGATGCAACAGTTTTCACTGCGCACTCCTTGTGACAATGGATGTGCCACATTTAATATAAGGCACACCAATTTATAAGGAATTACAGATACATCAGTATTTCTGGCGTATCTGTAGGGGCAAAAGTGACACATTGCTGGGGTATGTCTAACAACAGACACAACTCCAGCTATGTATCATTGTCATGGGGCAAGCTCCCTGTGAAAGGGCCCGCGTCAGTCTCATAATTGCTGTAAGCCAGGTGTAAGATATTGACACAGTAGCGTCCAAGAACTGTTGCATTGAACTCTCATAGATTTCACTGCGTCACTTCTACGACACTTTATTGTGGGGGAACGCCCACCCTGCAAACATTATACCTGACACAGGTATAATGTAGCGCAGGCCTTTACAAAGTGACACATCTGCTTTGATGCATCACTTTGTAAATATGGCGCAACGTGGTGCATCATTTACGCCGCCACAGCTTCACAAAAAGTGACGCAATGGTGGCGTAAAAGTGTGGCAAGTCTTCATATGTAAGGCCGAGAATATTTAGGGGCTTATTTAAGAGAGGCTTGCATCGCCAGAGCATCTCTTTTTTTGACCCTCCAATGGCGCTATCCTCTCAAACATACCTATGAGGCAGTGCAAAGTCACCCTGTACGGCTTTCCATGGCCTCATAGATATAAGGGAAAAAGACAAAGCAGCGCAAGCCACTGCTTTGAAATACTCTGCGTCAAGGTGTTCAGTGGGCTTTCTGCGGGGTTTCCACGCAACACCCATGGATTTTAATGCTGCCCCATATTTACAAAATCACATAAACCTGGGGAGCTTCAAAAACAGATGCCTCCCCAGTGGAGGTGTAAGCAGGAGAGATGTTTACATTTCTCCTCGTTTTTCCTCTTTCCATGTGCGCTGCATTCTGCAGCCCACATAGAAAGAGAAAACACCTCTCTGGATTGTTTTTGTGAAGGAAGGTGCCCCTTCCTGTACGAAAAAAATCCTGCCTTTGTTGGTGCTAGGCAGCAATTTGTGCGCCAGCGCAAGGGAAAAGGACAGGAATGCACCATATTTCATAAATACGCCAATTCCTCTTAAATTAGGCCCTTTGTTTTTAGCTACACCTTTGACTACACCACCATGCTCACGGATCTTTGGTTTGCTAAACAGCGTTTAATATTATTTCCCCACAGTAAAAATTATTTGCTGAGGAATTGGGGCTTTTCTAGCTGTCGATGAAGAGTACAAGGTTTTAGAAATGTTTGTCAGAAGCGGGTCCTTATGCCTAAAAAAGTTTGACAAGGGGGTCTCGGCATCAAAAAGTTTGAGGACCTCTGCTCTAGACTCTTTGGTAGTGTCAAATGCACGCAAAAGAGCAAACTCCCAAACTTCTGGTGACACGCCCCCGCCTGACAAGGGATCAAAAATTATTGATGCGTTAGGAAAAAGGATTGCTGCACAAGCAGCAAACATATGGGGCATAGCAAACACACAAGCTTAACTTTCGCGCTATGACAGGGCTCACTACCACCAACTAGAAAAGTTAATGGAACATTTCCCTGATCAATACAAAGATCAGGCAGCAGAGCTTTTACAAGAAGGCAAATTAATATCTAATGCCTCAATTAAATGCGCATTAGATGTAGCTGACACAGCATCCAGAGCAGTCAATACTAGTGTGATTCTCAGACGTCATGCGTAGTTACGCATTTCAGGTTTTAAACCAGAAGTTCAGACTACCATCCTAAACCAGCCCTTTAATCAAAATCAGTTGTTTGGGCCGGAGGTAGACAACACACTAGAGAAAATGAAAAAGGACACAGACACAGCTAAGTTTATGGGTGCGTTACAATCCACCCTAAATAAAGGTTCTTTTCGCCGCTCCTTCTATAGAGGAGGCGCAAAGCAAACTGGTACAGAGACCACATCATCTTTTAAAACAAACACGCAGACCTCCTCTAATAAAGGATACTTTAGAGGAGGATACAGAGGCAACTACAACAAGGGAAGAGGCAGAGGTAATAACAACCGCTCCTCTTCCACTCCCAAACAGTGACTTCCTTCTGCCTCCCCTACAACATTCCACTCCTGTAGGGGGCAGACTTTCACAGTTCCTACCTGTCTGGAACTCCATCACAACAGACAGGTGGGTAAGACAGGTAAGACAAATTATCCAACATGTTTACTGACTAGAACTCACAGCAACCCCCCCAAACATACCACCCAGGCAACGTCCAATGTCCACAGACCATATAACTGCTGGTGTCTTGCATCTTTATAGTTCCTCATGCAAGACTGCAAATGCACCCACTACAAGAATGTCTAGCACAACAATGGAATCAGGCTCAAGGTCAGCTCACAGACCTGGTGTTGGTAGACAGCCGTACTTATCGCTCTCTGCAATGGTGAAACACCAAAAACTTAACAAAGGGACGCCCGTTCCTAGACCCTGTTCCACAGATAGTGCTAACGACAGATGCATCCCTCACAGGATGGGGAGCCCATCTCTTGCATTATACCACACAAGGTCAGTGGAACAATCAACAGAAACAATTCCACATCAACCATTTGGAGTTGCTAGCAATTTTCCTAGCACTCAAAACTTTTCAAGTACAAAAACAAAACAAAGCTGTCCTAGTCCGGACGGACAATATAACAGCCATGTATTATATACAAAAACAGGGGGGGGGGGGGCACACTCCCTGCAACTGTCCCAGCTTGCACAGAACATTTGGAGATGGGCCATTCCTCAAAACATACATCTGACAGTAGAACACCTTCCAGGAATTCACAATCAGATAGCAGACCTGTTGAGTCGTCAGTCACAACAGATTCACGAATGGGAGATACCCCCACAAGTTCTTCAACCATTCTTCCAAATGTGGGGACAGCCACAGATAGACCTGTTTGCCACCCACGAAAATGCAAAATGCCTAACCTTCGCCGCCAGGTTCCCACACCCACGGTCGGAGGGGAATTCAATATGGATGAACTGGTCAGGCAGATTTGCGTACGCTTTTCCGCCTCTCCCACTCATTCCACTAGTAGTTCGGCAAGCTCAAACAACAGTCTCTCAAACTAATACTAGTGGCCCCCACATGGGCACGCCAGCCGTGGTTCACCACGCTACTGGATCTCTCACTGGTTCCACATCAGAAATTACGGCTCATGCCATCCCTGCTAACACAGAACCATGGAGAAATAAGGCACCCAGAACCAAGCCAACTGAATTTGGCAATCTGGCTCCTGAAATCCTAGAGTTTGGTTACTTAAACTTACCACCAGACTGTATAAATATCATTAAAGAAGCTAGAAGACCCACTACCAGAGCATGTTATGCTGCTAAGTGGAAAAGATTTGCAATATACTGTAAAAACAATCACATTGATCCACTGGATTTTTCCCTCCAAAATTTCATTTGCTACCTTCTACACCTACAAAGGTCCAATTTGGCTTATTCTTCCATACGCCTGCATCTAGCAGCAATTGCAGCCTATTTACAAAATAGACAACATCTATCTCTCTTTACCTGCAATAAAAGCATTTATGGAGGGATTAAAACGAATAATCCCACCTAGGTTCCGACCTGCACCAGTATGGAATCTAAATGTGGTCCTTACAAGACTCATGGGCCCCCCTTTTGAGCCTTTACATAAGTGTGAATTGCAATTTCTAACATGGAAAACTGCCTTCCTTGTTGCCATTACCTCTCTCAGAAGAGTCAGTGAAATACAAGCATTCACAATAGAAGAACCATTTTTTCAAATACATCCTAACAAAGTGGTTCTTAGACCCAATCCTAAATTCCTACCAAAAGTGATTACTCCTTTTCACCTAAACCAATCAGTAGAGTTATCAGTGTTTTTTAAAAAAAACGGACTCTTGCAGAAAGGGCTTTACACACCTTAGATGTTAGAAGAGCTCTACTATATTACACAGACAGGACTAAATCCTTCAGAAAGACAAAACAACTATTTGTATCTTTCTCTCCCCCACACAAAGGCAATCCCATCTCTAACGGAGGAATTGCCAGATGGATTGTAAAGTGTATTCAAATATGCTTTCAAAAAGCTAAACGTACACTAACAGTTCCTCCTAGAGCACACTCCACTCGCAAACTAGGAGCCTCTATGGCTTTCTTAGGAAACATACCACTAGAGGACATATGCAAGGCAGCAACATGGTCTACAATACACACCTTCACTAAACACTATTGTCTTGATGTGTAAGCCAAGCATCAAGCTGCAGTGGGCCAAGCTGTTCTTAAAACACTATTTCAGTATGCTGCAACGGATACAAGCGACCACCGCTAGGGGAGACATTGCTGCACAATCGTTGCTAAGTGTAGGATCTGCAGCTCATATGCCTCGAACGGAAAATGCTACTTACCAGTATGCATCTGTTCTTGGCATGTAGAGCGGCAGAGTCCTACATGCCCTCCCGCCTCCCCGGGACTTGTATCCGTTCCAGGACTCATCTTAATTAGATGCACACGCATGGACATCTTTTCTCTTTACTTCTACTAACTCCATCATTTCCCAATATGGCGAAAAATAATCTGAGGATGGAGTCGATGACCATGTGCAGTATTGTCCAAGGGAGGAGACGCCTATCTCGTAACTACAAAGACTTCTTCCAAGAAGACAACAACCTGCAATCATACGAGCCCAACACCAGGTGGCGATCTATTGCTAAGTGTAGGACTCTGCAGCTCTAAATGCCAAGAACAGATGCATACTGGTAAGTAGCATTTTCCTTACACTAAATTCTCCATATGCAGTTGGTACTGAAATGTCCGACTGAAAACTCCACAGACCTAAATGGAACAGAGAGAAATTTCTTACCACGCTCTCAATTGAGACGCTGCTTCTCAGCTTGGAAAATAATTAATTGCTGACCTGAGCGGAAGAGGGAGGCTGAGACATTATTCCTCTATACAACTGCTATTCCTTTCCGATATAGATGTGAGGTTATTCTCCACGAAGATTTCTACTCACTTGTAGGATGAGACACTGCTCGGGATGTGCTACACAAACACAGAGTTCAGACGCTACTCCCACTTAATTCTGACAGAAAACTCCTCAAGCGAGACGTGCAAAGTTACCTGTGCCTCAAAAGCTCAGTAGAATTGCGACTTTTCTTTTCCTAGCATGCTCGGAACTAGACTGCTGACCTCTTTTGCAATTCAGGTGTCCACCATCTTTGAAATCGGGACCGGCGGAGACTGACAGCAAGTGTAGAATAGTCTTGAGTAACCTCCTAGTGGATGCCTTTGAGTGCTTCCAAAACTGTGAAAGGGTGCCTCCCAGATCATCAATTCATATATGAATCACTTTGAATACAAAGATATGTAAGAAGTCTTAGAGTATAAATGTATGACAATTGTGAGGTAATGCTAAAATAAGCTACACGAGGGTTGGTTGGAAAATAAGTGTACATGTAAAAAAGTATGAGAGTCAACCAAGGTTAAATGGAAAACCACAAAGGATAATATTGTTGATCCTTTAGTTATGAATTATACCAATTGGTACATCTCGTGGGAATCGGTCACAGACATTTGTTCCCATGGCATTCTTCGTTGTTGTCAAAGACAAAGCATAAGAAGCCCAAGCTGGAATTAGCCACTTTCCCACCATTGCAGTTACAGATAACATCAGACTGTCCATTGACGTTGGCGCTGTTTGATTTGTCAGCAGCTTTTGATACAGTCTCTCATGCTATACGAATTCTCAGGCTGTATGATGTAGTCATCTTTGGCAAAGTGCTACGATGGTTTATAGATTTTCTGGAAAGCTGGACACATACTTTCTTTTTGGACTCCTTTAAGTCATGTACAATACTTGTCAATAAGGGAACAGTTTCTGATCATTCTAAGTGGAGTTCGAGTTTCTCATAAGAACCTTGTAGATGTGCATGTCTGAAAGTGTCAAAAGTCCTTGTCAAAAAGGCTCTGAGCCCCACATTATTCACCATCTATGTAGCCCCCCCTGTACTGTTTGTTGAAGTATGCAGTTTGGAGATAAAATCTTAACCAGATGACACTCAATTAGGCTTCTCCTTTGGACAGTATCTGAGCCTGGTAAAATCTCAATTTTCAAACTGTATGACGAAAATAGCAGCCTGGAAGGAAAGCAACTGTCTGAAATTGAACAGTCACAAAATCGAGCTACTGCTGTTTGGAAAAGCTCAGAAATTTTGATCCGCAGACTTGCAATCTTGGTCCGGCCCGACTCTTGAGGCAGGCAGTACAAAACCTCTGCATAAAGCTAGACCAGACTCTGTCTATAAATGTCCATGTTTCTACTATTTCTAGCTCTTGCTTTGCCATCATACACCTCTTGAAGAAAGCGTTCCCTCGGTTTCTTGCATCCTCTAGTGAAACTTTAGTACAAGTCTTAATTAAGAGTCGCTTGGACTACGGAAACGCTTTGCTTGTAGCGGCCCATGATACACTGATGTCCAAACTTCAGGTTGTACAACACAAAGCTGCCCAACTAGTATATAGTCTTCCCTCAAGCTCTGCTTCGGCCCCTATTTTAAGTGCCCTGCAGTTGCTGCCAGTCAGGAAACCTGCTGTCTTTAAGTTCTGTTGTCTCACTCATCTGTCCATCTGTCCCTGAACGGTAAAGGCCTAATCTGTCTGCACAGAAGGCTTAGCCATTACTGCCCAATCAGACTGCTCAGATTTAAGGGCAAAGCATCATTACGGATTCCTCTAATCCGCACCTTGAGATTTGGTGGTAGGTCCTTTTCTTACCTAGCCTCTTTGTACTGGGGGGGAAAAACTTCCCTTTCAAATCTGCTCATGCACTGAGCTGAGCACATTTTAAAAACTCCTGTTGAGGTGACTGATTAGGTGGTCTGTGGCGCCTGAGTTAGTGAAACCCAGAACTTAACATTCAAAAGTGAGTCACCGCACTAGAACAAGTGACAATAACATTAACATTCTTGATCTTCAGAGAAGGTGCGAAGGCGTCAACACGCCTCTGGTCTTGCTCCTAAACATTTGAGGAGTCGATTCAGTCTGGTCCTTATGCACCCCACCTTTCCGGGTCTGGCGGTGAGGTTGCAGCAAATCAAGGCTTTTATGGAGGCCATGCTGTGCATTTAAGTCATGACTCCTTCTAGTGCACCTTTGGGCCCCAAGGATCCGTAAGGGTTCCATTTGTGAAAACACCAGCTGATTTCGCCTCTGCTCGGTCTGTGCCCCTTGAACATGAATCGGGTTACTCAGTAGCTTTGATTCTGACTTCTGTCTGTATTCCATAATCTGTGCTGCTCGCTAAAAGATTAGAGGAGGATCCAGAACGTATAGTAGTTTCTGACTCTGAGATGACCTCTGCTGAGGCCATGCTGTGATCTTTTGGTGCAGCTTGCAATCCTTCCATCGGAGATAAGCTACCCTTACTGTGCAGCTGCGCACAGGCACTAAATACAATTTTCAGCTCAGACAGTGACCAAGGTCAGTAGTTGTGTCAATGGGTGCAGATTTGTTCTACAATCAGATGACGAGAACTGTATCTAAGACCTACAGGATACCAGTAGCCTAGGCACCACCTCAGGCACTGGGTGAGTCTCACCTGGTCTAGCCATGTAGAAGAGTGCAATATTCACGGATGTAATCAGATGGGCACCTGTGGTCCTTCACCTAACGGTTCCAACTATGGAGATCAAAACCTATGTTCTTGCGAATGTCCTTCTGCCTGGATAGGCATTTAATAAACTACTTCTGCCTTTTACAGAAGCCCTTACAGATATGCCCTTGGGAAAAGCCATGTTGTGGGTCCCTGTTTTTTTAAACTTTATTTTCATTTTTCATGTTAATGAACAATGCAGCTTCAATAAGGACACAGATACCGCAAAGAGCAATTACCTTCCATGGACAATGCAATGCTGTACATCAATACAAGTAGAACTAAGTGAAGGAATGTTAATGATAAGTATTGACAGTATAATTATTGTAATCAAACATCCCAGTAATGCCCCACTATCACCAGGTAAAAACAGCAGAGTGCACAACATAGGAGACATGTCATCACACTATCATTACCAAGACTGCTATGATCCAACATCAGCTTTCATTATCAGTTTGTCTGATTTCTCTCATCTCACAGCAGCGTCACTCATGCAAACCCAATTCACCTGATATGAGCCCCATATATAGGTGCATGATAAGTGTCCGATTGTACATTGCAATATGTTCTATAAGTTTGCCATTTCAAAATAGTTGTTAGGGGACCCTTCAATCATTGCAATGAGATCCTTCGACTGGCCAGTAGGAGACCCAGTGGCACATGATGTTGGGAAGATTTTGACACATAGCAATCATGGCCCAATAGCTCCAACAAAGGCGTACAGACCAGTGTATTACCCGTAATATCAGCCAGAATGTCCAACGCTGAAAGCCAAAAACAGTGCACATCATGGCAATGCTGCACCATGTGTGCAAATCCAGAGTACTCTGCACCACATCACGGGCATTGGTAATCGTCTCTCAATCTGTTTTTAAATATTCGAACTGTAGTATAATCTACTCAATTAAGATATTTAAAATGAACCAATCTGTGGCGCCCAAACAACAGTGGGTTCACTGAACAGCAATAGGCCCACTGTTTCTCAGTTATTTCTAGAACTAGATCCTGCCATTCCCGACCAGCCTTGGAGATACTGTTACGGAGATTCTGCACATACTCAGAACTATGCACAGGAAAACCGGACCTCAGTGTATAGGGGTGACCCAACCTACCACATTAGTGCACAAAATCCCCAAACCAACTAGCTGTAGTGTCTCATTCGTTCTCCCAAAAATATCAGGAAGCTACAAATGATTAGACAACCCAGAACACAACACTCCCGACTCTCTTAGGAATCGCAGGAGCAAGACGTACTCTTTTGCTTACTCACTCATACTTGCCCACAATAAGAATGTGCAGAGTCATATAAAATAGTTGAATATGTTTATTTTAACTATCGTGCTCTATAATATAGTATACGAGCCACTACCAGCAGCAAAATGCATAAATTCACTGTACTAAGTGAAGAAATCCAAATCGTAGACAAGGTGGTAGGTTCCAAGATGTACTTTATTAAATCCGGTTCAGGTAAGTAGAAAGATGGTAGATTGTAGTAAGATGGTAAGTTCTAGTATTAGCTGCAATAATAGAAATAGCCCCACCAGGAGCAGACTACCTGCCTGCTCAGCCTCTCATCTTCAACTGCCACTCTCACCAAGCCCACACACCAACATTCTGTGACATCATACAACATTCTCCAGTCATTCAGGCTGAACAGAAGGGAGAGTATTGGTGTAAAGAAAGAAGAGAAGAAATAACCTTACAACATATCCTCTTTCTTTACATCAACAAAATAAAAGTACCAGAATAAGAAACAGAGTGAAAGATAGCAAGAAATACTATCTTAAACGTAATAATACATTTAAAGAAAATGCAATAATATAAAAATGCAATGCAATAATATAACAGCATAAAACGCATAGAACAATAGCATATAATGCATTAATATAATAACAAGAAAATTGAAGCAAATCAATGGCATGCACACATCTCCTTTTCTCACAAGTAAAGGCAACACTGAAAAGCCAAAAAATGCCAAGAAATGTGCACACCTGAAGGGACAAACCGTCTCAGGCAAAACCATAAAGTAAGAAAAGAAATGCATTTACAACACTTGTACACCTGACGTCTCGGGCACCCCAACACTCTGAAGATCTCATCAACGCCAACACAAGAATATATATGAGAAGCAAGAGCCGTGAAATAAACAGCGAACCAGTACGGGAAAAAAAAAGACAGGACCAAAACACGGAACATAAAAAGTACATACTTGACAAATGGTACTCAACCAAGAAGACAGCAGGAGGAGAACAGGGAAAATGTACAGGGATACACTCACCCTTAAGAACTGTATAAAATAAGGTGGGATGCACTCGCCCACAAAACAATATGAAGGGAACTAGATGCCCTTACCGAAGGAGTAATGGGATTCACTCACCCATGAATCAGAATGGAAGTAAATCACCCATGAAGCAGAGAAAAAAAATGTACAGGGATACACTCACCCAAGAAACAGAGAAACATGTACAGGGATACTGTAGTAACCACAGAGGCAGTGGTTAATGAATAAAAGGTCTTTATTCATATACGTACAGCTACACAAGTGTACAGCAACCTCCAGCTTCATCAACTGACCCTTCTCTCAGAATCTCCCAGTGATGTCATACTATGGCATCACTGGGTTCAACAATGGGAGAATGAAATCTCCACACATCTCCCCCTTACAAGAAATTGCAATAAAACATAAATACTTATACATATTAAAAGCAATAACAAGAAATGAATATACCCAAACAACACTAACATAATACTCAAACACATTTCTTTCTCTTACTTTTTTTTCTTACATTTGCACCAATAGCTCAACAGAATTAGGAACATTCACTTTGCATAAATTACCCATACTCCACATTTTTCCATCATCCAGAGTTACTACTGAGTTCAACCCTTTTATCACTCTCTGAGGTCTGGAAAACTTGCTCTCACCTTTTCTCATAAATCCCATTTTCTTTGTAACCATCCAATCACCAATAATGATTTTAACATCCTTCACTCCTTTCCTTCTGTCATAATCATTTTTGTTCCTTTCTTGAGACTCCTTAACTCTTTCTGCTATTAATTCTCGATCCACTCAGACTTGATCTTTATTTTGCAACCACACAGGAGATTCTTTGGTTGCTGGTTCTCTTCCTTTTAAAGCCACAAAAGGTGATACACCAGTAATCGAATGAGGAGTCACCCTGTGAGCCCAGATCATCTTGTCTAGTTCCTCTGTCCACTTTAAACCATTACTCAAAGACAATTGAATGTTGTCCACTATGATGCGATTAACTCGCTCAACTAATCCGTTCACTTGTGGTCTGAACAACGCCACTCTTTCATGCTTTATACCCAATCCCGTAAGAAACCTTGACATCATACTCGAAACCAATTGGACTCCATTGTCCGTAACCAGACACTTTGGCATACCTTCTTCTAAAAATGAACTCTTCAGAAACTCAATCACTACTTCTGATGTAATATGTTCTACTGGTTTCACCAAAAACCATTTACTGTGGTAATCAAATAATACAATTAAAAATCTGCTTCTCACACCCAATCTCTCAATTGGCCCTAGAAAATACAACGCTAATTTTCCCCAGGTTCGATTGGGAATACCTACACAACCCAGTGGTGGTTGCCGGATTATCCCACCCTCGTCGCCATGAAATGTAGTCACCACAGAGGCAGTGGTTAATGAATAAAAGGTCTTTATTCATATAAGTACAGCTACACAAGTGTACAGCAACCTCCAGCTTCATCAACTGGCCCTTCTCTCAGAATCTCCCTGTGATTTCATACTATGGCATCACTGGGTTCTACAATGGGAGAATGAAATCTCCACACATACCTATGAATCAGAAAAGGGAGTAATGGTATACACTGACCCACGAAACTAGCAGAGGAAACTACTAGTAAACAAACCCAACCACGAAAAGATTGGTGAGGTATGAGTAAATAGAAAACACTGTAGTCAACCCACAAAACGCTAGGGCTGCGCAAGCTGATACACTAAGTAAAAGCACGAACACTGCGCTGTAAATAAATAACGAAATGACTCAGAAAAAAAATATCAACAAGCAATAACAGAGAGTAAGACCCTGCAAACAATGAAAATGAGCAGCCACCCACAATAAAGAAGAGATAGGATAAAAATTGATAGCAAATTATATATTCACAGCACATCACAATGCCTAGGTACTAATATGAGATTTCTAAGCTGTGCAGCTGGGTGAAGAAGTTAGAGAAATAGCCAGAAAGAGCTAGCCTTGAAGCAAGTGATAAGTGCAGAAAAGTACATAACGAGTCGTGATTGAATAAACAGCACTAAATCACATGAACAAACAATACACAACGAACTGCAAGTCACCAAACTATTACACAAAAAACAAGCTAAAATAAATAAAGTAGTCACCATAGACACAATTGCTCCCCAATTGTTGAAAAGTCCACTAAGTCAATTATGAGCTCAATTGAGAAACATGACGAAGCGTTGGCCATCCACCTTTCTTCTGACACACGCCTCTCGGCATGAAGCTAGTCCCAAGTATGGCGTATGTCTCCACAGGAAGCGAGCCGAAAGGAACAGAGCAACTTTCTCAGTCTAGAGCAAGTACCGGCTAAACTTTAATAAATGAAAAACACGACTGGCAGGAAGTGCAAGACAGCAAGTAGAGTCCAGTCCAGTCGCAAAATGGCGGCACGCTAAGCATGCCGGCACCGGATGGCTCACTGCGTGTACGTGCGCTTCAATTTTACTGG
Source organism: Lissotriton vulgaris (assembly GCF_964263255.1). NCBI lineage: Eukaryota > Metazoa > Chordata > Amphibia > Caudata > Salamandridae > Lissotriton > Lissotriton vulgaris. The sequence continues at coordinate 1,225,106,093 of NC_141687.1, forward strand.
GCAGAACAACTTCATGAGGCAGCTTGCAAACAGCGGGGACAATGGCCCAAGAAATTTCGCAACACCAAAAACTAGAAGATCAGGTAGGGTGCGTGCACTGGTGCTTGTTCTGGACTCGAGGCGCTGATTTGAAAGTCGCAGCTCGAGGTGCCGATTCAAATACCACACTAACAGTAAACCGCCAACGATCACCAAATGAAAAAAAAATAACTCACCCTGGCTGTAAAGATTGCCTGCCACAATAAAATTATCCAAACACACTCCAACACGACGACAATAACAAAGTGCCAGCCCACAAGACAAAGCTCACTCTGCACTAGCTCTATCTGCAAACTACGCAGATGCCGGCATCGATGTCCCACACAAAGCTTTCCATACTCGCTAATGGTCTCTGTAGAACTCCGCAAATGGCAATAACAATGTCCCACGCCGGTTGAGTTTTGGGTTAAATAAATGGTTCCAGTACAGTTAAACACTAGCTCACATAGTGCTTGTCATTCATAAAGCCATCACTCTCATGAAAGATGCCCGTTTGTTTAGATTAAAGAGATCACTGATAAGAAAGGTGCCATGTAGATGACGGATTAATGCTCTGGCAGTCGCTGATGATCACAAGTTTGAGTAAAAAGAAATTTGGCATGCCCAAGTTGAGGCTGACCGGTGTCAAAAGGTCACTGATGGGCCTGCGGCTGCCAGTATCATTAAGAAGACTAGAATATTCCCATAGATGCTTGAAACTTGAAATCAGTAAGGTGCCGTTTCCTTTGTGGATTCTTTAGTTCCGGTTTAAATGTTCCTTGTAGAAGATAGTCCAAAGTTTGTAGGTTCAAGAGTCCAATCGTCGCCAAAATGTACTAAATGAAGAAGTCCAAATCGTAGACAAAGTGGTAGGTTCCAAGATGTACTTTATTAAATCTGAAAGAGACATGTTAGTGATAGATTCCTTACCTTAGAATATTCCCCAGACGGGATCCGGAAAGTTCTGCTTAGCACTACCCCTATGCGCCAGTAGGTGGCGTTGTGCGCGCCGGAATGACTTCACAGAGACTACTTAGGCGACACCCATGCGCGTTGACATCAGTTCTGTTCTTTCTTTTTCCGCGCTGAAAGCGCAGATCCGGATTGAGCACGTACCTTCGTAATTTTTTTACCACTTTTTTAAGACTTTTTGTCTCCTCTTGTCTCCTGGTGCATGTAGGGATGCCCGGCTTCAAGTCTTGTGGGTCATGGCGCCGTAATATGTCGGCGGCAGACCCCCATGATGTCTGCCTCTACTGCCTGGAGACCGACCATGACTCCTGGGATTGTCTGTACTGCCGTATCATGGCCCAGAAGGCCTTACGGGAGTACCGCCGGGAGTTGCTGGAGTTCCGTCACTCCCCCACCCCGCGCTCCAGGTCTAGGGGGCGTTCGCGGGAACGCTCAATGGACCGGAGCCATCGCTCCTTGGGCTCTAAGTCTTCACCTTCAGATTCCAGTAAGCGACAACATAAAAAGAAGTCAAAGAAGCGTGTTCGCTCTCCAACGTCTCCCCGTCGGTCCTTGGAGGTGGACGAGGGGGACAGGGGCTCTATCCATGCGGCTCCTCTGGAGCCTGGGAGTCCTGCGGTCTACCCGCTATACCTGGGTCCGTCGGCGACTACCGAACAAATGCAAGAGTTTCTTGCTGCCATGGACCGCCTGTTTAGGCCTCGGGCTCCCACCGGCGCGCGTGCGGGCCCGCGGTCTCGTGTCCAGATCCTGTTGGCCTAGCGGCACCGCCTCTGGCGCCAGCCCCGAAGCCACTGGATCCAGCGCCCTCAGCTCCGGCGCCACAAGGTGCAGTGCCACCGGCTCCGGCCCCAGCACCGCCACAGGTGCTGCACTGGGTGCCGTTTATCCCGCCCCTGCCCCGGTTCTTGGACCATTTAGTTCCAACCTGGGATCTGCATTGGGATGCGGCTCGGGTCCGGCCCCGGCACCGCCACAGGTGCTACACTGGGTGCCGTTTATCCCGCCCCTGCCCCGGTTCTTGGACCATTTAGTTCCAACCTGGGATCTGCATTGGGATGTGGCTCGGGTCCGGCCCCGGCCGGCGCCGCTTGCCCACTCTCCGGCCCTGCCGCCGCGGCTGGCTCCTTCTAATCCGGAGCCGGAGGAGGATTGGGATGGCTCCGAGGACCCCCTTGCACGGCAGTGTGACTCAGAGCAGGATTGGGTGGATGACCTTCAAGATGCGGGTGAACTTGATGTGTCTTCTGACCCGGGGTTTGCCTCGCCTCCACCTACTCTGGAGGAAGGCACTTTCTACACTATGGTGCTGCGTCGAGCCGCGGAGGTTCTCCATCTCGACCCGCCTACGGTGGCCCTGAAGACCAACCTCCTTACTGAGGTGCTCCAGACGGAGTCTACGTCGTCTGAGCCACTGCTCCCTTTCAATGAGGCCCTCACCGATGGATTAGAACATCGCTATGCATTATCGCCCGCCTTCTTGACCACTCGCTCCACGTCTGAGAGCCTGGTCATTCAGGCATCGACATCGCAGAGTGCCTTTCCCTCGGCTCCTCCGGATAAGGACTCTAAGAGGCTGGACCAATTTGGCAAGAGGTTGTTCTCCTCAGCCAGTTTGGAGTTGAGGTTGGTTAATACCGCCTGCTTATTGGGCCGTTACTCCCACGCAGGGTGGGATTCGGTGGCAAAGGTTGTGCCTCAGTGCTCTGAGGAGGTCCAGGCTGTCCTTTCCCAAGCGATTGCGGAGGGCAAGAATGCGTCGAAGTTTGCCATCAGGTGTGGTTGGAACACCGCTGATTCGTTGGGCAGAGCGATATCCACGACGGTGGCGTTGCGGCGCCATGCCTGGTTGCGTTCCACTGGATTCTCACCTGATGTCCAGAGCTCGCTCATGGACATGCCCTTCGATGGCTCCCGCCTCTTTGGTGATAAGGTTGACAATGCCCTGCAGCGCTTTAAAGACTCTTGTGCCACGGCCAAGTCTTTGGGGTTTTCTTTGAAAAACCAGGCCACACCGGGCTTCCGTTCCTTTCGTGGCCAGGGCAGGGGTACCCAGGCGCGCTCTCCAGCAAGCCTGAGCAGAACCAGCCTCAGCGAGGCCGCAGGCGTGGGTTCCGCAGGGGCGGGTCTGGTAACCAGCGTGTGGGTCAGTCCACTTCCACCCCCGCTGCTTCAGCCTCAAAACCTTCCTAATCTGAGCTTCAGGGGGCACCCCACGCCAGTTGGTGGCAGGGTTCGCCTCAACCTCCACCATTGGCGCAAGATCACATCGGACAAGTGGGTGCTGCAGATAATCTGCCAAGGTTACTCGCTCCCATTTCTGTCCTCCCCTCTAGCCATTCCACCTCGGTACCACCGCATGTCGGGGGATCATTTAGCTTTTCTCCGGGGGCCATAGAGTACGTTCCCGATCAGGGAGTGGTTGTTATTCCCACTACTTTCTGGTCCCCAAGAAGAAAAGGTGGGCTTGCACCCCATCTTGGACCTCCGGGATGTCAATCGCTTCCTCCGGAAGGAGAAGTTCAAGATGCTGACTCTGGCTCAGGTTCTGACTGCCCTGGAGACTGGATGGTTGCGTTGGACTTGCAGGACGCTTATTTTCACATCCCTTTCCTGCGGAGACTGGATGGTAGCGTTGGACTTGCAGGACGCTTATTTTTACATCCCTGTCCTGCCGGCCCACCGGTGTTACCTGCAGTTCATGGTAGGCCAGGAACATTTTCAGTTTGCCATGCTCCCCTATGGCTTTACCAGCGCCCCTCGGGTGTTCACGAAAGTGATGGTGGTGGTCGCAGCTTATCTGCGCAGGTCAGGGGTGTCAGTCTTCCCCTACCTCGACGACCGGCTGTTGAAGGCGGGCTCGCCCCAGGCAGTTGTCTCCCACCTCCAGACTACGGTCAACCTCCTGCATTTGCTGGGGTTCTCCATCAATGTGCCGAAGTCGCACCTGAGACCCTCTCAGAAGCTCCCTTTCATCGGAGCGGTTCTGGATTCGACGCTGTTTCGGTTTATCCTCCCGAGCAGCGACCGCAACTCGACTCGCGACGAAAAGATTCGTCGAGCGAGTGCCAGCCTTGGAAATTCCACCGCGCAGAACTGATGACATTGCACGTTCTCTTCGGTGGCGAATAGATCTAACCAAGGCTCTCCCCACTGCAGAAAGAGGCTTTGCGCCACGTCCGAGTTCAAACGCCATCCGTGATCCACCATGCACTGGCGGCTGCGTTCTTCCGCCCTGGCGGCTGAGTTCTTCCGCCCTGGCATTCAGAGAACCTGACAGATGCACAAGTTACTACTTGTGTAACGATATATCTGTGAAATACATTAGTTAGTGATAGATTCCTTACCGCCCCACCCATCCTCCCCGTTCTGCAAACTGTTTACTAGCGTTAAGGTCATCCCCTTTTAGGGCCCTAGTTTTATGCACCAGTGGCCAGTATCTTGCATGGCTCTGCGTTTTGGCATGGAAAGTTGTGTACAGAACTGACGTCAGCATGCATGGGTTGCCCCTAAGTAGTCTCTGTGACGTCATTCCGGCTCGAACGACGCCACTGACGGACACGGAGCCGCACAACGCCACCTACTGGCGCGCAGGGGTATTCTAAGCAGAAAACTTTCCGGATCCAGTCTGACGCCCGGGGAATATTCTAAGAAAGGAATCTATCACTAGCTAATGTCTCTTACAGCTATATTGTTACACAAGTAGTAACTTGTGCATCTGGTTCAGGTAAGTAGAAAGATGGTAGATTGTAGTAAGATGGTAAGTTCTAGTATTAGCTGTAATAATAGAAATAGCCCCATCAGGAGCAGACTCCCTGTCTACTCAGCCTCTCATCTTCAACTGCCAATCTCACCAATCCCACACACCAACATTCTGTGACATGATACAACATTCTCCAGTCATTCAGGCTGAACAGAAGGGAGAGTATTGGTGTAAAGAAAGAAGAGAAGAAATAACCTCACAACACTCGGCACAGTTAGCATTGTTACAATTCCATAGAATACAAAGGGAGGAGTCCTTTTATAAATACTGTGGAAAAGAAGGCAACTAGGCCTAACCACCATCCCCTTGACTAGAAGACGTTTATTTTATTTATAGGAAGAACACTGGGCTTTGACAGCAGTCTCCATACCTTAGAGCCTGAATGTAAGGTTTACATCATAGTAACAGCGGAGCTCTTCCCCATGGAATGGATTTCTCCACATGTGTTAAAACAACATGCACCAACGTAATATCAAAGCATGAGCCTTCAGTACTGCAGCTGTATGTAGCATGGTATGTCCAGGTGCTAGGGAATGACCAGAACAGAATAACAAGGGACATTGTTTATCAACCTTGCACATCGTGTTCAGACTAAACTCCAGGAAAGGCAGAGAACGCGAAAGGCAGCCTGTTCTCATGTGAAAGACACAAACAGAATCTTGCAAAAACAAAGTCATGTAGTAACGTGCGCAAAAGCAGCAGCATGGCAGCCAAGCTCATGCTAACTTAGCAATGTCCAAAACAGCCCTAAAAGCCATATAACACCCTCCCCTTGGTAAGGTCATATGACATAGACAAAGGACCAAACAGAGTTCTAAAGTCAAGCAGAGTTCAAAGCATTCTGAAAAAAACAAACTGGAAAGAAATTTTCAACAAAAAAATTGCTATATAGTTATTAGGGCCTATCGAACAAGTGCGTTCTCTGTGACAATAAAGTTATTATGAAGGAGGTGGTAAGTCCATCAAGGTTTGCGAACCGAGGAATGCAATTCCCTCCAAAAGATCAGTTCTGTTGGTAGAAAAAAGGGATGCCATCCAATTAAGTAAGTCAAAGGAACAAATGTGTTCCTCGTATTCAGACGCCTCTAAAAGAAGAAGTGGGCAACTTGCGTGATATTCATTGAAACCCTGATGCAGGATATTCTGCGCAGCTGCACAGTCATCCCTGTCAGCCAATACTCCAAGTGTCGCAGCAAGTGCCATACGGCCATCCCCTGAACAAGCCTGTTCATGTGCCTCTAAGGGACCAAAAATATTTACAACAAGGGGTGGTGAGGGACAGAGTCTCTGAATTAAGCAGAAAGCTCTCACCCAGTCAAGAGATCAGGGCTAGATCCAACACCGTTTTTTAGCTCACTGCACCATCCCAGTTTCAGAACCTGGCTGTATGCAAATTAGTCTGTTCCTGTCCCAGTGCATGATGGGAACAGGGCAAACCAAACTACAAAAGCCAATTCTTACACTGGGAAGGAAACAAGCTCCCGGGGACCGGTTTCTGGCATTACAGCCGTCTTCGGCCCGGTTTGCTTGAATCCTGATGGTGCAATGAGCAAGGGTCTCACATCTGAGAATACCCTTCCACACTTAGGGTGGACAAAAATATTTACAACAAGGGGTGGTGAGGGACAGAGTCTCTGAATTAAGCAGAAAGCTCTCACCCAGTCAAGAGATCAGGGCTAGATCCAACACCGTTTTTTAGCTCACTGCACCATCCCAGTTTCAGAACCTGGCTGTATGCAAATTAGTCTGTTCCTGTCCCAGTGCATGATGGGAACAGGGCAAACCAAACTACAAAAGCCAATTCTTACACTGGGAAGGAAACAAGCTCCCGGGGACCGGTTTCTGGCATTACAGCCGTCTTCGGCCCGGTTTGCTTGAATCCTGATGGTGCAATGAGCAAGGGTCTCACATCTGAGAATACCCTTCCACACTTAGGGTGGACAAAAATATTTACAACAAGGGGTGGTGAGGGACAGAGTCTCTGAATTAAGCAGAAAGCTCTCACCCAGTCAAGAGATCAGGGCTAGATCCAACACCGTTTTTTAGCTCACTGCACCATCCCAGTTTCAGAACCTGGCTGTATGCAAATTAGTCTGTTCCTGTCCCAGTGCATGATGGGAACAGGGCAAACCAAACTACAAAAGCCAATTCTTACACTGGGAAGGAAACAAGCTCCCGGGGACCGGTTTCTGGCATTACAGCCGTCTTCGGCCCGGTTTGCTTGAATCCTGATGGTGCAATGAGCAAGGGTCTCACATCTGAGAATACCCTTCCACACTTAGGGTGGACAAAAATATTTACAACAAGGGGTGGTGAGGGACAGAGTCTCTGAATTAAGCAGAAAGCTCTCACCCAGTCAAGAGATCAGGGCTAGATCCAACACCGTTTTTTAGCTCACTGCACCATCCCAGTTTCAGAACCTGGCTGTATGCAAATTAGTCTGTTCCTGTCCCAGTGCATGATGGGAACAGGGCAAACCAAACTACAAAAGCCAATTCTTACACTGGGAAGGAAACAAGCTCCCGGGGACCGGTTTCTGGCATTACAGCCGTCTTCGGCCCGGTTTGCTTGAATCCTGATGGTGCAATGAGCAAGGGTCTCACATCTGAGAATACCCTTCCACACTTAGGGTGGACAAAAATATTTACATCAAGGGGTGGTGAGGGACAGAGTCTCTGAATTAAGCAGAAAGCTCTCACCCAGTCAAGAGATCAGGGCTAGATCCAACACCGTTTTTTAGCTCACTGCACCATCCCAGTTTCAGAACCTGGCTGTATGAAAATTAGTCTGTTCCTGTCCCAGTGCATGATGGGAACAGGGCAAACCAAACCACAAAAGCCAATTCTTACACTGGGAAGGAAACAAGCTCCCGGGGACCGGTTTCTGGCATTACAGCCGTCTTCGGCCCGGTTTGCTTGAATCCTGATGGTGCAATGAGCAAGGGTCTCACATCTGAGAATACCCTTCCACACTAAGGGTGGACAAAAATATTTACAACAAGGGGTGGTGAGGGACAGAGTCTCTGAATTAAGCAGAAAGCTCTCACCCAGTCAAGAGATCAGGGCTAGATCCAACACCGTTTTTTTAGCTCACTGCACCATCCCAGTTTCAGAACCTGGCTGTATGCAAATTAGTCTGTTCCTGTCCCAGTGCATGATGGGAACAGGGCAAACCAAACCACAAAAGCCAATTCTTACACTGGGAAGGAAACAAGCTCCCGGGGACCGGTTTCTGGCATTACAGCCGTCTTCGGCCCGGTTTGCTTGAATCCTGATGGTGCAATGAGCAAGGGTCTCACATCTGAGAATACCCTTCCACACTTAGGGTGGACAAAAATATTTACAACAAGGGGTGGTGAGGGACAGAGTCTCTGAATTAAGCAGAAAGCTCTCACCCAGTCAAGAGATCAGGGCTAGATCCAACACCGTTTTTTAGCTCACTGCACCATCCCAGTTTCAGAACCTGGCTGTATGCAAATTAGTCTGTTCCTGTCCCAGTGCATGATGGGAACAGGTTAAACCAAACCACAAAAGCCAATTCTTACACTGGGAAGGAAACAAGCTCCCGGGGACCGGTTTCTGGCATTACAGCCGTCTTCGGCCCGGTTTGCTTGAATCCTGATGGTGCAATGAGCAAGGGTCTCACATCTGAGAATACCCTTCCACACTTAGGGTATACTCTGTTCATCACCACCCCCTTTTGTAAATCGTTTTTGGCCACTATAGGTGTGGCAGGGTATACTCAGACATGAGTCCCTTTCTCACTGCTCCATCAGGATTCAAGCAAGCCGGGCCGAAGAAGGCTGAAATGCCAGAAACCGGTCCCCGGTAGCTTGTCTCCTTTCTGGTGAAGAATTGGCTTGGTAGTTTAGTCTGCCCTGTTCCCATGATGCACTGGGCCAGGGACAGACTGATTTGCATATAGCCAGGTTCTGAGCTGGGATGGGGCAGTGAGATAAATAACGGTGATGGATCAAGCCCTGATCTTTGGACTGGGTAAGAGTGGTCTGTTTAACTCAGACACTCTGTTCATCACCACCCCCTTTTGTAAATCGTTTTTGGCCACTATAGGTGTGGCAGGGTATACTCAGACATGAGTCCCTTTCTCACTGCTCCATCAGGATTCAAGCAAGCCGGGCCGAAGAAGGCTGAAATGCCAGAAACCGGTCCCCGGTAGCTTGTCTCCTTTCTGGTGAAGAATTGGCTTGGTAGTTTAGTCTGCCCTGTTCCCATGATGCACTGGGCCAGGGACAGACTGATTTGCATATAGCCAGGTTCTGAGCTGGGATGGGGCAGTGAGATAAATAACGGTGATGGATCAAGCCCTGATCTTTGGACTGGGTAAGAGTGGTCTGTTTAACTCAGACACTCTGTTCATTACCACCCCCTTTTGTAAATCGTTTTTGGCCACTATAGGTGTGGCAGGGTATACTCAGACATGAGTCCCTTTCTCACTGCTCCATCAGGATTCAAGCAAGCCGGGCCGAAGAAGGCTGAAATGCCAGAAACCGGTCCCCGGTAGCTTGTCTCCTTTCTGGTGAAGAATTGGCTTGGTAGTTTAGTCTGCCCTGTTCCCATGATGCACTGGGCCAGGGACAGACTGATTTGCATATAGCCAGGTTCTGAGCTGGGATGGGGCAGTGAGATAAATAACGGTGATGGATCAAGCCCTGATCTTTGGGCTGGGTAAGAGTGGTCTGTTTAACTCAGACACTCTGTTCATCACCACCCCCTTTTGTAAATCGTTTTTGGCCACTATAGGCGTGGCAGGGTATACTCAGACATGAGTCCCTTTCTCACTGCTCCATCAGGATTCAAGCAAGCCGGGCCGAAGAAGGCTGAAATGCCAGAAACCGGTCCCCGGTAGCTTGTCTCCTTTCTGGTGAAGAATTGGCTTGGTAGTTTAGTCTGCCCTGTTCCCATGATGCACTGGGCCAGGGACAGACTGATTTGCATATAGCCAGGTTCTGAGCTGGGATGGGGCAGTGAGATAAATAACGGTGATGGATCAAGCCCTGATCTTTGGACTGGGTAAGAGTGGTCTGTTTTACTCAGACACTCTGTTCATCACCACCCCCTTTTGTAAATCGTTTTTGGCCACTATAGGTGTGGCAGGGTATACTCAGACATGAGTCCCTTTCTCACTGCTCCATCAGGATTCAAGCAAGCCGGGCCGAAGAAGGCTGAAATGCCAGAAACCGGTCCCCGGTAGCTTGTCTCCTTTCTGGTGAAGAATTGGCTTGGTAGTTTAGTCTGCCCTGTTCCCATGATGCACTGGGCCAGGGACAGACTGATTTGCATATAGCCAGGTTCTGAGCTGGGATGGGGCAGTGAGATAAATAACGGTGATGGATCAAGCCCTGATCTTTGGGCTGGGTAAGAGTGGTCTGTTTAACTCAGACACTCTGTTCATCACCACCCCCTTTTGTAAATCGTTTTTGGCCACTATAGGTGTGGCAGGGTATACTCAGACATGAGTCCCTTTCTCACTGCTCCATCAGGATTCAAGCAAGCCGGGCCGAAGAAGTCTGAAATGCCAGAAACCGGTCCCCGGTAGCTTGTCTCCTTTCTGGTGAAGAATTGGCTTGGTAGTTTAGTCTGCCCTGTTCCCATGATGCACTGGGCCAGGGACAGACTGATTTGCATACAGCCAGGTTCTGAGCTGGGATGGGGCAGTGAGATAAATAACGGTGATGGATCAAGCCCTGATCTTTGGACTGGGTAAGAGTGGTCTGTTTAACTCAGACACTCTGTTCATCACCACCCCCTTTTGTAAATCGTTTTTGGCCACTATAGGTGTGGCAGGGTATACTCAGACATGAGTCCCTTTCTCACTGCTCCATCAGGATTCAAGCAAGCCGGGCCGAAGAAGGCTGAAATGCCAGAAACCGGTCCCCGGTAGCTTGTCTCCTTTCTGGTGAAGAATTGGCTTGGTAGTTTAGTCTGCCCTGTTCCCATGATGCACTGGGCCAGGGACAGACTGATTTGCATATAGCCAGGTTCTGAGCTGGGATGGGGCAGTGAGATAAATAACGGTGATGGATCAAGCCCTGATCTTTGGACTGGGTAAGAGTGGTCTGTTTAACTCAGACACTCTGTTCATCACCACCCCCTTTTGTAAATCGTTTTTGGCCACTATAGGTGTGGCAGGGTATACTCAGACATGAGTCCCTTTCTCACTGCTCCATCAGGATTCAAGCAAGCCGGGCCGAAGAAGGCTGAAATGCCAGAAACCGGTCCCCGGTAGCTTGTCTCCTTTCTGGTGAAGAATTGGCTTGGTAGTTTAGTCTGCCCTGTTCCCATGATGCACTGGGCCAGGGACAGACTGATTTGCATATAGCCAGGTTCTGAGCTGGGATGGGGCAGTGAGATAAATAACGGTGATGGATCAAGCCCTGATCTTTGGGCTGGGTAAGAGTGGACTGTTTAACTCAGACACTCTGTTCATCACCACCCCCTTTTGTAAATCGTTTTTGGCCACTATAGGCGTGGCAGGGTATACTCAGACATGAGTCCCTTTCTCACTGCTCCATCAGGATTCAAGCAAGCCGGGCCGAAGAAGGCTGAAATGCCAGAAACCGGTCCCCGGTAGCTTGTCTCCTTTCTGGTGAAGAATTGGCTTGGTAGTTTAGTCTGCCCTGTTCCCATGATGCACTGGGCCAGGGACAGACTGATTTGCATATAGCCAGGTTCTGAGCTGGGATGGGGCAGTGAGATAAATAACGGTGATGGATCAAGCCCTGATCTTTGGACTGGGTAAGAGTGGTCTGTTTTACTCAGACACTCTGTTCATCACCACCCCCTTTTGTAAATCGTTTTTGGCCACTATAGGTGTGGCAGGGTATACTCAGACATGAGTCCCTTTCTCACTGCTCCATCAGGATTCAAGCAAGCCGGGCCGAAGAAGGCTGAAATGCCAGAAACCGGTCCCCGGTAGCTTGTCTCCTTTCTGGTGAAGAATTGGCTTGGTAGTTTAGTCTGCCCTGTTCCCATGATGCACTGGGCCAGGGACAGACTGATTTGCATATAGCCAGGTTCTGAGCTGGGATGGGGCAGTGAGATAAATAACGGTGATGGATCAAGCCCTGATCTTTGGGCTGGGTAAGAGTGGTCTGTTTAACTCAGACACTCTGTTCATCACCACCCCCTTTTGTAAATCGTTTTTGGCCAGTATAGGTGTGGCAGGGTATACTCAGACATGAGTCCCTTTCTCACTGCTCCATCAGGATTCAAGCAAGCCGGGCCGAAGAAGTCTGAAATGCCAGAAACCGGTCCCCGGTAGCTTGTCTCCTTTCTGGTGAAGAATTGGCTTGGTAGTTTAGTCTGCCCTGTTCCCATGATGCACTGGGCCAGGGACAGACTGATTTGCATATAGCCAGGTTCTGAGCTGGGATGGGGCAGTGAGATAAATAACGGTGATGGATCAAGCCCTGATCTTTGGACTGGGTAAGAGTGGTCTGTTTAACTCAGACACTCTGTTCATCACCACCCCCTTTTGTAAATCGTTTTTGGCCACTATAGGTGTGGCAGGGTATACTCAGACATGAGTCCCTTTCTCACTGCTCCATCAGGATTCAAGCAAGCCGGGCCGAAGAAGGCTGAAATGCCAGAAACCGGTCCCCGGTAGCTTGTCTCCTTTCTGGTGAAGAATTGGCTTGGTAGTTTAGTCTGCCCTGTTCCCATGATGCACTGGGCCAGGGACAGACTGATTTGCATATAGCCAGGTTCTGAGCTGGGATGGGGCAGTGAGATAAATAACGGTGATGGATCAAGCCCTGATCTTTGGACTGGGTAAGAGTGGTCTGTTTAACTCAGACACTCTGTTCATCACCACCCCCTTTTGTAAATCGTTTTTGGCCACTATAGGTGTGGCAGGGTATACTCAGACATGAGTCCCTTTCTCACTGCTCCATCAGGATTCAAGCAAGCCGGGCCGAAGAAGGCTGAAATGCCAGAAACCGGTCCCCGGTAGCTTGTCTCCTTTCTGGTGAAGAATTGGCTTGGTAGTTTAGTCTGCCCTGTTCCCATGATGCACTGGGCCAGGGACAGACTGATTTGCATATAGCCAGGTTCTGAGCTGGGATGGGGCAGTGAGATAAATAACGGTGATGGATCAAGCCCTGATCTTTGGACTGGGTAAGAGTGGTCTGTTTAACTCAGACACTCTGTTCATCACCACCCCCTTTTGTAAATCGTTTTTGGCCACTATAGGTGTGGCAGGGTATACTCAGACATGAGTCCCTTTCTCACTGCTCCATCAGGATTCAAGCAAGCCGGGCCGAAGAAGGCTGAAATGCCAGAAACCGGTCCCCGGTAGCTTGTCTCCTTTCTGGTGAAGAATTGGCTTGGTAGTTTAGTCTGCCCTGTTCCCATGATGCACTGGGCCAGGGACAGACTGATTTGCATATAGCCAGGTTCTGAGCTGGGATGGGGCAGTGAGATAAATAACGGTGATGGATCAAGCCCTGATCTTTGGACTGGGTAAGAGTGGTCTGTTTAACTCAGACACTCTGTTCATCACCACCCCCTTTTGTAAATCGTTTTTGGCCACTATAGGTGTGGCAGGGTATACTCAGACATGAGTCCCTTTCTCACTGCTCCATCAGGATTCAAGCAAGCCGGGCCGAAGAAGGCTGAAATGCCAGAAACCGGTCCCCGGTAGCTTGTCTCCTTTCTGGTGAAGAATTGGCTTGGTAGTTTAGTCTGCCCTGTTCCCATGATGCACTGGGCCAGGGACAGACTGATTTGCATATAGCCAGGTTCTGAGCTGGGATGGGGCAGTGAGATAAATAACGGTGATGGATCAAGCCCTGATCTTTGGACTGGGTAAGAGTGGTCTGTTTAACTCAGACACTCTGTTCATCACCACCCCCTTTTGTAAATCGTCTAAGGGACCCAGCAACTGGTTAAAATCTGGGAGTGGAAGGGACGTATTGGAGAGGCATATATCCATTGTCCAATAGAAGGGGCATCGCCAACAGTAAAACACTGGTTGCACTCAAGTAGGCAAAGCGAAAAGTTAGTCCATAACTGACATCAAGCGTGGCTAGTTAGCAAGCATCCAAAAACTTGTTGAATGCAATCACGGTCCAGCTGCAACTGGCCTGGTCTGTGCATTGCCATAAGATGAGCAGCCATTGTGCAGTAGGGACAAGAGAAGCAGGATTCCAGCACCTAACTTCAAAACAAAGGGGAACCCTCCGAAGATGCTGGAAAAAATTGAATGAATAAAAGACGGTATTACTTCAAATATCGTCTGAAAAGAAGTCACAAGGCCAGAGCCCACACGTTTAAAAAAAAAAAAAGTGCAAGGCCTTTGATTTCAGACGCATTAAATAACCAGTGTATAAGCTCCCCAAAGTGATGTGGGAGGTTTGTGTTCAGAAGGGACTGTATCTCACTAGAAGTTCTAGCCACCTGTAACACTAAGGTCTCTCGGACCGAAGCGAGAGCCACCTCCTGTTGGAATAATAGCGCTTCGAGCCTGCTCATTTGTTGAAATTTGTTTTCAAAGTCGGAATGGAAGGCTAAAGTGAACTATCTAGATTCCCATGCGGGGGTGGAAAAAGCACATTGCCCGTAAGCCACAGCAGCCTTGGTTGTTCAAAATAAGATAACTGCATTTATAAGCAATGTAAAAACGGGAATTATTGATGGAACAGGGTTCCCTTTTAAAAAACAAGCCAAATTGGGTGCCGACACATTACAGGCGCCATGCAACTTAACGTGTTTGCAAACAAGGGAATGCCCTACTGTGGAATCGCAGTCCTCCCCTGTAAGAAAAACTTCCTTTACCTCCCTCTGACACCTGTAAGTGAAAGGTAGGGACCACAATTCATGCAGAAATGCACTATCTAGTGGTTCAAAACTGCCAATCGGAAAATCTTGCATGCATGATTTAAATTGAAAAAGGGACAGAGATAACCCCATGAATTACCCAAACAGCAGAGTCCGTTTCCACTACTGAGATTGGCAAGGGCTCAAATTGTTAAATATGCAAAAGTGTATATGCAGCATCTTTCAAGGACATAAATCTCTGTTTATCAGTCAGATGAAATGGCAAAAACAAAGCAGTGGCATGCAAATAAACCCAGGGCACTTTTACCATTTTAAGAATTTGCAATGTCCAAGCAAATTGCATAAAAGTTCTTAACTGATTTTGACCATGATATAACACAGATAGATCACTTTGAACAATATCATTAACAAATGAAACAATATTATCCAATGTATAAATCCGTGAGGGAAGTGTGTTGATGCTATTGTCTTTTACAGCAAGGACCTTTTCTAAATTAGCTTGATCAATTTGGCGCAGACGATGAGCAGCTTCAATCTGTGAAAGTTTCCAAATTGCATTGTAAGCGGCATAGATAAACCTCTTAGATCTAGGATTCCTAGGTCCTAAGATAAAATCAGCCAGATTGATGTCATTTGACAAGAGTGAAAGATGTTGTTTTACTGATGCCAACGTGGAATGTTCCAACCATTGTTGGCATAATTTACCCACTGAGTATGTGGTGTAAGAGGATAACGAGGGTCAGGTCTAGTCTGAATGAAAGCAGATGTAACATTATAAAAGCACAATTGACATGCATTTGTATTGGTTTGCCACACTCACCACTTGGAAGAATCAAGTTCAGAGACATTGTAAGTGGCGTTTCCAAGCCAAGCTTGCAATGCCTCAATAGTATAATTTGTATGAACGCTCCAATCATCATATTCCACTAAAGACGGAAGGGATAGGGTATTTACAGTGGCCAGGCCAAAACAAGTTGTTTGGTATACTTTATTATTTAAAAATAAAATTTGAGTTGGGATCAGGCAGGCACGATGTAAAGCTTCAGTACCCTGAACCTGCCTAGGCTTCGTACCCCAGATTGATTTTAAATCAACAGTCTCTTTCCAGTTATCATAAACGTCTGTAGTCAATTTAGTTCTAAACAAGTTTGTGTAAATCAATTTAGTGTGTGTCAACATAAATTTGGATTGAGAAGACGATTGAAGTTTAAAAAAATAGGATTCCGGATTAGATATGTCATAATCTGTAAAATATATGAATTTATCCCTAAGCATTTTGGAACTCCCCTCTACGGGAGTAGGACAGTGTTCCCATTGTGTAAAATTAAAAACAGGTTGTGGAGTGTTAGTTTTGTGTAAAAAAAATTATGCCCATTATGTTGATAGCAAAATACATCCCCCTAATTGCAGAATTTAAATACAAATCTGCAGCATCAAAGGCAGCATAATATTTTAAGTCCGAGAATAGTGGATGCACTGCTTGTACATCCAAATCATCAGAATGTATGTCCCGTGTCACCACATCTCCTAATGAGACGCGAAACACGTTTGGTATCCTGGGGACCTCGGTCGGACCGTGGATTTCGAAGACTACTTTGTCCCAAACGATTCCATCTTCAACCAGGAATGCTGAAATGAAGTGTCTTATCAGGTTCATTATATGGGACAATGTGTGAGGGGCCAGAATTCCATTGACAAGTTTACAGCAGAGCGTTCTGGCAAGTAATGACCATTGATGAGCAGAAAGAACACAGTCACATAACCAATTGACATGAAGAGGAAAATTAGTATAAGCACCAACCAAATGTAGGTCCAAGGAGGGACCAGGTAAGTCTTTTTGAACCAAGAGAAGACAATACTTAATTTAGTCAGTGGGTCTGCCAAACTGGATGTCAAAGAGGACGGGCCGGAAGAGTGGCTGGCATGATCTCCATAGTAGCCGCTCGTAGGTTGAGTAATCAGAGGTGGAAGTGCTGGGTCCGCCTGATGTTCTCGAGGACTGGTCGGCATCTCACTCACGGACTCATCAGCATGATATGTATACTCAACATCCATAGTGGAAGAGAGAGGTCGGACGGGTGATAGCTCAATTACAGTGTGCATCACGTTCTTAGCCACAAGTGGACCAATAGAAGATGATGAAGTCAGTGGAGTCAATGAAATTGCGTTGCACGAAACTGCAGGTGTGACACTATTCAGAATACGATTCAGAAAAGGGGGTGGTGATGAACAGAGTGTCTGAATTAAGCAGACCACTCTTACCCAGTTCAAAGATCAGGGCTTGATCCATCACCGTTATTTATCTCACTGCACCATCCCAGCTCAGAACATGGCTATATGCAAATCAGTCTGTCCCTGGCCCAGTGCATCATGGGAACAGGGCAGACTAAACTACCAAGCCAATTCTTCGCCAGAAAGGAGAGCAGCTACCGGGGACCGGTTTCTGGCATTTCAGCCTTCTTCGGCCCGGCTTGCTTGAATCCTGATGGTGCAGTGAGAAAGGGACTCATGTCTGAGTATACCCTGCCACACCTATAGTGGCCAAAAATGATTCAGAAAAGGGGGTGGTGATGAACAGAGTGTCTGAATTAAGCAGACCACTCTTACCCAGTCCAAATATCAGGGCTTGATCCATCACCGTTATTTATCTCACTGCACCATCCCAGCTCAGAACATGGCTATATGCAAATCAGTCTGTCCCTGGCCCAGTGCATCAAGGGAACAGGGCAGACTAAACTACCAAGCCAATTCTTCACCAGAAAGGAGACAAGCTACCGGGGACCGGTTTCTGGCATTTCAGCCTTCTTCGACCCGGCTTGCTTGAATCCTGATGGTGCAGTGAGAAAGGGACTCATGTCTGAGTATACCCTGCCACACCTATAGTGGCCAAAAACGATTCAGAAAAGGGGGTGGTGATGAACAGAGTGTCTGAATTAAGCAGACCACTCTTACCCAGTCCAAAGATCAGGGCTTGATCCATCACCGTTATTTATCTCACTGCACCATCCCAGCTCAGAACATGGCTATATGCAAATCAGTCTGTCCCTGGCCCAGTGCATCATGGGAACAGGGCAGACTAAACTACCAAGCCAATTCTTCACCAGAAAGGAGACAAGCTACCGGGGACCGGTATCTGGAATTTCAGCCTTCTTTGGCCCGGCTTGCTTGAATCCTGATGGTGCAGTGAGAAAGGGACTCATGTCTGAGTATACCCTGCCACACCTATAGTGGCCAAAAACGATTCAGAAAAGGGGGTGGTGGAAGGGTATACTCAGATGTGAGTCCCTAGCTCATTGCACCATCAGGATTCAAGCAAGCCGGGCCGAAGACGGCTGAAATGCCAGAAACCGGTCCCCGGTAGCTTGTTTCCTTCCCAGTATAAGAATTGGCTTGGTAGTTTGGTCTGCCCTGATCCCATGATGCACTGGGCCAGGGTCAGACTAATTTGCATATAGCCAAGTTCTGAGCTGGGATGGTGCAGTGAGCTAAAAAACGGTGATGGATCAAGCCCTGATCTTTGGACTGGGTAAGAGTGGTCTGCTTAATTCAGACACTCTGTTCATCACCACCCCCTTTTCTGAATCACTATTCAGAATAGGCCACATAGCGTAACTTGACATTGTCCACTGATATGTATCTGTTGTCTTTGCGACCAGGTAAAGGTGGGAACATTACTGTACGAGTACCCTTTAGTCCAAGCACTGGAACCAGTGAATGATAAGAGAGACCAAATTCTTTTTTGTTCTTCAGCCTTTCTCGTACCAGATCTCCGATCTTAGGAAACCAACCGACAACTGGAATCAGCAGTGCTGCATCGGTGGAAGAGGGTAAATGTTCAGTAGCATAGAGGCCACATGTCTTTTGTAGATCCTGTAACACAGTAGAATGATTATCTACATCAAAGTTTGCAGCAGCCGCCACAACGTCTAGACTATCAAGGTCTGGCACAAACATTTTAATGCCAAAGAGCATTTCGTATGGGGTCCGCCCACCCAGAGATCTTCTAGGGAGATTATTAAGTGCAAGTTGAACCCCACACAAGTGTGCCTGCCAGTACCTATGTCTTTAGCTGTCTGTCAAGGATCGCTTTAAGTCACGGTTCATTCACTCCACAATTGAATTGCCCTCAGTCCTGTATGGAGACGAAAACTGCACCAGCGCCACATTGACTTCATTGCATCCTTGTACGCCTTAGAGGCGATCGCTGGACCTTGGTCAGAATGGAAGGTGCCACAGGGAAACGTCCTGACAAAGACACACAAATCCCTGGTGACATTTTGAGTGTCAGCACTGCGTTGTGGCCAAACCCAAAGGAAACTAGTGCACAAATCAACTACAACAAATATGTATTTATACGCAGTATCAGATGAGAGAGGACCTCAGTGATCAAGATCGATACAGCCAAAAAGTTGATTAGAAATACACAGCTGTGTTTGCGGTGGGCGTGTGACAGTAGACAGCTTGATTTGCTGACAAATGTCACAAGAAAGTGCATAATTACACGTCTGTTTGTATAAACCACGCCACCAGTAACGTTGCTGTAAAATAGAGACTGTCGCCTACACCCCGGCATGTGCAGAAGCCATGCCCTCGTGCGCGGCTTTGATCAAAGCAGGTCTGCGGTCTAAGCTGGGAATCAGTCGATCACCAACTGAAGGAATCTTAGCATAAGGAACCTGTTCAGGAGTTATATGGTGAGTATTTAGAGGGGAAACACTGAGGATGAACAGTTCCCTCCCTCGTTGTTGCTACTGCTGCCAAGATATTATCTATTTTAGTCATGGATCTTGTAACTGCCGCTACAGAACACGTGGCTACTGCAGACTTGGCTGCTTCATCAGCCAAAGAATTACCAAGAGCATGTGCTCCCACACTCTGATGGCCAAGAGTATGGATAACCTGTGTTAGGGGCAGATGCTGTTTAAGATCTGCCACTCAAACCTAAAGCGTTTTATGCTTAATAGCACTGCCTTTAGAATCTCGATAGTCATTCTGAGACCAAAAGAAAAGGTTGTCATTGTAAGATTAAACACAGTAAAAGGAATAGCATAAAATAAGAGTTTTCACATTTGGATCAGCCAACTCGAGAGCAAGAACAAGAGCACGCAGCTCTGCTGATTGCGCCGTACAGTCTCCAAGTCCCTGAGTGTGCACAATGGAAGACTTAAACTAACTATTAACAATCGAGACAGCAACAATTGTGCAAGCAGCTGAATAAGCGTGTTTGGAACCCGTGGCCAGTTGAGCCGAGCCATCGGTATAAATAAATAACGCAGTCGTACTCGTGTAGAGGAAGCAGAGACAAGGGAGGAGGATGAACGTGTTCATACTGTGAAAACTCCTGTGTCTGAAGTGCAGGGTCAAAGATAAACATGAAATCAGCCGATGTCAGAGAAGTAGCCCATTGTATCCAACAGAGGTGTAGTGCTTTTGAGTTAGGTACACTCGCCTTATTCATGGCTTCCAAATCAGGGAAGGGCGTGACCATAAGAATGTGTTTTCTTGGTGCCAATGAACATTCCTTCAGAATCGCCATCTGCACCACTCTCAAACTTATTTTAACAGAAGAGAAACGCATTTCCGCTGCAGTGTATAAATGTGATTTGTATGCAATAGGTATTGTGTCTCCCTCATTGAACGTCAACTATGTGGCACCCACTGTCCCCAAAACTATACGTATTACCAGGTTTGTGGTGTTATCATGTGTCAACAAGTAATTAGTTGCAAGCAAGTCAGATTGCAGTGAATCTAGAATAGAGGTATGTTACGGAAGCCAGCTGGCAGAAGAAAATGTAGGCTGTATCAACGCATAAAGCAGTTTGATACAATGGGCATAATCGGGAATATATGTTCTCCTGAAGTTCAAAAATCCCTGCAAGGACTGAAGTGTTTTCAGTGTAGAAGGGGGTTGCAATTGTGAACATTTCTGCAAGAAGTGGGGGGCTAACCCCTACCTTCATTATTGAGCTGATAGCCCAAACAGAGTTATTCACTGCTTCCAAAGCAGGGAAGGGCGTGACCATAAGAATGTGTTTACTTAGTGCCAATGAACATTCCTTCAGAATCGCCATATGCACCACTCTCAAACGTATTTTAACAGAAGAGAAACGCATTTCCGCTGCAGTGTATAAATGTGATTTGTATGCAATAGGTATTGTGTCTCCCTCATTGAACGTCAACTATGGGACACCCACTGTCCCCAAAATTATACGTATTACCAGGTTTGTGGTGTTATCATGTGTCAACAAGTAATTAGTTGCAAGCAAGTCAGATTGCAGTGAATGTAGAATAGAGGTATCTTACGGAAGCCAGCTGACAGAAGAAAATGTAGGTTGTATCAACGCATAAAGCAGTTTGATACGATGGGCATAATCGGGAATATATGTTCTCCTGAAGTTCAAAAATCCCAGCAAGGACTGAAGTGTTTTCAGTGTAGAAGGGGGTTGCAATCGTGAACATTTCTCCAAGAAGTGGGGGCTAACCCCTACCTTCATTATTGAGCTGGTAGCCCAAAAAGAGTACAGCCAAATAGGCGATCTGCGATTTTGCAAAATTGAATTTGTATCCAAAGTCAGCAAAGGACAAAATGATATTGTCGACTCGGACCAGATGCGGCATAAGTTAATCGTCCATCAGATAAATATCATCAACGTATGAGAACGTATCTGGATCTATGTCGTGCAACAGCAACACAACACGTGCCGCAAATGCCCCAGGGCTATTCTTATACCCCATAGCCAAACTCGTAAATCTTTTCTGATTCCCGACGGCAGTAAATGCTGTCAAGTCAAGGCTCTCAAGAGCGAGAATATGACTGTAGGGTAGTCTTGTACTTCTTACGAACAAGACTGTTCACCAGCGCAGAGCTGTGAGCATTTTGCACTGCAAACATGCAACAATGACTATTCAAATTTCGGTAATCCAATACAATCCGATATGAACTGTCAGGTTTTCATACCGTAAAGAGAGGATTATTCATCGGTGATGTACATGGTTTAATCACACCCTGATGCTCCAAATGTGTTAGTATGTCAAAAGTGAGCCTTTGCCACACGCCTGATCGGATATTGCGGTTGTGGCTGTGGCATAGATCGTAAAGGTATTTCATGATCCAAAGAATCAACATCCCAACCCACCTGATTACGATACATTGCCGGGGCAAGGACCACTGCCCACCCTCCTTCAAAAGCATTGGCATGCTCTTCAGGGACGTAATGCGAAAAACTGGGAAGTATCACGTCCTCGCTCTAGGAGCGGCTAACACAAAGGGTGGAGGCCAATCTGCCTCCGCTAACAAAATGTCATACGAGGAGGTTAAATTCTCCGAGAAAACCACTTTGATTGGACCCGGTATATCACCTTCGATTTGGAAAATAACGTCATAAAGTCTATCTGGGGGAGCAACCCGGGTATCTGCAGTCTCTACCGTAATGAATGTATCAGTTGCTGTCGCCTCCAGAGAGGGACGCAGAACCTCCCGCACTATGGTAACCTCCGCTGCGCTGTCGAGCAGAGTCACTGCTCATGTCTAATCCAGGAGTTGCGTTCTCACCATCCGAGGCATATCTCGCTGTTAAAGCAGCAACTTTTTTCTTCTGAAACAGGGGTCGAAAACGAGGTAAATCCTCTTGTTTTCCTTTGACTTCAAACTGTCGAGGCTGATGTCTTCCCTGTGGCGCAGGTTGACTTTTATGCAAACAATGATATGTAATATGCACTCCTTATTTAAACAAGTTTATATCTCTTTTCTTTCAATACTTAAAACCGGTGCTTACCCATATCTTGACTAGCCCCAGCCAAGTTGGTACAAAATAGAAACAATTCACAGAAACCTGTGTTATGGGAAGCACTATTCACTAGCTCACTACACGTGATAACTTCTTCCTTATTCTTCATGCATTAATAATCAAATCTCAACATGTAAAATCTGTCAGACTTGTATTACAAAAAAAGTTCATGCAAATTTACTCCGCAGTCTCAAGAATCAGACTGCTGATGTAACCATCATACAAAACATACAAAGCAAAATATGAATGACTCATCAAACCGATGGTTGTATTTCTTTCCTTCAAGATTGCTTTTATTCTTCTTATTTATCAGAAGATCTGCTACTTAGAATTCTTCAAACAACTCTTCATCATTACACAAGTGAAGTCATATCCCAATGCATTTCGGTATGCACCTTCATCAGGGGAATACACTACAAGTAACAAAAAATTCATCAAATCATAACCACAAAATATATTTCTATTTACAATCACAGTTATGTTTGATTTAAGTGATAAACAGAAACCAGAAGATCTCCTGGTGATTAAAACACATCCTGTGCGTGATTGAACCTCATGCTCGCAAAAGTTCATTAAAGATTCTCCTACAACCTTATAATCCAAACCGAAAAACAGAGTGAACAAACCCATGTGAGCTGCACCTCTTGCTACGTGCATGCATGCAAAACCAAAACATGCCAATGTAACTAATCTACTTCATATCAAAAAATGCCATGCCCATGTCCGCTTACCTTCATTAACTACAATAGAGGCAGCATTAGTCAAAGTCCATGTTCTCCTATTCTGCAACAACATGTGAACCATACACTAAGCTTGCTGCTATGATGGAAAAATTGTATATATAGAGCTGGTTTTCATATAACTCATCAAAACACCACTTACTTATATCTCCTGGTCCCACTCTCATCATGAAACCACTGTTACGATATCAATACGTCGGTAAAACGAAAGAAGGAAACCTCCTCAATATTCTCGTGTTTGGAAATACCCAAAGTTATTCTGTTTAATCGAGCTTCCATCCTACCTCTTTCCAACTTTCAGAACGTTTAGTATTTCCTCAACCATGTCTTGCTCTCCCGCTCTATCGCTAGACCGGCTCGCTTACACATTGCCGGTATATGGCGTCTGACGTCAGTGTAGTATCAACATAAAGGACGGACCTCTAACCCGCGCGTACCTATCCAAGATGACGTGCGTATATTTACCGGTACTGCAACAAATGTGTAAATAAACTCACGTGTAAATGAACTCACAAAATAGCGCTTGCCCACATTTAAAAAGGCAAGTAACGAAAATTACCCACTAAGTGTGATTAACACAAAGTTATACCATAAAGCGAACAAAATTACAAAAATGTAATATTCAAAATATACTTCATGAGATTTTGGGAGCATGAATGTCACTAGCACTTACATGCTATGTAAACATTAAAATACAATACAAATGCCAGTCATATAAGTTTAAGCAAAAATTCTTATAGGAAGCAAATCATTTCAATCTTATCATTAAGACCATAGGGGGTCAGTGTCCTGAGGGACTTTATCCAGTAAGTTTCCCTTTGTGCTAGCAATCTAGCTGTGTCAACATGTGATTTTTCCACCAATCTCTCTAGCACAGTGAATTTGAGTTGAGGTATTGTATGCCCTCTTTCATGCCAGTGTACAGCCAAACAAGATTTCATATTCTTAGTTCGAATCATACTCTTATGTTCGGTCATTCGAACTTTCACCTTTCTTGTGGTGCGTCCAACATATACAAGTCCACATGGACATTTTATTGCGTAGATTAGAAAACTTGAATTACAATCTGATGTGTGTCTCAAAATTATGAGTTTGCCTGTCTGAGGATGGGCAAATGAATTACCTACCAATACATTGCCACAATGGCCACAGTTTTGACATTTCATCATTCCTTTCTTGCCCAAATCTATGTTCTCATGTCTGCGACCTTTCAATATTTCCTTAATATTTCTTGATCTGGAATGAGCAAATAGAGGTTTATCTAAAAATACCTGTTGGAAATCTGGTTCCTGCTCAATTATTTCCCATCGTTTCTTTATGCATTTTTTTATCGCCACTGCGGCTGTAGAGAATTTTAGTACATAAACCTCCCTCCTGTTTTTGCTCCTTGCTCTTTTTTCCAACAAAGATTGTCTGGGCATGACTTTTACTCTGTTCTCTGCTTGGTCTAAAACTGTATCTGGGTACCCCCTCACTTTATATTCTCTTTGCATTCTCTCAATAGTCTCAAACCCTTTTGCTTCATCTGAACAGATTCTTCTTGCCCTAATGAATTGTGACAATGGTAGATGTCTTTTTAATGAGTCTGCATGAAAACTATCAAAATGTAAAGCATTATTTCTGTCTGTTGCCTTTTTAAATACGCTCGTCACAAGTGTATTCCTGTCTTTAACAATCAAGATGTCAAGGTAATTTATTTGTTCTGTACTCATAGTGTATGTGAATTTGATGGAAGCATGACCGGGGCACCTACCTATGCAAATATGTTCATGTCCAGATTCGAAGATCAGCACATATTACAAAAAGAAATATGGCAAACTCACTTGGCGCTATACCTGAGGTATATCGATGAAATACTAATGGTGTGGAGAGGGTCAGAAGAAATGTTACGAACGCAACTTCAGGAGTTGAATAATTGTCAGAGTATTGAGAGAATGCGAAGAGAATATAAAGTGAGGGGGTACCCAGATACAGTTTTAGACCAAGCAGAGAACAGAGTAAAAGTCATGCCCAGACAATCTTTGTTGGAAAAAAGAGCAAGGAGCAAAAACAGGAGGGAGGTTTATGTACTAAAATTCTCTACAGCCGCAGTGGCGATAAAAAAATGCATAAAGAAACAATGGGAAATAATTGAGCAGGAACCAGATTTCCAACAGGTATTTTTAGATCATTCCAGATCAAGAAATATTAAGGAAATATTGAAAGGTCGCAGACATGAGAACATAGATTTGGGCAAGAAAGGAATGATGAAATGTCAAAACTGTGGCCATTGTGGCAATGTATTGGTAGGTAATTCATTTGCCCATCCTCAGACAGGCAAACACATAATTTTGAGACACACATCAGATTGTAATTCAAGTTTTCTAATCTACGCAATAAAATGTCCATGTGGACTTGTATATGTTGGACGCACCACAAGAAAGGTGAAAGTTCGAATGACCGAACATAAGAGTATGATTCGAACTAAGAATATGAAATCTTGTTTGGCTGTACACTGGCATGAAAGAGGGCATACAATACCTCAACTCAAATTCACTGTGCTAGAGAGATTGGTGGAAAAATCACATGTTGACACAGCTAGATTGCTAGCACAAAGGGAAACTTACTGGATAAAGTCCCTCAGGACACTGACCCCCTATGGTCTTAATGATAAGATTGAAATGATTTGCTTCCTATAAGAATTTTTGCTTAAACTTATATGACTGGCATTTGTATTGTATTTTAATGTTTACATAGCATGTAAGTGCTAGTGACATTCATGCTCCCAATATCTCATGAAGTATATTTTGAATATTACATTTTTGTAATTTTGTTCGCTTTATGGTATAACTTTGTGTTAATCACACTTAGTGGGTAATTTTCGTTACTTGCCTTTTTAAATGTGGGCAAGCGTTATTTTGTGAGTTCATTTACACGTGAGTTTATTTACACATTTGTTGCAGTACCGGTAAATATACGCAAGCCATCTTGGATAGGTACGCGCGGGTTAGAGGTCCGTCCTTTATGTTGATACTACACTGACGTCAGACGCCATATACCGGCAATGTGTAAGCGAGCCGGTCTAGCGATAGAGCGGGAGAGCAAGACACGGTTGAGGAAACGTTCTGAAAGTTGGAAAGAGGTAGGATGGAAGCTCGATTAAACAGAATAACTTTGGGTATTTCCAAACACGAGAATATTGAGGAGGTTTCCTTCTTTCGTTTTACAGACGTATTGATATCGTAACAGTGGTTTCATGATGAGAGTGGGACCAGGAGATATAAGTAAGTGGTGTTTTGATGAGTTATATGAAAACCAGCTCTATATATACAATTTTTCCATCATAGCAGCAAGCTTAGTGTATGGTTCACATGTTGTTGCAGAATAGGAGAACATGGACTTTGACTAATGCTGCCTCTATTGTAGTTAATGAAGGTAAGCGGACATGGGCATGGCATTTTTTGATATGAAGTAGATTAGTTACATTGGCATGTTTTGGTTTTGCATGCATCCACGTAGCAAGAGGTGCAGCTCACATGGGTTTGTTCACTCTGTTTTTCGGTTTGGATTATAAGGTTGTAGGAGAATCTTTAATGAACTTTTGCGAGCATGAGGTTCAATCACGCACAGGATGTGTTTTAATCACCAGGAGATCTTCTGGTTTCTGTTTATCACTTAAATCAAACATAACTGTGATTGTAAATAGAAATATATTTTGTGGTTATAATTTGATGAATTTTTTGTTACTTGTAGTGTATTCCCCTGATGAAGGTGCATACCGAAATGCATTGGGATATGACTTCACTTGTGTAATGATGAAGAGTTGTTTGAAGAATTCTAAGTAGCATATCTTCTGATAAATAAGAAGAATAAAAGAAATCTTGAAGGAAAGAAATACAACCATCGGTTTGATGAGAGTCATTCATATTTTGCTTTGTATGTTTTGTATGATGGTTACATCAGCAGTCTGATTCTTGAGACTGCGGAGAAAATTTGCATGAACTTTTTTTGTAATACAAGTCTGACAGATTTTACATGTTGAGATTTGATTATTAATGCATGAAGAATAAGGAAGAAGTTATCACGTGTAGTGAGCAGGTTGACTTTTGCCACTATCCTGGTTTTCCCCTCACCCGACTTGAGAGCCTGATATGTCCTGTGAAGAACAAGGAGAACGCTTATCAGGAACTTGAAATCTATCAGGAGCCTTAATTTACGCGCGGTCGCGCAACTCATAAGTACGCTCAGAAGACTCAGGTGTCGGCGAACCAGCACACAAACCTTGCTTCTGTTGTTGCTGCCCCTGTTTATTTTTCCAGTTCTTTTTAGAAAAGAACGGACGCCCATCTTTATCAGTTTGGGCCTTTTGTTGAGTTTGCATTTGAATAAACGGCTTAACTCCCAGACACCTGCGGCCAATGGTTTTATAAGCCTTTGCAATAATCTTTGGTAATTCTCGTGGCTGGTCTGCATCTGGTATAGCTTCAAATCGGTTTGCCACTTGAACTCACCGCCTCACTCTCGACATTGGCAAGGATCATATCAGCAACCAGGACGAACACCCCCACCAGTCTCATTCCCAACTCTACAGCCGCTTCGGCCCTGTGCTCATCTTGAACACGATTTATAACGGAGGGGAGCATGGTCATGGAAGGAGTGCCAAAACACTTCGAATATACCGCTGCAAACACCTTGCCCCAGGTGTTCCAGTCGGCTAACTCGGGAAGTAGGTCTGTAGGCAAACTAATAGTCGATATCCTGTGTTCAAAAATAGCCTCTAAGTTGCCCAAATTGCTCAGCAAGCCAATAAGGTAATTCATCCTTATTTTGTGGACGCTTGCCCATTACTGAAGGACTGATAGTTACACCACCAGGTCCAGCAGGTTGTGCAGCACCGCCAGGTGGTCCCACCTGAAAGTTTCCCGTGATGTACTGTATAACAGCCCTAAGCATGTGTATCAAAGACGTATGAGATAAGCGAAGGTCTACAATTTCAACATTTATATAACGTGGGTGTGGGGTATACCCAGCCAAAACGGGCCAAGTAGCCCCATCTATTGACAGAGGACCCACCAAACGGACCGGCAATGCTGGGTGAGGAAGAGTGATATTAAACCAAATTTGGTTTTGACAAGCTGTGAGCGGAACTTCAAGAGTTCTATAAGGCTGATAAGTGTGAGGAAGGACCGTGGCAGTATATTCATGAAACAAAGCACCTGTTCTATACACCACCGGAAAAGTGACCCATGAATAAAACACCTCGAAGTGGTAATCTGGATTCGCCTCAACAACAAATATGAGCTCGATAGCTGTATCAGGCACTCCATATTGAGCTAAATAAGTCTTGAGCGGGGTACGGCTATGAGGCAGGATATCAACCACCATCACGAGAAACAAAGAACAACAACCTAAAGCGTGGCAGCGCAATTGCGGGTCAAGAACAAAGAGAAAAAACCTTATAAAACTTCAAGCTTGAAAGAACCTGTAAAACATCAATATAGGGGGTTACGCCGTCACATCTGTCTTCGGAAATAGAAGTGAGGGGATTGTGGACAAGCACAAGCAGTACTTAAGCATCTCATAGATAATAAACAGACCAAACGTTGGCGGCGCCATGTTGCAGGGATTCTGCTTATAGACAGAACTATGCGCAGGAAAACAGGACCTCAGTCTATAGTGGTGTACCAGCCTACCACTTTAGTGCCCAAAATTCCAATACCAACTAGCTATAGTACCTCATTCGTTATCCTCCAGATATCACAAAGCTACAAATGATTAGACAACCCAGAACACAACACTCCCGACTCTCAGGAATTGCGGTAGCAAGACGTACTCTTTCGCTTACTCACTCATACTAGTCCACAATAAGAATTAGCAGAGTCACTGAAAATAGTTGAAAATGTTTATTTTAACTATTGTGCTCTCAATACAGTATACAAGACACTACCAGCAGCAAATTGCATAAACTCAGCACAGTTAGCATTGTTACAAATCCATAGAATACAAAGGGAGAAGTAATTTTATAAATACTGTGGAAAAGAAGGCAACTAGGCCCAACCACCCTCCCCTTGATTAGAAGAAGTTTATTTTATATAAAGGAAGATCTCTGGGCTTTGACAGCAGGCCATGCCTTAAAGCCAGAATGTAAGGTTTAAATCACAGAAACAGCAGAGCTCTTGTCTATTTAACGGCTTTCTCCAAGTGTGTTAATACAACATGCAACAACGAAATATCAAAACAGGAGTCTTCAGTACTGCAGCTGTGTCTAAGTGCTAGGGTCTGACCAGAAAGGATAACAAGGGGCATTGTTTATCAACCTTGCACATCGTGTTCAGACTAAACTTCAGGAAAGGCAGAGATCGTGAAAGGCAGCCCGTTCTCATGTGAAAGGCACAAATCTTGCAAAAACAAAGTCATGTAGTAACGTGCGGAAAAGCAGCAGCATGGCAGCCAAGCTCATGCTAACTTAGCAATGTCGAAAATGTCCCTAAAAGCCATAAAACAATACTAGGGCACCTTTTCTCCCGTGCAAAAGCATATAGTACTGATACTGCCCATCTAGGTGAATGTGATTGTATTTTAATAGGTAAGCAAAACACTCTCCAGGGGCTCTGTCAACTCGTCATACTACAAAGCACGTAAGGCGTATTGCGCCCGGTAGTAATGAAACTGTCAGCAAGGTTGGGTTGCCTACTTGTGTCTGGATCTGCTCCCAATACCGGAGTGGCTTATCCCCCATGTAATGTATTTAGAGTTCACTCAGTGTATCTAATCCCGCTCCCTCCCGCCCCAGTGTAAACCAACTGCACCATTCCAAGGGTATTCATGGAGAGTAAAGTCGCTCTGCATATCCGCCAATTTCTTCAGAAGGAACTTCGTGATGCCCACTGGGTCAATGACATGGAAACTGTGCTTCCACCTATCAAGTAAAAAAGAAGGCAGAGACAGCTGTGACACCCCATCATGTTCTAGATATAAATGTGGCAATTCCATTGGGCCATAAGCAATCCTAAACTATGCTGCTCAGTATTATGCTTAAAAATCAGGTGCACGGGGGAGGAGCTAC
This sequence comes from Lissotriton vulgaris, assembly GCF_964263255.1. Lineage (NCBI taxonomy): Eukaryota > Metazoa > Chordata > Amphibia > Caudata > Salamandridae > Lissotriton > Lissotriton vulgaris. Next base: position 1,225,136,215 of record NC_141687.1, read on the forward strand.
GTCAGCAAACAAGATGGCTGCTAAGGCTCCCGGCTCCGCCGACCTCCATAACCCGCCACGATATCCTGTACATTATCCTGACTTTACGCCTAGTCTCTGTGTGCATGAACTGTTCCGCACTCCGATGGTGAAATCCGGAAACTTTTATCGGCTTGTTTGACGAAGTTCCATCGAGTTGAAGGTTGCCGCCTACTCCAGTGGTGAAGCCGGGGCCTGGAGTACTTTCACAGCCAGGCTGTAGTGCAACAACATCGGCCAGGGAATCGGGCTGGGTCCGGTCGACCGGAGTGGAGGCTTTAATTCAGCCCGAAATTGGCAGCGATCGTTTTCATTGCTCAGCATCGACCGAGGGGTGAGTCAGCTTGCTGCCGGTGGGGGCCCTCGTCCCGCGGACCCGGTTTGCGCCCGCCGGGGTTCGGTGGTTCGGGGACTCTGGCCTGCGGCCTTAACTGGGTTGACCGCGGCTGCGGACAAAGACTGGTCACCCTTCGCACTTGCACGTTCGTGGTCCTGTCTGTCCCCCCTGAGGATCACCCGGGGAGGTGATTGTGACTGATATCGGGCATGAGAATATGGCTCGAACGGTGCATGAGCCATCGCTGAGGTCAATACTGGCAGAACTTTGGGCATTTCGCTCACATGTGGATACTTTGTTGAGCAAATTGGACACGCGCCTATCTGAGATGCTCCTGGTGGCACCGGGCCCAGCCTTATTGTTGGAACAGGAATCTACAGCCATTCATACCGCGGCCATTTTGACTCCGTGCGAGAACCCAGTGAGGTACCAAGTATTGGAACCATCGGATGGTGCCCTGGGAGACGGTGTTCCCGAGGATGTCATGGTATTGCTGAACCTTCCACCACCACCGGCTTTGGCTATAACGTCAGGCGTTCCCCTCCCGGAAACTCTTGTTTGTGACTTTCCATTCATTTTGTGGTCATTTTCTCCTTTCCTGGTGACGCTACGATTCCTGTGCAAGACACATTGGGACTGTTCAACTAGGAGGGAGAGTTCGTCTGCGTCTACAGTTCCTGTGGACTCACTGCCTGCCGGTAGCCATGGGCTGCTTTCTGATGACTCTCTTCTTCTTTATTGCTTCTTTGTGTGCCTTTGGGTCTCGCTGGGAGGGGTTTGTGTTCTTGTTCGGAAGGGCCAAGGTTAAGATCGACTGGGTCGGGAAGGGTTGGCGTGGCTTTCATAAGTGTTGGACCTTCAACTGTTTGCTCTAAGACGCTGGGCGGTGTCTCACGGTACCCTCTAATTTCTTCTATATTGTTGTCTTAAACTGGTCTTTTAGTGATAGGGGGTGGCTGTTTCAGGCGGGAGGTCTAAAGGGGCTGGTAGCCCACATGGATATGCCCTCCTCCGTTCTTTCTCCTACCTTTGGGGTTTTAGTTATTAGGGGCGACAGGCACGCTGCTGGTGGGGTCAGGCTGTAGCTATTTGCAGGGGTGCAGGGTGGGGGGGCTGGAGGTTTTTTTTTTATGTTGCCTTTTTTATTTTCTATGGCCTTTCTTTCCTTCTCTCTCTTTCTTAAAGGATCAGAATAGCTACGAATCACTCGTATTCTTATTGTGTGCTTGTATTTCGTGCTTATGCTCTTATGATATCCTGATTCCTGGGCGGGCAGGCTTCGAGTACTGGCGCAACATGGAATGTATATTGTGTGTTCTTTTGTACCGATCTATATGCTCTGGCGCCAATTCTCCATTATAGTGGTTATTACATGCATATCCTGTTTCTTGCCCTATCCCCCGCATTCTGTTTGATTGTATGGCACCTGATCCTCTCTTATAAAATATAAAATGAAACCTCTGTCTCATCCTGGAACCCAGTTGTGCATTCTAATACAAGTTTTATCCTGAATCGCTGCCGGACCTCTGGGTTGTCGGCTGATGAGCTGTGTCATACTGTGATAACGGAGATTTAAATTTGTCTAGCGGCCGGCCCCCGCGGTTGTAGGCCCATACTTGTATTTTTACTGAATGCTACAATAAAGGATTTTCAAAAAAATAATCAGGTGAACTAAGACCACCCATTGAATAGGGAATTGTAAGTGTAGCCCACTGCATGCGAAGCTGTTTGCCAGCCATGCAAAGCCCAACATTAAAGATTGCAGAGTTTGGAACAGCACACCCGGCAACAGTATCTGAATATTTGCAAACCGAAACAAGAATCGTGGAAGCACTACCATTTTCAAAATGGCTATGCGACCAATAAGTGAAAGTGGAAGGTGCATCCAACTATCAACAGATTCAGAGAGGTGCTTCATGATTTTCCTGAAATTTTAAAATATGACTACCTCAGCATCCTTATGGTCCTGAATGCCCAAATAGCGTACTGGTTCAGGGGTCCATCTAAGTCAGGGGTCTCCAAACCGGTCCTGGAGGGCCGGATCCATGCCAGATTTTTAAAATAACTACCTGCATCTCAATGGGGATATCCCAAAAATCTGGCATGGATCCGGCCCTCCAGGCCCGGTTTGGAGACCCATGATCTAAGTGGAAACTCTACTTGAAAAAGGCATTGTGACTTCAGTAAGTTGAAAAATTAGCGATGTGCTACAATTATTATGCAATCCAGAATGTCCAGCAAACCGCACCACCTAGTGGGGAATTTGAGAAAGGTTATGGTCTGGTTCACAGACTTAAAGAAGCGTATTGTCCACATATGTCGATATTATAATGTGGGAATTGAATACCACAATGGACATGGTATTCTCGCAATGCACAAACCAGGGGTTCCACCAGCAGGGCATGCAAAACCGGGGATTAGGGGCAGCCATGTTGTGTGCCTCTAGTAATAGTAATTGGAGCCAAGATCAAACTGTTAACCCTCATATGTGCCACTGGATTTTTATATAGTACTTGGACTAGATACAAAAAACGTATCTTCCAGCACCACTAAGATAAAGTCACATTCTACTGAATCAAACGCTTTCTCTGTGTCTAGAAAAAACGCTGCGACTCGTACTCCAGGATCGATTGGTGAGATTGCCCCAAACACGGTACGAAAGTTGTAAATAAGAGATCAGCCCAGAATAAAGGTGGACTGCTGAGGTCCCACAACACCAGGGAGCAGAAGTGCCAGTCTTTTGGCTAAGACTTTAGCAAACTATTTTGTATCTGTATTTAGGAGTGATAACGGTGTGGCCATCGGTTCTAGGCTCCTTGCGCCCAGGTATATCCTTCATTGCGGGAATGATCTTTGTGGGGTGTTCAAGTTCAAAGACACTTTATTCAATTGCTTTTTGAGACAATCATAAAAAGTACATGTAAACAATTCATTCAATAAAACTATAAAATATTATAAACAGTACATAATTACATTAAAATCTCGACTTACAAACAATCATAGTAGTCTCCGGGATTATAAAATGATAGTTTTCATGTGGCTAAGTACTTTTTTTAAAAAACAAGCCTGTCCTCCAAACTCTGTGTACATTGTCCAGGAGCTGCAGCGCAAGAAATGCAGGACAGCATTGTCTCAGGCCCAGCTCCTTTAGGATCGGGACAATCCAAACTTTCCTCAGGTTACTGTAGAACATGAGTACTCACAAACTTTCTCTCGGTGCCAAATTTACAGTTTGGTTTGTGTCAGAGGGCCGCACCGGTGGGGGCGGGGTCAGTGGGGAAGGGGGCGGGGCTAGAGCAAAAAAAAACTGTGACCATGAGGTTGATCACAGGTCCCTGCAGCGGACGCCTTCGTCCACTGAGCCACCAGATCTCTCTCTCTCTCTCTCTCTCCCTCCCTCCTTCTCTTTCTCCCTCTCCCTCCCTCCCTCTCCCTCTCTCTGTCTCCCTCTGTCTCACTCACTCTGAGTGTCTCAGTCCCTCTCTTCCTGTCTCACTCACCCTGACTATCTCACTCTCTCTCTCTCGGTCTCCCTCTCTCTCCGTTTCCTTCTCCCTCACTCTATTTCCCTCTCTCTCACTCTATTTCCCTCTCCCTCACTCTATTTCCCTCTCCCTCACTCTATTTCCCTCTCTCTCCTTCCCTCTCCCTCCTTCCCTCTGTCTCCCTCTCTCCTTCCCTCTCCCTCATTCCCTCTGCCTCCCTCTCTCTGTTTCCTTCTCCCTCACTCTATTTCCTTCTCCCTCCCTCTATTTCCCTCTCCCTCCCTCTATTTCCCTCTCCCTCACTCTATTTCCCTCTCCCTCACTCTATTTCCCACTCCCTCACTCTATTTTCCACTCCCTCACTCTATTTCCTTCTCCCTCACTCTATTTCACTCTCTCTTCTTCCCTCTCCCTCCTTCCCTCTGTCTCCCTCTCTCTCCTTCCCTCTCCCTCATTCCCTCTGTCTCCCTCACTCTGTTTCCCTCTCCCTCACTCTATTTCCCTCTCCCTCACTCTATTTCCTTCTCCCTCACTCTATTTCACTCTCTCTTCTTCCCTCTCCCTCCTTCCCTCTGTCTCCCTCTCTCTCCTTCCCTCTCCCTCATTCCCTCTGTCTCCCTCACTCTGTTTCCCTCTCCCTCACTCTATTTCCCTCTCCCTCACTCTATTTCCCTCTACCTCACTCTATTTCCCTCTCCCTCACTCTATTTCCCTCTCCCTCACTCTATTTCCCTCTCGTTCTCTCGCTCTCCCTCGCTTGCTCTCCCTTGCTTGCTCTCCTCCCTCCCTCGCTCTCCCTCCTTCCCTCCCTCTCCCTCCTTTGCTCTCCCTCCCTTGCTCTCCCTCTCCCTCCCTCTCCCTCGCTTGCTCTCCCTCCCTCCCTTGCTCTCCCTCCCTCCCTCTCCATCAATCGCTTGCTCTCCCTCCCTCGCTTGCTCCCTCGCTTGCTCTCCCTCCCTCCCTCGCTTGCTCTCCCTCCCTCACTCTCCCGCTCTCCCTCTCCCTCCCTCCCTCTCCCTCTCCCTCCCTCCCTCTCCCACTCCCTCCCTCGCTTGCTCTCCCTCCCTCGCTCTCCCTCCCTCACTCTCCCTCGCTCTCTCTCCCTCGCGCTCTCTCCCTCGCTTGCTCTCCCTCCCTGCCTCTCCCTCACTTGCTCTCCCACCCTCCCTCCCTCACTCTCCCTCCCTCCCTCGCTCTCCCTCCCTCACTCTCCCTCGCTCTCTCTCCCTCGCGCTCTCTCCCTCGCTTGCTCTCCCTCGCTTGCTCTCCCTCCCTGCCTCTCCCTCACTTGCTCTCCCTCCCTCCCTCGCTTGCTCTCCCTCCCTCCCTCCCTCACTCTCCCTCCTCACCCTGCCTGTGTGTGCCCGGGCTGAGACAGCTTCCAGGCGCACACACACAGCCGCACCTAAGCACTTCACAGGTCTTTAAAAGACCATTGGCATGTTAATGAGGCTTTGTTCACCTCTCAGCGCCCCTGCAGCCCCACTCTGACTATGGCAGGAATCGCCCGGCCCCCACAGAGCAGCAGAGTCTGAGTCACGCTCAGGTTGCAGACACTTTAAAAAAAAAATCTCGGGTACGATGTCTGTAAGGTCCGCGGGCCACCAGGGAAGGCTCGCCGGGCCGCCACCGGCCTGCGGGCCCTACTATGAGTACCCCTGCTGTAGAACTTACAGAATAAAAAGACCTGAATTGTTGATTGATCCAAACAGTGGTCACACGGGCACAATCCTAATGTTCGCGACCAATCATTCATATCTGGGAAACTCACTAAATTGTGGAAAATATTACATCTAAAACGGGTTAATAAGAACCTGTCATAGCCACCAGGTTCAAACAAGAAATAAGACTGAATACTAAAAGAGGATAAAATCAATTGATTATACTGGACAGTAGGCTTTAAACTTGCAGTTGCCAGTCTATAGAGTCCAGATGAAGTAGTCCCTGTTTTTTATTTAATTCCTTTCTACTGATCGACTGCATGGAGTTCGGGTTATTGTAATATTCCAAGTGGCAGAGATCAAACATAAAATTTCTGATAAACCTCAGCCACGGGATCAATAATGCTCCTTCACGTTTTAAGCGATCTGCTAAAACATCCTGGTTTAGCTTGGTCTCAGGTTTAGTCCATATTCTGTGCCATAGAAAAATTGGCTCCATTTTTGTCAAGCCTGAAATAAAAGGAAGACCTAGCTCTGAGTGACAAACATATGCAGACGTGCTACTAGGAACAGCTAGAATATATCTCAGAAAGATGTTCTCCTCCTTTTGGAGCGACTGAGTCTCCATAAAAGCCCAAACTGCCTCTCCATACATAGCTGCCGAGACACATTTTGCTTTGTAAATCTGTGTAAGTTCCCGCTGGGGTCTTCTCCCTAGTTTCCTCGCAAAGTTTACAAGGGCCATCGTTGTCCTAGCCGTTGTAAGATTTTTTGTCGTGATGGGCCGTGTTCACGAATCATTACGATCTAACAATATTCCTAGGTATGCAAAGCTTATAGTATGCTCAATTTTCTGGCCCTCCAGGAACATGGCCCTACATATGTGACTCCCAGGCCCACATCTCATAATGTAGGTCTTAGAGATGTTCACCTTAAGATCCAATTGACCCATAAACTTAGTAAAAGTATTTAAAACCTGTTGTAAACCTACTTGAGTGCGGGACATTAAAACTGCATCATCTGTATAAAGAAGTGCAGGAATGAGGCGTGCCGCTATTTGTGGGAAGTTGTGATTGTCCTTAACTAATGCCTCACATAAACCATTAATATAAAGATTAAAAAGTAAGGGGGCCAGGACACAACTTTGCCTGACCCGCTTCCTAATGGGGAATGGGGACGTGCGTTCTCCACCTATGACAAAACGTACTCGCTCCTTAGCATCACAGTATTGGCATCTGAGGAAGTAGATAATTTGTGTATCTATCCCAAGCTATTCTAGGATAGCCCACAGGTCCTCCTGTCTTACAGAATCAAACGCAGCGGTAAGATCAACAAAGGCCAGGAACAATCTACCTCGCGTGTACTTGCCCACTAAAATAGATACATTTAAACTCTGCTCCACTGTCCCCAGTCCAGCTCGAAAACCATATTGTATATCGGCCAGGATGTTGTCTTCCTCAGCCAATTCCTTTAGACGTTCCAGTATTATACGTCCAGCCACTTTGGTCAGAGCATCTAATACAGAAATGGGTCTATAACCTTAAGGATCCTGACAATCCCCCTTTTTAGCTCCGCCAGTGTAAACCTAAGGTCGAAATACATGGTCTCAGGATTGATAACAGTTTCCCTGTGTGTACTCTCTGGGGTGGTAACAATATTTCCATCAGTATTGTACACCCTCGAGAAGTAGTCAATCCACTGGTTCTCTGCTATAGTAACTTTTACAGACGGCCGCTCCCTGGAATTCAGAAAGGGTGTTTTTATCACCTTCCAAAAAGCCGAACTATCACCCCTTAGGGACGCTACATCGAGGGATTCCCACGCCTCATTTCTCACTATGACTTTTCGTTCCGTGAGGGCCACTCTATATTCCCCTCTGACTCTTCTTATGTTATCAACGTTTTTGGGAATCCTATGTAGTTCCCTTTTCAAGTTAGAGTAAGCCAGAGAACACCCTGAGGCAAACCAACCACAAGGATTTTTTTTAGTTTTTCGTTGAAACAAATAGTGAATCTCTTACAGCCTCAGATATTAACTTAAAGGATGAGAGAATGCAAGCTGGAGTTACCGCCTCATCCAAACACGTGTCGATGGCTGAGCTACACTTGCATATCACTTTACAAGTAATAGCGACAGGGTCCACTTTCGACAATCACAGGTTATAGCCATTTATCCTATTAATAGTGATGTCAGATAAAGTCTGGTCTGTTACATCTTGCCTGTGTAGTTTGTTAGATGGTGTTAAAACTGAGACACACAGTGGGTAATGGTCACTCAGAGTTATCATCCACATAAAATGAGTTCACTCTATGGGCGTGGCTATTCGATATGAGAATATAATCTATGGTAGTATGGCAACCCCTACCGTTAAAAGTGTGGGGCATGGGTGCAGGTTTATTAAATAAATCATTGGCAAAACAAATCCCCCAATGGGGAATGACGGAAATGGGTATTGACAATACCTTCCTCTGGCACAACGCCACATGTTTTCCCTCCTTGGCCTGGGTAAAGTGCACAATCAAAGTCACCTACCATGACCAACATCATGTCTCTATAGTTTTTCCTATGTACAGTCTGCAAGTTATGTAACTGCATTAAGACATCTCTCACTAAGGCCAGAGGTGTATTGTTGTAAACATTTATCAATAATTTACATCAAGTACCGTCAACATGGATTAGCATTAGTTGGTAATAAGGTTCCCCAGTAAGAAATTCAAACTTTTTCGTATCCAGCCTATTAGATATATACATTCCCAGTCCCTCTTTTGCTCTACCGCTAAGCCCTTCGATAGCTGGAGGATTGAGTGTCCTAAAAACAGTGTCCTTTGACCATGTTCTGTTTCTTGCAAGCATAGAATATTAAATCTTGTTATGAATTCCTCAAAAAGGGGATTCGACTGTTTAGACAACAGACCAGCAAGATACTGTTTCGCAACATACTTTCTCTACAGTAACATGTTGGGATGGTGTGTCTAATGAGCTCACAAATCCACAATCTCTATTATTTTGAAGCTGTTCTGCCATGGCAATACTTCTAAATTCATTAGTAACCTTGGTGCTTGAGAACATAGGGGTCAACTTCTGAGCCTCCATAGTACAAAGGGGTTGCTCATCTTGGGCTATAGAGTTGTTGCCATTACAGATCTCATCACAGCAGCAATTATTTCCTAGAGAGAAGCTTAGAGCGGGAGTAAGTCAATCCTATTTATCTAGCCTTCCAAGGATGCCAAAGCGATTACTAACTGGAATCGAATATGTACTGCTATAGTTCCTTAAGTGTAGTTCCCCCACAGGGCCAAATTTCAGAAATCCACAAGGAAATCCATGCGGTTGATAGAAGTACCCTAAGGGCAGTATACTTATATTATGGGGGGGGGGAGATAAACTGAGTCCCTGCAACATCAACAATAGACTGTACTAATCTGGACGCTCTAAAGTTAAGAACATGCAGTCTCCTCCCAGGGACTTAGATGATTTACCAACCCAAGGTGTTCACCAAACCATTTTGAATTCGGAAAAGAGAACATTGGTCAGCCCAGTTCTACCAGACAATAAATGCAACCATTTATTCCTTAGTAGACCAGTGCTCACCATCATTCTGGGAAAGAGGCGGAACATTAGCCAAAACTATTGTGTATGGTGTGGCTTCTGGTGGGAGATCTAAATTCAAATTTGTGTTAATTTGGTTACCCTGATTACAGCCCGAGGTATGCTTAGATGTAGATGCAGATACTCCCACACCATATGTCAATGCAGTTTCTTCTGTTGCTGTGGGTACCATAATGGAAGGGTTAGAGCACTGATTACTTCCACGATTTATTCCCCAGGTTGTGGCCGTGGCCTTGACTGATTAAATAAAGGCAGTACGGGAGGCAAGGATCTTTGAATGAGGGGCTGATCTGGGACTGATCTCTAGTTGTATCAGTATTCGAATTGGGGCATGAAGTTTAGCCGCTGGTCGCCAGGCAGGCCCACCACATAATTATTTGCCACTACGCTATTTCCTGGATGTCCCCTAGTTGTTCTAGCGTCCCCACCCCATTAGCTATCTTACGAACGTCATCAATGATACTCATGACGGGCTCCTCCAGTTTCATAAGCCTATCCTCTATTGAGGTCAATTTTTGGTCCTGTGGGTCTAATAAAACAGATATCGTCATCTCTAAAACAGATATCGTCATCTCCATCCTTTTCCAAAAATCATCCTCCTGTGACGGGGGTAATGGACTGTTTGCTACCATGCAGTGGAATAGTATGTCCCCGACTGATGTCTCTAACATTGTTTCTTGTTTTCCGTCTCGTGGTCCTTGGACTATCTGCTTTGGGATTTGGTCTCTGTGTGCCCCTTCCCTTCCTCTTCTTTGTAGGTGGCTCATCAGTAGTATTACGCTTTTTAACAATTGCCTGCCCTTTAACTATTACAGGAGGGCTACTGCGTATACTTTGTGATTCTGGGGAAGAAGTGTATTCGGATACAGAATTTGACACAGGATTCACGCAAGGGAGAGCTTCATTGTTAAGCAGCAGGGAGAGAGAAACTAGGACACCCTGAGTTGTCTTAGATTGGGAGGGTAGTGGCTCTAGGGACAACCTACGCTCTGTTAATTCTCTCTCATTAATCAGAGCTGATTTGGCTCTCAGTATAAAAGCATCTAGGGTCCCGACCACCCCCTGCTCTGCAATATGTTTACGTTTGCTCATTTAGAAATCGCTACACAGTTAAACATACAAAACATGAGAACTGCACAGCAAAGTCTTTAAGAGGCTCATAAAGTACCTCAAGTCCCAGTTCTTAGCGATGTAGCCCAGCCCAGCCTCTGTCAGTCTCTGACCGCCCGGGCCAAGGGCCGGCCCGACCGAGCCCGTCCAGTGCAGCGGGAGCCCGCAATGGTTTTAAAAGTGCCTCTTGGTGCTTCAGGATGACGGGAATAGCCGTGCACCTCAGGGTGGAATGCTGGGATGTGTAGTGCCCGAGTAATGTGAGGGCCGGTAACTGTGCATGGGCAGGAGCACAGGACAAGCATTGTGGTCCCCTCAGACCGATCAGGCAGCAGGTGAGAGTTTATAAATCAGTAGCAGAACAACGGGAGCCACGCCGCGGAAGCCCATGATGTTTTGTAAAGCGCTTCCTGGTGCTTCAGGATGATGGGAATAGCCGTGCGCCTCTAATAAAATACGTACATAAGTGGAAATACATTACATTAATTTAACCTAGTTATTGTTCTCTTGAATGGGATGAATGAAAATGATATGCAAATCAGGAATTCTGGCACTAAGAGAGCTCCAAAGCAGAGGTGCAGACTTTACTAATGTGAAGAAAAAATAGTTTTAAGTTTTTCCCCAAAAATTGGAATCACGTCATAGCTCAAGAGGAAGAGAGTCTCAGCCCAGCACAACTAGAAAGGAGAAGGCTCTGTCTCCAATCAGGACCATCTAAATTTTAGGATGACACAGGAGTTTGGATGGTACAGAATGTAGGATTCTGGAATGAACAGTATGGAGTGTTTTCGAAAGAAAGGACCCTTTTAATGCAGTGCAAAATGACAAATGGATAGTGCCTTGCAGATGTAGGGTTTCAAATCAAAAACACAGCAGATAGCAGAAAGGTGAGAAGAAATAGCATTGCGATGCAGCAGTCTCCGATGAGGAGCCTAGCGCTGTCCTGAATGATTTGAAGGGTACTGAATGCGAAAAGGCGGGAAGCCCAAGAGAGGGCATAATAATCTAATGAGAAGATAACTGACTGCACGACAGCTTCACTGTAGTGAGAGGGGAGAAAGGGATGATTTTGTGTTGCTTATATATGTAGTAAAGTAAGTGGATGAAACATGGTTAATCTGTTCCGAATAAAAAAAGAGAAGATGCAGGAAAATGAATCGAAGATTTTATTGCCGACTCCACCAATGTGGGTGTTTGACCCAGCTCCACCAGCCACCAAAGAGAGCACCATATGTTAGGAGATCCTTTCAAAATTGGAACCCTTGATTTGCCACTTTAAGGTTTTAGTGAATTTGTCTTCATTCAGAAATCAACTGTTAGCATGCACATACAAACATATTCTTGGGCAAAGACCATATTGTCAGTGAGGGAAGTGATGTTTGAGTATCAATATGCACAAGGTATCGGCAATAAACCAAAGTACTGTGTGAGTAAGACTAACTGGGGATTATATAGATTGAACAGTGGAGACCCAATAAATCCCACAAGTCGGAGGTTAGAAACATAATAGAAATAGGTGGGGAGTGGATTGTTTCAGATTTCTCAAATCGGACACAGGTAAACCACACCAAGTGCATACTTAAATCCCAGGTTGCACTAGTTGATTTATAAGAACTGGCTGGGAAACAGTGTCAAATGTGGTACTAACTTTTAGTAGTATTAAGGCTGCTCCAACTCTACAATCAAGATTCAACCACAAATGATCTGTCTGCTACAGCACAAATGCTACTTCAAACTCCTAGAGTTGTCAGAAGCCGGCACATTGTCAATGAGTAAATTCCGTTTTATGAAAGAGATTTGGAAGTGGACTTCTTTTTTCTAGGATTCAAATTTCTCTTGCTGTTTCTGACCCTTCTAACTTCCACCTCTCCCCTCCGGTCTCATCCTGCCCAACCTCTGACATCTTTCAATGGTACTGCTTTCTTTCATCCATCTCTCATCAATACTTCTCTCTCCATTCTGCTTATGTTCCCTTGCTGGTTCTGTCTCTCTACCACACATCTTATCCATACACTCCCCTTCAACTCTCATCTCTCCTCCAGCCGCATTACTTCTTTCCTTGTTCTGCTTCATTTACATCCACCTCTCCCCTTCCATCCTCCTGGAGCATCTTACCATTTCTTGTTGATAAGGACCCTTTTAAATTCCCCTTCCCCTCAATGCTCTACTCTTTTCTCATCTTTCCCTCAGCTTTCTGTGATTGAATCCAGAAATATAAGACAACTGACTTACATCTAAAAGAAGCCAAGGGTATTGCTTTTTTGTCAATGGCTGTTTAAGATAAATGAGTAACAACAATAAATTGTTTTACATTCACCCTGTAACTGTTTTGACCAATGAGTACCTCCTTCACACTTTGTTATTTGCAAAGAATACCAACTGCAACTGGAATACGGGACTGTTGCTCAGTGTGCTCTTCAGAGTGGCCATGTATTGAATGACCATATATTCTGTACACCTTTTTGACCCACTGACGGGCACAGTGTGAAAGTTGAACTACCTTCAGCCTCAACTACGATGTGTGCCCCATACAAGAGTAAAATGCTGTGAAAAGAAATACAGAAACACACATCCTGGACATAGCTAACACTCTTGGGGCATGCAAGATTGAGTAAAGCATGTGAAATATAAACAGGAACAAAATTGCTGTCATGGATTACCCTATCATGCAGTGAGACTGGGTCAGGAAATAGGCCTGGCACACAAATAAAAGTGGCCCCCATTAGTCAATTAGTTGGCTAGAAAAGTGTCCCATGTTTCAAAATTAGGGCAGTTTTTAACTTGTAAAGACATGCTGTTTACGTTTTTTGTAAGGTATGGGAGATTGCATAGATTTGATCTTGCTGCAGGCATTGTTTGTTTGAACATCATGAAAAACAACATTAAAACATGTTCATCTGACCATAAAGTAGGCAAACAAACAGCCCAAAAAACAGGTCAAATATTAACCTGGCAGATTAGACTATTACACACTGTCTAATTGCCCTAATGTCCAACCCGGGCACTGTGTTATACAATTATTGTGCTGATACACGATCATTGTTTTTGTAGGTAAAGTAAAGGACGAGAATATAGGGTCCGATAGGGGCCTGTTTCTTTTTTTTTTTTTTTTTAAATTTTTGAAAACCTTTATTGTGCCTGAATAACAGAACAAATACGGGCCTACAACCATCAGGCCGGCCACGATACGGCATCAGCACAAGTGCAAGCAATACAGTCCCCCCCGCAGCTGTAAGTAAGAGTAGCAAGCAATGAACGTTACATTGGAAAGAGTCACGCCGCCGGGGGAGTGGAGAAGTGAAGGTTAATTTTTTTAAAATTTTTTTTGCGTTTTCATCAAAAAGAAGTCAGTGAAGAAAAAATAATAAGAGGATTCGAGTCCGCACAGTAACTTCACACTATGGGTAGGCGACGTTATATCTGAAAACATCAACGGAGGTTAACATCAAGTGCAGTGTGGCGGTGCAAATCAGAGGCAAACAATCTACTACCATTCATGCACCCCAAACATCGTCGCCCCATCCCTACCATACCCAACCCAGACCCGGAGTCGAACCAAAGTAAAAGCGCAGAGAATAGAAAGGAAGGCCCATAGAACTAAGAGTATATCAAGTTACCCCACCCACCCTGCAACATTGTGGAGGCTACGGCCTGCCCCCCCCCCCCCACAGAGTGCCTGTCGCCCCGTAAAACCCGAAATATAGACAAGGAAGAAGAAGGAAAGAAGGAGAAAGGAAAAAGAACATTAATACCTATGATATAGGGAGTGAGAGAGAGTGAATCAATCTACCGTCCCAAAAAGAAAAAAGGCGGGGAGGAGCTCACTCGATACCAAATCGCCCGGAGGTCCCGACCCTCCACAGAGACCCACAACATAAACATCGGCATTACTGAAAGTCAATACAGAATCAAATAGTCTTACAATGCAATTGTGGAGAAGCATCGTGCGATGTGCGCCCATTAAACACGTTAGCCAGTTCCAACCCCATCCCCTTCAGCCAGCTAAATCAATCAGCAGCGAGAGAGCAGCCTAGCCCTGACCCGATCGTGGATGTAACCTCCCGCAGACTTCCCCGGGAGAGCCCTTCCCCCCCGTGCACATCAGGGCAACATGGCCGCCTGAAAGAAGAAGACGAAGCAGGATCCCAAAATGGCCACCGACCATCGGTATAAGTTCCTTTGTCCTCCATGCATAAGTCCATAAAGGCCACTGAAGAGTAGAGAGTCCACGGGGAGAAGGGTGAAGACCACCAGTTAGAAGTCGACACGTAGGACAAAAGTTGCTCAGCTGAGTCCCCAAATAAACTCGGTGGTGCAGGCGGCAAGAAGTCACGCCCGGAGGAAAGGGGAAACAATGTAGCTGTCACGGGACTGGAGGGCTGCAAGCTGTAGGCTTCGGTAGAGGCAACCTCAAGTGTAGTATCAGCACAGGCACGGTGAAACATTGTAGCATCATGGATTGGCAAAGGCAGATTCACACTCAGCTGGGGGCAGACGCTGCGTTCGCGAGTCACGGCGGTCATCATGGCGTCCAGTTGAGCACCCAGTGCTTGGAAGCCATCAAACATCTCCGAGCGGAGTTCACGGAGGGCGGCAAGGATAGTCCCATAGGATATTGCAGGTTGCAGTTCCCTTGAGGCGGGTTCCAGCACCGGTGCTCGCAAGTCGGTGTCCCGCGCCGGCAGGGCAAGGCTGTCCACGGGCTGGAGTGTACAAGCTTTCTCCGGCCGCGGGAGAACAAAGGGAGCCATGGCGCCGGGCACACAATAGTGGAGCTGGGGGGGGCTCCGCATAGGCGAGTATCTCCTGGAGACCTCGACACCGCCAGCACCGAAGGCAAAACAAGCACACCTCCCACAAGCAGTCTCCCACCAGGCTGGGCAGCGGAGAAAGGTCAGGAGACTTCGCTGTGCTGGTTCGCCGGACACCATGCGCCGCTCACCTTCCACTCGGAGTACCAAAAAAGGAAAACACCGTCCATGGGCTTCTCAACTCGGCCGTCTCGGTACAGGCGTAGTCTGCAATGGACGTCAGCTTCAGTGCGGTGGCGATTGCCTCACTTGTAAAGGCGCCGCCACTGAGTCGTCTGCGCTATCCAGCTGAGCGGACCATATCCGAGCCTCCAGGAGCCGACGACGAGCGGCAGTGCAGGCGAGGGTCCGGGGCGGGGAACCGTACTTCGAGTTTCCCCAGCACCCGAGCACGCTAGAAGGTCAAAAACGGATCCATGCGCTCAGCTCGTCCTCATACGCGTTCCGCCACCGGATTCAGTCAGGAAGGACAACAGGATTTCGTTGCGGAGCTCAAGGGCCGGCGGAGCCGGGCGACTACACGTCCGCTCCGGTCGCCATCTTGGCTCCTCCCCAGGGGCCTGTTTCAATGTCGATTTTAATTCACCACCAGGTAAAGACTCGGGGGACCTAGCACACTGAAAGCCCTACTCCAGCCAATTTTACATTATGATTGTGCTCCTCTTCCTGCACCTCTTGTCTGGCTGCTATCTCACACCTATCTGATCCCCCCCGCCTCCTCTCACTTGATTCCGTATTTCATTCACTCTGTGCTCCCTTTCCCTCGTCCTGGATGAGCATAGCGGTTTTCAGTGTGAGGCGCCCTCATTATATCTTTTGTTCTGCGCCCTGCGAGTTATCCGGCTTTTTATTCAACTAGGGGCAGGGCGCACTTCACTGGTGAGGGCTCTTGAATGACCTTTCTAATCGCTGCTATCCTCATGCAGATGCCGCGATTAGGCCAAGAGAGACGGACCGGCAGACAGATATTGATTAAATCCTTTGGGCCTCCTGGGCCCCCAGGACCTCCAAACTCTTAAGTATTTGAAAGCGCGAGGCCCCCTGGCTGCGAGGCCCTGGGCAGACGCCCACGCTGCCCATGCCTAGCGCCGGCCCTGTGTGTAGTCCCCGAGTAATGTGAGGGCCGGTAACCGTGCATGGGCGGGAGCACAGGACAGGCGTTGCGGTCCCCTCAGACCAATCAGGCAGCTGGTGAGAGTTTATAAATCAGTAGCAGAACAACAGGATTGGGGTGAAGAGGTGCCATAAGCCACTCTCTGTGGGTATCTGAAAACCATTTCATGGTAATATGGGTCAGATAGACGGTAGTGGTCCATTCACCGTAACTGATATGAGATGTGTACAGCTCAGAATAGTAATTCTGAAACCTCTTGGCCAGTTCAGCAGACCCACGTACAGGTTCCCCCGCTCCTCCAGCACGTCATGTTCTTCTAAACTAGGTCTAACTAATGCTGCCTAGGTGACAGCCCACTCCCCTTCTCCGTAGCATACCTTCTCAAGTGTGTCACCTCATTATGAGCTAGTTCATTATACTAGTCTAACTTAGCCTTGGTATGTGCTAATAATATAGGTTCCACCGTCTCCTGATAGGCTTGCTCCAAACCTGCCAAATTGGTTTTGAGCTTCTGTATTCGATCCCAATTAGAACGGAGTACCCACACATGTTTTGAAAATGTAACCCCGGTGGATATAAACCTTTGAAGCATCCCAAGTGGTAGCCATCTGCTCCACTGAGCCTAAATTAGTGCGAAAGTATTTGTCAATCGCTTGCACCAATTCTTTGCAGTACACTGCATCAAGTAAGGAATATTGAGGGAAGTGCCATGCGAACGCCCGTGGACGCACATAAGCAAGTTCTGAGACCAGTCACACCAGGGAGTGGTCTGAGCACGTTGGAAGTAGATGATCACATTTAATCACCCTGGGTAACAAATTATGGGAAACAAACCAATAGTCAATGTGTATGGCATGGACCGAGAGTAGTTAGTATACTCCCTGCCCGGTGGAAAACTATTATGCCATACACCTACAAGGCCACTAGCCTTAGACACCCTGGCTATAGCATGGGTCACTGCTCAAGAACTTTCTGAGGGCCTTTAGAGCGGTTCAATTCAGGGGCCTGCACACAGTTAAAATCACCATATCTAGGGTATGTTGCCTTACCTCGCTAACTTATCATGCAATGAGCAATGGAACTGCTAGTCGTTGTAATTGGGTTCATAAATCCCCACCAGCAGAACATCGAAATACTCTTTACGACAATGCACAACAACAAACCACCCCTCTTTGTCCTGCAATGTGATTCCTGAACTGCGGCGAGCCCAAATCAAAACCCCCCATGCATGAGTAGCAAACCATGAGGCTTGGCATTTCCTCGCATATGCTGCTGGGTAAGAACTCCAGTATTGGGGGAGGCCAAGTGTGTTTCCTGCAATTTTGCCACGTCAATCTGGTGTTGTTGAAGCTACAACACCACTTTGCGGATCTTACAACTATCATTAATTTCCCTAACATTCCAGGTCAAAAAATTCTATCTTACCATGTGTTTAGTTATTGGTGCTCTCCATTCTATCAACCACCACCATCCTGACAGATTATAATCGGCAAATAATTGTAGTCCACAAAGTTGACCAGTGTTTGCTTGTGCCCACACAACGGTAATAGCAATACATAGATAGTCTTACCCTCCACCCACACCATGCCCCCCCCCACGTGACATAGCTACTTGTGTCCCACCTTCCCTCCCAACTCCCCAACCAGCATACCCCAAGAATAACCGTGTGGATCACACATGGAGACAGACATTGCCTGCCAAACACTTCTGCAACCACTGTCGTAGGACGGTCGTCATAGGAATGAGGTAACACATCCACACCCATAAATCAGATCAGATTGTGTAGCAGAGCATCTCTTCCCCACAAGAAAGACCTTTCCTCCTTAACATATATCAAGAGTACCCACATCATACAATACGCTTCCAGAAATAAAAACGTTTTCAGGATCAAACCGAAGGCTCTTCTAGATAGGAAACCTACTCACCATAGGCACTACACACAATGCAGAGGCATGGCAACCATAACACTGTCATATCAATAATGAGACCCATAAATGAAATAAGAACATGGCTATAACCTGTCGTAAAACTGTAAATTATGGCAGATGAGAATTTCGGGTAAGACGTCTGATCGTCGTCGGCCTGACTTGATGACCCACATCTAGCCCTGGAGGATTCATGCTTTTTAAGGATTTGTTGCTGAGATTTAGGATATCCTTAAAAATCTTCGATTTCCATTGGCAGTTATTCTTAACCGCACTGAATAAAGCAATGCATAATCTATGTATAGTTCCTGCTGGTCACGTTACACCGACAAGAACTGTTACCCTGCTTCCTGCACATATGGGTTGAAATCAGGGGAAATGGAAAGCTCTGCAAAGCCATAGCGGTGTGATTGGCGTAGTGCCGCATCCTGATCTCTATTGTTAAGTAAGCAAGCTATATTAGGGCGAGGCTTGGCACCCAGGACCAATTGCGGTGCCAATGACTGATGTGCACACTCCACCACAAACATATCGGAGAAGGTTTTGCACCCCAGTAGCTCTGTAAGTCACTTCACAAAAGACTCCATGTTGCCAGTATCTGTGGACTCTGAGTCCAACAATGCGGAGATTATTCAGCCGAGAGGGAGCTTCCAAATCTTCAGTCTTAGTTTATAAGGCCAATAAAGTTTTCACCCTGTTTCTGATTTCCTGTTGTTGGAATCTGCTCTTTTTCAGCCTCTGATGTGCGCCTCCACACCATGTCTAAGCTTTCTGTGTGCTTATCAGTACACTCTGACATTCTATCTATTCTGTAGGATAACAAATCAATCTTTCCATCTATTTTAGTGAGGATGTATTGCATCATTGTCAACATTTGGTGTAGGTCATTTCCCAATTCCGGGCCAGAGTTGTCAGGATTTGTTTCAGCTGCTGCGCGCCTTCCTGACGTACCCTAGTCTATTTACGTTGTAATTTGGGTTGAGTTTTGTCAGTTTCTCCCATTTCTGTAAGGATAACGAAAGCCACTGCCACATTCAAGACCAGAAACCACTCAACTCTCAATGAGGCATAAGAGTAATCTGCTAATTTTCTATAAGAGTCTATCTAATCTTTAATAATAGTGCATCTACTGCCTGCAAGCCACCTGTCAATGCAAGCGTGTTGCATCGATGTCCAGACTATTGCAGTATAAAAAAATCTGTCTGTGGAAAAGCTAAGGCAGATGGGGCACTGCTTCTACACATTATAACAGATACTGCAGGCAGTATCTGTGATCCGGGGAAGGGACAACAATAGGGCAGACAATGGAGAGTCCCGGCAGGACCAAACAGCCGCAGAGGCCCCTGCAGGAACTATGGTGGGTTCACTGTATCACCAGAGCTGTATAAATGTTAGTGATTGCAGCAAGCAGATCTCGCCACCATATTATCACGTGTCACTCAGGAGTAGCTGGGGCCTATTGCTACATATAGTACAGTTAGACACTCCAAAAAGTAGATCACAAGGCTGTACCAGTAATAAAAATCAGCAAGCGTGGGGCCACAGAAAGCCACAGTCACAGCTTGAAATCCCAATGCGGATGCCAACTCGTGGCAGTCTCCTAGGATGGGGGGAGTGAGAAGGTAAATCCCTGCGTGCCCTGCCGCCCGCATCAATTTTAATAATGAAGCCTCCTGTACCCACTCTCACAGAGGGGGCAGGCCCATGACAATTACCAGCAGCTCAGTGTAATTAACAGATGCCCCGGTGTACACTGGCCACTCCAATCGGGGATTACAGCCCCTGCGTACAGACCAACACAGTCCTCCACCTGGTGAGTGCACTGCTGCAATATCCCCTGGGAGGCACCTGCAGCTCACCTCCTTGTGCCAGGTGGCTCCGACAGGGCGCCAGCTACCAGTATCACCTCTGCCCCCGCTATCGTCCTGTCTCCCAGTCGCTCTCTGGGCACCAGCCTTCACACAGCCCGCTACTGAGCTCTGGCCTTTGTCCACTCAGAGGGTAGGGCCGCAGTCTGTCTAGGCAACATGGACCGCAGGTCTCACATAAAGCGTAGGCCGGACTCATCTGCAGCAGCCCCGCTGGCGAGGATTTCCTTTAGATATTGCGAGCAAATGAGGCACTCCAGGGTGTTCAGAGCATAAGGTACTGCTCCACAATGTGCTCTGCAATTGTTTAGTAAGGATGATGTAAAATGGCTGAAGGAGCTCGTCTGACTGGTGGCCATGTTTAGGCCAGGCAACCCTGCCCCCTCTGGCACCTCGTTTAACAGAAAGGGTTCTCGTCTCCACAAACAAGGTCCAGGCAAACCTGTCTTTCTCATGCAGGGTCCACTCTAGCCTAGTGGTTCAGGCGTCTGCCAGCAAGGTAAAGCCTAACGCCTTTCCTACGATGCCCTCCTGACTGCAAATCTAAACATAGAGGCTTTTGGCAAATTCATATTTTCTTCTGCCAGCCTTGCCTTATGTGCAGTAAGTGGCAGCTACCGTTCAGAAGCGGTTGCACCACTACGCTCCCTGGCCACTTAAGTATCACTGCTCTTGTTTGCTCTCATCGCTCACTGCTTGATATTGCATTTCCTGTGTTTAATCTAAAATCGTAAGCGGCGCCTTGAATCTCAAATCCTCTCTGCCTGATTTGAATCGCAGCGCTTCATTGCGCTCAGTGCTCATTGTTGGAACCGCATCTGCTGTGCCTGTGTAAAATCGTAAGCGTCGCTTTGTAGATCATATTCCTCTGTGCTTTAATGTATTCGTAGCGCTTCATTGCTCCCAGTGATCATTGCTGTAACTGCATTTGTTTGCTTGTCTAGAATCGCTGGCGTCACTGTGCATCATCTTTAATTTCTCTGCGCCTGGATTCAATCGTAGTGCCCTATTGCCCATTTCCATCACTGTTTGGCTCGCACTGATCGGTATATTACTTTTTGACCGACCGTGCCGGTGCCACTACTGCCCATAGCGTTACTCCGCACCCCAATATCGTCCTGCTTTGGTGTTTGTTTATTTTGCGGCCATTTTGCTGTTGTTGTTCTGCCTCCTGGCCCGTCTCTACACCCCGCCCCCCGCCTCCCAGCTGACCCTCCCTCGCCCCCCCCCTCCACTATCCACATATGACAGATGCATTTCCGCGCAGCGGTCGCGCCGAAGGTGCGCAAAAGGTAAGCCCGTCTACGCCCGTCCGCGCCTGGACCGCGCCCAGCACCAGACCCCTTGGCCCCCGCAAACCGCACTCTTCCCGCATAACTTATGACGCCATCACCCTCCTAGCCCTTAACCCCGGACGCACACCACAATGCTACGAAGCTGCCCCAGGACGTACCCACAGTCCCTTCACCTGCCAATCCTGCAAGTTCGCCTGCATCAAGACCCACACCAATTCCACTAACTCCAAACACAGCTCCGACTCTAACCACCTGAAGTGCATCCTGCTGAACACCCGCTCGGTCCACAGACACGCCACTGAACTCTGGGACCTACTCGACACTTCCTCACCGGACATCGCCTTCCTTACAGAAACCTGGATGAACGCATCATCAACACCCGACATCGCCATAGCCATCCCGGAAGCTTACAAGATCATCCGAAAAGACCGCACCAACCAAACAGGAGGAGGCATCGCCATCGTCCATAAGAACACCATCAGAATCACGACCAGCCTCGACGATAACCTTGCAACCGCCGAACACCTCCACTTCCAGATCCACACCGACCCCAGGACCACACTTAGAGGCACCCTCATCTACAGGCCACCAGGAACCCGTACACAATTCAGCGAAGACATCACTGAATTCATCAGCCCACATGCCCTCGCCTCCGAGAACTACATTCTACTGGGAGACCTCAACTTCCACCTGGAAAAGAAAAACGACAGCAACACCACCACCCTTCTGGACAACCTGGCCAATCTCGGACTCAAACAACTTGTTGACACCCCCACCCGTGTAGCCGGACATACGCTCGACCCAATCTTCACCTCCAGCAAACACATCTCCTTCGATCGCACCACAACTCTCCATTGGACGGACCATAGTTGTGTTCACTTCAGCTACAAAACTACCTCGACCCACAACCCCCCACAACCTATTCCGCGAAGAAACTGGAACAAAATCACCACCGACCAACTCCTCACATCGCTCAACCAAAACCCCCCCGCCCTCTCATCGGACCCAAACCAAGCTGCCACCAAACTCAAACAATGGATCACTCAGAGCGTTGAAGAATTAGCACCCTTGAAAAACCACCAAACCAAACAGGGTAGCAAAAAGGCCCCCTGGTTCAACGATGACCTTAAGAAATCCAAGAAACTGTGCCGCACTCTCGAGAAAACATGGAGAAAAAACCCAACCACTGACAACCTGACCACCTTCAAGACAGCCACCCGCAAACACCACCAAATGATCCGATCCACCAAGAAATCAGCATTCAAGGATCGACTCGACAACAACGCCCGTAACAGCAAGGAACTATTCAACATCGTCAAAGAACTTACCAACCCCACCGCAGCCTCAAACGACATTACTCCCTCCCAAGACCTCTGCGATTCGTTATCCTCCTTCTTCTACAACAAATTCGCTGACATACATAACAGCTTTGAGAACATTTCCAAAGAACAGTCCACTCCACCCACCTCCGAACCTAAACCGCCCTCTAACAACCATAGCGCCTGGAACCCAATCACCACTGAAGACACCATCCGCCTAATGAACTCCATCCATTCAGGTTCGCCAACCGACCCCTGTCCCCACCACATCTTCAACAAAGCAGACTCCATCAACGCACCCCATCTCCGTGATGTCATCAACTGCTCCTTCAACTCCGCTACCTTCCCAGAAAGCTGGAAACACGCAGAACTCAGCGCCCTCCTGAAGAAACCCACAGCAGACCCCTCTGAACTTAAGAACTACCGCCCCATCTCCCTCCTCCCATTCCCTGCCAAAGTCATTGAGAAAGCCGTCAATAGCGAGCTCGCCGCCTTCCTTGAATCCAACAACTCCCTCGACACCTCACAGTCCGGTTTTCGAGCCAAACACAGCACCGAAACCGCCCTCATTGCAGCGACAGACGACATCCGAACACTACTGGACAACGGAGAAACAGTTGCCCTCATCCTACTCGACCTCTCCGCCGCCTTCAACACAGTCTGTCATAGCACCCTCATACAACTCCTCAGCAACATCGGCATACAAGGAAAAGCCTTGGACTGGATCATCTCGTTCCTCGCCGGGAGAACCCAGAGAGTCCAACTTCCCCCATTCAAATCAGAGGCCACCGAAGTCATCTGCGGAGTACCACAAGGATCTTCGCTCAGTCCCACCCTCTTCAACGTTTACATGAGTCCACTCGCATCCATCGCGCGACAACACAACGTTAACATCATCTCTTACGCCGACGACACCCAGCTGATCCTTTCCCTCACCAAAGACCCTAACACCGCCAAAACCAATCTTCACGAAGGCATGAAAGAAGTAGCCGAATGGATGAAAAACAGCCGCCTAAAACTTAACTCAGACAAAACTGAAGTCCTCATCCTAGGATCATCCCCCTCTGCCTGGGACGACTCATGGTGGCCATCGGGCCTGGGCACAGCACCCACACCCACAGACCACGCACGTAACCTGGGCTTCATCCTAGACTTCTCCCTCTCGATGACCAGACAAGTCAACGCCGTCTCATCCTCCTGCTTCAACGTACTTCGTATGCTCAAAAAAATCTTCTGTTGGATCCCCTCCGAGACAAGAAGACTGTCACCCACGCACTGGTCACTAGCCGACTAGACTATGGAAACACCCTCTACGCCGGAATCACAGCCAAATTACAGAAAAAACTCCAACGCATCCAAAACGCATCAGTCAGACTCATATTGGACATCCCTGGCCAAGACCACATTACCGGTCACCTGAAAGACCTCCACTGGCTTCCCGTTAACAAGAGAATAACGATCCGTCTCCTCACCCACGCACACAAGGCCCTCTACAAACTGGGACCCGAATGCCTCAACACACGACTGTCCTTCTACACTCCCACCCGCCAACTAAGATCCTCCAATCAAGCCCTCGCCGCAGTTACGCGCATCCATAGATCCACCATGGGAGGAAGATCCTTCTCCTACTTGGCGGCCAAGACCTGGAATTCTCTCCCCACTCACCTCCGCCTTACACAGAACCACATTCCCTTCAGAAAGGAACTTAAAACCTGGCTATTCGATAAATAATGCACCCCCTCCCCCAAGCGCCTTGAGACCCTCTGGGTGAGTAGTGCGCTATACAAATTCTTGAACTTGAACTTCACCCATGCATTATGGGTCATACATAGTTAATCGGATCATGCCGGAAGTTCTTATCTACTCATGGGCAGTTTATCCCTAACTATTCAGGATGGCTGGCATTCAGCTACATATATTATCCAGTCTGGCCTGGACACAATTGATTGCTTAGGACAGGCAACCCATGAGGCACATGTTCAAGACTGATTTTCAGATGGCCAGGTCTAAACTGGGGAGGCATGGTGAGCAAAAGAATGATGGATTTAACCCAGATCTCTTGACTGGGGTGAATGTTTTGATTTGCTCTGCATGCCGTCCATCAATTGGTGTCTTTTGCTTCCTCGCCCGAAGAGCGCCGGGTATGCCCAGGTGTGGGTCCCAGGCTCACTGTGCCACTGGATTCAAGCTATCCTGGCTAATAAAGGGGCTGGAACCCCAAAACTGGTGCTAGGATGCTTGTTTCCGGTCCAGGGAGGACCTGGTTTGGCAGTTTGGGCTTGACTGTTCCCATGAAGCACAGGGTCAAGACCGATTTGCAGATGGTAGGGTCTAAACTGGGGAGGCATGGTGAGCAAAAGAATGATGGATTTAACCCAGATCTCTTGACTGGGGGTGAATGTTTTGATTTGTTCTCCATTTCGTCCATCAATTGTGTGTCTTTTGCCAGGACATGCAACTGGCATAAGTCTGCTTCTTCAATGCAAGGCTTGGATGAGGTTCACAGCCTCTCAGTTAAACCCTCCCATTTATTTCTAAACCACCACACCTTCCCCCTCCCATCAGGGTGGCTGACGGAGAACTATATGTCTGTCTTGCGACAAGAAGTGCAGGTGCTTTTTTGGCATAGGGGCAAAAGAGCAGATTCTGGCATGGGAAGCAAGAACTGAGTGTTGTTCCCAATACTTTCTTGTGCCAAAGAAGGACACATGCTTTTGTCCTATGTTGGATCTTCACCCTCTCATTGCCTTCGTGTGAAAGGACAAAGTCAGGATGCTCATGCTGTCCCACATTCTGATTGCCCTGGATCACAGATGGCAGCATTGGACCTGCAGGAATTATTTCCATATACCCGCCCAGCAGGCCCTTAGGTGCCATCTGCAATTCATAGTAGATCAGAAGTATTTTCAGTTTGTGATGCTCCCTTTTGGCCTCATCAGTGCACCTCTGATATAGCAGACTTCTGAGAATGTGCTACAAACACCAGTTTTCCCCTACCTAGATGACTGGATCTTGGCTGTAGGCTCACCCAAGTAGTCATAGACCACCTCCAGACGATGTGAGACTCACTAACATTTAGGTTCACTATTAAAGATTAGACCTGACCATTCATATGAGCCATCCTAGATATGATGAAATGTTGTGTTTTTGTCCTGGAACACAGAGACCACGACATTGGGGTTGTGCTCCAGATCTTTCAGCCTCCGTCCTGGATCTCAGTGAAGTGGCTCTCATACTTCTGACCACCAGCTGGATGACTATGATAGGTGGCAAATGTGGACTCTGCAGTGAGATTTTATGTCTCTGGGCACAGCTCCAAGGAACTTATCTGATTCCATCTAGTTTTCAGAGGAGACTTAAAATGATCTGCAGTGGTGGCTTCTAGACTGATGGCTGATCCCTCTCTTCCACTCACCTAGAGCCGATGGTGGTAACGAACACATTGCTATGATGTTGGGGTGGCCATGTGGGAGAGGTGGAGATCAGAGGATCTTTTCTCTGCAAATTGATTCAAGGAAGTTATATGCAGTGTAGGAAGCTGGATCTGTACCAAAAAAGGTATAGTGTGCAGGGAGTGGCCAGAGGTATAGCTGAGGCTCAATTAGGTAAGTACTAACCACTTGAGAGAAAGTGCCCTCTTTCTCCATGGTTGCCTCCACCGTTTGTTGAACTGCTGATGTGCTTTGACTAAGTGTGCCCTGGGTTCCTGACAATCAGGTACCCAGGGCCTATGTTCTTTCACTATAACTGCATTGAAGACCAAACCCAATTGGCTCTTTCTGGCCAAAAGTCAGTCCCTGGTAAATGGTACCACAGGTACCCAGGGCACTGTGACCAGGGAAGGCCTCGAAAGGCTGCAGCGCTTATTGTGCCACCCTTAGAGGTCCTGTACCTTTACACTCACACACTGCCTTTGCAGACTGCGTATTTTGGTGCAGAACAAAGTGAAGAGTCAACATGGCACACTCCCTGTGTGCCATGCCTACAACCGACTGCCCTGGCATAGATGAGTCAGCCCTCTAGCTGGGTGCACTATACCAGTGGTGAGGGTACAGGTGCGGGAGCCATGTACTCCTACAGTGTCCAAGTCAATTCTTAGACATTGTAAGTGCAGTGCTTCCATTAAGAGTATATGGTGCTGGGAGTTTGTCATTACAAACTCCACAGTACCATAATGGCTGCACTGAAAACTGAGAAGTTTGGTATCAAACTTCTCAGCACATTAAACCCACACTGATGCCAGTGTGCGATTTAATGAAAAATTCACACAGAGGGCGTCTTAGAGATGCCCTCTAAAAAAAGACCTACCACTAGTGTCCAGGTTGAGTGGTTGCTTTCAGCTGCCACCACAAGACATGTTTCTGGACCCTAGGGTCTGCTGCTCTCGGGGCCTGCTGCTCTCGGGAGCCTGAAACAATGCACTTTCTGGGACGAGGTGCCAAGCCTTCTCCCACCCAGGATGGGCAGGGTCCATGAAGGGGAAGCCTCAAAGGCTTGTCGCCTTTGTGAGCTTCCCCAGGCCTGTTGCTGCTTTTAGGAACTGGCCTCCACCGGTTCTGACCCCAACTTTGGGCAAGAGCACCGGCCGGAAAAACAAGTGAGGAAGAGAAGTGTGCCCACCTTTGCCAACCCCACCCTTCAGGTGGGGGAGGCGAGATGAAGCACATCTCTCAGTCCCCACCCTCTTGCAGATGGGGGGACCCAGCCAACCAGTGTGGCCTATGCCCCCCTTCCGCTGGAGGGTGGCATATCTGATAGAAACACATTAGTGATAGATTCCTTACCTTAGAATTACCCCCAGGCTCAGACTGGATCTGGAAAGTTTTCGTCAGCAGTACCCCTGTGCTTCAGAAGATGGAGTCGTGCGGCTCCGCGTCAGTCGTTGACGTCGTGGTCACCGAGATGACGTTTCGGCAGCTACTTAGACATCGTCCTCGCGCGCTGACGTCAGTTCTTTCTTATTAATGCGCCAGCAAGCGCAGATCCGGAGAGAGCGGTACCCCCAGTCACTTTTTGACTGAGTTTTTTTGAGACTTTTTGTCTCTATTTTTTGAGTCAAGCTGCTCCTAGTGCAGTAGGGATGCCCGGCTTCAAGACCTGCGGGGACGGTCATCGGGTGATGGCGGTGACGGACCCGCACCGCTTGTGTCTTTACTGCCTGGAGCGCAACCATGACCCCATGTCGTGCTCTGACTGCAGGGCCATGGCACCAAATCCTTTGCAGGAGCGGTCCCGAAAGTTGCTAGAATTCCGTCAGTCGGCTCCACGGCGCTCAAGGTCCCGGTCCCGTTGGAGGTTGAGGGGGCGGTTGCAGAGCTGCCAGCACCGTTCATCGGGATCGAAGTCCTCGCACTCTGGGTCAGGTAAGACGAAGCGCTCCAAGAAGTCGAAGAAGCGTCATCGCTCTTCGACTTTCCCTCGCCCGTTGCTGCTGAGGGTGCGGGTGGAGCCTCCCCCTCTGCTCCGGCAGAGCCTACGCAGTCACCGCCGGCCTACCCTGGTCCGTCCGCGACTCCAGCCAGCTGCATGATTTTCTGTCAGCCATGGCTTGCGTCTTTGGGCCATCAGGGCCCCGCCGGTGCGCCTTACGGCCCTGCGGGCCCGATTGGGGATTCTATCCCTTTAGTGCTGCCGGCTCTGGCCCCGGCACCACAGGACCCCCATGGATCAAGGACTGGATCCCTGTCGACGCCGGTTGACCTTGTGATACCTCCACCGATGTATACCACACTGGCACCACCGCCGACGTCACCTGGCCCACTGGACGACGTCGCCCCCGGTTTTAGCCCCGATGTGGATACGGCGCCGGACCGGCATCACTCAATTCCGATGCCTTATTTTCGGCCTGTTTATCAGCCTTCGGAGGAAGGGGAGAACTGGGAGGGGTCTGAGGACCCTCTCACAGCACAATGGGAGTTTGACCCGGACTGGGCAGAGAATTTGGGGGATGCCAGTGGTCTTGATACTTTTCCTGACCTTGGCATTCTGTCTCCTCCTACCGTGGCGACGGAGGAGGGTGCAAGTTACGCAGTGGTGTTGCGTAGGGCGGCCGAGGCCCTCCACCTCAAGCTCCCTACAGTGGCCATCAAGACTAACTTCCAGACAGAAGTGCTTCAGCTGGCAGGTACCTCTTCGGAGCCACTGCTGCCTTTTAATGATGCACTTTCGGAGGTTCTTTTGGGCACCTGGTACAGGCCCAACACAGGGGCTCCTGTGGATAGGAACGTGGCCGACGCTATCGCCCAGCCCCGGGCGACCCCTTTTGCTTTCCCAACACCCCACCCCTGAGAGCTTGGTTGTCCAAGCCTCTGCATCCCTGAGCGCATTCCCTACTGTACCACTGGACAGGGAATCGAAGAAATTGGAGCATTTCGGTAATAAGATTTTTTTTTCCACCAGTTCAGGACTGCGGTCTGTGAACACTGCATGCCTCTTGGGCCGTTATTTCCACTCTGTATGGGATACAGTGGCTCACGTTCTGCCTCAGGGGCTATGGCCAAATCCATGGGCCTTTCCACCACGCACCCTACTCTGCCTTCTGCTTTTCGCTCCTTTCGTGGCCACGGAATGGGCGCCTGACACGTTCGTTTCAGAGCCACAGGCCTGCGCAGCAACAGTCTCAGCGCGGACGTGGAACCCGCTGGGTCAAGGGACCAGCAAGCAGGTCAGTCCACCTCCACCCTAGCCACCATTGCCTCCAAACCTTCCTAGTCCGGTTTTCCAGGCCCATCAAATGGCAGTGGGTGGCAGGATTCGCCATCACCTCCCCCACTGGCGCACCATCACTTCGGACAGGTGGGTTTTACAAATAAAGCGAAGGAGCTACTCCCTCCCCTTAGAGACCTCCCCTCCAGCCATGCCACCCTAGTACTGCTGCATGTCAGGATATCACTTGGCACGTCTTCAACAGGAAGTCGCAGCCCTCTTGGCCAAGGGGGCCATCGAGAGCGTTCCTGCCCCAGAAGTAGGACATGGTTGTTACTCCCATGACTTCCTCGTGCCCAAGAAGGAAAGGGCCTGCGTCCTATCTTGGACCTAAGGGACGTCAATCGCTTCCTCCTGAAGGAGAAGTTCAAGATGTTAACTCTGGCTCAGGTCTTGTCTGCCTTCGACCCTGGAGACTGGATGGGAGTGTTAGACCTGCAGGATGTAAATTTCCACATTTCCATCCTGCCGGTCCACCGGCATTACCTGCGGTTTACGATAGGCCATGAGCACTTTCAGTTTACTGTGCTCCCCTTTGGCCTTAACAGCGCCCCTCGGGTGTTCACGAAATTGATAGCGGTGGTCACAGCTCATCTGCGCAGATCAGGAGTTCCAGTCTTCCCCTTATCTCAACGACTGGCTGTTGAAAGTGGGCTCGCCAGGTACAGTCGTCTCCCACCTCCAGACTATGGCCAACCTCCTGCATTTTTTGGGGTTTTCAATCAATGTGCCGAAGTCACACCTGATTCCCTCTCAGAAGCTCCTCTTCATCGGAGCGGTTATGGATACAACGCACTTTCGGGTCTTTCCTCCCGAACGGTGAGTCCTGGATATTCAGGCTCTGATTCCAATCTTTCAGCCTCTACCTTGGGTTTTGGCAGGATGACCCTGAGGCTGCTGGGCCTCATGGCCTCCTGCATGCCAGATGGCATATGCGGGCTCTGCAGTGGGACCTGAAGTTCCAGTGGGCGCAGCATCAGGGGAACCTGTCCGATTACGTCCAGATCTCGGAGGGCACTGAAACAACAATTGCAGTGGTGGCTCACGAACCAGCATTGGGTCAGGGGCAGATCCCTCTCCCGTCCCCAACCGGAGCACACAGTGGTGACGAATGAGTCCCTCCTGGGATGGGGCGGCCACATGGAGATCAGAGGCCTCTGGTCTCCGGCGGAGTCCAGGCTCCATATCAACCTTTTGGAGCTCCGGGCGATCCTACTTGCACTGAGGCATTCCTTCCCTCTGTCAAGGGAAGAGTAGTGCCGGTGTTCACAGACAACACCACCACCATGTGGTACTGCAACAAACAGGGTGGGGTGGGGTCGTGGACCCTATGTCAGGAGGCCCTGCGCCTCTGGACATGGCTGGAACATCAGGGCATTTCCCTGGTGGATTCAACACCTGGCAGGTTCACTGAACGCCAGGGCGGACAAACTCAGCCGCAGGAGCATGATGGATCACAAATTATGTCTTCACTTGGAGGTGGCGCAAGGTCTCTTTCAACAGTGGGGAGAACCTTGGTTAGATCTATTCGCCACCGAAGAGAACGCGCAATGTCAGCAGTTCAGTGCATTGGAATTTCCAAGGCGGCACTCGCTAGGTGATGCTTTTCGTCACGAGTGGAGTGGCGGTCTGTTGTGTGCCTTTCCGCCTACACCACTTCTGCCCAGAGTGCTGAAGAAAATCTCGCGCGACTGGGCACAAGTCATTCTTGTGGCTCTGGACTGTCCTTGAAGAGTTTGGTATCCCGAGCTACTCAGTATGACCATTGATCCCTCGATCCGACTGCCTCTTTGGGAGGATCTTCTGTCGCAGCAGCAGGGGACGGTCCTCCACCCGAACCTGTCCAGTCCCCACCTCCTTGCGTGTAGATTGAGCGGCGGCAGTTGATTCCTTTCGACTTGCCTCCTGAAGTCTGTGATGCCATTCTGGCAGCCAGGCGTCCCTCCACTAAGTTGGTATACGCCGGCAGTTGGAACAAGTTTGTGGCATGGTGCACAGCAAAGGCTGTGGATCCCCTTTCTGCCCCTCTTTCAGAAGTCCTTCTGTTCCTTCTTTCTTTGGTCCAGCAGGGTTCTGCTCTGGACACTATCAAGGGCTACCTTTCTGCTATTTCAGCCAAGTAGGAGAAAGTATGGGCGCATTGCAAAGAAATTGCAGATTGCAGTGATCGGTGTATACAGTGATAGGCCCCAAATAAGAAATGTTGTGATTCCTTGAATACTTGTCTGATGGCTAATGTCGGAAAATTCACTGAACAAACAAGGGCACATGTAAATTGAGAATGGACAGGCAGTACCACTGGAGAAGAACAACAGTAAATTTATACTGCATCTAAGGATATGGTCTGGTTCCACATGTTATATTGTTTTTAATGGTTTGTAGTTTGAATGAGACAGAATGAATGAAGTATAACTGTTTGTAGTATGAATGGGAGTTTAATATTTTACTATGAGTGAAATGCCGGGTGGCTTGCTAATAATTATAAAAGTGTTTTGTACTGTGTATATTATTTTTGTGACATTTGTGATCTAAGATTCTAATGATAAAGCATGATTATGCACTTATAAAGTATGAGGTTTTTTTAAAACTGAGAATTCTATAAAGAAAAATACATTTGAGTAATAAATAACTTTACTGTGAATGTTTTGGCTCAAAAGTTTATCATTAAATTCAGTAATGAGTCATTCCAAGGTTATTAGGTGGAGTTGGCAGATTTGTTTGTGTATGTAATGTAGGGAAGTGCCCCTTTTTGACATGGTCACCCCTACTTTTTGCCTGGTATCTGTTGCAATTTTGATTGAAGTGTGCAGGGTGCCTGCTAAACAGGCCCTCAGTGCCAGTGCACTTTCCCTAAAACATGGTACCTGTTTAATTGTGCTCCACTTTGGCAAGGCCTTTTGCATCCCTGTCAGCACCTAGTGAATGGCACCCCTGGTACCTAGGGCATGGGTACTAAAGATGGTCCCTAAGAGCTGTAGCATGTCTTGTGCCACACTAAAGGACCACCACCAAACTCACGCAGCCTGCAATGGCAGGCTGCATAAAATGGTGCAGACAAAATGGAAAACACAACATGGCACACATCATGTGTGCCTTGTCCACAAAGCTGCATCCAATATATGTAAGTCACCCCTTCAGCAAGCCTTATAGCCCTAAGGCAGGGTGCATTATAATATATATGAGGACAGATCTGCATGAGCAGATATGCCCCTGTGATTTCTAGTTCAATTGCTAGATAGTATAAGTGAACAGGCAAATCATCTATAGCATATGTAGTGGACAGCTACATGATGGTTTCTCTGAAACCTATGGTGTTTGGTATCAAACACCTTGTCTTAATAAATCTCTATTGATGCCAGTAGTGGATTTCTTAAGATATGCATCCAGAAGACACCTTAGAGGTGGCCCCTAAAAAGATTACAAGCCTCTTAGTGTGTTGGTTGACTGGTATTGCAAATGCTACTTACCAGTATGCATCTGTTCTTGGCATGTAGGGCTGCTGACATTCATATCTGTGCATAGATCGCCGCCTAGTGTTGGGTCCGGATGATTGCACATTGTTGGCCTGGAAGAGTCTTCGAAGTATCACGAGATAGGTGGCTCCTCCCCTGGACTACAGTGCGCATGGGCATCGCCTCCATCCCCAGATTGTTTTTAGCCATTGGCAGAGATGGAGTGAAGTATGAGCATATATATATATATATATGAATGAATACTGCAGCTGCTACAGGCGCCGGGGAGGAGGGTGGGCGATATGAATGTCAGCAGCCCTACATGCCAAGAACAGATGCATACTGGTAAGTAGCATTTGCAGTTCGAGGCATGTGGGCTGCTGAATTCATATCTGTGCATAGAATACATAGCAGTCCCTCCATTAGCGGCGGCTGCCCGTGCCAGCTGCAGCAGTCTGAAAAAGTGTCTTGAGAACAGCCTGACCAACAGCTGCCTGCTGTTTGGAGTGCACGTCTACACAGTAGTGTTTAGTGAAAGTATGTGTGGTAGACCATGTGGCTGCTCTACAGATATCTTCTAAGGGAATGTTACCTAGGAAAGCCATAGAGGCCCCCAACTTCCTGGTGGAGTGGTCCCTTGGTGGGATAGTGAGAGTGCGCTTAGCTTTAGCGTAACAGATTTGAATGCATTTCACGATCCACCTAGCGATCCCAGCTTTGGAGATAGCGTTTCCCTTGTGGTGTGTGGCAAAAGCAACGAAAAGCTGCTTGGTTTTGCGAAAATCTTTTGTCCTGTCTACATAGTACATCAAGGCTCTCTTAACGTCAAGGGTGTGGAGCATCCGCTCCGCCAGCGTCTCTGGGTTTTGGAAAAACACTGGCAACTCAATTGTCTGGTTCATATGGAATCGAGATACAACCTTGGGTAAGAATTTAGGGTTAGTGCGAAGCACAACCCTGTTAGCATGTACTTGGAAGAAAGGTTCTTGGATGGTGAGCGCCTGCAACTCGCTAACCCTCCGTAGCGATGTAATTGCTACTAAGAAAGCAACCTTCCAAGTCAGAAACTGAAGCTCACAAGAGTGCAGTGGCTCGAAGGGAGGACCCATCAGTCTTGTAAGAACCACATTGAGGTTCCATTCTGGAGCTGGTGGGGTCCTTGGTGGAATGACTCTCTTGAGTCCTTCCAGAAAAGCCTTGATAGCAGGGACCTTAAAAAGTGACAGGTGTTGCCTATTCTGGAGGTATGCTGCCATAGCAGACAGGTGAATGCGGATGGAAGAGTACGCCAGATTGCATTGGTACAGGTGGAACAGGTAACAAATTATGTTTTGAATGGAAGCATCTAGCGGGTCAATATCGTGGTTAACACAGTAAATGACAAACCTCTTCCATTTAGCCGCATAACAAGCTCTAGTGGTGGGCTTCCTTGCCTCCCGAATGATGTTCATGCAATCGGGAGGAAGATTGAGGTAGCCAAACTCTAGGACTTCAGGAGCCAGATCGCCAGGTTGAGCTGTTGCGGATCTGGGTGCTGAATGTCGCCATGGCTCTGCGTCAGAAGGCTGGGAGTGAGATGAAGCCTTTGATGCAGTACCACGGAGAGTTCCAGAAACGTGGTGTACCACGATTGGCGAGCCCACGTTGGAGCAACCAGGGTGAGAGTCATCGAGTGCTGCCTGAGCTTGCGTGCCACCAGCGGTATCAGAGGTGCTGGGGGAAAAGCGTACGCAAATCTGCCTGACCAGTTCATCCACATCGCATTGCTCTGTGATTGCGGGTGTGGGAACCTGGCGGCGAAGCTTTGGCATTTTGCGTTCTCCTTTGTGGCGAACAGGTCTATCTCTGGATGACCCCACTTTTGGAAGTACGGTTGGAGTACTGATGGATGTATCTCCCACTCGTGCATTTGATGGCTGTGCCTGCTGAGCAGATCCGCCATCTGATTGTCCTTGTCCGGGAGATGCTCTGCCATGAGGAAGATGTTCCTCTGAATGGCCCACTTCCACATGCTCTGAGCCAGGTGAGACAGCTGTGGAGAGTGTGTGCCTCCCTGCTTCTGAATGTAGTACATGGCCGTCATGTTGTCCGTCCAGATCAACACGACTTTGTTGCACAGATGTACTTTGAACGCTTTTAAGGCCATGAAGATTGCCATCAGTTCCAACACATTGATGTGCATCTTCCTTTGCTGTAGTGTCCATAGTCCCTGCACTGTGTACTGGAGTACATGCGCTCCCCATCCTTGTAGAGAGGCGTCCGTTGTCAGGATAATCTGTGGCACAGGCTCTTGGAATGGTCGGCCCTTGCAAAGGTTTTGTGGATTCCACCAATGCAGAGAGTTGTATGCACGACCGCTCACCAACACTAGGTCTGTCAGTTGCCCATGAGCCTGAGTCCACTGACGTGCTAGGCACTCCTGAAGCGGACGCATATGTAGTCTCGCGTGCGGGACAATAGAGATGCAGGAGGCCATCATGCCTATCAACTGCATGAACACCTTCGCTGGAAGCGAGTGCTGAGGTCTGAATCGTTGGATCAGCGTCTGGATACTGGCGATTCTCACTGAATTTGGCTGCGCAGTGGCTGCCAGAGTGTTGATGGTCGCGCCCAGATACTGTCGCACGTGGGCGGGCTGGAGATGGGATTTTGGGTAGTTCAGAGAGAATCCCAGATCGTGCAGGAGATGAATGGTGCGGGACACGTGGTTGACGCACTGTTGTTCTGTTCTTGCTTGAATGAGCCAGTCGTCCAGGTAAGGGTAGACGTGGACGTTCTGGCGACGGAGATGCGCCGCCACAGTCGCTAGGCACTTCGTAAATACCCTTGGCGCCGTGGTGACTCCGAACGGCAGAACCCTGAACTGGTAATGCTGGTCTTGAATTGTGAATCTGAGATACTTCCTGTGGGAAGGATGCAGGGGGATATGAAAATATGCATCTTTCAGATCCAGTGTAGCCAGGAAGTCCCCCTGCTGAAGCAGAGGGAGTACTTGCTGTAACGTGAGCATATGGAAGTGCTCCGAGAGAATGTACCAGTTGAGGGGCCTGAGGTCCAGGATGGGCCTGAGGGATCCGTCCTTTTTGGGGATTAGAAAATACAGGGAGTAAACCCCTGTTCCCCTTTCTTGCAATGGAACGAGCTCTATTGCCCCTTTTTGCAGCATGACTAGAACTTCCTGCTGCAACAAGTGCAAGTGCTCGCCGGACATAGGACGGCTCCTTGGGGGTATGTTTGGTGGAATGGAAGTAAGTTCCAGACAGTAACCGTACTGGATAAGAGACTTGACCCACCTGTCCGTGGTGATGGATTTCCACGCGGGCAGGAACTGCTGGAGTCTCCCCCCGACCGGTGTTGTATGGTCGGGGGGCAGTGACAAGACGTCACTGCTTGTTGGCGGTGGTGGACCTGGAGCTGTTGTTTCCACGTCCCCTGCCCTTGACGTTATTGCCTCTGTAGCCACCCCTACCCTTGTTGGTGTATGAGGTTTGGTTGTTACTTTTAAAATACTGAGTGGAGTGCGATGCCTGACCCCTTGAGGTGCCTCTGGAATTGGAGCGGCGAAAGGAACCACTCCGAAACTGCTGAGACTGGAGGGCCCCCATAGACTTGGCAGTGTCTGTATCTTTTTTCATTTTTTCCAGCGTCGCATCCACCTCTGGGCCGAACAGGTGGTCAGGATTAACTGTTTGGTTCAGTATTGTTGTTTGAATATCGGGCTTGAACCCTGAAATTCTAAGCCAAGCATGCCGTCTAAGCAACACACTAGTGTTGATTGCCCTGGAGGCTGTATCGGCCACATCCAGCGCACATTTTATGGATGCGTTCGTGATGAGCTTTCCTTCCTGAATCAACATTTCTCCTGCCTCCTTGTACTGGTCAGGCAAGTGTTGCAGTAGTGATTCTAAGGTGTCATAATGAGCCCTATCATAGCGTGCAAGTAGGGCCTGTGTGTTTGAGATCCTCCAAATATTAGCTGCCTGTGCAGCAATCCGTTTCCCTGAGGCCTCAAATATCTTGGACTCTTTGTCTGGGGGAGGAGCGTCACCAGTGGTCTGCGAGTTCGCCCTCTTCCGAGCGTTGGATACAACCAACGAGTCCAGTGGCAAGTGTCCCTTGATGTATGTTGGATCCGAGGGCGCTGCCTTATATTTCTTGTCAATGCGAGGGTTGATGACAAGCGCCCGGGTGGGCTCCTTGAAGACCTCCGTTGCGTGTTTGAGCACCCCCTTAAGCATTGGCAGCGTTTTGACAGATTTTTCAGCCACTGAGAAAGTGTCAAATAAAAAGTCGACATCCACAGGGTCTGAGTGCAACTCGACATCGTGGTTAGCCGCAGCTCTCTCGATTAGAGCGTTGAAGGCCGCCGAGTCCTCCGTCGGTGATGTCTTGGCCGCAAAAAGCTGCGTGTCCTGGCTCGACTGCGGGTCTTCCGGGTCGCCTCCGGCCAACCACGGTTCGTGCTCCTCCTCCGGATCCGAGTACGCCGGATAGGTGTACTCGACGTCCTCATCGGCAGCATCGCCTGCGGTGGAACGCGTTGGCGAGTGTTCTAGGGCTTGTGGAGACATAGGCTCTATCGGGGCCGAAGTCCCCGCAGAGTCCCTCTTATTCTTGAGAGGGATCCGAAAATGTTCCAACACCGGCTCCGTGGTGATTTTTCTTTTGAGGAGAGACAGTTTCCCAGTATTGGCGTCGATGATGACCTCTCGACGCTCCTCTTCAGCAAGTGGCTGGAGCCGAAGCTTCGACACCACCAAGGCTGCTTTTGGTGTCAAGACCTCATTTGAGGGCCCGCCATGTTTCGGCGCGAAAGCCTTCGGCGTCGACTTTGGCGGTAGGGTAAAGCGGATAGGCGTTTGCGCTTTCGCAGGCTTAGGCGTGGGCTTAGGCGCCACGGTGTCCGAATCGGGAACCACATCGTCCTTCCGCATCCGTTGCAGGGATTCCGCTACCTTCTTCGTTAAGGCTGGAGAGGGCTTGACCGTCTCGAGCGAACTCCCCGAGCCGGGAGTCGGTTCGACGAAAGGCACCTTCTTCGGGGCCGACACCTCACGCGCCTTGTCCCCAAGGGCCGGCGCCGGCTGATCCCGGGTCGCGGCGTCGCCCTGACGCTTCTTCGGAGCCGTCTTTGGGCCCTCGGCCCGACCATCTTCGGCGCAGACGCAGCCGCGTCAGTCAACTTCGCCTTTGGCGTCGACCCCGAGGGCTTCGGGTCGGCCATCTTGGCGTGGCTCTTCAAGTCGGCCATTTTGAATTGTTTGGAAGTTGACGCCTCCAGAACCTTCTGCCCCAGCGCAACTTTCACTTTCGGTTTTGAAACCGAGGAAGCGTGACCCGATGGCTTCACTTTCGTTTTCTTGAACGGGAGTGGCGCCTCAGAAATGTCCGTGACCGGGCCCGGAGGCGGGGCTGCTGGACTTATAACGAGGTCTTGGGTAAGGCCCGAAGGCGATCCCTCGACCTGGGCCGCATGAAGGGGATTGACCCCTGAGTCTGGTTGGGGATGCTCCTCCTCCGAGCTATCCCCCACGGTGGCAATAGCCCGATCGTCGTCCCCTACCTCGTCGCCGGCTTCGTCAAAGTCCTCATCACCCGCGTCGTAGGCATCCCCCTCGGACGCGGGACTAGAGTCCGAAACTTGTACGGCGTCGTCGTCTCCAACAGATTCTTCGAATATGTCTTCTGGTGGGGGCGCCGGGGTAGCCAATAACCGGGCCTGGAGTCTAGCGGCCCGACGAATCTTGAGAGTTTTCTTGCACCGGAATTTCGAACACGCCATACAGCTGTCTTCGTCATGGTCCGGTGACAAGCATTTGTTGCACACAGGGTGCACGTCGAGGTGTGGATATTTGGAGTTACACACCGGACATTTCTTAAACGGAGTCCGCTCCATAGCTGTAGCGTAGAGTAGGCCCGTCCGCGCCGAGAGCACGCGAAAGGGTAACAAGAGTTCGGAGCTGAGAGTCAGACAAGAAACCCGAACGAAACTATACCGACGCTCAGCCTAAAGACCTTTTGGTCTCGAGTAGAAAAGTTGAACAACTATCGATTCCAACAGAGGGAACCGAAACACATCCGAACCCAATGGCGGAAAAAAACAATCTGGGGATGGAGGCGATGCCCATGCGCACTGTAGTCCAGGGGAGGAGCCACCTATCTCGTGATACTTCGAAGACTCTTCCAGGACAACAATGTGCAATCATCCGGACCCAACACTAGGCGGCGATCTATGCACAGATATGAATTCAGCAGCCCACATGCCTCGAACCATCCAGTCTGCCACCACAGGCGTTTCTGACCATATGCAGATGAAAGCCAGCGCTCTGATGCTAGAAACTATGCCAGCTCCGGAGGGAGGTGTTCACACCTCCCTCAACAGTATGGCAAGTGAATCTGCATCATAATAAACAATGAGAGAGTAAGGGTTTTATTGTGGGGTTGTACTCCCAGTCCCCTAGGGTCATACATTTACAAAACAAAGAG
Source organism: Lissotriton vulgaris (assembly GCF_964263255.1). Taxonomy (NCBI): domain Eukaryota; kingdom Metazoa; phylum Chordata; class Amphibia; order Caudata; family Salamandridae; genus Lissotriton; species Lissotriton vulgaris. The sequence goes on from NC_141687.1 coordinate 1,225,175,410, forward strand.
AGAGTATCCCCATGACCCAGTGTCCTAGTGATCAAATATGGATGGAGAGAGATGCAGAAAAAGAAAGAATTCTTTTTTTTATTATAAACCCCTCACTCACCAACCTAGTTGGTGACATGCTCCATCATCGGGGTCCACCTGAGTGACCAAGTGCCACTCCGGTGTGCTTCAACGCCTGTAACTACAGCGGAGCTAGTTTTCGTGAATTGTGAAAGTGTATTGTAAGTGAGTGACTCAACAGAATGCCGGACCGTGTACTTATGGTTCAGCGCCCTTGCAGCCTTCTGTGCAAGACAAAAAATGGGAAGTGAGGGGTTTATAAAAAAAGAAAGATTTCTTTCTTTTTCTGCATCTCTCTCCATCCTTTTTTGATCACTAGGACACTGTGTCCTGGGGATACGCTCTCTTTGTTTTGTAAATAAGTGAATCTGCATACCAAGGCCAGGGACTTCAAAGCCCATTCCACCTTTGATATGTTCCCCTGACTTCCCCCAGACCTAGGAGATGCCACACCCTTCCGTGAGGCCCATTTAGCACCAGGACAAGCGGGAAATTAGCTGTGCAAGCAGGAGCGGTGTATTACCAGGCCAGTCACCCCCTTAATGTGGGCTGCCTAATGTGCCCACAAAAGAAGGGTTCTACCATTTTGATTTTTGTGGAAATAGGAATTCTGGGACAAGGTATAATCACTTCCCAGAGGAACAGGTCATATAGGGGGTGTTGTGACCCCCAAAGGTGATTAGCCCATTGGCTATTACCTTTCAATCCCCTTAAAACCCCTTAATTGAATATTTAGGTGGCCCTCTGACACCAGGAACTCTGATTCGTCTGACTGAAGAAAGAAGAGGACAAAGAAGAGCCAAAGAAGCGTGAAGTGGGGACTACAGGAGGACTTTGGTGCCAAACCCTGCCTGCTCCTGTCTCGACAATTGAGACACATTGACTTGTCCTGCAGCTGTGCATCCTCCAAAAGCCTTGTAGGCCCTGCAGCACTTCACCAAGCCATCAGCATCTCCCTTGAAGTGGAGGAGTCACTTCCCTGCAACTACGACTGCAACATCCGGTTCACTGTTCTGTTATTCACTCATTGGGTCCAGCGATGCAGCAGCCACCCAGGAGGAGGTTACCATGCTCCAAGAGGTCAGACCAATCTACCCACTAAGTGTGAAGATGCCAAGACCAACCAGAGCTTCCCTGAACCGATACCTGGGGTACCGGCCACTTGCAACAACCAAACCTTGTTTGAGTCCAATCTTGACTCCACTGCTGCAAAGCCTGAGTAGTCCATGACGTCAGCACCGCAGAGGCCAGCACCAAGAGTGGCTCAGCTGTCCTGTTATGTCCCCCTTTGCAGGTCTAACTGATCTGTGGGTGCCTTTGATGCTCAGGCACCAGCCGACCAAAACACTGCACCCAAGCTCCCCGCTTGGGTCCACAACAACGGACAGTGCTTCCCTGCTCTCAGGACCCCCACTAACAGAGCCCCCATTGGAAGCTCCCCGACTTGTTCCAAAGTCCCCTTCTGCAGCCTGTTTCTAGGCGGTCCCCATCTTTTCCTATGGTGTAGCAAGCAAGGCTAATTGGTTTAAGCCCGTTCAGACTCGCCACCCGGGAGGCACTGCTTTGGTATTCATTCAAAAGGTGAGGAATCTCCAGTTGTAAGTAACTCGTTCTGAAAAATACTTCTCTTTGATAACGTTCTTACTGGTAGATATCCTCCCCGTTCTGTGAACTAGGGGCTTTTCCACCTAAAAAGGTTACAAGTATAGAAATCTTTACACTGGTCACAGCCAATTTGCTGTTGAACTCTACCTCTGGGGGCGTGGACTGGCTAGAAAGCTACTGAAGTCCAGGTACGTGAGTGGCGCCTCTATGCAGATCTGTGCAGGAGAGGAAAGATGTCAGTACAGACGCACACAACACCACCCGCTGGCACGCTTGGGGTACTCCTTGAAAAAAGTCTGGATCCAGTCTGACAAGTGGAGAGTTTTCTAAAGGTAAGGAATCTGATGTTAAAAACAGTATCTAGCAGAAAGAGTGTTAACAAAGGTAAAAGTATATTACAGACTGCTGGAATTGCAAGTAGCCAAAATACAGTTGTTTGAAATTATCCCTAGTCAGCGCTTCATAGTAGACACTCCTAATATTTCACACAAAACACGCCCAGGCTGCATAACGACACTAAAGTACAGTCCATGTTACACCATTTAGCAAAAGCTTTAGAGCTTAAAAAAACCTAGCTTTACCAAATAACTATCCGAACAATATTAAGTGTACATATTTCTGCAAATTAAAGGGTTATCCTGGCTGCCACTGATTCGATCCACAAAGAGATGCTCAAGAGTTAAGACTAGCCGGTGGTAAATACACATTTACAACAGGTGCCTGTACGCCAACTTTTTAATAACTATTCATGTTATTAGGCATCGTGGGACTGAAACATTGCTAATCTCGCCCTTCTCCCTTTTGGTATACCTGAATTCCTCTTTTGTATTGGGAATATCTTTTGAAAACCGTCCTACCCATGCACAATGTTATTTGGAAAGATAATATTTTGTAAGCCTTCTAAAGGCTGGGAAGTTACAGCAAAAGCCTGCTATGATCCTTGAAACAATGGAGTGGATAATCATGTTCTGGTTAACTGGAAGTCAAGGCTAAAGGGACATACCTCCATCTCGGTCTCCAATTCTTTTTGTTTAATCTGTTCATTGTAATTTGATATATGTGATACATGTTACAAACATACACAATATTTGCAGAACCAGTAGGAACTTTCAAGAATCAAATTATTCCAGGCAATATATCTGTATATGAGCAGAGGCCAGATACACTGTCCCGATCCGTGCACCGTAATGACTCGCGTCCAATACAACAAATGTATAATGTCGATCCCAGCTTGTTACCATTTCAATATATAATTAAATTACAGGTGCCTTATTGGCATACATATTAGTTCCACATACCCATTTCTAATGATCCCTTTTGGCTATGCTGTAGTGTCCAGGTTAGTGATGAAACTACCATACATATAACAATAAAACTTTTAAGAAAAAGAGGGAAGGGCAAGGTAGGCCAGGGTGAGGTGGGGTTGTGGGGCATGGGGGGGGGGGGGGGGGGGGGGTAGAGTTGATCTACGCCTGCTATAATAATGCCATTTTCACAAGTTTAAATGTGTCATCCTAAGTATCCTAATACTACATGCAGGTCCAGTGTGCGTGATGTGCGTTGCGTGTTCCACACCACATTATTGTCAAGTCACATTACGACTTGCATGTAGACTAGATTAGTTGGTGCTAGAAATGCCTGGGGGGTTGTCCGGAGTTATTGTTATTTGAAGCACTGTCAGCATTGTGTTCCAGGCTGTTGAAATGGGGTACTTGCGCAGTCCTAACATGTCTCCCCTTATCAATGAGAAAGCCTCAGCCCAATTCAGCATAGATTGGGACCAGGCTTTAAGCGAGGGGGGGGGGGGGGGGGGGTCTTCTACTTTCCATCGACGTGTGACGAGCCTTTTGGCCACCACTAAACCCAGGTCTAAAAATCTAGAGGAGGCTTTGTGTTTCTTATTCCTGGGAAATATCCCTGTAGTGCAGGTCTCCCATTATTTTTTTTAAACAATTTTTATTGAGTTGATAGCTCAGGAAAACATTACATCAGAAACGAATACCAGCCTTAATCATCTTCCCAGTACAAGGCAAGAACTTGTAGACCTACATTGTACAGCAGGAAAATATTTACCCATGTTCAATGGGCTCTTGGTAGCAATGTCAGTGTAATCAAGTGTGAATGTTAGAACAAACCCCCCCTAGGTATCCCCCCCCCACCATCTACACTCTACCCCAACTATAACCCCCTCCTTCCGCATCCAAAACATCACCCCTCCCTCCCCCCCAGGCGTGTCGTGGTGCAGCCCCATTGGAATGGAAATGGGTTTACAACTCTGGTCGTACCTAACAAGTGGACCAATGAATACTATATGATATGAATCGTCTCACTTCACAGTAAGGGGCAGCAGTCGGTCAACTAGGCAATGCGAGGTGTTTTGCCATCATCGTGGCATACTATGGCGGGTGTGTCCTAGGGCTATTTGCAGGGGTCTCCTCATCCTCGTCTGCGGGGAGTGTGGGTTCCATGACTAATCTTTCCCAGGCTCTCGCCCTCTCTAATGCCTGTTCATTACTTGTTCTATGTGCCATTTGTAGGCAGACCTCCCCCTCACATTGAACCCACTTACTAAATTCATTTTTCTACACTGGGACCTTTGTTCGCCTTCCACTTCGAGGTTATGGTTCTTTTAGCTAAGAGGAGCCCCAGGTCAATAAATTTACTAGTGATTTTGTTCTTTGAAGTGTGGGGAAACCAATGAAGGATACAGTGCGCCATGGAGAATTGTAGGCCCCTCTCAGTAACCTCCCTCAACAGTGCCGTCACCCCTTGCCAAAAGGAGTCAATCTCGGGACAATCCGACAACATATGTTTAAAATCGGCGTCATCCATTGCACATCTTGGACAGGCCGCTGACTGGGCTGGGAAGTATTTATGTAAACGGACTGGTGTTAGGTATGCCCTAAGCAGAATGTGAAAATGCTCCTGCTGGAACCTCTCATTTCGCGTACTCTTCCAGGCCCTCTCCACCCCATGCCGTGTCTGGTATATTCATCCCTAGATCAGCTTCCCACTTCGCCTTCAGAGTTGCCAATGGGGTTAGGACTTCTTGGGTCATGAGCTTGTATAAGCATGTGACTGCCTTGATTGTGCCCGCAGCAACCACGACATATTGGCAACCCATAGATGTAGGTGGCTTTGCCATGCCCGTTTTCCAGGGTTTGCGAACCGCTGTTGGGCGCAGCATGCACTAGAAAGTTATCCCCTGGCAGTTCAAATCGGTCCCTGAGGACATCAAATGGCATTAGAGTGCCGTCGTCATATAGGTCGCCCATTGTCGATAAACCCTGCTGGTTCCAGGCCTCCAACCTCTGCCAGGATCCACCGTGCGGCAGAGCCCTGCATAATTTTAGTGGGATATCTGGCGCGTAAGGGATCTCTATTCCCCCCCCCTTCGCAGGTATCTATTCCAACATTTTCGGGCTGTGGCAAACTCCTGAGTAAGCTGCATGTCTCCGATTGGGAGGCGCAGAACTATACAAGACAACACCAGCAAGGGACCAGTCGGCTCACCTGACTCTCCTTCTTCCCTAGTGGCCCTCGCTACCCACTGCTTGAGCCATTGAAGTTGGGGCTGCTATGTAATACGTCTCATAGTCTGGGACAGCTAGTCCCCCCTCTGCTCGGGGTCTCATGAGCGTTCCAAGCGCCACCCTGTGTCTGCCCGTACCCCACAGAAAGGAGCTAATCATCTTCTTGAGCCTCCGAAAGTATCCCACCGGGATCCAGATCGGGGTGTCCTAAAGAAGTAGAGTAACCGCGGAAGGGTCACCATCTTGAGTAATGCTACTCGTCCCGCTACGGATAAAGGGAGGGTGCTCCAGAACTCAAAATTAGCTTTGGCTCCCCTGATTGCCTTCCCCACGTTCCCTTCCAGCATGTCTCCCCATTCGTGGTAAATCACCGTGCCCAAGTAGGGAAGCCGTCTCTCCTCCCAGGACACTCCCTCGGTGGTGTGCGGGCAATCTCTACCTCCCAGAGTCGGGAATAGGCACGATTTCGTCCAGTTGACTTTTAACCCCGCCACCACACTTAGGGCTCGATGCAAAGATTTCGCTCCTCTCAGGGATTGTCTCGTGTCCGCCAAAAACATTAATAGGCCATCCGCATAAAGTGCGATATGGTGGACCTGGCCATAGACGTCTAACCCCTGTTATGCCCGCCCTAATCGAGCGTGCGCCGTAAGGGGCTCCACCGCCATAGCGAACAACAATGGTGAGAGGGGGCAGCCCTGGCGCGTGCCCCTTCTCACCTTACATGCCTCAGAGATCACTCCCGCATTCAAACTCTGGCCGTGGAATCTGTGTATAGCAAAGCCGTCCAGTGCACAAAATCCAGTCCCAACCCCATCCGACGCATAACATGAAAGAGATATTCCCACTCTAAACTATCGAATGCGTTTTCGATGTCAACAGCAAACACTGCTGCAGCATCCACTTCATAAGTATCAGCCTGCAAAATGTGAAGGAGTCGTCGTATATTAAGCGCTGTGTTGCGGGCGGGGATGAACCCGGACTGATAGGCATGTATCAGTGTGGACATGTGTGGAAGCCACCGAGTCGCCAGGATTTTGCTCAGGATTTTGTAATCCAAATTGAGCATAGATAACGGGCGATACGCCGTTCTATCCCAGGGCTGCTTGCCCGGTTTCAACAACAGGATAATGATCGCCTCCCTGATGGAGTCCGGCAACCTTCCTAACTTCTTGGCTTCATTATAGAGTCACGCCAGACGAGGCGCAAGGAGGTCGATGTAAGTGAGATAGAATTCCACCGGAAAGCCGTCTGACCCCGGCGTCTTATTTCGTGCCATACTTTTGATGGCTACCCGCACTTCCCTCACCTCGATATTCCTACCCAACAATTTTGCATCCTCGTCGCCCAGTTCCGGCAAGTCCAGACCTCCCGTAAAGTCTGTAAATCTTCTTCCGATGGAAGCACTCTACTACGATAAAGCTCCGTATAGTAATCAAAAAACAACTCATTTATCCCTTGCTGATCGAAACGGGCCACTCCCATCTGGCCCCTCATCTTTAGTATGACTGAGCCACGACGAGCGGGATTAGCTAGCCAGGCCAAAAGGGCTTCCGATTTATCTCGCTCTGAGTGTGCCTGTGTGATATAGGCTTTGTAATCAAAACACCGAAGACGTTCTACATTCGCTGCAACTGCTTCTCTGGCTTCCAATAAGTCATCCTGCTTATCCAGCCGTTCAGGGCGTTCCTTCTCTAAGACATGCTATCGCTCATCATCCCTTTGGATGTCTTGTAATAGTGTCTTCCGGGTTCCAGACACCGCCGAAATGCATCTCCCGCGCACCACTGTTTTATAGGCGTCCCATTCTACAGTCACCGACCAAGCAGTCCCTTCATTAAGTTGAAAATAGTTTTCAATGGCCGTGGCTATAGTAGCTCGGAAGACCTGATCCTCAAGCGCTTCCGGACGCAATCTCCAGGTAGGGATTCTGGGGCGGGCCGCGACCACTGCAACTGGGCTAACAGAGGGTTATGGTCAGAAATAGTGCGAGTGAGATATTCGCTATTGCGAATCTCTCCGTGCACATCAGGGGAGCATAGAAATGCATCTACGCGGACATGTAATTCGTGGAGGGGGGAGAAAAAGGAGTAATCCTTAACCAACGGGTGCTGAACCCTCCAAGTATCAATTAACCCCCAAGTCTGCTGCAAGGTTGATCGCACCACTGCTAGTTTGCCCGCTGGTGCATTCTTCCAAGGGGGGTGTGAGCGATCTAGGTCAATATCTGTAACAATTAAAGTCGCCCCCAAGTAATAGTGGCCCTACCAAGACTGTCGCCAGTTTGAGGGACAGTAAAAAGAATAAGGCTGGTTGGTCTACATTCGGTGCATATAGGCATCCCAGTGTTAAATCTCTACCATCCAGTTTCCCCTGGATCACCACATACCTGCCCTCTGGGTCAATCAATTGTGATGTGCACTGAAAGGGAACCCCAGCTCTTATCCAAATTTAGACCCCTCTCACATACGCCAAGAATGTAGGGTAATAGACTTGACCCCTCCAGCGGCGTTGGAGAGCCTTCCCCTTTTTTGCAATGAGGTGGGTCTCCTGTAGGAAGGCAATATGTATACCTCTACGTGTCAAGCATGAGTGTATCTTGTGGCGCCTAATCATAGTGTGCATACCCCTTACATTCCATGTGAGACATGTGTATCCTACTTGAAACGTCGATTCAATAAGCCCAGATATCCCCCCAACCCCCTCCCCTCTCCTACGAGTTCATCTCTCTGTCCAGGTCCCTCTCAAAAGTCCCACAGCGTGCCCAGGCAGCTCACCCCCCCCCCCCCCCCCAATATGCACATAATCCCAAGGCCCAGCAGGCAACACAGATACCTCATGAAGTCAGTCACATCATGCATAGTGTTCTTTTAGCCAAATACCCCATCCGCTGTTTGTGGAGTGACCACTGGTAGATCAGTTTCCGAGAGACCATGGACGCTGCTGGAGCTGGGGCTCTGATCTCCACTCTTCAAGCGCTCCGAGTTGCTGCTGGTTGGGCTGAGATCTTCTTGGCTGATGGCTGCCACCGCCAAAACCGCCTTGTCTCGTTCTTGGCGCCAATCCGCGGGAGAGACTGGTCGTTGCATCAGCAATGTGGTAGGGGAGCGATGTCGAGGCCGCAGTTGGTGAACGCGCGCCGGACTCCCCGCAGGCTTCCAGCCAGTCCCAGGTGGCCTGCGGCATGAGGAAAAAGTGCGTAATCCCGTCAGCAGTGACCCGCAACTGGTCCGGGAAATGTATTGCATAAGGAAGGTGTAGAGTCCTCAATTTCCGCTTCACTGCTAAAAAGGAAGCTCTTTGGTGCTGCACGTCTCTGGTATAGTCCGGAAAGATAAGTACTTTACTGTTGCCAATGCGCAGATTTTTCAGCTCCCTGGCTTTCTGTAGGATGTAGTCGCGATCTCGGTAGTGTAGGAGTCTCACCACCATCGGGCGCGGTTGGGCCCCAGGCTTTGGTGGTCGTGTCGGAACTCTGTGCGCCCACTCTAGCACGTAGAAGGGGGAGAGACGCTCAAGTGCCACTTCCGCTTTTATCCAAGTCTCCAAAAACGAAACAGCGTCGGATCACTCTTCTCGCCCCGGAATTCCCACTATTCGGAGATTATTGCGTCTGGAGCGCCCCTCGCTGTCTTCTGCCCGTACCTCCAGCACACGGACCTTCTGCACCACCTCATTCAGCGTTTTCCGTAAGGCATCAACCGTGTCCGGGATGTCTTTCATGGTTGTCTCGTTAGACATCACTCATTCCCTGAGTTTCTGGTGGTCATCTTTTAGTAGGGAAAGGTCCGATCCGATTGAGTCCATTCGTTTCTCCAAGGCCTCTCTCGAGGCCATGGTAGCCTGCATGATGTCGCCCAGGGAGGGGTCCTGTGGTTGCATGGAAGCACTATTCCCAAACACAGATTCCTCATCGCCCATAGAGTGGCCCGGGTCATCAAGCTGTAATGCTTCAAAACCTTTCTTCTTGGTCACCCTGCCCATCCTGGGTGTATTAGTGAGTGTCCGGCCTCTCAGCGCCACCTCGCTCACTGCATCTCAGGACTGCCTTGCAAGACTCAGTCGACTGTACGGGCACCTTACCGGAGTCTCTTGTGCAGCAGTTAGTACAGACGACGCGGAGGCCCCCCTCCAATAGTAGGTCGCAGATGCCCAGTGACCCGTAGGCCCAGTGTCCCGCACTTTCTGATCTCGCATGTAGGTCTGTCACAGTCCTCAGGGAGCCCCGACCCGGGGACAGGACTCCCTCTAGCAGATCAAGGCTCCTCCTCAGCACCGTGGCTCCTAGCACCTCCCTCCACTTTAGCTCCAGGGTGGTCTCAGTGGGCCCTCAGCAGTTCAGTGCCTTCAGAACCCAGTACAAGGGTCTGCTCCTCGTGTCCAAGCAGGGCCCCAGGAGAAACTTGCAGGCAGTATAGGATCGCCAGAGTCAGTGGCTGTCCCCCTCCCTCAATGCCAAGATGGGCACTTGTGTCTCTGCCAAAGCGGGAGGGTTATCGCACCTCTGGGGCTAGGATACTGTCCCTTAATCACTGCTGGGACATGTATTGAGTCGCAGCGCGGGCGCCGCCATCTTAGGGTCAGGCAACACGCCGCCCGATCACTTGTGGGGGCTCGCTGGGCAACGCTACCGGCTCCCCACCTGTAGTGCCTGCTTGGGCAGGGGTCCGGTGTCTTCCGCTCCCTTGTATGGCCCGCAGGAGTTGTCTCCCTTCAGAGGGTGAGCTTCAGTCAGGCGCTCCCCTCTCCAGCTCCGGCCACCATTTTGTGGCTTCAAAACTAGGACTTCACCGAGCGCGGTGAAAAGTGCTCCCGCGCCGCCTGTGGGTCCCGACGCCTCTTTTCACCCTTTCCTGTAAGGGCATGGGGCCACCAGGGTTGCGTTCCGGAGTTGGGGACCCGGAACCGAGTGTGGGTTAAATGCCGGAGAAGGGCAGCCGCGGAGGAGCTCTGGAGTTCGCTACCGCCTACATCGGCGTCCAAGCCACGCCCCGAGTGCAGGTCTCCCATGTACTTGGCAAAACACTATCTGTGCTTGTGGTCAACCAATGAATCACTCCATGCCAGTAACCTTGTAGTTTGGGGCATGACCATAACATATGTAGGAGATCGCCGTCTTTAATTTTGCAGCGATGGCAACAAGCATCCGCTCTATTAAATTACCTATTGATTTTATCCGGGGATAGATATGTTCTGTGGACTATATAGAATTGAATCAGACTAAATCATGCATTTCTGGAAATCTGTCTAGGGCTCCCCACTCTTTGGGCATACACGGTCGTGCCAGCTCCGCCTCCCACCTATTGCGCAGGGGCATTAAGTCAGTCATAGTGTGTTCGCGGATTGATTCTGCAAAGCATTTTATAAGGTGCTGTCCTGTACCCATCACATGGATATACTACATCAGGAGATGCAATGGGGGTTCCTGCGAGATACTGCCCCAGTGATGCCCCAGCGTGGCCATCCAGGCAGCGTGATTTAAAAATTGTCCAGGGGAGGGGGGGCGGGGGGGGGGACGCCCTCCTCTTCAGTCAGGGAAAGGAAAGGCTCCATATATAGGTCTCTCAGTGTGTGTATATCAGCGGTGTGCTAGTCTGAGTGCTGTTGTTCTAACTCTGCCTCCCTCTTTCGGCATTCCTAATAATGGGATAATAATGGTATTGTGGGCGCATGTTGTGTGACATGTCTGGTAAGATGCAGAGCTCTACGGAAGCATTTCTGAGCTATCTGTGCCAGGAGGGGAAGTGATGTATGTGACCTGGTGCATGGGTTAAAAATATAAAAGAGTCTGTCCATCGTGTACAGGGACCACATTCCACCGTATCGGTGAGGTGTAGTTCTGCCAACCTTTCCGCAACCCATTGTATTTGGGAGGCCAAGTGATAATGTTCCATATTGGGCAGAGCCAACCCACCTTGTGTCTGGGGTAAGTATAGTTCACTAAGCACCACCCTGCAGTGCATATTACTCCATATGAGGTCTCTCATAATCGCCTCCAGCGGTCGAAAAAATGACGCTGGCAAATATATTGGAAGATTAACGAAATATTATAGCAGTAGGGCAGCATCACCATTTTAATAAGCGCTACCTTACCTGCAACGGAGAGGTTGAGCATTTTCCAAAATTCTATTTGGAATCTTAAAGCTGTAATTGCTCTGGATAGGTTACCATCCAGGAGATCCCGGTCAGTGTGATAAATTCTTACACCCAAATACCTAAACACAACTGGTTGCCAGGTCACTAATGCGCCACCCATCATCACAAGAGGGGTGTCTGCGTTGGGAGTAAAGGGAAATTAACATGATTTCCCCCAGTGCATGCCCAATCCTGACAGCATAGCAAATAATTTGAGTATATAGAATATGATTGGGGGTATCGCCTGTAGATCCCTAATGTAAAACAAGATATCCTCTGCATAGAGCAGAATTGAGTGTGTCCTAAGAGGGAAGGCACCAGGGATGGATTGCATCCCAACAGATTTATTTAAGGCCAATCCCCAACTTTGGGTTCCGTACATAACTAAGGTAGTGAATGCCATTGCAATGGGGGGTAGGATCCCTGTGTCCTGGAAGGGGGCGGAGATCCTCCCTATTTTTAAAAAAGGGGATCGTTCAGATCCGGGAAATTACCGTCCAATAAGTTTAATAGATTCACTTCAAAAGGTCACTGCAAGGATGGTCCTAGCTAGAGTCAGGGATGGATGGAGTTGGAGAATATCCTGTCCCCCCTACAGGACGGCTTCAGATCGGGCACCAGCACCATCGACCAGGTCTTCAGATTTTGTCTGATTTACTGGAAGGTGGTGCTGCTGGGTGGCGGAACGATCTATGCCGCATTTATTGATCTGAAATCGGCCTTTGACCTTGTGCCAAGGGCCAAACTCTGGACCGTTCTTAGAGATTTGGGACTGCCATTAGAATTATTGGACATGATTGTTAGATTACATGAGGAGAACTTTGCTAGGGTGAGGTGGGGAGGCCAAGGGCAGGTGACGGATGCTTCCCCGTAACTCGTGGCGTCCGTCAGGGTTGTGTCCTGGCACCTACACTCTTTTTATTGTTCATTGACCAGGTGGTCAAATTTTTTGCGAATACCCCTACCGATCCACCCTCCTTGGGAGGGACAAAGTTCCCCATGCTCATCTTCGCTGATGATACTTTGCTCCTCTCAAAGACTCGTGGGGGTTTACAGGTTGCATTGACCCGATTCGAGGAGTTTTGTACTGTTAACAATCTTAAAATTAATGTAAGCAAAACCAAATTTATGGTCCTGACTAAAAGTCGTCCCATTAAGAGCTCAGTGATCTTGAACGGAGTGGGTCTTGAACAAGTAGAGGTCATGACCTACCTAGGAGTAACCCTGGATTACCGTCTTCGCTGGAAACCACAGGTCGACACATTGCATTTAAAATTTGCTCGCCTTACAGGTTGTCTTTTACAGGAGCAAAAAAGGTCCTTAACAAAACGTATCAAACCTGCACTTAAGATTTATACTACTAAGGTAAGCTCCGCAATATTGTACGGGGCAGACCTTTGGGGACATATGGATCTATCAACACTGGTGAAGGTTCAGAATAAATTTATGCGGAAATTAGTAGGTCTTCCACAATCTTCTCCAATCAAACCTCTATGTCTGGATATGGGTTGTAACCCAATTAGTGAAATGGCTAGATACAGACTAGTAGCTATGTGGAGACGCATCTGGACCTCCCCAGATCTAAGCCTCTTTGCTAGGGAACTTGAGGAAGTAAGATCCATCTGGGGGTCTAGCAGCATACCTTGGTTGCGCGAAGTAAAATTGATTCTGGATGCGATGGGTCTTAATCAGCTATGGACTTCTCCGAGACATACCAGCTTTCCATCAAAACAGGAATATAAAGCACTTTATTGGGCCTCTGTTCGCAAAGGGCTTGTTACTGATTCAGATTGTGTTAGTTTAACAGGAATGTTCCTGCGCCATAAACTGGACCCTCTCCTAGAGAACTACTGGGATGCCATAACCAAGCCCCTAGATAAGAAGCTTTATCACCAGTTCCGAGTAGGTACTCTGCCTTTAAGATCTTTTACTAGGAACTGGTCCAATCAAGTGAGTGACTTGTGTCCTTGGTGTCCCGTACATAAGGATAGTGTGGGTCATTTGTTATTTGCATGCCCGGCTTATCATGCCCCAAGAAGTAAATGGTTAGGGCCTATATGCCGCCATCTTAAAGTCAGAGGGAGCGCAGAAGCTATTTGGGCGCTTCGAACTAATACCTCTGAGGTGGTAGTTTCGGCCGTTGCCAAATTCCTGGGATGGTCATGGGTGATTAGATTAAGATACCTGCAGGCACTTTGACCTCGTTTCCTGATTTTGTCCCTGTATCTCTAATTTTTAAACAGGTTTTATTTGTATTAGGTCTTTATTACACTGTTTAATTCTGATATTAGTATTGTAACGCTTTGAAATATATGAAATTGTAAATTACAACTATGAGGGTTTTTTAATCAAATTCCTTTAACTATATTATCATGTATGTTTAATTTTTATTGTTTTTAATTGTCTTTTATGATCTAAAAAATCGAAATAAAGACTTTAAAACTTGAAAACCTGAGTGTGTCTCTGCCCCTAGTTGTATGCCCCAGTGGTCTGTTGATTGTCGAAGTGCTATACACAAGAGCTCTAAAGCCTGGTAGAAGATTAGTGGGGAAAGGGGGGGGAACCCCTGCCTAGTTACTCTCCCTACTTGTATGGGCCTCGAAAATAGTTTCCAAGCGGACACGGACGGCAGGTGCTCCAATTCAATTCAATCTTTATTATGTTATGGAACTCCGTGGAGGTCCACATAAAAGAAACATACAATACAAAATTCCATTCATTACCAAAAAGAAAAAAAGACAATTTACAACAGATACCGCAATACAAAACAATTCATAGATACATACTTCATAAGCAAGCCTTCAATAAATAGCTAAAAAGCATTTAAAAAAGCTAAAGATGTTAAAACAGAATCTCTCATTCCGAGGGTTATAAAGGGCAGACATAAAAGAATTAGCATTTAAAATACCCATTTGTAAACATATTTGCCTTAACCATTTACGGCGAAAGGGACGCAGTACTGGACATATAAAAAGTACATGCATTCGGTCTTGGGTAGACAAATGACAAAGGTCACAGATTGCGGGGACTCCATACCATTTAAACAAGAGGTTATTTAGAGGAAGCAAATCCTGCCTCAAGAGCAACCAGAATCTCCGAACACTATGGGGCAAATTCCAAGTGACATAGGGTTGCACAAATTTTCTTGCAAAAGAGTCAGTAAGGGGATTAACACCTTTTTTAGCAAGAATCGAGGCACAATCCAATCTATAGCTAAGGTCCCAGGAGGCCTCTTTTAAGACAGACTTTAGCTGGGGTGCGGATAAGGAAAAGAGGATATCCTCCTCCAGCTGCAGAAGCGATACAGCCTTTCTAAAGTTTTTAACAATTAAGGAATATTCTCTTAAACTTCCCAATAATTCCGCCTTTAGGAGAATTCTCATAGTCCCCGCTTCCCCTCTGGCTAAGCTTGCAACCCAACGTATTACCGCTGCCAGGCCCTGCACCCAACTGCTGCGCAAGCCGAACTCAAGTCTGCAAGTGGCCACAGAACAAGCGGAATTAGTGGAGGTTACGCTTCTTAATAATTTCCCTTCGACCACATTTAAAAAATCCCAATGCCTTAGGTCGACTAATTCCAATCCATATAGGAGGGTAGAAGGAATTTTTGCCCTGAAGACCTCCAATAGATAAGAAAAATGCCTTCTTCCCATTGCCGAATACAGTGCACTTAAGCTTTTCCCTTGGGATAGGGCCTTCCGGGTATTGTTATCAATATGGGGTTTATCACTTAAAGAGTCTGAAATTATTTTTCCTAAGAACACATAACTCTTTACTACCTCAAGTTTGTCGCCTCCCACGGACCAGACAAAGTTCTCAAACTTATGTTTTTTTCGGCCTGAAATACACATTATTTTACTCTTTGCTGCATTGATTTTTAGATAGTGGGTTTCTGCATACAAATGTAAAGCGTGGAGGCGTTTAGCAAGACCTTTAGGCATGAGATCCATTATTAAAATATCATCCGCATATAGCAGACATGAGATGTGTTTTCCACCCAAGACTGGAGCTATGCCGTCGCAAGAGGAGAGTGAGGCAGGTAGGTCTGCAATATACAGAGAGAAGAGCAGTGGAGCAAGGAGGCAACCCTGCTTAAGGCCATTAATTGAGGGAATAATCTTAGACAATCCTCTATCTCCTCCTTGGAGAACTTGACACCATGTGTCTGTATGCAGCGCTTGGATCATATCTAACAATTGAGGGGGCATACCCAGAACAAATAGCTTTCTCCACAGCAGAGGGCGATCAACCTTATCAAATGCTGTGGAGAAGTCTATGAAAGCCACATACACTCTTCCGCCGCGTACCCTTATGTATTTGTCAGTAATAATCTGAAGGGCGGAGAGATTATCCAGGGTTCCATGCCCCTTGCGAAAACCTGTTTGTTCTAGTGGCAAAATTTGATTTAGAGTCACCCACTCATTAATTAAGGACAATAAGCATTTAGAAAAAACCTTCCCGATAGCATCTAGAAGGGCTATTTGTCGATAATTATTGGGAAGATTTCTATCGCCCTTTTTAAACATGGGCACCAAGATGCTCCCCTTCCAAGAGGAAGGTATAATTTTTTTAATGAAGCAGATCCTGAATAAAGGGAATAAAATTTTGCTCCAAGATACTGGATCTTGTTTTAGAACAGATATCGGGAGTTCGTCCGGTCCCATAGCTCCTGATGGTCGCATATCCTTAATGGCCAATTCTATGGATAGTTCAGAAGGGGACTCAATTGTGGAAATGATGTCTTCACCAATTCTCCTAAGTTCCACTCGCCGGTCATTTCTGGCATATAAATTTGAAATGTAATCTACCCAGCATTGTTCCGAGATAGAAATTGGGAGGGGACGCACTCTTGTACCGCAACCCTCCCCAATGAGAGTCCAAAACTGTCTAGATTTTCCTTGGACAGCAGCCTCCCGCAAGCCAATCCATAAGGAGTCCTCCTTTTCTTTTTAAATTTTTTTCTTTACCCTGATTCTCCTTCTTTTGAGGAGAGATATTTTCTGAAGCCTCTCTGCTGATCTACAGACATATTGCTCCCTCACCAACTTATTTATTTCCTTGTTAAGGGTAACAACTGCTTTAGGGAAGGAAATCTTTCTTATGATTGAATTAGATTTAATTACTGTAGAGATAATCTCCTTCATAAAAGCCTCAAAAGAGGGAAGTTCCAACCCCTGCCAGTTAGCGAAGTTATTTAAAGTTTTTTCAAGGATTGGCTCCAAACCCTTCATGGCTTTAAAATCCCAGAAGCATCTGCCTGTTTTTTTTTTAAAGGAGACCACATCACCATTGAGCGACCAAGGATCGGAGTTAGGAGGATCCACTGACAGTGTTAATATAATAACATTATGATCGCTGTGATTTGATTCTATAACAACCAAATCCTTTAAGAGAGAGAAAATACAGTGGTCAACAATTACATAGTCCAAAATTGATTTGCTTTGAGAGGAACTATGTGTATAATTAGCGGGGACATCAGACGGTAACCTACCATTAGCTATGAACCCCTCAGTAATGTACAATTCTTCTAGGAGTAGTTTCCCCCGTTTGTTTGTTTTTATATTCCCTGGAAAAAGGGCTTGGGGGATCTGCAGGGCCTCCTCTTTTGCTTTATTTCTAAAAAGCTCTAGGCTAAGGTTGGAAACTTTACAATTTAAATCTCCTACTAACAAAAAGTTAGGAGAAGGAACTGTCTCCTTAATTTGTCTAATAAAAACAAAAACTTGTTTTAATAAAGTATTAAAATAGGCGTCTGGCGGTATATAGGCGTTTATTATCACGAAGGGATGCTTTTCTCCCGTACTATCTAAATTAAAAAGAGTCACGGCCTGAAAAAGATTACTGGGATCTACATAGTGGGAGAAATTCCACTTTATTTTATTAGTCAGTAGGCACGCAATTCCCCCCTTTGCATGTCCTCTATTTGAAGGGGTGGCTGCCACCTCCAACACAAAGTAGTCACTCCCTGCATCTAATTTGTCAACACACCATGTTTCCTGGATGCAAATTACACTGGCATTCAAAGCGATAAGATATTGTAGTTTTTCAGGGTTGTTGTTAATGCCAGCGGCATTCCAGGAAAGGACAGTGAAAAAGCTGCTAAAGGTGCGAAAACAATTTTGGGTTGTCCGTCACCTTAGTCGACAGGGCACCGGGTAACCAGTTCCATTGCTGTTCATTCTCAGTTATACCCCTATTTATTATCATTGGAACGGGGATAACATGTGTAACAAGCCTTTTCGTTTTTAAGACGCAAATCTTTAAATCTTCGAAAGGCTGGGAAGAACCGGCTTGACCCAGGACCCGTTGATAGCCGTTGTCATGGTGGTTATTAACACTTGTAGCTAAAAAGGGCACCACATCAATCCCTTGACTCTGAAAGATTTCTGCTTGATTTAATATTAGATTCACTATCAACTTGGAATGAAACCTTACCCTAATAAATGACATGGCCCTAGTTCCTAATATCGTTACTAAGTCAATATCACTTGATTGAAGCAGTTTCAGACACTCTATATCCTTAAAACATTTCAGCAATAAAGATCTATTCAATACCAAATCAAGATCAAATAGTGGGAGAAAATCCAAAATCAATGAATCTGTATGGGTTTCCACCATATTATTATAAGAGTTTTGAACAGGAACTACCCCTTCTGGCAATGTATGGTAAGAGGGGGCAGTAGGGTTAAGAATGGTTGATACCACGGGAACAAATTTTCTCATTTCCACTACAGGAGAGTGGACCATAGCCCTTTCATATTCTACGTCCAAATCTCCAGAAATTGTATTAGAACAATTAGTAGCAATTTCATTGATTTTAGCAGGAGGGGCCACAGTATTGAATAATGAAATATTTGAATCATGCCTCAAGATCCCATTGTCGATCTCAACCTTTACAGGGGGAGAGTTTTGGCAAACTTGGGAATCCTCAAACATTATTCGTCTCTGCCTCCTCTTTTTAAATCTACAGAGAGGCTTCCTCTTTTTTCCTTTACTCTTTTTTTGATTTCCCACTTTCTCCTCAACCTCCATCCCCTTAAATTCTGCATCAAAGATGGGAAAAAGTGCCTTTTCTGCATTGGTGTCTGACAATACAACGCTTTTCTCATCTATAATGATGCCTGGTTCTAAATCTTTTATACAGTTATAAGCAGCCGTTTTGGAAACTGGGTATAATTCCTTTATAGCTGAGGCCACAGGAACATTCTCGGAAGATAAACACGATGCTTTAGCTGGTGTTTTTTCAGGGAGTGGAGTAGTACAAGGAACCAGGCAGGATTTCTTTTCTGGAGTTTTTAATAATAAAACCTTTAGGATTTGAGTGACAGATTCTAATACACAATCTGAACTACCCACAAATTTCCTCAATAACGTTAAAATTGAGGATAATAAATGTTCCAAGGAAATCAGAGATTCTGATATAGGTTTCTCAGGTGGATTTGTACTAGGAGCATCATTGGCCTCAATCCCCGTTATATTGAGCATCGGACTCTTTGACATATTAGTCTGAAAAGATAAATCTTGGGATTTGAGGGATGGAGTGCTACTGTAAAGAAGTAAACCAGAGGGGGTAGCACCAGTTGGAGTCTTTATAACCTCTAGTAGTTTCCTTGACTCATCTACCAAGTAGCGACCACACAACTCTAAGTCAATATCCAACGGCTGAGAGTCCCCATGAATGACCTCTCGTGATTTGGAATGTCCTAACGAAACATTAGGAGTAAAATGTTCAGATATTAATAAATCCTTGGATAGATGTAAAGTGTCCAGGTTGGGGGCTGAACCCTTATCATTCCCAGAAAGAATTGGAGGAGGTGGTAATACACCCAAAGTGGAATGTAAGCTTAAATTTAAATTTTCCAATTCCGTCCCCTTCTTCACCTGATCAGATACTGAGCTATTCAAGGGAGTTGAACAGGTGCCCTTATTATAAGCAGGCATTTCTGAGGGTACCTTGTCCACCGTTTTCTCCCACAACAGAAATATCTGGCTTTGGCCCTTCAATTGGTGAGTAGGATCATCCTTGTTTCGCAGGGGGTTGGATCTTGTCTTTGCACAGGATTTTCCCCCCAACAATCTCCCAGATCGAAGCTTTTTTGCAGTCATGTTTCAAACTATGCTTAGAGCACTAGTAGTACAATACACAATGCCAAAAGACGCTTTTAAGAGTACTCAATGTTTTAAAAACGGCAAAGCAAAAGAAGCATATCTATCAAATTGCAATTGTTGAGGCAAATGTCGAAGTCTATAAAGGCTTGAATGGATACAAGATAAAATAAAAGTAAATATTAATATGTAGGCCCTGCCCAGCCTACTTCGGCCGCTGAGGGCCGATGTGATGTCGGTGTTTGAAGGCGCCTCCTGGCGCGTGCCTGACGTTACTGCCGCTCTGCCTGCTGGGAGAGGTAGTCCCCCACTCGGCGGCCGCTTGGTTGTGATAGTGGCGGCGGGGGGACTACAGGGCAGGAGCAGCGGTGAATAGGCAGGGTTTTAACTCTCCTGAGTTTGCAGGCAACAAAGGTCAGTTTTCAGCGGAGCGCCCTGCTCCAACGCTGTGATAAGGGCAGAATAGCGTGATACCCGCTCCACCGGCGATGTCGGTGTTTGAAGGCGCCTCCTAGCGCGTGCCTGACGTCACTGCTGCTCTGCCTGCTGGAAGAGGTAGTCCCCCACTCGGCGGCCGCTTGGTTGTGATAGTGGCGGCGGGGGGACTACAGGGCAAGAGCAGCGGTGACTAGGCAGAGTTTTAACTCTCCTGAGTTTGCAGGCAACAAAGGTCAGTTTCAGCGGAGCGCCCTGCTCCAACGCTGTGATAAGGGCAGAACAGCGTGATCCTTGTCACCTTCTCCCTTGCAAATAGTGGTCAAATGCTGCACTCCTCGTCATGCACCTCCTTGGTTTCAGGCTCTGGTCACCAACACCAAACCCACCAAGCCGGTGTTGCAGCCGTTATTTCACCACGCTAGGGCCCCTGGTGCAGTGCAGTGCAGATGCAGTGAAGATGCTAGACGCTCAACACAGGCGTTCACCGCTTGCCGCTGCTGTAGTCGATACAGCTGGAACGGCTGCCACAAGCGCGGGGTATGCAGGTGCGGGTAATGCAGGAGCGGCCCCTGTGCTCGACCCCCGCTGCACGCCGTTTACAGCCGGCGTTCCCACCGCCGTTTTCCTGCTGCTGCTGCCTTCTCTGCCCCTCGGCGCTGCGGGACTGCGGCCGCGGCTACAGCTATGGCTACGGGTTCGGGTAAACGTGCCGCTCCGCTCCGCTCTCTATCCCCGCTCTCAAGCCTTGCTCAGCTGCTTCGCTCTCGCGTCGCTCCTCCTCTTCCACTTCCGAGCTCCGTCTGACAACCTCTGAATACCGGTGCTCCATATAATTGTTTAACTAAACTTTAAAAGTATAGCTCAAATCCAAATCTTCGCAACACCGCAAACATATAAAGCCACTCCACTGTACTAAAGGCTTTCTCTAAATCTAATACTAGGCAGCCTGCTGCCGGCCAAACAGCTGTAGCGCTAAGCATTACCCAAAAAAAGCCTGTGTATATTTAGAGAGCTTTTGCGAG
Organism: Lissotriton vulgaris; assembly: GCF_964263255.1. Classification (NCBI taxonomy): domain Eukaryota; kingdom Metazoa; phylum Chordata; class Amphibia; order Caudata; family Salamandridae; genus Lissotriton; species Lissotriton vulgaris. Next base: position 1,225,196,309 of record NC_141687.1, read on the forward strand.
CTGGGACAAACCCCTTCTGATCCAGATGGACCAGATGCGGGGTGCCGGGCACCAATTGGCCTGCCAGAACACCTAATACTTTGTAATCCCCATTTAACAGCACCAGGGGTCGATAGGTGCTTGTCTATGTGGGAAATATGTCTGGTTTTGGAAGTGTGATCAAGGTAGCTTCTATTGGTGAAGCTGGGAGGGAGGAATTTTCTAACCCTTCCGTGTGCACCCCAAGAAGCTGCTGGCTTAGGAGATCGGCGTATGTCTTATAAAATTCATGGGGAAAGCCGTCTGGTCCTGGGACTTTGCCCGACAGCAGTGCTCACATTGTGCCTCTCACTTCCTCCAGCGTAAGCAGTGTATCCAATTTTCTGCACTGTTCGGGTGTGAGAGTGGGGAAGGTAAGACCATCAAGAAAGAAATGCATGTCTGTGGTGATGGGCCTCAGCAAGGCCTACCAGTGCTTGGGGTTCTCCCTTCTCTGCACAGAGTCCTCAGACCATAGAATAGAAGTTGGCACAGAAACTGGAATAGAAAATACAAGATTTATTAAACCTCATGAGGTGGAACTACATTCACACAGCATTTGGCGGTAATGTATGAAGAAGAACCCTGAATGGAAGGAGCTTGGTCCTTTTATACGCACACAGGGGCTAAAATTAAGGCGGTACAAGTACAAAACGCTAGTTTTAGGTAAATATAAGGTCATACAGAAAATGCACAGTCAACAAGTGGGAGGAACTAACAGTGGCTGTTTTTGGCAAACACATCCTAACAGTTACATTCTAGTGGCAGCTGAAAAGACAGCTGCAAGCTCAACTGAGCATGTGCGAAGGTGGAAGATGCTAAATATATCTCGTCTCTAGGCAGATTTCAAGAGCAGTTAACAGAAAGGTAGGACAGAGCACATGGCAAACAAAATGGCTGACAGAAATATAAAATGGATTCCACAAAACGGACAAGATAGTCTCTAAATACAGGATGGCTTCTGCTAATGCTAACCTAATCGCTGCCAAATTACGACATGTCTGTTTCAGGGATGCTCAAGGCAGATCTATATAGTCAAGTGAAATGCATGGTCAGTTCCCTGTGAATTTCATGCTGTGCACTGTGCACTCGAGTCCGCCTTCTGGAGACCAGAGTGCAGTGAATGGGCCAATGGCCTGAACTTGTTTGATCAACCAGGCCAGTAAGGCCACGAATCGATCAGCCTTAGCGCGTGCTGTCGCTGAGTGTGCTGCGAAGTTCAAACACCTCTGGTGTTCTAGGAGTTCTGTGTGTTATTTGCGTACCTTTAATAGCGGGATGGAGTCTGAGGCGTCCTCTATCGCCCGTGATTCTTTTGTCAATAAATCCTTTTCCACTTCCAGCAGTTCCGATTCTATTAGTTGCCAAGCCGCAGCCCAACCCCATACACTTCTCACGTAATGTAACCATGGCAGCCCACTCCACATAGTGGATGAAGCAGTCCTGGTATTGTGTGTGAAGTATTCACTGATGGCCTCCCCTATTGAGTCTCGAAAGAATGGATCCTACAGGATTGCCGGCTGTAACCGCCATGTAGGGATGTCAAGAGTCCCACATTCCCATGCCAGTGTAACGTACTGTGCTTTGTGGTCAGAATCTGTACGACCCTGGTAATTCGAAACTGTTATATAAGGAAGTAAGGAAGGTGAACTTGGGAATCTATCTAATCGCACATGTAAGTCATGAGGCACGGAGTAAAATGAATATATCCTCTCTCCAGGGTTACGATGCCTCCAAACATCGATCAGGTCCCACCCGTGCGCCCATCCTCTCAGTACCATGGAATTGGTTGTGGCAGTTGTACATCTGAGAGGGGGGATCCATCTAAGACAGAGTCCATGATGTTGTTGAAATCCCCAACGATTAGCTACAGTATGTTGCACCATTTTGTTAATATTTGGGAGAGCGATCTAGAGAAGTGACATTGGTCCTTATCTGGGGCATATACATTACCTAGCAAAATATAATGCCCATCCAGCCTGCCTCTTAAAAACATGTATCTGACATCTCTGTCGGCAAGGACCTCCTCCTCTATCTCAAATGGAGTGCCCGGGCTAATCCACATTAAGGCCCCTTGTGCAAATAATGAATAATCAGTGACATACACCTTACCCTTACATTTTCTTTGCAGCCTCACAGTTTTGACCCTATTTAAGTGTGTCTCTTGCAAGAGGGGAATGCGCACATTGTGTCTCTTGAGGTAAGAATAGACCACGTATCTGTGGGATGGTGTGCGGAGATCCCACAGATTCCAGGTGACTATTTTATGATCTCGCACGGCACTATGTTATGCAGAAGTGAAATGTAACTCGACCTGTGCATGCAGACATGTGTGTGAATCGGCAGAACGCTGTATTGTCGTCCATTCCCCCTAGGAAAGCCTCTACAACTAAAGGGAAAAGTAGATGAGCCAACATGGCAGTAGGAAAACATTACCAGAGCGGCCCCCATAAACAAAGGGTGCAACCCAACCTCTGACGGAAAAGAAACTGTCCGTGTAACCAACTGGTTCCTTTTATAAGGGAAAAATGTGGGGGAGTGTAAGGCTGTGCCATGCATGCCACTAAAAAGTCCCCAGGTGTCTCATATCTGTGCCTGTAACAATGTGTACAGTTGAAATAACCCTCAGGCACTGTGTGCAGGCCTAAGTGCGGTACCAATTGTGCAAACCGCCCAGTATAATAAACAAAGCTAGAGTAACAATACCAAATGTCATTGGGGTGCAGTCCTTTAGGTAGCTCATGGTGCCAGCACCGTGACCCCGGCATTTATACAATACCAACAGCAGTCTGTGATGTGAGATCAGGCATTCGCAGCGATAAGTCTGATATTCCTGCTTCTGACGAGCCCTCATCCTCCGAGAAGTGCATCTGGGTTCCCGATTCGCTGTGTCTGCACCTTCAGCTATCCGCTCTGCCACTAGAATCACCTCCTGTGGCTCCTGTCTGATTTGGTCTGGGCCAGGTGCTGCTGATAGTCCGGGAATCGGTCTCCTGGATCGTCGACAACGATTCCTCATTCACGTTGCCTCACCATTCCAGGTGGACCCAAGAACAGGCCCATGGTTTCCAACCAGTCTCAGGAGTCTTGTGAATTGTCAAATAATCTCGTTTTCCCATCAGATACCACTCCATCTTGCCAGAAAGAGTAATTAAGATGCAATGTCCAGTTTTCTTAGCTTCTTTTTAACTTGCAGGAAAGATCCCCTTTGATTCTGGACCTTAATTGTGAAGTCTGGGAAAAAGAGGACCTTTACGTTGTTAAACTTGACCTCGGATATCTTCCTGGTTTCCCTGCAGGATCATATCTCTGTCCCTAAAGTGTAGCAATTCAAATATAAGTAGACGCGGCCAGTGCCTGGCGCCGGTCTCCTACCTGGGATGCGGTGTGCACGTTCTATGGTGAAAAGGGGTGAAAAGGAGAAGGAGGGTAGAATATCCTTAAGCCATTGTTCCAGGAAGGCTACTGCATCCGGACCTTCCGCTCCTTCCGGCTGTCCAATCAGGCAGACATTGTTCTTCCTGGAGCAACCCTCTGCATCTTCCACTCAATCTTCCACATAGAGTATTCTGACCTCATGTGCTTTTTGTTGCTTCTCCAAGAAGTCAGTGGCGGGCTTCCGTTCTTTAATATCTTGTTCCACAGCAGCAACTCAGTCCATCAGTTTCCAGTGATCCACATGCAGGAGCGTATGATAGAGCGCAACTTTGTCTATTTTGGATTTCATAGACTCTCTGGATCGCTCTATGGCATTCAAGAAGGCGTCTAATCGATCATTCAGGGGGCTTTGCTGAGTTAGTGGTTGCATTTGCTCCGTGTCTACAGGGCCTGCAACCTGTTAGAAGGCCTTCGACCCCGCTCCTTTCGTGTGGCCCATCTGTCCAGCAAGGCACTCCAGGTCACACCAGTTGTCAAGGTGCTCATGGCAGGACAAAATGGTACAATATGAGAAGACTTCAAGATTCGCAGTGCTGTGCCTTCAGTAGGAAGTGCGGTCAGAGACCGCTCTATGTGCAGGTCCAGCACTGTGCTGCTCGCCGCGGCAGATACGTGACAGGGGGTAAGTCATCGTGGTCTGACCCCGTCAGTGCTTCAGTCTCCAAGGCCCAGAGCTTGGGACAGTCAGGCGACTCTGACAAGGGCTTTTTTCAGTTTACTGATCTTCACTCTAAAATGAGTTAGAGCCAGCAGTGACGTAGGCACGGCCGTCCGCTATGGCACGGGTGGCCCACTACTGTATTCTGTCCCTATTACGCAGCTCTTTTATATCTCCAGTCCAGCGCACAGTGTCCTGTAATGGTGAATCACAGGCCGCTCCCTTCTCCAGCACACCATGGTCTCGACTATCAATCCCTCCTTTGGGTCAAGCACACTTTGCAATGGTCCTCTGTGCAAGGATGTCTGCAGGCTGGGGCCCTCTTTCTTTTGTTCCCACCTACAGTTACCTTTGTTTGTGTGCGTCACTGTGGCCGATAATTTGCTCTACTTCAAGCCCAGGCCATACCCAGGGTAGTGGCTGTTACAGCAATACCCCTCAGGCCTTCTCCCAACTATTCTTCACCTTGTTGTGGCTCCACGGTATTCACCCGAGTGCTTTTCACCTGATCATGCACTTGCCTCTTTAGTTTCAGGCCTCAGCGCCGCCCAAGGCCTGTCTTCCACACCTTCTCACCCCGGGGGTTCAAGCAATTGTTGCTCGTCCAGGCCGGGCACCAGTATCATGCACTTGCCGCTTTAGTGTCAGGCCTTAGCGTCGCCCAAGGCCTGTCTTCTGCGCCTACACATCCCGGGGGCTCAAACGCCTGTATCGACGCTGCGTTTTCTCTCGGGACCTACAGGCAACATCAGTCTCCTCTCAAGGCTTACCAGCTCCCTCCTTTGCCTACGTAGACGCGCCGCCCATCCTTGCTCTTACCGGGCAGTGCTGCTCATGGTTTCTTTCATATCGCCAGGTCGGGAACCCACAACGCCAGTTAGCTGTGTTGCGGGGCTCACCAGCAGCAGCTTCAGTCGTTCTTGGTGCTCTAGCCAGGACACAGCCTTACGCACATTGCCGCCTCAATTGGTCGCAGCGGGCCCACGGCAAGGCTCCCCAAGGCCGCAGTCTATTAGAGTCTCAGTGCCACTCATCCTTTCTCTCAGCGGGCGGCGTTATTTGCGGCTTCTTCTGCTTCTTGCTTCTCCGTTGAGTAACCCTTGCTCTGTCGCCTCCTCTATTAGCCCGATTGGGCCCAGGCCCGGGCCGCTCCCAATGCCACCGCTAACTACCCGCGTCACAGCACCACCCGTACCTTCTCTTACCAGGCAACTCTGTTTGCTGCTACTTTGTCCACTCCTTGTTCCTTCATTGAATGCCGCGATGTGTCGCCGTTCTCACCTTGTGTAGCGGCAGAGTCTGCTCGTGGCTGATTCAGCAGGCTCCTCCCAGGTCGTACACGTCCTGCCAGGGCCCAACTACCAACTTCGGCGCTCACTCGATAGTGATGGACGTGTTGTCACACTACCGGGTGCATGGGGGTTCGCCCAACACCTCGCCACGGCGGCTCGCTGTAAATGCTAAAGCGGATGCATTTTACGGCTTAATGGCGTAAGTGGCGGAGTGAACTCAAGACACGCCCGCCATGTTGCCCCTGCCGTCCACGCCCCCTCCATCTTGGTCTCCAATATGCAATACAGCATTCATGCGTCCCTCCATCTTGGTCTCCAATATGTAATACAGCATTCATGCATCCCAAGGTATTTGATATTGGTTTTCTTGGTATACACTATAAAGGGTTTATACACTTCTGCAGTATCAAGACAATGAGCTGATTGAGGAGAAGGTGCCCCCTTAACCAAGTTCTACCTCCAGCTGTCTCAACCTTCATCAAATGCACTCTGCTCACAAAAATACCCCTGAGTCAACACCAATGGTAAAATGTGGAAGAGACCGGAATAATTTAAAACCGGATCTTAAACCTCATCCTTATTCAAATACATCAGAATTAACAAGTTTTAACAAATTCAGAATTTAATTTGAACCGTTTGTGGGACAATTTCAGTTCCAAAGGATGCCATAGGCTTACCACACTTTAGTTCCTTCAAAAGTTTATTTTGACAACAGATGCTGCTCATTTAGTAAGTGTATCTTTGTTTGCTGTAACAGCAGTGTTCGTCAAGGTCCCTTTAATAGGCATCAGGAAGCTAACCACGAAATTTGCTGCAAAGTGACTTAAAACTCCAGGGCTAACTTTTTTTCTTTTTTTTTTTAAAGTAATAGTACAGAACCTTGTGAGAGGAGAGAATGATCAGTGCATCTAAGACATGGGGTCTCCAACCTTAACAGTAATAAGATCTACTTATGTTCAATGAAAATCATCCCAAGCTACTTTTATAAATGTTACAATAGTGACCATATCAGACAAGATTACATTAGTGGTCTCCATATGCAAGATGACTAGCAGTGATCACATGAGTGCATCAGGCAGGGGGGCGTGGCTAACGGGTCGATGGCGACAGACGCGTGAGCTCTGAGCTCTGCGCTGGCCCAGCTAATTATCCGGTTTTAATCGCTGCTGCTTCTGATCCGGGGGCATGTACTTGGACCCACCGAGACTGGGGGAGCCTGGACCTGTTTCTAGACCGGCCTGAGGACCTGGGGAGCCATGCTGTTGGTGTGGAGCGTGTGTGGAGGCGCCGGCCCAGAATCCTCAAGATGGCGCCGATCACTTCCCCGGAGTGATTGCTGCAGAGTGGGCGCAGCTGATCTCTGCGCTTGCGGGCCTGGCCTCAGGAGTGCTGGGAGGGGCTCTGCTGGTTTGACGCTGCCTGCGAGGGACGGCTGTGAGGAGCACTGCCCGGGGTCAGTTCTCCCGGCTTGGGGAATGGGGTGCTGCGGCGGGGCCGGCCGGTGCCTTTCAGTGTCCCTGGAGACTGGATTGGGGCGGCTGCCCGTGCCGGCACCAGGGCCTTGCTGCTTTGCGGGACGCCGGAGGGGGCCCTCGCCTGGAGTCACAGCCCACAAGGGATTTCTTGCCCGTTGGACTGGCCTGCATCGAGACCACCGGCATTTTCTGGCTGTTGCGGTGGGCGGCGATCTGCCGGTCGGGGGCTGCTGGAGTTTCTGATCCCATCCATGGGAGTTGCAGAGGGGGCTTCTGCTGGTGGGCACGGAGTGGAGGCATGGTGCGACTGTGTGCCCTGGTTCCAGTGAGTGCTGCACCTGCTGGGGGTGAAAGACATATGCCTGGAACTACTTCCTCCTGGGGCCTGCGCCCTGTTCTGTTGCTGGCGGCCCAGTCTGCGGGAATCCTCGCTCTGTGACTCCACGGTCTGAAGTGGGTAGTAACTGGGCTCGGTTTGCTGCTGTGGAGCCACTGGGCCATTTGGGGGGGATCGGAGTTGGACGCAGGGACGCCCAGGCACTAGTCTTCCCTGTGCTGGTACACTATAATACTCGTTGAGAGGGAACTGGGGCATGCGCCCTGGCAGCAAATTGTAACTCTGCTCTTGGCTTTGCGTGTGGCAGCGAGACTTGGGGATCCGCTGCGCCACATAGACCATAAACCGGGGCAAAGATTGAGCGCTGTTCTCACCCTGGTATGGGACGCAGCCACTCGCATTGGTTTCAAGGACTCAGTCGGTGGACGCTACTGTCCTCAGTGTCTGGCTGGTGATGCTGCACTCCTGGGGACATGGGGAAACCGAGGGGCAAGCAGACGGGGGTTCCCCAGGACCTCGATGTCTCGGCATCGGACTGCAGGTGACAGGATTCCCCTTGAGCCCCCGGCGGACACTCTAGTCCAGCAACAGTTGGCCCAGATTTTACAGGCGATAGCGGACACTAAAGACACCCTAAACCAGGGCATTGCAAATGTGGCAGTGGGGCTGGGGATCCTCTAGGCAGAGCATACTAAGCTGGCTGACCGGGTGAAGCAAACGGAAGCCTTCTTGGAAGACATGTTGCCAGTGCAGCAATCCCTCGCTGCTCAGATGGCGGATATCACCCACTGGGTTCAGATGCTGGAGAAGAGAGCTGAGGATGCTGAATGGCGCAATCGTAGAAATAATATACGGGTGCTGGGTCTGCCGGAGGGAGAGGAAGGTACTAGCATGAATGACTACCTGGAGGGCTGGCTTTGTGACGTAGTGGCACCTGCTGGATTGACTCAGTTTTATACTCAAGAGAGGGCCCACAGGGTCCCTGCCCGTCCTCCGGCACGGGGGAGGCCTTCTCGGCTGGTGGTCGCCCGACTGCTTCAATATTATTATTATTATTATTATTATTATTATTAAAAGGCTCTTCTATAGCGCATGGCCACTCGGGAGCATCCCAGCGCTTAGGACTAACCAGAAGGAGATGTATTAAAGATGCAGGTCTGTATTATCTAGCTTTTGGGAACAGGAAGGTTTTTAACTTTTTCCGGAAGGCGAGTAGGTTAGGCTCTTGACGAAGAGGAGGGGGAAGAGCATTCCACAGCCCAGCCGCGTTATGCGAGAACAGACGGCCCCCTGTACGGGCCCTGCTAATCCTGGGAGTTATCAGAAGGTTTTTTTGGTTTGAACGAAGGTTCCTAGTGGGTTTGTATGGCCTGATTATGTCATCTAGAATGGGGGGGCCTCTTCCGTAGAGTGTTTTATGGACCGTGCAGAGTGTCTTGAAGTGGATTCGCTCCTTTATGGGGAGCCAGTGCAAGGTGCAGAGCGCGGGCCTGGCTGATGTACGATGGCTAGTGCCCGTGAGTAGCCGTGCTGCGGAATTCTGGGCAACCTGAAGTTGCCGAATAACCGAAACAGGGGCTCCAAGATAGAGCGCGTTTCCATAGTCCAGCCTAGATAAAACAAGGGATTTCCTACTGCAGAAAGCACGCTCCTCAGGGCCCTATACAGTAGACAGTTGCAAAGTGTCAATTTTCCCTGGCTTTACGCTGGAAGTCCAGCGCCGCAGTACATCTTTCTTGGCGGTCAAGAGGGCTTTGCGCGACAAAGGGCTGCAGTACTCCTTGATGTTTCCGGCATGACTCCGGATAGCTTTAGATGGGAAGACTCACTTGTGTGATGATCCAAGGAGGCGTGGAACAGGATTGAATCTTACAAACTGGCAGCGGACCGGCGGCGCAATGAGACATACCTGCCACGGGGGACCAGAGCCTGCGAAGGTCGCAGCACACAAGGTGTTGCCGCACTGTCCTGCAGGCGCCTAGTGCTTCCCAGAAGGAGAAAGAGAGGTTGGCCGCACTGCGGGCGGTGTCGGAGCTCTTACAGGATTGTCAACTGTCGTCTGGAGCGGACACTGGGTCGGAGAAGGTGTCAGATGGCTCCGCTTCTGATGAGTCCAATGCTGACAGTGTTAAATTGCTGCATGTTACCCCGGGAACAACTGATGGAATTATTTGACTGCTGTATTCCCTTGTTCTAATTCTGCTTCACTCTTTCTCTTCCTCTTTTTCTGTTGCTTGCCCACTTCATTGACCTGCTGATGTTGCATGGACATTTCTTGCACTGATGGGCTGTTGGAGGGGTGAGGGGGTCTGTGTCAGTTGTGGTTTGCCCTCGGAAGCGGGGCATTGTGTACTGTTTGGGGCATGGCGCTGCTCTGTTAGTGGTACCATACTGAGATAACGCCAGTTCACAGCCGTCTACCCCCTTGATCCTCTGTAGTTGCTAGAGGGTACTGTGTGTTTAGCTAGTTTGGATGGGGACTAGTGTTTTAGTGCCTGTTCTGGGGCGGGGGACTTGGGGGTTTTCTTTTTCTTTGTATTGGGTTGGGAAGTTCAGGGGCCTCGGCGTGTCATTATTGGGAGCCCACTTGGGTGCTGTACAATGTTGCATCATGGGGTCACTACTTGAATTGAAATGTTTATCATGGAATGTCAGGGGCATGCATACAATGGTGCAGCAACACAAGGTAAATGCTTACTTAGTGCGCAGAGGGGGTTCAAATCGCTTTCCTCCAGGAGATACACATTACACACCACGAGGGTCTCGCCCTGTAGCGTAGATGGAGGAGATCAGATCTTCTACAAAATGTATTCTGGTATCGCGTGAGGAGTGTTGATCTGGGTAAGGGTGGGGTGCCTTTTACAAATGGTGCAACAGCTAGCAGACCCGTAGGGGACATATGTAGTGGTTGCGGGTCGCCTCAATGGCAGGGATGTTTTTCTGAGTAGTATTTATGCACCCAACATTGAACAGCCGGCCTTTTTTACTCAACTGTCTGGGAAGCTGGTGTCCTATCTGACTGGCTCAGTGATTATGGGCGAGGATTTTAACTCTATCCCTGATATTTCCTTCGATAGGTTACATCCGCCTCTCCCTGATGCACCTATCCATAAGGTCTCTAAGGCCAAAAGAGATAGGCAACTTCGGTGGGGATTGGTCAACACCTGGTGGGCACTCCACCAGGGGGAGCGCGATTATTCTTTCTTCTCAGCGCTACACGAGCTCCATGTTAGGCTAGATGCAATACTGTGTTCCCCATACATACATGCGGTAGTTAAACATAGTGAATACCTCACTAGAACATTGTCAGATCATAATCCACTACTCCTAAGGTTTCATTGGTCCCAGGCATGCCCCGCAACCCCGACTTGGCCCTTAAACACAGAGCTCCTAGAAGATCAGGTCTTTCGGGAGGTGGTGGGAGCCCCAATATTTCCTTGAGAACACTGGTACGGTGTCCTCGACTGCTGTGGAGTGGGATGCCTTTAAGGTCGTGCTAAGGGGTTACTGTATTGCTAACATGGTAGGGGGTGCGTGAGACACTACTTCAAGATATCGAAACTGCGGATCAGCGCTTGCGCACAGCGGAATGCGCTCAGCCCGAGCAACCTAGCGGGCAGCAGGACTTGTTGGAGGCGGTCTCTGTGCAGGTTGAAAGGCTGTGCCGTTTTGATTATAAAAGATATATAGAGCACGCACACACAGATTGTGATAAATCCGGTGCGTTTTTGGCTTGGCTAGCCAACCCCACCCGAAGGGGACGGTCATTTTGGAATTGTGTAACCAGACGTGGGAAACTTTATTATACCCAGCAGGGGATTAATGATCAGTTTCTTGCCTACTATACGGATCTTTATCAGAGTACGGTGATGCTGAATGATGACGTCCTTGGGAAGTTTTTTACTATAGATGACCTTCCACACCTTGATAGGACGCAATCCGAACTCCTAGGTCAGGATATAACATTAGGGGAGCGATAAACATATGGCTCAGAAAAAGCCACCTGGGGCCGATGGACTGCCGATCGAGTTTTATCTGACCTATAGGACCGCTTACAGCCCGCTAACCATGCTCACCACTGATTATAAGATCCTGAGTCGGATCCTAGCGACTCGATTGCTCACGCACATGGTTCACTTAGTGCACAGGGATCAGGCGGGATTCATCCCGACACGGAACACAGCCACCAATGTGAGGCACCTACTTCACATATTGGCTTGGGCGATACTTTTGTGGCTTGGATGGCATTGTTATACAAATATTCCACTGCTCGCGTTAAGACGGGTGGCCTGATCTTGGATGATTGTGCTGTGAGCCGTGGGACGCGGCAGTGATGTCCGCTCTCCCCTCTGCTGTTTGCCCTGGCCATGGAGCCTCTAGCGGCCCATGCCGGGATGGGGCAACGCTACCCAGGGCTCAGAATGCGTGGCTGTATTCAATACATTGCGCTTTATGCCGATGATCTGCTCATGTTTCTAGCAAATACGACTGACGCCCTCGTCGGAGCGAAGTGTTTACTCCAGGATTGTGAGGCTGTTGCGGGACTCAAGGTGAATTGGGCTGCCCCATCGGATGAGGGTTCTTTATTTGCTGACGGTGTGCAGTGGGAGTATCGTTGCTCGACGTACCTTGGGTCCCGCATTTATCATACGCCGGCCGACCTACTGGAAGGCAATGTGGGTAGAGCCATCCGAAGTCTTAAATGTAACCTGGAATTTTGGGAGACCTTACCTCTCTCGGTAGCATGCCAAGGCCCTTCTTAAAATGGTGGCTCTCCCCAGGTTATTGTATTATTTTTTAACCCTACCAGTCTGGATACCTGCGTCGATTTTTAAACAACTTCAATCAATGATCACAGGTTTTCTCTGGGCGGCAGGCAGGCGACGGGTGGAGTTGAAAACTCTAATGAGGCAGAAGGCTGATGGTGGCCTGGCGGTGCCTGGCTTTGAGACATTATTTGGCAGCCCAATTACAGTGGCTTACTCAAGCAGTAACGCTGGAATTTCGGGGACCGGCTGAGCGGGATGGAGTGCTGGTTCCAGGACAGGTGCGGTTTTGTATTATTTTACAGCTGCCATTACGGCTCCAGACGCTTACTAATGAGTTACGGGCGTTTGGGCTTTGCTGGAACAGGAGTCCGCGAAGGGCGCAGATTGCACATCCCTATGCCCCGGAAATCCCTTTAGCCATGTGTACTGCTCTCCCGCATAGGGTCAACTGGGCTGCACTGACTGACTGGGGGGGTAAAGGGTCTGTATACGTTAGGGGATTTATAGGATGATAGTACCCTCCTCCCCTTCGTTGCATTGCAGGATAGGTATGACCTCACCCGTGGGGGCATTTTGCTTCACTCTGCTCTGGTCTCGGCCATCCAAAGGCACTGGAGGGAGGAGTTGTCTGAACCACGGACCTCCATGGCTTGTTAGTACGTTGTAATGGCGTCAGGGACCTTTAAAGCAGTTACTTGCCTATATAGGCGTATGACGCGCGAGGCGCTGACTCCGTTGCAGGCACTGCAGCAGAAATGGGAGGAGGACTTAGGCAAAGAGATCTCAGAGAAGGTGTGGGCCAAATTGGTTGAGAGTGCATAGAAAAGTACTAGAAATGCCTGTTTCCAGCTAGTGCACTTTTTCATACTGCATAGGGCGTACCTCACCCCAGCTAAAATTAACACATACTTCAATATGGACACAGCGCTGTGCCCACGATGCAACACGGAGGGTGCGGATTTCCGCCATATGATGTGGGACTGTCCCCAACTTGGGACGTATTGGGAAGAGGTGGTTTCGCTATTGTGTGAGATAACTAAGAGGGAGATAGAACCCGCTATAGGCCCTTGCTTGCTACACTGGTTTCCCCACACATCCAAGATCAAGATCACTAGCACATTTTGGGATTTGGGTCTTCTTCTGGCCAAAAGAAACATTACAGCACATGGGAAGTCTAGGCAGGGCCCCAGGGTTCAGAGGTGGAGAGCTGACCTCCTAAAATGGGCGGAATGGGAGGGCACAGTTAGATTGCAGCTAGCTATCCGTGCGAAAGTGACAAAGATTTGGGGGCCGCGAGGGCCTGGGAAGCAATGGTGATCTTATTGAAAGCCCTGGACATAGATTTACATGTTGACACTACGGCTGGTGACCCAGCTATTTCGCCCTGACCAATGTATATTCCATACCTGTCTGTCTGTACCTATCATGTCCCTAAATATACCCATCACTGTCATTGCAGTATTCCTTGGTATACATCCCATGTTACCAGTTTTGCAAACGTTTGTGCCTTATCCTGATGCTCTTACAACAATTACTCTGTGTGACACGCCGAGGAGGAGGAGGGATAAGAGGTGGGGGGGGGGGGGGGGGGGGGGGGGGGGCGGGGGACACGCTTTAGGATCGCTTTGTTTTCTTTTGTCCTGTGGCTACGGTATTGTTCTTATGTCTCTCATTAATCATTGATTGTTGCTGCACCGATTCTTCCTCATTCATCTCGTTGTCACCTGGTGCTATTATCGTGGGGATTGGCACACAAACCTGTTACCTGTAAAATATGTAACTTTCTTTTGGATGCGATCAGTGACTGTTATTTACTAATGAGCTCCTGTTAGCCTTTGTATCCTGATTATGTCTGGATGCGTTTGTTTGGAATTAATAAAAATATATTTAAAAAAAAATAATCAGTGCATCAGGCAGGGTTGCCGACAATGTTAATAAGCCTTCATCAATTTGGAATGCCTCTACATGGGTAAGACATAGCAGCCATAGCTGCAATGCACATGGCACCAAGGTATTAATATTAGTAATATGTATCCCCAGTGCTGCCTGACTTATCACTCAAATATCCACTGTAAATCTATATTGGAAATTATGAAGTTTCAAAATACACACATTTTTTGTCCCTGAATCCACACTTTTAAATTTTGTTCAACGTAGATTAATTCAACCAACCAAAAGTGTCCAATTTAGTAGGTTGGGCTGCACACAGGAGAGCTACTCACAGGTAGGTGGAGAGAAACTCGTTGGAGAAGCCTGATCTAAGATCAGAGTTATCACCATTAAGATTGGGATTTGACAACGTGTGCTCGCCAGTGCAAGGTGAGTGAACATTTTCCACAGTGTCAAGAAGCAATCCAGGTAGAATTCCAGACATACTGCCTATCTGGATAATAACGGGCTCAATCTGACATTCACTCATATTGTGTCACAGACTGTTCTCACTGACAAGGTAGGGCAAAGATCTGATTGAAGTCTTATGCGTTATGTAGATGTGGTTAAAATGGTCAGATGTTCACAGTGTACATATTGTGCCCCAATATAGGGCACAGTTGCCTTGGTTTAAAATAAAATAAAATAAAAATCGAATTGTATCAGCTAATGTATAAATGTGTTATGATGATATCCCTGCAATAGTGTACCGGTCGGCATGTTGTCAACTGTTGATTGAATCTCGGCAAATATATTATCTCAGTTGGTCAGAAACCAGTTATTTTCCTTTAATATTTTTTTTAAAACTGGTTATATTCACTGTGTGACCTGTTCACATCTTCTGTATGTCAAATTCACACGCAATGTTTGGTTCACACAACTCCAGTTAATACTCTTATATGACCCTTTCTCTGTTTTGTTAGATTTAGAAGTGGTGGTTCTACATTTGTATGAAAATACAACGTAAATCCACATGCAGCTATTGATAAATTGCCTTTTACTCTGAAATTCCGTTTATATAAAGTTTATTTAAATAAATATACAGTTTACATGCATGGAATGAAGTAAGATGCATATGCACAAGGAGGTATTACTGTCACGAAGGATGCCGATTATGGGGCTCACTGCATGTCCTCACTGGAGTATCTTCGTTTTAAGTTTGTATTCAAGTTTTTACATCCTCCAGGCTCAAAATAAACTCGTATTCCTCTGTTGGAAAGGAAAAGACAAATCAGGTTATTTAGGCACTTCACATACCTAGCTTTATTCCTCTCCATGTACCAAAGTCCATGTTGATATGTTTGACGCCTTCAATACAAGGTGATGGACAAGATCTGTATAGATTGTTGCTACAGTGGAAACACCTTGTGCAATCTACTGTACTATCTTAATCAGGCCCACGAGCGTGAATATTACACCTCTTTGGAAGAAATGATTTAGGATCAAATGTTAGTGGGAGGAATCAAATTTGATTATTACAAAGGTTAGCTTAGGAAAGGTGCACACAAAGTGTACGATAAAGGAGTGCAGCAACCATACATCCCACAGAATCGCAAAACTATATTTTTTTATTTTTTCAATTTAGTACTAACTCAATGACCAGCATTGTCTGAGCCTAGTTACTTGTGCAAAGGGGACTACCTTTTGTCAGTGGTTGAACGGACAACCTGGACCTTGTGAAGAGTGCCATGTTCTTGAGGGGTCCGCCTGTTGCAGTCTGTTCTTGATAATACCTTTTCAGCTCTGTCAGTGGGATGAATCGCTTGGTCATGCGCACAAACTGAACATCCACCTGGTAAAAGATGAAAAGAAAACTGTTGTGTATGTTTGGCATTATTCTTTTGGAAACCACCTGTGCAACACCAATAAAATAGATTTGGTGCACAGGCTTCGTATTTAGAAATGAATAGTTTTAAACCATTGCTATTCCTTACCATGAACCACCTGGGGTTCTCCTGCTGACTGGTGGGATCATAGTGAGCATCTTTCTTGTCAAACTGTGTGTGATCCACGTAAGCTTCCTTCACAATCTGCAAACAAAAGAACAGTGCTATAAGGAAGGCAAGACAAAGGTTCTACAACAAGTGCAATTATAGTGGAAATTGGCCTAAAGCGAAGCTTACAACTTAGCGGTTGGGAAGAGAGTGAGTGATGGCTCACACTCTAGATAAACCTATCGTCATCAGGGAAGAAAGGGATAGGTCATTTTGCGCTTTCGAAAAATATCTGAATCTTTGCATTGGATTAAGTGCAAAAGCTAGCAAACGCGCATGAGACAGAGAAGAACTCTTTTATATCTGTGTGTATTTTGCCTTTGTAAAGAAATGGAGCAATTATCACCCTTGACAAGAACTTATTAATGGAGGCCCACATCAAAAACTCTGCAAAAAGTGCTCTTTTCTCTCTAAAACACCTCAAGAAATGGAAACCTTTACAACCCCACGATGACCTCAAGACAGTAGTCCAATCCCTAGTTCTGTCTAAAATCGACTATGGGAACGCCATCCTTACAGGGACTCCAAAAGCTCACCTAGCCCCTCTAAGGGCAGTGCTGAACATGTCCGCTCGACTCGTATTTGGAGTTAAAAGATTTGAACACATCACTCCAGCTCTCAATTGGCTTCCCATGGAAGGGAGATGTATCTATAAACTGGCCTGCATCACACACAAAACCCTTCACTCTCCTGCCCCCCAACTACCTAAATAAAACTGATAAGAGCAGGTCAATCCAGAACGCTGAGAAGCTCCAACTCTCTTTCTTATTCCTCCAAAAATGAAAAAAAAACACCCAATACAGATCGTTTTCTGGTAACGCTCCCAGGATATGGAACACTCTCCCAGGAGTCCTCAGATGCAACCCCTCCTTCTCCTATTTCAAAAGGGACCTGAAACTCCATCTCCTAAACAAATACGTTCAGGACCATCTTCAACTTGTCTCCTCTATCCCTTGACATACAAGGATAGTGGGTGACCGGACTATGTCATTCTCACCTGTTTCTTTGTATTGCTCTCTCCCCCTCCGCTGTACTGCATATTTATTTCCCATGCTGTATTTTTTTCTTTGGTTTGCTTCCTTACTGCCGGCCTACTATGTAATGTAATGTCCTTCTGCTGTTTACTGTGTGTATGTGAAGCGCTCGGATACCTACCGGTAGGTCTTGTCACTAAAAAGTGAAAACCATCCACACACAGTCCAGTTTTGCGGACGCTCCATGCTATATTATCTTTATGCAGCTGAAAAGCCAGTGACGCTTGTGTGGTTTCCGGAAGCAATTTGCTTCATGCAGAAACACAAGGTGAATTAATATTCAGGCTAGCTAAATGGCATTACTTCTTATTTTTAAGTGATACGATCCTTTCTTTTTTTTAAAAATTTTTTTTAAAAACCTTTATTGTGCAGTATCAGCAAACAATTACGGGCCGACATCAGTTTAAGCACTTTTGCGAGTTATACGGTGACTCAGCAGTACGTCAATACAAAATAGCAAGCATTCAGAGTTACACTGGAGCTCATCAGACTGCCGAGAAACAGGAGAAATTAAGGTTCGTTTTTAAAATTTTTAGGGTATGTTTTAAAGTATAGAAACTAAGAAGGATCAGAAACCATACAGGCCACCGATGGCAAGAGTGGGCAACGCCTATCAAAGGATATCCAACGAGCAGAGAAACATAATCAGAGTAGCGGCACAGGAATACATATGGAAGGATAAACAACCACAAAGTATGGTTCGTGCCGGTCATTACCCACCCCATACCAAGCCACCCTACTGACCCAAAGTAAGAAATAAGAAGATAAAAAGAATTAAGAAAAGGAGAGAGAAGAAATAAGGCCCATAGGAACTTAAAACGGACAAAATAAACCCCCCCCACCCTACACGCATGCAGAGGCTACGGCCTACCCCCCCACCTAGCAGTGTGCCTGTCGCCCAAAAAAGAGTACCCGAAATGTAGACACAGAAATGAAAAAGAAAGAAAGAAAAAGGAATCATATAAACCGGAGGAGGGCCATACATTTGTGCTCCCGGTCTCCCCAGCCACGAGTTTATTCTCCACCCCAAGAGTGGAAGTTAACAACAGCAAGCAACAATTACGATAAAGAATGGGGAGAGTTATCACATACTGCGCAGCTAAAAGTGTCATAGGAACATTTCAACCCGATTCTCCGCCAGCCAAGCAGCCATCAATTGTGAAAGGGAACCACTTAGCCCTGGCCTGTTCGTGTGAGTCCCCCTAAAAATGGCCCCTGAGGAAAGCCCGTCCCATCCAACACAAAGGAACAAGATGTCCTCGCACGGCCGAGGAGAGGCCTGTGGATACAAAATGGACGTCCCCAGTCACCAATAGATCCACCTTCCCCGTCGAACATCGCCTCCAGGTTCGCACGATGACACGCATTCCACAGCAGGAAGAGTAGGGCTTGAAAGGAGGAGGCAGTCACGGGGGCTAACAGCTGCAAAAACATTGTCCGAGTCAATGGTGGCGATAACATGGACAAAATCTCAATCCTCGGCTGAGAGAGGTACCCTGCAGCGCTGCAGGAGCTGGCGGACGGCTGTCCGCAGGCACTAACACAATCAGGGATAGTCCGCTCCCCTCTGCACTCGTGTGGAAACATAGTAGCCCCCTCAAGAACAGGCGAAGGCAAATCGTCGCACCCCTGGGAGCAGTCCAGCCGTAATCGCCCCAGAGTGAACGCAATGTCGTCAAGCTTCTTTCCCAGCTCTCGGGAACCATCCCTCCACGCAGATCGTAGGTCACCAAGAGCTGCAAGAACGGCGCCACAGGATAGCGCAGGCTGTAGTCCCCACATCTCAGTAGCACGAGATGACTCGCGCACCCCATCGCACAGCTCATCGATAGGCAGGGTAATGCAGTCTATCCCGTTCGGGGAGCCATCAAGCTTTTCCACCTTGTCGGGAGTATGATGATAAAATGGGGGCGAGGGCGGCACCGGTGAGCTGCAGTCCAAGTTACCGATGCTAACAAGGCACCCTTCTAAGGAGCGATCCTCGGTAATAGCCATCCCTTCTTCGGCTCAAGGCAGGGGCAAATTCGGGGGTGGTCCGCAGAAACCGGGCAAGTTCAAAAAAAGGGGGTCGATACAGCTCACCTCCAACGTTTCACAAATAATTAGTATTCCCAGTGAGCCCCCACCTCGAAGATGCACTCCGGTCGCGTGTTGCGATAAGCCGCTCTCCGGCAGAGAATTTCTTTTCTTTTTCCCTTCGGCAGTCAATGCGTCCCAAGGGACCAGCTCCGCCCAGGCCCAGCTGGCCGATGTTGATCAATTGGCACCCGGCGGTGTTTAGCAGCGTAGGTCCCGGCTCCAGGGCTGTGGAGGCCGCCAAACAACTTCACGAATATCTCCGGCTACCAGGCAGGCAGAGGCATCGGGAGAACACGAGTGATGACCGCGCGCATTCACCGGCATCCCGCTGCAGCGCAACCCCAGGATAATGATCCGGATTTCAGTGCGGGGCTCGAGGGCTTGCGAAGCCGGGAGCCTACGCTTCTGCTCCGATCGCCATCTTGGCTCCTCCCCGATACGATCCTTTCTTATGAAAAACATGCATAAGCTAGGAGAAGATCAAGATTTACAGTACCTTGAAAGGTGTGGCCAGGACATGGTTTGGGGCTGGAGTTAAAGTGGGAAGTAGCATAGGAACTACTTTGAACCTGAAAAACCCCAAAACGGTCACCTATAGTGTTTGGGAGAGAGGCCTGGATGTTTCTTTGAGGGGGAGGGCGTGGGCAAAGAGGGACCTTCGCGAGGACCGGGACTGAGACCAAGGGCACACCATAATGCATTGTGAGGGAGGAAATTGACTTACTAGAGTTGATGGGAAGGAGGTAAAACAATGCTCCTTGAACCTGTTGCATGGAAAAACTACCCTCTTGAAACGCAGGGAAGAGGCAGGATCCCGCTTATTGAGGGGTGGGGGGGGGGAGCCTACAATCCAGTTTACAAGCCTTGGGAGAGAGGCCAACAATGTGCTGAGGCAGTTGACAGAGACTCTAGACTAAAGTTTGCCTCTGAGGGTGGGGTAGGAACAGAGTGTACACTGCTGGGAACAGGAGTAAGGGCAAATCCATCATGAAGGAATTAGGACGTAAGCAAGGACATACAGAAATTATATGAAAGACAAACCATCAGAGGTTGTAGTGTGTTGATTTTTTTTAAAGCAGAAACTAATGGGGGCAGTTGTGCTGTAAGGACCGTGTACAATAAGCACATTTTTTTTTGCTTAACAACGGATGCATTGCGACGGCTCAGACCATCTCTCTAATGTCTCAGCACCCCTTTCTGTGCATCCTTAATCTTCTCTCACCCTCCTCGCCATTTCTCAGTGACTACTACTTCTCGATGACTGTTTTAACCCTTTTGTAACCACCAACCTCTTCTCTATGGCGCTCCCAATTGTATGTTCTCCGCTTTCCTTAGTCCCACCTCTACGTCATCTTAGCCCACCACATGGAAAACCTTGGTCTTACAAAATATCCAAATTGCATATACTCTAACGATTTGCTTAATTGCAACACGCCTAAACTCACATTTAGCTGAAGGACACAACATTTTTTTCCAGACACTGAAGTTGTTCCCCTGTTGCTGGTAGTGGATCTGCCGGAAATATCCAGTATAGTCCTGCAGAAAGAGCAGCAGATCTCACCTTCATTATGCCTGCTATCCCCGGCTCCTTGCAGTTACTGTGGTAGAAAAACGCCTCCTGGCCAATCTTCATATCCTTCATAAAGTTCCTCGCCTGCAAAGGGTGATAAGAACAAGAATAGAGATGGGGAAGGGCTGAAAGGTAGTAGCTCGCAGAGGAAGGGTGTCAACACTGTCACGGTTACATTTTGGCTGCCCAGTTATGTGACACCCACAGAAAGCAGGTTTCTCATCAGGAAACAAAAACATTATTCTGAACCGTGGAATATCAATTGCTGTGAAAGACCAGGACGGTAAATAAGCTAGTCATGAACTAATCTGTCAGCCTCCCAAAATAGTAATTAGAAAGAAAGGAAAGGGGGGGGGTATGGCGGGGCGCCACCCCCCTCCTTCCCCAGACCTCGATCGGTGGTGGGGCGTGCCCCCGCCACGTCTTGATGACGCGGCAGGCGCGCCCCACCGCCGATTATTGCCGGCTCCCCCAGTTGACCCAAAAGCAATAGAATTGCTTTCGGGTCAAAAGGGGGGGGGGAGCCAAGGGGCAGACCAGTTGCGACTGGTCTGCCCCGAGGGGGTTAAAAGCCGGGGGAGTGCGGGAGGCGTCTTCTCGTTCCCACGCTCCCCAAGCTTGCCCTTTGCCCCCAGTCTCCGCGAGGCTGCAAACAATTTTCTGTTATTACTTTTTCAGCCCGGGAGCCCATGTGGGCAGAAAGCGCCCAGTGGACCCCGGATCCAGCGCGTCGAAGGGTGCGTGTTGGTGTATCATTGCGAGAGGAACCACGGGAGCAGCGAGGCAGCTGAGCGGGGAGGGGCGTACAGTAAAGCCAGACAGTGTAATTGGCAAAGGCTTCCAGGGATCGGCGCGCGGAGACAGTCGGGGAGCCTCCACTCTACACTGGTAACACTCGGAAGATTCCGGTAAGAGCGTTGGGGGCATGCACAGGAAGCCGGGCCGAGCGGAGCACTCGGGATCTGTGTTCCAGCTGGGGAGCAACAGCTTTTACTATAAGTTATGCTAATTCAGTCAACCTAAAAGCGGTACTGAGCCAGGAAGATCAAAAGGAGTGAAGCAATCGAGAGTAGGATTGATAATTACAACACAGGAAACTTCAGGTCAAATATACATAATCCTATTCAAAGAGAACTTGAATAGTAACTACCAGTGTGTGCATTGTTAAATGGGCGGCAGCTGCGAACCGCGCATTGTGGAAAGTGGAGCAGGGTCGGGCGGGGTGAAATACTTGGAGGGGAGACCGTATGTGTCACGCTCCCTTTCAAAGGCGAAGCAGGGTCGGCCCTGGGTAGCACTTGGATGGGAGACCGCATTTGACATACCAGGTGCTGCCGTTACTTAAAAAAATAACACAAAAGTTATAAACAGACTGCGGCACGCCAGAGGGTTGTGAGGGCTACACAGGCGCAGTTTTAAATGCGAAAGTAGCAAATTGAGAATTTTTACAGGCAAAGTTCGTAACATACACAGTCATAGTCTGGTGTGTGATGGACGCTTGCGCTATTTAACTGATGCTCAAGTGAAGGGCTAGGATACCTAGTCTGGGGGTATCCCTTACATTGGAACTACATTCTCAGACTTTTTTCCTTTTAATGAGTGCTGCTAGAGTGCAGAGTGATACGGTTGAATAAGTTATTGGTTTTGTGTGGCTAATCTCGTTTTTTCATCATAGGTCTTCATTAAGGGGGACATTGCTTGCTGTGCCGACATGGACATTGCTTGCGGTGCCAACGAAGAACGTGGGACAACGCAATCAGCGGACACAGACAGGCCTGCACTTCACTGCTTCTGGTGGGCCCACCGGGCTAGAGTGCGCTCGCCCAACACCCAGGCCAGCTGGTGTGTCCCGGTCCCAGTTGCGTGGTGCTTATGGCCAGTCTGTGTACTCCCAACTTGGTACAGGTAAAACCGGTCAGGCCCTGGTGGGTACAGGAATACATTGTGCTGGCAGGGTTATCACAAGTGTAGGTGGTTTACCAGTTGTGAGTAAGGCCAGTAGACGTGGCGCAAAGCATTCCTGCGTCGAACATATGCTGCAGGGTATGATGCGTAGTATGGCAGCGATGGACAGGAGATGGGGGAAGGTGGACCAGATAGGAAAAAGGGTGGCTGAGCTCAGGCAGAGGTTAGATGATCAGGCTGGGCCGTCTGGGAGGCCTAAGCGAACGATAGTGTCCCCGCATCCCAGGGGGGAATTGGATCCACTACCCAAGCGGGCCAGGGCCAAGAAGGGTAGTGGTCGGGTCCCGAAGCAACAGGGAGAGGCGGGTCCTTCTGGGGGGGTCCCTGAAGGGGGGCTGGTGCCGCCGGTGGTCCCTATACATACTCCCCAGATCCTGGCCATTATACCAGTAACACCGGCACCAGCCGTGCCGGTGCCAACACCAAGCACAGTGCCTCTGGTGGTCCCTGCGGTAGTCCCGGTGGTACCCATAATTAACCCTGCACCTGTCCCGGTCACAAACACAGCAGCCCCCATCCAGGTATTAGCACCTCCAGGGGTTGGTCAGGTCCCTCCGGAGCTGGCAGCACAGATAGCCGCAGTTCTCCCTTGGCTAGGGATGGGGGGATGTCACCATCTTCACTAGGTACAGAGGAGGTGGGGGAGGATCCTTTGGCGAAGGCGCATAAGATGGTGGCAAGGGTCATGACTGCCCCAGCTAACGGGGGCGCCAAGTGCGCCTATTCCTCCACAAGCAGCATGTCCAGGCAGCAAATCCGGAAAGGACAAGATGGTAGAACCAACGTGAGCCGGGGAAAGTGGTAAGGATGTGGCATTACCTGTGCTAGGTGAAGGTACTATACCCTCCAGGAGAGAACATTTGGCTCAACATGTTACACAAGAAGTGAAGGATTTAATTTGGAACAGCAAATATGTCAATATGTTTTCTTTGCTCGCGGATAACAGGGAAATGGAGTATGCTAGGAAGCAGAAAGATTGGATGTCGCCTAGCGAATGGCAGGGAGAAATGGCAAGATTCAGGGTGGAAGAGACATTGATAAACTGGATTAGAGCCTTTTCTGTGTTTATGGCGATTACAGACGAGCGTTCCCCTAATGTGCAGGCAGAGATGGCGTGTTACCAGAGTAGGATCACAACTTTCAGTGATAAATATGGGGGGGGGGGGAAGGATGAAAGGATTATGACATGAATTTTAGGAATGCTAAAGAGTTTACCCCTCACTTTCCTGGGATCGGGTGGATTCCATTTCATGGTATGGCCAGTTTACAGCAGGGCAACCTGGTAGTGCGGGGCCAAGTTGGAACAGAAGCTACCCCTCCAAACCCCAACAGCCCTTTCGGCCGGCACAGGGGGTTGGCACGGCCTCTAAGACAGGGAGCAGTGGGGGGTGAAAAGGGGTGTGCTGGGATTTTAACAAGCGATCGTGCACAAGGGCATAAGGCACTTGCAAGTTCAGGCACGCATGTTCCATTTGTAACCAACCTTCCCACCCAGAAACAACTTGCCGCAATAAAGGCAACGCCTCTTGAAACAGAGGTAGAAAGAAACAGGAATAGGGAGGGAGGACGGCTGGTGTCGCATTCACCCATTGACGTTCTGGTTAATAGTCCTTGACTGAACAGGTACCCAGACCATGCCTCTGCGAGGATGTTACAAGAAGGTTTTTTGCAGGGCTTTAGGATCCCAGCGGTGGGATACACCGGAACAGCAGAGTGTAGGAACTAACTATCTGTTAGGGACAACCCAGATGTGGCAGCGACAAAAATTGCTAAGGAGCTGTGCCTAGGTAGGATAGCGGGTCCTTTCAATCACAACCCTGTGTCTAATTTTGTTTGCTCACCTCACGGCGTGGTGCCAAAGAAGGAGGAGGGCGAGTTCAGGCTCATTCATAAAACTGTCAGCACCTAGGGGCGCATCATTAAATGACGCCATCAATGAAGACATTTGTAGCGTTAAGTATGCGTCCTTTGACCAGGCGGTGGATATGTTGAGGACTCTGGGACATGGAGCCTTGTTGGCAAAGTCAGACATTGAATCTGCTTTTCGGCTACTGCCGGTTCATCCCCTAAATCAGCATTTGCTAGGTTTCTCTTTTCAGGGAAAATTCTATATGGATAAGTGTATGCCCATGGGTTGTTCTGTTTCCTGCGCCTACTTTGAGAAATTCAGTTCTTTTTTAGAATGGGTTTTTAGGCAAACGACAGGACATCACCATGTCATGCATTACCTGGATGACTTTCTCTTTCTCGGGCCGGCGGGCTCGCAGGAGTGTGCGTGGGCATTGCAGGAATTTTGCGTGCTCATGCGGGCTTTTGGGGTCCCGCCGGCGCCTGGGAAAAATGTGGGTCCTCAAATAACAAACAGTGTGGAGGGTCGAGGGGATAATTTAGCGACCTGTCTACTCACTCCCCAAAACTAGAATACACAACAACAAAAGAGTAGACCAAGTCGAGAAAGTGGTGTGTGTCTGAACAGGTGACTATGCAACAATTGGATATACATGCAGATGGTGCCAGAGACTGTTGAGTTACAGAGGTTTTGAATAAAACCCATCAGACCACCCATTTGGCGGAAAATCATCATTTGGGGATTGGTAAATATTCAAACCTTTCCATGGCCATTTTAGTGCTAGGGTAACATAGAAACTCTATGTACAATGTTCCTCAATGTAATAATGTTGGTAAAGTGCAGTGCTCAAATAATACTGGTGAATAAAATTGACTACTAAGACTTAAGAAATTTTCAAGATAGAAGTCAGAGTGTCAAAGCTTAAAAAACACGCCATGTAGTTGGAGATGGATACTACTCTGTGGCGCTAAGCAAGGTGGTCGACATGTTTCAGCCTTCCGCTCGTTTAACACCAGGGGTACCGACGGACAGGTAAGAAGCAGGTCGCTTTTGCTGTATTAATTGAGCTCATATTTGGCAGTTACCACTAGTTCTCCCAGAAAAAACTGCCCTCATACTCTAATGTGAGTTATCTGACATATACTGTTGTAGCTGGGCAAATCAAGATCAGTAGAGCTCCACTATATTTACCAATTGTTTATAGAATGTTGGTCTTTAATTATGATCACATCTATACCCTAATCCTGGTGTCATTTATGAATGCCTCTTTTGTGGTTGACAAGGTGACTATCCAGAGATATGTAGTAATGCCCATCAGGCGTATTCTGAAGCAAATCCTTGGGTGTCCGTGGCCCCTCATTGTCTCATGACTTACCTCTGAGTAAGTAACCTAGTGGTCTGATATTTGGGTTTTCATCACACGTTTGTTGGGTTGTTGTGTAGCACTATTTGGCTGGACAAATAAGATGTTGTTCACTTACTATGTCCTTTGTCTACACTATAGAGCGGGGCCTCATTCTCCCGAGCGGTTGCCGGGTGAGGTGGGGTCGTCACCCACACAAAGCTGGGTGAGTATCACTAGGAGGAAATGCCTCTGGGTGATGTGGCTAGTATGCTTTTTGTTCTAGTAAAGCGGAATATAATTTGTTTTAGTAAAGCAGAATATAATTTGTTCACGCATGTGTGTTGATCTGAGCGGTGTATATGTAATCATGCGGATGTATGCAGGTGACCCTGCCCTGTTTGATTGTGTGATTTTTTGTCTCACGATAGGAAGAAGCCTTGTCTCCCTTCCTCCAGTGAACATTGGAGTGTAAAGTTCCTGGTAGATATGTGACTTTTTTATAAGCACAATTTTCATTATTCCTCATACCACATATTATTGTTTGTTAGCAGTAGCAAGTTTACATGAAAGGTCCTGAAGAAAGCCGGGGTAGTTCCCCTGTAGGCTGAAACATGTCGACCACCTTGCTTAGCGCCACAGAGTAGTATCCATCTCCAACTACATGGCGTGTTTTTTAAGCTTTGACACTCTGACTTCTATCTTGAAAATTTCTTAAGTCTTAGTAGTCAATTTTATTCACCAGTATTATTTGAGCACTGCACTTTACCAACATTATTACATTGAGGAACATTGTACATAGAGTTTCTATGTTACCCTGGCACTAAAATGGCCATGGAAAGGTTTGAATATTTACCAATCCCCAAATGATGATTTTCCGCCAAATGGGTGGTCTGATGGGTTTTATTCAAAACCTCTGTAACTCAACAGTCTCTGGCACCATCTGCATGTATATCCAATTGTTGCATAGTCACCTGTTCAGACACACACCACTTTCTCGACTTGGTCTACTCTTTTGTTGTCGTCTAAAAATGTGGGTCCAGCAACCACAATGGAATTCTTAGGCATAGAATTGGACTCGGTTGAGGGTTGTTTTAGGTTAGCAAAAGATAAAATCATGAAATTTAGAGCAGCTCTCCAGCAATGTTTGTCCAAAGACAAAGTGACATTACATCAGCTACAGCAGACTGTGGGCCAGTTGAATTTCGCACTACGAGTGATACCCATGGCATGCCTATTCTCCCGCTCAATCTCGCAGACTAGGACGGGTCTGTGGGAGAAACACTATCGCACGAGACTGCCGGCCGAGATTCGCCAGGACATGCAGATTTGGATCGCATTTCTGGAGGGCTTCAACAGCAGGGTAGTGTGGTCCGGTCCCCCCACTACGTCTGCAGACTTAGGTTTATGGACTGACGCTGCAGGCAGTGTGGGATTTGGCGCCATACTTGTAAACAAGTGGGTGGCACAACGGTGGCCGGTTTGGTGGGAGGAAAGCGGCCTGACAACTAATATCGGTTTCCTGGAGCTATTTCCAATCTGGGTTGCACTAACAGTGTGGCCTGATCAGTTGTGTAATCAATCTGTAATCTTCTGGTCGGATAACATGACAGTTGTTGAATGTATTAATCAGCAGGCGGCGAGGTGTAAATTGATACTTCGCCTACTGAAATTGTGCTGGTTTGCATAAAACTCAACATACAGTTTAGGGCAAAACATGTTCCAGGGGTGTTAAATAATGCAGCTGACACACCCTCTCGCTTTAAGATGCAGGTATTTAGGGAACATCTACCATCCGCAAAGGCGATGCCTAAACACTTCCCAGCAACACTCTGGCAAATTGCTGCCCCCCTCTACAGAACCTCGTGGCAGCTAGCCTAGCGCCCAGGACCAGAACCGCTTACGAACAGGCGTTTTTGTATTAGTGATCCTTTTTGAGACCGGATTGGGCGGAGAGATGGGATCAGGCAGGGAATTTCACTCCGTACCTAGATGCATTACATGAGGAAGGGCGCTCCGCAGCGACAGCTAGCCGGCACGTGGCAGCTGTTTCTTTCTTTGCTCAGATCAGGGGGGCCAAGGATCCCACGAATAGTTTAATCGTGAGGAAGGCACTAAAGGGGTGGCGGCGCCTCCAAGCAACCGCCATGGACACAAGACAACTGATAGGTTTAGAATGGCTGGCATCATTATTGAATGCCTTGTCTGGCATCTGCAGTTCATCAGGCTCAGAGCCGCCTTTACATTAGTCTTTCATGGGGCATTCCGGGTAGGGGAACTGGTGGCTAGCAATAAGCAGGACCTGCTAGGTGGACTCCAGCTTGAGCACACAAGGATAGTAGGTGATACACTGTTAATTACCATACGGAAGTCAAAGACTGATCAGGAGGCCCATGGGGATGGTCTGGTACTCCATCGGCAAACGGACTAATCCTTGCTGCCCAGTGTTGCACATAGAGGCCTTCATCAAACAGAGAACAGGCGCAGTGGGGGGAGCATTGCACCTGACTCCACCAGAAGGCACTCCCGACACCTACGATATCACCAGAGGCGCTAATAGAAACAGGGGACACCATGCTCAAAGCCCTAATCCGGAAGATAGATTTGAAATAGTAATGTCTGTACCTGAGAACGCGACAGAAAGAAGAGAGATCTACCAATCAGGCAAACAAGGAGCAAGACCAGCTCCAAAGAGAAGAGTCGTCGTCGCTTCCAAACGATGAGACCTCCCACGTAGAGCATACATCGGCCTCGAGTGTAATACCCTATGACAACCAGGAATTGGATGAGGTAGAAGATATCAACCCTCCTATACCTCTCTCTAGTACAATACCAGCGTCGTGCAGACCCTCACCCACAGCAACACAGAACTTAGCTAGCACTGTCGACATCTCCAATAGAAACGGAAGGGAAAATCAAACATGGGATACAAAGAAAAAGGCTGCAGAACGAAGAACAGATCCAAAACGGAGAAGAGCAAAATACAAATACCGGATAAACAGCTCAGTCTTCCCTAAGAAACCACTTCAGAACAAGAAAGATATTAAGGAGCTTCAGAAATTAGTGAGCAAGCTGACACAAGTCGCTATTAATACCTTACAGGCGATCGGAAAAATTGGGGAGATGACGGCGAGCACTCACTCTAAGGTCAAGCACATCCAAAACCTCGTACACTCCTCACAAAGAAAGAGTAACGAGACGGCCAGGCAGTTAAAAAATAGAGACAACCGACCTGATAGGACAAAACCATTGTCAAGGGAGGAAACTCTGGCCTTAATCCGAACATATGAAATACCGGACGGCGAGGGAGAGGAAAGAATCAAAACAGTACCACTTGATTCTAACAGAACATCGAGAAAGAACGATAGAACATCCAACCCTTACAATTTAAAACACGTACAGTTAACTACAACAGAAGCCGAAAATGAGAACTTTAGCAACAAAGAAAAACCGCTGACGTGTCTATTACTCAACTGTCGGTCGGCAACCAAACATGCATCGGACATAGCGGACCTCATCATCAACAAGGACATTGATCTGGCAGTTCTTACAGAAACATGGCTTACGGAATCCTCATCGCCAACCATGGATCTCTTAGTACCACCCCAATATAACATTTTGAGACATGACAGACCCAGAAAGTTAGGGGGAGGTATATGTAGTATCTTGTCATTCCCTATTCTTTCCCTCTCTACCTCCATTAGAATGTTAATGTGATGCATCTAACAGAATGTTGGTGATCTGCCTGACAGATTACAGTTGGCTGGGCTGAGCACCATGTTAGATGCTCCTGGTGGGGTCTCCCTTTACATCTTGGAATAAAGCATCACCTAATAACTACTTCACGTGTGGACTTCCCATCATTACATTCATGGCGACGATCTAAAGAAAGAACCTACACCTGTAAAGTCTGGAAGAACTTCAAGCTGTGTGAAATTAAGAAAAGAAACAAGAAACCTGGGAAGGTCCTCAAGCAACAAGAAAAGTTACCCCAACTGCCAGCATGACCCCACCAGTGACCTACAACCGGTCGCCCACAGCAGTCTGGCAGTCGTCCTGTGGAACAGTGAGTCTAAAAATGTTTAAATGGAGCCGTGCCCTGACTTTGGGTAAGCGTGCCTGTTGTGACTTTGGGACTCACGTTTATTCCTCACATGAGGGTAAGCATTTGATTGGGCAATTTTGTATTTTTTTTCCTACTTACAAGGAGAGCCAACGTCATATTTACAAGGAATGCGTTTCTTTTGTGGTTTTGGAGCTGTTTCATCAAGGAAAAACCCTTAACTTGTCAGCTCCTGGCTCATCCTGTGCTGTCCCTTCTCTTGAGGTAAATGATTTTATAGGGCTACTTTACATTTCGTCCTATCTACAAGGAGAGCCACTGTCCTATTCACAAGGAGAGCGTACTTTTTGCTGTTTTGGAACTATGCCCCCTAGAGAAAACTCAAGATTTTACATTTTTTGGCACATCCTGCGCTTTGCCTTCACGTGAGAGTAAGCATTAATCTTTCTGTGAAGAGGTGTGACTGTTTAAGTACGGGTACATTTGGCAGCAGTGACTCTTCACTATTGTTTTATTTAATGTCTTTCCCAAAAGGAGACGTTTCAATTACAAAACTGTGTCCATGTTTTCGTTTAATCAATGGATTTCTGCTTGTTTCACCCATTTGCCATCAATATTTGCCAGTGCTTGATTTTTGAAGAGATTTCGTTTTTCTACAAAAACATTAATTCTTCTGTTGTTGGGCAAAATCGAGCTACTGAAGCTCAACTGTCAACTGTCTTTCCTCATTTCAAAAATTCAGCGTGTGTGTGCACGCTCTCACCTGTTTTCTCCATCGAAGCTCCTGTGACGTCTCTCTTCTCTTCCTGATGCTCCGATGCAAATTGCTGTGAGGAAGCGCCGTGAGCCACCCCGCTATGCGTCACTGTACGTGCTGAGTGTCCTTATTACCAGCGTCGATCAGTGTTTGCCTCAGCGTTTTTCCTGTTTTCATTTTTAAACTGATTTCACTAAGTTTCGTTTTTGCAATCCTACAGACAGCAAGACATGTGACATTTTTCCCTCATTTGAAACGGAACTCCGTCAATTCTAAGGTACTGTGCACTTTTGCTCTTGCTTCTCTTCACTCATGGAAAATGGATCTGCCTGCTCATTTGGAATGTGTGTGTCCCGATGCTTCTTTCACGGTGGTACACACACCTGCATCTTGTTTTTCACTTCTTAAACGTGTGTCACGATGGTTTGGCGTTGCAGCAGATAATTACAAAAGTGTAATATTTCCCCTTTTAAAAACGGACCTCCCTCATGAAAAGAAGGTACTGTGCTTTTGTGTCAACTTTTAAAATAAGGAAGGATATTCATCTCGGGGGCATTAATCGAGCTCCGGCGTCTAGATTTATTTGGATGCACTTATATGAATTATTTTGTAACCTGCTGTTTAATTGAATACGATCTACTCCTATTGCTGTTTATGTCACATACGTTTGTTTTATTTTTATTTGGCAATTTAGTTTTGCATTGGTTCATGTTTAATGCAACTTGGTTACGCATTGCACATAACACAACAGTGTTTTGTTTTTATTGCACTAGCAGTGGTTTTAGTCCCATCTGCGTTTGGTTTCGTGTCTCATTTATTGCACTGGGTTCTAGTCCCATCTGCTCCTAATCCTATTTTCAACACAGTGGGTTTGAGTCCCACCTGTGTGGTTTAAATGTTCGTAATGGGTTCGAGTCCCAATTACTTACAGTGGGTTTTAGTCCCATCTGTATTATTTATGTGTTGGCATTGGGTTATAGTCCCATTTGCTAACTGTGGGTTTCAGTCCCACATGTTTAATTTTTGCATTGGGTTTTAGTCCCTTTCGCTTACATTGCAATGTTTTCTTATGGGTTCTAGTCCCATGTTTCTTGCAATGGGTTTTAGTCCCACTTGCGCTAGTTATGTGTATTTGCGATGGCTTACAGTCCCATTTCTTTGTTGTAGTGGGTTTCAGTCCCATCTATTTGATGACATGTTTTTGCTATGGGGTTCATGTCCCATTTTTGCTGTTGTGGGTCTTAGTCCTACCTGACGCTACGTTAGTTGTTTACAGGGTTTTTGTGCCCTTTTGGGTGTGTGTATTTTCAGTCTCCTTCAGTGGAGCTATGCTTTGGTGTACTTTTAGTTTCCTTCAGAGGAGCTATGCTAGGGTTTATAGTCCTTTTGCATTATTGATTTTTCTTTCACATTTAGATTTTTAATAGTTTTACATCATATTTAGCTTATGCCTTCTATTTATGTGCTTTTATACTTTTTATGCTAAATATGTTCGGATTTACATGTATTTAGATGCTATGTACTTTTATTGCAACTTCTCTTGCACTATTATCTCTTTCATTACCTTATTGTATTTTGCTTAGTGGTAATAGTGTTTTCGTGCGGTTTCACCTCTACTTTTCCTTTTGTTCTTTTCTTTTCTGTTTACTTCCTTTGGTCTTTTCCTTTTAATTCTGTGAGAAGAGAGGATGGTCTATATGGTGTAAGAAGGGTGGATGGTTTATACGTTTTTTTCCATTCTTCTATCTGGTTCTCTTTTTAAGTTGTTCCTCTTTTCTGTTCTTCTTTTTCCGCTTTCGCTCATTCTACTTGCTTTCATTTTCTCCAGTTCTCCGTTCCTGTTTTAAGCTTTTTGTTTTCTGTTAAGGAGAGAGGATAATGTAGTATCTTGTCATTCCCTATTCTTTCCCTCTCTACCTCCATTAGAATGTTAATGTGATGCATCTAACAGAATGTTGGTGATCTGCCTGACAGATTACAGTTGGCTGGGCTGAGCACCATGTTAGATGCTCCTGGTGGGGTCTCCCTTTACATCTTGGAATAAAGCATCACCTAATAACTACTTCACGTGTGGACTTCCCATCATTACAGTATAGCCTGCATTCATAGATCTGAAATAGAGGTCAAACAAATCCAAGCCGACCCTCTAGAATCCTGCGAATATCTAGGTCTTAATATAAGATCAACTAACAATCAAAGATGCAACCTGCATACTTTATACCACCCGCCAGGAGACAACACAAAGTTTACGGAGGAGTTAATGGAGATCATAACGGCCAACTCTAACAACGGAACCAATAACATATTTCTTGGTGATTTCAACTTACATTGGGATGACTGCAATGACAAACTGGTCAACACGATTAAAGATTTCCTCGTCGAACTGAACCTCACCCAAGCGTGCACACAACCCACACACTCGAAAGGAGCGACATTAGACTGGATTATTTCAAGAAACAAAGATATAACAATCCTCTCCATAACGCCATGTGACTGGTCTGATCATCATGCCATAACATTCGTGTTACCCATAATGGAAAAAGGCAAGACCAGACAACCTTTCAGGTCCAAAAAATGGATTCGAGACACAAAAGAAGCAAATATGGAGCTATTGGTTGAAAGCTGTGAAAGAGACCTAAAGCCTCCTAGCAACCTGCAGAATGTCAACGAGCTGACCGATCACTACATAACAGCTGTTGAAAACATCGTCAATAACACCATGCCATTAAAACTGAAAAGAATCACGGAGAAGACAAAAAATCCTTGGTTTAATGAAGCACTAAATGAAGAAAGACGCAAATTGAGAATGGCCGAAAGAAAATGGAGACAACACCCTTCATCCCCCGAGCTGAAACCCCTCAGAAAAGTTAGAAACCAATATAATAAAAAGATCATCAACTCAAAAAAAGAATTTATAAGATCAGAACTGGACAATGCCAAAAACAGACCCCGAAAACTCTTTGAAATCCTAAAGCAACAATCAAACAAACTAGCCAAATCCGTTCATGAGAATTCAAAAACACCCCTAAACTGCGAAGAATTTTCCACATTTTTCACGGAGAAGGCGAAATCGCTTGAAATAGAGCTCATAAACGCCGTGGCGAAACTTCCCATCGAACCACTGCCTACGAGCGATACTGACGCTTCAACGAAATGTACTAAGGCAAAAAACAAGGCAAACTGGGATACGTTCGAACTGTATGACCAGCACACTATCGCCAAGACGCTTTCAGAAATCAAACCAAACAACCACTACCAAGATCCCCTTCCCGCAAAATGCTTAAAAGAAATCAACCACGTTTTGGTTCCAATATGGACCGAAATTATAAATGCGCCACTATCACAAGGGATCCTCCCTGACTGCCTAAAAACAGGTCAAGTTGTTCCCATAATCAAAAAACCTTCAGCAGATACATCAGATCCAAACAACTTTCGCCCAGTGACCAACATCCCGTTACTGGCCAAGCTAATTGAGAAATGTGTACAAAACCAACTGAGCCAACACATCACCAAATTCTCCTTGCTAGATGAATGCCAATCAGGATTCAGAGCAGGGCATAGCACGGAAACAGCGATCCTCCATATTGTTGATGATGCGCTACAGGCCCTTGACCAAAATCAAGCATGCTTACTGATCCTCCTTGACCTGTCTTCGGCTTTCGACATAGTAAATCACGAAGCATTACGGACCAGGCTGCGGGACAGGATGGGACTGTCAGGAACTGTGCTGAACTGGTTTGATTTTTTTTTACAGAACAGGACACAGCGATTCCTGGTCAACCAATCAATCTCGCCTCCATGCCCTATTTCAATAGGAGTTCCTCAAGGATCGACGCTATCCCCAGATCTGTTTAACCTATACGTCGAACCGCTTACAGAAATCCTCCAAAAATCGCAGATATCCTATCACATGTATGCAGACGACACGCAAATATACATAAAGATCGCATCCCTGAAAGACATTGAACGAATGAACGAGACATTAAAAATGGCTCTACAATGGTTAACTACCAATCAGCTGAAGCTAAATGCTCACAAAACAGAGTTCCTACTAATCTCACCAGCAAGGAGCCATACGGAAATAAAGGAATGGATGAAATTCGTGACTGAGCTAAACTGCACCCCAACACTGATCAATTCAGCTAAATCGCTAGGAATCACCTTAGACGAGAATCTGGACATGAAAGCCCACTTTAACTCAATGGCTAAAAATGCCCGCTTCCACCTGAACTACTTAAGAAAATTGAAACCATTCATATCAGAGGCGGATCTCAAATTGGCAATCCAATCCTTAGTTATCTCGAGGATTGAATATGGCTGCACCACCTTAGCTGGCTTACCAAAAACGTCCACAGCACCACTGAAAGCATGCCTTAACGCTGCGGCAAGAATAATCACTGGATCTAGGAAATATGATCATATATCCCCACACTTGAAAGCTTTAAATTGGCTACCTTATGAAGCCAGAATCCAAATGAAGATAGCATGTATCACCCATAAAGCGCTACACCACAACACCCCAAGATACCTAGCGAAGAAAATTCAACTGTCCGGTGGTAACCGACCAGCTAGGAGTGCTGAGGAGTTTCTGTTACGGCCAGCCTTTTTCCGAAAGAAAAAAACCTATGACAGAGCGTTCTCAGGAGCTGCCCCCAGAATCTGGAACTCACTCCCTCCGAACGTTAGGAAGATCCAGAATTTGGCAACATTCAAATGGGAAGTGAAGAGCCTTCTGATGAATAAATACATTACTTAGAGTAGATATCTGAGCAAGGATTTGATCTATTACTACCCTAATACAAAACAGTTATGACATCAGAAAGGAAGCACAGTCAGTAATATAATGAACGCTAATTCTAGGATGTAAGACCAACCTAAAGTATATCACTAAACAATATCTTGACCGAACTGATAACTACATCCTACATGAACTTATAACGATCTACCTCATATATGTCTATGTATATATATATTGCTTATGATAGAAGTTTAGCCGCAACTGACTATTAACGCTAACAGCACATGTGTCTTGAATATATATCATCTACCTCATATCTGTTGTTCGTATAAACGTTAATATATTTGTTAATCCTTTACTTCTTCTATGTTAAGCGCTCTGATACCCACGGGTCTTGTTCGCGCTATACAAAACTTTATAATAAATAAATAAATAATGCATGCAGATGGAACCCCATTTATCAGGTTTCAATTCCAAAGGGTATTGACTATGACAATTGACAGGACTGGTTTAACTCTAAAAGATTTTGGGACACACTCATTCCGAATAGGGGCTGCCACTGAAGCAACTGCTAGAGGGTTACACACTAGCAGTGTGAAAAGAATTGGGAGATGGTCTTCCAACTGTTACAAGCGTTATGTGCTGCTGCACATGCTGTGAGGGTGGCAGGATATTTACGCTGATGCCGGCCTCGTTTGTCTGCTTGTATTTCAGTTTCTCGAGGGCAGAAGTTGCCGTCGGAAGATCGCCAGCAAGTATCGTCATCACGGTGGACCCAGGTACAGATAAAGAAGACACAAGTTGTATGGGTTGTTGGCCACTCTTTTGTGAAACGTGTTAAATCTGTTTTCTTTGCAGGTAACTATAGACAGAGGGCGGAACAGGGAGGTTTCAGGGTTTCCTTTCATGGTGGGGGGAGGGGGGAGGGGGGGTCTCTGCCTCAGTCAGTTTAGGGGGTTCTTTACGGAGTTGCTCGACAGACACACCCCGCCGCCCACAGTTATCTTACATTTGGGCGGAAACGATCTGGTAGAATTGGGCAGTAGGGTCCTCATGGAAGAGATAATCTCAGAGGTAAGCTGGTTAGCTAAAACACGCCAAGGCTGCACCATAGTTTGGTCACAGATGATTCCTAGACTCAGATGGAGGGGGGAGGGACTCTGTTAAAGCATTGAATCACTCAGTAAAGAGGATCAACAACAAGATAGAGAAATTATTCCGGTCACCTCAATTGCAGAACATACCACATGGGTGTGTCAGGGGGGGGGGGAACAGTTCTTCTTACAAGATGGGGTCCATCTGACTAGGGCGGGCAACAAACTATTTCTGGAGAACATCAGGGTTAAGCATGACCTTGCAGAGTAGGAGGATAGGGGGGGTCCAGATCGTCTGGCAACTAGGCTGGGCTTTGGCGGTAAGGTCATGATCGGTGAGCAGTCAATTCAAGGTCCTTAGGGGGCTGCGCCATTCTTAAATGGGGCCACCCAGGGGGAGGGACAAGTGGTCTCTACTAGAACTCCAGGGGCGGTACATCCGCTTGGTTGGATGGGTGCGGGGGAGGGGGGAGTCATGCTTTCTTTGGGCTGGTTAGCCACCCCGTGCGTGCACTATGACGTCATTAAACGGCGCAGAGTGCAAGGGCCCCCCTTTGGTTAATGGAGCGTACGGGGGTAACCGGGAGGGGGGTGGAAGTACCCTCTCAGTAAACGGGCCCTCTGCGCATGCGCACTCATACGTGAGGGCGTAGCTGGCTGATAAGGATCTGAAACCGGTTAGCGACCTTGCCATAGGTCCAAAAATAGGCTATGCAGAAAAATTAATAATGTGTGATTATGATCCAAAAATTATTAGATTCGGTTAGGAAACATTTTGTATAAGAAATGTGTTAAGGTTAGCCCTTTGAAAACTGTCTACATGGATTGTAATCTAATGTCAGTAGTTTTTTTTGCATAAATGATTGTGTAAATATTGTTTATTTCAAATTTTTTAATTTGTTTTCATGTTTTAATAAATACGGCCGGGGGGGTTCGAGAGACCCCCCGCCTTCCAAAGAAACTCCTCTCATGTCCAATTTCTATGTAATTGTGGGGGTGCATAAGACGGGGAGGGGGATGGTCGGTAGTCCCTGGCCATACGAAGGTTACTTAGGGTCTCCCATTTTTGGGTATCGAGGAAAAGGATGTTCTAATACTGGCATTCAGTAGGTGAAAATGGTACGCACCATAGTAGATTTCTAGGAGTGACCTGAGTGTTTTGCAGACACACAGGCAGGCACATGTGCACAGCAGATCTTCCCAAAAAGAATTCTTAATACTCTAGCTCAGAAATGAAGCAGCGGACACTACAATATATATGTTGGACACAGAGGGAAGAGTTTGGTACGCAGTAATAAAATAGCATTCTTTGCAACCCATTATCTTGAGTCTTGGTTAAACTTAGCTTAAAAACTGAAATTGCTCCTTCCTAGTAAATGAAGCAAGGACACTGATTTCTGCTCGGTGTTCACAATAACTGCAAGTTTTGTTTTAAAACAAAAAAGAAAGATTAAGCAAAAAACACATGCGTTCATGCAGGTAAGATAGCTCTGTCCAGTTAACTCGTTTCCGGGTAGTAGCACCCAACACGAAGTCCTCCTAAAACTGCATACAAAAGTGGTGAAATATATGGTGTGTGTGGTTCAGTGACAGCAGTTTGACAGTTAATGCAGTGTCAAAGCCCTGACCAGAAGTGGTGTTGCATGTCTTTAATAAAAGTCTTAAGTGCCTAACTATGGCACTCCCTTTTCTGCCTGCTGAAAGTTTGACGTGGGAAAGAGAAGCTGGAGGAACCTCAAGCGTAGGAAGCACCGCCTGCTGCATTAGGTGTCTGCAGTCGCTATGTCAGGGTCCATCGATGCAGCCTGCGGGGATGTTCGGCGCAGGCCTGACTATTCATTAGATGGCAGGAGGAGGCAGAGGTTCAAATGTGGCTGGAGCCACCCAAGCTGCCCGATGACTGGTCACACTGGAGAGCTCAGAGAGTGAATCCTCCCTTTGGTTGCACAAATTGTATGTAAGGGTTGGAGAGAGGAAGGGAGAGGGAGAGAGAGGAAGGGGGGAGGGAGAGGTGGGAGGGAGGGGAGAGAGAGAGGAGAGAGAGAGAGAGAGAGAGAGAGAGAGAGAGAGAGAGAGAATGAATGAATGTTGAAAATGCTGGGCAGGCGTGGTTTGTGGGTAGCGGTTGCCGTCTGTGTAGACACCTTAAAGCGAACAGTAACTCTACTTGCATAAGAACTGTGGCTGACTTGTGTTTGACCACAAGACTGATCATGTGTTTTTCCATCGTGCATTCAGAGGAAACGAGCCTCGCATCTGCAAACTAGGACTGCATATCTTTTCCGATTATGAGGAGGAGACTTACAGTGATGTGTAAAAGAAAGAACAGCATTTTAAGATTACACGGTTTCAGATACTGATGTATATCTAACCTTCAACGAGCCTGGACAAGTCTCAACAGTAGATAAATATAACCTAATAGGATTCCTTTACCATTACAAAAATGAAATTCTTTATTATAATAACCAAATTATTAATATGATTTTAAAGGTTGAAACTTCAAACAATGTAGCTGAATTAATGACAAGTACAACTATAAAGCTAGGTTGCCCACTTCGGTTAGCTGAACTAATGGATACAGAGAAAACAAGCATTTGAAATGCAATCGGCCTCACATTTGTTTGAGTTAGAGCTATTTGTTATGTAAATGACAATGTCTTTTACTTATGTCTTTTGGTTTGGAGTGGATGTATTGAGTTTGAAGCGGAATTATGTGGGTTGAATTGAAATTGATACTTGTGGAATTGTGTGGGGTGGAAATGTGTGTATATAGTGTATTTGTGTAGTGGAATTATGTGGCATGTTGAATAGATAGGGGTGAGAGTTGCACAGAATAGATAGAAAGGAAGATAGAGAGGGATAGGTAGTTTCTGCACAAAGTGGTGAATAAACTGCAGACAGAGGAGCAGAAAGAGCAAGAAGGGGAGAGCAAGCCATAGACGCTTAAAGAGGTTGCTGGTGTATGTAGAAGACACCCCAAGAAGAGGAGGAGAGTGCGATTTTGAGGGATAGAAATCTGGAAAAGGCATGGGGAACAAACTGTGCTTGTAGACTTAAGTGAACCAATATGAGAGAGGCAGGAAGAGTGTTTGAGAAAATTTGAAAGAGGTATGAGAGAGCACAAGGGAAAGAGACAAGTAGGAGTGACACCAGAGGATGGGGAATGCGAGAGGAGGTACAAAAAGGTAGCATGTACATTCAGTAAGCTAATTGCTTGTGCTGTGGAATACTCCTGTTTCCTTTCCAACAGCATGATGCATGCTGGGACTTTTAGACCCTACTTACGAGTTAAACACAAACTACAATTCCAACCATCTGGCTGAAGTGCACCGTCGCGACATGGGATCAGTGAAGGAAAATGCCCAGTTTGTGCCGGACATTTGATGCACTTTGAAATTATGTGCCTTGTCTCCCTGCCAATCACCTTTGCCGGGCCTGTGTTCTTATCCAAAGCTGTACCTTTGTATCCACAAGTGGCACGTCTCTGGTCACAGCTAAGTCCCTTGTAAAAGCTATCATGGGGACCAAGGGCACTGTGACCAGAGAAGGCCTCTAAGGGCTGCAGCACCTATGGTGCCACCCTTAGAGGCCCTGCGACTTTCACACTGACACACTCTCATTGCAGGCTATGTCTTTTGGTGTAGAGAAAAGTGAAGTCCACTTGGCGCACATCCCTGTGTGCCATGCCTGCCATCCACTGTCTAGGCAAGTCACCCATCTAGCAGGGTGCACTAGCCCCCAGGTGAGGGTACAGTTGCATAAGCACTGTACCCCTACAGTGTCCAAGTCCATTCTTAGACATTGTAAGAGCAGAAAAAACAATAAAGAGTATGGTCTGGGAGTTGGCCATTACGAACTCTACAGCTCCATAAAGGCTTTACTGAAACCTGGGAAGTTAGGTAGGAAATTTCTCAGCACATTAAACACAAACTGATGTCCAAGATAATTGGCCCCAATAAAACCCATTCGGCCAAAGGCTTGCGTTCCCAAGTAATATCCCAAAGCTAGATATCACATGTAGATAGGTACACTCAACAAATCAGGACACAACGTGCACACCGCACGTAGCGATCAAGCACCTCTCACACCAGCCATCTGTACACATACACACTGGTCCATACTTATCTCTCCCCAAGGTCGAGAGCCACCTGTATCCTTGTCAGATGCGTACAGGGGATTGATTTATGACTAAGATGCTCTTTTGGAATGTAGAGAACATTTTATTGTACCTTATGAACTGTATGAATTGACGTAACACTACTTTAAATGCATCTCATTCCACCATCCTCGTAGAGGCGTTGCCATGGTTCTCTTCAAAGTAATGGCGTATATGACTGCCCTGTTCCTCGTGGAAGACTGGGTCTTGAAGGTAGTTGCGCTGAAGTCGGCTGGTAAGAAACTGTGGTCTAGGGGATGCCAAATGAAGATCTATATAGTGCGCATCGTGATCTGAAATCATGCTGTCTAAGTAATCTGAGCAGTCCAAAAGGGGTGCTAACAAGGTCAAACATAGAAAGCAATTAAGGCGCACATGAAGACTATTAGGCACAGAATAAAACAAGCATATTTTAGGGTAGGGTTAAGCACCCGACAAGCGTCCGCAAAAGACCATTGCTGCAATCAACAGTGTAGTTGTGCTGTTTGTGCAAAGGGGGGGGGGGGGACTCAGAAAGAAAGGATGTGACTTGTCTTGATGGATGTCTAAAGCGCAGGTGTAATCTCCGCCAAGTATCCAGGGAGATGCAGTTTTATGGGATCGGATAGAGGAGAGGGCCTCCTAAAAGTCTCCCTTACCTGAATTGGGAGCATAAATGCATAACAAGGAGCAGGGGGCAACCATTGTTGCACCCCTCCAGAAAAACATAACGGCCTTCAGTGTCAATGGTAGTGTTTAGGACCTGGTAAGGAACACTAGACCAGACTCCGATCAGGACGCCGCGGGCGTATATAGAATATGTAGCTGCATATAAATGTCCCCTCCAGCATTTTTACGCAAATGTTTATCCTCGTCTTGTGTGGTATGAGTCTATTGTAGGAGGAATATGTGTGCATGTTGGCTCTTGACATAAGAATATATTGTGTATATCTTGCAAGCAGTGTACATACCCAGCAAATTCAGTGCCAGAAGATGAATTGTCTCATGAGAAGTCTGCATAATGAGCGAGTAATATAGGGATCGAAAGGAGGAGGGAGGTCTTCGCTTTGTTCATTTATGTTGCGACTCTGCGAACTTCGCCTGTTTGGGTTGAATGCTAAAAATCCGCTGTGTTGTGTAGGGGGTGTAGGAATGGTACTGGATATGGGATCAACAAAAACTGGGTGAGAGTAACAAGTGGGACCTACTGCAGCTGCAGTTTGCCCAAACAGAATGATTAAGTAAAATTTGGGAGTTCAAAGCAGTTAGAGGGGTATGGGGTCCAAGATGGAGGTGCCCTGGTGAGAAAATTATGTGGGCTAAAAGGGGGCACAGTAGCTGCCGGGGGAGGGGTGGCGGGGGGGTGAATGGAAGGAGAGTCAGGAAGAGTGTGTACAGTTGGAGCGCAGTGTGCTGGATAGTGTAGTGTCAGCATACATATGGTGCACTGCAACAATCATAGGAAGAAATAGGAGTGAACAACTCTACATCTGATTCAAATGAAGGTGCCCGATGGTGTCAGGATCTTGGACTGTCACGAGGAGCTCTGTCGAGAGTCAGAAAGGAGCGTGTCGTCATCGGGTGTACAGAGGTGGGGGACTCTTTTTGTCATCGGTGGCAATGTTGTTAGGTGCAATGTCCGCAGCATCATGCAGGGTCCGCTTCCTATCCACAAGGATTTGTTCTAGGTTCAGGAGTGTCATCGTGGATGAACGCTGGGTACTTAGAGTGCAGGATCGATTAGGTTTCTTTCGTCTTGATTTAGGTAGGGTAGAGGAAGGCCTATGGTGGGCCGGGGCTGCATGATCATAGTGTTTCTCTGCCTAGTCACCAGCCTCCTTCGGATCGGTGATAAAAGAGGGTAGTATTGTTTGTAATGATTTTGATGAGGCCTGGAAACAGGAGTTTGTACTGGACCTCTTGCAGGCACAGTTGACGCTTGACCCCAAGGAAGGATGGTCTTTGTTGAGGAACCGCTTTGGTATAATCCATGAAGAGCATGATCACCTTTCATCCACCCTGAACAGGCCCGCTCGGCAAGCCATCCTGAAGATGGTGTCCGGTCACTGAAGTGAAGGAGATTAGCTAACATAGGCCGGGGAAGAGATGCGCCCTTTCTATGCATGAAAATTGAAGTGAGTTCTGATGCCGGGCTATGGTTTTGAACCATATGCGGGGTTGGTGGGGGGTCCCACTTACGCAAGACAGGCCACTATAGGGGTTTCCAAATGGCCTTTCCCCAGGTCGACTGTTCGACCTGGGGAAAGGCTCTGATAGCAGGAGTCTAGCAAAAGGAGAGATGAGGCAGCTGGTGAAGGCCAGGATGAATCAGACACGCAACAGACTGGCAGCGCTGACCGTAGTAGGCTTTTGATGCCTGGCCCCGGATTATCGCATGGTTTTATCAGGAGGTGAAGGGGGTGCCCCGACGTGCGACCCCTTTTGGATGCTGATGCGGGGGGGAGTCTTCAGGGACAGCCCAGGCCAGTAAGAGGTGAGGGGGTGAAGGGGGAGGCCAGTGCGGAGTGGCTCACCTGACGGTTGCTGGGCCTTCCCAGGCCTCTCCCGAGCCCTGCCTCACAGCTTGTTATTGTGGCCAGTGTGTCTATCGAGAAGATAGTTGATGTATCAGGAACAATGAGACTCCCATCTTAGACATTACTTCTCATTCCGGTGCACCGATTTATGTGAAACAAGACATTTGCCAGAAGTGTAACTGGTATTACTCTGAAGTCTATGAGGCGCCCGGCAGAGCACAGGGAAGAGCGGAGGAGTCGCTCCTACTGCTTCCCCTTCCTCAAATCTCTACAGACCAGAGGAAAGGCCTTGACATTGTTATCACAGCAGATGACAAACAGGAGCTTGCCAGAAATAAGACACCAGGGCTAGACGGCCTACC
Source organism: Lissotriton vulgaris (assembly GCF_964263255.1). Classification (NCBI taxonomy): domain Eukaryota; kingdom Metazoa; phylum Chordata; class Amphibia; order Caudata; family Salamandridae; genus Lissotriton; species Lissotriton vulgaris. The sequence continues at coordinate 1,225,239,744 of NC_141687.1, forward strand.
TATTTTATTTTTTTCAAAAAACGTTTGAGGAATAGATACAAGACAGGCACGAAATACCGTGCAGGATCACAATACACAGCAGCAAGGTACAGAACCAAATCAGACAATGAATTACAGTGAGGTACAATTTAAGCAACTGAAGAAGTCCGGAATTTTAAAGTCGCAGCACCAAAAACTTGGAGTCGCAACCACCCCCAGGGGAACACACATAAAAGAACAATATCAGTGAGGCTCATTAAGCAGTAGGGGCGCCGGTGGAAAAAAGGTGAAGGGGATAGTCACTGACCAACACCGGCAGCCGCCGCGGACCAAGGGCCAGCGGGGAGCGCGGGAGAGGTAGCACTGCCGGGGTGGGAGTAGGAGAGGAGATAGGCAACCAGGGGGGCCCAGAGGATGACAGGTCGGGCATGGTAAAGCCGCAGCACCAAGAACCCGGGGGAAAATCTCCCCCCCCCACAGAGCACACCTACAGAGCACTAACAATGAGACAGGACGACTGAAGGGATGGGAAATAAGGATGGTTCATAATTGGCATAGCATTGGCAGACAGAAGAGAGAGACCAGAAAGCCGGCACAGGCAAGACCATGCCCAGCGCAGAGTCTCGACCGCGTCAACCTCCGCCCGGGGACGCGCCACAGGCGGAAAAAGAGCAGTGGACAGCAGCCAGGGGGAAGTGACGTCTGTCTCCACCGTGACATGGGGCTGATAGGGAGTAGCGACATGGGGCTGATAGGGGGTAGGGTGAATCCAAAAATGCAGGAAGCTGGCCTGGGCACATAAGGCGTAGAGCCGAAAGTCAGGCGCACTCATTCCACCAGCAGACATGGGTAGAGTGAGGATATCGTAGACCACCCTGGGTTGCCCCCGCCCATACAAGTGAGATGACTAGAGAACGCAGTTTACGAAAGAAATGTGAAGTGAGGGGCATAGGTATGTTCAAGAAGAGATAGAGGAATTTATGGAGGACCACCATCTTGGCTATAGCGATGCGACCGGCCAGAGACAACAGCAGTCGGCTCCACGAAGGGATCCGGAATTAAGGCCAGTACACCGCCCACCCAAAGTTCGACCTCCAAAGTTCATCAAAGTCCCTGCTCAGCCAGATGTCCAAGTAACGCGTGGGGCCGAATGCCCACTCAAATGGGAAGTCAGGAACGAAGGAGACAGTGGCATCAGTCAAGGTGAAAAGAACAGACTTACTCCAGTTCACCTGGATGCTTGAGAGTCTGCCAAATCGTATAACCTCCCGGACTAGGGGGCTAAGGTTTTCCTGGGGATGGCGGACATATAGAGTAATATCGTCCGCTTACATAGAGACAAGGAGGGAGCGGGACGAGAAACTAATGCCTCTGAGTATGGTGCTGCCGTAATCTGGCGGCCAGGGGCTCCATCGCGATAGCAAAAAGCATGGGCAATAACGGACACCCCTGACGAGTGCCCCGGGTAATGTTGATGGGGTCGGACACCTGGCCATTTATGCGGAGACGGGCAGTTGGACTGATGTAAAGGAGTTTAATATTACGCAAACAGTGAGCACTAAATCCCATACACGGCAAGATGTAGAATAGGAAAAGCCACTCCAACGTATCAAACGCCTTAGTGGCGTCGAGTAGGGCGGCCACGGCTGGTAAGTTAGGATTAATTTGATGTAAGACGGAGAAGATGGTGCGAAGATTATGTGAGGTTTCCCAACCAGGTATGAAGCCAGACTGATCAGGGAGAGCGATGGTAGGCATCAATCGAAGAAGACGGGAAGCGATCAATTTGGCAAAGATTTTGTTATCAATATTTATAAGGGAAAGTGGGCAGTAGGAATCTCGGCGGTCGGCAGGCATGTCAGGTTTAAGGAGCAGGGTTATCAAAGCCTCACGCAAGGACGGCGGGAAAATGCCTGTGTCAAAAGACTCGTTGTACATAGCCTCCAGATGCGGTTCCAGGATGGCAGCGAACGATTTATAAAACGAGGTAGGCAGGCCGTCAAGACCTGGTGCCTTGTCACTAGGAAGGCTGCCAATGGCTGCCAATATTTCTTCCCTGGAAAAAGGCTCATCCAGGAATTTAATGGTGGTCTTCGAGCCAGACGAGGGCAATGGACTCGAAATATTGATCAAACTCCTCCCGAGACAAAGGAGTACCGGCTGAATAGAGGTGATAGTAAAAGTCGAGAAAACAGGACTGTATTTCTGGGAGGTGGTCCTATCCAGATCACCATCACTGGGATCCGTTATGTAGGAGGCTGCGCACGGGGGGGGGGGGGGGGGCGCAGGAGCGTTTGCAAGGGTACGTCCGGGGCGGCCCCCCTCCCCGAAGCGACGAGCCCGACCCTCCCTGCCAAGGAAAGACAGTTCGCAGCCTGCCTCATCCGAGAAGTCAGTATGCTTCTGACGTAGCAGCGTCAGAGTCTCAGGGCTATGGCACGCCGAATCTCTGAGGGCATTGGGAGAAAGGCGCCAAGTAAAGGCCCGATGCTGGGCATGCTAGACGGCCTACCTATAGAATATTGTAGCCACTTTGCTGGCAACCTGGCACCTCGAATTGCGAAAATGTACAATGACGCCCTAAAATCTGGGGAGCTGCCATTCTCTCTCAGGGTGTCATTGTTGCTTTCTATTCCTAAACCGGACTGAGACCCCACTTGTGTATCCTGTTATCCTACTGCCATACTAGGAGTAGACTATAATATAGCGGAGAAAGCTTTGACCGGTAGAAATGCTCCGGTCCTTCCAGATCTCATCCATCCAGACCAAAATAGATTCGTCTGGGGACGTAATACCTCACAAACTATTAGGCGTCTGTTTCATATCCAAGATCAGGTGCAGGGGCAGTTTCCCCATGTAGCATTCCAAGTGCTTGTCTTGGAGAAAGCGTTTGACTCGTTGACGTGGGAGTACCTATTCAAGGTCTTAAATCAAATGTGTGTTGGGAAACTCCTTCTGGCTTATATGCAGCTGTTCTATACTAAACCTCTCTCGAGTCCGGTTGGGAATTTATATTTCATCCACCGTTCCATTAGGGCGCGGCATCTGACAGGGCTGGCCCCTTTGCCCCCCTGCTATTTGCAATGGCCATGGAGCCAATTGCAATTTGTCAATCGAGAGATGGCAAATCCTGGGGTATACCTCTCGCAGGCAGAATAGATGCGGTGTCACTGTACGCCGACCACTTGCTTCTGTACTTTCAGGATGTCCTCTCAGACCTATCCCCTATTTAAGATGTGCTCCAGGCCTTTGCAAGAAACGCAGACTTCAAGGTCAATTGGGGAAAGTCTTCTGTCTTTCGCTTACACCAGTCTTAGCCCCACAAGAGTCATACCTGGGGGATCACCGCATTGCTGGTGGAATTCTGCCATCAAATACCTGGGGGTTTGCCTCTACCACTCGCCCACTTATCTCTTTGAGAGCAATCTAAGACCTGTGCTGACGGCATCAAAATGACAAGTGCAATTCTGGGAGAGGTTATCTATGCCACCACGAGGAAGATTGCTTTAATGAAGATGGTAATCTTACCCAGGCTTTTGTACTATTGGACAAACCTACAAGTGGCGCCTCCTCTGGACCTCTTCCATGAAATAGACATGTTGCTGGCAGAGCTTATTTGGGGAAATAGCCGCCGCCGCAAAGCTCTGAAAAAAACTTTAATTGCCCACTAAGAAGGGCGTCTGGGTGCCCCATTGTTTGGGGCCCACTACCTGGCAGCACAACTGCAATGAGTGACCAGGGGGCTACCAAGCTGCAACCTGGAGGAAACGTACCATGGTCCACAGCCTCTGACAACCGCCACAATCCGGGACTCCCTAAGGTTACACCCAACTCCATGCAATCCTTCCAGGTGCACGTGGCCCGCAAATGCCTCACCAGAGTTCAACTCCTTACGTGGTACATCCCTCCATGTGCCCCGGGATTCCCATTGCTAGGTCTTCCACGATAAACTGGGACATATTTGGCAGCAGAACTACATGGCTGCCAGGATCGTTTACTGACCACAGCCAGTGACCTTTTCTCTGAAGGCCACCTCCTTTCCTTTGAGCAGCTCCAGGTGGACTATGACCTCCTGCTGGGACAGTTCCTCACATGTAGTCAATTACATAATGCATATCATACCCTGTGGTCCACGCAAGATGAGGAGCCAGCGACGCACACCGTCCTCCAGGTGTTGCTTAGTATGGGGAGGCCATTATTTCATCACATGGATCGAAGGAGCAATCCAAAGTCATACAGGTGCTTACCTAGGGCCCATAGGTACCACATGGGAGGATGATGTGGGATGAGTGCTGAATGACACTGAGTCGGGACGAGCTGTAGAATTTCCTCAACAGGTCTCTGGAAACGCCAGATTAAAGAATATACAATTTTCTATACTTTATTGCACATACCTGCCCCTACACAGTTGAACCTCTATTTCCTCACGGCAGACCTACGATGCCCCTGTTGTAATTCAAGGGATGCAGATCTCCGTCATATGTTATGGTCCTGCTCAGATGGACTTCTGGCAGGGGGCACTGTAGGAGGTCACATAACTCAATGATATATACACTAGGGAAGCGTGTGTCCTGGGTGTCTTCAAACGCAAGAAGAGTTACACAGTATGGTCTCGCTTTGAGGGAGTGGCCCTCTTACTCACTAAGCAAGCACTTACCATTCAGTGGGGTGCTCCAGCTACCCTGCCGGTGACAGAATGGCAGGGCTTGGTTCATAAATGGGGGAAGACGGGAGGTGAAGCTCTACGATATGGAGAGGCATACCACCAGCCCAAGCGCTCAATCTCACAAGAAAGGGAGACCCTTTAAACACAGTTTTTGCATATCGTGCTCCCCGATTATCTCCCCCACGATAACCCAACAGACCTGAGGAGGTGCAGGCAGGCGGTCCTACACAGCACATCACCGCTAATAGGGTCCTTGTACCTTTATTCCCCTATCCTCCTTTGCCCCCAGACAGTGCAGAGACTATCTGTGGGCTTTTGCCCCAGTCTCTCATAGCTGCTACCACTGTGCCATCCATACTGCTATGCCCTAGACACTACTTCACACCTGACCCTGTCTCTACCCAACTTCGTGGCCCTCCCTTAGTTGCAGACTCAATCCGCTGGGTACTTGTAAATTGATGTCATTATGTGTTCAGTTTGGTATACATTAATGTAAGGAGGGGTTGTTCTTGCGCCTCTGAACTGGAGCAGGCTCAGCTATGCTCAGGAAACTTTAAGCATTATTGTATTGCATGTTCATTGCTCAATCTTGTAATTACCTACCCAGGGATTCCCTTTGTACTACTGTATTCATGTTTATTTAATAACTTCAATTACTTTTTTTTTTTCAAAAAGAGGTCCAGCGTAAGCTTTCTGAAGGGTAATGCATATTGAATCCTTCCTGCAGACGCCGAACCATTTGACAGCTGAAGTGCAAAAACAGATCCAATACGCTTTTGAGAAGGCAGAACTGAAGACGTCTAAGGGAGAACACGGAGGAGCAACAAGGCACAGTGAGAATGCCATAGGCCAAGAAAGGCCAGAACATGATGAAATGGAGGATTGGATCTTCAAAGCAGTGATCATCATATGGCATTTCTCCTTTCTTTCCAATAGAACCCCCCTGCCACCCCCCCCCCCCATGTTCTGGTGCGTTGCCCCCTCACACAAAAGTCGCACCAAGACCCACTGTAACCAAGCTAATTCACTTCCTTGATAATGCAACATTAGGAGATACCCGAAAGGTTGCACACCTCCAGACAGCTAAGAAGCTTATGGTGTTTCCAAACTACAATCTAATGATTCAACAGCATGGAGCTTCTTTCATAGGAGTAACCTTGAAGCTCTGAGCAATGTGATGGAGGTGAACTCTCCGCTTTTTCACCAAGCCGACAGTAATCCTTGACCAAGAAGCTTTCTTCTTCATGGAGCTTGAGGCGCACAGGACTGGGTAGAGCAACAGAAGCTGAATTTGGAGAACTGGGAACAATACAAAAGAAGGCTAAGAGGAAAGGAATAGGATCCCTGAGGCAAAACTCAGCCCAAACGGATAGCAGCTCCTACACTTGAGTAAGCTTAAGAGGCTAATTATGCAGCATTGATGGCAGACGCAACCCTCTAATTTGAAACTACTTACAAAACATCAGATTCAACTGAGGCAAGTGAAAAAGGCAAATCTGAATGATCTCCTAGGATTGAGGAAGACATGAACCTTCCTAAGATAAGCAGGCCCCAGTTGGCTGAGGATTACTTATGAGTGCACTACGACACAGCAAGAACCCGAATAGAAGACTATGGTTAACATCTTGAGGTGGGATGCAAGAGGAGTAGGAGGGGCTGGCAAAAGCAACTCATTTGTGCAAGTCCATTTTAAGTCTAGGACAATTGGTCAAGAAACTTCACGTGCATGCATACACACATTAAGAGATGAGGAGTGAATTCTGTAATCTTACAAGAAGCCCATCTCACAAAAAAAGTGATAAACTGCAGCAAAAAGTGGGTTGGGGTATTAGGAGGCAGTGGATAAGAATATTTCACAACCTATTTGGCATGCGCCAGGGTAGTCTTGTGGGTAAGTTCTACGGTCCACAATTTAGCAAAGAAACCACAAATCGATCAAGTAGGCAGATATGTCCAGGTTAGTAGGAGACCCGTACATTGCAGGAGAATTCACTTGCTAGGTCTAGATCTCCCCAGCACTGGCCAAACCACACACATATAGGTAATTTCCTCATTAGTGTCAACAATTTTCTTTGAACCTCTCCTAATCAAAGGTAATTTAACTGTGTTATGAACATTACTCTCAACAGTTATATCCTCCTTTGTCGGGGTCCTTCGTAGGTAGACTGGCTGAAAAAGAGAAAGCGCTGGGCTACAGGTTGGGGCCTTGCATAAGCTTGGAGATCTGCTTATCCTGAAGGGTATATTCTCAATACTCCCCTGTATATGTTTTGTATACCTGAATAGATCTGTTTTTGTTGGTTCATGGCACCAGGGCTCAATATCTAGGACAGAGGCTAAAACACTTTCTGACCACAATCCTCTGCTCTTGACAATACAGTGAGGGATGAGCTCGGACTAGAATCCCCACAAGGCACTAACCACCATCTGATTTATAAGATACGGTGTACAGAAATGCAGAAGATATAACCTATTATATTAACACCAACAAGAACTCTACAGATAATGTACAAAATGAGTCTGAGGCATTCATATATAAGTGCCATATGTCTTACGCGACTCATATTTGAAGTACAATTGAATAGGTTAGACTAGAGAATACAGCGTAGGACCAGAGTTAGCCACAATCTCATACACAAAAGGCAGCTTCATACTGATCTCCAAAACAGGTTAGGGTCTCATGATTACAGCAGAGACTAACTTTGCTACACTCAGAGGGAGACAGATCAGGATGCCGGTTAGCCAGAAAAATGTGTACCAAAGGACAATACACAGTCACAACAACCAATTGAGTATTTACATCAAATTACCAACAGTTGCACATGCAAACTGAAGTTAACAAAATTAAATCTGTGATAATTACGAGTATGCTGCTAGGTTACCCAAACGGACACAGGATCAAAAGATGGACATGGACCCCCTGATCACACTGGCAGAGATCAATTTTTCCATAGACCAACTAGCCATGGGGAACACTCTTGTCAACGTTGGTCTACCCTTGTAGTTTTACAAAGAGTATCAGAATAAGCACTCAGAATCAAGCTTACAACATCACTTGCCTGGATATCAATATCAAAGACCTAATATTTCATAAGGGACCCCAAAAGGAGACTCAGAATATACAGAATAGCACTCCGCAAAAACCTTCTGACTTAGAGGGATATCTAGAAAAATCCCCAGATCTGTCTCTCTTCAAAAATACAGGCTTTTCTAACAACTACACCCCAGTCTCCAAATCTCTATTTACCCTGCAAAATATCCTGGAATCGGTTCTCGTTCATCTAGGGAACATACTGGAAAACTCTGACCAAACCCTCAATACTCAACTAGGTATATTAAAATTTCTAGTAGAGGGAAAAAAGAAGAAAGAGCAAATGAAATCAACAAAAATAACAGGAGTCTGCGGAAAATGTAAAGAGCAAAACTCTTATAATCCAAAAGTTGAATCAGCAGAAACGCTTCTCCCTTTAAAAAAATAAAATCGCAACTCAAACCGGAAGGAAACCTTTTATGAAACCTCAGGTTAATCAGGATAATAACCAGATTTATTCCCTCAGAAGCCTCTTTAAGGTGGAAACCATATCAACGTTAAATCATCAGCCTAAAGCGTACTATCCAATTTTCACAATAAGCAAACCTAAACCCACGGCGAATAGCCATGAAATACCTCATTGCAAAACCACTGCTGAGATTGACCTGTCTAGCGATGATACACAGGGCCAAGAAAGTAATAAAGGCAAAAGAAAACAAAAGAGGACCAAGTTGAAAAGGAGAAAGGCGCTTAGAAGAATATGGAAACAGAAAGCACGTAAAATAATATATCAGAACGATCCCCTTTTATCAACCAGATAATCAGATAAAGAGGTAAGAGCAGATCCCCCTCAGATCACGAAAATAAAGGAGCAGAAATAACCGGTATTAACTCAAACTGTTAATGTTAGCCAACTGAGTAAACTAAATCCAAAGGCAAAAAATGTTCTCTCTAGGAGGACACGGTCCTTCAAGTCCGGCACTAAGAGAGATCCCAAAAAGAACGGTCTCTACCCAGAAAAAGTACCTACAGGCAGAGATAATCAGGCCTAATCTCCTGGAAATTACGGACTTATTTCCGGCAGACGATGCTCCTCTTATTAGCCTGCTACAAAAGATTCAACCGTTACAAATGCTAGTGCAAAACGAAATAAAATTAGTTACGTTCCCGAAAAAACCAAAAACAACGACAGCAATTGTAGAATTTTGGTCTCCAGTAATACCAGGAATTATACTGAAGGAGAGCGAGACCCTCCATAAATATGGATACGATCTGACCCCTGTATTACAGCACGAAGTTCACAAAAAACCCTTAACAGAAGAGTCTCTAAAAACGCAGCGGTCGAAGCAAATCTCTAACAACATGACCAATTCCCCAGATCATACTGCAGAAAATATATTTGTCTCCATAAAGAATGGTGAAAGAGAAGTCTGGAGTAAAAATACCCCCAGTGAGGAAATAACAAAGGGGGAATACTCATGGACCTGGATCTCGGAGACCCTGAACTCTAATAAACAAATCAAAGGCAATACATTTACTGTTTAGCACAGGCTTGTCGATCACCTCTTGGAACATAGCGGGTAAAACTAAAGAAAAAATGGATGAAATAACAAAAAACTGCCCAGCCATAGTGGCCCTCCAAGAAACGTGGTCAACACAAAACTTCAACCAACAGAAATATTTAGTATATGATACCATTGAAGAGCAAGTTGAACGGGGACATGCGAAAGGAGGGATAGCGATCTTATTAAATGAAGATTACAAATGGGCCCAAGAAATAATACCAACTAATTCAAACAATCACCAATGTATCAAGTTCAAATACGGGACAAATCCTCTAGAAACTTTAAAAGATCTATTAATCTACAACATTTATATCCCCCCAGGAGCAAAAATGGACACACTTGCTTTAGAAATCCTAAAAGACATCGAAAAAACAATAGAAAATCAAGGGTATCCATCATTCCTAAATATGGGTGACTTAAATGCGAAAATATCCAACGAGTCATTACAAAAATGGGCAGACTGGCACAAAGAGGAGGCTTTGGGAATCTCCACACCACTACTGCCTAAATAAAACAAGGCGGATAAAAGAGGAAAAATTCTAGTTGCACCACTCCCTATGTTAAACGGAGTAATACTGAATGGCAACGTAGAAGGCGACATTCCCGCCTCAAATACAAGGCAGGGTAATAGTAGCCCATCACTACTGGACTATATGATCTGTAGCTACGACCTATATGGCTCAGTTGTACAACTCAAAATAAACTTTGTTCATGGTAGTGATCATGCCACTCTACAAGCAAAAACAGAGTGGGAAATACAATCTACACTCTCAAGTCGAATGATGTACAACCATAGCACAGTACTGGCAAACCCAATCCAAAGACGTATACACTGGAATTCGGCTACATTTAATAAGATAAGATAATTAACATAATAGATTCAACGCAACTTCTGCAAGTATCCCATTCTGCAAATCTGATAACAAATTTTGAAATCGTCATCAAAAAGCTAACACAAAAATTGCAGGAAAAACTAAGGCAATCAAGAACAACAAAGAATCAAAACAAAAGGCCAAAGTTAACAACCAATACAAAACTTCTGAACAAACTGATAAGAGAACAGTTTATAGAAAATTCTCAGTCTAAACAGCTAGAAATTAACAAGCTAAAAAATCAACGCAGGAGAGAAAAGGAAAAATACAATAGAATAGCACAAGATCAGCAGATAGCAGCAAAGCAAAATAACCAACGAGCCTATTGGAGTATAATCGCCAAAGAAACTGGCACGAAAAAAGCCCTACAAGCTATCCCGGTCCCTCCAAAGGAATGGGATCTTTACCATGCCAATTTATACAAACTAAACACCAATTTGGAAATGATCCATAATCTTGCCATGAACGCAGAAACAAAACCTCTAAATAGTGGAGTATCTAGTCCTTTCTCAATTGAGCTACACATAAGAAAGGCGTGAGCAACAGGAGCATCAGGTCCAGATCAAATACAGATTAAGGTCCTCCAGTGCAACCCCAAAGAATGTAGCAAGATGTTATCTCCCCTCATTAATTATATCTTCACTACTGGAGAAATTCCCAAATCATGGAAGGGGAGTATAGTAATACCCATACATAAAAAGGGACAAGGTTACATCCCAGCAACTACAGGCAAATAGCCCTCCTGGATGCAACAGGAAAAATCTTCACTGCAACAGTTTTAGATCATCTTAAAGATTGGGCCTTTTCATCTGGTCAAATTCCGCTATATCAGGCTGGTTTTAGATCAAAGCATTCGGTCACGGACAACATTGCGGTATTACAAACCATCCTAGATAAATATGTGACTGCTAAATCTCAGGTCGTATATGCTGCTTTTATTGACTTTTCCACCGCATTTGACAGAGTGGATAGAGGAACTGTTGTAACATGTAAAGTGTTATTTATGTTGTAGAGGTAAAGATTATGGCAGATTCAGGATCTCCGATCACTATCATTTCAGATGTAAAATACGCTAAATATTGGCCTGATACAGACTTGTTTGCTACAGATATATATGCCAAAGCATTCGGAGAGTCTGACATTAATGCATATGGGTATTTTTATGACTTGTTAAATATAAAAGGCAGGATAATTTCCACCAAAATATATGTGGCTGAAAAGGGAAAAGACATCGTAGGTTGGAAGGATTTAGCTAAGCTGGGCATTATTCTTAAACCAGGTGCGGATGACCCTATTGTTCTGGACGAAAATTTTGTACAAGCTTCTATTTCTTTGGTAAGTCCAGTTGTAAGTGATGATTTGGAAAATATTCTTAACAAATATGAGTCTTTGTTTGAAAATAGAATTGGTTGTGTTAAAGGTTTCGAACACGAAATTAAGTTGAAGAAAGGCGCAATACCAGTTAAACATAAGGTAAGGGCAGTTCCTTTATCAGTAAAGTCTGATTTGCAAGAACTCTTAAACAAGCTTGTCGAGGAAGAAGTAATTGAGCCAACAAATTCCTCAGAATGGATTTCGGCTATTGTTTTAATTAAAAAGAGAAATGGCGAAATCCGTTTATGTGCAGATTTGAGGTCGTTAAATAAAAATATTGTTGTTGATTGTTTCCCTCTGCCGAATATACAGGAGATTTTGGCAGCCACTAGTGGATCAAAGTATTTTTCAATTATTGACCTCAAGTCTGCATATCATCAGGTGCAGTTATCAGAAGTGTCAAAGGAGTTAACCACATTCATCACTCCTTTAGGGGCTTTCAGATTTAAAAGACTTCCATTCGGGCTGGCTTCTTCAGCCAGCGTATTCCAGAAATTGATGGAAGCTATATTGAGTAGAGTTGACGGAGTACAAACATTCCAAGATGATATTCTTATACATGCGAAAACAGTAGAAGAACATAATGAAATATTGGATACTGTTTTAAGTAAATTGTTTAATAGAGGGATGACTGTATCTAAAAACAAGTGCAAATTTTTAAAAGATGAGGTTGAGTATTTAGGCCACGTGTTAAGCTGTGAAGGTATTAGGCCCAAACTTGATTTAGTTAAAGCCATAACTGATGCCCCGAGGCCATGCGATAAGGATGCTCTTAGATCATTTCTCGGACTTAGCGAATATTATTCGCGGTTTGTTGAAAATTACTCTGGAAAAGTTGAACCTCTACGTGTATTGTTGCGCAAAGGAGAGAAATTTTTGTGGGCTGAAGAACAAGATAAGTCTTTTAAAATGATTAAAAATGCAATACTTAATGCTCCAACTTTGAAACCATACAATCCTGAAGGGCATAATGTTGTAACTGTGGATGCGAGTTCAGTGGGTATTGGAGCAGTATTCTCACAAAGGGTTGGCAATGAAAGTCATACTATCGCATTTATTTCTAGGAGGTTACAGGAAACTGAAAGACACTACAGCACCATAGAAAGAGAAGCATTGGCTTGTGTCTGGGCAGTTGAGAAACTAAGAATGTATTTATGGGGCAAAAGTTTTGACTTGGTTACAGACCATAAGCCGCTCACTTTTCTTATGGATGGTTGTGGTAGAGGGAATGGAAAAATTTCATCCAGATTAATCAGGATTCTTTCAAAATTACAAGAGTATAACTTCACTATCAAACATATTTCTGGAAAATGCAATGTGAGAGCTGATTGTTTATCACGCCTTCCACTTGAATGTGATGATTGTAAGGAATATGATGACACTGAATGTGTAGTTTCTTTTGTAAACAGTAGCAATCAATTTACCAGTATTTGTGAGGAATCTGATTGGGTTTCGCAGCTTAATGATGACCCTGTATTAAGTAAAGTCAAAATATTTATTTCCAGTAGCTGGCCCCCAGTAAGAAATTTGAGTTCAGATCTGAGAACGTATGCACAAGTGGCAGATGATTTAAGCATCGAGGACGGGTTCATAATGAGAGGTGAACTGTTGGTACCCCCGCCTAAGGTAAGACGAATTCTTTTGCATAAGGCTCACAGAACTCACCTTGGATCTACATTAACCAAGAAAGCCCTTAAACAATATTATTGGTGGCCAGGTTTGGACTCAGAAGTTAATTCATATGTAGAATCTTGTGCCACGTGTTTGAATTCTGACAAACGTTGGAAATCCAGAGTTCAGGAGTTGCAATTAGTGGACATACCATCTTCTTCTTGGAATAAAATTGCCATAGATTTCTCTGGCCCTTTTTATGCTTTAGAAAGTTCATGTAAGTTTTTAATGGTAGTTTGTGACTATTACAGCAAATGGGTCTGTTTCAAGTTTGTTCCCAATATAGATTCTAAGAGTGTTATTCAATTTTTAGAACAACTTTTTACTATTGAAGGTTTACCCCAAATCTTAGTGTCAGATAATGGTAAACAGTTGACATCGGAAATGATGACGACATTTTTGAAGAAAAATCGAATTTCACAAGAAAAGACTCCATTGTACTCCCCCAGATCCAATGGGCAAGTTGAGCGGGTCAACAGGTTTATTAAAGATGGTATTCAAATGGCCCTAGCAAACAATTTATCAGTTGTTGAATTCACTCAAGATAGAGTGGATATGTATAACAGAACTGTCAATAACGTTACCAATTTCTCCCCTTTCTTTCTTATGAGAGGTAGACAGGCCGTCACAACTATATCACCCAAGCTTTCTGTGCATCAAAAAGGGAAAAGTGACTTTACAGTTGTGGATGATGATAGTCTAAAAGTCAAGAGTTCTATCTGCAAGCAACAACTAAAATCCAAGAAATACTATGATGACACGCATAAAGCGGTTCACAAAGACATTGTTGTAGGGGATTGGGTGTTAGTGAAAAAACCAATTGTAAAACAGAAAGGAGATTCTAAATTTTTTGATCCTAGCGAAGTTGTAGAGGTATCAGGAGGTGCAATTCGTGTTTCAGAATTGGGTTGGAGGAACAAAAGTGATGTAATCAAAATCAAAGACTTTCAAAAGAAGTTGATGTCTGATTATAAAGATCAGAATACTGTATCACTTTCAGATAGCTTTTGGTATAAGGTGACATCTAGTGATGAGGATATGGTTAATGATAAGGAGTCTGAAATGTGTCCCTTTTCAAATCCCAATGGTGAAATGTGCCAGCGAAAAGACACTGCTGACGTGGCATTAAGATCAAATAGAGAATTGTGTTTAGAAGATTCCTCTTCTAACATCCAAGATTTGAATTCCCAAAGTTCTGCTGCAAATAAGTACAATGAAAGTGTAAGTTTGCAGAATGAGCAGGAGTTATTATTTTATCCTAATACTGTCGAATCTGCTAGTACAAGTTCAGGAAGAGTGGTACAGATGCCTAGCAAGTTTAGAGATTTTATAATGTATTAATTTCATTCTGCTCTTTTTGAAGGAAGGGAGATGTTGTAACATGTAAAGTTCACTATATGTTGGAAGGTTGGCGTTCCAGCTTTTCCTTGTGTTCTTCCCCTACCCCCTGCTCATTGGACATCGGGTGCCTACGTCACATCATTTATCAGGCTCCGCTGTTGTGAGTTGTCATTTCTAGCCCCAGCTGTTTGCCTTAACGGTCCTGCACTCGCGGGTCTTTGTAATTGTAATAAATTACTTACATAACTCAATTGGCCTTGCGTATTGCCTACATTGACACTTCAGGAACACTCTGGAGAAAACTTGGCAAAATGGGCATCCCGGACAAATTATTACACATACTAATATCACTACATACAAAAACTTGGTGCCAGGTTCAAATGGGAAGGGAAAAGGGTCTCACGACTTCTATCCCAACACCAAACGGCCTAAGGCAAGGATGCCTCCTCGCTTCCCTACTGTTTTCCCTGAACCTCAGTGATTTGCCTCATTGTTTTCAGCAGATATGTAACTTCCCACCAAAAATTGCCTTCCACAAAATTCACACGATGTTATATAAAGACGATATAATTATACTAGATCTAACCCCATTTGGTCTGCAAAAGAGCCGCCAGGCACTCCACAAATACTCGAAGGAAAATGATCTAATCCCAAACATCACGAAAACAAAAATAGTCCCGTTCTCAGGAAGGAAAAAGAGTATCAAATCCCATTGGTCCCTAGGGGAAAAAAGGGTGGAAGTCGTAAATGAATACACTTATCTAGGTCGAATCGTTACCAAGTCTTTACAGATTAGACCCCACACTCTGAATGTGACCGGGAAATCGGATATGCACGTGGGAGCACTCTCTAGGTTGTACGCCGCTTCTGGACAAAGGCACTTCTTCTCCATGCTTAAAGTATACAGCGTTAAAATTCCACCAGTTCTGTCATACGCTCTGGAATACATACCAATAAGTCAGTGGAGCTTTCTAGACCTAAGAGAAGGAAAGATTTTATGGAAACTAACAAAGCTGTCCCAGGCAATACCAGTACAAGCCCTCTGCCTAGAGTATTCATTAACTAGTGCTTATGACCGAGGAATCGCCAATATCATCAGGTGGGCATACAATCTCCTACATGTGGAGAAAGGAACGCTCCGATCCTTGCTTAAAATAGAAACATTTGAACGCGGATCATCCAAGCATGTATTCTGAAGAAACGTTTTAACTGCTTTCAAACTTTCAGAGACTAACACTAATCTGCTACTATCCTGGACACCTGCCCACTTGAAACTCTTCTTAAAGCATTTTACCCCAAGACTTGGCTTTGATCTTGACTCCCAGCATTGTTTTAAATTGCCCCTATACAAAAATGTCGCAGAGTCCTTTGAATTCAAGAAACCTCAACAGTACATTAAATTTAATCTTAACCACGGGGCTAGGAGATTGATTGTCCTGCTCAGACTAGGAATACTCCCTGTAAAAGCTGTTACTTCTAGGTGGCACTTAAAAGAAAGCTCTATTTGTAATCTGTGTAATGGTGGAGAGCAGGACTTAGAGCATCTATTGTTCACCTGCCCAAATGCAACAGTCGTTAAGGCAAGAAAAAGGTTTCTACAACCTGTCTATGTTAAATGTAGAATCAACTCAGTACATGAAATGATTAATCTATGTAAAGCTCCACCAAATGAATGTGTATGTTATAACTTTAAAAAAAAATTAAAACCATTTTTATCTTTGTATTAGCAACGAAAGCTTTTTAAACAAAACGGTTTAAAATTGACTATAGTGTACTAAATATTTGTGGTCCTCAGCGGAGAACCAAATAAAATAAAATACTCTTGGGCAGAAACTTGGGCACTCAGAATGTCAGTTAAATCTGTATAAAGCTGCTGACGAAGCAGGTGTGCTTCCATTCACAAGTAGAGCGGCGATTTTCGTTATGTAGTCTAAGCCAGTCCAAGACTTACTAGATCGGGCATCCTACTGTCCACATAATAAAAAACAGAATGCAAAGGTTCTCCCTCACCTCACCCGAACCAAAGTGGCTTCGGTTCAGGCAAGAGTACTTCCACAAATATTGGCAGACTTTTCATCTGATGGACACAATACCAATCAATAGCATATTCACAGCAGTGACCTCCATTAACATGAGAAAGTATTCAATAGCCTCTTTTGGAATTACCTCATTCAAATCCTTACAGAGATGGACTTCAGGAGAGATATCCGGATATGGATTAGAATATTATACTCAGCGTTGTGAACGTGTGGAGTGATGTCCTTGGTAGCTTGTCAGATGTTCAGGACAGGTACCCCACGTGCTAATGCAGTAAAAGTAGTATTCGCCCTGGGGGAGTGAGCCCACAAGCCCTCTGGGGGTTCATTCGTCACCAATGCATAGCATATTTTTATGCAGAGTACTATTGATATGAAGATGGTTCGTTTCTGCACAGCCTTGCACTTCTTCGTTCTGGTGAGCTTAATGAAGAGCTGATCGTCCATCCGGTGATCTTTGGTGTGAACAATATCGAATGACAGAGCTCTTTTTTGGCCCAAACAATGGAGTCTCTACTCCTCCTTCGACGAATGAGGTTGGGAATATAAGGCAGGCAGTGTAATCCTCTGGCCAATGTGAAAAGGGGAGGCCACCTCAGAAGAAAAGAAGCACGCATCCGAAGAACCAGATTCTCAGGGAAGAAGTTGGTGTATGGAGGCTAGACCGACAGAGCCTGAAGTTCACCAACCCTACTACTGTTCGATCTAATGTCCACCAGAAAAAACATCTTCAGATTCAGGAGCAACAGAGGGCAGCTATGCAGGGGCTTAAAGAAAGAACACACAAGAAAAGTAGGAACCAAACTGTAGTCCTATCGGGCCTTAACAAAGGGAGTAGGCATGAACAAATGTTACAAACCTTTCAAAAATTGAGTTACAAAAGGTGGCTTAAATAGGGAAGGTCGGTCTGGCAGCCACACGAACGCTGAGATGGCGGACAAATAACCTTTAAGGGAGCCCAGAGCAAGCCCTTGTCAGGCTAAAGAAACAATCAACAACAAAACCTCAGCAGGAGGTGCAGTAAGGGGTTCCACATGGCTAGAGGACCAATCCATAAACTTATTCCAACCGAAGGTGTAGACAGTTTTAGTGGAAGGATGTCTGATGGCCAAGATGACACAACATTCAACTGGGTGATTTTTATGGTATGTGGCGCTTGTGGACTTGCCTCACACTGTGTGTCAATTTCTATATTGTTTCACCTGCGGTGCTCAAAGAGGAGGAAGAATTCAGCCCTACTTCTCCAACCCAGATTCACTTGGATCAGACAAATAACCTGCACAGCTCTAGCACACGCAAAAACATTAGTACAATGGTAGAGAGTGAGAACCTTTGTAGTTCTTATATTTCTTTTTATTTTCGGCTCATTGGCCCCTTCCTCAGATTTTCAGTGTATACTTGCTTGCTCCACACTGGTGTGTGATTACACAACAAATTCAGTTTACAAAGACAATTAAAAAAAAATTTAAGTGCGCCAACACTGAAGTCGTGAGGCACTCCCTCTTGCGATGAAACACATGCTAGCTGGCTAAAAAAACAAAGGAAGAGGCCAATGAGCCAAAAAAAGGAAATATAAGAACTAAAACTTTTTCACTCTCTACCATTGTACTGATATTATTGCGTGTGCTAGAGTTGTAAAGGTTTACTGCCAAAATGACATCATAAACTTCAGGAGGGAAATCGAAAACCCTCAACTGTCACTACTCAATCTCCATGCGTGAATGTGGAGATATCACAGGTCGGGTGCAAGACTCTGCCCTGCTGTTGCAACAGGAGATCCTTCCAAAAAGGCAGCCTGACCAGAGGAAATATGCTCATGCTCAGCAGTTTGATATATACCATACTCTATGCCCACTCCAGAGTTATTAGGATGACTTGGGCCGTTAGGTCCTTATCTTCTTGAGAACTCGCCGCAGGAGTGGTGTCAGCAGAAAGGCATACAGGAGTCGAAAGAACCACTTGAGGCAGAACGTGTCTGAGTGAGAGTCACCTTGGAAACTCCAGCATGCAGAACTACTGACATTGCACTTACCCAATGGTGACTAATACATAAAACTATGGTTCTCCCCACGCTCAGAACAGATCTTACACCACCTCTGAATGTAGACGCCATTCTTGATCCGGGAGCTACTTACTGTTGAGTTCGTTCACCCTGCCGTTCAGAGACCCTACCAGGTGTTGTATGACCAGGAAAATGTCCTGACATTCCAGCCATGTCTAAAGGCACAGAGCCTACTGGCACAGGGTCCACGACACCACTCCGCCATGTTTCTTGCAATACTACATGGTGGTTGTTTTGTCCGTGAACACCTTAACCAGCTGTTTGCTAGATTGAAGGAAGACTTTCAGTGCCAAGTGAATCACCCTCAGCTCCAAAAGAATGAGTTGGAGCAGAGTCCTCTGATCTCCACCTCTCCCAGATGGCTGCCCCCAACCCGGGAGTGATGCATCTGTCACTGCTGTGAGCTCCGAGTGGGGAAGGGAGAGGGGTCTGCTGCTGACCCAATTGTGGTTTGTCAGCCACCACTGAAGATCTTTTGCACTCCCTTCTGATATCTGAACCAGGTTGGAGAGTTTTCCCTGATTCTGGGCCCACTGGGACTTCAGGTCCCACTGCAGAGCCCACATATGCTAGCAGGCATACTTTACTAGCAGGATGCAGAACGTCATGAGACCCAACAGCCTCATAGTCTTACCGAAATCCATGATAGAGGCCGAAACATTGGTATCATAGCCTGAATATTCCGAACTTGCCCCTACGGTAGATAGGCATAGAACTGCACCGTGTTCAGAATGGCTCAGTTTAAACGAATAGGCTGAGAGGGAGTCAGGTGTGACTTCAGCACATTGATAGTGAACCCGGCGATGCCAAACGTTCGCTGTGGTCTGGAGGTGGGTGCCAACTGTGTGGGGAAAGCCTGCCTTCAACGCCCAATCACTGAGGTAGGGGAAGACTGTCACCCCTAACCTCCACAGACAGGTTGCACCCATCGCCATTCCTTTTGTGAACCTCCGAGGCACGCTGGTGAGGCCAAACAGAAACACAGCAAGCTGAAAATGGTTGTGGACCATCGTGAACCACACGTAACACCTGTGGGCCAGCAGGACAGGGATGTGGACATAAGCATCCTGCAGATCCAGTGATACCATCCAGTCTCGATGATCCAGGGCAGGCAGGACCTGAGC
The DNA here is from genome assembly GCF_964263255.1 of Lissotriton vulgaris. Lineage (NCBI taxonomy): Eukaryota > Metazoa > Chordata > Amphibia > Caudata > Salamandridae > Lissotriton > Lissotriton vulgaris. The sequence continues at coordinate 1,225,259,465 of NC_141687.1, forward strand.
CAATGTGAGCATCTTGAATCTCTTTTTTAGTAAGTAGTTGAAAGGGCATAGGTCTAGTGAAGGGCGGAGGTCTCCATATTCTTCTTCGGCACCAAGAAGTAGTCGTAATAATAGCCACACCATATCCCTGGAGTGAGCACCCACTTGATGCTTCCTTTGGCCAAAAGAGCCTGCTGCTCCTGTTGAAGCAAGAAATGATGGTAGCATCGTTCCAGATCCAGAGGACCCAACTGGCATTGAGGACGATCACACTGATGGTAACCCATTGGGGGAATCTCCAAGTCCATGGAGCCCAAAGACACTTCAGAGGAGTCAGTGACCCAAAGATGGCATGCAGTTCATCATAAAATTCTTAGAGTGTTGGTGGGCGTTGCTACACCGCCAGGAAACTTAGGGTAGCGTGGAGCAGGCTCTGACACAGACTCTGCAGGTGGAAAGCAGGAGCGGGGCCTGAAAGCACAATATCAAGAAGGCGAAGTTGAAGAGCACTTTGACTTCTTGTACTTTTTTGACTTACCCGACTTCAATGAGTAAGTCTTTGAAAGGGAAAACAATCGGCCATGGGAATGGCACAGGAAAAAGCCCAAAGATCTTCTACAGGAATGAGAATGGGAATAGGAGCAGCAAAAAGACTTTTTCTGCCAAGCAACCAGGAGCTTCATCACCCGCTCGTGAATCGCCTTTTGGTGCATCCACTTGCACTTCATGCAGACCTTGTAGTCATGACATGACCTCAGGCACAAGAAACAAACAAGTGGGTATCGGACACAGACAGCTACCTGTGACAATCCCCACAAGACTTAAACCCTGAAGGTTTAGCAGGGGACATAATTCTTTATCCACACTGGGAGCAAAGCTCAAAAGTGTCAACAAAAAGTTTTTAAAAGTTGGCCAAATAGGGAACAAGGTAGCTCTCCAGATTCGCGGATGGTGGGGAACGAAAAGAACGGATGTCAGCTCGCTGGGGTGGTCCCTGTATAGGCATTGCAACATTTTTCTTGACGCAGAGCTGAACAATGCTATCTGCTGGTGCGTAGACATACTTGCTCAAGATTTTCTGGATATAGTCTAATGCCTGGCAAATATCCTATGGTGAGGAATCTGTCGATAGAAGTCTCTATCAGAAATATGCATTTCAAAAAAGTTGCTAAAAACTTGATAGACAACCACTAATGGAACAATTAATGGCAATATTTCTGCCAGCATTACATATGTTCTGGAAGCCCACCCTTTTGGCTATATGGAGCTCAATGTAATTTATTCAGATCACGGTTTGGATTGGCATGGCCTGCAAACCAGGAACAAATTTGACTGACAGAAGCGATCCTTGGAACACAAGGCGGCCATCCTAAGGGTTTGGTTTAGGATCAAACAAGCAAATGAGGGGTGTTTTAGAGAATTTTAAAAACAAGAGTTACACTCACACATGCTAGGAATAAAACACCCTGCCAAATCCTTGTAAGAGCAAGTTATGATAGCAAACAATCTTGGGTCTATCACCATCTTTTTTTAGGGTAGGTATATGCAGTATTTACGGCTTCGCTTTGACCTGTTTGACTTATGCGAGATTAAGCAAATGTGGAAATACAAACAATAAGATTATAGGTGTCAATTCTGCAGTATAACTGAAAATGTCTAGCTCATGTAATTTGTTGTCCAAATTTTACATGTAAGCACACAAGATTTTTATTTCAATCTATACGCCGACAATGTCTAGAACATAAAAGTTGCATACATTTAACTTCTGCTCAATGAAGAACAATATTTGGCTTGGATCATGACATGCCTCAGAGATCCTACCATGTCACCTGCTCCATATGGGTAGGGTTCTTGACACCTTTCCGAAGTAGCATGGGGTAGCACATCCAGACACCTTCGATGTTTTTAGTGGACACAAGGACTTTGCACTACATGCATGATATGGCCGGGAACAGGTTGGAAAAAAAAGTCCCCTATGGCAACCAATTTGTCTTAAACTCAAACCCTTTGCAAGATGAGGCTGAAGATTAGGATCCAGGTCACTGTACTCTGCAGGGAGGTGTACACCACATAAAAGCATAGGGATGTAAATCTCCATTTCGTAGCTATACCCACCAGTTAATTTTGCCAATGAAGTCAAGTGCATGCCCTGTGCGTGGGTACAGTCTGGAACTACACCCACACTGTTACGAGTCGTCAAACCCCACCACATTGCCCCCGCCCCCAAGGTGAAAGGGAGCCTTGAGAACACACTCAAAGGAAGGTCCAACTTCTGCGTCAAGTTAGTCTACTGTGCCATGCCTTGCATGAGTGCTTTCGGTGTCCCAGTGTACCTATACACATTTTTGTTGTTAGTGGGGAGCAAATCCCCTTGTGCAAACAGAAGAAGTGCTTCCAGTACATGAATATGAATCGAAGTGAGGGTAAATAAGCTATGAAGGATTCAACTCTTAACTCCTCTCGAGGGATCCCTCGATGCAAGACATTGTATTTTGCTGAAAGGCGTATATTTAGCATAAAGACAAACGTGATGAGAAAGCTACAATTTGTGTGAAATCTAGAATCTTTTTCACTTTCCAAATTCCTCACCTGGTAATTCCTGACTCCGTCCCAGCATGCAGTCTGATGAGGCTGAGCCTTCAAATCTTCAATCCCAAACTGTCCAATCAAAAAGAACTGTGATTAGTTGTGCAACATCCAATTAGAGCCAGGACATGGGCAGGGACGTATTTGCAGTGATGCCACACAATGAACATTTAAGCTGTAGGTACCATCAAAAAAGTAGTAAATAATAAAAACATCAGCATAATTTCAATCAAAAAGTAATTAGTTATCCCAGGACGAGCTGCTTGTACTGAGAAGCCTGATCCTCTAGACTGATGTATTGTTTTTCATGTTGGGAACTACACTATAGATATCTTTGTAGAGGAGAATAAGACCCTTTTAAAAACCCTGATGTTTACCTCCTAAAGCCCAGTTCAATATGAAGAGTGATGGTACTAGTATTATCAAGATGCCTCTGCATATTTTGTTTAAAACCGTTTTCATATCCGAGACAAGCGTGGTCCTACTATCGGCCAGTGTCTCCCTCTAATAAGTACTTCTACTGATGTGCCATCACATATTTCTTTCAACAGTTTTTTTTCGGCTCTTAATCTGGAGAAAATTAACTCCTATTTTGATAAAACCATTCCTTTTTATTAAACCAACATGGGCTTGTGTATCCATTGTTCTTTATCACACGATGATAAACGTCTTTTCCCACCATTCCTTGTAACCACTATTCGACTCAGTTGAGTGTGCCACTTGGGGCACCAATATAGATATTTCAAACTCTTTCATATCCCCATATTTTCCCCTGTAAATATAGCTGTGGTCTAGGCTTTACATTTAGGTACCTCGATGGCTGGCTAAGTTGCCCCACTTTTTTTTTTTACACACAAATATTTATTGATGTTTTACGGACATATGATCACAGGTTACATGCATATTCATGTTTTGCGCACTTGAAACAATCATTTTAGCATACATTTATGTTTTTACTTGCTGTTCATGCTTATGTGTACTGCATGATCGTAAACATGATGTCAAATCATTTCAGGAGTCATATCCCTATACATTCAATTGGCGTTTCTCTTGATGAAGCAGGACTAGATTTAAAATTGTATATTAGTCTGTTTTTGTGAACCTGTAATCCAATAACCGTGCCTCGTAAATATGAACTGTATATGACAACCTAAACTGGTATTTTATTGGCATGGCATTTTCTTTTAAAATCTAACCCACCTACAAACATACTTGGTCGGTCTGGGTGGATTGGTACATTTGTATATTATAGAGAGGCCATTAACTGAAGGAGAGGGAGGAAAGGACTGAGACAGACAACAGTTCAATTCAGGCGTTGCCGTGTCGCCCCACTTCCATATTTTGAAACAAATTTAAGTGTGGCTCTGTATCGATGGCACAAGAGGTTATTGTTTTTATCCATGTGGTTTGCCAATTTGGTAGTAGAAGCAACTATAATTCTAATTTGTCGGACACGCTGTCCAGCTTCATGCCGTTCAACAGCATATTAGATTTTAAATATTTGTTTATTGACAAACGTTTTTTTTTCCTGGTGCTAATAGTAGGATCTAATAGGCAACAAAAGTGGGAGAATCTGTTTAATACTTTTTGAAGGCCTAAAGGTGTGTAAGAAATTAGATGGGAGTCATCAGCTAATGGTCAAGTTGGTATCGTAATCACACAAAGAACCGGAGTCACCAACAACGTTGGCTAAATGAGTAAAACGCCACTTTGTTTAAAGTGACAATACAGTAATAGCAGCCTTGATTATAACCTTTGGTTACTGAAACTGACTCAATTGCCCCACCCCTTGTATCCCTTAAATTTTGCAAGCCTTGCGATCATATGATATTGCGCGGGTCATGGAAAGGAGCAGTATCATACAGTATCTTTCACAGTTTGCCGCTAAAAATACTATCAAATCAAATGTGGACTTCAAGACAACACTGAGATGTATTGTAAAGTTCTCATTAAGGCAGCATATTTCTTAATGAAGAGATGGTAAAAAAAGACCTAATGTATGGTATTAATTATCCTCCTAAAGCCAGTCTGATCTCGGCTCTTCAGAGCACTACAACTTTATTGTTTACTTTAGGTTCATGAAATAATGAAAATAAAAAAACAATAGGAGTGTCCACATCTTTAAAATGCATATTAAGTGTAACATGAAGCACTGGCTATTTCCAGATCTAATAGCTAGCAGGAAAAACCTTTTACAGGTTTATAGATTTGTTTATTTGCAATCCAGAAACCTTGTTGTCGACATATTATCCAGTGGTAATGAATACTCTAGATTGGTAACTGCTACTCCACCCAAATGACCACCACCTTTAACATAATTTAACATAGGAATTATAAGCTTGACTAGAGTGACTAAACTAGACAGATTAAGGCAGATGTGAACAGATAAGTGGTTGCTTTCTGGAGGCAACTCTCCAAAGGAAGCAAATGGCTTCACATTTACATCCATTGTAAGCCATTCTTGTTGAGCATGCACCCTGGCTAAATGGGTAATTTTCAAAAACCAATAGGTATTCGGATTGTTCTATTTAGCATTCATTGGAGCTTCAATATTAGGTAGCTGGACACAAATAAAAAGACTTCCATACAATAGATTTGGGAGATCACCAAAGTCGAAGTCTGGACTCCGTGGTTAGCACAGTGCCCTATTTAGATATGGTATATAAATGATGATCAGCCGTTCAGGTGAGAGCTTGGATCGGTAATTCAAAAGAATCTTTAACTAAAAACTATCCATATAAATCTTTATATGGATTCTGCGGCAGGAGCAGTTGGCTGGCTCGAATCAGGTCACAAACTAAATGGTAGTCAGTCTAAATGTATACTGCCTAAAAGCAGAATCTCCATTTACTCACTGTTTGAGAAAAGCCAGCTGCCTTTCATCCAGGCTATCACCAGTAGCTGACAACCCTCTATCCATTTAGCTTCTTGAGCATTTGTATGCAAGTCTAAGATCTAGTTATTAATGACATTCCGATTTTAAACAGAGTGGACAGAGAGCATGAGATATATACAATATTTTCACAGCAACATAATTAGAGCTTGATATGATTCTGGCACCTTTTTGCAAATGTATTGTTTAGTAAATCACAATAATGAGTATTTGTTAATGAAGTACTAGTGTCAAGATTTTATGTTATTGTTATATGAACTCTACCAGTGAAGATTAGCAAAGACGCAACTTTTATGTTCTGGATCCCAACTTTGGGCATTAGACTTTATACGGGTGAGTGTGCAATAATGCACAGAAAACAAAAATATTTCACTTTAAGAAACAATGCAGGAAACTCCTAGCAGCACAGTTGAATGCTAAAATTACTTCTAAGAGGGTTCAATAACCCCTAGATGTGAAGGGAGAGGTCATTATAGAAGACACTGCTACTGTATTAAACTTAAGGAAATTCTGTGAGTCCTTGTACCAGAGAGAATAAACACCACCGCACGTATAAATTACTGGAGGCCAGGAAAACTGACCTAGGTAAATCCATCACCAAAAACTAGGTCATTTCTGCTATTCAAACAGGTAAAGGCACCAGGGCCGGATGGATTCACAGTCGTTTTCAATAAACATTTCTGTGAGAACCTAATTCTATCCTTACGAGATTGTAGAACAGCTTTGGAGATACTCAAGAGATCATGAAAACAATAAAAGAAGCAAACTTAGCACTTATTCTGAAAATTGGGAAATAACCAACACTATGCACCTCTTACAGATCCATATCCTTGTTAAATATAGATATAAAGATCTTCAACATTCTAGCGATGAGATTAGGCAATCTTCTGCCAGGTCTAATTAACAGCCAATCTACCTTTATCCCAGGTCAACTGCCTCACATCCTGGAAAATACCCAGAGGGTGTGCAAGATTGACCTAATGCTCTAATTGAAGGCTGAAAAGGCGTTCATCAGAGTGGCCTGGATGTTGATGGAGGGACTCATCGGGGCATGGGTTTTGGTAACTACTTTTTGAATTGGGCAATGGATATTTACCTGTCACTAAGGGCCTGTATCTGAGCCAACAGACTGACTTCAACTACCTTCAAAATAGAAAGGAGCTCCAGATAGGGCTGGTAATTCTCCCCACTTATCTTGGCGCTCACTATGGAACCCCTGGCCAAGGACATTAGGAACAGAAAATAAATTAGAAAGGTGTTGATGGGATGGGCTGCCCATAAACTAACCATGATTGTGGATGACGTTTTGGTGTCAACATAATAACCTGTTGAATCCTGCACCCACTCCTGGAGCAGCTGGAAAGATATAGATCTGCCATGGGATTTAAGGTCCGTACAGCAAAATCTGCCGCCCTCTGCTAAATCCCCAAACGAGAAAGCAGTATTGCAGACAATATGGAGGCAAGACCATAAACATCTTGAGAATTTAATAGGATCATTTCATTCCCCAAACAGTCAAAGTCAACTATGCCCAATTACAGAAAGATTTACAAAGGGATTTTTAAAGCTGAACACATCAGAGCCACTCTTGCTTGAGATAGGTAGCTACATTTTTTTTTTGATAACCAACTTTATTGAGATTTATTGACAGGAAAAAAACAGCACTGGTCAGTTCTTCCCAAGCATGATACATTAACTTTGCAGTCACATTTGGTTGTATACGATACACACTGTGGTCTGTGCCGACTGGAATTCTCATACAATGACAGAATTCCCTTTACCCGACCTTACCCAACCATTTGCCCCACACCGACCAGGCTTGGCTGGACATCCCCAGGCTACGTACAGTGGCATTTCTTGTGCCGCACACCACTCAATGCCTCTGTGCCATTTGACTACACTAGGTGGGGTAGGGTTTTTCGATGCGGCCGCGATGTCTCGGTTGGCCACCAGAATGGCAGTACCCAAAAAGAGTTTGTCCGCCAGTAACCCGTCTAGGCCGTCCATGACTCCCATGAGCAAGTTCAAGGGACTGCGTGGTACCTCCCATCCCAGAACGTCACTCAGGTCGAAGATCAGTGTCTCCCAATATGGGATGAGGTGGGGACATACCCATACCATGTGGTAGAAGTCTGCCGGTTCTGACCCACAGCGGGTGCAGGACGAGGTGGCCAGCAGCCCCGTTCGGTTGAGGGGACATGGGGTGAGGTATGCACAATGAAGATAGTACAGTTTGACCATACGGCGCCTAGCTGAAATGGTAATTGTTTGAGCCTTCAGGGCATCATGCCAATCCTAGTCTTCTAACGGGCCCAACCATGCCTCCCATTGGTGTTTTAGCGAGTTAAGTGTGATTGGGCTGTTGTTGGTCAATGAGCTGTAGATTCTCGATATCCCACCGTTTCCAAGATTACCCATCTTGATTTGGGCCTCCAGAGAACTGAATTCTGGAAGCGAAGTGCCTGTGGGTATGTGCGAGGTCAGTGCCTGGCGAAGCTGTAGGTATTTGTAAAACTGTTGGGTATTTGTAAAACTGTGAAGAGAGTAGATGTTCTGTAGGTCTTGGAAAGAATGTATGCGGTCCCCTTTCCATCTGTCACAATACTGTGATACACAGATTAGGTCCCATTTCTTGAAGCCTTCCAATGTGCCCACCTCCCTAAGCCTAGCGCTGTGCCACAGAGTTTAGTGTCCCAGTGTATATAGCGTAAGGCGAAACGCCAAGCAAGTAAGACCGCCCGAGTCACTGGGGGCAGTGCAGTAGGTATTGGGTCATTGCCTGGATCCGGGACAGTCCCAGCCCCTCCAGTTCAACCGTGTAGGCCGGGTTGGACCAGCCACCATTGACCCAGTCGTGCAGGACTAGTAGGCGAGTTGCCAGGTAGTACAAGTAGAGATTGGTCATACCCATGCTTCCATCAAAAGGCAGTATTTGGCAGTGGGCAAGGGCCATACCCAACCTCGAATTGCCCCAAAGGAACGTTGTGGCAAGACTGTCCAGCTCCCTGAACCATCTTCGCAGGAGATGAAACTGGGTGTTCTGGATGATATACGGGAAATGAGGAGGATCATCATTTTCAACAGGGCAATTGTCCCCAAGGGGTTGACTGGGAGATTTTGTCAACCACGGAGGGCCTCTTTGGTTTTCTTGACTAGCGGGATAAGGATGAGTGACCATGCCAGGTCTGGGAGCAGCGCGACCCAAATACCGAAGTACTTAAATGACTGACGTCATATGGGGAGGGTTGACTGCCAGTCAATGCACTCCCCTGATAAGTGAAAGGGCACTAAAGTCGATTTGGCGGGGTTCTGACACCTGCTCAAAGGTGCGGAGGAGCTTTAGGCATCTTGGGCCTGACCATGCTGGGTCAGCTAGGAAGAGCAGGACATCATCCACGTAAAGAGCAATTCAGTCCTCATGCGAACCCTGCCATCTCCATCCCTGGATTTGTTCAGCCGTCCGAATGAGGGACAATAGTGGCTCCATCTCGAGGGCAAAGTAAAGGGGTGATATGGGACATCCCTGCCTCGTCCCTCTTCTGATAGGAAACATCCCAGAAAGGGCTTCGTTGATGAGCACCCGTACCATGGGTCTGTAGTACAGGGCTCGGACCAAGTGATGGAAGCGATGGATTAGACCTGCTGCGCTTAGCATGTCCTCCAGGTATCGCCAATCGACTGTATCAAAGGCTTTCTCGAAGTCAATCAGCAGGAGCGCTAAATAAGGGGAGAGTAGATGGCGGTGCGCTAGGGCCAGATGAAGGCGTCAAAGGCCATATCTCAAACTGCGCGAGGGCATGAAGCTGCACTGATCTGGGTGGACAAGTTTGCAGAGGACTGGTCTTAGTCATTGGGCTAGGATCATAGCATATATTTTAACTTCTGTATTTATTAATGAAATTGGACGATTGTCTGAACAGGATGATGAAGGGGGATGACGACCACAATTGCTACATCCTTTTCTTTTTTCTTGGCATTTAGAAGACTTACAAAGTCAACAGTAAATAAGAAAATTGACCGTTGCACAACAAAATCCATTTGCCAGCCTAAGCACAAAGATAGACATTTTATGATACTTACAGTACATGCATTTAGTCAATCTGGTACGATTTTAAATAGTCGGCTAAATATATCCAATAATCTCTGGGCCTTGAGCTCGCAGGCAGTTCTTCCTCATCCGTCGAGAGGTGCTACATCCGTTTCTGGTGGGAATGCCCCTGTCTCTGCTACTTCGGCATAGAGGCCATGGAGGTGGGGTATTAGTATATCTCGGTATGAGGCGTAATACTCTTATGTGAAGTCATTTGGCCCAGGCGTCTTTCCGGCAACAACCAGGAGATGGCCTGTCCTATTTCCGTCCGCGTAAGGGGGAGGTCTAGACTGGCCGCTTCGGATTCAAGGAGCCGGGGGAGTTGGATCACCCCTAACCCGGACCGGACATTGCAGGAGCTGGGGTGTCGGGCCGCTGAGTAAAGCCGAGAATAATAGTCGGCGAAGGCTTGGGCGACGGAGGTTGGAGCTCAATGAGTGACGCCTGAGGTCTTGGATCTCTGGGACTATACGCTTCACCAAGGAGTAAGATGTCAGCCTATGGAGTATCTTTCAGTTTTTGTCTCCCCTACCATATACGTGGGCATTTGAGGACCTCCACAGCAGTTTTGCAGATTCCAGTAACAGTTGTTTGATTTCATCTCTCTAGCACGAGCTGCCTCTTTACCCTGTCACGTGTGATTTCGGATGAGGCCTGCTCCAGGCGGGTCGCTTGGGCTTAGAGGAGGGGGAGTCAGCTATCCTGCGACACTCGTTTGACTTTAAGCTATCCTCTAGCAAAGCTTTAGATGGTGGCCTTGCTGGCCTCCCAGAGAGTGCCCGGGGAAGGGACTGTGTTTTGGTTAGAGAGAAAGTATTGTTGAAGTTTGTCTCCAACCGCCTTTCGGAATTTGCAATCTTTGAGGAACCAGGCGGTCAGCCTCCAGATGGGGCGTAGTGTGCCCGCAGGGTCCCCTAGTATGAGGAGAAGTGGCGAGTGGTTTGAGATGCACCGGGAGGATGCTAATGTCTGAAACACTTCGGCACTCCGGGCAGGCATGAAGACCATGTCGATAAGTGTGTGGTGCACCATGCAGGTGTGAGTATATTGGGAAGTTCTGGGGTTCCATTTCTTCCAGACGTCGCATATGCCCAGGTGTGCCGCCCATTCTGTCAGTCTCTTTGCACATAGGGTCGTGTTTGGGGAGGGTGTGCCTGTGATGTCTAGGTCTGGCTGCATAACCAGATTGAAGTTGTACCTGATCACAGTCAAGCCCAGGGGTAAGGAAGATCTACTGTCGCTAGGAGGTTTCATGGTGGTTGTTAGGGTAGCCAGAGGGACGTAAAGTGACACTAGGTTGATGACCGCTCCACCCAATGTCCTGGTCAGGGCCAAAAAGTGGCTGTGCGGGTCTCTGGTCACATTAGTAGGTACGAAGGGGAGGGCGTGCCTAAGAAGGATTGCTACCCAATGCTAGCCATGTTTAAAACCAGAGTGCCAGACCGTCAAACCCATGTCTTGTGCGGAAGGGACAGTGGTTACCCATAACGTTTTTCTCTTGGAGCAGAAGGGCGTCGGAAATGTGTCTGTGGGTGCATCTCTGGACTGCCCTGCACTTAACCCTGTCTAAAATGCCAATGGCGTTCCAAGATAGGACTCAGAGGGTTCCCCCTTATATGGTGTATACGCCATGGTCGGCGTATGGACCCAGGAGGCACATGATGCTGCTGGCCTGGAGGGTCGGCAGGTCAGTGGGTAGGCATGTGCAGAGGCCTAATCGTCTGGCACGAGAGCCGTGTGTGTGCTTGTTCGGAGTGAGAGATTGAGTGCTGCAGTTGTTTAACGAAGATAAAACAGAACGTGGGACAATGGTCCCGAACCCTCCCCCCTACCCTATACTTCAGGAATGGAAGCATCTGTCGCACTGATAAGTGGTTTTAACAGAACTAAACTACAGAGCTTAGTATGGAAGCTGCGTGGTGGACCGCTCCATATATCAGGATATATTAATCTCAACGATTGAATCCAGTTGGATACATCGGCACTTCTGGACAGTTCAGCCTGGTTTTCCAGGTAGTTTCCACTCTGCGCATATCAGCTAGGATTCTGGTCTGTTTGTCTTTAGAATGTCAGGTTTCGGGAGAGATTAGTGTCTGTGGACCCAGTGTTAGGACTGGCAGCAGCGGGCGATGCAGACTGACCTCTTCAAGCACCTCGACCCCTGCGGGAGTGGGTGCACCGCCTCCGGGACCCGGGGCTCGCAGGCGGCACAATGCCAGATCGGGGCAATGGGGGTGCGGCCGCCACTCGGGACCGAAGAGGGTGCTCCTCAGTCAATCAGGACTCGGCCAACTAAGGTGATTCAAAGAAGTGGGTTTTGTCTTGGAAAATGACTCAGAGGCGGGCAGGGAAAAGTAGCATGTATTGGAGGTTGAGTGCACATAATTTTTGCTGGACCTCTGTGTAGGATCGCCGCTGGGCCTGTACTTCCCTGGTGTACTCTGGGAAAATCATTGTATTGTGTCCTTGATAGGTCAGCGTTGCTTGAGACCGGGCCATTTGTGGGATTGTATTCCTATCCTTAAAATTGAGAATCCTACAAATGATTGGCCGGTGGGGGGCACCCGGCAGTGGCTTGGGTGCCAGCGATCGATTGGCCCACTCCACTGCAAACCATGCCCACATAGCACCCTCTGGTATCCAAGACACGATCCAGTTCCCAATAAGGGTCACCATTTGGCCATGTTCTTGCCTTTCGGGAAAGCCCACAAATTGGAGGGTGTTGCGCCTCGTTCGGTTTTCTGCATCTTCGGCCCTCTTATGCAGTTCCTTCGTGTGGGATCGAAGTTGCATGACTTGTTCTTTCAACTGGTGTACTTCGTCCTCAACCGGGAGAAGGACGGGATTCGGCTTCAGATATGCCGGCCGTGGCATTGGGGAGGTCTTGCCTTATGAGGGCCATGTCAATTCGCACCTTGCCTATTTTGTTTTCAACAGAAGCCTGCGAACAGCGTATGGCCTGGAGCATTGCCCCTTCTCGGAGGGGATTTTTCTCGCTGATGGCTTCGGCAGGTCCGGGCCGTTGTAGTGTATTGGTCCATTCTGATTTGTGTCGTGGGTGGCTTCGTTCCTCTCTCTTTCCCCATGATAAATGGAAGTTAGGGACGATAACTCTTCAGGGCTGTTCTGGGGCCACCTGGCCAGCCGCTGTTCGGAGATCTAGAACTGATCGTAGGCATGTCCCCTGTCAGTCATGGGGGTTCATATCTGGATCTCTTCGGAGAGGGGGGCGTTCGGTCGGGTGCACCTTTCGCACCTTCAGACGAGCGGAAGCCCCCTTGGTCGCCCCCCCGGGGAGGAAGGCCAGGGCTTCTGAGAACCCCGGACTATCAGCCGATGTGTGCGTTCTCTGGGGAGGGGAGCTCCTGACTAGCAACTCTCCTGTTTCTTCCTTCGGGTGGTAGTCTTTCAGGGGGTGCTGAGGGGGAGGCATTCTTTTTACTATTTCCTCTCAGATCTTCTCCTTCATTTGAGATAGTCTCACATGGACGTGGAAGGTCTATTGGTCTTGTTTTGTGGAAGAGCCAATACTAAGCTAGACCTGGCTTCTCCCCGGGGGGCTGGAGATGTCGTCCTCCCTTTGGCTGCGTCCAGGCCACTGTGTCTGGTGCCCTCTCCCTTTCTTCGGTCTTCATCTGACCACACCAGGGAATGGGGGCTCCTACCTCCGGTGTAGCATTATTGCTGTTGTGGGGCCAAGTGCCTCTCTGTAGAGTGCACCCAACCAGACTACCGGATGCCTTCTGGTTTCTTCCTCGATGGTTCCTTGTCCACCACCAGTGCGGGTTCCACGCTGCGCGCCTAGGGGAGGCACGTTGGGGGGCTACATCTATTGCAGGTCTCTCCTTGAGGCCGCCCCCAGGGCAGCTCTGCGTCTGCTTCCTCGAGGTGTATTGGGACTTAGGGTAGTGTATTCAGAGCCTCAAGATCTCCTCCCAGGCTTGCACCAGCGCTGGGGAAGCAGGGGCCCACTTTGTAGCTCCCAAACTATCCTCGGATTGGGTAGCAGACACTGTCTGGTGCGCCAGTCCTCCTGCGCTGCAGTGGGAACAGGTATGGGCCCATGTTTCTCGATCACGTCCAGGCCGGACACTCATCGGTGTCGGATAGCGGATCGGGGGCTCCTGGACTCTGCGCCGGTCCAAGGTCTCTTGGGGGGGGTCCTCCGTGTCCCGCCGAGGTCACTCAGAGTTGCAAGGCAGGCTCCGTCGCCTTGCTGGCCTGTCCCCTCACCCTACCTGCTCTCCACCCCTTCGAGGCGTTTTCAGTGTCGGGCAGGGTGGGGGGAAATTAAAAATCAGGATGAAATTTCTTAACCCCTTGCGTGCTGCTGTCGCGAGCACTACCTTCGTAGTGCTGCGCACGTCCAACTGCCGACACGGCCATGCCCGCGCAAGGAAACGCCCACTCCGCGGCGGAATTACCGCCGTGGTTAACGGGTTAAATAACTGCATTTGTCAACATACATTTGTTGTACAATGCTAATATTTGTCAGTGGATGTACTGTTATGTAATATTTGGCAACTTAAATAGCTAAAACATGACAGACATCAAAGTATGAGTGCGCATCTATCATTTAAATAAATATGGAAATGTGGTTTTACAACTACTTTTATACACAAAACACAAAATAAATATAGATAAATACAGATAAAATGGCCCAAAAATAAATATGGATAAATACAGATGGAAATATTAAAAAAAAAAAAATACCATAAAACCGGGAGCCCTAATTATAATCATCTACCACATGAGACACAGGGGTTTTGTGGGACACAGTGGCAGATGAGAGGGTTGACAACATTTCCATCACCCTTCAGACTGCTATATTTCCAACCAGAGTTCACTCCGGGCCAACTGCAAAAACACATTTCAAAAGTGGAAGGAAAATAAATGTGTGATGGTATTGTCCATATTTTTAAATTGCAGAATCAAACAATTTGAGCATCTCTAACGCCAATACAACCTCCTGAAACAGAAAGGGTGTCCTAATTCCAGGTGAAACACAGGGTCCTTTAGCACAGGATTTGAGAAGAGGCCCCAGGGCAACGGACTACTTTTAAGAAATAGATAAAAGGAGTCATTAACAACAAACACATCATGACAGCCATTTGCAAACACCCGTTAAGCATAACCCACGCCACAAGACATCAGCTCAAATTAATTGAAAGCAGGAATTGAGAAGGACTCTAATAGGTAGGGAATGGGAGAGGCTACATACAGGGCAAGAACAACGGCATCTATCTGTAAAATAAGAGAAACTCAATATAAACTCCTAACCTATTGGTATAGAACCTACAAAGAATAGCAGAATGTGATAAGTTGACAAGGAACACATGTTGAAGATTTAGAGCAATGGGCACCCTCTCTCACCTGCTATGACACTGCCCTAACCTGAGTCAGAACTAGGAGAAGATTATTAGTGAATTAGAATCAGAGAGGCAAGGACCTGATCCATGCAGCAGCCATATCTTCACACCTCAACACAAAGATCCAATCCCCAGAATCTCCCTCTGGACCTCCAGCTATCTCCTCTCCCTCACATGGCACAATGGTCTTGGCAAGCAGGTGGGCGCTGGTGTTCCAGGCTCAGGTGGTCTTGAAGTCCCCGCGTGATATCCCCTCATTTTGGTGGGGGCCTCGAGCTCCCCTTTTTTTAGTCCATTTTCAGACACCAAATATGATTTACAGTCTGAGTCTTTGAAGTTTTTGTTAGAAGTCCGCTTCTTTTTGGATTTCCCTCCTCTGCCCTCTCTTCTCCCAGAAAAAAAGTCTGTGACAGCAGGAGCAAAACCAAATCGGATAGCCCCACAACACAGGCCATGGCAGGGAGTATAAACTCACACCTGGATGTTAGCCACAGTGATATGAGTAACAAAAGGTTACCCCAGTGCCTCAGACGTAATCTTTATGATTATCTTATCAGACCCATTTCCTTCCTGGGAGAGAGGAGTCAGATCCCAGGCCCCTTTCCCCTGACCTCTCTCTGTATCAAAGCGCACACTTTGAAGTGTACTGAAGAACTTGGCTCTCTCTTTCCTCCAGTGCGTCTCAGCCAGTTTACAGGCATGCAGCAATCTACAAATCGGTCTGAGGGGATTCCTCTACAATCTCTCCTCATGTTCCTCCAGTCAGCCCTTGTTCTCCCAAAATGGAACCCAGAGTCTTCCAGGTATTGTAGCATTCACAGGCACATATAAACCCAGCACATACATATTACATCACTTCACACCAAACCGATGTAGCCCAACAATGAATTAAGCACACATCAGCAAAACGTTGAATGAGTGAGCCTCTAGACCTCATTCAAGTGACACAGGTAAACAAAAAGACCTGTTCACTCTTACTGATCACTATATGGTATGCTCCCACCACATCGCTCATGTGCTTAAATCCTGTTAAAAGCAGTGGCCTTTCACCACTATGAAGGTAGCACTCTGGGGGCCCCTTCTAGTCCAAAAAGATCACCGTCCATGAGACAGACCTATGTAGCACCGCACACAAATGATGTGTGTTCGCCCATGAGAACAAAAATCAACATTAGGGTTCCAAACATCATTCCAGCTACGGCACTCAGGGCAGAGGTGCACGTCCATCACCATGCGAGGGACCTTTCCTTTCCAACAAACAGTTAGAAACTAAACTAAAGATATGTTCTCTGTTACATTTGCATGTGTTAATGGAAAGGACTGTATTTCTGTTTTCATCTGAATTATGTAGAATAATGAGACACAGCTGAAGCTTTTTGTCAGCACAACTTGTCCAATTACGCAATGGTTCTCAGTCTGGCATCCTTACTTGATACCTTCAAATGGACAAAACATAGAATATTTACTGACAATGTAATAGCCCTCTGCTGCAGGAGTGTGGAAAAGCGAGAGAGAAAAAGACTGCAACCCAGTAGACTTCCGAGTACATGAACCAACCAAGTAGGCACTGGAGCTTTGGGTTGGGCTAATCCTTTTTGAAAACTGCTTGATTTTTAAAAATTTGTATTTATCTCAGAGAGGTATTACACCCATTGCTTATTCATTATACAACGTCAATTACTTCCTTTAACATCATAATTAATTTCCTATTTTAAAAAGAGGTTCAGGTAATGACAGATCAAAAATAAATACAAAATTAATTGTACCCCAGTTTTTCATAGTCCTGGTATAGTTACCCTACCCCAAGCAACCAATTTGTTATTGGGAACCACAGTTTCTTCCCCCACCTTTTGACCTGATGACCCTTACATTCGTAAAGTGCTTGTTCCAATTTATAGATGGCAATTAAACGGGCCAACCACTCATGGAACTCAGGGGGCTCAGAGTCCTTCCATCTGGTGACAGAGATAAATACAATACCGATCTGGCCTCGGTCCAGCCCTATACTGTTATCATGCCCCACCATCATAAGCGAGGGGGTTAGGCCCACACCTCTGCCCAAAATCTTCTCCCAAAATGTTTCCAATCCCCTCTTTAACGGGTCTAACTTGGAGCAGCCATAAAACATATTGATGCCTCTGCTGGCCCGATCCCACACATGGGCCATTTATCATCCCCCCTTTTACCCCAATTGAATAGTTTGGCAGGGGTTAATCTAGGTTAAAATAGTCTTCAAATGTGGCACCTTTAGGTTAGCTGATAGAAGCATTCTTTTTGCCAGCATCAATGACATATCTATATCTATATCTTCATTTTCTAATTGGCTGGCCCATTTCATCTCAGTTTTCTCCATATCATCAGGGGCTTCCTCCATCATAATACCATAAAACCATATAAATGTGTTTTTTTCAGATAGATCCCCCCCAGAGTCTCAAGCAATAAAATCTTTGCACTTGAAATCACCTGCCTCCATTTACAAAATAATCCTTTAAATTGTAGGTATTTAAAATAATGCCTGTCGGGGATTCCTTTCTCTCCCTGCAAGCCGGGAAAAATATATAGTTGATCTATTGCCTGAATCTCTCCCACTATCCTCAAGCCAAGCTGTTCCCATTGTTTCCCAATAGCATTGTAGAACGCCGGGGGGAAAAAGGATGATCCCCAAATAGGTGTATACCTTGTAAATTTCCCAATACTCAAGTGTTTTGGGATTTTACCCCAAGTTTTCCAGGCGTCCCTAATGATTTTGAATTGTACCTTTTTAAAGTAACTGGGTTCAAGCTGGCGAAGCAACAGTGCTCTAGCACCTTCCCCAAGTGCCAACTCAAGTCAAATTTTTGGGAGACCCTCAGCCCCTACAACTCTGTCTCTAACCTTCCTTTTCAAAGAAGAGTATATTCATATACTGTAGTAGTGCTGCTCAGTGATAAAAAGTGAGATTAGGAGCGGCCCAACCACCCTGTGTTTGCGGCAAAGTAAGGAATTTCAGGGATCTCCTATCCATACCATATTGCCAAATTAAAGTACTAAATATAGAATCTAGTGCTTTGATTATTAACCCTTCAATTTCCAATGGGAGTGCCCTAAATAAGTATAGTATCTTGGGAAGCATTATCATCTTGAGGACGTTAATTTGCCCTATGATGGTCAGATGTAATGAATTCATCCGCCTGAGGTCCGATGCTATTTTATTGATCATTGGGTCAAAAGTAATTTCTGTGATCCGATCTACATCTGGATTAATCCTGATCCCAAGGTAAGTAGCCGTGGGTACTCGACGATTATCCAGAAAGATGATGTTTTCAGTGCATATTATTTGGGTCTGAGACTTATGGAGTAGGTACCCCGAATCCCTACCCAATATTATAGCCATGGCTTCTATTTTCTTTATTGCACTGTCTGGGTTAGATGTGAATACCGCAATGTCATCTGCATAGGCTAACACTTTGGTTTCGAACCCCTGAGTTACAGGTGTGATGATGGCCTGATTCTCTATAATCTGTTGATTAAAGAGATCAATGTAGAAGGCAAATAAGATTGGGGAGATTGCCAAGTACACGGTGGCCAAGGAGGGGTCCTTGTATCTAGCATTTATGGACCTCTCCTCGGCCTTCGACTTGGTCAACAGGTCTAAGCTATGGGAGATTCTAATTAACATGGGAATTGATGTAGACCTGGTGGCGTTTATAGCATCTATGCATCAGGACCTATTTGCTGCTGTAAGAGTAACCAAAGAGGGAAGATGCACGTCACGCTTTAGATCCCTTCGTGGCGTTAGGCAAGGATGCATACTGGCCCCCCTGTTGTTTACCATCTATATAAATGACTTAGGCAAACACTTAATTGGGGCAGCTAGTGACGTTCCGCGTGTAGGAGAAGTTAAGGTCCCTGCTCTCCTATACGCGGACGACGCTGTACTAATAGCACGCACAGGGGTATGCCTTCAAAAACTGCTAGATGCATTTGGGACCTTTATGGACCGGTTGGACCTGAGGGTTAATGCCTCCAAATCGCACACTATGGTCGTAGGTAGACAAGGGAAAAGGGCCAAGAGAGGAATAAAAACCTTTTTCTGTAAAGGGGAGATAGTATCGGGAGTCCCCGTGTTTCCATATCTGGGAGTCCTTTTTGACAGCAGGGGTACCTGGGGCCCACAGATACGCGCAAAAAGCCTAGCGGTCACTAGAACATCCATGGCCATCTTAAGCTTCGCTAAAAGGCTGGGCCATAAACCTATGAAGGCCATTATCCAGGTTTATAACAGCAAATCCCTTCCCGTGGCCTTGTATGGTGCCTCCTTATGGGGCTATGTACGCTTAGATAAAATTCAGGTAGCTGAGAATAGTTTTTTACGCTCAGTCCTGTCCCTCCCCCAATCCTCCCCGGTTTTTTTCCATTCATTCAGAACTTGGTATGGATTATATCCAGGACAAACTGAGACTGGCTCCACTAACATACTGGCTTAAGACCTGGTTAAACCCTGAATTATCGTTAAACCACATGATCATGAGGGATGTGATGAGTTTGGAACACAGCCACACGATACCATGGCTGGGGTATTTGCACAAATGTTTTAATGAACTAGGTCGCCCAGATTTATTCACCTCTCCCTTGTGTATCACAAAGCAGGATGTGAGTTTCATAAAAAAACAGTTTATGTCTAGGGCATACATGTTGCGAGAAGAAGTTGAATTATTTAAACCCTCTGTCCGAACGCACTACTTAACTCTCCAGTCACTTGCAATCGAGCCTTATTTATGTTTCGTCACAAACCCTTTTCACAGATTCTTGTTAACAAGATTCAGATTCAACATCATTCACTTTTATTTGGGTAATTTTAACAAATGGATGAATCCGGAGCTAGCACCACCTTGCACCTGTGACAATTTTTCTGTTCAAGACAGTTTACATTTTGTTATGTTTTGTGATTTCTTCTCCGCCCAAAGAAAAAAATACCTGCTACCAGTTCTAAGAGAAGCTGGCTTCTCCCAGGTGAGACCAGCAATGCTATATTTACAATCATTGGGCAACATCTGCATTACTTTTGCCATGGCCAATTTCCTGGTGGCAGCAACCAGAGCCAGAAGGAGCATGAATTTGGAAAACTGATGTATATAACGGGTCTTTTAAATATTTTAAATGCATTTATTTATTCAAATTAACTCGCTGATAAATGAAATTGTTTAATTCTTTTTTAACTGTAAATAATAATGTTTTTATGTACTTTGTATGATTTTATCAAATCGAATAAAGTTAATTTGACTGACTGACTGACTGATTGGGGAGCAGGGGCACCCCTGCCTTGTTTCCTTTGTCACTCTTATAATATCGGATTCTTTGCCCATCAGCTGGAGCTATGCATCTGGTGTCCATTACATTGCTTTAATTGCTGAGATGACCCGTGGGCCGAAACCCTTGGCAACCAAAACTCCCCAAAGGTATTCAAATGCCACCCGAGCAAACACCTTTTCCGCACCCAGGAGGATTATAGCCAGATTCCCGTTGGTTTCCTTGGTGATGTCAAACAGAGCCATGGCTCACCTTATATGATCTGTTGGGTCTTTACCAGGTATGAAACCATGCTGCCAAAGCGATACAAGACTGGCTATGACCCCCCGAAGGCGGATTGCTAGGATTTTTGAATACATTTTGGCATCCGCATTATTTAGAGAGATGGGTCTATACAAGGAAGGCCGGGTGGCTTATCTTTCTTTGGGACGATAACAATATTAGTGCCCCTGCAAAAATCTGGCAGGCTTCCAGTATATTGCACTCCCAAAAATAAATCCAGCAACAAGGGAGCCAGCTCCACTTGAACATTTTTGTAAAATTCCAATGGTATCTTATCCAGGCCAGCTGCTGTATTGCTATTTGCACCTCGTCCAATACCAATTCGGATTCCAGCTTATCTATCTCATCCCCACCCCTGCCTCCTGCCCTCTTCATTTTGAGACCTCACCTGCGGACGTTCCTGAGGGCCCTGTTCCTCCTCAGTGTAAAAGTCTTGATAAAATTTATGAAACACAGTAGCTATGTCCACTGGATCTGTATATGTTACCCCTCCGCTTTTTATTGAAGATATCTGGCGCTTTGCCAATTTTTGTCTAGTCTTTAGAGCAAGAAGTCTCCCTACTGTTTCCCCAAACTCATACCTCCCGGCCCTGTGAGTCTGATATCCTGCTGCTGCCCTCTGAGAATAATAGGAGCCTATCTCAGCTTTAGTCACAGTAATATCTTGCTGCATCGTAGCCATGTCCCCCCGAGCAACGTCTTAGCGAGATGTTCTTTTTCCGAGTCCCGAAGCTTGGCTCGCAACTGCTTACTCGTCAGCTCCTGTTGTATTTTTTGTGCGAGACAAAGCTGACCATCTCCCCCCTCAGCCCTGCCTTGAACGCATCTCATACCATATTGGGTGAGGCGCTATTTCTATTCGTATTAAAGAGAAATTATCCACTTTTTAAAGTGTCCAACAAACTCCTGGTCTACCAACAACTTCCAATCACATGTCTATTGGCATTGCTGCAATAGCATTTGCTCAATCTTTATCTCTAGAATCAGGAGATTACGATCTGACATTATTTTCGGCAAATTTCTATCCCTGTCCCACCCAAAATCCGGTTTGAGATAAAATAATCCAACCGGACAGGTTTCTTATGTGGGCAGGAAAAATAGGTGTACCCGGGGCCTGAAGGAAACTTACGAGTCCCATACATCCATTAATCCATGACTTTTCATAAATGATGACAAGGCTCTGTATACTTTGGGCTTCCGTCCTGGATATCTGCTTGACACAGAGCTCCCAACTCCTAAATGAATATTAATAAACTACTGACTCTGATGGACACTAAAATCAAAGGTGTGGTCAAACCCTTGGTTAGCAAAATAGATAAGTTAACTTCCGAGGTTAACCGACTGGAATGTCTATTACAGAAAACCATGGGAGAGATAGTGAAACTTCCGGAAAATGTCTCTGCCAAGTTAGAGGAATCTCTAAACAAATCAGTAACTACTGCTATCAGTGGACTCATCCCTCCCCCTGTATCAAACCCCCCAATGGCAAGTAATAGTACTCTCCCTGGTGATTCCCATATTGCCCCGATCCCTGCTCCTGTTGTTGAAGACCCATTCACTGAAAAAGGGACTTTCGAGCTTGTGGTTGAAGCATCCCCATTGGTACTTGTCCTTGCAAACGTTCCTCCCTTGGCTCAAGGTGAGCGGGAAACAACATCTTCTCTAATAAACAAATCCTTATCATGGCTAACCAACAACATGGTAATCACTCCCTGGGGAAAGCAGCAACTCTCTGAAGAGCTCGTCAATGCAAGAAGGGTACAGTGGATCGGGGACAGGGTGAAAAAGTTCAAAGGGGAGTGCGTCGTTCTCCACTTCTCTGACCCTGGGGTCTTGCCTAACATCCTACCTAACATTTTACCACCACAAAGGCGAACAACTTCAATCGTTCCATTAACTTTGGACTTCTTCTATCCTAGAAAGGGAAGTGGTCCAAACTCAAGTATTTTAAGAACCAAATGGAACATTGTGACCAAGAGGGGGAGAAAGGATGTTGCTTCAGTGGACTGGGGCTTGGGGTTGGAAAATCGTTTTTCTGCACTTTCTAACTTAAACGATTGCGATTGACAACCATCCACTTGTAATTCTATCCCCTTGCCCCTCTGTGACAAAAGTTCTTCTGATCTAGATTGTAATTTAATAACAAATAGCCCCCAGGGGTTTCTGATTGATGATCCACCAGGGCTACCTAATGTTATAACCATAAATCAGGTTACTGGGGGTGGGACGTCACACAAGCCTATTACAAACCCCTGTACTCTTATGACATCTAATTCAGGGAATCTTTTGTCATGGAATGTGGCTGGAATATCTTCCAAAATGGACAGCGCTGACTGGTTTGAATTTATTAACAAGTACGACCTTTGTATCTTTCAAGAGACTTGGGCGTGTGAACCTACTTTTGCATTGGGGTACGTAAATGTTCATGTTCCTGCTATCAAGGGACCAAAAGGGCGGCCGATGGGGGGCCTTATCATATGGATTAGGCAGTCTTTAAAAATTGCTGTAAAATGTGTGGAACTTGACCAAAAAGATATCCAGCTTATCAGATTGACTAGTGATCTACCCATCTCCATTGACATTTATAACATCTATGTAAGAGGTGGCAGCAAAGGCAAATCTGAGGTTCTTATGTGTATTTTTACACTTCTTGAGACACAATCTGCAGGGAAAAACATATTAATTGCAGGTGATTTGAACCGGACATTCGAACCTCTCATCACTGGTGATTCTCCTCTGGGAGCAGAGGAAGATAAGCTTTGGGACATCCCCACACTAGATTCCCCACCGATAACTCGGTGGACGGCTGACATCCTAGGTCTAAACGCTATGTGTTTGGAGCATGGGCTACGAGCCTTGAATGGCCGAACTAAATCAGACCGTGTGCCGGCCATGACGTTTAACAATGGGCGTAGTAAAAGTCGCATTGACTATGTCATCTGTAGTATATCGATTTGGTCATCTCTCAGTGACATGGTAGTAACAGCTAGGATAGAAAGCGACCATGACCCGTTATGTGTTTCACATAATTGGTGGACACCTAACGTAATTGCTCCAAACCCTTGTGACCAACTTGTGCCCCCAACGATCACGCCATCCAATAACATGCGTAGGCTAAGGTGGTCTGGTGTTAAGACTGACCAGCAGGCCCTGGAAAAGATAGGAGCAGCGGCAGACAAGGCCATTCTGGCATTGGAAAATATTGCTGGATATGCACAGGGGCATGAAGACATTACCATAGTTCATATGACTCTTTTTAATGAAGTCAAAAATTTCTTCTTAAAACCCACACGAAATAATAGGGCTCGTCCATTTAAATCAGCAAAGTGGTACAATCAAGATTGCAGGGCAGCAAGATTTAAATTAGGAGCCACAATCAAAAGTAATAATTTGAGTGAGATTCGGTCTGCCAGGAAGCACTATAAAAACTGCATTGCCAGGGCAAAAAGAGATTGGGACGAAGACCACTGGCAGAAACTGAGATGTGCAAGTGAAAGTAAACACTCTAGACAATTTTGGCATATTGTCAAATGGGGCCACGATAGTTCTCCAGAGACTCCCAACAATAATGTCCCTCATGATGCTTGGGTTAAATTTTTCAGCGAGCAGTACTCTTCTAGGGATCAGCTCGTTGATAACTCTAGCCCAATATATCTGTTCGCAGACGAAGACATCTTTATGCAGAGCGAAGTCCTGACTGCCCTGAAATCTGTGCACAGGGGCCGTGCCCCGGGTAATGACGGAGTTCCGGCGGATGTCTTTTTAAATGACACCGACAGGTGGAGCAAGTACATCTGCCTTCTATTAAACCATATTGCCAGGGGCGCAGAAATCCCGGTATCCTGGCGGGGTGCTGTCATTATCCCAGTATATAAAAAGGGGGATCGTGCCCAACCCTGTAATTACCGCCCAATCAGCCTAATAGACACGGTTCAAAAAGTGGTAGGACGTGTAATTATTAATAACTTGCTTGATTGGGCTGAGGAGCAGAACGTCTTATCTCCTTTTCAGGCTGGGTTTCGCAGAGCAACCAGCACTGTGGACCAGGTCTTCCGTTTCCAATTGATACAATGGCGGACCGTGGTCCTGGGCGGATGCAGTCTCTACGCAGCTTTTGTTGACCTACGGGCTGCATTCGACCTGGTGCCGAGGGCAAAATTGTGGGAGGTGTTGGCAGCTCTGGGGGTCCCGATGACTATTTTAACTTTGATCATGAGACTCCATGAGGGCACTTATGCTAAGATCCAATGGGGTGGTTACGGCAACGATACTATTGACTTCCCTGTCGAGCGTGGGGTTCGACATGGCTGTTCAATGGCACCGACATTGTTTACTCTTTTTATAAACGGAATTGTCCCCCGTATGCAAGCTGAGCCCGTAGATGCTCCCTCACTCGCAGGTGCAAAAGTTCCTATTTTAATGTTCGCAGACGACACCTTCATTTTATCAAAATCCCCTAGTGGTCTGCAAAAGGCATTGGTAATTTTTGACAAATTTTGTAGTGACCATGGCTTGGAGGTAAACGCAGCTAAAACAAAACTCATGGCTTTTAATCCTTGCAGGAATTTCAAATCCAAAATATCCATGAGTGGGCGTTGCCTTGAAGTAGTTAATTCTTTTACTTACTTGGGGATACACATTTCAAATGATAACAGATGGAACCACCACTTAAATCTTGCAGTATTAAGACATAAACAACTGGCTGGTACCATCATTAAGGAGCACAGGAAATCCTTAACTAAACCAATCAAACCGCCATTAATCATATACGAGGCTAAGGCAATAGGGTCAGCACTGTACGGGGCAGAGCTGTGGGGGCAAGAAAACCTCCAGGAGCTACAGATGTCAGAGAATAACTTCCTCCGAAAACTAACTGGCACCCCACAGAGCAGCCCCCTCTTGCCACTCAGATATGACCTTGGCAGGAAGGAAATCTCGGCAATGTGTAAACTCCGACCGATATTATATTGGCGTAGAATCTGGACCACCCCTGAGCTGTCACAATATGCAGAAGGATTTGCTGATGTGATCAAAGCAGACCGATTTCATAAAATCAGATGGTTTAGATCATTAAAAATAGCATTAAGTGAACTAGGGTTAAGCGAACTCTGGTCCGATCCAACCGGGTCATCCTTCCCATCCAAGTTGTTCATAAAAAACCTTTTCTGGGAACAGGCGGAGAACAAGAGTCTCCTTAGCAATAATAACGGGTCTATGACGACTGCCTTCCTTGAAGCTAAACTGTTTCCGATGTTTGAAATTTACTGGGATATTATAACTAAACCCATGGATAGGAAACTGTTTTTCCAAATGAGGGCTGGCTCTTTACCTCTGAGTAGTTTAACATCAAAATGGAGAAATGGAGGTCCAGCTATTTGCCCAGTTTGTGGGGAAGGAAAAGAAACGTTGGGTCACTTCTTGTTTGCCTGTCATGCATATTCTGTTCCTAGACGTGTTTGGTTGGCTCCCATGTGTAGAAATCTGGGTACTAAAAGTAGCATGGTAGCTCTACGCATTGTTAAATCTACCTCCTTAAACTGGATTATTATAGCGACTGCCAAGTACTTGGGGTGGGCGTGGGTAACTAGGCAGAGATTGCTAGCAGGGTGACTACTCTCTGCCTAGCCGAACAGAGACTGCTAGTTTATCTATTCTCTGTTCCCATGCTAGGTGTCTATCTGACGAAAACATTTTTACATTGATTTTTAACTGTGAAATAGGATTTCTTCTAAATATGACTTTTTACTATATGAACTTTGCACCTTTGATTGTAAATAACAGGATGAAATGTTATTTTAAAACTGTCTTTTTAACGTGTATTGTGCTTAAGTCATGTCTGACTTTGTAATTTAATTGTATTTTATTATGTGTTTGTTTGTCTACTTTTATGAGTAATACTCGAATAAAGCACTTTTGAATTGAATTGAATATTAAAATCCTCACACATAATCAGGGGTGTGGGCCAGGACGCAAGCTCTAGTTCCAATTCCTCTAACAACTTTGGCTCACCGGATTTGAGCCATAGACCATACCTATTGTTATTCTCAAGTCTAGTTCTATCAAATCCCATCTTCCACCGGCATCAACCAATCTCCGTTTGACTGATCCTATTTTGTTCTTGGCTAAAATGGCCACCTCTCTGATGTTGGAAAATTGAGGCAGATAGGGAGTACCCCTTTGCTGAGAATAGCCCCCTTTTATCCCATGGTATATGCGTCTCTTGGAGACAGACAATATCCATGGCGATAGATTTTATCATCTCCATAACCCTAGACCGCTTGTTCCTATCCACTAAACCCTCTACGTTGACAGAGCAAATAGTCATCTTACCCATTTGGTCTTAATGAGTGATCCTTCTTAATTTTAACTCCAAGCCTTTTCCTCCAACCCTGGACGGGACAATTTATTCCAATTTCTGTCATTATCCTTGTTAGTTTACAATCTTGCTTTGATACCTTGCTGATTTCCCCTCTGAGTTTTTTATCCCACTTTTCCCCGCTTCTCCCCCATGCCCCCACCAAAAGAAAATACTTAGCCTCCCACTCCCTTACCTCCCCTCTCCCCCACTCCCTTACCTCCCCTCTCCCCTGCCCACCCAGGCCCCTCCCTTCCTCCCTCCACCCAGTCGGGAAGAATCCAGACCACACCAGGAAGCAAGATGGCAGCCCTCTGAAGCCATTATAGCGAATTGCCACCATAACACTGTGAAATAGACCTGAAAAGATGGGGAGACGAAAAAGGATTAAACCCTTCAGTACTGCGGACGGCCCCTGGCCATCCCAC
This sequence comes from Lissotriton vulgaris, assembly GCF_964263255.1. Classification (NCBI taxonomy): domain Eukaryota; kingdom Metazoa; phylum Chordata; class Amphibia; order Caudata; family Salamandridae; genus Lissotriton; species Lissotriton vulgaris. Next base: position 1,225,286,736 of record NC_141687.1, read on the forward strand.
GTGACGGTGGGGGTGTGCCCACTGTTTAAAACGCCTGCACCGCTGCAGAATTCGCGCCGCGGTCAATGGGTTAAAAGTTTGTACATATCGGCAGGAACTTGATGACCCTGGATGCCGTGATCTCCAGCGCCACCGCCGACTCCTGATCAAGGTTTGCAAGCTGCCCCGGGGTTGTGCTGCTACAGGAATGCTGTGCGGTGCTTGATTGGCCAACGGAGCTGGTCCTCCCTTATACAGGCTGTCGGCGCTGCTGAGCTAGAACGACCACACGGATGAGACCCAAGACTGTCAGTGCCACAAAGGGGAAGCCTGCTGTGAACCCGACAGTAGATCCGGCTGGCGGCAAAGGCAGACAAGGTTTCAAACGACGCTTCCCTCAGTGAGGCCAGCGCCGGAGAATGAGCCAGCAACAGAGAAAGAAGAGGTGAGGTTTCCTCAGGACGACGCCTCCTGGGTGCTACAGTGTTGGAGCTGCTGTGTGCTCAGAGTAGAAAACAAGCTGTAGCAGAGGCAGAGGCAATACGTTTCTCCCAAGGATTGGTGCGAGGGAGCGGACCAGTGGCTACTGAAGATGCCGATCTTCACACAAGTATGGTGGAAGAGCCACACTCTGGGACTCAGAGTGCAAGTACTTTAAAAGAGGGAGATGTATTGAACCCTACTATTGCTAAAACACATCGGGCATAAGTCAGCAGGTGGGACTGGGACATGACAGATTATCTTTAAATCAGGATGATACGAATGAGGGAGCACAGCAAACGGGGAGGAGAGCCAAGGGGGAACACAACGGGTAAAGGCCGCCCAGTTTCTAAAAACAAAGGCACTTCACATACAAATCTTGAGGCTGAGATAGACCCTAGCGACTGCTTTTTTTCGCTCTTTGATGGCCCAGATTGGTCGGCTGTCTGCTCAGGATCCTCTATCACCTCAAGATAAAACGACAGCGACCCAGATGTGGCTAGGGACTCCCGCTTTATAATAGCATGATGGACCGGGAGAAAGAAAACTCACATGCAGTGGCCCACTAGCTTGAAATGAGACTATTCCCTAACTGACTCTGTAAACACCGTCCAAACTACAACCCCACAGGGAGCCCTCGGCTTACATCCTCTGACATTAGAAACCGTACTTCAAACGATTATGCAACACCAGGAAGAGACCCGGGCGGATGCCCGCAAAGGCCAGAGTACAGCAAGGAAAGTACAGGGCGCGGTAAGAAAATAGACTAAAACCTGCAATACTATAGGGGAGCGCCTGACAGAGCTCAAAACCAGAATCAGCAATGTCGAGACGGAGGTTGCCGACAAACTTACACAATCTAAAGATCAAGAGAAGCAGATCACGGATATCTAATGGAAATTGGAGGACAGTGAGAATCGCCAGCGGCGTAATAATCTGAGGGTCCTGGGAATCCCAGAAGGGAAGGAGGGAACTGACATCAGGAGCTATATGCTTGATCTCTTTCGGCAAGCATTCCCAGAGCTTTCGGCCTGGAATTGGCAGCAAGAGGTCCAACGAGTTCACAGAACACCTTTTACCCTCAGACATCCTGTCAGCGAAGGGGCCAAGCCAAGGGCTGTCCTGTTTTTTTGGGGAACTTTCTTTTAAGGCAGGCAGTATTTGAAAAACCTAGACCCGAGGCAATGAGAAATGTAGGTGATGTCTAATTTTTTGTTACACGGACATTAGTCATGCCACCATCGAGAAAAGGTGGGGACTTCAGCAGTTAATTAAACCCTTCCAGGATAAGGGTGCCAATGCATTCCTGAACAATCCAGCTTCCCTAAAAATAGTCTGGCACGGTGCAACAAGGTTTTTTACGTCAGAGGTAAAAGCCAAAGAGTTTTTGACAGGGCTGAAGCCAGAGCACCCTAATGGCTTGGGATAAAATCATACAAAGGGATGTCAGGATGGGATCTTGGCATCTTGGGTATTTCTATTCTCAGTCGGCAGGGGGGGCTGCGCTCTGTTTTTCTCTTTTTTGTCTCCCTTTCCTTTTTTTTCCTCTCTTTTTCTCCTTACTATTGCAATATAGTATGCATAACAGCTTATGGTGTTGGCAATTCGCTTTTCATCTTCCAAAACTGCTTGATTTTCAGTGGCTAAAATGTGAAGGCCATCCCCAACACAGAGATTACAGAAGGCCCTCTTGGTGTCAGAAAATGGGTTTGTGAAGGATAATATTGCGATTACCGTGAACATCTGAAAACACATTTGACAAGAAAGAAAGATAATTCAGAGAACCATCACCTTTTGATTGAAAAATGTGTAAAGATTCTGCAGAGGAGGGATACTGAAGTTCACAAATTCTGTTGGCACCCAGGAATGTGGTGTTATGTTCCTTGTCACCAATTGTTTGCCACAAGATGTCATTGCACTTATGACAAGTGAGCAGGAACAGATAATCCCTCACTTAAGTCAGAAACCTGACAACATTTCATGCGTGGGAAACACATGAGGTAGCCTATAAAATGCTTCTTTATTACGTCATTCTGGATGACGACAACACTCCCATTAGAATGTTAATAGATACCAAATACATTCTGGATAGATCAGTCTGGTTGCCCATTTTAGCCTGCAAGGAAACAGAGGCCAACATAATCCTTAGCAAAACAGAACCTCTTTTTTATGAGATCAGTAACTAAAGTAAATCCATTTGTGCATCAGGACTGAGATTTTTGAATGACATTGCCCCTTCAGCTGGAAAGTAGTGCTCTGCCCCAGTACTGATTTCATGTTGTTGTATTTAGCAACGCAAAGTGCCACCACATTGGTTTGGGCAAATCTTGCATTAGTGGCTTCTCTTGGGCGGATGTGGTGCCAGGAGGCATATTACAATTTCCAAAACACTTTTTTCTTTTTATAATTTGACAACGAATGCTGGAATTGCTTGCCACACAGCAGCGATAAAAAACGAACAGCGGTTAAAATGTGTGAATGGAAAGCACCTGTGAAAATAATAGTTATTTAATAACCACTGAGCATTTTATTAGCAAATACTACGCACAGCTACTATAATTGGCAGTTTAGAATCAAAGATAAAAGAACATTCACATTGGTGTAGCATGGTGCAAAGTAACACAATCCATCAGCCAGCACTCTTTTTTAATAATCTGGGGAATCTGCCTATGAGATTGAAGAATTGACACAGAGCGTTTGAAAATTATCTAGTGGCAATAGATGGGAAAAAATATGTACCTAATAGAAAAAAAGCAGTAATGTTTGGTTTACTTGGTAATGCCAGGCAAGACATTTTTGACAATCTACCGAGATTTGAACGTTTACCTGGCTAATTAACACTATTGAAGGAGTATCGCCAATAACACCATTGAATGAGAATGAAGAAGCAGTCAAATGAATGGAAAAACTGTTTGATGAGGAACTTAATGAGATGGTAGAGAGACATAGTTTCTACATGCGTAAACAAGCTATACAGGAAAACAGAGGAATATATTGCAGCATTACGAGTGCTCGTTGCCTATTGTGAATTCAAAGAAATGGCTGATGTTTATATCAGAGACCAATTTGTATTTCATTGTCTCTCAAAGAAGATACAAGAGAGAGTACTAGCTTGTAGAAACCAGGCGTTCCATGAGGCTACAGATATTGCCAAGGGGATTGAACGATCAATGTTGTCTACCAAAGTTTTAGCTAGTGAAAGTTCTCAATCTTCAACTGGTTATGCTTTACTTGACAAATAGCAATATAAAGGCAAACAAACTTACAAGTTTAAAAAAATAAGTTTAATACAAAAATAATGTTTATATGTTATAGGTGTGGTTCTAGGTCTCCTCTGGGGGACTTTCCAAGCTGTCCTGCAGTAGGCAAAACATGTATTAAGTGTTGTAATTAGGGATATTGTGGTACAGTATGCAAAAGTACAAAAGTTAATTTCCAGACCAATGTTAAAGTTAATACTTTGGAAGAAATTGATAAAGAAATGTGTTCGACCATTGTTCTTACTGTGGAGGATTCTACTGGAAGATTTAGGGCCCCATTAGGACCGGTACATATTGGTGAAGTGTAACGGAGTGTTATGGCTAACTCGGGTTCACCCAAGCTTTTTATAGGTTCTGGAGAGACACTTTTACAAAAACAAATATTTAAATTCAAAAGCATTTGGAGAATTTGACATTAGCAAGTTAGGGTACTTTGAAGACTCATTAGAATTTAAATGTAGAAAAAGAAAGGAACATAGTTGGTTGGAAAGATCTGGGTAGACTGGGTATAATTTTGAAACCAGGTACACCAGATCCCATAGTCCTTGTTGAATTACCTGTATCTTACGTGTGTGAGGAAGAAAGTTTTGATGTAGAGGGGGTTTTAAAAAACAAATAAGAATGGTTTTGCTGACCACAGTTGATGCATAAGAGATTTTGAACATGCAATCAAAATAAAAGACAAAGCAAATTCCTTTCGCTCATGAAGTTAGACCAGTACCACTAACTGTAAGGAATAAATTATAAGATTTGTTGGATTAACTTTTCAGAGAGGTTATTATTGAACCAACTGACTCCTCTGAGTGGGGTTCGGCTGTAGTATTTACTAAAAAAGAAATCTGGAGAAGTTGGATTATGTGCGGACTTGAGATCACTCAATAAAAATATAGAGGATAGCTATCCACTTCCAAAGATTCAAGAGATATAGGCAGCAACAAGTGGTTACAAATATATTTAATTAATAGATCTCAAGTCAGCATATTATCAGATGAGATTGTCTAATGAGTCCAAAAATTACACAACGCAACAGCATTTAGTGCTTACAGGAATGTAAGCCTACCCTTCTGGTTAGCTTCTGCTGCAAGGGTTTTACAGAAATGAATGGATGTGTTATTTAAAGATGAAAGAGGGGCCAGAAATTTCAGGATGACATTTTGGTTCATGCAGGAAGTATCCATTAACATAATGTTACTTTTAATAAAGTACTAACAGAAGAAATGTATGACTGTTTCAAAGGCCAAGTGCAAGTTCTTACAGAATAAGACTGAATAGCTGGGACACACATTAACTACAGATGGCATAAACCCGAAGGATGGTTTAGTTAGGGCCTTCAGGCAGGCACCTAGTCCACAAGAGAAAGATGCACTTAAGTAAAAATAGGTCTAAGTGAATATTATTCACAATTTATTTATTTAATTGTGGAACCTATGTGTAAATTACTGAGAAAAAGGATTACGTTTGAGTGGGGAATTGACCATGAAAATTAAATTAAAGAAACAAAGAATGCTATTGTAAAAGCACCTGCTCTACACCCACATGATTTCAACGGGAGAAACATAATAACTTTTGATGTCAAATGCTATAGGCATAGGAGCGATTTTTAGTCCGATGAAATTTGTTAAGGAACACACAGTAGCATTTATTTTCAGAAAATTACAGGATGCGGAATATTTCTACAGTACCATTGAAAAAGAAACACTGGAAGGCATTTGGGGAGATGAAAAGCAAAAAACTTATTTGTGGGGTAAAGAATGAAACATTTTCTATCCGACGTAACAGAAAATTTCAATTCTATTAAGGACTCGGAGGCGAGGATTGTGCCTTCGTTCTTCACTTTATTTGAATAGCAGCGATAAGAAGAACAAAGACTACGTTTACCATGAACCAAAGGGAAAGGTAGTGGAAAAACGATAAACACATGGTAACATCCAATCCTGAACAGAGAACCAGTGTCCAATCAGGAGCCTTCTAGACCAATATAGTCCTTTGCTAGTTTCCCCTCTTCCTCTTTCGGAGCGCGAAGACAGCCCAATCCTTCTCTTCAGACATCCTGCTTGTGAACATCAGAACCTGAAAAGAACAAGGACACATTACCGAGAGAACCAAACTGCTAATGCCTGCAAAGGAAGCATGAAGCAGTGCACTTGAACACAGCAATCGTATTACATGCAATCAAACTGAAGTAAAGTACTTACTGTAGTATGGGGAGGGATCCCCTCCTGGAGCGTAGGGTGGGATAATCCTCGCCTCAGAGTATTTAAGAGAAATGAAACTTTCCGTTACGTTAGCAAGGACATTTTTCATTCTATGTCAGGACTGGAGGCGATGTTTATGTTTGTTTAAAGCTTGCCCACAACCAACTGAGCCATATAAAGCACAGGCTTGAAGTAGAACCTCTTAAAAGGTTGAGTCCGAAGACCAATCTGCCGTATTGAGGATATCCTCCAAGCGGGCTCCCAAGCCGAATGCCTTCGAAGCCATAGCTCCTCGAGCGGAATGCGCCCCAAAGTTATGTAAACTGATGCCAGCCTCTTGCATCGCCCAGCAAACCCATCTGGCGATGGTCGGCGATGAAACTGCTTTAAAGGGTTTCTGCAGCGCAATAAAGAGTTGGCGCTCACCTGGAGGGCGGAGCTCCTCCGTCATTTCTTCGTATGCCTTGAGGCATTTGACCACACAAAGTTTCAGGGAGTCCGGGAACTCCGGATAGGAGATAACCCTAGAATAGCATTTTGTGCGGCGTAGTAGAGTGAAGGTCACCCCAACAGGGGTAAACATCCTCCTAGTGATATCCAGGGCACGGACATCCGAGACTCGTCTGCAAGAAATTAGACACAGGAGCATGGGCAACTTTGCAGAAAGCTGCTTTCTGGAGACAACCGGTTAGGTTGCCAGGATAGAAAAAGGTTGAGAACCTGATTAACATCCCAGAGAGTGGAGTAACGCGGATCTGGAGGTAAGGACAGATGAATGCCACGGAGAAGCCTGCAAACCATAGGGTGTTCGCCCACAGACGACCCATTCAGCGAAACATGGCCAGATGAAATGGCTGATCTGAAAGTGTTGATGGACCTGTAGACCAAACCGCCAGAAGCTAGTTGGGCCAGAATTTTCACTACGCGAACAACGTCTGCGACCACAGGATCGAAACCCCGTTGCAAACACCAATGTTACCATCTGCCCCATGCAGATTTGTACCTCTTGATGGTATTGTCTGCCCAAGCCTTGGAGATGAAACTCTCAGCCTCCAGCGAAAGTCCCTGGACTTCCAAATGACCCCTGAAATCCACCACACCATGAGCCACAGCGAATTCGACAACACCAGGGGATGAGGAGCTCTCTCTGGGCTCGTGAGGAGAGCTGGATCCCGGGGGAGTAGGATTGGAAAATCCCAAGAAAGTTCCAGAAGAACTGGAAACCAGACTTGTGACCTCCAAAGTGGAGTGATTATGACTAGGTCCGCAAGTTGCCGGCGTGTGATCATCGCAAAGGGAGGAAACGCATATCCCTGCTCTAGACTCCAGTCCAGGAGAAACGCACCTGTGGCAGCTGCTAGGGGATCAAGCCTCCAACTGAAAAACCGCAGAGTCTTACAATCCAGCCTGGACGCAAACAGATCCGCGGAGAAAAGTCCCCAGTGACGGTTCAACCTGGCAAAAATGGACTGATCCAACCTCCAAAGGCTGGAGTCCCGAAAGTGGCGAGATTGAAAGTCTGCTTACACATGGTCCCGCCCAGGCAGATATTCTGCTGTGACCGAGATCTGGCTGTCCAGGCCGTATTGCCCAAAACTCGCTACCAGATCCGAGAGGGCTTGCAACCTGGTACCTCCCAGGGGGTTCACTTAACGGACTGCTGAGACGTTGCCCATTTTCAGGAGCACGGCAAAGGACCCCGCCAGAAGTTCCAGGAAATTTATACGCAACTTCTGTTCTTCGGGTGACCACAACCCTCCTGTAGAAAGGTCTCCGCACCTGGAACCCCAGCCAAGCCTGCTGGCATCCGATTCGATTACGAGATCTGGGGCGGAGCCGAAAATTGCTCGCCAGTTCCAGGCTTCCATATGATCCAACCACCAATGAATCTCTGCCCTCACTTCGGCTGACAATGGGACCTTGTGAGAATCTGGATACCCTTTGCGAAGGAAGTATGCCTTGAAGCGTTGCAGCGACCTGTAGTGGAGCGGACCCAGGAAGATTGCTTGTATTGAAGCTGACCGGAGGCCCACCACCCGGGCCAGCTGACGGAGGGACACCTGTTTGCCCAGAACGTGACGCAACTCGTGGCGGATCTTGGTGATCTTCCTGGCTGGAAGACCGAGGGTAGATGCTGTGGAGTCTATGACGAACCCCAAAAAGGTAACTGACCGCACCGGTAGTAACAGCGATTTCTGCTCGTTGATCACAAAGCCAATGTCCTAAAGCAGAGTCACTGCCATCCGCAGGTGTGCCATCAGTTGACGGGGGCAGGAAGACATCAGCAGAATGTCGTCTAGATACAGAAATCATTCTGACACCTCAAGCTCTCAAGAACTCGACCACCTTGGTGAAGCACCAAGGAGCTGAAGACAGCCCGAAAGGAAAATGTGAACTTGTAAATGAGGTGACGCCAGGCGAACTGTAGGAACCGCCGATGAGGTGGAAAAATCCGGATCACCAAGTAGGCGTCCTTGAGGTCCAAGCGGACCATCCAATCGTGAGGGCTAAACACATCCCGAAGGAGGTGGATCCCCTCCATCTTGAAATGGCAGTAAACCAGCCATTGGTTGAATTGGCTTAAATTTATGACCGGGCTCTTGCCACAGTTGGTTTTGTCAACCACGAAAATATAGCTTAAAAAACCCCTGGGATGGAGGGAGGTAAGGGAGATGGATCCCTTGTGGAGGAGGGATGCCACTTCGTCGTCAACAAGGCTGCATCTTGTGCAGAAAATTGTATGGGTCGAGGGGCGGATCTCTGAACTGGATTCCCTACAAACTCTATATAAAATCCCTGCACTATTTGGAGCACCCAGGCATTGTGTGTGATGGACAACCAAGCCTGATAACAACCCGCCAACTGCCCCCCTATTATTAGTGGGGAAGAAGGGAAAACACTCACTGGGGCATGAAGTAGAAGCTCCTCCTCTGAATCCTTTCCCTTTCCCGCGGCGTCCTCTCATGGGATAAAAGTTCCCGAAGACTGGTCTTGATATTGCCCGAGCCTCTGTTGCTGGTGTGATGGGATTGACGGCCGTTCGAGCGGCACCTGCCTCGGCCGGCCCTGTGAAAAACACGCTGGAAAACCTTCTTGATGGTGAACTGGGCCTTGTCTAACGACGTGAAGGTTTTGACAAATTCGCAGAACCCCTTCAGAAATGGCTCTCCGAAGAGGCCACCCTGAGCAACGGCACCCACCTACCATGTGTTCATCTTTTTTCCACTACCTTTCCCTTTGGCTCATGGGAAACATAGTCTTTGTTCTTCTTATTGCTGCTATTCAAATGAAGTGAAGAAAGAAGGCATAATCCTCGCCACCAGTCTGGACATAGAATTTTAATTAGTTACTGACCACAAACCACTAATCTACATGATGGATGGATGGATGTGGAAGAGGTAACTTCAAAGCATCGTCATGTTTGGTAAGGTTACATTCCAAATTGTAGGAATTCAATTTTAAAGTAAGGTATATTCCGGGAGGCTTAAACAAATGTGCAGACTGTTTATCTAGGTTACCGTTGGTGAATCAGAAAAATGATAAGTGTGAGGATTATTAATGTGTTGTAGCAGCTGTGGATGCTGCTGTGCATAGTGAAGGAGCAATTCAGGCGAGAGAGAGTGGTTGGATGCATTAAAAAGTGATGTGGTACTACCGAAAGTAACGAGCTACATGACTAAAGGTCGGCCACTCATGAGAAATTTAAATACAATTTTGAAAATTTATTGACAAGTGTCGGAAGAATTGACTATTGAAAATGGATTGTTGTTAAGACGTGTTATTTGTACCACCAAGTCGCATAAGGACTAAATTGTTAATATTAGCTCATAGGGAAACACTGGCACATCTGCCACTAAAAAAATACTTGCAGTTACTTTTGGTAGCCAGGCACAGATTCAGAAGTGAATTTATATGTAGATATTTGCGTAGAGTGTTTAAAATCTGACAAACACTAGAAAAGTACTACGAATGAAATGCATCTAGTTGATATTCCAAAATAAATTAACCTTGGTCTAAAACTGCAATTGATTTTTTTGGCCCATTTAACATTGTCAAAGCAGATTATCGATTTGTAGTCGTTCTTTCAGATTATTACTCCAAATGGATTCATTGTGAATTTATTCCAAATATTACAACAGCTGTAGTAATTGAATTTTTGAAGAAATGTTTTGCAATAGAAGGGTTGCCTAACATATTAGTTTCGGACAATACTACACAACTGCTTTCAGGAAACATGTCTAGATTCTTGCTTCAAGATGGTATTAAGCAAGAGAAAACACATTTTACAGCCCCTCTCCTAAAGGGGAAGTTGAACACATCAACAAATTCTTAAAAGAAGGAGTTCAGCTAGCTGTAATTTCCCAATTATTGGTCTGTGACTTCATACATGATAGAGTATGCAGTTATAATAATACGAATTATCACGTCACAGGATATCCTCTTTTCTATTTGTTAGGGGGAAGGAATGGAAACCCTGTATTGACACCCAAGTTTGGTAAATATTATAATTCAAGAAATGAATTTGAAAAAAACTGCGGAGAATAAAATTAACGTACTACTTCGAACCTAATCTGGTAGAATGTTCATGTGGTACTTATATGATGTCATGGAATGCTTGTGTGGAGAACATAAGATTAACTGCATGCGGGAAGATTGTTCTGCTGTCACTTTAGGTTTTATACTTGTTAAATGTTAAATAGAAGTAACTTGTTTAACAACATTGGACTTCGTTGGTTAACAATATATGTAATCAGGTTTTTAGTTCAACCTTTTGAAGAGTTCTGATATTACCCCCCCCCCCCCACACCCCCCCCCACCCCCGAAACAGTCCATGTACAAACTGCAGCAGATTCACAATTAGCATGATATGGACTACTGTCTGTATCATCATGTGCGAGAATGTGCCTCACATCTCTTATGCTTCAGAGTAAAGTTACCAGAGAAAAATGAAGGACTAAGATGGGCTACAAAACTTAGCTGCACATATCTAGAAGCTCCACATAGATTTTAACCTTGTTGTATAATAATTAGCTTCCAAGGGATAAAAGTGTTGGTTACAGGTAGACTAAACATTTCATAAAGATCTGAGGATAAACGATATAAAGAACACTGGATGATCTTTATATTATGTATGTGGTATAATACTACAATGCATCGCTTAACCTTAACTTGACAGTGACCTACACAAATTTTCACCTTACAAATACAATTGAGTAGAAGGGGTATTTCAGTCCACATGGAAAACTGCCAGGTGCATGTCCTGAAAATGTGGCATGGATTCAGCTATGATAAACCAGCGTTAGATACCCATCATTACTCAAAGGTGCGAAGTTTCTTTGACTGATTGGAAACTATTAGCTATTATTAGTTTTGTTTCTGCCCACCTTGTGTTTAAGATTATGCTGCTTATTTTCTAGATTACACTGTGCCTCTTTCACTGTTGTGTATGCCCCACATTACGCCACAGCTCTCCACAACAATCCTTCAACCTTAGTATTGCTTGTCCTACAAAATATGGCAGCTTTCCAAGACTCTACTACATCTCTGTCAATGCTACATTAGCCCCAGTTATGCTGCATGTACTCCTTATTTATTTATTTTATTTAAAGAGTTTTATATAGCGCTGGCTAGACCCGAAGGTATCAGCTTTACATGAGAATCAACAATGTAACAGAAAGGGGGGCGTGGCCAGCAACATGGCTGAGTGAGCCGCACTTTGCCGGAGCTCCGCTAAGCCGTATTTGATCAGACTATCCTTACCCCATCCAGCGAACACTCAAGCCTCACACAAGAAAGCAGGCCATCTAGGGACCCCAGAGGTGGCCTCTGATGACACCGGGACGCTGATCGGAGGAAGAAACACGCCGAGATACCCTCAGCACGCCGACCCGACCCCGGATTACAAAATGACTGCGCCCATCGCAGCTTAGTCCGGAGCAGCGGGCTGGATTGATCGCGACATCGGAGGGGGCAGAGGAGTGCAGCGTCCTGCTCCCTGGATGGCAGCCTGAGGCGAGTGAGCTCTGGGGAGCCTGGACATACACCCGTGAGTGTGCATATAGCGAGGGGCGGCAGTTGGACCGGGGCACGGGCATTCCCCATAGAAGGAGCTGGAAGGAACGGCCCAACTAGCAACGGCCGCCTCCCGGGGAAGGGGCAGAAGGAGTTCTGCCTGCGCGCCCCCCCGCACCTACTGCAGGCTTACCGGCACATCAGAGGGAGGCGCGGTCGGCGGAGGGAACGCGGACTGGTGCCCGATCGTCCTCTCCTCCCCCCCCCCCTCCACCTCGCTGAACATCAGAGACGCGGCAGGGCACAGAGGGACATAGGCCAGAGTGAAGGCCTGGGCATTCCCCAGAGTGTGAGGAGGGCGACTGGAGCTGGGTGCCACTGGTCTCCTGCATGTCTCCCCAGGCTTCCGGACGCACAGCGCGGTATGGTCCCGCAAAAGTCACCGGCGATGAGCCTTGAAGCACTGAAGCGCTGCAACTCAAAGGGGGAAGTGGAATAGGCCTTGCTACACCACTGGGACGCTATAATTCCTTCCGACTTCTCCGGTGGTTATAGTCACTCTTGCAACCAAGGCAGGGGGACTGTTGGCAGCGCAGAACCACGAAAGGGCTACGAACTTGGCCGCACTACGCAGTTCCCGGTGTTGAGGTACCCTTATCCCACGAAGGCCATGCTGCACTGCGGGTACTGGACAAGGTGAGAAACACGGAACTGCGGAGAGCGACCCCTAGTAGGGCCAAGACCCCGGCATCTCGGGAAGGAGGGGGGCGGCGGACAAGGAAGGCATCCACAGGGGCAGACGAAGCCCACAGAGGAGCAGAGCAGTGGAGGGCCGGAGTGGAAGTCGGAGCCCCGCGAGGAACTCAAGCCTTGCCCTCCCCCAGCTGCGAGACCGGGCCGGCATGGGGAAGAAGGACGCAATCCCTAAGGCCCCAAAGCAGGGACCCATCGATAAGTTTGCAGTAGCGCCCCCCACTAACGCTATGGAGGGAACGACGGCAAACTCGGACACGGCCCTTCTGATGGGAGCAATACAAGGGTCCAGGGAAGACATCCAGGCGTCCAGGGCGGCCCTAGAGGTGAAAATAGGAGAGGTGGGAGTGGAGGTTAACCTACTACGGCAGGATTTCCGAAACCTCACGGAGAGAGTCACTACGGCGAAAACGAGGCTGAACGAAGCGGAGGACGTCATACATGTCCTAAGGAAAGATGTCAAAGATCTGAAGGACTCCCATAAGCAATTATTGTGGAAGGTTGATGATGCCGAAAACAAAAGCAAGACGCAACAACCTCAGCTTTGTGGGCTTTAGGGAAGGAATCGAGGAGTTCCTGCGCAAATGGCTGATCGACACGCTACCCCAAGCGACGTTTTCCAATTGCTTCATCATTGAAAGAGCACACAGAGCACTCATGGCGAAACCTCTGGCTGGGGGAAGGCCCCGACCGATCATAGCGAGTTTCCTCAACTTCGCAGATAGAGACACGATTTTGCGAGAAGCCAGGAAGTTGGGTGAGATGCGAGTAGAAAACTCACATATAATGATTTTCCCGGACTACAGCCAAGAGGTAAAGAAGAGGAGGCGCTCCTTTGACACTGTTGTGGTAAATATTTTACCGTATACTATTTTTCCATATAATTTCAGACAGGTTACAAAAGAATAGCTCAATCAAATGAGAGGCAGAGTCCGTGGTGTCCGAGTCATAAGGGCTTTAATCATAAAGGATGACTAAATGACTCGAGTCAATGGAGATCTAGTCCATCAATACAAGGGTTCGGGTATGCAATGATGGCAGGAAAAGATGTCAACGATTTATTCACAGTACATGACATATATAGTAAAATGACACAATAGCATTGAATATATTAGGCGTGACAAGTGAAATGTATATGATAAGAACATATGTGCGTAGCAAAAAGGCGTGAACAGGGGTGTGCACATAGGCGTGTACTAGAAACGTCACAGAAAAGTGTCACAAGTGGGTGGATGCTTAGAGAATTCTTGCAGAGTCAGCTGATACCTATGGCCTGGATGCGCGCGCAGTTAATATGACGTGTGATTGACGTACATCTGGAGGAAGCTAAGAGTCTGACTTTTAACACTAGTAGAAGAGACAGAAGTCTGGCATGTCAGATCGACCTGTCCCTAAACATATCTGATATCATGTGTTTGGAGGATGTTTAATCTAGAGTAAAAGGTCTCTTGGGCAGAGGCTATTCTATACTGAATGTATGCGTGTCTAGGTGCAAATGCTCGGAGCCAGGGGCCTACCATGGTAACGGGAGCAATGAATTTCATGAGGGAGGACAGGAAGGCTTGGCCCTTGCTCTGCAGTCGGGGATATGTTTTCGTATTTCACTAGACAGGAATGTGTTTGAGGAGCTGAGCTGGCTACGCTGATAACTTGAAGGCAAAATACTGTTCTTGGCAGGCAGACCAGGCCGAGCCGGGACCCGCTCGGTTGGCAGGAAGTAAGGCAGAGGTCAGGGATGCGTCTCCATGCTGCAGCTATCAGAGACAGAGGCAGAAATGGCTTGAAGACAGAAATCAGGGCCTAGCTCGGCAGAGCCAGGAAAAACGTGACTTAGGAACGGAATTATCGATCCATTCATGGTGGATCTGATAGAGGACATGTTAACGTTGGACGCAAATGTATTTGCGTCTTCAGATTCGGTTGTGGAGGGAAATTACATGTACTTGAAACTCGTACATGGAGCCGTTGGGGTCTACGTTAGGGGACACAATTGACCATAAAAATTCCAATTACCTCATTCCCTCCTTGTCCCCTACGGACCCTTCATGATATGTCGATGTTCATGAGACCATCAATCTGTTCATACAAAATCATTTGTTCTTCTTTCTTTCTTCTGGAATGGGAACGTGCACTTGAATGGGGAACACATGCTGTGGCGCACAAGCCGCAAATCGCTGGCCCACATTGTAAACATAAACAACAACTGAATACTATGGCCAATATGATTCCTAGGAATGACAGTAGCTTCCATCCCCAGGCCGATACTACACTCCAGAGCCAACCGGACCAAGTCCAGGAGCCTGGATTCTGATGTATCAGATGAGCAATTTCGTGAAGTCGGGTAATAGCTTTATAGACTGATGGCGCATTATTTGGAATAAATACGCAGCAACTGGATCCGATGACTCTACAAGCCCCGCCCCTATCGGCCAGGATGACGTCAAGGACAAGGCGGTTCTGAAGAACAACAAGTCTCATAGCAGACTGCTCCTCTGTTAAGTTGCCCAAAGCTGAGGTAGTCTCGTTCACTACTGCTTCGAGTATTCTGGTTAATTTGCGTATCAGTTTACTATTGGAGACAGTTCCTAGATAGGGAAAGAATCCTTTATTGAAATCTGTATATTGTTCCCATGTAGTTTCAGTCTGATCAACTATTGGGAGGTCTCTCTTGTGTCTGACAATATTAAGGCGGGAATTCCTGTGATAGTCAGATGGGGCTAGAAATACTGGTGGTTATAAGAATGCAATGAAACAGGTACCATCCCAGTCTGGAGGTAAACGGACATAAGCTGTCTGACCACATATAAAATAGGAATGTCGGGAAGCTTTGAATGTAGACTTGCCTTGATCACTGAATTCGACCACAGTAGTACAGTCACTGTGACCTAGATGTACTGAACCATTTTTCCTGACACATAATACACCTTTCGCTGGTAGAACTGATATGGATGGCAAGTCTGGACTGGTTTCTGACTGAACATTTAGAATCATGAGGTTAAGTGTAAAATTGCCTAATCCATACACTTCGTTTTCTAGATCTGTCCCTGTCATTTGTGGAAGACCTTCTTCGTTCGGGAAACATGCTTTGTTCATGACTGTGTTCAAATTTCCCCATCTCCAATTCTTTTGGGAAACCTTAGAGTCAGTGTCTATAGAAGATATTAAACTAAACCAGGCACCACAGGAACCATTATGTGTAAACGGGTAAGGAAAGAGAGGCAGAGCTCCCTTGTAGTTCTGATAGGGAGGGAGTCGGCCACATATCCAACAATTAGTAGCATTGTTGGTCTGGTGAGAATGGTGTAACATACGGATGAATGTATTGTTGCGCAGCGCAAGTCGATAAGACAATTCGTGTGGGGGTAGAGCAATAAACGTGTGTTCTGCAGTGTTATTAGAAAAATGTGCAAGAGGAAAATACATATAAAGCATCCAAATTAAAGCAATAATCGTAAGACTCAGAAAAACATAATAAGTAATGTGCAGACGCATCTGCTCCGGAGACTTTTACAATATTTTCGTTTCTTGGTCTCCTGACTATCTCTCTCTCTATTTGGGTCTATCTTATACATTGTCAGAACTGCCTAACCGCTTCACCCGAGGGGGACTTAAACAATTAAACTGTCTGACTTACTAGACCTCAACTTTTGGCGATACTCCTCTTGGGGAGTTTTCTCTAGAAGGGGGAATTTGGTATCAGTCACTGGTACGTAGGAGTTCTGGGATTTGGATTTTGGCGGAAGTCCATGAAAGCGTTTGACGTGACTGGAGTGCACCCACCCCTTCCGTCCCTCAATTTTTACTGCAGTCCTTGTTGTTAACAAAACAATCTTCGGCTCCTTCCAGCGGGGTTCCAACGGGCTCGATCTGTCAAAGTTCCGAACGACTACTACATCGCCTGGGACCAGTTCATGTGGCTTCACCTCGGTGTTGTCTGGGAAGGCTGCCGCGACCTGTGAACGACATGATTGTAGTGCAGACATCAAGGAAGCAAGGTAATCTGTCAACATAGTACTATCAACATCAGTAATTTTTCGCGGCAGAGGCGTCCCCCACATATTAGGAGGTCTACCGAAGACCACCTCATACGGGGATAGCCCTGTCCTAGAGTGAGCTACCATTCTCATATAGAAAAGTGCAACTGGCAATGCTACTATCCAATCCACTCCCTTCTCTTTACACACCTTTGCAAGGCGAGTTTTCAGAGTCTGATTGTGTCGCTCCACGAGACCTGCTGCCTCTGGATGTCGGACACAGTGAAACTTCCACTGGTACCCCAATAGAAGAGAAACCTGCTTCATGAGTTCGGATGAGAATGGCTGACCGTTATCTGAATACACGACACGGGGCAAACCGTATCGAGGGAAAAACTCACGAACCAACTGCCTGGCAGTGGTCGGGGCAGTGTAATCTGGGACGGGATATGCTTCTGTCCATCGGGATAGGGCACATACGACTACGAGGACATACTTAAATCCTCGGCATCTGTCCATCTGGATATAATCCATTTGGAGGACTTCAAAAGGATAGTCAGGAGGATGGAATCCACCTTGCTCTACGAGAATCCCTTTTCCTGGATTGAACTGACAACAGATCATGCAGGTACGCACTTTCTGTTTTGCTGCTGCTCGTAAGTGCTTGTTGAACCAAAGATTCTGTACACTGTCTAACATGGCTTTTTCTCCTAAATGTGCTGGACTATGTGCTGTGTTAATGATAACTTGAACCATAGAGTCGGGGAGAAACCATGTGGTCTTTCCCTTCGTCATCCATCCTTGATCTGTCTGGACCCCTCCTTGTTCAGCCCATTTCTTTATTTCATCTGGAGTGGCATGTGTCTGTATGTCGATGACATCTAGTGTGGGGTCCCTGACTGTCATGCAATGTGTCTGTGAGGTTACATCCGTCTTGGTCATGTCCGTCGTTTGCGTATGAGTCAGTGCTGTATGTTTCGCTGTTCGATCTGCAAAGTCGTTACCCTGAGAAATCTTGTCTGTGACCTTTGTATGTGCCTTGCACTTCATGATAGCTATAGCTGTAGGCAAATGTATTGCTTCTAATAGGGCTTGAATGAGGGGGCCATGTTGAATCTTGGCTCCGTGAGAGGTCAAGAAACCTCTTTCTTGCCAGAGGACACCAAAGTCGTGTACGACTCCGAATGCATAACGTGAATCTGTGCATATATTTACTTTCTGGTTCTTTGCACGTATACAGGCTTGGGTCAGAGCAATGAGCTCTGCTGCTTGGGCTGACAGGGTGTCAATGCGATGTGTTTCTATGACTTCAGTTTCAGTGGTCACTGCATATGCGGCCACTAACTCTCCTGTACTTGTTCTTAAACATGAACCATCCACATAAAGTGTCAGGTCTGGATCGGGTAATGCGACATCTGTCAAGTCTTGTCTGGGCTTCGTAACTGTGTAAACTACATCTACGCAGTCATGTGGAGTAGGATCTGCTGTGCTCAATGGTAAAAGTGTAGCAGGATTCAGTGTGTCACAGCGTCTGATTTCTATGTGTGGTTGGAATAACGTCAATTCATAACCTGTCAGTCGTGCTACAGTCAAGTGTTGAGTCTGTGTTCTGTTTAAAAGAACCTCTACAGAATGTGGAACTTGTACTGTCAATTGATGTCCTAATACAATGGAATCACTTTGTCTAATTGCTAGAGCTGTAGCTGCAACTGACTTTAAACACGCAGGCAAGCCTGGGCTACTGGATCCAATGTACTCGAAAAATAAGCACACGGTCTGTGTTTGTCTGCTTGTAACGGAGTGAGAACCGACAACGCTGTGCCATCGCGTTCTGTGACAAAAAGTGTAAAAGGTTTGCTGTAACATGGTGTTGCTAAAACTGGTGCTTGACATAAGGCTTTCTTTAATTCGTCAAAAGCTTGTGTATGTTCCTGAGTCCAAGGGAGGACAGACGAAGACGCTGCCTCCTGTGTTGTCAACTGTATGAGTGGTTTAGCTAGAAATGCATATTGTGGAATCCATTGTCTGCAATAAGAAGTGAGTCCAATAAAGGCTCGTACTTCTTTCTGTGTCTTGGGTTGCGGAAGATGTGCAATTAACTGAATGCGTTCAGGTGTCAGCTGCCTACCCCACTTGGTCAGCAAGTGCCCAAGGTACACCACTTGCTGGGCACAGAATTGTAGCTTCGAAGGAGACACCTTGTGTCCCTTGTCCGCCAAGAAATGCAAGACTGTCAGTGATGCTTGTTCACATTCTGGTTCACTACGGGCGGTGATCAATAGATCATCGACGTACTGAAGTAGGGCAGTGTTGGCAGGCATGTGAATACTGTCAAGTTGTCGTTTTAGTGCTTGACTGTAGATGCTGGGGCTTTCTGTGAATCCTTGAGGTGCGCGTGCAAATTTGAAGCTTCGGCCATTTAAACAGAATCCGAAAAGATATTGGCTTTCCGGATCAATAGGAACACTAAAGAAAGCGTTCTTGAGATCGATTACAGTAAAGAACGTCGCTTCAGAATCAATAGCTGTCAATAAGGACGAAATGTCTGGGACCACAGGATATTGTGGTACAATGCATCTATTCAATTCTCGTAAATCGATAACTAATCGATAAACTGGAGGTGCATTTGGATCAGTACGTTTAAGAATTGGAATGATAGGGGAATTACAAACATTGGAGTCGGTTTCTACAACCATTCCTTGTGCAATGAGCTCGTCAATGATTTTCAGTAAAGCCACTACAGCATCTGGTGGTAACTTGTATTGTCGGATGCGTGGTAGTACTACTCCTGGCTTGAGTGTAACACGATATGGAGTAATGTGCATACAACCTACATCAGTGGGGCCTTTCGCCCATAAATGTGCAGGAACATTCTGTAACCTGGGGTCAAAGTCTCTCAATACATAATGTCCCTTAAAATCACGAAGGAACAACCTTACTCCTTCCGGAGAACAACAAATTACAGCTCCTAGAGCCTTCAGGGTCTTTATACCAAGCAAGTTTTCTGGGCATGATTTCGTGAGCAATAAATCTGTAGTGCGAGACAATGGACCAACTGCAAGGGGAACTGGTTTCGATACTTCATTAACAATAGGCTTTCCTGAAAATCCAAGGGAAACATTCTGAGAGCCTGAGAGGGGTGCCCCTGGAACCTCGTCGTGACTGATGGTTGTCCTGCTTGCCCCTGTGCCAATAAAAAATTTTCTATCCTTCCCTAATACCTGACTGTGTACATAAGGGCCTTCTTGATCTACAGGAACCTCGATAAGGGGCAAGCCAACCTCCCTCTCTAGGCTGTTTCATGTGTATTGCTGGTAATCGGGGTAATCAGATTGTGCATACTGGTACATCTGCTGTGTGACATGTTGTGTTGCGGCAATGGGCTGTGGCTGTGGTACCGCTACGGTCTGTTGTGGAACCTGCATAGGCTGGACATTCTGTGGAACGTGTTGTTGGACCTGGTCCTGTCTAAGAGGACGCGGTCTCTCCTTAGTTTTACCTGTGGCTATGTTGTGTTTCAAAACTGCACAATCGTTTACATAGTGACCTGGCTGTTTACAATAGTTGCATATCCCTTTAACAGGAGCTGCTGAATTTGAATTATTGGATTGTGTCGTACCCCTTTTATGACCATCGGCTGGAACTGACTGAGCAACTAGTACTTTCATTTTCGTGTCTTTCATACGTCTTTGTTCGTGATCATGTTCTTCTCTAATTCTGTTCTGGTGGTACTGTAACATTTGTATCGGTATCAATAGGAGACTAGCTCTAGAATGGATTAATCTGACACGGTTATGGTAGATTAATATTAGTTATGTAGCGACTCAGTATTTTGCCGGGTGGCAATGGCACCTCGTGGGTGTCTTTTGAAAGCCCTCACCCACCAACCTAGTTGGTGGCATGCTTCATCATCGGGCCCACCCAGTGACACCTAGCGTGTCCCGGGTGTGCTTCGACGCCTGATTACAGCGGAGCAGGTATGTCACTGTGTGTGCGGTGTGAGGTGCTATGGTAAGTGAAGTTAAAACGGCTTGGCAGATGGTCCCTGGGGTAAGGATACTTTATTAAAAGGGCCTCTGCCAGCGGTTAAAAATAAGGCTGTGGGACGTTAGAGGCGGGTTACGACCTCCTACGTCCTTGAGTAGTCAACATGTTTCAGCCAGTGCCTTATATTAATCTGGCTTTCATCAGGACAATAAATATGTGTGGATTAAAATTAGGGGTTGTGTAGTGTAGTCTATGTGTCTACACGCCCTAAAGTGTATCTAGCTGTGAGAGGGGGGATTCCCTTCTCAAGATCACGCTTTCAATGCTTGTTGATAGCTCCAAGGTTATTGAAGTGGCAGGGTGAAGCCAGGATTTCTGGCCAGCACCAGCGTGGGACCTGTTGTGCCTCCTTCGCAGAACCGGTTCCCCCCTCTCACAGCTAGATACACTTTAGGGCGTGTAATCCACACATATTTATTGTCCTGATGAAAGCCAGATTAATATAAGGCACTGGCTGAAACATGTTGACTACTCAAGGACGTAGGAGGTCGTAACCCGCCTCTAACGTCCCACAGCCTTATTTTTAACCGCTGGCAGAGGCCCTTTTAATAAAGTATCCTTACCCCAGGGACCATCTGCCAAGCCGTTTTAACTTCACTTACCATAGCACCTCACACCGCACACACAGTGACATACCTGCTCCGCTGTAATCAGGCGTCGAAGCACACCCGGGACACGCTAGGTGTCACTGGGTGGGCCCGATGATGAAGCATGCCACCAACTAGGTTGGTGGGTGAGGGCTTTCAAAAGACACCCACGAGGTGCCATTGCCACCCGGCAAAATACTGAGTCGCTACATAACTAATATTAATCTACCATAACCGTGTCAGATTAATCCATTCTAGAGCTAGTCTCCTATTGATACCGATACATATAAACCGGGGATCTGGACTAGCTTTCTGGTCCTCTCTCTCCCTCTTGATTCTCGCCACTGTAACATTTGTAACATTTGGGAAGGCGAATTAGCTTGCCATGTACTCTCGACTTTTAGTACACCGTTCTTAACCTGGGGCAATGAATTCTCGACTAATTTGGATACAAAAAGGTGTGGGTATGACTCGCTACTGGTTTTTAGGCCACTATTAATAATAAAACATTTCTCAAATCGGGAATAAAAATCACTAGTGTCTTCATCGGGTTTCTGTTTGCAGGCTGAGATTGCATCCCAGTCCTCCTTTTTAGTTGCTAACAATCTTGGCAAAACCTGTACTAACAATCCTGGTAATGCTTTAGTTTTATCCCCAAGACCTAAACCTGGGGTTCGAGTCGTTTCTTCGGCTTCTAATGCAGCCCAATCAATTTTTTTGTCTCCCACCTCCCATTCTTTTTCTTTGAGTTTCTCGTAAATACCGGCAGGCAATAACACTTTCAATATTTTCATAATGTCGGGATAGGTGTAATCTCCCATGAGTAACATATCTTTTATTTCACGGTGGAAACCTGCAGGGTCTTTATCATGACTGGGCACTATTTTCTTCATTTCTAATAATTCCATTTTAGTTATGGGCGTGTATACATACACACGTGCAAAGGTATCATCCGGGTTCCGGATTGGATGTACTTCTCGTAAAGGATTCTGTTTATCAAAGTGATATGGTTGCCTGACTGGGGGTGGAACGGAAACAAGATGTGGAGTCAGGAAAGTTCTATATTTGTGGCGTTGTTCTAAAATCGTTTCAATTAGATCAGTACCTAGACCTCTCCATCTTCTCAGGAGTAAGTCTTGCAATAAACTATATAACGGACCTGGATCAGATGCTTGGTTTTCGTACTGTATAATGAGGTGTCGGGTCATGTATATACCAGCTAGTCGCTGTTCTTCTGGAGTAAGACTTAAAAACGTTTGCACTACTGAATCGTCTTTATATATACTGTCATCTCCGGCCCACTGTACTGCAGACCGGGCTAGTTCCTGATCACGTAGGGTATTGAGTTCGTGATTACCTACCCTTTCTTTCAGTACTTTATCAGTAATTTGGAATACATGTTCAAGGGTACATCGCTCTGGTATCGGACATAGGTATCGTTTCTTGTTTTCTTAACGAATGGGTCTATCGAAGGGCCTATCAGGAGGATACGGTCTAGGGAGTTTCTCTCTACCTACATATGCCACCATGTCTCTACTTGGTAGTTGCGATGTTTCTGCTGGATTCTCTGGTTCTTCCTCCTCTGAGGAGTCCTGATCGTCTGATTCGAGGTGTTTTTCAGATTCTCGACGGGCATGTATTGCTATTATTTCTTTACGGATCTTTCTAACCATAGCATGTACACATCTCTCTCTATCATGTTTACCCTCTGAAATATTCTGACCCCATCTGTTCAATCTATCCATCTCACTTTGTGGGAAGCTGGGCTGATCTTGTTCCCTTATCAAACAATTAACCAAAAATCGCATTATCAAACCTTGAGTCTCAACTTTCTGACGTGACATGGCTTCACCAACACACTCCGGTCTTTCTCCTGTTCTAATAAAATGATACAGATTGTCTAGATGGTCTGGCATTTCTGGTAATAACATCAAATAATCTGTAACACGTCTTAAACGTAGAGACGCTAACAACATGGGTCCTGTTTTACCAGGCACTGTGTCATATCTGCAATCTGTAAGCTGTTCTTTGAGCTTTTCGGCTGGGGCACCTTTAGGTGTTCGCGACATTGCGAATTTTCTCATTGTCACTCGTTGTAACTGTGGCGGGGTGCGGTAACCTCCTGTAGCACCTCCTGAGGCGGAGGCTTGAGCATAGCCTGGCTGTAGGGTCGGTATCTGCTGTAACGGGGTTGGAACCTGAACCGTGCCAGACCCAAAAGGATTGAGCGGATGAATAGGGGGAACAACAGGTACGGGTGCAGGAAGCGGTGCAGGAGGGGTCTGCTGTTGCGGACCCGGGGGCAGATGACCAATAGGTGGTACAGGTACAGGTGGTACGGTTATATTGGTATATGCGGGAGCTACGTCGTCTAAATAGGAAGAAAGGAAAATATCTGCTGCGGTTTTGTGACGTAATTTAGTCGGAACCAATGGAGGGGGCAGATCTTTCGGTGTTTCCGGGGTCGCCATGGGCAAGCCCTCGGCCAGGACTGGATACAGTCCTGTCATAATTGCGTTACTCTGTCTTTCGTGTTGTTCTATTCTGACTCGCTGTCCTTCTTCTAGTAGTTCCTTTTCTTTGGCTTTTTCAGAATCCTCTCTACTCTTTTCTGCCTGTCTGAGTGCTTTCTCTGTCCGTCTATGTGATTCTTTACTCC
Organism: Lissotriton vulgaris; assembly: GCF_964263255.1. Lineage (NCBI taxonomy): Eukaryota > Metazoa > Chordata > Amphibia > Caudata > Salamandridae > Lissotriton > Lissotriton vulgaris. The sequence goes on from NC_141687.1 coordinate 1,225,310,682, forward strand.
ATAATTCAATGGCATCTTTCTGTGACTGTCTGGCTTTCTTTTTCCACAACGCTTCCTCTACTCTCATGATGCACTCGGCATCCCATGTCCCTGTAACGGGCCATCTCTCATTCTCTGCCAAGTCTTTCGTGTATTCCACCCACAAGTCGAGAAATAATATGGCATCTAAGCCGTGCTTGTGGTACATAAAATAACCAGGAGTGTCCCTGGGTGGGATGGGAACAGCTTCCTCGAGTATCCCTTTTCTAGTTCCTATCTGTCTCAATTTCGAGAATAAAGGCATCGCTACCTCGATCTAGACACTATACACAATAAACACAGTAAAAAAATGCGAACAATCACTCATACCACGACATTTAAAACACATTGAAACATTATGAAACGAACAACAATAACTGTATAATTCAATACTAGATGCACTGCTAAACAGTACAGATACACTGCTAAAACAGTGCAGACCGGGTCTGTGTACCCAAACCCGTCTTGACCGGACACAAATTAATGCACCCGTCTAGATGCGTCCCCAGCAACAGTACTCACCGGGAAGCACGGAACGGAAGGCCTCGGAAACTCGACTGGACTGGACTGACGTCACTGCTTCTGCCGCGCACTACGCATGCGCCTCGACACTACAGGCGGGCCTCTCGATACCTCGGACACTGCTCTCTCGGCTGGGCTCTGGTCGGGATCCTCCGCACTCCTCACCGCCTCGTCTGGATGTCGGCCGCAGTCTCCGTCACCTCCGTAGGCCGGAGGGAGATACAGGAAAACCTGCAGATGCGCATGGGGTCCGTCACAGCGGTAGTCGGGGGCAAAGCCTGCGACGCATCACCGGCGCGTGGGGTGGGGGAGGGGTCCCTATTCGGGCGCCAAATTATGTGGTAAATATTTTACCGTATACTATTTTTCCATATAATTTCAGACAGGTTACAAAAGAATAGCTCAATCAAATGAGTGGCAGAGTCCGTGGTGTCTGAGTCATAAGGGCTTTAATCATAAAGGATGAGTAAATGACTCGAGTCAATGGAGATCTAGTCCATCAATACAAGGGTTCGGGTATGCAATGATGGCAGGAAAAGATGTCAACGATTTATTCACAGTACATGACATATATAGTAAAATGACACAATAGCATTGAATACAGTAGGCGTGACAAGTGAAATGTATATGATAAGAACACATGTGCGTAGCAAAAAGGCGTGAACAGGGGTGTGCACATAGGCGTGTACTAGAAACGTCACAGAAAAGTGTCACAAGTGGGTGGATGCTTAGAGAATTCTTGCAGAGTCAGCTGATACCTATGGCCTGGATGCGCGCGCAGTTAATATGACGTGTGATTGACGTACATCTGGAGGAAGCTAAGAGTCTGACTTTTAACACTAGTAGAAGAGACAGAAGTCTGGCATGTCAGATCGACCTGTCCCTAAACATATCTGATATCATGTGTTTGGAGGATGTTTAATCTAGAGTAAAAGGTCTCTTGGGCAGAGGCTATTCTATACTGAATGTATGCGTGTCTAGGTGCAAATGCTCAGAGCCAGGGGCCTACCATGGTAACGGGAGCAATGAATTTCATGAGGGAGGACAGGAAGGCTTGGCCCTTGCTCTGCAGTCGGGGATATGTTTTCGTATTTCACTAGACAGGAATGTGTTTGAGGAGCTGAGCTGGCTACGCTGATAACTTGAAGGCAAAATACTGTTCTTGGCAGGCAGACCAGGCCGAGCCGGGCACCGCTCGGTTGGCAGGAAGTAAGGCAGAGGTCAGGGATGCGTCTCCATGCTGCAGCTATCAGAGACAGAGGCAGAAATGGCTTGAAGACAGAAATCAGGGCCTAGCTCGGCAGAGCCAGGAAAAACGTGACTTAGGAACGGAATTATCGATCCATTCATGGTGGATCTGATAGAGGACATGTTAACGTTGGACGCAAATGTATTTGCGTCTTCAGATTCGGTTGTGGAGGGTGTGAGAAGTTGGCCTGGTATATAATGCTCACTAATTCTTAGTGATCACTTTGTACCATGCCAAGCAACCCTTATGATGATGGTTGTAATTCAACCTTGTAGACCAGTTATCCTAGTGGTAACGTGGACAAAGCAGTCTTAGGCTAAACTCTGAAAGGCATGTGAAGCCAGCTGTTATACCATACACAACCCCCTTGAATACCAAATGAAAGGGACACCACACAGATATATATTGAAAATATATATTGATTTATTAACTATAAAATCCCCTGGACTCTTTATGAGCACAGAAGCACAAGCGTTAAATCACAAGACAGTTTAAAATACACAAAAGTTGCACAATATGGATGAGCCCTAGGGGCCACCTAAACCATATACTAAGAAAGTGGTATAAGAGATACCAGGAGGAAAGTGAAGAGGCCTAGGGCCTTGGGAATCGCTGGAGCTATTCGAGACTAGCAGTGACTAAGTCGGGAGAGGCCCACGGGACTCGGGTGCAGTGTTCAAAGTGCACGCACTTTCCAATACAAAGTCTATGGTGCGTAAAAAGTACAAAGTTAGAAAGTTAGGAACCTTCCGAGTGACCTACGGAGTTAAAACTTAAGACACAGGCCCTTGAGATGTGTACCAATGCAGGAGCACTGGCGGAGCTGAGTTACCTCACCCACAGGAAGCGGGTGCACAGGGTCGAAGTAGTGCCGGGTTTCGTCACGCCGGTCGATGGTGCTTGGAGCTGAAGATGCTGCAGGCGGCTCGATGAGAAGAGTTCCGGTGGATCCAAGGGTGGATCTGAAGATGTGAAGACCTGAAAGCAGAGGGGACAGTGTTCAAAGTCACTAGCCAGTGACTACCGTGGAACCAGATTGGAACCAGGCGATGTCGGTTGCAAACAGGCGTTGTCGGGTAGCTTCTTTCTGCAGCCACGTGGATACCCGGGGTCGAGGACGTCCAGGAGTCGGTCACGAGCTGTCCCACGCAGGCTTCTCGCTGTTGGCGGTGTCGGCACCTCGATCGGAGCAAACAGGCCTTGGCAAAGGCAAGCCAGGCAGAAGTTGAAAGATGCTTAACACTCGGACCAGCAAGGTCAGAGCGGGTGCTCCTTTTCACAGGAGCTTGGGTAGGTCTGGAGCAACCAGACCTGCTGTGTAAATCTTCGGGTTCGTCGCCAAGATGGCCGCTGACCACGTGGCTAGTGGCCGGGATGGCGCGTCGAGTGGCACAATGCAAAAGGGCCCCACGCAGATCGTGGAGATGCTGGAGGGCTGCTCTTCGGTGCAAGGGCTGCTCGGTGGTGGGGGTTCTCAGTCCCCAAAGCACAACGTCGAGGATGCCTCAGAAGCTGCGCAGTCAGCTTTTCGAGTGTCTTTCAAGAGGTCCGGTCCCACGTCACTCGGTGCCTCCACGGGTCCCTTCTTCGCAGGGACTGTGGATCGGGCTCTGAGAGGTCTGGGAGTCTGGTTCTTGTCGGGCTCTGGGCTCGGTCTCCGGCGGGAGGCGGCGGCAAAGCAGACGTCGAGTTGCTGGTTGGTACCTGTGTTCACAGGGTGGCCACTCCTAGGCCACAAGGGAGATTCTCTTCAGTCTTCTGTGCAGCAGAATGTCGAAGTCCAGTCTTCTTCTTGTTTAAAGTTGATTTCAGGATGATCTGCTGTGCAATGGCACTGCTCCCACTCTTATTCCCAATCTGAGGGGTGGATCACCTACTAGGTCCCTCCTCTGGGAGGAACCAGGAAGGGGGGCGGCTACACCCCCTTTCCTTTGTCCAGCTCCTCCTCGCCAGGACTGGGGCTGGAAAGCCCCAGAACCGGTTTGGACTGGCCTATGCACGGGGACACCTTGTGTGCCCCGGGCATGTCTGATTCTATTCAGCCCTGTCCTACCCAATACACAAAATCCTGTCTGGGGTGGTGCTCGCACCTCCCAAGGCAGGAAACCCTTTGTCCAGGCCACCATCTGCCGAGTTTCGGTCAGCAGCAGGAGGCCAGACTCGTGTCTGTGGTGGCAGCATCCATTTTGTGATGCTGAGGCTCTGTTTAACTTTAACCGGGGTTAAGGCTACACACATGTCGTGTCCCTCTAGAAGGGTGGAATGCTATCCCCGTCGCCAGAATTGGCGAGGGGATAGTATTCCAATTCGTATGACACCTTACTCGACATGTTTTGATAAAGCCAAACCAAAGATAGCAAATAACCGCGAGGATTATAATGCACTTAAGAGTATATGGTATGGCAATATCCCGGAACAGCTTAGGGAGTGGTTCCCGACAGCTGCAGACAGGCTCAGCTCATGCTAGAGCACCATCTCACATATTTCCAAGCACTCTGCCTCCAGGATTGATGAGGCCTTCCATAGGAGTGGCTGATAGGAACATATGTGTCCAGTTTAGGGTTAGGCACAGACATACTGTACCTAAGTAAGAGGTGGTTACACCAACTTACCCCAGCTGAGTGATCAGCCAGTTGTGTCAAATATGGAGGCCAGGCCAGGGGTGGCATAATACATGCTGCAGCCCCTGGTAGGCCTTGGATACACCTATGCCCTGGGCACCTAGGGTGCACTATTACAGGGGCTCATAAGGTGAACCAGTTCCAATTCGTAATGCACCTAAAGTGCATTGGCAGTAATTTAGAGAGAGAACAGCAGGCTGTGGGTCTGATTAGCAGGCCCACAGCCACATTAAGTCAGAAACCAGTGAAGCAAAAAGCAAAAATTTGGGGTGACCATAGGATAGCAGACCCTACTCTCCTACATAACCCCCCCCCAAACGCAGGGACATTAGACTAACCTTGACCAGTTGTGTCTTCATGTTCTAAGTGGAAGTACCTGGAGAGACCATCTGCGTTGCCATGGTCAGTCCCTGGGCGGTGCTCCACTGTAAAGTCCATCCCCTGTAGGGAAATGGACCACCTGAGTAGTTTGGGGTTTTCACCCTTCATCTGATTAAGCCATAGGAGGGGCTTATGGTCGGTCTGAATCTTGAAGTGAGTGCCAAATAAGTATGGTCTCAACTTCTTCAGGGCCCACACCACAGCAAAGGCCTCCCTCTCTATAGCTGACCAACGTTTCTCTCTGGGGGTCAGCCTTCTGCTAATGAAAGCAATGGGCTGGTCCTGGCCATCTACATTAAGCTGTGAAAGCACTGCTCCTACTCCCAACTCAGAAGCATCTGTTTGGACAATGAACTCTCTTGAGTAGTCAGGACTCTTCAGGATAGGTGCAGAGCACATGGCCTTCTTCAGGTCATCAAATGCCTTTTGACAGATTTCTGTCCACTGAACCTTTTTGGGCATCTTCTTAGATGTCAGATCATTAAGAGGAGTCACAATGGACCCATAGTTCTTAACAAACTTCCTGTAGTACCCAGTCAGGCCCAAGAAAGCTCTGACCTGAGTCTGGGTGGTTGGAGGGGACCAGTCCTTGATGGTCTGGATCTTACTCTCCAGTGGTTGAACTTGGCCTCCACCTACAAGGTGGCCCAGGTATACAACCTTGCTCTGCCCTATCTGGCACTTTGTTGCCTTGATAGTGAGGCCTGCCTTTTGCAGAGCCTCAAGCACTTCCTTCAGGTGGACCAGGTGATCCTCCCAGGTGGAGCTAAAGACAGCAATATCGTCCAGATAAGCTGCACAAAAGTCATCCAACCCAGTGAGGACTTGATTCACCAACCTTTGGAAGGTGGCAGGTGCATTTTTCAAACCAAAGGGCATCACCACAAACTGATAATGCCCACTAGGGGTAGAAAATGCTGTCTTGGCTTTAGACTCCTCAGCTAACCTGATTTGCCAGTAGCCAGCTGTCAAGTCAAATGTGCTCAAATATTTGGCAGAAGCCAACTTGTCAATGAGCTCATCTGCCCTTGGAATAGGGTGTGCATCTGTCCTGGTGACAGCATTGAGTCCTCTGTAATCCACACAGAACCTCATCTCTCTCTTGCCATCTTTGGTGTGAGGTTTGGGGACCAGAACCACTGGGCTAGCCCAGGGGCTCTCTGAAGGCTCAATGACACCTAATTCCAGCATCTTTTGCACCTCAGTCTTTATACAGTCCCTGACGTGGTCAGGTTGCCTGTAAATTTTGCTCTTTACAGGAAGACTGTCACCAGTGTCCACCACATGTGTACACCAGTTAGTCTGACTGGGTGTCAATGAGAACATATGCCTGTATGCCTGTAGAACTTGTCTGCAGTCATGTTGCTGGTGTTCAGTGAGGCTGCCACCTAAGGCCACACCATCAACTGAGCCATCCTCAGGGTTCTGAGTGAGCAGGTCTGGGAGAGGGTCACTCTCTTCCTCCTGTCCCTCATCTGTAGCCATGAGCAAGCCCATGTCTGCCCTGCTGACATATGCCTTCAATCTGTTTACATGGAGCACCCAGTGGGGGCTCCTGGGAGTTCCTAGGTCCACCAAGTAGGTAACCTCTCCCTTCTTCTCCAGAATTGTATGGGGTCCAGACCATTTGTCTTGGAGTGCTGCTGGGGCCACTGGCTCCAACACCCATACCTTCTGTCCAGGCTGAAATTCAACAAGGACAGCCTTTTGGTCATGCCAAGCTTTTTGTAATTCTTGGCTAGCCTCAAGGTTTTTTGATGCCTTTTCCATGTACTCTGCCATCCTGGAGCGGAGACCAAGTACATAGTCCACTATGTCCTGTTTAGGCTTTTTGAGAGGTAACTCCCATCCTTCCTTCACTAGACACAGGGGTCCTCTTACAGGGTGCCCAAACAACAATTCAAAGGGGCTGAAGCCAACCCCCTTTTGTGGGACCTCTCTGTAAGCGAACAAAAGGCAGGGCAGAAGGATGTCCCATCTTCGCCTGAGCTTTTCAGGTAATCCTTTAATCATGCCCTTTAGGGTCTTGTTAAATCTCTCAACAAGCCCATTGCATTGTGGGTGATAAGGAGTGGTGAACTTGTAGTTGACACCACATTCCTTCCACATAGCTGTCAAATATCCAGACATGAAGTTGGCACCTCTATCTGATATTACCTCCTTAGGAAACCCCACTCTGGAGAAAACTCCAAGTAAGGCCCTGGCCACAACAGGAGCTGTTGTGGTCCTAAGGGGAATTGCCTCTGGGTACCTGGTGGCTACCACCAGTATGAATCTGTGCCCAGATGCTGTAGGGGGATCCATTGGACCAACAATATCAATCCCCACTCTTTCAAAGGGAACCCCCACCACAGGTAGTGGTATCAGGGGGGCCTTTGTTGTTCCACCTGCTTTACCACTGGCTTGGCAGGTTTCACAGGAGCGACAAAACTCCTTGGTGTCTTCAGACATGTGAGGCCAGTGAAAGTGAGGGACAAGCCTGTCCCAAGTCTTGTTCTGGCCTAGGTGTCCTGCTAAAGGAATATCATGGGCCAAGGTGAGTAGGAAGCCCCTAAATTGCAGAGGTATAACCAACCTCCTGGTAGCACCAGGCTTGGGGTCTCTAGCCTCTGAATAAAGGAGTCCATCGTCCCAATATACTTTATGGGCACCTTGAGCATTCCCAGCAGCCTCAGCAGCAGCCTGCTGTCTGAGGGGTTCAAGAGAAGGACAGGTTAACTGAGCCTGCCCCAAGTCTGCCCTAGAAGGTCCCCCTGTCCCCAGAAACTCAACCTGATCAGGTTCAAGTTCTTCAGGGACAGTTCCTTCAGGGGTCTCAAGATCAGTTTCCTGTGAAGCCTGATCCTCACTTGTAGGCAGTTGGGAAGGCGCAGCCTTAACCCTCCTGTTCTTCTTCTTGGAAGGTACTTGGTCCATTGTTCCAGGATCCAAGACCTGAGGTTCAGAGAGGCACTTTTTGGCCTGTGACCTGGTCACAGCAAGGACATGTGATGATATCCCTAACATCTCTGCATGAGTCCTGTACTCAACTTCTGACCATAGAGAGTTCTCCAGGTCATTGCCCAACAAACATTCTACTGGGAGATCAGCACTAACCACAACTTTCTTTAGGCCAGTTACCCCTCCCCAGGAAAAGTTAACAAGTGCCACACTATGTGTAGTAGTGACATTGCTGGCATTGGTCACCAGGTAATCATCGCCTGGCATGTATTGTCCAGGGTCCACAAAGTTAGGTGTCACCATAGTGACACTGGCACATGTGTCCCTATAAGCTTGAGCCACTTTATTGTTGATCAAAGGTGTCTGTCTGTATTTGCCCAGGTTACTGGGACTTATGTCAGGGGTCAAATCTATGTCCCCTTCACAAACCAGAACAGCCTGTGTAAGGGTTCTGACTAGGTCAGAATCTCCTTCAGTTCCCAAAGTGATACCCACTAATCCCTTGGCTTGAGGACCAGCACTGCTAACTGTACTAGGGGGTGCAGGTGCCTTAGGGGCTGCAGTGCTGGGGGCTCCACCCTTTTTACACTCACTTGTCCAGTGAGAGGTGTTCTTACAAGTTTTACACCAGGGTTTCTTCTGACCTTCTTTCTTCTTCTTCTTGGAAGTTTGGGACCCACCCTCTGTCTCAGTTTGGGGCCCTGTTGAAGACTTCTGGTCTTTAGCTTTCTGCTCCCCACCCTTCTGGTCTGTTTTCTTCTGGTCACCACCCTGGTTCTGGTTCTGGTTCTGGTTCTTTTGCTTAACTCTGGTTCTTACCCATTTATCTGCCCTCTTTCCCAATTCTTGGGGAGAGGTCAAATCTGAGTCAACCAAATGTTGATGCAACTGCTGGTTCTGACAATTATTTAAAATTTGTTCTCTCATCAGCAAATTATACAATCCTTCATAGTCTGTAACCTTGCTTCCCAGCAACCATCCCTCCAGAGCCTTAGTGGCACACTCAACAAATTCAGACCAGTCCTGAGTCTGTGTCTTCTGGGTATCTCTGAACATTAACCTGTACTGTTCAGTGGTTAAGCCTAACCCATCAATCAGAGCACTCTTCAGGGCCAGGTAGTTTCTAGAATCCCCATCACTAACTGTGAGGAGTCTGTCTCGGCCTCTACCTTCAAAGGAGAGCCACAAGATTGCTGCCCACTGCTCCTGAGGGATCTGCTGTACTCTGCAGGCTCTCTCCATTGCAGTAATCCATTTATGGATATCATCCCCAGCTTTGTAGGGGGGCACAATCTTACTCAGGTTTCTGTTATCAAAAGACCTGTCTTTATCCTTATGGATATTGCTGCCACCAGTGGGTTCTATTACCCCACTCTCTCTAGGCTGTCTTGCTCTAGCAAGTTTCTCCTTGGCCAGGGCAACCTCTAACTCTTGCCTCTGGATCCTAAGCTCAGCCTCTCTCATCTTGGCCTCATGTTCCCTTCTCTGAGGGCTAGTCATCTCCTTTCTGGAGTGACCATGAGAGCCTCTAGAGACATGGGAGGTATTGGATTCACCTGAGTGATTCCTCTTCCTCCTATGCCCCTGGTTAAGTCCACCTGGGGGTCTGAATGGGTTGTTACCTGATTCATTCCCAAGTTGGCTTAAGTTAGCCTGGTTCAGTCTACTGACCAGCACCTGACTATCTCTGTCATCATCTGACTCACTGCTTTCCACCTCCTCCTCCTCTTCTTCTTCCTCTACATCTACCTGAGGAGCTCCAGTGGTGGAGGCTTCCTCATCTACCAGGATGATAGGGGCAGGGGTGTCTACAGTGTCATCCTCTGAAGGATGGCCTCCTTCAGTATCCCCTGTGGGGTTTACCTTAGAGGGCTTTAGAGTCTCAGACTGGTCTAAGAGCTCTCTTAGGTGGTCTGTAGTAGGGGAAGGCCCTGTCTTCAGACCCCTTAAGACACAAAGCTGTCTTAATTCCTTAAAGGAAAAAATAGCAAATTTGGATGGTGCCCTTGGAGGGTCACTCTCAACAGGAGTAAGTCCACTGGACCCTTCTGCTCCAGACATTGCTCTAGTGTGGGTGGATGTGTTGCAATCTACCTACACTGGTGTTTACCTACTAAACCTATCTAGTAGTTGTAGCTAGGGTGTGCTACTCCCTTTGCTCTACAACAACTAAGTTCAGTAGAACTTAAGTATACTAGTCTTGTTTTATATGTACCTAGCAGGTACCTGTATGATCTTTCAAGTGATAATCTCAAAGATTGTAATGGTAAAACAACAGCAAGCTCAGATCCCAATCCGCTGCTCACCAATGTGAGAAGTTGGCCTGGTATATAATGCTCACTAATTCTTAGTGATCACTTTGTACCATGCCAAGCAACCCTTATGATGATGGTTGTAATTCAACCTTGTAGACCAGTTATCCTAGTGGTAACGTGGACAAAGCAGTCTTAGGCTAAACTCTGAAAGGCATGTGAAGCCAGCTGTTATACCATACACAACCCCCTTGAATACCAAATGAAAGGGACACCACACAGATATATATTGAAAATATATATTGATTTATTAACTATAAAATCCCCTGGACTCTTTATGAGCACAGAAGCACAAGCGTTAAATCACAAGACAGTTTAAAATACACAAAAGTTGCACAATATGGATGAGCCCTAGGGGCCACCTAAACCATATACTAAGAAAGTGGTATAAGAGATACCAGGAGGAAAGTGAAGAGGCCTAGGGCCTTGGGAATCGCTGGAGCTATTCGAGACTAGCAGTGACTAAGTCGGGAGAGGCCCACGGGACTCGGGTGCAGTGTTCAAAGTGCACGCACTTTCCAATACAAAGTCTATGGTGCGTAAAAAGTACAAAGTTAGAAAGTTAGGAACCTTCCGAGTGACCTACGGAGTTAAAACTTAAGACACAGGCCCTTGAGATGTGTACCAATGCAGGAGCACTGGCGGAGCTGAGTTACCTCACCCACAGGAAGCGGGTGCACAGGGTCGAAGTAGTGCCGGGTTTCGTCACGCCGGTCGATGGTGCTTGGAGCTGAAGATGCTGCAGGCGGCTCGATGAGAAGAGTTCCGGTGGATCCAAGGGTGGATCTGAAGATGTGAAGACCTGAAAGCAGAGGGGACAGTGTTCAAAGTCACTAGCCAGTGACTACCGTGGAACCAGATTGGAACCAGGCGATGTCGGTTGCAAACAGGCGTTGTCGGGTAGCTTCTTTCTGCAGCCACGTGGATACCCGGGGTCGAGGACGTCCAGGAGTCGGTCACGAGCTGTCCCACGCAGGCTTCTCGCTGTTGGCGGTGTCGGCACCTCGATCGGAGCAAACAGGCCTTGGCAAAGGCAAGCCAGGCAGAAGTTGAAAGATGCTTAACACTCGGACCAGCAAGGTCAGAGCGGGTGCTCCTTTTCACAGGAGCTTGGGTAGGTCTGGAGCAACCAGACCTGCTGTGTAAATCTTCGGGTTCGTCGCCAAGATGGCCGCTGACCACGTGGCTAGTGGCCGGGATGGCGCGTCGAGTGGCACAATGCAAAAGGGCCCCACGCAGATCGTGGAGATGCTGGAGGGCTGCTCTTCGGTGCAAGGGCTGCTCGGTGGTGGGGGTTCTCAGTCCCCAAAGCACAACGTCGAGGATGCCTCAGAAGCTGCGCAGTCAGCTTTTCGAGTGTCTTTCAAGAGGTCCGGTCCCACGTCACTCGGTGCCTCCACGGGTCCCTTCTTCGCAGGGACTGTGGATCGGGCTCTGAGAGGTCTGGGAGTCTGGTTCTTGTCGGGCTCTGGGCTCGGTCTCCGGCGGGAGGCGGCGGCAAAGCAGACGTCGAGTTGCTGGTTGGTACCTGTGTTCACAGGGTGGCCACTCCTAGGCCACAAGGGAGATTCTCTTCAGTCTTCTGTGCAGCAGAATGTCGAAGTCCAGTCTTCTTCTTGTTTAAAGTTGATTTCAGGATGATCTGCTGTGCAATGGCACTGCTCCCACTCTTATTCCCAATCTGAGGGGTGGATCACCTACTAGGTCCCTCCTCTGGGAGGAACCAGGAAGGGGGGCGGCTACACCCCCTTTCCTTTGTCCAGCTCCTCCTCGCCAGGACTGGGGCTGGAAAGCCCCAGAACCGGTTTGGACTGGCCTATGCACGGGGACACCTTGTGTGCCCCGGGCATGTCTGATTCTATTCAGCCCTGTCCTACCCAATACACAAAATCCTGTCTGGGGTGGTGCTCGCACCTCCCAAGGCAGGAAACCCTTTGTCCAGGCCACCATCTGCCGAGTTTCGGTCAGCAGCAGGAGGCCAGACTCGTGTCTGTGGTGGCAGCATCCATTTTGTGATGCTGAGGCTCTGTTTAACTTTAACCGGGGTTAAGGCTACACACATGTCGTGTCCCTCTAGAAGGGTGGAATGCTATCCCCGTCGCCAGAATTGGCGAGGGGATAGTATTCCAATTCGTATGACACCTTACTCGACATGTTTTGATAAAGCCAAACCAAAGATAGCAAATAACCGCGAGGATTATAATGCACTTAAGAGTATATGGTATGGCAATATCCCGGAACAGCTTAGGGAGTGGTTCCCGACAGCTGCAGACAGGCTCAGCTCATGCTAGAGCACCATCTCACATATTTCCAAGCACTCTGCCTCCAGGATTGATGAGGCCTTCCATAGGAGTGGCTGATAGGAACATATGTGTCCAGTTTAGGGTTAGGCACAGACATACTGTACCTAAGTAAGAGGTGGTTACACCAACTTACCCCAGCTGAGTGATCAGCCAGTTGTGTCAAATATGGAGGCCAGGCCAGGGGTGGCATAATACATGCTGCAGCCCCTGGTAGGCCTTGGATACACCTATGCCCTGGGCACCTAGGGTGCACTATTACAGGGGCTCATAAGGTGAACCAGTTCCAATTCGTAATGCACCTAAAGTGCATTGGCAGTAATTTAGAGAGAGAACAGCAGGCTGTGGGTCTGATTAGCAGGCCCACAGCCACATTAAGTCAGAAACCAGTGAAGCAAAAAGCAAAAATTTGGGGTGACCATAGGATAGCAGACCCTACTCTCCTACATAACCCCCCCCCCAAACGCAGGGACATTAGACTAACCTTGACCAGTTGTGTCTTCATGTTCTAAGTGGAAGTACCTGGAGAGACCATCTGCGTTGCCATGGTCAGTCCCTGGGCGGTGCTCCACTGTAAAGTCCATCCCCTGTAGGGAAATGGACCACCTGAGTAGTTTGGGGTTTTCACCCTTCATCTGATTAAGCCATAGGAGGGGCTTATGGTCGGTCTGAATCTTGAAGTGAGTGCCAAATAAGTATGGTCTCAACTTCTTCAGGGCCCACACCACAGCAAAGGCCTCCCTCTCTATAGCTGACCAACGTTTCTCTCTGGGGGTCAGCCTTCTGCTAATGAAAGCAATGGGCTGGTCCTGGCCATCTACATTAAGCTGTGAAAGCACTGCTCCTACTCCCAACTCAGAAGCATCTGTTTGGACAATGAACTCTCTTGAGTAGTCAGGACTCTTCAGGATAGGTGCAGAGCACATGGCCTTCTTCAGGTCATCAAATGCCTTTTGACAGATTTCTGTCCACTGAACCTTTTTGGGCATCTTCTTAGATGTCAGATCATTAAGAGGAGTCACAATGGACCCATAGTTCTTAACAAACTTCCTGTAGTACCCAGTCAGGCCCAAGAAAGCTCTGACCTGAGTCTGGGTGGTTGGAGGGGACCAGTCCTTGATGGTCTGGATCTTACTCTCCAGTGGTTGAACTTGGCCTCCACCTACAAGGTGGCCCAGGTATACAACCTTGCTCTGCCCTATCTGGCACTTTGTTGCCTTGATAGTGAGGCCTGCCTTTTGCAGAGCCTCAAGCACTTCCTTCAGGTGGACCAGGTGATCCTCCCAGGTGGAGCTAAAGACAGCAATATCGTCCAGATAAGCTGCACAAAAGTCATCCAACCCAGTGAGGACTTGATTCACCAACCTTTGGAAGGTGGCAGGTGCATTTTTCAAACCAAAGGGCATCACCACAAACTGATAATGCCCACTAGGGGTAGAAAATGCTGTCTTGGCTTTAGACTCCTCAGCTAACCTGATTTGCCAGTAGCCAGCTGTCAAGTCAAATGTGCTCAAATATTTGGCAGAAGCCAACTTGTCAATGAGCTCATCTGCCCTTGGAATAGGGTGTGCATCTGTCCTGGTGACAGCATTGAGTCCTCTGTAATCCACACAGAACCTCATCTCTCTCTTGCCATCTTTGGTGTGAGGTTTGGGGACCAGAACCACTGGGCTAGCCCAGGGGCTCTCTGAAGGCTCAATGACACCTAATTCCAGCATCTTTTGCACCTCAGTCTTTATACAGTCCCTGACGTGGTCAGGTTGCCTGTAAATTTTGCTCTTTACAGGAAGACTGTCACCAGTGTCCACCACATGTGTACACCAGTTAGTCTGACTGGGTGTCAATGAGAACATATGCCTGTATGCCTGTAGAACTTGTCTGCAGTCATGTTGCTGGTGTTCAGTGAGGCTGCCACCTAAGGCCACACCATCAACTGAGCCATCCTCAGGGTTCTGAGTGAGCAGGTCTGGGAGAGGGTCACTCTCTTCCTCCTGTCCCTCATCTGTAGCCATGAGCAAGCCCATGTCTGCCCTGCTGACATATGCCTTCAATCTGTTTACATGGAGCACCCAGTGGGGGCTCCTGGGAGTTCCTAGGTCCACCAAGTAGGTAACCTCTCCCTTCTTCTCCAGAATTGTATGGGGTCCAGACCATTTGTCTTGGAGTGCTGCTGGGGCCACTGGCTCCAACACCCATACCTTCTGTCCAGGCTGAAATTCAACAAGGACAGCCTTTTGGTCATGCCAAGCTTTTTGTAATTCTTGGCTAGCCTCAAGGTTTTTTGATGCCTTTTCCATGTACTCTGCCATCCTGGAGCGGAGACCAAGTACATAGTCCACTATGTCCTGTTTAGGCTTTTTGAGAGGTAACTCCCATCCTTCCTTCACTAGACACAGGGGTCCTCTTACAGGGTGCCCAAACAACAATTCAAAGGGGCTGAAGCCAACCCCCTTTTGTGGGACCTCTCTGTAAGCGAACAAAAGGCAGGGCAGAAGGATGTCCCATCTTCGCCTGAGCTTTTCAGGTAATCCTTTAATCATGCCCTTTAGGGTCTTGTTAAATCTCTCAACAAGCCCATTGCATTGTGGGTGATAAGGAGTGGTGAACTTGTAGTTGACACCACATTCCTTCCACATAGCTGTCAAATATCCAGACATGAAGTTGGCACCTCTATCTGATATTACCTCCTTAGGAAACCCCACTCTGGAGAAAACTCCAAGTAAGGCCCTGGCCACAACAGGAGCTGTTGTGGTCCTAAGGGGAATTGCCTCTGGGTACCTGGTGGCTACCACCAGTATGAATCTGTGCCCAGATGCTGTAGGGGGATCCATTGGACCAACAATATCAATCCCCACTCTTTCAAAGGGAACCCCCACCACAGGTAGTGGTATCAGGGGGGCCTTTGTTGTTCCACCTGCTTTACCACTGGCTTGGCAGGTTTCACAGGAGCGACAAAACTCCTTGGTGTCTTCAGACATGTGAGGCCAGTGAAAGTGAGGGACAAGCCTGTCCCAAGTCTTGTTCTGGCCTAGGTGTCCTGCTAAAGGAATATCATGGGCCAAGGTGAGTAGGAAGCCCCTAAATTGCAGAGGTATAACCAACCTCCTGGTAGCACCAGGCTTGGGGTCTCTAGCCTCTGAATAAAGGAGTCCATCGTCCCAATATACTTTATGGGCACCTTGAGCATTCCCAGCAGCCTCAGCAGCAGCCTGCTGTCTGAGGGGTTCAAGAGAAGGACAGGTTAACTGAGCCTGCCCCAAGTCTGCCCTAGAAGGTCCCCCTGTCCCCAGAAACTCAACCTGATCAGGTTCAAGTTCTTCAGGGACAGTTCCTTCAGGGGTCTCAAGATCAGTTTCCTGTGAAGCCTGATCCTCACTTGTAGGCAGTTGGGAAGGCGCAGCCTTAACCCTCCTGTTCTTCTTCTTGGAAGGTACTTGGTCCATTGTTCCAGGATCCAAGACCTGAGGTTCAGAGAGGCACTTTTTGGCCTGTGACCTGGTCACAGCAAGGACATGTGATGATATCCCTAACATCTCTGCATGAGTCCTGTACTCAACTTCTGACCATAGAGAGTTCTCCAGGTCATTGCCCAACAAACATTCTACTGGGAGATCAGCACTAACCACAACTTTCTTTAGGCCAGTTACCCCTCCCCAGGAAAAGTTAACAAGTGCCACACTATGTGTAGTAGTGACATTGCTGGCATTGGTCACCAGGTAATCATCGCCTGGCATGTATTGTCCAGGGTCCACAAAGTTAGGTGTCACCATAGTGACACTGGCACATGTGTCCCTATAAGCTTGAGCCACTTTATTGTTGATCAAAGGTGTCTGTCTGTATTTGCCCAGGTTACTGGGACTTATGTCAGGGGTCAAATCTATGTCCCCTTCACAAACCAGAACAGCCTGTGTAAGGGTTCTGACTAGGTCAGAATCTCCTTCAGTTCCCAAAGTGATACCCACTAATCCCTTGGCTTGAGGACCAGCACTGCTAACTGTACTAGGGGGTGCAGGTGCCTTAGGGGCTGCAGTGCTGGGGGCTCCACCCTTTTTACACTCACTTGTCCAGTGAGAGGTGTTCTTACAAGTTTTACACCAGGGTTTCTTCTGACCTTCTTTCTTCTTCTTCTTGGAAGTTTGGGACCCACCCTCTGTCTCAGTTTGGGGCCCTGTTGAAGACTTCTGGTCTTTAGCTTTCTGCTCCCCACCCTTCTGGTCTGTTTTCTTCTGGTCACCACCCTGGTTCTGGTTCTGGTTCTGGTTCTTTTGCTTAACTCTGGTTCTTACCCATTTATCTGCCCTCTTTCCCAATTCTTGGGGAGAGGTCAAATCTGAGTCAACCAAATGTTGATGCAACTGCTGGTTCTGACAATTATTTAAAATTTGTTCTCTCATCAGCAAATTATACAATCCTTCATAGTCTGTAACCTTGCTTCCCAGCAACCATCCCTCCAGAGCCTTAGTGGCACACTCAACAAATTCAGACCAGTCCTGAGTCTGTGTCTTCTGGGTATCTCTGAACATTAACCTGTACTGTTCAGTGGTTAAGCCTAACCCATCAATCAGAGCACTCTTCAGGGCCAGGTAGTTTCTAGAATCCCCATCACTAACTGTGAGGAGTCTGTCTCGGCCTCTACCTTCAAAGGAGAGCCACAAGATTGCTGCCCACTGCTCCTGAGGGATCTGCTGTACTCTGCAGGCTCTCTCCATTGCAGTAATCCATTTATGGATATCATCCCCAGCTTTGTAGGGGGGCACAATCTTACTCAGGTTTCTGTTATCAAAAGACCTGTCTTTATCCTTATGGATATTGCTGCCACCAGTGGGTTCTATTACCCCACTCTCTCTAGGCTGTCTTGCTCTAGCAAGTTTCTCCTTGGCCAGGGCAACCTCTAACTCTTGCCTCTGGATCCTAAGCTCAGCCTCTCTCATCTTGGCCTCATGTTCCCTTCTCTGAGGGCTAGTCATCTCCTTTCTGGAGTGACCATGAGAGCCTCTAGAGACATGGGAGGTATTGGATTCACCTGAGTGATTCCTCTTCCTCCTATGCCCCTGGTTAAGTCCACCTGGGGGTCTGAATGGGTTGTTACCTGATTCATTCCCAAGTTGGCTTAAGTTAGCCTGGTTCAGTCTACTGACCAGCACCTGACTATCTCTGTCATCATCTGACTCACTGCTTTCCACCTCCTCCTCCTCTTCTTCTTCCTCTACATCTACCTGAGGAGCTCCAGTGGTGGAGGCTTCCTCATCTACCAGGATGATAGGGGCAGGGGTGTCTACAGTGTCATCCTCTGAAGGATGGCCTCCTTCAGTATCCCCTGTGGGGTTTACCTTAGAGGGCTTTAGAGTCTCAGACTGGTCTAAGAGCTCTCTTAGGTGGTCTGTAGTAGGGGAAGGCCCTGTCTTCAGACCCCTTAAGACACAAAGCTGTCTTAATTCCTTAAAGGAAAAAATAGCAAATTTGGATGGTGCCCTTGGAGGGTCACTCTCAACAGGAGTAAGTCCACTGGACCCTTCTGCTCCAGACATTGCTCTAGTGTGGGTGGATGTGTTGCAATCTACCTACACTGGTGTTTACCTACTAAACCTATCTAGTAGTTGTAGCTAGGGTGTGCTACTCCCTTTGCTCTACAACAACTAAGTTCAGTAGAACTTAAGTATACTAGTCTTGTTTTATATGTACCTAGCAGGTACCTGTATGATCTTTCAAGTGATAATCTCAAAGATTGTAATGGTAAAACAACAGCAAGCTCAGATCCCAATCCGCTGCTCACCAATGTGAGAAGTTGGCCTGGTATATAATGCTCACTAATTCTTAGTGATCACTTTGTACCATGCCAAGCAACCCTTATGATGATGGTTGTAATTCAACCTTGTAGACCAGTTATCCTAGTGGTAACGTGGACAAAGCAGTCTTAGGCTAAACTCTGAAAGGCATGTGAAGCCAGCTGTTATACCATACACAACCCCCTTGAATACCAAATGAAAGGGACACCACACAGATATATATTGAAAATATATATTGATTTATTAACTATAAAATCCCCTGGACTCTTTATGAGCACAGAAGCACAAGCGTTAAATCACAAGACAGTTTAAAATACACAAAAGTTGCACAATATGGATGAGCCCTAGGGGCCACCTAAACCATATACTAAGAAAGTGGTATAAGAGATACCAGGAGGAAAGTGAAGAGGCCTAGGGCCTTGGGAATCGCTGGAGCTATTCGAGACTAGCAGTGACTAAGTCGGGAGAGGCCCACGGGACTCGGGTGCAGTGTTCAAAGTGCACGCACTTTCCAATACAAAGTCTATGGTGCGTAAAAAGTACAAAGTTAGAAAGTTAGGAACCTTCCGAGTGACCTACGGAGTTAAAACTTAAGACACAGGCCCTTGAGATGTGTACCAATGCAGGAGCACTGGCGGAGCTGAGTTACCTCACCCACAGGAAGCGGGTGCACAGGGTCGAAGTAGTGTCGGGTTTCGTCACGCCGGTCGATGGTGCTTGGAGCTGAAGATGCTGCAGGCGGCTCGATGAGAAGAGTTCCGGTGGATCCAAGGGTGGATCTGAAGATGTGAAGACCTGAAAGCAGAGGGGACAGTGTTCAAAGTCACTAGCCAGTGACTACCGTGGAACCAGATTGGAACCAGGCGATGTCGGGTGCAAACAGGCGTTGTCGGGTAGCTTCTTTCTGCAGCCACGTGGATACCCGGGGTCGAGGACGTCCAGGAGTCGGTCACGAGCTGTTCCACGCAGGCTTCTCGCTGTTGGCGGTGTCGGCACCTCGATCGGAGCAAACAGGCCTTGGCAAAGGCAAGCCAGGCAGAAGTTGAAAGATGCTTAACACTCGGACCAGCAAGGTCAGAGCGGGTGCTCCTTTTCACAGGAGCTTGGGTAGGTCTGGAGCAACCAGACCTGCTGTGTAAATCTTCGGGTTCGTCACCAAGATGGCCGCTGAACACGTGGCTAGTGGCCGGGATGGCGCGTCGAGTGGCACAATGCAAAAGGGCCCCACGCAGATCGTGGAGATGCTGGAGGGCTGCTCTTCGGTGCAAGGGCTGCTCGGTGGTGGGGGTTCTCAGTCCCCAAAGCACAACGTCGAGGATGCCTCAGAAGCTGCGCAGTCAGCTTTTCGAGTGTCTTCCAAGAGGTCCGGTCCCACGTCACTCGGTGCCTCCACGGGTCCCTTCTTCGCAGGGACTGTGGATCGGGCTCTGAGAGGTCTGGGAGTCTGGTTCTTGTCGGGCTCTGGGCTCGGTCTCCGGCGGGAGGCGGCGGCAAAGCAGACGTCGAGTTGCTGGTTGGTACCTGTGTTCACAGGGTGGCCACTCCTAGGCCACAAGGGAGATTCTCTTCAGTCTTCTGTGCAGCAGAATGTCGAAGTCCAGTCTTCTTCTTGTTTAAAGTGGATTTCAGGATGATCTGCTGTGCAATGGCACTGCTCCCACTCTTATTCCCAATCTGAGGGGTGGATCACCTACTAGGTCCCTCCTCTGGGAGGAACCAGGAAGGGGGGCGGCTACACCCCCTTTCCTTTGTCGAGCTCCTCGCCAGGACTGGGGCTGGAAAGCCCCAGAACCGGTTTGGACTGGCCTATGCACGGGGACACCTTGTGTGCCCCGGGCATGTCTGATTCTATTCAGCCCTGTCCTACCCAATACACAAAATCCTGTCTGGGGTGGTGCTCGCACCTCCCAAGGCAGGAAACCCTTTGTCCAGGCCACCATCTGCCGAGTTTCGGTCAGCAGCAGGAGGCCAGACTCGTGTCTGTGGTGGCAGCATCCATTTTGTGATGCTGAGGCTCTGTTTAACTTTAACCGGGGTTAAGGCTACACACATGTCGTGTCCCTCTAGAAGGGTGGAATGCTATCCCCGTCGCCAGAATTGGCGAGGGGATAGTATTCCAATTCGTATGACACCTTACTCGACATGTTTTGATAAAGCCAAACCAAAGATAGCAAATAACCGCGAGGATTATAATGCACTTAAGAGTATATGGTATGGCAATATCCCGGAACAGCTTAGGGAGTGGTTCCCGACAGCTGCAGACAGGCTCAGCTCATGCTAGAGCACCATCTCACATATTTCCAAGCACTCTGCCTCCAGGATTGATGAGGCCTTCCATAGGAGTGGCTGATAGGAACATATGTGTCCAGTTTAGGGTTAGGCACAGACATACTGTACCTAAGTAAGAGGTGGTTACACCAACTTACCCCAGCTGAGTGATCAGCCAGTTGTGTCAAATATGGAGGCCAGGCCAGGGGTGGCATAATACATGCTGCAGCCCCTGGTAGGCCTTGGATACACCTATGCCCTGGGCACCTAGGGTGCACTATTACAGGGGCTCATAAGGTGAACCAGTTCCAATTCGTAATGCACCTAAAGTGCATTGGCAGTAATTTAGAGAGAGAACAGCAGGCTGTGGGTCTGATTAGCAGGCCCACAGCCACATTAAGTCAGAAACCAGTGAAGCAAAAAGCAAAAATTTGGGGTGACCATAGGATAGCAGACCCTACTCTCCTACAGAGGGAAATTACATGTACTTGAAACTCGTACATGGAGCCGTTGGGGTCTACGTTAGGGGACACAATTGACCATAAAAATTCCAATTACCTCACTGTGAAAGCTAAACTCAGGGATATGAAAATACAGTATATGCTCCTCTTCCCAGCCAAACTTAAGGTGACCTATAAGGAAAAGACCCACTTCTTCACTCATCCGGACGACGCATGGCACTGGCTAGAAGAACGCCCACCAACACGGAGAGAAGAAGGGGGCGAGCTGAACAAGGAGATGGAGGGCCCCTCCACTGGCAATCTCTGGGAACTGGTAAAACCACAGCGCCGGCGCAGACGCAGGGGGACGAGGAAGACACAAACGACGCTGTACCCCTCGCAGAATAGGTCTCCTAGAAGACACCGGGACCCTGCCTCCCGGGTCGCGACAGCTAAGCGGGATCTAGATTTTGCGCCCCAGCCGCCAAGGATCGTCCTGAGGAAGAGGATGACACGGGTGGGGCTACGACAGGGAGCGACGAGAAGGAAGATCAGTCACTTCATCCGATAGTGGTTGCTATCAACGAGATGGAAAAGGACCCGCCTACAGGCAATGCCCCAGTGCAGGGCGAGGACAAGGAACTCAATGCTTGAACAGGAAGTATGCTGGATGGACGAGATATCGGCTGGACCGGCGGACAGCACGCAAGTGGCTCCCACGCCTCTCAATTGTTAATTTTCTTTTAAGTACTGTTTGGTTAATCATTACTGTATCTTTACTTTTCTGTCTACGAACTACCTCATAGAACTGTGGACACTGTAGGGAAGTAGGAAAGTATCCTTCTGAGTTTGGTAGGGTGCCAAGTTGGGGTAGGTCAGAAGATGGGAGAGACACCAGGGGGGGCGACAGACCTTTTCCTGCCAATAAGTCCTATCAAGGAGGGAGGTGGATGGTGGGACTGAGGGGGGAGGAAGGTTGGAGAGGGGGGAGCGGGGGACAGTTGGGGATGTTCAAAGTTTCCTATTGATGGGGTCCTAGGTACTTGGGGGCGGGGGGGAGTTGGGGGGGAGGGAGGGGAGGTGGGGGGGAAGGGAAGGGGGGGAACGATCAGGTCATACTGCTTGCACACTCAGGTCTCCCGGACGACACCTCCTCGCAAGAGGCTGACTGCATTACGCCGCACACACGCCAGATTCCCAGGTGACAATAGGAGGAACCCCATAGACCAAAGGGGATTCAGTGTTCTAACGTGGAACGTGAACGGGCTAGGCAGTAAAGTGAAGAGAGGGCTGGTGAACTCATACATTAAACGGATAGGCCCTGACATAACACTATTGCAGGAAACACACCTCAAAGGGACAAACTGTGCATTCCTAGCTAGGGGACACTACAAGGTCCTAGCACATGCAGGTTACACCATGGGTTCGAGAGGAGTGGCCATACTTCTGAAGAAGACTACACCGTTCCACTCAACCCAATCATGGATACACAGGGGACATACGTGGGGGTGAAGGGGACTTGGAATAGACGTGAGTACACGATAATCTCGCTATACGCCCTCCCGAAACTGCAGGCCAACACGCTTAAGAAGGTAGTAGACATAGTCCTAGACACGGCTGACACTATACAAATCCTTGGTGGGGATTTTAATGACGTGATGGACCCGGGGTTAGATCGGACGGGACTGATGACCAGAGACCAGGCCCGGACCCCCCTGTCCCGAATGATTACAAACATGGGACTCACTGACGTATGGAGATGGTTACACTCTGACAAGAGGAACTAGTCCTTCATCTCGGGATCGCATAAAGTGCTCTCGAGGCTGGATTACATATTTATGTCTAGGCAACACATGGCAATAGATGACACGGCGAAATATAAGGCAAGAGGGATCTCTGATCACTTCCCACTCTTAGCTAGAGTGGGATTGGGGAGAGATAGGGGTAGAGGCTCATGGCGATTGACGGCGTGGGATCTACAAAATGGGAGCATATTGAAAGGCATGAGGGCAGACGTGAAGGTTTACGTGGCGGACAATGAAGAGACGGTCCAATCCAAAGGTATATTCTGGGAGGCTCTAAAAACGGTCATGCGAGACAGGGCACAGAATAGATTAGCGGCTGAGCGGAGGAAGCTCCAGGCTGACACAGTGGCACTAGAGACAAGCATCCTGGATCTGGAGAGCGAATACCTGGTCTCGAACGAGACGGGGATTCTCAGGCGACTGACGGACACGCAGAGACAGTACCGAAAGTTGGTCACGGGCGAGGCCAAAACCCAGGAGCTTGCCACGTTGCATCGCCTATATGATGTAGGATAGAAGTCGGGCAAATTGCTGGCGTGGCTCAGTAAAAAAGAGCGCGCTGCGAGATGGGTGGAGCAAATCAGAGATGCTAAGGGAATACCGATACGGTTGAATTCTATTATCGCCGAGATGTTTGCAGACCATTATGAAAGCTTCTACTGAGCTAGAAATTTAGGGACTTGAGATGAGGCACTACAGTACATGGAATCAGTTGAATTACCGACACTATCCGCTGAGGCCCAGCAAAGCCTAGAGGCTGACATAACTCTTGAGGACATCACCGAGGCCCTGGCTAGGCTCAGGCCGGGTAAGTCCCCGGGCCCTAACTGTTTCCCAGCCGAGTTCTTTAAACGTATGGCAGACCTCTTGACACATCATCTAAAGGGCCTTTTCGAAGGGGCGATGGAGGAGGGGAGGCTCCCCCCAGATCTGAGGCTGGCAATAATAGTCCCGATCCATAATGAGGGGAAGCCTCATGACGATTGCATGTCATACCGCCCTATCTCCCTCTTAAATATAGAGGCAAAACTACTGGCAACTATCCAGGCTATGCGCCTTCGCCGGGTGGTATCGGACCTAGTACATCTCGATCAAACAGGGTTCCTCCCGAACAGGGCTACTAGGTTAAACCTCCGACGTACCCACAATTGGCTGCAGGAAGTAAGGGAAAGGGAAGATCCACACTGGTTCCTCTCCCTTGACGCTGAGAAAGCTTTTGACGCGGTGCATTGGCCATTTCTGGAGGGCGTCCTACAAAAGTTCGGCTTCAGCCCCATATTCCGGAAGTGGGTTCAATTGCTCTATACAGAACCTAGAGCTAAAGTGAGAGTGAACGGGGCTATTGCAAGGGAATTCCCGGTCCAAAGGGGGACCAGACAGGGCTGCCCATTGTCACACCTCCTGTTCTCGCTCACGATAGAGGTGCTGGCTGCTAGGGTGCGCCAGAATGAAACCATTAGGGGATTCAGGCAGAGTGAGCTAGATTCTGCAGATGAAAAAATATCGCTCTATGCGGATGATATCCTCTTATACGTTACTCGACCGGAATCCACAATTACGGAAATATTTCTGGAACTGGAGAAGTATGGTAGACATGCGGGGTACTAGGTAAACTGGCACAAGTCGGTCCTCTACGATCCTAAGGGTCAGGGAAGCTGGCCGGACCTTCCTGGAAGGTTGTTGACGACAGAGGAGGGGTTTAAATACCTTGGAGTATATGTCACCCTAGATCGCACTCAGTCCTACCAACGAAACGTAGAACGAATAATATCGAATTTTGTAGAAGACGCGTCCCGATGGAGGCAGCTCCCTCTCACCTTACTGGGCCGGGCAGCCATGTTTAAGATGATCACACACCCCAAATTCTTAGATGCTCTACAGAATGAGTACTACCCTATCCCGTCCAAAGTCTTCGGGAGGATACATGCGGAACTTAGGTCCTTGCTGTGGCTAAGTAAACAATCCAGAGTGGCACTCTGCACGCTTCAACGCCATCAGTACAGCGTAGGGATATCGCTCTCGAATTTGGAAGCCTACTACTGGGCGGAACATATTGCCCCGATCAACGAGTGGATGCATGCGCCGGCTGATCACCCCTCCTATGCCCTTGAGAGACATAAGCTCTCAGCCAGTCCCTTGTTGTATTACCTGTATAGGGGAGCTCGATGAAGACAGCTTCTCCCCGCTACGTCTACCACCCTACAGCTGTGGAAAAAGGCAATGAGCCGCACGGGCTGGGGGGAGAAACCCACCCGCCAGACGCCGATTTGGCACGGTGTGTGGCTCACGGAATTGAATAAGCTAAAAGGCTTTCGAAAATGGGACGATATTGGGATCTCCACCTTGGGCGACATAGTGGCAGAAGGAGACTTGAAGTCGTTCGAAGCACTGCGGTCCGAGTTCGGACTGCATCACACGCAGTTCTTCAAATACGCCCAGTTGCGACACGCCTGGCGAGCGGAAAGAATATCACTAGACGGACTCCCGGAGTACGCACCTCTAGAGGGTAGACTGTTACAGGAACAGGTGCAGGAAAAAATGGTGTCCCTCACATATAGAACACTGACAAATAATACGGTAGGGGACATGGAGAAACGAAGGAGAACATGGGAGAGCGAGGTGGGAGACATGGAGGACATTGATTGGGACATGGTACTAATGCACCCCAGGGAGGTGGCCATTAAGTCTAGGTCGCGACTCATCCAGTTTAATGTGCTACACAGAACATACTACGACAGAGTGAGGCTTCATAAAATGGGACGAACGGAAGACACTAGGGGCCCGATGTAGGTAGGCAAATACCGGTCGGAAACAGCCGAAATTCGGTAATTTCGGCCGTTACCGACCGGTATTTGGAAAATGAGATGAAGGGGCATGTTAAATTACAGAATCGGTAATTTTACCGAATCTGTAATTTTTCCGATTCAGTAAAATACAGAATCAGTAAAATTACTGATTCTGTAATTTAACATGTAGGTAGCACTGTAATCAGTGCTACAAGGGTTTAAGAATTCGTTATTTGAGGAGGAGCCAAGCTCGCGACCGCGATGGCCGCACTGTAGCTCGGCTCCGCCAGCCTTCCTGCCTAACACACATATCCTGCCAAGCATCCTGCCCCGAGACGACACACTCTGGAAGAAATGGAAAGGTGAAGCAACGCTCGTACTCACCGTCTGACCCGGGGGCTCCTGCGAGCTGCGGATCTGAAGCTGTGCTCCTGCTTGATCCGGGGCCTTCGCGGCGTGGAGACCGGGGACTTGCCTGTGTAGGTCGGCCGGAGTGACGGTGTTGGCGGCGGCCCCTGGTGGAGGAGAGGGGTCCGCTGGGAGAGGCCGTTGTGCGGTTATGCCGGTGGAGACTGACCGGGCCCGGTCCAGCGGCCGGGGGCCCCATGGTAGGGCGCGGCACGCCGTGGATGGGGGAAGACCGCGCAGGAGGATATCCCCGTTTGTTGCCCTGTCCGGCCATCTTGAAGCCCTGCGCCCGGAGTCGGCGTGTGGCGCCCACGGGGCGCTGGCGGACCCCCCTTTTGGTGGCTCTCCTTTCTGCACCCAGGTTGCCATTTCTGGGGCTCGAGGGAACTCCAGCGGTGGCCTTGCTTGAGAGCCCGCTCCAGAAGTTGAGGCGTGTGGAGACGCGGCTGGACCCGCAAGATGGCGGCCGACGCCCTGGGTCACGGATTTACTCAGGGCGGCGAACTTGTGTCGCTGAAGTGCACGGGGGCCTGGTCCTGTGAGCTTGAGCCCACGCTTGGCGATGTCCTTGACGCCCTACAGTCTTTACATGCGGCCATGGCCCCCATCGCCCCTGTGCAAGATAGACGGTCTGCCGCCATTTTTGTTGGGCCGTCCCTCATGAGCGCGGCTCGACTTAGAGTGTGCGCTGCTTCGTCCCCCTCTGTTGCTGCAGGGAGTGCTGCCGCGAGCATCGACAAGACTGTATGCCTGCGGCCCCGAATCTCCAGGTAGCTTTGATTGTGGCGGGTATGGGCTCCACGCTGGGGCCCGTTCCTGCTCGAATGTTCGTGGAGCGATGTGGATTGCCGATTCGATCTGCTTCGGTGAGGTCCCATTGTTACCTTGCGGAGGAGACTTTACTTTCCTGTGCGGCAAAACTGCACCCACACTGTTTGCTGCTCCAGTTGTCACTAATGGAAAGTCTGGACTGCCGCGAAAAGTTCTTGCTTTGTTGCTGGTTGCCGGGATCCTCTGGTTTACACCCTTGTCCCGTTTTGTTCCGATCGAGTGGCCTCTCCACCTTGAAATGTTTGCTGCCCACTACTCTATCACGTATGGTGGCGATGACTAGGAAAGGTCAGGGGTGAGCCGGACTGAACCCGGAGGACTACTGGTTAACGGATGGAGATGAGGAATGCCCCCAATCACGATAATATGGACGATTCCTTTGAGGGTTTATGATACCTGAGACTGTGTCGATCTAGTTTTGATGTTGCATAAATGTGTGGGAAGGCGGGGGGCAGGGGCCGAACGACTCGATTGATGGTCTCCCCCCCCCCCCCCCCTGGTTCTTTTCCCTTTTTGCCTCTTTTGTACCTTTCCCTCTCTCTGACTTTTTCTATATTTCGGGTTTCCTATTTAGGGCGACAGGCACGCTGCTGGGGGGGGTAGGCCGTAGCCTTCTGCAGGGGTGCAGGGCGGGGTGGGTGGGTTGGGGCCTCTTATCTGTTCTTTTTACCCTTAGTTCTATGGCTCTTTTGTATCCCTTTATCGGGGCGCTGTGTCTGTGCGTGTCTCCCATGGTGTGATTGCAGGTGGGGATGGGGGGGGAGAGTTGTTCTTCTTTCTACGGTATTGATTGCACATATATTATGACTTGCACGCCCTAACCCCGATAGCGGGATCCTCAGTCACTTTGTGCGCCTTTATCGCTGTGGGGCGCGTGCAGCAGCGCGGCGTTCTTTCTTTTCTTCTTTATAATACTTCCCCCCCCCCCCCCCCTCCGTTTTTTTCTTATTATTTAGGTTAGTATAGAGGATGATTGTAACCACTGTTGCTGTTCTGGTTCCTCCGTTATGTATCAGTACGATAATTAGGTGGTCGTTGGACAAGCGACGGGCCACGGTGGGCACTGATTTGAAATATGGCGTCTATATCCTGATTGACGTAAACTGCTGCTGATAACCGTCTTTATCGATGCCTTTATGTTTTGATGCTTGATTCGTAGCCCGCTATGGGAACTCAGATAATTAAAACTGCAACTGATCCTGCTATACTCCCTATTATAAAATTAACCTTCTTTGATCCTGTTTTCAGCGGTCGTGCTCAGCTTTTCTCAGACTGAACTAATTGCGTGCACAATGCTGGGTGCTACCGGGAAACCTCCTTATTGATTTACGTGCTTCTCATAATGTGTCGTGGCCGGCCTGACTGGTTGTAGGCCCGTATTTGTATGCTCCTATCTGCACAATAAAGGTTTAAAAAATTAAAAAATAAAAGATTGTTATTTACCACCAACTAGAAGTTGGTGGTAAATAATGAAAACCCTTCAAAAAGCATTTTTTTTGCTTTAAAAAATGTGCCATGTTGCAGACATACATGCCCTAAGGGCATGTATGTCAGCAACATGTGCACCCACGCACAATTGAGGGGTGCAACAGGGTGTCAAAGTGACACCCTGTCCCCCTTGCAAATTCGGTAATTTTACAGAATCGGTATTTACAGATTCGGTAATTGGCATTGATTGAATTAATGGCAATTACCGAATCGGTAAATACCTGATGTACAGGTGGAGAGGTAGCTGTGTTTTATTGGGGATCGTAACGGGGTGATTGTATGGGCAAGAGCGGTCGCCGTTGGCACTAAGCACTAAGCCACCCCAGTTGCCCTTAAGGCATGCCTGCAGTGGCTACTGCTGGGCTTCGGTATGAGTGGAGTGTTGGACTGGTTTGGATGGGAACTTGCAATGTTGGTTTAAGACCGGTTCTTGGTGGGGTGTGGGGATGGTGGGATTGGGGGATGGGTTGGGTTTTGGGGTACACCGGTGTGTTCAGAGCTGCAAGTGGAGGGAAGAAGTGGTTGTATTGTTGTGATGGGGACTGTACCTGATTTACGATGTATTACTTGGAATGTAAGGGGGCTGCACACAATCTCGAGGCGCCACAGGGTTCATGCATATCTGGTCAGAAGGAGAGTGCACATAGCGCTACTCCAGGAAACACACCTTAATAGGTCGGAGGGATTAGCGCTGCAGCGTAGATGGAGTGGACAGGTATTTAGCACGTCGTACTCGGCGTTTGCGCGGGGGACATTGATTTGGATTAGGGCAGGGGTCCCTTTTCAGAAGCTTAAACAGACAATAGATGGGGAGGGCAGAATTGTAGCGGTTGAAGGGCGCCTATATGGCAAGGATGTGACCATTTGTAGTATTTATGCCCCTTAAATAGAGCAGGCGCGAATCCTGGATTGAATGTCGGGCACTTTGGCACAATTCCTGGCGGGCCCGCTCATAATGGGAGGGGATTTTAATTCAATAACGGACAAGATCATGGATAGGTCTCAGCCCCCATTGCCTGATTCCCCTGTTCGACTGTCCAAGCATAGGCAAGATTGGCAGGCTAGATGGCATCTGATAGAGGTATGGAGTTCGCATCACCCGCAAATTAGAGATTACTCCTACTTCTCGGCGTAACACAACTGCATGTTAGACTGGATGCTATGTTGTGCTCACCACTGGTGGTGTCCACGGTGACCAGCTCTGAATATCTCACTAGGACCCTGTCCGACCATGACCCGCTCCTGCTCACCTTGCATTGGACGAAGGAAAAGGTGGAAATTCCCACATGGCGATTGCGCCCTGAAACCTTAGAGGATCCGGTGTTTCGTAGGGAGGTGGAAGAAGGGATAACACACTACTTTAGTGAGAATGCGGGGTCTACTCCTACTACGGCGATGGAATGGGACACCTTTAAGGTAGTAGTACGGGGGATATGCATAAGTAAATATGCTGGGGTGAGGAAATCCCTGCTGCAGGATGTTGGGAAAGCGGACGAACGGTTGAGGTTGGCAGAACAGGCACGGCCTGACCACCCGGAGCGTTAGAGGGAAATGTTAGAGGCTAAGGAGGTGCTGGCCACGGAAGTGGAGAGACTGCGCTGCTTGGATTATCGGAAGTATGTCGAGAAGGCACACGCAGAGGGTGACAAAGCAGGAACGCTGCTAGCTTGGCTAGCTAACCCTATACCACGTAGCTCCCCGATCCTGGCACTAAACCCGGCTGGGGGAACGACCGTTTATACCCAGAGTAGGATCATGCATGGGCTCAGGGAATATTATGAGAGGCTTTACAAGGTTACAGTAAAGGCGGACAAAACTGCTATTGGGTCCTTCTTGAGAAATTTGATGCTTCCTCAGTTGGAGGAAGAGCAGGCGCGGCATCTTGGTCGTCCAATTTCGCTTGATGAAATTCGGAGCGCCATTAAGCAAATGGCATGGAATAAGACACCGCTGGGTAGACGGCTTACCTTGTGGAATTTTATATGCAATATATTAGCGCCACGGTTGCTGGAGGTCTATAGCGAAGCGTGGGAACTGGGGCAGCTACCCGAATCAATGCGCGAGGCCCTTATTGTTCCGTTATTAAAACCGGGACGGGATAGTACGGATACGGCAGCGTACCGCCCATTGTCAATGCTCACTACTGACTATAAGATACTTAGTCGGATCCTGGCGTCACGTTTACTGTGGCATATGACTGTCATGGTACATGAAGATCAGGCAGGGTTTATCCCTACCAGAAATACTGCCACCAAGGTGCGGAGGTTGGTCGTAGGGGAAGCTGGCATAGATTCTCCTATGGCTGCAATCTTATCTGTAGATATAGAAAAGGCCTTTGATAGCCTAGAATGGCCGTATTTGTAAAAAAGCGATGGGACACTTTGGACTGGGTGAGGAGTTTGTGAGGTGGACGACGGTGCTGTATACTTCAGCGGTGGCTAGAGTGAAAGTGGGGCAGATGATTTCTCCCCGGTATGTGGTGGCCCATGGGACACGATAAGGGTGCCCGCTCTCCCCATTGCTGTTTGCCCTAGCGATAGAACCATTGGCAGCACGAGCTTGGCTGGGACAGTGGTATGAGGGCCTGGCTTTTAGAGGAGAACAACAATACATATCATTATACGCGGATGATTTTTGGCGGATACAGATGGTGCATTGGCAGGGGCAGAGCGATTGTTGTCAGATTTTGGAACAGTCTGAGGGCTAAAGGTCAACTGGACCAAAACTTGCTTGTTCCCAGTGCAACCAGGGAGGAAAGCGCCTAGGATGCCGCAGAATGTGAGGTGGAAACCTTCTTGCTTAGCATACCTCGGAGTACATATTTATCATGGATCCGGCGATCTGTTAGAAAGAAATATAGGGAGATGCATACGCGCCCTTAAGGGGAGCATGGCCTTTTGGAGTACCCTTCCACTCTCGGTGATGTGGGTAGGATAGCTATATTGAAGATGGTGTCGCTCCCTAGACTGCTGTACTTTTCTAGGACGCTGCCTATATGGGTGCCGTGCTCAGTGTTCACCAACCTGAAATCTATGATTGTGGGATTTATCTGGGGATCAGGGAGGCGCAGAGTGGCGCTTAAGACATTAATGAGACCCAAGGTGGAGGGCGGTTTGGCGGTTCCTGATCTGGAGTTGTATTATATAGCAACGCAGTTGCAGGTTCTTACACAGGCAGTGGCCAAGGAGTTCAGGGGCCCGGAAAATGCGAGAGGTGGCGGAATCCCGAGACATATTCTGTCTTTCATAGTGCTGCAACAAAAACTGGACCTTAGGGATCTTACTTTAGAAGAAAAGACTCTGGGGTTGTGTTGGAACAGGAGCCAGCGAAGGGTGGGTGTACAACACCCTTACGCGCCCGAGATTCCACTAGGGATGCTGACAGCATTTCCTAATGGAGGAGATTGGTCGCCATTATAGGAGTGGGAGCAAGCAGGGGTCCACATGCTGGGGGACTTGTACGACGATGGAGTGCTGTTATCTCATCAGATACTGCAGGAGAGGTCTGATCTCCCTAGGGGGGATTTTCTGCTACATGCAGCCCTGGTCCGAGCCATCCAAAAGCATTGGAAGGGGGGACTGCTAGAACCAGAAACAACGCAGGCGTGTCAGTATGTGATGATGGCAGCGGGTACATTCAAAGCAGTTACATGACTCTACTCACGAATGTTAAATGAGGGTTTGGCCCCGCTGGATACGCTTCGTTTGAAATGGGAGGTAAGCACAGGGCAGCCCATAACGGAAACCACATGGGGACACATTCTACGGAGGGCATGGAAGGGCAACAGGAATGCACGCTTCTAACAAATGCATTTCTTTATAATACATAGGACGTATTTGACTCCGAGTAAGATCATGGAATATTACAATGTTGGGGAAGTGATGTGTCCTAGGTGCTGTACAGTGGGAGCAGATTTAGATCATATGTTGTGGGGGTGCCCGAAGTTGGGGAACTATTGGGGGGGGGAGTGGGGGACATACTAAACCTAGTTACGGAGCGCCAGTTGACATTTGATATGGCTACATGCATATTACACTAGTTCCCACACACCTCTAGAACGAAAGTAACAAGTAAATTTATAGATATAGGCCTAGTACTGGCGAAAAGGGAAATAATGATGCGCTGGAAGGCGAAGGAAGGTCCCAGCAGTAAAAGGTGGAGTGCTGAGTTAAGTGGTCTAGTGGGGAGGGGGCTATTAGTTTCCAACAAGCGTGACGCCTGAATAATGCAAAGGCGCTAGACACGGCAAGGGCATGTGAAGACCTGGTTCAGACGCTGAAGGACAATGGTGACTAGTGGGTTGTGGTGAGGTGGGGTGCTGGAACGCCCATTACAATTAAGTGTATCCTAACCGTATGTCAACACAAGCTCCAGATACTGAATTGTTGCGAATAGTTGGAACACACCGGTGGGAGGGAGGGGGGCTAAGGGGTGGGGGGGGGGAGATCCTTAGGGGTTTGTTTAATAAGATGTAATGGACTATCAATGTCAGTTGTTTGCCACGTATATTGGTTGAGGTTATGCTATGATTCTTGATTGAAACATGGGGAACATAAGTTATGAATACTATTGGACCGTAACGTGGACATATACACAAGTCTGCAGATAACAATTTGATGGGGGAGAGAGATGTTTGAATATCATAATGGTGAATATCTGATTGCTGCATTTAAAACTCAATAAAATATGTTTACAAAAAAAAAGAGATGCACATCTGTTGCACTTTATGGGGCTGGGCTATGGGGACTCCAACCGTGCTGCAATTTACAAACAGAATAGAATTCTTTAAAAAAAAAAAAAAAGCTTTTATGTCTCACGGTCTCAGCTCCTTCGAACTCATTCACTGTGAATTGGGTCTTAACTATTTGACGGATTTAATAGCCCTGAGACCCCTTCTGTTATGGAGATTCATATGGTTAAAGGAGGAGACTATTTTTTACTACGTCTATTATTGACTGCCTGTGATTGGATAATTGCCTAAAGATACCCTGGCTTAATTATGCAACTAATTCTTTTGGGGCCATTTTTGATCGAACAATCTTGGGAAATCAAAATGAAGTATCTGGTTTGTCCAAACAGGAGTTAAAGAGTACCTTCCTGTGCTATAAGAACGAACGCAGGCTGAAAATAGTAGGGAAGCAAGCAACGTATCAGCTTTACCATTTGCATATAGATACGGAGGGCTTCCGAACTTACCTTTCACTTGTCACGAGACATTCCAATCGCTATGTTCTAACTATAATGAGGTTAGGCCTTGTGCACCATTTAGTAGCGTTCCCTACGATGAAACCGCGCCCTGTCTCCCCATGCCCTTGCGACGGGAATACAAAGCAGAGCACCTTGCATTTTTTACTTTTATGCAATTTGTATCGGTCTTTTAGAATTGCTTATCTTAAACCATTGTTTAAAAAGTATGATGCCAAAACCACTGAATGCTGCTATGACCCTACTTTTTACGTTAAAAGAACCTGATATTTGTTTTTATACGGCAACGTTTATTTTAAGTTCAATTAACGCTAGAAGTGTATGCTGTTCTAATGTAATTAACCATCTCCCTAAGTTGGGTATGGTCTTACTAATTAAGCACTTTGCACTTTCTGAAGCCTATGAATTTTGTTACCAAAAACAATGTAATGCTGCTATGAGTCTATTGTTTACATTAGGAGAACTGATGTTGTGCCATTTTTTCTTATTGAAAAGTTGCTAGGAGTCTACTGTTTACACCAAGAGAACTGATGTAGCGTATGATGTTTTAACGGAATTAGTTTATTGGTTTTTTGTTTTCTTTATGGATGTTGACTTTTTATTAATTGTTATGTATTTTGAGTATGTATTGTGCTCTTATGGTTCTTTTGTTTCAACTGAATAAAGCTTATTGAATTGAATTGAGATCTGAGGCATTGCTTGTACTTCCAGAGATTAATGAGACATGCCACTTCACCTTGCACCCAAACATTTGCGCCAGCAGTTTCATTCTCAATGCCACTGGGTTTTCAAAATTGCAGTGTGCAGCTATGAATCATGAAAAAAGTTCAGATACAAACAGGGCCTGAAGCCTGGGCCTCAAAGTGCCACAGCATGTAAAGGGACATATTCCCTCCAATACCATGCTCTCACTTTCCCCTCAAAGAGAGACAAAGGAATGTTGAAAAAGGACAACCTTATAGGATTAAACGACCGCACCTTCATATCCACCCCATTCTCCAGGCGGCTCTCTGGCTCAGACTTCATTAGCCAGTAGGTGTACACATTCTTCTGTGGGCCCATTCTTTCCTCCTCGGTGGCACTGGCCTTTGCGGAACTCTTCCTTCGGGGAGCAGGTTCCTTTGACTTTCTTTTGGTTAGCATTTTTCCCTCTGGAACCTTCAAATCTTTTGATGTTTTGTCTCCAAGTTTCTTCGCATCTTGAAAAAAGAAGAACCCATGTAAGTAAATGAAACCCCTAAAGATCTAAGCATGTAAATTAACTTTGGTCATAAATACATAATGTGCATATGTAATCTGGTCTACAGGAACATCAGGCCCTCGGTTAGGATTTGGCAGTGTTTCCACCCATACCAAACTTGGTCGGAACAACCAGGCTTTCAACAGCGGAGGATCAACTAGAGTTTAGTTTTTCTGCCTGGGAATGCCCTCTGATGCGCAAAGCATCCCGGGAAGAAAGCAGCAAAAATGTCCGACCCGCCGGGACAAATGGCCCAGTCTTATGATCATTTACCAGTGTCAAACAAAATAAGAAGAGGGAGCTATCCAAGTGCAAAGCAAAGGGACAGGGTTAATGGATATCCAATATTGACAGAAACACTTGGTCCTAAGTTTTGGAGCTTCTCCTTTTGACATTAGATAATATGGACTTTTTATTTTTGTTATTTACCAGTGTCTAAACAAAGTTTTTTCTTTCCACATTCTCTTAGTAATACCCTGGAAAATAAATATATTTTGCTACACATGTCCATTCTCCGATCGTCCAACTAGTGATGCAGCGAGATTTCCAGTTTGGGTTACTCTAAAAATACCATACTCACCTCGGCCCATAAACACACATACATAAGCTGATAATCACTGCTGGTGATCAGGACTTTATATTTACCTTATGATAAAATGCTTCATAAAAGGGGGTGGTGATGGACAGAGTATCTGAATTAAGCAGAACACTCCTACCCAGTCCAAAGATCAGGGCTTGATCCATCACTGTTTTTTAGCTCACTGCACCATCCCAGCTCAGAACCTGGCTATATGCAAATTAGTCTGTCCCTGGCCCAGTGCATCATGGGAACAGGGCAGACCAAACTACCAAGCCAATTCTTATACTGGGAAGGAAACAAGCTTCCGGGGACCGGTTTCTGGCATTTCAGCCGTCTTCGGCCCGGCTTGCTTGAATCCTGATGGTGCAGTGAGCAAGGGACTCAACTACCAAGCCAATTCTTCACCAGAAAGGAGACAAGCTACCGGGGACCGGTTTTCCCTGAGTTGTACTGATTTATTCTATCTCAGGTTTTGGGGTTTGATTTTGATAAGTCTCATATTCTCCAAGTTGTTTATTGATCACTGTGATTTTCTTATCATTTATGATCAATTTGCTTATAATGTTCATGATCAATTTGTCCACGTATACATTGTTGATGTATTCACATGTTCACTGTTGTGTTTTTTCACTGTACATATTCACAATTTGTATTTCAAACTGTATATGGCCATACATGAAGTTGAAGGCGATCTTTTGTTTGTGTGCAAAAAAAAGAAAAAATATCTTGATAACTAAGTAAAAATCAAAAGACATAAATCATTGTCGGGGTAAACTAATAAAGTTTTGTTTATCCGTCAACCAGCATTCATTGTTTCAACCAACTTTTGAGGTTTAGGCAAAAATCCCCAAGTTTATATAATTCCCATTATTGGCATCAGTATTTGACCTATAATACTTCTCCCTATATTAGAAAACCAACTAGCAATAGAAGAAATACTATTTGTTAGTTTCTTCTATACACTCAACTTCCAGTGGTTTCAAGTCTTCTTCCAAATTCGTGATATTTTTTACATATCTCCCAATTTCAACACTTGTCAGGTATGTAGGTTCAACAATGTTGCGCCTTCAACATTTTACAGACTCCGCCCTCTTTTTGCCACTAATATATCAAGGGCAAGTCGATTTTTCGATCAATAAAAATCCTCCAGCAGTGTCAGTCGATAAGCAATCCGCCACTGTAGATAATTTACAAATTCTTTGTGTATTCAGAATTACTCCCACTGAAGGTATCAATGCACTAAATATACCTCCTCCAATTTCTGAAAAACTAGCTCTTCTCTTGCGTGTTAGTCCGTTATTTTCTTCATTGCTTCCAGTGATTCTTTTTACATCATATACTTTAGGGAATACTATTTCGGAATAGCAGCTCCCATACCAGTGGTCAGGCAGCTTAAAGTAAGCTTTGTTTCCACAAACATAATAAATTCCAGGAAATACTGGATCTGTTCCAACTTTTAGTCCCCATCCCCCTATTATCAGAAAATTGTGGTCACATTCACTGGAACTAATAAATATATTGTTATACTCTGTGTTTAACCTATGGAGACAGATTTTCCCTTTCTTTTCAAGGTCCAGGGACATAGCAGC
Source organism: Lissotriton vulgaris (assembly GCF_964263255.1). Classification (NCBI taxonomy): domain Eukaryota; kingdom Metazoa; phylum Chordata; class Amphibia; order Caudata; family Salamandridae; genus Lissotriton; species Lissotriton vulgaris. The sequence goes on from NC_141687.1 coordinate 1,225,347,451, forward strand.
AGGAGTCTTGCCAGTTACAATAAGGTCTTCTCTATCAGCCCACTTAGGTATCTGAGGCTTCGGTTCAGAGGCCCTTCTATGAAAATCCGGTCTCCTTTTCTCAACTAAATTCAAAAGGAAAATGCTACTTACCAGTATGCATCGGTTCTTGGCATGTAGAGCTGCAGAGTTGTACACTATGCATAGATCGCCATCTGGCGTTGGGCTTGGATGCTTGCACTTTGTTGTTGTCTTGGAAGAGTCTTTTGTAGTCACGAGATAGGAGACTCCTCCTTTGGACGATAGTGAGCATGGGCATAGACTCCATCGTTAGATTTTCTTTTTTGCCATGATGGGAAATGATGGAGTCAATAAGAAGTAAGAGCTGTCCATGTGAATGTATGTAAGATAATACTGGAACAGATACAGGTTCCGGGGAGGCGGGTACAACTCTGCAACTCTACATGCCAAGAACAGATGCATATGAGCTGCAGATTGTACACTATGCATAGACTGTACAGCAGTGTCTCCCCTGGTGGTGGTCACCTGTATCTGTTGCAGTGGGTTGAAACAGTGTTTTAAGAACTGCCTGGACTACAGAAGCTTGTTGTTTAGCCTGCACGTCAACACAATAGTGTTTGGTGAAAGTGTGTGTTGTAGACCATGTTCCAGCCGTCTTCAGCCCGGCTTGCTTGAATCCAGTGGCAAAGTCCATCACCATCCCCTTTTGTTCCGCTTTTGGCCGCCATAAGTGTGGCAGGGTATGCTCAGACGTGAGTCCCTTGCTCACTTTGCCACTGGATTCAAGCAAGCCGGACTGAAGACGGCTGGAATGCCAGAAACCGGTCCCAGGAAGCTTGTTTCCGGTCCAGGGAAGACATGGCTTGGCAGTTCGGGCTGGACTGTTCCCATGAGGCACAGGGTCAGACTGATTTGCATATAGCCATGTCTGAACTGGGGTGGCAGAGTGGGCTAAAGAACGGTGATGGATTAAACCCAGATCTTTTGACTTGGTGTGAGTGTTTGATTGATTCAATTGCTCCGTCCATCACCACCCCCTTTTGTACCGCTACCACCACGAGGCACTTTGTGAACACTCGGAGTGCTGTGGTCACCCCGAATGGAAGGACTTTAAACTGATGGTGTTGTCCGTCCACTATGAACCTTAGATACTTCCTGTGAGCAGGGTGTATGGGTATGTGGAAGTAGGCATACTTTGGATCTAGTGTGGCAAGGAAGTTGCCTTGTAGCAGCAGTGGGAGGACCTGTTGGAGAGTGATCATATGAAAATGATCTGACTGTATATAGAGATTGAGGGGTCTGAGGTGGAGTATTGGCCTTAGGGTCCGTCCTTTTTTGGGATTAGGAAATACAGTGAATAAAACCCTTGTTCCTTGATGCTGTAAGGGAACTGGTTCTATAGTGTGCTTTTGAAGCAGTGAGAGAACCTCTTGTTTTAAGAGCATGAGGTGTTCCGTGGATATTGGATGCTCTTTGGGTGGTATGGTGGGCGGGGTGCAGTAAGTTCCAGGCAGTAACCATACTGGATAATTTGTCTTACACACTTGTCTGTTGTGATGGAATCCCAGACAGGTAGGAACTGTGAGTCTTCCCCCGACCGGAGTGGAATGGTCTGGAGAGAGTGGAGGGAAGTCACTGTTTATTTGTGGGTGGGGGGGGGGGGGGCGCAAGTGTTGATGTTACTTCGGCCTCTCCCGTTGTTATTTCCCCTGTATCCGCCTCTAAAATATCCTCCGTTGGGGGATGTTTGCGTGGTGTTTTTGTAGGAAGAGGAGGCGGTGTCTGTTGCGATGTTTTTAGATGCTCCTTTTTAAAAGGAGCGACGAAAGGACCCACGTGTGGAAGGAGACTGTAATGCTCACATGGATTTAGCAGTCTCCATGTCATTTTTCATCTTCTCTAGAGTGGTGTCTACAGCCGGTCCAAAAAGTTGTTCCTGATTGAACAGCTGGCTGAGGATAGTTGTTTGTACCTCCGGTTTAAAGCCTGAAATGCGTAACCAGGCATGTCGTCTGAGTAGCACACTAGTGTTAATGGACCTAGAGGCTGTGTCTTCTGCATCAAGGGCACACTTGATTGATACGTTGGTTAATAATAGGGCTCCCAGTTTTCTGTTTTTACAGATAAATACAGACAGAAACTATTTATTTTCCGGTCTGTATTTATTTTTAAAAACTGAAAAATACCGAAAATAAGCCTTCTTTAAATCATTTTTTTCTACGGTCAGTCATGCGTGCCAGGTCAGTAGGTGTACAGATTGAGAGGTAGGAGAGATGAAAAAAGACAATAGATTTCCTAATTACAATGCAAGTGTTTTCAGATAAAGTTATTGCACTATGTACTTCTGAAATCTTTTGGACATTCAAATGAGAGTATTTATCAATTAAATAAATGTGGAAAAATACCTATTGCAGCTTCATTTATGCAGAAAACTTAAAATAAAAATGGATAAATACAGAAAAAATTGGCAAAAAATAAATATGGATAAATGCAGACGGAAATGTTGAAAAAATAAAGGCCATAAAATCGGGAGCCCTAGTTATTAATTTGCCCTCTTGAATTAAATCATTTGCCTGGGTTTTGTATTGATCAGGTAAATTATGTAATAGGGTTTCTAGTCGGTCATAGTGAGCCCTATTGTACCTGGCAAGTAATGCTTGGGTGTTTGCTATGCACCAGTGATTAGCTGGTTGGGCAGCAACTCTTGCCAGAGGTATCTAACAATTTAGATTCCTTATCCGGAGGTGGTGCGTCACCGGAGGTTTGAGAGTTGGCGCGTTTCCTAGCGTTAGTTAACACTAGTGAGTCTAAGGGTAGCTGCTCTTTGATGTAGGTGGGATCATCTGGGGCAGGTTTATTTTTTTTGTCAATCCTGGGATTGAGAAATCAGCTCTCATCGGGTCTTTGAGTATGTCGGAGGCATGTTTAATGACCCCTTTTAGCATTGGCAGGATTTGGACAGTTTTCTGTGACTGTTCGAAGGAAGTCCTCATCTGCAGGGTCTGAATGCATGTGAACACCATGGTAGACAGCAGCTCTATTTGCAAGCTGAAAGGGTCATTGTTGCCTCCCCCAACTCCTAAATTATCATCATCATCATCATCATCCTGTAGTGGTGCTGAATGAGGTGGGAGTTTTGGAGGAGACAGGTTTAGGAGGAAGAACAGGCTGAGGGGGAAGAATAGGAGAAGAGGGTCTTATAGATGAAGTGGAACAGTCTTGACAGGCACTGCTGGAGTGACTGGTGGGTCCAGCTTACTCATGTTGTGTGGAATAGTAGCCACATTTCCCGTTTTGGGGTTTATATAGAGATTTTTCTGCTTGGGATCGACAGGAACAGGTGAAAAAAGTTCTTCCTCTTTGGTAACCACTTTCGGTACCAACTTCTTCGGGTCCCATCGGGTTTGGATTTCTGCTCCGAGGCCTTAGGAGGTGGTTTGGGATCGTTTGGCTTGGCTTTGGAGGCGGAAATCTTTTTCGGTTCCCAATGCTTTGGTTTCGGATTCGATGGTTTTTCTTTCGGCGATGAGGTGGTCGGTGCAGACTTCTTTTTGGGAGTATGATGCACTCCCTTCTTCGGTGCCGAAGGCGCCTGCGGGCTACTGATATGCGGTTTGCTCGGTCCCAAGGTACCGGAAGGCTTGTTCTTTATCTTCGGAGCCGGGCCCGAGGGTGGGGCTTCTGAAGCTTGTTTTCGGTCGCGACTGGGGCCTGCGCACGAAGTCTTGACCAGGGCCTTCTTTTTTTTGGGTGGAGTTGGGGACGGGCAGCTGTACTCACTCGTTGACCAGGAGTGATGTGGTCGTCTGAGTCGGAGTCGTCTGCTTCGGACACGATTTCCAGGTCCTCAGGATCCTCCTCCGGGACATTGAGGCCTTAGTCGAAGATGTCCACTGGTACCAGAGCTGCTCGCTGCGTCATGATATGTCGTCGGGCACGGCGAACACGGATGGTTTTCTTGGATCGAAAAGAGGCACAGGCCTGGCAATTGTTCTCATCGTGCTTGGTCGAGAGACACAGGTTACAGATCTTGTGATGGTCACTGTGTGGGAATTTCACTCCACACTAGAAGCATTTTTTAATGGAGTCCTTTCCATGAGCTGTAAGCCTGAACGGTGTTGATAGGCCCAGCGGTCCGCATCGACGACTGGACTTGAGTAGTTGAGATGCGCGTCGAAGATCACGCGATCGAAAACAATACCGTCAAGTTGTAGATTGTTTGGGCGTTGAAAAGGTTTGGAAAATCCGGTACTGAACCGGAGATCAAAAGTTACATCCTAACCCAACGGCGGAAAAAAACAATCTAACGATGGAGTCGATGCCCATGCGCACTATCGTCCAAAGAAGGAGTCACCTATCTTGTGACTACAAAACACTCTTCCAAGACAACAACAAAGTGCAAGCTTCCAAGCCCAACACTAGATGGCGATCTATGCATAGTGTATAATCTGCAGCTCAGATGCCTTGAACATATCTTTTCTTCTTCATGTAACTTACATGTTAGATTGTGCTTATGTGCTTCAGCTATATCTATTGCTTTCATCGTTAGAAAATATTCACCAATGAATTGAAAATCTCTACTGCCAAGGACTGGGTTAATTCTCTTCCGCAAAAGAACTTCAGAAAATATCACATCTATATTCGAATAATAATATTGTAACTTTCCAGTTCTGTGAAATAAACTATAAAATACTACATGAAATACCATATGTCAATGGTAAATGATGATATGTTACTCCTTCTGCTACAGATGTCGGCAAACTCATACATACATAACAATCACTAACTTCCATGGTTTCTACATAATGTACTAACAGGTTAGCAAAACCATTGAAGTCTGTATCATTTTTTATACACGCTGTGATGTAAATCTGCCTCATCTGGTGCTTCTAATTCGACTCTGTCTTGCTTAATGTTAGCTACCTTTCCATGTGCATTAGTGTCATTCTGTTTGTTTGCAGTCATTAGATCAGGAATGGCTATTGTCAGTACTAACCATATTACAAGTACTAAAAACATGCTACATATACACATTCTACAGCATCTTTTTATACAGCTTTGTTTCAGTTTTCCAGCAGCTCTATTGTCAGCCATTTTAGCCAAAGGAGATTTGTCTCCTCTTTTTAACTTTTGTATAGAGTACAACCTGAGGAGTTATTTCAAGTTGGTCTCACTTCTTAGTTAATTCGATCAGCGTTTAATTCTTCATCACCATCTCCACTTATTTCCAGATTCTCGAAATCTTCAAGAATTACATATGTCAATTCAGGACCCTTCAATTTATTATTCAGTCTTTGCAATCGTGAACTTCTCCTTCTTGGCTTTTCTGTTGAAGGTCCAGATTGGCTGGTTACTTCATTTACTTGGTCCGGTTCTTCACTTATTGTCTTAAAGAGATATTTCAGTCTCTTGATAATTCTAGCCAAGTATCACCTTTCCTGAGTCTTTTAGCTTGCACTGTGCTTTCAGTTTCTTCAAGTGCTCTTTTGTTTTCGTTGATTTGTGGCACAACTTGATTATTTCCATCTTCTGAATTCCTCTCTATCTGACCTTGTCCAGGGCTTATTACCTTAGCCGTTTCTGCCTGGATGTGTTCTTCTCTATTCTGACCCTGTTCAGGATTTTGTTTGATTTGGCTTTGTTCTTCTTCTTCCTGAACTTGTTTTTCTTTTCCTAACTGGTCCAGCTCAGGTCTTAGAATTTCTTGATTTTTTTCTGCCTGGGCATTTTCTCGAATGCCTATCTGTTCCTCCTCAGACTTGTGGATGTTGATTTTATTTTTTCCTGTCTGAGTATATTGCTCTTTCCTTATCTGTTCCTCCTCCGATTCAGTGTTAGAATTATTTTCTGGAATCTGAGTGTGCTCTTCTATTCCGGTCACATCCTCACTCTCAATCTGTCTCTCTAATCGGGTTTCACTTCTTGTTCTCACAATAATTTCAGGTATGTCCACTATTGGATCCAGTCATCCTGACTAGTGCTAGGTTGTTCTAGTTCAGCTACTTTAGGATCTATTACCAGTGATCCTTCAGCTGTACAACGGCCAGCCGCCTCAAATGCTTGAGTTTGTTGTGGTTCTACTTCACCTTGGTGCAATTTTAAATGCTTCACACAATAATCAAAATATTTCATTATTAAAATGAGACCCTCTGTCTGATTCAATAGTTACTGTAAAACCGAATCATGAAATGAGTTCCCACATAGGAGTTTGGCCACTGTCAAGCTGTCATTCCTTCTGGTCGGGGATGGTTCCACCCACTTTGAAAATAAACAAACTATGACAAGTACATATTTCAGTCCGACAAATAGGTAACTGAATGAAATCAATTTGAAGTCTTATAAATGGACCCTCTGCTTTCCCAATTTTTCTTGTGCAGACTACAGTTTTTCTGCCTGGGTTTATTTGTTGACAAGTAAAGCACCTCTGGCAAAGACTCTCTGCGACATTCCTGAACCTTGCATTGAACCAATCGTGTCTGAAAAGTCTAATCATAGCATCTCTGCCTATGTGTGTGTCTCTATGATACATTCTAGCCATGGGTGCAAGCATTGAGGCTGGCAACACTGGTCTTCCATCTAGCTAAATCCACACACCATCATCAGCCCATCTCTGACAACCTATTTTCTCCCACTCCTCATTTTCTTTTATGTTTGCTTTATCTCGTAAATCTCTCACTTCTTCCCACATTCCTACGCCCCCAAGTAGCATAAGTTGGCAGCTGATTCCACATGCGTCAATTTTCTGGTTTACTGATATTTTGTATTTAGCACAATGTTGGGCAACTTGGTCAGCGTAACGATTACCAGCTGTCACCTTATCATTTCCTGACTGGTGAGCAGCACACTTGGCCACGGACACTTCGTTTGGCAACTTTATTGCTTCAATTAATTCTTTTACAAAATTTCCATTTTTAATAGGGGTTCCTGAAGGAGTCATGAAATCCCTCTGCATCCAGAGCTGGCAAAAGTCAGGCACAACCCCGTAACCATACTGACTGTCCGTGTGAATGGTTACGCTCCAATTTTTCCCAATTTTGCAAGCCTCAATTAAAGCTATCAAACCTGCTATTTGTGTAGTCTTGACTCCTGGTAAATAGGATGCTTCGACTATTCCAGCCAATGTGCACACAGCATAGGCAGCACTCAATCCTCCTTCCTTATGGCGTATACACGAGCCATCTACCAACAGCTCATGTTCTGTATTCTCTAAGGGTTCTTCCTGTATGTCTGGACGAGGTTTGGTACTTAGTTCAGTGATGTCGAGACATTCATGATCGACTTCATCTTTTACCTCTTCATAATATGGATCTGGCAACAGAGTTGCTGGGTTTAAGACAGTACATCAGGCTATCGTTACATTCTCAGCCCCTAATATAACTCGTTCATATTTAGTCAGTCGACTAGGAGTAAGGTCCTGAGTTTGTGTTCTTGTCAACAAAATTACAACTGAATGTGGAACGTACACCTTTACAGGGTGTCCCATTACAATGATTCACTTTGTTCCAGACTCATGTACGTTGCAGCTACAGCTTTTAAACACCCTGGCGATGCAGATGCCACTGGGTCCAATGTAGCAGAGAAATATGCCACCGGACATCGCATTAGGCCATGTCTCTGTGTTAGGACTAAAAATGCACAATTATCTCTCTCATCACAGAATAATGCAAATTCTTTTGAATAATCTGGCATACTTAGAGCAGGTGCTTCACACAGACAGTTTTGTAGTTTTACAAAAGCGGTCATGCTTTCATCATCCCACTCTACTGGAACTTTTGCTCGTTTCTTGGTCATTTGTATCAAAGGTTTGGCCAGTTCTGCAAATCCCACGATCCACTGCCTACAATAGCCTACGACTCCAAGAAACATGCTTATTTCTTTTTAAGGTCTGTGGTAACTGCATATGTCTTATTATTTTTACTCTGACTTTTCTGACTCCTCTTTATTTGGTGTCCAAAATATTTGACCACATTTTTTAAAAATTTAAATTTTTCTGGTGAAACTTTATGTCCACCTTCAGCCAGGTGATTTAGTAATGCAATTGAATCAGTAACACAATCACTTCGTATTTTTGATGAGACTAATAAGTCGTCAATGTATTGCACCAAAACTGATTGTCTGGGCAACAATTCAAGAAATATTTTAAAAATGTGGTTAAAAATTGAAGGACTTTCAGTGTACCCTTGTGGAACACGATACCAAAGGTAAACATGCTCATCAAATTTGAATGAAAATAAAAATTGGCTATCAGGATGCAATGGAATGGAGAAAAAGGCATGGCATAAATCAATTACAGTAAACCATCCTACGGTCCACGGTATCTGGTATAAAATTACTGCTGGATTTGGCACTATCGGACAACATGGTGTGACAATTTTATTAATTTTCCTCAAATCTTGGACCACCCTATATTTTCCGTTGGGTTTCTTTATTCCAATTATAGGCGAATTACAAGTGCTATTCATTATTTCTTTTAGAATGCCTTGCTCAACCAATCGATCAATTTCTGCTGCTACACCAGCTTTAATTTCCGGGCTCATTTTGTATTGTAGAGTATTTGGATAAACTGCACCTTCTTTTACAGTTACTTTTACTGGATCTACATTTGCCATAAATCCTACTTCCTTTACGGTAAAATCCCACACATCAGGATTTACAGTAGTTTGGACCTTATCTAGTAATCATTTGGTGTCATCAAGGAAAACATATCATTCATTTCTGTTCCCTGTTTTGCTAACACGATCTTGTATATTCAGTCTTCATCAGGAGTCTGAATTGCAACACCATCCGGTGTGCAAAATATAGTGCAGCTCATTTTGCACAATAAATCCCTTCCTAGCAAATGTGTGGGACTGAAGTCACACAACAAATGTGTGCATCTCTCTAAAGTTGCCAATACATACCTCCATTGGTTCGGTAATTGGGGTCCTACATTTTTTATCAGAAACGTCACTACTTGGATCGCTTCTCCTAAGAGGGGTAGGTTGGGATGTCGGCTATTCTCACATTAGAATGGGTAGCACCAGTATCCAATAAGAAGGTGATGTCATTTCCTTCAACCATACCATCTGTATATGGACCTGACTGATCTACCGGCATGGATGCGCCAAGGACGCATTCCTCTTCCTCCCCTCTAAGGCACCATCATTGTAGTTCATTCTCAAAAATGATATCTGCAGAAGAAACTGTGGGGTTACTGAATGTTTTTTTACCACTTCCCTCCTGGAATCCGGTGTCCACACTGTACTTGGCTTGACTCACACAATTTGGCATAGGGACAGGTGGCAATTGACTCTGTACAACCTTCTGCAGTTGACTCATGAACACCTCATTCTGCGTCTGTGGATTTCAATTTCAATTTTTTATATTATTCTGTATAAGCTTACACTTGTTTTTCCAATGCCCCAATTTTCCGCACCCATGACAGGGAAACTTTTTCTTTGCCTCTTCTCTGCTCAATCGCCCTCTTAGTTTGGCCCCACTAATTTCACCTTGGCTTTGCCCTTTTCCTTGTTTTTCTGTCACTTACTTAACTGAAGTTCTTGCTGCCCACATTACCTTTTCTTTTAAATTCTTTCATCTATTGTCAGTTTCATCCCTACAGAACGGTACAAAAAATGTATAATTTCCTTGTTTTCAATGTTTTCAAACCCGCTGTACTGCTTGAACACCTGTAAAAGCTGTTCATAATATGCATGTACTGACTCATCCTTTTCTTGGGTTGTTCTATCTATTTTTATCCAATCAGTTTCCTTTGGGGGAATCTTTCCTTTCAAGAATGTAATTACCCGATTATATTTTTTCATTACCTCAGCTGACGGGGCTCCTGTCTTTGCATCTCTTGGGTACTCATAATTAGGCCAATCTATCGTAATTTTACATTCCGCCCATAAATCAACAGGAACTACTATGTCAAACAAGCCATCTAAATCTTTCAACAAAACTTGTGAAACCTTCACAAACTTTTCAACTTGCCTGAACCATTCTACTGGTTTTTCTCTAAGCTTTGAGAAATCATTAGTGAAAGATAAAATATCCTGTCGGGTCCATGGGACATGTACATAACCTCCTCCTGGAACTTCTCTTATTGGGCACAGCCTTTTAACTTTCTCCGTTTCTTTCATTAAATACTCAGATATTGTTCGATTTGCCTGTGCTTCTTCCTTTTTATTTGTCCACCTAGTTTTCCATCTATCCAAATCTCCCCATTTTTGCGACAAGGTTAACAATTCTTTTATCTGTTATTTCTTTCCGGACACATTCATGTTCTCTAAATCTTTATCAGAAAATTCTGCTCTATATGGTTTCTGCAATACTTTGGATTTCCCTAAGTTGATGCCCATTTCTGCTGCCAAATTCATTAACTTTTCATGAAATATTTTTGTATTTCGGGTGATGCTTCTGCATATGAATAATAACTCTTCTTCACTATAAGTATTTAATCTTTCTACCCCTATTCCAATTCTACTCTTAATTTAAATATATCCAATACCTTTGGCTGTGTTTTTGGCTTTTCTATTTCTCGTAGCCACCTTTCTATTTCTTCTGGGGTTACTACTGTGGCACTTTCAGTCCCTGTGGATGTTTCAATCTGTACCTCTTTTGAGCATCCTGAAGTAACTTTTCTGAATGAATTGTTTTATTGGCTCTCTTATTGGCAAATCCATTAAGGAAATTATCGACTCCCACTCAATTGCGTAATCATCAATTATTATATTTTCTTTTCTGGGTTGTGTGATCGGTGTAGTCAGGACAGGAGTTTTAGGACAATTTTTCTTATCCACATATAAGGGAACAACGGGACCTATAGTCACAGGTATGGTTCGTGCTTCAGGATTTGGATTCAGCTGGGTTATTTTTGGAATTAACTCACTTCTATTTATATTTATTGCTTCTCTTTCTTGAAGTACCCTTTCCATTGTAGCCTCATACAACCTGCGGAACCAAAGGTGTTTCCAGAAGCGGGGCATTAGGGGTAATTCTATTTAATTCTTCTTGGTATGGTGTAGAATTTTTCATAAAAATATCTTCAAAATAATAATCTTCTGAATCTCCACTACCAGTCACTAAATGTTTTGTTTTCTCTGTACCTTTACTTCCTGTCATTTCTTCTGTGGTCATTACTGGATATAATACTTCCACTACCATGGCCTTTCTCCATTGTTTCATCTGATGATCTTGAGTTTGTAGAGGAAACTTGGGATAAAATGTACTTATGATATCACTGCATCGAGATCCGTCTCGTTCAAAGGCCTCAGTCTCCAATTCTTCTAAAGCTTGGTACTGGGTTAATCTAGGTATTGGTTCTAACTCATTCATGCAAATTCGTAAATTGTGTGAAACTCTTCCATTACATGTTCCGTACTCAGGAAATGCGAATACTCCATCATCTTTGTATATTCTATCCAAATTCCTAACCATACACAAGTGTGGTAGCCTCTTTCTATCATCATGTAGGATGCAGGTGTTTTTCGGGGGAGGGATAATAAATCCTTCTCTAGTTTTAATGGGTTTATCCATTTTAAAATAATTTTTGATTCTCTGCATAAATTACATTTTCCTTTTCCCTCCGTACATTTTGGGTGGATTTCCTCTATTAAATTGCTTGTGGGCCAAAAACCTATAAATCTTCTGTCTGGACAGGTCCCTATTATAGTAGGATCTGGGCTCCACAAGCAATCCCCACTGTCTATTAACACCGAAACTTCTATTTTTGCGATTGTTTACTTCTACTCTAATGCTTCTCCAATAACAGCGCTTCTTTTATTCTGATGACCAATCAACGCCTGGTTTACTTATTTACATTAACCATTGTTTGCGCTCCTTTTCTGTGACATCAGTGTCGCTCCTCTATACTCACCCCTCCTTTACAATTTTACCTCATCTACACGCCCGCTGTCTCAACCAATCCCAGCGTGGCTCTTAGTGACGTCAGTGCAGCGACTGACTCCTCCTTTGTAAGGTAATGTAAAACTCAATTTCTTTAAATTTTACTTACACATTTCAATAATTAACGACGTAAAAACATTTGCTACTGTGCCTGATTTACTAATTTAAAAGAAAAGCCAATTTCTTCCACTGCAAGTAAAACTTTTCCATTTATCCCTCACACACTAAGAGTAAAACCTCTTCCGCTTACTCTTCACTCAAGCATCAAAGAACCAGCTACTCCTTCAGTATTACCTTTTCTAGGTGATATAAGACCAAAGTTTAACTAGTGAACTCCTTTGCTATCAAGCACTCTCACTTTTATACAAGAAAATAATCCCTAACCAGTGCTTCAAATTCTACCTAACTTACCACACTTTCTTCATCAAGGCAAGTAACCTCACTGCAGTGTGGCATCCATTTACCACCCGCTATTCAAATCCCCGGGGATTTCTGGACAACATAAAACAATACATACAGGTTTTGCCTAATCATAGCTCTGCTACCAAGAAATACCAATGCAGTGAGATTACCAGTTTGGGTTACTCTAAAAATACCATACTCACCTGGGCCCATAAACACAGATACATAAGCTGATAATCACCGCTGGCAATCAGGACTTTATATTTACCTTATGATAAAATATATCTTTACACCATTTCTTACCAACCCTTATCACCTGGGTTCTTAAATGCCTATGGACAATAGATCATGTTAGCATAATAGGTAGAAATGACATTTACCATTTATTTCTTTGAATGACCAAAGACTCGAGAAAGTTTAAAAAACTATCTATGCAATAATTTTGTGAGTCAAATACCAATACATGTCAAACATCAACTTTTAAGGAGAAATAATGATCAAAGTAAAACATAAAAAATGTGTAAAATCTCATGACGTTGGTACCTGGGGAGGGTGGAAAAGGAAAACGTACTACACAGATTTATATTTACCTAGAATGGTGTGAGGACCAACCCCTGGTTAAGGAGCTGGTAAAGGGACTCCAGAGTTGTCTGGAGCCAACAGTTTAGGACAGGTTCAGGACAGGACAAGTGACTTCTTCTAAGTGCAATGCCAGCATTGCACCCCTCTCTGGTACTACTCTCCTCGATTCTTCCCCCTACTGGATGGTTAGATTCTTCTCCTTCAGCAATCTCTACGAATCTTCTCTCTCTCAGTCTTTCCTTTCTCGATTCTTCTGTCAGAGTGCTCGAACAGCGTCTCTGACCTCCATGGCATCCGCCGTCTTCTGCTTCAGTGTTGGGTCGGTAGCAGGTCAGTGACAAGTTTGACAATCTAACTGAATAAGGCTACCTTAGTTATAGTTAGAGTATATGTCCAACCCCCAATGTTTCAATATTCGTGAATCCCCTATTTTTGATTAGACAATGGGATGGGGAGAGCTCATCACACCATACTAATGTAATATCATTTCTTAAGCTTATTGTTCTATGTTCCCTCCCCTTAATTTCATTTTCCCATGCTTTATTCACCAAGCCACATTTATTATTAATTCATCAACAATGTTTTCAAAATTTTACTTCTTCCCCTCTCCGGGTCAAGAGGTGGTGTTCCCAGGCACGTCTCTGGTTAAACTATCCTTGGCTGGGTTTCAATGCCGCAGCACAGAGTTTGACAGAGCCCAATGCGCTTGGGCATAATCAGGCAAGATGGAGATTTCAGTCACCCTCCAGGCCCAAATACGAACTAATAATAAAGTCCAAGAAAAACATGTTAGAATATGAAAATAAATGAATGCACTGTATACCACTTATTCCTACTCTAATCCCTTTAATTTATTTTAACTATTGTATTAGCAGTTTGGTAAGACGTGCAAGGTTTAGCTTAAGCGTAGCATGAGATTTACCATGTGAGGTTCAAGCGACCATCTTTAATACTACTGCACAGCTGCAAAGATTTCCCACCAAAGCGAAAGACATCATACTACGTAGATGCAGTAGACCCATGCGCAGAAGATGCCCGCGTTTTCAGCAGCCATATTAAGCCACTCGAATTACATGTTAGTAAAGCACATTGAAAAGCTTCCCCTAGATTATGTACAATTAAGTGTAATGCAATTATTAGTATCCACAAAACATGTTGGTTACATTATTACATGTTATTCGAGAGGATCACATCCGAGCAAGTATCTTTCATACGAAACCTTGATCCATCACTGGAAAGAACAGTGTCATCCATCCACTTTAAACAGCAGAAAGGCCACTTGGTTTTTAAAAGTAAGCAGGTATCCAGCTAATCCATTAAGTCCTTGAAAAGTCTATATTTTATAATTTTCTGTGTGCTACGATTTTGACCTCAATTCTAATGGAATCTACCAACATAAGTGCAATGTGGGCACTCAAGTTTAAACTACTGTTCGTAAGCCTTCATTCTGTATTAGTGCCATCTTAGGTTGATCTATTTAGTCAAGTGATAGAAAAAGATTAACCTTCGCAGTAAATTATTTTATGTTTGCAACAGATTATCAGAGCAGGGACTTAATCCTTGCTCCTATGAGAGACTGACATGAGAAGGTAGCTTGCATGCATCAGTGGAGACCGAGGGCTGCAATTGTATTTAGCCGGCCCACCATGATCTCCCCAATGTACGAGTTACTTACCTTCGGTAACGATGTATCTGGTATAGACGATTCTAGCCGCAGATTCCTTAACGTAGAATTATCCCCAGGCGTGAGACTGGTTCCGGAAAACTTTTCTGCCACAGAATACCTGCGTGCCGGCACCACATGACTCCGCCCTGACGTTGTCCGCGACGTCAGCAAGTATACATAACTCCCACCCCGGCGCGCCTACGTCAATTTTCTTCAGAGAACTTTTCCGCGCCACAACGCGGAGCCATCACAAAAAAAAATCTGAGAATACAGGAACGGTGTGCGAAAAAATTACCTAACAGAAAGGGAAGAAAGGAATGGTGTGGAACCACACCATCCAGAATAGTGCCAGACACTATGGCACCAGAAGTCATGAAAGGAAAGAACAGAGCACAGGTACTGCAAGCAAGCCTGCAAACAATTTGGCAGCCTCCCAGGGGCAGGAAGCATGTGAAAAATTGCACAGCAGATGAAGAAGTCTGCAACCACAGCCCAGAACCGAGAAGGGCATCAAGCCAGAACAGAAGAGGAATGACAACTCACCCGCAGACAACATCAATAGGGAGAGACAACTCCTACAAGAGCTAAGGGTTGATACCCGGCCAAGGGACCTCAACCTTCAGAACTGCAAAGGGGCCAGAAGTGCAAACAACGAGAGGAAGAAGAGCACGAGCAGACCCCATACTGGAGACCAGGGTAGAGGGGCTCAGAAGTGCCCACAAAATTATTAACCAAGCACCAGGAGGGAAGAAATGGAGCCAACAACAAGACTAGCATCTCCCTAGGGAGGAAGTAAAAAAAGGCACTTGCAGAAAACAACCACCCGGAGGCAGGCGAGTGCAGAAGAACAAAGAAGGGTCCTCGCAGATCGGGGAGGCAGGGCGGGTTGTGAAGGAATCTGAGGCTAGAATCGTCTCTACCAGATACATCTTTACCGAAGGTAAGTAACTCGTACATCTGCTAGAGACTAGTTGCCGCAGATTCCTTAACGTAGAATAGATACAATAGCCATACCCAAGAGGGAGGAGGGTCTGTTAGAGGACCTCTGCAGCCTGGATGAAGCAGGGCACCAATAGGGGATGAGTCACAGGGACAGGGAGAATAGCTCAGTCCCCACAGGCAGAAGAGAACCTCGTCACCACTAAAGAACACCGGACCCAGAGGGGGTGCGTGATGACGACAAAGAGGCGGTACAACCCTCATCAAGCAGGAGGAAGCAAGGACAAGGCAAAAGGAGGCCAGTGCACCCCAAGCCAAACCAAGGAACCAGGGATCTCTACCAGAGGAGTACAGAGGAAGAAGAGCCACCCACATACTCTAAAGGTGAAGAGGCAGAAACGCAAGCAAAACCCTCCACTGGGAAACACAACCAGTGAAGAGGGCAACCAAGCCTATCAAGCTAGAAGTCAACAGACAAAACAGAGAGGCGCCTCAGCAATAAAGGCAGGCGGGAGAAGAAGAACGTGATCTCACAAGATTCCTGCAGTAGAAGCAGGGTCACCAGACCCCACGCCAAGGCCCCCGGCCACAGAACAGAATAGCAGGTGGGTGCAGCCAGCCGCTGGCAAACGCCATGAATTAAACACCCAGACCATGTCGGGCTCAAAGCAAGGCCAAGGCCAGAAAAACCCCGACCCCCTAAAAGGGGACCGCTCCGGACAGAATCAAACCACGAAGAAGTGCGATCAGCAAGAATATAAAAGAGGAGACTAGTAGGACGGACCAGGCCGTCAACACAAGAAATTATCCCTCAGTAACATCAGACAGAGGAGCAGGCCAAATGGCAGACAAAGGGGAAAACCCCGCAACAACACACCATAGATGGCCAGGCCAGGCCACGCTCAAGTAATAACCAAGGGCCGCACCAGCGTAATACAACACCAGGAAAGGTGAGGAACCAATAAGGGGGAATCCACACCCTCCCAGCATAAGACAGGGCTATACAATAGCTACCAGTACCCCACATAGGGTAGAATGTCCCAAAGAAAGCATGAGAACCACTCTTCATCAGAGAACAAATTATAAACCTGCGGCAGAAACCACAGAAGGCTTAGTAATCAGCCAAAAGGAAAATTCATACCCAAAAAGGGGGCTGAACCAGCAGCCAACAGAAGAGAGGGGCCAACCAAAGGACCCAGAGGGCACAGTAACCATCACAAACCAAAACCAAACCAGCCACTCCAAAAACCAAATACCAGGACAAGTGGGATAACACCACCCACCAAGGACCGGAGGATCAGCAAACCAACTTATTGAGGAGGAGAAGGAGGAGGAGTAGGAGGAGGAGTACAGAGCCCCGCAAGAAGATGCGGAATGTCAGAGTCTGCATGAGTATTAAACAGCAGGACCCCGTCAAAAGGCAGGTCAACCAGACGTGCTCTAATATTTTCAGGAAAAACAGCATTAAGTAGCCAAGCATGGCGATAGAGAGCCACAGAAGTGGCCACAGCACGGCCGAGAGCATCGCCAACATCCAAGGCTGCACGAAGAATAAACATGGCCAACTCTCTACCATCCAACACACGGCTCCGCAGATCAGCACGGGCACCCTCATGAGAGACATGAGAAAGAAGGGACTCCACAGAATCCCACAGGCTAGAAGTAGCCCTGGTCAGCACACACAAAGTGTTAAGCGCCCTCATGGCAGCACTGGAAGAAGTGAAGACATTACGTCCCCATGAATCTAACCACCAGGCCTTCCAAGACGGAGGAAACACCACCACAGGAAAACACGGATAGGCATTTCGCAGTAGAACGCCTTGAGTAGAAGGGTGGAAAGAAAGACAGACCGGGTCGTGCGTAGCAGGACGAAGGCGATGCAGTAGTGCCTGAGGCACCGGATCGCCCGTGGCAGGGTGCCCCCAAGCCCCCATAAGAGAATTATGGAGTGATGCTTCGAAAGGAAGAAACAACTCCAGTCCACCAGAGCTCTGGTGGAGAATCTCCAAGAGGTTGTCTGTAGGAAATGGAGTGACAGATTCACCCATCCTCAGAATACTATCAGCCGTGGAAATAGCCCGAACAAAAGGCAACACTGGCCTCTGTAGGGCGCCGCAGAGATGAAGGCAATTCCTCCGTGGGTGACGGTTGCAGTCTGAGCTGCCCATCCCAAAGTCCAGGGGGAAGCGGTCTGCCCCGGCATAGAGGAGGATCCACAGAGAAATGGGGAACCAGAGGGGCTACAGGGGAGGGTGGAGAGGCTGGTGGAGAAGCCAGCCGCAAACCATGGAAAGAAGGGTTCGAAGATTTTGGCCATGGGGACGGCGAAGAGCCTTCCCTGGAAGATGCCGGTGAAAAGGCCACTACATGGCGCCCTGTCTCCGGGGAGGAACACACCAACAGATGACAGACCTCAGGAGACGAAGGGACCTCAGGAGACAAATCCAGAACCCGGCGCGGCTCCGTGGAGTCCGCATCGGCGCCTGATCAGCGTCGACCACTGCTGGAATGGGTCTCCTTGGCACCGGGCCGATTCCTGCCACCACGTGCTCTCCCGGAGAATGGGGAGAGGCAGACGCTGGACCGGCGAAGGCGCGGCTCCAAAAAGGCGCCGGCTCGGCCCCGAATGGGGCAGCCGCCTGCGCCGAGGACCGAAAGGGACTCTGGAAGGCGCCCCAACCCCCAGCCTTCACCCTCGACTCCACCGAAGCCGGGGAGGAAGGGTCCTGGCGCCAAAAGGGCGCTGGCTCGACCTCTGGTGAGGCAGCTGCCTGCTCAGAGGACCGGGTGGGGCTCGGGGGAAGCCCGGACTCCCGGCGATCACCCGCGAAGCCACAGGGAGTCACGTAGGGATTTGCAGCGAGGAAGGGACACTAGGTGCCGAAGAGGGGAGCCCCGAAGGACCACACCCCGACGACGCCACTCTCCTATGACCTGGAGCCGAAACCTTCGGCGCCAGCAACTCCGCGGAAGTTCCAGCGGGAGGCAAGGGATCCGCTGAAGTCTCAGGAGGGGGAGGAAGGGCCAAAGAAGCCTGCAGAGCCGCAGCGTAGGCTGTCATTTGGGCCTTAGTCGCCTCCGCGCCGGGAAACGGGGGGAGACGGCACCCACTGTGGAAGGAGGACAGGGCCTCGGAGACACACTGAAGGACCTACCAGCCGATGAGCCACACCCAAAGGGCCGTGGCGAAAGACGATTCTGCAGACAAAACCGGCGGCTCCTCGCCTCCGAGGTAGGGTACGAACGCTGGGACAACACTGACCTGGACAAGTGCACCGACAGCAACTTTATCCGGCGCTCCCGCCGTGATTTATGCTTAAAGTGCTGGCAGGCGTCGCAACTCTCCGAGTCATGGTGCTCACCCAAGGACCACATGCAAATCGGGAGAGGGTCCGCCCCCGACTTGGAACGTGCACAAGAGGTACACGTCTTGAAGCCCAAAGGCATTCGCACAGTTCCACTGAACGCCAAGTGTGAAAAGGGATAGAAGGCCTGAAAACAGGCCAGGACACAATCCAGATCCGCGTTGCACGCGGAAAAGAGAAAAAACTGACGTAGGCTCGCCGGGGTGGGGCTTATGTACCCTCGCTGACGTCACTGACGACGTCAGGGCGAAGTCACGTGGTGCCGTCCCCCAGGCGAACAGGGATGCAGTAGCAGAAAAGTTTTCCGGATCCAGTCTCAAACCTGGGGATAATTCTACGTTAAGGAATCTGCGGCTAGTAGTCTCTATCAGATAAATACTTTCACATTGACCAGGAACAAAACAGATAGGAGTCCTCGGGGCTAAACACCAGAGGAATCTCTATTTACAGGTGTAATCGCGGACTCAAACACAGATCTCCCGGCCCTGCTACAGAGGGAGCCATAAGTAGAATATGGTAAGCCACTTCGAAATTGGAGGAGATAGTGAGCAGACACGATCTTAGACAACTCACAGTACCCAAATACCGGACAAATACTTGCACTCATTTTTCCTCAGTAAAAGACATGGCAAAGACACTGGGTATCGCCTTTTCAAGAGCTATTAGTATTACCAATGTGGTTTAGCCTCGCTGCTCACCAGCATGGCTAAAAGTTAGTGGCGTGGAGGAGAGTGCCTTGGAGTGCCTTCGAGTGGAATGGTGAAGAGTGGAATAGAGTTGAGTGGCCGTGAATGTCGTGTAGTGGAGTGGCATAGTGTGGAATCGCGTAGAGTGGCGTACAGTAGAGTGGACTGGTGTACAGTGCATTGGCATAGAGTGTTGCAGAGTATAGCGGTGTATAGTTCCGTGTCATTGAGCGCAGTGGCACTGAATTCAGTGTCATACAATGCAGCGTTGTACAATGCAGTGGTGTGGATTAGAGTGGTGCATAGTAGAGGGCAGTGGCGTGAAGTGGCGCAGAGTGGAGTGGTGTAGAGTAGGATCAAATTGCATAGAGTGCAGTGGCGTACATTGGTGCAGAGTAGAGTAGAGTTCAGTGGCATGAGTGGAGAAGTGCAGAGTAGAGTGGCGGAGAGTGCAGTGTTGCAAAGTAGAGTGCCAGACTGCACTGGTGCAGAGTGGAGTAGAGTGGCATAGAGAGCAGTGGCGTAGAATACAGTGTTGCAGAGTATAGTGAAGTGGTGTTGAGTAGATTGTTTCATAGTAGAGTGAAGTGGCGTTGAGTGGAGTGGTACAAGGTAGAGTGCAGAGTAAATTAGATTGATGTACAGTAATGGCGTACAGTGTATTGGCGTAGAGTACAGTGGCGTAGAGCTGAGCAGAATAGATTGGTGTGGCCTCGACTGCAGTGGTATAGAGGGCAGTGGCAAAAAGTGTAGTGGGGTAGAGTAGAGTGGCAAAGAGTGGAATGGCATAGAATAGAGTGGTACAGGGTAGAGTAGAGGCGTAGCGTGAAGTGGCATAGAGTGCAGTGGCATGGAGTGGTGTAAAGTGGACTGGCGCATAGTAGAGTGGTGCAGAGTGCAGTGGCGCAGAATGCAGTGGCATAGACTGGAACAATGGCAGGGTAGAGTTCAGTGGCGGAGAGCGCAGTGTTGTCAGACTTAAGTGGTGTAGAGTGGCGTAGAGATTAGTACCGTAGAGTACAGTTATGCAGAGTATAGTGCAGTTGTCCAGCAGTTGTGCGTAGAGTGGCATAGGTTGTTTCAGATTAGCATGAAATGTAGTATAGTGGAGTGGTACAGCGTGGAGTGTAGTCGCGTAGAGTGACAGTGTAATGGCATACAGTGTAATGGTATAGAGTGCAGTGGCATAGAGTGCATTGGTGCAGAGTGGCATAGAGTACAGTGGCCAAGAGTGGAGTTGTGCAGAGTAGATTGGTATGGCCTAGACTGGAGTGGTGTAGAGTGCAGTGGCAACAGGTGTAGTGGTGTAGAGTAGAGTGGAGTAGAGTGCACTGGCATAGTTTAGAGTAAAGAGGCATAGCGTAAAGTGGTGTAGAGTGACGTGGCGTAGAGTGGAGTGGTGCAGAGTAGAGTGCACTGGCATGGTGTAAAATGGAGTGGTGCAGAGTACAGTGGAGTGGCGTAGAGTGGAGTGAGCATGGAGTGGTAGCACGCTATTACAGACAACACATTTCAATCAAAATGACCATTACGTTTGCACAGACATACTGTTTTACTAATACAACTATGTGTGGAAATTGCATCAGCTTAGTGTAGTATTTTGATCATATTAAAGTATTTGTTTCCAACACTCTTCAGAAATAACAACAAATCTGCTTAATTTGTTTTTCTAATTGCGATCTATTTTTAAATGTTGTCTTCTGGTAGAAAAAAACTCTTTCCTATCCCCAGTATCCTGCAAGATTGTCACATAAATCCACTCACTTTGAAGTTAGAGAAAGAAAAGTAAACAAGCGCCCTTGGAAAACAGTGCCTCACATTTGACATCGGTCTTTGAATGCACAGCATATGTGACTAGATAAGAACAAGATTTACAGGCCTGTTTTCAGAAAGGGAGCACTGGGAAGGATAAGACACTGCCTGACATTTGTACTTGATCTTTGAATGCCAAGCAAACATGAGGAGATAAGAACAAGATTTAAAGGCCCGTTTACAGAAAACAAGTTCATGGAAGAGTACCGCAAGCATGAGGTAAAAGGAGGGATGACCTGAACAGGGGCAGCTCCTCCGCTATAGCGGAGGAGCGTTGCCCACTGCTTTTAAGCAGTAAAAAACATAAAATGACACTAACTTACAGTTATTGTCATTTTATGTTTCCTGTCCAGCTGCTTTACGGGCGGTGGGTGGGCAGGGCTGATCTGCTCTCCGAGCAGGGCAGGGGAGGAGTGGTTTGCAGCCCCCAGGTGCGCATTGACTGTTTCGTTGGCCCTCTCGGGCCACCCAAAGCAGTCATGCACACTTCCCTGTTTTGCATGCTGTTATGAATGAGCAACTCTTGTGGTCTGGTACTTGATGATGACCATCACCATCTTAGATTGACTTTAGTTTGTTATTTTATTCTAGCCTTAATGTAGAACGATAGGTGTATATATATATATATATATATATATATATATATATATATATATATATATACACACATACATACATACATATACACACCTGCCTAGTGAGAACAACTATGTAGAATAGTACCTTTTGATATGAGCTCTTACCATTGACTTTTACATGGCTTCATGTCAATCTTGCTCTCTAATTTTATCTTGCTTCACGGCAGTGCTTGCTATTGGCTTTGACATGACCTTATGTCACATTGCTTACTAATTTTGCTCTGCTTTAAGCTTCTTTATGTGCATGACAGCGCTTGCAGAACTGACTCCATTTTGTCGACTGTCGCCATTTTCTGTGCTTCACAAGGTGGGGAGAGCATGTTCTGCTCCTCACTTGTTTTTCGCCCCTCACTGACCAGAGCGAACTGGATATTATCTATGGAATGTACAAACTCCGCCTCGAAGCCAAAATACAGAGGCTTGGCCAGCCACTGTATGGAACTTGACGCGGACTGATACGAGCCAGCCGATTTTCCAATGAAAAAGGGGCAAGACTTTCTAGAAGCTTTGTTTCATGTTAGACATGGTATTAAAGTGAGGGGCCTCCGCAGGCCAGGCGGAAGTTCACCACAGAATAGACGTATTGCTGTGGACGGCGAAGGAATTTGTGTCCTGACAACCACTGTTGAGGCTGCAGAACCGGACTCCCCTCAGCTTGGGCTGGCAGGATGGTGCTGAATCAGTCGGTGAGGTGTTCCTAAGCCAAACCTTTTTCTTGTTACTTTCTATTCATTACCACTCTTTTCTTATTCTTTTCCATTCATTGCTATATATTGCATCATATTTTTACGGTTTATTCCAATTATCCGTTTATTACTTGTGAGTCTGCCATGACTAATGCATTCGGCCTGCCTTTGTTAAAGTAGTATTTTAATAAATGTAGATGTGTTGTATTCCATACATTTAGATTGGTGTTATTACTTCTCCTTGGGGAAGTGCTGGGTTTTGCCTTGGCCCAAGGGAGGGCTGTGGTTAGGATCTGTCCTTTTTGCGAAAAGCAGATTCACAACACATGAAGGCTGCATCACAGACTGCATGCAAAACATGCCCACCACTCCAGCCCATGGCCAAGCGCCGTATCACGGCACTCAGACCAATCACAATGCTGCATTGCAGCGTTGTGATTGGCTTAGGGGAGGGAGCCTGGCTGCCTCTTCCTGTTCCTGCCGGAGGCAGGAGAGCAGGAGTAGAAAAGACTCGGGACCCAGCTTCGGTAAGATTTTTTATTTTTTAAGTTATTTCCGACTCACCCCACCCACAAACCATGACGGCTGTGGCTGGACCTGAACAGTCTAAAGCAAATAAAGCCAGCAAATGGAAAGCAAGAAAACAGGAGTTAGAAACCACAAAGGCAATAGCAAGCAACAGGGGGAATCTATTCCTAGGTCAACTTTCTGAATGTCCCCAAAAGGTCTTTAGCAAACGGAGACAGCTGCGCTGTCTGGTAGGTTACAACCTAAACAAGCATTTGCAATGCAATCAGTCTCACCTTTCGGACCTTATATGTATTTAGCTATGGGGCACATTAGCCTGGGTGCTGGCACATCTACTGTTCTTTAACATTGAGGGAAAGTAAGCACCAAACTGCAGAACACGCCAGGTATGGGAACACATGGAGGGAAAAACTGCCTATCAGCGGCAAATTGTATTGTCCAAAGCTCTGTTTGAAATATAAAATAAGCTCCTTTGGTAGTCATATCACTGAAAATTCAAGATTTGAAAAAAATATTATTGTCTACAGGTGCTCATTGAATACAAGTTTCTATGGCCTGAACCATGCGGCGCAGGCTTGGGCGACACTAGGGATTACACTGGCTAAGCGTAATATAGCACAATGCTGGGGAGCACCGGCTGCCCCTCTGCACCAACATTAGTGGCACGACTTAGATAAAGCAATGGTGGCAGAGAAGGCTGTATTCATCCACAGAGGTTGTCCCCGAAAGTGAGCGCGGGCGCGGGTGTGGGGCAGATGGAACGCATTCAGAGGCAATATTTGCTCCCCCCCAGCTGAAGATTCCGACCCAGATCTAAGCTACTAATTCACACCAGTTGTCACAAAACCACAGGGGCAACCTAGGAGCGGAAACTGAACTAACTGATGTACGGAAGGCAGGAAGTTTCACATCTGTAATCTGTATTGCTTAACACGCTGCTATGTATATGTACACAATATGATCTGTAAATGTCAAATGGTATCAGTAAGTTTATCAATAAAAGCCAATAAAATTGTTATTTTTTTTAAGTTTCTATGGCCTGGAATCTAGGGAGTGTTAAAGTGATTCTGGTATTTTACTGACCTCTGCTGGTCGTTTTGCATCAATAAAGTTAAATAGAGGCAGTTTCCAGAAAAATAAAAAAAGAAAGTCCCTAAATAGAAAGCAGTTCTAGTATTTTACTGACCTCTATTGGTCGTTTTCTATCAAGACAGGTAAATAGAGGAAGTTGAACAGAAAAGAAAGTCTCTAAGCAAAGGCGGAAGCAGACAAGTCCTGGGGCTGATCTCCAGATCCCACAAAGTACATACAACAGATCTTGCTAGGCTCGACCTAAAAAGGAGTTACATGGGGAGAAAGATTGTACAGGTGTATCGGGGAAATTCTAGGGGGTAGGGCCCCTCGCAGTGTTGCCTAATATTGGAGTTGGGAATCAAAGCAGTACCAGAAGCACCTTACAGCCCTACTTATGTTATCAATCCATTTGATATGTATCCTTTTTATCATTGAAATCTTGTCACAGTGCCTTGGAAAATAATTAATCTTAGTTTAGTATTTAATTAATCTGAAGTAAAGATTCCTGTTCATATGGTTTTCCCAACCTACCAAAAGTCTGATTTCATTCAATGAAGGGTTATCCATGGCTCAAAATTGTACTAGTTGCCTCAGCAACTTTGACTTAGAATGTACACCAGGTTAGTAGGGAATGTCAGTTCCAACTTTCAATCCATGGACTGCTATTCAATATTATTGAGTGTCTACCTGACATAATCTTAACATTGTTCAGCTTTAAAATCACCCATTGCATTTTATACATTTGCATATTTTACAATTAGAAATGTATGATGCATTTAGCTGTGAACAAATAGGTTTAGGTTTGCTTTAGTAAGATTTAATAGCTCAGCAAGTACTTGCTATGCGCAGCTGAAGTGTTTGTAAGCACTTCCTATTTAATGTTCATTTGTGCCATTGTTCATATCTGGATTTCAAAGGTCAACAATGTGTTGTAAAGCCAGGTAGATTCGCAAAAAGTCATAATGATTGTTCTCTTTAACATTCAATAAGAAGAAACCTGTTGATTGTTGTTTTTAACACAAGAGCCCCGTTCATTGCCAAAAACAACGCAGAAGGGTATGTAAATTCGATGCAAACTAAAGATAGGGAGAGGAACTCCCAGGAGGCTGAGAGAACAAGGTTTGGTGCAGAAGCTTGAGTCCTTATCTTTAGAGATAAGGTCACGGGCTGTCACCCGCCAACAGTAGCCATATCAGTTTTTCTACAATGCCATAACCACTAGGAGCAGCTGGAGGTACAATAGTCCCTTTTGTGAGAAACAGTAACTTTGTTCTTCCGTTAAGGTATGTGGGTGAGAAATGAGGCCACTTAACAATTCTTACTGTCTCTTTTAGGTGATAAAATAGTTTAGCTAGAGACGAGAAGGGAGAGAGTGGGTAACAAATTGAGTGACATGCTGACTTTCCAGTACAGTGTAGCAAATGTTCCTTTTATTTAGTCTGATAGCCACTGGCATTGACAATAATTGATTTGTTTTTATAGTTACTGCTATGGATATTTTATGCACTAGGATAGGACATTGATCTTATTTTAAATAATAATTATAAATATACATTATTAGTGCTATTTATTTAAAACATTTTATCATTTCTAAAGAGACACAATACCTACATTTTTACATTTGCACCGGGTGCCACCCAAACCCCCAACATCTTGGGGCTTCACAGCATCCAACCCCGATCCCAACTTTAGGCCTCTCTAGGATGTTGGTCGGAAAGCATTCAGACGGACTCCTTGTCGGAATAGTTTCCGACTGACTCTGGTTTAGGGAGACCACCAGATTACGAGGTTTCCGATCACTGTTCGGTCGTAGTCCCATTGACTTCAATGGAAGCCTGTCTTCAGGCCGACAACACAGGCTCCCATTGAAGAAAGGGGAGGTTGCGGAAAACCTTGCACCCTGTGGCGGGCACCCCATGGTGCCTGCCACACTGTGCATGGTTAGAAAAAGGGGTCCCACGAGTACCCCCACAGGCCCCAAATGGAGGCCTCCGGGTGAAGGGGGGCCTGCTATGGGCACCCAAAGTCAGTTTCTGACAGCCGTTCTGTGTCAGATAAAGAGTTTCGGAACAACGGTCCGAATCAGACATCGTAACCTGCAAAATAAAATGGTTAAATCCTATTTAGTTCTCAATTGAGTTTTTGAAGAACATTCTTGTTTTTTGGGGAGTTTGCAACTTTTGATTTTCTAACATGGTTTGCAGTTGATTCCCATGATAAGAAAAAGAGGAATTTCATTTAGTAAAGTTGTTTGCCTCACCTTACTAGCTTGGTTATCTTTTTGCGATTCTAGAATGGTTTCCTCAGCTGTTTTTGTGGAATAAAAGTTTTCTCCCTTGTGGATGTTGTTGGGAAGGAAGTGGATTTTTAATGATTAATCTTTGCCTATCTTTTGGCTTTATAAAAGAAAAAATGTTGGGTACTTTTTGTTGCAAGATCAGGTTTTTTGGTCATTTTACCTGTGAATGGCTTTCTTGTTGTTGAACTATTGCTGTAGATGAAGTTTGCAGTTCAGATGTTGGTTTTTAGATTGTTTCAAAAAAGAAAATGACAGTAAGTCTCATTTTTGATTGTTTAGATTTATTAAACCAAAAACTGATGAAAACGTTCCCTGAAAGCAACCGTTTGGTTTAGAATTCCCGGAGGTAAGCACCCAGCAGAGTTAGAATAGTAATTTTGCCCCCAACCACTGACCAGCACCTTCCCCGAGGAAAGAAGCCTGCAGAGTTAGCACAATAAATGTGCCTTATTTAACACTTGAAAAAGATTATTTTTTTTTGTAATACAAACACTTTACAGTGCACTCACAAAAGAATTTCCTCTGAAATTTCTTTTAATTTTGATTGTTGTGAGTATGGTCAATGTCTGTAAATGGATCACTTAAGGTTCATTCTCAATTATTTTAAACACACTTACTTTTGGCAGAATATAGGTATTTTTATTGTTGGATGTATTTTTCAAGTTCTGTGAATATATTAAAAACGGTTTAAAAAAAAGGTAGGCTTTTCAATAACTTTTATCTAAATGTGCTTCATTTTCAACTTACACTTACTTCTATCAATAGATGGCAGTGTCTGCAGTCAAAGCTGGCAGATTTCTCCAGCTATTGTAGATGGGTGAGGTTACAAGGGAAGTCAATGCACCACGGAGCACAAAATGGTGGGCGATTTAATTTATACGTTTGTTAGGGGTAAACAAAATTGAAATGAAAATGTCTTTTGAAATCTATTTTTCCTTGTGATGCAGAACCTGACAGAAGGTGTATTTTTTATGTTGTGTGTAAAACGTTGTTTTTAACATTTTCGTTCAGAATTGCAGCCATTTTGGGTAGATGGTGGTTAGGAATATGTAGTGGAAATGGTGGAAGGACATCATTTTTTCTTGAGTCGATATTGACTAGGATGTTTTAGTGGAAATAGTAGAGAACATGTTTTTATGCTTTAATGAATTCATACTTTTTTTTGTTCTTAAAAGTTTATGCATATGTCGAAATATTTTAATTAAAAAAGAGTAATATTTGGAAAGTATTGTTAAACAATTTTTTTTACTGTTTTTGCACGTATTATATGTGCACGTTTAACATGGTATAATTATTATGCGTTGTAATGGTATTCGTTGTGTTGCACTTTTTATGTATCTCTATCCACAAGCACTGTAATGGCTTGCGTTGTAAAAATATGCATTGGAATGCTAGTCGCGCTGTAAAAGCTGCATTGTAATGGTATGCATGGTAATATCATATTCAAGTGTGTGTCCTTGAGAGAGAGTGTGTATATGTGAGCGTCTGTTTGTCTATGTGTGAGTGTGTGTGTGAGTAAAAGTGTGTCAGTGAAGGAGTGAGTCAAACTGAGGGCAATGAATGAAAAGAGCGAGTAAAACAGAATGAGTGAGTGGGGGAGGGTAACTGAATGATACGGAGTGTGAGACAGTGAGTCAAGTCTGGATGAGTATTAAAGAATGAGTGAGGGTGAATCATTGAGAGTGAGTGAAACTGACTGGGTCAGACTGAACGAGAATGATTGTGTCCGAGTGAGTTTGAGTCAGAATGAGTGTGACTGAGCAAATCCGTGAGAATGACTAAGATTGAGTGAGAATGGCCGACTTAATGAGTAAGACGGAGTCAAAGTGAGACTTAGTGAGTCTGAATGACAGAGTTACTGAGTGTGAATCAGTGACAGAGTATGAGTGAGTCACAGTGAGATTGAATCAGAACGAGTAGGACTGAGTGAATCAGCGAAGACAAGGGAGTTATGAGGAGACTCAGGGAAACTAGGTGAGAATGAGGGAGACTGAGCAGGAATGAGTGAGTCAGAGTGACATAGTATTATACAGAATGAGCAAGACTGAGTGGGATTGAGTGAAAATGAGTGAGACTGATTGAGTAGGAGTGAGTCACTGTGATCCTTCGTATGCTGTGAATGGTCTTCATGTTTCAGCCATGTTCTAAAGTGCCCAGTAGGATCAAATGACTTTCTTCAGGACCGGTATACGCATCCTCGCACACTAACGCATGCAGCTCGTGATTGGATCGTACTTACAACCCACTAGGAAAAATTCATGCTGCAGATATTATTTCTGTGATAGTAGCTAATCGCCACCAGAGATCAGCCGAGGGGGTGGACCCTCTAGTCACACTTTCCTCAAGGTATCGTACCCTCAGATACCCATCTGTCCTCTGTCGTCCTGTATCTTCGCAGTATTCGGCAAATTGAGGGAATTTATGGCCTTAGTACACAGGCACGTATTCTCTGTTATCCGTAGATTGAAACATGATGAAACAATAGGAGCAGGAAAATGAATTAGCTAAGAATACATGGCCTTAGTACACAGGCACGTATTCTCCGTTATCCGTAGATTGAAACATGATGAAACAATAGGAGCAGGAGAATGAATTAGCTAAGAATACATGAAATCTGAGCAGAGGTCTTGGGAGCACAATGATAAAGCACACACTTAATACACCAGCATTCAACCCAAATACACATGCATTCATGAGTAGAAGAATAGTTAGGTTGTTAAGCATTGTTAGAACTACAATAAAGGATCTTTAAGGAATTAGGTTAAAGTTGAGGAACAAAGATGATGAAATGTTCATATAACAAATGTGTGACTTTTAAATAAATTAATGTTTAATCTTTTATAACAAAAATTGTCTCACTATGTATAAAAGTAGCTGCCTGTGAAGCAGCAAATTGAGACTGGCTGTTTACCTGTGTGGGGACGATCGCTCTCCCTGCCGCAACAGTAAAGGGCTGATTTTACATTGCTAAGAGGAGCCTGTCTTTTCCTTTATTTTTAATGTTACCCCTGCAACAGTTGGTGATCTTGCAAAGCAGTCACTCTACCCCTCAACTAACTGCTGCCACTGGAATACCACCTACCCCAGCTGCATAGATCATTGCACATCTTTGATGATGTGAGCAGGACCATAATGCCTAAAGTTCTGACTATTCACAGGCGGGTAGGACCAAGAGACTGCAGTCTTTAAGGTGAGGATAATGCGGACTTCGTTCCATGTATTTGTTTATATTATACAACTTGTCTCTTTGGCAATGGTAAACACAGATGTAGATATATGCATATAAGAGATATAAGGTTATTGCATGCAAGATTGTGTACATGTGCTCCACAAGTTAAAAGGCAATGCATACTTGGTTAACATGTTTTTCCAAATACGAAGTTGGAAGTGGTCAATGTGGGTGATTCGAAGATGGGTATGTGGAAGTTAGCAGAGATCGCTGTTAGCATGAGCCGAAGCCATTTTGTTTGTGGCATCCATTTTAGTTAGCCATATGCTCGCCATGGGTTCAAGCTAGCCTGGCTGATGGCGGCTGATTAGCCAGAAACCGGTCCCAGGATGCTTGTTTCCGGGGCAGGGAAGACATGGCTTGGCAGTTCGGGCTGGACTGTTCCCATGAGGCACAGGGTCAGACTGATTTGCATATGGCATGTCTGAACTGGGGTGGTGGAGTAAGCTAAAGAATGATGGATTGAACCCAGATCAGTTGACTGGGGGTGAGTGTTTGATTTGC
Organism: Lissotriton vulgaris; assembly: GCF_964263255.1. Taxonomy (NCBI): domain Eukaryota; kingdom Metazoa; phylum Chordata; class Amphibia; order Caudata; family Salamandridae; genus Lissotriton; species Lissotriton vulgaris. Next base: position 1,225,377,747 of record NC_141687.1, read on the forward strand.
TCCAACGCTCAGTCCATCATCCCCTTTGGTATCGCTTTACCATTAACAGTAAAGCAGTAACAAAGTACAGATGTGTGAATATTGCCACAATGGAAATTAGAATGAACACTCAATAGGGAAATAATAGGCCTCGCGGAAAGAGGAAAAAAAACGCATTTGTGTGCTTTACACAACTAGGACTAAATACAAAATGTTACAGCAATTTCCTCAGATACATTATATTAAATATTAAAAGGCATTCACATCATCAGAGTAATCGGTTCCTGCTAAAATAAAAGCGCCTCTTTGACCACATTGCAAAACAATAGATTTTGACTGGCTTGGAAAGCATGGGTTTTAAATAGAATGAACCGTGCTCATTCCCGGCGCTAGAAAGAGAGCTTTTAACAGCTGTTCAAAGCGGTCTGTCCGAAAGAAGCTGTCAGAACAGAAGGAGGTAATCAATGGTTTACAAACTTTTTGAGGACATTAGAATACAGCAAAGGGTTTTTCTCCTGAAAAAGCGTAAAAGTGGACGCCTGCTGGTTGTGAAACACAGCTGAGTAAATAAAACATGGTTCACAAGCTACATTCCAACTAGTTAAAATATGTTGCTGCACCAAATTAAAAAAGGTGAAAATTAGTTTCTCTAGCAATGACAATATTACTTAATCTTGGGGACAAACAAAATATGATTCCTAGTATGGCCTACTGGCTGCAGTCTGAAATGCACTTACAAGTTATGAAAAGAGTAACTGTATAAACATCTAAATTACATTGCAAGCCTTTATGCAATCTTTTATGCACAAGAATTCTGGGCGCACTATTTATTTATTTATTTTCTTATATAGCGCAGGAATCGACCCCCATAGGGGTATCTCCACGCTTGCGCATAGGTGCAGATGCTGGACTGATAACTGAATAGTAGAACTACCAGCGAACTATAATGTCGAGTATAGATGTGTTTTAAGGACCTTCCTAAAGGATTGAAAGTTTAAATTAGTCTTTAGGGCAAGTGGAAGTGAGTTCCAAAGAATGGGACCTTTGTAGGAGAGGGCACGCCCTCCCTGTCTTGCCCTCTTAATCCTGGGGACCTGAAGCAGTTGCTGGTTGCTTGAACGCAGGGAACGTCCAGGACTATAAGGGATGAACTGGTCTGTTAGGTATTTAGGGCCTGTGCCTAGTATAGTATAGTTCTTTAGGTGCTAGAATGCACATTTCACAGGAATAAAAACTAAAATAAGACAGCAAAAGTGCATCCTACCTTTAAATTATCAGCACACAGGCACAGAGCAGGAATGCTTTTCAGCTGTGCTTATGGATTACTTTGAATTGTAAAGGCCGCATGGAATAGCCTTGCTCAGACAGGGGACAACAGGTTTAAGGATCAGAGGCCAAGTTCTGTATTTAGAACGGACCAGCAATACTGAATGCAAAATGTCCACGCAGGGAGCCACTGTGACAGTGTGTGATTTCTATATTACGCTATGAAAGCTTGTAATGCTGAAGAGTAGTTTAATAAACAAATTTCTTTGTATTAATTACATTTTCTGATTCTAAACATTGTAGGTAAAACACTACAGGTAATGTAAATTTTGCTCTAATGATGTCCGAGGATCTAATGTGCAGAGGGAAATTAGGGTCAAATTAATTCTCAATTCATTTTAATAATATTTAGGATATCGTCATTAGTAATTTAACTACATTTAAGAAATGGAAGAATTTACTTAGTTTCAATGAACTTATGGCCTTGATTAAGCCTTCCTGGAACAAGATTAGACATCACAGATAGTTTTTTTTTTTTTGATAATCAACTTTATTTGATTTTCAAGAACACAAAAATTCATTGGCAGTAGATCATTCGTCATTGAGGGAAACATGTCATTATACACAGTCAACAAGGCATGGACGGCCCAGCCGGGCTTGTTAAGGCAGATCAAATAATCATTGCAAATACATAGAATTAGGCAAATCATCACATTGGTAGTAGATTGAACCATTTACCCCACACTTTACCAAATAAGTCAGGGCAGCCCGGGGCTTCGAAGAGAGATTCCTCCTGCATCCCACACCAATCCACTCCTCGCCTCTATTTCTGTACAGTTGGCATCTTTGCCTGGGACCAAAGTTTAGCTGTATCCCTTTTGGCCACCGCCACAGCAGTCCCCAGAAAGCGCTTGGCCGCCCTAGAGCCATCTAGGCTGTCAAACACCCCCAGCAACAAGCGTCTTGGGTCATGGAACCTCCCATCCCAGGGTCCGCGTGAGTTCGAGCTCCACCCCTCTCCAGAACAGAGCTAAAGCCCGACACTGCCATACCATGTGATAGAAATCGGCTGGAGTCACAGCGCTTGCAGGCTGGGGAAGGTCTCATGCGATCTCGGAACAGGCGCGCCGGAGTAAGATAAGCTGCATGAAGGTAATAAAGTTGGACCAAGCGCAGCTTGGAGGATGTGGTCATGGTTTAGGGTACCATAAGGGCATCACGCCAGTCCGCCTCAAGGGGGCCCAGCCATCCCTCCCATCGAGCCTGAAGCTGGTCCAGGGACGCGGGGCCATTATTCACCAACAACCGGTATATGCGGGAACGTGTGTGTGGAGGGCGTGTCTAAGTCGTAGATATTTATAGAATTGAGAGGGAAGCAGGGCGTGGCGCTGTTGCAAGTCGGCAAAGGATCAAATGTGGTCCCCCACCCATATATTGTCCAGCAACGAGACCCCAATGAGGTTCCAGCGGCGGAACCCTTGCAGGGACGAGACTTCTTGTAGCCAGGCCCCATGCCAGAGTGGTGGTTGTCGAGTGAGCTTCCGATCCCCCCGCACATGGCCTAGGGCTGTGCTCCAGGCCATGAGCACCGTCCTCGTGACAGGGGTTAGAGCCTGCGGCACCGGGCTGCCGTACAAGAACGCCTGGATCTTCCTGAAGTCCATTATGCGGAGTTCCACTCGATACGCTGGGTCGGACAAGCTGCCCGCAAACCAATCGTGGATCACGATGAGCCTCGTGGCCAATTAGTTGAGGTGAAGATTAGTCACCCCCATACCTCCATCGTAGGGGGGGGGGATACGACAATGCGCCAGGGATAAACACGGCCTCCCTCCTCCCCAGGGAAACCGGGTAAGAATGCAGTCTAGTTCTCGGAACCACCTCCCCGGGATGTGGATGGTGATGTTTTGCAAGATGTAAAGAAAGCGGGAAAGGATCGTCATTTTAAAGAGTGCACAGGGGGTTAAGGGGGAGGGCCTGCCATTTCTTGAGGTCTGACTTCATCCTGGCGACCAAAGGCGCAACGTTCAAAGCCCATTCGAGCTCCAGCAGAAGGGCAATCCAGACGCACAGATATTTGAACGATTGCCTCCTAAGGGGGATATTCGTCTGCCAGCCGAAGCAAGCCCGGGAGGGATGTAAAGGGACCAAGGTTGATTTTGCAGGGTTGAGGCGGAGTCCAGAGACGCGCTCGAAATCGGAGAGAACTTCCAGGCACCTGGGGCCAGAACTGTCCGGGTCTGCCTGATAGAGCAGGACATCGTCCGCGTACAGGGCTATCTTGTCAACCTCACTCGAGTCCCACGCCCAACCCCGGATGAGTGGGTCCTGCCGGATGAGCGCTGTCAGGGGCTCAATCACCAGCGCGAACAAGAGTGGTAAGAGTGGGCACCCCTGACGCGTGCCCCTCTGGATTGGGAATGTCTCTGAGAGTTCACCGTTAAGGAGAACACGGGCTTTGGGGTTAGTATAGATGACTCCGATCAGTTGGCGGAAGGGGAGGCCAAAGCCCTTCCTCTCCAGCACATCCTGAAGGTATCCCCAGTCCACCGTATCTAAAGCCTTTTCGAAGTCGATGAAAAGCAACGCCAGATACGGGGTTAGGCGACTACGGTGAGCCATAGCTAGAAAGAGGCGGCGAATGCAGTGACGAGTGACCCTGGCAGGCATGAACCCGCATTGGTCGGGATGGAACAAGTCTTGCAGAAGGGGCCGGAGTCTCTGGGTTATCACGTTAGCGAAGTTCTTGAGCTCCGTGTTAATCAGTGAGATCGGGCGGTAATCTGCACAGTCCAGAGAGGGCGGCTGGGTTTTTTGAATGACCACTATAGTGGCTACATCAGATTCAGGTGGGAAGGATCCTGCCTCCGCCACATAGTTGAATAGCTCCACCAAGTGAGGGACCAGAAGCTCATCGAAGGTCACGTAGTACTCCTGGGGGAAGCCGTCCAGACCAGGCGTTTTACCAGGGTGCATTAGTGAAATCGCTTCGTGAATTTACTCCGGGGTGAAGGGGTGGTCCAGAGCCTCCGCGGTCTCCCGGGGCAGGTATGGCAACTGGGTACCAGACTTCTCCAGCATGTCCGCCAGAGGAGCGCCAGGAGGACGAGCGGCATACAAGCTTGCGTAGTAATCGGCAAAAGTCTGTGCTATGGCTGAGGACATCACCCAATGGGCCCCGGTGCCCGAACGGATTTCAGGAAGAACGCGGTTGACCTTGGGATAGGACACGAGATTGTGGAGGAGCTTGCCATTCTTATCAGCCCACCCATAAATACGGGCCACTGATTAACGCTAGAGCATTTTAGCGGACTCCAACGAGATCCGGCGAATTTCTTCGTGGACCACTGCCAATTGCCGCCGGGAGTCTTCGTGACCGTTAGTTAGCTGGGTGCTTTCCAGCTGTGCCGCCCGAGATTCCAGCTGTACAAGTTGGGCTGTCTTTTCTACCCGTTTCGCGTGGACCAGTCCCCTGGCCACACCCCGACAACAGCCTTGCTGGCCTCCCACAGCGTCCCCGGTGAGGGAACCGAGCCCGCATTAGTGGAATAATAATGACGCAGTTCCTGCCCGAGTGATTCCACGAGAGTGGAGTCTTGCAGGAACCAGGCGTTCACCCGCCACGTCGCCCGCGGATCCGCTAAGGAGGTCCCAAGACGGAGGGAGACGGGGGAGTGATCCGAGATCCCTCTGGGCAGTATCGCGTCCCCAGATACCAGCTGACAGTCTGTAGCCGGCATCAGAAGGAGGTCTATATGGGAGTGAGTATGATGGGCTGCCGACGTGTGGGTGTATTGGTCCTTGCGGGGGTTCCAGACTCTCCATACGTCACAGAGGCCCAGGGCCGAAGACCAGCTCAAGAGGGCCCTCGCAGAGGCGAGATGGCCCTCCGACGGGGTCTCCGTCGCGTCACGCAGGCGTTGCAGAACGGCATTGAAATCCCCCCGACCACCGTGTATCCCTGGGAAAAGGAGGAGAATACCATTGTGAGGGGCCGAAGGGTGGAGTGCAGAAGTGCAGGGGGAATGTAAGTGAATAGGAGGTTGATAGGGCGCCCCTCAATCACTCCGGAAACTGCCACATACCGGCCCTGTGCATCAGTCTTGGTTGTAACCAGGATAAAGGGAAGTCCCTTCTTAAGTAAAATAGCCACCCCTCGGGAACCCCGTGCGAAACCAAAGTGCCAGACCCTGTCAAATCCATATCGGGCTAAGAAGTTGCATTGTGTACCCAGGAGGTGCGTCTCTTGGAGGAACAGGATGTCCGCACCAGGCAGCGGGGAGGACGGCCGTGCGCTTGATTCAATCAAGGAGGCCATTAATGTTCCAGGAGAGGATGTGGATATGCCTATTGAGGGTGCAGGTCATCTAGAGGAATGATGTGCGGAGGAGCGGATGTACACATGGGGCCGATCCAGCCCGGGGGAAGCAGCACCAGAGTCCGGTGTCTAGGGAAGGAAACATGGAAGGTGATCTGCTTGTCAACTGCGAAGACAACTAGGGAATCACGGCTGCCAATGAGAACGAACAGCGGCCCTTAGGCGGCTAAAAACAAAATACTGCAGGGAGACAACGGACCCCCCCCACCCTTGCCCCCCAACTCCCCCCACCCTACACTTCTGAAGTGGGAGCATCTGTCGCTCCAAAAAAACAACCGCTAACTACCCCACGAAGAGGTAATTCGCTAATCTAAAACGGTTAGCAACAAACAATCAAGAGCGTGGCTGAATTGGACCCCCCTCCATTTATACACATAAATGCCCACAGCTAAAAACAACAAAAAAGGTGTTGAACGCAAGATTAATAGGATGAGTCAGTCTCGGGACTGCCATGGAAAGGCAAACCCCGGCCGGGCCACCCAGTGTAGCCAGGTAGGTCACCTCTCAGGGGGCCAGGAGAAGTCCTGTTGCAGCGAGTCTTTAAGGATAAACTGCGAGGCACAGTCTGCAGCGCTAGTTACACCCCCTCTTCCCCACCGGAGCCACGGATCACAGGCTCCCAGACAGGTCAGAGTCTGACATGGCCCTTCGCCGGGGGACATCGGCCCGGAGATGCTACCCATATCGATCAAGGAAGACACCACGGTGGGGGAGGAGGCTTTCTGGCTTGGAGTCTGAGTTGGGGAACGCCAGGGCTGCGCCTCCGGTGAACGGGAACTCCCCCCTCGGCGGTTGCCCAGTCTTCGAGATCTGGTTCAGCGCCTCTGGGCCCCGGGCGCATCCTGGCTAGGCTGCTTCGGTGATCTTCGGGCAGGGGAGGGGGCCGCACCAGGCAGAGGGGGCCACTCCTCTGTGAGTCAGGTCCATGCTGCTTGAGGGGTGTCTAAGAAGAATGTCTTGTCCTGGAAGAGCACCTTGAGTCAGACCAGGAAGAGGAGACCATAGCGGAGGCCCATAGCCCTGAGTTTATGCTTGACCTCGTCACAGGACCGCCGCTGGGACTGCACCTCTCTGGAGTAATCCGGAAAGACCATGATTTTGGGATTCTAGAAGTGTAGGGGGCCCAGTTCCCTGGCCGCCCCCAGAATTGCGACCCTGTCCCGGAAGTTGAAGATTTGAAAGATGATGGGACCAGCGGGGGCTCCAGGAGGGGGTTTGGAAGCGAGAGAATGGTGAGCCCGCTCCACCGCGAACCAAGGGGAGAGTTTCTCTTTGGGCATCCAGGAGCGGACCCAGTCCTCAATGAAGGTATCGGTATGCCCCTTCTCCACTCCCTCCGGAAAACCCAGGAGGCGCAGTTTGTTCCGTCGTGCCCTGTTTTCGGCATCTTCGGCCCTACGGTGCAGCTCCGAGGTCTGTGTCGAAGTGGGCCCCCTGGGATTTAAGAGTGCCCTCGCCGTCCTCCACCGTGGAGATATGGGACTCCGCCTCCGGGATACGCGCCGTGGCATTACGGAGGTCCTGTCGAATTAAGGCCATGCGCACCCTCACTTTTCCAATCTTGCTTTCAAACCGAGGCCTGCGATGCGCTTATCACCTGTAGGATGGTGGAGAGGTCTCCCTCGGAGGTCCCAGGAGCAGCGGGAGGCCCGCCCCTCCCCGGTCCCAATCCGACTTAGTAAATTGGTCCATCTTTGTTTGGGTTGGGGGAATGGGGGTCTGGGTGTTGCGGGTTCTACCCATGGCCCTGAAGGATCGGTTTCAGGGGGCCGGAGTGGCGGGGGGGGGGAGGGGGGACCTACCAGTGTCTCGGCCTCAGCCTCTGCCATCCGACATAGTGGCTGATCCCTCTCCCACACCCCGATGTTGAAGGGAAGAGATCACTCCCAGGGTTCCCAGCCCCGACAGCAGCAGCGATTCCCCAGGCAGCCCCGGCAATCCTACGGCCTCTGGGCCCCCTCAGCAGCAAGGCCTCTGGTGTCCAGGAGGTGAAAAAAGGGGGGGGGGGGCAGGCGCTTGTGTGCAACCCGACACGATGGCAGATGCGCCCCCACACCCGAACACAACGCAGCGCCTGGCCCGTAGACAGCGTGGAGATGCAGGCCCCCACAGCAGCAAGCCTGGGGCAGGCCGGGGAGCCCCCGGGCCGTGAAAGTCGGTGTACTCCGCAGCTCCGGTATCAATGCAGGCAACAGGAGGGCCACACTGCATAGAGGTTCCAGCAACCCGCCCCTAGGAATTGCAAGACAGTCAAGACAATCACAGACCAGCTGCCCCGCGTATCCAATGGAGCGAGAAGCACCGCACACCCCGGTATCGCGTTTCCTAGGCGGCGGAGGGCGTGGGACACAGCAGCAGAAAAGAGGGTACACAGCGAAGGTCTCACACTGGTGCGGGGTGGGGCGTGCAGGATGTACCTCAGGGCCACATAGGGCCTCCGGTCCCTGGGAGCAGGTCAGCAGCAGCCTCCCAGGGAAGGACAAGTCGTGGGCCCAGGGCATCCACCACCTTCCACAGCAGAGGGGCAAGCACCACACCAAAGCAAGGGAATGTCCGCCCCAGCGCCCAGCTCTTAGTCACCGTCCTCCTGGCCGCACCAACAACCTCCAAATAGGCATGCAAGGGGAGCAACCCAGCGCGGCATGGCCCGCCACCCGTTGTGGTGGCCCACACCCCCCTCACACCGGCCGTGGCGCAGTTATCGCGGGTCACAGCAGCAGCGCCTCGAGCGACCAGCAGCGCCACAGGTCGCCCAGGACGGGGCGCCCATCTATCATCAGCGTGCCCCAGGGCCGAGGACGGCCAGATGCAACGCGCCTGCCCGCTAGCAGAGGCCCACAGAGTCAGTACACCTGACCAAGAGGGGGGCGGGGGCCAGCCTCAAAACAAAGGCGGGCAGCACTGGAGGTCAATCCGGGCTAGCGCAGGCGGGTACACCACACCGAAACCCCTCAATCCTGGAGTCTATCAGGAGCCAGGCTTCGTTTTCCCGGGGGGTCCGCAGCGACAATGCCTCGGGCCGGCGTGGAGCCGACGCCACCCGGGGTTCGGAGAAGGATTCGATGAAGGCCGGAGGGAAGCCCAACCCCTCCGGCCGCAGCCACAGCAAGTAGAGGCCCCCACTCACTGGGTTGCCGTCGCCGGCAGGGTTTCGGGCCGCATCTTGTTCCAGAGACAGCACTCAGCGCCAGGCCCTCCGCAGTGCATTCAAGCCGCGCCCGTCTCCCGGTGTCTCCAGGGCTCCACTTCCAGGAGTGGGATTCCACCACCGCTCTGGGCTCCAGGCGCCAACAGATCTGACGCCGCAGGGCAGTCACAGGCAGCAAGGGCACACAGCGCTTCAGGGCATCCGGGCGGAGACTGCAGGTCAAGGGCCGCCATCTTAGGCGTGCTAGGCCGCAGGAAGGAGGGCGGCCTGCAGGAGCACAAAGGGACCGGGCAGCCCCACAGAGGAAAACCGGAGCAAGGCAGGTAAGCCAGGGATCGGCAACGGGTGTGCACAGGGTTCGATGGCAGCTGTAGTCGGGCAGACCTAAGGCAGATGACGGAGGGGATCCGGAGCACTCTTAGAGTGCGACCGCCATCTTGACGCCTCAAGCCACGCACCTACAGATCGGTTTCAGGTAACATTAGTTAAAGGACACATTGCATATTCTGTAAGGAGCACATGGGGATATCACTGTTTTCTTGAGAAATAATACAAGTGTAGGAGATATGCAGGTGGGGTTTATCCTATTGAATAACATGATTACGGGGTAGCACCGTCTGTTGGCCATGTGCAGAGAAGAGCTCTGCCATGCATACAGAAATACTGGTTTGCACTCAAAATGTTTGTGCTAGGGCCAGATAAAAAAGTTATGAAATAAACTTTGCATTAATGTGCTATTTTGTTACACAACTCAATAAGCTAAAGGAATTGGTAGTTGGTTATTGGATTAATGTTTTCTAGTAAAGTGGTACAGTCCAATAGAATTGGACATGGCCTCTTTGGTGTGGTTTCTCCTAGTTATCCATCTCTTACAAGTCTGTCCATGCCCAACTGCCAAAAAAGGGGGGGTAAATCTTGTTGACAGGAGGTCACCTGTTTAGGTTACCTACTGTCGACTGGGGGAAGGAGACTAGCTCCTGGGTAAATTAAGGGTAACTAAAATTAGGTAACACATTGTAATTTTTCTTGATTTATGTGCCCTCTCTCGCTTTCTCTCTCTCTCTCTTTTTCTCACTCTCTCTGGAGCCTGTTTAAGCTGTCTAGGAGCGGCTATGAGACAACTGGTTGGGCTCGCTTTACTCATTCATTCCACAGGATGCTGCACCTCACCAGTGAACGTCTAATTGGCTATTCAGTAATATTGTTTAAAAATTGTTAGAATTAATAGTGATAACACCATTATTGTTTGTTATTCTCCTACTATATACAGTTTTGCAAGGGCATTACTATTCTCGTATTAGTTGGTCTATGCAATTGAGCTGACCGCCCTTATTAGAGCTGGTGAATAGGTATTTTCTCTGAAAAATTATGTTGCATAGTCCAGAGTGTGAAAAGTAGAACGGAGAGGGTTCACAATGTTAGGAAAGACGCACGTGTGATCCTCAGCAAACATTTTGAAGGAAAATATTGCTTTATAGGAGTTTGTTTGCCACAACAGGTTCTGCTGGAGAAATTCATGTACCCACTATGTTGAGGTTTTGTTACTTATTTATGTAGTAAGGATCCCTGTTAAATTAGCAGTTTTTATATTTTCCCGCCGCGCCTATAAGATGAGAGCATGGTTCTAACCGTAAAATGTAGGTGTTTTTACGTAAGAAAAATAATTTTAGAAGGATCTGCAGTCCTGTACAAGTAGTGGAAGGTTCATAAGTAGAAGTGTAGTGAACTAGGACTTATGAAACACAAGCTTGTTAAGACAAGGAGCACAAAAAATGCTCTTTTTAAAAATTCCCTTTCTTGAGGTTCTTCAGATGAATAATACAGGAATACACAAATGTAAGGATTCAGAGTATGTCTGTATTGTTTTTCTTTTTCCCTCAAAATTTAGTAAATAAACAGACTTACTTGTCTGCTTTGGATTTGGAGAAACAAATCAAATCGTGTAACGTTTTACTCTGGTCAGTTCACCAAAAGTTCCTTTTATACTCGCTAATAGGTCTAGGATTTTTTTTTTACTCTCGGATAGATGAAGTGGTTCTTGGGTGCCCTGCTAATGTGTGGGGCGCCCCACGACTAAAGAAGTTTTCTGAAATAGAGTATCCTCTCTATTGATAGATTATTTGTATGCCTTGTCTAAAGCTCTTTTGTTCTGACCACCAATAGATATCTGCTGCCCTACAACCATTGGCAGAGGGGCCCGGACATCAGATCCAGCCTGGGAGTCAGCGCCGATCCAGCTTGGAGCAGAGGTAAAGGGAACCAGCACAGGCATTGCTGGCAACTAGGACCGCAGTGAAGGTAGAAGGCCGGAAGCACTGGGTCCATAAAAGCGATGTGAAGTGTGTACCCCTGTGTGGCAGTTCAGAAAAAGGGACATGGATACCAGAGCGGGGTAAATACGGTTTTATTTTGATAAAGGTCTTTTTCTTTCTGTGGGTAAGTCTTTCTCTAGCTAGCGCTTTAGGGTCCAACGTGGCGGTTAGGGCACGGGGTCTTCGGGGGCTCGTCCTTCTCAGTCTGTCCTCTGCGCTGGCCCCTTCTTCCCTTTGTCGCGTCCCAGCGCCACATGCGGAGGAAAAAGAAGGCTCTTAGTATGGAGCTCAGGCTTTCAAGTTCTCCCAGGGGAATCAGGGGAGTGAGGACACCGGTGCACGTGTTTTTACAAAACGTAGAAGTGACCACAGGTGAAGGGGTTGAAGTGAGGACAGGAGGTAAGGGAGGGTAGGTAAGATAAGAAGAGGTAGGTTGAGCACGCTATGTACACTATTTACACTGCGTCGCCACACCTCCCCAGCCAACCCGACATACGGTGACGCACCTGGTTGAGCCACACTCCTCCATGAGTGTGGCTGGGCGCTGCGCGGTGATGTTGGCCTCCAGGCACAGCGTCTCCCGTCTTCCACTCCTTCACCAAGTCCGTTCTCCTTCCCGCTCCGTTCTCCACGCTCTCAACTCGCTCTCCTCTCTTCTCCGAAGTGCCGGAACACACCTGTCCTTACTCTTCCTGCTCTTTGACCAATCCTGGGAGCAACGCGTCACAGGGGGTGTGTCTCTTTCCTTGAAGCCGTCCGCTCTGCACAGGAGCGCATGACAGGGGGTTGTACCTTCTTCTTCGAAGTTGGCTCAGTGAAAGGTACACTCGTCATTTCTCATTGGTTGGCGGGTCCACCATGCCTCGGACTCAGTTTCCCAAGCGTCCTGAAGCAGTGAAAGAGAGGAGGTGGAAGGAAAGTCAGTTGTCCACCAGTCCTGTAATGTAGAATTTGTATCCCGTCCCGCCACCCAGCTACACTCTGCCACTGTCTTGGATGAAAGAGGGGTCACAAAACAGGACGGAGAATTCTTTGCGTTGATCTAGTTTTTGATGCCCAGCTGAGCGAGTCACAGACTAACAAGGACGGAAGGGAGGCTTTGCTTGAGGTGACCCCCTTTGAAACAGGGGTTGCTTCAGATACTCCAGCATCAGGCCTCTAAGTCCTGGTCCCCAAGTGAATGCAAGTCTGCACCTCTGTTTGTTGATAAACCGGTGCCTGGGCATACGGAGTACAATCTGTGGCCCCGACAAAAGAGCAGTGCGCCAGCGGAGCAACACAGAAGTTAGGGAAGGTCTTGAGTTCAGGGTACAGGTGATGTGCCTTTGGTGCCTGGTAGATTAAAGTGAAGAATACTTGTGCACTGCCTGAGACACTAGACAGGATCGATGAGGGTGTTTGCCCTGGAAGGTGATTGCCCTATCCTGAAAGAAGTAGGTTTTCTTCTTCAACCTGGGCCGTGATTGTTTTCCTGACTTGCAAGTTGTGCAGCTCCACCGTAGGAGAAAACAATAGCAGCCTGCCTGTGAGGCTCAGACGGACACAGGGAGAAGACTCCCCTCTGGCTGGTTGTACAGCGGCTTCTTTCCAAGTACTTTTTAACAATGTACCGCTTTGGTCGTCCCATTTTTGAGGAGGAGCAGTCCTTTGCGGCTGCTCGTCCTAATTCCCAAGGCCCTGTTTGATCCTCTTGGTCCCCTGAGGCGAAAATTGTTTTTGTGATAATTTGTATATTCTCTTTAATACTAGTATTTAGAGTGATATTCATTCTGCAAGAGAAACGTTTTGTGCACACTTTGATAAATACAACTCTGCCCTCCTCCTGAACATATCATTGGTACCCTAGAACTCATAAAGAGGAAGGTTTATTAAAAATGTTATTATGTAGACATTACATCTAAAATGTGCGGTTAGCTATTTCCAATCTGCCTAAAACAACTACTGAAATTCATCCCGATATAGGAACTTGGACTTTAATTGGCTGGTTAGGTTAGGAACAGTGTTTGTTACTTGGGGCTGGAAAAGGTTGACAATTCTATGTATATTCATTGTGATCCTACTGTCATACTGTCTATGCATACAAAGTGGCTTGATGCTTTGTTCCATTTGTGTCTCTACTTGTATACCTACCAAGCGCAATGTCAAGAATGGGAACGCCCAATATGTATTAGACCAAGAAGTTAGCAATATGATGAGAATAGATGTGTAAGATATTTTCTATACTCCTTCTAGATCACAGAGATGTCTTCAGCTAATGGTAAAAGGGTGATCTGTGGAAACAAGCAGAGATCGCTGTTAGCATGAGCTGAAGCCATTTTGTTTGTGGCATCCATTTTAGTTAGCCATGTGCTCGCCATGTGCTTCTCCCGTCTTCACTGTTGCCTGCTTTTCTACTAGAGTCATCAGTTACAGTGAACTCCTTCAGCACTGAGCCAGAGCAATGTAAGACCAGAAAGGTCTGTAGCTGTCTTAGTGTATAACTGTCAGGCTATTCCAACTGATGTAAGGGTTTTTGTTACTTCTCCCACTCTGTTGACTAAGTAGTTTCCAGTTGGCCATATATGTGAATAACTATTTTTGTGTATACTTGTACCACCTCTTTTTTAGTCTTCATGCTTACTCAGCTATAAACTGGCGATAAAAGGACCATGGTTTCTGTACTCCTTGGACTACCTCCTACAGTGGCCTGAGGGTACTCTTGACATAGTCTCCCTCATGAGAGGTTAATGAATCTATTTTCTTTAATATTACAGCTTCCATGCCAATCTCTATTTTGTTAGTCTAAGGACAAAGAAGGTTGAACCCCTGCACCAGTGGGCCCCTGAAAAGGCTCACTTCCATAGGTATCCAATACGTGTTGCAATATTTGACATAGAGGGGCGGCTGAAAGGCTGATATAGCTAAACTTTACCTCCAAGTAAGATCTGAACACTCAAACTGCCACCTGGACCCAAGTCCAGAACTAATTCCATGGTCTAGGGTTATCCTCTCTAAGCGAGGAGTGAATTAGTCAATGGTTGCCTACAGCATTTACCGTTTAGAGTTAGAACAATGATGATCCATATTTAGAAGTAGTTTAAGTGTTCATATTTTCAATATGCTGGTGGTGAAAGTGTGAGTGCGCATGTGAATGGAGACGTGGCCATGGAATGATGCTGTTGTAGTATAGTGTTGCATAATGTTTAATATAGAATTAATTAGGAACATTTACTGATTTTCTTGTTTATGAGGACTAGTGTGACATTTTAAAGAAAAAGTAATATTGGCCAAAAAGATAAAAGTTAAATTGTAAGAATTGTTAGAAATAAGAGATTAAGAAAATTCCCCTGGAGCACATGCAAAAGACCTTTCCAGGAGAAAATACTGTCAAGAGTGGTCTAAAACCACTCAGAAATATGTGTATCCCTGGCCCAAGGAAGGAACATTTGATGATTAAATAATACTTCACATTGTTATGCATCTTAGAAGTAAATAATGCAGGAGCCAAATTGCAGAAGCAAGAAGCCACCTTATTTTATGGCAAGTCTTCTGTGAGAAGTCCAAGGACTCCTCAAAAGTGGATACCCTTAGTACTCCATCTGCTCCACCACCTCCATATGATTGTATGAGTTCTTCTCCCAAGATACCTGGTATATATCCACTGTCAGGGATCTAGAACCAGGCGCCCAAGAGTCCACAGGAGTGAAGAGAAATCGCCTTAACCTCTAAAAAACAACCACAGGATTGATGAGTAACATGCACTCCTATGGGCTGTTCTCTAAAAGTATGGGGGAAAATTCCAAGGAGTGTCCACCACTCTCCCCATACGTGGGGTGGAATTGCAGGAGGGTAACAGGTCTGTCTGGTCTCAAGATGCTGCAAAGAAACAATAGGAGGATACCAATACACTGGGCTATACAGGTTTACCCAGAATTACATTGACATGAGATTAGCATTGCTTTACACTTACCCCAGGTAGGTCCCGAAATGTCCTTGAAGAGAGATGTGGGTAATACACTGGACTCGAGAAGATAGGAGTCCTGAGGGACTGGGAAGGGCTAATCAATATCGCACTCACACGACATACAACCATACAGACCAAAAAGAAAGTGCCAAGGAACAACTAAAGGGTTTTAACGTAGGATTTGAAGAGCAATGGCCGGCTCTTCTGGGGCACCGAAGAGCAGAGCATCTACTCTCTCAAGAGAGGTGAAGCCCGGCCCGGGACCAAGCGCCAGGCGGAGCAACACTCTCTCAAGCAGGGATAAGGAAATGATATGGGAAAGTCGACTCTACGAGCCGTTCACAAGTGGTGCGTTCAGGCTCAGCACACCAAATGCGGGGAAAAAACAAACTTCGGCTTCCAAGCCAAGACGTGCACCGAGCGGTGCGGTAAGAAATAAGGACCCGGCTTCCGTGTCAGCCGGGGGGCGTGCAATGAGGTAGGCGGGGAAGTCCGCTCTGAGAAAAGTATCTCTGCAATCTCCCCGAAAGCAATCTTCGGAGAGCGGAGGATTCGGGCTGGAACAAGAAAGCGAGCGCCACACTAGGAGTGATGGCGTTAGCAACAAACAGGAACTGGAAAGGGGGCGTGGTCACGGCAGTAAGCCAAGCGTCGGCTTCAAGGTAGAGCGTCCCTTTACGTGATTCAGGGACCGTCTCTAAAGAGCATACTCTGTGTACTCTATGGGGGAGTGTGGGAAAAGAGACATGGGGTTTGCTACTAACCACATGTCAATGTCGAACCCTCGTTTCTATCCTCAAACCCCTAACAGTACCCCTCCCCAAAGGCCTATTCAGAGGTCGAGGTTTAGTGGGATGTAGAGTGTGAAATTCTCGTATTAATCTAGCAGCGTGGATATGTTCCGCTGGTTTCCAGGATCTATCCTCAGGTGGATAGCCTACCCAATCCACCAGATATTGTAGTTTACCCCTGACTCTACGGGAGTTCAAGATTTTCTGGACTTCATATTCTTCTTCTCCCTGAATGGTTAGTGGAGGGGGAGGCGTGTCTGGGTTGATGATAAACCCCAAAAAGTCTATTTCTTTCGTATGGAAGGTGCTTTTGTCCAATTTAGCATACAATTGGTTTTCCTGTAATTTTCTAAGAATCTTTTTTACATGGTCAACATGGTCCTGTTTGTTCTGGGAGAAAATGAGTATGTCATCAATGTATACTATGACAAAGATGTCCAGGTATTCTCTAAGTATATCATTGATGAAATATTGAAAAGCCGCAGGGGCATTACAGAGGCCAAAAGGCATTACACAGTACTCAAAAGGACCGAATTTTGTTCTGAAGGCCAATTTCCATTCATCCCCCTTTTTCACTCTAATAAGATGGTAAGCTCCCCTAAGGTCTATTTTAGTGAAGATTTTAGCTCCTCTTAGCTGGTCAAGAAGAACAGGGATGAGTGGAAGAGGATATTTATTTTTTATAGTGACTTTGTTTAGTGCTCTGTAGTCCAGGCATGCTCTCAGACCCCCTTCTCTGTTGTCTATAAAAAAGAAAGGAGATGAGGCTGGAGACGTAGAATGACGGATAAACCCCTTGTTTAACATGTCATCAATATATTCTCTTAGGTACTTGGTCTCTGAAGGCGTAAGAGCATAGATCCTACTGCTAGGCAAATCTGCTCCAGGAATTAAATCGATGCGGCAGTCGTAACTGGAATGAGGGGGTAATTTGGCAGCTTCGATTTCATTGAACACTGCTTGAAACTCAATATATTCCTCTGGAACACTATCGGTCACAGCTATGTTGTGTATGGCACATTGTAAAGGGGGAATATCTTCTCTTGCCTCTTGGTAACAATGCAGAAGACAATATTGAGATTGCAGGACAACTTCTCTAGTGGACCAATTTATCCAAGGATTGTGTACTTGTAACCAGGGGATACCCAGGATAGCGCCAAAATTGGGAGCATCAATTAGATCAAACACTATTTGCTCTGAATGCCCATTACTCAGTACCATTACTAAAAGGTGGTGTTTGATGGACAATTAAACCAGAGGATAATTCAGTACCATCTACCGCTCTTATGGGTTCAGGGTGCTCTTTCGGGATAAACGGGAACCCTAACCTTTGTGCCAGTTTTATGTCAAAAAAATTACCTGTGGCTCCTGAATCAAGAAGTACGGACATGTCACCTCTACACTGTGCAGTATAAATAAAGGTGACATTGAGTGAGAAATGTTTTACTACTAGTTGTTTCTTGGGAGAGATCTGATTTTCCTTACCACTTGAATAAGCGATCTCCTCATTCTTCAAGTGCGTTCGTTTTCCTGTTTCTGAAAGCCATTGGTAATTCTTTTTATAGAGGTTTTGGGTCTAACAGGACATTCTTTGGCATAAAGTCCTCCTTTGCCACAATACAAACAGAGGTTGTTTTTGCGTCTTTTCTTTTTCTTCTGCAGTTAAGGGTCCTCTCACACTACCTATCTGCATAGGTTCTACGGTGTCTTTAACTTCCTTTTTCTCAGAATGGATCAGGACATATTTGGATGCTAATCCTCTTCCTTTTTCACCACGTCTTTCATGCAACCGATGGTCCAGCTTGACTGTCAGTTCTATGAAAGAGGGACAATCCTCAGGAGGATTTACGATCTGGGATAATAAGTCTTTCAATTCATCCCCTAATCCTCGATAAAATGAGGAAGTTCTTTTATCTTCTGACCAGTGAGTTTCTGCGACTAGTCTGTTAAAACTGGTTATATAGGACAAGAGGTCTTTGTTCCCCTGTTTGAGATTCAAGAGTTCATTGTCACTAGCCTGCATGTAGGTGTGTTTGGCAAACAGACTTTTCCTCTTGTCTTGAAATAATTGATAATCATTCAAGAGAGGATCATTAGCTTCTATCAATGGAACCGCCCATTCAGCCGCATTGCCTGCCAGATAAGAGATAACAAAGGCAACTTTGGCAGAGTCATTGGGAAAGGATGCAGGTTTACACAGAAACTGGAGCTGACATTGGTTCAAAAATACGTTGAATTTAGAACTGTCACCCGAAAACCTTTCAGGCATAGCTAAAGGAACAGGACTCCGAGTAAGAACGGTTACCTGTACCGGGGATAGGTCTCCTTCTACTCTAGCTTCAGCTCCAGTGGGAGATGAGGGTAATGTGAATCTCGCAGGTTGGATGTAGCTTTTTCTACTTTTAGGGATAGTGCCTGTATCTCGGTAATCAGGGGTTTTATGCTGCAAAGCTTCTGTCTGTAATCTCTGATTCTCCTGACGCAGTCTCCCTACTTCTGCCTGGAGTTCTACTACAGCTGCCGCTAAATCTTCCATGGTATGGGTGTGTATCCTGGTGTCCATGTCTATCTCAGTACCGTCAGGATTCATCTTCACTCGGGTGAACAAAAATACGTGGGCTTGGCTTTCTGTCAGGGATCTAGAACCAGGCGCCCAAGAGTCCACAGGAGTGAAGAGAAATCCCCTTAACCTCTAACAAGCATTTGCAATGCAATAGGTCTCGCAGCATTAAAGTTTGAGATATTGGCATTGTGTATGACAATGCGTTGCATAAAGTTTTTAGCAAACTTTGAATTGATGAGCAGTGAGAGTGTGTGCAAGAGTATGCTGTTGCTCACAGCCGTTATTATTCACACAGCTCTGATGATGCACCTCACGCACGGGGCTGACGCACTTATTATTCACACAGCTCTGATGATGCACCTCAGGCACAGGCTCACAGCTGTTATTATTCACACAGCTCTGATGATGCACCTCACGCACGGGGCTGACGCAGTTCTTATTCACACAGCTCTGATGATGCACCTCAGCCTCGGGCTCACAGCTGTTATTATTCACACAGCTCTGATGATGCACCTCAGGCACGGGCTCACAGCTGTTAATATTCATACAGCTCTGATGATGTACCTCACGCACGGGACTGACGCAGTTATTATTCACACAGCTCTAATGATGCACCTAACGCACGGGCTCACAGCT
This sequence comes from Lissotriton vulgaris, assembly GCF_964263255.1. NCBI lineage: Eukaryota > Metazoa > Chordata > Amphibia > Caudata > Salamandridae > Lissotriton > Lissotriton vulgaris. Next base: position 1,225,396,763 of record NC_141687.1, read on the forward strand.
GTTATTCACACAGCTCTGACACTGGGCTGACGCAGTTATTATTCACACAGCTCTGATGATGCACCTCAGGCACGGGCTCACAGCTGTTAATATTCATACAGCTCTGATGATGTACCTCACGCACGGGACTGACGCAGTTATTATTCACACAGCTCTGATAATGCACCTCACGGCGCCCTTTTCCTTTGTACAGAGGTGAAATACACCTCTCCTGCTCTACTAACAAAGGGCCCCAAATGACTCGTACGTCACCGCTTTCGGCATCTTATCGAGTTTATCAATCATGGATATATCGGCCCGCCACTCCACATATGCATGTTACGAACAGTCACTCCACACTGATCTCCGTCGCAGTCTGCGAGGGGCAGCAGTGCACACTGTTTCAGTAAGTGCGAACTGGAAGGTTGCTGTTTGAAAGTGCGTGCACTGAATGTATTGTTTGGTACATGTCTGCGTTCTGTCGAATCAGCCGTAAAGTGTGACGTTGTGCGGGGGAGGGGGGGCTGCGCACAGCTGTGCTACTATTGAGGCTTGCATAAAGAAGATGGGGCCACTGGGAAATACTGGGGGGGGGAGGGGGCTGTGTGAGTTTGTTGAACAGGTTAGGAATGCTGCTGTAAACACTTGTACAATATTGCCCTGTGGTGTTGCTTTTTTGCAGTAATAAAGAAAGACACTCTAGAATAACTTGGCTGTTGAAAACTTGAGACATGGCTGCTGGGTTTATTTTTTCACTCTTGTGCCATGCTCGTTTTTTCGTGTTTCATGAAGTAGGGAGGCATGGTGAGGCTGTCATCCAGCGAGCATACTGATAGGTGGCAGGGTCACAGGTGACAGGGTGGTAGTCTGGGGAGTCTGTCAGTGATAGGGAGGTGTGAAGGTGGGGTTTGTCGGTGTGCAGTGACAGGGTCTAGTGGCTCAGTGTGTGGAGAGTGCGAGGGGGAAGTGTGTTGCCTGGGCTGTTAGTGCTGGTTGGGTGAGGGATACTATGGCAATGGTGTAGAAGTGTGGCCAGTTAGTGCATCAGAGTCTGTCAGTGCTACTCTGTGTGTAGGATGTAGTCAGGGGGCGCCAGCGTGCAGGTTGCGGTGCCTGAGTGGAAGGGGGAAAGGTGCTTCCGTGTAGGTCGAGGTTATCGTTGAGAGTTGTGTAGGAGTGTCTGTGTGAAGGGTGGCATGGTTTTAAAGACAGCGTGGGTGTCGGTGTGCGGGTTTGATGGCATCGGATTGTAACTGCCGACCGTGACAGCACTGTGGGTGCTCGTGTGTTTCCTCTGGACATTTGAAAAATAAAGGGAGAGCTCCCTCAGAGCTCCTCGTGACCCAGTGTGTGAGGTGAGCTCCGTGAACGGCGGAGAGCTCCCTGCCTCTGAGGTAAGCTTCCCTGGAGCTGGGATCTTGTCTCTGGGAGCCGCAGATGACCATGTTTAAGAGTGAGTTCCGTGAGTAGATTTCCCTCAGAGCTCCTCGTGACAGACTATATCAGGAGAGCTTTATGAAGGGTGGAGTGCAGAGCTCCCTGCTCTCCCAGGTAAGCTCTCCTGCAGCCGAGGAGCTCTCAGAGCCGCAGATGACCCTCCTTGAGAGTGAGTTATGTGAGGAGAGCTCCCTCTGGGCTCCTCGTGACCCCATGTGAGGAAAGCTCCATGAACGGTGGAGAGCTCCCTGCCTCCGAGGTCGCTCTCCTGCAGCCGAGGAGCCCCGGAGCCGCAGATGACCCTGCTCGTGGGGTGAGCTCTGTCCTGTGGAGGGGCTGAGGGCAGGTGCACGGCCGCCCCCCGGACAGGGGCGTAACACAGGCCCCCGCAGCCCACGCAGTGCGGGGGGGCCTCCCAGGCTTCACTATCCAAAGGGGGCCCCTCGTGCCTCCAATGCTTCAAAAAAGAACAGCTCGTGGAAGGCAGCCTGTTTTCCACCGAGCTAAAAGCATAAAAATCCTTGCAATGTTATTGCGGTTTGTACTGTGAGGCCTCGCTCTCAGGAGCTGAACAGGGCCACACAGGGAACAGCATTCTAACCTCCAACCCCCCCCCCCCCCCCCCCCCCAGGAAGGGGACTAAATGAAGGGGGCCCCCTCGCTAGGTGAGAGAGAGGCTTGCTCTGTCTTTAAAGCAGCCTAAAGCAGCCTGCACGCTCTGACCCAGGACTGAAGCGAAACAATGTTTCAAGTGACATTGTTTCTCTTCTGTCAGAGCGCAGGAGGCTCGGAAAGAGGATGGGGGGTGGGGGCCCAGTTAAAGCAGGAGGCAGCACAGAGAGGAGAGCTGACGCAGGAGAAGGATTGCAGCTCCCTCCAGGAACAGGATCTGCTGGGACCCATTGGAAGGTAAACACACATTTGCAATATATGCATTTGCATATATGCAAGTCATATATGGTTTGGGTTACAATTGTAAGTTATGGATTTGTGTTGTGTAGATTAGATCTGTGTAGTGAAATAATGTGGCATGGTGTGCAGTGTAATTGTGTGGAATGTTGCTACGTGGCATAGACTGGATTTGTGTGGAATGTATTTATGCAATATGGAGTAGAGAATAATTATGTGGAGGTAAATTATGTGGTGCTGAGTGGTATTATGTGGAGTGTAATTATGTTGTGTGATGAATTGTGTGAGGTTTAACTGTGGAATTGTGTGACGTGTGGAATTATGTGGCATGGTGTGGTGTATAATTATGCGAAGTGGAATTATGCAGCATGTTACAGAGTTGCATTTTGTGGAGGGTAAATAGGTCTTTTGCAGTTAAGTGTAAATATGTTGTGTGAACAGTGGCGGCTGGTGAGTTTTGAAAGTGGGAGGGCGTAAAAGTTGCGGGATGAGTGTTATATCGCGAGTGAGCAAACAAGCAAGCCCAACTGAGAGCATTTGGGATGAGGGAAGTTACACCCCAAGAATTTTTTGAGATAATGAACGGTAAATGGGAGGAAAGGATAGTGTGTGAAAGGGGCATTCTGCCGAGAGAAAGTGCAGGCACAGGGAGGAGGAGGTGTTAGAAGGAGGGGAATATAAAGGGGAGATAAAGATGGGAGAAACACAAGTGTAATTAGGAGAGGGGTGAGCAAGAAGGAGGGAGTAGTGTAAAAAGGTTGAAGTATGTAATAGAAAGATCTGGGAGAGTGGGACATTGTAAAAGGGTGAGGAAGGAGGGGGGAAAGAAAATGCGTAAGATGTATGGAAGACTTGGTTGAGAGAGAGACAGGCGGGTCTAATGACCAGTCAGAGAGATAGGGGAATGGACCGCCGAGAAGAAACAGAGAGATGGAGAGAAGATAGGAAAAATGTGTCACAAAAAAGAGGAGTCATAGGCAAGTGAAGGAGCAGTGGAGAGTGAGTGAAAGCTTGGAGAGCATGAGTGAGGATGTAGCGGTAGAGAGTAGGGATGAGCAGGAGTACAAACTGGAGAGAGTGGAGGCAGAGTGGGATGGGATCAGCACTTCCTGGTACAGCGTGATTGGCGGTTAGTCAAGATGCAGATGAGCGGCCCCTCTTATTGAACCTCTGTGCATTACTAAATATTAACTGCCCTTGTCTGGCACTGTGCGCCCTGCCAACTCTGGTACAGCACTGTGCACATGATCAGCCTCTATGCAGCTTTGTGCACATAGTGAACCTTTGTAAAAACAGTGCCTCTGAGTTAGTTAATATCTGTACCAAGTTACAAAGCTCATAAGCGTCTGTGTGTGTGTATCCCTGAATGTGCTGAAGTTGAAAGGGTACCGCAAAAACTGTGTCACTTCATCATGGTGGGGAATAAAGTCATTTTGCATTAAACACAAGTGATAACAATATATTGTATTTCGATCACCAAAACCCTTTTATTTTGAGCACTGTAAGGATCACACATCAAAAAAGTGATTGGCCTTTGGAATGCTTCTGGCAGTGACGTTCTGTATGTAACAGGCACATTTTCACAATTGGACAGTTCACTGCTGGGAAGAGCAGAGAAAGTTACTGTTTGGAGTGATGGGGGGGGATAAAGGAGGTGCTGTGCTTGGATAAATGACCCTAACACTATACTCACAGCCACGAAGGCTAGGTGTGGTCGACAACAAATCTATCAGCTTTTAAAAAAGATCATATGAAGAGTCACTTCTGAACAGTTTCCATTTGGCAACCATTTCACCCATGAGTAACTTTCACCTTCAATCTATGTCCTGCATCTATTTGAATTCAGCATAGTTCTTAGGCCGGCTGATCATTAGTTTTCGCCTATGTCTTCGCCTACTGTCTGTAAAATGCTTTAGTGGACTAATGGCACCCACTATAGAGATCTGTGTGAAAACTGAAAACTACAGCTTCACATCTTGCAGTGCCTACTAAACGTTGCATCCTTCCAAGGTCGATTCAGAATTAGTGAACAATAATAATACAATTAGTGCCTAAAGATGGAACCAATCGTGAAGTGTGCCTTTGTGACTGTACTAATTATGCCGCACACTGGTGCCCTGGCATGTAGGTTTGAACTCTATAAAAACTCTGACTAAATGAAATAAATAACAGTGTGATGAATCTGCCAGATGAGTCACAGAATCACAGTTGGCACAGCGTGCCCTGAATACATTCCAGTGGATTGGACATTATCTAAATAGTATTCCATCCATTTATTTTGGCCTTTTAAACATCAATACAAAAATATTTTACTGGAAAAAGAGCTGGTATGGACACTCTGAAATCTTTTAACTTTAAAAAAGAATTAACACAGTTGTGGTTCACAATACTTGCGGGGTGGAGGCTGGGGGAGTTGAAAATTAAAATAAAAACTTACCTTGCCGGTAACGCACCGCCTCTGCTCCTGGACCAGGGTCCAGCGTTGGTGCTCTTCAACAGGAACTGCTGCGTCACTGGCAACCCCTCTCAGCCAATACTGACGCTGCCCCAGCAGCACCAGAATTGGCTTAGCAGGGATACTCGCTGCCCTGCCGCCCATTAGGAGACTGAGGGTTGCAGCGTTGATCAACCCTCGCTCTCCTAACGCGCAGCCACCAGCCACAGCTAACACTAGTGCGCATGACTGGGCTGGTTGGAAAAATTCTCTGACCTAAACCCAACATGTGCATTTGTGCTGCTGTGTGCTCCGCACCACCCACTGGTCTGACAATGCATGTCAGTCAGCCTGACGCCGGACCGCCGGTGGGCGGTCCAGTGTGATGCTAAATTGGGCACTTCAGCGCTGTGGTGTCATTGTGTTGGAATCTTAGATCCCGGCTTCTCCATGCAGAGCTGCCGTTTTTGCAGATGGCTCCCCGCAGGGAGGCGGAGGTTATCCTGGGTCACAACATCACCCACTCCAGAGCTCCGGTGCCCTTCTCAAGCCCCTAGCTTCTGTCAGGAACCAGTCCTTGCAGATGTCTCACTCATAGCTGCTGACATCGTAGGGCTGCTGGGCCATGGCGCACGCGCCTGCAACAAATCCTCGAGAGGCCTAACTTTATGGACACACTACGGAAATACGGCAAAATGTTGCGGGCATAGTAAAGGGACACTCATTACAGGACTACCACGGAGGCAGCTGTACTGCATAACGAAAATTACTGCATCATGTGTAGGAGACAGGGAAAGCACCAGAAAAAAGACGGTGGCCACATGGAAATACTACACCAGCTTTGATTAGCAGCGCTACCCGCGGAGGCACGATGCCTGTTATGCGTGATTTTGCATTCCAGTTCGGTGATGCGGATCACCACACTGAAATGTGTTAGTTTAACACCAGATGCGTGGTACTTGGCAGGACTGAATTAGGTGGCGTGGATTTGGACAAGCTGGGCATGCTAAGGCTTTTATGTCATGGGGTTTAAAGTGGACGTTTGTCTATTTTTCTTTGTAAAAATAATATGGGCTGTTTCTTTACCTTCTGGTACATTTATGAACAATTTGTTAAGCTAAATTGCATTGTTGCATTGTGTGCGCATGCAGGTCTGCCAGACATGCACAAAATCATCCTATGTCTCAGTATTAACTTCCACACTTCTAAGCTGTAATTCCAATCCGAGAATGAGTTACCTGTTTGCTTTAAAATGACAGTTAGTAAAACAAGTAAGTGCTTGTATAAGTAGCAAAGATTTTAACAGGACTTGTTTTCGTGCAAGGTATTGCCTTTCTCAGTTCATGAAAGGGATAAAAAACATGTCCAGATAATAATAGGGTTGACTGGATGGTGCGATAGCAGAATATTGAAACATGTGGATCTGGGGAGGACTGCGGGCAGCAAGTGCTTGATACGCTATTTGCATAAGAAAATACTATATTTTATTTTGTTATCCTCCCTTAGTTATTAGTAAAGATGGAGCGTTCACGGACAGCATTTGGTTAGTCTTAGGGAGACAAAGAATGCTGTGGTCTGTGGTAGATGCCGCCCAGAAGTCATAGGTATATTTATCCAGGGCTGCCATTGAAAGGAAGTGGAAATGCACTTTAGATGTTGCTGGTATTGATGGCTACTATGCGGTTGCAGACTTCGCTGGGCTGACAGTGGGTGGGGAAATGCTACGTTGTCACTATAGGTTTAATTTCATGAATCGCATATTCTCTCTGGTGTTTGTCCTTGGGGTACTTGCTGACTGGTGCTACACATGGGACCAGGTTTGCCTCTGACAGGAGGTATGGTTTAGTGGGGAACATAGTGTAAATTAATGTTGGTGTGAGGAAACAAATATAGGACCCTTTGTACATTTAACATTATTATGTGCATCATTCAGAAGATGAAAAGTAGCAGGAATGGCTTTGATGCCATAGAGGCTAGCAGGAAGAACTGTTTTGGGGTGGTCAGTTGAAGAGATTGTTTAACATGTTTTAAACTACCACAGTGGCATTGGGGGAGGGCAGCAGCTGAAAGGCTCTGTCTTTACTGGTAGGCAGCGGTTACCTGGGGACCGGCCATCAGTCTTTCTGTCGGTGGTGGACAGGGGAGCAGTGGGCGGCAGTCACAGGTTTGCAGTGACATCCGAGGGGTGGTTTGAAAAGGCGGGCGGAAAAGCATAACTGTGGGTTTCGTAGGGGCGAGAGTAGAGTTGAGGGATGCGTTAGTAGCAGGCACGAAGGCAGTGGTCTGTGTTTGGAGGTGATTTACTGAGCAGGCTTCGCTTGAAGGTGGATCATTAACATTACATAGAAGGATGTGTTTGGTGGGTGGTTGGAGGCAGTGTTATGTAACTTTGCTGGAGGGCGCAGCAAAATTTACTGATGTATGTAAATCACCTGATAAAAGGGCGGATGTGACCAATGAAGGAACCAGAATCCTTTTTTTATGACTGGGGTGAGTCCCTGCAGTATGGCGGGTCGCTGGCTGGAGAGCTCTTGACTGGCGCGGAGAATGAGGGGCCCCCTCCATGTACTTTGCAGGGGGGCCCCCTCAGGTTTCGTTACGCCACTGCCCCCGGACCCCCGCGCCTTGGCCCGCTCCAGACCTCCAGCCCAGGCGGGTTCTCAGACCATCTGTCCTCGCAGCCCCCTCCCGCTGCCCCAGTCACATTCCCGGGCACGCGGAGTTAATCTGCCTTAAAGGGGCCTCGCCAGCGGAGGAAACGATTATCGACCCGTAAATAAAGATGTTATAAGGCCGGCCCCACAAATTAGCGGGGGGCTGTGGAATGAGCTGTCTGTGGCGTCTTTCTGGGGTGAGAAGTGATATGGCGGCCAGCTGTTCCCGGGGACGGCCGGGGCCCGGCGGCCTAGCTCGGGTACAAGGCCAGTCTGACTGTACGTGCTGCCCAGAATGGCAGCGTTGAACGGCTGACAGGGCACCAGGCCTGGCGACGGGGTATGGGTGTGTGGGGGGGGGGGGGTTCTACCTTAAGGAAGAACTGCGACTCCCTCACCTTACACTAGGAAGCCCCCAATGTGCGCACGGTTCACACCCATCTGCATTCTGGGACCTGCAGTTAGTGCCACAGTCAGGGCTACAAGTACCAGAATGCAATTGGTGCGAGCTAAAAAAAAACAACTGGGATGAATAAACTGCCGATCCTTAGACACCTAAATCTCTGCCACTGTCTCATTTTATTTCCAACCATGTTGCACTTGTGAAAGAAAACTAGGCCTGGGTGAAATGTAATTATGCTGGAGTAGTCGGAGTAAATTCGGTGTTTTTGTGTTAATTTGTGACATGAAATTAGCAAAGTGTGCTCATACACGTAATTTTGCTGTCCTTTCTCATAATCGCACGATAGCAAAGGATCCCCACCCAGCACATACGTTCCTGGTTCCAAGTGTGACCGTCTGATCCAGGCCACGTGTTTCCCCTCCTTTACAGCTGTAGTCCTGTTGAATCCATTATAAAAATCAAAACTATACGTCCAAAAATGCAAAGAAAAACCTGGACTGGGAGTGCCCCCAGGAGAGTTCTGCAGGGAACGAGTCCATACAACATGGGCCAAGAAAGCCTACAGAGCGTTTTTGTACTTTTATAAATATTTCGTATTGGAAAAGATGAGGCTGGCGCAGTTTCTTGCCAAGTCTACAAACAAAATTGAAGCAGGGCCCTCCATTTTTATCCAAGTTCCTTTATTGAGGTAGTAAGGAAGTGACACGTCGATCCTCCTTGTTTACCATGGATGACCCCTAAAACAATATTTAATTCCTATTCATCCATTTTGTTCGTATTTATACCATTTTTTTTAGTCATGATGACTTTTAAAATTATTTTGTATCTTTTATGATCCATTTTTGAGACCGAATAAAGACTGAAGTGGAAAATAAAATTCTTATAGAATAACCAATTAATGTCTACTTCCTTTTAAAATAACCCTGTCACGTTTTTTATTGTGAAGGATCCTTGATAGAAGACTGTTTATCATGAATGTGCCAGGTCCAGGGTTCTCTGTGACGTGTTAGGCCACGTCCTCGGCTAATTTGACTATGCCTCTCCTGGGGGTTCTTCCAGGCGCTTCTTAGGTCACGACCCTTCTAGGCGCAACTACCTACCTGTACGTTTGCATCTTGTTTCAGCTGTTGTTAAAGGAAAGGCAAACTAGGAGTTCTAGGGACTAAACCCTGTGAGGGCACTCCACATCAATGCAGCAGGTGCATAAACCTGGTCAGCTCCACTGCCCGCTAAGTGTTATAAGCGATATCTCTGCCACCTCTCGCTGCAGCAGGCGCATTAACCTGATACTCTGTCGCTCGCCCGCTAGCAGGAACAGCTGTGATTCTCCTGGGAGTGTCCTGTGCCGCATGGCGTCCATACCTGGCACTGCCCCGGGTGGAGACAGTGGAGAGAGGTCCCCGGATGTCCAGGCCCCCCGGACGGGCAGGTCCCCTGACCCTCCGTGGCCGGGCCTGCTGGTGCGGGAGTCCCCGGGCATCGTGTAAATCAGGGCTTGTCTCCAGGCACTTAGGCCCGAGGCCGCGTGGCCTGGAGATGGATGGGGCTCTTTGCGCGCCCTGGACACCTCTCTTTGCCGGGGCCGAGGCTTCCGGCGGCCGCGGCCATAGATCAGTCTGAGGAGAAGCCGGGAGTGGCGTGCACTGGGGGAGAGAGGCAGGGCGGGAGCATCAGGGCACGAGGACGTCCACAGGGAAGCCTCCTGTGAGGGGGCGAGCCACAGGCAGGGGCGTCGGAAGCAAAACCTGACTGACATGAAGACATGCGGCTTACAGGCACTGACGTGCAAGTAAAGGCAGCTTACAGACACTGCATTCAAGATACACGACACCTGTATTTATCCTCCAGGCCTGAAAACGTGCGTAGCGCGCGGTTGAGCTGGTATCTCCATGTAGCGCTATGTCGACTAGATAATAAAGTGGAGAAGTTTATGAATAACAACTGAAACAATAAACACATACATTAATAGTTAATACACATGTAAAGTTTAGCGGCCTGTCAAACGCACCAAACGTCTTTCCATTGCCACCGGAGCTGGCGTGAGGACATTACAACATGATGATGGGCGGGGCGGGTTGGACGCCCGTCTGGAGGCCCCACAAGGGCCTGGGTGCTGGCTGGCAGCCCTCGCATCCATGGGCGTAGGAACTGTGGGGGACGTGGGGGACATATCCCCCCGAGATTTTGGAGTGGGGGGACACGGGGGACAAGGGTGGGGGGACGAGGGGACAAAAGAATTTCCCCTCTCCCTTCTGTTATGCACAGGGCCATTAGCGCGCGAAAGCGCTACCTAATGGCCCTGTACTTGACGTGTGATTCACCTGCCTGCAGTCAAAGAGGCCACCCGCCCTCTGCCCTTTGTTATTTTGCCGTAAGGCTTGGCCAGTCTGGGAAGGGCAGAGAAGGGAAAAAACTCTTGTCTCTTTTCCGTCATTCCCAGAGAAGGCAAGGGCAGTGTCCGCTTCTCCTGCTCAGCCTCTGGTAGCTCCCCCCCCCCTCTCTCCTTATTCCTCCATCTCTTTCTGTTGCTGTCTCGCTTATCTTCATGTGCGGATTTCAAAAGACAGCTGTTACATACTCTCTCTTGCCTCTCATTTTCTTTATTTGTTCCCCCGTGAAATGGATCCAAAAATGAGCAGAACACTTTAGCTGGAAATGTCCTAATTTTCTGACAGGGTTCTATTCCAAAGTACAACCTCGGGACGGAGAGAACAAAGTATCAAAATAAGAAAAATTATTAAATAACCAAATAAAGCAATACAGAGTGGTCAGCAGACAGGCCAGATTGTTATTTACACCCATGCAACTTAGCGCTGCTTTACAGAGTTTTCCAGTGAAGCGCTACTTTCTTTTTATCTTCTTTCATTGAACAACATTGTTTTCCCAGGGTGGGGAAGTGCACCATTCATAAAGGGACTGCAATACCTGGTTGAGGGGTGGACTGGAAAACGTTTAATATGAGCGTTTTCAACTGTTTTCATTATTTTAGCCTATAAAATGTGTACCAGAGCTCTGTGTTGAGGGATTTGGTCTTTTTTAAACCAAACTGCTTATATTTTATAATGATATAAGCAATAGACATTGAAACGGCCCTTCCTAGTCCTGTAGTCATGTCCAAAACTTTTCAGGCAAAATCACTTACTGATTTCTGAATAATGAGTTTAAAACATTTAAGGTAACCTTGTTGTTCTTGCTTACATTTTACATGCTTTGCTCATCCTTGCATTCAGTGTTTGCTTTTTACAGGGTGTTGTTACTTTTTTTCAGGCAGCATTTTACTCTTGTCCAATGCATAATTTGAATTGAGTCTCAGCACAATTGGGCTGTAGCTGAAGGCAGTGCCAGTTTAACCCAGTGGGGCAGTATGGTGTTCAGTGGGGGACAGGATGTGGCACTCTGGCCAGAGCTGCCAAATTTGGACATGGCTTGGCAGTTCGGGCTGGACTGTTCCCATGAGGCACAGGGTCATATAGCCATGTCTGAACTGGGGTGGCAGAGTGGGCCAAAGAACGGTGATGGATTAAACCCAGATCTTTTGACTGGGTGTGAGTGTTTGATTGATTCAGATGCTCCGTCCATCACCACCCCCTTTTGTACCAAATTTGGAACTGGAGCACCATTTTCAGCCTTCATGACCAGTCCACCAGTCCACACTCCTGACAGAGCTCATTCCGATGCTACACCTTAGAAGGCCCGATAGACCTTAGAAGCCCTGGTGTCTTAGCACCAGCAGGTGGACCCTAACGGTGGCAAGTGTGGGTTAACCTTGAAGGCCTGTCCACCACAATCCATGCAGTTCACCTCCAGTCTTGCGAGCAAGCACACGAAGAAGCACACACTAGAGCGACAGTGACTCTGTCACCGAGGTAACAAGACCCTTGAAGCCAGTCCACCCTGTCATTGGTACCTCCATTGGACTTTTTCAGCACTAGTAGTGCAACTTACATGGGGTTGGTAATGTTGGATTTGCATGCACATTAAACTCAGGGGGTGATTATAATGGTGGTGGGACTGCCACATCCCCGCATTGTTGACAGTCCCACCACCATTGAAGACTGTAATACTGCCCACCATATTCCAATGGCGGGCGGTTCCCTGGCACTCGGAGAGACCGATCGCCACGCACACTTCTCCCTTCCATAGGGAAGGCAGAAGGCTAGGATCCTTGTGTCTTGCAGAAAGGAGAGCAAAGGGTGTATCTGCTCTTCAGGAAGGATATACAATGCAGAAAGGGCCGGAATAGCCACTCTGACATTTCCTATGTGGGCTGCAAGCTAATGATGCTTAATTTAAGTTGGTGTCTGCAGGTGAGGCGAACTGTCATCTTTGTTAGAGACCGGTACATTATTTAAACCATCAGACTGTAAAACTGAACAAGGGAAAGGCATCAAGAGTTGATGGCAGAAGGAGGAAGGGAAATATGGAAAACAGAGAATAAGGAGAAAGCAAATATGAGAAAGAACCTGGAAGAGTGAGATAATGTGGAGGGAGAGTATGTTGGTGGATAAAGGAGGCAGGAGATGAAATCAGATAGACAGCCTTGGTATTCAACAACCCAGCTCCGACACAGATTCACTGACTACCACCCTTTAATAGTGCTGCCCAAGTCTCCATACCTACTCTCTCAGAAGCATTCAATTAGTTATATAGTGCCACTCATACCAGTGCAGGGTGTCAACACTTTACATCATTCACACTACACAGAGGCAGTCAACCATAGGTGTGTAAATTTGTGTATAGGAAATGTTAAATAAAACTACAGGGTGTAGGAGTCACATGTCATCCATACTTGTAGACAGTATTGTTTAAGAGTGCTTGGTCTGGATGTTGGAAAGTGGGTTAATAGTAGGGTCAAATGTATATCTGTCCCCAGCAATAAGGACACTACCAATATATATAGCTCCATACCACTCTTTGAAAATTATTCTCATGCTCAACCCTTGCTAGCTTGGCTGTTAGCAGGTATGTAAAGCATTTAAAAACACAAATTCAGTAAATAATTAAGACACAACACAATAAAAATCCAACACCAATTTATAAAATTAAAACTTTTTTTTTTCTTTAAAATGAAAAAAATGCAATGCAGGGAAACGGGAATATGACTTTTAACATTTTTTGCACGATATAGCACATAGAAACGTATATCCCGTTTTGGTACATCTGGTCATGCTGGACCTGCTCAAAGTCAAAGTTTCAGGCCGACCACGATGAAGCCCTGCAGGGGCTACTCCTTGCGGTAGGTCTCGGTCAAAGTTTTTACCTTCTGACTTAGAAACTTTTCTGGAGCTTTTCTTCACGGGGTCCGTCGAAGCTCTCAGCCACCCCTGATTCGGTGAGGGTTCGCCAGCTTGTCTTGCAACGAACTCCCAGTCAAACTTATGGAAGTCCAACCTGCGGAGCTTTCCAGCGGTACGAGCTAGGGATGCAGGCTGGCACACAGTTGATGGTGGGTGGCTTGGCTCTCATGGTTGGCCCGGTCACCTTTTCTAAGTTCAGAATTAGAAATGTTTGCAGAGCTTTTTCTTGCAGGGTCCCTCAATGCTTTTCACTTGGCTGGATTCAGTGAGGTTTCACCAGCTTGGGTTTCTACCTATGTCCGATCAAACTCTGGAAGTCGGACCCCTGGAGCTTTTCAGCTGGAAGAACCTGGGCGGCAGGCCAACTCATGGTTGATGGTTGTCGGCTTGGCTGGCCAGAGTGAGTCGGTCCACTTATAGAGCTTTTTACCAAAGTTGCTCCAAACTTCTCCAAACCTCTGGAACTTCTTCCTGAAGTTTTCCAAAGAGTCTCAAAGTGTCCAAAACTTACTCCACGGGTCTGGAATCTCCAAGATGGTCCTTGAAATGGACTTCAGTTACCACAATCCACTTGGACAAAACCCTTTCAAATTCACTGGTAGTTCTCCTGGCTAAGGATTCTTGGTGGGCCAGGTTAGCTCTATTAACCTTCAGCGTGCAGGGAGTCCACTCTTTAGTTCTTTTGAAGCAAGGTAGTCCATAGGACTGTAATTCCAGATTGTGCAACAGGCACAATCTTCAGACCAGAGCATAGTTAGTTCAAATCAAACTCCTCAGCAGGGACCCTTCTTCTCCCAAGTTTGAAGCAGCATCATCTGAGAGGCGTTGTCCCTTTCAGATACTTATTCCAAGTTATCTGGGTCAAGAAGGAGGACACTCCTGTCCAATGAGGTGCAGGGCAGTGCTCCAGGGTATGACCACATCCTCTAAAGTGGGGCATTATTTTCCCAAAGAGAGCATAATTTCTCCAAAATTCATCATGGCTGATTTTCCAGCAGAGGGAGCAGAACTAACTCACCCAGCCTACAGGATGGCTTCATAGACCTAGGTTCACTCCCTTACATCTGGGAATTCCTCCTTAATCCCCCATCCGGCTGTGGGAGAGGTGTAAATGAAAGTGATTTTTCCAGCTTACCTCCTTCTCTTGAAGAGCATTGTTTACTACCACTCCCCCTGGCTCTGGCGTTCCTATGCCCAGCAACCTCTACTCTCAGACAGGCCACCTAACTCCAGGGGTCATTTATCACCTCTTCAAACAGCCAGTCCAATCCATTTACCTCTGACAAATCAAGGCAGGGCACTAAGGGCCGAATTGTGGCTTGCAGACAAGAAAATCTTATAACTTCTTGTCTGTACATTTTAGAATAAATTCAATAATACCACATTGTTGCATTTATCATTAACATTCTTCTGAGTCCTTTCATCCTAGTTGTATGGCTTTCCTTTCTCCAGGCATTAATTAATAACCTCTTGCAATGGTAACCTATGGGCTGGGGATCTGCAATGGAAAAATTAACTGGCCAATTTCTCCAATACCAGGGCCTGTATAAGGATCCTCCTTATACCTACAGGACCCCTACCCCTAGAATACATAGGAAAGACTTTAGGGGTTCTGATTATATCAAAATATTGCAGATCCTCACTTCACAGTGCTCCTAGCACAAAAGCCGATTTTGGGAAGCACTATACTACAATGTAGGCAGTGAAATGTGCAATTTCACTAAACCCAGGGCATATAACACTCATTTTATAAGGGCCCTCCTTGTAGATACCTGACCTCTAACCCCTAGGACACCTAGGGGAACCCCTGGGGATACCTAATATGCCCCAACATTGTAGTTTATCAATTTGTAAGTGCCCTAAACCCAAAAGTCAAGATTGGGCACAATTTGCATTTTAAAAGCAGTCCTCCAACACAGGTCTGCTTTTAAACTGACCTCAGGCTACACCAGTGCACACATGCAAGAGCAGGAAGGGGTTCTGGCCTCTAAACCACTATGCCCTAATATATACTAGGGACTTAAAGGTAGTTTCAATCCCCATGCCCTATTATGTACTAGGGCCGTATAGGAGAGGCCATGTCAATCATGGAGGTACCCTAACCCATAGTGCACCCTGTGAGAAGTTGGCCTGGTATATGATGCTCACTAGTTCTAGTGATCATCTTGTACCATGCCAAGCAACCCTTATGATGATTGGTTGTAAGTCAACCTTATAGACCAGTTATCCTAGTGGTAACGTGGACAAAGCAGTCTTAGGCTAAACTCTGAAAGGCATGCGAAGCCAGCTGTATTATCATACACAATCCCCTTGAATACCAAATGAAAGGACACCACACAGATATATATTGAAAATATATATATATATTTATTAACTACAAATATCCCCTGAACTCTTTATGAGCACAGAAGCACAAGCGTTAAACAAAACACAGTTTAAAATACACTAAAGTTGCACAATATGGATGAGCCCTAGGGGCCACCTAAACCATATACTAAAAAAGTGGTATAAGCGATACCAATCGAAAAGGAAACAGGCCTAGGGCCTTGGGAATCGCTGGAGCTGATCGGGACTAGCAGTGACTAAGTCGGGAAAGGCCTGCAGTGTTTAAAGTGCACGCACTCACCAATGCATTGTCTATGGTGCGTAAAAGTTACAAAGTTAGTTAGTTAGGAACCTTCCGAGTGACCTAGATAGCTGAAACTTAAGACACAGGCCCTAGAGGTGTGTACCAGTGTGAGAACACCAGCGTTGCTGAGTTACCTCACCCACAGGAAGCGGGTGCATAGGGTCGAAGTAGTGTCGGGTTTCGTCACGCAGGTCGATGGTGCATGGAGCTGAAGATGCTGCAGGCGGCTCGATGTGAGGAGTTCCGGTGGATCCAAGGGTGGATCTGAAGTTGTGAAGACCTGAAAGCAGAGGGGACAATGTTCAAAGTCACTAGCCAGTGACTACCGTGGAACCAGATTGGAACCAGGCGATGTCGGGTGCAAACAGGTGATGAGGTGTAGCTTCTCTCTGCAGCCACGTGGACACGAAGAGGTTGAGGACGTCCAGGAGTCAATCACGAGCTGTCCAACGCAGGCTTCTTGCTGTTGGCGGTGTCGGCAACTTGATTGGAGCAAACAGGCCTTGGCTAATGCAAGCCATGCAGGAATCAAAAAAGGCTTATCACTCGGACCAGCAAGGTCAGAGCGGGTGCTCCCTTTTACAGGAGCGAGGGCAAGTCTAGAGCAACCAGACCTGCAGTGTAGTTTGAAGATTTTGTTGCCAAAATGGCCGCTGACCACGCGGCAAGTGGCCGGGATGGCATGTTGAGTGGCACAATGCAAAAGGGCCCCACGCAGATCGTGGATATGCTGGGGGGCTGATCTTCGGTGCAAGGGTTGCTCGGTAGTGGGGCTTCTCAGTCCCTAAAGCACAACATCAAGGAAGCCTCAGATGCTGCGCAGTCAGCTTCTCTGGGGTCTTTCAGGAGGTCCGGTCCCACGTCTCTCGGTGCCTCCACAGGTCCCTTCTTTGCAGGGACTGTGGATCAGGCTGTGTGAAGTCTGGGAGTCTGGGTCTTGTCAGGCTCTGGGCTCGGGCTCCGGCGGGAGGCGGCGGCAAAGCAGACATCGAGTTGCTGGATGGTGCCTGTGTTCACAGGGTGGCCACTTCTAGGCCACAAGGGAGATGCTCTTCAGTCTTCTGTGCAGCAGAATGTCGAAGTCCAGTCGTCTTCTTAGTTTCAAGTTGATTCAGGATGATCTTAGGTGCTATGGCACTGCTCCCACTCTTATTCCCAATCTGAGGGGTGGATCACCTGCTAGGTCCCTCCTCTGGGTGGGACCAGGAAGGGGGGCGGTTACACCCCCTTTCCTTTGTCCAGCTCCTCGCCAGGCCTGGGTCTGGAAAGTCCCAGGACCGGTTTGGACTGGCTTATGCACGGGGACACCTTGTGTGCCCCGGGCATGTCTCAATCTATTCAGCCCTGTCCTACCCAATACACAAAATCCTGTCTGGGGTGGTGCTCGCACCTCCCAAGGCAGGAAATCCTTTGTCCAAGCCTCCCTCGCTGGAAGGACTCCCAGCAGCAGGAGGTCAGACTTGTGTCTGTGGTGGCAGCATCCATTTTGTGATGCTGAGGCTCTGGTTAACTTTAACCGGGGTTAAGGCTATGTACATGTTGTGTCCCTCTAGAAGGGTGGAATGCTATCCCCGTCGACAGAACTGTCGAGGGGATAGTATTCCAAATCGTATGACACCTTACTCAACATGTTTTGATAAAGCCAAACCAAAGTTAGCATATAACCGCGAGGATTAAAATGCACTTAAGAGTATATGGTATGGCAATATCCCGGAACAGCTAAGGGAGTTGTTCCCGACAGCTGCAGACAGGCTCAGCTCATGCTAGAGCACCATCTCACATGTAACCACGCACTCTGCCCCCAGGATTGCAGGGGATTTCCATAGGAATGGCTTATAGGTTAACATGTGTCCAGTTAAGGTTAGATATAGGGATACTATATCTAAGCAAGAGGTGATTACACCAACTTACCCCAGCTGAGTGATCAGCCAGTTGTGTCAAATATGGAGGCCAGGCCAGGGGTGGCAAAATACATGCTGCAGCTCCTGGTAGGCCTTGGAAACACCTATGCCCTGGGTACCTAGGGTACACTGTTACAGGGGCCAATAAGGTGAACCAGTTCCAATTGTGTATGCACCTAAGGTACATGGAGTCCATTTTAAGGAGAGAGCAATCAGCCTGGGGCCCTGAATAGCAGGATCCCAGGCCAACTATGTCAAAAACCAGCTAAACACCAGGCAAAAAGTTTGGGGGTAACCATAGTCAGATATCCACCTTCCTACACACCCTAGTGTATGTAGGCGTTTTTACTGTATTCGTAAGTGTCTCTTTCAACATAGCTCTGGCCCTGGGCCTGGTTAGTCAGAGGCCACGGTCAGTCAGAGTCAGGTACCACCAGTACCAGTCAGCAAAAAGTTGGGGAGTGCCCAGGGCACAGATGGCTTTGCAACACTAGAGAAGCACAAACCCAGAATTTAAAACATAACACCATGGTTGGGGGTTCTCTTTAATAATCAGAATTGATTTCCATCCTAAAGAACCCATTTTCAAACTTTAGGATAATGAAAGACTGGGTAAAAATCATAACGTTCTAATCTATACCTTGCAGTTTTCATGCAGCTCTTTGATGACGGTTAATAGCTCACTGTTCAGTGTTAGGATTTTAACTTATAAACTGCAAATAGCAAAAGAATCTCTCAGACAAAAGCAGTAACTCACTGACCTATTTACATTATATGCATTTTGTGATCTGCGTGGTACACGATCTTTGTAGCGGGCATATTACCCCACTGTGGTTACCTTACCATGAGTCAAAACTTCCAGTACTCAGACCTCTGATCTCTCTCAATAAAGATCATTAATCACCGAAGTTATCTTCACATTTTTAATGTTGCCTGAAAATTTCTGGAGACCAGGAATGCAGCAGCAGATACTTTTCAAGCCATAATGCACTTACAACCATGACGCCCTCACCCAAAGTCAGCATCCTTTTTTGCTTGGTGCATGAAGATGCAAGATTCATATACATTTTTTTTTAACATTTGGTCTGATTACTATGTGAATGTAAACAACAATAAAGCATACATGCAAACTGTGACTACATGCCTGCTTTTCTCAATATTTCACTTCAAAACAATGCGAATGTATTTGTTTAACGGGTGGTGATTTGAATAGGGTCAATGGAAAATCCACAAGGTTGTCCCTGTCCCCCCCAGAATTTTAGTGTCTCCTACGCCCCTGCTCGCATCTGTGGGACAGCCAGCACCTAGGCCGCAGATAAACACAATCTCACCACAAGTGCCCGCGCACTGGCTGACGAGAGAGATACGGTGCCACTGGATGGCGGAAGCGCCCTGGGACCATCTGAGGACACGGAGGGTGCCCGCTGTGCGCGTGACTGGGCGCGCAGTGGTGCACCGTGCTGTGTGCGTGGCACGGCAGCCCTCGCATCTGTGGGACAGCCAGCACCTAGGCCGCAGATAAACACAATCTCACCACAAGTGCCCGCGCACTGGCTGACGAGAGAGATAAGGTGCCACTGGATGGCGGAAGCGCCCTGGGACCATCTGAGGACACGGAGGGTGCCCGCTGTGCGCGTGACTGGGCGCGCAGTGGTGCACCGTGCTGTGTGCGTGGCACGGCCAGCTGGCTCTCGGGCCCCCGGGCTATGTTCCGCTGACTGGCCCTGCATACTGAGTGCCTCAATCTCCGATCGGTAGGATTTCCACTACAGACGCACAGAAGTGCACCGTGAGTCCTTGTGACTGGCCCTCACACCTATAGTGCTCCGAACTCTTGTGCGCTGCAAAGTTAGTGGTGCGCCGTGCGCAACGCTGTGTCCCTGGCCTCGGACACTCCCAGCTGTGAGCTCGTGTGGCTGGCCTTCCACACTCGAACACCCAAAGCTCTTGTGGGAATGCCTTCCCCAACAGACTTGTGCACTTTGCACGCTGGGTCCGTGTTACTGGCCAGAACTCACTGTGCCCCGAGCTCGTGTGATACCGACAGTGGTGCTCAGTGCACGCTGCGTGTGAGATTTACCGTGTACACTCACAACACCCCGAACTCCCCGGTATGACTTCCCCTGCAGACTATGCGATTAGGAATTTGCCAAGTAATACATCATCTGCTACATAATCTGCAGATTTTAACAAAACTATTGTGTTTTTCTTTTTTTTGCTCAAACGGATCAAATTCGACAAAAAATGTGGCAACAAGTGTTCGGAAAGCCCTTCACAAAGGCTTCACTTTCAGCTGCTTGTTGCTGAATTATGTTAAACTACTACCAACGAGGTAACATCCTTGCACAGATAAGTGTAACTATGTGTAAACTATCATAAAATGTACTGCATAACTCTACATAATTTGTCTTTTCTTGGTGCAAAATTAAGTCAACCCTGCCATATTATTTGGTCTTCCGCATAATTCCAGTGGTCCTTTCTCTAGAGTTTCTGCCTGTGTATTCCAAGTCTAAAATGTGTTACAACTCATCATCGTAAAAACCAAAAAAATACTATTGCCTCTGAAGGGCAGTTGCCCTACATAAAATGTTCGAGTTATTAAATATATAGGTGAAACACACAAGGCACGAGGCTACAGGCTTTAAGTGTTGCTCGGAGCGACTCGTCGCGGTGTACAGAGCTTGGTGCGCGTGACGTGGCCTATAGAAGCTCACTCCATACGTTTTGTAGGACGGTAGTCAATCACGGCGCAGAAGGAGCTACTTTAACCCCTGGGTTGCATGCACATGCGTTGTTTAAAATGTTTTTCTTCTACATGCGGAGCAGTAAAAATACACGCAGGTACCTACAATAAGTTTTATTCTGCTCCCACAACACGAAACGGGGGGAGGAGGGGCTTTAGCTGTATCACCGCCCGGAAAGCTTGCCCCGCCCTTCAGCACCGAGCGACTTCCTCCCTGGCACTTCCGTATGCTTGTGTATCTTGCCGTGGGATTCTCGTAGGTCTGCGTCATGCACCGTTTCCGTTCTACAGAGGTATCACCGCCCGGAAAAACTTGCCCCGCCCTTCAGCACCGAGCGACTTCCTCCCCGGCACTTCCGTATGCTTGATTGGCCCGGTAAGTTGAAAAGGGAGGGGGGGAGGGGGGGGTCGGTGTACTCCTGTGTGAGTGCTTGTGTGTGTGCATGCATGTGTGCAAGGGGGGGGCTGGGTGCACTCGTGCGCGTGTATGTGTGCGGGGTGTGTGTCTCTGTATGTATGTGCGTGCGTGCATGGGCGTTCGTGGGTGTGTGTTTGTGTGTGTGTGTATGCGCATGCGTGTATGGTGTTTTCGCGCTTCCCAGGAGACAGCGCCTGGCCACAGCGCGCGTTCCAGTTTCAAATCGGCTCCAAGGATGCGAGTGGCCGAAACTGTCTCCTGGGAAGCACAGTCGCTAACAAAAGATCTCGGCGGAGACGCGATTCCGCGCGTTTAGCCGAGACCTAAAAATCAACCACAGGATTGATGAGTAACATGCACTCCTATGGGCTGTTCTCTAAAAGTATGGGGGAAAATTCCAAGGAGTGTCAACCACTCTCCCCATACTTGGGGTGGAATTGCAGGAGGGTAACAGGTCTGTCTGGTCTCAAGATGCTGCAAGGACACAATAGGAGGATACCAATACACTGTGCTATACAAGTTTACCCAGAATTACATTGACATGTGATTAGCATTGCATTACACTTACCCCAGGTAGGTCCCGAAATGTCCTTAAAGAGAGATGTGGGTAATATACTGGACTCAAGAAGATAGGAGTCCTGAGGGACTGGGAAGGGCTAATCAATATCGCACTCACACGACATACAACCATACAGACCAAAAAGAAAGTGCCAAGGAACAACTAAAGGGTTTTAACGTAGGGATTTGAGGAGCAATGGCCGGCTCTTCCGGGGCACCGAAGAGCGGAGCATCTACTCTCAAGAGAGGCGAAGCCCGGCCCGGGACCAAGCGCCAGGCGGAGCAACACTCTCTCAAGCAGGGATAAGGAAATGATATGGGAAAGTCGACTCTACGAGTCGTTCAAAAGTGCTGCGTTCAGGCTCAGCACACCAAATGCGGGGAAAAAACAAACTTCCGCTTTCAAGCCGAGACGTGCACCGAGCGGTGCGGTAATAAATAAGGACCCGGCTTCCGTGTCAGCCGGGGGGCGTGCAATGAGGTAGGCGGGGAAGTCCGCTCTGAGAAAAGTATCTCTGCAATCTCCCCGAAAGCAATCTTCGGAGAGCGGAGGATTCGAGCTGGAACAAGAAAGCGAGCGCCACGCTAGAAGTGATGGCGTTAGCAACAAACAGGAACTGGAAAGGGGGCGTGGTCACGGCAGTAAGCCAAGCGTCGGCTTCAAGGTAGAGCGTCCCTTTACGTGATTCAGGGACCGTCTCTAAAGAGCATACTCTGTGTACTCTATGGGGGAGTGTGGGAAAAGAGACATGGGGTTTGCTACTATCCACATGTCAATGTCGAACCCTCGTTGCTATCCTCAAACCCCTAACATCCACTCACGCAGCTACAACCTTTCTTCAAAAACATATTTCTCTCCAGCAGATTATGCAGAGGTGAATTACAATAGATTCAAAAGGGAAATTCTAAAAACTTTAGATGAAACTATACCCGACTACCCTAAAAAACAACAACAAAAACAGAAAAAGGTGTAAGCTCCTTGGTACGACCTCACGTTGAGAAATGCCAAACTAAAATACAGGCAACTGGAGAGGAAATGGAGGTGCCACTACCTTGAGGTAGACAAGTCCAATTTACAAAAAAGTGTTAAGTAACTACAAAACCAAGTTAAGGAAAGTGAGAGCCAACTACTACTATGTGCAGATCACTGCAGCCCCTAAGAAAATGAGGAACATTTTTTTAAATTCTTCAAGAATTTACCAAACCATCTCGCTTTAAGCGAGAGATCATACCATCACAAATATTATGTGACAATCTGTCGGAATATTGCAACAGTAAAATCAAAACAATTCTGGAAGGGATTGACAAATCTACCACAGTTAAACACTATTGTCAACTCTCACAGCCCAACTCAACCTGGACTGCCTCCCCTCTCAGATCGCTCTCCTTCAAACCTTTCCCCCGTGACATGGACTAGGTTAGATCCCATCTCTGGCGAGGTTTTGAAAACCTTGTACAGGGCCGTAATATCAGGGTCGCCGCTGGACCCTATGCCATCAAAGCAATGGCTAATATGGGAAGAAGAGCTTGCTGGCCCTCTCCAACAACTTTGCAATCATTCTCTTGAAACCGAGAAGGAGCCTGACTGCTGGAAGAAAGCTATAGTTATGCCATTGCTAAAAAAAAAAGCTCTGTCTGACCCTGCCGATCTAGCCAACTTTAGACCTATTTCTTTCCTCCCTTTTCCAATAAAATGTTTAGAGCGCAACATAAGTTCATTATTGTCGCATTATATAGAGGACTCAGCATGGCTTGAGGAAGAACAATTTGGATTCTGCCCTGGCTATGGAACTGAGACCACCCTTATTTGCGCTACCGATGAATTGTGGAGGACTATTGACAATGTACAAACGGCTGTACTTGTCTTCTTAGATGTATCGGCTGCGTTTGACATGGTGGACCACCACACTCTTCTGTCTAGACTTATGGCAGTGGGTGCAGGGGGGGCAATGTTAAACTGGCTAAAATCCTACCTGCTGGTCACGGTCAGGCAGAATCTCTGCCCCTGTTGCTATCCAAATTTAGAAAGACAACAAATGGTGTCCCCCAGGGCTCTTCCCTTAGCCCTATCTTATTCAATATTTACATCAAGGCCCTTATCTCACTTATAAAAACTCACAACATTAAGTTAATTAACTATGCAGATGACACTCAATTCTGTCACTGAACAATAACCAGGAATACACCATAGGTAACTTCAAGCATGCATTCTTGACATCTTTGACTGGATGAATGGAAATAAAACTGAACTCCTCTGCTGCTCTCCCAACAAAATTCTGGTATCTTGATCACCTAACTTCTGGCTACTACCCACGGAAAATCCACTGGGCAACCCAGCAGCAGTACGAAACATAGGTGTGATTATTGACCAAGGTTTATTCTTGGAAAATCAAGTGAACGGGCTTACCAGGACCTGTTTTGCACTGATCTGGGCACTTAGGAAGCTATATCCTCTGCTTGATCTACCAGACAGATCACTGATTTCCAGAGGTGTAATACTATGTAGGCTGGACCACTGCAACGCCTGTTGCTAGGAGCCCCCAACTACTTGTTAAAAAAGCTAGAACTCATCCAGATAATCACAGCTAAGTTAACACTGAACAGACCTCAAAATTCATCTCCTACAGAGGCCTTGAAGGAGCTCCACTGGCTGCCTACCAAGCAAGAGAATAATCTTTAAATCTCTCTGCATTGTCCATAAGGCACTACACAAACATGCATTGGCATAGCCAATAGGTCTCGCTTTTGGGACCTTATACGTATTTAGTTATGCTGCACAATATCAACTGTTGCATGGCTAAACACTTATAAGGTCCCAAAAGCGAGACCTATTGGCTATGCCAATGCTTGTTTTTCCTTTCTGTGCTGAAAGCAATCTGTTCCCGTGTGCTGCACACAGATGGAGCTAGGCTTCGCCGTTGAACCGTGCTCTGAAAGCAGCTGGTGCGGGGGACGCGGGCCTTCTCTTGCGAGGTCAAGAGACTGCCCAGGTCCTTAAAACCACGGATTAAGAGGCGCAGCTGGCGATGGCCACAACAAGCCCCAGCAAAACCACCAGGCTCAGGAGCAGCGCAAGGACCGTCAGTGCAGAAAGAGCCACTTGCATGAGAAATGGGTTTGGCACTGGTGCAGCCATGTTGAAAGATCTGGTTTCTGTGCAGTCCAAGGGGCGGAAATGTGTTCAGTTAGACGCTCAAAGGAAAGTGGTAGCTTTATTCAACACAGACACTTATTTTAACAAAACCTATGCAACAGAAAAAAACGCTCCATAAATGCGGTTGTGTATCAATATAGAGTCAAGCCTGCACTGAAATCTTAGTACACTAGGCAAGAGGATTATCTGTTGGTAGGGCGTGCACAATCTTAGTAATTAAATAAAACAAGCGCTGAAAGACGAGCAAAGCTGGTTTATCAATCAATCACCAAAATTTGTATAGCGCGCTACTCACCGTGAGGGTCTCAAGGCGTTTATATATTGCTACACTTCTCCAGACTGAGCAGTCCATTAGCGGACATAAAGATATATGCTGTTTATGTCACTACACTAGTTTGCAAGAGAAAAGCCAATATCACAAAGTGATTTGGATTTTCACAAACCCCATAAAAGATATGTAAATAGGTGTGTGTATGCCCTGTAGGACTGTTCAGTAGGTCTCTGTGTGTGATTTACATTACCACTAGCCGTCTAAATAGCATAACATAGAAAAGGACTAAACTGTTGTCTTCTGCACATAATAATAGGTCTTTTTACAACAGAGCACATGCTACAAATGGTAGATGAACCAAAGAATAAGTTAGGACCTACAGTGATGCAGACTTATGCTTTGCAGGGTACATGCAGCCTTTGCAGTTGGTGGTAGCTCACGGATTAAGTATGCCATAAACTTTATCTAGTGAACCGCAGGTTACACAAGGATCTCTGAGGGTTGTGGTGTAAAAAAGGCAATAGGTCTTGCCTGTTACAACACACTGGCCAGACTCCCGCTGCACAACCATTCTGTGAAGCACAGTAAATCTATAGACAGCCAACTGGAAAAAAACATACACAAACTCTCTTCCGCATCTTAAAAAACTCCTACAATCCATTTTTCAACAGCATCTGGACTGTCTCTGGGGGGACCTGGGATGTGGTCAAACTTCATGTGAACGTATTTCAGATAACAGCAGTACAGCAGGAAGGCGAGGACTGCAACAGACAGTACAACTAGCAGTAGCCAGGAAATTAAACCCCACGCGTCCATTTCTAACAACAACAAACAAGCTAGGCAGGCTGCTGGGAGCAGGGGGAGGTGTGTGTGGCAGCAGGGGGGAGGCTGGGAGATTCACTTGCTGGAGCGATAATTGCTGCCATATGGCAGCGCTCGCTCCCGCAAGTGAATCTCCTGATGTGCACGCGTTGCCATTGACGGCACTGGAACACGTGAACGTGCTTGGCTGAAAAGCCAAAGCGATCCCCAAAGGTCTTTTTGCCTTTGCAGCGAATGCGCGCACTGCATAGGCGAGAACTAAAAAGGACAAAACCCCCCTACAAAACAAACTAAGAAAATATACTCCTGGCAGAAACCTTTGATCTACCACAGGCAACTATGTCCAAGAACTCAGATTTCAAAAAGTCAGACAAGGAGGATGTACCTTTACTGTCAATACAGCTCGGATATGGAATAAATTACCAGCTCCCTTACGATCTCATTCTGACCTACTAAAATTCAGGAAAGCACTGAAAACCTGGTTATTTCCTCACTAGCAACCCGCTTTTCAGTTTTTCGATCTGCTCTTTCCTTATATAGTGGCTTTAGCGCCAGGATATCATTTTCAGTCACAGTGCGCTCTATAAATAACCCTTACAATACAATAAGAACCCTGAAGTTGTGACCCCTACACAAGCCCCAAAAGGAGTCCCTAATGTTGCCCCACAAATAAAGCCAAACCACACGAGCACTCAGACAGCAAGTAAGGATGGGTGAGTCTCAGTTTTAGGGTCACCTAGAAGAACACTTCACACAGCATTTAGAACCAGCCTCTCCCCAGAGACAGAGCAGAGTGCAAGAGACAGTGATGACCAGTCAAAAGTTTCATCAACAACATTGCATTTTTTACAGAAAAGACAGAAGAGGAAAGGTAGTTAGGGAACGAATGTCTACCCCACAGCGAAGAGATGCAGGGGATGCTAGATGGGTTAAGTATATGGATATGGCTGCTAGTATGGCCTATCACAGGAGGAAGTTCCCAGAGTCTCTGTTGTCCCAGGGTCTCCTGTCGAGGTCTGCTGTGACCTAGCAAGTCTCTTGTGTATGCACTTCTCTTAAAAGAGAACAAATGTTTATCGAGATTGAGACCATTAGAGTTCAAAATATACCAGTTTTTTGTTATAATGAGTTATGTACGGTTCGATGCTGTATTAAACATGCTGACGCAGATAGTGTTTGTCATCACTGGTTTCCCGTTGTTTTCCGATAGGGCATCCCTATTACAGTTGTAAGCTGTCTTCTGGGCTTTCTTTATCACTCTCTCAGGATAATCCCCTTCTTGTTGTTTGTCAAAGAGTCAATTCGATTCCTTTCTAAAGTCCCTTGAGTCTGAGCAGTCTCTACTTAATCAGAGGAATTGTCCGACAGGTAAATTCTCTTCTGGGGATATCGGGTGGAAACTTTTGAAAGATAGTAGGCCATTTCTGTCAGTTGGTTTATGATAAACCTGTGTGGGCAGTTTGCTCTCCCTTGCCATGATTACCACATCCAGGAATGGTAGTTTAGTCTGTGTGACAGTAGATGTTAAGTGCAGTAGGGGGTTGTGATTATTCAGCCACTCCAGGAAGTCGTTGATTGATGTTTTATTTCCCTTCCAAATGAGGAGAACATAGTCTAAAATACGACACCAGAGTTTAATCTGGCCATGCCATGGACTACTGTAGGAGGATGGCTTAGTATATGGTGCTCACTTATGTAAGTGAAGCACCCTTCACTAATCCAGACAACCTTTATGGTGATTTTAGTGGTCTTAGACAACCTTAGAAAACTCTAAGTAGTAGCTGTGGAGAGCAAGGAGGGTCACTCACCTGGTTTTACCAGTACTAATCATATAGTGTAGGTTAAGTGAAAAAAAAACACAACGTAGTTATAAAAATATGTATTTATTATAAACACTCACTAACACATTGCAATATCACCTCCCCAGATATATAATCACAATAAACAAAATACTTCAGTAATTAACGCGTAAGTAGCATAAATACACAGTGGTCTCCAGGGGGAGACAAAACCATATACTAATGAAGTGGAATGTGAACCATGACCTAAGTCGAGACTGGACCCAGAAGATTTAGAAGAGTCGGGGACCCGAGGAACCACCTAACAAATACCCAGGAACCCCACGGAGGCCATGTACAGACTGTAAACATGACCGCGTGCTAAATACAAGTCAATGGGGACGTTGTGGTTGAATTTTTCAAGAAAAAAACCCTTCCCAGAAGACCCTGAAGAAACCCTGTGGAAGATGTAAGGTTGGAGTCACCCAACCTGTAGATAGCCCGGGAACCAGTATACCTACACCAGAGATGCCGGTGCATAGGCACAAAGTGACGTTGGAAACCGCCTTAAGACCACAATGGAGAACTTCAGTAAAGATACTGCTGGTGAAGAAGGTGAAAGAGTCCGCTGCAATCCAACAGTGGGTTTAGGAGGTATGGAAGATGAAGGCCCACCGATGTTGGAGGATGCAGATGAGTGGACAGTGACCTTGGCGTTGCAGCTGTGCAGACCACACAATGCTGTGGAAGACCAGGAGCCGTTCACAAGCTGCACCACGTCTCATATCAAGAGAGGGGGGGGGGGGGCGGGGTGTCAGCATCCGGTAGGACCACCAACAAGCAAGGCAGTGGCAAAAAACGTGGCTGAGGAAAAAGGTGCAGTGTCAGGACCAGCAAGGTCCAAGAGAATTACCAAGTGCAGGAAAGTCAGAGCAGGACCTGAGCAAACAGGGGAGCCCACTGGAGCCAAAGAAGACCCTCCAGAGGACTCACAGGTCGAAGGCACAGGAGTTGCAAGAGGACCTCGAGCAGCTCACCAATGATGCCGGCCCACGGTCCAGAGGATGCCTACAGCCCTGGAGAAGAACCTGTATGGAGCTCAGGCACAGATGACGCAGAAGACTGGCAGGACGACGAGACCAGGAGCAGGAGGAGTATTCCAGATGCAGTCTTGGTTCCCAAAGCAAAGTTCAACGAAGTCCAAAGTGCCCAGACATTTGAAGATTAAGTGGTTTCGGATCTGAATCTGGTCCCACGACAAATCTGAAGAGCCTCCCCATGGTAAGCATTAGAGTACCATATGAAAAATGTTTGGACGATTCAGAGATCCCTCCCAGAGGAGGGTCAGGACAGTGAGGAGGATACTCCAGTGTCCTTTGTCCAGTTTCACACCAGAGCAGGAGCCAACAGATCTCTGAACTGGTTCTAACTGGAGTATGCAAGGAGGGCACCAAATGTGCCCTTCAAAGCAGCCTAGTGGTGCTGGCAAGAGCCCCCACCCTGGCCCAATACACTACGTTCTGTCTGGGAGTAGGTCACATCTCTCTGTGACAGGAAACCTATGGTCCTACCTTCCCCTGCTTGAGCTTGGCTCAGCAGCAGGAGAGCAGAATTGTGTCTGTGATTGGCAGCAGCCATAGCTTGCTGTCACTCTGGAAGACTGATACAGGGAGCACGGTGTTGGGGTATGATATGATTCCAACATGTTTGGTATCAAACATGCCAGGGTTCGTTACAGATAGTTTGAGTTAGCCATCGCGTAATAACGCATCGCCACTCTATGTATCGTAATGGTGGACACACTTACAACGTCTGGATAATGGACTCTGGGGTTTGTAGGGGTGTCCTGGTCATGTAGGGGCACTCTCACACTTCTAACCAACCACCCTGCTTTCAGTATTGAAAGGCCTGACTTAGGGGTGACATATATTTGAGGTCACAACACTTAAAACCTAAGAAAACTTATATCGGTCGTTAGTGGTGCTAGCACCGTGGCGCTAGTACCAGCATACACAGACTGCAATGGCAGGCCTGTAGTCACAATTTGAGTGATCCCCCATGGGTGGCATAGTACATGCTTCAGCCTATGGGGGACCTCTAGTGTACCTATGTACCAAATACTAGGGACTTACAAGGGTACACCAGTAGCCAATTTGGGGGGGGGGGCCTAAGTACTCACCATGGTTCAAATTAGGAAGGAAGCACAAAGACCGGGGTACTGATTAGCAGGATTCCAGTGAGTCTAGTCAGAAAACAGAATGACACCAGCAAAAAGTGGGGGTAACCATGAAAGCAGATCCTATATTCCTACAACTATCCTGGGCAAAAATAAACTCCTGTTCGAAGGCTGACAGATACAGCCCTGCCAGGTTAGGAGACAATGCACTACCCATGGAAGTCTTGTGGGTTTCCAAAGAGATAGAACTGACAATTCTTTTTTTTAATGCCAGGGCATCTCCGCTAGGTCTAGTAGGAAGGAACTTGGGGTTCCATATGTCCAATCCTGGGCATATAGTTTGTCCTTTACAACCCTGAGGGTTTCTCTCCGAGGTATATTGGTGTCGAGAGATTCGATGTCTAAACCCACCAGGAATTCTCCAGTAGGGTCAAATTCCAGGTCTTTTACAAGGTTTAGGGCATCCCTCGTATCCTTCAGGTATGCCTCCTTTTTTGTTCTCCATTTAATATTCTCTTTTGAAAATATCATCAGAGGGAACCATTGTGATTGTTACTAAATGAAAGCACTGAGAAAATGCTACAGTATGTAAACATACTACTATTAAGAGAAATCCAGTACTGTAGTAAAGGACATCTTCAATAGCATGCGGTGTCATTGTGACTGGTGACACACTTTTACTTGATTTTTTAACATTAAGAATTCTGCCACCTTTAACTTCAGTGAAGTTTAATGTGAATGAGACGTGGTCCATGTGGCCATGACTTTACCAGCCTTAAGGGCTGTTGCTCATGGATCATCCTTCATCCTTGCTCCATTCACTGCAGTAAACTAGAAGATTGGGATCATGAATGCAGTTTTACTAGCTTAGTTTCCATTTGAGCTAAAATGCAGGCACAAAGAAAGCAAAAAAGCTTTAGGAATGTCAGAAATGGGCTAGGCTCTAGACACTGTGTTGTCTGAGATCTTCCAACCTTGCAGAGACCCTGAACTCTGCTTACTCCATGTTCTTTTATTCTTTGGAATCAGCAGTTCTCTGGCACGAGATGCTATAAATCTACCCACTGACCAGAATATGTGGACTAAATCTGGGGAGGGTTGAAATTGCACTTGAGGCATAATATGGTACAAGACCGTCATTAGATATATGAGCACAAACTTTTAAAATTACTTTCTTCTAAAGCTAAATAATTGTGTTGCTCTTGGTCATTATGTGGTGCACAAAATACAATGGTTATTGAAACATAGGAACTAAATCTAGGCCTTTATAAAAGACTAAATGTAGGATACCAGTTCACGATAAGCCTACTGTTGATTAAATACTTTTCTCAACTCAATAGTCAAAACTGTTCATACTAAACAATGATTGAAAAGTATTCAAAGGAGTATTCAAAGTATTCAAATCTCGAAGGAATAAACAGTCAACTTATGGCCCAAACCAAAACGCAAGTTTCCTTAAGCATGCAACGGACTAACTCATGCATAATCTATGGGTGGTTCTACTTCCAGCATGAAACATCAGAGAAGAAAGAGGTTGATCACCTGCAGGCTCTGATTTCGCTCGTTTTCTCTGGGGTGATGGCATTCTTGGCAGCTTGTAAACTTTCTTCGTTTGAACTGAAGAAAAGCAAAGAAAAACTACTATCAAATACAACTGCATTTTACAGTGAAAAGAGGAATAGAAGAAACACTAAAACACTGATAGAGGATGTCAAGGACATACATTGACTCCCCCCCCCCCCCTCCCAAAAAAACCCGCAAAGTTTTGTAGGGAAGGAAGAATCATCTTATATACCACATTTCTAACTTATTGTGATTTATATGCAAAAATAAAGTGTAAGAGAAAAAGCACACTTTCAGACCCAACTAGCCATGCGTATATCATCTTACAAATCGCAACTGAGGAGACTGCAATCAGTATGTGTTCAGGAGAAGATCATGCCAGAACTTCTACCGGATGTAAAAAATATTTTTGACGACGTGTAGCTAAATACCATGCCAATATGAATAGAAGACGTTTGTAGCGGAACTTAGAAACTTAATTGAACTGCATTTATTAATGTTCTCATTTAATGTTTATGGGGGCATAACATGTGTAGGCCAAACAGGATATCTAAAATCACACTTGTTATTCATAGGTAAACACTGGATTAAATGGTCTCATCTATACCAACAGATTTCTTTATAGGAGGGAGACAGCAAACCAAGCCTCATTTTGAGAATCTTAAATTTTAAAAAGCTTTTGATAGCAATACTAACCCATTGTGCTTCTTTCGTATCATCGTCTAGAAGCATGCATAATCACAACATCGAAAAGAAAAAAAATAGCACAACCGCCTCCCACTACCTACAGATACAGATGAAACATCACACTCGAAGAGCAAAAATACTTCCTGTACTACCAATGGCATCTGCGGATTCACGCACCCAAGTGAACCAAACTTCATACACCGGTCCTCGCACACTATTCCACGTGCGACTAAGATTGACGTTGGAACTTAAACTGTATTGTAAAGGATATACTGTATATTGTATGACAATCTATTGTATCTGACACTAGTGTTGAAATGGAGTACTCATTACATGCGCTTGTAACTTTTCAATGTGTTCACACGCAAAATAACAATAAAAACAGATTCAAACAATCAAAAAGAAAAATAGCAAAAAAAAGAGGACACCAAATAAAGGAAAAGTGCAACTCTCAGGGCCAACACCCCTTCTATCGGATCACAAAATCAACTACTATTCGTACCATGATTAGTCTATGTGTGCCTTTCCTGATACCTGCAACCTGCCCCAGACAGCAGGTAAGATTAGAGTGTGAATTCAGCTTCGGCTTTTCTGTCTATTTCGGTTTTAAATTCTGGAGGGGTTTTCAGTGTTCTCCAATGTTTTAAAAATTACTAAAATCGGTGGTTATTGGGGTTTACTATTTTTTTGCTACATAAAATATCCTGCGGATGGTGTTTTTCCAGTGCTCAAAGAATTTAGCTTTTATTTCCTGACAAGTGAATGAACATAAAGATGCCTGTGAATCTTGTCACATTTGTACTGCAGTCAGGTACATAAGTTAAATGTCAGTTTAGGTCTTCTTACACTTTGCTTGCTGCTTGTTTTGACCTGGAGGTTGGTGTTTGCTTTTCTCTCAATGACTGCACAGTTAGAAGATTTTTTTAAGTGAATTGTCTGACAATCGTGCTGTAGAAAGTGTGTGAAATGAAAGGCTGTAGATATCAGCATTTTTTAACACAACATTTAAACAGTTTGTATATGAACTGTACAAATATTTCACAATATATTTCAGTAGTTATGAAACTGAAAAAACATTTTTCGTAACGGTGAAAACAAATCAGTCATTTACCTAATGATGTGCAATGTAAATATTTTTGCCGAAACCCAATTTCCGTTTTGCCTTTAAACCGACATTTTACTTTGTTGGAACAAGCTGTAACCTTTCACCCATGTATGGTTTAGATTTCTTTATTAATTCAAAAACTGAAAACACAAGCAGAGCAAGGCCTGTACAAACAGGTATCAGAGCATGAGAATATGCGATTTCCCCACAACACCCTCCCACCTCCCCAACCCTGGACCTGATGGCACATAAACAGACAAGCATTTACAATGCAACGGTCTCGCCTTTGCAAAAGTTAGAGCTATTGGCATTGTAAATGACAACATTTTTATTTATGTGTTGGTTTTGAAAACAGATAAATAAACGGCATTGTCATTTACAATGCCAATAGCTTAATCTCTTGCAAATGTGAGACCTATTGCATTTGCACACACACACACACACACACAAAAACAGATCCACACGCATGCACACAGAGCCACACACACAGATCCACACACAGAGCCACACACACAGATCCACACACATACAGAGCCACACACAGGCCAGAGACACACACAGAGCCACACACACACACAGAGCCACACACAGAGCCACACACACGGATGTAGGACAGTACCACGCGTACTTTTACAACGCGTACCGTTACCACGCTACTTTTACCACGCTACTTTTACCACGCAAGTCGTTACAACGACTTGCGTGGAGGGGCGCTGGATAGTAAATTATTTAATTTACTATTCCAACTCCAGTCCCCGTGGACTCTAGGGAAAGGAGTTGGATAGTAAATTAAAGTATTTACTATCCTGGAGCGCCCCCCAGCGCATGTCGTTGTAACGACTTGCGTGGTAAAAGTAGCGTGGTAACGGTACCGCGTTGTAACAAATGCGTGGTAACCGTTGTATACCACACACACACACACAGTCACACACACAGAGCCACACACACACACCGCAACACAGAAGCCTCATGCAAGAAACCGTGAGTTAACATCACTAAAGACTATAAAACACTGAAGAAATTAGTGTGCCTGCAACACAAGTACTCCGAGGTAAACAATGAATTTAAAATCACTACTACATACTTCTAGCATTCTTGTAACCAATCTGTCTAAAACACTATAGTTGGCTCCTGAGTATACCCAACAGTTATTTTTCATACCACAGAAAAAGCACATGATCAAGTTTTTTTCCCCATCCTCTTAGTCTTTTGTCAGCTATTTCCACTAATGCAGACATATTATTAAATTTCCTACAGAGCGGTTTCACCTATTATTATCTCCTACAATTGCGTCTGGGTCAGAGGTGAGATCACTACACAAGTAATGATTGTGACTAGGACATAACAGACTAAGGATAATGAAGTTTACCTGTAAGTAACTGGAGCATTATTGCACCCCAGGTAAGTACAGGTAACACATTTGGGCACTGCATATCCTAAAATTGTAAGGCATCATTGTGACTGTTTTAAAAAGTTATTACCCTGAGGGAAAACTCTCGACTTGAGTATAGCATCACGCGTGGGCTGGGGAACCTGGCAGCTATGTAAACCGATTCTTAAAACTCACTTGAGCAATACATCTAAACTAAGCTTTCTTAAAAAGACTGGGGTCAGGCTGACTGCGGGGTTGTTTTTTAGAGAACAGGTACTTCGGAATTTAATTTCCTTTGTAAATAACGGCACCCCCTGTACAAGGGGGGTTTGGGGGGCAGCCGAGCCGCGAGGTCTGCCCCCGGGCAGATTTGGGAGGGGGGAGAGCGCGAGAGCGGCCATTTCGCTGCTTTGGGCTGTCTGGGGAGTAGCCCAAAGGCAGCCCAAATGTGTAGGTAGGAGCCCAAGGCTTATATAGGGGGTGTCCGCGTTTTCCCAGCAACCATTTTAGGTACTGGTGACCTGGTGGCTGGGAGCGTGGCAATTAGGTGCTTTTTGTCGTGGTTTTGACGTTGGGTTTGGCAGTTGATAGCTTAGCTGTAGAGCATGATTATGGCGTCCATTGATAATGTCCGTTTCTTGGAGGTCATCCGCCTGCTGAGCGAGGCGGGCGGATGGACTTCCTGGTGGGCCCGCAGGGATCATCGCGCCGCGTAGTGCGTCTGCGGGCGTGGCGGCGGCGGTGATCGCCTGCTCGCCGTCGCGTCTCCAGGTGGGTGTGCAGGGCCGTACAGATGCCAGGGGCACAGCCCTACTTCCAAAGAAAATTTTGAGCTAGAGAACAACCAAACCATCAATAATCACGTAAGTGCAAGCACACCCCTTACTGAGAACCACATGTGTCAATGAATGTGCAAGTCACACATATTCATTATACTCGCCAATCCTTACCTCTGTTTAGGTGTTGGTGAAAACTCAAGCTCACTCGATGCCCAATTCTTGAAAACAGTGATACCGCGACATAAGGTAAAAAACCTCACAGGCTTCGCCTGTATATGAAGCTAACCATTAATCTTAGGAAAACGAGATACTAAATGTCCCTAATTTTACACCATAGGTATACAGCCCAGCCCTGAGGAAGAACCCTATTGACCATAAGAAGGGTTTGGAAACGCGTCGGCTATTTGGCTGTCGAAAAGAGGCGCATAATAGTATAGGGCAATACAATTACAAAACTAACATACCACAACGAATTTTGGTGTACATGATTTAATTCTGTTTCATGAAATAATGAAAGTGTAACTGTTTATGAATTTTTCTTTATTTACTTTTGAATACACTGTAACATTTGAAATGTATGAAATGTTGCTTACATTGTATCCCCAGTAGAAGGGATGTTTCACTCTCTGTAAATTGCTGAAATGTGTAAATATTTTGAAATGTTTAAATAATGACGATTGCATACCTTCTTGAAACAAAGAAAGGAAGGTTCACACCAGCTGAATAAACAAGCTTTGGTGTCTAAAAACCGAGCCCTGGCACCTTTTCTTCCTTACTGGTAAGGGAGGAGGCATCGTTGTGTGGCGGGTCGGGCGCCGGCGATGAGAGCTGCCATCGGCTCCTCGCCGCAGCCCCAAGTGACTGACGGGGGTGGTCAGGGGGCGGGGTAGCAGGCGGGAGGAGGGCAGGGAGCGCGCCCGGCTGCGAGGCGCGGTAGAGCCGCTTGGAATGCGACGCCCCGGTCCCTCTGGGGCGGTCAATGAGGCCGAACAGAAGAGTGGGGCCTCCAGGAAGGCGGCGCGGCAGGCGGGAGAGAAGATTAAGGAGGGGGCGGGCGGGAGGACGCTTCCTCAGCAGGCGCGGGAGGAATATGGCCACCCAGGCGAGGTGGGGGCAGCCAGAAAGGAGCGTGGGGCGGGTGGGGGGTGTTGTAGGTGGCAAAAAGGCCCGAGAGGGGAAGGGAGGACAGGGGGCTGCACAGAAGGGGGGCAGGCGGGGCACAGGGCAGGGGAGAAGGTAGGAGAGCCCCTCACCCTTCCGGCAGGGGTCTAAGCAGTACGGAGGAAGAGCAGGCGAGGGGGCAGGAGTGAGACATCGGGGGGTGCCCAGGGTGGGGCAGTATATGGTGGCAAGGTGGCGGAGTTGGTCCCACGGGTTCAAGGTGTTCGGCAAGAGGTGGGGTAGGGGTCCGGGGGGCTTCTGGAGAAGGGGGGGAGCAGGAGCTGGCGGGGGTGTCCCCCTTGTTGTTGGATTCAGGGGAGAGTGAGAAGGAATGGAAGGGGGTCAAGGGGGAGGGGACTGGATGATGGGGGGACTCGTCGGATGAACGGCTACTATGTCCTTCAAGCTAACCGCCCTCAAGGAAAAATTGGAGGGGGGGTGGCATCAATCATCAAGGTCCTGATTATGCCCCCTATACCCCTCGTTGATTTCCTCCTTTTCAAACTAGAGTTGGAAGTCCTTCCCCTTACCTTTGCCTTATTCTACCATCCCCCCGGCCAGGCTCCTAGCTTTCTGCACAACTTTGGTTGCACGATAGCTGAATTAATAATTAACCATGCCAGCACCCTTGTGGTTGGGGATTTTAATTTCTGGCCCAATGACCCACATGAAAGTACCCTCTCCAAAGAATTCACTAACTTGTTAGCTGGGCTCAACTTTTTTCAGTTCATCCAAGCACCCACCCACATAAAAGGCCACACCTTAGACCAGGTTTGGTCAATCAATCAGGACATTCTTGATGTACAAATTTCCCCATGTGCTTGGTCGGACCATTCTTTTATTTCCTTTTCGGTCCCCAAGTCTAAGTCCCTAACCACAACATCCCGTCCTTGCAGTCCCTCACTCAGCCGTAACTGGGGCAGAGTTGATTTTCCATCGCTCTGCCTTTCCCTTCGCAACCACGATTCCTCCACTTATTGGAGAGGCTGGCCTTCCTCTGCCTGTGGATGTACAGGATGAGAACATTCATAACTGGCTGGCTGCTGCCCGTGACACGGTCGCCCCCCCTAAAAAAAACTCAGGATTAAACGCCCCCACAATGCCTAGCGTTGGTTCACTACTGACCTTGCCAATTTGAAGCTCGCCCTTCGACAAGCGGAGCGCAAATGGAGGGCCCAGTACTGCCCGACAAAAAGCTGGCCTTTATCATGGCCCTGAAAGAGTACAAAGCAGCCATTCTTGTGGCAAAAACTGAGTATTTTCCACAGAAAATCCTCAATTCCTCAAATAAATCTAGGGAAATCTTTCAAATAGTCAATGAGCTTGCTAAACCTGACCGGGTCACAATGTCCCCCCCCTCTGTCTCAAACTCTTTGTGACTCGCTCAACAACTACTTTGTTGAGAAGATAGAACTCATCAAAGCAAGTATCCCTAGCTCAGGCCCGGGACCTGACTTTGGCGATCCTCCAACCAACCCTACTCTCCTATTGAATTTCCCCCCAATTACCAGGGACACTTTTCCCCTGCTCCTTCTCAAAGTTTGCTCCGGCTCTCCTTCCGATTGCTGCCCAGCTCATGTCGCACGGAAGGTATTCCTCGACCTTCCTGAGACTCCCCTCTCTTTGCTTAATAATTCCCTCAACCTGGGTATGGTTCCCAGCTCCTTCAAATCAGCCATTGTTGCACCTATCCTGAAAAAAACTGGGGCAGACCCTGCATCCCTCTGCAATTTTCGGCCCATTTCCTTGCTTCCATTCTTGGATAAACTACTGGAGGCCATGTCTCCAGCTGTCTTGGTTCGTTCATTGAGAGCTCCAAGTTCCTAGATCAGCACCATGCTGGATTTAGACCCCAGCACTCCACAGAGTCTGTCATGGTGGCTGTTCATGACGAACTTAGACAGGGAGCGGCTCGGAACATCTCACAGGGCTTGGTGCTCCTTGATTTGTCGGCGGCTTGCGACACCGTTGATCACTCCATCCTTATTCAGCGGGTCGAGAACGCCGGCATCAGGGGCATTGCACTTAGGTGGCTTGCCTCCTTTCTAAAAGATCGCAAGCAGGCGGTCCGCCTAGGCCCCTATAAGTCCGAAACCAAGGAACTCACTTGTGGGGTCCCCCAGGGTTCCTCCCTGTCGCCCCTATCATTTAATCTTTACATCCTCCCGCTAATCACCCAACTGAGAGAGAAACCAGTGGTCATATTCAATTACGTGGATGACATGCAGCTCATCTTCAATATTGACACCTCCCTCTCCTCAATAGAGAACTTCCAAAGCACCATGATGTTCATCAGCAGCTGGATGCGCGCGAACCAGCTCAAGCTCAATCCAGACAAGACTGAGCTGGTGCTTACTGGACCACTGAATAACCCCTGGAACCCCAGCTTTTGGCCATCCTCGCTGGGCGTAGCTCCCTGCCCAGCGAGCTCGGTCAAGAGTCTCGGAGTTACCATTAGTAAGGATCTGTCCCTGAAATCCCAAATTAAAACTGTGGTGTCAGCCTGCTTTTTCCATCTGCGCCGCATCAGGAAGATTAGCAGATTCCTTACTCGTGAGGCCTTGGCTCACATCGTGGTGGGCTTGGTGATGTCTTGCATTGATTATGCGAATTCCCTCTACATCGGGATTCCCCTTTATCAGACCCACCAACTCCAACTTGTTCAAAACCAGGTGGCCAGACTGATCTTTCGACAGCCTAAACATTGCTCTGTGAAACCTCTCTTGAAGAGTCTGCACTGGCTCCCAGTAATCCAGCGCAGCCTCTTCAAGGTCGCCTGCCTTACTCATCTTGCCCTGGCCAGCCAAGGTCCTTCCTTCATCGGCGTCCTTCGCCGCTACACCCCCTCGCGAACACTTCGGTCAGCTGACCTCAACCTCCTTGCCACCTCTAGGTTTAAGCGGAAAAGGATCGGGGTTTGAGATTTGCCTCACAGGCCCCGCTCTTGTGGAATTCCCTTCCTCTTGTACTCCATCACATTCCTTCTTACCAGGTATTCAGAAAAGCCCCGAAGACATGGTTGTTTGTACAAGCGTTTGATTAATCCTTCTTCTGCACTGCTCTCTGCTAATTCGTCCCTTAGCTCCAAGAACCCGCTGGTGATCGTGCGCTCTATAAATTTATTTTTCTTTCATTCATTCCAGGGGGGGCAGGGGTCAGGGGGTTAATATGGAGCGATGACGAGGAGGCCGCGGAGAGCAGGGGGGCAATCGGGGGGAGGGGGGGCCACGCAGTTGGAGGGACCCGGCACACCAGACCTACCTTTTCTTTTGCAGGGGGACAGCCAACGAGGGGCTGCTGACTTGGCAGGGCTGGGGACGGCCTGCGACGCCAAAGTGAAGGGAGGGCTGAGCCTCCTGCGGGGTCATGTCGCGGCCAGCCCATTTAGGCCTACAGCGGGCTCGCTGACCCCTCTGCCCACAGCAGGCTCGCTGACCCCTCCGCCCACAGGGCCGCATCGTCTTGGGGAGCACCGACGGACGAGGAGCACCGCCACGGATGGTTTTTGTGTTTTAAGTGGGGTGCAGGAGGGGGTGTCGGCCTCCGGCATGGTGCAGTGGGCGCTGCCGGACGGAGTTATGGGTTTGGTGGGGTGCAACTGATTGATGATGGGGACAGTTTGGAGGAAGGGGAGCTGAGGGATGGTGTGGGCGGTAGGGGGTCCAGTAATTTTATTTATTTATTCGACTTATATAGCGCGTTATAACCCAGGGGTCTCTAAGCGCTTTATCAGGGTCAGGGTCCAAACATCAGGTACTGTGAAGGACAACTGTTAATAAAAAGTTACAGAACACCCCATGCTTGCTGGAAAAGCACTGTTTTTAGTTTCTTTCGGAAGGCCAACAAATTAGTCTCCTTCCGTAGTTCAATTGGCAGCTTATTCCAGGCTGTTGGAAGCAAAAATGAAAAGGCCCGTCCACCTACTGTGGCCCATCTACAACGTGGTTGAATAAGTAGAGAGGCGTCAGCGGATCAAAGTGTCCGTGCTGGGCTGTAGGGAACAAGCCGAGATTTTATGTACATTGGAGCCTTACCGTACAGGGCTTTGTGAACAATACACAGTCCTTTGAACATCACCCTCTGCTTAACCGGCAGCCAGTGCAGTTCTTGCATAAGGGGAGATGCATGGGTATTCCTTGTTTTTTTAAAAATAAGCCTAGCAGCGTCGTTCATGACAACCTGCAGCTTATACAAGAGTTTCTGTGGCAGTCCTATATATAGCGAATTGCCATAATCTAGCCTAGCCAAGATCGTGGCAGAGACTGCCCGTCTCATGGTGGAAAAGGACAACAAAGGTGCAACTTTCCTAAGTTGTCGAAGGAGGCCAGTGCAGGTCCCTACCACCGTCCTCACTTGCTTTTGCATAGACAGCCTGCTGTCCACCTGGATGCCTAAACTCTTGACCACAGCAGCTGGTTCCGGAGCTGGCCCTAATTCTCTTGGCCAGAAATCCTAAATCCATGGGTTCCCTGCGATGGTGATTGGCAGTACCTCGGTCTTATCCGGATTGATTTTTAATGAATTTCTGGACATCCAGTTGGCTGTGTACTTCAAGATGTTCTGTAGTCTTACGAGACCACCCGGACCCTGGTCAAGCTGGATCACTATTTGGGTGTCATCCGCGTAGTTATATACATGGCAGTCCATCTGGTTGAGCAATCTGATCAGGGGTTGTAAATAGATGTTAAAAAATAGGGGCGACAAGGCAGACCCTTGTGGCACTCCGCAGGTGATCGGTGTAGTGGTGGAAAGAAGGTCACCAAGCTGTACTCTCTGAGACCTCCCTTCAAGAAAGGAGGAGAGCCAGGCGTGTGCTGTACCCAGGATGCCAAAATCCATCATCCGCGACAATAGTTGTTTATGACAGACAGTATCAAATGCCGCGGAGAGGTCTAACAGCACCAGGGCACTTGGAGTTTTCTTATCTGCCCTGTTCCTCAAATCATCCAGAATAGACAGCATAACGAGTTCCGTGCTGTGATTCGCACGGAACCCAGCTTGGTTTGGCTCAAATAGATTGTTATTTTCCAGATGTTCCGACAGGATAGTGAGTACGTGTTGCTCAACCACCTTCGTCAGAAACGGCAGCTGAGATATGGGCCTGAAATTTTTTAAGCATTTCACATCCGCCCCGGCTTTTTTCAGCAGAGGAATCAGCCGGGCTTCCTTAAAGAAGGACGGGACTTGGCCTGTTAGTAAAGAAGTATTTAGTAAGTTCAACATTTCATCCTCTATACCTGGCAGTGCTAGTTTAAACACCTCTGGTGGGCACGGGTCTGCCGAGGAACCCGATTTAACCCGGCTCAACAGAGCTGGCAGCCTTTCCTTCGTAATCAAGGAAAAGGCCGTTAACAGACTAGTCACCGATGTTCGGTCGGGTGTATCCAGCAAGGGACAGTCAAACTCGGGGGTTGTGCCAATTTCAGCTACTAGGTTGGAGATTTTATCGACAAAGAAGTCTTTAAATTTTTGGCAGTCCTCTTGCATGAACTCCAGAGTTTGTTCTTTGTTTTTCCTGAGTTCCGTGAGGACTTTAAATACTTCTTTCTGAGGGTTATTCGCAGTGGTTATTCTCTCCTCAAAGAACTCTGCTTTTCTGGCTACAATCGCCTGTTTAT
This sequence comes from Lissotriton vulgaris, assembly GCF_964263255.1. Lineage (NCBI taxonomy): Eukaryota > Metazoa > Chordata > Amphibia > Caudata > Salamandridae > Lissotriton > Lissotriton vulgaris. Next base: position 1,225,438,611 of record NC_141687.1, read on the forward strand.
ATAGAGCGAGTGCCTGTATGTACTGTATCCGTGAGTCGGAATCATAATGCTTCCGCCAGGCTCTTTCTAATTTCCGAAGTCCTCGTTTCCTCTCCCTAAGGAGTTCGTTGTACCAGGGGGCCCCGTGTCCTCTACTTGTTACATTCAGCCTACGTATAGGTGCCACGTGGTCCAGAGTCTTCCTAAGTTTGTCCAATAATTCTTTACAGAGGACCTCAGAGTTTTCTGTCTTCGTGTTGGGAGATGGATAGGCTCGGAGATGGTTTAACACTATATCTCCATTAATGTTTTTCCATTTCCTAACCGCCTTCCATCCTTCCCTAGGCTTCATTATTTGTTTGTCCAGCAGGAACTCGCCTCTCACCAGAAAGTGATCAGACCAAACACATGGCTGGGCCACCACCGTATCCTGTACAGGAGGCGTTGTCCAAATCAAGTCCAGGGTGTGACCCTTGACGTGTGTGGGACCCTTCACTAGTTGGACAAACTCCAAAGACATCAATGCCTCATCAATCTGAAGAGCCTGTCCTTCCTTTGGTACTTTCTCCCAGTGATAATTAAGATCACCCATGATAATCACCTTATCATATCTTGAGCGCATATCCTGAGCTAATCTCACGAATGAGTCAGGAAAATCCGGCGATGCCCACGGGGGGCGGTAGACCAAAAGAATGACTATACAGTCTGCCCCCAACTTGAGTCTAACACTCAACACCTCAGCGCCACCCATATTTTCGGCTAGGAGTCTTTCACCCTGTAGGCGTGAACTATATAGAAGGGCCACCCCACCCCCTCTCTTCATATCCGCTCTATTTAGATGAAGCGCCGAAAAATGCGCTGGCAGAGATGCTATGAGATCTGGCATGGAGGATTCCTCTAACCACGTCTCAGTTACTCCCAGAACATCCAGTTCCCCATCTTCCAGTAAACTAAATACCTCCAAGTTATGTTTCTGAAGTGAGCGAGTGTTAAGTAGTCCATATTGTAGACCATGAGCCTTAAGCACGTGTTGTTGGCTCGGCTCTATCCTAGGTGCTTTTAGCAGTCCTAACTGGTCGATTTTGGCAACACACTCATGCCTAATAGCAATTTTGCCGAGATTACATTCCCATAACTCACCTCTATTGTAAGTGAGACGCGGACCAGGGGTCGTGGCCCCGGGTCCCGTTTGGACACGGATGGGCACAGATGGGCACAGATGGGCACAGATGGGCACAGATGGGCACAGATGGGCACAGATGGGCTCGACTCTGGCGTGACTCCGGCGTGACTCCGGCGTGACTCCGGCGTGACTCCGGCGTGCTCACGCTGCGCGCGATTGCTGCGCGCCTGCATGGCCGTCTTAAATAGCTGCCTCTGAGCAGCTAGTGCGCAAACAAAGATGGCGCCAACAAGCGTCCCGCTTTTCCACCCAATGTGGCTGCCGCCGGTAATAACAAGGAGTGAAAGCTAAGGGCTGCAGGGACCCGCTAAAGTGCGGTGTCGTGACAATTAGTGTGCAAGTATGAGGCTCAATTTTAAAAAGGGTAAAATTCAATTTAAACAAAGCACATATCACACAAGTATTTTAAAAACGATTTTCCCTCCAGCAAATAAACGCTAATCTAACACACTGGTATTTTTAAAAACGAGGTTTCCCTCCAACAGTAATAGTGTTGGTAGTCTTTTGCAGGTGTCACGGGGCCTGGGGGTAGACGGAGGCCCGGACACATTCTTGGGAGAGGACGGCGTCCTTGGAGCGGAGAGGTGAAGAGCGGCGAGCGGACTCCTTGGCGCCGGGTATTAACAGGGGCGTGGTGCGCATGGTCTCCGTGGGGGTGGAGGGGGGTGGGGGTTGGGGGGAGATCAGCTGCGTAAGGGGAAGTATGTGGTGGACCAAGGTGTGGGGACGGACGAGGCAGCGAGGGAGCCTGGTGTGAATGGGTTGGAGGGTGATCACAAGAAGGGTGGTGTGGGGCCCGCGGGGCTAGGGCCGAAAGACGCTCGCAGCACGAGTACGGGTGAAGCCGGACACGGCGGGGACCCAGGACACGGCGGGAGGCGCAGCGAAACCAGAGAGCAAGGAATTAAAGATTAAGCGGCTCCCGTATATGGGGGTGACGAAGCTGCTGGGGGCGCATTTGATACTGTCCACTAAAGAGAGGATATGGAAGGGGAGTGTATGGAGTTGTTGAAGCTTTTGCATCGGGAAGTGCTGGCGAAGGAGGGCTCGAAGGAGGGGGAGTACGAACTTCAAAAGAGGCCCAAAGTTCCTCTGATGATAGAAAACTGGACGGCGGCATTTTTAATTTTCGGAGTGTTTATTGCAATACATTTCTGGAGCGTTCGGTGTCCTTGTTTAAATACATGGACGTCATTTGGAAGGCACAGATCACGCGGCGGTTATGCATGGGCTCAGTACGATGAGGAGTTTCGGGCGAGGAAGGCGTGGGACCCCGAGGCGAAATGGGGCGAGCTGGATTCAGATCTATGGCAGCATACAATGGGGCTGGCGGGGTCTGGCAAGACCATATTTACGGCCAGTGGCTTACCAATTATATACCAGCCCTTTCAGGGCCGCCCCACCCGCGGAGGGGTGGGGGGCGGATCCAAAAACCAGTCTGGATTGGTGGGGGCCTGTTGAAACACACAGCAGACGGGCGGCGGTAGAGGAGGTAAGGGGTCTGGGCCAAAGGGCTCATACTCCGGTTAAGGTGGTTCGTTTGATAGCGGTCCTGCAGAATTACCCGGACGGGGGGGCGCGGATCGGTTGAGGACCGGGTTTCGGGACAGATTTCGGTTGGGCTATGCGAGGCCTCGCAGAGGAGATGGGCGGACAATTTGCGGTCTGCCAGGAAGCACCCGGAGGTGGTGCAGTGCAAATTGGAGAAGGTGGTCAGTGAGGGCCGCATGGGGGGGGGCTGTTTGAAGACTGGCCGTTGGAGGATTTGATTGTGTCCCCCATTGGGGTCGTGCCCAAAAAGGAGGCAGGGCAGTTTGCCTGATCCAACATTTGTCATGGCCAGAGGGTGGATCAGTTAACGACTACATTGATGAGCGGGAGACCACGGTGTCTTACTCATCGGTGGATGAGGCTATGGCGGCGGCGGACGCAGAGGCGAAAATGGCTAAGTGCGACATCAAGTCGGCTTTCCGGCTGCTTTCGGTTCACCCAGACGATGGGTGCCGTACTGGGGATCCAGTTTAACGGACGCTTGTATGTGGACAAGGCACTGCCGATGGGCTGCTAGACGTCGTGTGTGCTTTGAGTGTTTTAGTACGTTCCTGCAATGGTTTTTTATGGAACGGACGGGTCACCAAGGTGTTACGCACTACCTGGTTGACTTTTTCTTGGTCGGGCCGAGACTCCACGGACTGCCAGGTGGCGCTGGACAGGTTTCAGGAGATCATGGAGGACCTTGGGGTGCCATTGGCACCGGAGAAGACAGTGGGGTCAGGCACGGCACTGTCATTCTTGGGTATTGAGCTGGACTCTGTGTCGATGGAGGCCCGTTTACCAGCGGAAAAGAAGCAGCAGATGCTGGGGCTGTTGGAGGTGATGGTGGCAAAGAACAAAGTGACGTTGTTGGAGATTCAGGTGCTGTTGGAGAACCTCAATTTTACGTGCAGAGTGGTGCGGGTCGGGCGGACGTTCTGTAAGAGGTTGGGCAGGGCCTTGGCCGGTCAGAGGCCCCCACATCACCACGAGCGGTTGTCAGCGGGCGTTCGCGAGGATTTGCGGATGTGGCAGTTTTTTCTGCAGCACTTTAACGGGGTCCCCTTGCAGAGGGGGGAGGATATGGTCTGGGATGTCCAGATTTTTTCAGACGCGGCAGGCAGCTACGGTGCCGGGCTCTACTTGCACGGGAAGTGGTGCGCGGAGCAGTGGCCCCCGGAGTGGGCGGGTGGGAGGAGCATAGCGTTCTTGGAGCTTTTCCCGTTGGTGGTGGCAGTCTCGCTGTGGGGGGAGGTGTTGGCCCACAGACGGGTGACCTTTCATGTGGACAATATGGCGGTGGTGCATCGCCAGTCCGCCAGGGATGAGCAAGTGTTGAAACTGCTGCGAGAGTTTGTGCTGGGCTGCCTGCGTCTTGACATTGCTGTTCGCGCAGTGCATGTTCCCGGGATTAACAATGACATAGCAGATGCTTTGTCTCGTTCGCAGTGGGGGAGATTCCGTGGGTTAGCCAAGGACGCGGATCGGGACCAGACACCCATGCCGCCGCAGCTGTGGTACGTAGGCAACACAGGATGTTGCAGCTGGTTCTAGGATCCTTGGCGGAATCTACGAAGACAACGTATGTGTCTGCATGGGGGGAGTTCGTGGCATCAGGGGCATGTTGGCGGGCCCCGGGAAGGGAGAGACAGGAAGATGTGATACAGTTCATATTGGCCATGATCGGCAAAGGTCTCTCGCGGGTTACAATAGCGGGCAAGCTGGCGGGGATTGCGTTCATAGGTAAACTCCTGTGGGGGTACGCCCCGTCCGCGGGGGAGCTCGGGTCCAGGATGATGGAGGGTTGGGCCCGGGAATGTGGGGGGTCGGGAGTGGTTCGGCTGCCCTTGTCGGAGGAAATGTTGGAGCGGGTTGTAGGGGCTTTGCCTTCAGTTTGCAGGGATGGGAAGGAAACTTGCCTGTTCGCTACCTTGATGGTGTGGATGTTTGCGGGTGCTTTTCGGGTATCGGAGTTGCTGGGTTCGCGAGCCGGGCCGGGGCTGCGTCGGTTGGAGGTGCAGTTGCGGCAGGAAGAAGTGCGCCTTTGGTTGCGTAAGTCTAAGACGGACCAGAGGAGCATGGGCAGCGTTACAGAAGGCGAAGGAGGGGACCGTGTGTCCAGTGTGATGGCAGGAGGTGGAGTTGGCAGAGGGCAGGTGTTTCGGCATGCAGATGGGAAGGGGGCGACTGGATCACAGCTGTTAGCCGTGTTGCGGAAAGCCTTGGGCACGTTGGGGGTTGACGGGAGACATTAAGGCACGCACTCGTCTCGCATTAGGGCGGAGTCGGAGGCGCACAGGTGGGAGTGCGGACGAGGGGACATCATGCGTTTGGGGAGGTGGTCATCCAATTGTTACCAGCGGTATGTGCACAGCGAGGAGAATCATTGAATGCGCAGTGTGTTTGTGACCTATGTATGTACTCTTGTTTCTCGTTGCAGGTTCTGTGGCTGGTCCCCTTGCCCGGGACATGTTGATATGGATTGTGGGCCACTCCTTCGTGAAGAGGGCCAAGCTGCAACCACAGGATAGCTATTTTGGCAAAAATCTGGGATTTAATCCAGCTTGGTTTAGAGTTCTTAGGTCGGGGAGAGGTGGCATGCGCTGGAAAGAGCTGATAAGTACATTGAATGGTTTGGTGACGGCGGGACGGTGTCCTGACGTGTTGGTTCTCTACTTGGGGGAGAACGATATGGTGCAAGAAACAGGTTTGGTTTTGATGCGGGCCGTGAAAAGGGATTTGGCAGAGATCCAGAGGACATGGTTAGGGTGTACTGTGGTTTGGACCGAGCTGGTTCCGCGGGGGGTTTGGAGCGAGGCAGTGAAACCCCAGGCGGTGGACAAGGCCCGACGTAAGATTAATGTAGAGATGGTGCGCTTCTGTCAACAATTGGGGTTTTCCCGTATTTGACATCGGGATATCAGGTATGATGCACCGGAGATGTTTAGGGGTTATGGGGTTCACCTTTCCCGCATGGGCATGGACCTGTATTTGTTAGAGCTCAGGGAAGTCTTGGCCAGGTTGTTGGGTGTGCGTCGGGAGTAAGGACCAGGGAGCTTGGAGGTTCTGCTTTACGGGGGGCAGGAAAAGGGGGAGGCAGTGTAATCACCTACCCTTCCTCCTTTTCCTGGGTGGCGGAGTTGTTTTTGAAGTTGGCCAAGTTTGGCTGGAGTTTGGTAGTTTATCGTTAAGTTTGGGGAGTTGGGGGAATGGGAGCGGGGAAAGGTTAAGCAGTTTGGAAGTTACATTAGAGGGTAGTTAGTTACAGTTGCAAGAAGGCAAATAGGACTGTAGGTCTTGGTAGGGTTGGAGTTATAATGTATGCGATAAAATTGTGTATTATGTAATGTATTTGAAGTTATATATTGTATCTTGCAGGGTGGGGGATTTTTATCAAGTGGGGATCGAAGGGGTGGGGGAGGAAAAGTAAAGGGGGTCAGGCAATTCGATGTTTTGAGAGGTTTTAGTTTTGTAAGGCAGATTGCCAGTTTAATAAAGTGTGATGTGCACCCATTTTAATAAAGCAGCCTTTTACAGGCACAAATGGTTGTCGGTGTGCTTGCCCCACTTCCCTCCCTCCCAAGTGACGAATACTGACCTCGAGCCCTCGGCTTTAGAGTCTGACAGCAGTCCCCCTGTGAAAAGTCTCAACGCCATGATGCCAAATTCGTCCTCAAGGCACGAGCTACCTGTCGATTCCGTACTGTACAGGCGTCAGAAAAAAAAAAAAAAATCGCAATATCGGGTAAAAAGGGGCAAGGACACAATCTTTCATACAAGAAAATTAAACAATGTTGGCGGTCTTCATAGGTAGTCAACCTCAAAAGACCCAAACAGCACTGGGGACTTGCAATGGCAAGTTGTCTGGACGTCCTTGAATCCGATTGGCTGGGATGGATGTTCAACATTCCAAAGATTGGCTTCTAGAAAGAAGCTTGGATTCCGCTCACAGTATTTCCATGTGTGGGGTGTTCTTTAGTTTATCAAAAATTAGCGGTGCAGAATGAACTAACCCAGAGTTTCTTATTCACGCAGGTGAAAAAAACCAAGACTAACAAGTAAGTATTATAGATGCATTGTTTCTAAACCGAGGCATAACTATTTACTTTCAAAGATTTGGCGAGGTCACTATCGGCCTCGTGGGATTAAACAATGAGCTATCGGCATTCAAACTTGTTATCTACCGTTATGTCACACCTCAGTCTTGTTGAGGCATGGGAAATATTCTTGGTGATAATTACAATCGAGCTATATAAACTTTTGAAATGGGTATCTTCCTGGGCAGTAGCATACCATTGATTGAGTTCATACACAAATGTATTGGCTTAAAGCACTAGGTTTTGCGGTTATGACTGACATTCGGTGTTCATTTAAAATGCATCACTGAACACCAAGATATTTTTAAAGCTCCCTCCTATCCGAAATTAATTCATAAAGAAAATGAGTGACTGTCAGATTTTAGACATACAAATGATTGCCATACAAAAACGAAAACAAACGACAGTTTTTCATATAGACTGTGTGGAGTAGACCTATAGTTTCTTGGATTTTTATTTATTTAATGCATTTTTATATAGTGCGGACTTTACCCGAAGGTGTCAAGAGAGCTTAACAATAGGAACAGAACTGATACATTAGGAGAACATTACAAGTGAACAAATTACAAAAGCAAATGTTAAGTTACATGAGGCAAAAATGACAATTGTGGGCAAACAAAACACAAGAGGTAGCAAATGGCGCGGTCCACTGGGTGTGCCTGGTCCCCCATGGGACAGACACTCTGAGGTCAAGGGGCGCTCTTATGCAGGAACTCAAGGGGGGCTATAGGTTGCGGTTTCATTTACAATCTGCTGATCTGGTGTAGCCTAGAAACAAAAAAGGGGTTGGCTTAAGCGCAGTAAGGCTACACCACATTCATGTACAACGAAACAAATGCCAATACTGCTCAAATATTTTCTCAAAGAACAAAAAAGCTGAGCACCTCGTTCTCAACTTAATAGACCACTCTTTCAGTCCTGAAATGTATCTCAAAAATATTTTTATTTTTTTAAAAAGATTTTTTGTTATTTCTTTTACTTTTAGATATCCAACATTAATATATCACAAACTAAAGTGATCCTACTGGTTTTTATAAATTGCGGTAAATAGAGGGAGAAAATTCCAATAATTGAAGAAAAATAGTGAATATGTACATTGGGGTGTTGAAAGGACTGAGCAAACAATACAAAAATAAACAACCTAAACAAATTATTTTCAAAGACTCATTCATCAAAGACACACAACGTCAATTATACCACATATATTCAAAAATGACAAACAAAGTGGTGAGGGTGAAAGAGAAGATAGTTTGGAGTGTGTGTAAGTAATTGGGAATAAAATGCCTGAATCAAATAATTTCGTAATCCAGGGTTTGAAGGGGAAATAAGATGTTATTCCTATGAATACCCAAAGTGGTTAAGTCATCTTATACTTTATATTTACAACCAGGATTGGCCTAAAAGAGCTGGGAAAGTAAATTTCTCTTTTGAAAGACACTAAGTCACAGAATCAGAATACAATAAAGTCAATACAATGAGGTCATAAGGTCAATACAAAAAAGGTTAACGCGTTTCGAATCCCTTTAGTTCATGGGACTCTCTTCAGGACCAAGACAGATATAATCTGGAAAACATAAAGATCAAAAAAACATTTAGTCAATACCAGCAGCCAAATGAATCAACTTCACATTCAGACCAGCATTCACTCAAACAGTACATGTTGGGCTTTCTTCGATCTTTTTTTGCGATGAGACTGTGGGCATAAAAATATATGCATCTCTGTCAGAATCTAGAACTATGGTAAGTTTTGTAAATAGCATAGATGTTAATTCTACTCACTGAAGTGGGACGATTATAACTCCTATCAATCAGTCTGTTTGTCGAGTTCAGTTCGGTGTAGGAAGGTTCTACTCTTCTACCTTGTTTATCGTTTGTGTTTCCTGGTAAAAAAGAAGAATTGCATTTTTTACTATCATACTCGATGACTTGTTGAAAGTTGAACGTTGAGGTTTGAAGTTATCGAGCAAAGATTCAAATATTCTTGTTCTGTAGGTTTTTTATGGTCCCAGGAAGGTTGTTTTTTGGGTGGGGCAGTGATGGAAAGGTACTCATTTTAGGCTCGAAATAACGCAGTCGTTTAAAAAAAAAAATATTATCTATAAAACCGTAGTTTCTTCCGCCTATATCTGGGACAGCGTATGAGCATTGGTAGACTCTTGCCATCGTATCTATGGTGGCAAGCAGAATGATTATATACTACGACTACAATGGTGTAAGGGATATTCAAACGTCTAAGTCCCTGTTTCAAACGGCCGCTCAGTTCGACATATGTGAAATGGTAAACATTTTGTGCGTAACACCAAGCCCATTGTTTCGCGCATTTCCTAACCAGGATGGCTCTTTCCAAAGGCCTATGGATCACATACCTACATGAACGGAAAAAGGCGGTTGCTTGCGAGCAGTCTTACCGTCAGTGCCTCTGTTTCCGTATTCCCGTTCGGCAATTCTCTCTGGCGCCGCTGATGCACGTCATGTTCTCGGCGCTTGAAATCGGAATTCCGATTTTCGCTTAGCCTATTGGGCTGTGTAGTTTTTTTGTTCCGGTAGTCAGTGTATTAAGAGGAATCCCTCCTGAGATCTCCAAACACCGCTTAAATATAACCGAAAAAATGGTTGTCCTGAGCAAGACTTGATCAATATATTTATTTCAACGTGCTTATAAATGGTCGATTGAGCAGAAATTAACGGTTGAGGCAATAATTAAGTGTTGATGTACACAATGAATATACAAGAGTTGTTGTTACCTAGGTGTACTGGCCCCGAATTATAAGCAATAGATCTTATAAATTGTATAGTTCTGACATTTCATTGAGCCCACTTGTTGCAGTATTGAATTTAAGTATAAGCATGGCTTCCCTCTGCCGTAATTTTGCTTCTTGATCGCCACCTCTTGCATCTGGGTCGACTTTAGAGATGACTGTCCATCTCAAATCACTGTCATCGTGTCCCTTTTCCATCCAATGTTGCACTAGTGGTGCTGTAATTATTTTCTTTTTCAGTCTAGATTAATGCTGTGAAATTATCTGCCGTACTTCTTGGTTTGTTTTGCCAATGTACAATTTGTCACATGGGCACAAGACTCCATAGATCACATTTCGAGTCTTAGAATTTGTAAAACTATTGTGTTTCCAAAAAATCCCATCGTGTTGAAACAGTGTTCCTTCAATTGTTGATTAACAACTTACACACGTAGCACATTTGTGGTGGCCTTTGATGGGTGGTAGTCCCACATATTCTCTCAACGTAGGGTTGCGTGTTTTTGGTAATGCTGCCCGTACTGATTGGCAATGCTTTTATCCTTTTTGAAAGAAAAAAGGAGGTTCTTTGTTGAACTGTGGATCTAGCTCTTATTAGATGCCAATTTTGGTGAATAGTTTTTTAGCCAATTCGATGAGGGACAGTAAGTAGATACACAAACAATTCGGGTTTGTTTTTCTCGTTCTTTCTTCTTTAACAATTCTTCCCATGGTATCCACCATGCTCTTTTTTGTGATTGTTTCAGAAGTTTGGAGGGATATCCTCGTTGGAGTAGTCTTTCTTTGATCAAATTGGTGTGTTCCATGTATTCCTCTTTAAACGTACAATTCTTCTTATACGGAGGAATTGGCCCATCGGTAAATTCTGTTTGAGACTTCTTGGATGGTTGCTCGAAAAGTGGAGCGCTTTATTTCTGTCTGATTTTTTCCTGTATAAAGTGGTCACCAACTCTCCATTGGAACAATAGACTTCCACATCCAAGAAAGTTAGTCTAGTTTTTGAAGACTGCACACTGAATTGTATGTCTCTTGTCCGGATATTTAGCCACCCGTAAAAGTTTGCGAGTTCCTCTTCACTCCCTGTCCAGGTGAAGAAGACGTCATCGATGAACCGAATCCAGCCACCGATCAACTGTTTGTAGGGGTTATTATTATAAACAAAAGTCTCTACATACTGGCTCATAAATAGTACGGCTAGCTCAGGGGCGAAAGGACAGCCCATCGCGACTCCCTTGATTTGAAAGAAGAAGTCATCTTTGAATTTAAAGGAATTCCTTGTAAGAGCCATTTTAGCTAGCTCTAAGATGAATTCAGTAGGGATCTTCATCGGCCGATCTCTCCGGTTTAAGTATTGTTCCAACACCTCTAAGGCTTGATCTTGAGGAATTTGTGTGTATAAAGACATGATGTCCATACTGACTAATAGATCTTGGTTTTCAGTAAATGGTAAGCTTTGAAGTTTGTTAATGAAGTCGGTTGTATCTTGAAGGTATGATTTAACTTGTGACATAAATGGTTTGAGAAAAAAATCTATGAAATTGGAAATGGCTTCGAAAAGTGATTCACAACCAGAGATGATCGGTCTCCCTGGTGGCGATCTTTCGTCTTTATGTACTTTAGGCAGTACATAGAACAGTGGCATTCGTGGAGGTTTGTTCTGCAGGTATTCAAATTTGTTTTTTTCCGAGAAAGCCCTCTGCAAACCCTTTATTCAATGTAGAGAATAGATCTTTTTGGAGTTCCTGAGTTGGGTCATAGTCAATTTTGCGATAGCATTCCTGGTCCATCAATTGACGGGTGGCCTCGGCAATGTATTCGTTGGTTCCCCAAACGACGATGGAACCGCCTTCGTCGGCTTGTTTTATTATGATGTTACCATCGTTTTTTAGATTAAACAGTGCATCTCTTTGAGCTTTTGAAAGATTAGGTTTGATATAGCCTCAATTCCTTTTTTCTTCAAATGAAATGGCAGAGAGAGTTGTTTTTTCAAAAGTTGTTACTTCCTTGGGAACTTTATATGCAGGTTGACAGAAATTAGATTTTTTCCTTAATCCAGTTGTTTCTGTGCATGGAGCCATTTCCTTTCCAGCGAAAAAAGTGGTTAACCTAATTTTTCTACAGAATTCAATGAATTCTGTTTTTAATCTTACAAAGTCCATGGTTTTTGTAGGCACAAAAGTTAATCCTTTTTCTAAGACACTTCTTTCAATTTCCGTGAGGGACTTTGTAGAAAGATTGTAGATGGATGATTTTTCTAGTTTTTGTAGTTCTGTCTCCTCGTGGACATTTCCCATGGTTGTTGATATCTCGTTTTGCCTCTGGGTTTTGTTTGGCCCGTGGTAAAAAAGACTGTTGTTGTTGTTGTTGTTGGGGAATGTTTTGTTGATAATTTGATTGAAAAAACCTGCAGAACAAGAATATTTGAATCTTTGCTCGATAACTTCAAACCTCAACGTTCAACTTTCAACAAGTCATCGAGTATGATAGTAAAAAATGCAATTCTTCTTTTTTACCAGGAAACACAAACGATAAACAAGGTAGAAGAGTAGAACCTTCCTACACCGAACTGAACTCGACAAACAGACTGATTGATAGGAGTTATAATCGTCCCACTTCAGTGAGTAGAATTAACATCTATGCTATTTACAAAACTTACCATAGTTCTAGATTCTGACAAAGATGCATATATTTTTATGCCCACAGTCTCATCGCAGAAAAAGATCCAAGAAAGGCCAACAGGTACTGTTTGAGTGAATGCTGGTCTGAATGTGAAGTTGAGTAATTTGGCTGCTGGTATTAACTGAATTTTTTTTGATTTTTATGTTTTCCAGATTATATCTGTCTTGGTCTTGAAGAGAGTCCCATGAACTAAAGGGATTCGAAACGCGTCGACCTTTTTTGTATTGACCTTATGACCTCATTGTATTGACTTTATTGTATTCTGATTCTGTGACTTAGTGTCTTTCAAAAGAGAAATTTACTTTCCCAGCTCTTTTAGGCCAATCCTGCTTGTAAATATAAAGTATAAGATGACTTAACCACTTAGGGTATTCATAGGAATAACATCTTATTTCCCCTTCAAACCCTGGATTACGAAATGATTTGATTCAGGCATTTTATTCCCAATTACTTACACACACACCAAACTATCTTCTCTTTCACCCTCACAACTTTGTTTGTCATTTTTGAATATATGTGGTATAATTGACGCTTCTTTTCCTGTTTGAAAATTGAGTGAGGAAGCAGTTCGGCTTCAAGCGGGGCTTGTGGCCATTGCATTTTTTAGGTAGCCAGATTGGAGCCGGGCAGGAGAGGAAGGTAGAGGTCGGAAAACTTCAAAAGGTAATTCTCTTGAAACTCCCCCAACCTGGGTACAATCCTGGACCTATGGATACTACAGAAGAAAGACTACTGTGCTGATTTATTACCAGAAGGACTGCCACTCTGCTGCTCTCCTACTCTGCTGCCTGCTGCTCTGCTTGCTGAGGATGTAGACAACCTGCAACCTTCCTCCTGGGCTGACGTGACTGCAAGGGTCAGCTGAGTGACATCCTGTTATGAGCAAGAGGGACATAACATTCTCCAGAGGCTCCCTGATTACTTTCTGTAAAACCTCATCTATCTGAAGTTCTTTCTTCCACTCATCTTCCTGTTAACAAGCCTTCTTTTATCAGACAGGCATTCACTTCTTTCTCAAATTCTTCCCCTACAAAGTATTCATCACACAATTGATCATCATCTTCTCCGCTTTACAGCTGTAACTTTTTACCGGTGAGCGAGCAGCGGAGTTGGGTATCCAAGGGAAGGGAAGACTTCTAGCATCACACCACCGGCCCCCAGCATTGAGAGAGGGGACTGAAGCCCAGTCGAGGGAGCGGGTGCCCAGGGAGTTAGCTCCCAAGCACTTAACTTGTGTCTTTACTGGGTGTTTTCCGATGTCAGACGCTTGACTCCCGCGCTGCCATTGTGGAGTTAAGTGACGGAGTCCTGAAGTTTTCCTGATACGACCCGCGGCTGCGAGGTTGTGTTGGGTCCTGGTGCTAACGAACGAGGAGTTCGTCGGATTTGTGATTGCGGAGGTGCGCTCGCTTACTGGCTTGGGAGACGCTGGATTTGCTCCCTCCTGAGTCCGAGTTGCATGTTCCGTGTTTTGTTCCGGTGCGGGAGACGCAGGATTGCCCCCTCCCGTGACCGGAAATCTTTGTGCGAGTGCGGTGTTGCCGGGAGACGCTGGAGTTACCCCCTCTCAGTCTTCACCTGTGCGCTACATATTTCCAGAATCAGGTCAGCGTAGGAGACGCGGGATTTGCACCCTCCTGTGACCGTTTGAAGTGTCTTGGTTCCTCCGGTTCGGGAGACGCTGGATTTGCCCCCTCCTGTGACCGGAGTTGACTGTTTGGTTCCTTGAGGATACAGAGACTGAATAAGGTGCGAGCGCCATCTAGTGGTAAGAGACGTTTCTTCGGATTATCTCCCACTGTTCCGTTTTTGCAGTATCCTTTGCTGATGGCAATTGTGTTGTTCATATCTCAGATTCCCAGGAACAGTCTTTAGAGGAACCAATAGACGCTTGAACTGTTTTTTTTCTTTTTTCTTTTCGTTTTCACTATCACATATTGCACGCTTCTCAGGCAGGGTCTTCCTGGGGGGGTTGGTTTTCCTTTGGAGCACAAGGGGTGAGAACGCTAGGTATGTATGGTTCTAAGTCAAGGGTATTTGATAAGAATACATAAGGAAGGGAGCCAGCGGAGCCCCAGCACTGGAGTGGCTAGAGGCGTCGGTGAGGAGCTCCGGGAACCGGTGGACTCAGAGGAAGGAGGCGGTCAGCTCGAGTGGAGGCCTCCGGCAGTGGGACGGTGAGAGGGGTGCCTGGGTTTCGGGGAAGGGGGTGGTGGTGATTTGAGCGGTCAGCGCTGCCATTCCCCGCCCCAGTGACCCCCACAAAATGCCCTGCGCCTTCGAAAGAGAGTCCACTCAACAATTCGTCTTGCGCCTAGAGGGATTTTGACGCCTCCTCACAGCCCGCACTTCGTCTCGTAACACGAGGGGAAGCCCAAAATAACTACCCCCCCCGGAAGGCGGAACAATCTACCACCCTAGGATAAGGATATGGCTTTCAAGAAACTGAGGTCGCGAACCATTTTTATGAAACGAATGGGAACTGAAGAGGCAATCAGGAAGTCCTCCAATAAAGCGGTGAAAAGTGGACGGATAATAAGGACTCCTGCAATAACTAATTATTTTTCCACACTTACCACCAAAGACAAAACAGAAAGTCAACCGCAAAATAAAGGAATTAAACCCAAATTCAACGAGGGTGGAAAAGACATATCGGGAGTTTTACACGACCAATCAAGTGAACAAAACCTAACAAACCCTGAATTTGACCCAGAACAAAATTCTAGCCCATCAGTTATAGAGGAATCCCCTCTGGAATCAGACTTATTCGGTCTAATTACTCCGAGTCTATTAAACATCCAACGCAGTACTGATTGTAACAACTTATGTCCAGAAACAATTGTCAAGGAGGACGATAAGAAGCTCGAACCGCAAATAAGGCCAGAGGAGATACTTACTAGTACACTACAAAAATCCCCGGACCGAGCAGTTGATCTCGAATACTCACCAGACCTTTACATGTTTAAATCTTCCAGCCTAACTAATCACAACACTCCTGTGTCCAAATCACTCCTTACCTTGCAAGAAATTTTAGAATCAGTCCTCTCATTCTTAGGCCACATTCTGGAGAATTCAGACCAAACTCTTGACGTGCAAATAGGAATACTAAAATTCCTAGTAGAAGAAAAAAGAAAAAAAGACCATACGAGTCAACAAAAACACAAGAAAAGCCAGTAAACTCTCAAGAGGCAACAGTTAAAAATAATATCACCAACATGCTGCTAGCCCAGGGAAAAAGTGACACCGGTACTCAAACAAAAGGTACCCAAACGAAAGGAAGACAAAATAAGGGAATTCAGAATAATCACCAGGAACCAACTACATATTTTCTAAAGAAACTCTTCAGAGAAGATACAATTGACGCCCACAACCTATATCCCATTTTCACAAACACCAAAAATAAATCAACAACGTCCAATTCGGTGACCGACCAAGGAAAGAAGGCAAACATCATCCTCGACGGCGAACAAGCGAGGGACACACAAGAAATCAAGAAGAACCAAGAAGGAGCTGGGAAAAAAAAGAAGAAAGCCGCAACGTAGAATCAAAAAGAAGAAAGCACGTAGACTATAATTTCAGAAAGCAATAATCCCCCCCGTATCCCAGTACGAGCACGAAGAAAGCACGAAAACACCGACTCCCACAAAGGGAACATACCGAAACGCGGCTGAGAACATAGACAAAAAAAATCCTCGACAATATACCACTTTAAATCCAAGAGCTGAAGAATTTCACCTCAATCCAACAACTACAGGGTCAAGGGAGCGCTTCAAAGGGCCAGATGATCACGACAAAAAAGCCCCTCCAGGGGAAGAAACATCGTCAAAACTTTTACAAATAACAGAGCTTTTTCCCACAGACAGCATCCCACTAAATCGAGGGAGAATAGTCAACCTTCTTCAACGCATAACTCCGTTACAAACCTTAACAAGAAAAGAGATCGATTTAGTAATATTCCCAGACAAAGAAAATACCAAAATAGCGGTGGTTGCATTTCGGTCACCGGTGTTGCCAGGGATCATCCTAAGAGAACAGGAGACCTTACAAAAATGTGGCTATGATCTGGTCCTACACAGGAAACCACAGTCAACCACCCGAAAAAATTGTTCAAAGGACCCTTATGGGAAAACCCCCAAATTCAATACAAAACTACCTACAGCATTGAAGACTCACAAACAAACCCAAATTCAGACCAAAATCTAAGGATCTCAGTAAAGAACGAAGAAAGAGAAGTTTGGAGCCATGACGCAGAAGTAAAGGAAGCAGCAAAAACGCTCCAGTCATGGTCATGGATTTCAGAGTCACTTAACGGTAGGAAAAACGTGAAGTACCCGACTCAACCCGTTTAGCAACGGCCTTTCGATAACATCCTGGAACATGGCAGGGAAAACCACAGAAAAAATGACGGAAGTCACAAAAAAAATCGACCAGACATATTGGCACTACAGGAAACTTGGTCAATAAAAACCTTTAACCAGGACGGATACTTCGTTTATGAAACCCCTGCGCAGGAAGCTAAACGGGGACACGCTAAGGGAGGGATAGCTATCCTATTAAGGGAAGAGTATCTCTGGGCTCAAGAGATTGTTGACACCAATTATAACAATTCCAGTGTATAAAAATCAGGTTGGAGATTCACTCCTCAGACCCCCAAAAAGGTCTATTACTCTTCAACGTATATGTCCCTCCCGGACCAAAGAACGATGTCCAATTTGAGGAAACCTTTAAAACCATTCAACAAATAATCGAAGCGCAAACTTATCCGCCATTCCTGATAATGGGTGATCTCAACGGAAAAATATCAAACAATGAAATCTCCAACTGGGCGAACTGGTACAAAGATGAAGTTCTAGAAATACCGGTGCCGACATTCCCGACTAGAAGCAGGGCTGATAAAAGGGGGAAAATGCTATTAGTGTCACTTCCAATACTAAATGGAATTATTTTGAATTGGAACGTGGAAGGTGACATCCCAGCATCGCATACCAGACGGGGAAATAGTACCCTCTCAATCCTAGATTATATGATCAGCAGCATGGAGTCGTTTGAGTCCGCTTCACATCTCCGCATCTACTTCACTGAAGAGAGTGACCACGCAATCCTGCTATTACAAACGCAATGGAAGCTAAGCACCTGCTCTCCTAGTCAAATCATGTATAAACATAGCACAGTGGAGGCAAAAACAAACCAAAGGAGGCTCTACTGGAATTCATCTATGTTAGATAAAATAACTACCTTAATCGATACAAATCTTCTAACCATAGAATTCTCCGCTGATGTAATAACAAACTTTGAATCAATTAATCGAGAACTTAAAGCAAGTCTTTCAAAATAAATTGCAACAAGTCGCACCAGTAACGAATAAAAATAAAAATAAAACCTCAAATTCTGCAACTGCAAAAAGACTAAATAAACTTATTAGAGCACAATATGTGGACCGCTCAATCACAAGACAGGCAGAAATTAACAAACTGAAAAATCAACTCAAGCGAGAAAAGCGTCGCTTAAAAAGAATAACGCAGGACAAAAACTGGGTCGATCTACAAATTGCGGCAAAACAGCGCAACCAACGATTATACTGGTCATTAATCGCAAAGGAAACTGGAACAAAAAAGGCCCTGCACCCCATCCCAGTCCCGCCTCAAGAATGGGAAACCTACCCGACAGCTTTGTACAGAGCAAACACGAGTAATGAAGAGGCTGTAAACACTGGGAATAACAGCAAAGGAAACAACGTTCCGATCGGAACCGTCTCCCCGTTCTCAATAGAAATGCACATCCGAAAGGCGAGATCTATAGCAGCCTCCGGCCCAGACCAAATACCAATCAAGGTCCTACAGGCAGATCCCAAGGGTTGGAGTAAGATGCTCTCTCCCCTTTTTAACTTCATCTTTAAAACAGGATCAGTGCCAAAATCCTGGAAGGGGAGCATCATAATACCGATTTTTAAAAATGGGTCAAGACATCAGGCTGGCAACTATCGCCAAATAGCATTACTAGATGCCACGGGGAAAATCTTCGCCGCCGAAGTGTTGGACCAACTTAAAAATTGGGCATTTTTTCAAGATCTAATCCCCTTATATCAGGCCGGCTTCAGGCCTAACCATTCGGTTATCGATAACATTGCGATATTACAAACAATCCTCGACAAATACGTTGTAGGAAAATCCCAACCGGTATACGCAGCATTCATCGATTTTTCTACCGCATTTGATCGAGTAGACAGACCATCACTCTGGAAAAAACTGAGCAAGTTAAGAATCCCTGAGCAATTATTACAAATTATAATTACACTGCATTCGCACACGTGGTGTCAAGTGCAAATGGGGAGCGAAAAGGGCCTGACCAACATAATTCCAACAGCAAATGGTCTCAAGCAGGGGTGTCTCTTAGCCCCTTTGTTATTCTCACTATATCTTAGTGATTTGCCTCAGCACTTGCAACAAGCGTCATGTCTGCCTCCAAAGATCGCAGCCCATAACGTTCACGCCCTCTTATATGCAGACGATATCGTAATGTTAGATCTTACGCCCTTTGGCCTGCAAAGTCTTCTAGACACTCTGAACAAATACAGTCAGGAAAATTTCTTAATCCCGAATCTCACCAAGACAAAAATAGTCTTCTCAGGAAGAAAAAGGAGCACCAAATTCTGTTGGAGACTCGGCGCTGGAACAATAGAAGAGACAGAGGAATACACATACCTGGGCAGGATCTTCACTAAGACATTAAAAAACAATTTACAGGTTAATAACCTGACTAGGAAATCTGAGGTGCATGCCGGAGCCCTTCAAAGACTATACGCGGCCTCAGGCAACAGACATTTTTCATCCCTTCTCAAAGTATATAGTACAAAGATACCTCCAGTTTTATCATTTGCTTTGGAATATATTCCAATAAAACAGTGGTCATTCTTGGACCAAAAAGAAAGGAAGTTATTGAGGAAAATGCTGAAGGTATCACACTCCACCCCGGTGCAAGCTCTTCGCTTTGAATTCTCTATCACGAGCTCCTACTCAAGAGCTATCGCAAACGTCATCAGGTGGGCATATAACCTGCTGCACGCAAAGGCTGGATCTCTCCGCTCACTACTTAAAACAGAGACCTTTGACTGTGACGCTTCGAAACATGTATTCTTCAGCAACACGTCTACTGCATTTAAACTAGCTGAGATCAATGTTAACCTGTTGCTCACGTGGACTCCGTCACAACTGAAACTCTTTTTAAAATGTTTCACCCCCAGACTCAGTTATGATCTTGATTTTTCACACTGTGCCAAATTGACTCTGTACAAAAGTTTCACGGAAACAATCGCACCTAAGCAAGTGCAACAATACATACACTTCAATCTCTCGCACGGAGCTAGGAGAACAATCATCCTGTTACGGCTCGGCATTTTACCAGTGCTAACCACAACATCAAGATGGCACCCAAATGGATCTTCATTATGTAACCTCTGCCACGGAGGGGAGCAGGATGTAGAACATCTTTTATTTATATGTCCTAACCCAAAAGTAGTGGCAGCTAGGACAAAACACCTGTATCCTATATACATTAACTGCGTGATCACCACCGTAAAGGACTTGATCACAGTATGCAAATTTCCTCCTAATGAAATAGTTTGTTATAAGTTTTATACATTTTTAAAACCTTTTTTAGCTTTGTATTAATATGAAATTCTAAAAGTATATGTAACTGAATTTTATCGTATAAAATTTGTGGTCCTCAGTAGAGTACCAAAACAAATAAAATAAACTTAAACTTGAACTTGTATAATTGACGTTGTGTGACTTTGATGAATGAGTCTTTGAAAATAATTTGTTTAGGTTGTTTATTTTTGTATTGTCTGCACAGTCCTTTCAACACCCCAATGTACATATTCACTATTTTTCTTCAATTATTGGATTTGTCTCCCTCTATTTACCGCAATTTATAAAAACCAGTAGGATCACTTTAGTTTGTGATATATTAATGTTGGATGTCTAAAAGTAAAAGAAATAACAAAAAATCTTTAAAAAAAAAAAATATTTTAGATACATTTCAGGACTGAAAGAGTGGTCTATTAAGTTGAGAACGAGGTGCTCAGCTTTTTTGTTCTTTGAGAAAATATTTGAGCAGTATTGGCATTTGTTTCGTTGTACACGATCTGGTGTAGCAGCTGCACCCTGATGGAGGGCAGGGTTCTGAATCAAAAATTGCTCATACCAGTGCCCGGAATGCCCTCACCAGCTGCTGTCAAACTGGCAGGAAAGTCTAAGTAATAGGCTCTAGTGATTGTCACAAGTAGTGGGTTGGGGTTGGTAGCGTGCAGAACCAAACAAACTACACTGAGAAAGCCATGCGCTTCACGACCACCGTAGATGGCCTGGCAGTTCCCTTACATTCCAGTAACATCCTGCTCCTTAACCCTAAACAACTCTTAAAAGCTGACGGATCCTATCTGGGGCGCCCGCCTGCCAAGAAATTCTCATGGCTTCTAGAGCAGACAGGTCATTTGTTATGGGGATAGCGCTGTAGGGGCAGTCGAGGCTCGGATAATGTAAACCCACACCCCCAGACTCCAACAGCGAATGCACCTCATAGCAAAATTACCACAACA
The DNA here is from genome assembly GCF_964263255.1 of Lissotriton vulgaris. NCBI lineage: Eukaryota > Metazoa > Chordata > Amphibia > Caudata > Salamandridae > Lissotriton > Lissotriton vulgaris. The sequence goes on from NC_141687.1 coordinate 1,225,459,434, forward strand.
CGATACACATTAAAAAGTGGACCTTTCCGAGAGAGATGCTGTTATGGCTGGGTTTTCTGTTTAGATGGGATCAGCCCCCAGGGGCCCCTATGACCCAGCCAAAACGTACTCACCTTCCCTCCTCAGATCGTATTCACAATGGATAGATTTACGGATATATATACAGGTCGCACCTAAGGATGGGGCATGATAATATACATATATAGGAATTTTCTACAATATCTTATTCACATCAGTTGGTCTCGCGGCCACCCTGACCCAGACCGGTCTACCCTAGGGCAGATATTGCGCACAATCCGGTGCGCCTACACATGGGCCTGCAGAACCCTATGCTCCCGTTTCCAAACGCTCAACAATCCTGTCGAACTCCACGTCAGTATCCCCCCTGGCGCTCTCACTTATTCAAGCCACAATCCTGTGGGTATCAGCACTGGTAGTCCTCCCCAGTGTTCTCACTAACGCCGCATATCAACGACGACCACATTCCTATGAACAATTATCAGGATAATATCTCAGTTACCTACTCGGAATAAAACTATAATAATAACTTTAAACACGGTTCCAAATTGTATGGTGTACTTTCTGTTCTTGGCATCAAAGGTCCACTCACTCCCTCTTTGTTCGATCACTATCTACCTGATCGGGATTACACATCCGTTCACATAAACAACTTTCGACTGAAAGATGCATTTACCGAGATTGAACAGGAACACAAGGCACACAATAATTCCATAAGAATTAGGGTATTTATTAACAATAGACACAAATCACATTACTATGCAACATAACTTCTGCAAAGAAAAGGTAAAGATTAGAGCTGGTCGGACGTCACCTGATTAATATGAAGTTTGGACTCGGCAGTCATCTAGGTTCCCTTCTCGTCTCTGTGTCCTGGCTCGCCTCGCAGTCACCCTCAGCCGTCACAAGTACACGTCTGCACCGCTAGGCTCAACCTAGTCTGCTTCCCCTCAGGACCTCGGAACCTTGCTGATTATTAGCTACCGTCTCTCTCTCTCTCTGTATTAGTGCGCTCCGCGCTGCTTCTCGTTCAGTCTATCTCAGAGAGTTTCGGTCTTAAATCTTTCTCCGACTTCAAAGATGGCGACTTGTCCACCATGAACATGAATAATGGCAGAGATGCTAACGGCTAGATGCCGCCTACGGACTAACTCACAAACTGACTAACACCTTCGCTAATATCAAAGCCCGTTCCTTCATGGAAAGTTACGGCCAGTAACCTGCCGCCCACCAAATTCTTGTACCTCCCCGTACCAAGGACACTTTCCCAGCCGGCCGGCCTGAAGTTGTGTCTTCGGAGTGGAGAAAAATACATTCCTTCGATAAGGGTCAGCCTGAACCGGTTCTCTCCAAGCGAACAACAGCTTGAAACTAAAACATTACTCTTCACCTAGAAAGCCTTCTCGAGCTACTGGGCAGAAAGCAAAATGGAGTCTGTCTCGTTTAAGGCCTACGGAGCCCATAATATGCATAGCTCCATGAAAAGTAGCCTAGCATGTTAGCAAATGAGCAAATCATGACTAATACTTATATATCTATCCCCTATCTTAAGTTCATAAGCCTTACTCTAAGGAAAATGGTACGAAAATGCCCTAATATATGTAAGACAGGGTCCCTGTCTATCGGCCTACTCCCTATGCTATGGGGGTGATAGGCTGGAGTCACTTTCCATCATTCTCCTTCTCCAAAGAGCTAGCAAGAAGACAGCCATAACATTACACCCCTTGACTCCAGTCTATTAACCACAAACTAAATGGAGCTAACGTCAGTAGACGAATAATATGAAACAAAATTAACTGATCTACGACCCTTACTAAGTCTAAAGAATTGCAGCAAGGAAGGGATACACTGAATAAAGCAACAAATAGCTATCAGGATACAAATAGCAACAATAACCCCCCTAAAATCTGTCGTAGGGAATGCATGTCAGGGAGCCAATTAAAAAGCCAGTCAAAGAAACCCTGATCTATATGTTGTCTAATTTCTGCAGTCAAGTCGTGGAGTTTGTCAATATGGGATTGGATAGCTTTAGAATGGTCAGACAAATTAAAACAGTATAGACCTTCAAAATCGGAACAATCATGACCATGTTTCAACAATAAGTAATCGATAGCCGCACGGTTTTGCAAAATAGCTCTACGTTCACCTTGGGAATCTAATAATAAGTCTGATAAAACAGTAGACGTTTGGTTAATTGACTTTACCATCCAGCAGGCCATTTTGCTGATTGTTTTGGCATTATAAACGGCCAATGCTGGCACACCAATAATAGAAAAAGCTAAACCAAGATATTCTGATCGGGAATAGAGATGAACAGAGGAATCACAATCTTCATGTAATGACATTGAATCTCGGACCATACGGGAATGTGAAGAAGGATGTGAGGAAAACATTAGCAAACTCAATCTAGTGATGGCACATGGACCACCAGAAATATTCGCAGGAATATAGGGCCAAGATGAATTCCCACAAGAAAAGAGCCATCCAGCAGGCAATAACATTGGACGATAATGGCTAGTGGCTACTACTAAACGTCTACAGGTCATATTATTCTTAACTGAAAGACATGAATCCGGAAGTCTCTTTGAACATAACAAGCGTTGATGAAATGAAAAGGCAGTAGCGGCTTGGAGCTTCAGCCGCAGGCACTCGGTAATAGCTTTAGGGTTGCAGGTCATCATGAAACAAAGATCTCCAGGGGTAATATTAAAAGTAGTAATTCTGGAATTAACAGAGACATCAAGGTCTGGAATAAGAGTACATGAGGGGCAGAATTCATGTGCTGCAAAGTCACCCAGAATAACATTAGGTCGGGCATTAGAAAAATTAAAAAATATGGTGGAGTGTCTCAGTGGATGCAGGGACAGCTACCAGACAGGTCGCTAAAATGTCAGTAACGCTCTTCATTGGGGTAAGACAGAAATGCGGAGAGTTGGTCACCCGCTTCGCGAGCGTGATCCAAAAATTCGAAGACGTCTGCCACGCAGACCGCGGGGCTCTTATTATCACATCAACCGGCGTCGGTGGATCCTCTCCTCTCCCGGCGTAGCAAGCCAAAAGGAGTCCAGCGCCGACACATCCTGCAGCAGCAATCCAAAGAATGATCTGGAAGAATACAAACACAGGCCTTAATCATTCTCGTAAATAACATTTATCAGCTGGGACAGCTTCCCAGCCATCTTTCCCTGGCTTCATCACCAAAACGGTGTTGTCATGACCGGTCGCAATAATATCAGCCTGTTCAGGAGGATTTTTAGGCGATTGCACCCATATTTTAGCTCCAGGAAGATCAGACGATCCGAAGCCTTTTTGTCCTCGCACAGTTAGCAACGTTGGGGCAGAGCCTTTTTTGATCTCACCACTGAAGACAGGCATAATCAGTAACTGAGCAACACGGTCAGACTTTTTGATAAACAAATCCGTCTCACTGCTATTAAGCAGGAGAACCTTAATCTCTCCCTGATAATCACTGTCAATCACTCCTCCGAGTACTTGTACACCTTTCAGGGCCAGGCCAGATCTAGGGGCAATTAATCCAAAACTACCGGCAGGTATAGAGACTCCAATGCCAGTTTCAACAATGATTCGATCTTTTCCTGGAAAATGTGCATCATTTAATGCATGCAGGTCTAGGCCTGCGGAACCTGGGGTTGCTCTACATGGAGCCAAAGCACCGGGGGTAATTTCCCAATATATTATAGTGTGTGACATAGAATTAGGTTTTGCATCAACATGTGGAGGAAACAAACGCATCAAAGGAGATTCAGCATGTAACAAAGGACGATTGTTTAAAATCAACAAAGCTTGAAGTAGAACATCTCTCCACTGGCTGTAACGGTCATCAGTCAACTTGCGCAACTGTTCTTTCAACAAGCCATTCATTCTCTCAATCAGTCCTGAAGCTTGTGGATAATATGGAATATGAAACACCCAATCAATGTTATTTTCCGTACAGAATTCCTGCACCAATCTTCCACGAAAGTGGGATGCGTTATCTGATTGAATTTGGAATGGGACACCATAGTACAGAATAATCAGCTCCAGGGTTTTAATCGTATTCACTTGGGTAGCATTCTTACAAGGGAAAGCGACCAAAAGGCCACTATAAGTATCAACCACTGTGCAAATATATTGACAATTTCTGCACATAGGGAGCGGACCAATGTAATCAATCTGCCAAATTTGGGCGGGCAATTTACCTCGATGTAAGTGTCCTCGAACAATCTGAGGCACCTCTTTTTTCCTAGAATGCTGGCAAATGGGACAATGTAGAATGACATCTTTAATCAAAGAAAAGGGAATATGAATTCCTCTACCGGCAGCCCACCTGCTAGTGGCTTTCTCTCCAAAATGTCCTGCTTTCTGATGGGCCCACTTCGCCAATCCCGCCAAATCAGAATCTTGCATGTCAACCACTGCCTCAGAAATTTTAGACTGTTCATCTGCAATATTATGAAAAAATTTGTCAAGGGAGTCAATTGGAGTATGAGCATCCACGTGAAAGATTGTTACAGTACTCTGCGGGAGCAATTCCCAAATTTCTTGCCATAGTTCTTTCCCCCATAATTCTTTGGAATGCAATTCCCACTTATGAGAATGCCATGTTGGTAACCATACCGCCAGTCCATTCGCAGTGGACCAGGAATCAGTGAAAATATGACATGTGCCTGGTAGCTCCTGTTTCAAAACTTGGTAAACTGCATAGAGTTCAGCATATTGACTACTCTTACCGTCTCCAGTTGTGCATAACAATTTCTTTGTAACCGGGTTAAAAGAGACAGCTTTCCAATGTCGTTTGTCACCAATGAACTTCGCAGAACCATCCGTAAACCACACATGTTTTCTATCCTCCGCGGACAGATCATCAAATGATTTACCCCACTGCACGGGTGACTCCTGCACCACGGGAACCGAACATTCACTTTCCACCTCATTGGAGGGCGCCTGCGCCACTCGCTCGTGTAAAACTGCCACACCTTTCGGACCCACACGTGCCCTGTCCTGAATGTACCATTTCCATTTAATCACACTAGCCTCCTGAGCATGTCCAATTCGATGGGACTTTGGTGAACTCGAAACCCACTGCATAATGGGAATTTCAGGTCTCAAAATCACAGCATGGCCTAGGGTCAATTGCTCGGTATCCACCAGAGCCCAATAACAAGCAAGCAACTGTTTTTCAAAAGGTGAGTAGCGCTCACCAGCTTCTGGTAACTTTTTGGTCCAAAAACCCAATGGCACTTTTTGTCCGCCCTGCTTTTGCCACAAACTCCAATTAGCATACAAGCCTTCCACGGACACATTCAAATCCACATCACCTTCATTCACGGGCCATAAATCCAAAGCATACTGAATAGCTTCTTTAGCCAAATTAAAAGCAGTCTGTTGGGGCACACCCCATTCAAACGCATTCTTTTTACGAGTGACTCGATACAGTGGAGCTAAAATTTGACTCAAATGGGGAATATGCTGACGCCAAAATCCAAACAAACCAATAAAACATTGAGCCTCTTTCCTGTTTCTGGGAACAGCAAAATCAAGTATTTTTCGTTTAACCTGTGGAATCACCTCTCTGTGACCCTCATGCCAATTAATTCCTAAAAATTTCACAGCTTGGGATGGGGTTTGTAATTTGTCAGGATTAATTTCCCAACCTTTCGCTCGCAAACAGTCAATGATCTGATCTAAATGGGACTGCACCTGATCTTGCGTTTCACCTTGGATCAAAATGTCGTCAATATAATGACAAACCTGAACTTGTGGATTCGTGGGTACTTCAGACAAATGTTCAGCCACCAGCCGGTGACAGATCGTAGGACTATGGACATAGCCTTGAGGAAGACTCCGGAACGTCATTTGACGTCCATTCCAAGTAAAACTGAATTGTTCCTGACATTCGGGGGCAATCGGAATTGAAAAGAATGCATTAGCAATATCAATGGAAGCATACCATGTACCTGGATGTTTTTGAATTCTCTCAATCAGTGTGACAATGTCAGGCACTGCAACAGTCAATTTGGGCGTATGTTTATTCAATTCTCGATAATCAACAGTCATGCGCCAAGAGTTGTCACTTTTGCGCACGGGCCAAACGGGATTATTCCAAGCAGATGTGACCGGAGTAATGACTCCTGCATCAACCAAATCCTGAATCGTAGCGGTAATTTCATCATGACCACCTGGGATGCGATATTGCTTTTGAGAAATTACTTTTGTTGCCAAAGGTATTTTAATAGGTGGCATGCGTAAACGGCCAACCCGTACGGGTCTGGTCGAAATGTACTGTCGTATACCAAATTGATAGTATCCATCATCCAAATACAAAGTCATACCTTTCAAAATGTCAATTCCAATGATGTATTCCAAAAGTGGCACAACTAACACAGAGTATTCTCTACGAGGGATTCTACCAATTTTAATTTCGAGTACAGTCTGAACCGCGGGTGTTTCTTTACCACCCAGACCAGTAATCGTAAAGGACTGTCCATGAAACTTTCTCGATTTACCATGAATTAGAGTGGCCTCCGCCCCAGTATCAACTAACGCTCGGGCCCTTTGGATATTACGATGTTTCCAAAAAATCTCAATATCTACATAGGGTCTGTAATCTCTGTGGGCCCACTTGCGTACCGGAGCTTGACCTATTTCCTAGTCATTTTTCCTGCGTTCTGTCAACCAAGATAAATCAGGGTAAATGCTTTCGGCTTTCTTTGGTATTAGAATGTCTTGTTCATATCCGTCTCCAGTACGAAACGGATTAGTGTCATGTTCAAAAAGATGTGAATTACGGTCAGAGAGTCTGTTACGACCCTCCCTCCTTCGTACGTCAGGGGAATAACTCCTTGCATCTCGTCGGCTGTCGGAAACACGATCATCACTTCCTCTTTCACGATCATCCTCTCTCCCCCTCCCATCATTACGACGAGGGGATCCATCACGTTCATAGCGCCGATCACCACGGCGATCAGAATTCACACATCGTCTCTCATCACCACTGTCATCCGAACCACGATCATACTCATTCTTTCGCACACGACGGGCACCCTCCTTTCGATCCAGACCACGCTTACGAAACATATCCCATAAGCGATTATTAGGTTCACCATCAATGTCTTCCTTTTTGACACCATCAGCAATGAGAGCAAGGAACATGTCACGTCTAGAGAATTTGTAATCACCACCAGTACGACCCTCAGGCCGAGATTGTCTTTCAGGTTTAAACCATTCACCCAGCTCACCAAGCTGACGAACAGATTCAAGCACAACAGACAAAGGGTTGCCAGTTTGGTTAATCAACAATGTCATCATGACCTGCTTGTAAGCAACAGGAGCAGAACGTATAATGCGATTACGCACAGAAGATGTTAAAAGACCATCCAAAAGTTTATCAGCAGTACTAAGAAAGATAGCCGTTTTCATGACCTCCTCTTTTAAACGTTGCGACGCATCGCGCAGAGTGTACCACGGTTTCTCATCAGTAGGCCAATCAGATTCTGTTGGATATTTATGATTACAGCCATCGGACGCAAGCTGGAGCAAAGAGATTTGACCAGCACCATTATAATTCCGAAAATGATCCTGAATCGTAGAATCAGAACTCAAAGAGCAAAATCGTAAGCAATCAACAGCATCGAGCATAATACCGGCAGCGCCAAGCTCATAAAGACGCACCATCCAGGTAAGCAAGGCCTCACCAGGCCGTTGTCGAAATCGTTGCAGAATGTCACTAACCTCCTGCTGAGTAAAATCTTCAATACAATCAAGAGCTATACCACCCGGATTACCAGGGGCCTGTTGTAATTTCCGTCGAAAAATCGGGTGAGCAGAAACTGCGGGAAGAGCTTCCGAGGAAGCCCGCATCTGAGATTTAACAGCACAATCAGGGCAAGCTACGTCATCCACACGGGAAGAACGAGCACGGTCACAATCGGGAGTTGAATCAATGCATGAAGCAGATTTACAATCACGTCCGGAGCGAGAAGATTCGGGCTTGTCACCCTCCTCTGCCGAGGAGTCAGAAGTATGAGAATCCCAGATATTACCGTCCCACTCATCGGGGTTCCAATCCATTCCAGCTTTCGCTACAACCATACGCACTTTACGTGTAGATACACGACCACGACGATGTTTATACTTATATCGTGCAATACGGACCGCAGCTCTTTCAGCAATGGTCTGATATGTCTCAAGTTTGTCGGCAAGCAATTTATTTTGACAACGCAACAGAGTATGTGCATTTTGTAATTCAATACACTGTCCTTCCATATCTTTAAACTGCTTCTGTAGCCGAACAAACTTCTCATGCAATATTCTGTACGCATTAAGAACAATCCACCCTCTGCGTCCTAAAATAGGAAGCTCATCACCCTTCACTACTGGCGCTTTCTGTAGGCACGATACCACATCGGCAGGCTCCGCCTGCTCCAAACATGAAGACCAATTTTCACTCAAACCAGTAGAATCAGCCCACTCACGTGCCAAGGCCTCGTAAGGGGTACATTCCCAGCCGGGAATCTGAATCGGTTATTTGAAAACCGACGATGATTTTTTCGCAAACATAATGATACACAAAAAAGTATATACACAATTATAAACAAAATTTTATACGTACAAGCCGAGCGCAAACCAACAAAATTAAAACAACACAATGCACACAGGCTTCGTAAACAGTTCGTGACGCCAGATGTTATGGCTGGGTTTTCTGTTTAGATGGGATCAGCCCCCAGGGGCCCCTATGACCCAGCCAAAACGTACTCACCTTCCCTCCTCAGATCGTATTCACAATGGATAGATTTACGGATATATATACAGGTCGCACCTAAGGATGGGGCATGATAATATACATATATAGGAATTTTCTACAATATCTTATTCACATCAGTTGGTCTCGCGCCACCCTGACCCAGACCGGTCTACCCTAGGGCAGATATTGCGCACAATCCGGTGCGACTACACATGGGCCTGCAGAACCCTATGCTCCCGTTTCCAAACGCTCAACAATCCTGTCGAACTCCACGTCAGTATCCCCCCTGGCGCTCTCACTTATTCAAGCCACAATCCTGTGGGTATCAGCACTGGTAGTCCTCCCCAGTGTTCTCACTAACGCCGCATATCAACGACGACCACATTCCTATGAACAATTATCAGGATAATATCTCAGTTACCTACTCGGAATAAAACTATAATAATAACTTTAAACACGGTTCCAAATTGTATGGTGTACTTTCTGTTCTTGGCATCAAAGGTCCACTCACTCCCTCTTTGTTCGATCACTATCTACCTGATCGGGATTACACATCCGTTCACATAAACAACTTTCGACTGAAAGATGCATTTACCGAGATTGAACAGGAACACAAGGCACACGATAATTCCATAAGAATTAGGGTATTTATTAACAATAGACACAAATCACATTACTATGCAACATAACTTCTGCAAAGAAAAGGTAAAGATTAGAGCTGGTCGGACGTCACCTGATTAATATGAAGTTTGGACTCGGCAGTCATCTAGGTTCCCTTCTCGTCTCTGTGTCCTGGCTCGCCTCGCAGTCACCCTCAGCCGTCACAAGTACACGTCTGCACCGCTAGGCTCAACCTCGTCTGCTTCCCCTCAGGACCTCGGAACCTTGCTGATTATTAGCTACCGTCTCTCTCTCTCTCTGTATTAGTGCGCTCCGCGCTGCTTCTCGTTCAGTCTATCTCAGAGAGTTTCGGTCTTAAATCTTTCTCCGACTTCAAAGATGGCGACTTGTCCACCATGAACATGAATAATGGCAGAGATGCTAACGGCTAGATGCCGCCTACGGACTAACTCACAAACTGACTAACACCTTCGCTAATATCAAAGCCCGTTCCTTCATGGAAAGTTACGGCCAGTAACCTGCCGCCCACCAAATTCTTGTATCTCCCCGTACCAAGGACACTTTCCCAGCCGGCCGGCCTGAAGTTGTGTCTTCGGAGTGGAGAAAAATACATTCCTTCGATAAGGGTCAGCCTGAACCGGTTCTCTCCAAGCGAACAACAGCTTGAAACTAAAACATTACTCTTCACCTAGAAAGCCTTCTCGAGCTACTGGGCAGAAAGCAAAATGGAGTCTGTCTCGTTTAAGGCCTACGGAGCCCATAATATGCATAGCTCCATGAAAAGTAGCCTAGCATGTTAGCAAATGAGCAAATCATGACTAATACTTATATATCTATCCCCTATCTTAAGTTCATAAGCCTTACTCTAAGGAAAATGGTACGAAAATGCCCTAATATATGTAAGACAGGGTCCCTGTCTATCGGCCTACTCCCTATGCTATGGGGGTGATAGGCTGGAGTCACTCTCCATCATTCTCCTTCTCCAAAGAGCTAGCAAGAAGACAGCCATAACAGATGCCCAGGAGTGTCAAGAGCGCCACCTGAGCGGGTGTCGGGTACGGCGTCCACGAGAGAGTGCTAACCTCAGAGCCGGCCTGGCAGCGGCCTCCTGGCTCGGTGACCAGCAGGAAGGGCATGCTCTTTCTTTCGGCGCTGCGAGGCAAGACCTCCCTGAAGCTCGGCACAGTAGTATCCGAGCAGGAAGGTTCCCAGCACGACGAGCCTTACAGGCGGACAGGGGCAGAGTGGCTCAGCCGGAGCCCGGCATCCACAGCTGCGCCCCCGTTACTGCCTGGTGCTCCCTCATTGGTGCCTGGTGCGCAGCGCGCCCTGCCAGCTCAAGCTCAGCAGTGAGCGGCCTCCCAGAGGCGAACGAGCGTTCCATCGCAGGGTCCTCTTACCGGGCCCCGCCAAACAATGCTGCAGTGAACAACACAAACACTGCTAAATGCACACAGCGATGACCGCTGCCACCAGCCCGAACCACCACGTTTAAAGGAGTAAACTAGTACCCGCTCCAAAATACGCTGGTTTATCCATCCAACTGCCCTCATGCGAGGCTGTCAGCTGACCACGGAGTTATCCCTGCACACGACCACTGAGAAAGTGGTCCACAGAGCAGCGCACGCTGAAGGTTACAGGAAAACCAAGCCTGGGGCGAGCACTCAGTCCCCAACTAGCGGAATGACACCAGCGAACATACCCGTAGTATTGCAGTGTTCCTGCCCCTAGTTAAGTAGATGAACAGTAATGAATAGAGCAAAATGGGGCAATTGTCCCACTATGTAGGAAACTGCCACAAAACAGGGGCACAAGTGCAGCTCCTACCTCAGCGCCGAGAGGCCAAGCCAGCTGTGCGGAAAGGACGGCCGGCGGCGATCACAAGCACCCACCCTATCTGGGAAAGTGGCCGCGCTGCCCCCATGCCAGGTGTAGGGGGTGAGCGAGCGCCCCTCGCCCGGCCTCAACCGTACACAGGTGGACGCTAGAAAGAACGGAGGTGGGGAGAGGCAAAGGGCTCCAGGAGGAAAGAGGAAGCAAACCCGACCCAGACAGGAAAACAATGGCACACTAAGAGTGAGTAGTAGCTCTTGCTCCCACTGGTCAAAACACGGAAGAGCTTGTCAAGTAAAATAGCGCTGCGCCAGCCACAAAAGAGCTGAAACCAGAGGGTCACAAGAGTACGGCCAGGCGGCTCACACAAGCACCCGAGGGCGCCTCACCTCCTCCTCAACGCTGCTCAGGTGCTCCCCGGTCCTGCTTGTGGCTGCTCATGGTGCAGAGGTCGACGGCCGCTCCCTCCAGAGAGCCTACTGTGTTCAGGTGCTTTTTTAGTTTTGTGCGGTGGTCTCCCCACCCCTCGAGGCAGCAGATGTAGAACTAGTGTCAGTTTCATGTTGAGAGGGGAGATGTGTGCCGGATGATTGTGCGGTGCAGGAGAATTAGTGTGCCGTGAGTGTTGCTCCAAGAGGTGGCTTGTTTCGTGGGGAGGGGGGGAAAGAAAAAGTTAAGTGTGTGCTTTTAGTGTGTCCTTTTGTCTCTAAGCCCCGTCCTTTTCAGACTGGGCGCCCCAACTTCCTGCTGGGGTAAAAGGTTCCTTATCTTCTTTATGGGGCCATCTGGACCCATAAAGAAGATAAGAAACCTTTTACTTCAGCAGTAAGTCAAGGAACCCAATCTTAAAAGGACGGGGCTTAAAGAGAAAGAAGAACTTCACTAGGACCTCTTCTCCAATGGCTGGCCATCGTTTAGGAGGCCAGCCAATGGAGAAGAGGGGCGGGGCTTAACCCTCGCTAGTGAAGTTCACTCGGAGACATAAAATCTTGCGAGCTCAATTGCGCATGTGCGCAGTACGCCACGCGAGACCTAAAAAATATAACATGGTCACAAGCCTAGCTGGACCAAGGATAAGACTCTTAAGCAGTGTCAGGAGGGGCTGCGGACAGGCAGAGGAGTCACAAGTAATTGGAACAAGTACCTTCGTGGAATTCTGACGTTAAGTTCAAGAAAGGGTTGCATAGCTTGGGGAACAGGACACCTTGATTTGCTAAAGAGGGTTATTCGTTCCATCCCTAGTGTATACCACATTCAATGTAACCATCCATGATATTTTGGAATATGCCCTGTGCCCCACTGCAACAGGATATTTTGCAGGGCAGCACCCAATGCCAGACCAATCTGTCTGCCTTGGCGGGATTTAAGTGGAAAAGTGAGTGCATTCGGAAGACCCCAGGAGGATGTAAGCAGGGAATGGGGTAGTTTAGTGTAAAAATAGGTGTTGATGTCGCTAAGAAGCTATGCCAAATAAGAGGATAACTTCGGGCATTCCCATAAAAAATGTCGCAAAGTGCCTAGGGACCCGCATTGGCGCTAGAACTCAGGTGATCTGGACGGTTTATATTTATGTAATCGGGTGAATGTGAGGTAGAAGCACGTGACAATCTTTGTAACCGTTTCGATGCCAGACACGTTGTGGGCAGTGTGTCTTATGAAGTAATAATATCTTTTACGATGTTAACTCCCTCACTATCTCGGACTCCCAGCATTTCTGGCCAGTGGGTTCTAGTAGTAAAGCTGCAGGGCTCGTGAAGCGATACAAGTGCGTAACAAGACGTGTGTTGGAAAACCGAGAGAAACCAGAGTTCGAAGGGGGTGAGCAGATGTTGTGCCCCCTGAGCAAATGGATGGATGAGCCACCCAGTGGTGGATTTGGAAATAGCGCCATCGCTAAATGCTGGCAGCGGATGTTCTGCAAGTATGGACTCAAAAGGTAATGGGCCCTCCATGTCAAATATGTGGCCTATGGATCTACAACCTGCCCGGTTCCACTGGTAGAACGTGGGATCAGTAAAAAGCTGTGGTGAAGTCAGGGTTCCAAACTATAGGCGTCAGTGGGGAACGAAAGATGTAAGACCCTCTCGCTTCCCCAGTCTGTCCCAGACAGCCAACCAGGATTTAGTAATAGGAGAAAGATAGAAGCTTTTAGGTCGAGCGTGCTTAGGGAGAAAGGGAATTCTCCACAGATGCTATCCTGCCAGGGCCCCATCCATGAAAAGCCAGTGCTTTTTGGACTCACTGTGAGACCATTCCGTAAAGACCTGAAAATTAGGTAGCCTGGTAGTAACAAAATTGGTTTGGAAGCCCTAGATCGCCCTTAAGAGGAGGTCTATAACTAAGATCCCTGCGAGGGCGAGGTAGTTTGTCGTCTGCATAAAGGCTAATGGTGTGGCGTTCCTCTACAAACAGAATCCGTTGTATCTTGGGGTCAGTTTGAAGCCTATGTGGCATGGGCTTCAGATAGAGAGCAAACTGCAGGGGAGACAAAGGGCACCCCTGCTGAGTACCCCTGCCAATGAGAAGTGGGGAGGAAGAGTGGCTATTGACCTGAACCACTGTTGTGGGTCAGTTAGAACTGCTGAGGATCCACCCCTTGAAGTGTTCCCTGAAATCAAAGTGCTTGAGAGTGGCTGCGAGATCTGGTCAATGGACCCTGTCAAACACCTTCTCGGTATCTATGGCCAGTAGCATCCGCTCCTGGTCATATTGTTGGGCTTTATCAATAAGGTGGAGGATCCGTCTCCTATTGTCGCTGCATTGCCGTTGTGGTATTGTAGTGTTTTTATCTAGGAACCTGAATAAATATTACCATTTTATGCCCTTACACGGCTATAATCAATAAATACCCCTATAATGGCAAAAGGAACAGATCCATATTTCAGTAAATCGCCCTTGCAGCCCAAGGCATGGCAAAAGCTACTTCCTTAGATTCCTAGAAAGCACAACGAGTTTTCAAAACACCAAACCTCCAGCAACCTGGGAAATCCCCGCTTGCTTTGTTTTGATTTGTAAAAGAACTCCTGCGAGCACTGTAAGAACGGCCAGTTCTTAGTGACATCTTTATTGACGTCTTATGTCCAAACCTTACGTCAAACTCGGCACCTTTCAGGTATAAATATACCAACGCTGCCTTAAGCAATCACACGGTTGTGGTTCTGGAGCAGAGCAGCTAATCTACTTGCCGAGAGCCCAGCAGACGCAGAGAGCCCACGGACGCTGCCCCTCCTCTTTGACGCGCTGAGAAAGACGCGGTCTTTTCTCCTGCCGAGAAAATCCAGCTCCGGCGTTTCCAGCCTAACCTTGCGGGTGACTGGGATATCGAGTCCTGAGAGAGAGATACCAGACCTCCTACATTCTATTCCCAAGGTACAGTGCTGACTAAACCCTTAGAGAGAATTCTTGAGTCAGATTCTTGGCAAAACTTACTTAACTCAAACTGCTACTTACTTGCTCCTTCCCGCGTATTAGGCTTAGGTCCGGTACACCGGGGTAGGCGTATTTTAGAAGCACCAGTTGAGCATGTTAGCCTATGTATATATGTATATATATTTTATCCATTTTAAAGTGTCTTATGGCTAAGAAACCATATCAATGCTTTTACAGTATTATTTCATAATACTCCTTTTACTGTACGTACTTTACTTTACATTAAGTACTGCAATTGTGGCAATTCATTTCTCCTGCATGAGAAGGAAGACTGCTCAATAAATAATACCTTTTATTGAAAACGCCCGTCTCTCTATTCTCTGCACTCTGTTGAAACTAAGTATGCACATCTGACTGAGTGAAATAAATGTCTATTGTTTCACACGACTCTAGAGATTGACTCTTATTCTGAGGGATCAAAGTTGTCATGTTTATGCAGTTGTCGGAAGCTGAATCCCTTCTTGTCTGAGCCAGGGAAGCTGATCCCTTCCTATTCAGTCAAGAAAGTTTCCAGTGACCTCTGAGCTAGCTGGCGCAAACCTAAATTAAGTCTAACATAGTCAGTAGAGACCTAGATGACCTCAGTCCTACGTCTACACTGCTGTTTATGTTATT
The DNA here is from genome assembly GCF_964263255.1 of Lissotriton vulgaris. Classification (NCBI taxonomy): domain Eukaryota; kingdom Metazoa; phylum Chordata; class Amphibia; order Caudata; family Salamandridae; genus Lissotriton; species Lissotriton vulgaris. The sequence goes on from NC_141687.1 coordinate 1,225,474,693, forward strand.
CCAATGCGCAGGGCCTATAGGGAAAATAGGAACTACACTACAGTATGAATCCAGCCTGATCTGGGTATATAATGCCCGGTAGTTGGGGGTTGAGACGGGTGGCAAAAACACCCGTAAAGAGCACAAGGTCAACGTTCAAGAAGAAAACCGACCTATATGAGAAGCAGTGTGTTTTATCCTTTCCTGGCTTGGGGATTACCACAATAGAGGCCATTGGAACGGAATAGGGGAGAGATGAAGAGCCCCTATCACGGTAAACAATCTAGTGAGGAGGGGTGCCAAGATCTGGCAGAAGGTCTTGTTAAAGGTGGCGGGAAAGCAGTCAGGGCCAAGGGATTTAGATGAGTTTTGACGGGCTATGCAGGAGTGTTAGACGGACCGGGAGGGTCGGCCGAGACTACGGGGAGAGGTCTCCGGGGAGAGCCGTCTCCAACGACTGTACAGACAAGTAACTTCCCCCCCACAGACGGACACCACACAAGGTTGAAGGTTAACGAGACTTTATATGCAATTCTTAGGTTACGATGATATGATACAAGGAGGTCTGGACTCAGGGGTCCCCTCGATTCTAGTCTCTGGTTTGGGAAAAGGGTAGCGGGACAGTCTTGTTACCAATGAGTGGAAAATAGCTCTCAATCCTCGAGCTCGGCGTTCTAGATGATCGGGCCGCGGCGGAGCCAGGCAGGTCCCGAGATGGACGAAGAAAAACGACGGTCCGCGGCGGAGCCTGCAGGTCCCGGTGAAGATGATGGTTACAACGGTCCGCGGCCACGCCAGCAGGTCCCGACGACGATGAAGGTGATGAAGGTTGCGGAGGTTGTGGCAGCGCCAACAGGCAGGACGATGGTGCACAAGACAGAGCTACGGCAGCGCCAGTAGTCCGTCTAGGATGAGTTCCTCTTTACGTCTCTCGACTCCAAGATACAACTGCCTTCCTGCTCTGGAGCTGCCCCAGTTATAGGGCTGGTGTGCTTTGATGTCCGGACCCTCGCACTTGGAGGTCGGGAGGTCCGGGATGAGGGGGTCCAGACACCCAGCAGGGGGGTGGAGCCAGTGCCCGGGGAGGCGATGGGCGAGCGGCACTTGGCGGGGGAGAACCATCGACACCTCTTTCTCCCATTGACTTGCCAAGTAGCCCGCTCACCTCCTGGGTGGATGGTGGTGCCGGGATGTCTGAGGCCTGGCCAGGCCCAGGGTTGAGGTCGGCCGGGGGCCAGGCGGCCACGTGGTGAGGTGTCCAAGATGGCGCCCCAGGATGGGCGCGTAGGCCGGCAGTGGATCGGACCCACGAGGTTGACATGCTCGAGGGCCGGGGTCCCTGAGGGGACGGAGGACGTGCAAGGGTGGTGTGTGGTACCTGCGTGACCGGGCTCAGGCCGGGTCGGGCCGGGGGAGAGCGGCCTTTCATGTGGCCTGTCCAACATGCGTCCCCCCCAGCTGAAGGCGGGGAGAGTTACCCATCCTCTTGGGGACTCTCCTCGTCGAGGCGGAAGAACCGGGACAGGCCATCCGCGTTGGCGTGATCTGGCCCAGGCCGGTGTTCGACTGTGAAGTCCATACCTTGTAGGGAGATGGACCAGCGTAGTAACTTCGGGTTTTCCCCCCGCATCTGCATCAGCCACTGCAGGGGTCGGTGATCGGTCTGTACCCGAAAGTGTGTGCCAAAAAGGTAGGGCCGGAGCTTCTTGAGGGCCCATACCACAGCGAAGGCCTCTCGCTCTATGGTGCTCCAGCGCTGTTCTCGTGGTAGGAGTCGTCTGCTAATGAAGGCCACCGGTTGATCAAGGCCTTCGGTGTTCACTTGAGACAGGACTGCCCCAATGCCATGGTCGGAGGCATCCGTCTGGACGACGAACTCCCGGCTGTAGTCGGGGGCCTGGAGCACAGGGGCGGAACACATGGCGGCTTTCAATTGTTCAAAGGCAGCTTGACACTCTGGGGTCCAGTTGACTTTCTTGGGCTGGTTTTTCGACGTGAGTTCTGTGAGGGGTCCCACTATAGTACCATAGTCTTTCACGAACCTTCGGTAGTAGCCTGTGAGGCCCAGGAAGGCTCGTACCTCGGTCTGTGTGATGGGGGACTGCCAGGACTGGATGGCGGCAATTTTCAGCTGCAGGGGGGCCACCAGGCCGCTTCCCACCTGGTGCCCGAGGTAGGTTACAGACCCTTGTCCAATTTGGCATTTGCTGGCCTTGATCGTGAGGCCAGCCCGCTGGAGGGCTTGCAGCACTGCTCGGAGGTGGTGGAGGTGCCCGGACCAATGGTGGCTGTATACAGCGATGTCGTCTAGGTAGGCGGCGCTGAATCCTTCGAGCCCCGCCAGGACCTGATTGACGAGACGCTGGAATGTCGCTGGGGCGTTCTTCATGCCGAAGGGCATGACTGTGAAATGGTAATGGCCATCGGGTGTGGAAAAGGCAGAACGTTCTTGCGCCCGGGGTGTGAGGCCGATCTGCCAGTAGCCCGCCGTCAGGTCGAAGATACTGAGGTAGCGGGCAGCTCCCATGCGGTCGATCAGTTCATCTGCCCGGGGGATGGGATGCGCGTCTGTTCGGGTGACCGCGTTCAAGCCCCGGTAGTCGACGCAGAACCGAAGTTCTGCGGTGGTGCCGGGGGCAGCTGCTTTGGGGACCAGTACTACAGGGCTGGCCCAGGGGCTGTCTGAAGCCTCGATGACCCCGAGGGTGAGCATCTTGGCTACTTCTTCCTGGATGCAGGCCCGTACCCGATCTGGCACGCGGTAGGCCCGGTGGCGGATAGGGGGGCTGTCCCCCGTGTCTACATCGTGCACACACCAGGAAGTGACACCTGGGGTGAGGGAGAACAGGCTGGCGAACTGTGATAGGAGAGCTTGACATTCCTGACGTTGCTCTCCGGTGAGGGTCTCCGAGAGTCGGACCCCATCCACGGAGCCGTCTTGCTCCCGAGTCCGTAGGAGGTCAGGGAGGGGCTCGGAGTCTTCTTCAGCCCCAGTGTCTGTGGCCATCAGGAGGCTGAGTTCTGTACGCACAAAGTGGGGCTTTAGTCTGTTAGCGTGGAGGACCCGGAGTGGGTTCCGGGAGGATTCCAGGTCGATGAGATAGGTGGCAGGGCCCTTGCGCTCGATTACTTTGAAGGGCCCCGTCCATTTGTCTTGTAGGGCGCATGGCTCAGTGGGGGACATCACCCATACCTGTTGTCCAGGTTCAAATTCAATGGATGAGGCATTCCGGTCATACCACTTTTTCATGTCCTCTTGACTGGCCTCTAGGTTGGCTTTTGCTAGTTCCCGGAACCGCCGGGTCTGGTTGCGGAGGGTTAAGAGATACCGGAAGACATCTGGAGGGTTCTTTAACGGAGGCATCTCCCAGCCTTCTTTGACTAGGCTGAGCGGCCCTCGCACTGGGTGTCCATATAGCAGTTCAAATGGGCTGAAGCCCAGGGATTTCTGGGGGACCTCTCGATAAGCGAAGAGGAGGCACGGCAGCAGCACATCCCACTGGCGACGGAGGGGCTCTTCCAACCCCCCGATCATCCCCTTGAGCGTGCGGTTGAACCGCTCAACGAGTCCGTTCCCTTGAGGGTGATAGGGGGTCGTGAATCGGTAGGTGACCCCGCACTGTTGCCAGAGGGATTTCATGTATTTAGAAATAAAGTTCGTGCCTCTGTCGCTGACGACTTCTCGGGGGAAGCCCACACGGGAGAAGATCCCCATCAGAGCCCGGCCGACTACCGGGGCGGTCACAGTCCGCAGAGGGACAGCCTCAGGGTAGCGGGTGGCGTGGTCCACCAGCACCAAGATGAATCGATGGCCTTGTTTTGTGCGCGGGTCCAGGGGCCCCACAATGTCTATTCCGACCCTCTCAAACGGGGTAGTGACCACGGGAAAGGGTTGTAGGGGAGCTTTTAGCTTGCGGCCGCTCTTTCCACTGGCTTGGCACGTGGGGCAAGATCGGCAGTGCTGGTGCACATCGTTCCTCATTTTGGGCCAGAAGAAGTGGGTCACTAGGCGACTGTAGGTTTTATCTTGTCCCAGGTGTCCTGCCAGGGGGACATCGTGGGCCAGGTTTAACAGAAAGTCTCTAAAACGGAGGGGCACCACTAATACTCGGTTGCTCCCCAGCTCGGCGATTCTTTGCTCGCTGTACAGCAGATCATTGTCCCAGTAGACCCAATGAGTTCCGGAGGTATCCCCTGCGCTTTGGGCGAGCGCTTGCTGGCGGAGTCCCTCGAGGGAGGGACAGGTCTTCTGTTCTTGGCGAAATTGTTCTTGCGTGGGCCCCCCCTCTTGAGGCCACTGGTCGAGGTTAGCGAGGTCGGAAGGTTGAGCTGGTTCGGGGGGGATGTCACGGTCGGTGTTTTCGGCTGGGGCGACCGGAGGCGGTGGCGCCGGCCATTCGGGTTCTTCTGGGCGGTGGTTGGCACGGGCGGCCATGGACCGGGTGGTGACGCACGCCCAGTCTGGGACGCCTAACATCCCCAGGTGTTCTCTTCGCTCCACGGCTGCCCACGGAGAGCTTTCAAGGTCATTCCCCAGGAGGCAGTCTACGGGGGCATCGTCTCGGACCGTTACTTTCAACATGCCGGAGACCCCTCCCCATTCGAAAGGGACGCAGGCCATCCGACACAGACTTTCAGAGTTATCGGCTGATCGTACAGGGCAGAGAATGTTCGGTAGATACTGTTCTGGGGTCACCAGGTGACAGCGGACGGCTGTTACACTGGCCCCGGTGTCACGAAGGGCTTCGGCCCGGCGTCCATTGATGCTCACCCATTGGCTGTACTTCTGGGTGTTAGCGGGTAGGGGGACCCGCGGGACCATGTCTTTCCCCCCTAAGCATGCTAGAGCCATGGCGGCTGGCTCCCACTCCTGATGCTCTTGTTCGTATTCTTCCTGCTCCTCGGAGATCTGTTCTTCCCCTAGGGCTGCAGCGGCCACTTGGCGGGGTCTTGGGCTCTGGTACTGCGGGCAGTTTGGGTCGTTTGCATAGTGGCCGACTCGTTGACATCGGTGACACGTGACGTTGGCTCTGTACCCCGGTCGCGCCGGGGTGTTGCCCCGGTTGGCCAGGGGGGTGGTGCTGGTAGCGGGGGCGACCGGAGCGTTGTCTCTTCCTCGTCCTTGGCCCCCTCCTCCTCCTCTGGGTCGGTGCTGTCCATTGTTGTTCCGGTTCTGTTCGTAGGACCCATTCCGGCCCACTCTGGTGATTTCCCACCGGTCAGCCTCGGCTGCGAGCTGCCGGGGATCCGTTAACTTGCTGTCGAGGAGGTGCTGGCGGAGTTCAATGAAGCAATTGTTCGACAGGTGCTCCCATACCATCAGATTGAACAGTTGTTCGTAGGTCGTGACGTTGCTTCCTCTGATCCAGCCCTCGAAGGCTCGGCTAAAGTATGTTACATAGTCCACCCAAGTTGTACCCGGGATGCGGGTGCAGTCTCGGAACCTCTGACGGTACATCTCGGGTGTGAGGCCATAGCGGGTGAGGAGTGCCGCTTTCATATGGTCATAGGAGGTCATCTGGTGGTCCGGGAGCTGTAGCAGGGTGTCGCGGCCCTCATTGAGGAATCTCCCCCATAGACCGGCTCCCCAGTCGCTTCTATCGATCCGGTGTGCAGTCATAGCGATTTCATAGGCCTTAAACCATTGCTGGATGTCGTCCTCTCGGAAATATTCTCGTACAACATCCTTGGGGATGTGTACCTTTTTCTCTGTGGCCCCTGAGGTGTGGGGTCGCTCGGGCACCCCTGCTTCTTTATTCTGTTTGCGCAGGTTGATCTCGGCTAGGTTCCGTTCGTGTTCGTACGCCAGTTTTTTTTCCTCGAGCTCCCTCTGTCTTTGTTTCTCCTCTCTTTCTTCTCGGAGACGCAGGTGCTCTAAGTTGATTTTTTGTTCGGCCAACTTAAGTTCAACGTCCATTTTGAGTCGGGCCATTTCTAGCTCGTGTAGTCGGGTTTTTTCTCTTTCCTGGATCTCGTCTTGCGAGAGACCCGTTCTTCGCTCTTCAGGGGCCGTGGTGGTTTTTTCTGCGGTGCTCTGATCGGGGGTTCCGGCAGCCCCGGTCTCTGCCCAAGATTCTAGGGCATGCTTAAAATCGTCCTTGGTGCTTAGTCCGGTGGTAGCGATACCCAGTTCGATGCAGAATTGTTTTAGTTCACGATGGCTGTACTCCTCCAATTTCTCCATTTGGAATTTCTCGGTTGATCCGCTTTCTTTAGTTGTCATTGTGATTTCGTCGTGGGGTGAGCTACTCTCTGTACGTTATGCGGTGATTCGGATCGCGCCGCTGGCCACCAATGTTAGACGGACCGGGAGGGTCGGCCGAGACTACGGGGAGAGGTCTCCGGGGAGAGCCGTCTCCAACGACTGTACAGACAAGTAACTTCCCCCCCACAGACGGACACCACACAAGGTTGAAGGTTAACGAGACTTTATATGCAATTCTTAGGTTACGATGATATGATACAAGGAGGTCTGGACTCAGGGGTCCCCTCGATTCTAGTCTCTGGTTTGGGAAAAGGGTAGCGGGACAGTCTTGTTACCAATGAGTGGAAAATAGCTCTCAATCCTCGAGCTCGGCGTTCTAGATGATCGGGCCGCGGCGGAGCCAGGCAGGTCCCGAGATGGACGAAGAAAAACGACGGTCCGCGGCGGAGCCTGCAGGTCCCGGTGAAGATGATGGTTACAACGGTCCGCGGCCACGCCAGCAGGTCCCGACGACGATGAAGGTGATGAAGGTTGCGGAGGTTGTGGCAGCGCCAACAGGCAGGACGATGGTGCACAAGACAGAGCTACGGCAGCGCCAGTAGTCCGTCTAGGATGAGTTCCTCTTTACGTCTCTCGACTCCAAGATACAACTGCCTTCCTGCTCTGGAGCTGCCCCAGTTATAGGGCTGGTGTGCTTTGATGTCCGGACCCTCGCACTTGGAGGTCGGGAGGTCCGGGATGAGGGGGTCCAGACACCCAGCAGGGGGGTGGAGCCAGTGCCCGGGGAGGCGATGGGCGAGCGGCACTTGGCGGGGGAGAACCATCGACACCTCTTTCTCCCATTGACTTGCCAAGTAGCCCGCTCACCTCCTGGGTGGATGGTGGTGCCGGGATGTCTGAGGCCTGGCCAGGCCCAGGGTTGAGGTCGGCCGGGGGCCAGGCGGCCACGTGGTGGAGTGTCCAAGATGGCGCCCCAGGATGGGCGCGTAGGCCGGCAGTGGATCGGACCCACGAGGTTGACATGCTCGAGGGCCGGGGTCCCTGAGGGGACGGAGGACGTGCAAGGGTGGTGTGTGGTACCTGCGTGACCGGGCTCAGGCCGGGTCGGGCCGGGGGAGAGCGGCCTTTCATGTGGCCTGTCCAACAAGGAGTCAACCCCCTTGAGGCGGAGGGGGCGATCGAATTCCGTCGCCTATTCTGGCGTCAGGGCAGAGGGGTGGGCTGCATCCGCTAGGAGGTCCTATGTTGTGCAGAGACCCTGATAAATTGAAGTAGAGTCCACTATGTACGAGTTATCCCTCCATTCCTGACCCTTAGAGTCTATCACCGCCTGGACCCTGGACTCCTGATGGTGGATGCGCAGTTAGCCAGGAGGCGCCCGCACCTATCGACCCCAACATAATATTAGTGATGAAGGCGAGGAGTCGCATATTCTGCCCTATCCATGTCAATACCCGCTAACTGGGCCAGGGCAGCCTCTAGTTGTCTCCAGACCCTAGGATCCCTAGGATGGCAACGAACTCCCCTCTAAATGCTGCCTTCAAAGCATCAAAGTGGGTTGTGACAGAGACATCAGGGATGTCATTGATAGCCAGATAATCAGTTATCGTCCTAGAAATTTGACCAACGTTCTCAAGGCGTTGTAATAAGGTGTCATGGGGCACCAAGTCCTAGACAATGGGCCAGATCGCAGAACCGTGAGGATCACAGAAGAGTGGTTGGGCACGGAACGAGGTTTGATACTCCCTCTTTGAACTAAAGAGGAGATTTCAGGCGGGCCAAGAAAGTAGTCCAGTCATGAATAGGTTTTGTGTGCGAAGGAGTAAATCGTGTAATCTCGGGATTGTGGATTGGCAGATCTCCAAAAGTCAACCAGGCCCACATCCTTCAACCACCCTGCTCCCTCAGGGGAAAGAGCTCCTAATTGGCCATGGCGCTGCATCGATCTGTCCATCTAGTTGTTAAACATCAAGTTTCGATCTACCCTACCAAGTCTAGACGATCCTGGGAACACAACAAGTCTGCAACCGCCCTTCAGAGAAAAGGCTCCTGTCCCTCATTGAGAGAGTATAGGGTGCCCACAGTGATGGTACTAGAACCAACCGTCAGTGAATATGCTAGCAGTCTACCCTTTAATTCAGCTTGTTTGGGACCCAATTTACCCCGGAAGTGTCTAGAGACCAACATCGCCACCCTGGCTGCTTTATTAGGCCTGCGAGACGTACTGATGGGGGAAGGCCTTAGAGCAGATCCTGTGCTAGTTTTTAGTGAGGAGATGCGTTATGTTATCGGGATTTATAACGCGCACAGCTACTCAAGAGTGTCCCCACGCTAGCTCAAGAGTCAACAGAAAAAAAAAAAAAGATCAGAACACAGATCCGGCTTAATCAAAAGAAAAGATTTAAACTTCTTCCTAAATTGGGTAAAGTTCTGAAGGCTGCACAAGTCAAAAGGGAGGGAGTTCCAAGCCATAGCTGCCAAATAGGGCAGGGAACTGCCACCCCTTCTTTTCATACGAAATCTGCTGGTGGTGCCATAAGCATGCTGGAGGAGCTCAGATGTCTGCTAGGAGTATAGAACTGGAAGCGTTTCCTAAGATACAGAGGGCCATACTCAAAGCGCAGCATGTGTCGTTTAAGCCTTAAAAAGGGACCATTGCTCTTACCGGTAACCAGTGCAGCTCACAAAGATGCTGCCTGACACTAGTACGTTGGGGAGGTCAAGAAGCAAGTGAGCTGTGGCATTTTGGACCACCTGAAGTATGTTCATTAGGTAACCGTGAAGTAGAACATACAGTGCGTTTGCATAATCAATTTGATTGGTAACAAGGGCTCGAATTATCGTTTCTTTTGCTGCTAAAGGCAGGAGAGGCAGACATTTTTTAAGAAGTTTCAAGATGCCGAAACAAGTGCCTGTCAATTAACCGATTTGGCTGGAGAAACTAACAGCCAGATACATGAAGGTGAATAGCGCTCGCAAAGGGCCAGATTCTGATTCTGGCCCTTTAGGAGCGCAATTTTTGCATTTTGGATTTATCATCCCAAATGCAAAAATCGGTAATAGCGAATTCGCAAATCTGCGAGGAATTACATTTAAGGAATCTCTATTTGAGATTCCTTAAATGCAATTCATCATCCATTTTCAAATTGCGAATTCGCAATTTCGGGCCGCTATTTACCGCGAGGTCAAACCTCGTGGTAAATAGCGAAAACTTAGAAAAATGCTTTTAAAAGCATTTTTCTAAGTTGCATGTTGCACACACACATGTCCTTTGGACATGTGTGTGCGCAACACCTGTTTAAATTTGCATTTAAGCGGTGCTACAGGATGTCCTTTGGACACCCCTGGCACCCTTTAAATCGCTATCTTATTTGCGAATAGCTAATTGCTAATCGCAAATAAGGAATACTCCCCATTCATTCCTATGGGCCTTTTGGGGGGGGGGGGGGACTCCCCAAAGAATAAAATCAGTTTCATCTTCATTACACTTCAACTGGGCCGCTGTAAGCCAGTTAAACACTGCAGCCAAACAGGTATTGACATGAGCAGTGGCGGTCTCCTGCTTTTTTCAAGTAAACAGGAAGGGGGAGCGGGACCCCCCCTTAATGGTTCGGTCCGACAGCCACCCGTTAGGGCCCTCTAGAATGTAAGCAAGAGAGTAGTGGCACTTATCTGGGTATCCTTCACCCGGCTCCAGTGACGCACAGGGGCATGCGCCCCATCCACCGACCCTCATCAGCAGGGGGGCAGGGCCGGAGGTCTTCCAGGAGGTTCACCACCAGAAGAGTCCAGTGCGCCCGCTGCTACAGGGCATCAAATCACTAAGGAATCAAATCAGGGATCCAGGGCCTCCACCAGACCCAAGGCCCCTGAAGAGCAGGATGGCAGGTAGGACGTCACGTCACAGGATGTGGACTGTTAAAAAGGGTTCCAAAGACAACCGGTAACCAAAGACCCTTTTATGTTGCCCGGCGGTATCGCCTCTATGACCCACCAATATTAATCAATGAAGAAGCAGGCGCTGGAGACTGGAAGGCAGGAAACGAGGATTTTATTCTCTCCGGAGGAGAACACATCAATTCAGACAGCAAGTATCGTCACGAGGTGCTCTAACCACATCTCTGAGGCCTGGCCTCTTATACTAGGGATTACGACCTTTATTGCACATAACACATTCTCGCAATACTTTAGTACTTGAAAGAACATCCTCGGAATCTCCCCTTCAGACCCGTTCCCACATACATTTACAGTTGGATTCCCCACCCCGGTCACAACAGGTGATGGTTGTCGCACAGCAGGGCATTCCGCCGATTCACGGAATGCATGGGGTTGATCGGATCTCATGGGGTGGGGGCTTTGATCGGTTCGGGGGTCTTTTGATGGGGAGGGGAAGCTTCCTACTGTACGGGGTAATAAACAGTATCCGCAGAGCCAGGTGGCGGCCTGGGAACAGGGAAGACAAACGGGGACACAGGAAAAGGGGTTTGCATCAAAAGGGTTTGAGGCCATGAAAGGAATGAGGGGAGGTGTCGCGCTGGGAACAGGATGGGATTCAGTGGTGAAGCTGCGCTGAAGAGGGGTTTATGACCCTAGGCATGAGAGAGCGGGGGCTGTCAGTGTGTGGGGGAATGCTTGCGAGGTTAAGAGAGAGAGAGACGCGCTGGCTATCAGCGAGGGGCAGGGAGGCCATGGTGCTCAAAATGGCTGCCGCTTACGCGCACGAATGGGCTTGGAAAAGGGGCAAGATGGCGCCGATAATGTTCACCAAGTTTGTATTTATTTTCCACAGTCCTCCCTTTAACATTTCCAAGACATCTTGCTGGCCTATTTCCTATCTACACCTATATGCAGCGGTCATAAGTAAGGGAGAGGGGACTTAGGCGAAAGAACTGTACATAAACATCACATTATCAACATCATATTGAAAAATCTCATCATTTAGTAGGCGGGTTCATCGTTAAGTTGGTTGCAGAAAAAGTCATCGTAATGCAATATCAGACTAGAATTACGTAGTGAGGGCGTTGGGTACAGATCATAGAATAAGAACTGGTAAGTTATCATATAAGGAAGTCCTTTTTGTATACGGCGGGTGCATAGTCAGTCCAATGGTGGTTGGGAGAGAGATGAGATACAGCAAAAATATATATCAGAGTTCTCGTTGTCCTTTGTCGTCTTCTGTCGGCACTGTTGAGCACCTGGATTACCTATCAACAGAAATGTTCATGTGGATTGAGTCGTTGGGGGTCTGCGGGTAGGGGTGCATTCTGTTTGGTTTTCGTCAGACCTCGTAGGAGGAATGCGTTACGGTTTTGGAGCAGGTGCATCTCCTTCCGTAATGCAGAGCATAGATTTGCAATGGAAAATGCAATTGTTCCAGAATTGTGAGATCTGTTCGTTTCTTGAGTCCCTGTGGCGGGCATTTCCTGTTGCTTCCATCATCTTCAAGGTGCTTGGTAGCGGGCAGAACCACAGACTTTGTTTATCTTTTCTTCGGGGGCGACCCTTGGTGGAGTTGTAGGTCACCGTTCTGGGATTTAACACAGTTCGTGGTCTACTTAGTCGGAGTTCCCTCCTTTCTGACGCAAGGAGTACTCTTCTCTGGGTAGCTCAGTAGGATTTGGAGGAACTTGGGAGTTCGGATGGAAAGGTGCGGGTGTGAACAGTCCTTATGGTAGGTCGGAGGAGGAGGGGATGGAGCAAGGCCAAGTCGGGAACAGATCAGGGGGAGGCGGAGAGTTTTGCGACAGGCGAGTCCGTAACCATGTTCAGAGAGCGGGGGCTTTTGGCACACGTTGATCATATAGCAGGGGCTTCAGGTCAGCCCTTTCCTTAGCTTTGTCTGAAACAATGCCCCGTCCGGCATCTCCTTACTGCTGTGGTCTCGCCTCGGCCTCCGTCGCTGATGTTCCACAATCCGCAGTCAGGCCGCGTGCTCCCACATCCGGTCTCTTTCTCCTCCGACAGTGATACCCTTAAATGAGTTTTGAAAAGACAGTCTTTAGAGATATTGCAGAAGAAGGTAATTACATAAGTCTATTTCTCTCCCAACACCAAGCAACTGGGGTAAGCACTCGCTACATTGGAGATTCTTGCGACTGACGTATAAACAATTGATGATGGGTTTGCTGGATTCCTTACAACTTCCTTTTGTTGGCTAATTCTTTGACGCTTTGATGATTATTACGTTCATTTGTCATATGTTTATTATAGTAGATGTCAGTTCTTCTGGCAGAGACCCACTTCCCTAGTACAAGTCTTGAAAAGCTAGGCTGGTTTTCAGGGCCTTGTGTTTTACAAAAAGTGCAACGTGCTATTCACCATAGTCTGATAGGCATCCTTCTGAGGGATGAACATAGGCTAAACAAGTCTTCATTACATCAAAAAAAACATCTTATTTTCAGCAAGGCTTACAGCAACAAGGTCTTTCGATTTTCGATCTAATTTTTAGCTTTGCATACATCTTTCTAACTTTCTATAAAAATCCTCGCAACCTGGTTACTACAAAAACTCGGGAGGGGTGGTTTGCAATAATTATTAAACTTATCCTCGGGGAAGGAGGGATCTTATGGACAACAATTAGGGACACAGTGAATTAGAGCAGGGGGCGTTTTTCAGGCTCTCGTTCAGGGCAGCTGACACAAACTGGGGGCATTTTGGGTAGATGGGGGTGTCTCGATCATTTCTTACAGCTTGGGGTACGGAGACAATTTGCAATGGGGATGGTCGCATTACCACAGACACATTTTATCATAGAGGCCACTGACAAATAGTTCCCTGAGGGTGGGTCAAATTTAGGGAACCTTAGTCGTCTTACCTGTCCCTTTCCTATCGGTCAATTTAATTTTCATCCATATTTTTAGCAGAAAGGGAGAGGTAGTAACGTGGTACCGATACAATTTTATTTAGGACAAATTTGTGCAAATACTTGTGGTATTTGGGGCCAATCAGGAGGTGCACCAGGTTCGCCAATTAGGTGCCAGTTGCTAGGAAGAGGGAAAGTGTGGAGGGGTGGAAGAGTGAGTGAGAGAGAGAGAGAGAGAGAGAGAGAGAGAGAGAGAGAGAGAGACAGACAATAGGCCAAACAGTACACGTGTGACATGGGGAATGACCGTGTATTGTTAGGGCTATTCAGTGTGTTACCTAACGTTTAGACGTTTTGGGTCTGTGTTAGGATGTAGAAAGCATGCAGTTTGGGGACAGAAGAGCATTAGATCAGGTAAAAAGGTCGTGCATTGGGTAGAGCGTCCTTGTTGTGTCGTTTTGCAGCGCTAGTCCGTCTTCATGCATCGGGCGTGACGTGGTTCCAGATCCCTTATGGTACTCTAATCGGGATTCTAATGTAACCTGCAGAGGGAAAAAGGGGGAAAAAGGGGAGGTAGGGGGACAACATTCGAACACATCAAATGTATGGGCACGAAAGTCCTTTACTTACCACATACTCGTATTTATCTCTTCGGGATATAATCCCTTAGGGTTCTGGTTTCCTAAAGTCATGGGGGCAGGCAATGCGATAGGTTGTTCATGGGGAGGTTCGAGGATGGCATTAAGGATCGTGTGTAGTGAAAACGCTAAAAAGAGGAATCAGAGGTGCCTAGCGTGAGGTACCCGGTTTTGTAGATGTATCCGGCCATCGGGATCCCTAAATCATTCCCAAAGCTGTGATGTTCGAAGGCATATCAGTTCTTCGTTCAACCCTGTACCTTAATACCTTCGACCACCATATCCTTATATCATTTATCAATTACACCGTTTTACTTTACCCATTCTCAGAGGTCAAGGTCCTTCTTCATACGTCAGTTCCTGAGCTTAGTCGCATATCTTGGAGGCAGCGTATCATACCTTTGATTCGACCATCAACCCAGGGCCGAACAACCATTTCTCGGATAACCTTAAAAAAAGAGCAGAACAGTTGCGTACAGAAAAACCCTCCCACCGATACCCGTATTCACAAAAGTATGCGATGCCTATCCATAGCTTTTTAAGACCTTTATTTGTAGAATTATTCAGTACGTAAAATGTGAGAGCGCAATTCATATTTTGGCCTGATATGTCGTCGATGGAAGCACATACAGTAGGGGGTTTTTGTAACACAAGAACATGTGAAAAAAGGTCTAATTAATTATCTGCAAGTAACCGAAAACATTTCATTGCGTGACGAAGGAATCAGGGGCATTTCAGTTCATAAATGGAAACACAGCCAAGCTCATCATAATCACATTTTCTAGATGTAAACCGTGGGTATGCATCATAGGCGGCGTTATGTATCAGTTACAACAAATATCAGAAATAAATTGTTCATTGAAATCAACATTTTACGGAACCCTTCTCAAATGTTCGCCAAGTGAACCCTCCTCCCTCTAACATTGAGTGCGCAATGGTTCGTATATATATATATATATATATCTTAGTACATCAAGTTTCATTAGCTAAGGAATACCACGAGGCATCCGTTAGTTTCCATTGATACCGGCGCCATTTTGGGCGAGGCCGGCTTAATCCGGAAGTAGCATCAGAGAAAAAATGTCCCCGACAATTGGCGGTTGGACCAGAGTCCCTTTCGGCAGTTCAAAAAAACTGTGCTAACAGAGGGGCTGGTGGTGTGGACCGTCAATCAAGAGAGGGAGGGGGATAGAGTCTTTCTTACCGGGTCATGTTGATGCTCAGCCGGAACTTACTCAAGTTCGTTAGTCCATAATGTTCCTGGGTGGTTCAGACGGAAGCTGATGCAGACACGAGAGCACCGCCATCTTGTTGCTGTGCCGTGGTTATTTCATTTGAGATCAATGCAACTGTTCCTCACCGGAAGCCTGAAGGGGCCGAGGGCTCTTGGGACTTTGGTAGAATCTTCAAAGTCGAGGGGATGTTTGTCGATGGTGGGGGCTTGCGCCCGGGTGGGCAAGTGCCCGAGTTGCAATTTCGGACAAAGTTACTCCAGCGGCCTAGACCCGCCTTTCGAGGGCCCAGACGCCATTTTGAGACCCTGTGGCAGCCACCTTTGCCGTATCCATCAGGAGTGGAAGAAACTTCTTGTGATGGCGAAAGACAGAGCATCATGTTGCTGGAGCAGGACATTTTGGTTCGGGGCGCCAGGGTGCAGCAGTGGAGCCTTCATTTGGGGAGGTGAGGGAGGCTCGTCCGTGCCGTCTTTCTCTCCCGGCGCATCCTACGCCGTCCCTTGGAATCAGGGGCGCACATGATGACCACCCTACACCCCTGATTCCGACTCTTGGGGGACCACTGTACATCCGGTGCTCCGTAAATATGCCCGTCGGACATTGTATGTCCTGTACTATGCAAGTATACCAGCCGGGTCTTGTATGTCCTGTGCTGAGAAAATATACGAGTCGGGCATTGTGTGTCCTGTGTTGCGGAAATATGGCCGTCGCCCGGCTGGAGGACATCGGCGTCGGGCCAGGGCAGGGAAGCCTCCTACCTGTGGAGGTGGAAGAGGCTCGTCCGCGTCGCCTCTTCCTCCCTGCCCACCCTGCATCCGTTCGATGGAGGAATTCGTGATGGCCGGACCAGAAGATACGAGGGAGGGGGTCATTTGCAGCCGCCCCCTCCCTACTCGCGGCCTGGGGGACGCCATCCCTGGATGGGTAGTATGGAAAGACCATTTCATTGCCTGCTTGGTGGAGCCTCCAGGACCTTCTCGCCAGCGATCTCTTTTTGGCCCATGGTTGCTGGCAGGCCCCGCCCCACACGTGCTATGTGTTTCGGATGGGCGGGACCATCGAACTGTTACATTTCGAGGACTTCCGGAGTGAGCATAACATGTTTTGTATTTTTCCTATTAGTCAAGTTTGCTTTTTAGAGAGTTCTACTAGTTATTCTATTTACTGTTGGTTGTGTGTTTTACCGTAATTAAATCCTAAGTTATATAATAGACGCTTGGCTTTCTTGAGTCTTTTCTCTAACGGGGGGTTGTTTACACTGACCTGCAGTCGTGTTTGTTTTTCAGAGTGGGGGAGCAACAGAGAGCAATCAGACCCAGAACTCTAACATGTCGTTAAAATTGGCCTGACGAAATCTGTGCCACCGAGCATAATCAAACGGGGTGGTCCTGTCTGTTCTGTCTGCACTAGTCTGATTGGTTTTTATCTCACGTCTTTTTCCTTTCTGTCGGTCCGTCCTTCCTGTCAACCCTCCATTCTTACCTATGCTTTGCAGAGTCGGGCATTGGGCTTTCCAGTGTCCAAGACATTTACAGAAAGCACATTGGTTTTGTTTTAAATCTGTCCGTCCTGTGCGTAATGTCGGGGGATTACCTTCGGGTCGTTGTGTTCCGGGGTTGGCTTGTCGGCACATCCCTTTACACCGTTCGCTTTTCATGTCTACTCCTCGGGGCTGTGCCATCGCTGGCCCTTCCCTTTGCCTACTAGACGTTTGGAGGGTTGTCCGTCGTGTCCCTTCACCTTTTCTAAATTCGTCGCCTTCCCTTCGTCGTGCAGCTTCTTTGCGCCACATACCGAGGCTATCGAGCATAATAGGTGTTGTTTCATTCCTACGAAGGGCTATTTCTACCGTTTCTATTTTGTCGAGATCAAAGGATCCTCTCAGTGGCCACTGTCTTTCTCGATCCCTTTTCGTATATTTATGCCACAGCTCACTATAGGCTATAGCAATTAATCCATGCTTCATGAACATGTCCTTATTAGGGGTGCCTTCCAGCGGAGCCGGATGGTTCATCTCTAATAAGCGGTCCGGGTTAAACAGGCTACTAACCAGTGGGGAGAAGACAGGCATGACGGATCACAATGGGATAATAGTCAGCACTACCTATCTTATCACTGCGCGCAAAGACTAGACAGAATATTTCTATTCTACGTTGTTTGCACGTAGTGAATACCTCATGAACCAATTCTGAGCAATCAATCAATGTTAGGTCAAAAATAAAAAATCAATATGGTCAATGGGGAGAATAAGTAGGCTCGCAAAGGTTCGCGTCACCTACCCTTTCACTATCTGTAAAGAGGGGACCTATTTTTCCCTGTTTGCAGACAGAGAATCTCCAGAAAACAATCTATAACAGTTAATCAATGGGGGGAAGGGGCAATTGTTCAGTGGGGGAGAAAGATAGGTCCGACGGGTGCGTACCTATCCTTCGCTGTTTATAAAGGGAGAGCCTGTTGTTTCTCCGTTTGTAGACAGTGAATCTCCAATAAATTAACAAAGAGTAATACTAGTATTTTCTCAACAATTATCAATTACTTTCAATTATCTATCACTTTCGCAATTCGTCGTGTTTACACGACCTTACCCGGACCGCATGGACAGTTTCTCGTCTTCCGAATCCAGCGCCCGATCGTCCTCTTCTCTTCGTACTTCTCGTGGCACTCCTGATGGTTCCCAGTCAGGACCGCAGATCACTCGAGAGAGGTCTGTTCGGAACCAGTGAAGTTCGGATGATCGGCTGTCAGACAAGGGTCTATCGGACAGGGTACCTTCCGATCGTTGCAGTCGTTCACTCTGTCGTCGGGACCTCTCCCACTGGATCCACGAGTCGCTGATGGGCCCCACGTTTGGGACGCCAATTGTTAAAAAGGGTTCCAAAGACAACCGGTAACCAAAGACCCTTTTATGTTGCCCGGCGGTATCGCCTCTGTGACCCACCAATATTAATCAATGAAGAAGCAGGCGCTGGAGACTGGAAGGCAGGAAATGAGGATTTTATTCTCTCCGGAGGAGAACACATCAATTCAGACAGCAAGTATCGTCACGAGGTGCTCTAACCACATCTCTGAGGCCTGGCCTCTTATACTAGGGATTACGACCTTTATTGCACATAACACATTCTCGCAATACTTTAGTACTT
Organism: Lissotriton vulgaris; assembly: GCF_964263255.1. NCBI lineage: Eukaryota > Metazoa > Chordata > Amphibia > Caudata > Salamandridae > Lissotriton > Lissotriton vulgaris. The sequence goes on from NC_141687.1 coordinate 1,225,492,692, forward strand.
GAAAGAACATCCTCGGAATCTCCCCTTCAGACCCGTTCCCACATACATTTACAGTTGGATTCCCCACCCCGGTCACAACAGGTGATGGTTGTCGCACAGCAGGGCATTCCGCCGATTCACGGAATGCATGGGGTTGATCGGATCTCATGGGGTGGGGGCTTTGATCGGTTCGGGGGTCTTTTGATGGGGAGGGGAAGCTTCCTACTGTACGGGGTAATAAACAGTATCCGCAGAGCCAGGTGGCGGCCTGGGAACAGGGAAGACAAACGGGGACACAGGAAAAGGGGTTTGCATCAAAAGGGTTTGAGGCCATGAAAGGAATGAGGGGAGGTGTCGCGCTGGGAACAGGATGGGATTCAGTGGTGAAGCTGCGCTGAAGAGGGGTTTATGATCCTAGGCATGAGAGAGCGGGGGCTGTCAGTGTGTGGGGGAATGCTTGCGAGGTTAAGAGAGAGAGAGACGCGCTGGCTATCAGCGAGGGGCAGGGAGGCCATGGTGCTCAAAATGGCTGCCGCTTACGCGCACGAATGGGCTTGGAAAAGGGGCAAGATGGCGCCGATAATGTTCACCAAGTTTGTATTTATTTTCCACAGGACAGCCCCCTAAAAATATGCTCCAAGCCACCAGGACCCCGGCACGCTGCCAATCAGTCCCAGATATTCATGTCCCCAGGGTTGGTGGGGGTTTAGTAACCTGAAGGCTCCTGTGCTGCCCAGTCTCGTAAGCCAGAAAGAGAGAAAAGCCAGCGCTGCCTCGTCCTCTGGGACAAACCTCCGCATCAGTATTGCAGCCAGGTCCAACGCAGGGAGAGAAAAGGGTGCCACTCAGCTTTACTGCACCATAGGGCCCCCTCCAGTCCAAGAAACGGGGCCTCTTTTGAGGGGCACACGCCAGGCGAAACAGGCCAGCTGGTGATGGTCAGGCAGATCCCCCACCCAGTGTACTCATCGCCTCAGTGCTGCTCTGCAAAGTCTTCAACTCCAGGGGCTGCAGCTGCGGCCTCAAGAAGAACTCCTGGGAAAACGCCAGCACCCTTCTCCGGGCGTGACAGTTGCCCCCTAAGGGGAGACCCAACACTTCGCTATTTTGCACCACTACCTCCTGCTCCACTTCCACCAGCCACGCCCAAGCGGAAACACACATATGTCAGGGGCACACAACAGCCCAGGTAACACAGGCAGGGTTGCGAATCACCAGTGCGGAGCTTCACAAGCCGCTAACCTCTACGACCCCGCCCCGCTTCCAACTACAAGCGAGAAGAGCAGAGAAGGTCCGCCACCTCCTTCAGGGTGGCTCTCCAGCAGGGCACCGAAGAAGAGGTGTGCTCAGAGGGCTCACCCTCGTGCCTTATGGCTCTAAGCGGTTGGGCCTGGCGGCGGAGAGAGGAGGGAACTGAAAACGTGTCTCACCCATACAACATCTTGGCCACGCTCCTCTCACCCACTTATTCTTGCTGACAGCTGCCATGTTCGTGTGGCTATGAATTATATACCTAGAAATGTTCCTCATGATCTGTGACCTGCCTTGCAGCTGCAAATATTCGTATCTGCATAACAAGTAATGTGTTTGTCAGTGTTTGCTTTGTAAACCCTAGACGCACCTATGATTAGCCTTTGATTTGTACTATACTCACTCTGTCTGGTCTAAATGTATAAGTAACTTGTGAAGACTTTGTACGTGGTTCACTCTTTCATGGCCATCTTAGTGCTATCAAGTAGTGCACCTGCTCAAGCAAAATAAATAGTATTTTGTATCTTCAGTAGCCTCCAACTGCTGTTTTTTTTCCCGCAATGAAGGGGAAGATTTGGAAAAGATAATAAGCCCACTTCCAAAACTGGCACCCAAGATGGGACCTCTCTGAGGCACATCCAACAGCTTTGATATTGATTGTGGGGCGCCCTGCATCAAGGAGACAACGTTTCTCAGCAACTGCCATCTGAAGTCCCAGATTTGTCCAGTTCTGACAATTATCAACAGGAGGTCACCTATCTAGGTCACCTCCTGTCAAAAGGGGGGAGAACATTATCAGCTGACATAATAAAAGTGGTTCAAAATATAGGACCATCTACAGCACAAAAGGATGTACGTGCTTTTTTTAGTATGGTTTCTGTTTGAAGACAATGGATACCACATTTTTCTATGCTGGCCAAACCTTTACTGTCCTGGACACAAAGAGGTAACAGATCCTGTTCCCTGGAACACTGAACATGAAAAAGCTTCATAGCCTAAAAGGCTGCTCTTTGCAATGGACCTGCTTGGGGTACCCTTTTTTAGGTCTCAGTTAGCGTGGCTGCACACATGCGCAGCTCGCTCGGCGAGATTTAATGATTGCTTTAAGCCCGCCCCTCTTTTCCATTGGCTGGCGTCACAGTTTATGCTGAACGGTGGCCAGCCATTGGAAAAGAGATTTTTGTGACGTGGACTTTTCTCTTTTTAAGACGGCCCACTTGGACGGGCTTGTCTGACTTCCGTGCGTCGTGAAAGCTTTCTTATCTTTATAGGGCCATGTTAAACACATGGCCCCATAAAGACATTCTCCGGCACGATCTCTCCCTCCCCTTCTTTGCCTCTTCCTTTCGCTCTCTCCCCCCTCTGGCAGCCCCATGAGCATTGTTATCATATTGCTCAAAAACATGGAGAGAAGAATAGACCTTGTGCCTATTTTCCCTCAACATTAAATCCGGTAGTGAGAGGCCTACCGAACTGCCTTAGGAACATTGCAGCAGTGGCTGCTGCATTATAACAGGCAGACTCTATTCTTGATCATGAGGTTACAGTATATTTGACTCACTCAGTAGACATTCTGTTGAACAAAACTAAGACCCAGCATTTGACTAATGCCAGATTGACACATTACAAGTTAACATTTATGGTTGCTACGGTTACCCTGGAACGAGGTAACACCATTAATTCAACCACCCTGATGCCTCTTCCTTTGGAGCAGGATGAGATACTATCCATTGTAGATGGCACCCTCTATGTGGATGGCTAGTGCCTCAAGAAGATGGAACTACCTCAGCAGCAGACCCCATCCCCACAATAAAACAGTAGTAGAGATGTGTAAGATAGAGCAAACATCAGATCAGACTGCAGAATTAATAGCACTGACCAGTGTATGTTAATTGTCAGAGGGATTAACAGTTAATACATATACTGATGGACAGTATGCCTTCGGAGTGGTCCACAATTATGTGAGATTATGGGTGGAGAGAGAATTCATTACATCCAGTGGAGCAAAAAATACACTCTGCCTAAAAAAGTTGCAATAGCGAAGGGAGTTGCACACAGGAAGGTGACAGATACAATAAGACGGAGGAATACATTTGCAGATGAAGTAGACAAAAACAATGTTAATTCACTGACATATGTAGGACTGGTTGTGGATGATAAAGGAAATATCTATGACCCTTATGTGGAAGTAAAGGAGATACAAGCAATAGCGAATTAACAAGAAAAGGAAGGATGGAAGGATAGGGACTATGTTTTCAGTGACCATTTGGGAGGTTGCGTAAATGGATACTGCCAGATAGCTTTGTGTTAAAAATGGTTCAAATGGTACATGGTCCTACATACACATTGGAGCGGATGGCATCACATACACCATCCTAAAAATGTGGGAGAACAGCCATGTGAGGAAGACGGCAGTTAATGTATGGTGTGTGCTCAATACAATGTAGGAAAAGGATTACCAGTACCCAAAGGCCATTTTCAATTGCCAGTATACCTTTTTGAGTGTCTCCAGATGAATTATATACAGATGCCCCCTTGTAGTGGGAAACAATATATTCTGGTTGCGATATACAGTTTTAGCAATTGGGTAGAATCTTTCCCACTGAAAGATACTACAGCTATGAGCACTGATAAAGTATTGTTGAGGGAATATTTTCCGAGATTTGGATTGCCAGAGGCCTTTGGAGAGAACGGGGTACATTTCTCAAATGAAATAATGGATTTAGTGTGCCAATGTTAGACCTGGCATCTTTTGGTGTGTTTCTCCAGTCTTTTTGCTTCTGACCTCCTGGTTTTAGTGGTACTCAGGATATTGTTTTTGCTCGTTTAGGGTTTCTGAGCCCTTTAATACTAATGATCAGTACTAAAGTGCAAGTGCTCCTACTGTACATTGTGTTTATGGATTGATGTTTCCATGATTGGCCGATTTGATTTACTCATAAGTCCCTAGTACAGTGCACTGTGGGTGCCCAGGGCCTGTAAACCAAATGCTGCTAGTGGGCCTGCAGCACTAATTGTGCCATCCACATAAGTAGCCTTTCAAAGAGTTAGCAGACCTGCCACTGCAGTGTCTTCACGCAGTTTCTACTGCCATGTCGACCTGGCCTGTGCATCTACTGGCTAGGCCCTTAACTGCCCTTTACTTACACGTAGGTGGCCCCTCTGGTAGGCCCAAGGTACCCACACTGGGCAGGGTGCTGTGTATTTGAAAGGTAGGACATGTACTGGTGTGTGTGACATGTCCCGATAGTAAAATACTGCCAATTTCGTTTTCACTATTGAAAGGCCATCTGTCCCATAGACTAACATGCGAGTTGCTTAAAAGCATAGCTTTCCATTGGGACAAAATAGGGAAGTCGAGTTGAGACTTCCTTAACTCATATTTAAAAATATATTGTTTGGTAAAGATGATTTTATGTGGTCTGTTTGAAAATGCCACTCATAGAAAGTGGGCATTTTCTTGCTTAACCATCCGGTGTACCTCTGGAATTTGTGTTTTAACCACCTGGGTTCAGAATGACAGGAGCAGGGATATGCACTCACAACAGACAGACACAATGGGGGTTGTGGTGGTCCCTGCCTTTCCTGGGTGACTCATAGCCAAGCTGAATAGACCTGGCTGCATTTAGACTAGTGGAAGGAGTGGGCCCTTGCATCTGAATGGACTGTGGCTGCCTTTCACAAAGATGAGCCAGGCAGAACTGGTTTATGTTTGCCAGTGAACTTCAAAGGGAAATGTGCTATAAATATTGGGACCCTGACCCCGGAACTTTGGAACTCTTTTGGATCAAGGAATCTCCAGAGAAGAAGAGCTGGAGAAGCTGTGATGAGAGACTTCCACTTTGCGGTGTTGGCCTGCAGTAAAATCTTCTGTATTTGCAGAAAAAGGACTGCACTGAATTTTCTGCAACTTCTTTGAGTGTGTCCAAGGGCTTGAGATAGAGCTTGCCCCCTGTTCAAGAAGTCTCAGGGACAAGAAAGACTCCAAGATCCTCTGGGTACTAGCTTTTGGAACTGGGTATTTCAGCTGCCACAGAGAAAACAGAAACAACGCCGTCCCCAACGTTGCTGCCAGCTCCGTGACCTTAGGGCACTGCAGAGGACACCACCGCACTTCGCACAGCCCTGGTCCCACAGACGCCACTGAGCCGCTACTTCCACCATGACCTGTGGGTACTGCACACCGCACTACCTCGCTTCACACCGCTGCCCTTGTTTCCCCAATGATGTTGCTGCCTGCACCGTGACCTGTGCACACCGCTCATGGAGAACATGCAGCACTGTCCCACTTTGCACTGCAGCTCAGGTCTCACAGACAACAATGCTCCAAGCAGACATTGACGCCGTCGCCCGCACCATGGTTTGGGGGCACCGCTTGTAAGTTACACGATGCACCGCCTAATCCCACCCCGCAGTCTTGGCCCACCGATGCCAGCTCCATTGACTCCAGCTTGTCAGCCAATGACATTGCTTCAACAATTATGTGGCCAGAACTGTGACCTACAAGCACCAAGAAGAGCACTGTCCCACTTCACACTGCAGCCTTGGTCTCACCAATGCCGCTGGACAACAGTCACCGAATTGCTGCCTGCACTGCGACCTGAGGGCACAGCACGGCGCTCCGCTGCACTTCGCACCGCAGCCCCGCCATCGTCCGCACTCCTGCCTTGAACCGCACGAAGTTCGATCTGCAATGCGTGCGACTTCAAGGGCCCGATGACTCCTGCATCGACCTCCAGAACGGGAGTCTGCTGACTCCAACTCTTCAGAGCTCACTGCAAGGTCCCCGATGCCCTACATTCCTAAAGGTACTATTTACGGGTCTTTACGACACTGTAATTGGCCTGTGCTGCGGTCAGCCAGAACTGTTGGATTTGTTTGTTCACGTCGTGATAGCCCCAGATGGAGCTATTAACTTCAAGGAACTGTTATGAAAGTCTATCTTTGCTTAAGGAGTATTCTGAATAACTGTACGTTAGATTCTTGTTGTTTTGGTCTTGTTTTACACATATAAATGTTGGCTATTTTTCTAAAACTGGCTTGGTATCCTTTTTTAGTGTTTTCACTATATTACTGTTGGTTATGTGCAAATGCTTTACACACTGCCTCTGAGATAAGCCTGACTGCTCGTGCCAAGTTACCAAGGGGGTGAGCAGAGGTTATTTCAGAAGTGTAACTCCATTATTCAGCCTAGGAAGAAAGGTCCCTACTTGGACAGAGTAACAACCTACCAACTTGAGACCCCCATTTCTAACAGCCAAGATTTAGGTATTAGAAAAACGTTTAATTAAATATATCCTGCAAAAGCAGCAGTCTTAGTGGAAAGATGCAATGCCACTTTGGGGAGTAAACTGTCAAAAAGATGTGTATCTTGTAAATGGAGTTGGGTAGCTAATTCACTGTTAGCACTAGTTTCAATAAAAAATACAGTGACAGTAAAGATTTTATCTTCCTTTAAGGCCAACGTACATGGGATTGCATATCCATCCAATCTTTATGACTTGACTCACTCTGCATTGTAGGAATACTGTAAGGAACTGACCAATAGCCTCTCAGCTATTCATCAACAGGTCAGAGACACTTTGTCTCCGACTTTGGAAGAAGTACACAATCTAAGGCCAGGGAACTGGGTGCTGACCAAAGAATTTTGTAAGGAAAAACAGTATTCAGCCCAGATGGAAAGGGAAAGTACAAGTATTGTTGGTGACACAAACTGCAGTGCAGTGTGATGGCCATAAGAAGTGGATTCATTTGTCCAGCGTCAAGAGAGCTCCACCATTTTGGCCTAAGCAACCTTCTGAAGGAGACAGCTTGAGCCCCGACTGTGGAGTACCCTTTGCAGAAAGAATTGACCTATAACAGACTGTGTAACTATATAACTTACGACAAAGGAAATTGAAAGAATATATAGGAAAGTGCTTAGAATGGAACAGCACCAACTGCCAGGCACTCTCAGGATTGCGACCTTTAAAGCACTAATTTGTGCAGTGAGGTTAGTAAAATAGGGACACTGTAGACTAACAACGGCAAGAATGGAGATACGTCCCTTTGGCCACTCTACTACCCCTGCTGATAGGAAAGAAATACGTGTTTTACTGCATGTAAATAATGCGATGAGGGGAAAAGAGAAGACAAGTAATTATTTTTTTTTACAACACATTTTATTGAATTTTTCCATCCAAAGTGGTGAGCCCCCCCGACGAGCCATATTTATACATAGCAATGAACATAAGTATACTGGTTGCTGCCCGGGATATCCTTCGAGAAACTATAAAAACACCCAACCCAACAGCCCCCGCCACCCACCTGCCCCCAACCCCGCACACGAGTAATTATTTTTATTATCCTTTTGTCCTTTAAACCAACATTTTGCTTTTTTGGAACAAGCTGTAACCTTTGACCCATTTATTCTTGCGGACGGTTGCCATATTTGAATTTGGGTGGCTAGGAACTATTTACCTAAAAAGGTTCCTCAAGATCTGTGAACTGCCTTGAGGCTGCAAATGTTCTTATCTGCAAAACTAGTAATATGTTTGTCAGTATTTGCTTTGTAAACTCCAGGCACACCTATGATTAACCTTTAAACTCGTGCTACACACAGTATTTTGCATCTTCAGTAGCCTCCGACTGCTGGTTTTCTTTCCTAAGTAAGTGGAAGATTTGAAAAAGATAATAAGCCCACTTCCACATGATACATTTACAATGTGGCAGGCACTTACGTGACTACTATTACCACCCATTGCCTTTACCATGCATTATTTTACAACGATTATGCCTTTACCACGTATGCCTTTAAAACGAATTACGCTGTGAAGATATGAACAGTAAAGGCATATGCATGGTACAGGTGGTAAAGGCTTATGCATGGTAAAGAAAATCAGCGTCCTTACCTCATCAGCTGCGACCTGGAAGAAATCAGCAAAGGGATCAAAAAAAGACCTGCGCATCAGTAAGGCCTTGTCCCTCCTTTTCCTGCCATAGGTATTGGGGAATGCACACAAGAGCGTTTTATGGATAAGGGCTGGAATTGGGAATCCGGCGGAGTAGATTTTAGGGCTTGGGCTAGGGGGTTTTAAGGCGGGTGCTGCACCAGGTCCAACTTTAGGGCTCAGGCCCGGGGTGCCAGGGGGGCTTGTGCCAGAAGCTGGTTTTATGTCTTAGGGCTGGGAGGGAGGTGTCTTTAGTTTTGGTGAAAAAGCCTTTACAACGTAAATGCATTTACAACAAAGTTTGTTGTAAAGGCATGTGTGGTAAAGGTATAATCATTGAAACACCATGCATGGTAAAGCCAATGTGTGGTAATGGTACCAGTATTGTAAAGGCATGCATGGTAACTGCATGCATGGCTTCAGCATACAACCATAAAATCTGAACCTAAGGGCGGGGCTTGAGGCGTCAAGATGGTGGACGCACTAAGAGTGCTCCAGGACCCCCATCCATAATCTGCCTCTCATCCACCTTCAACAGCCGCAACTCACCTCTCCTGGCTGTCCGCGGTGCCTCCTGAGGTCACGGACTCTGCTCCGGTCCCCTACGCGTCCGGATCGCTGCTCTGGTGGTGCGGGGAGGCGCCTCTTTCACCGGCGGCCTCGGCGACACGAAATGGAGGACCTGCAACGGCCTTGACCTCGGGCTGGCTGACACCTTCGGGCGGCCCAGGCCCAGCCCCAGCCTGCGGCGGGGCGGGGACGGCCCCCAATGTACGAATCAGGTGAGTCCTCGGCGCAGGGGCTGCTGGCGCCGCGGGTGGGGAGAGGATACGTCGGGCACTTAGACTGACGGCCCCCCGGGGGGCCGTGGTGTAGCTGGATCTCAGCCGCCGTGGTCGGGCGACGGTGCGGAGGCCTGGGCGGTCATTGGGCCCCCTTGTGCAAACCTCCTCCCCCTGTGACTGCGCTCATTGAGGCGGTGACAGGCACCCCCCTAGACCTGACAGGGGCGCCATACCTGGGCAACTGGCATTGCCGGAGGTGTGCCATCTTGTCGAGTGGCAGGTGGGAGGCGGCCTGGTGTCTCCGCCCCCCTCAGCCTTCATCAGTCTCGCCAGGGCTCGGGCCTGTTCTCTTGGACCACCCTCATTGTATGAACCGTCCTGGTTGCCCCCGCCCCCTCCAGCCCTCGCTGTGTTCCTTCCTTGAGCCGACAGTTCGGGCCTGACCCTCTGAACCGCCCCCCCTTGCGGGCCACGGACCTTCCGGTGGCGGGTGGCATTGGACGCAGCCCACCCCTCTGCCTGCCCTCCAAAGACGCAACTACTTCCCTGTTGCTGGCGGGGCAGCTGGGCCCCGGGACGGGCCCCTGTCGCTGGTACGCCGCTTGTAGCTGTGGATACTGCCTTTCCCTGGAGTGCCCGGGGTGGACCCACCACGACCCGGAGGCGCGGCGTCCCTCTTCCTTTACACGGAGGGCTCGGGGGTAGACCTGGGCGCGGAGACCCGAGTAGAGATGGCCTGGGTGTCCGGGGACCCCCTCCCCTCTGCAGGACCGCTGTGTTCTCCCCAAGCCTGAGCCGAGGCTGAATCCTTTCTTGGGGCGATGGGGCGGAATCGCACCCAGCAAAACCCGGTCACTCCAGCCCAAACCACAATGGAACGATTCACCACGAGAAACCGGGATTCTGGAGGTGGTGCTTCTAAGGCCCCGGCCCCTGCAGGGGATGACCTCTCCACCATTCTCCAGGCGATAGGCGCCTCGCAGGCTTCCGTCGAGACCAATATCGGTGAGGTGAGGGTGGATGTAGCTCTGATCCGCCAAGACCAGCGCAACGCTACGGCACAAATCACGGAGGAGGAATCCCGCATCTCCACGGCGGAGGACGACATTGGCCAGCTCAAAACGCAGGTGGCCCGACTCCAGACCCAGACCTCGGAAATCCACCGGCGGGCAGAGGATGCTGAAAACAGATCACAAAGGAATAACCTGCGCCTCATAGGCTTTCCCGAGGGCACGTAGAAGGGTCACACGGACACGTTCGTGGAGGAATGGGTGCGCTCATGGATACCCAAGGAATCCCTTTCGCCCTGGTTTGCCGTTGAGCGGGCGCATCGCTCCCGGGCCCCCAAGCCTCCCCCCGGGGCTCCTGCAAGACCCATCATCCTGAGGGTTCTCAATTTCCGGGACAGAGATGTCATCCTCCGGGAGGCCAGGGCCCAGGGCCCTCTGATGCTCCAGAACAGTAAAATTATGGTCTTTCCGGACTACACCAGGAAGGTTCAGGCACAGCGTTAAACTTACGACGAGGTCAAGCAGAAGCTCCACAACCTGGGTCTTCGGTACGGTCTTCTCTTCCCGGCCCGGCTCAGGGTGGCCTTTCAAGACAAATCATTCTTCTTCGATACCCCTCAGGCTGTAGTGTAGTTCCTATATTCCCAGTAGGCTCTGCGCATTGGAATAACATATACTATAGATTAGACGTAGGACTGAGGTCGACTAGGTCTCTATCGTATATATTAAACTTAATTGCGAGTGCCAGCTAGCTCAGAGGTCACTAGAAACTCTCGAATAAACAAGAAGGGATTAGTTTCTGACAATCGCGTAAACATAACAAATTTGTTTCCCAAGAATAAGAAATCTATCTATAGAGTTGCAGAAACAATAACTATTTTACTCAGTTAATCGTGCATGCTTCGTTTCACCAGAGGTGCTGAGAAAATAGAGAGACGGGCGTTTTCAATAAAACGTATTTATTGAACAGTCTTCTTTCTCAAGCATAAGAAATGTACTGCTACAATCGTAATACTGGTTATAAAGTACAGGGCATATAATACGAAAAGTATTATAAAGTAGTACTGTAAAAGCATGATATGGTTTCTAAGCCATAAATTGCCTTAAAACATATAAAATACATACAGTAATAAAATAATGACTAAAAGTACTCAACTGGTGCTTCTAAAATACGCCTACCCCGGTGTACCTGACCTAAGTCTAGTACGAGGGAAGAAGTAAGTGAGGAGTAGCTTAAGTTTAGTATTTTTCTGCCAAGGATCTATCCAAGAATTCTCTAAAGGGTCTAATCAGCTCCGTACCTTGGTTTTTAGAATGAAGGAGGTCTTGTATCTCCATCTCAACACTCGATTTCCCAGCAACGCGCAAGGGTAGCCTGGAAACACTGGAGCTGGATTTGACGGCAGGAGAAAATACAGCCTCTCTCAGTGCGTCAGCTGGAGGGTCGGATTCCTTGCGTCTCTCAGTGCGTCTGCTGCAGTTCGTCGGGCAAGTAGTTAGTCGATCTGCTCCAAACCACCGTGTGTTTGTCTGGGCAAATGTAGGCATATTTATACTTTGAAGGTGCAGAGTTAGGCGTATGATTGGACTTAATAACGTCACTCAAAGACTCAGTTCTTTGAAAAATTCATGATTTCCTAGATAAATTAGTATTCAGGCGGCGAGGGGAAGTCCCTAGCTGCTGAAGGCGGGTTTCTCTAAGAAATTGTTGTTGATTCTTGGAACTTAGTGGAAGTAGCCATGCCGTATTTGGGCTGCATAGGCTTAGTCCAAGTATGGTAATGATTTCTATGCCTATATAAGGATCGGGTAATTTATACCTATATAAGGGCATGAATCTGGAAAATTACACTAGGGTCCTAGATTCATTTACAACACCCACTCCACGATCTTAAGTTCAATAACTAAATGTATAAGCACTGAACAGCTCTAAGGCATATGTTTCCAATCCCACCTCAAAATACATGGAATGCACTTGAAATGGTTGTACATGAAAATTTGAGCATTTCTACTGTACGCATTTTAGGAAAATTTTGTCATTCTAAGCATAAGGTATCCTATCTGAAATGCAAACTGAATGAACCATGTAATTATATTTATGAAAAATAGCTCTTAAATACAGAAAAAAGGTTGAGACCATTTCATAACATAACATATCAATGTTTATAGTATTGAGGACAAGGCCAAATATTTCCTCTAGGAAGTGTTCAAAAGAATTTCTAGTTCTCTAAGAATAGTTCTACTTTAAGCAGATTAGTGTGTGCCAAAAAGTTCACTGTTTTTGGGAGAGAAAAAAAAATGCAATCGTTCGAGAAAAATAGAGTTCCAAAGTTAGAAGTCTTTGTTTTAAAAACGGGAAGGCCGAATTTCAGACTTCAGGGAACGCTGTGTGCATGAATCAAGAGTTATTCTCGGTGTCAGGAGAAAACATCAGATTGTCTAGGCTGGCAAAGAAATAGTCTACCACAGTTGGTGAAAGTGGAATTATTTCATCAAGTAGATCAAATGTGCACAGATGAGAAGTATGGTCGTCAGTGCCAAGTACCGCGTTAGCAATGTTCATATCAGATGGTACCTGTGTGCCTGTTGATCCTCATATCTCACCCTCAGTTAGACTTACTGGTGAGACCTCAATGAATGCAGTCATCAGGATTGGTAGCCGTTGGGGACAACACAATGCATGAGTCGTTACCGGACCTAGCAAGGCGTCGACATCCGATGGCAAGACTGATGGAAGTGTAAGACAAATGTCCAACACGCATTCCTCTCCGCAAAGCGTGCATCATAGAACAGGTAAGATGCAATCTTTCCAGATTGGTCTAAACGATAGAAACCAAGTTGTGTTCAGATCTCTTAAACGAGCCAAGCCAAGAATCTGTGTAATCCTCTCACGATACCTCATGACAAGGAGGCATTGTTCCATGGTATTCTGTGTATCGCTGGTGACCTGACTTGCCATATCGGAGCAGAAGGAATAAAAATAGAATTCCTGCTACGAGTCCCAAAATGAGAGGTAGACCGCCGAACACAGAGTGCACGAAATTTGGAAAAATGCTGAGGACTGCTTCAAATGGTGTTAACAGTCCCGAAAAAATCGTCTTAAATACATGTGCGATGCCACTGGTATCAGACATGTTTAAGATTTGACTTCACATTTCTGCGAAATGTACTGGGCAGTTTGTTGATAATAATGCATGTATCTCTGCAGAAGTCCTTGCAACTTGCAGATCATAAGTTTCTTTAGACTAGGTCAGTGGCAGTCTTTTGCAAAAGAATGACTTTTATTCTGCTTAAAGTATCAATTCGTATAGAAGAGATATTCAGTGAAGGCCATAATGCCGTCCCACTGTCTGTCTTTCTCTTTCGATACAATACTTGCATACAACAAGTGACCCTGGATGACACACTAACGAGATAAAGTTTCCTGGCAACATGCCACAACAGCTGTGATCATTGAGCAGGCCCCCCAGGATATAGCGGCATTAATTAGCAAATTTAGCGGCACAAAAATGGAAATTTAGCGGCACAAATATGGAAATTTAGCGGAAATTTAACTGCATTTTATTTGGCGTTTTTTCCTTCAACAAACACAGATATCTTATTTTTTTCAGTTATTTAACAAAAATGCCCCAAAAGCAATCCCCCTAGGACATGCCGCACACTGGGCACGCGGCAAGCCCACCAAGAATTTTTTTTATTAATTCCCTTTTACTTTCTTTTCTTATCACTGTGCACATTAGTGACGTACATTTCTGGAAGTAAACACACCTGTGAATACTCACTTGCCTTCTTATCTTTCTTTGTTTTTTTCTCTAAAGGCCTTGTGCAGGCATTTGCCGAGTGGAAGGTCATTTCCCAGCTCTACAGTTTTGTACTAAACTTTGCTGCAGATTTTTTTTATCACAGGGACACATCCTTCCTCTCCATGTATTCCATGGAATTGTTTTAGAAGGGACATTGTCTGGATTATTAGTGAACAAGAAAGGTGTTTTTCACCGATGCAGAACATTTAGCAAAACCAATCCGCAGGGATCGAGTATACCACCAGCACATCTTACACCATATATAACTCTCAGACATGGAGCCGAGCATCCAACTTGACAAGACAGCCAGGTCAGCCGCCCTTCTTCTGTTCAAACTTTGCAAGATTCCTAAGAAAATAGGGCATTTCAGTCCTAAAGAAGGTACAGCGAAGGGTTGTTCATTCAAGAGGGCAGAAGAAACAATAATAAAAATAAAAACACCAATAGACTATCTTTCATTCTCGCAGCTCCCCACTACTCTTCCCCTCCTTTCTCCTCTGATGTTTGTGGACCCCATGCAGGCGCCGAACGCCCGTTGGACTCAACAAAAAAAGGCTTCAGCTCCATCCCCCCCTCCCCCCCACACCCCCTCCTCCTGTCGTGTGTGTCAGCCCGGGGTGAGCCTGCTTCCCGGGGACACACACAGCCGCACCCGAGCACTCCACAGGTCTTTAAAAGACCATTTGCATGTTAATGAGGCTTTGTTGTGAAACAACCTCTTCTTAGGCCCCTGCAGCTCCACTCTGCCGATTTCTTAGGTAGAGTCTGCCCGGGATGGGAGTTTGTGTACAAACAGGGATGAGCAGCACCCGGGTCTGCCCACCTGCCGGCTCCCACGCCTGCCGTATTCCACTCATTCACTCTGAAAGAAGTGGGCATCTGCCCACTGGCCCTCTGCTCTCTACGACCCCCGAAGTACTTGTCAGCCGCTGTCGGCTGCGTCATAATTTCCTCGTGAATTTATGGTTGCAATATGTGAAAGGTTAAGAATGTATTCAAAAGCTGAAAGAAAGGTGCTATACCAAAGTGCATTTTTTTCAAATTCTAGACTCCTTAACTTCTTCCTGAAACCCATTTGAGAAGCAGCTTCCTCGATAAACCGCAGCAGCACCGTTTATTTTGTTTATTAACACAACTGATGACGTGTACATTTTCTTGCTGGCATTCTTTTCTGACCTGCTCGTAAAGCATGTTCCCGTTGCCCATGTCTAGATGTAACCAATAAAGCAAGTTTGAATCTTAAAAAAAAAAAAAAAGAAATGCTCTAGTTGCGCCTCTGACCCCATGTGCCTTTTCGCCTGCTTCTCTCGTGTACCTTTCACTCTGCCCCATCTCTAATGCTGAACGGAAACACGTAGTGACGTGCGTGTTTGCTTACATCCAATAAGAAGCCACCATTATTTTTAAATATTAGCAGGGACACCTTTTTTTGCGGCCGAAAAGATAAAAATCGCCGCCATCGCGCTTTGCCGCTGATTTCGCGATTTTTTCGTGAATCGCGAAAAGCTGGAGGGTCTGATTGAGCATAATGTAGCTGCCATTGGATAGCTGCGTGAAAATTGGTTCCATCACTGTGGAGGGTGTACCGTGCAGGTGGCAAGAGAGGTTATTTGCAGATCCTTTGCAGGCTCCGTGTAAATTAATACCTTGGCCCAAAAGTGCACCACTTAGTGAGTTCTTACAATTTTTACCACTAAGGAATACTTCCTTTCCCTTATTCCAACATTTGTGTGTGTAAGGTAAAGTCCAGGTCGACCTAATGTATTCTTTACCCAACATTTCATACAGGCTCGCTGGTATATGCTGTAGACCATACTGAAATTGGAAAATCGTCACTGGTATCTTAATGGTGGCATGTATTATCCATTCAATGACAGGCTTCTCAGAAACTGTCACTGGTAATCTTTCTAATTTTTCAATGTTCAGCACCGTATAGTCTGCTCCTCTTTGTGCCAAAGAGATTTGTTTATCTGAAAGGTTAAATACAGCAAACAATGACGTTGTGTTGATTAGACGCCATGGCACGTAGCCTGAACGAAGATTTTGCAACGTCCAGCCTAACTGCATTATAGAATGTAATTGAAACTGGCCATGTTGTAACATTAGCAAGTCCTGCTTTATTATGTCAAGTGCAGAGGATACAATGCTGTCCAAAGAATATATTCTGGAGGACAGAGTCATTAACCCATTGTCCACTACAGAGAGAGCTTTCTCTAAATTAATACGACCAATTGCTCATATTCTTTCTGCAGTTTCCATTTGCATTATTTTCCAAGCTTCTTTGTACGCAGCGTATATACCGGCGTATATTAAACGTTTTTGTCGTGGTTTGCGAGGCCCCATTAAGAAATCTCGCAAATCATTGCTTTCTTTAAGTAAAGAGAAGTGTTGTTTGATTTCTGGAAGTGTGGATGTCTGTAGCCACTCAAGGCATAGTTTTCCTACACTGTATGTTGTTACTATCCCTGGATGTTGTCTCTGGGAATATCTTTGATCTGGCCTGTTCATTTTGAATCCCTGTGTTTTGTTCAGGAATCTATC
Source organism: Lissotriton vulgaris (assembly GCF_964263255.1). Lineage (NCBI taxonomy): Eukaryota > Metazoa > Chordata > Amphibia > Caudata > Salamandridae > Lissotriton > Lissotriton vulgaris. Next base: position 1,225,508,990 of record NC_141687.1, read on the forward strand.
ATGACAGTTATTAGTGTCTGTGGGCCAGATTAACCCTTTTTTCCCATTAAGGATTAGTTCTGTTGTGTTTTAAAATATATGGTACGTCTACCTCCTTTTCTGTAGTATCATTATTCTCAGATGTGGGTTTAGGTATAGATGGTTTATTTAAATCTTTTATCTTAGCCAGGCCAAGACAAGAAGTTTGTTGAACAGTGCCATTTAAAAATATTATTTGTTCTGGTATAATGCAGGCTCTGAACAGGGATTCTAAACCTTGCACCTGCCAGTCTTTTGTGCCCCAGACAGTTTTTGTCTCAATGTTTTTTCCAAAAGTCAAAACCGAATGTAGACAGCTGAGCATAAAAGTTTGCAGAATACATTTGTTTAATATTGGTCAATATTGTTTTCATTCCGGTCTTATTCACATTTTTTTTAAATAAAACGTTTCTGGATTTGTAACATTGAACCCTGAGAAGTATGGGAACTTTTCATAAAATGTTTTTGAGCTGTCCTTTGGCGGCGTTGGACAATGTTCCCATTGATTATAAATAAAAACATTCCTAGGGTTTGCAGATGTATGCAAGTAATGGTGACTATAGTGACTAAAACAATACATTTGTTCATAATCTGATGAACCTTCTAAGTATTCATGTTCTGTAAATTTTGCAGACATTTCTAAATCGGACATCATATTATTAATAGTCTCAAAGTCCCAATCATCAGAAAATGTGCTGGGTGATACAAAGTCACTTAAAGAAACCTTGAACTGGTGTGGGATCTTCAGCAGCTCTACCGGGCCATAGATGTCATAATCAGTTCTGTCCCATGCTATACCACCAGGTATGGGAACGGCTGTGATATTCACTGATGAGAAGGCTCTTTTTTCACGATGGGATGATTTGTGAGGTCTCAGGACAAAAGTTGATTATCTGACTTGCTGTGTCCATTGTACTGTATTTTCCATCTAGCATTTTTCCCAAGCTTAAAACCAGAATGAGACAGAGCAGGAGGAAAAGTACACCTAGCAATCCAAAATTCAATCCATGGTGAAACCAGATAGTTTTTTCAAGTTGATGAGAGTTCTGTTATTTTTTCTTTGAGAGTTTTATTTGCTGGAGTCTCTTCAGGTTCACTGGGATCCTCAGAAAATGTATCAAAGTTGATAAAATAGCCAGAAGCAGTTCTGTAAATTGTTGGAATTGAATCAGGATTGTCATTAATCTTTGGAGTTGCTTCTTCCTTTGTCATACTGGTATAGTCAGAGGCTACATCATTGTAGACAGGTGTTTCTTGACGAACTGTTATTTGGGTTTCAAGAGGCACGAGTTCCATGGCTTTGTTGCATAGTCCTTCTTTTCTTACTGCAGGTTTATCGAAGGTGATAAGTCTTTCAGTTTGAACCTCTTGGATAGTAGCAAGATTTGGTCTTCTGCTACATCTTGGGAGCCCACTGGGCCTACTACTTATTATTGGCCACATGTTGTGGTTTGACCAGGTCGATGGATACAACTCTGTTCTCCCTTTTACCAGCAAGGGGCGGTAGTACTACTGATCTTGTTCCTTGGATTGCTAAGACAGGTACTGCTATTCTGTAAGAAGGCCCAAATTCCTTCTTTACCGCAATCTTTTCCCTGACTAGATCCCCAATATTTGGAATCCAGACAGGCCTTGCCGGGACAGGTGTTTTTTCTTCAGTGGTCATTGGCTTCTATATCGTGTTAGTCAGACTTCTTCTTGTTTCATTTAAGTCCTGTAAAACAGCCAAACGATCTTTGATATCAAAAGGGTTTTTGTTCCACCATTTAAGTTTGACAATCGAGGTCTTCAATTAACATTCTAGTACCAAATAGTAATTTGTATGGATTGATTCTACCCAGAGAATTTCTTGGCAGATTATTAAGACTACTTTGGACACTTAATAGATGTTTGACCCATCCATCACCCAAACCTAATACCTTATCTGTTATGGATTGCTTTATGTCAGGTTTTTTTTTCCACTACCGCATTACCCTCAGGGTAGAAGGGACTAGAATACCGCAATGCAATGCCCAAACTAGCCATGGCCTCTTCGTAAGCTCGAGAGCTAAATGCAGGACCCTGGTCAGAATGTAGCGTGCAGATTGCATATGTGCCGATAAAGACTCGCGAATCCTTTATAACAGTTCTGGCGTCAGCCGAGCGCTGGGGCCACATCCAAATAAATCTTGTGTAGGAATCCACTGCAACCATGATATATTTATAGTTGCCATCCCTTGTTAAGGGACCACAGTGGTCCAGGTAAACGCACGCTAGTGGCTTATCTGAAATCAGAAGGGGCGTCTGTGCAGGTCGCTTCACTGTAGAAACGTTCATTTTTTGACAGATTTCACATTCTAGAACATAGTTTCTAGTTTGTTTCCTCAGGCGTGGCCACCAATATCCCTGTTTTAATAAAGATACTGTGGCGGAAACTCCTGCGTGTGCAGAGGCCAGTCCTTCATGTGCTGCTAAGATAATTCCTTTTGTTCCATGTTTGGAATTGCCCTATTCCCCACTCCAGGGATTTGAGCAAAAGGAACATTATTCGCATCAGTTATATAGGAGTACTTTACTGGAAAGTCTTTCGGGAGTGTCTTACCACTGTCTTTGACTGAAGCAGTGACAGCTTGCATTATTTTGCTGTCTATTTTTGTTTTTGACCGAGTGATTGCTGCTACGGAAGCCGTTTGCACAGCTGCCTTCGCGGCTTCATCAGCCAATGAATTCCATGCAACGTGAACGCCATCATGCTGATGACTCAGTGTATGGATCACGCGAGTCTTTTGTAGTTCTTTCTGCAAAAGAGCTATTTGTTCCCAAAGCGTTTTATGCTTAATTGTGCCACCTTTTGCGTCTTTGAAACCGTTTTGAACCCAGTTCTGCAGATACTCATTGTAAGACTGGACGCAGTAATACGAATCGCACACTATTAGTGTGGGGAATTGGGAATCGGTATTTTCAAGCGCCATCTTAAAAGACTGTAGTTTAGCTCGCTGAGCTGTACAGTCTCCGAGTGATTGAGTTTTTGTGACCATAGGTCTAAATTTGCCTTTGCGCCAGCGACCTTTAACAATCGCGCACGCAGCACTATAGGCTTGTTTACCCCCAATTGCGGGCTGTGCTGATCCGTCTGTATAGATTATACATCCGTAATGTTCTAGAGGTAGAATCTCAGTCGGCAGAGGACATTTGTATTTGTATTGTAGGAATTCTTGTGTCTTCAGATCGGGGTCAAAGCCATATTTAACGTATGTTGCAGCAAGAGAGTTAACCCATTGTATCCATCTCGGCTTTTGCATTTGGAATGCTCGCTTTTGTCACTGCCTCTAAGGCAGGTACAGGTGTAACTATCATCATTCGTTTTCCCTGTGCGAGAGCTCTCTCTTTTGCTACTGCAGTTTGAACTGCTGTCAGAATTGTTTCTGTAGAAGTGAATTTTCTTTCAGCTTTTGTGTACAAATGTGATTTGTATGCTATTGGTACCTTTTCACCTCCATTAAAAGGTCAGGTATGTGAATCCACATCTTCCTGGGATGATTTGGATCACAAGGTCGCGCACATTGTCGCATTTTTGCTAACATGTCAGTTTGCACTGAATGCAGAATTTCTGTGTGTGTTTAAGTCCAATTAGTTGGATTGAAATCAGGTTTGATTAGTTCGTAGAGAGGTTTAACCCTCTGCGTAATTCGGAACATACGTTCTTCCGAAATTCAGGAAACCTAGAATTGACTAAGTTTTTCAGAGTCTTTGGAGTTTGGAGCAGCACACATTTCTCTAGAAAGTTAGCTGCCAGGCTTTTGTCTTCACTTGATAACTCGTAGCCTAGAAATAGGACGTTGAGGTGGGCAATTCGTGATTTCTTAAATTTGAATTTATACCCTTCAGATGCGAACCCAAGTATCATGGTGTTCACTCTTTTCAAGTCTACGTCCAAATCATCGTCTGTAAGATAGATGTCATCGACATAAGATAATGCCTCATCATCATACATTTGTAGTAACTCTGTTACTCTGGGTGAAAATAACCCTTGACTATTCTTGAATCCCCGGGGGAGACGGCAAAATTGTTGCTGTGTCCCCATAATTGACAAAGTGGTCAAATGCCTACTTTCACGTGCAATGTTTTGACAGAAAAACCCATTCGAAATATCTAATGTGGTTTTATATTTTTTCCGCCCGATGTTATTCATCAATGCTGCACTATGAGCATTTTGTACTGCAAAAGTTTTGCAACAGGAGTTTAAATGTCTGTAATCCAATACTAGTCGATATGAATGGTCTGGTTTGGAGACAGGAAACAAAGGATTGTTAATTGACGAAGTGCATGTTTCAATCACCCCTTGGTATTCAAGTTGATTTAAAATCTCACTGACCTGTTTTAACTTCTTGCGTAACTGGATACTGCCTCTGTGCAGTAGGTTGATTTTTTTAACTGGATTTTATGGTGAGGAGAGTCCTCATTCCACCCCACATGATTTTCATATAATGCTGGAGCCCGAGCTACTGCCCATTTTCTGGCATATGTGTATTTTTTATGAATTGCAATGTGATTTGAGAAGGCTAGCATAATTATCTCTTCGCCATGTGGGCACTCCCTGACAAATTCAGGTGGCCAGTCTTGTTCAGCTAAAAGAATGTCATAGTCCTTAGAGAGCTTCTCCCAAAAGAGTGCTCTTATTTTCTAGTTATGTCCCCCTCCATCCGGAGTGTTACTTCATATAAATTGTGGGGTACACTAACCCTGGTGTCTGCAGTTTCAACTTGAATGGATTCATTCAAGTCCACTGTCTCCAGATGATCCTTCAAGATCTTGCGAACTATGCTGACTTCTGCTGCGCTGTCTAGCATTGTCTGGGCCCACTCCCCGTTCTTGAGTTGTGTCCTCAGGATACTCGGCATGTCTGATATTTATGCTTGCTACCTTCTTTTTGGTGATTTGAGTTTTCTTATTTTTTTGGAACGTGCTGTTCTTCTTTGGACTTCACGCGTTCCTCTTTCTGTTCTGATTGTCCTCTCCTCTCGGATTTCTGCGAGGAAGTCTGACGGTAACGAGAGGGACGTGTATCAGTATCTTGATATCTATCAGGTTTTCTTAAAGTATCCCTATTCCTAAGGATATACCTTTTTAGGTCGAGCAGACCTAACCCTCAATGCGTGAGCATTGAGGTGTCTGCTTCAGACCTATTGTGGCCCGTATTTAGGAATGTGGACACATAGCAGACGCGCGCTTTGAGGCTGTCAGATTTCACCTCGGGAGCGCGCTGCTTGCTGTGTGTGGAGTGGCGTGTCAGTTTCACTTTTTATTACTTTCGTTTTTGCCTAGACTGGCTTTCAATGAAGAACGCTTGCTGGAATTAAATGTTGTTTTTTTCTATTTTAACATGCTGCGTGTTGTCTGCTGTGTGCAATACATTTCCCAGTAAGTGAGTATATTTTGTAGAAACGGGACTCTAACCATTTTAAAGCTCACCCTTAACTATTCTTTCTATTAGTCCTTTTTCACACAATACGTTTGCTGCATGGTTTTTACAATTCCAAACTTTAAACAAAAAGAAGTACGTAACATGTCATGTATACAGTGTGTGAGCATTAGCAATGTTAGTGCAACAGTATTAAAATTGTCCGCCATGCAAATGCCGATTAAAGTGTTAGTGGCACCTAAAAAGCAAATGCGTGTGTATTGGCAGCGCGCCATGCAAATGCTGAGCCAATGTTAGTGGCACCTAAAAAGTTAATGCGTTTGTGTCATCAGCACGAGGTAGCCGGATAATCTTTACTTTTAATAGCATGCTTGCTGTTGAGCATTTTTTCTAATGCGCAATGTTACTGCTAGCAATATGATGACAGTAGAAATGTCATGGCTTAATGGAGAACGTTTGCTGGAAAAACATGTTGTTTTATTTTGTTGAATAACATGCTTGTTGTTAGCTTTATTTTTAAGGCGCAATATTAATGCTGGCAATGTGATAGCAGTTCAGCATGTAACAGTAAATTAACTTGCTGACGTGTTGTCTGCGTTTCTAAAGTCGGAAGTCGGCGCCATGCTGAGCAAAGTGTTAGTGGCACCCAAAAAGCCGATGTGTGTGTATTGTTAGCGCTTCAGTGTTTTTTGCGTTTCTAAAGTCAGAAGTCTGTGCTATGCCTTACAACACTGTGGGAAATAAATGTAGCTTCTTGTATTTAATAACATAAGTGGCACCTAAAAAGTCAATGCGTGTGTATTGGCAGCGCGCAATGCAAATGCCGAGCCAATTGTTAGTGGCACCCAAAAAGTTAATGCGTTTGTGTCATCAGCACGAGGTAGCCGCATAATCTTTACTTTTAATAGCATGCTTGCTGTTGAGCATTTTTTCTAATGCGCAATGTTACTGCTAGCAATATGATGACAGTAGAAATGTCATGGCTTAATGGAGAACGTTTGCTGGAAAAACATGTGGTTTTATTTTGTTGAATAACATGCTTATTGTTAGCTTTATTTTTAAGGCACAATATTAATGCTGGCAATGTGATAACAGTTCAGCATGTAACAGTAAATTAACTTGCCGCCATTTTCTCTGCGTTTGTAAAGTCGAAAGTCGGCGCCATGCCGAGCAAAGTGTTAGTGGCACCCAAAAAGCCGATGTATGTGTATTGTTAGCGCTTCAGTGTTGTCTGCGTTTCTAAAGTCAAAAGTCTGCGCCATGGCTTACAACACTGTGGAAAATAAATGTAGCTTCTTTATTTAATAACATACTTGAGATGGTAAAGTTTGTGTTATGCTTACAACAGCGTGATGTGAAATAGGTGTTAAACAGTAAATTAACTCCTGTCGTGTTGTCTGCGTTTCTAAAGTAGGCGCCATGCAAATGTGGAGATCGTTTAAGTGAAACTGGTGCGGTGTTACAAGGTGTGCTTTTAAATCACTCTCCTCTGGGGTGGTAAAGTTTGCATTATGCTTACAAGTGCGTGATGTTCAATAGGTGGTAAACACGAAATTAACTTGGCGACGTGTTGTCTGCAATACATTTCACAGTAAGTGGGTAGATTTTGAAGAAACGAAACTTCTTCCATTTTGAAGCTCACTCTTAAGTTTTCCTTTCTATTAAGGCTTAACCTACAAGCTCTTTTCACACAATACGAGTGCATGTTCTTTACGATTACTAACCTTTAAAAAATAAGTACGTTACATTTTATGGATACAATCTAATAAGCGTTAGCAGTGTTATACAATACTACTATAATTGGTATGCTTTTTAAACAATAAACACAAACAATATTTTAGAGTTACATGGCACAAACATACAGAAAAAGAAACGTTAAGTTTCGATTTTCCAGAACTAGCCTGCATTTCCCAGTAACTGGGTAGATTCTAAAGAAACAAAACTCTTTCCATTTTATAGCTAACCCTTCACCTTTCCCTTCCATTGACATTTAACAGACAAGTCCTTTTCACACTTGTGGCTATTTTCACACTAACCCTATGCATTTCTTCCCTCTGCGCATCTTGCATTTTATTGCCCCAAACGTTCTTATCTCATGGTAAAGAAAAGGTACTTAAACATCAAGCTTGTTCCCATGTTAAACACATGCTACTTGCCGTCTTCAGAACAAGCTTTTGCCTCGTACTTTACGGTCGTTTGGATTTTTCTGCTGCATTTGGACGTTCGTGTTTTCAGATTTCTCATTTGCAATAGGTAAGCTTATTTATATATTTTTTCACGTTTATTTTCTGCCATTTGCAATATGTTTGCAAAAAATAATCCTTTATTGCTTTTTTTACAGTGTCTACTGATCCAACATCCTTCACAGCAGCATTTACAGGAGCAATCACTACCGAAATACTGCTAAAAACAGAATCATTTTGCCAGCAACAACGTAAGTTTGAACAACAAATCGTAAAATGCTTTGTACCAGTTAATAAGTTCTTTTTGGGCATCGCAAAATATATATATATATTTATTAATGCGTATTGCAATGCTTTTGAAAAAGTTAATTTACATTTACTGCGCTTCCCAAATTAATGGGTTCTCTGTGTGATATGCGTTTCTTACGCTTATTTAAAACTTTCCTTCTTTGCTACCGCGCGGCATAAGCCGCTTAAAAAGTATATTTATGCTGTAAACATTATTACAATTGCCCAAAAAACACTACATCTGCTATAGGACAAGCCTGCCTTAAGTACGTTTTACTATTTTCTTGCCCACTATTACCTTTCGCTTTCTCTGCGCCTCGTTATTAGCCTGCAGTCATTATACTTACGTTTTCCCTTGTGTTCGTTGTTTAGTGCTTTTCCGTTATTTTGAACTGTTCATATATTAATTACAAGCACGCTCCAAGTTAACTTCCCGTAACACTTTCTATACGCAAATGCGCATAGTAAAATAACTTTTCAAACACATTCCATTGTTATATTACCGGCATATATTATTACCGTGTAAATATAAAGGTCTCAATCCTGTCTTATTTATACACGCTTGCCAAAGAAACATATTTTACGTTTTCTTTGGCGTCACTTTACTCTTTGGTTTATCGTTACTCAGCTTACCCCCTCTGCATTTCACCCACCCCCACTACCTGCCCCTGCCCGCACCAAAAAAACGCATTATTTCATGCTTTTTTCCCCACTCTCTTTTGCTTTAGCTAATCGCACACCCCTCTCCTTTCCCCTCCTTTCTGCAAAGTATTACATAAATGTATTTGCACTAATGCGTATACTGAAATAACTTCAGACACATTTTATTATTGTATTGCCAACATATATTATTACTATCTCAATATAAAAGCCTCACTCCTGTTTCATTTATACACGCTTGCTAAACAAAAATATTTTACGTTTTGTTCCGTGTCACTTTACTATTTAGCTATCGTTACTTAACTTCCACTCTTCGTATTATACCCCTTCTCCCCCGCTATCTGCCCCTGCCCGCCCCAAAAAAACGCATTCTTGCGCGCTTTTTTTCCACAATCTTTTCCTTTAGCTAATCGCACACCCCTCCCTTTTCCCCTCCTTTCTGCAAAGTATTACATATATATATTTGCGCCAATGCGTATACTAAAATAACTTCACAAACACATTTCATTAATGTATTGCCAACATATATTATTGCTATGGGAATAAAAAAGCATTACTGCTGTCTCCTTTATACACGGTTGCGAACAAATACATTTTGCGTTTTTTTCGCATTGCGTTACTCTTCTTAATATCCTTAGTTACCTTTGCTTCTCCCCATCCCACACACCCCCCACCAGCCCCTCTCTAAGCTAAAATACCGAATTATAAGGCGTTTCTTTTTCACTCGCTCACGGTGCACCTTCTCTTTTCTTTCTTCCCTATTACCACCTATCTAGTATATATCCATTTGTAAAGTATTACACATTATTATTTGCGCCTTCCTCTTTACTCCCAGCTGCTATTACTTATATACGCTGTCCTTTTAGCGCTCGTTTCGTCGCAGCCTTCGGTAATTTTACCCAGTTCTCTCTGTTTCCGTTCTCCCGTGTCCTTTTTACATACATTCTTCATATACTACCAGTACAAAAGCACCCATTTCTAAGTTCACGTACCATATTTTATACTGCAAATGCGCATTCTACAATAACTGCAGAAATAATTTTTTATTATTGTATTGCCAACATATATTATTATATATAGATTTAAAAGCCTTTCCCCTGTCTCTTTTAGATACGTGCGCAAATAAATAAATATTAATTTTCTTCCACCTCGCTTTACTATTCCAGCTATTTAGTTAAATTCCCCCCCCCTGCGCACCTTCCCTTCTCTAACAGCTCCTGTCTACACCAAAATAACGCATTATATTGCGCTTTTTAGCTTGCTTTTTTTCTGCTCCAGCTAATAGTCTACTCCTCCCCGTCCCCCTCTTTTCTTCCCTGTTCTACCCCCTGTCTAGTTTATATTATTTTGCCAAGTATTACATATATTTATTTGCTTCTTGCTCTTTACTTTCAGCTATTACTACGTATATACAATATCGTTTTATGACTTGTTTCTTCAAAGTGTATATGCGTCGCATTATATAATTTCAAAAAGTACAAAATTATGTTTACATTTTTTGGGGTGACTTAATATATTACAAGGTAACACAATGCAAATTTAAATGTGCATATATTTTATATAGCATGCATTTCTTTATGCAATTTTAGCATTGTACAGCCTTTTTTTGCCAGTCTCTATCTGCTTCGGCTGATAGTCCCCCTTCCCCCCTCTCTCCTTTCTTCCTTGTTTGTTCGTTGCAGTATGCAATTCACAAAAATACAAAATTACGTTTACATTATTTGTTGGTAATTTAAATTTAATATATTGCATTATAATACAATGCAAATTTGAATATGCGAACGTTTTAGAGAACATGCATTTTCTATTCGCTTTAAATATTATGTACCGCTTTTTTCAAAACTATCAACTTCAGCTAATCGCCTTCCCTCCCTACTTTCTTCCTTTTTGGTACCCCCTGCGCCACATGTACATTTGCGATACTGAGCTTCTCCCCCTTCGAACACCCCTTTCGCTGCCCGCTCATGTTCTCTTCCAAATTCACGCATTATATAGCCTTTTTATTCTACTCGCTCTCTAGTCCACCTAATCATTCCCCCCCCCTTTTTATCGCAGTTGCCACCCCCTGTGCACTACATATACATTTACAAAGCATTAACATACTTTTATTTGCGCCATGCTCTTTATTTCTAGCTACCAATACATAGCCTTAAATCTCTGTTACTCACTGCCATTTTACGACTCATTTCTTCACAATGTATGTGCATTGCCTTATGTTAATTAAATACTAGAAAATAACGTTCACATTATTTGTTAATGTTTTAATGTATTGCTATATAACAATGCAAATTTACACGTGTCTGCCTTTTAAATAATATACATGTTTATGTTTACTTTAAAGATTATATTGCGTTTTTTCCACACGCTCCCTCCTGCACCTAACGTCTTCCGCTCCCCCCCCCTCCCCCCTTCCCTCCACCTTTCTTCTCATTTGCCATTCTCAGTCCGTTACGTGTACATTTTCGAAGCATTAAATACTATTTTGTGGCGTCTTCCTTTCCAGTCTTAGCTACCGCTACGCACCTTTTCTACATACAAAACCAGCCTCTAACATACAACTTTATTACTTCTGCACACAGCCTCGCATTTGCTAAAATAAATAATAACTCTACAATAGTGAAAGTATAACGCCTAACTAGTGTATATATAGTTGCAAACAATAATACCCGTTTTATTGCGCATCGCTCCTCTCCTCAATCTGTTATTCACCCCCCCCTCCCCCCCCACCACCAAACACCCCTTACGCTGCAAACTCTGTTGGCTCTAAAATAACGCATTATGCAGCGCTTTTTTTTTTGCTGCGTCTCCGGTACAACTAATTATCTTACTCTCCTTACCCCTTTCTCTTTCTTGTCACCACCCCCTGTACACTATTTAAATATTATTTTGCTTGCTTCCGCTATTTACTCCCAGCTATCGTTACATATCATTTCTTGCATGTTACGCACTGCTATTTTACAAATCTTTTCTTTGCAGTGTATGTGCGTCGCATTATGCAAATAAAAATACTACAAAATCACGTTAAAATTATTGTTAGGTGATATAATGTGTTAAATTGTAATGTTATACAAATTTAAATACAAATGCAATTTAAATAACATACATGTATTTCTCCGCTTTTAAAATTATTTTGCATAATATTACTACCCGCTCTTTGGGCGCTTCGCTCTCGCTTTCTAGTTATTATATAAAACACCAGCTCTTACAATAACACTTATTTACTCCTACAAAAAGCCTCACATTTGCTCAAATATAACATAAGTCTGCAATGCTAAAGGCTCTTCTCTTTTAGCAACTGTTACACAACACTCCCCCCTCCCCCCCCCATTCCGTTGCTGACGCAGTCCGCTTTCAATGAACACAACATATCGACTTTTTCAAATTGTGTGTCTTTCTTAAAAGCTCTGCGCTACTAACTAATATTACTCGGCATACTCACCCACCTGCTGTTTAATGTCGCTTTCTAATTATGCTATCATACACACTTAATATTACGACACTACAAAACACCCTCTTTCTTCGCTTCACCTCGCCTTTGTAAACGCTGTAGTTCAATAAAACACAACCAAAACGTAAACCGCAGCGATGTTTGCCTTAAAACACAATTCCTTACAAGCAAATAAGCTGTTTTGCATTGTGCCTTACAATCTGCTTAATAACATACCCGTAATTACAAACAAAAGTAGGGCGCCATATTAGCTCTACCTGCAATAACTTTCATATCGTAATACGTAACTTTTGCTACTGCTAACTTCTTCTTCTTACACTCACCGTAACATCCGCTGCATTATGCACATGATGCGGCCGTAATATTGTTATATCCCTCTGCTGCCACTCCAACGCGTCAGGTGCCATTATATGACGAATAGTAAGCACTAACTGTGGCAGCCTGCAGCTCAGTCACGTAACGGCTTCCTAACTTCCTGTTAGTTCCTAGCGGCCGGATATCACGTGACGCAGCATGCCACACATCCGGATTTTAATATATGCAATACATTGTAGCGTTCTGTAGCCTCCAATAGAGCTGCACACGGGTGTTAACTGTTTGCTGCTGGGACTCAGGCGGCCAGCACCTTCTGCAGTACAGAAAGCTACACCATAACGGCAGAATGACAAGCTTTTTTATAAATTTCCATTGTTACATTTCAATGCGGTGATAAGGATCACCTCACTAAAATGTGTGGTCGTGGCACGTTTTTGCTTCCCCTCCCCACCCCCACCCCCACCCCACACCGGCATCTCTCCGCTCTAAAATACCGCATTATAAGGCGCTTTTTTTTCGCTGGCTCACCGTGCACCTTTCACATTCCTTTCTTCCCTATTGCCACCTATCCAGTATATATCCACACGTCGCACGTTTTCGCTTCCCCTCCCCACCCCAACCCCTCCCACCCCCACCCCCTACCGGCATGTCTCCGCTCTAAAATACCGCATAATAAGGCAATTTTTTGTGCACACGCTCACCGTGCACCTTTTCTCTTCCTTTCTTCCCTATTGCCACGTATTCAGTATATATACACATTTGTAAAGTATTACAAATTATTATTTGCACCTTCCTCTTTACTCCCAGCTGCCACTACTTATAAACACTGTCTTTTTAACGCTCGTTTAATCGCAGCCTCAAATCCTTTTACCCAGTTCTTTGTTTGTTTCCGTTCTCCCGTGTCCTCCCTACATACATTCTTCATATATCGCCATTACAAGCACAACACTCTTTAACTTACTGTACAATTTTCAATACGGCAAATGCGCATACTACAATAACTGCAAAATACTTTATTATTATTGTAATGCCAAAATATATTATTACATACACATTTAAATGCCTCACCCCTGTCTCTTTTATACACACGCCGAAACAAATAAATGTTGATTTTGTTTCGCCTCGCTTTATTATTCCAGCTATTTAGTTATACTACTCCCCCCCCCCCTTTCTGCGCCCACCCTACTAGCTTCTGTCTACTCTAAAATAACACATTGTATGGCGCTTTTTTTTCTCACTGTACTTTTGTTCCAGCTAATCGTCTACTCCTCCCCATCCCCCTCCTTTCTTCTCTGTTCTATCCCCTATCTGGTATATATCCTTTTGCCAAGTATTACATATTAATTTATTTTCTTCAGTGTTTTACTTCCAGCTACCACTACATATATACAATGTCATTTTATCACTTTTATCTTTAAAGTGTATGTGCATCGCATTATGCAATTTAATACACTACAAAATTACGTCTACATTTTTTTCGGTGACTTAATATATTACAATGTAACACAATGCTAATTTAAATCTGCATATATTTTACATAACATGCATTTCTTTGTGCACTTTTAACATTATATAGCGTTTTTTGCCAGTCCCTATCTGCTCCAGCTAATAGTTCCCCTTACCCCCCCTCTCTCCTTTCTTCCTTGTTTGTGCGTTGCATCATGCAATTCACAATATTAAAAAAGTACGTTTACATTATTTCTGGGTAATTTAATATATTGCATTACAACAAAAGTGCATATTTCGATATGCAAACCTTTTAGAAAACATGCATTTCCTATCCACTGTTAACATTATATACCACTTATTTTCAAAAACTATCTACTCCAGCTAATTACCATCCCTCTCTCCTTTCTTCCTTTTTGGTATACCCTGTCAGCTACATATACATTTCCAATACTCAACTTTTCCCCCTTCCAACACTCCTTTCGCTGCCGGCTCATTCTCTCTACAAATTCATGCATTATATAGCGCTCTTCCACTTGCTCTCTGGTCCATCTAATCCTTCCCCCCCCTCCCCCTTCTTTATCGCAGTTATTACCCCTTGTGCGCTATATATACATTTGCAAAGCATTAACATACATTTATTTGCGCCTAGCTCTTTATTTGTAGCTTCCAATAGGTAGCCTTTAATTTATGTTACACACTGCTATTTTACCACTTATTTCTTTGCAGTGTATGTGTATTGCATTATGTGACTTAAATACTAAAAAATAACATTAAAATTATTTGTTAATGTTTTAATGTATTGCTATGTAGCATAGGCAAATTTACAAGTGTATGCCTTTTAAATATTATACATGTTAATGTTTACTTTTAACATTATATAATGCTTTTTCTAAACACTCTCTGCTGCACATAACATCTTGCACCCCACCCCCCCCCTCCCGCCCCCCTTCCTTTCCTCTCATTTGTTATCCCCAGTCCGTTACATGTACATTTGCGAACTATTAAATACTATTTTCTTCCACCTTGCTTTCTACTTTTAACTACCACTAAGCACATTCTATATACTACACCAGCTCCTTACATACAACTTTATTACTTCTGCACACAAGCTCGCATTTGCTAAAATACATGATACGTCTACAATAGTAAAATATATCCCTCACTAGTGTACATATAGTTGCAAACAATTATACCCCTTTTTTTCGTACACCGCTCTTCTCCTCAATCTAATATTCATCCTCCCAACACTCCTTCTGCTGCAAGCACCTATACACTCTAAAATAACGCACTATACAGTGCTTTTATTTTTACTCGCTCTCCATTACAACTAATAATCTTACCCTCCCTACCTCCTTCTCTTTGTCGCCACCTTCTGTACCCTCTATATTCATTTGCAAATATCTAAATATTATTTTGCTTGCGCCTCGCTATTCACTCCCAGGTACCGTTACATAGCAATTCTTCCCTGTTACGCACTGCTGCTCCACCAATTTTTCCTTTGCAGTGTATATGCATCGCATTATGCAAATAAATACTACAAAATCACATAACATTATTGTTAAGTGATATAATGCATTACATTATAATGTTATGCAAATTTAAATACAAATGCAGTTTAAATAACATGCATGTATTTCTACGCTTTTAACATTATTTTGCATAGTTACTACTCGCTTCTTCAGTGCTTTGCTCTCGCTCTCCAGTTATTATATAAAACACCAGCACCTACGGTAACACTTATTCACTCCTACAAAAATCCTCACATTTGCTCAAATGTAACATAACTCTGCAATACTAAAAGCGCTTCTCTTTTAGCAACTGTTACACAACACTACCCCCCCTTCTCCAATCCGCTTATCAACTCAGTCCGCTTTCAATGTACACTACAATGAATTTTTTCAAATTGCACGTCTTTCTTCCAAGCTCTGCGCTACCAATTAATATTACCCAGCATACTCACCCACCTGCTGTTCAATGTCGTTTGCTAATCATGCTATCCTGCACACTTAATACTACAAAACTACAAAAAGCCTCTCTCTTTGCTTCGCCTCGCACTATGTAAACACTGTACTTCAATAAAACACAAGAAAAACGTAAACTGCAGCAATGTTGACTTAAAACACACATGTTGCAAGCAAATAAACTGTATTGCATCATGCCTTAAAATCTACTTAATAACACTGACTGTAATTACAAAGGAAAGTATAGCACCATATTAGCTCTACGTGCAATAACTTTCATATAGTAATACCTAAATTTTGCTACTGCTAACTTGTTCTTCTTACACTCGCCCTAAAATTTGCTGCATTATGCACATAATGCAGCCATAATGTTGTGATATCCCCTTGCTGCCAGTCCAAATCGTCTGGTGCCATTATGTCATAAATAGTAAGCACTCAGTGATGCAGCCTGCAGCTTACTCACATAACACAGCTTAATAACTCCCTATTAGTTCCTGGCAGCCAGATATGTTACAAGACATGCCACACATTTGGATTTTCATATATTTGATATTTTGTAGCGTTCTGTAGCCTCCAAAACAGCTGCACACCGGTGTTAACTGTTTGCTGCTGGGACTCAGGCGCCTGGCACTTCCTGCAGGAGAACAAGCCACACCATAACGGCACAATCACATGCTTTTTTATAAAATTACATGTCACATTTCAATGCAGTGCTGAAGATCACCTCACTGAAATGTATGGGCGTCGCACGTGTTGCAAAACGCTTGGCAAAACTATGTGTAATGCAATGCATTATGTATGTATATATAATGCAGCACTATATATATATGTAAACATCACAAGTGTTATATAAAGTATTGCAATGTATGTATATAAAGCAGCACAATATCTGTGTATACATGTGTAAAACAGGAATGTGTGTCTTTAAAAAGACATACTATAAATGTAAAATAAGCAGCAATGCAATGTTTGTATGTATAGAAAAATAACTGTATGTGCAAATGCAATATGTGCAGTTTCTAAACAGCATTGTATATGTGTTTTTATTTAAAACACAGCAATATCTGTATATACAAAAGAACTATCGGCATGTTTCATGAATGTGTTTTGCATTGCTTGAATAGCAAATAATAAGGAATCGCTATTTGAGACTTGCAAAACAGTTTTAATAAACGTATTGCAATATTAATTGCAATACCCATCGATTTCCTATTTGCAATTAGCTAATTGCAAATAAAGAATATCTCTTTATGCATTCCTATGAGCCAAATGGCCCATAAGAATGCCTGGAGAGTTAATCCTTAATTGCATGCACCAATATATATATGTACAAAAAAACTATCAGCATGATTCATAAACAAGTTGTTTTGCAAGGCTAAAATAGCATTGTAAAGAATCGCTATTTAAGACTCACAAAATTGTTTTTATGGATGAATTGCAATATTAATTGTAATTACTATCTCTTATTTGTAATTAGCTAATAGCTAATTGTAAATAAGGATTAACTCTCCATGCATTCCTATAAACCAAAAGGCCTATAGGAATAGATAGAGTTATTCCTCATTTGCATGCAGCAATATATGTATGTACAAAAGAACTATCAGCATTATTCATGAACAGGTTGTTTTGCAAGGCTTAAATAGCAAATCATAATGAATTACTTTTTCATACTCGCAAAACAGTATTTATGGACAAATTGCAATATTAATTGTGATACAAATTGAATACTTATTTGCAATTAGCTAATTGCAAATAAAGAATAACTCTCTATGCATTCCTATGAGCTAAAAAGCCTATAGGAATGCATGAAGAGTCATTCCTCATTTCCATGCAGCAATATATGTTTGTATGAAAGAACTATCAGCATCATTCATGAACAGATTGTTTTGCAGGGCTCAAATAGGAAATGATAAAAAATAGCTATTTAAGACTCGCAAAACGGTATTCATGAATGATTTGCAATATTAATTGAGATTCCCATTGATTACTTATTTGCAATTAGCTAATTGCAAATTGCAAATAATGAATAACTTTGATGCATTCCTATAGGCTAAAAGGCCCATTGGAATGCATAGAAAGTCATTCCTCATTTGCACGCAGCAATATATGTATGTACAAAAGAACTATCAGCATTATTCATAAACAAGTTGTTTTGCAAAACTCAATTAGCAATCATAAGGAATCGCTATTTCAGACTCGCAAAACAGTATACATTAACTATTGCAATATTAATTGCAATTCCCATTGATTTCTTATTTGCAATTAGCTAATTGCAAATTGCAAATAAGGAATAACTCTCCATGCATTCCTATAAAACAATAGGCCCATAAGAATGCATAAAAAGTAATTCCTCATTTTCATGCAGCACTATATGTATTTACAAAAGAACTATCAACTTGATTCATGAACAGGTTGTTTTGCAAGGCTCAAATGGCAAATCATAAAGAATCGCTATTTAACACTCGCAAAACGGTATTCATTGACAAATTGCAATATTAATTGCAATACCCATTAATTACTTACTTGCGATTAGCTAATTGCTAATTGCAAATAAGGAATAACTCTCTATGCATTCATAGGAGCCAAAAGTCCTATTATAATGCATAAAGAGTTATTCCTTATATGCATGCAGCAATATATGTATGTGCAAAAGAACTATCAGCATTATTCATGAATGAATTGTTTTGCAAGGCTCAAATAGCAAATTGTAAACAATCACTATTTGAGACTCGCCAAAATGTATTTATGGATGAATTGCAATATTACTTGTGATTTCCATTGACTTCTTATTTATAAACAAATAATTACAAATTACCAATAAGGTATAACTATACATGCATTCCTATGAGCCAAAAGGCCCATAGGAATGCATAAAGAGTCATTCCTTATTTGCACGCAGCAATATATGTATGTACAAAAGAACTATCAGCATAATTCATAAACAAGTTGTGTTGCAAGGCTCAATTAGTGAATCATAAGAAATTGCTATTCAAGACTTCTAAAACAGTATTCATAGACGAATTTCAATATTACTTGCAATTCCATTAATCACTTATTTGCAATTAGCTAATTGAAAATGGCAAATAAGAAATAACTATACATGCATTCCTATGAGCCAAAAGGCCCATAGGAATGCATAATGAGTCATTCCTTAATTGTAATTAACAATTAGCTAATCACAAATAAGTTTCCATGTGCAAGGATGCCAAAAATGTCCAAATGACACCTTGTAACATACATACATTGAAAATTAACATAGATGTGGCACACAGACATGTCTAAAAACACATGTGTTTGTAACATGCAACTCACAAATGCATTTAGATGCATATCTTCCAGTTTTCACAATTTGCCACAAAATTCATTAACTGATACCTCCCCTCTTATTGTAGATAATGCCTACAAATATTTATAACATTTCTAATACATTATTGCAATAGATTGTCTATTTTAGTTTAATACTTTTTTAACTGATTGATTTTTTTGGACGCTCATATGATTTTACCTTCTAAAAAGATATAAAATACCTGTACTCTTTTTTAATACTGTTTTTATAATAAATGTTATGCTTATGAAATGTTTTTGCATTTTAAAAACATTTTAAATAATAAAGTAAATGTAAATAAACTAGGAAATATCAAAAGTAAAATTACATTGTTAAGATGCATTATATATTATTACAGTTGGATATACAATTATTAAAAAAACAATTTAAATTTATACAATAATGTATTTCTTGTTTTCTATTGCAGGTTATAAAAGAAGAAGCTAACAGCAAGGTAATTAATTTTTATTACAATACATATGTAAATTGCATATCATTGTATATATATTACTACATTGCTTACTATTGCATATTACCTATAGTTTATTACAAACACATATAGTTAATTATTACTGTTACTTTAAAAAAACAACATAACATTATATAATATTAACATACCTATACAAAATTGTTTACATATCTATACAATTAATAACATTGTAAATATAACATACCTTTTATTTAAAATACAACAAACATTGATATATTTTACATATAAATATACAATTTACAACATATTTAATACATTAAAAAATACATACAGTTACTTATAACAATTACTTAAAATTTCTTTATAAACAATAATATATAAAAATATACCAATGCACAACACTGTACAAGCTCAATATAATCAAGCGCATCCCAAATTTTCACAAAATTCCAGAGGCAAACAATGCTTACCAAATAGTTTATTTGCTATTATTCACAACTACAGTAAACTAGCATATATATATATGGGATGCAGATGATTTGCATTATATAATGGACCTTGGAGATGCATTGTATACAAAATTGCATTCTATCAACAAACAACATTTTATGCATCCTGATGATCTGCCCAAATATATTACACATGGAAATGATATATTTTCAATTAAACTTAGACCACCATACTATGGAAATATATTTGAACGGTTTGATTTATCATATCCAGACATACAAGAAGCATTAAATTTAGCAATATCACATTCTGGAGTCTTACTTTGTATGGATGTTTATGTCATTTCGATATTTAAAATTGAAGATAAATACTTTATATTTGACTCGCATAGTCGCGATAAAAATGGCATGCCACATACAAATGGCACATGTATACTAATGCAAAAAAAAACTTTTCAAGATATGCTACATTACATTTTTAACTTAGCACATTGCATAAAATTATTTAATGCAGTAGATGTACAATTTGAATTAACACCAATAGATATTACTAAAATACAAAGAGATACATTTCAGCAAGCTTATAGAAAAGAAATAAATAGTAAACATAAAAGTACATTTTTTGTACATAACACAAATATTGTCACACACACAGATCACCAAAATAGCAAAGGTGAACACTCTACAACATATATGTTACAATTTGAACAAACTAACATTACTATACACAAACAACAAGAACAATCCAAGTTAAAAACAATACCTGTAAGTATAACACAAACTAAAATAGATAACAAAAGACATAACACAGATAAAATTAATTATAAAGTTTCTAAAAAAACAAAAACTAATACACTGTTAGCAGAAGATGTTACAAAACAGCAACCAACAAATATAGAGAAAGAAACATATGCAAGTATACTAAAGAAAAACTTAGCATATCAGAATAAAAAGCATATTAATACAATATGCAATAAGATAGTACCAATAGAAAAAAATACGAATAGTAAAATAAATATTCAGGAGTTAATGCCAACACATATACAAACAGTTATTAACAGTCAAGAAGCAAAAAAAATTATTAACAACGAGAAAGATAATCATGCAATAAAAGAATCTCCAGTATGCAAATTAAATGTAGCTGAAAATAGTATTTTTAACATTAAAGATAACAATATTGATTCAGTAATAACAGTTAATTTTAATGATAATGTAATTCATACAAAATTAGACATAACTGAAACAGAAAATATATGTATTTGCAATCTTATATTTGCAATTATTTATAATCAAACAAAAAATACGGAAAAATGGACTACAGAAGACATGCATAATATAATGCAACTGAGCAAAAAATTATATATAGATATGATAACTTTTTATAAAAAACAAAATATAACGATTGAAAATATACCTAACTATATCGAGTACAATAATAAAATATTTTCAATCCAAATGCAAAAACAAAAGTTGCATGAAATGTCAAAAGATGCATTAGAAATAAAATTAAAATTAGCAATAAAGAATGCATTAAATATATATAACTCTATAATAATAGTTATAAATGTATTTTCAATTATTATTATTTTAAAAAATGCTAACTATTGCATATATTATTCAGACGTAGAACAAATTAAGCAAAGCATTAGTAATAATATAATACCAATAGATAAAAATATAAAAAGTTATCCAAATTTGATGCAATATTTATCTACACTAACACATAAAATAATGTCATAATAAAGATGCAATAGAAATTAAAATAATACCTTTTACTGTATCTACAATACTTAGATCGTCATTTAAAAAAACAGAGAAAAGATTTAAATTAAAAAATGAAACAAAATACATAGAAAAAATGCTTATACATTACAGTGAACCATCAACAGGTTCACTAACAGCAATTAAACATGCAAATATAACAAATGTTGTTCCAAACATACAAAATGATATAAATTTGGAATTAATTAACAATGTTAAAAGTGACATAATACCACCTATATGTAGCAATACCTCAAAAACTAAAGCATGTAGTGAAAGCAATTTAAACCAAAAAGTAAGTACTATTAACAATTTTAATAAAAGTAATACAAAAAGTACTAACTTAGATTTGTTGCAAACTTTGTCAATTATAGATAATTTTCATAATGAAATACAAGTTGGGCCTGAATATGTATGTACTATTTGTAACCAAATGTGGCACAAACAAACAGTTACAAATATAAAAAATATTACTAATAACAAAACTTTCTTAATGTGTAACATAAGTGACTATAAAACAAATTATTTATGTAATACATGCTATCAATACATAATTAAGAACAAAATACCACCATGTTCAGTGTACAATGGAATGAGTTTTCAAAAAATACCACCTGAACTCTATTTGCATAACTTAGAAGAAAGATTAATATCTCCAAGAATACAGTTTTTGCAAATTAAAACATTACCACGTGGATTTCAAAAAGTATTAACAGGTGCTGTTGTTAATGTACCAGCAGATGTCATGACAACTGTAACAATATTACCAAGACAACAAAATGATAATATGACAATACCAATTAAATTAAAGAGAAGGTTACGTTATAAATCATACACACATTATGAAAATGTAAGACCTAATAAAGTAAAAAAAGCTGTTATATATTTAGCTTGTAATAGTGATTTGTTTAAAGAATATGGAATAACAATAAATCCAGATTGGGAATATACACCATATGAAGAAACTACTGATAAAGATACATCTGATGCAAATATAACTTCAAGTAGTTCAGATAACATACCTGTGGGTAATTTAGATACATTATTAACAAATGAAATAATTTCAACAGATAATATTAATGTACTAAGTTTAGCTCCTGCTGAACATAATACACCACGTGGACTATATGAAGATAAAGATTCAGAATATTTAGCATTTCCAACAATTTTTAGTGGAGAACGTAGAACAGATAATAAAGAGAGACATATAAATGTACATTATAGTACTATATGTAAATGGGAATTAAGATGTTATGACAGAAGAGTAGCTAATTGTATAACTAATCTGTTTTTTAAATTAAAAAAATTACAAATTAAACAAATACAAGACAAAATTTTAATATCACTTAGAAAGTATTTTACAAATGGCCAAATAATTACAGCAAAAGATATTAAAGACAACTTACAAAACATATTACAGTATAATGAAGGTTACAAAATATTAAAAACAATAAGGAGTTCTCCTCCTTACTGGGAAAATTGCAAAAGAGATTTATTTGCAATGATAAGACAATTAGGTATTCCAACATTTTTCCTAACTTTGTCAGCAGCAGAAACAAAATGGTATCATTTAATTAACATATTGTTACGTGTTAAAAATACAAAAGAATGTACCAGAGAAGAATTTAAGAATATGTCATGAGAAACAAAATGTGCTTTAATACAGCAAGATCCAATAACATGTGCACGTCACTTTGATTACCAAGTTAGAAAATTATTTAATTGCATTTTATTACACAAACAAAATCCAATAGGCAAAATAACAGATTACTTTTACAGAGTTGAATTTCAACAATGAGGATCACCACACATACATGCATTATTATGGATTAATAATGCACCACAATATAGCATAGACAAAGATGAAAAAGTAATTAATTTTATTGACAAACACATAGCATGTATGATAACAGAAGACACATCTATAAACTCTTTACTACTATTACAAAAACATGGACATACCAAAAATTGCCGTATCAAGCATCAAAGAACATGCAAATATCAATTTCCAAGATATCCAATGCCGTGTACAATGATATTAAAGCCATTACAATTAGAAGAACAGCATACTACATTAAAAGAACACATAGATATTATTCATTCAACAATGAATACAGAGCAATTTGCAAATTACACATATGAAGACTTTTTACAACAAATGCAATTGAATAATGAACAATATATAACATGCATACGATCACAAATAAAAAAAACAACTATTGTTTTAAAAAGAACACCAGCTGAATGTCATATTAATAATTACAATAAAATAATTTTACAAGCATGGCAAGCTAACATAGATATACAGTATGTTTTAGATGCATATGCTTGTGCTGTATATATTGTATCATATATTAGTAAATCTCAACGTGGACTAAGTAAAATAATAGCACAAGCTGCAAAAGAAGTTACCCATAATGTAAACGTTAAGGAACAATTAAAGTACATTGGCAATAAATTTTTAAATTGTACTGAAATTAGTGCACAAGAAGCCGCTTACCTTATATTGCAAATACCATTAAGAAAAAGTTCACGATCATTTGTATTTATCAATACAAGTATGCCAGAAAAACGAACATACTTAATGAAAGACATCAATACTATTAATATAATGCCAGAAACATCAACAGAAGTACAATTTGACAATGTAATTAATAAGTATAGTAAACGCCCAATTACATTAGAACAATGTACTTTAGCTGATTACGCATCAAAATTTAATACTCAACAAAAAAAAAAACAACAAACAACTGCAAAGTAAATATGATGACTTACTTTTAGAAACTAATTTTTATAGCTCAGATGACGAAGAACTTGAAATAAATACATTATCTAGTACCTTAGATAATAAAATATACAAGGAACGTACAAAAAAAAATTATACGTTATTGTAGATTTAATAAAATGAACGATCCTGAAAATTATTACAGAGAATTACTAATGCTTTACTACCCTTGGAGAATAGAAAGTAATATAATTTCACAAAAAAATACATACTATGAAAGATACTTAGAATTACAAACAGAAGTAGACACAAACTATTACTTGTATAATAAACCAAGCATAATTATTAATGATGAAGAAACATATAATGATAACGATGAACTACTGCAACCTCCATCACCTAGGACACTAATATCAATAAATGAAGAACAAACCACAAAAGACTATCAAAGAGATGCATCATATGACTTATCACTAGATATAGGAATTAGAACTAGTACAGAAGAAGAGTTATTAGTACAAAATATACTACCAGAGGAAGAATATGACAATGTTATGCAAAATTTAACAACTGAACAACTAACTTTTTTATATCATCATTTAAATTGCCTCAAAACAAAAAAAAACCCTCTATACTTTTTGTACTGGTGGTGCAGTAGTAGGAAAAAGTTTCCTAATAACTGCACTACACCAAACATTACTACGTTACTACAATACTAAAGCAGGAGAAAATCCAGACAACATTCACATATTACTAACAGCACCGACAGGAAAAGCAGCACATAATATACAAGGACAAACATTACATAGTACATTTAAAATACCAGTATCTCAGACATTAACATATAAGCAATTAACACATGAAAACAGAGCTGCATTACAAAGTAAGTTAATGCATTTAAAAGTATTAATAATAGATGAAATATCTATGGTAGGAACAAATATGTTTACTTTCATACACAATAGAATGCAAGAAATAAAGTCATCTACTGAACCATTTGGAGGAATATCTATAATAGCAATTGGAGACTTTTACCAATTAAAACCAGTGTTTGATACATATATATTTGAGAACTCAAAACATATGTATGGACCACTAAGTACAAACTTATGGCAAACACATTTTGAACTATATGAACTCACCAAAATTATGAGACAAATTAATGATTTACCATTTGCACAAATGCTTAATAGACTTAGAATAGGTGAGCACACAAGTAATGATATCCAAGCATTAAAATCTCGCGAAATAGAACCAGACTCTACATTAATACAAACTATACCATACATAATGGCTACTAACAATGAAGTAAATGAAATTAATAACAATGTTTTAATGCAACATATAAAAAACTACCCAATGTATACATCAGTAGCTATAGATACAGTAGCAGGAGACTTAACTGCAGAAGTAAAAGAAATAATATTACAAAAATTACCCACAAATACAACACAAACAATGGGCTTGCCTAAAATATTAAATATTGCCATTAAATTACGTTATGATTTAACTTCTAATATTAATGTAAATGACGGTTTAACTAATGGTGCAATAGGTATAGTTGAATATATAGATACTACAAATAACATACCTATTATTATTTGGGTACTATTTGACAATGACAAAATAGGCAAACAAACAAGACAACAAAATAAACACCTGTACAATGCAAATATTTATCATACTTGGACACCTATATTACCAATTTCTAGACATTTCCAGTACAGTAAAAAGTTCATAACAATAATACGAAAACAATTTCCATTACGACAATCATCTGCACGTACTATACACAGAACGCAAGGTGAAACAATAGAACCATTATATATACATTTCAATAACAGCAAAACACATCATTTACATTATGTAGCAATCAGCAGAGCTAAATCTTTGAAAAATATATACATTAAAAACTTTAATGAAAGCAAAATAATAACACATTTTAAAGTCCATGAAGAAATGTTTCGCTTAAGAACATATAAATTATTACAAATATCTATACCACAAATACAGCAATATGAAAAAAAATCACGCTTATAGTGCATAACATAAGATCACTGCAAAAACATTTTAAAGCAATGCAAGCAGATACTAATATATTAAATGCTGATATATTATGTCTAACTGAAATTAACATTACCTACAAAGCACCTTCAGAAACATACAATATAGATAATTATAACTGTATAATGTTTGACAAATTTTATAACAATCATACAAAACATGGAATAGCTATATATTACAAAAAACATCATGCAATACATCCAATATACACAACTACACAACAAACTGACATAGTACAATTCATACAAGAAATCAACAACATACATTACCTAATACTAATCATATACAAGCCACCTACAGTTGCAATACAAACATTAGAAATCTTAAGTACAAGATTACATGCATATCCACATCATAAATATATCATCATGGGTGATTTTAATACTGATCTACTGCAAGCAACGCACAATAGCAAATTACTAATAAGTTGCATGCAAATAAATTTTAATTGCGAACAAAAAATAAACACACCTACAACAGATTACAACTCTTTACTAGACCACATTTTTACAAATACACATGCTACAAATTATGGCACACTAGAATCATATTACAGTGATCACAAACCAATATGGATAGCTATTTAAAAAATGCATTAATGTTTTGTAATACAAATTAATCATGCGACTAATAATTACAATATTCTTAATTACTGCATTATGTTTTACAGATGATTTCCATTGAACAATTGAAAAACAGCAAACAAGCCGATACAAAGCCATATCAAAAAGCACTACGAGTCAACATCATTAAATGTTCAACAAAGACATATTATCGCAATGCAAAGCAAGAAAATAGAGTTTTGTATCACATGGCTTTAGCAGATGAAACTGGAACTGTAAAAGCAACATGTTATGATGAAGAATATTATATGCAAACTAAAGAACAATATGGAATGATAATACGTAATTATTTGTACAAAAATGGTATACTGTTGATAACAAAGCAAACAAAAATTGCAAGAATGCCACCACTTTCAATTCTTCCAGGTATAATACAGGAGGCTGAACAAATTCTACAGCCATTGCCACCACCTGTATCTCCCATAAAAACTGTCCGTGGAGCTGCTATAAAAGACAGTTATGAGTGTCTCAGGGACAATTACAGAGGTAAGATGCACTCTATCACTTTTTAATGTAATACTACTAAATTTCACAACTGTATAACTATAAAAAATTGTATGCATTAATATGTACTTACAAATGCTTATAATAACATGAAAAGATTTACTTATAATTAATTAATAATGTCATTTAAGATACTATCTAAAATGTCTACTAAATATGCAAATAAAAAATGGGTTAAAATATAACCTCAATAGTTTACACCATCAATCAGCAGCCGAAAAGTACTAATACAACGTAAGTAAAAGCTTTCTATATATTACTGTTCAAAATCTTAGTATAATATTAGTCAATAACAAACATTCACTTGTTGCGAATAAATACTTGTACAACAAAATAAATGTGTACAATTTTAATTGCAACAAGTAAATGGAACGTATTACAATACCAGCTATTAATTATTAATACAACGTAAGTAAACATTTTCTATATATTACAATTAACACACTTATGCATACAATAATAGGCACGTACATAAAGCATTCACTTGTTTCAACAAAATACTTGTACAACTATAAAAAATTGTACAAATATAATTGAAACAAGTAAATGCTACGCAATTACAAAAACAGCTATTAATTACCAATAGGAGGTAAGTAAATATTTCTAAATTTTAATATTAACAAGAAGATGCATTCAATAATAGTCACTAACATAAAGCTTTCATTTGTTTCTACCAAGTAATTGTACAAAAATTGAAATGTACAATGTTAATT
The DNA here is from genome assembly GCF_964263255.1 of Lissotriton vulgaris. Taxonomy (NCBI): domain Eukaryota; kingdom Metazoa; phylum Chordata; class Amphibia; order Caudata; family Salamandridae; genus Lissotriton; species Lissotriton vulgaris. Next base: position 1,225,537,307 of record NC_141687.1, read on the forward strand.
AAAACAAGTAAATATTAAAGAATTATTAAAAAGAAGCCGTATATTACCATTACACGTAAGTAAAACATCTAATATCAACTATTAAGTAAAAGCTTCACTTCATAATTGTCACTAAGGTAAAGCAATAACTTCTCAGCATGTAACTGCCATACTGCAGCACAACAATGCTATTACCATCTCACTGCCCTGCTCCAAATAACAATGTTATGTCAACATGTAACTGCTATTCTCCAGCACCACAGTCCTTCAAGCTATCACTACATTGTCCAATCCCTATTGCATGTTAACATGTAACTGCAATTTCAGCTTCATAAGCCTGTCATCACCATGTTACTACCTTAACTGTTACTTGTTACAAACAACTACTTGTACAAAAAACACATTGTGCTAAGTTTATTGCAACAAGTAATTACTACAACTTTCTCATCTCATCTTGTACTACTGCTACTCTACCAAAAAAAGCCTTACAGAACAAACTTATATTATTGCTTTACTTACATTATAAAAAACTAAGCAACTATAACAAGTAAGTAAAACTTTTTCTATGAGACTATTAGGACAAAAAAACAATAACAAAAACATGCAAGATGCATTTGTTTATTTAAATAACAACTTCTCCATAACACGTTATGTATATTAAAGAAATTATATTTACTTATTTATTATTTTATAATTAAAATTATATGTAAATGCATTTTTCATAATTTGTTTTCTATACTGCCTATCACCATATAAACTATAAATATTAAGCCAAATGCACTAAAACTTTTAATTGTGACTTAATAAAAATATATAAAACGCAGCAACAAAGTCTTATTTCATATACTGCAGGTAGAAGAAACAAAAACTATCTTTGTGAATGGACAAGACACAAAGATAAAAAGTATCAAAATTAATGATGCTACAGACTCTGTAAAAATAAGTCTCTGGAGAGAAGCAAGTGACTTTACTACGAACATAGGAACATACGTACAGTTAACACACTTGTCTGTACACGAGTTCAGTGGTGAAAAGATACTGAACACAACTAGAAATACTACGATACAAGTAAGTAAAAATTTTATTTACAACTTTCACACTAATAAACTTTATTTTTCAAAAACTCACTATAAATACACTCTCTCAACAGGAAAAACAACCACCAAATGAAAACATTAACGTGACATTATTTGGAGTTGAAAAAACTCGACAGGAAAAAAGTACAATGGCAGTACAAATTGAAGGAAGTGACCATATCCAATCAATGGATATAACAAATACTAGTTTGATGGACTTTTTCGCTATTGAAAATGATACTGATGACTTGGAAACTTCATTAATGCCATATTTACCGATATTATTGAATGTTTTATTTTGCAATGGATGCATAACGGAAATAATCAAAGAACTGTAATTCTTTAATTAAAATGTTTTACAGCACTAAATACTGTGAACACAAAAAATAATCTTTTTACATTTTCAGATTCTATTTAGCATATATACGATTTGAATCACAATATTTATGCACAATTGTATGTTTAATTGTACCTCTGTTTTAATCATATACTTTTATAGAAATGTTTCAGTGACAATATATTCCATTTTACATATACCTCACAAAATGTATATTACGCCAAAAATTGCCATCTTTGCTTCAGACTAAAGATTTATTGCGTCAGCTTGTTTATTTTTATAGAAGTGTTTCAGTTAGAAGTATTCCATTTTAAATAAATGTAAAATGTACTCAACAAAAATTTACCATGTTTATTTGAGACTCGACTATTATTGCCTTATATGCTATACATTTCTTAACTATCATTTGTTCCTGAAAATTATATATTACTATCCATGTTAATTCTATTACCAACAATATTTACAGCTACACATTGGCAAAAACTAAATGTTATAACATTGTTTGTAACTTGAACTACAATGCCAATTAAAAGAACAAAATATATATATATTATTGCTTTGTACGTTTCTATGTATAATATTGTTACAGGTATAATAAAAAAGCTTATAATATACTAATGTAAAATATGCTCAACAAAAAATATTATATTGTTGTACATATACTTACAAATAAAAATTGTTACAATATAATTGATTCTACCTTATATTATTAGCTATAACGTTCTTCTTTCTTGATGTATTATAAAACTTGCTAACAATTATAAACTATCAGCTATGTACATATTGCCCTTCTTAGCAACTATAACAAATTAAATATGTCATAGTATTGAACTTTAACTGTACAGAATTAATTTACACTTCTGGGACACAAATACAAATCTCATATTCTTCATAATAGAAATAAATACCACACTACCATTGCAAACATTAACAAACTCAGAAAAAACTTTCGCTTGCAAATAACATTTGAAACACTTATAAAATTGCATTGTAAATAACACACCTATTACTTTATAAATGAAAAGTATAAACATAAATAAAAAGTTTGTTATTTACAATGCCATTTGCTCAAACTTTGCTAATGCGAGACCTATTGCATTGCAAATGCTTGTTTCAGAGGGCTCCCGTTGGGGAGATCTTCCTCTGGACTGAGAATGTTTCTCTTTAGGAAGTGTCTGTTTAGTATTTTCCCACTTCTTTTTAGGAGTAGTGAGATTTTCAATAAACACCTTTTCAGGATTTTCTGTTAATTAGGGTTTTACTGGTTTCCCACCCAAACTATCTCTTCCTAATTCTTCATAAGATTTCTCAATAATTCTAGCAAACTCATATGGTCGGTCTGTTACATCAGTTTCTTTTAACTTTTGGCGGATTGCCACAGATGCTGCTTCACCTTTAATGTTAGCTAATAATATAGCTGAGACCTGTTTGAAATCTTTTAGTACTTTCATACCTAGATTGAAGGCCGGTTCTGGACCGTATTCATTTTGAATCTGCTTCAGAACATCTGGTATTACCGCCATAGACAGTACACCATGTGTTTTTGTGTAGATTGAAGCAAAGACTGTACCCCAAGTGTCACAGTCCTCCACATGTGGTGCTACCCCCATTGTTAAACAGATTGTCAGAATTCTGTGTTTCTCATGAGGTGTACTATCAGGGAATACTGCCTCTATCGGAGTAATTTTCGGAGCTAACCAGAACGGAATTTGTTCCCTCTTTGCGGGCAATTTACCAATGACTGATTGTATAGTCTGTGGTGTGATTTTGTTTCTATTCCCCTTGTGAGGGGTGTGCTGTGGAATCCTTACAGCTGGTTGGACTGTTAAAGTCCGCATGACATATTGAACGAATTGTCTGTGTATCTTAATTAACTGTTTCAGCTGAGCTAACAGTTCTGGACCTGTCATTCCGTTAATGTCAGGATGTGGTGTGTAGCTGGCTAGTACCGGCCATGTTGCTCCTGGTCTACCTAGTGGACCGAGCCTGGTAATGTGATTTTGATGTTGTAGGGCGTCTTTAAACCAGAGCTGATGCTCTTGGTAAGTTAATGGAATTTCAACGTCCTCGAAAGGAACGTATTCCGCTGGAGGTTCCTCTACTTTGTAGTAGTGGAACTCGTGTGTTACTGCATTTGCTGCAGGAAACAGAATCCATGAATAGAATACCTCTGTCTGCCAATATTCATGTGCCTTTATAACAAAGATTACTTTACCACCTCTCGATGATACCCCATTTTCTATAAGCTTTATAGTTATGGTTTTTCTTACATTTACTGGGATGATTATTGCATTCGGGTCACTCTGTTGGAGATTTGTGTCATCTAAGACTGCTTGAGCTGCAACTCTAGCTATTTCTTCGTCACTCTGACATTTTGTCGGTTGAAAGTTTGCAGAGCAAGTTTCAAGGAAACAATGATTAGGTGCACAATATTTTGGAACACTGTATCCTTCAACGTTGAACAAACCACAAAGTAATACATAGGATTTTCGTCCTACTCAGTTTTGGCGGATATTAACCTTTTACCCACTCCAGACGTCTATTGGAGTATTTTACGGGAAAGAGGGGTCTGTGTGAAAAGCACGACTGAATTACTCTAGTATCTAGCGTTAAATTATCACCTTACCAAATGTTGGGCGCCATGTAGTGTAGTTCCTATATTCCCAATAGGCTCTTCGCATTGGAATAACATATACTATAGATTAGACATAGGACTGAGGTCGAATAGGTCTCGATCCTATCTATTAAACTTAATTGTGAGTGCCAGCTAGCTCAGAGGTCACTAGAAACTCTCGAATAAACAAGAAGGGATTAGTTTCTGACAACCGCATAAACAGGACAACTTTGTTTCCCAAGAATAAGAAATCAATCTCTAGAGTCGCGGAAACAATAGATAACTATTTTACTCAGTTAATCATGCATGCTTCGTTTCACCAGAGGTGCTGAGAAAATAGAGACAGGCGTTTTCAATAAAACACATTTATTGAACAGTCTTCTTTTTCAAGCATAAGAAATGTACTGCTACAATCGTAATACTGGTTATAAAGTACAGGGCATATAATACGAAAAGTATTATAAAGTAGTACTGTAAAAGCATGATATGGTTTCTAAGCCATAAATTGCCTTAAAACATAGAAAATACATACAGTAATAAAATAATGACTAAAAGTACTCAACTGGTGCTTCTAAAATACGCCTACCCCGGTGTACCTAACCTAAGTCTAGTACGAGGTAAGAAGTAAGTGAGGAGTAGCTTAAGTTTAGTATTTTTCTGCCAAGGATCTATCCAAGAATTCTCTAAAGGGTCTAATCAGCTCCGTACCTTGGTTTTTAGAATGAAGGAGGTCTTGTATCTCTCTCAGGACTCGATTTCCCAGCAACCCGCAAGGGTAGCCTGGAAACACTGGAGCTGGATTTGTCGGCAGGAGAAAATACAGCGTCTCTCTGCGTCAGCTGGAGGGTCGGCTTCCTTCGGCAGTTGCTGCTGCAGGGCGTCAGGCAAGTAGTTAGTTAGTCGATCTGCTCCATACCACTGTGTGTTTGTCTGGGCAAATGTAGGTATATTTATACTTTGAAGGTGCAGAGTTTGACGTATGATTGGACTTAATAACGTCACTCAAAGACTCTTCTTTGAAAACTCCATGATTTCCTAGATAAATTAGTATTCAGGCGAGGGGGAAGTCCCTAGCTGCTGAAGGAGGCTTTCTCTAAGAAATCGTTGTTGATTCTTGGAACTTAGTGGAAGTAGCCATGCCGTATTTGGCCTGCATAGGCTTAGTCCAAGTATGGTAATGATTTCTATGCCTATATAACGATTGGGTAATTTATACCTATATAAGGGCATGAATCGGGAAAATTACACCAGGGTCCTAGATTCATTTACAACAAGGCGGTATGGACCTGGCTCACAGAAGACCGCCCCCTCCTGAAGCAGCCAATCCCCCCTTCGCCGACCCGGCGGGCCCCCCCGCAGCCCCACCCGGCCCTACCTAAACCTCGACGACGGCGGTCCAGGTCCCGGAAGAAGGACCGCCGGGGGAAGGCACCCAGTTCTCCAGGTGTGCCGCCTCCGCGCCCTTCTTCACATGCTTCAACTCGGAGATCTGCCACTTCAAGCCCTACTAACTCTCTGATCAATTTGAGCCGTGTCCCAGACGCCTCCAAGGCTTTGCGCCCCTCCCTCTCCGATTCAGACCTGTCTAGGAGCCCTGTGCTTCATAGATCCGGAGATGATGGGGGTGGGGTTTGAACTGGGGCACAAACACGTACTCTTCACCTTGTTCCCAATAAGGCACCTGTACATAAGAATGCCGACCAACCGATATAGCAGGTGCAACTTATCTTCACTGCGACCAGAGCTCGGTGCCCCGTCTCCTCTTCCAACTCATGGACTTACATGTTTTTTCTGGCCGCAGATTAGCTCAAACGTAATTAACAGCTGTTGACATATCTTTTATCCGGCTCCATGGATGGGGGTCCTTCTCTGCCACGTTCAGGTTTAGCTAACCGTTTTAGCTTAGCACTACGACTCGCTAAGGGGTTGTTGTTTTAAATGTTTTCCTTTTCAGGGCGACAGATGCTTCATTTTCAGAAGTGTAGGGCGGGGGGAGAGAAAGGGTGAGTAGACCGTTCGTCTCCCGATTGTTTGTTGTTTTTAGACGCCTACGGGCCGCCGTTTATTGTTTTTCTTGGTAGCACCTCAGGCATGTCTGCCACGGACGATGATAGGAGAGTCACCACACTGCATGATTTTTACCCAAATACACCGATCAGGAAACAATGCTTCTCTTGGGACCTAGGACCTGGGCCGATCTCGGCGTACACTGCCTCCTCCACGCTCTTCCCATCCTAATGACGTCCACCTTGCATAAACCTCTCCACATCCTCTCGTGGAACGTCAACGGCCTCCTAGACCACATAAACCGCACTGCTGTCCTTCGGAGCGCTCAGCGACACACACCAGATATCTTGTTTCTACAAGAGACACACCTTATGGGCACCCAATGCAACTTCCTCGCCCGGTACGGGTTTGACAAGGTATGGCATTCAGGTTTTACCCGGGGTTCCCGGGGGGTAGCCATATTGCTTCGGAGGGGCCTCCCCTTTACCCTGGTACAGGTCAAGACGGAATCGCAGGGCCGATACGTGGCCCTAGTGGGTAAGATCGAGGGACACCCAGTTAACCTCCTGTGAACCTACATACCCCCCTCTAACATGGCCGCGACCCTTCGCTGCCTTACACTCGTGGTCTCCTCCTTTACACACGGTCTGACTGTTGTTGGGGTGGGGGGGGACTTCAACGCTGTTCTGCAACCCTCACACAATGCATCAGGTGCTCCCTCAGCAGCCCGCATTGCCTCGGCCAAGCGCTTGTCCGACTGGTCCCCAGCCATGGGTGTGTGCGACGCGTGGAGGGTCTGGAATCCCCGCAGAAAACAATATACCCATACATCAGCGGCCCATCATTCCCACTCTCGCATAGACCTATTCCTACTACCCGCCCCAGATTGTCAACTGATGTCCGGGGCCTCCATTTTGCCCAGAAGCATCTCGGATCATTCCCTCGTCTCCCTCCATCTTGGGAACCCCCCTACTGGTACCCGTACGACATGGCGAATGAACGCCTGGTTCCTGCAAGACGCAGATTTTGTGGAGTCCCTCAGGCAGGAACTAAGGCATTATTTTTCAACAAATGCGGGCTCGGTCTCTTTGTTCGGGACGTTATGGGAGGCAGGCAAGGCCACCATGCAAGGGGTTGCTAGAGGTTTGGTTCACGCGGAACGCGCAGAACGGACCACCGGGCTCACACAGTTGGAGGCCCAGGCGGCGCAGTTGGAGGAGGCACTGGCGGGTGCGGAAGGCGATGACTCTGAACGCTGGCTTAAACTGATCCGGGAAGAGATCTGCCAGATCTCACCGGAGGCCGCTAAAATGCTCTGGCGTTCCTCTGTGGCACGTGTGTATGGCTGGGGAGATAAAAACGGTAAACTACTTCACAACTTAGTGTCCTACCCCAAAGCCAACCGCATTATCCCTGAAATTCGTGATGTGACTGGGACTCATCACGACACCTCCCATGCCATCGCCCGAACTTTCGCGGACTACTACGCTGCCCTTTATACGTCCCATCCTCCTGCGTCCACTTTGGCTGACTTGCTATCTGAAACTGGGACCCGCCTGCCATGCCTTCCCCAAGCAGTCTCGGAGACGCTTATCTTCCCCTCACTCAAGAGGAAATACACGGGCCATTACACTGTTGCGCTCCGGCAAAACGCCCGGGCCTGACGGATACCCCCAGGAATATTACGCAACCCATTGTGACACTCTGGTCCCGCATTTGCTGGAGCTGTTTAAGCATGTAGTAGACACGGGGTCCTTCCCCACCAGAGACTGATACGGCCACGATAGTGGTCCTTCCAAAGACGCAGCCACCCTCCCTTGCCTATGCAGACTACCGCCCCATCTCCCTTATAAACACAGAGGTTAAAATTTTCACCACCATCGTGGCCCAACGAATCCGAATGCACTTACAAGATCTGGTTCACCCGGATAAGTGTGACTTTATGCCGGCCCGGGGCACCCGGCACTGCATCCGTCGGCTCCACCTTGCCCTTGCGCACCGCCACCACCTTATCCCGTATCTCGCTCTGCTTTTAGTGGATTTCGAAAAGGCATTCGATACGGTGGACTGGAACTACCTAGGGGATGTGTTGGAGAGGATGGGTTTCGGCTCCCCGTTTCGGCGCCTTTTTAACGGCGTTCTTTCAGAGAAGTTTCCCATTTGAACAGGCACTCAGCAGGGCTGTCTGCTCTCACCGCTTTTATTTGCCCTAGCAATGGAGCCCCTCGCCTCCCTCGTCCTTCAGGGCTCTCTCATACGAGGATGGGCCTGGGACCCATACCAGACAGATAAGATTGCCTTGTATGCAGATGACGTCCTCCTCTTCCTTGCAGACCCAGAGTGCTCAGGCCTGAGATGCTTGGATGCACTTCTAGCATTGGAACGGGTCTCTGGCCTCCGGCTCAATCGGCTAAGTCCACTTTGGATCCCTTGCATCCCTCCCAGGCGTGTTTAGATTGGCAGACGACTATCCCCCTGCGCAGGCAATCGTTTAAGTACTTGGGGGTGTGGGTCGCCCTTCTTCCAGAACTCCAATGGGCCCTGAACATCACGCCCCTGGTCTTTAAGGCCAAAGCGGAACTCAAGAAATCGCAGTCCCTCCCCCTCAATCCCCTTGGCAGGAACGCACTTTTTTAAATGATGGTCCTACCACATTTGATACATTTTACAAAATGTCGCCCTTCATCTCCCTGGGAGTTGGTTCAGCGAAATGGACAATGCCCTTACCCGGTTCCTGTGGGGTGTGGAAGGTCGAGATTGTCTCTGGCGCACTGCCGCACACCCCCTTATGACTGGGGCATGGGGGTAACTCATCTCCACCTATATTATTTGGCCACTAAGCTCATTGTGATCCAGGACTGGTTTGCGGGTGGCTGGTCAGATCCAGCGTACCGGGTGCAACTACGTGCCATGGATTTCCCACAGCTCCAAGCCTTCCTTTATGGGACCCCCGTGCCGCAAGCCCTTCCACCCATCACACGAGCGGTACTTATGGCCCGACGCTCAGCCCTACGCCACACGAAGTGGGATCAGAAGCTTACCAGACAGACGCCTCTGTGGAGTGGTGCTTGGCAGGTGGAGGTCTCGTCCCTTGAGAACTTCGGCCGATGGGACCTTATCGTAATTTTGCTGCTGGGGGGACATCTGGGTAGGGAACCACATTGGTTCTTTTGCAGACTTACAACACCGTCATTCCCTCCACTCCTCCCAATTTTACAAGTACCTACAGCTACTGCATGCCCTCCAAACACACATTCAGTCTCCCACATCCCTTCCGGAATTCAGTCCCCTAGAAGCTCAAGTGATGATGGGGAACTTAGGTAGGGGGGGGGGGGGCGGGGGAGGGGTCACGGATTAACCGCTCCCTGGTACAGAATGGCCCTGCTTACCTAGACCTGCTGCGTGCCCGCTGGGAGGGGTGGCTGGGCCCCCTGGAGGATGCAGATTGGAGAGATGCCCTTATGGCTTCCAAGACCCTGATGACCTCCTCCAAGCTGCGTCTAGTCCAACTCTACTACCTCCACATGGCATACCTCACCCCTACGCGCCTCTACAGTGCCCGAATGAGACTATCCCCGTCCTGTGCGCGATGCAACCACGCTCCTGCAGATTTCTATCACATGATATGGCAGTGTCCCGCGCTTGCACCATTCTGGGCGGAGGTTGAGCTAGACCTCACACAGACCCTGGGTTGGGAGGTTCCTCATGACCAGTTACGTCTGATCCTGGGGTTGTTTGATGGCCTCGATGGCTCCAGGGCCGATAAGCGCTTCCTCGGAACGGCTGTGGTGGTGGCGAAACATGACATTGTGGCGCTATGGGCTCAGGCCAATAGATATAAGTTGACACATTCTGCATATAATATGGCTGCATAACTTACCTGTGCTGCAATTTCTCTAATGCAATAATATTTGGAAAGATGCTTACCGTTATATATGGGCAATGTACATCCATGTATCGAAAGATTTAATACATGAATCAACGAAATACATCCAAATAAAAAATAATCATAGGGTCTATATTAGACTACCATATGTACCCGTACAGCGGATACGGGAATAATACCTCGTCGACACTGTGGAATTTCTGAGTAATACGGATAAGAACTGGTGCGTTTATTGATTTGGTTCCTTTTGTTATAAAATGAAAAAATTAGACGTCATTTGAATGTAAATATGATATGTGAGCACACGTGATACATACAATAATTTCTATGCTATCGGAGCTGATGTTATTGGCTGAAGAGCTATGTATGATTTCTATTTCTACTGATTGACGTGTTGCAGCCGGCCCCAGGGTTGTAGGCTCCACATTGTGTACTGCTTACTAATGCTAATAAACGTCTTAAAAAATAAATAAATAAATAGATAAATGGGCTCAGGCCAAACCACCCACTGTGCGAAAATGGAGACGGGGTGTGGACTGGTGCGGAACTCAGGAGGAGCCCCTCTTTGAGGCCCGGGGCCGTCCCGAACTTTTCGGTAAGATATGGGGCAAATGGTTCAACTTGGTGCCCTGAGGGACACAAACCCGTCCTGTAAAACTGTTTGCCTGCTGGTGCTCTACTCATTTCCAGTGTGCTATAAGAATCTCGGTCATTCTTCCTTCCAATGTACTTCACCTCTTTAGAGGTTGGGAGCTGAAAGCACACCAGACAGGATTAATCGTAATAATAACAATAACATGGGATGGGGCAGGCCCATCCTGGCATAAGGCTGCACCCCAACCCTGACCTCAAACAATCTTCTACCTCGCCATGGTGTCAAAAATCACACTGGATACCAGAGAGTCAATTTTTTCCAACATAACTATGTATATTACGCTGGGTGGGGCATACCCTTCCTGCATTAGATGGCGCCCCCTCACCCAGAGACCCTCAACAGTCTTTCTACCCTGCCCAGGGGAGGGCTAAAGCAAACTAGACACCAGGTGCCTCATTACATTATGTGCCTCAGGTTGTGGCTGGCACTTGCACATGCTGCTTGTGTGTCTGCAAACAAAACAGGTGATGGACCGAATGTGGATCAATGTCACACATTCACCCCAGTCCAAAGATCTGGGCCCAAATCCATCGTTTTTTTGCACTCCACACCACCCTGGATTAGACAATGGCGATATGCAAATCAGCTCTGACCCTGTGCCCCATGGGAACAGTCCAGTCCGAACTACAAAAGCCATGTCCTTCCCAGAACGGAATCAAGCATCCGAGGACCGGACCGGTTTCGAGGTAACACCTCTCATCAGCCCGGCTAGCTTGACTCCATGTGGTGTGGAGTGCCTGGGACCCACGTCTGAGCATCCCCAGCGCACTTATGGCGGCATTTGCAAACAAAACAGGTGATGGACCGAATGTGGATCAATGTCACACATTCACCCCAGTCCAAAGATCTGGGCCCAAATCCATCGTTTTTTTGCACTCTACACCACCCTAAGCGTGGAAGGGTATACTCAGACGTGAGTCCCTTGCTCATTGCACCATCAGGATTCAAGCAAGCCGGGCCGAAGACGGCTGTAATGCCAGAAACCGGTCCCCGGAAGCTTGTTTCCGTCCAGTGAAAGAATTGGCTTGGTAGTTTGGTCTGCCCTGTTCCCATGATGCACTGGGCCAGGGACAGACTAATTTGCATATAGCCAAGTTCTGAGCTGGGATGGTGCAGTGAGCTAAAAAACGGTGTTGGATTAAGCCCTGATCTCTTGACTGGGTGAGAGTATTCTGCTTAATTCAGAAGCTCTTTCCATCACCACCCCCTTTTGCTTGTGTGTCTGGGGCATTGTGGTATTATATAAGAGGCTGCATATGCTTATGCCACCTCGACTATAATCTGAACTGTGCCAGCATGATCAAGAGGGCAACATTCCAAATTTTGTATGGTGGGTTTGTCTCATGCAAATTAGGGAACATTTTGCTTTTGCAGCCACAGTATATTGTAAACACAGGCACAGATGCGAAAGATCTGCTGGGAGTGTGCCACAAAAGGTGGTGCTTATTCTGTGCAGCCCAAGTGTGTGTGGACACCCCAGTTATTCCCCTGCACGCAGGTGCAGTAACAAACTGCTTCTGCCAGGAGGGGGATACCTTTCTCCCTTTTCTAAGAGGCCAGTCCACCTCCACTGAAATGCGGAGCAACGGTTTAATAGCTCAGTCCTTTCTTTCACTAAGGTGGTCTCCTCAGCTCAGGCACAAACTATCAAGATTTTGCCCCTACTTCGAAGACAACAGTAATTTAAAACCAGGTGTCATGTCCTAGTCTGCAGCTGGTGCACATAAGCAGTGGGTGCACTGACTGAGTCATACAGTAAATAGTGTCACTGTGGAAAATATGTATTTTAGGCCCAGGGATTTTTCTTCTTTAAACTTTGGGTTGGGGGCTCGCCTCTCCTAATGTCAGGCCAAAATTCCCACCCGCTCAAACTGTCTTTCGGCACACAAACCCCGCCCAATGTCACAACACCAAATACTACAACCATCCCCATGCAAAGTGAGAGGTACTTTGGATCCTTCTGGAGTAGTTTAGAAATATGGGCCAGCAGTAGTGGGTAAACACCACCATTATGCCTCCTCTGAGTGGCAGAAAGACTATTTGATGCCCCGGTGTAGGACTGGATGCCAAAAAGAGCTGATACTCCACACCATTCCACCTCTAGACACCAGTTCCTGTCATCTAGTGGGTTTTCGGTCTCTCGATACAGGAAGATTGTGGGTGAACTCAGCCATTCTGCCCCACAAAGGGGGCTCAAAAACTGCCTGGTTATTGGGGGAAGTGAGTGAACCCCCGTGCAAAAACGTGCAAGGCTTGCACCACATTCCTTTTCTCACTGTTTTCCCTGGTTTTCTGGTGGGCTTTCTTCCCTCCTTGAAGGGACCAGATATGGGGTAAATGCCCAGTTGGTTCACTTGGGAGGTAAAAAAGCACCTAAGACCACGAGAACAAAAAAAATTTACAAAAAAATATGTGGGTTGGGGCAGCATGTTTTGGCATTGGGTGTCCTACTAATTCCTTGGACTCCAGACATTTTTTCTTCCCCTCTTGGACAGCACCTGGGACCATTTACCACTCATATGCCAACACTCCTATAGGAGGATAAGGTGTATCTGAGAAATAAGGATAAAGTGAGAAACGTAAATACGGTGGGCACCAGACCATCTCGTATTAGGCCATAATAGTTGGGAAGTTTTTCTGCACCCACAGAGAGGAGGCATGAGGGATTTACCCCTTTCTTTGCCAGCATTGGTGTAGCTAGTGTGTCATGGGCCCTAGTGCAAGGTAGGAAATTGCCCCCCTGGCTGCGGTCTGAACTATGAAACACTGCAATAATCATGATTCAGTGGGCCTCTAGGGCCCAGGGACACTGCAACTGCTGCAGCTGTAATAGCTACGCCCTTGGTAGCTGGCGCATCGCAGCCCCAGTCAGCGTGGGGGAGTTCAACGGCCGTATTCCTTTTTCCGAGGTGCTGTGCGAATTTGGGGAAGTGCGATCAGGCTGAAAGAGTGGTGTGGAAGAGGCTGCTCTGCGGAGGTTCGACGTTTGTCTGCAGTTTGGGACGGACGGAAGTATTTCCTGTCAGGACATCGAGTGTCACCTGATTAAGCCGGAAACCTACATAGCACCCGGCGCACCAGTAGCTAAGGGCTGGGTGTTTCGGAAATAACAACCCTTGGTGGTTTATTTATTCATTGGGACAGCCGTCTTTGAGGCTGCTTTGTGGGAGTTTTTGCATCAGTATCCCCTCACCTCAGTTAAGCCGAATAGTAGGTTTCATGTGGTACAAGCCCTCAGAGTGTTGCGATGAGTGAAAACTTTCAACTGCTTAGTGGATCAGGAGAACTATGTGTCCTCCACAACAACTGGAACTGTGACTGTTATAGCAAATGTAACCTAATTTGTGAACTGTGGTGGGGAAGTATTTTGCGGGTATTTTCTTTTGTATGACCTAAGCCAAGTGGTAAGTGAGGTGTACTAGGGTTTCATTGTCTTTTTCCACGTATATTGGAGGGTAACCATGGCAGCAACAAGCATGAGTCAACCCCCACCCTTCTTGAACGAGATAGGGGAACCTGAAATCAGCTGGAAGGAGTGGGTGAAATTATTTGAGTCTTACTTTATAGCGGTTGGGGGTGAAAAGTACAAGGCAGAAAGGAAAAAACACATATTGTTGCACAATTTAGGTAGACAAGGGCGCAAGGTTTATGAGTTTCTACCTATGCTAGAACAGGAGGGAGAGGGTGAAACTGATGTTGATGTGTATGAACAAACCATGGGAAGGTTAGAGAAACATTTTGGGGACAGGATAAATGTGGTGTTAGAACGCCATAAGTTTTTCAAAAGATGTCAAGGAAAACAAGAGTCTGTGCAAAATGTTATTGCTGCATTGTGGGGATTGGCACAGCTATGTGAATTTGGTAGTTTAACTGATTTCATTACAAGACCGGAGGCTACCATTATGCAAATACTTTTATTTGCTGCCCAAACATGCAGCCCTTTAAAGAATGTCATTACATCACAATAAATAGAACTTTAACAACATAACAACTAGGTTGAGCAGGCTCCTATCTTCCTCTTTTGTTCGCTGCTCTGACACAGATAAGTACTATTTTTTTTAGCATACCATCTTGATTTTATTTATAGATATTTTAGATGTATTTTATGGCTCTACTATTATTAGACAACTAACGTTTACTTATTTATTTCAATTTATAAATGTAGAGTCTGCTTTTATATTGTTTAATTTAACATCATTGTAGATATCGTTCCCAGTCCAATTTATGGTCGGGATTAGCCTATCATTTCTGTTTATTTTATGAGATCGAGAAATTAATTCATGGTAAGTACTTTAATATTTTCTAGAAACATTGACATTGATCTAACTGATTCGAGCACTTTCTAAACATCGAGGGAAGGACTCTCGAGTAAGGATCCCTAGTAGTTTAGAAGCGCTTTTCTTTTTATAATTCATTAAAAAAAAATTTTTAAAAGGGGAAAAGACGAAACGCTGACATATTTATTTGATTTTCCGCGTCTTTTAGGAACATAGAGACGCGGGTACGTGCCAGCTTGACGACGGGCCTTGCGCATGCCCATTATGCTCCACTATGCTACCTTGAAGCCTCACGTGTCTCCTAGCAACTAGCTGGGGACGCGGAAATGTAGAACATCCTCACGTGATCATCCTCTCGCTTCAATACACGGAGATTCTTTTGAATTCCGTCCTGGTCTCCATAGTTACACCTTTCTCGAGAGTGTAACGGAGACAGGGAACACAGTCTTTTTACAGAGCCTAAATCAAAATAATTAACCGAAGAAGGTCTTTTTACAAAGCCTAAATCGAAATAACTAACCGAAAAAGGTTAATATTTACTGATTTAATACTGGAAGAAGATCGCCATCTACTGGCCTATAACAGAATCGGTGCAGGAGTCTCTCCTTTAAGATAAGTGAAAAATACTGCCTTTAAGAAAGAAAGACTTTTCCTGAAATTACTCTAACGAGATTTCCTTTTCAATTAACACTTGAAAAGATTATTTAGACTTAAAATCTATCTGGAGTACGTTTCTATTATAAATTTCGTTATGGAAAACAACACCAATGATGGAAATGTTTCCCCCAAGGAACCTTTGCCTGACAACATTAGAAACCTCTTTAGAGAGGAATTGAGATCTTCTATTAAAGAGGCTGTAGACGATGCTCTCGCAAAGAGAAAGAGAGTTTCACCTACGGAGGAGAATAACTTCTCACTTTCGGATGGGGAATCTCCTTCAACATTGGTGGCCCTCGCGCCACAAGAGTTATTGGTGCTCCTTGCAGCACAATAGATAGACCTCAATTACTTGATGCAGGGAGAAGAGGTGTCCCTAGCGGCACAATAGAAGACGGTACCCTCTACGGGACAAATTTATTTATTTATGAAATTTGTTACGCGCAGGCAAATAACCGAAGGCGTCTCGGCGCTAGATAATGACAGCTCAGAAAAAGATGATAAAGATTTATTGGTTAAAAAGCCAGGTCTTTATTTTCCTTCTAAAGAGAGTAAGAGTAGGGCAGGATCTGATGTCCGTATCAAGTGAGTTCCACAGTTTGGATGTGGCAACAATGAAACAGCGGTCACCCCATGAAGCTGTTTTGGTTCGGGGCACAGTCATCAACAGGGCATTCATGGAACGTTGTGTTCTGTTAGGGGCATAGAATGCCAAAGAGTTGATGAGAAAGCGAGGCCCTAACTTACGGGAGGCTTTGTAGGCTATACAAAGTGCCTTAAATTTGATTCAATTATTTACAGCCAACCAGTGGTAATTTTTAATCACTTGGTGTGAGAAGTTGGCCTGGTATGTGATGCTCACTAATTCTAGTGATCACCTTGTACCATGCCAAGCAACCCTTATGATGATTGGTTGTAAGTCAACCTTATAGACCAGCTATTCTAGTGGTAGCGTGAACAAAGCAGTCTTAGGCTAAACTCTGAAAGGCATTTGAGCCAAGCTGTTTTACCATATACAACCCCCTTAAATACCAATGAAAGGACACCACACAGATATATATTGAAATATATATATATATTTATTAACTACAAATATCCCCTATACTCTTTATGAGCACAGAAGCACAAGCGTTAAAACAAAACACAGTTGAAATACACAAAAGTTGCACACTATATAGATGAGCCCTAGGGGCCACCTAAACCATATACTAAGAAAGTGGTATAAGAGATACCAATCGAAAAGGAAATAGGCCTAGGGCCTTGGGAATCGCTGGAGCTGATCGGGACTAGCAGTGACTAAGTCGGGAAAGGCCCGCGGGACTCGGGTGCAGTGTTTAAAGTGCACGCATTCACCAATGCATTGTCTATGGTGCGTAAAAGTTACAAAGTTAGTGTTTTAGGAACCTTCGGAGTGACCTAGAGGAGTGAAACTTTAGACACAGACACTAGAGGTGTGTACCAGTGTAGGAACACCGGCCGTGTTGAGTTACCTCACCCACAGGAAGCGGGTGCACAGGTGCGAAGGAGTGTCGGGTTTCGTCACGCAGGTCGATGGTGCTTGGAGCTGAAGATGCTGCAGGCGGCTCGATGTGAAGAGTTCCGGTGGATCCAAGGGTGGATCTGAAGTGGTGAAGACCTGAAAGCAGAAGGGGACAATGTTCAAAGTCACTAGCCAGTGACTACCGTGGAACCAGATTGGAACCAGGCGATGTCGGGTGCAAACAGGCGATGAGGTGTATCTTCTCTCTGCAGCCACGAAGAGGTCGAGGACGTCCAGGCGTCGGTCACGAGCTGTCCCACGAAGGCTCTAGCTGATGGCGGTGTCGGCAACTTGATCGGAGCAAACAGGCCTTGGCTAATGCAAGCCACGCAGGAATCGAAAAAGGCTTATCACTCGGACCAGCAAGGTCAGAGCGGGTGCTCCTTTTTACAGGAGCGAGGGCAAGTCTGGAGCAACCAGACCCGCAGTGTAAATTGTAGGTTTCGTCGCCAAGATGGCCGCTGAACACGTGGCAAGTGGCCGGGATGGCGCCTCGAGTGGCACGATGCAAAAGAGCCCCACGCAGATCTGGGGGGCTGATCTTCGGTGCAAGGGCTGCTCGGTTGTGGGGCTTCTCAATTCCCAAAGCACAGCGTCGAGGGTGCCTCGGGTGCTGCGCAGTCAGCTTTTCAGATGTCTTCCGAGATGTCCGGTCCCACGTCTCTCGATGCCTCCACGGGTCCCTTCTTTGCAGGGACTGTGGATCGGGCGGTGAGAAGTCTGGGAGTCTAGGTCTCGTCAAGCTCTGGGCTCGGGCTCTGGCGGGAGGCGGCGGCAAAGCAGACGTTGAGTTGCTGGATGGTGCCTGTGTTCACAGGGTGGCCACTCCTAGGCCACAAGGGAGATGCTCTTCAGTCTTCTGTGCAGCAGAATGTCGAAGTCCAGTCGTCTTCTTAGTTTCAAGTTGATTCAGGATGATCTGAGGTGCTATAGCACTGCTCCCACTCTTATTCCCAATCTGAGGGATGGATCACCTGCTAGGTCCCTCCTCTGGGTGGGACCAGGAAGGGGGGCGGTTACACCCCTTTCCTTTGTCCAGCTCCTCGCCAGGCCTGGGTCTGGAAAGTCCCAGGACCGGTTTGGACTGGCTTATGCACGGGGACACCTTGTGTGCCCCGGGCATGTCTCATTCCTTTCAGCCCCGTCCTACCCAATACACAAAATCCTGTCTGGGGTGGTGCTCGCACCTCCCAAGGCAGGAAACCCTTTGTCCAAGCCTCCCTCGCTGGAAGGACTCCCAGCAGCAGGAGGTCAGACTTGTGTCTGTGGTGGCAGCATCCATTTTGTGATGCTGAGGCTCTGGTTAACTTTAACCGGGGTTAAGGCTATGTACATGTCGTGTCCCTCTAGAAGGGTGGAATGCTATCCCCGTCAACAGAACTGTCGAGGGAATAGTATTCCAAATCGTATGACACCTTACTCGACATGTTTTGATAAAGCCAAACCAAAGTTAGCATATAACCGCGAGGATGATAATGCACTTAAGAGTATATGGTATGGCAATATCCCGGAACAGCTAAGGGAGTTGTTCCCGACAGCTGCAGACAGGCTCAGCTCATGCTAGCGCACCATCTCACATGAAACCACGCACTCTGCCCCCAGGATTGCAGGGGCCTTCCATAGGTTAACATGTGTCCAGTTAAGGTTAGATATAGGGATACTATATCTAAGCAAGAGGTGATTACACCAACTTACCCCAGCTGAGTGATCAGCCAGTTGTGTCAAATATGGAGGCCAGGCCAGGGGTGGCACAATACATACTGCAGCCCCTGGTAGGCCTTGGAAACACCTATGCCCTGGGTACCTAGATTACACTGTTACAGGAGCAATAAGGTGAACCAGTTCCAATTCGTAATGCACTTAGAGTGCATTGGCAGTAATTTAGAGAGAGAACAGCAGGCTGTGGGTCTGATTAGCAGGCCCACAGCCACATTAAGTCATAAACCAGTGAAGCAAAAAGCAAAAATTTGGGGTGACCATAGGATAGCAGACCCTACTCTCCTACATGTACAAGCTTCCTTTTTGAAAGCATATATGATGTAAAATGTACTATATATTATATTATATATTGCAACCCAGACTGCAAAAAAATATATGGGTGATAGATTTAAATTTTGGGGTCCCAGAGAGCATTCTAGCAGCTGCATTTTGCACAGACTGTAGTTTGCGGATGACTTTCTGTTGAGCATTAATGAAGAGTCCATTACAATAGTCTAGGGTTGACATAACAAAAGCCGTAACTAATGTTTTACCTGAGTCGGGAGGAAGAAAAGGAAGAATCTTTTTGATGGATTTAAGTTTGTAAAAGGCAGTTGAAGCTATGGAATTTGCATGAGCAGCAAATGTTAGTTTATCATCTAGCAGTACCACCAGGTTTTTTACTTTAGTAGTTGGTATGGGCGGAGAGCCTAATTCGTCGGGCCACCATGCTCCTGGCCAGTTAGGGGACAGATTTCCAAAGATCCAAAAGAAATGATTGTTTTGAAAGTCAACCATCAGACTATGATAATTTTGACGAATTTATCTTTGATCCTCAAGACTCATTTGAAGATATTGATGAACATTTACAAAACCCTTCTACTTCTTCCTCAGTCAAAGACCCATTTGGTGGGGAAATGTTTAATCCAACTACAATCCGTCATCCCCGTAGCACCGAATGGTGGCCTATGGACCATGTTGATAAATATCTATCACAATGGGTTAGAAAACCCCTTGATATCAATACCCGTAATCTTTTAAGGAACAAATGCCCTCGTCCCTCTTCGGAGGACAACATTTGTAATACTCCTAACCTTGATCCTGACCTAATCACCTTCCTGTTCAAATCTGGAAGGGATCCTACAAAAGGAATCGAAAGAGGTCTTAAACAAGCTCAAGATAAACTACTTGATGTAATGGGACCACTCTAAAATTCTGGATATGATTTACCTATAAACATTGAAGTACTTCGAGGATGGTCACAACGTGCTATTTGCCTTATTGGCAATGCTTTAAACACAGCAGCGCCGCAACTGGGCGCTCGCACCCAGCCCACACAGCTGTTAGCTCCTACTTAACTGAATTGTGATCCACCCACAGTCTTCGAAATGGCCAGGATCCGCCCTTCCTGACATATGTATACCACACCACCAAGACGGTGCTCGAACTCGCGACATAACGCTGGGGACTGATGCCTAATCCCTTCCGCCACAGCGTGTAGGAATGCATCCAGTAACGTTTTACTCGGGCGAATGCATCGGCTCGGTATGCTGCAAACTTCACTTACATCGAGAGGGCTCCTGTTTTGGACTGAAACAGGCCACAGCCTGCCTGCTCAAAGAATGAAAACACAGCACTGCCAAAAGGTATTCTGCATAGTAATCCTCTTTACCCTGAACTACTGGTCTGTGCTTGCTGCAGACTTTGTTCCCCGCTTACAGATCCTTCAGTTTACGTGTGCATGCTATACCTTCTTTGACATAAAATAATGCATTGGCTTCTAATACAAGTCACGTGATAATATGGCGTGGTAATAGCGCACCTGGATTTTGGCTACAGGGGTATAACAATCATACCATTATGTGATATTAAGAGGGGGTTGTAAATTGTTCCACTATAGGTTCTTATAGAAAGGAACATAACCTGCATGCATTGGTGCACTCATTTCTATACATGAGTTTATAATGGCAGACCTCTTTCCGGGGACAGATTCCGCGAGATGGTTTGGATCCGGAAACCGTTGCGGTAATACCATAAGCTTAAATGCTGTTGTGCTATAATGCTATTTTAGGGGAAACGCATTTTCTGACTCAAATCAGTATCAATGCCAACTAAGGACATATTGTGCTGGACATTGCTCTTCTGGATGCCCTCTGGGTTATTACCTGCCATCTGGCGCTGGCCAGACTACAGCTTCCTCGCCCTAAAATCTCTTAGCAATCCCAGCGTGCATATCTCTTGTCGGATATTGCGTCTATGCCTTTAACGTGGCTAAAGTTGCGAAAATGAGTTTCAGCAGCGGAGACCCACCTCTTAGGCGCTTAGATAAGGGGTGGTCTGCGGCTAGCAATCACAATCACAGGCCTCATAATTTGCTATCTTTCCATCAGCAGCGCCTGGCGGTTCAGCCAATGATGAGTATTAGACGTTTTCTCCGGAGTGGCCAAGCTGAATAATGGAAAACTGCAATACTTAGGCGGCGGCAAGAGAATCTGGTGAACAGGAATTTAATTCCGGCTGTCATCTCCGGCAACATGCTCAACTGCTAACCGCGTGAAAGAGGAGTTCAAGCGACACTTGATGCATTTCGGAATAAAAAACAGGGTGATGCTTCACGGAGCTGCATTGCCCTGGTGGATGGAGTCAGGCCATGAGCACACCTCTTCAGGGTCTCATCCCCCCACAAA
This sequence comes from Lissotriton vulgaris, assembly GCF_964263255.1. Taxonomy (NCBI): domain Eukaryota; kingdom Metazoa; phylum Chordata; class Amphibia; order Caudata; family Salamandridae; genus Lissotriton; species Lissotriton vulgaris. The sequence goes on from NC_141687.1 coordinate 1,225,558,720, forward strand.
CACTTTTGTAACATACCCGATTGGGCCACGGACAGCCACAGAGGCTAACTTGCTTTAACTCAATCACTCCCACGGTCTTAAACAGTGCACCTCCGCTATGCATGTATCATATCCAGACCATTACTAACTTGGCGGGAGTGCCCCCAATATGCAACAGGCATGCCTGATCCAACTGCATCGCCTCAAAGTGTGCACCAGCCCCACTGCAGGAGTCCGCAACTGCAGCGATAGAGGCTTCCCCTGCCTAAAAGTTCACCGACCCCCAGGGCTCACCCTGCATCTGACAGCACAACAGACGGGGGAAGGGGGTGGTGTACAGTTCTAATAATGGCCGCCCGAAGAGCACCAGCTCCTGGCGTGCCGGGGTCCGGCCTCGCACCGCAGCCCACCCACCAAGTGCCCGTGGCGCGGCATGCCTGCGGTAGGAGGTGGGGGGGAAATGGATGGTAGGGGCGGTTCTCCATGATGCCTCGAGATGGCAGAGGCGTAGCGGGGGGGGGATTAGACGTTGTTGACGATAGCCTCTAGATGGTCAAAGCGCTGCTCGGTGGCCTCCCCACTGCACCGAAACTGGGGTCCACCGGATACCATGCATCCGTTACGTCATATGCGCCACACCCCGGACCAAGGACCCACGATTGGGCCACGTACTGAAAAAAGGGGGGGCTGATCAGCCGCGCAACAGCAACGTTTGCGTGTTAATGGCGGGGTGGGCCCAAAGATGGCCCAAAGGGCCCAGCACGGAGGTGCCCCCAATGCAACCCCTCCGGCCGAGCCACCGTATCCGCAGGCCTACCGTATGCTGGCCTGGCGTGCTCCCCCTGACTGGTAGTTCCGGAGCAAGTGAACCGGGATAACGATACAAAAAGGGTGGGGGGGGAGGGGAATAGAGAGCCACCACACTCACCCTGGGTGGGGCCCTCCCCGTAGCCCCCTTCGCCACTCCGACCAGAAAGACCCGCAGCAAGTGCGGGACCCCTGCCCCCTCAGCGGCCTGCAGCTAAGCAGGCGGCCCAGCCCTGCTCAACCTCCCGAGTGGAGGGAGTAGGCAGAGGGGGTGGAGGGGAAGCTGTCAGACGCTCATCACTCACTGCAAGATGGAGGAGCGACAAAATGTGTGTCCCCGATGGCAAGGCCACCACGACGCGTCCGGTGTGGCAAAGAGGCAGAGAAAATGGCGAGGGGGACTTATGTACACCTTGCCCTGCCTGCCGCACCGGACGTGACCTCACAGTCTCCTCCCACGCTCCCATAGGGACTCCTCCTGCCCGGGGGAGGAGTGGGAGCCAGAGGGGGGTGGGGGGAAGCCCTCTGTGACTAGGGGGGGCGCCCTCCTGAGTGGCCACCGGGTGGCCTCGGGCAGCCGCAAAGTACATGTCAAATAAATGTTTGTTAAATAAGTATACACCTTTGGATAAAAACAGCCTTTAGATGAACACAGCCCTTTGGCAGACAGATGGTGATGCCTCATAAAATCCTGCTGTGCATGTAGAACGCAGCAACCCTCACACGAAATAAGGCAAGGCGATAACAATAAATCACACACAACTGAGGGGGAAAGTGGTGAGTGATGTGGCCGTAGCACTTTTGTTTATGGTGGGGGAAGCGGGGGGTACGGGCAAGCAAGAACAGGGAGAGGTATGGGGTATGGATAAAGGTACGATGGAGGAAGCACATTAAGAATTAATAACTGAGTTGGCCTCCAACATCCTCAAGAACCTGCCAAATATCACTGAAATGAATGCAATTAGAACATGGCTTCTGGGAGCGCATGTAAAGTCCAGATGAAAGAAGCAGCCTTTTGGTGCGAGTTTTTCTGTACCCTGGTCTTGGGCACTCGATGCATGCCCTCATCCCCCTCCCAAGCCTCTCCGAGTGGGCCTGGAGTTAATGTTTAAGTCCCCCTGCTCTCAGAACCGACTTCCAGGTGCGCATTGAGACATGATGGCCTTTAAATATTTTTTTTAATTACTGGAATGGGTCTCAGGATAATGTACTCCTCTCAGAGATCAGTAATATAAACACCCAGGCGAACAGACACAATGCACACCGTGATGAGGTTCTTTGGTTTCTGACTTCTACCCGTATTCAGCCGCCGTTTTGTGTCTCGTCGCCATTTTGTGTTGCCCTCACTCAGGCAGCACGGCAAACGGAGTGTTTTTGCTTTACTCAGCTGCTACGTGTCTCTTCTGTTAAGAGTAACTCCCTGTCCTGGTTTACGAAACCGATGTCAGGGTCTGGCCGAGTTCGCTAATCCATGGCTGGGTTGATTGATCCCCGTTTCGACTGACTGGGTTTCCCTATTCTTTCCCTACTTTATCTTATCTGGCTGGCCTTAGCTATTCTCTCCTTGTGTTCTCTTGTTACACATCTATCCTTTGAGGCACACAAATACGTCCTGCCACCTGCAAATTGGATTGTCGGTACTAGCACTGATTAATTTGTTGGGAGGGGTAACACACGGGGTTTGAGAGATGGGCGTATTTGGGACATCCGATAGCTTGTTTTCCAACTTTTCCTATTGGCTTGCTTTGTATGTGTAGGGAGTAAACTTTGTAAATATGTGAAGTATAAGAGATTATGCGCCACGGATTAAAGTGGCAGTCTCCTTAGAACTTACATTCTGTATGTACTTCTGGGACAACTGTGCTTAGCTGCAGCTAATAAACCTGGTTTTCTACGCCCAACAGAGTGTCTCGTGTCTCTGTTCGACAAGGCAGGTGAACTCGGGGATCTAAGGCGTGCCCTGCGCCGCCAGACCCATAAGGCCCGGCTCTCCAACTGGCGCCCAACTTGGGCGGTTTCAGTGGTAGCGGTCCAGCCCGAGGGTCGTGAGAAGCCTCGCAAGAAAATTCCAGAGGATTCGCGAGCCACGTCAAGCGACCCCTGTATGTCGAAGTGGACCGAAGGTCTTTTTCAGCGCGGCTACTCCTCTCCGACGGCTGCTGACGACTGCTGCCCTGACTGCCGCCCTGCCTTGGACCTTCTGGTGATGACTGGTATCGCGAGACGTTAGACAGACCTCTGTTGGCGTGAGAAGACCACTTAGTTAAGTATTCGTGGGTAGCGCCCACTTTTGTTTTGTTTCTTGATTTGTTATTCGACCATTGCAATAGTCGAAGCCAAGGGGTGAGTACGTTTGTGCTGTGTTTATTGTTTTACCCCCTTGATGTTTGTGAACCGACTAGTGTGTTAAGAGATGCCTGGTTTTAGCAAATTTAGGAAGTTTTGTTGCCTTTATTGTGATAGGGACTCCCGGCTCGAGGACTCTTGTCCGATTCCTCCGGTTGGAACTCCCACCTATGAGCTCTATTCTAAACATGGTGTTGGCCCCATTGCCTTGAATGAGGCATGGATCCGATACACGAAGAAAGATGATGTTTTACAGTGGCCACAAAATGGTAGCTTTGAGCCTGATATATTAGAGAATTTGGAAGCAATTTTGTTCAAAAGAAAAGCCCGGCCGGCAATGTTTGACTCTTTCCGTCTTTGGCGTAAAGAAGCAAAACAGAGAGAAATTAAACAGGCAAAAAGAGATAGAAAAATGAAGGATATGACGATCATACAGGCTGCCCAGCAGTTTAAAGACAATGAGACTGATCGAGCGATTGAGGTCTCAGACAGACAACATCGTATGGCGATAGATCGATGCTACCCTGCGTTGCCTACTACTCCGCAGAATAAGGATCTTGACGAAGATCCCTTAATATCCCATTTGTTGAGGTTGCCTCCGCCTTATGTACCAGGAGCTAATGCACCCTTATTGTTGCCACCTGGCCAGCAACCTGTTGTTCAGCCAGCTGGTCCGGTTCTTCCGCAATTGCCTCTTCCTGCATTGCCACCTCCGCCTCCTTTGCCACTACCTTCTGTACCTCAGTCTCCTTCGTCTTCTCTTGTCGCGACTAGTCCTTCTCTTCCTTTGCTCAATACCGTGTCCCCAATTCTACTGTCCGATTCTTCCCCAACTCGCAACCGGTTGGTTGATACTGTTACTGGTCTTTTCTCCCCCCTCTTGGAGTCTTTTAATAGGACTCCTGCCTTTTCTCGAAGGCAATCCCGTAGTCAAATACCAGATTCTAACGAACGAGTTGCGTTGGACTCTCTTGCTCACAAATGGATGAGGAGTGGTCCACATTATATTGTACCCGATATTCTGAGTACCTTTCTCCAGTGGAAAGCGCCCACGCAGAAATATGTTTTTAATGTTATGTGCGAGATTCTCGTCAAAGGATCGGAGAATATGGAGTTGGATTTAACTCTTCAGGGTCTGTTGGATGTACAGGATAGTTTTGATAAAGGGCTTATTGTGGGTCCTGCAGTTGAGTACGCTGTAAAGACACTTTTCACTTTCAGGTCTTTATTTTCCTCTCAGACTGCTTTTGGACCTGATCCTGCAGTTAAACAGGAAATGAAACATTATCCTATGAGGGAAGTTCCTCCAGTATGGAGAGAAGTTCCGCAAGCAGGTGCTGTTCAGGCTGTCCCTGCTCATTTCCAGCGTATATGGGTACACGTCCCTTGGAAACGAGCTGAAGTTTTGGTGGTTAAACAGTCCCTACCGGACCCTCGTAAAAATCCTGCGGGATATTACAAAGAGCTGTCCCAGACTGTTGATGCGTGCATTATGAATTTGGCTGAAATTGATATGTTGATGGGGAATTTAGTTCCACAAGCGTTGTAGGCTCGGATTCGTAGGGAAGATCATGACCAAGCTTTAGGTGGTAATTGGGCTGCCATAGCTGCTGCAGACACGGCACAAGTGGGTGGTGCTAAACCCGATGATTTGATTACACAATTGCCTGATAGAATCATCGCTCTGATGAAGACGATGATGCCTGCTTTACATGTTAACTGGGATAAGTTAGCTGCGTGTTAGCAGAAGAAAGATGAGTGTCTCAGATTTCTTTACTCGTTTTGAGGAGACGTTTCTTGATCACAGTGGTCAAGATATGAGTACTGAAGGTGGACAGCGATTATTTGTGGATAAATTTGTCTTTAAATTTACTTCCAGAATTATCGCATAAGCTGAAAGATTCAGAGAGTTCATGGGCCGTATCTTCGTCTGCACAGATATTAGCTACTGCTCAGTATTACGAGAATAGGGATAAAGAAGAGAAAGATAAGCTTGAAGAAAAAGACTAAGGACTTACAAACGAAGGTTCTTTTGCAACAGGCTTATCCCCCTCGTTCTACCCAGGGCCAATTTCAACAGCCTTGACAATTTCAGAGGTTGTTACAGAAACCTGAACCCTTTGTTCCGCGACCTTTGCTAGGTCCTAATCAATGTGCCTATTGTAAAGAGGAAGGCCATTTTAAGAATAGCCGTCCGGTTTTATTGCAGCGTAATGGTGGATTCCCAGGGCCGCGAGGCCGTGGTGGTTTTCATCAGCACCTAGAGGTAGAGGACGAGGTGCGTTGCCTCAAGGTCAGCGTTCCTTTCCCCCTCAGGATTCTGTGAATTATTTTGATCAGCAGAATAGTCAGTCTGCGCAATATTACAATGACGATTATTGTGTTGAGGATGAGGTTCAGGATTTTCATTCTAGTTAGGACAGCCGTAGACAAAGTAAGGGAGTCGTATCAGTTCCAGTGGATCAGAATGGGCCTTATGTTGAAGTTGTTGCATTGGGTGTTGCAGAGCCATTTCTTTTGGCTACTGGTGCAATGAGAAGTTCTATCATTCACTCCAAACTCCCTGGGGTACCTTTGTCTGGCTTAACTAACGTTTCTGTAGGATTTTGTGGCGCCCCAGTTACTAACCCGGTCTCATGTCCTTTGCCTCTTTCGATTGGTCCTTACAATCTGGAAGCTCCGCTTATTTTAACGACTGGTTGCGGAGAGAACTTGTTGGGTTTGGACTTGTTGAAACGTCTTCATGCAACGTTGTATTGTTAACCCTCTGGTGTGCATCTTACCTTAGGTGAGAAATTGGTTTCTCCTATGTATTTATCGAAAGACCAATTCCCACCCGAATTACATTCTCTTCCCGCTACGCTTTGGGCTACAGGTCCGAATGATGTTGGGCTGCTCAAAATTCCGCCTTACGTGGTTACTATTAAGCCTAATGTTAAACTACCACGCATTCCTCAGTATAAGATTTCCAATGACGGTGAACGAGCTTTGTTGGCTATTATCTATGATCTGGTTCAGAAGGGTGTGGTCGAAGAGACGAGAGGTAATGTTTGCAATAGTCCTGTTCTCCCTGTTCTTAAACGCACTGATCCTTCTCAGCCTCCTGTATATCGTTTTGTGATCGATCTTCAGGAGGTCAACAAGATTGTTGTCCCCCAGTTTCCTGTTGTCCCAGATATCACTGCCTTGCTTACTATGATACCAGCTTCAGCCGCATGGTTCTCTGTTATTGATCTCAAAAATGCTTTCTTCAGCATTCCTATTGCTGAGGAGTGTAGGGATATTTTTGGCTTCTCTCTTGGAGGCCGAAGCTTCCGATTCAAACGTGCACCTCAGGCTATTGTGAGAGTCCCTCCATTTATAGCCAGGCTTTGAAATCTCAGCTTGATGCTTTCATTTTGCCCCCAGGTGCCACTCTTACTCAGGATGTGGATGATTTGTTAGTTGCTGCTGATTCAGAGGATGTTTGTAAGAATGTCACTGTTGCGTCATTTGTCTGACCGGCATCATAAGGGGCCAGCCTCTAAGTTGCAATATTGCCGCCAAGATGTTACCTATTTAGGTCATCTCTTGTCGAAGGAGGGAAGGCGATTGACCCCAGAACGAATTCAAGCAATCACGCAAATGCCTGTACCATCCACACAAAGGGAGGTGCGTGCCTTTCTGGGCATTACCTCTTATTGTAGACGGTGGATTCCGAATTTTTCCTTGTTGGCTAAACGTCTGCTGGCACTTACTCTGAAAGACACACCCCAACCTCTTCCTTGGACTGATGAATGTCAGAAGAGTTTTTCTGATTTACGTGCTGCCTTGTGTTCTGCCCCTGTGTTCGGTACTCCAAATTATAGTAAGCCTTTCACACTTTACGTTCACGAAAGGGAAGGTTGCGCGTTGTCATTTTTAACGCAACAATTTGGAGACAAACAACGGCCATGTGCCTATTTTTCGGCTACGTTGGATTCAGTAGCCAAGGCATTACCTAGTTGTCTCAGAGCTACGGCATCGATTTCCATTTGTCAATCTTCTGGATTGGTACTAGATAACACTCTTGTTGTTATGGTACCACATGCAGTGGATACTCTTTTGAACAGAACGAAAACACAACACCTCACGAGTGCTCGCTTGTCTGGATATGAACTGACGCTTTTAGCTAGCCATATACACATTAGCGGTGTAATACTTTGAATCCAGCAACATTGTTGCCCATTCTGGAAGGGAAAGACACTCAAGAACAGCATGATAGTTTTCTCCGGACGGAGGAGGAAACTAAAGGCAGAAGAGACTTAAAAGACACACCACCCGTGGACCCGGATGGGATCCTATGGGTGGATGGGTCTTGTTTCAAACTTCCAAATGGCGAGACGACTGCAGCTTATGCTGTTACCACCTTGTATACGGTAGTGGAGACAGCACGCATTCCACACAATTCAGCCCAAGCAGCTGAACTAATTGCATTGACGAGAGCGTGTGTGTTGGCTAAGGGAAAGAGAGTGAATGTCTACACTGATAGCCAATACGCCTTTGGTGTGGCTCATAGCTTCGGTCGTTTGTGGAAGGAAAGAGGATTCTTTACTTCCCATGGGACTGAGATACATCATGGTAACTGACCTTCTCGAATCACTTGTTTTGCCTACCCAAATAGTGATAATAAAGTGTAGTGCTCATAGGAATATTACTGATGATGTGGGTCGCGGGAATGCTTTTGCAGACGAGATCGCGAAAGAGACCGCAAAAGACGCTACGAGTCGCATGTATGTTGCAGGCCCTCCAAGATGGGTCAGGGAGAGAGGAATGTGCGAGGACACAATAGAAAGTGTGAGAAGGATTCAAGAAGAGGCTACTGAGAAGGAATTGATTAAGTGGAAAGAAAGTACGGGAATGTTGGACGTGACAGGGTGTTGGACGGAATTGTCGGAACATCAGCGTTGGCTGTTACCAGATGCCTATGTACTACCTGTAGTTACTATGGCGCATGGTCCAGCCCACATTAGTCCAAAAGGCATATGCAAACTTCTGGCTCCAGTATGGCAGAATGAAGGAATTCCTAAATGTGCGGAGAATGTGGTGAAACATTGCATCGTTTTTTTAATGCATAATCCAGGAAAGGGAACCCCAACTCCAGCAGGTCATTTTGTTCCCCCTACTTACCCTTTTTGAGGCATTTCAAATTGATTACATTTATATGGATCGTTGTAATAACCTCAAGTATGTTCTGGTGGTGGTGTGTGCCTTTTCCAGATGGATAGAGGCCTACCCCATAAAGGACAATACTGCTTTGTCTACTGCCAAAGTCCTCTTGAAGGAATTTTTCCCGAGGTTTGGTTTGACGCGCATTGTCTGGTCTGACAATGGGAGTGAATTTTTAGGCCAAATTATGCAGAAAGTGTGTGCGGGTCTTGATATTAGGCAGAAATTCCATGCGACAAACCACCCTCAGTCAGCAGGTTTGGTAGAGTGCTATAATGGCACTCTCAAGCTTAAATTAGAGAAGATTCAGGCCAGCACGGGTCTTGCTTGGCCTGACGCCTTACCTTGGCACTTTTATCCACGAGAACTACTGTACATTCTTGTTTAGGGCTCAGTCCTTATGAGGTCGTCTTCGGGCGCCCAGCCAATGTCTAGGGAGTCCCTCGACCTAAAAAGTATTCTGACATCCAGTACCCAATGTTGATTGACTACTTGCATGGCCTCACCACTAAATTACGTGTTATTCATCAACAGGTTCAAAACGCTTTGCCGGAGGCCTCTGCAGATCCAGGTCACTCCATCCAACCCGGTGACTGGGTCTGCGTGAAGAATTTCCAGCGGAAAAAGAATCTGGAACCTCGTTGGGGCCCGCCTCTGCAAGTTTTGTTGGCAACACGTACAGCAGTAAAGGTCGTTGGGAAGAAGAATTGGGTCCATGGCGTGCACTGTAAGAGGGTACCTTTGCCTTTACCTTTTGATCAGTGGGTTCGTAAGGGTATAAATGATAGTGAAGGCGAAAGGGCCCCTCGATTTGAACATTTCAGTAGTGCACGCCTGGATCGAACGAACTCTGAGAAAGAAGACGACGACGTGTTGCAAGAAGCTGTACCATCACATCTGCGATTGAACACAGTAAATCCAGAAACTCTGTTTCAAGAGTAAACGATCCCTAATAAGACTCTGTATAACTTAAGATCCAAACAAACGAAAGACAATTGAACTCTTCTTTTTTCCATTTTCTGATTACTTTTTATTTTTTTTTAGAGACATTTCATTTTTTTCTACTATCCATCAAGTTGCAGGGTCACTGTAGGAGTCTTAAGCTGTGACCTGAGTAGTGACATAGGTCTGCAGGACTTCCAGTGTCATAGGACGGCTAACAATCACAGCTAAGTGATCTAGGAAGATTGCCGTGAGCAACGCTTTAGAGTATGGATATTGAAGTGGAAAGTAATGATAAGAATGTAAAAATGAAAAGAAAATATAAAGAACTGTTGGTTAGTCCATGTGGCATAACCTTATGTATTTTAATATGTTTATGTATTTTATTAGCTTGTGTAAGTTGGATTGTTTACACTATGCAGCAAGCACGTGTTCCAACTTCTGTTTCCTTGTCTTTTCCTACTACTGCCTTCCCGCATCAGTTTCATACACTCCCGGAACATGAGCAGATTAGGAGAACAGAATACTTCAATAATACATTTATTCAGTTATTGCATCAGCATCAACTGGTAATCAACACCACTGATTGTTGGGTCTGTGGGCTCATGCCCCATAACACAGAGAGAGGGATGCCATATTTAGTTCTTCCATTTTCCTACGAAGGTTCCGCTTGGGCTTATTTAGCCAGGCTTTCTAATATATATCAAAATCAACTTAGATATCCTCCTGGTAGTCCATATGGTGGTGGATCAGATTTTAGTCACAGTTCTTTGATAAAGGGGATAGTGGCCATGGCTAGAATCGCTGAGATTAGTAAGATTCCTGGTGATGAGAAACGAGCATATGATAGCTGGAATGTGACTCGTTATGTTACTAGCCTAACAGATAAGGCTAGACAAGGAGTTTCCCACCAATCTGGACTGTACCTCATCGAGGTAATTTCTGTCTACAGATCAATGGTCAAAATGTTAAAAATCAACAGAAGAGTGTTTTTTCCCATACTTATATCTATTCACCTCAGATTTCTTCACCGTTAGTGCCATCACAAGGCACATATTTTGTCTGTCATGATAGAGCCTATACGTGGCTTCCTACTTACTTTTCGGGAACTTGCTACGTGGCTTTTCTTCTTCTTCCTCCAACATATACTGCTCCCTCAGGTCATTATAGAAGAAGACATGCAAGAGGGGTTATTGATTCTAAGGACACAGCAGGACAAGAGGGAGGTGACTTTATTAAAGGGTTGCTTCCTTTCTGGGGCCCAATGGCCAACAGCAGAGACATTAGACAGCTAGTTCATGTTGATGAGGCTACTATAAATGTAACTTCTGGAGCCTTGAGTAACTTCAGGCGGATCGTCTTATGACTTTGCAAAATCGGATGGTTTTAGACATAGTCCTCGCAGATCCTGGAGGAGTCTGTAAATCGATCGGGTCTAGTTGCTGCATTTACATTCCTGATAATGGCCCTACGGTATACCAAGCCATTTCTAAGTTGCATATAATTTCAGAGTCTATACATCAGGACACAGGAGATTGGTCTGTGATAGGATGGTTTTGGCGACTACTGTCCACTTGGGGATGGAAGATACTAACATTCCTTGGAATGGTTTTGGCCATCATTTTTTCGTGTTGTCTCTGTTTACAGTGTGGCCCTGCTATCTGCGGTCTTTGTGCCACCATGTGTGTCCCAAGGCCTGTGTCACAGAAAACAGAGAACATTAAAATGATGTTGCAGCAACAGCTCGATGACCTCATGGCCATAGACATCGACTCAGACTAACTTGAGACCTTTGTGTTTTGCCTGAGTAATGGCAAAAGGAGGGTCTGAGGTTCTTCTGTTTATGACTACACCCCGTATTTAGCCGCCATTTTGTGTTGCCCTCACTCAGGCAGCACAGCGAGCGGAGTGTTTTTGCTTATCTCAGCTGCTACATGTCTCTTCTGTTAAAGACTAACTCCCTGTCCTTGTTTGCGAAACCGATGTCAGGGTCTGGCCGAGTTCGCTAATCCATGTCTGGGTTGATTGATCCCTGTTTCGACTGAATGTTTGGGTTTCCCTATTCTTTCCCTACTTTATCTTATCCGACTGGCCTTCGCTATTCTCTCCTTGTGTTCTCTTGTTACACATCTATCCTTTGAGGCACACAAATACGTCCTGCCACCTGCAAATTGGATTGTCGGTACTAGCACTGATTAATTTGTTGGGAGGGGCAACACACAGGGTTTGAGAGATGGGCGTATTTGGGACATCCAATAGCTTGTTTTCCAACTTTTCCTATTGGCTTGCTTTGTATGTGTAGGGAGTAAACTTTGTAAATATGTGAAGTATAAGAGATTGTGCGCCACGGATTAAAGTGGCAGTCTCCTTAGAACTTACATTCTGTATGTACTTCTGGGGGATGTATGACGGTACGACACGGGCTATTACCACGCGTACCGTTACAACGCGTGTTTTACAACGCAAGTCGTTACCACGACTTGAGCTGTAGGGTGCGGACTTAGGAATAGTTTCATTTACTATTCCAACACCAGTCCCCGTGGATAGTAGGGAAGGTGTTGGAACAGTAAATTCACTATTCCTTGTCCTCGAGCGCCCTCTAGCTCAAGTCGTGGTTCCGACTTGCGTTGTAAGAGACGCGTCGTAATGGTAGCGTGGGGTAACATCCAAATCGTAAAGGATGTTCCCCACTTCTGGGACAACTGTGCTTAGCTGCAGCTAATAAACCTGGTTTTCTACGCCCAACAGAGTGTCTCGTGTTCGACAAGGCAGGTGAACTCGGGGATCTAAGGCGTGCCCTGCGCCGCCAGGCCCATAAGGCCCGGTTCTCCAGTGACTCGCACACAGATATTCATGTGTGGACACCCATGTTCAGAGACACAAAGATGAATGAACAGATGCGCACACCCACTCAGACATATGCATGTACAGAAACACACACAGGAATGAAAACAAAGATACACATAAATGCACGCAGGCATATATGCAAACACACATGAATAAACCCACAAAGACACATGTAGACCTGGTGCCCACCAGACATTCCTGTATGAACATGCATGAGAAAGGGGGGGGGGGGGCAGTTCCTTCCTTAAACATGCCAACTTCTCCCCCTCTTTAAAAGGGGTCACTGTCAACAAACACAATTGCCTTAACACAGAAGCGATTTCTGATCAGCAAAAGACCCTGTCTCCAAAGGTCAGTCTTTTCAGAAGTAAAGCTCTGTGCATCCCGCCCCCCATCCTCCTCCCAGGCCCTGCGGGGTGATCCATCCTTGTGTAAAGGAGGTGTTTGTGAAAACTCTCCACTGCATAGGAGAGTGTAGCAGCATTCACATGTTTCCAGGGAGCAAGAGTACTCTCGGACATGCACTCGCAACTTGGGCTTTCCACAACCCAATGGAGTGAAAAAGAGCAACTCTTCCTTGTTTCATAATTGGCAATATTTTATAGAAGGGGTAAATAGAATTGGGTTTGATACTTCCAGACAAGTTACATTTTAGGGGCCCCAGAACTCGAACACAATTGTGCGGGCATCTTATATGATGTTATTCAAATAGGAAAACACGTTCCCTTAATAATGAAAACAAAAAACTAGACACTGCTCAAAATAGACCACCACAATTAAAGGCAGCAATGTAAAAGCACAGGAAGTGGAACAAATTGAGTACAGCTACAAAGAAATGAAGGCAATGAAAAAAAGCAACCCATGGGATTTAATGACGAATTTACACAAACTGAGATTGCAAAATGCAGGCATTTTTTTTTACAGCGTGGGGGCCCAAGAACATTTAAATACCATAAGGGCGCTGTACAAGCACTCAGAGTAATAAACTGTGCACTGTGCTATTAATGTAAGGTCTGTTTCGCCACACTTCCATATAAGTTAAGTAGATGAGAAAGCCAGCCATTTGAGCTTGGAAGAAACATCTGACTCATTTCAAACAGTTTACTAAAACTCTCACACCTCCCCTACTTCTTTCCATAACCAAACCCACACTGTGGTCCCTGCAGGGCAACAAACAACGCATCCAGGCTCCTCCCTTAAAAAAAACGTTAAAAAATTATGTTTCAGCTTCGAGAGGCATAGATTTGTAGTGCTGATTCAGTCCTCCCGGGAGAAAGAGCGAATGCTGGCTGTGAAAAGTAAACTTGAAGAATCAGTCGCCAGGCTCAAGGTTCCGCCCCCTCCGCTCCTTACTAAAGTAGATACTGAAACCAGGCCAAAACATTTATCCTCTTTTGATTCCACCCACTCAACCAAATCTCCAGTCCTCTCACAGAGCCAGGGATGACCAAATTCTGCAAACAATAGTTCCATTAATTAGATCATAGTTTCACAGCAGCCGGCCACAGATGCTGCACTAAGTCAAACAAATGAAAGACACCGGATTGGACGGTGGACACAAACTTTTGACTAACAAATTAAGCCTCCTAAAAGAAACGCCAGCACTTGAAAATTTTCAAAAATCACCCCGATGGTGCAGATACTTGATGCTCATGTTTTCTATGATTGCTTCAGCCGATGTTGTCCTTTGCAGTTGCCACAAACTTCTTGACAGCCGATAAAGACAGAGCTGAATAAACAGGAAGTGCAGTGCAGCTGAGGAACACACTGTGGATAAAGCACACTAAAACGCTGCCCGTTATCGCGCAACAAGAGAGCAGCCTCCACAGAAGCACTGTGTGCTTCACGGAACGACAAAGACACAGCAAGAATTACAGCAGACGTACTCTAATCACAAAGAAGCCCAGAGATCATTTGGACATTGCCCACAACAACAAAGAATTTCCGCTAAATTCTGTAATCTCTCTGATACCTTCCCTGGGGTTCGTGCATGCTTTCTCACAATAACAAAGTTTGACAAAACCAGAAGAAAAGGAGTGCTTGGGCCATGGGCCACTGATAAGAAAAACACACGAAGAACAGCAGGAAATAGTATGCTACAACCAATATAAACTGAGAAAAAAAAATAAGTGGCAAGCACACCCACACACAAATAAAAAGTAAGAATTGGATGTAATCCCCTTTAAAGATTTACATTAAACATAATAGATTAGGCGAAACCTAAAAAGGTTATTCTCCACAGGAGTTACAAACAAAAGCCAGTTGAGCTTAAACAAATAAAGCCTGCAAACAGAAAGTAAGCAAACTTGACTAACAAAAGAAAATTCCAATAGTAAGCATTGTGAGGAGTGCATTACCAGGTGAGCTTCCAACTTGTCCCCAAATCGGAGAGGTTTACACTTTAGGGCAGTTATGTACACGTTAGTCCAATGGCATGTGGACACAAACATGTTCCTGCACGCTTCACAATATTGTAATTACATTTATATAGCGCTTAATACCCATGACGAGGCTACCCCTAGTAGGCTTCGACCTGAAAAGACAGCATTAGACAAAAAAACATGCGGTTTGTCTTCTAGTATAAAAGGCATAAAATGTATGGTTTCAAAAGTTCCTATTGTTCGTACTTACTACCCACAACTCGCAAATTCATACTGGTTGTAAAAATCTAGAGCGTCGAAGGCAACATATTTTTTGTGCTTTCTATTGACAATTCATGTGAGAAACCCCCGTGCACTGCTCACCGCTCTTACCTCCTCTCACGTGTTCGAATAATCTCCACCATAAACATGCATCCGGTTAAGACCCGCCTTGAGATCAAAAACACACCAATTATATAGAGGCACCAGCAGTCCCAACAAGCACCGCCAGTCGTAAACTCAACAGTGACACTATCCTCCATCCACCAATCCATACCCCCTGTTTACACATGCTCTTTTACCCAAAGTGCTCCGGACTGCATTTCCCGGCATGCCGGGTTGCCCCTTGATCCCGGTTACGTCACATGTAGGCGGGAATCCCCCGAGTCCCACCTCGCCACTCTTTCTCGTTTCTGTTCACCTTCATGCAAAATTTTGTGAGCAGTGGCAGTCATGGCGAGTGTGTTGAGGCGCAGTTTCGGTGCGCTTCTTTCCCGGTCCTTGAGGTGTTCTCTGTTCGTGGGAGTTGTGCGTCCTGCTAGAACTATCTCGAGCTGCATCGACCGTAAGATCAAGAGGGACTTAACTACCAGCCAAATGACCTATACTATATGTTGCACTTTCCCTTTTACATGTTTACCCTGTCTCTGCCCTTGATTTGTTATTTTTTTTCTAATTGCATGCTGGGATTGTTGCCATATATATAATGATGAAAGAACGCTACACGTCCTCCGTTCAAAGTGGTGTTGGTTAAATGTCTAGAACTAACAGATGATTTGAAAAAGTGGGGCTGATATTTCCTCAGGACCGCCCAGTGTATTACCTCTTTCAGGGGGGCTCAGCTAATTGAATGGCCTCACGGTACCGGTCCATGTCCTATTGTGACTACACTGATGCGAGGTGCAAGGGTTATTAAAGAGTTCGCACGACATGCTGGTACTGCTCTTTTGAGAGAAGAGCGTGTGTCAGGCATGAGTCCGTAGTGTTTGTAATTACCTTTGAGTTTTCACACGAGTAGTGTAAAGGTTGTAAGGCTGGCGAATATGTGTATAGTCAGGGCACAAGTCCTATAAAAAGAAGTGTGGAGGGCGGGGGGGGACTGACAATATGCCAATAACCTCATGACGTCTGTAAAGATACGCTACCCACAGATGACACAACTACCTTCTAGTGTAAGTAATTGGTTTATTTCTCACAATCACACAGAGAGCGCCGAGCCTGCTGCGTCCCTGGCTCCGCACCCGCACTGAAACCTTTCGCGCGCCTACACAAGATGGCGGGTCGGCGTGCTACGCCATCACGCCGACCCGAACACTAGAGCGCTAACTTTTATATACATTCAACACCATATAGAGTCACTGTCCATCACCCATAACATAGTCCAGAAATCTGGCTGGCCTCATCACGGCCCTTCCCCTTCTGATGCACCTTAACGGGGTGGATGTCACTTTTCTCCCACTTGATCTCCCCGGGGTGTTTTCTCTACCTTCTTGACTGCTTCCCGCCTTCGGGCTCTCCTGTGACCTCTGTTCCTGCCGGGGCATCTCTCCGCTGGATGGTCTCACCGCCCCTAGCTCGCCCCTCATGTTCCCTTCATCGGTCTCTCCTTACTCCACCCCGCTTCTCTCCATTCCTTCCTGATCTTGATCCGCAATGTCCCACTGTAGTATTTTGTTGCATCTCGCCATGCGGTCTTGGGACCATACGTTCCCGTCGCTCAGCAGGGCAGCCCTGTCATACACCTCCTTGACTTGGAGAGGTCTACTGTACTTGCTGTCCCCCTTTCTCTGCAGCACCGCCAACTTGACTCTCACCCATTCGCCTTCTTCTTATCCCGTGTCTCTCACATTCCTTCTAGCGTTGTAGTGTTGTGTGTACACTGCTTGGGCTTTCTCCAAATTCGCTTGAACCACAGCTGGCGACCATTTGCTGGTCACCGTTTTCTCCTTCCACGCCCTGTTGTCCTTCGTGAATGGATCTCGGCCCCTCAATATCTGGAATGGGCTGTACCCCGTGCTCGTAGGGGTGATTCGATATGCCCGTATCATTTGCCATATCTCTCTTTCCCAGTCCTTGTCTCTCATTATTGCTGCTTGTATGGATCCCATCAGAACACGGTTAAACCGTTCCACCAGTCCATTTCCCGCTGGGTGGTATATGGATTTGTGCTTCGAAACTATGCCATTTCTTTCCATGAATTTGGCCCACTTATCTGAAGTGAACTGTGGGCCATTGTCACTCAGTATAAGTTTGGGGATCCCTTCCCTCAGGAAGGTGTCGGTTAGGAATTTGAGTACGGTTTCAGTGTCCATTTCTTCTTCCACTCTCACGTCTGGCCACTTTGAGTACCTGTCCATAAGCGCACACACATATTTCTGTGTTCCTTGTCCATCAAGAATCAGACCTAAAATGTCAATAGATAACTCTTCCCATGGATTCGTGGGGGTGTCGAATTTGCCCAAGGCTGGCCTGAGTGGTTTTAAAGTCTTGTCCGCTTGTTGACATTGGGTACACTCCCTGACATGGCGTTCTGCTTGTATGTCCATGCCCGGCCACCAGTACCCTTCTTTTGCTCTCAATTTAGTCTTTCCGATTCCCAAGTGACCTTCGTGTAGCAGCGCAAGTAGTCTGGGAATGATTCCTCTTGGCGGTATCACCTTGTCTCCTCTGTATATGAATACCCCCTTGTCATCCACCAAGAGTTCTTCTCTCACCTCATAGTGCCTCCGCAAGTACCCATTCAGATGTTTTTTTTCAGGCCACCCACTCACTATGCATTTCACTACATCCTGTAGATCCTGGTCTTCTCTGTAGGCTTCCTCCCATTCTTGGTTGCTGATGACTCTCTCATGATCCTCCATAAGCGCTACCATATCTTCCATGGTGTCCCGATCCTCTTCTTCTTTTTCCATCAGTGCCGCCCGGCTTAAGTAAACTGCTACCTTGTTTCTGTTTCCGGGGATGTATTCCACATCATACCTATATTCTAGGAACTTCAACGTCATTTTTGCAATCCTGGGCGTGGCGCTAGCATGTCCACAGGACGTAAGTACCTTTACCAGGGGCTTGTGGTCTGTTTTTAGCTGGAATCTTGTTCCCCATAGAAATTGTCTGTATCTGGTCATAGCCCATACCACAGCTAGCATCTCCTTCTCTATGACGCTGAATTTCTTTTCTGTTTCACTCAGCACTCGGGATGCGAAACCCAGCGTCTCCACCACTCCTTGCCCCCTGTCTTGCATCAGGACTGCTCCCAGTTCCTTGTCGCTGGCATCGGTGGTGAGGATTGTACTCCCCTGAGGGTCGTATCCTTCCAACGGTATGGCCTTCACCACCTCTCTCTTTATGTTCTCGAACTCTTCCTGGGCTTCCTCCGTCCATCGGAACACCGTCTTCTCCCGTGTCAACTGCCTCATATGGTGGGTCTTAGTCGCGAAGTGAGGGACAAATTTGCTATAGTATTCGTCCATTCCTAGAAATGATCTGACCTCTTCCTTGTTGGACGGTTGTGGCGCTTCACAGATGGCCCTCACGTTTTCCGTCTTTGGGGTGATTCCTTGTGCCCCGATCTCGTGTCCTAGGTAGGTCACCTTCTCCATTCCTAGCCAACACTTCTCCCACTCTGCTGTTAATCCTCTCTCTTCCAGCACTCGCAGAACCTTGGACAGCTTGGCATCATGATCCATTCTGTCCTTACCCATCACCAGTATGTCGTCCTGGAAGTACTGGATGCCCTCCATGTTCTTGAAGAGTTGGTGCATCAATTTTTGAAATACTGCCGCCGCCGCCAGTCCGAACGGCATCCTACAGAACTGGTAGCACCCAAAGGGTGTGATGAAGGACGTGAGTTTCCTGCTCTCCGGATGCAGTTCTATCTGATGATAGGCCGAGGTTAATTCGATAGTGGAGTACCACTTGATTCCTCTGGTCTTCGCCAACATCTCCTCGATACGTGGTAGTGGGAACCTCTCCACCACGATGTTCTTGTTTAGTTCGCGCAGGTCCACGCAGAGCCTGACCTTGCCGCTTGGTTTCATCACCACCACCAATGGCGCCAGCCACTACGTGCACGTGATAGGCTCAATTATGCCTTTCTTCTCCAGCTCCTGAAGTTGGATTTGCACCGCTTCCTTCACTGCCAATGGCACATTCCTCACTCTGTGTGCTACCGGTTTCGCACCTGTTTTCAGGATGATTTTATGTGCAAACCTCTCCAGCTTCCCTACTTTCTCTCCAAATACCCTGGGGTAGTCTTCCCTCCATTTCTCCAGGTTCGGCCATTGTTCCGGCTCCGTTAGCAAGACTTGCACTGCTCCTCCTGGGTCCAACTTGATGCCTAAGTCGCCCTGGTCCATCCATCCCAGCACCGACTGTCCCTTCTCTGAGACATACAGTTTGCAGACTGCACAGCGTCCCTTGAATTCATACTTGAGTGGTCTAAAGCCCACCATGGGTATGCGGTCTCCATTATACGATACAGGCCTTATGTCCAGCTTCTCCAGCTCTGGGCCCAGTTGTGGCCTGAACTTCTGGTTCCATACCGCCCGTTGCACTATTGTGTAGGGTGACCCCGAGTCTGCCACTATGCTGATTGGTACTCCTCCGATGTGCATGTCCAACACTGGCTTGATTGATCTCTTGGCGTCCACACATAGCACCTGGTCGTAGATGCAAAGGACTCTGTCATCCTCTTCATGATCGCTTCCTTCCTGGTCATCTTGCCCCTGGTCCACAAATTTCACCACATTCCTGGTCGCTTTCCTCCGACACACCTTCTCATAGTGTCCTACGATCCCGCAGAACAGGCACTTGGCACGGAATGCCGGGCACTTCCTGTCGTGCGCTTCGTGCGTCATGTAGCCGCACCGATAACACGGGTTCTTGGCGCCCTTTGAATGGCCTCCGGGCGGCCCTGGATTTCCTTGCCACTTGTTCTGGCCTCTCTGTGGTGTCCCCTTTATCCTGTTTTCTCTCCTGGGGGCCTCCTCTTCAATTCTATTTACCATGGGCCTGGCTAGCGTTTCCTTTCTTGCCGCCTCTGCACACCGCCTCGCCAATTCTGCCTTTTTGACGATCGCCATTACCTTCTTCAGGGAGGAGTCCCCACTGGCCCACAACTTGTCCTGTACCGCTTTACTTGTCGTGTGCATCACTATCTGATCCTTTATGAATTCGTCGTGGAAATTCGCGTATCTGCACGTGGACGCCAACTTCTTGAGTGCTGCGACATATTCATCGATCGATTCCCCCACTTCCTGTTTCCGTTGTTGGAAGTTGTATCGGTCTATTGAGACACAGACAGCTGGTCTATAATGTTCATTTAGTTCTTCTATTGCATGGGCATATACGTCGTCATCATTATCCTGTCTCTGTTTGGGTACCAAGTTCTTGAACACCCTCAGCCACTCCAAGCCCAAATTATAGAGCAGTATCCTCCTTTTCCTTTTACTTGTAAACGGTTCTTCATTCTCATCCTCCCAACACCTCAATGTAGTTGGAAATATATTCCCTCCAGTCCTCCCACTTCATTAGGGGTTCGCCTGGTTTGGGTAGAAATGGTATGGGCGCCGTTGTGGAGGATGCCTGAGCGCACATGGTTTCGCGCTTCTCTCCTGGCTGCGTCTCCTCTTGTCCCTTGGGGCTCCCTGGTGCGTTATCCCTATCCTCCCCTTCTCTCTTTGGGCTTATTGGAGTGCTTCGGGCCTCACCGCCGTCTCTGCTCCCTGAGGTCGCCTGTGCTATTCCCCCACTGGGCACGCAACAGGTTTTGGTGGTCCCTTGTCTTTGCACTGCCGTCCGCTACTGGCCGTGTGGCAGCGTGCTCTGTCTGCCCTGCTGTCGTGGTTTGGTGGGTCTCACTGCCCCTACCCTTCTTGCCTGGGCTTCCTATGACTGGGCCCCCTAATACCTGTTTCTTTTTTCCGGCTGTGGGGTGCACTCTGTAGCTCGAGGACTTCGATCACGGCCCTGCCGCGCTCTCTGCGTCGTGGAGTGCTATCGACGTTGTATCCAGCGTGTGCTGCGCTGTGGGTGTCACTGCCTGGTGTGTACACTCGATTCAGAAAAGGGGGTGGTGATGAACAGAGTGTCTGAATTAAGCAGACCACTCTTACCCAGTCCAAAGATCAGGGCTTGATCCATCACCGTTTTTTAGCTCACTGCACCATCCCAGCTCAGAACTTGGCTATATGCAAATTAGTCTGACCCTGGCCCAGTGCATCATGGGAACAGGGCAGACCAAACTACCAAGCCAATTCTTATACTGGGAAGGAAACAAGCTACCGGGGACCGGTTTCTGGCATTTCAGCCGTCTTCGGCCCGGCTTGCTTGAATCCTGATGGTGCAATGAGCTAGGGACTCACATCTGAGTATACCCTTCCACGCTTATGGTGGACAAAAATGATTCAGATAAGGGGGTGGTGATGATGAACAGAGTGTCTGAATTAAGCAGACCACTCTTACCCAGTCCAAAGATCAGGGCTTGATCCATCACCGTTTTTTAGCTCACTGCATCACCCCAGCTCAGAACTTGGCTATATGCAAATTAGTCTGACCCTGGCCCAGTGCATCATGGGAACAGGGCAGACCAAACTACCAAGCCAATTCTTATACTGGGAAGGAAACAAGCTACCGGGGACCGGTTTCTGGCATTTCAGCCGTCTTCAGCCCGGCTTGCTTGAATCCTGATGGTGCAATGAGCTAGGGACTCACATCTGAGTATACCCTTCCACGCTTATGGTGGACAAAAATGATTCAGAAAAGGGGGTGGTGATGATGAACAGAGTGTCTGAATTAAGCAGACCGCTCTTACCCAGTCCAAAGATCAGGGCTTGATCCATCACCGTTTTTTAGCTCACTGCACCATCCCAGCTCAGAACTTGGCTATATGCAAATTAGTCTGACCCTGGCCCAGTGCATCATGGGAACAGGGCAGATCAAACTACCAAGCCAATTCTTATACTGGGAAGGAAACAAGCTACCGGGGACCGGTTTCTGGCATTTCAGCCTTCTTCGGCCCGGCTTGCTTGAATCCTGATGGTGCAATGAGCTAGGGACTCACATCTGAGTATACCCTTCCACGCTTATGGTGGACAAATTTCAGACACTCTGTTCATCACCACCCCCTTTTCTGAATCGTTTTTGGCCACTATAGGTGTGGCAGGGTATACTCGGACATGAGTCCCTTTCTCACTGCACCATCAGGATTCAAGCAAGCCGGGCCGAAGACGGCTGAAATGCCAGAAACCGGTCCCCGGTAGCTTGTCTCCTTTCTGGTAAAGAATTGGCTTGGTAGTTTAGTCTGCTCTGTTCCCATGATGCACTGGGCCAGGGACAGACTGATTTGCATATAGCCAGGTTCTGAGCTGGGATGGTGCAGTGAGATAAATAACGGTGATGGATCAAGCCCTGATGTTAGGACTGGGTAAGAGTGGTCTGCTTAATTCAGACACTCTGTTCATCACCACCCCCTTTTCTGAATGGTGTGTACACTCGGCACGTGGGTTCGTTTATACCTTCCTTCGTATTTTCACTGGTTCCATTTTTTTTTTTTGGGGTGTGAGTGAGGGCGATAGATAGAGTGAGGGCGATAGATAGAGTGAGGGCGATAGATAGAGTGAGGGCGATAGATGGGTAGATAGCTAGATAGAGTGATGATAGAGTGAAGGTGATCGATAGACAGATAGGTATAGATAGATAGATAGGTTTAGATAGATAGATAGATGGGTTTAGATAGATAGATAGATAGATAGATAGATAGATGGGTTTAGATAGATAGACAGATAGATAGATGGCGATAGATGTTAGGGATCCATAAGTAGTATGCAATAACAGAGCACGGCACAAAGTTATGTTTTCTCCTTCTCTCTCCCGCTCACCTTTCCGGTTCCATCCTTCCACCTTTTGACTTTTTATTCCATCACAGCTGCCAACAATTTCCATGAAGTAGCTTTTTGTGCTCTTTAAGAAACTAGCACCAGTTGGATGAGAAGCAGCACAAAGGCAACATGATACCCATACATTATTTGTATTACGACTGCCAAAATTAGAACAGCACTGAAAAATAGTCCCATAACCTCTCTGGCACGCACCAAAAACCTTAATTGGTAGGAACAACATGTTACCCTACTAGTCACTAAGCTGGCAGACAGTTCTTTAGATAGCACAGCAGAACTCTTACATTTCCAATGACCATGTGTGGATAGCTCTTCCAAGCTTGCTTTTTCCTTTGCATACTGAGAATCATATTTCTATCTGTATAGTGTGATAAAACAGGACTTGTCCCATAAAGCATAGCAAAAAAAAACGTGAAGTGAATGACCAACTCATGAATGAACCTGGAAAACTTGAGAGCTCTGTGGCAGGTGGAGGGGTGGGGGGAGAGGGTGCTGCTTTAAGAAAGTGGCTTCACTTGTGTACTCGCTGGTAAGTGATAAACTGCACTTTGAAATGCTTGTACAGCAGTATACGCACATTGAAGAAAACTGTGCTCAAACAAACCCACTGTGAAACCACACACGCAGACATATTTATTTTGGAACCTGGTTACATCAAACGGAGTGTCTAGAATGCCCTCAAAGTAAATCAGTGCCATTTAAAGCGAATTCTCGCAGCAATGGCGAATTCCAGGTGTGAACGAGACTCCTGTCAAGGAGCTCAAAACAAAATGGTCCAAGTTGCGGGCCTTGCAGACAAAATGTGAGACTTATAGGTCTGATGGACTATACAAAAAAGTAGCACACAAAAATATACAGTTCACGTTTCACTTGGTAAAGACCGTTTTTAAAGTCCTGAAAGATTGGGGCGAAGGTAAGGGAGATTAAGGCTCGGAGGCCACAGATGGTGAACGTGCCTCGTTTTCACTGTGCCCTGAATTAATTAATATAAATGACCCGACCCCTTTGTGCAGGGGGTAACCTAAGCGTGTGACGGAAACAATGGGGCAATCAAAGCCCCCTTTCTTCCCTGTACGGCTGAAAGAGCAGACACAAGCGACTTGTGACAGGCCCCACAATTGGACAAACGGGCCGGACCAGCTGTGGGCTCCCTGCCACCCCCACCATCTGGAAGCTGTGCGATACGATGGTGCTGGTACAGGGACGTAAGGTAGAGGAGGAATCTGTGTGCAAACTGTACAGCTCCACAAATTTACATTTTTCTATAAAGCGGTACTTATCTCGGAGTAAGTCCACAATCACAGCCGGGGAGCGACGGCAAGAAAAGGAGTGGAAAAAAGAGTAGGCTAATGCAAACAAGAGAAGTAAAGCTGAAGACCACGCAAGTTCTGCGTGCCAAGGACATGGGTATCCTGCACGACTCTGGGAACGGGGACTGCTAGCAAGTGTTGTTATGCCTCGGACCTGCAAATGCTGGCGAGACCGCGCCTTGAGGTAGGTGCTCGCTGCAGAGATTTGTATTTGGCCTCTAGGTTTCCAGCTCTAACTCAGGTAGGGAACACTCAGCCTTTCATCCCGCCAAGGGTAATGCATGGAGTGCTGTTGAGTCACAGTAACAAACCTTTTGTTTATAGTGCTGTGAAACCGCAAAGCGGTAGTAACAAGTGTTCCATCTTATATAACCAGTCACTACGGTAGGTCTCCGGTTTTCGATGCTAGTTTACTTTGGCACCTAGTTTAGGACTCCAAGGGCCCATCTCCCTCCCCCCAGCCGTTGCACAGCACCGCTAACGGCACAACAGACACCCTGATGTTCCAACAATCTCGCGTTTGTGACGTGCGTGTTTTTACTTCTCTCCGATAAGATAAGCCGCCCTTCTCGCCCGGTTGTAAATCAAGTAAAACCCAGATATTACCTGGATTTGCTCCCATTACAATGCGTCCCCGTCTTTGAACAATGACGTACCCATGGCTACCTCCCACATCCAGGTACCAGGGGCTGGGAGCCGGCTGGAGCGTTTCCGGGTCAGCAGAGGCGGCTGCTACAGGCAAGGGGTGCGCTGGGGATGCGGCGTCCGCTTCCACTCGGTCTCGGTGCAAGGCTGTTGGGTGCCGTTTGAATTATGCAATCCAGGCCAGGTGATGCGGCGGAGATACCAGGGGAGTCGCGAAACAAGAGCCAGGTGAGTGGGGGGTGGCTGCGTACGTGTGTGTGGGTGTGTGCGTGGGTGTGTGTGTGCGCGGGTGTGTGCGCATGTGTGAGTGTGGCTGTGTGTGCGCGCGATTGAGAGAGGCTCACTTACTGTGAATGTGAGACAGGAGATGTGCACGGCGCCGGGCTGGGCGTGCGCACCCACGAAGTGAAATCGCCGAGGGCTTGCGCGTGCACATCCCCTGTCTCAGATCCCCAGGAAGTGGCCAACAATAGATACTTTGCTGGACGCAATGCTTCGCATTGCTACACCAGCTCGACCTAAAAAGGGAGTCTATCCTGTTACATTATTGGTTGTGTTGTAACAATTTACTTTTTTTTGTATAAGTTCATTTACAGGAAAATTTGATGCAAGAGCAAGTTTAACTCCTTCTTTGATGAACCTGTTAATTGGTTCTACTTGTCCATTAGATTTGGGCGAATGCAATGGTGTTTTTTCCCTTATCAATATCTGAGACCATATGTGTGGTAAACCCTCATTAGCAAAGCAATTCTTTAGAAATGTAGTCACTGAGTCTGTGTCAATCTCAGCTATAAATTCATAATAAATCCATTTACTGTAATAATCATGTACTACAATTATGAATCTACTATCTGTTTCTAAAACATTGAATGGACCTGCAAAATCTATCACAATTTTACTCCAGGGCGTTTCTGGAATACTTACTGATTGCATTTCATTTACTCTAGGTTTCCAATGTTTATCAGAATTTAAACAAACCGAACATTTGTCTACATATAGATTAACATATGTGTCTAATCCTGGCCACCGCGAGGCTCCCGCTATGACGCTGGATTAATAAAGTATCGGTTACGATTCCTGACGAACGCGGACGTAATCTACTTAAACTGGGACGCCCTGAATTTCTCTTTGTTATTCAATATGTAGAGTGGGCCCCAGTGCCTAACGCTTCCGGATCTATCTTCCCTACCAACTCGGGACGCCGGATTTAATCTAAATAGTATGAATGCTCCCTCTGCGGACGATCTCTTGACCATTCACCAGTAAGCACTGATAAATTCAGGTTGCTAGCCCCAACACCCCCCCCCTTTCGTCCTGATGAAGACCCTCATGCAAGGACTCCATTGATTCCTGCCTTACTTGGGGTCGAAACGTCGACATCATCCCCCTTCAAGACACAGCCTCTCCTTACCCACTATTCTTGTACATTACGGACAATGGGGCATGTGTATTATGAATCATTGGTTTGAACTATGATCGCTTTGCTACACATTTATTATTGAACTTGTGCAAACGTTTGATATATACGTTGGTTTTATAGTCACTATCCCCTACCCACACTACCCTCACAATTTCACATCCCCCTTACCCCTTGGGGCACTAATACAACCGCAATGTTTGAAACTACAATTGTTGGTTCATCCTATAATGTGAATAAAACATTATAGATGTATTTTTGTTTATTGGTATTTAATTGTTTGTAATTCTTAACACTCCTCCTTACTGGGACCCCGTCCCTCTTAGTGCTAATCCTGGCCACCAGCAGTACATTTTCAATAACTTCTTGGTTGAAGTAGATCCTGGGTGGCTTCTGTGAGCTAAGTCAATTAAACGTTTCCTACGTTTTGGTTGGTGGTATGATGAGATCTCCACGTAATAACAGTCCATTTTCAATACTCAATTAGTCAGAAACTTGAAGGTAAGTTTCCAGTTCAGATGGTAAACTCCTTTTTGGTTGGCATTTTCTTGTGACATATTTTTTGACTTTAATAAAAAAATAGGGTAACTTTTACTTAAATCTATCCATTCTGTTTCAGAACATGTGCAATCTGATTAATTAAAAATGTTAACTCTTGCTACAACACATTCTGTGTCTTTCTCAATACTTGTTTCCAAATCTGTTACTGGTAATCTTGATAAGCAATCTTCTCTAATTTTTTCTTTTCTTGATATTAGTTTAATAGTAAAAATAAATTCTTGTAATTTTGCTAACAATCTTACAAGTCTAGAAGATGCTTTCCCATTACCTCTTCCACATCTGTCCATCATGTAAGTTAAAGGCTTGTGATCTGTTACTAATTAAAAATGTTTGCCCTAGAGATGCATTTTAAGTTTCTCCACAGTCCACACACATGCCAAATTTTCTCTCTCTAGTGTGCTATAATAGAGCTCAGCCTTGTGTAAACATCTAGAAATAAATGCTACAGTCTGTAGACGTCCATTTACTTTTTGAGTAAAAATGGCGCCTATCCTGACTGAGCTTGCATCAACTGTAATTATATTATTGCATTCTGAATTATAGGGATTTGAAGTAGGCGCTTCAACAATTGCTTTCTTTATTTAAAAAAATTCAAATTCTTGTTCTTCCTTCCAATTATATTTTTCACTTTTCTTAGTAAAGCACGTAAAGGTTCTACCGTATCTGCATGATTTTCTATAAAGCGTGAATAATACTCACTAAGAAAGATCTGAGCGAATCTTTATCATCAGGTCTAGGAGCAACAGAAATCGCTTTTACAAAATCTAGTTTTGGTTTTATTCCATCAGAACTTAAAACATGTCCTAAATATTCAATTTCTTGTTTTAGAAACTTGCATTTTCTCTTTGAAACGGTCATGCCTCTTTTATTTAAATTATGAAGAACAGTGTCAAGAATTCTATTATGTTCTTCTACAGTGCTTGCATGTATGAGGATCTCGTCTTGGAATTTTTCAACTCCCTTAACATCTTTTAATATATATTCCATCATTTTTGGAACATGCTAGCTGAAGAAGCAAGCCTGATAAATCTGTACGCACCAAAGGGTGTGACAAAGGTTGTGTAATCTTTGGAATCTTAAGCAAATTTGACCTGATGGTAGGCTGATTTGAGGTCTATCAAAGAAAAATATTTTGATCCAGAAGTAGCTGCCAATAATTCTTGTATTTTAGGTAAAGGATGGCAGTCTATCACTATGATTTTTATTTAATGACCTCGAGTCAGCACAGAGACGGATTTCTCAATTTTTTTAAAAATAATCACAATAGCAGAAACCCACTTTGCAGAGTCAGTTTGATCAATGACTCCTTCATCTACTAATTTAGTAAGTAATTTCCGCATATCACTCCTGACAGATAATGGGACAGTCCTTACTTTAAATTTTAAGGAACTTGCCTCAGTTTGTTTGTCCTGGGTTTTCCTTTCATGTAAAGCTGTTACCTCAAAGAAGCTTTGGCTGTCGCAGGCCTCATAAATGAATCTTCCGGGGGTGTAAATAACTTGTCGCCAAATTGTAGTAACAGATGATGGTCCTCACAGCATAAGTGAAATCAATAAACTTTTATTGATATAGAGGCCTGCAAGCAGCCGGCAACAGGCGTGGCTAACAAGCAGAGCACCTGGTATAATCTGACCACAGCATTCTATGACATCACATTATATACATGGAAAAGGTTCTATCATGACATCACAATGCACCAACAAGTTCATGTGCTAGTGCAGTGAAAACTGGCTATAGAATACAACTAGTTTTGTTAGTTAAGCATTCAATACACATACAACAGGGTCAACCCATTTCCTATTGTTTGCTGTGGGATAGAGATAGGTAAGAGAACATAGAATGTGGATATATAGTTGAATATAGAATGTGTAATCTTTTTGTGGGCGTTCTAAGTGGGATGGTTAGGGAGATACGTTGTTAGTGGCAAGTTCTGGAGTGACATACGCTGGTGCCACTCCTTACTTGGATTTTGGTTATGGAACAAATAAACTACTTGCATCCTTACATGTGGAAGACCTCTTGCTTTCCAATTATGGCAACGAGGATGGGATGGAGTGGTGCCGGCATATGAGGAATTGTTTTAGATGGTCAGATCCATATCTGATGCGTGGGGGCTGTTGATATCCTGAAGTTTGTGCCAAAGGTGGCAAGTTCCTGGTGTTCTTTTAGACTGTGAGTGTCCTAGCAAGGAACCTGGGTATCTTTATGATGGGCTGACGGCCATATTAGGACTCAGGTGTTCACAGCCGATCGGATTTGTTAATGCATGGCATACTGTTCATCTCGTGTCCTTTCGAGTCTTCCTGTGAGGCTTCTGCCATACTTAGTGCATCGGAAGTGTGTCGACGGAAGCGGCAATTGCGTAGTGATGCTCACACTGGCAACCATTTTCTTCGTTTAGAGGATAGGAGGTTGCCATTCTAGTGGAGGGCATGGCGTGTCATCAAGTGACGTTCACGCCGGCAACAATTTTCTTCTTTGGGATTATGCTGGAGGTTATTGCTCCAGTTGAGGCTGTGACACATCGTCTATGGGCTTCTCTCTGCTGCAGCAATATTGAGGCTGTGAGACCATGCTTCTTTTGACAGTCTTTTTCTAGGTTACGTCTGTATTATTAAGGCTCCAGTTGTGGATCATCGTGTCCAATAAAAAAGACATATTGCACAAGTAAGAGGATACCTTGTGTATCGGTCTGGAGATATTTAGGTGAGACAATCTTCAGTGATTGACACACTGTGTGTCTATTACGTAAGCTGCATTCAGGTATATATAGTGAGACATTCCAGAGATTGGCATACCATTGGCTAATTACAATATCTGCTAACATTATTCCGGTGATTGGCACACCACTAGCCAACTACAATTTTACCTACTAAATTTCGGCTAATAACTTTAACAGAATTATGGCAATTTCTAGTTCAGCATTTCCTATTTTTATGTAGGTGGACATTTATGTGTGTTATTGCTATACAGTATTCCTGTGTGTTATTAAATTAAGCAATTGCTAGTCCTGTATCTGTTAACTAAGCATCTCCTATTTTTTACTTGGATGTACTTTTATGTCTATAATTGCCACACATAATTATTATTGACATACATGTGCTTGTAGTATGGTGAGTATTCAGCCTCCTCCATTTTTTGGGAGGGGGGGCAGAACTTGGAGAGCCACCTATGCAATGGGATCTATGGCTACACATGTTTGAAGCCTAGGTGGAAGTACCAGAGGAGGATAAATGTTTGGAAGAAAGACATTTATTATTATTGAAACATAGATTAGGTGCTATAGGGTTGATCGAGTTAAAAAATGTACCCCTAATAGAGCATGCTGATAATATAGGTGTTTACCAATATGCAATTAAAGAGATGCAGGAAAGATTTGGTAGGAAATTTAATGTGGTTATAGAACGGTTTAAATTCTACTTGAGGGCTCAGAAAGAAGATGAGACTATTGATCAGTTTGTGGCTTCTCTTAGAGGTGTAGCAGTAACCTGTGATTTTGAACACGTTGTATGACCAGGTATTACAGGACCAAATTCTCATGAAGAACAAATCTAAAAATGTTCTGGTTGTGTGGGGAGATGAAACGGAGGCAGCATCTGATGTCGCTCGAAGATTTGAGTTATCTGAGAAATGCATTCAAACAGTAAGTAGTAAGAGTGGCAGCAATACACACATAAGTGCCATTGGTGCAGGAAAGGATACTAGATACGAGAAGAAAGCTGCAGAGGGGAAGACAAATGTTGGGCAATACAAGAATAAAGCTGGTGAGGTGAAGACACATGTAGCGGGACGTATTTCTGGTAAAGGGTTGTTGTGTTTCATATGTGGTTTGAGTAGCCATTTGTCTAATTATAAAATGTGCCCAGCTTTGAACAAAGCGTGTAGCACTTGCAAGAAAAAAGGGCAATTTTAGTATGAATATACTCAAATATGGGCAAAAAACAGAAACAAAATATCAAAAGATGTAGCCGATGACGAATAGAGCTTACAGGGTGTGGTATTGAGAGTGCAAGATGCTAAAGCATGTGGAAGTAGGAAGGTCACAAAATAACCTGGCTGTGTAGTGTTTATTGATGGTGAATACGTTGAGACTATGGTGGATTTGTGCGTATGGTATACCTTCATGGTGAAAAATAAGTTTGACAGATTGTGACCTGGCAGGATGCTACCTGAACCTGATGCAAATCCAGGTAGCTATTCTGGTTACAAGATTCCTACGCAAGGATTTATGTGGGCTGATATTGAATTTGGTTTCAACAAAGGTCTTGGGAAAGTATATGTAGCTAATAAGGAAACCATGATTCTAATTTGGCCGCATATAAGGGAACTGGGGATAACATTTGATCCATGTGTTAATCATCCAGGATATCCGGTGCATATAGAGGAGATGGGAAGTGAAAAAGTGTGACAATGATTGTGGATATGGAAGTTTATAAAAAGATTATCCTGATGTATTTTGTGACGAATTGGGAAGGATGCAAAGGTTCAAGCATAAAATCATTCTATGTGGTGATGCTACTTCTTTCATACAGAAACTTAGAAATGTGCCATTAAACTACCAAGGGAAATTGAATGGCATTTTATAGGATCTTTGTTAAAGCAGAAGAGGAGTTACTTTTGTGTATGAACTGGAGGTGTCTAAATGATGCAATATGGATAGACACTTTCCCACTTTCTAATGTGCAAAAATTGACTTTGTCAATTAGGAATGCGCCTATGTTTTCGGCAATTGACCTTACAAGTGTATACCATCAAATTGAGTTAGAAGAAGAGTCGAAGCATTGTACAGCCTTCATAATTCCTGAACACATGTACCAATATCTAAGGATGCCTTTTGGGCGTGTGAGTGCATCAGCTGTCTTCCTAAGACAATAACCAGAATTATATCAGGAATACGTGGAGGGCAAGTATTTCAGGACGATATTTACATTTTTGGTTAAGGATATGTGTACTCAGAATAAATGCTTAAAATGTTTATGTTGGTACTTGAAGATAATGGGTTAACAATGAAAAAAGATTTGGGAAGCAACAGGGAATATCTAGGGCATGTCATTTCTAAAGAAGGGATTCAACCTAAGATTAGTTATGTGTAAGGTATTGTGGAAGCACTGAAGCCAAAGAATAAGGAGTAGTTGATGTAATTCTTGGGCGTTACAAAATTGTATTCACGTTTTGTGGAAAACTATACATCCAAAGTGGAACTCATACGGATCTTATGAAAACCAGCATTTGCAATGTTTAATAATGCGAGACCTATTGCATTGAAAATTCTTGTTTCAGAATATTTGGGGCTCATATTGTAGGAAAATAAATTTTTGCTCCTGTGCTTCATGAAAGGTGTGTTGATTCTCAACAGTATGTAGGTTTGTACAGCTGTGTGTTGTATTAGCATGTATTTGTTCCTGCACTGGAGGCAGCTTGGTTGCTTCTAGCTTTCATGAGGGACGGATGTGTTGCTCCTGGTCTTTAAAGAGTGGATTGCTTCTGTAGTGCACAGGGGCCTATGTTACGGGCTGCAGTGTTCCTGGGCTTTACAATGGTGCGTGTTTCTCCATAGTTGTAAGAGCGGCTTGCTCCTATGTTGTCTGAGTGGGGCTGGCTCTGGGCTATTTGATGGTTTGACTTGCTTTTGGGATCTATGAAGTGACTGCTGCTCATGGTTTGTTTGCTATAACTCAAAATAGCATAATGGGTGTTTTTAAAGTACATTCACCCTGGACCGTCTTGGTTCTGAAATGATGTGTTTATGCGAAGCAGCGGGTTGCTGCTGTGTTGTCTGGCGTCACACACTGCTTCTGGGATATGAGGGTGCTGGTATCCCTGTGTGATATGAGAGCTTGTGTTCTAAAACTGTTTGAGAGGGCAATGCTTCTTTTCCTTGTTACGATTTAGAAAAGGGGGTGGCGATGAACAGAGTGTCTGAATTAAGCAGACCACTCTTACCCAGTCCAAAGATCAGGGCTTGATCCATCACCGTTATTTATCTCACTGCACCATCCCAGCTCAGAACCTGGCTATATGCAAATCAGTCTGTCCCTGGCCCAGTGCATCATGGGAACAGGGCAGACTAAACTACCAAGCCAATTCTTCACCAGAAAGGAGACAAGCTACCGGGGACCGGTTTCTGGCATTTCAGCCGTCTTCGGCCCGGCTTGCTTGAATCCTGATGGTGCAGTGAGAAAGGGACTCATGTCTGAGTATACCCTGCCACACCTATAGTGGCCAAAAACGATTCAGAAAAGGGGGTGGTGGTGAAACCACACAGCCAAAGCATGCCGTGTAGCCAAGGGGTTAAATATTGCCAAACAAATTTATTAAATTTTAAGAATTAGTTTGTATTATTTCATCAAAAACACATGACATCAAATAGACACTCCATCATAACAGTTAGTGCAAAAA
The DNA here is from genome assembly GCF_964263255.1 of Lissotriton vulgaris. Lineage (NCBI taxonomy): Eukaryota > Metazoa > Chordata > Amphibia > Caudata > Salamandridae > Lissotriton > Lissotriton vulgaris. The sequence goes on from NC_141687.1 coordinate 1,225,591,694, forward strand.
CGTGGAAGAATATATACAATTGTATATAACAATAAAGGAAACATACACTTAAGGAAGACATACAATCAAAATCTTATAGTGACACCAACTGTTGTCTGCACAATAAATTAAATAACACAATAATCGCAATTTGAACACATTCTTAGCAATTCATGAAAGAAATAAACCAGTCCTTTGGTAACAAAACCTGTGAACAAGGCGGAACTGAGATGGATTGGCCTGCCTGTCGCACAACACCTGTGGGTATTGATTTGTAAGAAATTGCAGATAGGGCCCACGTAAGTGGTATGAGTTTGTCCCTAGCTGCACCCTTTGTTCTTGACACAGGCTGGGGGTCAACGCGTTTCGAACCTTATTAAGTCTAGGTTCTCCTCAGGACGAGGACTGGGTAAAGATGTACCTTCTCAGCCAACACAATGGCTGCGTGGAGAGAAGTAGAAAGAACCACTGGATTGTTCTGAATGCGGTGTCAAAGATGCCAGGATCCGGGGCGCCCTGGGCGATCTGTGTTATTCAGTGGAGACTCACATTCTCTTTTTTATATATTTTTTATTATTGTGGAAGGCTGCGCTTGAATCTGCGCGTTTGGAAGGAGACGAGCCGCTGTAAGTTCAAACCTTCAGAGGTTGGAGTCCGTAGTTGTTCCTGTCTGACGGTCAGATCAGCTCACCTACTGACCTGGCACGCATGACTGACAGTAGAAAAAAATCATTTAAAGAAGGCTTATTTTCGGTATTTTTCAGTTTTTAAAAATAAATACAGACAGGAAAATAAATAGTTTCTGTCTGTATTTATCTGTAAAAATCAGTAAAAACGGAAAACTGGGAGCCCTATTAATAACCAACGTATCAATCAAGTGTGCCCTTGATGCAGCGACACAGCCTCTAGGTCCAATAACACTAGTGTGCTACTCAGACGACATGCCTGGTTACGCATTTCAGGCTTTAAACCGGAGGTACAAACAACTATACTCAGCCAGCTGTTCAATCAGGAACAACTTTTTGGACCGGCTGTAGACACCACTCTAGAGAAGATGAAAAATGACACTGAGACTGCTAAATCCATGTGAGCATTACAGTCTCCTTCCAATCGTGGGTCCTTTCGTCGTTCCTTTTAAAGAGGAGCATAGAAAAACATCGCAACAGACACCGCCTCCTCTTCCTACAAAAACACCACGTAAACATCCCCCAACAGAGGATATTTTAGAGGCGGATTCAGGGGAAATAACAACCGGAGAGGCCGAAGTAACATCAACACTCGCGCCCCCCCCACTAATAAACAGTGACTTCCCTCCACTCTCTCCAGACCATTCCACTCCGGTCGGGGGAAGACTCATAGTTCCTACCTGTCTGGGATTCCATCACAACAGACAAGTGGGTAAGACAAATTATCCAGTATGGTTACTGCCTGGAACTTACAGTACCCCGCCCACCATACCACCCAAAGAGCATCCAATATCCACGGAACACCTCATGCTCTTAAAACAAGAGGTTCTCTCACTGCTTCAAAAGCACACTATAGAACCAGTTCCCTTACAGCATCAAGGAACAAGGGTTTTATTCACTGTATTTCCTAATCCCAAAAAAGGATGGGACCCTAAGGCCAATACTTCACCTCAGACCCCTCAATCTCTATATACAGTCAGATCATTTTCATATGATCACTCTGCAACAGGCCCTCCCACTGCTGCTACAAGGCAACTTCCTTGCCACACTAGATCCCAAGTATGCCTACTTCCACATACCCATACACCCCGCTCACAGGAAGTATCTAAGGTTCATAGTGGACGGACAACACCATCAGTTCATCACCACCCCCTTTTCTGAATCTTTTCATTGTTAGGCAGTGTGGTGGTGCCCTGTGCTTATTGAAAGGGGAATGTTTCCTTTTGTATGTGTTGTATGAGGGATTCTGGTTCTTGGCCCTATGTATGTTGGGTGTTTCACTTGTATGAGGGCATCTGATGTTCTTTTGCTACATAAAGGAGTATTACATAAACTGTCTAGTTGTCTTGCTTCTGTGCTGCATGGCAAGGTTTGGCATCTTGGTATGTGTGAAGGCTGCTGCTTCTGTATTGCACGGGGGCATGTGCTGCTCCTGTACTTTGTGGGGCGTTGCTTCTGGGTAGTTGTTGTGGGTGCTCCTCTTGTACTGCCTGGTGTTGCTTTTGGGTTGTGTGCTGGGGCGCTGTTCCCATACTGCACGAGGATAGGGGGTGCTCCTGTACTGTATAATAGGTGGTGCTTTTGGGCTGTGTTAGACGCACTGCTCCTGTCCTTCGCAAGGGATTTCTGTGCTCTTAAACTGTGCAAGAAGTGTTGCTTCTGAAATGTGCGAGCGGTGCTGCTCTTGTACTGCGCTAGGGCGGGAGGTGTCAATTACTGTGTGAGATGCTTGCTTCTGGGCTATGTGAAGGGGTGCTGCTCTTGTACTGCGCTAGGCCGGGTGGTGTCAATTACTGTGTGAGATGCTTGCTTCTGGGCTATGTGAAGGGGTGCTGCTCTTGTACTGCTCTAGGGCAGGTGGTTTTCTTGTACTGTGATAGCCGTGTTGCTTCTGGGCTGTATGAAAGGGCCCCTCATCGGTGTTCAGATGTAGAACTTTTGCAAGCATGGCAGCTTTTAATTCTTGGAGGTGGAGTAAACCACTATTTCTTTTAAGAATCGTTCTTATCTGATTGATAAAGTAATTTGTGACATCTAAGTTATCAGTGAGCTCTTGGGAACACCTTATTTGCTTGGTAGGTCCCCTATCATTCTGTATACGTTGCTACCTGTAACTGGTCCTGATGAAGGCCTTTTATAAATGATGTCTTGGGCCAAAACGTTGATGGTCTTTGTCATGGTAACATATGAACAGAACACTATATCCCAGAACTTAAAATTAGTCCGTGTGGTGTAAGGATTTCTTGCTAAAGTGACCATTTCATCTGTTTTTTCTTCTTGTTGTGCCTTTTTACGCTTTACGAATAATCACCTGCACTGTCCCTTCACCTGCAGCAGCTATCTCTTCTTTAAAGAATTTGTTTTTGAATGTCTTCTTAAACAACATTGCCCTTCATACTTGTTCATCAACGAATTGCTTGCGAGTCATTTACTTTTGCATTCGTTTGGCGCCCCCTACTGTGAGGTGACATTGTTTCCTTGAATCTGAGGGAAATGTTTGTGTCTTTTTTGAATTTGGATACCTGCCCTGCACAAGTGGTGGTGGTGCTCCTGTACTGTGTAAGAGGGGTCACCTCTTGGCTGCGTTAGGGGGGAGGAGGGGCTGCTTCTATAGTGTATGGTGTTGCTTCTAGGCGGTATGAAGGCCACTGTTCCTGTACCACACAAGGACAGGCTGTGCTCCTGTGCCGCACAATAGGTCTTCCTCCTGTCTGTGCTGCTGTGTGTGCTCTCTCTGTGGATTGGATGAGGGGTTTTCCTCCAGCCCGTGCAGCTGCATGGAGGCTGTAAGAGGGGGTGCTGTCCATGTGCTGCCCGAGATCACGTGCTGCTCCCTTGCTGCATAAGGCGTCTTTTACTGCAGGCAGTAGAGCTGCTTGGGGGCATGTGCTGCTGCCCCTATGCATCATACATGTGCTTTGTTTCTGTTTCTTTGCGGAGTGCTGCTTCTGAGCTGCACGAGGACATGGTGCTGCTGTGCTGCACGAGGAGAACTACTACTGCCCCCGTGCTGTGGTCTTGTGACGTGTCCACAAGCAGAGCGCCTCGCCTGGAGCTGCAGGCTGGGGCTATCAGGGCGCTGCCATGATGGAGATGCGATGACGGACAGACTGACAGCTTCCATCCCATCTTGTATGGCAGCGCGCGGGGAGCCTCTCGGGCAAACAAATGGCCAGTGTCATTGGGCGCTGCGGTCACGTCGAGAGCTGCTATTCGGTGCACAGAGAGCTGGAAGGAGGGGGGAGGAAGGGGGGTAAAAGCGAGGAGCACTGCGAGACTAGTATAGATAGGGATGAGGCCTGGGGTGCGGGTGACGTGAGAGGGGCTGGGTCTGGATGGAGGGGGGAGGGAGGGAAGGCATCAAGAAACACACGGGGCTTCCCTCGCTGAATTCACGTGCGTCAGGCAGATGAAAACGTGACTGTGGGAGCTCCGGCCATGGAATAAAAGCTGGGAAGAGAGGGAGCATAATTTCACGGGCTCGAGCTGCAGGGGGCGAGAGACCCTACTACTGCCGCTGCTCGCCCTCGCACAGCTAGTCGCTTCGTGTGCGATGCACCACACCGGGTGAGTTTGCACGTTTCCTTGGGTGGGTGGGGGGGGGGGGGCTTGGTCGTGCCAGGGAGCCGGTCTTAGAGGCGCGTGTACAGTGCTCGTTGACGGGCTGTGGAGCCCACGTCAGAAGGGGGAGGGAAAGTGAAAGTTACTCCACGAGGCTTGCAAGGGAGATGGACACAGCGCGTGAGTGTACGTGGTGAACGCGCGCGTTCTCCGATCCGACCTGCAGCCCATCTCCTGTCTCCCTTGAGAGCCCTTGAAAGCATAGTCGACGACTATTGGTCTTGCATTGCGACAGCGCTTTGCGCTGCGTCGCAGTTGCGAAACCTAAAAAGGCTACATTTGTCTGTTTAGAAGAACAGTTTGTGCTTTAATGCGACCAAAGAAGAAATATCTGCAGCGCCCTCTTTGAAATCCTCTGTAAGGCGGGGGCTGAATTTATATTATCTGTGGGTGTGAGTATTTATGGTGTTGGTGCTGTTTTTTTCACATAAGAACAAGAGTGCTACATGGATTGTAGTGTGTGCTTCCCGCACTTTAATGCAAACTGAAAGCAATTGCTCCGTCATTGAGAGAGCTACTTGCAGCTGCATGGGCAGTGGAATGCTTTCAAATGTATGTGTGGGGAAACCATTCAAAATATGCCCTCATCACAAGCCATTGGTCAATATTTTGAAACCTGAAGGGTGAAAAATGTGACACCAAGGCTGGCAAGACTAGCTTCAAAATTACAATTGTTCTATTATGAGATTGCTTGTGCACCTGGTAAAAACAAGACTATTCCACATAGATTTCTATGGTTATCTAGTGACCAGTTGGATGAAAGTGTAAAGAAAGAGGAGTGTGAGGTGGCATTTTCTTATGAGGGTATTGTGGGATGCGGAGAAAATATCAGACGAGGAGAGCACAAATTGACAAAGTATGTGGATATGAAAAATGGGTAGCGATGTCATTTTGGAGACCATGAATAAGTACATTGTGGATGGTTGGCCCGAGAAGGGCCATTGCGAGTAAACTGTAGTTCATTTTGGAAGATCAGGGATGAACTTTCGGTGTGCAAACAAATAATTTTTAGAGGGAACAGGATTGTAACTCGGATGGAGTACGTGATTGTATCATAAAAATTGCACAAATGAGGCATGGTGGTATGTCAAGTACGAAAATAAGAATTGAGAAACATTTTTTGTGGCCTGGTTCGGATGCTGTGGTGGACCGTTGTTTAAGGAAATGTAAGGCTTGTAGTGGAAGTGACAAAGTTGAACATACCTTTAATGATGGTAGAGTTACCGGAAGGTCCCCGCAGAAACTGCCCATTAATTTCATGGGTCCTTTTTCCACATTGTAGACTAAAGAAAGTTGTACCATATTACTTGTTGATTATTATTCGAAATGGCAAGAGGTGAGGATGGTGAATAGTGTAACTATGGGTGTGCAGGGATGTGTAATTCCGCTAGCCCGATGCTCAAGACATATTGTTTGGGATCAAGGGCAACAAGATTTCATACATATTTTGTCCTTGGGGGCAAGTAGGCCCAATCCCCTGCTGTAAAAACCCTTTGGCTGCCGGTTTGCAGTACCACACTCTGGATCAGGGAAAGGCACAGTCTGCAGTTAAGGTAATATTTTTGACCATATGTTAATGCTGTTCAAACTTGTATTTATGGTTCATTAATTAAAAGCCGTTATTATAAAGGTGAGCACTCTAAGTCAATGTTGTAAGCTCCGACTGGATTACTGACAGTGGTTCTAATATAAAAATGTGTGAACATGTCTTCTAAATTTAGCAATATGAAGCTATGTATAATGCTCCCCGAATGCTCTCTGATTTGATGCAAATATTAGCAGAAGCTTGAAAGAAAGATTGAGATTCTTTGCTTTCAAAATAAAATGTTCATAAAAAATGAAAGCAGGAAAAAAACATTTTGCTAAACTACTGTAAAATTTCAGATACCATTTCTTTGCAACATTATTTAGTAACATGCGTTGAGGCATGCTAGTATTCCCCAAAAATATTCATAATGGAAAATCAGTGTAACTAGTTTCAATAAGATTATGGGAAACAAAAAGAAATAAGCATTGGCAAAGCCAGAAGGTCTGAAATCAACTTTTTAGTTTTGTCAATGTGTGACTTGTTTTGGCATGGTTTTTGTAAAACCTTATTGGTGTGGGAGCTGCCGATCCCTCACCGTTCTAACGAACATTGGCATAAGCAAAACATTGTTCTTGGTCTCAAAAAGCAAATACTGCCACAGTGTTACTGGCACTGAACAAAACGACTTTGTGGGCAGATATACTCCATGTGAAAGAGCAGAATGCTGTCACTCGCAGTGAAGCCAGCCAGTACAGAGAGAGAGAGAGACAGAATTTTAATAATCACAAAATGTCATGGTCAACCCCATGCCAAATTAGGGGCCCAATTATTAAAGAAAGTCTCAAATGTGCACCCATGGTATATGTCCTTACATTAAATGCGGCTATACGGCTTTCGTGAATTCCCAAGAATTTACAGAAGTAGGACAAGAAATAGTATTCTTAGTAAATATTTGTGAACTGCATTTCAGCATGAGCAAATATGTATATGTAGATTTGCTCATGCGGAAATCTTAGTGTTTTCAAGTTCACTTTCCCTCCAACCACTTTTTTCCCAACTCTGGAATAAAGTTTATGTTGTAAATACAATTCACTGTTTATACAATTCAATGTAGTCTTTTCTCCATGTTGTTACTAGCTTATACTTCCAGAATGTTATCATAGTTCTTATGTTCTGACTTCACCTAGCTGACATTCCAGACTCGGTAGTTGGAGTCTGGTCAGCTGTTGAGATGTACGTTTTGTCTCTGTACTACGAATAAACTTACCAGATATTCCTACGAGAGAGCTGTCCTGTGCTCCATTCAGCTTACAACATTTGGCGAGAGATCTTAGCGCTGACCAGGCTGTCGGATGTATCGTTATCGTAGCGGAAGCATTTAAAAGACGAAGAGGAGACAGAAGACAAACAGCATCTTCCAAAGAAACAAACCTGTGCTGTGCAACTGGAAAATTGAAGGGTATTGCTTAAAAAGAACATTTTTAGAGGAGATCGATTCAGAGTGACGTCAGTGAGAGACGGTGAGCTGACTTTCAAGTTTATTGCGCGAGCGAAGTTTGTGTAGTGACGTTCATTGCTAAGCAACCACGGTTGCCAGTAGCAGTGTCACCAAGTAGCGACGCGTCATTGAAGCTTGCGTATCCAAGTGTAATCAGCGTAACGTCGTGTGATGTAATCACGCACGTACGCAAGCGGTCAGCTTGGAAATAAGTCTCCGATAGCAACAAAACGAGTGATGTCATGTACGGTAATACGCTCACCTTAATTTGAATATAATTTGCATACCCTTGACATTTAGCGCAGAACAAAAAATTGATATTCATTTTACTTAGACACATGAAAAAAGCTTAACACCCAAACAAGAGAAGAGAGAACAATTTGTTCATTTCGAGCGCGAATCGGCACGGTGATGCGCTCACCTTACTTCTGCAGGGGTAACAGTTGTACAATTCACCGGTTTATATGCATACATTTTAAGGACCTCTGGAGCTACATAACGAGCGTAACCTGCAATTGGTGATACGCTCACCTGGTACTTCACGTTGTGCATTACAGCATTACATTCAGAACTTTAGTTAGTTTACACTCTAATATTACGAGCAGCATTATTTACAGTTGAGATTATATTTATGTGAGATATATAATCATTTAAATTAATTAGTCTTTGTTAGTGGCTAATATTCTTTAAGTGTATGAGTTTAATTGATATTTCAAACATGTCACAGCATGTCAACGTAGCGCTACCACCTCAATTCCTCAGTGAACCAGGTACTCCTCAGATATCATGGGAGGATTGGATTGTCATTTTTGACAATTATATCGAAGCTTTGGACGGAGAAGACTTTTCATCTAAAAGAAAAAAAGCTTTGTTGATGACCACTTTAGGAAAAGAAGGTCAAAAAGTGTTTTAAATACCTTCCTCATGTTCTACCAGCGAGCAGTCAATCCCCCTTGGATGAATATAGAGAAGCAGTTTCAACGCTAGAGGGTCAGATTTGCAAAGGAAGAAAACCTAGTTATGAACAGGTATAAATTCTACAAGAATATCAGCGTAGCGAGGAATCAATAGACTATTTTGTAGCACGTTTACGAGAATTGTCAGTAAAATTTAATTTTCGGCAGATGGCGGATGAATTAATCTGACCAGCTGACTGTACAATATAACAATCGGAAAATTCAAGAGATTGTGGGCAGCCAAACATCCCACTTAGAAACTAGCTATAGATTTAGCAACGGTGGTGGAGGAATCTGAAAAATGTATGAGAGAGTTACAAAACTGTAGCTCAGAGCAGAATATTGCAGAAGTTTCAGATACAAATCTATTTGATAGTGAATATAGTGATGATGGTGCAATAGCTCTTGTGAAAAATAAAGGATATAACTTACAGAAGAAAAGTTATACTAACAAAAGTGAAAACAAGATGTGTTCAAAATGTGGTAGTAATACACATACTTAAGATGCTAAATTTTGTTTTGCGAATAACAAAGAATGTTTAAAATGTGGCAAATTAGGTCATTTCTCTAGGATGTGTAGAAGCAAAGTTAGAGCGAAAGTAGCTGTTGTTGATGATCATAGTTGTGAAATCAAAAGAGATTTGAACAAGATTTTAGTAATTGATGAACCAGATATCATCACTTGTGATGAGTAAAGAGAAAGGAGACCCAAAGCTGAATTTAATATAGATGGTACGATTGTTAACCTTATGGTGGACACCGGTTCAAGGTGGACCATAATTTCAGAATCGATGTTAAAAGAAGTATGGGGGGAAAGGTCACTTTTGGATAGTGATATATGTCCCACAGATTACCAAGGAGAAAAGATAGATCTCATAGGATTTTGAGAGTGACATTTGCTTCAAGAACAGGTCGACATTCAGAAAAGTATATTTTTCAGTGGATGGGCCACCCATATTAGGTTGTAAGCACCAATATGACTTGCACATCATTGTCAATCCTAGAGCTCAGGTGCAAGTTATGGTTATTGATGACTATAGTATAAATGACATCTTACTTGATTCTAAAAATGTGTTCAGGGATAAGTTGGGGCAGTTGAGAGGTTATGTACACAAAATATTGTTAAAGGAAAATGCCATACCCACACAGCACAAAGCAAGAAGAGTACCTCTTGCAGTGAGAGAAGAAGTTAAGAGTGTTATTGAAGAAATGCTTCAAGGGGGGATAATTGAGCCAGTGGAGGCATCTACATGGGTGTCTCCGGTGGTGATTACCCAGAAGGCGGATAAAAAAATAAGATTCTGTGTTGATCTCAGATCATTAAATAAAAATGTGGTGGCAGATGTTTTCCCTCTTCCCAATATTGGTGAACTGGTTTCTACGTTACAGGGTGCAAAGTTCTTCACCATGCTCAATCTGAAGAGTGCATACCATCAGATACTTCTTCATGATGAGTCAAAACACCTCACAGCGTTTATTACCAGTGAAGGTACTTTTCAATTCACAAGGTTGCTTTTTGGCCTAATTTCTGCAGCCAGTGTCTTCCAAAGGATGGTTACAAAAATGTTCAAAGGCGTTAAAAAGGTGATATTCTTTCAGGACGATATACTTTTCTTTGGTGACACCATATCTGAACACAACGATGTACTCCAGGTGTCTTGTCTAGGATTGACGAAGCAGGTTTGACACTGCGCAAAGAAAAATGCTTTTTCTTGGTACAGGAGATAGAATATTTAGGCTATATAATAACAGCGGAAGGTGTTAAACCTAAGAGAAATCTATTAATGGCCATTGAATCAGCTCTTTGTCCTGTTGACAAGGATCAACTAAGGTCCTTTATGGGGCTAATTGAGTTTTTTGCAATGTTTGTGAGAGATTTTTCAAATAACACATCTGTTCTGAGAAGTTTATTAAAGAAAGGTGTAAGATTTACGTGGAATGAGGAACATACAAATGGTTTCAATATCATGAAAAAATAATTGTGTGATGCTAAAGTTTTGACCCCGTTTGATATCAAACGTACTTTGATTTTAATGATTGATGCTAGTACCATTGGGTTAGGTGCCTTGTTGCTACAGAAACATGGGGTTAAAGAGAAAACGATAGCCTTTGCTTCTCGTCCTTTAAGCATTTCTGAGCGGAATTATTCCATAATAGAAAGAGAAGCTCTTGCTGCCGTTTGGGGTACACACTATTTTAGGACCTACTTATGGGGTACTAGGTTTCAGTTACGATCTGATCAGAAACCTCTAGTGAATGTGTTAGCCCCTGGAGGTGCAGGTAAAGGCTCACCCAGATTAGCGAGACTTGCTTCAAGATTGCAAGAGTATTAATTTGAGATGTCCTATGTTCAAGGTTGGCGAAATGTGCAGGTGGACTGTTTATCTAGACTCCCTGTTAAAAATTATATTTCATGTCATGACTTAGTTGAGTTCCAAGAAGAGAGTGCAGTGGCTTTCTTTCAAGATGTTATATCTCTAGGTGAAGGAACATTCTCTAAGCATGAGTGGTGGTCTAGCATGGAAAAAGATTTAGTTCTTTTGAAAGTCATAGACCTTATAAAAACAGGTACCAGACGTGAGAATAGTGTAATACCTAACGTGCGACCTTTCATAAAGATTTTGGATGAATTGTCTGTCTCGAATGGTGTGATTTTGATGAGACAAATTTGTTCCTCCATGTTCATTGAGACCTAAATTATTAAAGTTGGCCCATGAAGGACATCTAGGCCAAAAGCTCACTCAGCGTAGGATAAAGACTAATTTCTGGTGGTCTTCGATAGATGCAGAGACGGCATCTTGGGTTGAAGATTGTGAGTTGTAAGGAAGGCGAAAAAAGACTTAAGATTGCTTCTGGTCAAGTGTCAGGTAAAATTGGTTCAACAAATCAGCCTTGGCATAGTATATGCTTAGACTTTATAGGGCCAATGGATGAATTGCCTACCAATCAGCGTTTTGCAATTGTTGTTGTGGATATTTTTTCAAAGTGGCTTACAGTTACCTTTGTGAAAGAAATCACTACTGACTGTACAATTAACTTTTTAAAGGGAGTGTTTCATGAAGAGGGATTTCCTTCTATACTTATAACAGACAACGGTACACAGTTAACATCTAACAAAATGAAAACATTCTTAGAGTGTTGTGGAATTACACACCATCGCACAAGTCTCTACAATCCCCAAGGAAACAGAATTTGTGAAAGTGTTAATAGATAAGTAAAAGGTGTGATACAAATGACGTGTGCATCAGGTTGTTTTTCTAGTGAAAAAGTTCAAGAAATGGTTTGGGCCTATCGTTTTACTCCACACAAACAGGATGCTAAGTCTCCTTTTGAAGTAATGCAAGGAATATCCCCATGTACAAAATTCATACCTTCTTGGTTGAAAAATTATAAAGATGATCATTCACCACAGATCAATCAAGGTGATTCATTTTATTCTATCTCAGTGGGAGACTTAGTAAAGGTTAAAACTGGTAGTGTCTAATGGTCTTTCTAAATTTAGAGGACCATTTGTAGTCAAACAGGTATACCCACACTATATTGTTTTAGAAAATGGTGAAAAGTGGAACTACCGCAGAGTTGCGCTATATCAAAAGTGTTCTGATTCTAAAACAAAAGGTAAAATCTTTGAGAATTCTTTAAGTAACAGTGGTTATATGTTCTCAACTCAAGAAGATGTTAGCTTCCCTATCCCAACAGAGTATAGGAGAGAGAAAGGTGATGGTGATGCTTCACATCATCTTAACTTACAAAGTTATAATCGTCAAACTAATGTATCTTCTCATAATGGTATGTTTGCAGGAGGTAGGTCGACTAATGAAAATATTAGAAGCTCAAGATCTCGTCGACCACCTGTTTATCTGAATGATTAAATTTGTTGATTTTCACATGTTACAATAAATTTGCATTTATGTTTTCTTTATTTTTACTATTCCAAGGGGAGGAGATGTGTTGTAAATACAATACACTGTTTTTATAATTCAATGTAGTCTTTTCTCCATGTTGTTACTAGCTTATACTTCCAGAATGTTATCATAGTTCTTATGTTCTGACTTCACCTAGCTGACATTCCAGACTCGGTAGTTGGAGTCTGGTCAGCTGTTGAGATGTACGTTTTGTCTCTGTACTACGAATAAACATACCAGATATTCCTACGAGAGACCTGTCCTGTGCTCCATTCAGCTTACAACACTTTACGTCTGCCATTGTCAGGAGTAAATTGGCAACATTTCTCAGTATGGGAACAGGTTAGAAAAGAATTGTTGAAAACCCTTAAAACATGCAAGTTAGTAGGTTTGGACAGACTCAAAAGGGTATTCTAAGCCTGGAACTATTGCTTACCACTTCATTTCAGCCCTAGTATGTAGATATGCGGAAAGGTGGCAACATAAGGGGATTGCAAGTATTCAAACACTACTATGGTATGAGCCCTGGCATAATCAGAGAGGCTATATCAGAGTTATTATATAATGAGACTACTGCCATAATTTATCGCCGCAGTACATGGCACCAAATGGACAAGTGGATTTTGTTACAGGACAAGTAGATTTTTTAAGTAACCTGTCCCATGGACAAGTAGATGTTTTTATTAAATTCCACATCCCTGATTTGCCTAGTCAGTTTGAACCAGCTACAAAATCGACACAGAATTTTCAAAAGACACCATTGACTTAATAGTTTTTTCCATAAGTCGTTTTTAGCTAATGTTTGGCTCAAGCGATTTAAAGATCATATCTTAGTTGAAAGATTATATCCCATTTAAGAGGAAGAACACCCTACTCTCCCTTCAAGTTACTGTTTGAGGATTGGGAAAATGCTTGAATCAAAGTAGATTAAACTACATTGGCTATGCTGTTATGTTTCTCTTTCACAGCTGATTTTAGTACTCTTCCTATTTTATAGATTCCAATATGTACTGTTATCTTGAGGACATACACACATTTTATAAAACTTGTTCTACTGTAGCTTAAAAAGAACACACAAGTAGTATTTGTCTTATTAATAGAGATTCTTAACTTTAAGTCTCACATACGTGTTCCAAATATTTAAGGACATTGTCCGTTATGTTATATTAATAGCATTTTATTTTTTTAAATCTTTTTAAGGATTGAAATTGTTTTATTGTGTACTTTGATGGTTTCTGATAAACCGAATACAGCTTATTTGATTTGCAGTGAGGTAATGCTAGGTGGGCTGCAGATTAGGAGATGCCTGATGAAAGTTGATCTATAAGAAACAAAGTATGTGAATTAGTACCCTTAACTGATACGTTGCACATATGAAATGTGCAAAACAGTAAATCATATAATACTAATTTTACTTTCACAGTTGAAAACAATGACCTACAACTTAAGTGAACTCGGGACTAATATCACCATCATCTCTACTGAAAAGTATAAAAAGCCTTTGCCTTTGGGTGATTTTAGGTAGAAATTGTTTTTAAAAAGAAAATGTGCATTGCTTAGAAGAGTAGCAATAGTCTGGGGGCACCAGGCTAATTTTGCTATGGTCATCAAACCTGATAAGTGCCCTGTGTCTCTGGTAAACGTCAAACCTGATTGGTATAGGGTTGACCGTGACCTTTTGTGTTTATTAAAATTCTGTCTCTCTCTCTGCACTGGCTGGCATCACTGTGATTGACAGCATTCTGCTCTTTCTCAAGGAGCATATCTGCACACAGTTGTTTTGTTCAGTGCCAGTAACACTGTGGCAGTATTTGCTTTTTGAGACCAAAACCATTTTTTTTTGCTTTTGCCAATGTTTGTTAGAATGGTGAGGGTTCGGCAGCTCCCACACCAATAAGGTTTTACAAAAAGCATGCAAAATAAATGGCTATTACCTTTTAAAGCTATTATGTCAGACCAGCTTCGAAAAATAATTAAAATGTTACTAGACCTGCAGGTCTAGTGACTTAAATAATCTGCTCGACCTAATTATAATGCTCTTGAACCATACACTTGGTTCAAATTATGTGATCCTTGGCAAATATTTTAATTCACTGAGCTGCCATTTTCTTAATTATTACACATGAGAGCATCTTCAAATATACGAGTTCAGCATGTCTGCTTGACAAAACTTTTGTTTGATTTAATGCACTATATATAATACAAATCTAGCCAGATATAGGATACACATGACACCTGACTTGCCTCTTAGTTCATTAACAGCATTATCAGTGTGGGGGCTGTGATGTTTCCTAAATCATGTTTAAAAACTAACACTTTTAATACACACAAAACTAAAGCATGAAGTGGTAGCACACTGTCATTTGCAATCAATAGATTTTCCATTGAAAAGGCCAAAGATTTCCACACTGATCTGCCATTTTTCATAATAAATCTATATAGTGTACAATCAGTAATTTTTGGAAATTGAGTTTCCGCTAATATTTGTCATTTGCACTTCACCAAGTAAAGTGTTCTGATTTGTTTTGCTCCTATTTAATTCTTTGTTTGCATCACACTTCTAAATTACATTTAATGTGGTTTCGTAATTCCTGATAAATTTTGAAATATTTGTACTATTCTTTTGCAAGCTATTTAAATGTTGTGTGTTAGAAAAAAAACTTAGTGTTTTGTTTCACCATGAATGTCATAAAGCTCTCTAGACAAACAACTCTCACTGTAGTAAGAGAAAGGAAATTAAACACCATTTTCCAGGATAAGATAAGCAGCAATTAGTAACAGGACAAACTAACCTTTTGACTTCTGTCCTTGAAGAGATTGCAAAGGTGTCAAGATAAAAACAAGATTTAAAAGCATCTTTATTGCTCATTTACTTTCTGGATGAACCAGAACACCTGTTCTTTTCAAGCCTAACCCTTTGGATGCGTTGGACGGCCCCAGCCATCCGACGTCACGGGTGGCGTGTGCGTCGGACAGCCGGAAGCCGTCAGATTTGCGCACGCGGAATATTTTCCCGTACTGCGGGCAAAGTCCGCCCGCATTTAAAGGGTTAAGTTGACTCTCCAGAATGGACCAGTAGGCCCTAAAAATAGTTTGACCTGATTAAGTTGATTGCCATAGCGAGTGGGCGAGTAGATTTTTCGAGGCCTGAAGTGTAAACTGATTCATTTACACTTTGCACCCTTGTGAAGTTGATACACCACTAGATCTTTTTACCTCTTCTGACGTGTATTCAAGTAAGTGATCAGAAACATGCATTTGACCCTCCAACCCCAAATAATAATCAAACTAATTTATTTTTGAATCTCATTTACATTTTTGTCTATCGCACACCCCTAAATAAGCATTAAAAGAGCAAAATTACAAATGCAATTTTTCAGGAAGTTCATCAGAATCCTGTAAGAATGGAGATTGTGGTGTAACAGGCTGCATATTAACAGTTGAACTATGAATGCAAATGGAATCATCATTAAAGTAAATGATCTAGCAGTGCAGTGAAAGCATTAATAAATGGCACTGGTAAGTGCTAATATGATAACTCTGCAAAATTTGCCAGCACTTATAAGGCGTGCTAATTAGGTTCTGGGGAAATTGTTGCCTTTGTATCAAGACTGTAGAATAGGGACACGTGGGCTTCTGAAAAAAATGTAAACTGTTCATTGCAGACAGCTCCAGGCTTTTAACCCTCCGCATTTATATGCACGATTAATGTTGTGCATCACTTACAATGCAAGCATTTCATTGCTAATTAAAATTAGCCAGGATTCATGAATAAGGGAATTAATTTAATGTGTTGTTTTAGTTCATAATGTTTACTATCGGCATATTCATAATCGCTGCATTTTTTATAGCTAGGGCTCCTGGTTTTGTAGTATTTATTTTGTTGACGTTTCCGTCTGTATTAATGCATATTCATTTTTTGCAAATGTTTTTCTTTATCCATTTTTATTATCTTTATACTATAAATGACGCTGTCATTTGTATATATCCACGTTTATTTAACTGCTAAATGTATACTCATTTGAATGCCCAACAGGTTTTAGCTATATACAGTACAATCTAGTCATCTCTAACACTTGTATTGCAGAAGAGCATAATCTGTTGTATATCTGTATGTATTTAAACTTACTTAAGAATTCTTTTTTTTTTCTTCTACTTGTAAATCAGCACACCTGATACTCATGATTGGCAGTAGTGAGGATCATCCAAATAAGACCTATTTTCTGTATTTTTCCATATTTAAATAAAAATGTGACCGAAAAATAAAATATTTTCTGTCTGCATTTATTTATAAAAGTCAGTGAAAATGGAAAACTGGACCCCTAATTATAATATTTACTATTATAGTTTTACACATTTCTTGAATGAAATTGATTTTAAATTAAGCCTTCTACAACGACAGGAATAGCCCCTCGGTAATCATCACAAAGACCCTTTTTTTTAAACCATGCGTTGAACATTAAAGTTAATAAGACCTAGTCCTTTGCATGCAGTAAAAAAAACGAATAGTCCAGTAGCACTGTGAGCCATAAAATGCTGTTATAGTTCGACCCCTGTTTTAGTGATGGAGTATAATACTCTGTATCGCTGATGGATACTTATGTATTACTGTTGAGTGCCAGAACCTGGACACGCCAGGAGGAGAAGTACCGCTGCTGACTTTGAGCACGAAGGTGCATTCCGGGCGTGACAGGAGCCGCAAATTTGTTTCCTGAACGCGGCGGGAGCCGCAAGTGGAGTCCTGTATGCGGCCGAAGCCGCGAGTGTGTCCTAGACCCGGCAGGAGCCGCAAGTGAGGTCTTCTTCGCGGTAAAAGCCACAGGTGCTTCCTGGATGTGACAGGAGCCCCGAGGGTGTTAATCCCTTCCGTGTAAGGTGATAACAAACGCTGCATTTGACCGTTCGTGACCTTTCTCCTTCCTTTGAGGTGCGCGGCTAGAGCCGGCAGCCACGGTACAAAGCCACATTTACTGCTGTGGAGTCCTTGTTGCCATCTTGCTGGACTAAGGGG
This sequence comes from Lissotriton vulgaris, assembly GCF_964263255.1. Taxonomy (NCBI): domain Eukaryota; kingdom Metazoa; phylum Chordata; class Amphibia; order Caudata; family Salamandridae; genus Lissotriton; species Lissotriton vulgaris. Next base: position 1,225,608,878 of record NC_141687.1, read on the forward strand.
AAACTACAACTCCCAGAATTCCTTTTGTGGTGCACGGCCACCCACACAAGCAGCAAGCACCAGGAGGCGCTTCAAAGGGTGGACGCAGGCTCCTGCAGCCCATCCGAGACCGGGCGGGGCCACCCGCTTAAGAACTTGGCTATGGGAAATTTATACGACGCCGACAGTAAAAGCTTGGTATTGACATTTTTTGTGTTATATCCTTGTGATTTTATACTCCCGCTATGAGTAAGTGGAAAGCAGGACAGGGTGTTGCCGGGACTCTTGACGCTTTCCTACTAAGGGCAGAATCAGTCTTAATTAAGGAGATTCAACTCACAGAACGTAGGCTATCACTCAAACCCCTCCCTTCCCAGAACAGACTTTCTTTGACCCCAGTATTAGTTGAATCTAGTATAATGACTACTCATGAGGCAGCTTCCCCTCAAACTAACCTGTTACAACAAAATGACCCAGAGTTTGTGATGGAGGATACTCCTTCTATTCTCTCATCTGGTACAGAGCATAGCCCTGTTAGGTCTATAGTCAATACTAGAGGTCAATAGTCAATACTAGAGGTCAAAAAGCTAAAGCAAGTACAGACCTTTTTTTTTTTTCAGGTGGTTGCTGAACCACCTAAAAAAAAAAAGGAAGAGTCGAGGACCATGTAAACAGAATAAACCTGGACAAAGAGTAAATGGGAAGAAACTAAGAACTAACATAGATTTAAGAGAATCTAACAAAGGCCCCTCCAACGCTATTATTATCACCCCACTTACTGTGACACCAAAGACTGTGGGTAGTATTCAAGAGGAGAACTTCTGGGGTAGATTGGAGACAATGATAACAGTATTACTGGATACAAATGTACAAAAATTATCAATGGTAGAAACTAGGCTAACCAAGGTGGAGGGGATGGTAAGCCATAAACCCCCGGTCCCACAGGTTCATAATTCTAAGTCCAACCCAGGCCAGTCAAATAATGGGGTGAAGGGTAGGGAGGACGGTGAAATTGTTAATACTTCAGCACCCCAAACAAGTGCGGACCAGGAGTCTTGCAAATGATACGACTACGAATACTTCATAAATCCCTATTTGAATTGGGTATCCTCTCCCTAACGCAGGATCTCCATTAGCAGAACTTAGTAATACAGTTAATGCAGAAAGGGGAATATTAGGCGCTAAGCCTCCTGGACAGTCTGAAGATGAAGACTTGGAGAGAGATAGAAATATTCAAGATCATCGAGGCAAGCCCATGAAATCACCACGAAATCTTAATTTGACCACTGAAGAAACCCCGTATACAGTTATTTTGACAAATGTATCTCTTTCGCTACATAGTACCTTTCAACACTGGTCGACCCTGAGGAACAAGGCATTACATATCCTTGGTTTAAGGACCAGCATTAAAAATATCCTCTTCTCAGAATTTAAAATGGTACGGAGAATAGGGTGGGTGGGTACCTCTACAAAAACTGTACGTGGGGATTGTGTGGTATTAACCTTTGGCTTTCCATCTTTGGTGTGCACAATTTTGGACAGGGGAAGCACTGGCCCTGTCATTTCTAACAATATAAACATTCTCCCTCTCGGTTATTTTTACCAACCACCAACATTCTATTGGCCCTCACTTGAATTAGGAGATTTCATAGGGAATAGGGAGCCTAGATTTCGGGTTCCTGTGAGTAATCACTTTGATGCTCTGAACTTCTTGGTAGACGTCGACTGACTGGCTCTGGGGACTCACATCCAACTTAATCCTGTATCTGTAAGTTCCGAAAGTAAGAGCAAGGCGAGACCGGCCTGGGTAGGAAATGACTGTCTATTTAGCCCCATTAATGGTTACCATAGGGATGAGGACCTAGGCACGAGAGCTCTAATTGCAAAAACACCTCCTAACCCTGTGGGCTGTCCAAACGTATCTCAACCACACTGTGAGGTACCTGAGGACCCATTAGGGATAGTAATTCATACCTTTACTTTAGATAGTGATAAATCAGCGCTTTGTACTATTGCCTCATGGAATATTGCAGGTATCCGTTCCAAGTTAAGTAACCAGCTGTGGTGGGATATTGTCTTTCATATTGACATTCTATGTCTTCAAGAAACATGGTCGAAAGAGGTAGCCCATATGAACGGGTACAAGACCTACCATACGCCAGCAATAGATGGTCTGAGTGGAAGGGCTAAGGGTGGTCTTTCCACCTATATATCAAGTGCTTTGAAGATTAAGGAAATAACTATGTGTGCAAACGACCCTTATTATCAGATACTTATATTGGATATAGATGTAAAACATTGTATTGTCCTAACTCATTTTTACAATAATATCGCTCAAGCTGAAGTAGCAACTGTTATAAAGAATATTACAAAATTGTTGAAATCTGTTGGCAAAAGTAAGACGAAAGATATGACAATATTATCTATGTGGGATTTTAATTGAAGAGGGGGGAATGTTCTTCCCATTTTCGGCATTCTACTTTAGGGGAACACCTTAACGAATTAATTTTTTTCCTCGACCTGGGCTTTGTTAACCATTTGTGCCCAGTACCTGTCTCAATGCCCTGGATCTTTATTGGTAGGGGCTTATTTTCCACCATAGATTGTTTTAATGTTGAGTAACCACGCACATAGTCTCTACTCATTTTATGTTTCAGAGATCTCCCTTAGTGATCACTTTCCTTTGTGCTTGTCAATCATGTTGTCATCAGGTAAAATGGTTAAATCAAGCACAAATGATCATTTGTTAGAAAACATAGCCATTGGGAGTGTAAATGGTTTCTCTTTGCCCTGGTCTATGGTGGATCCGGTAGCTCTAATTAAGACAGTGGTGGGTAGATGTAAACTTGCCATTGAGACATGTTTGTCTGAAACAGCCGACCCAGATAACATTTTAGTCTCATTCCTGGCGATATCCAATACTATAAAAGAATCCCTTCTCGGACGCAAAAGTAGTAATCCACATAGGAGTGGATGGTTTGATTCTAGGTGCACTCAAGCTCATTCCCACCTAAAAAGGGAGCTACACAAATCCCCAAGAGACTTGGTCGATCTGAGGACTGCTAGACAGGATTATAAACAAGCAATTAAGGCCAGGAAAAATACTTTGAAGAAGGAGGCTTGGGAGGCATTACACAAGGCCTCATTGGCGTACAATAGTTTGGCATTCTGGAAGGCTGTCAAAATGCCTTTTCTCTTATGCAAGGCTGGCCCAACCATTGAAATAGCTATTAGTGAGGCTCAATGGATTGAGACCTTTTCAAGAGTATATAATGGTGAGGGAAATCCTGACATGATGGACAGTAATGTCCAGGAGGACTATAATTTGAACCCATCCCATCATTACTCTGACATGTTGTTCACTCCAAAGGAAGAGGAACGGTCACTCTCTAAAAGTCAGCGAGGGAAGGCCCCTGGTCCAGATGGGGTCCCCGTCGATCTCTTTAAGTCAAATATTTCTCTGGTAGGGAAATACACGAGGGCAAAACAGGGGAACCTATTTTTAGGTCTCGCAGAGAGACCTATTGCTGTCAAACCACAAAGCTGACTTCACAATGTGGATTTGTAGAAGTGCACGTGCTCGTGAACACGCTTCTATCCCCCTGCCTTGCTCTTCAAAGGCTCCCCTTACCATTTGCTCCTGCCTCCCCGCCCACTGCTTCACACTTCACGGCCGCCAGGCCGTGACTCGCATTTCTGCCCAGCAGCTTCAAAGGGATCTGCTTCCCCGCCCACTGCTTCACACTTCACGGCCTGGCGGCCGTGACTCTCATTTCTCCTTCCCCCTCCCCACAGCAATGCCAAGCGCTTGTCCTTTTACCTTGCCTGTCATTTATTTGTTTGATTTCTTCCCTTCTTGCTTGTTTGCCTTCGTCTTGTTCCTCCCCCCTTCTTTTAATTCTGTCCTTCGTTCCTTCCTTCTATCCATCTTTCACTAACTTGCATAACACTCTCCTCCTGCCCTGGATTTCCTTCCCTTCGCCCATAGCTGTTTGCTCCATTTCTCCATCTTTGACTCCCTCCTTCATTGCTATTCCAGACCTGTTTCCAGGCACTGGTTTCTTTCTGCCCTCCATCTCCTCTAATCACCCAGCTCTTCCTGTGACCTCCGCTCCTTTCAATCACGGAGAAAACCTGCGTTACCATAACAACCTAATGCGATCACTGAGAAACAGCCGGCCTCCTCTGCAGTCGCCCTGCAGTCGCCGCCAGTTGCAGCGGCCGCCTGGGGCCTTGAGCCCTCGGAAGCGATGGCTGCCCACCCCCCTCCCTCCTCCCGCGTAGAGCCTATAACAGTATAATGGGAGGACGAATAGTGAGCTAAAAAGTGCACTGCTTCCGAAAATGTTGAGATCCAGATTATTTATTTTCTTAAGCGCTTTTAGTTCTCGTCTAATCCATCCTGTAGAGATGGTGGGCGAGATTATAGTAATGCTTCCAAAAAGTCTCCACAAACTGCGGATTCGATACAGTTCATGTGAGCCAGGCGCGTGCACATAGCCAGCCACATCCCACACCATGCCTCGGCGTCAGACTTCATAGGAAGACGCTCTCCTGCCCCACCCCCCCCAATCCGACTTCAACTGAAGTCGCTCCCCCGCCCCCCTCCGCGCAATGCCAGAGCTTGTTTTTCTTGCGGTTTATTTTTTTTGTTCTTTGCGGCCCGGCCACGCGGCCAATGCTTCATTCCACCTACCACTTTCCACTGACTTGTTCACTTTCCTTCCATTTCTATCTCCTTCTCTCATTCAGTTGTTTTTATTGTTTTTGTTTTCACTTTTTCTATAGATCGTCTGGGTATACTTATTTACTTGTCTCTACTTCTTTCTCGGTTTGTGCTCCCAGTGTTTTCCTTTCATCTCTACTTTATGTTCCTTCTCTGCTTCCATCCTCCGCTCCTCTCTATTTCTATTTGTTTTTTCGTCCTTGAACTCTTTGTCCTCGCCCTGCCCTTTCTCTTTCCCCCGCTTTCCTTTATTGCTGCTGCTCTCACCACCCTTCTCCTCCTTAGTGTATTCCTCTTTGTCAATCTCCCTGTCTCCCATTCTTCATCTTCGATGCCTTTTATTTTCTTACATGCTTTTGTGTACTTACTCCTTTCTTCCCCTTCCTCCATATTTTCTACCACTTTATCGCCTGTATTCTCATGTCTTCTTTATTACTGCCTTTCTTATTTGATTTCCTCTTCTTTATTTCACCTTCCTCGTACTCGCTCCTGTTTTCTCTTTACCTCATTCCTCGTTCTTTGCAACATTGCCCCATCCTCTTCAGTCGTTCTTTCTCTCTGTGCTTCTGCCTTTCTCTGTCTCTCCTTCTGCTCATTATTATTTCTTGTGCCTCCCATGTGCAGCTTCCCGTCTTTATTCCTTCCTTTCTCTTCTTTCTACCCTGTCGATCTTCCCCTCTATTCCTTCCACCCTGCATGCCTGCCTCTACTGCTTCCTTCATTTTCTCTCACTTCCGCTCTTTATTCTGTCAATCCACTTCTGTTCTCCTCCCTCATAACCCTCTCCTCCTTTTATCCATCTCTTCTCTCGTCACCCCTCCTCCTTTCTTCTCATCTTATTTTCTTCCACCTCTCCTTTCCTCCCTCGTCTTCCCCACTCTTTCTTGCTTCCTCGGTTCCTCCGTTCCTGTCTGTGTCCAGCCCCCTCTCCCTGGCACCTCCGACCTTTCCCGCTGCCTCCCGACTGCACTGACACTCCGGAGCCGGTGCCTGCGGGCGCAGAGTCGGGCTCGCCGTGATTTATGCTGTCGGTATGAAAGCAGACACACTGCAGTTCATCACTGCAGTCCCCCCGATTAAAATTCAGCTCCGGCCCGACTGCAGCACTCCACAAATGGAATATTCCACATAATTTCCGAAAATGCTTGTTTTTATCACCCATTTCTCCTCAATCAGATGACATTCAGATTGGTAGCAGATGACTCGACTGACATCGCCGTGGTTTTACCGGGTCATATTTACCATAGTTTTAACCGTTTAACTGCAGACGAGCCGCCACGCCTGCTAATGCTGGGGCCATCAAAGCACCAGCGGAGGAGGGGCCACCACATCCACCACCACCACCACGTCCACCAGCACCATGTCCACCAACACCACCTCCACAATCAACACCACCTCCACGTCCACCACACCCATCTCCACCATCACCACCACGTCCACCACCATCATGTCCACTACCACCACCACCACATCCACCACCACCACCACGTCCACCACCACCACACCCAGCACCATTTCCATCACTTCCACCACCACCACTTCCACCACCACCACATCCACCACTTCCACCATGTACACCACCACCAAGTCCACCACCACCACCAGGTCCACCACCAAGTCCACCACCACCACGTCCACCACCAAGTCCACCACCAAGTCCACCACCAAGTCCACCACCACCACCACCAAATCCACCAGGTCCACCACCACCAGGTCCACCACCACCAGGTCCACCACCACCACCACCAGGTCCACCACCACCAGGTCCACCACCACCACCAGGTCCACCACCACCTCCAGGTCCACCACCACCACGCCCGCCACCACCACCACGCCCACCACCGCCACGTCCACCACCACGTCGACCACGGCCACCACCACCACGGTCACCTCACTCTATCGCCCTCACTCTATCTATCTATCGCCCTCACTCGATCCATCTATCTATCTACCGCCCTCACTCGATCCATCTATCTATCTACCGCCCTCACTCTATCTATCGCATCACCACAGCATCACTCAGGGGCACCACAACATCACTATGTGCTACCACAGCATCACTAAACGCCACAGCATCACTTGTCGCCACCACATCATCACTCGGCGCCACCACAGCATCAATCTGTGCAACCATTCAACAACAACTGGTTCAAATATGTTCTATCAATGTTTCAAGCTTTATTACAAATGTCACAAAAAGATGTTAATATTTCACTTCTGTCCTTGGATTTTCGTCACAATAAAATACACTGAACATAATCTTCACAAAAGTTATTTACAAACGTTTAAGCTATTGCAATTATGAATTACAATAGCTTTTATTTAAGTATTAATTATTTTAAAAAATTGAAAGCCATTGTTATTTGTAATATCAATACATCTAAGTCACGTAAATACAACACATATTGCATTACAAATGCTATAGGTGTCACATTTGCGAAAGTTATAACTATTGGCTTTGTAAATGACAAAGCTATGAATTTAGCTATTTTCAAAACCAACACCTAAATAAAAACAATTGTCATTTACAATACCAATAGCTCAAACTTTCCTAATGCGAGACCTATTGCATTGCAAATGCTTGTTATAGTGATGCCAAGACACGTGCGCGCTGTGGACTGAAGGGTGAGTGCTCTGCCGCTTTCCCGATCAAGAGCGGAGTCCGGCAAGGTTGTGTACTGGCTCCGTTTCTTTTCAATCTTTACATCAACGGTCTGGGGGATGCCCTCCTTAAAGATAATAAAGACTTCCCACAAGTGGCAGGACGCCCAATACCAGCGCTCCTATATGCGGATGATGCTGTGTTGATGTCCCGCACACAGGTTGGCCTTCAGAGGGTGTTAGATAGCTTCTCTCACTTTATGAAAAATCTTGGCCTGAGAGTAAACTCTTCTAAGACCTTTATCATGCGCTGCGGCCTTGGTATCAAGAAACTTAAAGAAATGTTTCTTGCAGGGCAGAAGATTGGGGCAACTAAAAGGTTCTCTTACTTGGGAATTCTTTTTGCCCACAATGACACTTGGGTACAAGCAGTTTCAGCTAAAAAGTTGGTACTCCTAAGAACAATAGCTGCCCTTACCACCTTTGCCAGAAAGCTGGGAAAAAGGCCACCAGAGGAGCTTATTAAGATCTACAAGGCAAAGTGTGTTTCATCTGCAGTATATGGGGCAGGAGTCTGGGGGTTTGCTGACCTGCTTCCAATCCAACGCATAGAAAATTCCTTCTTAAGATATATTTTATCAGTCCCGAATAGCACTTAATCCTGCATATGTCACGCAGAGCTGGGACTCCCCTTCGTTTCTGGTTTAATAAAGCTCGAACCTGTACTTCTTTGGCATAGGTTAATAGGTTATGGACCAAAGAAGAGGCCAAGTTAAACAGGGACATTTTACTAGATACTTTAAAACTGGAAGGGGTTTTGAAAGTTCCTTGGATAAAATCTGTCCGAAACTTTTTAAAAGACCTTGGTCACCTTGAGTACTTTACTAACCCTCTTTCTATTCGGCAAATACCAAGAAAAGAATTGAGAAAGGAGGGTCTTTTGTTGCTGGCTTCTATTAGAATGTCATCAGAGATATTAAAATCCACTGTACTCCACAATCAGCTGATTTTAACTACTTTTAATATCCAACCATATTTAACTTTTGTACCTGGAGTTTATGATGGATTCTTACTAACCAGATTTAGGTTGAGGGTATTTCACAGACTAGTTACTTCGCCCAAAATGAATGACTGGTCTCAAAACCTCCATTTATGCCCTTGTGATAATAATTCCAATCAATCAACGATTCATGTAATATTGTTTTGCAAATTTTATACTTTCTTAAGGAGACTACCTGGCACCAGTTTTAAAAATGATCGGGTTTCGTCAATACCGACCTGCCTTACTTGCACTACAACAGCTTGAAGATGTGCATAGCACTTTTAAAATAGTAACTTATTTGAAGAAAGTCTTGAGACATAGAAACCGTTTGTCCACCTAAACCTTCACTTTTGATAAACTATATGTGAATCTAATAACGTTTTAAGTTTACAATGTACTAGGCATCTTGTTCATATTAAGATGACATTTTCATTACTTCAGACCATGTATTGATGTATTTTACTCTGATATGATATATATTTTTACTTTTTTAAACTGTAAATCATGTATTGATGTGTTATTTTTCTTATGTGCTTTTATGATTGTTTTTATGAAGCAACCGAATAAAGCTTTCTTGATTGGAGTGCCAAACTTGAACTGACTCTGGGCAAGTTGAATGGAGACTCGTGGGACACCACCTCTCCATTTTCCCCCACTCAAGCTGTTAAGTTGGTATACATGTGCTTGCCTCAGGGACAAGGGAAATCTACCAGGTCTGTCAGGATTTACCTCTGACATGAAGCAGTGTGAAATAGCTTGATGCCTGATGTGCCGTGGACCAGGAAAGAAACCGGTATTCCTCCTTTTAGAAAGAAATGAAAGCATTAGATGCTACAGTACATTAGTGTAGTAAACTGGGTTTTTGTTGCAGTAGCCTCCCACTTTTTGCCTGATTTCTGATACAACTTTGACTGAAAGTGTGCAGGGTTCCTTCTAACCAGGTCCCCATCACCAGTGTTCTTTCCCCAAAACTGTACCATTGCTCCACAATTGGCACCACTTTAGGCTCCATGTAAGTCCCTAATAAATGGTACCCCTGTGACCTAGGGCATTATGACTAAAGAGGATCCCTAAGGGCTGCAGCATGAATTTTGCCACCCTAAAGGATCCCTCACCAAGCTCATGCAAACTGCCATTGCAGCCTGCGTGTCTAAGTGCATAGAAAAGGGAAGAGTCTACATGGCACACATTCCTGTATGCCATGCCTACAAAACACTACATGTGGTATTGGTAAGTCATTCCTACAGCAGGCCTTACAGCCTAAGGCAGGGTGCACTATACCCCATGTTTGGGCATATCTGCATGAGTGGATGTATCCATGTGACATCTAAGTCAATTCTTAGATCTCACAAGTGCACAGGGAAGCCATAACGAGTGAATGGGCTGGACACTTGTGATTACAAGTTTCCCAGCTTCATGATGTCTTCACTGTACCCCCAGAATTTTGGTACAAAACATCTTGTTTTAATGAACCTACACTGATCTCCACCGGTGTTCGATATATTAAGAAATTCACCCACAGAGCTCCCTAGAGGTGCTCCCTGAAAACATACGGAGTACTAGTGTGTTTACTGACTGGTCTCGACCAGCTAGCCACCACAGTCTAGTTGGTGACCCGTTGAGGTGAGAATCTTTGCTCTTGGCGTTCAGGAACAAAGCCCGCTCTGGGCGAAGGGGTTTATACCTTCTCCACACAGGTTCTGCATTTTAGTGCAGGAAGCTTCAAAGGTCTCACTGCCTTATGTTATGCGACTCTGGCCTCTCCAGACAGTGATGTCCATCCCCATGTCCAGACCCCAATTTTGGCGGCTAAGCGGGTGGGAAAATTAGCATAATTTGGAGGCGTGCCCCACATAGGCAAGCACCACCCCTAAGATAGGCTAGCTGATGTGGACACCATGCCCCTTTCCTAGAGGAAGTGGTCATTTAGAGGGTGTAGGCACCCTAAAGGTAGTTAGCCCATTGGCTACTACCTGTCGCACCCCTTAACGTCCCTAAATTGAATATTTAGGTGGCACCGCTGAACCCAGGAACTCCGATTTGATGGATCAAGGGAAGAAGGACGAAGAAGAGTCAAAGTCTGGCGAGAACAGCAGAAGAGTTGATGACTTTTTTGTGCGAAACCCTGCTTTCTCGCAACTCTCTCAAACAACCAGGACTGAGTGACTTGTCTTGCAAGCTGGAGATCAAACACAGCCTTGGGCAGTCTGCCAGCACTTTTAAAATCACCTACAGTCTCCCTTGGAGTAGAGGAGCTACTCCCCTGCAGTCCGTAAACACCGACAAGCAGAGTCCAGTCCACCACCTAGCAGCTGACCGACCCGACTGGCGCTGCAGAGGACAAGCAAGAGATGCCCGGCCCTGATCTGTCAACCCACTGAGTGTGAAGACACGAGGACCCACCAGAGCCATGCAGGCCGAATACCAGATTACCAGACGCCCTGCACAAACGGTGAGAGTCCAATCTGGATTCCCACTACACAGTGACCGAGCAGCTGTCCAGGAATGTCCGCATTACTGAGACCTACTTTGTGAGTGGCCTAGCTGTCCTGATTTGATCTAATCCCAAGGATCAACTTTGCGCACCCAGCCCAGCCGACATAACCTCTCTGCACCTTAGCTTCCCGGCCTTGATACCGAAGAACTGTGTGTGCCCCTTGCTCCAAGACCCCTGGCGACCCAAGCCTCCATTTGGGAGCTCTCATATTTGTCCTTAAGTCTCCTTGTGCAGCCTGTTTCCAGGTGCCTCCCTCCTTCGTAGCGTGCACAACTACCAACCTCACCAGCACCCTGCTTAACCCAGACTGTTTCCAAAGAACTACTGGTAGTACTTTGAACCTTGGCCTACTATAATCCGAAACCCAGAAGGTGACACCCTGAAACAGACTGTGCTTAACTTTATGCCTGCATGTCTTTTCCTTCCATAGGGGGGGATGTAGCCTGGTGCTGTTGCAGTAAACAGCACAGCTCGCGCACTCTGGTCGGCCAGCCGCCGCATCAAGCATCATCCTGAGTGACTGGAGGCGAATAAACCAACGCAGCGAACTGCCGCAAGATCACGGAGTGGGAGACCTAGGCCAACAATGGTAAGCCCTCCTGGGCAAGAATCTGCAGCTTGGAACAGAATCGAGGCGCATGGCACTCCAAGATGGTGGCGCACGCTGAGAAATGGTAGGTGCTGCGTTGCCGGCCAGCCGACGATAATAAGGGCAGCCCCAGGATGCTCAGAGCGTGAGAAGCGCCCCAGCTGCTGTGAGCCGAGCACTGAGCCCCACAGCTTTATGGTAAAGTACCGGGACGCGGGGAGCTAACGCACGCGGGCCGCCGGAGGACCCGCACTACTGCCAACAGGGCCGCATTGGGAGAAAGGCGTGCCACAACTGCTGCGGACCCGCTGAGAAGCAAGATATTGGGCCTAGAACAACGGATCTGCGGTACAAGTAGCGCATTGTGGAGTGGCTGTCCTTGGTAGAGGGACACCCTCCTCCGCAGCAGAGTGTGCAACAAGAAGATGCACCAAACAAGCAGTAGCCACGAGGGGGCCTATGAAACGCCTAGGAGAACGCATCCTGGGGTGGACCATGAGACTGCTGCGGAGGTGAGACGCGCTGCAGTTGGGGTCTTCAAAGAGACAGCAATAGCGTAGGCCAGATAAAGAGAGCAAGCGCTACAAGTGCCAACCGATAAACTGAACCCCACTACTGAAGGGGCCCTTGCTGACAGATAATCAGGTGGTATGAAGCATCAAGGCATGAAGAGCGGAACACTATTCTACCCGACTAATAAACCCCTGCCTGCATGCCATCGCCGAAGGGGATAGAAGAGAGCTGAGAGACTAGCGCCTGACAGAGCGAGCCTACCTGCGGAATACTGGGAGGGCCGGATTGAGGGCCTGGGCTTCAAATGTGGGGACCTGGTGCAGGGACCTGGCCCAGGGACCGTGAGGTCCGCGCAGGTGTGGACTTACCTGGGCCTACATGACCTGCGGGAAGTGGACACTGGCATAACCCATCGAGTGGCACCCGCAGGTGGCGACAGGCTCCCAAGGAGCACGCACTTGAGAACAATGCCACATGAGCACAAGGCGCACTGGGGTGGCACAGACTTGTTGGGTACGATGGGTAAAATACCCAAAAAGAAATAGAGATTAGGCCCCAGCGGAAAGGACGGCAGCGGAGAGGGGAATATTCCAGCCACAAGCGGAGCACCGGGTTACCCGACTCTCCAGGACTTACTGCAGGCCATCACCTCCTCAAGTGAGCAGCTGGAAGCCAAAATTGATTCAATGGTTTCAGACCTGGGCATCTTCAGAGAAGACTACAAGCGCCTAGCGGAGCGAGGAGCGACGAACGAACGCCAACTATCGCCGGACATAGCGTCAATGAAGAAACTGTTGACATTCCTTGAAACAAAAGTGCACACACTAGAATTCTGAGCAGGAGACGCTGAAATTAGATTGCGCAGGATTTATCTCTGCATGGTAGGTCTACCCGAAAAAATAGAAGGCCCTGGCATGGTGGACTACCTCAAAAAATGGTTACATGCTGAAGTGGCATCAGAGGGTTTGGCGGGATTCTACACCCTAGACAGAGCGCACCGAGTACCTGTGAGACAGCCTATCCTGGGAGCTCCACCCCGAGTGGTCATAGCAAAACATGGGTGAAACTGCTTTAAGCAACCCCTACATCCAGAGTGCGGACCGGGGAAACTATTTCACCTAGACAGGCGGTGTTATTTTCCCTTGCCATGGAGCCCCTGGCTTGCAGGGCGAGGAGCGGGCTGGACTACAGTGGCTTGTGGGCAGGAGGCTTGAGGCACTACATAGCTCTATACGCGGACGACCTGCTGTTCCTCTGCAATAAAGCTACAGAGCTGACTGGGGCACGATGCATCCCGGCCCAATTCGACAGGCTATCCGGCCTTAAGGTCAACTGGCAGAAATCAAAACTGTACCCTATGACGCCCCCTGCCGCCCTATCTTGGGGAATCTACAGTGGGAGCCCGACTGCCTGCCATACCTAGGAGTCAAGTCAAGTAATCCTTTATTCGGTTTTCATGAATTGTAAAAAACCATAAAAGTACATTTGAAAATTTACACACAAAAAGTTGTTTTTTCATCTAATATCATGGAAGTTAAAATTAATTGATGGTTTTAACATAATGTAAAGTGCAAAGGTGCCATAATCAAGTTTTAAGAACAATTGAAAACATAATAATATGCGCAGAGAATAAAAATATGTATGATCACAGACAAAATATTATTTTTCACGCTTAATCTAAATTTGGCCTATGTCTGCCAACAAACTTAAAAAATGTGGCTATGGTTTTCACAATACATTCTTCATCCAGAAATTGGAGAGATAAAAATGCGGGACGACATCTTCGAAAGCCCATATTTTTAAAATTGGGATTTACCAGTGTTTTCTTGGTTCGTTATAGAACTTACAAAACAGAACCATATGCAATGAGGATTGAGAAGAAATCTCATCACAAGGGCAAACTGATAGCGTCCTTGCCCAGTCATTAATTTTTGGAAAGGTGACTAAACGATGGAAAATGTTCAACCTGAACAGAGTTAGTAAAAGTCTTTCATAGCTGCTCAGGTTGAAAGTTAAGTAAGGTTGGATGGTCAAGGTCGTTTGGACTGTTAGCATATGTTGAACTGATTATTTTGCTGACCCGCAATTGTTCTAAATGCGTTAAACATAGCTTTTAAAACGCTTTCCTGGACAATTCTGAGATTAACATAGGCAAGTGGAAATATTTCATGCCCAAATCGGACATGGCATTTTTAATATAATAATCCACCCAATCTTATGAGCATTCTCAAGAAAAAGACAGTCCTGAATAAACCCTTGACAAAAAATAGTTTTGGTAGACGACCAGATACGATGCCATAGAAGAAGTGGTTGGATTTTAACTGTGTCCGTCAGGTATGACAAACCCAGTTCCATATGGCAGGAATAAGTCGAAGAGCCTTGCGGTACAGCAAGGAAAAACATTAAACTATTTTCAGCCTTTTGTGGGGCATCCACCTTTCCGTAGCCCCACACTCCTGCCTCATAGGTCGCAATGATTATGCATTTTGCCTGATATATATGAATAAGTTCGGTGGGAGGCCTTTTTCCTAATCTGCCTGAAAAGTTGACCAGTGCAACTGTTGCCCTCATGAGGAGTAATTTTCTAGTCTCAATCGCCTGCCTCCAGGAACATTTGTTATCGATTAGAATTCCTAGTACGTGTTTGTGCTCTCAAGTTTAGTATTATCGATAAAAATAGCCCTTTTTCTCTTAGTTCTAGTTCCTGTAGACCTAACAAAGGTTTTTTTAATATAAATTTTCAGGTCTAGATTGGCCATAAAAGTATGGTATCTCTCGAGGGCACATTGCAGTTCTAAGGGGGTACGGGCTAAAATGACAGCGTCATCGGCGTAGAGTAAGGCTGGGATTGGGCGTTTGTTAACAAGAGGCAGGTCCCGGCACCCTTTTAACCATGTCCTGTTCTAATCCATTGGTATAATGTGTAAAAAGAAAGGGTGCCAGGACACAGCCCTGCCTGACCCCCCTCTCTACCCTGAATGACGCCGTTAATTCCCCCTCAACACTTTACCTCACTCTTGCTTTCGCATCAGAGTATAGTTCACGTAAGAAATTTACCAAGACTAGTTCTACTCCCATTTCCAATAAAATGGACCATCATTTGGTATGACTCACTCGCAATCAAAAGCAGCTGATAGGTCAACATATGCCATATATAAGGTCCCACCCTTAGCATTTGCATATTTCCCCATCAAAAGGGTCAGATTAAGAGCCTGCTCTATGGTGACACGTCCTTCTCGGAACCCGAATTGAATATCTGATAATATCTTATCGTCCGCCCAATGTTGGAGTCGCTCGAGAATGATGCGCCCCACCTTCTTCCCCAGGGAATCCAACAAGGATATTGGACGGTAACAAGAGGGGGATTGACGTCCCCCTTTTTCAAATATCGGGCACAGAATAGATTCTGACCAGGAATCTGCCAACCCTACGGTACATGATGCTTAAACTCTGGTCACAAGTGGGGTCCACAGTTCCAGATTGTGCTTAAAGAAATCCATTGGGACCCCGTTGGGGTCTGCAGCCTTTCCACTTTTACTAGCTAGCAAGGCAAGTTCTACTTCCGCGTACGTGATATCCAGGACTATAGGAAAGGAGGTTACCTTCGTTTCAGTATTAATTCTTTCCATGTCGCCATGTACTTCTTGTCCCTTGAAGGGTAGGCCAAATATCCAGGCAAAATATTCAACCCAAGTATGTCCATCTATCGCCACTTCGATTTTGGGAATGTCTCTAGTTTCTGAGAGAAATTGAGATTTTATAGTTGCCCAAAAGGCGGCATTATCCTTTGTGATACAACTTTTATGTAGTTGATCCCATAATTCATTTTTCAATTCATTTTTCCTGGACTTTATAGTCTGGTTATACTCCCTTCTAAGGTTAACAATTTCCTGATTATCCCTTACTCCTTTATGGAGAGCTACTTTTAGTTTAGAGTATGCTTTAGTGCATACATTATTAAACCATCCTTTGACTTTGGCCTTTCGATCTTTTAGTTTTATAAAGAGAGCTTCTTTTATTGTTTTTGTTATGGTCGCAAAATTAATCCTAACCTCTTTGTATGAAGTAGCAGGGTCAAGGCATTTTTCAATGGCCATTAAAGAGTTTTTTACTACTTTTTTAGTTATCACTGATGGGTCCACTTTATCCCACTTGAGCGAATACCCATTTAGCCTATCCAAGGTCAAAGTGTTTTGCCCAAGAGTCCTCAAAGAGTTATGCCTATGCGACCTATGTGGGAGTGAAATAGTAATACTATTAGGGTAATGGTCGCTAGTGGCATTATCGTGGGTTTTAAAGTTCAAAAGTCGAGATCGAGCGTTGCTAGAAATAAAAATAAAATCTATAATACTGGATGATCCCCTACCATTTAAACGTACGTGTAGGCGGGACTGGGGGGAATCGTCAGTTCATTAGCCAAACCCAGTTCTAAACCAAAAAGTGTTTCATTCAATGAATCCCCAAATGTTGTATGGGGAAAGTGGATTAGAGCAATTTCGTTTTCGTCCCAAAGACAACAGGTTGAATTATTGCTACGCCTACATATAGTTTGATTAAAGTCGCCTCCCCATATAGTTGCCTTATTTTTTACTTCCTGCAAAGAAAGAAAAATGTCCTTTATTACTGATATTAGCTCACCATGTTGGAGATTGTTGTAAAAATTAACCAACACAAGGGTATCACTATTACTCAAAGCAAAGTTATTATTTGGAAATTATGTTCCAGTTTAAATGGAACGATTTGCTTAGTATCCACAAGATTCGAAACAAAGATAGTCATACCTCCTTTGGCTCTCCCAGAAGGTGAAAGAAGTGCTGGCGAGAAATACGTTTTAAAGCCCTCTATATGTATCTCAGATGTAGCCCATGTCTCTTGGAGACAGAGAACTTTGAACTTTTGTACAAATCTAAGCCAGATTTCGTTGGCCACTTTAGAGCGCAAACCAGCTATGTTCCAATAGAGTATGCCAAGGGAGGATTTATCCGAGAGTCCTGTGGATACAAGGCCTTGACTAATGATCCCAGGTTGTGATTCGGAGTAAGGTAGAATCTCAGGTGTCTCTCGTTTTTTGCTATGAGCTAATGCCGGATTTGATGATAGATTCAAAGGATATTCAATGCAAGGGTTAGATTCAGTAACAGGGGTGGTCATAATTGCAGTCCGAATGGGTGGAGACGGGTGTGCTATTTGACACTAATCCGCTAAAATCAAAGAATCCTGTTTCCCAGAACAGTTGAGGTTAGACACAGTAAGTCAGTCAGTTTCTTCCAATCCCTATAGCAGATTGAATCTATTACAAGTTGGTATATCATAACAATAATCCTGGCTCAATGTGTTGTTACCAATCCTAGATACAGTCTGGGGTCTGCTCGGCGGAGGATAGAAAAAGCCAAGTGGGAGTATGTTAATCTCCCCCATTTCTAAGGAGTTGTTGTTACCCCTCTCCCACAAAATTTTCTTAACCAGCAAGGGGGATCTAAAAGTGAGAACCATGCAATCTCCCAAAAACATTTTCCCACGACTGCCCACCCACTGGACCCTTCTTGCAATCTTAAACTCAGTAAACAAATGTTCAGTTACACCCGATTTCCTGCCCAACCAATGAAGAGATTTATTTCTGAGTGTTTTCCAGGATTCCAACACGATTATATATGGGGTGGCAGTAGGTGGTAAGTCTAGATGTTGGTCAGTACCCGAATCGCTCCGATTTGGACCTACAGAATTTAAGACTGGGTGTTGGTAGACCTTAAAGGGATGTGCTAGGGTAATTGTACTCGAAGTTTCTGTAGTTCACCTTGAGGCCCCAAATCCTTCACCCAAAATTGTATTTTTAGTTGGATTGATCTGATCAGTCTGCCTCGACAGGTCTCTTGTTGGATTTTTTACTGACTGCTTAGACTTAATAGCACCGATTAGTTGAAGTTCTTTATCCTTATGGTTAGAGGGACCCTCTTCCTGATCTATTCTGGGTCTGTTATTTATGTTTTTACCTGTATTTACATTCCTTGATGGCTGGAATTTAGCATCGTCTCTATTATTGGATATAAACTCTTCTATGAGGGTCAGTCTGGACCCCATTTGATCCAGTCTGACTCAAGTAGAGATCTAGCCTTTCCACCAGGGTTGTTAAGTTTTTTTATATCATTGTTATGAGCCTCAAGATTTTTGCTGTTTTCATCTTTAGCCTTTAAGGAAGCTTTTCTTGAAGCCACCTTTTTTTTCCTTCATGGCTATATTTTACTTTTGTTGGTGCACTATCTATATAGTTGTTTTTACAACCGTTGCTTGTGATATTGTCAACTACTATGTTTTCGTCGGGAGTGGGATTTTTTTGTTTCTTTTGAGGTGGCTGTAAAGAGGAGTCTTGATCACTCAAGATTATTACATCGGGGATATGCTGGATACAACAGTTTGGAACATTTTTTGTTGTAGCTTGTCTTGGCCTATCCATGACCTCAGAGTGATCTAATTCAGGGTTTAACCGTGAGGTACCTGCTTCCAGAGATTCTTCCACTGAGCGAATCTGCTTATCCAAAGCCCCCATTGCTCCAGCAAGGTAGCTCAATAAGGTTTGTTGGGACTCTGTGTGGATTTTCTTTCCTGCACTAGGCTTTGGGCTAGTCCATTTCCTTTTCTCCATATTAGCCAAATCCTCTCCAATATATGGGAAAGTGTGTCAAATTTAAATTTTACTTAAAGGCCCGGCCCTTAAGTACAAGGAGCTCTACAGACACTCTTCAATTATTATATACTTATAATTATAATTCAAACAGTTATAGTCCAGTGCACAGCCAATCAGGAAAGAAGAAAAAATCCTGATGGTACAATAAATCAACAAGCATACATATGTGCTTACTGTCCAATTCTAGCTTTTTTCAGGGTCCAAAGACCAAGAGAGTGGGCCCAGCCCGGTCTCAGTCGGTCACAGACGGGCAAGGACGGGCCCGCCCTTGGCCCGGGATTTGCTAGGGCAAGCTGCGCACTTTCCGCGCTGCGGGAGACGCGAAGGTGATTTAAGCGCCTCCAGGCGCTTTGCGATGACGTAGGTCGTGTGCGCCACTCGGGGGAGCCGGAAATTGCAGTCCCTGAGGCCCGGCAAGGCCCCTGGAACAGCCGCAACTCGCACCGAGAATGCGGGCCGAAAATTCCCCTCAGCAGGCAACACACAGGTAGGTCAGCTCTTCTAGCATCAGCAGTGACAGAACTTGGGCAGCAATAAACTTTGGACACGTCCCGCGCTGCTGGAGGCGCGTAGGTGCTTTAAGCACCTCCGGGGCGCTTTACGATGACGTAGGTCGTGTGCGCCTCTCTGGGGAGCCGGGAATTGCAGTCCCTTAGGCCCGGCAAAGCCCCTGGAACAGCCGTCACTCGTTGCAAGAAAGCTGGCCGAAAATCCCCCTCAGCAGGCAACACACAGGTAGGTCAGCTCTCCAGCATCAGCAGTGACAGAACTTGGGCAGCAATAAACTTTGGACTAGGAGTCAAAATATACCATGGCTCAGCTAAATTATTAGAGGGCAACGTAGACCGAGCGATGGGCTCGATCCCGTCCTCCATGGATTTCTGGAGGAGTTTGCTGCTCTTGGTGGCTGGACGAGTGGCAGTCCTGAAGATGGTTGCCCTACCACATCTGCTATATTTTTTCAGCACTCTTCTGGTGTGGATACCGTGAGTGACATTCAGGAACCTCGAATCAATGATAGTGTCCTTCCTTTGGCTGAGGGAGGCCTAGCAGTCGCAGACTTTGAAGGATACTATATAGCAGCCCAGCTGTACTGCCTGATTCAGTGGCTAGCAGCCAAAAGGAACCCAGACTTTGATCTGTGCCTCTCTTCACCGGCCGCCCCAACCCTTGCGAAGATATTACTGCGGGTGAAGAGGAACTTGTCGGGAGACACAGCAGGGACCAAGGTGGGGACGCGTTGCTGGGCCAGATACCTGAGGCGAGTGGGTGCCAGAACCCCCTGTTCTCCGGACCCACCTATAGCAATTCTTCGCTGCCTCCCACAGGGCGAGCACTGGACGAGACTGGAGGATTGGGAAGAGGAAGGTCTGAAAGTGATGGGAGACCTACACTGAGAATCGGTAACGCTTCCTTTCGAAGCACTTTGAATGGAATATGACTTGCCTGGTGGCCAGTTTCTGAAGCATAGATCACTCGTGGAGGATTGGGAAGCTCTGGGGTATGGGCAGCGCAGAGCCCCAAATGCTTGCAGGATGCAGATATGTTGCACTGTTGGCGGGAATGATCATAACGGTCTCCTGTCTCTATAAGGCGACCAAGCAGGGCATGCAAAGACCGCTGGACCGCCTATGAATGCAATGGGATGAGGACCTGGGGAAACAGATCCCGGAGAAAGACTGGGATACGATAGTGGAAAGGACCCCGAAGGCATCCAGGAATGGGCAATTCAAACAAATAAATTACTACATGCTCCACAGAGCATATCTTACCCTGTCCTGCATAAGACGGTCCTTTGGAGTAGCTCTGCAGCATGCCGCAGGTGCGGGGAGAGAGAGAACCCCACATACTGCACATGTTTTGGGACTGCCCTATTGTGCATGCATTCTGGGAAGAGATGCGACGCACAATAGGCAACGCCATAGACCAGGAGCTATCGAAAACCCCAGACCACTACCTATTACTGTGGTTCCCAAACTGTGCACCGCGGCTCCCCGGTGCGCCGTAATGAGGTGCCAGGGGCGCCGCGGGCACACTGTGGGAAATTGCTACCAACAGCCCTCCGTCTCCGTCATTCGGCGGGCTCGGCTTGGACAGGAGTGAGACACACACTTAACGTCTAACTGTGAGAGTGAGCGCACATAAGAAGGAGAGAGAGAGATGGAAAATAAAAAGACAAAGGCACCAAGAGATAGGTAAGTGTGACAGAGTGAGAGAGAGGCAACGACAGAGAAAAACAGAGAGATTAGAACAAAAATAGGGAGTGTGAGAGAGAAAGTCTTCGAAGAGAATATAGAGCACTCATTTGTGGAGTTTTATATAGCGCGAACTTGACCCAAAGGCATCAGAGCGCTTCACAAATTTTACAGATTAAGGTAGACATAGAGATCAAAACAATGGCGGTACGTGAGCAAGACATAAGACGGCATGATTATCAGTATCAATATTTTGTTATGCTGTGAGACGAGACTTAAAGATATGTTTAAGCATTGTGCTGACTCGTTTCCTGGGACAGGGAAAATCAAGTTAAATCTAAATAACTTTAAAACAATAAATGATAAACAAAACATTAAATTGTACAGATACGTAGTTTTGCATACAATGCAGGTCATGAGAACGTGAACCTCAGTTTGGATCCTGATTTAACCTCATGCGCGCTAGCGGGATTCCGCTCGTACGCTGAGATTTTTAAAAGCGCATGTTACGTGACGAGCTGGGCTCGTCATCAGCGTGCGAGGAGGCTAATCCATGACGAGCCCAGCTCGTCATCAGCGTGGAAGGGGTTAAAATATAAAAGGTCAAAAAAATCTGGGGCCTCATTTATGAGAAAGGACGCATCGCTTCTTGAAAGCAGCGATGCGTCACTTCTCAGTGCGCACTCCTTGCGACATTCCTGATGCGTCATATTTAATGTATGACGCATCATGCCGCAAGGAGTTACAGATACGTCAGTATTTCTGACGTATCTGTAAGCGCCAAAGTGACGCATTGCTGGAGTGTGTCACAAAAGTGACGCAACTCCAGCAATGCATCCTTTCACATGGGGCAAGCCCCATGTGAAAGGGCCTGCGTCAGTCTTACGCCTGCTGTGAGGCAGGCGCAAGATTTTGACGCAACAGCGTCCTAACAGTAATCAGTGAAATCTCATAGATTTCACTGCGCCACTTCTACGACCCTTCCTTGCGTCAATACGCCCCCCTTGCATACATTATACCTGGTGCATGTGTAATGTGGCGCAGGTGTTTACAAAGGGACGAATCTACCTAGATGCGTCACTTTGTAAATATGGCGCAACAAGGCGCATTTTTTACGCCACTAGTGCGTCACAAAAAGTGACGCACCGGCGGCGTAAAAGTGATGCACAGCCTCATAAATGAGGCCCATAGAATTGTGGACACCCAGGCGCTGTGGAGGACATGAGCCTGTTTGTTAGAAGAGCGCCTAGCTCCGTCCTGAAAGGGGGGCGCTGATGGGGAGGTCGTAAATCTGTAGGAAGGGAGGTCCATCGTGCTGGCAATGTCTGGGGGTGGGGGACTCTGTAATTACTGCTAATGGGCCCAGATGAGTGGTCACTCCTAAGGCTTAGGGGTCCCTTAGCCTTCCTATCACGAGGTGATTCTGAACTAACGCAGGTGCAGCTGACCTTTGACTCTTGGTAGGTGACCTCAAACAGATTTTTGAAGTGCTTCTTTTTATGTCCTCTAGAGCTCAGCCCAGGACGAGGCCTATGCCCTGATGCAGCCGCACTCTGCCAGCTCCACTGCTTCATGTAGGCACAATGCGCACCGCGGAACACAAACAGCTTCATATATAGCGCTGTATAAAGCGCCTACTGGTTAAACGTCTTCAGAGGCTGTTTATACATTTATGGTGATGTGAAAAGCCTCTTGCGCCGTGCTCTTTGTAATTTTACTACGTCATCCGATTTAATGCTCCCCAAAAGCAGCACAAGGCACCCTACCAAGTATTTTTTTGCAGTTTTATATAGCGCGAACTCCATCCAAAGGCATCAGAGCACTTCACATTAGCACCAGTTGCATTACAGACGGACACATTAATTTTTAGGCACGGGGAGATTAATTGATTTGCCCAGAATCACACGGTGTTGCGCATCCCTGCCGAGACTCGAACCCAGTTCCCCAGCTTTAAATTCGGCCGCTCTAGTCGTTTAGCCACATCCTCTCCTGGTGACCCATGAAATGAATGTCTGATGGTGAAACGTGTGTCCCTCACCAATGTTCGAGGCCCTCAATGCTATGTCATACCACCTTGAGCCTATGACTGGATGTTTAGACTCCGGTGGGAGAAAGCACCCCCAGGGGCAGTGTAAAGTATTAGGATGGGAGTTGAGCAGGGCAGGGTCCTGGGGGTCTCTGGTGTGTTAGTTTATTTTATTGTAGCCCTTCCTTGGGGATAGCTCATCCCCCCCGCCCCACCCCCCCTCGCAAGTGGAGGATTGTTTTTTGAGAGCCATGAGACACCTGCAGGTCTCTGACAGAAATACATTTACTGAGAGACACGTCCTTCATTCGTGGTGAAACGGGAATCAGCAAGTGACATTTTTCCTTGAAGACAAACAACTCTTTCAGAGATGGGCGTATCGTTTATTCTTCCACGACAATGTACTTAAAAACTATTATTATTATTTTTCATTAGAAACCTTATGATGAGACTGAAAGAACTGTAACAAGTCTCTTTGGTGTTACCTCAAAGGCAGTGAAGTGACTGCTACAGAGTTAAGATTTTTTTTTTCATCTTGAGGCTGAAGGCAAAAATGGAGAGCTTGATAGGGACCCAGCCCACTTAAAACACTGGGTAGATGGGATCTGGTGAGCCATCTTGGGTTCATCAGAGCCATGGGCGTCCGCAGAGGGGGGCAAGGGGGATTACTTGCCCCCCCTGGATCGCCAGTGCGTCCTGTGTGGGGGAGAAGGGTGCAAGGCAGAGGGGAGAAGGATGCAAGGTAGAGAAGGGTACAAGGTGGAGGGGGAGAAGGGTGCAAGGCAGAGGCGGGAAGGGTGCAAGGCAGAGTGGAGAAGGGTGCAAGGCAGAGAGGAGAAGGGTGCAAGGCAGAGAGGAGAAGGGTGCAAGGCAGAGGGGAGAAGGGATGCAAGGCAGAGGGGAGAAGGGATGCAAGGCAGAGGGGGTAGAAGGGTGCAAGGCAGAGGGAGTAGAAGGGTGTAAGGCAGAGGGAGTAGAAGGGTGTAAGGCAGAGGGAGTAGAAGGGTGTAAGGCAGAGGGAGTAGAAGGGTGTAAGGCAGAGGGAGTAGAAGGGTGTAAGGCAGAGGGAGTAGAAGGGTGCAAGGCAGAGGGGAGAAGGGTGCAAGGCAGTGGGGAGAAGGGTGCAAGGCAGTGAGGAGAAGGGTGCAAGGCAGAGGGGAGAAGGGGGCAAGGCAGAGGGGAGAAGGGAGCAAGGCATAGGGGAGAAGGGTGCAAGGCAGAGGCGAGAAGGATGCAAGGCGGAGGGGGGAATGGTGCAAGGCGGAGGGGGAGAAGGGTGCAAGGCGGAGAAGGGTGCAAGGGAGAAGGGGAGAAGGGTGCAAGGCAGAGGGGGGAAGGGTGCAAGGCAGAGAGGAGAAGGGTGCAAGGCAGGGGGGAGAAGGGTGCAAGGCAGGGGGGGAGAAGGGTGCAAGGCAGAGGGGAGAAGGGTGCAAGGCAGAGGGGAGAAGGGTGCAAGGCGGAGGGGAGAATGGTGCAAGGCAGAGAGGAGAATGGTGCAAGGCAGAGAGGAGAAGGGTGCAAGGCAGGGGGGAGAAGGGTGCAAGGCAGGGGGGAGAAGGGTGCAAGGCAGAGGGGAGAAGGGTGCAAGGCAGAGGGGAGAAGGGTGCAAGGCAGAGGGGAGAAGGGTGCAAGGCAGAGGGGAGAAGGGTGCAAGGCGGAGGGGAGAATGGTGCAAGGCGGAGAAGGGGAGAAGGGTGCAAGGCGGAGAGGGGGAGAAGGGTGCAAGGCAGAGGGGAGAAGGGTGCAAGGCAGAGGGGGAGAAGGGTGCAAGGCAGAGCGGAGAAGGGTGCAAGGCAGAGCGAAGAATGGTGCAAGGCAGTGGAGGTAGAAGGGTGCAAGGGGGAGGGGAGAAGGGTTGAAGGCAGAGGGGAGAAGGGTGCAAGGGGGAGGGGTGAAGGGTTCAAGGCAGTGGGGAGAAGGGTGCAAGGCAGGGGGGAGAAGGGTGCAAGGGGTAGGGCGAGAAGGGTGTAAGGCAGAGGGGAGAAGGGTGCAAGGGGGGTGGTGATGAAGTTAAAAATTTGCACCCCCTGGAAACATTTCTGTGGACGCCCATGATCAGAGCCCACCCCACGTACACTTCTTGTAACGCCACAGAGCTCCTTGAGCCTTTCTCTAGCCTGGTTACTTTTAGTGGGAGTGCTTTATACTACTCTATGATGGTGTTGTATGCATTGACATGTAGTTTATAAGATCTTTGTGATTGGAAATAAAGTTTGATGGTGATGGCTACTCTCTGAATCCTTCATCACGTCTAGGCTTGATTCTTCATGTAGACCAGTGGTTCCCAAAGTGTGCGCTGCGGCACCCCAGTGCGCGGGTAAAAAAATGGTGGGGAGCCACGGCCAACTGCCAATTTGGACAAGGGAGCCACGGGACTAAAAAGTTTGGGAACCACTGACCTATTAGGAGGGGTATCACACACGGCAAAAAACAAAACAACCAGGAAATATAAGGATCTTGCTTATGTCCTAGCCAAGCAAGAGATAGCTAGGAACTGGGAAACACTGAGGGGGCCGCGGGTGGGCACATGGAAAAAGGAATTTGAAAAATTAGCAGGTGCAAGGGAGCCTCTTATTCAGAGAAGCAAGGCAGGAATAGGTAAAATAGACCGGGCGAGGGCATGGAGAACACCTAGTAGATGAGTAAGCAGCTGACTGGCAGGGATCCAGTAGAACAGAATCCCCATGACTGATAGCACAGGACCAAGAAGAGGGGAGAGGCGGGTCAGGGATAGATCGGCTACCACCGCACGCCGAACCAAGGCAAGACCCATAAAGAGCTAGCGACACTTGGCGGCACATCTACTTAGAACCAACAGCAACTCAACAGGGTTGAAGGGGGGGAGGAAGAGAGTTTAGTTATTTTACAGTTAGATTAGATACACCAGAGAGTAAACACATACAGATACATGTATGTTACTACGATTCATGTAAGATGAGACTGTTTGAAAACCCAATAAAATCTGGTTGAAAAATTTTTTTTTTCCTTCTAGAGGCTAGCATTGTTCGTAAAGGCGCACAACTTTAAAACATTTACTTACCTGTAAAAAGTGATAACAAAAACAGTACTTACTTTTGAACTAAGTTCTTGGTTTTACAGCATATATAAAAATAAGTGTTAATTTTCTAATTTGTTCTCAGATTTATTCTTTGAATGTGTGTCTCATTTTTTGCTTCTGTACCCTCCGATAAGCCTAACTGATTGCCCACACTGCCACAAAAGAGAATATTAGAATGATTAACTTTAGCCTCGTAAACCAATTGCGGACCCACTGGACTCTACACAGTGTATTTCTCTTTAATGCAGTGTATATAGAGAGCCAGCTTCCTACAGCTGGGTATAATGTAGCAGTTCATCATTTCAGGCAGGTTCTCCTAGAATCCAGATGTAGTAGGAGTGATCCCTCAGCCTATAAAATTCTTGGCTAGACCAGG
The DNA here is from genome assembly GCF_964263255.1 of Lissotriton vulgaris. NCBI lineage: Eukaryota > Metazoa > Chordata > Amphibia > Caudata > Salamandridae > Lissotriton > Lissotriton vulgaris. Next base: position 1,225,635,162 of record NC_141687.1, read on the forward strand.
CATCTATCATAAAATGCATCTGTCCTGCTGTTAATCTTTTAGCCAAAAATTCATAATGGCGCTCAACAAGCCCGAATAGTTCTCCCTTTCCCCAGGACCATGAATAACCCATTAACTTGGAGGTGGTCCTCTTCCAGTTTCTCAGGGAGTATATGTTTATGGTCATGGCACTGAGCCACCGGATTCTTTGCACCATTTTGTAACGCAGTACTTGAATGCCATCTGTATCACGCTACTTTGAAGCTGCATAGAAAGGGCAATTCACCAATGAAACTAACAGATGACAGTGTGCATACCAAACCAAAACTCTGGTTTGGATATGTGCAGGAGAAATAGTGAAATTCATGATCCATTTGAGACTAGACCATTATCGTTACCAACATGAAACGGACCATGATGATAGCTAGGTATGAGAAATCAATATCACTATAAACATCTTATCATTCAGAATTTTTTTTATGGGGGTAGCTACTGCTGGCCCGGATATGCCAAACCATTGTGCAGTGGTTCCTAAAGTGTTAAACAAAGATTGTTCCCTCTGAAGATGAAGTGAGATGGCATTTCCTGCGTATTTTCAAACGACCCTTCTTTCCTGACTCATCTTTTTTATTTTTTATTTTTGGAAGACCTTTATTGATAGAAAAATGCAAGTACAGCTCAGCCAGGAGCCCGAGGGCCCACAACACAGTACAATGCAACACGATAAGGCACAAAGGAGCATTTACAGAAAGACTGAGGTCTAATTTTAAAGGTTTTCTCTGGAGGATAGCCAAATGCAGGATATCATATCACAACAAGTTAGATCCGGCGTTGTACGATCAGGATAGACAAGCATACAATGTAAGGAACGACCGGATTCGCTACGTACCACCCAGAAGAGAAACGTCTATACCCAAAGGAAGAAAAAGGAAAAAGAATAGAAGGCCCATAGAACAAAAATGAAAAAAAAAAAACCCCTGCACCCCTGCAGCCGGCTACGGCCTGTCCCCCCTTAGCAGTGTGCCTGTCGCCCAATAAAAGGAGTCCCGAAATATAGAGAGTAAGAAAAGAGTCCTAATCTAAAACTCTCATGAAATAAAGAAGAGTGGGGAGGAGCCCACCACCCGTCCCCCGGCTCCGCTCTCCCGTGAGACCAATAGCAACACAAAGTATAGCGCCCGATGGTAGTATATAGTATACGCAGACGAAATTGGAAGCACAGAAGTAGCACACAGCGAAGTCAAGGTAGCATCCCAACCCACGTGTCCAGGGCAGCAGCAAGGAAATCGCCCAACCATGAGCACTAGCGTACGCCCCCGACCCATTCTCTCAACTCCACCAATGAGCGCCATGAACATCCAAAGGAAACTATCCCCCGCCTGTACCCTCCCGCAAATACAATGCAAACACAAGAAGTGGTAGTCTGACGGCAAGAAACAGTTCGCAGTACCCAGCAGAAAGCATGAAATCAACCCATCGCACCATCAGAAATAACAACACCCCCCCCAGCTGCCGCAATCAGTAACGAGGAATCTGCCAGTCCGAAAGAAGAAATGTCTATCCCTGTCCCGTTTTCTCCTTACCACCGCTGCAAACCAATGCAATCGAGGCAGATGTATTCGGCAGTCCAAAAGCGTCCCCGTGGAGTGGGCATCGCCATGTGTCCAACACAAGTGAATCCAGTAGTCCCAGGGAAGGTGCAAAGTACGCCATCTTCACCACGTAGGGCACAGCCGGGTCAGGGAGGAGGATGTCAATGTCCAGCACCTCCTGGGGTGGATCTCGGGGAACTGCGAGCACGACATGAGGGGAAGGATCCCGGCGTGATGCAAACCCCGGAGGCACGGTTCGTCTCGGGAGATGACCTTCCGCGGCGGGAATCGTCGTGAGGCTCGGGATCACAAAGGTGCCACTGTCGCGTGAGGCCGCCATCTTGCCATAGGCGGTGGTGGAACAAAGAGGTACGCCGAGACCCTGCGAGTCGGCCATTTTGTCACGGCCCGATACACTTAGCACGCCATCCATCTTGCCCATCAGGGTGCAACCAGAACGTATCACATCATGTCGAAGGGAAAGGACCGCTGCAAGTAAGACACCATAGCCATGAGCGTTGTCACTCACCGTTTCAGGCATGTCTCCCCGCTCAATGCGTCCACAAACACCAGACATACCCGATTTATCAGGGTGCACTACGTTATTCCATGCACAGTATCAGGTAGAGTCGGATCAGGCTGCAAACCACCGGATATCAGATTGCCGCGTTGCGAGGAACAGATGACTGAACCAGGATGCAGCCAGAAGCGCAGTCCGCCCAATACGTCGTCCTGTTCGGTTACGAGTACTCGGCCAAGTTGGGCGCCCCCCGCCGTTAGCGGGAAGACGTGCAGGCAAAAGTTTCACAAACAGCAGTCCGGTAGCCCACAGTACCATAATTCCAGCAAATAGGTCTCTAGGTTCGCTCGTCTCAGCGCCAGCGGTGCAGCGGGACGTAGGTTGCAGGGTCAGCTGCCCCTCGGTAAATTACCGACCCACACTTTACAGTCGCCAAGCCCGATGTTGTGAGTCTGGCGGCCGGCCTCAACGTCCACGCGAGGTCCCGGTCTCCGTGACGATGCGGGCCGCAAGCTAACTCGAGCGTTTCTTCCGCTTGCAGGGAAGCCAAAGCCCCAGGATTTCGCGGCGGGTCTCCGGAGCGTGTCCGCTGTCTGAATCGGCTGCTGCAATGCAGGATCTCCGGCAGGATAGTCTCGAAGGATGAGATGGTCCCCGGAGCCGAGGGACTACACGTCCGACCTGGACGCCATCTTGGCTCCTCCTCCCCTGACTCATCTTGAAGGAGGCACAAGTAGCGAGGAAAGATCTGAGCGAAGGGACATATTTGGTTAATGACGTGATCCTCTTTGTAGGGTTGCTCAGCACCAAATGTTCAAGGCAATTGCATACCAGAGAGAAAGCTTCAAAATTAACTCTGACCTTAACTAGTAGCCAGTGTTAAGCCTTCCTTAAGCACAAGGCATAATATTCATTGAGAAGGCCTAAAAGTAGTCATATTGCGACTTTCTGAAATCCTTGCATTTGTCTCACATGCACATCTGTCGGGCAAATATATAAAAAGTTTCCATGATCCACTGTAATATGAATGAGCGTGCCTCATACTACTCTGACAAACACTGAATACTGTGTGTGCTTACTACAGGCTCACAAAGTGTCAAATTAACTACAATACAAAAACTGTGCTGCCTCTTAGTCAGACCATCAGAGCAGGGCATGTTGCCCCAAGCCACCTCATGTTTTAGAATTCCATTCAACTAGACTCAAACCAGATGAAAGACCATGCATTTGAAGCCCCAACTATTGGGTAAAAGAATCCCTAAGAGGGAACATCCAACTTGCATATCCCAGTGTTATAAATATTTGTTAGCAGAGAAAGTCTTCCTAGTCAGTAAATCAAAATGAGTTTCTATCATTGCTAGCCTAATACTGTAGGCTGTTGCTGTGTTTTCTCTCCATCTACGTATTCTATAAATATTTACTGGTGCACTGAAATGTGTGTCTCTTCTTTTCCAGAATCGAAATTATATGGATGGCCCCTTGAATGCTTTCTTAAAGATAGCTGCAACAAGTCGATTGTTTTGACATTGGTGTTCGGATGAGATTAGAGTGAAGAGAAAAAAAGGATAGAACATAGTTTTATTGTACATTATGTAAGATATATAATTATTTTTCATAAAATTTGTTGAGGTAGAGTCCGTTGCGTGTTGGATGACAGGACACTTTGTTACGTGTTGTGTATAATTTTCAACAAGCGGGAAGGGCTGCTCTGACCCGTTTGTAAAAGCGCTTTATAATGTAAACATATTTCCTGCTGCCGTGGCGCCCGCTCTCTTGACAAACATAAGCTCAAAGTGGCTTTAATGTGAATTTGGAGCCGTTCCACCGGGATGGGAGGAGGGAGGAGGAATGTTGGTAGCAGCTGAACTTTCCAAAATGCAGAACGTGTCTTTCTATATCGCAGACCCCCTGGAAACAGCGATGCGGCGTGTATTTCATCTCAGGAGTCATGCAAGTGTCGTGAGATGGGCTTAAATTAACTGGGCTATGTAAAAATTGAGAGACCATGGAACATGATGGTTCCTTATCCTGGCCCTTATCGCCTAGATGCTATAGTAAAATGACAACCAGCGCTTTACAAACCACCTGTGACGTGGGGGACCCGGACTCGGGCCCCCCTGGCATGCCTATTCACGTGTTTCCTCTTTTTACACAGCACACAGACTCATGGAAAACCACAGACGTGGTCAGCTGCCTTCCTGTGCTGGACAGTGAGGGACCCTGTTCCTTTAAGTGGGCGGCCCCGGAGCTGGGACCCACCTTCGACAGCTCGGTAAAACCCTGCCCTGAAACCTCACAGGTGTGTGTTACACCCGCAGGAGGAGAGTGGAGACTGGAGAGCGAGGACGGAGCGGAGCGGAGAAGGAGCGAGGACGGAGAGGAGTGGTGGAAGAGCGAGGACGGAAAGGAGTGGTGGAAGAACGAGGACGGAGCGGAGCGGAGTAAGAGCGAGGACGGAGAGGAGTGGTGGAAGATCGAGGACGGAGCTGAGGAGAGAGCGACGAGCGTAGCAGGAACAGGCGAGACCAGACCGAACCAGGAGCGGTGAACAGAGGAGTCAGCCCTGCGGAGCAACGCGACTACAGCGACACGCCAGGAGGCCACCGAGAAGGCGCATCGCCCAGCCACGCTTCCCAGGAAGTGTGGCTAGGATAGGTACGGTCTCGTTTCCTGGGCTGGGCGGGACGTAAACGGGGCAAACCCCCTTGACCCATAGGGCGCACCGCTGACAACTATCTCCCTTCCCTTCACAATCCCTCACGAATAGCGGGGTAGATAGATTGCACATGTGTGTCCTCACCACCCCTCCCTTACCGTTGTTCGACAGACCAGCCGAGTAATACTTGATTTGTTGTTGTTTTCATTTTTGGTATCACCACCCGGACCCCACGCGACCACGGCGGAAGCTCGGACTACGCCTCCCAGAAGACACCGGGAGACGAGACGACGGGGTGGAACTCGGTAGGCTGCAGAGGAGGCTGCCAATCCGCTTCCCTACTACCGGATACCTGTTCTAAAGCGGAGACTATATAAAATAATAAAACCCGCACTTCCTAAAACCCCTTTGTCCGTGGATTTGTTCGGTGACCCCCCTGAGTCCCCATAAGTGGTGGAGAATGCAGGCATAACGGAGCAACCCATCCGGGACACAACGATGGAAGAAATATTACAGGCACTCGTGAAAGGCCAGGAGCAGCTGGGATGGGCGGTAGAACAGCAGCTGGCGGCCGCACAACTGGACAGAGATACTTTCAGAACAACGGTAGTGACCCAGCTCGAGGGGATGCGCCCCACAGGTGACCCAGCCAGCAATCCAGTGAGAGAGAGTCGACCACCGGCCACCCCAGCAGGTATTTCCCTACAGAAGTATGTCCCCGGGGAGGATCCAGACGCGTTCCTCACAAATTTTGAGAGGGTGGCACTGGCGTGTGGATGGCCCCTGGATAAATGGCCGTTCTTTCTTGCGCCCCTATTGACTGGCGAGGCGCAGGCGGCTTATCAAGTCGCCAATGGTAACGGACAGACTCCCTATGGGCAAATCAAAGTGATCATCCTAGACCACTTGGGATTGGACGCGGAGGCGTATAGGGTGCGCTTCCGCAAGGAGAGAGGGCAACCCGGGGATAACCCGAAAACTTTGTTTTTTCGCCTAAAGACAGCCGCAGACAAATGGCTTGCCCCTACTTCTAGTACAAAGGAAGAGATAATGGATAAGATCTATTTGGAGCAGTTCCTCGAAGCCCTACCCTTTGGGACACAGAGGTAGCTCCGACAACACTCCAATCTATCGACCACCCAGGCTATGGAAATGGCGGCCACCTATGTCCGCCCAACCCCGCCTCCATACATCTGAACCTGAGAAAACACCCAGGCCAGCGCCCCGGCCGGAACGTAGGTTGCGAGCTCCCCCTGGGTTACCAAGACCAATGACAGCAGAGACCCCCCCCCCCTTCCGGGGTCCACAGTGTTTCGACTGTGGAATGTGGGGCCACATCGCCCTTCTCTGCCCCCAGAAACGGCCCCAAGAAGAACCAATGGACGTCAGCTTCTTACCCAAGGCAGTCATGTATTCTGCGGAGCTGGGCGGAGCCTATCACATGAGTGTTACAGTCAACGGTACGGTAGTCAAGGCTCTCCTGGACTCGGGCTGCAAGCAGTCAGTAATACAGGGTTGTTTCGTGAAGCCCAGCCAGGTAATGCCAGATGCCTTAGTGTTCATCAAATGTGTGCATGGGGACATTAAGGGGTACCGAGTAGCTTATGTCCCCATTACGGTAGAGGGAAAGGACACTTTGGTCGTGAAGGTCGGAGTAATGGACGCCCTTCCCGAAAGTCTTATATTCGGGACAGACAATCCCCACTTCCTTGATCTCTTTAAGGACCGCCTTCAATAGAATAAGGAGACCGATGCTGCAGCCCTCCCTGCCCTAACTCCCCAGATCCCTGGGAGGGTGATAAGAGCTTTCGGTTTGCTCAGGCCAACGATGCCAGCTTACTCAACGCCTGGGAACAAGCCCACCAAGACCTGAACAATCCCCAACCCCGCTATCCGCGCTTCCTGATTAAGGAGGACCTCCTGTACAGACAAGCCAAACAGGACGATCCCATGCAGCTGATCGTACCAACCTGTTTTAGAGAACAAATAATGTTTTACGCTCACACGCATTTGCTTGCAGGCCACATCGGGAGTGAAAAAACCACCCAGAACGTACTGAGGAGTTTCTATTGGCCTGGTATATACCATGACATTAAAACACACTGTCAGACCTGCGACCTGTGTCAAAGGAAGAACACCCAGAGGCCCCCAGCTGTACCTCTCCAACCCCTTCCCATAATCGGAACCCCTTTTGAGAGGGTCGGCATGGACCTCATCGGCCCGTTACCCCAGACACGAAAAGGATACAAATATGCACTCGTAATCGCGGATTACGCCACGCGTTTCCCTGAGGCGTTCCCTCTGAAAACCCCCACTTCCAGGAACATCGCAGATACATTTATGGAACTGTTTTCACGGGTAGGATTCCCCAAGAAAATCCTCACTGACCAGGGGACCCAGTTTATGTCGAGGATCATGAAAGAAGTATGCCTCCTCCTTGGGCTCCACCAGATAAAAACGTCGGTGTATCATACTCAGACGGATGGCCTGGTGGAGAGATACAACGGTACCCTAAAGTCCGTACTGAAGAAGATGTTAACAGTGAACGAAAGCGATTGGGACCTGCTTCTTCCGCTGGCCCTATATGTCATCCGTGGCCAGAAGCAGAGCAGTTTAGGCTGCTCTTCATTTGAGATGCTGTATGGACGACAACCCAGGAGCCTCTTGGACATGACTAGAGAGGTGTGGGAGGCCGAGCCAACGGGTGAGACCAGAACCCTGTTAGAGTACAGCCAAAACTTAAAGAATAAACTGGGGAAGATACGTGAGCTGGCCTTCGCCCACCTGGAAGAGAGTCAAAGAAAGCAACAAGTCCACTATGATAAGGGGAAGAAGTGGAGACAACTCCAAATTGGCGATTGGGCCCTGGTACTCCTACCATCAACCTCCAAGAAATTGCAGAACGAGTGGCAAGGGCCATACGAAGTCATAGAGACAATCGGGAAGACCACCTATTGCCTGCGCCTGAGTGGGAAGAAGTCCCAGATATTTCACATTAACCTCCTAAAAAAATGGCTGGGTACACCCCCGGTGTCATCAAACATGGCAAACACTGTTGGTAGCAACCAGGAGACCACGCTGGGGGAATTGGTGGTCAATGATGAGTTATATCACAACGAGCAAGAACGACTACAAGAGGTCCTACGCCCTTTTGAACCGATCTTTTCTAACCTTCCGGGCATAACCCGACTGGCAGAACACCGGATAGAGACCCCTGCGGGCGTCACAGTCAAGCAGCGCCCGTACCGTATACCAGCCGCGAAGAGAGAAGCTATAAGGAGAGAAGTAGACTAAATGATCCGTTTAGGAGTGGTCCGACCGTCCCGAAGCGAGTGGTCCTCGCCCATCGTGATGGTGCCGAAACCCGACGGCAGTAGCCGGTTCTGTATGGACTTCAGGGCTTTGAACGCTGTGTCCTCCTTCGACGCGTACCCCATACCACGGATAGATGAGCTCATTGAAAAACTGTGAGACTCCAAATATATCAGCACCCTAGACCTGACCAAGGGATACTGGCAGGTGCCCCTTCGGGAGGAGGATCGAAAGAAGACCGATTTCGCGACACCAGACGGGCTTTATGAGTTCAACGTCCTCCCGTTCGGTTTACATGGTGCCCTGGTAACATTCCAAAGACTAATGAACGAGGTGTTACGGGGGCACCAGAGATACAGCTCGGCGTATCTCGACGACATCATAATCTTTAGTCCATCATGGGAGGACCACTTACAACACCTACAGGTCATCCTCCAACAGCTAAGAGACGCCGGACTTCACGTCAACGCCAAGAAATCCAGGGTTGGGTTTCAAAAGGTCAAATACCTAGGCTACTTGTTGGGACACGGTGCCATAGAACCCCAGATCGAAAAAGTGAGAGCGATCGCAGAGACACCATTCCCCAAGAACACAAAAGACATGAGGGCCTTCTTGGGACTAGTGGGCTACTACAGGAGATTCATCCCCTCGTTTTCGGATGTAGCAGCCCCATTGACGGACACTTTGCAGAAGCACCGTAAGGGGTACGACTTCCACAATCCATCGCCTGCTATGTGGAAGGCCTTCCAGACGCTCATAAGAGCCATCACAACGAGCCCTGTGTTGACGTCACCGGATTTCACGAAGCCGTTTATCCTACACACTGATGCCTCAGACTTTGGTATCGGGGCAGTGTTATCCCAAGACTCGGGGGAGGGGAGCGAGAAACCCATACTGTATATCAACCGGAAATTGTTCCCTAGAAAGGTGAAATATCCCACTATTGAGAAAGAGTGTCTCGCCATACGATGGGCGGTTGACAAACTGCGCTATTACCTGGAGGGGCATCCGTTCATATTATATACTGACCACGCACCCCTGTTATGGATGAGCAGGAACATCTCCAACAACCCGAGGGTTATGAGATGGTTCCTTGCCCTGCAACCCTTCCGGTTCCAGGTCCGCCACAAAAAGGGGAGTGACAATGTCAACGCGGATTTCCTGTCCAGGTTTCCTCTCCCCGATTGGGAGAATCCTAGGGGGGAGGTGTGTGACGTGGGGGACCCGGACTCGGGCCCCCCTGGCCTGCCTATTCACTTGTTTCCTCTTTTTACACAGCACACAGACTCATGGAAAACCACAGACGTGGTCAGCTGCCTTCCTGTGCTGGACAGTGAGGGACCCTGTTCCTTTAAGTGGGCGGCCCCGGAGCTGGGACCCACCTTCGACAGCTCGGTAAAACCCTGCCCTGAAACCTCACAGGTGTGTGTTACACCCGGAGGAGGAGAGTGGAGAGTGGAGACTGGAGAGCGAGGACAGAGCGGAGCGGAGAAGGAGCGAGGACGGAGAGGAGTGGTGGAAGAGCGAGGACGGAAAGGAGTGGTGGAAGAACAAGGACGGAGCGGAGTAAGAGCGAGGACGGAGAGGAGTGGTGGAAGATCGAGGACGGAGCTGAGGAGAGAGAGAGAGAGAGAGCGACGCGCGTAGCGGGAACAGGCGAGACCAGACCGAACCAGGAGCGGTGAACAGAGGAGTCAGCCCTGCGGAGCAACGCGACTACAGCGACACGCCAGGAGGCCACCGAGAAGGCGCATCGCCCAGCCACGCTTCCCGGGAAGTGTGTCTAGGACAGGTACGGTCTCGTTTCCTGGGCTGGGCGGGACGTAAACGGGGCAAACCCCCTTGACCCATAGGGCGCACCGCTGACAACTATCTCCCTTCCCTTCACAATCCCTCCCGAATAGCGGGGTAGATAGATTGCACGTGTGTGTCCTCACCACCCCTCCCTTACCGTTGTTCGGCAGACCAGCCGAGTAATACTGGATTTGTTGTTGTTTTCATTTTTGGTATCACCACCCGGACCCCACGCGACCACGGCAGAAGCTCGGACTACGCCTCCCAGAAGACACCGGGAGACGAGACGACGGGGTGGAACTCGGGAGGCTGCAGAGGAGGCTGCCAATCCGCTTCCCTACTACCGGATACCTGTTCTAAACCCGCACTTCCTAAAACCCCTTTGTCCGTGGATTTGTTCGGTGACCCCCCTGAGTCCCCACACCACCAAAATAATGATTTAAACAAAAAAAAAACCTTGGGTGTGGGAAGTCTGTCCCGTGCCAGGCGCGGGGCCCTGCTCCTGAACAAATAGATGTTTCAGAGGGCATGGCCCCTCGGAGCCCTTGAGCCTTTTGCTTTTGGGATGGGTTGCAGAAGTCCTCCTCTTGAAGCGCGTGCAGACCAGAAGTATTTTCAAGCTGAAAAATAGAACTACTATTCTCGTGGCACGATGACACAATGTCCCCAGGACAGACACGGATTGCACAAGTGCGCCGAAAGCGGAAGCTGTCGTTTTTGTGGTTATGTGGCGATGCCCCTCTGCCTGCGAGGTTACAAGGAAGGACTTTTTTTATTCATTCACAAGTTCGAATGGCTTGGAAAGGAAGTTCTGCGCCCCAGGGGGTATGATTGGAGGTCACAAACACCCAAAATTGTATAGCAAAAAAGGAGGTGGTCTTGCTGTTGTAATCAGGCAAACAGTACATATCACTAAAATTGACAGCATCTCCATAAAGAACTGTGAAGCTCTTCTAACAAGATGCAATCCTACACAGTCTTCATCCTGTAACTTCCTGTTCCTTTACAGACCTCCACCTAGCAAGGCAACATTCCCAGACACACTTCTAGACACAGTTTCAAACCTGATAACAATACACTCCGACCTATGCGTTCTGGGTGACCTTAACATTTGGTTTGATAAACCCAATATGACCCATCCAAAAACAATCACTGGCCTAGACGCATTGAATCTGCATCAGATTGTCCACAAACCGACACACACTGCTGGACATATCCTAGATGTCATTTTTGCTAATACTGAACTAGTTACCTTTCAAACTATAACTCCAGTCACATGGTCAGACCACCACTTGCTTGCTTTCCAACATAAAACAACACTAAGCGACTCACCTAAAACTACCTTACATCCATCCATCCACCTATCAGCTGTGGAACAAACTCAGTTTGGAACACTTAGAAACATAACTAACATCCAGTACAAATCTGAAAATAATAAATTCTGTTCCAAATCTATATGAGTGGCTACAGAAAGCTTTTGACATCCTGATACCACTCAAACCCACACAACAGAACAAAACAAAAAAAGCGCTTTGGAGAAACATAGAAATAAAAGACATAAAACAACAAATTAGAAAGATGCAACATACCTGGCTCCAAACAAACGCCAAACAAGACAAACTTCACCTACTGAAAATTAACAGATTATACAAGTCTGCTATCAAAAAAGCTAAGAAAAGGAACTATTCAGACAGAATTCAAAACGCTAAATGTGCAAATAAATAATTCTATAAAGTACTCCATGAATTTCGCAAACCAAATTGCCTAGAAGGAACTCATCCTTTAACTCAAGATTTCACAGACAAACTGGCAAATCATTACACGGACAAAGCAGACACGTTGGACTCGTACTTAAAACAGAAATAAATCATCAGCACTAACTCTTGTAGAAAACAACAATCCAAGAATGCTCTTATCAAGCCTCTCCGTTCCTTCCAACACATCTCACACGATGAATTTATGGACCTAGTCAAAGCAAGCAGGCCTGCCGACAGCCCTTCTGACCCCTGTCCGCCACAAACTTTCAAAACAGTTCTGTTAACAACCTCTGCTGCCACTCCAGTAAGAATCTTGAACGATTCCTTAACTACTGGAATATTTCCAGAAGAACTCAAAAAAATCACACATACACCCTTTACTGAAGAAAACAAACTTGGACCTGCTGAACCCTAGCAACTACAGACCCATTACAAATGGACCTTTCCTGGACAAACTGGTAGAAAGAGCAACTTTCGCCCAGATGTCACAATTCATTGATGAGAATGACATATTTTCAGACTTCCAAACAGGATTCCATCCAGGAAGGGGCACTGAATCTGCCCTCCTTGCCATCTGGGATGACCTGAAGAATACAGTTGACCGCAACGTGGTTTCTGCGCTACTCCTCTTGGACCTCTCAGCTGCCTTTGACACGGTTGACCATGACACTCTGAAACAAAGATTAAATGAAGTCGGCATAGAGGGAATTGCTCTAGACTGGATCACATCCTACCTTCGAAACAGAACTAATATCATCCATACCCCACCTTTCTCGTCCAAACCGTACTCCACAAAGCAGGGCTCCCTCAAGGTCCAGGCTTTTCAACATCTACATGAAGTCATTACCAGTACTGATCAATAAGTTTCACCTCACGTGCTATAACTCTGCAGATGACACGCAAATACTCCTTCAACTGGAATGCCCCAAAGACATTGGAAAATCACCAATTTTCACCTGTCTCAGAACCGTGGATCAGTGGATGACTTGGAGCCATCTCAAATTGAATGCTTCAAAAACTGAAATACTGACGTGTGGAGATTGGAAACATTACAACCCGCTTGCTGCATGGCCTAATGAACTGGAATCCCCGCCTAAAGTATCGAAGGAAGTAAGAAACCTTGGAATGACCATGGACTACAAGTTGTCGATGAATGTCCAAGTGGATAAACTAGCAAGATCAAGCGTTGTCACTATAAAAATGCTGCAACAAATTTTCCCTCATTTGGGATTTCCACACAAGGTCCAAGCTACCATCTCCCTTGTTCTGTCCAAACTCGATTACGCCAAAAGCCTCTACCACGGATCACCTTTAACGACCATGAAAAGACTACAACGGATTCAGAACTCGGCTGCCAGACTCCTCTTGCATATCAAACCGCGAGACCACATCTCCCCTGTCTTGAAAGCCCTGCATTGGTTAGCGGTTGCCAGAAGATCCACGTTCAAGCTGCTTTGTAATACCCACAAAGCAATACATGGAATGGGACCACTCTTCATCAGGAATAAAATCACCAAACACATTCAACAAAGGAACCTCCGCTCTAAAGGAGCATCTCGCCTCAAAATCGCATCATACTAGAAGAAAACCATGGGTGGCACATTCTTCTCTGTTCAAGCAGCCAAACTATGGAACTCTTTATCCCCCAACATAAGGTCCACCGACAACCACCTTATCTACAAAAAACTACTCAAGATTTGTCTCTTCCCCACATGAGCACCATACGCAAACAGAAATTTACAGCATATCCCTCTGTATACAAGCATTTGTTTTCACTATAGATATGTACCTATCTTTGTGTATTAACATATAAAATAATTGTTGTTGAGAGAAAAAATAATAAATAAATAATAATCATCTTTGGTCTACATGTACATACTTCCATTGTGCATCTATGTACCTTCCATGTACTTGGATCTGTGTCTGTTACTTTTCTCCTGAAAAAGCATATCCAATGCACTACCCTATTTCTCATCCTGTGCCTCTATCACTATCTTTAATCTACATATACTTACCTCCTCTATGTATCTATATACTTTCAACGTACTTATGGATCTATATATTTATCACTTTCTTCTAATTTAGCATTTCCAATGCTCTACCCTATTTCTCAGCCTATACTTCGCTCAATATATCTTCTAGCCCAACCTTCCGACTCCTCTCAAACTTCGTTCTACTTCTCTTTCCAATGCACTACCCTATCTCTCATCCTATACATCTATCAATATATCCTCTACATCCACTCTCTCGTTTATCCCAAACGCCATACCACTACTATGATCCCCAAAATAACCCTTTCTAGACTCTCCCCTACTCTACCCTCCTTGCATCATCTGACACCTCTTTTTACTATACCGATCCCCTAAAACAAACCTTTCTAAACTCTTCCATCTGACTCCTCCGCTCCAAAACCCCTTTTTACTCCTCCAAAAGCCTCCTCCTACTGCTAAGACATAAAAAAAACCTTCACTCTTTTATCCCTCCACTGTGAGAAGTTGGCCTGGTATATGATGTTCACTATTCTAGTGAACACCGTGCACCAGTCCAAACAACCCTTATGGTGATGGTTGTAAAGTCAACCTTATAGACCAGCTATCCTAGTGGTAGCATGGACAAAGCAGTCCTGGGCTAAACTCAAGAGGGCATGTGAAGCCAGCTGTTTTACCATATGTAACCCCTTTAATACCAAATAAAAGGACACCACACAGGATATATATAAAATATATATGTATTTATTTCTAGACAATTCCTCTGAACGCTTTGAGGTCAGAGGCACAAGCACATAACAAGATACTTGATTAAAATACAATAAGTTTCACAAAACACAGTAGAGCCCTAGGGGCATGTTAAACCATATACTAAAATAGTGGTATAAGTACCACTGCTCGGAAAATGAATAGGCCTAGGGCCTGGGGAATCGCTGGGGCTACGCTGTACTACCAAGGGATAGGAAGCAGGAGGCCCACGGGAGGCGTGTGCAGAGTCTTTACTCACACACAAGTTACCATAGAGAATGAAGGGGAACAAAAGAGTTAGAAACTAGTTCTTTTAGGGCACTTCTGACTGGACTCAATGAAAGTTACTTGAAACCTAGACAGTTGGATAGTCCATACCCACAGGAGCACATAACTACATATGGCTAGATATCTGCAAAAACCGTGTAGGTTGAAATATGCTTACTTATGTTAACCACATTGACCGTGTATGCTCCAAATTCTATTTTTAATATCTATTCCAGTTTCACAATCCAAACAACACGTGATCGTCATCATTTTACAGCGTCATCATTGATGAATCAATTTTGCCCAATAAAGAATAAAGATTGGTTCCATAAGTAAGCATATTTCAACCTGCACGGTTTTTGCAGATATCTAGCCATATGTAGTTAACCTAAATTGTAGATATTTCTTCATTACAGTCACTCCTAAATAGAGATCGGATACATCTACCGATTGAAAATACTGTTTTCAAACCTAAAGTAAGTAATATTTCTACCTTACTTCGGATATCCGTGCAATCGGATACCGCATGAAGTAATTCAAATATGAGCAACATTATTTAATAGTATATCTTTAGCCAAGTTACAGATTGAATATACAGAATCTTTGATAGACCATTATGAGCTCACACAAATATTAAAGGAGGCAATTTCCCTTGGTGATGGCTCTTTGGTACAAATGATTCAAAAAAGGGGGTGGTGATGAACAGAGTGTCTGAATTAAGCAGACCACTCTTACCCAGTCAAGAGATCAGGGCTGAATCTATCACCGTTATTTAGCTCACTGCATCACCCCAGTTCAGAACCTGGCTATATGCAAATTAGTCTGACCCAGTGCCTCATGGGAACATGGCAGACCAAACTACCAGGCCAATTCTTCACCGGAAAGGAGACAAGCTTCCGGGGACCGGTTTCTGGCATTTCAGCCGTCGTCGGCCCGGCTTTCTTGAATCCTGGTGGTGCAGTGAGCAAGGGACTCATGTCTGAGTATACCCTGCCACACCTATAGTGGCCAAAAATGATTCAAAAAAGGGGGTGGTGATGAACAGAGTGCCTGAATTAAGCAGACCACTCTTACCCAGTCAAGAGATCAGGGCTGAATCCATCACCGTTATTTAGCTCACTGCATCACCCCAGTTCAGAACCTGGCTATATGCAAATTAGTCTGACCCAGTGCCTCATGGGAACATGGCAGACCAAACTACCAAGCCAATTCTTCACCGGAAAGAAGACAAGCTTCCGGGGACCGGTTTCTGGCATTTCAGCCGTCGTCGGCCCGGCTTTCTTGAATCCTGGTGGTGCAGTGAGCAAGGGACTCATGTCTGAGTATACCCTGCACTGGGCCAGGGTCAGACTAATTTGCATATAGCCAAGTTCTGAGCTGGGATGGTGCAGTGAGCTAAAAAACGGTGATGGATCAAGCCCTGATCCTTGGACTGGGTAAGAGTGGTCTGCTTAATTCAGACACTCTGTTCATCACCACCCCCTTTTCTGAATCATCTTTGGTACAAAATCACTGAATTTTTCTTTCTTCACACGGGTGCATTTTTTGATTTTAAAAATAAAAATTTGGATTATACAGTGTTGTAATAATATTATACATTGTATTATACAGGGGATTACTGTCAACTCTTTGTCCTGAAGATGGTCTGACGGTTTTATATCCTTGACAGACCGAAACGTCGACTTAAGCATCTTACTCTTCAGAACATTGATTGTTTTAATTATGTATGTATGTATAGGCATTTATATAGCGCACTACTTACCCGGAGGGTCCCAAGGCGCTTCGACCGCTGCGAAACCCTTCCTGGCTTCCCTGAGAGATGGTCCCTTAATGGGTATCTCCAGGGTGAGACCAGGCATCCCCGGCGGTCTGGTGGGGCCGTTAGTGAAGATGAGGCAAGCTAATGCCCAGAGTTGCCGAGTGTGATCGCTGATCAGAGTGGGCACCGAGGCGAGAGAATTATCGAGTCCGCTGACCCTGGTCCAGAAACCTGCCGCGCCGGGAATCGAACCCTGGTCCTGGGCCGTCCTCTGCTCTCGGGTCTGCCGCCTCTAACCAGTGAGCCACTCTACCTCACTGATTGTACAGAGAAGATGTTATTCATAGTTTTGTAAATAGGGGAATCTGATGTAAACCTTGCAAACTATGTGTTGTTGCTTTTTAATTTATCCCTGAAAACTTTTTTATAAATATAAAAAAAATCTTTGAATACTATACTTGCCCCGTGTACTATAATTTTCAAACTGTTACATTTACTGTTGTGATTTACTCAGTTGTCCACTACTATTGAGAGTGTGATTCCTAAAACTTTGTCTAAATAATTACAACAAAGTACCAAGAAACCAAATCCCTTGTAGGCCACTTGTTTTATATAACTTCATTGCCCAAGCCTGCAAGGGTATATTGGGTTCCCACTCTGTATTGAAAACTAATACACAAGAGCCTGTCTGGGGTGGTGCTAGCACCTCCCAAGACAGGAAACCTATTGTCAAAGCCTCCCTCGCTGGTAGGACTCACAGCAGCACGAGGTCAAACTTGTGTCTGTGTGCAGCAGCATCCATTTTGTGATGCTGAGACTCTGGTTAACTTTAACCGGGATTAGTAGGAACAGCATGTCTTCTCCCTGTGGAAGGGTGGAATGCTACCCCTGTCACCAGAACTGGTGAGGGGGTAGTATTCCAAAGCGTATGACACCTTACTCAACATGTTTTGATTAAGCCAAACCAGAGTTAGCATATAACCACGAGGTTCATAATGCACTTAAGAGTATGGTATGGCTATATCCTAGAACAGCTTTAAGGACATGGTTCCGAAAGCTGCAGACAGGCTCAGCTCATGCTAGAGCACCATCTCACATAAAACCAAGCACTCTGCCTCCAGGATTGTTAAGGCCTGCCATAGGAGTTACCTATAGGTGTATATGTGTCTAGATATAAGGTTAGATATTGGAATACTATATCTAAGCAAGGGGTGATTACACGACCTTGCCCCAGCTGAGTTATCAGCCAGTTGTGTCAATGTGAGTGGCCAACCAGGGGTGGCATAATAAATGCTGCAGCCCCTGGTAGGCCTTGGATGCACCTATGCCCTGGGTACCTATAGTACTCTGTACAGGGGCTCATAAGGTGACCCAATGTCCAATTGGAGATGTACCTAAAGTACATGGAGTCCATTTTACAGAGAGAGCAGATAGCCTGGGGCCCTGATTAGCAGGATCCCAGGCCAACTAAGTTGAAAACCAGCTAAACACTAGGCAAACAATCTGGGGTAACCATGGTCGGGTATCCACCTTCCTACATCCACTATCCTTTTCAATCAAAATTAACAGAATAACATGTTCACTGCTCAAATTCCATATTCAACTATACTAATTCACCACTAATCATTTATTGGGTTCCAGAGTAGCGTGCTACTCGCCAATAAAGCGTCCCAACACCCCATCAGGGTTACAGACACTATATAAATGCAAACGTTTTCCCTTTTCTACCCCTCCCTTGCCCTTCTCAATCCAAATAACTGACTAACATATCCACCACTAAAATTACTTTCATGTTTCACTATACTAATTCAACACTAATCCTGATGGGTTCCAGAGTAGCGTGCTACTTGCGCTTCAAAACCCCATCAGGGGAAGCAAGTGCTATATAAATACAAACCTCTTTCCCTCTTCTATCCCGCCACCTACCCTTCTCTACCCAAATAACTGAATAACATATCCACTACTCAAATTACTTCGTATTTTACTATACTAATTTTCAACACTAATCCTTTATGGGTTCCGAAGTGGTGTGCTACTCACCAGAAATTCGCTTCAACACCGATCAGGGGTAACAAGTGCTATATGAATACAAATCTTTCTTTCCTTTTTATCCCTCCGCTATCCTTCTCACTCCAAATAACTGACTAATATCCACCACTGAAATTACTTCATATTTCACCATATTAATTCACTACAAATCCTTTATGGGCTTCCTGAATATCGTGCGACAACAAGCGCTATATAAATAAAAACCTTTTTCCTCCTCTATCATTCTGCTATCATTCCAAATCCAAATAACTGACTAACCTATCCACCACTTAAAATGTAATTGCATGTTTCACTGTACTAATTCAACACTAATCCTCTATGGGTCCCGGAGTAGCGTGCAACTCACCGAAAAAGCACTTCAGCGCCTCGTCTGGGGTAGTAAGCGCTATATAAATGCAATTACAATACAATACAATACAATTATCCACCAGGTGGCCTTTCTCATTGTTTAATTTAATTTTTTGTTGTTTATTCTGTTCTACCTCAAGTTAACAAGTTCTGCTTTTCAATTACTTTATCTTTACTTCCCTGGAAAACCACAATTTGAATACTCTTTTACACATAAATAGCTTTTTTTCTTTTTACCTCTTCAATTGACTTGTGATGTATGTTTTTGTAGATGTCCTTTTTTCCAAATAATACAAAGAAATTAATAGTAGGAGGAAGGCAAAAAAGAAATCAGTTGGTTCTTTTGAACATGTACAGCTTCTATTGTTCCTAACTTATATTTGGAGACTGTCGAGAGGGATGCGGGGAGAGATATAGTTGCATGAATTTAGGCTGAATTAAGGCAGCATAATGCAGAGTAAAGTGTGGTTAGAATATCATTGTGGTGAGGCTTAACCGGGACAATGATTTGGGACAAAGAAGTGGGAAATCAGTTTTGTTAATCGGGTATGTTGAGCATTTTATGAAGACACCAACATGCCGATTTGTGATCAGCGGTTGGTCTTGAAAACCATTAACAAATGTTATCAAACAGAGTTGACTAAATAATGTGCTTCCTGGTGGAGTGGGATCATGTCCTTCTTACCCTGGTGTTAGATAATCCCTCCCTCCCAAGAAAATGTTTTGGTTCGATTACTCCTTGATCTTTGATGGGAGCAACAAACTTGACTTTGTAACCTTCTGTGGGTTAATTGGCAAGTTGTCGTTTCTGTGTTCACTCATTTGTAAATTGGGGGCAAAAGCAGTGTTAGATAAGGATGCTGTAATCTTGGGATCAGGGTGAGAATAGTTGGAATCATTTAGGGCAACCTCTGCAATTAAGGGGTCTTCAGAGAAAGAATCTGTTAATATGACTGTCATATTTGCCATGATTCCCTCAAATATGTATTTCTTGGCTCCTGTTTGCGATAATGACACACCACTGCTTGTGTCTAAATATTTGCCTATGCTGATCCTACTCAAAGATGCTTCTGTTTTACAGCCTCCATTGGTCTTAGTGAGGATCAAAAGGACTTCCAAAAAGTGGCCTTTGATTTTGCTGTGAGAGAGATGGCACCACACATGGCAGAGTGGGACGAGAAGGTAAATGTGGCCCGAGACCTACCTGTGAAGATTTAAAGAATTTTTAATTGTCATTAGACTAATAAAGAACTAAGGTACAATGTATTTACAGTCCTTTGAAGAGAATCTAAATGTCAGTTCATTTTCTTAAATAACTCCATATACTTTTGGCAAATGTGGATATTATATATCCAAAAGTAATACTTATACAATGATCTTTGTATAGAACAGTTATAGAGTGGCGTTTCTTCCATACTTTGTTTTTAAAATAAATGTAAATATTGTACATGATCATTCTTTGATATTGTTAAGTAATGTACATATTGTACCTTGAGTTTATGTTAAACACATATTCTGCTCATGGTATTATGGTGTATTTGTAACCATCTTCCTACTTTTAACAATTTTAACCCCTTCCCCGATGGGCACATTTCCCCGCTTTGCTGGGGGCGCGCGCACAGCGCCCCCGTGCTCATGACAAGCTCAGCTCATCTCGTCATGCAGCACAGTGCTCGTGTGCTCATGACGAGCTGAGCTCCTCATGACCACACCCATTTCTTTAGAATGTTCGCACAGCAGGGGAATTTGGCCAGCGTGCGAGCATTCTAAAGGTCATGACGAGCTCAGCTCGTCATGAGCACACGAGAACCGTGGCTGAGCTCGACATGAGCTTGGGAGGAGTTAAGAAAAAGTACATTTCAGGACATAGCAGATACTTACAATTTCTGTGCATTCTCTCACCATTTATTGTAGTTTGTAAAACCAAACCGGTATCAATGTCCTGTTTTTTTCACTGTATGTTAGGGCTCAACAGAAGCGTGCTCTCTTTATTGCGTTCTGTAAATACCATGGTTGATAACCTCATAGCTCACTATGCGTTCTTTTTTGGCAGTTTGTTAGCAGTGGGATTTGAATCCCTAGTATACCCACTGTTTTAATTTTCATTATTGATGCCCTCGTACTGTTTTTTAGGTCTCGCATAGCGTCGCGGTGCATGTGCTTCTCGCTCTGGCGAGATCTATTGTTGTCAAGTCAACTAAGGAAGTGGGCTACAAGCTCCGCCTATGCTTCCTATTCGCGCGTGTCACAGTTTATGCTAAAGCCTCACGTTTTATCTATCTAGCGAGGCTTTTTGGTGTCTCCCTTCTGGCTCGCCCCTCGCCTGGATTTTGCACTCGCGGGCTCACACACTTGGATGTGTATCTGTTAACAGTACTAATTTATGCACACAGCTTCCGGGGCAATAGCATGCGCATTTTCGCGGGAGCTTTCCCTTCATTAAGCTGTGGTGTGCGCGCTTTAGCCCTTGCAATTTTCGCATTGTGCAAAATAGCTTTATGGTAGCAGGCTCTATCAGGCTGTTAAATCACATGCTACTGATACATAAACATTAAGAGGTCATTTAAGTCTTTACTCGTGTATTTTATTTCCCTGTCCTTTTTTGTCTGTAAGCGCACCGAGGCCGGCGGGTCTTTTTAGGCGCCTGATACAAACCTCAAACTGGATTCGATTATTTTGCAGAAAGCAGTGTGGACAAGTTAGGTCCCGTTTCTGAAGTGTGGGGTTGCAGGCTAGAGATACGGCTGAAATCCAGGCTTCCCTTACTTCACATGCTGTTTGATCCTCCGCAGATCTCTCCTGTTTATCCTCTTCTCACCCTCCTCAAGCTCACATTGTCAGCGCTTACAAACATGCTGAGTCCCAAGATTAAAGCACTATTTAGAACATCCGAAATTTGCAATATCAGAATCAAACTCTCTACTGCAGCACCACAAGCCAAGGACAATGTGTCAACTTTTAATTAAACAAATGATAGCCGGGTACTGGACACATGGTAAAACTGTCCATATTAAAACTAAATTGTTTACATTAAAGAGGTGGCTATCTGGCTTCAAAGGTAAATTATTAGTGAAGACTGAATAGTGGGTGCATTTTAGACACCGTGTTTCTCCTTGGTGGGCACGTCTTGAATGGGTGGGCACGTCTTAAATGTCTGATCCACACACAGCTCATCTATAGGTTCTCGGGTGGGGTGAAGGTCTACACTGGCTGAGAGGACTGCATGCCCCTGGTGCGGTCACGTGCCCTGCTGCTGCATCTGTGCCCGCGCCTCTGTGCGGTCACTGGCTGGTTAAAGGGCCAGCAGGGAGCGAAGTGTCCTAGCGTCACCGGACTGACATAGCAGCAGCCGGTCAAAACAAGCATTTGCAATGCAATGGGTCTTGCATTTACGCGAGTTTAAGCTATTGGCATTGTAAATGGCAATGCCTTTTATTTATGTTTCAAAATAAAAGGCATTTTTATTTGTATTGTCAAAAGCTCAAACTCGGATAAAAGCTAGACCTATTGCATTGCAAATGCTTGTTTCTGAATGCTGTTTGCATCCGTGCAGATGTTGGTGTATGGTGAATTCTACAGTCTCGTTAACGTAATTGTGGAGCCCTGCATCTGCCTTGGGATTGCAGTGTGTTCTTGGTTATGGCCTAACGTTTGAGTGCTTTGCATAGGTAGCACCCTGCGGCAGAGCGCACTATTATCAGTGTTTTTAGGTCGAAGCCTGCATTACAGGGCATGGCCCTGCTGCAGGCAAAGAGATATTGTGAGCAGGGAATTTCAGTATGGCGTGAAGCCACGCCCCTTTTGTTCATTGGCAGGCCTCTGGAAACGGAGGCCTGCCATTGGAAAAAGCTCCTGTTTAGCAGATTTGTCTGCTCTGGATCCCGCCTCTCGAGGACTCTATGACCTGTCTTACGGTAGCACGACAATATTTTTAGAAATATTGCCTTGGCAACCATGAGGCAGGTCAGGAAGTCCTGGAGAGGCGGGATTCAGTATCCTGTTCCCGCCCCGTTTTTATTGTAGTATGGGCACGAGCCGATTCAGGTCTGTGAACGAGCTTCACAGTGGAACAGCTTGTGCCCGCAAGTAACAATTATCACAGCATGAGACCCCACTTATCACAGCATGTCAACAGGCGCCCCAGGCTGCTGGAGCACTCAACTATAATTAATGTGCAGTTGAGTGCTCCAGCAGTGTGGGGCGCCTCTCTGCATGCTGTGATAATTATCACTTTGGGGCCTCATGCTGTGATAATTAGGGCGGCATGCTCTATTTGCAGCACTGAACATTTTCAAAGAAGGCGAAGCAGCGACATTCATTGGAGACACTCGCCCTCACGCCCTCACTCGCCCTCACACCCACTGACCCCTCACACCCCCTCACTCTCACACACCCTCACCCTCACTCACCCTCTCACCCTCACTCACCCTCACACACCCTCTCGCCCTCACACACCCTCACACCGCCTCACCCTCACACCCCCTCACCCCCTCACACCCCCCTCACACCCCCCACCACCCTCACACCCCCTCATCCTCACCCTCACACCCCCTCACACCCCCTCACCCTCACACACTCTCACCCTCACATACCCTCACACACCCTCACTCACCCTCACACACCCTCACACACCCTCACCCTCACATACCCTCACCCTCACATACCCTCACCCTCACATACCCTCACACACCCTCACTCACCCTCACTCACCCTCACTCACCCTCACACACCCTCACACACCCTCACTCACCCTCACACCCCCTCACCCTCACACCCCCTCACCCTCACACCCCCTCTCTCACACACCCTTACCCCCCACCCTCACACCCCCTCACCCCCCACCCTCACACCCCCTCACCCCCTCTCACCCTCACACACCCTCACTCACACACCCTCACACACCCTGACCCTCGCACCCCTCACCCTCACACACCATCACCCTCAAAAACCCTCACCCCCCTCACTCACCCTCACTCACCCTCACTCACCCTCACTCACCCTCACTCACCCTCACTCACCCTCACTCACCCTCACTCACCCTCACTCACCCTCACTCACCCTCACACACCCTCACACACCCTCACACACCCTCACACACACTCACATACCTGCATAACAAAACATAGCATAGCATAACGAAGCATAGGATCGCAAAACAAAACCTAGCATAACAAAACAAAACAAAACATAGCATAGCATAACAAAACATGGCAAAACAAAACATAGCTGTAACGGGGTAGGGGCGCCTACCTCTCAGGAATGGTGGAACCCTCGCCCTGCTGACCCTCCACCGACTCCTTCTTTTCAGTCAGGACGGTGGGTTGCAGAGCGACGCGACCCGGAAGACTGCGACAGCAACAGCGGCTCCTTTAACTGGACGTTCGTCAGAGAGGAGGAAGACACACCCTCGAGGGACGTCAGAGCCTCCCGATTGGCCAAAAGCAGGGAAGTGACGTTCGTTGGGTGTGCAAGCACCCCGGAGGAGGAGAGACAGGCGGAAGCAAGAGGAATGGAGAACGGAGACGAGACCGACGAAGGCGTGGAGAAAGACAGCCTGGAGGAACATCGCGGAGGAGACGGAGAAGCGGAAGGCGGAGGGAAGCCAGGAGGCCAACGACCCTGCGGACCGCCGTGCCACGCTCCCGAGGGAGGAGTGTGGCTGTCACAGGTACGGCGGCGTTGGGCAGCTTGGTTGGGGAGGCGCAGTGAACGAGTGTAACATAGTGTGAATAGCCCCTGTTCGTTCCTACCCTCTGTTGTTCTCCCGTCCCATCCACTTCCCTCTCCCTCCCTGAACCTACCTTTTTACCCCACCTCACGGGCACCACCCTAGTTCTGTATATAGTCGGAGACACGAGACACTGGGTTTCCCTCACGTACCCCGGTCCCACTGGTGCAACGCCATAGAGGACAAGACACTAACGGCTCCCTTTCTGTTGGTTTCCTTTCATGCACCCGAGCCTGAGGCAGCTGAGAAAACACCGCTTCGAGGAAACACCGGGAAGAACAGGCATTCACCACCCGTTTGAAGAGAACAGAACACCAGCGCCACGGACCCCAGCGTGTTCGCCCGGGAGAGACTAACTCTTAGACAAAGGCTTAACTTCCCCTGGGACATACAACCCCCAGTCAGGGAGGAGGGCTGGGATGGGGGGTGGAATTTGGTGGGGACTAGAGGAGGTAGACCACGTCAAGGTGGCCCCTTGCATGGCTCCCAACTCATCCATCCCTATTATTACCAGCAGCCACTAAATGGCCCATCTAATCCCTTGCATTTCCCTATTGCAAATCGCTTTGATTGTCTGTCATCTACAGATTGGGTGGACTGACATACCCAGGGCTCGCCAGGGGAATGTGGCGTTTTTGCAGATCCAACGCGTCTCCACAAGGATGTTGGCATAGCGGACCCGATAATAGCTAACTTATCCCCCACACCCGGAACTAGCCCGATGATGAGAGCGAGCCGGGGTGCGGGTACATCGATTGCCCTTATCACAGACTTAGCTCTCTGTAAAGTCCTCACTTGGAATGTGGCAGGTCTAAACGCTAAGGCTTTAGACCCAACATGGCAAAGATTCATTAAACAACATCACATCCTAGGACTTCAAGAAACGTGGGATACAACACACAGTTTTTCCCTGGATGGATTCTGCAGCTTTTCTACTCCGGCAGTTCCAGGTGTAAGAGGGAGAGCAAAGGGTGGTTTACTCATCTTGTGTTCCCTGGATCTAGTAGGGGTTTTCAAAAAACTAGATACCGCATTAACAAATGCCCTTGCGGTGGAGTGGACCCTCCCTAACTCAAAGACTTTTTTGCTGATAAATTTTTATAATTCAAAGGAGTCCGCCACTGTAAATGAACATCTGATTTCTCTTTTAAATTTTTTGTCAGCCTATAGACGTGATTGCACTACCCTCCCGGAACTGGTTATTCTGGGGGATTTTAACATTCACCCCTGTGAGGGAGGTTGTTTTAACGATAGATATGGGGGTATACCATCCGAAGCCATTCTTCATTTTGAGCATACCACCGAAGGCGAGTACCTAGAGTACCTACTAGCTAACCTAAACCTCTTCGAATTCGATCAAGGCATTAGTGAGCCCAGAGCCCCAACTTTTGTTGGGAGAGATGCCAACACGGTCATAGATTATATTTTTGTTTCAAATGGGGTCTTGGCAAAGGCACATGAGTATAGCGTGGTTGACCTTATTTCATCGGATCATTATCCTGTCCTCATGACCTTGGATCTAGACTGCTTCCGTACTGGCAGCCCGCCAAGTATGACAGCCCCAAAGAACTTGAAATCTAAAGAGCAGGGAAGGTGCCTGAAATGGGAGATGATTGTTCCAGATGAATTCTTTCACTCGATCGCCCAAGAGTCGGGGCCAGTATGGCAGTGTGTTTGGACCCAACTGCTGAGGGCCCCAAGGTCTTGACCGCTTATGAGGAGATCTGTTCCAGGATCAGCAAGAATTTGGAAAGAAGGTCAGCTGGGCAAGGGAATACAAAGACCCTTAAATGGTTCAACAAGGAATGTTCGAGGATACACAGTGCTCTGCTGAAAGCCATTAAACAAAAACCCAGAGACACGTCATTAGTGGCCAAGCTAAGGAGGGAATACAAAACTATAATCCATAAGCGCAAAACCCAAATTAAGGAGGAAGCTTGGAATAGCCTTTTATCTGTGGATGTGCTGAGAGACAGTAAAAAGTTTTGGGCCATCGTAAATCAGCCCTTTTTTTCTGACAATGGGCCAACGGATTTAGACTGTGTCATAGAGGATAACAGATGGCTAGCCCATTTTGGCAAAATCTATGAGTCTACAGTCCCTGCCACAACCGCCAAAACCCTTGACCATTCCAACTTGGTTATGGATTTCAACACCATGGAAGTCGAAAGGGCGATTAGAGATACCAGCAAACACAAGGCCCCGGGACCCGATTGGGTACCAGCAGATCTCTATATACAGTACCCACAATTCTGGTCAAAAATTTTAACCAACGTTTTTAATGCTATTCCGACAGCTGGCTTCCCACCCTCCTGGTCTACCTCTATAATTGTGCCTATATTCAAGAAAGGGAATAGGGCGGACCCGGCCTGCTATAGACCAATCTCCCTGTTGGACTCTGCCGTTAAGATCTTAGGCAGAGTCATCCTGCACAGAATGGGGGATTGGCTGGAGGAGAGCGGGATCCTTTCAGATTTGCAGTACGGGTTCAGGGCACACAGAGGGACAATTGACCAATGTTTGAACCTCCATCTAATCATTAGCAAATACACTGTGGTGAAGGGGGGGCTTCTTTATTTGGGGTTTATGGACCTATCCTCCGCTTTTGATTTGGTTAATCGCTCAAAATTATGGACCATCTTACGAAATATGGGTTTGGACACTACCTTGGTTAGCTTTTTACATGACCTTCATTCTAATTTGTTTGCGTCTGTTAGGGCATCAAGGGATGGTAGGTGTACAGCAAAGTTTAGATCAGGGAGAGGGGTCAGACAAGGGTGCATCCTGGCCCCTCTTCTCTTTACACTGTACATCAACGCCTTGGGGAAATTTCTGAACCCAGCCACCCTGGACATTCCACGTATGGGGGGGCTACCTATCCCGGTCCTCCTATACGCGGATGACGCTGTCCTTATAGCGCGGACTGGCATAGGTCTCCAAAGACTTTTGGACCATTTCGGCCTTTTCATGGAAGCCCTTGATCTAAAAATTAACACCGTCAAGTCCCATGTTATGGTCGTTGGCTCTCGAAAGAAAAATATGAAGATTAGATCCTTCAGCTCTAACAACTCACCAATTTAGAGGGTGCCCTCCTTTTGTTACCTGGGCGTCACTTTTGACGAGAGAGGAACCTGGAAGCCACAAATGAAACTCAAGGAAAACTGAGTCATTAGATCTACAACAGCACTCCTGAGCTTCTCCAAAAGATTGGGCTCGAAACCTATGGAAGCTATGACCAGGATCTACAGAGCCAAATGTATGGCAATCGCTTCCTACGGGGCAGACATTTGGGGCTATGTTCCAACTCCAGGCATACAAATTGCTGAAAACAACTTCATACGGGCTCTGCTGACCCTTCCGAAATCTTCTCCCACACATTCAACCCATAATGAAATAGGCATGGGTTATGTCTCTGATTTTCTAAAAATGTCCCCAGTACTTTGCTGGATTAAAACCTGGACAAATGAAGAAATCAGCTTGAATCACTGCATCCTTAAAGATTGTATATCTCTGGACAAAGCTCATACTATTCCGTGGCTGGCATATGTTAGAGCGGCATGTGCGAGGCTAGGGCGTCCGGAAATGTACTCTCTACCGCAACACCTTAAAAAAGAGGACGCAAAGTGGGTGAAGCAGCACTTTCGGACTCTGTTGGAATGCGAAAGAGAATCGGCTGAACTTAGCAAACCTACGGTCAGATTACTTTTTCAACTTTCCACAACCACAGCTATGGAATCCTATTTAAAATATGTCACAAAGCCCTACCATCGCTTTCTGCTCATAAGGTTTAGATTTAATTTGATCCATCTTATTCTTGGCACGCACACAGAATGGGGTACACCAGAAAATTTTCCCCCTTGCACATGTGACTGTTTTTCAACACAGGACACTTTGCACTTGGTCATGTTCTGTGAGCACTACCTGGTGCCGCGAAAAAAATTCCTTGTTCCCATCTTGAAACCTCTGAATTTCGTTCAGGTACGGCCAGCATTACTATACCTTCAGATGCTGAACTCAGTGCCGGTTGCATATGGCGTAGCTTGTTTTTTAGTAGCAGCCGCCAGACAGAAAAAACGAAGAGCTGCCGCACCACTAAATCATCAAATTTGACTTCCTATATAAACTCTGGCGAGAATGTCTTTTATATGCTGATATAGGTGTTCCCCATATCTATCAAATCCCTTTTTCTTAATGAATGTGCCCTTTTTTGTTTTTAGAAGGAGTAGCAATCAATTCTTTTTCATCTGTTTAATTGTTTTTTAAATCTGATATTATGTATCATGTACTGCTTTTATGGTTTTAATTAACCGAATAAAGTTTTCTGACTGACTGACTGACTAACTCTTAGAAATAGAAAGACGTTGATGTCCAAACCTGCAAGAGCGATAAAAATAAAGCCCTCTTTAACCCCATTACTTGGTGTCACGGTCGTCCCTACTCCCACGCCTACAATAGCATAACAAAACAAAACATAGCATAGTAAAACAAAACATAGCATAGTAAAAGAAAACATAGCATAGCATAACATAACACAACAAAACAGCATAACATAACAAAACATAGCATAACATAAAACATAGCATATCAAAACATAGCATAACAAAACATAGCAAAACACAACAAAATATAGCATAGCATAACTAAACACAACAAAACATAGCATACACAACAAAACACAGCCTAAAGTTATCACCTAAGTTAAACTTTCTCAACACTTCCTCTAGATATACCCAGTTTACCCTATCGAAAGCTTTTGTAGCATCAAGGGTAAAAACTGCTAAGGGTAGAGATGCTAATGTGGCCATGTCTATTGCTCCGATAAGGTCGTAAGTTAATTCGTAGAGTTGCCTTCCTTTTACAAATCCCTTTTGGTCCACATGCAGAATGTTGTTTGCAACTTCCCCCAATCTATTTGCAAGGACCGATGTAAAGAGTTTATAATCTGTGCTAAGAATTGAGATCGGCCTGTATGACCCACAGCTAGTTGTAGGTTTACCCGGTTTTAAAATCAAGGTTATGGAGGCCCTATCCCAGGATGCAGGAGGTAAGGCACCATCGACTAGGATACTGTTAAACGGGTCTGTTAGATGGGCAAGAATTATGGGGCACAAACTTTTATATATTTCGGAGGGTAGCCCATCGGGACCTGCAGCTTTATTTTTTTTACTTTTAGAGATGGCAAGGTTTACTTCCTCCTGTGTAAAAGGGCGATTTAAGGCAATCCTTTGTTCTAAATTTACGGTCGGAAGAGATATACCAGTTAGCCAGTCACTTGCTTGACTAGGTTGTACCCTCTTATCCTCTTGATATATTTCCGTGAAGAAACTTTTAAAAGCTCCACTGATTTCCTCATCTGTAAAGTATAGAACTCCATCCTTACAAATGGAACTAACATTGTTTCGGACCCTATCTGTCTTAGCCTTCCAGGCCAGGAGCTTCCCGGCACCTTCCCCATATTCAAAGTGGGCCAACTTACTAGCCTCCCATCTCTCTAAGACCCGAGCATTTAGAACTGAGGAGAGATCTCCTTTCAAGACCTTTAATCTATCTTGCAACTCCGCTAAGGGGGACCCTAGGCTTAGATCAATCTCTTCTTGAAGTCCTGCGATCCCTAATTCAAGCGAGGCTCACCCTCACTCACCCTCACTCACCCTCACTCACCCTCACTCACCCTCACTCACCCTCACTCACCCTCACTCACACTCACACATCCTCACATACCCTCACATACCTGCATAACAAAACATAGCATAGCATAACGAAGCATAGGATCGCAAAACAAAACCTAGCATAACAAAACAAAACATAGCATAGCATAACAAAACATGGCAAAACAAAACCTAGCATAACAAAACAAAACATAGCATAGCATAACAAAACAAAGCTTAGCATAACAAAACATAGTATAACAAAGCATAGCATAACAAAGCATAGCATAATAAAACACAACTAAACATAGCATAACAAATCATAGCAAAACACAACAAAACATAGCATAGCATAACAAAGCATAGGATAGCAAAACTAAACATAGCATAGCATAACCTAACAACGCATAGGATAGCAAAACAAAACATAGTAAAGCATAACAAAACATAGCATAACATAACAAAACATAGCATAACAAAACAAAACACATAGCAGAACAAAACATAGCATGACATAACAAAGCATAGCATAACATAACTTAAAACAAAGCATAGCATAACACAACCACAAAACACAACAGAACCTAGCATAGCATAACACACAACAAAACATAGCATACATAGCAAAACCTAGCATAGCAAAACAAAACACAACAAAACAGCATAGCATAACAAAATACAACATAGCATAGCATAACAAAACAAAACATAGCATAGGCTAGCAAAACAACGCTTGGCATAGCATAACAAAGCATAGCATAACAAAACATAGCATAGCAAAACAAAGCATAGCATAATAAAACACAACAAAACATAGCATAGCATAACAAAAAATAGCATAACAAAGAATAGCATATCAAAACACAACATAGCATAACAAAACACAACAAAACATAGCATAGCATAACAAAACATAGGATAGCAAAACTAAACGGAGCATAGCATAACAAAGCATAGGATAGCAAAACAAACATAGCATAGCATAACAAAACATTGCATAACATGACAAAACATAGCATAACACATAGCACAACAAAACAGCAAAACACAACAAAACATAGCATAGCTTAACAAAACACAACAAAACATAGCACAGCAAAACAAAACATATAATAGCATAGCAAAACATAGCATATCAAACACAACAAAACATAGCATAGCTTAACAAAACATAGCATAGCAAAACAAAGCATAGCATAATAAAACACAACATATAGCAAAGCATAGCAAAACATAGCATAGCATAACAAAGCATAGCATAACAAAACATAGCATAGCATAGCAAAACATAGCATTATAAAACATAGCATAGCATAACAAAACATAGCATAACAAAACATAGCATAGCATAACAAAACATAGCATAGCAAAACAAAACACAACACAGCATAACAAAACATAAGAAAACACAACACATAGCATAACAAAACATAGCAAACACAACAAAGCATTGCCTAGCATAACAAAACAAAGCATAGGATAGCAAAAAAGCATAGCATAGCATAACAAAACAAAGCATATAATAGCAAAACAAAGCATAGAATAGCAAAACAAAGCATAGAATAGCAAAACAAAACATTGCATAGCATAACAAAACATAGCATAACATAACAAAACATAGCATAGCATAGCAAAACACAACAACACATAGCATAACAAAACATAGCAAAACACAACAAACCATAGCATAGCTTAACAAAACACAACAAAACATAGCATAACAAAACAAAACATATCATAGCCTAGCAAAACATAGCACAGCTTACCAAACACAACAAAACCTAGCATAGCATAACAAAACATAGCATAGCAAAACAAAGCATAACACACACAACCACACACACACAACCACTCACACACAACCACAGCCACACACACAACCGCACACACAACCATCTATCTATTTATCTATCTATCTATCTATCTCTATCTACCTATCTATCTGTCTATCGCCCTCACTCTATCTATCTATCTATCGCCCTCACTCTATCTATCTATCGCCCTCACTCTATCTATCGCCCTCACTCTCAATGTTTCAAGATTTATTACAAATGTCACAAAAAGAGGTTAGTATTTCACTTCTGTTCTTGGATTTTCGTCACAATAAAATACACTGAACATATTCTTCACAAAAGTTATATACAAAAGTTTAAACTATTGCCATTATAAATTACAATAATAATTATTTAAGTTTTAATTATTAAAAAAATTAAAAGCCATTGTTATTTGTAATATCAATACATCTAAGTCACGTGAATACAACACATACTGCATTACAAATGCTATAGGTGTCACAAGTTATAACTATTGGCACTGTAAATGACAAAGCTATTATTTTTGCTATTTTCAAAACCAACACATAAATAAAAAATGTGTCATTTACAATACCAATAGATCAAACTTTCCTAATGCGAGACCTTATGCATTGCAAATGCTTGTTGTTGAAGTAATCCCTTATCCAAGACATTATGTTTTGCTTCTTTGTGTTTGTTTTTCAGTTGCTAAATAGCTGTTCATCCTGAGAATATGAGTAGATGGGGACATCATTGTTTCCTTGTTAGCATGGGTAGTTGTCCCCAAAAAAGGTAGAAAAATATTCTGTTTAATTAAGTAAGTGAAAATACCAATCGGTTTGTTAGATTAAAACTCCTTTAAAATAATCCTATTCTGTACTTGATGGGACTTCTTAAATGTGTAAACTGCAGTTCTGCTTGAAAAATATCTTTGCTGGTACCATCCCTTGATAGGGCACAGGATGAACATCCCCCCCCCCAAAAAAGACAGATACTCCATTCATAAACATTTTGGTACATCATTCATTTCTGCAGAACCTTGAACACACACTTGCACAGATCCATACAGAAAACAACAGTGACATCTCTACTGATGTACTCCTGTTTGCCCAACCCTTGCCACCGAGACCTTTGCCATTGGTCTTAAAAAATAATCTGATTCATTTCTACACCAGAACCTCTAAATCGTTCTAGCCTGGCCATATTCTGACCATGTAACCTTTTTCAGTGTTAATAATTCTATTAGAGATGCATTTCCTGAGAACATTTCTTTCAGCCCTTCCAATTACTCTTTCATAAGGAATCATCACAGCATGCAGATGTGTGGGTATTGTTTTTGAATATTCTCTATGATCTAACCAGGATTTTAGTCGGTGGGTCCTATTCCTGGTTATGAGGCTAAATAGATACAATAATAACACCAACAAAAGAAGTGTATTTAAACAGATGGGCTCCCCTTAAAATTACAGGGTTCTACTCTTTGCATAAAATATCTAAGCAAAAAGGCAAACTGTTGTAAACATGTACACTCTGCGAGTAATGGCAGAATGTCTCAGCAGGGAAGTCTTCCTTAATTATGAAGTATTTCACAACTGATGTCACATTTTGCTTATTTGTTTGTAAGTTATTATCTTCCACCTCAGCTCTGCAACAGTCCAATAACATGCTCTTGTCAATGCCTTCCCAACTGTTCTCAAACTCATGGTTTATATTTCATGATTGAAGTACGGAAATTCATAATATTTATACCACATCTGGTTCTCAAGCTGATTCAGTCATCTGTAAGTGTTCCACAATCTAAGTCAGTGTGCAGGCGGGTAATGTGGATTGGGGAGAGTCACCTTTAGTATTTAGGCCTCCTCAAAAAATAAACCAATTCTTATTTTTAATCTGTTTTCAGATGAGATGAATGTAACATTTTCTAGCGATCATGAAGGAAAGTTAAAATTCTATTGACGTCATGGTGTGAGGATTAAGCTTTTAACTGCTTATTTCTCAGCAGCCAGAACAACTTCAAAAAAGCAACTCCCATCAGCCGCAAGTACAAATAAGCATTTGCAATGCAATAGGTCTCGCATTAGGAAAGTTTGATGTTTTGGTATTGTAAATGATATTCATTTTTATTTATGTTTTTTTAATAGTGAAAGTATAGGAATTAATAGTTTTGTATTTTACAATGCCAATAGTTTTAATTTTTCTAATGTGACACCTTTTGCGATTTTAATACAATATGTGTTGTTTGTATGTGACTTATATGTATTGATATTACAAATAACAATGGCTTCTAATGAAATGTATGAATTCATTTTTAAATAAAAGTTATTGTAATGTATAATGGTAATTGGTAGAATGTTTGCAAATAACTTGGTGGACTTGTATTTGGAGGGTGGGGTTTGATTGTGGTTTTGTTTTTTGAGTCTGTTTGATGGTGTATTTGGAGGGTGTAGTTGGTGTTGGAGGCTGGATTTGGAGGGTGGAGTGCGGAGTGTTGCTGTGGTGGTGCTGAGTAGTTTTGTGGTGGTTCTGAGTTGTGCTGTGGTGGTGCTGTGTGGTGCTGTGGTGGTGCTGAGTGATACTGTGGGGGTTCTGAGTGATAATGTGGTCGTGCTGTGGTGGTGCTGGGTGGTTTTGATTGAATTTGTGGTGGTTGTGTGTGGTGCTGTGGTGGTCCTGAGTGATGCTGTGGTGGTGCTGAGTGGTGCTTTGGTGGTTTTGAGTGAAGCTGTGGTGGTTTTGAGTGTCGCTGTGGTGATTTTGAGTGGTGCTGTGGTGGTCCTGAGTGAAGCTGTGGTGGTGCTGAGTGAAGCTGTGGTGGTGCTGAGTGAAGCTGTGGTGGTGCTGAGTGAAGCTGTGGTGGTGCTGAGTGA
Source organism: Lissotriton vulgaris (assembly GCF_964263255.1). Lineage (NCBI taxonomy): Eukaryota > Metazoa > Chordata > Amphibia > Caudata > Salamandridae > Lissotriton > Lissotriton vulgaris. Next base: position 1,225,669,966 of record NC_141687.1, read on the forward strand.
AGCTGTGGTGGTGCTGAGTGAAGCTGTGGTGGTGCTGAGTGAAGCTGTGGTGGTGCAGAGTGAAGCTGTGGTGGTGCAGAGTGAAGCTGTGGTGGTGCAGAGTGAAGCTGTGGTGGTGCAGAGTGAAGCTGTGGCGGTGCAGAGTGAAGCTGTGGCGGTGCAGAGTGAAGCTGTGGCGGTGCAGAGTGAAGCTGTGGCGGTGCAGAGTGAAGCTGTGGCGGTGCAGAGTGAAGCTGTGGCGGTGCAGAGTGAAGCTGTGGCGGTGCAGAGTGAAGCTGTGGCGGTGCAGAGTGAAGCTGTGGCGGTGCAGAGTGAAGCTGTGGCGGTGCAGAGTGAAGCTGTGGCGGTGCAGAGTGTAGCTGTGGCGGTGCAGAGTGAAGCTGTGGCGGTGCAGAGTGAAGCTGTGGCGGTGCAGAGTGAAGCTGTGGCGGTGCAGAGTGAAGCTGTGGCGGTGCAGAGTGAAGCTGTGGCGGTGCAGAGTGAAGCTGTGGCGGTGCAGAGTGAAGCTGTGGCGGTGCAGAGTGAAGCTGTGGCGGTGCAGAGTGAAGCTGTGGCGGTTTAGAGTGAAGCTGTGGCGGTTTAGAGTGAAGCTGTGGCGGTTTAGAGTGAAGCTGTGGTGGTGTTGTGGTGGTTCTGGGTGGTGTTGTGGTTCTGGGTGGTGCTGTGGTGGTGCTGAGTGGTGCTGTGGTGGTGCTGAGTGGTGCTGTGGTGGTGCTGATTGATAATGTGGTGGTGCTGATTGATAATGTGGGGTGGTGCTGATTGATAATGTGGGGTTGCGCCGAGTGATGCTGGGGTTGCGCCGAGTGATGCTGGGGTTGCGCCGAGTGATGCTGGGGTTGCGCCGAGTGATGCTGGGGTTGCGCCGAGTGATGCTGGGGTTGCGCCGAGTGATGCTGGGGTTGCGCCGAGTGATGCAGAGGTTGCGCCGAGTGAATCTGGGGTTGCGCCGAGTGATGCTGGGTTTGCAAGGGTAAATGAAATCGGCCTCAGTACAATGGGAGCCGCTCCTCAAGAGTAAGATAACAAGCATCAAAGGGCCGAGAGAGGGAGAGAAAAGAAAGCGCGAGGGGTAGGAAAATGTAAACAGACAGGAAATAGGAACCTCTAGGCAGTTTAATGCACGGTGAACGTTCTGCAAATGGGTTAATTCAAAGGAACATATCAGAGGGGACATGAGTGAGTGGGGCGAAGGGAGAGGGAGTAAAAGAAAACACGGCGAGAAGGACGACCGAAACAGAAAGGGATAGAATGACAGAAGAATAAAATAGAGAAAAGCAATGCAGAATGAATAGGCGAGAAAAGGGGCGAGTGAGGCTGAGAGAGGAGAAAGGGTGTAATGGGTGTAAACGAGCAACGGAGAAAGGAGAAAAGGGAAGGGGTGAGTAGTAGAGAGGAATAGAAGAGGCTGGCAATAGAAAATACGGATAGAGGTAGGGGGGAAATTATGTTGATGCCAGAGATAAGGGGTTAGAGAAGATGGAAACGGAGAGAGGGAAGTGGAGAAGAGAATGGGCGGGAGGTAAGAGGTAGAAATGAATAATGGAGGGCGAGGGGCACGTAGCGATGGAATGGATTTGAAAAAAATGAGATACTGAAAGAGTGAAATAGAGAGAGGGAAAAGAAGAACATGAGTTAGAAAAACAAATAAGTGTCTGCGGGAAGAAGGGATATCAACAAAGTCAAGGCGCTCAGGTGAAAAAAGTAGCGCTGTATAAGAAATGCGGCATGTTAGAGAAACATGGTGGCGAGTAAAGGTATTCAATGAGACATATCGTGTGTCACGTAAGTAACGAAGTTCAAAGTGATGGAAAAGACTCTCTACTTCATATGGAAAAAGATAAGAATAGGCAGTGGTTTGTTGCCAGGAAACAAACGTTGCGTCCAACATCTTAAAATGCAGCGTGCCTGATGTTTCAAAAATGCGGGCTGGTATTTTATGCCGGCATTTGTTCGTGAACAAATTACAGGGTGCCTGGTGCGGGCAGAGAATTAGGCCGGCATCCGTTTGTAAATACATGCCCGGATGGGGCTGGCACAATGAACCCGTATGCAAGATGGTTCAATAAATGCATGGCTGGGAGGCGCGCTGAGCCTGATGCGCAGTGAAGGCTCGTGAATGAGTTAAAAATGGGGAGAAAATGCATTGACCGCATAAGCGCCTTGTGTGCCAGGATCTTTAAAAGTGCAGAGTGCCTGATGTTACAATGATGCAGTCAAGTGAAATAGTGCCGGTATTCGTTTTTAAAGACATGCCCAGACGGGGCTAGCAAGGTCCATGTGTGTGTCTGTACAGTTGAAAATGCCGATAATCGTTTGTAAATACATGCCCGGATGGGGCTGGCACAATGAGCCTGTATGCAAGATGGTTCAATAAATGCATGGCTGGGAGGTGCGCTGAGCCTGATGCGCAGTGAAGGCTCGTGAATTAGTTAAAAACGGGGAGAAAAAGCATTGACAGCATAAGCGCCTTGTGTGCCAGGATCTTTAAAAGTGCAGAGTGCCTGATGTTACATTGATGCGGAGAAACGGCCTGGCGGCCGTGAAAGTACCGCTGGCCAGCCGTGGGCAGTGAATAATTAGGGGAGGAGAAATGGAGGACGCGCGGAGGAGAAATGCCTGAGGCCAAGCGAGCGCATGCTGGAGGAAGCTTCAGAAGCCTGTGGGAGGGAGGCTGATTGCTTTGATGTGGACGCAGATGGTGCCTGTGGGGGAAAAGCGCGTGCTTGTGTTCACGTGAACGGTTTGAAATCCGCCGATGGTACACGGCCTGGCGGCCGTGAAAGTGAAAGTACCGCTGGCCGGCCGTGTGCAGTGAATAATTAGGGGAGGAGAAATGGAGGAGGCGCGGAGGAGAAATGCCTGAGGCCAAGCGAGCGCATGCTGGGGGAAGCTTCAGAAGCCTGAGGGAGGGAGGCTGATTGCTTTGATGTGGACGCAGATGGTGCCTGTGGGGGAAAAGCGCGTGCTTGTGTTCATGTGAACAGTTTGAAATCCGCCGATGGTTTGACAAATTATTTTGCCTACTAAAATTCTCCCCTATCCATTCCTTACGGAAATTATGTTCGCAAAGAAAAAAGTTATCGTATGACTTAAAACACCAACAGTGCCTAATAGTTCACATAAAGTTTGTGTTTTTGTTTGATGTCTTTTCTTTTTTTGTTTTGAAATTCCAGTGATAAATCCATGCCTAAAACATATTACTTCTGCTTCTGTTCTGCACTTGTAAATAGAACACACAACACTGTATCAAAGTGCAAATAATCTGAATACTCCAGTATAACATGGTAACCACAAGGCACTGGTAATGTTACAAAAATAACTCTAATTAGTTAAAGAATTATCAAAGTACTGGCTTTTACTAAGATCTTTCATTCAGCAACATGTACATCTCTTATCAAACATTCAATCTCCATCCAAACTGGGTGGTAAACAGCTCCACAACACTAGGGCCGGTGGAGGGGATAAACATATCATCTGTGTTCTTACTAGAATTCCTTTACACCAGCTGGGAAATATTACTTTCCATTTCAGTACCAGCGGCAATGATAATACTACTTCAATGCTTACCACCAACTATGCCAAACAGTCATGAAGTAGAAATTTGTACGTTTGGAATCTGAATACCAGTCCGCAGACTTAAAGATGTCCTTAAGTGGACAACACAACTCAAAGGTTTTGGATGCAGTTGCTTCTAGTGCCAAGCACTCCTTTATCAATGGCAGCCTCCTCCATCACTCACTTGACTCTTTGAGCCAAAGAAGGCGAAGAACCTTGGAAAGGGGCTTTCTAATGGAAATCAGTAGTTGCTTTACTCCACTCTGTCTTAACTTGGTGGTCATATCCTCATATACCCTGAGGCATCTCACCACACACACTTTAAGATTATGTGGAAAACAGAGGTAAGAACCCATGCTTGTGTTGGACTTAATGCTTCCAGCTATGGTGAACGGCACTCATTGATCCAGTCTAAGACCCTTTCAGGAAATGAGGTACAGCAACCTAGTAGATTTTGATAACCACTCCTGCGTGGTAAGATCTCAGTGCCTAACCATTCGGTAAAATGTCTGAGGACTTGAATTATGCCAGAGCGAAGAATATTTCTGTTCAGTATGCCGTATTTCTGCCAGTCAAATCAGTTGGACCATTTTTCCAATTCAATCACAGGTGCCCCCACATGGTCCAAATTCCTGCTCTGGCACCAATGAACCAGTCTTGTACAGGCCAACCAATATATCTTGGGGATTCCAGGCGCTCATGTCCACCCCATCGACCAGCGCATCTCTCCTCGAAATTTCAGGGACTCTGCAACATTCCTTTAAATCTTTTATGCCATCAGTATCAGAGAACCATTCCCCTTGGGTTTGCCAGTATCTGAGTAGTCTGGGGTAGAGGAATCAGAAAATCCCAAGAGACTTACAGAAAAACTGGATAAACAAGCTTTCATTCTATATTTTGTCATTATCAAGATCATATTCGTCAACTGGTTCTCACTTGCGCAGCCAATCCGCCCTGCCATCGCAAATGTTGTAAAGAAGTAGTATACCAGATTACCCAGCCCAAGAGTGAAGCATCTGTCACCACTATCTCCAGATGTGGCCAGCAGCTGTAACATTTTGGAACTTTAAAATTCAGACGGGACACATACGGGGCCCCCGTAAGAAGTCTGGACCTGGTGCCGCCAGATGGTTCATGCATCTCAGTGTGACATAAAGCTCCTAAGGTCCGACTCAATTTTTGAGTAGCCACGACTCTATCTCAGGTAATGAGAGTTGCCATCTTGTCCAATTTTTTACAGAATAATTGTCATGTCTGTCATTGATGCAGACGTTGTCTGACCTTTTTGTTTCAAGAACTGTGAAAAGGTCAAGTCATTCAGACGGTTACATAGATAAAACACCTGATGAAGCATCAGTCTGGGACAAATGTCTTGTTATCACACTGTCAAGGTCAAATAAGAACAAACACAAACATATAGTCATAGCAGTATAGTCTGAATTGACGTCCATTTTACATTATATGATCATCAGAATATATCTGGGACATACACCTTGATTCAAATCTATGTCAGAAATTCCAATCCTTGGTAAGACATAGAATAAAAGGGATGCCTCTTGACCACTTTCCAGGAACGGTCCTTCAACCAGATTATTGCACAAGATACTGCTGGAGACTGTCTTGACTGCTTCGCATCTGATGGGGATAACGAGCTGAGTCCAGGAGAACGGACTCTGCCGTGGCGTGTGGTCTCCTTTCGCAGGAGCACTGCCTTCATGCCTCTCTGATAACCACAGGGTTTGCTCTCAACATGGTATTCAGTGCTTTGCTTCTCCCCAAGAAAGTCTAGTCCTAGTGTAGCGCTTTAGGGTGTTAGTTTATAATTACTTTTTAACTATGTTTCAAATGTTGAGTTTATTGTCGTTGTTCACAACGTGCATTTTTGACATATTTATGATGTTCTGTGGGGTTGTTTTTAGATATGCTTAGAAACAAGTTCTTCCTGTTAAAATAAATGCTTTTAGTTAAGTGTCTATTTTTCTTAGTTCCATTTTTGTGTGAGATATTTTGATGCGTGAAATAGGTTTGCTTCCATTACCATAGTGCCCTAGATCCCAGTTTAGGAACTGTATGTAACCCAAAAGAAATATATTGGGTGGGATTCTGAAGGGTACAATGACCTGCCTTTCACATTCAGTGCTGGTTCATTGAAACAAGTTAACCTGTGCCCCCCATGAGTGGGAAAGCAAACCCTGTAGAGCTATGCCAGAGTTGTAGGTAATGCGACAACTGCAACTGAAAGTTGCTCTTGAACATGTCCTTCAACAGTGCACTGATGGGAAATGATCCCACCAGCACCACTAGGTCATTAATGTGGCGGTATAGTTCTCTCTGACTACTTCTCTCTGTCAAAGATATCCCCGCAAAGTGGTGCCCTAACCTCCTCTACTGTAGTTTGACTAGATTATTACATCATAAAGTCTGCTGTTTGAGGCCTCGGTAATCTGCCCTTGAATCTTCATTCTCACCTCCTATGATAAGTGTCCGTCTTCGAATAGGCAAGGCCCCTCCTGAGATGAACATTCTTTTAACCTATCCTATGCACTGTAATGAAACACTTTAGAACGTAATCGCATATATACACTGTACCACCTGGCACTAGGTATGCCTTTACAGGGATTATATACACTACAGGACCTACTGAGCCGTTGTCATAACCCTCAGAACTCACAACTAGTGAAGACAACCAGTAACTACTGGTAAGAGCACACTGAGCATAAACCTATTAGGCATACATCCTAATCATCAGCATAGCACATTATACATAACATCGCAGTAGGCCAATCGGGCCACTGTCATAAGTATCGCCATTAGCATAAACCAGTTACTGTGAATGCAATCCGCAGTTCCTTTACATCAGGGCATGACGAATTGGGTAGGCATGTAACCCACAGTGCACCCTAGCAATAACCATTCAGGTACCGTAGATCCGAATTGTCTGCAGGTAGTGCAGGGACGCCCCTTTAAGGGTGGTAGTAATCCCCTTCGACCCCCCCTCCGAACCCCCCTACCCAAACAAGGCCTGCAAACTAGGGCCCATGTGCAGCCAGGGAACGTTGTGGCAATCTCTGAATCAGGGGCCCCTACTGGGCTTGCCCCACGTTGCCCCTCAAAAATGCCCCCGACCTCAATCACATGTGCAGTTGCCCGCGGCGCTGCTGTGCAATGTCGGAATTGCGGGGAAAAAGTTGGTGCCACCTCAGCACCCAAGTGAGACTCGCCAATGGCCCCTCGGCCCGGAGAACCATAGCGCGGTCCAGGATAAGGGACACTCCCTCCCGCCAAGGCACTCACCCGCTTTCACTGGGGCGTTTTTAACAAGGCCTATGAGGTTCCTGTGGAGGCACCACGCCTCCAATGACGATCCTTAAGCCGCTGCTTCCTTCGAGACAGGTGTGCAACAAACAACAATATCTCAAGGGTGTCATTCACAGGTCAATTATATGTGGCACAATTAATTGCAACAGATTAAATCCAAAAGGGAGAAAACCGGGGAGACATTTTCAAGTACATGTAATGTGTATTTCAATTGACAAACATGTTGGACATATTAAACTTCATATGTACAAGCACATGGGTCAGTAGCACATTAAATGACATGTAACCAACAAAATACTGTGCACGTCCTCGTGAAGTGTAGTGACGGCGCAAGTGAAATGTGACCTGGTATGTACACCGAGGGCAGTGGGCGCAACAAGAAACAAGTGAAAATAAAACCACACAAGTTTACATATTTGGGATCCCGTGACAGTTAATGGTACAGTAATATAAATTTCAGTTGAATAGGGTATCCATGAATAGGGGCGCCAAGAGTTCCACAGTGGAAGTAGACGGCGTTTCGGCCTGTAGAAGTGGTAGGCCATCATCAGGACCAGGTTACGTATTTAATAAGGTTTCAGGGGCAATGTCTAGCCCTAAAACAAGCCAGTGTCGTGAGCAGGTAGTGCCAATGTAGCTGAAGTTTGTTGTGTACTTGGGGTTGTCAGTGAAAATCCCGGGGATGTTCCTAACTTGCAACCCTACTGGGATAACTTCTGCTTTAAGATAGTCTGTGAGCATCAGGATCCCGGGGATTTTCACTGACCACCCCAAGTACACAACAAACTTCAGCTACATTGGCACTACCTGCTCACGACACTGGCTTGTTTTAGGGATAGACATTGCCACTGAAACCTTGAAGTCTCTAGAAACTGAGATCGCTGACAATGAGAAGCAGCTAAGGATTCGAATAGTACATCAGAAAGTAAGACATTAAGGCTTATAGCATAGGGAATACATATCCATACCTGCAAAAAGATTTTTACAACAATAGATCCTACTCCAACCCTCAGAACACTAGCCCTTGGGGTCGGTTTAATAGGCGCCAGAACCTGGTATGCTTCTCTGATACTTCTGCCGACTGCTCAGACGCATCCGACCCGGAGAGGTGCAAAGCACCTCAAAAAGAGGAGGCAACCACGGTGGGAATTTTTTAGGCAGAGGCCAACAAGACACACCCCAACGTGGCCGAGTGAAGTAAGCGCAACGGTGGTACAATCCACCAGGGGAGCGCCAATCGCACCACATATTTTACCAATGGTAGAACCCTCGAATACCACTATGACATCCACTGAAGTCATTCCCATTTTCAATCTATCCAAACACAAATTGGCAGACCCAGAACTCTCACTTCTTAGGAAGGGGCTCTCGTTTGTGCCCACAATCCCACCTAATTTCTTAGAATTGCAGACTGAATTGCTCCGGTTCTTTAGACGGATTCGCCTTCAAGCATTCTTTCAACTCAACCCCTCACCAAGTAGCACCACTAATACCCCTTTTCGGCCATCTTCCACATTTTCTCCTACTTCAGGCATGGTTCCTGCAGAGATTCTCACTTTTGAGAAGATGGTACTCAAGGATTTGTCCAATTTGGAAAACACTAGACGTTTTATTCCTTACAATATTTCTCTGGAAGAGAAACGGGCGATCAAATCACTAAAAATTGAGTCCCTTATCATCAAAAGTGCAGAGAAAGGTGGTGGTATAGTGCTACAGGAAAGAGAAGCTTACAAGATTGAAATCTTACGCCAACTTGCCAATACTGAACACTACCAAAGGCTGCCCTCTAACCCCTCTAAAGAAATACAGGGCTTAATCCTAAAAATAAAAATGGATGCAGTCAACGATGGCTTTCTCATCAAAAAGGAATTCAGCTTCCTGAATGTTAAATCTCCCCGCACTCCGGTAATATACACCTTACCAAAAGTTCATGAAAATCCCACCAACCCCCCGGGCCGCCCAATCGTCTCGTCCTGCGGTTCCATTTCGGAGCCATTAGGCTATTATGTTGATTTTTTATCAAGGACTTTGTACCATCAACGGCCTGCTATGTGAGCGATAGCATGGCAATGGTCAATCTTATCGAACACCATCCCTTTAATCCCGAGACCGACTAATTATGCACCATGGACGTTGAGTCCCTATAGACTAACATCCCGCATACTGCAGCCCTACTGGTAATACAAAGAATGCTCGACTCACGCCCACGACCCCACAACGTTCCTACACTTTTTATTTTTCAACTCCTAGAACTCTACTTGACCAGGAATTTTTTCACATTTGATAATGATTTTTACCAACAGATTAAAGGCACCTCAATGGGCGCGATTTTTGCCCCAAATCTAGCCATTCTGTTTATGGACCAATTGGAAACAGGCTCCATCCTGACTACATCAAATCCTTTTTTTCCATTCATTTGCCTTTGGCGGAGATACATAGATGACATTTTCATCATCTGGAGACATGACACTTATTGTTTGCACATATTTTTACATTGGTTAAACAATAACTGTTCCAGTCTCACCATTACCATTGACAAACTATCCATTGTGTTCCTAGACCTCACCATTTTTCACTCTGAAGGCGAATTACTCACGCGTCTCTACAGAAAACCCACGGAGCGCAATACGCTTCTTAGTTACTCAAGCAATCACCCTAGGGCTCTAAGGGATTCGCTTCCTTATTCTCAATTTTTGAGAATAAGGCGTAACTGCTCTTCTAAAGAGGATTACTTTAGAGAGGCATCTATTCTCTCCACCAACCTAAAAGAACGGGGCTACCCAAAAAGGGATAGTCAGAAATGCATCTAAGCGGGCCTGGTATTGCCCCCGGGAAGTTCTTCTCACTCCCAAACCAAACAAGCATTGGAAATGCAATAGGGCACGCATTAGGAAAGTTTGAGCTATTGGTCCTATAAATGATTTTTTTTTATTTGTGTTTTTTTTAAATGGCTAAATTAATAGCTTTGTCATTTACAATGCCAATAGTTATAACTTTCGCAAATGTGACACCTATAGCATTTGTAATGCAACATGTTTTGTATTTATGTGACTTATATGTATTGATATTACAAATAACAATGGCTTTTAATTTTTTAAATAATTAATACTTAAATAATTTATTTAATTTGTAATGTCAATAGCTTAAACTTTTGTAAATACATTTTGTGAAGATTATGTTCAGTGTTTTTTATTGTGACGAAAATCCAAGAACAGAAGTGAAATATTAACATCTTTTTTGTGATTTGTAATAAAGCGTGAAAGCTTGAAAACAGCTTGAAACATTGATAGAACATATTTGAACCAGTGATGCTGTGGTTGCGCTGAGTGATGCTGTGGTTGCGCTGAGTGAAGCTGTGGTTATGCTGTGGTTGCGCTGAGTGATGCTGTGGTTGTGCTGAGTGGTGTGTGCATCGGTGGAGCTTAGTAGGTGCATTGGTGGAGCTGTTTGGTGGGTGCATTGGTGGAGCTTAGTTGGAGCATCGGTGGAGCTGTGTGGTGGGTGCATCGGTGGAGCTGTGTGGTGGGTGCATCGGCGGAGCTGTGTGGTGGGTGCATCAGCGGAGCTGTGTGGTGGATGCATCGGTGGAGCTGTGTGGTGGGTGCATCGGTGGAGCTGTGTGGTGGGTGCATCGGTGGAGCTGTGTGGTGGGTGCATCTGTGGAGCTGTGTGGTGGGTGCATCTGTGGAGCTGTGTGGTGGGTGCATCTGTGGAGCTGTGTGGTGGGTGCATCTGTGGAGATGTGTGGTGGGTGCCTCGGTGGAGCTGTGTGGTGGGTGCCTCGGTGGAGCTGTGTGGTGGGTGCATCGGTGGAGCTGTGTGGTGGGTGCATCGGTGGAGCTGTGTGGTGGGTGCATCAGTGGAGCTGTGTCGGTGGAGCTGTGTGGTGGGTGCATCGGTGGAGCTGTGTGGTGGGTGCCTCGGTGGAGCTGTGTGGTGGGTGCCTCGGTGGAGCTGTGTGGTGGGTGCCTCGGTGGAGCTGTGTGGTGGGTGCCTCGGTGGAGCTGTGTGGTGGGTGCCTCGGTGGAGCTATGTGGTGGGTGCATCGGTGGAGCTGTGTGGTGGGTGCATCGGTGGAGCTGTGTGGTGGGTGCATCGGTGGAGCTGTGTGGTGGGTGCATCGGTGGAGCTGTGTGGTGGGTGCATCGGTGGAGCTGTGTGGTGGGTGCATCGGTGGAGCTGTGTGGTGGGTGCATCGGTGGAGCTGTGTGGTGGGTGCATCGGTGGAGCTGTGTGGTGGGTGGATCTGTGGAGCTGTGTGGTGGGTGGATCTGTGGAGCTGTGTGGTGGGTGGATCTGTGGAGCTGTGTAGTGGGTGCCTCTGTGGAGCTGTGTGGTGGGTGCCTCGGTGGAGCTGTGTGGTGGGTGCCTCGGTGGAGTTGTGTGGTGGGTGCCTCGGTGGAGCTGTGTGGTGGGTGCCTCGGTGGAGCTGTGTGGTGGGTGCATCGGTGGAGCTGTGTGGTTGGTGCATCGGTGGAGCTGTGTCGGTGGAGCTGTGTGGTGGTTGCATCAGTGGAGCTGTGTGGTGGGTGCATCGGTGGAGCTGTGTGGTGGGTGCATCGGTGGAGCTGTGTGGTGAGTGCATCGGTGGAGCTGTGTGGTGAGTGCATCGGTGGAGCTGTGTGGTGGGTGCCTCGGTGGAGCTATGTGGTGGGTGCATCGGTGGAGCTGTGTGGTGGGTGCATCGGCGGAGCTGTGTGGTGGGTGCATCAGCGGAGCTGTGTGGTGGATGCATCGGTGGAGCTGTGTGGTGGGTGCATCGGTGGAGCTGTGTGGTGGGTGCATCGGTGGAGCTGTGTGGTGGGTGCATCTGTGGAGCTGTGTGGTGGGTGCATCTGTGGAGCTGTGTGGTGGGTGCATCTGTGGAGATGTGTGGTGGGTGCCTCGGTGGAGCTGTGTGGTGGGTGCCTCGGTGGAGCTGTGTGGTGGGTGCATCGGTGGAGCTGTGTGGTGGGTGCATCGGTGGAGCTGTGTGGTGGGTGCATCAGTGGAGCTGTGTCGGTGGAGCTGTGTGGTGGGTGCATCGGTGGAGCTGTGTGGTGGGTGCATCGGTGGAGCTGTGTGGTGGGTGCCTCGGTGGAGCTGTGTGGTGGGTGCCTCGGTGGAGCTGTGTGGTGGGTGCCTCGGTGGAGCTGTGTGGTGGGTGCCTCGGTGGAGCTGTGTGGTGGGTGCCTCGGTGGAGCTGTGTGGTGGGTGCATCGGTGGAGCTGTGTGGTGGGTGCATCGGTGGAGCTGTGTGGTGGGTGCATCGTTGGAGCTGTGTGGTGGGTGCATCGGTGGAGCTGTGTGGTGGGTGCATCGGTGGAGCTGTGTGGTGGGTGCATCGGTGGAGCTGTGTGGTGGGTGCATCGGTGGAGCTGTGTGGTGGGTGGATCTGTGGAGCTGTGTGGTGGGTGGATCTGTGGAGCTGTGTGGTGGGTGGATCTGTGGAGCTGTGTGGTGGGTGGATCTGTGGAGCTGTGTAGTGGGTGCCTCTGTGGAGCTGTGTGGTGGGTGCCTCGGTGGAGCTGTGTGGTGGGTGCCTCGGTGGAGCTGTGTGGTGGGTGCCTCGGTGGAGTTGTGTGGTGGGTGCCTCGGTGGAGCTGTGTGGTGGGTGCATCGGTGGAGCTGTGTGGTTGGTGCATCGGTGGAGCTGTGTCGGTGGAGCTGTGTGGTGGTTGCATCAGTGGAGCTGTGTGGTGGGTGCATCGGTGGAGCTGTGTGGTGGGTGCATCGGTGGAGCTGTGTGGTGAGTGCATCGGTGGAGCTGTGTGGTGGGTGCCTCGGTGGAGCTATGTGGTGGGTGCATCGGTGGAGCTGTGTGGTGGGTGCATCGGTGGAGCTGTGTGGTGGGTGCATCGGTGGAGCTGTGTGGTGGGTGCATCGGTGGAGCTGTGTGGTGGGTGCATCGGTGGAGCTGTGTGGTGGGTGGATCTGTGGAGCTGTGTGGTGGGTGGAGCTGTGTGGTGGGTGGATCTGTGGAGCTGTGTGGTGGGTGCCTCTGTGGAGCTGTGTGGTGGGTGCATCGGTGGAGCTGTGTGGTGGGTGCATCGGTGGAGCTGTGTGGTGGGTGCCTCGGTGGAGCTGTGTGGTGGGTGCCTCGGTGGAGTTGTGTGGTGGGTGCCTCGGTGGAGCTGTGTGGTGGGTGCATCGGTGGAGCTGTGTGGTTGGTGCATCGGTGGAGCTGTGTCGGTGGAGCTGTGTGGTGGTTGCATCAGTGGAGCTGTGTGGTGGGTGCATCGGTGGAGCTGTGTGGTGGGTGCATCGGTGGAGCTGTGTGGTGAGTGCATCGGTGGAGCTGTGTGGTGGGTGCATCGGTGGAGCTGTGTGGTGGGTGCATCGGTGGAGCTGTGTGGTGGGTGCATCGGTGGAGCTGTGTGGTGGGTGCCTCGGTGGAGCTGTGTGGTGGGTGCCTCGGTGGAGCTGTGTGGTGGGTGCCTCGGTGGAGCTGTGTGATTGGTGCCTCGGTGGAGCTGTGTGGTGGGTGCATTGGTGGAGTGGTGTAGGTGGAGATGTGTGGTGGCTGCATCGCTGGAGCTATGTGGTGGCTGCATCGGTGAAGCTGTGCAGTGGGTGCATCGGTGGAGCTTTGTGGTGGGTGCATTGGTGGAGCTGTGTAGGTGGAGCTGTGTGGTGGGTGCATCGGTGGAGCTGTGTGGTGGGTGCATCGGTGGAGCTGTGTTGTGGGTGCATCGGTGGAGCTGTGTGGTGGGTGCATCGGTGGAGCTGTGTGGTGGGTGCCTCAGTGGAGCTCTGTGGTGGGTGCATCGGTGGAGCTTAGTGGGTGCATTGGTGGAGCTGTGTGGTGGGTGCATTGGTGGAGCTTAGTTGGAGCATCGGTGGAGCTGTGTGGTGGGTGCATCAGTGGAGCTGGGAGGTGGGTGCATCAGTGGAGCTGGGAGGTGGGTGCATCGGTGGAGCTGGGTGGTGGGTGCACCGGTGGAGCTGGGTGCATCTGGAGAGCTGTGTGGTGGGTGCATCTGTGGAGCTGGGTGGTGGGTGCATCTGTGGAGCTGGGTGGTGGGTGCATCTGTGGAGCTGTGTGGTGGGTGCATCTGTGGAGCTGTGTGGTGGGTGCATCTGTGGAGCTGTGTGGTGGGTGCATCTGTGGAGCAGTTTGGTGGGTGCCTCAGTGGAGCAGTTTGGTGGGTGCCTCGGAGCTGTGTGGCGGGTGCATCGGTGGAGCTGTGTGGTGGGTGCATCGGTGGAGCTGTGTTGGTGGAGCTGTGTGGTGGGTGCATCGGTGGAGCTGTGTCAATGGAGCTGTGTGGTGGGTGCATCGGTGGAGCTGTGTGGTGGGTGCATCGGTGGAGCTGTGTGGTGGGTGCATCGGTGGAGCTGTGTGGTGGGTGCATCGGTGGAGCTGTGTGGTGGGTGCATCGGTGGAGCTGTGTCAATGGAGCTGTGTGGTGGGTGCCTCGGTGGAGCTGTCTGGTGGGTGCATCGGTGGAGCTGTGTGGTGGGTGCATCGGTGGAGCTGTCGGTGGGTGCATCGGTGGAGCTGTGTGGTGGGTGCATCTGTGGAGCTGTGTGGTGGGTGCATCGGCGGAGCTGTGTGGTGGGTGCATCAGCGGAGCTGTGTGGTGGATGCATCGGTGGAGCTGTGTGGTGGGTGCATCGGTGGAGCTGTGTGGTGGGTGCATCGGTGGAGCTGTGTGGTGGGTGCATCTGTGGAGCTGTGTGGTGGGTGCATCTGTGGAGCTGTGTGGTGGGTGCATCTGTGGAGCTGTGTGGTGGGTGCATCTGTGGAGATGTGTGGTGGGTGCCTCGGTGGAGCTGTGTGGTGGGTGCCTCGGTGGAGCTGTGTGGTGGGTGCCTCGGTGGAGCTGTGTGGTGGGTGCATCGGTGGAGCTGTGTGGTGGGTGCATCGGTGGAGCTGTGTGGTGGGTGCATCAGTGGAGCTGTGTCGGTGGAGCTGTGTGGTGGGTGCATCGGTGGAGCTGTGTGGTGGGTGCCTCGGTGGAGCTGTGTGGTGGGTGCCTCGGTGGAGCTGTGTGGTGGGTGCCTCGGTGGAGCTGTGTGGTGGGTGCCTCGGTGGAGCTATGTGGTGGGTGCATCGGTGGAGCTGTGTGGTGGGTGCATCGGTGGAGCTGTGTGGTGGGTGCATCGGTGGAGCTGTGTGGTGGGTGCATCGGTGGAGCTGTGTGGTGGGTGCATCGGTGGAGCTGTGTGGTGGGTGCATCGGTGGAGCTGTGTGGTGGGTGCATCGGTGGAGCTGTGTGGTGGGTGCATCGGTGGAGCTGTGTGGTGGGTGGATCTGTGGAGCTGTGTGGTGGGTGGATCTGTGGAGCTGTGTGGTGGGTGGATCTGTGGAGCTGTGTGGTGGGTGGATCTGTGGAGCTGTGTAGTGGGTGCCTCTGTGGAGCTGTGTGGTGGGTGCCTCGGTGGAGCTGTGTGGTGGGTGCCTCGGTGGAGTTGTGTGGTGGGTGCCTCGGTGGAGCTGTGTGGTGGGTGCATCGGTGGAGCTGTGTGGTTGGTGCATCGGTGGAGCTGTGTCGGTGGAGCTGTGTGGTGGTTGCATCAGTGGAGCTGTGTGGTGGGTGCATCGGTGGAGCTGTGTGGTGGGTGCATCGGTGGAGCTGTGTGGTGAGTGCATCGGTGGAGCTGTGTGGTGGGTGCCTCGGTGGAGCTATGTGGTGGGTGCATCGGTGGAGCTGTGTGGTGGGTGCATCGGCGGAGCTGTGTGGTGGGTGCATCAGCGGAGCTGTGTGGTGGATGCATCGGTGGAGCTGTGTGGTGGGTGCATCGGTGGAGCTGTGTGGTGGGTGCATCGGTGGAGCTGTGTGGTGGGTGCATCTGTGGAGCTGTGTGGTGGGTGCATCTGTGGAGCTGTGTGGTGGGTGCATCTGTGGAGCTGTGTGGTGGGTGCATCTGTGGAGATGTGTGGTGGGTGCCTCGGTGGAGCTGTGTGGTGGGTGCCTCGGTGGAGCTGTGTGGTGGGTGCATCGGTGGAGCTGTGTGGTGGGTGCATCGGTGGAGCTGTGTGGTGGGTGCATCAGTGGAGCTGTGTCGGTGGAGCTGTGTGGTGGGTGCATCGGTGGAGCTGTGTGGTGGGTGCCTCGGTGGAGCTGTGTGGTGGGTGCCTCGGTGGAGCTGTGTGGTGGGTGCCTCGGTGGAGCTGTGTGGTGGGTGCCTCGGTGGAGCTGTGTGGTGGGTGCCTCGGTGGAGCTGTGTGGTGGGTGCCTCGGTGGAGCTGTGTGGTGGGTGCATCGGTGGAGCTGTGTGGTGGGTGCATCGGTGGAGCTGTGTGGTGGGTGCATCGTTGGAGCTGTGTGGTGGGTGCATCGGTGGAGCTGTGTGGTGGGTGCATCGGTGGAGCTGTGTGGTGGGTGCATCGGTGGAGCTGTGTGGTGGGTGCATCGGTGGAGCTGTGTGGTGGGTGGATCTGTGGAGCTGTGTGGTGGGTGGATCTGTGGAGCTGTGTGGTGGGTGGATCTGTGGAGCTGTGTAGTGGGTGCCTCTGTGGAGCTGTGTGGTGGGTGCCTCGGTGGAGCTGTGTGGTGGGTGCCTCGGTGGAGCTGTGTGGTGGGTGCCTCGGTGGAGCTGTGTGGTGGGTGCCTCGGTGGAGTTGTGTGGTGGGTGCATCGGTGGAGCTGTGTGGTTGGTGCATCGGTGGAGCTGTGTCGGTGGAGCTGTGTGGTGGTTGCATCAGTGGAGCTGTGTGGTGGGTGCATCGGTGGAGCTGTGTGGTGGGTGCATCGGTGGAGCTGTGTGGTGAGTGCATCGGTGGAGCTGTGTGGTGGGTGCCTCGGTGGAGCTATGTGGTGGGTGCATCGGTGGAGCTGTGTGGTGGGTGCATCGGTGGAGCTGTGTGGTGGGTGCATCGGTGGAGCTGTGTGGTGGGTGCATCGGTGGAGCTGTGTGGTGGGTGGATCTGTGGAGCTGTGTGGTGGGTGGAGCTGTGTGGTGGGTGGAGCTGTGTGGTGGGTGGATCTGTGGAGCTGTGTGGTGGGTGCCTCTGTGGAGCTGTGTGGTGGGTGCATCGGTGGAGCTGTGTGGTGGGTGCATCGGTGGAGCTGTGTGGTGGGTGCCTCGGTGGAGCTGTGTGGTGGGTGCCTCGGTGGAGTTGTGTGGTGGGTGCCTCGGTGGAGCTGTGTGGTGGGTGCATCGGTGGAGCTGTGTGGTTGGTGCATCGGTGGAGCTGTGTCGGTGGAGCTGTGTGGTGGTTGCATCAGTGGAGCTGTGTGGTGGGTGCATCGGTGGAGCTGTGTGGTGGGTGCATCGGTGGAGCTGTGTGGTGAGTGCATCGGTGGAGCTGTGTGGTGGGTGCATCGGTGGAGCTGTGTGGTGGGTGCATCGGTGGAGCTGTGTGGTGGGTGCATCGGTGGAGCTGTGTGGTGGGTGCCTCGGTGGAGCTGTGTGGTGGGTGCCTCGGTGGAGCTGTGTGATTGGTGCCTCGGTGGAGCTGTGTGGTGGGTGCATTGGTGGAGTGGTGTAGGTGGAGATGTGTGGTGGCTGCATCGCTGGAGCTATGTGGTGGCTGCATCGGTGAAGCTGTGCAGTGGGTGCATCGGTGGAGCTTTGTGGTGGGTGCATTGGTGGAGCTGTGTAGGTGGAGCTGTGTGGTGGGTGCATCGGTGGAGCTGTGTGGTGGGTGCATCGGTGGAGCTGTGTTGTGGGTGCATCGGTGGAGCTGTGTGGTGGGTGCATCGGTGGAGCTGTGTGGTGGGTGCCTTAGTGGAGCTCTGTGGTGGGTGCATCGGTGGAGCTTAGTGGGTGCATTGGTGGAGCTGTGTGGTGGGTGCATTGGTGGAGCTTAGTTGGAGCATCGGTGGAGCTGTGTGGTGGGTGCATCAGTGGAGCTGGGAGGTGGGTGCATCGGTGGAGCTGGGTGGTGGGTGCACCGGTGGAGCTGGGTGCATCTGGAGAGCTGTGTGGTGGGTGCATCTGTGGAGCTGGGTGGTGGGTGCATCTGTGGAGCTGGGTGGTGGGTGCATCTGTGGAGCTGTGTGGTGGGTGCATCTGTGGAGCTGTGTGGTGGGTGCATCTGTGGAGCTGTGTGGTGGGTGCATCTGTGGAGCAGTTTGGTGGGTGCCTCAGTGGAGCAGTTTGGTGGGTGCCTCGGAGCTGTGTGGCGGGTGCATCGGTGGAGCTGTGTGGTGGGTGCATCGGTGGAGCTGTGTTGGTGGAGCTGTGTGGTGGGTGCATCGGTGGAGCTGTGTGGTGGGTGCATCGGTGGAGCTGTGTGGTGGGTGCATCGGTGGAGCTGTGTGGTGGGTGCATCGGTGGAGCTGTGTCAATGGAGCTGTGTGGTGGGTGCCTCGGTGGAGCTGTCTGGTGGGTGCATCGGTGGAGCTGTGTGGTGGGTGCATCGGTGGAGCTGTCGGTGGGTGCATCGGTGGAGCTGTCGGTGGAGCTGTGTGGTGGTTGCATCAGTGGAGCTGTGTGGTGGGTGCATCGGTGGAGCTGTGTCGGAGGAGCTGTGTGGTGGTTGCATCGGTGGAGCTGTGTGGTGGGTGCATCGGTGGAGCTGTGTGGTGGGTGCATCGGTGGAGCTGGGTGGTGGGTGCACCGGTGGAGCTGGGTGGTGGGTGCACCGGTGGAGCTGTGTGGTGGGTGCATCTGTGGAGCTGGGTGGTGGGTGCATCTGTGGAGCTGTGTGGTGGGTGCATCTGTGGAGCTGTGTGGTGGGTGCATCTGTGGAGCTGTGTGGTGGGTGCATCTGTGGAGCTGTGTGGTGGGTGCATCTGTGGAGCAGTTTGCTGGGTGCCTCAGTGGAGCAGTTTGGTGGGTGCCTTGGAGCTGTGTGGTGGGTGCATCGGTGGAGCTGTGTGGTGGGTGCATCGGTGGAGCTGTGTTGGTGGAGCTGTGTGGTGGGTGCATCGGTGGAGCTGTGTGGTGGGTGCATCGGTGGAGCTGTGTGGTGGGTGCATCGGTGGAGCTGTCGGTGGGTGCATCGGTGGAGCTGTCGGTGGGTGCATCGGTGGAGCTGTGTGGTGGGTGCATCGGTGGTGCTGTGTGGTGGGTGCCTCGGTGGTGCTGGGTGGTGGGTGCCTCGGTGGAGGTGTGTGGTGGGTGCCTCGGTGGAGCTGTGTGGTGGGTGCATCGGTGGAGCTGTGTGGTTGGTGCCTCGGTGGAGCTGTGTGGTGGGT
The DNA here is from genome assembly GCF_964263255.1 of Lissotriton vulgaris. Lineage (NCBI taxonomy): Eukaryota > Metazoa > Chordata > Amphibia > Caudata > Salamandridae > Lissotriton > Lissotriton vulgaris. The sequence continues at coordinate 1,225,688,913 of NC_141687.1, forward strand.
GCATCTGTGTGGTGGGTGCATCGGTGGAGCTGTGTGGTGGGTGCCTCGGTGGAGCTGTGTGGTGGGTGCCTCGGTGGAGCTGTGTGGTGGGTGCATCGGTGGAGCTGTGTGGTTGGTGCCTCGGTTGAGCTGTGTGGTGGGTGCATCAGTGGAGCTGTGTGGTGGGTGCATTGGTGGAGCTGTGTCAGTGGAGCTGTGTGGTGGCTGCATCGCTGGAGCTGTGTGGTGGCTGCATCGGTGGAGCTGTGTGGTGGGTGCATCGGTGGAGCTGTGTGGTGGGTGCATCGGTGGAGCTTTGTGGTGGGTGCATCGGTGGAGCTGTGTGGTGGGTGCATCGGTGGAGCTGTGTGGTGGGTGCATCGGTGGAGCTGTGTGGTGGGTGCATCGGTGGAGCTGTGTGGTGGGTGCATCGGTGGAGCTGTGTGGTGGGTGCATCGGTGGAGCTGTGTGGTGGGTGCCTCAGTGGAGCAGTTTGGTGGGTGCCTCGGAGCTGTGTGGCGGGTGCATCGGTGGAGCTGTGTGGTGGGTGCATCGGTGGAGCTGTGTTGGTGGAGCTGTGTGGTGGGTGCATCGGTGGAGCTGTGTGGTGGGTGCATCGGTGGAGCTGTGTGGTGGGTGCATCGGTGGAGCTGTGTGGTGGGTGCATCGGTGGAGCTGTGTCAATGGAGCTGTGTGGTGGGTGCCTCGGTGGAGCTGTCTGGTGGGTGCATCGGTGGAGCTGTGTGGTGGGTGCATCGGTGGAGCTGTCGGTGGGTGCATCGGTGGAGCTGTCGGTGGAGCTGTGTGGTGGTTGCATCAGTGGAGCTGTGTGGTGGGTGCATCGGTGGAGCTGTGTCGGAGGAGCTGTGTGGTGGTTGCATCGGTGGAGCTGTGTGGTGGGTGCATCGGTGGAGCTGTGTGGTGGGTGCATCGGTGGAGCTGGGTGGTGGGTGCACCGGTGGAGCTGGGTGCACCGGTGGAGCTGTGTGGTGGGTGCATCTGTGGAGCTGGGTGGTGGGTGCATCTGTGGAGCTGTGTGGTGGGTGCATCTGTGGAGCTGTGTGGTGGGTGCATCTGTGGAGCTGTGTGGTGGGTGCATCTGTGGAGCTGTGTGGTGGGTGCATCTGTGGAGCAGTTTGCTGGGTGCCTCAGTGGAGCAGTTTGGTGGGTGCCTTGGAGCTGTGTGGTGGGTGCATCGGTGGAGCTGTGTGGTGGGTGCATCGGTGGAGCTGTGTTGGTGGAGCTGTGTGGTGGGTGCATCGGTGGAGCTGTGTGGTGGGTGCATCGGTGGAGCTGTGTGGTGGGTGCATCGGTGGAGCTGTCGGTGGGTGCATCGGTGGAGCTGTGTGGTGGGTGCATCGGTGGTGCTGTGTGGTGGGTGCCTCGGTGGTGCTGGGTGGTGGGTGCCTCGGTGGAGGTGTGTGGTGGGTGCCTCGGTGGAGCTGTGTGGTGGGTGCATCGGTGGAGCTGTGTGGTTGGTGCCTCGGTGGAGCTGTGTGGTGGGTGCATCTGTGTGGTGGGTGCATCGGTGGAGCTGTGTGGTGGGTGCCTCGGTGGAGCTGTGTGGTGGGTGCCTCGGTGGAGCTGTGTGGTGGGTGCATCGGTGGAGCTGTGTGGTTGGTGCCTCGGTTGAGCTGTGTGGTGGGTGCATCAGTGGAGCTGTGTGGTGGGTGCATTGGTGGAGCTGTCAGTGGAGCTGTGTGGTGGCTGCATCGCTGGAGCTGTGTGGTGGCTGCATCGGTGGAGCTGTGTGGTGGGTGCATCGGTGGAGCTGTGTGGTGGGTGCATCGGTGGAGCTTTGTGGTGGGTGCATCGGTGGAGCTGTGTGGTGGGTGCATCGGTGGAGCTGTGTGGTGGGTGCATCGGTGGAGCTGTGTGGTGGGTGCATCGGTGGAGCTGTGTGGTGGGTGCATCGGTGGAGCTGTGTGGTGGGTGCATCGGTGGAGCTGTGTGGTGGGTGCATCGGTGGAGCTGTGTGGTGGGTGCATCGGTGGAGCTGTGTGGTGGGTGCATCGGTGGAGCTGTGTGGTGGGTGCATCGGTGAAGCTGTGTGATGGGTGCATCTGTGGTGGGTGCATCGATGGAGCTGTGTGGTGGGTGCAACGGTGGAGCTGTGTGGTGGGTGCAACGGTGGAGCTGGGTGGTGGGTGCATCTGTGGAGCTGTGTGGTGGATGCATCGGTGGAGCTGTGTGGTGGGTGCATTGGTGGAGCTGTGTCTGTGTAGCTGTGTGGTGGCTGCATCGCTGGAGCTGTGTGGGGGCTGCATCGGTGGAGCTGTGTGGTGGGTGCATCGGTGGAGCTGTGTGGTAGGTGCATCGGTGGAGCTGTGTGGTAGGTGCATCGGTGGAGCTGTGTGGTGGGTGCATCGGTGGAGCTGTGTGGTAGGTGCCTCGGTGGAGCTGTGTGATGGGTGCATCGGTGGAGCTGTGTGGTGGGTGCATCAGTGGAGCTGTGTGGTGGGTGCATCAGTGGAGCTGTGTGGTGGGTGCATCTGTGGAGCTGTGTGGTGGGTGCATCGGTGGAGCTGTGTGGTGGGGGCATCTGTGGAGCTGTGTGGTGGGTGCATCTGTGGAGCTGTGTGGTGGGTGCATCTGTGTGGTGGGTGCATCGGTGGAGCTGTGTGGTGGGTGCCTCGGTGGAGCTGTGTGGTGGATGCCTCGGTGGAGCTGTGTGATGGGTGCATCTGTGGTGGGTGCATCGATGGAGCTGTATGGTGGGTGCATCAGTGGAGCTGTGTGGTGGGTGCATCGGTGGAGCTGGGTGGTGGGTGCATCTGTGGAGCTGTGTGGTGGATGCATCGGTGGAGCTGTGTGGTGGGTGCATTGGTGGAGCTGTGTCTGTGTAGCTGTGTGGTGGCTGCATCGCTGGAGCTGTGTGGGGGCTGCATCGGTGGAGCTGTGTGGTGGGTGCATCGGTGGAGCTGTGTGGTGGGTGCATCGGTGGAGCTGTGTGGTAGGTGCATCGGTGGAGCTGTGTGGTGGGTGCATCGGTGGAGCTGTGTGGTGGGTGCATCGGTGGAGCTGTGTGGTGGGTGCATCGGTGGAGCTGTGTGGTAGGTGCATCGGTGGAGCTGTGTGGTGGGTGCATCAGTGGAGCTGTGTGGTGGGTGCATCAGTGGAGCTGTGTGGTGGGTGCATCTGTAGAGCTGTGTGGTGGGTGCATCGGTGGAGCTGTGTGGTGGGGGCATCTGTGGAGCTGTGTGGTGGGTGCATCTGTGGAGCTGTGTGGTGGGTGCATCTGTGTGGTGGGTGCATCGGTGGAGCTGTGTGGTGGGTGCCTCGGTGGAGCTGTGTGGTGGGTGCCTCGGTGGAGCTGTGTGGTGGGTGCCTCGGTGGAGCTGTGTGGTGGGTGCATCTGTGGAGCTGTGTGGTGGGTGCCTCAGTGGAGCTGTGTGGTGGGTGCCTTGGTGGAGCTGTGTGGTGGGTGGTTAGGCTGCAGTATAAACAAGCCCTCGGCATTGCTGTGGTGGGAAGGGGGGGGGCGGGGAGAGGCAAGAAGGGAAGAATAGGGGCCGGGAGCAGCAGCCTTTGATGTGCCGGCCGGCCGTGCAGTGAATAATTAGGCGAGGAGAAATGCCGGCTGGGGGAAGCTTGAGATGCCTGAGGAGGCTGGTGGCTTTGATGTGCACGCGCTCTCGGGCACTGCAACAAATCGCCAAGATGGTTAAGCTCTGTTTAAGCCACAATATAGCTCGCCAGCTATGCGCAAGAGCATCAGCAAGCGAGCCCTAAAAATGAGCTAGAAAGAATTGCATGTGTCACCACATTTTCACCCATCTCTAATATATGCAAAGCCATACTCCTTCACTGGCCAATAATAAATGCAGGGAGCCTTAACATCGAACGACCCCTGTTCGCCTTTCGCAAAAGCCGCAATTTGAATGATCACTTAGTAAGAGCTTCTTTGCCCAACCCCACCCCTCCGACTACTCTTGATTCACTATGGGGATTTGCGCCTGTTGTAGGTCATTTAAGTGTGGCGGATGTAACGTGTGCGAATTTACCATTGAAGGCAAATATTTCACTTTCAATAACATTACGGTAAACTGTCGTGCCTTCTCAAACTGTTAAACTTGTGACGTAATCTACTTGATTCAGTGTCCCTGTGCGAAACTGTACATAGGTCAGACAACGCAGAAAATAAAAACACGGATTGGCCAACACCGCAGCAGGATCAGGTGTAAAACACCGAACGCACCATTGGTGGAACACTTCACGCAGGCTAATCATGATGAGGATGACATCGATGGACAATTCTTAAAGTACTGAAACTCCAGCAGAGAGGTGGCAACATGGCCCAAATATTGAATAGAGAAGAACTTAAATCACTAATTCTCTTTGATACCATCAGGAACGGGCTTAATAGAACGTAAGACTGGACAACTTTGCTCTGAGCGCTAACTAACTGAAATGTCCAATTGTCCAAATGTTCTATGATGCAAGTTGCCCGAAAGTTGCTCTTTGATTCCTAAAATGTCTTTTTATGAAATGTGGAAAGACTGTACCACATCTGTTGTATAAACCTTTTTTTTAAAAATGCCAATGTACAATATACCTATGCACAGATGCCCTTTTGAATCCACTTGGGGGCCCCAACTTTTCTTTCAATTTTTTCTAAATTTTAAATTCACTTTAGGCACTATTCACAATATTCACTGCGCCAACCTTTAGAATTTCCCCTTACTGCACTAAAAATCTGTGCTGTTGGCACACAAACTGTGGTCTTCAGCCCTGTCCGTACTGACGTGTATCACAGTCTTTCTTTGCTTCTCATGACTACACTCACCCAAGATGGCGTCCTCCATGACGTGAATCTCAGTCTCTCCTTAGTTTCCATCACTACACTCATCCTAGATAGCGACCGCTCGCGGTCTATTTAAACCTCAACCACACGCTAGTCCCCAGTTCCTGCCATCGTGCTTGGGAACCGAAGGCACACCGTTGCCGCCCTTCATTACAGGTAAGAGACATTGCCCACACGGGCTTTCACAGACACCCCATAGGTCAGAACTCCAGTTCGTAAGCAATGGCTTACTTTTGTTTCTTAACCACCATCGTTTGTTTCCCTCCCTCTCTCAGCATTGCCAAAAGCCCCACCGCCACCCGCATACCTCCAAGATTACGGAGGAAGTGGTCAACCCTGGAATTACTGTCTTAACATAAGGCCGGCGCTCGACAGTGATGGCCCCGCTCCAGAACCCCAATTTTTACTTCCTGAGTGAGCCACAATTGCAAGGTACGCGACCCACACGGTCAATTCTGACAATTACCAGATATAGGTTGTTCACATCTTGTAATCTATTGTACCGCATACAACCTATTGCCTATTACAGTGCGATTAACTCCGCCGCCTCTAAGGAATATTCCCGCTCCAAGTAGCCGCCTAGCCCTTACATTCAAGCAACGCAAGACCACCTTGGGCGGTAAGCTCTCGTTCCCTTGCTCTCACCACGACAGAATCTCCATGAGCCCAAATAGGGGCAACATCACTGGATGCTCCCTGCATGTTATTCAATTCGCCAATTGTTCTTACCCTTATATTAATTTTATTTTTAAATCTGAGCCCGAAAGCAATTTTTCAAATCACAACTGTATTTCCAGGCACCTTCTTAGAAATACCAACATTGCATGCAAATGAATCTCTGTGCCAAAATCCTTTTATGTGTAGCCTAGACTCCACTGTTAGTTTGAAGCGAATGACCCCGCCGCAAGTCACTGTGTGCTCACACCCCTTCCCCCTTCATAGCACACTGTGAGACTGGGTCCCACATAGGAATTATGTGCCTCTATGAACATGGGATATTCTGCACCCTTTTCTTCTCACTCGCTGTATTTGAATTATGTGATTTGTTTGTTGCTATTGCAAAACAGTTGCTGACATGCTGTAAACCTTGTTACTTACCTGAAAGGCTCCCTGTTTTGTTTGTTTGTTTCCCTGTTTTTAACCCAACAGGCATTGTGGTCTATATCAGGCAATCTCAATTGTTCAGTCCTGAGGATGATGATCCCTTTATTTAATGAGCTTGGGATCGAAACGTCGTCGACAATTTAGAATAGTACCACTATGGTCCAATTTGCATAAATAATGTGGTCACTATTTTGGTTAGCTTGCTTTATTCTATGATTAGTATGAGCAACCTTTGCTCCAGTTTTGCCTGTAACTTGTTCTGTCTATTGTTTGTTTGCTCTTTGTCTCTTGTATCGGGTGCAGGATTGCGTCCCGCTGTATTGTTTTCTTGTATCATTTGTTATTCCTAATACATAGCGTATTAAAAATTCTCTGTCTGGCTGGGCATTGAATATATATATAGTACCCATTTAGGTCTATATCTCATTTGTCTTTTAGATTCTCGCTCTAAGGACCATTGTTTGTTGAAATAATTACTACCCGGGCTCCTTAGCTACTCATCGGGTCCCCTTGTTTGTTTAAAGTATTGTGTAAGGCAGGCACAGCCCTATGCAGGGTCAGGTGCTACTCCTCCCACTTCTCCAATGCAAATCGGCCTATTCAGCCTAGCGCTGACTCACCCAGCCCCTCTGGAGCCACTGCACCTCCCCAGCCCCTGTCGTTCAGAGCCAGACATGCAATACACAACAGGCAAGCACAAAGACACTTAGCACACAGAAATGCTCACTTCTAAAAGTGACATTTCTGAAATAGTGATAGTAAATCTGCGAACACCATTACGCAGCATTTATCACCACTATTCCAAACATACCAAACTTGATCACGCCACCCCTCTCATATCAGGAATTTCCACTAAACCATATATCGGGGAATCCCAAATACATTCCAATGAGAGGGAAGCCTCACAGTAGTAAGAAACCAAATGGGCTGTTTGTCACTACCACGACATGCCACACAGTTAATGCACATGTCCTACCAATTTACCGACACCGCACCCTGCCCATAGGGCTAGCTAGGGCCTACCTTAGAGGTGAACGATATGTAGTAAAAGGGGAGTCACATATGCGGCAACCACTTTATGTGCCACATCACAGCAGCAGTAAATTGCGTGCGCAGACCCTTCAATGGCAGAGTACTGAGACAGGTTTGAAAGGCTACTTTGGTGGGTGGCGCAAGTGGCGTTGCAAGCCCACCAGTAGTATTTAATTTACTAGCCCTGGGTATCTGAGATGCTACTTTACAAAGGACATTAAGAGCACATGCACTTTAACAACGGACAGCAGTGATAAAGTGCCCAGAGCTCGAAAACCACCAGCACCAGGTCAGACAAAAATACCAGGAGGAAGGCAAAAAGTTCTGGGATGACCCTGCAAAAAGGGCCAAGTCTAAGACTGTGTACGGAGATAAGGGCGAGTGGGTTGCTCTAGAGTCCTAAAGATAATTGAAATAGCTTTGTCTGATCTCTATTCCCAACAAGTTATTTGAATTTGGATGATTCCCTGATGCTTTAGTTTTGTACATCAGGTTGACACACCCAATGGAGCAATTGGGTTATTCTAAATGGGTCTGTCCTATTAAGTTAGAAATCAGTAGTGTGTTGGTCTTGTGATTTGGGCTCACTATCAAGATAAAGGTCTTCTAGTGTCAAGTTATAACCAGTCACCCATTGTGAGAATTTTCTATCCAACATAACCAGTAAAAAAGCTGGATTCCAGATAACCGAGGTATAGTGGGTGCTGTATGTCACCAGTTGGTCTGAGCTGTTATGCGCCGGTGATGTAACATGATTTGAGTAGAGTGCTATAGGTGGCCTAGTAGTTTGTGAGATTGGGGTGGAAGCCAAGTTAGATGTTTCAAAGGAATTATGCATGCTGTTTGTATCATGTGCAGTAAGGGTTTGGTAGGGTGTAAAACCAGTGTTAGAGCAGGGGCGTCCTGGGCTGCTAGGTCATATCTATTGATATCCGGGGCATCCAGTCAACTCTCAAATGGTGGCCCTACTAGTATTGTTCGGGGGACTGTTTGACTTTATTGTTTTAAATGAAGGCCCATAACCTTTTTTGGATATTTTTGATAACTTCCCAGGGAACACTGAGCAGCAAAATTCTAGTTACATAAAAAAGATGTGGTTGGAGGTTCATCTTGACACAAATTATTCTACCTATCCACCTACCTATCCAAGAAATTTCTAAGTGATCCCAGCGATAAAGGTCCTCATAGTCCTCATAAAGAACATTGGGGGAATGTTGCAGTCATAAAGGCAGTTAGGATCAGAAGTAAGCATTATTCCTACATTTTTAATAATGTGTGGAGACCAATCAACACCTACTTCCCATATAGCTTTCTCATTCTCATCTTTAGCTCATCCTACACCCATGCTTTCTGACGACTTGTAGTTGATTTTGAACCCAGGCGCCAACTGAAATGCCTGGTTAGAAAACAAAATGGGTTGTTGGGAAACAATGTAATTTCGAGCTGTGTATCTTCCAAAGGTATGCCTTTAATCCTAGGGTTGGTCTGTATCTTCTGCACTAAAGGTCAAATATATTAATCAAAGGAGAAAGGATCACTTGTCCTGCTCAACCTTAGGTATGCAGGAAGAACGGAGGATGTCCCAGTATAAAAAGATCCTCATGCACGTGATGGGTATGGTGGTATCTGAAGCGGTATATCTTGATTCTTCGCTTATGGATCACGTGTGTGCATAATCATTAGGTCTATTTAGGTTCTGCAGCCTCCACCAGGAGGTTCTTACCCAAGGTTGATGCAGTAGTGAGCCAGTGATAGGGGATTTAAAAAACACAAAAGTTAGGAACTCTGAATTTTTATTTTGCCTGGTTTTGAGTCTGGTAAACTCTATGATAGTGCATCTTATGAACTGGATTATGAATATTAGGTGCACTGAGAGTATCAAAAGATCAAGGGTAGTGAGGGGTGGTTAAAAATTGGTCGACATGTTTCTGCCCCAATTGCCTGGGGTTAGGACTTACGGGCATTCATCAGGACCGTTAGTGAAATAACGTGAAAGAGTATAAATGAAGTGCTCAAAAAGTGAAAGAAAAACGTTATTGACCAGTTTCTCTGTATTGGAGGTCTTATAGTACCTGTAATGAGTAAACACAATGTATGGACCTGCTGTCAAACGACAAATTCTACAAAGTCCTAACAACAGACCCCACACCGAGACTTCAAAGAACAATCGCAATGATGATAGAAGAAGGGGAGACCAACAACTGGATCTCAAAAAAAGAAGGGGATTACCTTAGGACCACCACACCACAAACCCCTTACTTCTATTCATTACCAAAAACACATAAAGGACGAATACCACCACCCGGATGACCAATTGTGTCAGGAATTGGTTCAATTCTTGAACCCCTCTCCCAGTTTGCCGATCAATATCTTCGACCTCTTGTCCAAAGAACCCCCACATATCTTAAGGACACAAGGGACCTCCTAAACCAACTACAAAACATCGAATACTCGCCTAACACCATGCTCCTGGTAGGATTCGATGTTGAAAGCCTGTACACTAGTCTACCACAAGAGAAAACTATGGAAACTCTCGAAAGTATACTATTCAACTCCACATGGTCCTACAAAACCCCCAGACACTTTGTTCTGGAATGCTGCCGGATGGCACTCATGGAGAACTTCTTTCAATACAAAGACACACTGTACCTGCAAAGCCACGGTACTTCGATGGGCAGTACTTTTGCCCCGAGCGTGGCAGGTCTGTACGTGAGCACTTTCGAGGATATGCATATCCTGAATGAAACCAACAACCCCTATCACCACTGTATATTGTTCTGGAAACGATACATTGATGATATGTTTGTCATCTGGAAAGGGGATCAGAACAATTTATCAGAATTCCACACTTGGCTCAATCAGAAGGACGACTGCCTGAAATTCACTTACTGTGCAGACAACAAGAGTATCGACTTCCTAGATGTAACCATCTATGCTGAAGCTAACACACTCCAGACACGAACCTTCTTCAAGACCACTGCAAAGAACAGCCTTTTGTCTTTTAACCGCTTCCACCCCCGACCTCTACTTGGGAACTTACCATACAGCCAGTTCCTCAGGTTACGGCGGAACTGCAGTAACACCTCAGAGTATAAATCACAAGCTGATGACCTTTGTAAGAAACTAGAGGCCCGAGATTACCAGAGAAAGGTCATTGCCAAATGTAAAAAACGTGCTAGGAATCAGAACAGAGATGCACTCCTTGAAAGCACACCAAAGATACCCCCTGAAGAAGTCCTCACATGTGTGACCACGTACAGTTCTATAACAAACAATATTAAAAAGATTGTCAATAAGAACTGGCGCATACTGACATCAGGCAACCTCACTTGGCCAAAACCAAGATTTGCCAATAAAAGTAGAAATTTGAAAGACATCCTAGTTCACACGAGACCTGCCCCTAAAATATCTAGAGAACATACCAACCTATGGGGCAACCCGCAAGTGACAGGACACTACCCATGTGGCTCATGTTCTGTATGTAGCCTCACTAAACCAACAAAAGAACTACAGCTACTACCGAACTTCAAATGGACTCTAAATAGTCACACGAACTGTAACACCACCCATGTGGTTTATATGATCACATGTCCGTGCAACTTGAAATACATTGGGATGACATGCAGGAGAGCAAAACAAAGACTATGTGAACACAGGAGCAATGTAAAATGCAAAAGGAGCACTACAAAGATGGCCACCCACTATCTAGAGAAAGGCCACACTGTACTTGATTTGCAATGGGTCATCCTTGAAACCCTACCCAACAAAGACCACAATGCTGAGAAAATCCTCTTTGAAAAAGAACAAAGGTGGGTACACAGGCTTAGAACCGATAGTGAAGGGTTGAATGATAATATACCCTGGCGAGAAAATAAAAAACCAGAATGAGCCCCTTCACTGTAATTCCTATGTGACAACAACACCTCGATCGCCTTCAGAATGGATCTTACTAACGTACCACAGATATAAGACTCAACCCGACCGGTATCGACCCAAGCGTAACTGATACTATCTCAGCCCTACTATTACGGTACATTTATCGTTAAGAACAACAACAGCTACGCTAAAAACGCCATCAACTTGAGGTCTGTCCTCTTAACCGCACCAGTATATCCCGAGTTCGATACGGTGATAATTTCTCACACCGTGATAACCTCAACTGAAAAACAATCAGTAGAGATGTGACACAAAAAATGAGCTAACGTAAAGAATTGACCCATTACGTAATCACCTTATGACCAGCGCTATTCTCTCTACTCAGCGCGATGAGACAGGATAAACAAACCCCAGGGTCCCTATGACAACACGAATAGACCAATAGAAAACTGCCAACAGTGGAATCACCGCCCATTAAAAACGACCCGGAAACACCACGAACTGTTTCCGGATCGGTAAGAGCAGAGCAGCGCACTCACGAGGAAAGCCGAGGATCGGGCGCAATAGGTAGCGAGACGTAAGAACGCACCTCCATAACCGCAGGTATACAAAAGCGCACTTCCTAATTACCCTGTATCTCTCCTCCCTAGCCCCCTCCAACAGCTCTACCATCCGAAAGGAGCGTGTTAAACAAATGCGCGAGGTAATTTCCATGGCACCTATAATCACTCATTTTGCTCGAACCATCACCATGATCACTTGGCCACTCGCTGTACACTGACGCATACGTACAGCACGCCTTAGTCACCTTGAGCATTATGCCGCCTGAGCTAATGTCACACCACGAAAAGCGATTTACAAACCATCGACAGATTATTAATCACAGTCATTGACAGAAATAGCGCTATAAGTCTATACAGTCTTTATAAGACTCAACACAAACCCACCACATTATGATATCACCTATAAGCATGCTATAAGCCCGCTGCATGAGTTTGGAGAGTATAAGAGAGAGTTGACATTGCCATGATTGTTAACTGGTCTTTTAAAGTATTGCCATTTTTTAGTTGTTTTAGAATCTATCAGTGGATAGATATGTGAAGCAGATTTCTGCTTGGTGTGTGTCCCTCCCAGACCCCCTTCCCTGTATGTGTGTTGCAAACCTTGTGTTTACTCATTACAGGTACTATAGGACCTCCAATACAGAGAAACAGGTCAATAACATTTTTCTTTCACTTTTTGAGCACTTCATTTATACTCTTTCACGTTATTTCACTAACGGTCCTGATGAATGCCCGTAAGTCCTAACCCCAGGCAATTGGGGCAGAAACATGTCGACCAATTTTTAACCACCCCTCACTACCCTTGATCTTTCGATACTCTCAGTGCACCTAATACTCATAATCCAGTTCATAAGATGCACTATCATAGAGTTTACCAGACCCAAAACCAGGCAAAACAAAAATTCCGAGTTCCTGACTTTTGTGTTTTTTAAATCCCCTATCACTGGCTCACTACTGCATCAACCTTGGGTAAGAACCTCCTGGTGGAGGCTGCATAACCTAAATAGACCTAATGACTATGCACACATGTGATCCATAAGCGGAGAATCAAGATATACCGCTTCAGATACCACCATACCCATCACGTGCATGAGGATCTTTTTATACTGGGACATCCTCCGTTCTTCCTGCATACCTAAGGTTGAGCAGGACAAGTGATCCTTTCTCCTTTGATTAATATATGCTAATTTGGAAAGTGAATGGATCTACGTTCCATCTCCCCCTCCTTTGATTAGAAGACTAAAGGTCATATACTCAATAGAAATAATGAGTGGACAGGGGCAGCCTTGGGATGTGAACCTGGTTAGCTGCATGGGATCTGTTCAATGTGCTCTTTTATCAGAGCAGTGGATGGGAACATATTAGCTAGCATCAATCACTGCATCTGTGGGCTTGTGTTAATTCAAGTAAGCACCTTTTTTAAAAAAAATAAGATAAAACTATTTAACCCTATCTAATGCCGGCCCGCATCTCACGAGAGAAGGAGCGTTTGAAATTTTTTGGGATGCCTTTTTGATGACTATGGATGTCAGGCAGGTTTGTCCCGTTTGTCTATTTCTAACAGACCTACTATGGCAAGGCATTAATATTGTGGGCCATACATCGACAATAAGATTTTTGAGTATTTTTAGTAAACATTTTTTGACGGCACTCAAGTCTTGCTATTGGTTTGTAGGACCTACATAGGCCTGGAGGTTTGTGGGGCTTTAGATTCAGTGATAACATTGACTCCCTCGTGGACAGAGTAACACCCGTCTCCAGAAAAGCGTTCAAGATAGTTGTTAATGCAGGTACTAGAAGTTCACAAAAGGCTTTACAGAATGAATTGGGAAAACCATCAGGTCTCGGAACCTTATTATTGGAGAGGACTTTTATGGTCTGCCTGTCCTACTCCTTTGAGACCTCTAGATCCTGGAGGATCATGGTTGGTTAGTGTACACATACCAATTGTGGAGTCAACAACTTTGCCTTCTGGGGAGGAAGAAGACAACCCAAGTTCAAAACAAGAATGAGACCTATGGATTTTAGGGAAAAGGTACAGTCCCCCTCTCTGGGATAAGTGATGCCATATATTGTTCACAGCTAAATCTTGGAGCCTCTGAGTGAGAGAAGGTCACTAAACCAAATATTTAACAGAAACCGAACAACGATTTGAATAACTGTTGTGTCCAAGTTGTAGTGTTATACATTTTAAAAAGTTTATTAAAAGCAGATATTGTGAGAACAAATATAATCCCTCTCCCATCGATCGTAGTGTACGAGACCAGGTATCCACATGAGGTGTAAAGGCGCTAGCCTCGCAAGTGCAAGGGCCCCACACCTGTCTACTCGACTATTTCTCAATATCCTTTGTCCTTTTTCTAAGCGAATCATCATCATCATCATCTGCAACATATATGGTTGGAGAGTGATGTGAGATCCTTCATAGGAGCCATGGAAGTACAAACAGGCAAACAATGTGAGAAAAGAAGCCTATGGCCCTATATCAAGCCGTGCCTCACTGTCATGTAGGTTCAGGTCCCTTGACCTACCCTTCATTGATTGTCTGTTGCATTGTTTCCACTCTGGGTATATCGCAACCTGGGTGTTAGGTGAAGCATCCTAATTGTTCGGAGGTTTGAGAAGCTTCATTACATCATATCTTGAAGAGCCAAAAAGTTTGTCTTGGAGCTGCAATAGAAACTGGAAACGGATCTTGTGTTTCCTCCAATATTCAGTCATTTGTGTAAATGCCTTCTGTTTGGTCAAGGTTGATATATTCTGGAAGAGCGACAGAGTGGTTCCTGTTGAAGACCATAGCTTTATTTCTCCTAGCCGTTCTCAAAATATTGTCTGACACTAAAAACGTGCTATGGCCAGGACATCAATACTACGATTGTTATTGGTTTGAATGGTTGTGAAAACTCTGTGAATTCTGTCTGGCTCTGTAGGGTGATTGTCTTCGGCAGAGAGCAGAGGGTGGAACATCCTTTGCACAGAGGCCACTTGGTCCGAGTCCGACATACCTCTGATTTGAAAATGATTTGTCCTTTATCTCAATTTTTTTTGTCTTGGAGGAAACAAATGTGTTCTTGTCTCCAGCTCATCATGGCTGTATTTGTCCTCTTCCACTACTTCCAACTGATCCACCTTTGAATCTGTCTTTCAAAACGAGTGGTCCAGTTCAGAGATGTTTTTGGGGAAGTCTTGTTTCATGGAAGTCCAGTTTAATTCACCTAGCGTATATTGGATGTTGCCTTTCGAGGGGTGTCCCTATTTTTTTTAAAGGCGACTTCAAGCCCCAGCACATTGACGCCCTTCATTTTGCAAGCAACAGTGCCATAGCCACAAACTTATGGTTCACTGCCTGGATGGGCTTCACGAAGCCCAGGAGACACACCGCAGGATGCATCTCACTTCCTCCATCACCATATCTGAGAGGACCTTTGCCACCTCCCTCCAATACCCATGAATCGAGGGGCATTCCCAAGCTTAATGCAAGAACCCCGACAAGGAATCCGGCAGCTTCAACATCTTGCAATTTCTTGTAAACCAAATTTGTGTAGCTGTAGAGGAGAATAGTACAGCTGCTGGAAGTATTTAAAATGAATTATTTAGATTGTAGTTTGATGTGAGTATGCCTATTGAGTAGCAGCAGAACTCACAATCATCTAGTGCTATTGACTGCTTTAAAACTGCTTTCCAGCGGTCCAGAGAAGTGGTGGGCTGCTCAAGCAATTCGCTCTGGGAAGCGTTTAGAGCCTAGTTATCAACGGTTGGTACGAGTGAGGAGTATTTGCAGGGACCCCAGTGTCTCCGGTTCTTGCGGGAAGGAGGGAAACAGTGTCTTCAGCGCCAGTCCCAGCCTGTGGTATGTGAATCGCTAAGTGGGGTTACGTTATGTACTCCCACAAAGTCCCTGAATTCCAGAAATGTTCCCTCACGGTTTAGGTCCCCCATCAACTCTATACTCCACTTTTCCAACTGGGCAAGCGCCTTAGGCGCCTGTACGACCGAGAGTGCAGGGTGGTACAATGATGGTAGAACTGGTGCATGGAAATGAAGCTTATTAGCATTAGTAGGTAGTGCATGCCAAGCACATATAGAGCAGTGTATAGTGTTAATTTATGTAGTCTGGGGGTCTGTCTTCCCATGTGTCAGTATAGCTTTGAGGGGAATGGGCGTCACTTTCAATTGCAACATGTGGGGTATATTTTGTGGGGTAGTGCCAGTAGTGCGCAAAGCGTCCCTGTGCACATAAGTAATGAAGATAAAAGTCAGGGGCACCAAAACCTCCCTGCCTATATGGGAGAATGGAATAAACAAAAAGAGAGCAAATACTGTGGTTGATTTACCAGACAGTCACCAACTGAATTGGAACCGGCGAGCACAAAGAGACGCCACCGATCTACGCTGTGAAAGGAGTTCGGAAAAGCCAGCGGCTCTTGAACTACATACAAACAATCTACAACTGCACCTCGAGCAACACGCTACGCTCAGAGAGCCCTTGTTGTAAAAGCGCCCGTTCACGATGGCTCCCTGACAACCTCGACTCCATGCAGTTCGTTTTACACATTTGATGTTTAAACAACTTGATACAGCTACCACCGTGACTTAACATTGAATACACACAGATTCTCTGGTCCTGATGAGAATCGGACAAAGGGTCCGATTCGAAACGCGTCGACCTTGTGTACCTTTTGTTGTTAGGTTTTGGTCAATAAGGAATATATATTACGTTTGTCATATAACTGTTGTGATATTAAGTATTTTTTCAACATTTAAAGTTTTTTTGATCTGCTCTTGATTGTGCTCACTTGACCCCTTCTCCCCTGTTCTACCTTTTCTCACATGCACATTGTTTGTTATGGTATGGAATGAATATGAGTGTGAATGTGGAATGACTGTTGTGTGAAAGCCGTATGCCCAACTCACTGACTGTTTGTCCTACACTGTAATTTATATCACTCACTCTTAGCTGTCCTTTTTTTGTATATATATACATATAAAATGTAAAAAGCCCTTTGCCAATTTTGGTTTGTGTATAAAAATAAGGAATTTCCGAATATAAAAATAAATACTATTGATATATTTCTAATTCCGACTAGCAATTGAGTCATTGTTAGTCTGGGTTCCAATTCAGTTGGTGACTGTCTGGTAAATCAACCACAGTATTTGCTCTCTTTTTGTTTATTCTAGTATTGGACTCTGCGTTACTGTGAATGAGTCAAAGCCCTTCTTTGTTGTTTCATATATGGGAGAATGAGCATCTGCCAGAAAAGCTGGGGTTTCTTTCCCGCCCAGGCGAGGGTCGACATAGAAGATTGCAGCGTTTTGAAAAAAGCTTGGTTCAGCGGTATGTTATTGTTCATAAACAGATGTAAAAACCTGGGAAGATCTACCATCGTCATTATGGCCAGTCTATGAGCCACAGTTAGGGTAAGGCGTGTCCAACTGGATTTCTGTTTGTCAAGCCTCATGATGGCAGTGCCATAGTTCCGACAAATGACAGTTTCATAGTCTCTATGTACCCACACCCCCAGATATTTAACTGGCTCAGTGCATCACTCCATGGGATAATCCAAAGCCCGGGTAGAGGAGGGTCCACTCAAGTTGTTAGCAGGAATATAGTCGATTTGGACCAATTAATGCTCAATCCGGAGTACCAGTATACTTTATGTATTCTCTGACTGGCGCCAGGTTGAATTCAGGGTATTGGACGTATAGCACCATATCGTCCGCATACAGGGATATGGCTATGGGTGGCTGTGTAAAATGTAAGGCAGCTGCTGCATGTTTCTGTCTTATTATAAATGCTAAGGGCTTCAGTGCTGGCGCAAATAGGAGTGATGACAACGGGCAGCCTTGTCTCATTCCCCTGTGTATACCTATCGCCTCTGAGGTGATCCCATAGACCCTGACCCTCGCCATAGGATCAGTATACAACAAATAGATCTACCGGAACTCCTGAGGCATGCCCATGCGGGACATCACCACAAACATACATGACCATTGCATAGAATCAAAGGCCTTGGTGACGTCCAGTAGCACCACCGCCCCACGGATAGAGGAATCCAAATGATGGAGAATCGAAAAGAGTGTGCGCAGGTTATGGGTAGTGGACCAGGAGGGCACAAAAACTGATTGGTCCGGCAGTACCAGTGAGGGTGGTAAGGGCTGCAGGCGAGTGGCAAGGATCTGAACTGGGGTGGCAGAGTGGGCTAAAGAACGGTGATGGATTACACCCAGATCTTTTGACTGGGTGTGAGTGTTTGATTGATTCAAATGCTCCGTCCATCACCACCCCCTTTTGTACCAAGGATCTTGGCAAGTACCTTCACATTTGTGTTAATTAATGAATGAGCGAGAACAGTCACACTTTTCAGGTGGCTTACCGGGTTTTTGGAGTGTTATTAGCAATGCTTTCCGCATCATCGGTGGTGGGGTACCTTTGTCGTATGGCTCTTGGTATAAACCTCGGAGATGTGGTGTCAACAGTTCCACATACATTTTTATGAAATTCACTGGGGAGGCCATTGCTACCCGTAGCCTTCCCGCTTGGGAATGTGAGCATTGCATCTTTAATTTCCTCCTCCGTTATAGGCTGCGGTAAGAATTCCCTTTGCCCGGAGGCAGCCAGGCAAGTGCAATAATATTCAAATATAATGTTGCTTCCCTCTCCAGGGCAGAGGTAGGAGTTCTGTATAATTGGGTATACAAGTTTAGAAATGCATTTATAATGGATGGGGTATAATAGTATGTGCAGCCCTCTGGGCCGTCAATTTTCACCTCTTGTGTGTGACCTCTGGGCCCTTTTATCTATGCCGCCAGTAGCTTGCCCGGCCTCCTACCCTCCCCATATGCCCATGCCACCCACTGCTTAGAAATATAGCGTATTTCTTGGTCTGCTGTGTCATTATATTCTATGATGTATGCACGGATGTCAGCCAATGTCTGGAGATCCAGTTGAATTTCGGACTCCCTCTCCAGTTCCCTTGAGATGGTGTACATGGTACTAAGTTGAGCACGGATTGACTTTAACACTTCTGATTGGAGCCCGATACAGGCACCCCTTATGGTGACCTTGAAGGCCTCCCATAGCGTACCGTTCTCCTCAACTGAGCCCTCATTGGTCACAACAAATTGTTAGATTTTAGCTTGGATCCCATCTCTGAATACATCGTCCAGCAGTGTCGAAGCCTGCAGCCTCCACTGGAACTGACAAGGCGTGTGTGTAGGGATCACTACGAACATGAGTACCGGAGAGTGGTCTGACAGTGTTCGCGGCACTCGTCTGGTCTCAACTATCCATGTGCTTACTTCCTTTGTGACTAACCAGTAATCTAACCGCAACCACATGTTGTGGACATATGAAGTGAAAGTGCCCTCCTTTGTGTTGTGGTGCTGCGCTCCCTAGGTGTCCAGCAGGCCGTACTACTTCATGCCCTCCCTTATTATTTGACCAGAGTTTTTAATGTGCTTGTCCGCGGTAGCAGATCTATCCATATCAGGATCGAGATAGACATGGAAGTCCCCTCCCCATATCACTGCGGATGGGGACAATCCCAGCAACTTAGTCCACAGTGCCTCAAAAAAGGTGGGGTCATCTACATTTGGGCCATATATATTTATTAGTGTGACCGGTGTGCTGCCCAGATTACCCCATGCCAGCACATATCCACTCTGATCATCTACCTCCGAGTGTGTCAGAGTAAAGGATGTCCCTTTCTTGATCAGGAACAGGACGCCTCTAGAGTATGAAGTACGAGGATGCTGTGCGTACGTCTGCCCATTTTATCCTTACCCCTTTGGTACCCTGCGTGGTGAGGTGCATCTGTTGCAAGAATGCGATGTGTATTACCTGTTGATCTAGATGGATAAAGACTTGCCGTACCTTCTTGGGGTTGTTTAATCCCTGCGCCTTCCATGTGCGACAGTTGAACTGTCCTATGATCTGGGCCATTGCGGCTGCAGGGTAATCTGTCACATTGTTTGTGGTTCTACACTCGTGATGTGGTGTCGGATCTTGGGGAGTAGTAATATCATATGAAGCTGGGATCTCAGAAAACACTCCTACATTCCCTCCCCCTCCCACTTTAGCACCATAACTTTGCTAAAGCCATTCCTAGTAATAGAAACTAAGAACCCCCAACTGACAAACTGTGTAGGGACTAGTCGTTGCAAAGATAAACAAAAGTCTAGTTTGGAAACCATGTGGGGAAAGCCAGAGGATGGAAACCCTCCAGGTGTACGGAGGTGGCCAGGCATCAGCTCAGCAGCTTATTATAATAGGAGAGTATTCTCAGTGAAGTGTCATCTAGGGGATACGGGGCCTGTCTGCATCCCCCGTTAATAATACGGGGTCGAAGCACTATACAAAAAAGGGGAGTGTATCCCAAGGTCCGATGCGGCAATTTCTCGCCCAAACTAAGTGTGACGGGTAGCATATTATAAATCAATATCACCCTGGTCAGTGGATCAGTTCCCAGCAGGTGTTTATGTGGAGCAGAGTGCATTTGTCCGGCCGTAGTCTGGGGTGATGTCGTTACCCCCACCCGAGGGCAAAGGGATGGTTGCTTCATCAGTCCTCTGCCATGGAGTCCAGCCTCAGAGAGTTTCGGTTGGATCTCCAGATGGCTTTGACCAAGTCTATGACCGCTTTTGTTGTGGAAAGATTTTCTGCGTTCCCGCATGCTCCATGCAGAGGCAGGCAGGGTATAATATTGCATATGCTACACCAGCCTCTTGAAGTTTCTTCTTCACTGGTAGGTATATCAGCTGCGGTCGGCAGTAGGAGTTCCTGCAGGGCGGTGACGTGGGGAGGGGGAGGGGCAGGGTGGGGGGGTAGTAATGTATGGATATGGATTATGGAAGCAAAACGAATTTTGTTGCATGCACTGCATCACCAAATGCGATGTAGTGTGCGGAACGAAATTCGTTTTATTTATTTATATGTTGACTTACCTGTTAAACTCCGTAATCCATATATTACTACCTGCCACCCTGCCCCTCCCCACGTCACCGCCCTGCAGGAACTCCTACTGCCGACCGTGGCTGAGGTATATCCATCTAGCAGACTGCCCCATCGCTGTGAAATCCAGGTAGAAGGCAAGGCTGGTGCCCTGATACTGGACGTTTCCTTGTTCTCTAGCTAGGCGTAGAATTGTGTTGCGTTCTCGATAGTTGAGTAGCTTCACGATTATTGGTTGTGGTGGCGCGCCAGGGGGCGGACACTTTTGTAGGGTTCTGTGCACCCTCTCCATTTGCCAAGGGGCAAGTGCTCTGGGCCAAAGAGGTCCTTAATCATTGTCCATGTATTTCTTCAAGCGGCCAATGTTGGCGGACTCCGGCAAACCTATTATGTGGATATTGCTACAGTGTGACTGAGCCTCAATTTTTTTTTGGCCTGGATCAGTGCCAGCACCTCCATATTTAGCTGTTTTGCGGCCATCACGTGCACTTCATCCTCGTTGGACGATATGCGCTGTTTACGCCATGTTCAAACATGAAATAAACCAAAACATGTGCCAGTACTGAAAACTTTTTGTTAATCACTCTTTGACTAGTGCCAATGCAAAACCGTCACAGGTTGACATGAAACATTAATTTCAACAAAACTTTTTATTTTGAATCTTTACCTTATTTTTCAATAAATATATGCACATACAAATCAATGATCAATAGAACAAAAACAACAAATACAAAAAACATTCCTTCACAAGTTGTACAACTACTTAAAAAAGACACCACAAACACACAAAGTTCTCTTTCATCCGTTCAACCTTCATTCCTGACAAACAACTAACTCCACACACTCGCAAACTTCCCTAGCGGGTTAAGCCAAATTCATTCATAGTTTTTTAGACAGGCAAAACCCACAGGGGAACACTACGCACGTAGCCAAACAACAACACCCTTTTCCACCAGTTTGAATAAAGCAATGCACCCAAAAGTCAACACAGTTATCCAAGGAAAACAGTGCATTACAAACACAAATTAATTTTTAAATGTGTTAGTTTGACTACACAATGCGCAAGGTCGACTCGTTTCGAACCCTATTGATTAGCAGGGTTCTCCTCAGGACCATCACAGTCTAAAAAAAAAAAGAGAAGAAAGAAAAAACACATGATCTTATTACATCACAATGAACCAAAACGGAATGACCGCATCCCTGCAACGAAAATATTTCAGTTTTGGTAGCGACTTTTTCTTCCAAATAAAGGGAGTAGACATGGGCTGTTCATTTGCGCCAGAATTAGCTGTGCTGTATATGGGGCTCTATGAAGAGAAATTCATCCATAACAATAATTCATTCCAAGAGTGTATTTCCAACTGGATGCGCTATATAGATGATGTCTTTTTAGTTTGGTCGGGAACCCAAGAGCAGCTTAAGGACTTTCATGGATGGTTAAATACAAGGACAGAGGATATCAAATTCAGTCTCCACTCCTCCCAGCATCGAATCACTTTCCTGGATGTGGAAGTATACTCCTCTGATGGGAAACTGGCTACTACTTTATTTAGAAAGCCGACAGATAGAAATAAGGCCTTGCACTTTAACAGCAACCATCCCAGGAGCCTAAAACAAGACGTACCCTTCGGCCAATTTTTAAGAATCCGGAGCAATTGTTCATTCAAGAACGAGTATTGGCTGCATGCCAACAGGTTATTGAATCGTCTAAGAGACAGAGGCTACCCTAAAAAACTGCTGAAAATGCTATGAAACGTGCGTGGTGGATACCACGCGAAACACTTCTTGAAAAAAGAGCAAAACCACATATGGATAGACTTGTGTGTGTCCACGTTTTGCCCGAATTCTAATCAGTTGAAAAAAATCATCAATCAAAATTGCCATTTAGTGAAAGATCTCGACAAAACGCTGGTACAGGCTCCTCCATTTTGCATTTAAAAAGGAGAAAAGCATTGCGAATCATATCGTTCGGGCTGATTTACCTACACCACCAAAGTCTACACTAAGAGGATACCTGGGACTAATGCCAGTGACTGGTCATCATAAGTGTGGGTCCTGTATTTGTTGCCATCAAACGGTGGCAGGGTCAGTGTTCTCCCATGAGGGTGTCCACTGGAAACATGAAACATTCACCAACTGCAAATTCAAATATGTGCTTTATGGAATTCTCTGCCAATGCCCTAAATTGTACATAGGCAAAACCAGTCAAGAAATCCGCCAGAGAGTGACAACATAAATCTAGGATTAAGAGAACTGTTGAAAACGCCCCTTTAGTGAACCATTGGAAGGCTAAGGAACATGTGGTAGACTATTTAAAATGGACCGTGATTTCAAAGATTGAAGTAGACCCACGGGGTGGTGACAGTAATCGACGGCTGTTCCAACGTGAGGCGATGGTTATCCTTAAATTCAACACAGCAGTTAATGGGTTAAATGAGATCTCTGAAATGTTCAAACTTTAAGGCTGCAGGACTAGGTTAAACTGTCTTGTGGCATGAGCCTTTTTTGCCGTTTGTTACTAATGTGTTTTAACTGCACATCGCTGATATGAGTTTCAAGTTTGTTTCATTTGGTCTAGGTGGGTGTGAGTTTACTTAGCCGGCATATATATCCAGCATATAAGGATGGACTACTATGGTCTATTTTGGTAACACTATGTGGATGGCATGGATGGAGCCAGCCTTTGTATGACTGTTCCAATTTAAATGCAGATTTGAGGACACAATACGAATCTGGACACTAGCCGTTGTTAATGGATATTTTTCCATTGACAGGAGTACTAGGGCATGTGTACTAACAAAGGGCACAGCCATTTATAAACATCGAGATAGGCAACGTAGACCATATTAAGGGACACCTAAGAGTCCCATAACCCTTTGCGTCATTTCTATTTTAGGGCAGCACAGTCCGGACTGCACACGGACTCTTTCCTTTAATGTTGAGCTGGATGCGCTGTGAAATCTTCTTCAGAGACAGGGTCTGGACAATTTCATCACCGTGGACTATGGGGACTCGCGCTATTTTCAAACATTGTATTTGTGATGTTGCTGAAGGCAAGCGACAAACTGCAAAGAAAAAACCTATTTGTGAAATGTGTATCGGGGGTGTCAACATATCCATTGTAGCAGATTCAGGCTCACCATACACATTTGTTAATATAAAAGTATGGAAAGACAAGTTTTTACCCAAACTTGGTGAACAATTAGAACCCCCAGATATTAGCATGAAAACTTTTACAGGTGAATCAATTGATCTAGAGGGATTTAGGAGACTAAAGTTTGTGTTCAAAGGAAGAGATCCGTTGTGTAAACTATACGTATCTAAGTCTGGTCCCTCAGTACTTGGATGGTTAGATCAAGGAAAGTTGGGAATTATTCTCAACCCCAACAGTGAGGAACCCGTTATCATTATAGTAAGCGAGGACGAAATTGGAAAAGAAGTCAAACTGAGATTCCCCAAGGTGTTTGCAGACTCCATAGGAGAATATAAAGGGTTTGAAAATGAAATTTGTGCAAAAAAAGACGCAATTCCTGTAATACACAAAGTTAAAAACGTTCAGTTCTCCATCAGGGAAGGAGTAGAGGAACATTTGGAAAAATTACTTCATGAGGACATCATTGAGAGAGTTAAATCCTCAGAATGGGTTGCCCCCATGGTAGTGGTTAAACGCCCCAATGGGCGATTGAGATTATGTATTGATCTCCACGATCTCAATGAGAATATCCTAGTAGATCAATATTCACTACCAAAAATTAATGAAATTCTAGCATGTACCAAGGGAGTAAAGTATTTTTCAACTATAGATTTATGGGCGGCATACCACCAGATTCCAGTGCACCCAGAAAGCAGGAGCCTAACCACTTTTATCGCCCCTTTTGGATGCTTCCGCTTTGAGTGTCCCTTTTGGATTGGCATCCGCTGCTGCCATGTTTCAGAGCTTAATGCAGGAGACTTTCAAGGGGGTGGAAGGCATTCTGTTATTCCAAGATGACCAATTAGTCATGGGGAAAAGTAAAGAAGAACACAATGACAAACTCATGCAAATACTAGGAATCCTGGGGCACTCTAGATCAGCAGAGGGAATAAAACCTAAGAAAGCGCTCTTAGATGCAATTTTAAATGCCCCAGAACCAAGAAACAAAGATTAACTTCGCTCCTTCTTAGGTCTCATTGAATTCTATTCCAAATTCATAGAGAAATGTTCAACTAAAACATTTGTTCTGAGACAATTACTAAAAAACAAAAACAAATTTGTATGGTCAGAATATTGCAGAAATTTTTTTCATGCTAGAAAAGGACATATGTAATGCCCCCCCCATTGCAAGGTTTTGATCCATTGTTGAAATGCATAGTAACAACAGATACAAGTGGTAAAGGGTCTAGGTGCTGTCCTGACCCAAATTGATACCAAAGGTACAGAATGCACCATAGCATTTGCCTCACGTTCGCTGACTGTGACGGAAGAAAGGTTTTCTGTCATCGAACGTGAGGCATTGTCTTGTGTGTGGGGTTTAGAACATTTCCGTCAATTTATATGGGGAAACAAGGTTATTTTAAGGAGTGATCACAAACCACTCACTAAAGTCTTATCTACCAAGGGAATGTATACAGCTTCTCTAAGGCTGGCTAGATTGTCTGTCAGGCTTTTTGACTAGGACTATGAAATTCAATATTTACTAGGTGTAAAAAATGTAGTAGCTGATTTCCTGAGCAGAATGCCGGTTTTGGTGCAGGAAAACAAATGTGAAATGAATGAGAAATCTTGGGTGGCAAGAATTCATGAGGAGAAGCATGGAATTTCAATTGAAGAGTGGTAAAATGAACAAAGTAGAGACCAAACTGTATGCACAGTCCGAGCCATGATAAAGAATGGGTGGCTGATAAAGAAAAATGTGGAAAAAGAAATATTACCTTACTGGGAAGTGAAGGATGAGCTGTCAGTTGAAAACGGAATGATTTTAATAAGTGGCAAAGTAATCCCTCCCATAAAACTCAGACCAACAATTCTAGAGTTATGCCCCGAAGCACATTTGGGCATTTGCAAAACTAAGAGCAGGATCAGAAACTCATACTGGTGGCCTGGAGTGGATATGGCAACGGAGCGAATAGTGAGGGATTGCATACAATGCACAAACTCAGACAAGACCAAGGTCACGTACCGACCCCCTCTCCACCCCATTTCATGCCCCAACATGCCATAGGAAAGAGTAGGAGTAGATATTATGGGCCCAATAACAGAACAGGGTTAACAGGTATACGCCATTGTTTTGATAGATCACTTCTCAAAATGGCCTGAGGTAGGTTTTGTCAACAAGACCGATACCCAGAGTGTGCTACAATTTATTGACAATGTATTCATAAGGGAAGGGCTTTCCAAATGCATTTTTGTAAGTGATAATGGCCCACAGTTTAAATCAGAATTGTTTACTAATTACTTAAAAAGAAACAAGTTAACACACAAAACTACATCAGTGTACCACCCAGCTGGAAATGGTGCTGTAGAAAGATTTAACAGGGCCATTAAAGGTATTGTACAACTAGCCACTAACAATGAGCTAGTTTGGAGAAATGAAATTGACAAAACATTGTGGGCATACCGAATAACTCCATGCAACAGCAGTGGTCATAGCCCATTCCAACTTATGAGAGGGAGGACACCTATGTCCAAGGACAATGTTGGTTGGCAGACTGCAGCTAAAAGAGCTGAGTCGTCACCAGACACTGTCAAGTGCAGATTACAGAAAGCACAGTTAGAAAGTAAAACACGATATGACAAGAAACACGGATGCAACCCTGTGCAGTTATCAGTGGGAGAAACGGTCAGTGTTAAAACCAGTGGGTTCATAGCCAAAGGAAGAAACAAATTCACACAACTCCTTAGGGTAGAAAAAGTATTTTGTAGCTCTGCCCTGTTGAGCGATGGCAAGGTGTGGCATTTCTCATGGTTAGCCCCATCCAAACACAGGGTAGCAGAAGAAGAGGAAAGGGGTGTGCACAGATCTGACCACTGCGACGGGTGAATTCTGGGAAGAGGATGACGATGGGGATTCTCCACAGAGCACCCAGAGTTCTGCCTAAACAGAACCAAAAGATTGTATACCAATCAGTGAAGAAAAAGAAATAGTAAAAACCAGATATGGACGCAGGGTTGTTCCCCCGAGTAAACTAGATGACTTTGTTTGAGAATAACGACTTATTGCAAGTTTTACTTTTTCAAGGAGTTAGACGTGTTGTATTTACAAGTATTATTTAAACGCTATGTGCATCCATCACATTGTGCGACCTTATGTCCCTTCCCGCTTCCCCCCCACCCCTCTCCCCGTCATCAACTGAACGTTCTGGAATGTTGACAGATGCCAGCTGATGACCCTTAGTGATAAGACGTCTGCCCGCCCGACCTCAGCTGTGTTGGCGATTTAAACTACAATAAAGCATTCCACTTTAACTGCTTCAGCGTCTACTTACATTTATAGGTACTACCAAGAGCACTCTGGTGGTATATCCAGCTATTCTTCACCTTAAGGTTTGGCAGCGAGAAGTGGCCCAGCCAAAGCCAGAGCAACACTGGGACTGGGGCCCAAGCTTACGCCGCGCTCCCTCGATGCATGTTTATGGTGGGGCCAGGCCCCAACCCACAGTGAGTCCGCACCGCCTCTCACTTGCCTCTAGAAACACAATAGGCGGTCATTCAAGTTCCTGGTGACCGCCGGGTCACCTCAGGTGGCACTGTTACAGCCCGGCCCCAGCAAGTTGAGTAAACCCGGGATCCGGGCCCCTGCCAGCTGCCGATCTGAGCCCGGGCAGCACACCGTTATGCACTCCATGGTGATTTATTTATTTATTTATTTCCGCTACAGGTCTCTTCACAAAGTCTAGGCCCATTCTCAGCCGCAGGGGGCCAGCCCCCGGATAGCACAGCGCAGCAGAGCTCGGACCTGGCCACACCGCAGGATGCCACAGGCCATGCTGCCAGGCCGGGCAGAAGCAGGCTGTACCTCCCCCTGTCAACCCGACCCGACGTATAGCCCAGGCCGGTTCGTGGCCCAGCAGGGCTGGGCAGCCTCGGGGGTAAAGTAGCCCAAGTAAGAGCACCCGCCCCAGACCCCCTCTTTAAAAAGCGAACCTCAGTTTTTCCGTGTTCAGCAGACTCCCAGCTCTGTTTCAGAGGCCCACAACACATTCACCCCTCGTAGTGTCCATCCCCTGCAGAAGAGGCCCGTATCCCACCCTGGGTACACTGTCTATGGGGGAGATACTTGACTCTCAATCGGGTGTCCCTCCCTCCTCGTTACTAAGATATTTCCAACTCAAGGTTAAGGTTTAGGCTCGTTTAATTTCCAAATGTAGCTGAGAAAAATGAGCCCAAGTCCAGCCTTCCTTCTATATGGACCACATGGAGAGCAACCCGGATGAAGTCAAATGGTTTAGGTACCAATGGCGAAACACGTGTTGGCTACAAGACTGACTGAAAGGAACACTGCATTTCTGGAGTGATTTAATTCTATGTGAAGATGGAGGAATAAAAAGACAAAGTAATACTACACCTTTTTTATACTGACATTTGGATGTTGTGTTGCCCAGAGGTCTTAGAAATGTGTCCAAGTTGGGGGCTTTATCGTCACTAGATTTAAGGGTGTGGGTGGCCATTCTTTCCCTTGGAGCACTAGAGAAGTAATGGCGTGTTACATGGGGATACTGAAAGGTTTACGCAATTGATACCCATGCCACTGATATCTTTTCATGTCAAAAAACTTTAGTTGCGCAGAATGTGTTCTTAAGCATCCAGCGCTGAGGGTTTACTTGCGTCACCCACAGGAGGTGTTCCCCGTGGAGACCATGCGGAAGGCAGCACAGCTGGGGTTTGGAGGGATCTACGTGCGACCTGAGGTGGGGGGATCGGGACTGACGCGACTGGACACCTCCATCATCTTCGAGGCCCTGTCGACTGGCTGCACCAGCACCACAGCTTACATCAGCATTCATAAGTGAGTGTATGTGCATCACAGGCTCATCCCTACCCATGCTGCATATATTTGCTCAGGGCCAAATCATAAGGCATTTGGTTCACATTGTACAAGTGCGCCTTGTGTGAATTGTGTTGTTCCAGAAAGGACTTTGAGGTGGAATCATTTGTGCACTTCTTTTGAAAGGTTGGAGTTAACTTAATTTTAGGGAATAGAGAAATACTTATCATTCAAAGAGTGAATTCGTGTTTGTATTATAGCGAAATGAAAATGTATATTACTAAAGAACCAAATACTTTATTTCATAGAATCAAAAGTGTGACTTTCTTCGCAGTGCCATTTCCCCATTTATGCGCCTTGACTCTGCTCACATTCTGTGCCGAGCTAGACTGCACTGTCTTTGCAATCCTGCATTCTCCTGCCAACTTGGTTGTTGCAAAGACTGGTTGTCAGGGGGATTCATACTGAACCATGCACTTGGTCTGCGTGGCACATCTTGTGCTCCTCTGTGCAGTACCAAGGCGCTATTTGGTCAAAGGGTGGTGATTAGTCCGCTCCAGAGTTAGTGCATCTGTGCTCACTGCACTTAATGTAAACCTGTGTCCCCTTAGTACACCTCACAATACGAGTGTACTAGTTTTCATAGTATATTGGAAGAAAGATTGCGCCTGCTCGCACACAGGCAGGAAAAATTCGAGACTGTCTTTTTTTGTTTTGTTTTGTTATAAAGCCCACACTTAAAGCACACTGCTATGCACTACTAGACTCATTTTTCTCGTCCTGATGGTACTCATCACATCGCCTTTAGAACGAGGAGAAGTGAGTTCACGCTAATAGCATTTGAACAGGTGACGTTCATTGTACACACAGATTATTTACAAGAACGTTAACTGACTAGTGGAGGTATTTGGAAAACGTATTGTATATGGTAGTGCACATAGACCATGACGCATATTGACATTTGCATGCAAGTACACTGTCTTCACTAGGTATCCTGAATTCACAAGTGTAAATGCAGTAGGATAGCATTCACCAGTGAAAAGTGCATTGTGTTCTTGCACTAAGTGCCTATTTCAACAGTTGCAAGTGCTTAAACAATCATTTCCTCACTTGACCGAGCACCCTGCAGTGCATCGTTATTTAAGAGTGGATATGGGTGTGCGGTGCCATCTACATCATGAGTGAGATCAAGTGTCCCACTCTGTGTACCAGCATACCCAGCAAAGTGAAGTATGTGGCGCTTTAACCCCCAAAAAAGTATTGGTTTATCAAGGTGACAAACAAATATTTTTCTTTTTTTGTAAAAGCGCCCCATGCTGCACTTTCACTTTAATGACGGCCACACTCCTTTATTTAGGTGTGACTGGTCTAAAGAAAGGTGCGCGGCCACCATTAAAGTGAAAGTGCGGTATGGGACACTTTTACGAAAGAAAAAAAAGCTCTTTTTATGTGAAGTTGGCCCAATAGAAATGTAAAAGGGGCACAGTGCTGAAACCTTAGCGCAGGTCCCAGAGGCAAGACAGGCACCCTTGCAAGAAAGCCCTTTGTGCATGCAATAGGAGAACCTCATTAAAGTAAATATTGTTCACAGACTGTAGACACAATAGACTGTGTAACAACACAAGTAAAAAGTCCAGTCCTTATGGGAGGTTACAAATGCAGACAAGGCGGTACTAAGGAGGGACTACTAAGCCTATACATGAATTAAAAGCAACTATTTAGAAACTACTGTAACAGGAGCCAATTGAAAAGATGGGTAGAAAATGAGTGGAGCTTCAAGTCCATACCTGAATACAGCATGCCTCCACAGCAGCGCATGCGCTGCCCAGGCTTGACCAAAAAAAGCTCTCCAGCAGACCATAAAAGAGGCCCACAACCAAACCAAAAAAGGCCACACACTGGCCTAACAGGCAACAAGCACTGCCTGATTGACCTATCTGCCTGTCCAACCCTGAGAAACGTAGCCGCTAAAAACCTAAGAAACGAGAATGCATATTCTTAACACAACTCGGGCAGCTGCCTATGTAACACATGTATTTAATAGCCCTGTTTCAGGCTTCTGCAGTTTACAGAACACCTACTCTGACTTTTGCTTTCACTGACTCTGTTTTTCCCTTACCACTCTTTCTCTCTACAGCATGTGTGTTTGGATGATTGATCGCTTCGGAAACGAGGAGCAAAGACACCAGTTTTGCCCGTCCCTCTGTAGCATGGAGAAGTTTGCGTCATACTGTCTAACAGAGCCAGGTACTTAAGTTTGGTGCTGGTGAATAGTAGAGGAGTGCAGCTTGTCGTGGAAGGATAGTGAAGGAAATATGTTCATTTTTCTTAAAGGACAGCCATTTCCCCCAAAGTTGGACCTTCACAGTATATTTTCTGATGATATTATTATAATCTTTTTGGATGTGCATCACAATTTTGTGTGTGTGTGCCTTAGTGCGTGTCTCAGTACCGAAAGTTAATTAACTGTACAAGTTATTGTGTCTTTAGATAAGTATAAATGGGAATTTCCGTTGTTTTTGGATGGGTAAAATGTGAACCTAATTATAACCTCCCTGTAAACTTTGTTTTTCGTCAGTGATTTTTTTTCTTTTTTTTAACATTAAGTAATCTCTAAAGACCACGTTAATACAACCCCCAGTCCCCCACCACTCATGGCCTTTGGGCATGCCATGCGAGATGGGGTGTGGCCGCGAAGCCTGGCCTTCTGCAAACCCCCCCACCCCCATCGCATACAGTCATGCGCGCAGTGGGTTTTGGTGTGCAAGTACATTTTATAGTGCCCACACAGTCATCCGCCCCCCCCCCCCCCAACATTATGTACATTCTGCCCATAATGATTACACTAGCATGGTTTATGGGTAAAGAACTGCTGCAGGTTTATTCTTTATACAACAAGAATATGACTTTAGTGGGTTATATTACGGGCGATCCAGGGCAGGCAGCCCCTCGCTGCCCCGCCCGCCTTAAGAGCCAGCCAGCATGGTGGGTCGAAGCCCGAGCAGTGCAGAACCTTATCGATCCTTATCTTACTACTCCCGCCCCCTTCAGGGCGGAGCGGTATGGCACACCCCCGGTTGGTTCAGGCCCCCCAACCGCCCGAAGGACTAACAGGGCGCCGTCGTGGTTTCCCGGAACCTCCTGCGGCTCCAGGTCTTTGGCTCAGGCACCCTTACTGTGCCAGGCAGAGGTACCCTTACTGTCCCCGTCTGCCGCAGAGGTACCCTTACTGTACCCGTCTACCTCCAGATCGCCCTGTAACTCCGCCACAGCTCTGGAGGAGGCTATCGTCGATGACAGAGCCCCCCCTACTCAGAGTGGTTCACCGACATCCTGCAACTGAAAGTGCATCCTGTATGTCTAAGAGGAACATATCCATCCCCACCTCGGACAAGTGCACCCCATCCCTCTCATAATAACCTTCAATCTTTTCCTGTATCAGAGCATGCCTGATGAATCCCAATCCTCTCCGTTCCATGAACTTTTGCATAGACCTATTGACCCGTCTACGTGAATGATCTACTGCCATGGGGGATCTCGCCCCCCTCCACTCCCTGCGAGGGACGATCTCAGACCACCAGAGTTCGCATGATCCAAGCCTGTTGTTAATAGCCAAGATGTCTGTTTGCATGGCCTGTATCAGTGCTCTCCTCCCCTTGGTGACCAAGTCATTACCCCCCAAGTGGATTATCAAAATGTTCGGTAGCGATCCTCCTAATGTGATGCGCTGTTCTAGACTAGTCCTCAGGCTGCTCCATTTCATCCCCGGCGAACCCAGCTATGCAAACTGCGTCTGTGCGAAACCCTGGGTCCAATTCTTGTGTGCTGCCCACTGTTCCAACCTGGCAACGCATGAATGTCCCATCAACCATACTTGACAGCCTGCTGAAAAAAGGTGGAGGACGCCAATTTATCACAAGTGGTTTTATCCTTATCCGGATTTGGACAAAGCCGCCCCCATGATGCGATCCAGCTGGAACCTGGTCAAGGGAGCCCCATATGCGTGCATTAAAAAATATCCTGAAAGTGCTGGCCTTATCTTAAGGTATTCCCTCACTGTATAGACCGGGCAATATCTGGGGTCTCCCAAAGCCTGTATCACTATGGCTGTGCCCCGGCCTGCTTGGTCTGTCTTTGACCTTCGAATACGGAGTGCCAAAGCGTCTGTCGCGCAGACATCCATCATACCCAACGCTGCATTTGACCTGTCAGTTTTAGATTTGGCCACTAGCTCGCTTACCCTGAAGGCCCCGAAAAAAGCTAGGCAGAAAGCAGTGGTAAAAAGCCTGGCCTCAAAGGGGGAATTGGTGACCATAGGTAAAGCTTCTATCATTAGCTGTAGAGAGTAATCTCTAAAGACCACGTTAATGCAACCCCCAGTCCCCCACCACTCATGGCCTTTGGGCATGCCATGCTAGATGGGGTGTGGCCGCAGAGCCTGGCCTTCAGCAAATCCCCCCCCACCCCCATCGCATACACTCATGCACGCAGCGGGTTTTGGTGTGCAAGTAAATTTTATTCCCCATTGTTTTTTGACCCACAAATCCTTTGCAGATTTAAACAGAGGGCTACGCTGAACGCTGCGATAAATCCCCGAAATCGGCTGGAAAAAAAATGGGAGTTGTTTTGCACAAGAGTCCATCTCTTCTATGTGATCAGGATACCTGTATCCTGATCCCTTATTTATTTTAATTCTGTTTGTCCTCCCCGGGCCTGATGCGAGAAATAAAATGGCAGCAGCAACTTTCCTCTCAGGTTGTGGTCAGCCAATCAGGGCCTTGCTTTTCCTCTGGATTAGCTAATCCTCCTTCAGTGCATCTGCGAATGATCCGTGCCCCTATGTTTACAAATTTATTTTTTCCTAAGTAACTCCAAAACTACTTAAGGGATTTACACCAAATTACAACAAGCATTGGCATAGCGAATAGGTCTTGCCTTTGGGACTTTTCAAGTATTTGGCCATGCAGCACACTATCTGATATCTGCCGCCCTTCTTCCTCAGCATAGAAACTGAGAGGAGACTACAGGCAGAAGACATTTAGCAATTAAGAATTATTCAACTATTTGCACCAGGCATTGAGCACTTTGTGTATGTTAGATTTCACTGTAAAAGAAAAGAAATGAAAGGGTACATATTTTACAGCTTAATAAATAGTAATGATAGAAGCGAGGGAGGGTGAGAAGTGTAGGGGGTGGTGGGCTAGCCTGGAAAAGGTGCCAGAGTGCGAGAGAGAGTGGAAAAAGGCACAGAGGCAGGTAAAGAGCAGTGAGGAGAAGGGAGGGCGGTTGCAGAAAGGGCACGAGCAGCCAGATCCGACGCACAGTGCGAAGCAAAAGACAAGGGCACAACAGGTAAAGAAAATGGGTGAAAATGCACAAAAATGCGAACCAGGCAAAAAAATAAAGGCAGACTAATAGTGAAAAGACAGAAAAAAAGATGTGTGAAAATACAGTGAAAACACTTGGTAGGAAATGAGACAGATGGTGCATACAACCTTTTCTGAAGAAGGTTTTGCTTGGCGTTGACAGCCTCTGGGAGTGCTAGCAGCTACGGGGACTGTGGGCAGACATGGGAAGCGTGAGCGGAGGGGATGCTGGCAGGGAGGGGTTGAATTTACAGTTTACAGATGCAGCTGTGCAGCGAGGGGCTCTTTGAAACGAGGAAGACTAAGCCTTCTGCAGAGGGTAGTGTTGCTTCTCCTTCACGTTCCGCCTGCCTCTCCAGCGTTTGCAATACTCCAGTGTTTGCAATACTTCTGGAGAGCACAGATGACATTTTTGTGATATAGTTCCCCCCCCCCCGGCACAGCTCCTGCCTGCTGTCCCGGCAGCTGTAACAATAACAAACAGAGTGTTGAAAAGTATACCACAATAAGTGTCGAAGGAAGCCAGCAACTGTATGCATCTAGCGCTATGTTCCGATGCAAAGCTGAAGCAATACCAGCGTGCCGGAGCTCGGCTGGTCTGTGCCCGCAAAGCTGCCCCGTTTTCCCATGCATTGCTCCCGTGCCTGCTGTTAGCTGCCCAGGCGGTCTCAACCATTTTTAGGTTTCGCCTGGCGTCGGAGCTCCTAGCTCCGCCCAGGAGAAATCTTATGTTCCTACAGTGTAGGGCTTAGTCCCGCCCTCTGTTCCATTGGCTAGCTCCATAAATGGAGGCTAGCCATTGGAACAGAGATCTGTCCGTCATGGCCGGACCAGATTCGTGGGCGTTCCCGAGATTTTTTCCCTCTCCGCCCCTCTGTGCGTGTCATCTCGGCGGTAGGCGGGTATTTTTGGTTTTTTTTTGGTTTGTTTTCTTCATTCTAGGCCGACCGCCGCCGGAAGAAGTCCAGGTGAGTGCCCGTTCCCGCCCTCCCGCTGACCGTGCGCCGTTCCCGCCACCCCTCCCGCTGACCGTGCGCTGTTCCTGCCCCCCCTCCCGCTGTCCGAGCGCCGTTCCCGCCCCCCCTCCCGCGTTCTGGCTTTAAAGAAAGAATTTGGGGCGGGTACGTTGGGCGGCTGCCATTTCTACACTGCCGCCTTTCCATAGAATCTCAGGACTTGATGAGAGCCTAGGTACATCAGGGTTCGAAGTTAAGGGGTAAGGAATGGCTCAGTTTCCGTTTTGGGTATCTGCAGAGGGTGGTATTTGGACTCCGGTTTAGAGGGATAGTCGTATGGACCTTGGAATCTTCCATTACACGGCTCTTTGCTAAGTCACTTGTGTGCGTTTCGGGAGCTGTGTGTCTTTGTGTGGTCGTGCATTTGTATCACTCGGAGACTCCGTATGCCTGTGGGGATCACGTGTGTGTGTGTCGGCTGTCTGGAGAACTCTGTGTTCGTGTCAGGGGCTCTCGCTTTTGAAGCCTTAATATTAGTTTCAGGCCGCCCTTATCTCACATTTTCGAACCCCACCTACCGGGGTTATTATGTGTGGAGCCCGGGGCTCCTGGCCGCATGTTTTGGGAGGCCCCGTCTCCTCACACACCTCCGTGTCGACTCAAGCCTGGCCCGCGCTCGGGAGGCGGAGAGCAGATCCATGTGCTGCGGGGAGGAGGCGCCAGAGGCCGCTGGAAAGAGGAGGGAGGATACGGAACTTCCTCCCTGGATGCCGGAACTATGCTGCTCCGAAGCCGGGCTACGGCGGCTGCGGGAGGCGGCTGGTGCTGGGGGCACCTGCAGCGGGTGCCCACGTGGGGTTCGCCGTGGATGTGGTAAAGCTGGGCTCCGGGACCCGGGCAGCAGCCGCTGCGCCTCTCGCACCCTTCAGAAATGTGGCTGAAACCCGAGGAGGTGGTGCTGAAGAGCGCCCTGAAGCTCTGAGTCACACACAAGTCCAACAACTACTTCATCCTTCAGCGGCGGAGAGGGCACAGGGACAGCGGGGGTCGCTTCACTGGTATGTGCTGGTTCGCTGCTAATTCCCTTCTCCGCCCCTTCCTTTGTCATACCTATGGAGTAGAATTGATATAGTGATTTATACCACACCTCAGTCACCAAGTGCACCTTGTCAACACTCTGCCTTTCAAGCCACTCCATATTTATCCTTACTACTCCTGCGCCCCACATCAACCATGACGCCTTGTCCCCAAGCGATCCCAAACCTTTTTTATCACTGCTTTTTTCCCATTGCTAAACCAAACCTCTGCCACCTCTTGGAGCTATTTCCACTAGCACACAAGCTCTCGCCTCCTTCCCTGTCATGCTCAACCACCTTCCACCTGTCTTAAATTTCCTATGTTTCTACCATTGGATTTATTTACTTTAGGGCTTATGTAACACTCTACATGCCATTTCAGCTGCCCTCAGAGGTTGGTTCATGGGAAACAGAGGGTCTGTACAAAGCAATGGTTATTATAGGTCTGCTTGCACAGTTTATTAAGTCCATACTTGTTGCTAGCGCCTTGTTGTATACACCTGTTCCACTTATTATGCATGCTTTATAATTAAAGTGAGGTCTGTGGTGCAGACAATGTTATTCTGTAACTATTTATTTGTTTTGTACTTGCTCCCTTGGTAAGGACATTTCCAGATTGTTCCATTAATTTTTAGCCCATGGTTGCTTCGACATTATCCTAGTAGTCGCTGAGTTTAATGCCTATGGTCGTCCAATCAGCTATGCCCGCTCTTGGAGGAACCCTATACCTGCTTTCCTCAAATCAGTATTGCAAAGTGTTTAACAAAAAAAACACCATTGCGAAATCTGTACCACAACATTATGCCTGCTAATATTTTTTAAATTTGCCATCTTTCTATAGCGGCGCTGCACTAAAAAGGTATTATTACTGTTCTTTACGCAGTGCAAAAACTGTTGTAATTAAGATATTTTAGGTACTGAAATAAGTAGAAGTCATTGAGTAAACTGGAGACTATGTCCATTATTCGTTGTTGCACTCTAAATCCGAATTTAGACTCAAATTATGTTTGCTCGTAATTTCGTACTCCGAGTTTGTGCACAATTTTATCACTATAGGTTCTTTGCCCCAACATAATTTCCTTCAGGTATAACCTGGATAATTTGCATAGGAAAAACGGGATGGTTATGTCGAAAACATTTGAATTTTAAGTATGGCATGAATGCATCTGCACGTAATCTAATTTTTGACCTTTGTAACCCTGAATATGCGGGTAAAATTTCACGGAGAAAAAAGCAAGTTGCAGTAATAGTTTTTCCCAAGGGCAATTTTTATTGACCAGTCGTTCGCCCCATGGTGACTTAAGGTAAAGAATTGGTTCTGGTGAAGATGGATGAGATGAATTTGTAGCTAGTGCCTCAAGGAGAGGATGTTCAGTTGGGTTATTGTGGAGGAAGAGAGTTCCAAAGGTTAGTTGCTGCACCACTAAAGGAATGTTCACGCCTATTGATGTTTTGAATTTCGTATTTCGAGTTGCAAGGAGTCTTTCTTCCGACGCCCCTCTGTCTGTTAGAGGAAGTCTGCAATTTGGCCAGATAGGTGTGTTTTTCTTTTTCCAGAGAGCCTTCTTCATAAGGCAACAGATTTTAAGTTTAATCCTGGCCTACATTAGAAGACAGCCTCAGTCAGTCTCAATACTGAGGCATTGTAGTCAATTTTTCTCTTGGCTAAGAAGCGTAAGGCTGTAGTGTGAAGAACAGCATGGATTGGGCCGAGAGAGCACTAGGGATCACCAGCCAGAGTGCAATTTCCAGTGTCCAGGCGGAATATGATTATAGTACGTGCCATGGTTTTCTTTTGATTTGGTGTTGGGAGGTTTTCAATTTTCTTGAGCGAATGAGAGGAAAAAGTTGCCAAATTGGGCTACTTTGTTAATGTGACATGATAGTAGTAGTGTTGTTAGGGGTAAATTCCAAACTGTTGTATTGAGATGGAGAAAGAAGAGGGGAACCAGTTCAGCTAGAAGTGCAGGGTAAAAATGTATTTTTAAGCTTGGGTTTGAAGAGGATGAACGCTTTTTGGGGATGGAGTATGAGAATGTTGATGATAACTCACTGCTAGAGTTTCATGAGACAAGTCAAAGTCTGAGAATGTCCTTAATGGATAATGCTTTTAGCTAAAGCTGAGTGTCATCCGTATTCTAGGAGATGGAGACTCGAGATCCCAAAGGAAGGAAGGAAGGAACATAGTGGTTTAAGGTAAAGGTAAAATGCTATAATTGTTGATACAGAGCCTTGGGAGATGCCACATTTCATTTGTGCACTGTTTCAGATGTCATCCTCCCCACCTGGGTGTGGTGAGATGACAACCATGAGAGGCAATTAACGATCTTGATTACATGATCCAGACCTATGTTACAGCAATCTTAGTGTCCTGTGGTGATTTGACGTTGTTGAACGCTGCTGATACATCAAGTAAGGCGAAGGTATGCATGGCCTTAAGGGTGTCTCTTTATGCTGAAAACAGATCTCTCGATTAGTAGTTGATGGTTATTAATATACATAATTTGCTGTTTTGAGAGTCTGTATTTAATGACTACATAGCTTGTGTTGGTTGGAAACACGTCTGAAATTAACCAACAAATTGGGAACAAGGGTGGACTTTTTCACCGTAGGGGTAATCTAGCTCATTTTTAGGTATCTAGCAACGACAACTCGGGCGAGTGTGCATTGATCAGACACCAGACATTTTTGAAGATGTGAAGACTTGACTTGATAGTAGTAGGAAGAAGGTCTTGTTACTAGCTACTGGGTTTGAGGTTTTTTTTTAAAACTTGGGCTAGGTCGCCTGGGAAGGTGGGATTTTTGTTGATTAGTATTCATGCTGATATATACTATTGACCTATCCATTTAACCTGCACACACCACCGGCAGAGGGCCACTTGAAACCGGATTTCTCCTGGTGCTTTAAGAAGAGTTTTGCTTTAAGTGCTCCTGTTAAGCTATTGGACATTGATTGACAGGTACCGTAAGGGCTGTGAGAGCTGTGTGGGCTGTGAGGGCTGTGAGAGCTGTGTGGGCTGTGAGAGCTGTGTGGGCTGTGAGAGCTGTGTGGGCTGTGAGAGCTGTGTGGGCTGTGAGAGCTGTGTGGGCTGTGAGAGCTGTGTGGGCTGAGAGAGCTGTGTGGGCTGAGAGAGCTGTTGGCAATGTAAATAACAATGCCATTTATTTATGAGTAAAAAAAAAAAGAAATGTCATGAGCAATGCCAATAGCTCTAACTTTTCCAAAGGCAAAACCATTGCATTGTAAATGCTTGTTAAATAAAGTGTTGGAAAATATAGCACAGCTATTCGAAGCTGTGTCCACAGCATGGAACCAATTAAATGAATAAAGTGCCCTGAACAAACAATATATAAATCAAAGCATCAGGGGACATGTAGCAGGGCCAGTTCCCACTAAGTGAAAAATGAACCCAAAGACTAACAAAGAGCAGCATTTTACCAATAAAAGGAAAGGAATTCACAAAGGGAAAAAAAAATGGAAAGCAGTGAGTGTGGTCTAAGCACCCTGAGCAGATACAGCATGCCTCGCAGAGCAGCGCAAGCGCGCTGCTAGGCTCAACCTAATGAAGATGGAGGATTTATTGACTGCATTATAATTACATACATGCAACAAGTCCAACAGTTACTAAATGGTGGTTGTGAGGGATTGAACCTTCCACCAGTATATACTTTGGAAAAAAGTCATATATATATATACTTTATCTTTGCAGAATCCAGTCACCAACCACGGACTCAGATAGACAGCGCGGACCCAATTACTTTGTGCGTTTCTTATTTATTTAAAGTTTTTCGCCCTGCATCAGTATGCCGCGTTTCGGTCCGACCTGGACCTTGATCACATGAC
Organism: Lissotriton vulgaris; assembly: GCF_964263255.1. NCBI lineage: Eukaryota > Metazoa > Chordata > Amphibia > Caudata > Salamandridae > Lissotriton > Lissotriton vulgaris. The sequence goes on from NC_141687.1 coordinate 1,225,728,427, forward strand.
TCGTTACTCACGGACCAATGCCAAATTTAAAGTGCCAGGTAACACATAATTGTAAACAGCTGTGACATTACAAAATAGAACTGAAAAACAGACTATGTAACGCACAATGTATATACAACAGACTGCAAATGGAATACATAGAAAATCCAGTGGAATGTACAAGTTAAAATCATACATATTTACAGATTATTTCATAAATGTACACCTTCATATTAATACAAATATATATATACATCTCAGTAAAAAAATATATATATATACATCTCTCAATAAATAAAGACATTTTGAGTGCATGGTTCCTCAATTGATAAACGGAACACAAATCACATAATCATAATGTGTAGCAAAACCACTGGTCCCACGCTATACGTGATTCCCTACGCAGTCCGTAATGTGCTGTTTACGTTAATACAGCCCAAGTGGGCGAGCACTTAAACAAAATTAGGCATAAAGATCCTAGAATTAAAAGATTGTTTTTATCAGCTGCCTGAAATATATAGGCGAGAAATTACGTGATAAATTAACAGTGAATCAGTGAAAAAATCCAAATGAAATCAAATCCAGAGTACTCCGTTTGATTACAACTAATAACCACCAGTGTGTTGCGTGAGTTAAAAAAGACAATGCTTAGATATATAGTTTAGCGCAGATGTATATGTAGAGAGACATACAGAGGCATTGTATACTTAGTAAATGGAGAGTTTGAGCGATGCCATAACAGTAAAATAATCCAAACAAATTTCCAAATCCCTTAAGTAATGCAAAACTAGCCAAAATTTGCTTTCTGTTACTACAAGGACAGTGAGACTAAATTTATATACATGTGTATAAGTCCTCCGTGGTGTTAAGACCATTTGGAACTTTAGAATTTAATTCCAAGATGTACCTGGTCTCCAACACTCTCAAGGCACTGTCCCTGTTACCACCCTTGCGCGATGGAGGTATGCAATCAATGGCAAAGTACTGGAGCAGAGTGTTATCACTGCCATGTTTGGCTTCGAAATGCCGTGCTACCGGATATGTTTGGTCCTTGTTGTTAATGGCCCGGAGGTGTTGAAGGATCCTCATGTGCACGGGTAGCTTAGTACTGCCAATGTAGCGCAATGCACAGGGGCATTCCAACACGTAAACAACGTATTCAGTTTTGCATGTAATACGTCGCTTGATTTTGACCGGTTGGGGCAAGAAAGGAGTACTATATTCCTTCACATTTTTGGCATGCTTGCAAGCTTTACAATGAAAACATTTGAAAAAACCTTTTTGTTTGGAAAGCCAGTTTGAGGGAGGTCTGATTTCCGGATTGCATTTGTCCAAACTGTTCCCCATGGATCTGGCTTTACGAAAAGTTATTTGAGGGGTAGGGTTGTCCCTAAGCAGGTCATTACCTATAACAGGATCCTTCAACAATAGATCCCAATGCCTTCTGAGTATTTTTCTAATGGCCGCCTGTTGTTTATTATAGGTGACAATAACTCTCACCTTTTTATTGGCACCACTGGCCATGACAGGGATTCTGGGGGATAAGGCACTCTCACGACTCAGAGACTCAGTCTTGTTAATTGCTTTCTCTATAATCGCAGGACTATATCCCCTTTGAAGGAACCGTTCTTTACAACTCTCCTGTGCCAGTTTACATTCCTCCTTATCACTGCAAATGCGTTTGATCCGCAGCATCTCCCCGTAGGGGATGCTGTTGATCAAGTGCTGGGGATGGTGGCTAGAGGCATGGAGAACCGAGTTTCCAGCCGTAGGCTTACGATGTAGTCTAGTACATATGCTGTTATTTTTAATATATACTTCAACATCTAAGAAGACTACAGAGGTTTTGCTCATGTGAGCAGTAAACTGCAAGTTTAGTAGGTTGTCATTCAAACTGTCAATGAAATCCCTGGCTCTTTCCTCTGACCCCCTCCACAAAATGAAGAGGTCGTCAATCTACCTCAGCCAAAGGGGGACATGTGCTTTCAAGATGGTTTCATACTCCCTTTTCAAGACCTGCTCCTCCCACCAGCCCATATGAAGGCAGGCGTAGCTGGGGGAGAAGCAGGCCCCCATCGCTACCCCCCTTATTTGTTGGAAAATGGTGTTATCAAAAGTAAAATAGTTATGTTCTAAACACATTTTAACCATATCCACCAACATCTTATTGTGGAGAGAAAAGCATGCAGGTCTACGATTAAGATAATATTCAATCGCCCTAATCCCATCCTTATGACTAATAGAAGTGTAGAGGGATGTAACATCCATGGTAATTAAGATTAGATCATCAGACCAATTGTTGTCACTAATTTTTCTCAAGAAATCAGAGGTGTCTCTAACATATGATGGTAAAGTGAGCACCCATTCTTGTAAGAAAAAATCTACGTATTTGGAGGTGTTCTCAGTTAAACTCCCAATACCCGAGATTATGGGCCTGCCAGGTGGTTTTTCCATATTCTTATGCACCTTGGGAAGAAAATATATCGAAGGTACAGTAGGGTAATCATTATGCAAAAAAAGGTATTCATCATTGCTGATTAATCCACTGCTTTTCCAAGCTAGTAATTTGCCATAATAATCCAACCAAGATGACTTCATTATTTGTAGATTACTACGTTTGTAACAAGAAACATCATTAAGTTGGCTATAAGCCTCATCCATGTACATTAGTCTAGGCCAGAGAACAATGTTACCCCCCTTGTCAGAATGTTTTATAACAAGTTCCTCATTGGCCTGTAATTTTTTCATCAGTTCTATGTAGCACCTTTGCTTGCAATTCATTTTAGTGCTACATTGATTAGTGACTCTGTAAAGATCCTTCAAATCCGAGGCAACCAGTTCATGAAAACGATCTAAGTTATCATGCATCATTATTGGCAAAAAAATCGATTTTGGTTTGAATGGAGTTTTAATAGTACAACCAAAATCCGTACTGTGAGAAGTTGGCCTGGTATATAATGCTCACTAGTTCTAGTGATCACTTTGTACCATGCCAAGCAACCCTTATGATGATGGTTGTAATTCAACCTTGTAGACCAGTTATCCTAGTGGTAACGTGGACAAAGCAGTCTTAGGCTAAACTCTGAAAGGCATGTGAAGCCAGCTGTTATACCATACACAACCCCCTTGAATACCAAATGAAAGGGACACCACACAGATATATATTGAAAATATATATTGATTTATTAACTATTAAAATCCCCTGGACTCTTTATGAGCACAGAAGCACAAGCGTTAAATCACAAGACAGTTTAAAATACACAAAAGTTGCACAATATGGATGAGCCCTAGGGGCCACCTAAACCATATACTAAATAAGTGGTATAAGAGATACCAGGAGGAAAGTGAAGAGGCCTAGGGCCTTGGGAATCGCTGGAGCTATTCGAGACTGGAGTTAACTAAGTCGGGAGAGGCCCACGGGACTCGGGTGCAGTGTTCAAAGTGCACGCACTTCACAATACAAAGTCTATGGTGCGTAAAAAGCACAAAGTTAGAAAGTTAGGAACCTTCCGAGTGACCTACGGAGCTGAAACTTAAAACACAGGCCCTTGGGATGTGTACCAGTGCAGGAGCACCGGCGGAGCTGAGTTACCTCACCCACAGGAAGCGGGTGCACAGGGTCGAAGATGTGTCGGGTTTCGTCACGCTGGCCGATGGTGCTTGGAGCTGAAGATGCTGCAGGCGGCTCGATGAGAAGAGTTCCGGTGGATCCAAGGGTGGATCTAAAGAGTTGAAGACCTGAAAGCAGAGGGGACAGTGTTCAAAGTCACTAGCCAGTGACTACCGTGGAACCAGATTGGAACCAGGCGATGTCGGGTGCAAACAGGCGTTGTCGGGTAGCTTCTTTCTGCAGCCACGTGGATACCCGGGGTCGAGGACGTCCAGGAGTCGGTCACGAGCTGTCCCACGTAGGCTTCTCGCTGTTGGCGGTGTCGGCGACCTGATCGGAGCAAACAGGCCTTGGCAAATGCAAGCCACGCAGAAGTTGAAAGATGCTGTTCACTCGGACCAGCAAGGTCAGAGCGGGTGCTCCTTTTCACAGGAGCTTGGGTAGGTCTGGAGCAACCAGACCTGCTGTTTAAATCTTCGGGTTCGTCGCCAAGATGGCCGCTGGCCGCGTGGCTAGTGGCCGGGATGGCGCGTCGAGTGGCACAGTGCAAAAGGGCCCCACGCAGATCGTGGAGATGCTGGGGGGCTGATCTTCGGTGCAAGGGCTGCTCGGTGGTGGGGGTTCTCAGTCCCCAAAGCACAACGTCGAGGATGCCTCAGAAGCTGCGCAGTCAGCTTTACGAGTGTCTTCCAAGAGGTCCGGTCCCACGTCACTCGGTGCCTCCACGGGTCCCTTCTTTGCAGGGACTGTGGATCGGGCTCTGAGAGGTCTGGGAATCTGGTTCTTGTCGGGCTCTGGGCTCGGGCTCCGGCGGGAGGCGGCGGCAAAGCAGACGTCGAGTTGCTGGTTGGTGCCTGTGTTCACAGGGTGGTCACTCCTTGGCCACAAGGGAGATTCTTCTTCAGTCTTCTGTGCAGCAGAATGTCGAAGTCCAGTCTTCTTCTTAGTTTTAAGTTGATTTCGGGATGATCTCCTGTGCAATGGCACTGCTCCCCCTCTTATTCCAATCTAGGGGGTGGATCACCTACTAGGTCCCTCCTCTGGGAGGAACCAGGAAGGGGGGCGGTTACACCCCCTTTCCTTTGTCCAGCTCCGCGCCAGGACTGGGGCTGGACGGCCCCAGAACCGGTTTGGGCTGGCCTATGCACGGGGACACCTTGTGTGCCCCGGGCATGTCTGATTCTATTCAGCCCTGTCCTACCCAATACACAAAATCCTGTCTGGGGTGGTGCTCGCACCTCCCAAGGCAGGAAACCCTTTGTCCAGGCCACCATCTGCCGAGTTTCGGTCAGCAGCAGGAGGCCAGACTTGTGTCTGTGGTGGCAGCGTCCATTTTGTGAAGCTGAGGCTCTGTTTAACTTTAACCGGGGTTAGGGTTACACACATGTCGTATCCCTCTAGAAGGGTGGAATGCTATCCCCGTCGCCAGAATTGGCGAGGGGATAGTATTCCAATTCGTATGACACCTTACTCGACATGTTTTGATAAAGCCAAACCAAAGATAGCATTTAACCGCGAGGATTATAATGCACTTAAGAGTATATGGTATGGCAATATCCCGGAACAGCTTAGGGAGTGGTTCCCGACAGCTGCAGACAGGCTCAGCTCATGCCAGAGCACCATCTCACATATTTCCAAGCACTCTGCCTCCAGGATTGATGAGGCCTTCCATAGGAGTGGCTGATAGGAACATATGTGTCCAGTTTAGGGTTAGGCACAGACATACTGTACCTAAGTAAGAGGTGGTTACACCGACTTACCCCAGCTGAGTGATCAGCCAGTTGTGTCAAATATGGAGGCCAGGCCAGGGGTGGCACAATACGTGCTGCAGCCCCTGGTAGGCCTTGGATACACCTATGCCCTGAGCACCTAGGGTGCACTATTACAGGGGCTCATAAGGTGAACCAGTTCCAATTCGTAATGCACCTAGAGTGCATTGGCAGTAATTTAGAGAGAGAACAGCAGGCTGTGGGTCTGATTAGCAGGCCCACAGCCACATTAAGTCAGAAACCAGTGAAGCAAAAAGCAAAAATTTGGGGTGACCATAGGATAGCAGACCCTACTCTCCTACATAACCCCCCCCCAAACGCAGGGACATTAGACTAACCTTGACCAGTTGTGTCTTCATGTTCTAAGTGGAAGTACCTGGAGAGACCATCTGCGTTGCCATGGTCAGTCCCTGGGCGGTGCTCCACTGTAAAGTCCATCCCCTGTAGGGAAATGGACCACCTGAGTAGTTTGGGGTTTTCACCCTTCATCTGATTAAGCCATAGGAGGGGCTTATGGTCGGTCTGAATCTTGAAGTGAGTGCCAAATAAGTATGGTCTCAACTTCTTCAGGGCCCACACCACAGCAAAGGCCTCCCTCTCTATAGCTGACCAACGTTTCTCTCTGGGGGTCAGCCTTCTGCTAATGAAAGCAATGGGCTGGTCCTGGCCATCTACATTAAGCTGTGAAAGCACTGCTCCCACTCCCAACTCAGAAGCATCTGTTTGGACAATGAACTCTCTTGAGTAGTCAGGACTCTTCAGGATAGGTGCAGAGCACATGGCCTTCTTCAGGTCATCAAATGCCTTTTGACAGATTTCTGTCCACTGAACCTTTTTGGGCATCTTCTTGGATGTCAGATCATTAAGAGGAGTCACAATGGACCCATAGTTCTTAACAAACTTCCTGTAGTACCCAGTCAGGCCCAAGAAAGCTCTGACCTGAGTCTGGGTAGTTGGAGGGGACCAGTCCTTGATGGTCTGGATCTTACTCTCCAGTGGTTGAACTTGGCCTCCACCTACAAGGTGGCCCAGGTATACAACCTTGCTCTGCCCTATCTGGCACTTTGTTGCCTTGATAGTGAGGCCTGCCTTCTGCAGAGCCTCAAGCACTTCCTTCAGGTGGATCAGGTGATCCTCCCAGGTGGAGCTAAAGACAGCAATATCGTCCAGATAAGCTGCACAAAAGTCATCCAACCCAGTGAGGACTTGTTTCACCAACCTTTGGAAGGTGGCAGGTGCATTTTTCAAACCAAAGGGCATCACCACAAACTGATAATGCCCACTAGGGGTAGAAAATGCTGTCTTGGCTTTAGACTCCTCAGCTAACCTGATTTGCCAGTAGCCAGCTGTTAAGTCAAATGTGCTCAAATATTTGGCAGAAGCCAACTTGTCAATGAGCTCATCTGCCCTTGGAATAGGGTGTGCATCTGTCCTGGTGACAGCATTGAGTCCTCTGTAATCCACACAGAACCTCATCTCTCTCTTGCCATCTTTGGTGTGAGGTTTGGGGACCAGAACCACTGGGCTAGCCCAGGGGCTCTCTGAAGGCTCAATGACACCTAATTCCAGCATCTTTTGCACCTCAGTCTTTATACAGTCCCTGACGTGGTCAGGTTGCCTGTAAATTTTGCTTTTTACAGGAAGACTGTCACCAGTGTCCACCACATGTGTACACCAGTTAGTCTGACTGGGTGTCAATGAGAACATATGCCTGTATGCCTGTAGAACTTGTCTGCAGTCATGTTGCTGATGTTCAGTGAGGCTGCCACCTAAGGCCACACCATCAACTGAGCCATCCTCAGGGTTCTGAGTGAGCAGGTCTGGGAGAGGGTCACTCTCTTCCTCCTGTCCCTCATCTGTAGCCATGAGCAAGCCCATGTCTGCCCTGCTGACATATGCCTTCAATCTGTTCACATGGAGCACCCTGTGGGGGCTCCTGGGAGTTCCTAGGTCCACCAAGTAGGTAACCTCTCCCTTCTTTTCCAGAATTGTATGGGGTCCAGACCACTTGTCTTGGAGTGCTGCTGGGGCCACTGGCTCCAACACCCATACCTTCTGTCCAGGCTGAAATTCAACAAGGACAGCCTTTTGGTCATGCCAAGCTTTTTGTAATTCTTGGCTAGCCTCAAGGTTTTTGGATGCCTTCTCCATGTACTCTGCCATCCTGGAGCGGAGACCAAGTACATAGTCCACTATGTCCTGTTTAGGCTTTTTGAGAGGTAACTCCCATCCTTCCTTCACAAGACACAGGGGTCCTCTTACAGGGTGCCCAAACAACAATTCAAAGGGGCTGAAGCCAACCCCCTTTTGAGGGACCTCTCTGTAAGCGAACAAAAGGCAGGGCAGAAGGATGTCCCATCTTCGCCTGAGCTTTTCAGGTAATCCTTTAATCATGCCCTTTAGGGTCTTGTTAAATCTCTCAACAAGCCCATTGCATTGTGGGTGATAAGGGGTGGTGAACTTGTAGTTGACACCACATTCCTTCCACATAGCTGTCAAATATCCAGACATGAAGTTGGTACCTCTATCTGATATTACCTCCTTAGGAAACCCCACTCTGGAGAAAACTCCAAGTAAGGCCCTGGCCACAACAGGAGCTGTTGTGGTCCTAAGGGGAATTGCCTCTGGGTACCTGGTGGCATGATCCACTACCACCAGTATGAATCTGTGCCCAGATGCTGTAGGGGGATCCATTGGTCCAACAATATCAATCCCCACTCTTTCAAAGGGAACCCCCACCACAGGTAGTGGTATCAGGGGGGCCTTTGTTGTTCCACCTGCTTTACCACTGGCTTGGCAGGTTTCACAGGAGCGACAAAACTCCTTGGTGTCTTCAGACATGTGAGGCCAGTGAAAGTGAGGGACAAGCCTGTCCCAAGTCTTGTTCTGGCCTAGGTGTCCTGCTAAAGGAATATCATGAGCCAAGGTGAGTAGGAAGCCCCTAAATTGCAGAGGTATAACCAACCTCCTGGTAGCACCAGGCTTGGGGTCTCTAGCCTCTGAATAAAGGAGTCCATCGTCCCAATATACTTTATGGGCACCTTGAGCATTCCCAGCAGCCTCAGCAGCAGCCTGCTGTCTGAGGGGTTCAAGAGAAGGACAGGTTAACTGAGCCTGCCCCAAGTCTGCCCTAGAAGGTCCCCCTGTCCCCAGAAACTCAACCTGATCAGGTTCAAGTTCTTCAGGGACAGTTCCTTCAGGGGTCTCAAGATCAGTTTCCTGTGAAGCCTGATCCTCACTTGTAGGCAGTTGGGAAGGCGCAGCCTTAACCCTCCTGTTCTTCTTCTTGGGAGGTACTTGGTCCATTGTTCCAGGATCCAAGACCTGAGGTTCAGAGAGGCACTTTTTGGCCTGTGACCTGGTCACAGCAAGGACATGTGATGATATCCCTAACATCTCTGCATGAGTCCTGTACTCAACTTCTGACCATAGAGAGTTCTCCAGGTCATTGCCCAACAAACATTCTACTGGGAGATCAGCACTAACCACAACTTTCTTTAGGCCAGTTACCCCTCCCCAGGAAAAGTTAACAAGTGCCACACTATGTGTAGTAGTGACATTGCTGGCATTGGTCACCAGGTAATCATCGCCTGGCATGTATTGTCCAGGGTCCACAAAGTTAGGTGTCACCATAGTGACACTGGCACATGTGTCCCTGTAAGCTTGAGCCACTTTGTTGTTAATCAAAGGTGTCTGTCTGTATTTGCCCAGGTTACTGGGACTTATGTCAGGGGTCAAATCTATGTCCCCTTCACAAACCAGAACAGCCTGTGTAAGAGTTCTGACTAGGTCAGAATCTCCTTCAGTTCCCAAAGTGATTCCCACTAAACCCTTGGCTTGAGGACCAACACTGCTAACTGTACTAGTGGGTGCAGGTGCCTTAGGGGCTGCAGTGCTGGGGGCTCCACCCTTTTTACACTCACTTGTCCAGTGAGAGGTGTTCTTACAAGTTTTACACCAGGGTTTCTTCTGACCTTCTTTCTTCTTCTTCTTGGAAGTTTGGGACCCACCCTCTGTCTCAGTTTGGGGCCCTGTTGAAGACTTCTGGTCTTTAGTTTTCTGCTCCCCACCCTTCTGGTCTGTTTTCTTCTGGTCACCACCCTGGTTCTGGTTCTGGTTCTTTTGCTTAACTCTGGTTCTTACCCATTTATCTGCCCTCTTTCCCAATTCTTGGGGAGAGGTCAAATCTGAGTCAACCAAATGTTGATGCAACTGCTGGTTCTGACAATTATTTAAAATTTGTTCTCTCATCAGCAAATTATACAATCCTTCATAGTCTGTAACCTTGCTTCCCAGCAACCATCCCTCCAGAGCCTTAGTGGCACACTCAACAAATTCAGACCAGTCCTGAGTCTGTGTCTTCTGGGTATCTCTGAACATTAACCTGTACTGTTCAGTGGTTAAGCCTAACCCATCAATCAGAGCACTCTTCAGGACCAGGTAGTTTCTAGAATCCCCATCACTAACTGTGAGGAGTCTGTCTCGGCCTCTACCTTCAAAGGAGAGCCACAAGATTGCTGCCCACTGCTCCTGAGGGATCTGCTGTACTCTGCAGGCTCTCTCCATTGCAGTAATCCATTTATGGATGTCATCCCCAGCTTTGTAGGGGGGCACAATCTTACTCAGGTTTCTATTATCAAAAGACCTGTCTTTATCCTTGTGGATATTGCTGCCACCAGTGGGTTCTATTACCCCACTCTCTCTAGGCTGTCTTGCTCTAGCAAGTTTCTCTTGGGCCAGGGCAATCTCTAACTCTTGTCTCTGGACTCTCAATTCAGCCTCTCTAATTTGAGATTCTCTCAATTTGGTCTCATGTTCCCTTCTCTGAGGGCTAGTCATCCTCCTTCTGGAGTGACCATGAGAACCTCTAGAAGCATAGGAGTTGTCAGAGTCACCTGAGTGAATCCTTCTCCTCCTAGGCTCCTGGTTAAGTCCACCTGGGGGTCTGAATGGGTTGTTACCTGATTCATTCCCAAGTTGACTTAAGTTAGCCTGGTTCAGTCTACTGACCAGCACCTGACTATCTCTGTCATCATCTGACTCACTGCTTTCCACCTCCTCCCCCTCTTCTTCTTCCTCTTCCTCTACATCTACTTGAGGAGCTCCAGTGGTGGAGGCTTCCTCATCTTCTAGGATGATAGGGGCAGGGGTGTCTACAGTGTCATCCTCTGAAGGATGGCCTCCTTCAGCATTCCCTGTGGGGTTTGCTTTAGAGGTCTTTAGAGCTTCAGACTGATCCAAAAGCTCTCTTAGGTGGTCTGCAGTAGGGGAAGGCCCTGTCTTCAGACCCCTTAAGACACAAAGCTGTCTTAATTCCTTAAAGGGAAAAATAGCAAATTTGGATGGTGCCCTTGGAGGGTCACTCTCAACAGAGACATTCCCAGTGGAACCCTCTGCTCCAGACATTGCTCTAGTGTGGGTGGATGTGTTGCAATCTACCTACACTGGTGTTTACCTACTAAACCTATCTAGTAGTTGTAGCTAGGGTGTGCTACTCCCTTTGCTCTACAACAACTAAGTTCAGTAGAACTTAAGTATACTAGTCTTGTTTTATATGTACCTAGCAGGTACCTGTGTGATCTTTCAGATGATAATCTCAAAGATTGTAATGGTAAAACAACAGCAAGCTCAGATCCCAATCCGCTGCTCACCAATGTGAGAAGTTGGCCTGGTATATAATGCTCACTAGTTCTAGTGATCACTTTGTACCATGCCAAGCAACCCTTATGATGATGGTTGTAATTCAACCTTGTAGACCAGTTATCCTAGTGGTAACGTGGACAAAGCAGTCTTAGGCTAAACTCTGAAAGGCATGTGAAGCCAGCTGTTATACCATACACAACCCCCTTGAATACCAAATGAAAGGGACACCACACAGATATATATTGAAAATATATATTGATTTATTAACTATTAAAATCCCCTGGACTCTTTATGAGCACAGAAGCACAAGCGTTAAATCACAAGACAGTTTAAAATACACAAAAGTTGCACAATATGGATGAGCCCTAGGGGCCACCTAAACCATATACTAAATAAGTGGTATAAGAGATACCAGGAGGAAAGTGAAGAGGCCTAGGGCCTTGGGAATCGCTGGAGCTATTCGAGACTGGAGTTAACTAAGTCGGGAGAGGCCCACGGGACTCGGGTGCAGTGTTCAAAGTGCACGCACTTCACAATACAAAGTCTATGGTGCGTAAAAAGCACAAAGTTAGAAAGTTAGGAACCTTCCGAGTGACCTACGGAGCTGAAACTTAAAACACAGGCCCTTGGGATGTGTACCAGTGCAGGAGCACCGGCGGAGCTGAGTTACCTCACCCACAGGAAGCGGGTGCACAGGGTCGAAGATGTGTCGGGTTTCGTCACGCTGGCCGATGGTGCTTGGAGCTGAAGATGCTGCAGGCGGCTCGATGAGAAGAGTTCCGGTGGATCCAAGGGTGGATCTAAAGAGTTGAAGACCTGAAAGCAGAGGGGACAGTGTTCAAAGTCACTAGCCAGTGACTACCGTGGAACCAGATTGGAACCAGGCGATGTCGGGTGCAAACAGGCGTTGTCGGGTAGCTTCTTTCTGCAGCCACGTGGATACCCGGGGTCGAGGACGTCCAGGAGTCGGTCACGAGCTGTCCCACGTAGGCTTCTCGCTGTTGGCGGTGTCGGCGACCTGATCGGAGCAAACAGGCCTTGGCAAATGCAAGCCACGCAGAAGTTGAAAGATGCTGTTCACTCGGACCAGCAAGGTCAGAGCGGGTGCTCCTTTTCACAGGAGCTTGGGTAGGTCTGGAGCAACCAGACCTGCTGTTTAAATCTTCGGGTTCGTCGCCAAGATGGCCGCTGGCCGCGTGGCTAGTGGCCGGGATGGCGCGTCGAGTGGCACAGTGCAAAAGGGCCCCACGCAGATCGTGGAGATGCTGGGGGGCTGATCTTCGGTGCAAGGGCTGCTCGGTGGTGGGGGTTCTCAGTCCCCAAAGCACAACGTCGAGGATGCCTCAGAAGCTGCGCAGTCAGCTTTACGAGTGTCTTCCAAGAGGTCCGGTCCCACGTCACTCGGTGCCTCCACGGGTCCCTTCTTTGCAGGGACTGTGGATCGGGCTCTGAGAGGTCTGGGAATCTGGTTCTTGTCGGGCTCTGGGCTCGGGCTCCGGCGGGAGGCGGCGGCAAAGCAGACGTCGAGTTGCTGGTTGGTGCCTGTGTTCACAGGGTGGTCACTCCTTGGCCACAAGGGAGATTCTTCTTCAGTCTTCTGTGCAGCAGAATGTCGAAGTCCAGTCTTCTTCTTAGTTTTAAGTTGATTTCGGGATGATCTCCTGTGCAATGGCACTGCTCCCCCTCTTATTCCAATCTAGGGGGTGGATCACCTACTAGGTCCCTCCTCTGGGAGGAACCAGGAAGGGGGGCGGTTACACCCCCTTTCCTTTGTCCAGCTCCGCGCCAGGACTGGGGCTGGACGGCCCCAGAACCGGTTTGGGCTGGCCTATGCACGGGGACACCTTGTGTGCCCCGGGCATGTCTGATTCTATTCAGCCCTGTCCTACCCAATACACAAAATCCTGTCTGGGGTGGTGCTCGCACCTCCCAAGGCAGGAAACCCTTTGTCCAGGCCACCATCTGCCGAGTTTCGGTCAGCAGCAGGAGGCCAGACTTGTGTCTGTGGTGGCAGCGTCCATTTTGTGAAGCTGAGGCTCTGTTTAACTTTAACCGGGGTTAGGGTTACACACATGTCGTATCCCTCTAGAAGGGTGGAATGCTATCCCCGTCGCCAGAATTGGCGAGGGGATAGTATTCCAATTCGTATGACACCTTACTCGACATGTTTTGATAAAGCCAAACCAAAGATAGCATTTAACCGCGAGGATTATAATGCACTTAAGAGTATATGGTATGGCAATATCCCGGAACAGCTTAGGGAGTGGTTCCCGACAGCTGCAGACAGGCTCAGCTCATGCCAGAGCACCATCTCACATATTTCCAAGCACTCTGCCTCCAGGATTGATGAGGCCTTCCATAGGAGTGGCTGATAGGAACATATGTGTCCAGTTTAGGGTTAGGCACAGACATACTGTACCTAAGTAAGAGGTGGTTACACCGACTTACCCCAGCTGAGTGATCAGCCAGTTGTGTCAAATATGGAGGCCAGGCCAGGGGTGGCACAATACGTGCTGCAGCCCCTGGTAGGCCTTGGATACACCTATGCCCTGAGCACCTAGGGTGCACTATTACAGGGGCTCATAAGGTGAACCAGTTCCAATTCGTAATGCACCTAGAGTGCATTGGCAGTAATTTAGAGAGAGAACAGCAGGCTGTGGGTCTGATTAGCAGGCCCACAGCCACATTAAGTCAGAAACCAGTGAAGCAAAAAGCAAAAATTTGGGGTGACCATAGGATAGCAGACCCTACTCTCCTACACGTACCTTCCAACCCCAAAGCATCAATGGGTTCAGTTTGTTCTTCCTGATATCCATATATCCTACTGGCGGTCGCCAGTAGGTAGTTATAGTTAGGATTGTTTCCCATAGAAGTCCGCAACATTCTATTGGGAATAACTTTGGCGCCGGTTGAGGAATCTGCCTGTAATTTGCCTCGCTGCGCTCCGCTCCTTCCCTGAAAGTTTGGGGGGGATTCGTCAAGCGGGGGCCGAGATAAAAGGGGGGTCCCAAAACGTTTTCCCCATGTTAATTTCCATAGGGCGGTTGGACTCACTTTTAGCCCGAACGGCTGAATGGATTTCCATGAAACTTGGCAAAATTGTAGGGACCGGTAGCCCGATGTGCCTTTGCTATGTCTCAAGGTATGTGCTCCAGTGGATTTTGAGTAATTTAGGTTCAAAAAAATGTATATATCTATAAGCGCGCCCCGGAGCGCGCTCCAGCGCGCTACGCGAGTTCGCGAGCGGAAAGCTGATTGGCTCTCGGGTGTCTGTCAACATTCCAAACAGTCCGGAGTGGCCGCCATCTTGTGTCTCGGTAGGATCGAGACACAAGAGGTGGCAAAAACAAAGGGGGGAATGACCAAAAGGGGGCAGGGTAGACCCCCCCGACCCCCTAGGTTTGATGTGGGGGCCATAAAATGGCCCTGCGGGGCAGAAAAAAAAAATCGATTTGCGAGGGGGGAGCGCTCGGTACGCGCACCGCGGAGCATACCATGGAGAAAAAGGACAGTTTTTAAAAAATGTAGCATTTTTTTTATAAGTTGGAGGTAGTTCTAAAAAGAACTTTTTTTAATTCTTTTTGTTGTTTTATATTTTTTTGATTGATTGTTTTTTGGAACATTTTTTACTTTTTTTTAGCTTTTATGAACAATTTTATATTTTTTTTGTAATTTTTATGGGGACAAACAAAAAACAGGGAATTGTAAACGGCTCAACTGGTGCAAAATAAAACAGGAAAAAATTAAGGTTTGTTTTTGCACTTGTGGTTGTCTCCAGCACGGTTAGTCAGTTTAATAGTTTGCTCTCCGTATCAAATTGTAGTCCTGCAAAATTTACAAACTATTTTAAAATCTCCAAACTGGGGTTGGATATTTGGGACCATCTCCCTTGACTCTGGACCCAATGGAGTGGGTTGTTTACTTTGGGAGGTGCTGGGAGAAGATTGGGGAGGGTTTCTGGTCAGTTCTCTGACCTCTGCCGCAGCATAGTTGTTTGGGTGCCGGCGTTGCATGTGGCGAATCATAGTATTGTTGCCAAAAGAATACTTTTTGGCAGGGTTCCCTCTGGAACGAATTTGTTTGTTTTTGAGTTTAATGATATGTTCTTTCCACTTGATTGTAGGCATACCACTAATTTGTTGTTTTAGGACTTTGTGTTCTTTAGTAATAAAACAGTACGTTTCTAACATCGGCACAGTTACCCTTTCATGTTTTGGTCCGTCTTCCATTTCACTTATATTTTCTTCCGTGTTCATTCACGGTAACGCCGACCTACGAGCCTGATTCACTATGCGTTCTTTCACGCACAACATTCGGTAAGCTTTGAACTGGTGTTCTATGTTGGTTTTTTTATCCCTCAGGCATGCCACTCGTAATGCAACCCGCCCTTGTCACTTGTTTGTCTACTTCGTGTGTCTAAACACCATCCTTTACGTCTTCAGGTGATGTGCTCATTACCTTGGGTTGCACATATCTAATAGACTTTATAGGCTTCACAGCTTGACTGCCCATTATATCCTTGATTTCTTTGGCATAAGGTTGTTTAGACTTTTGTTACATCCATTTCACCACGTGGTTTCCACTTTAAATTACTCAGATCCTGATTTACCCTCACATTCGGATGTCTGCTTTCTATTAGTCACTTTGTTGACTCTAATTTCATGCCTGTTTCTTCTATGCACATTTGAATACTAATCCTACTGGTTTGGACACTTATTCATTTAGCTTTTTTTTATAGTTTAATGATGTGTACATATTGTAGCAGCTGGCTCCTCTCCCTGATACAAAGTCTTTCATTTTCAGATTGTCTATCATCCCCTGACGAAGGGCCACGTCCCGAAATGCATAGGGATATTACCAATACAATTGGATGTTGTTGATCGATAAATTGTGTGCACCGTTTTGCTACATTGTCACTATGATGTAATATGTGACCTACGAAATAAATTCATCTTTAAATGGACTACCATTGATAAAGATATAACCGTGTTCCTGTAACTCAACCACTATTATTGGAATGTACTATAAGGAGCCTTAGTCTCCAACAGGTGTGCCCTAGGAAGTAGTGCTGGTGCTTCCTGCACTCCCCTTATTCTTTTCTTGTATAGCCCCCATTAACCCGTAGGGCTTCTCTGTGGCTGTAGCAGCAAGTTATGTGTCAGATTGAGTACTGCAGTAGAGCATGTACGCCTTTCAATCATCTATTAGTGGTGTTGGCCCTTTAGCCCAGCGCATGGCCACTCTACTTTTAGCAAGTAGTGGAACCATTGCCACCGACTTCCTAATGCTTTTGCATACCTTTGCATCATAACCAAGCAGGGCGAGTAGCGGACTTAGTTCCAGAACATATCCTGTGATCTCACTTAAGGCAGAGAAGATCTTCCACCAAAATGTTTGGATTTCAGGGCAATACCATGCTACATGCAGGAATCCTGTTTCCTGTTGTGTACAGCGATCACATCTAGCAGAGTCTCGTAGCCCATATCGAAACAGTCTGTCAGGGATATAATATACCCTATTATTATATGTAAAATGTATTCGACAGTGTCTTCCGTTTAGGGATATATGCTTTGTGACTTCACTACAATACTTCCAGCACTTATCAATAAGCAAATCCAAATCTCTCTGCCAGTCATAACGGACTTTCAGGAGTTGTGTCTTCCTGGGTGATTGTGCAAGGGAATAGAGTATAGTTATTAACTTTGCAGGGCAATCTGCATGCATAATGTGTGTGACCATAGGCATCTCTACTGGCTCTTGCATGTCGTCTCCCAGTAATCCTCGTCCTGCACGCCTAACTTTGAGATACTGGAATTGGTCAAGTGGAGAGAGTGCAAGTCTTCCCACTTACTAAAAACCCCATCTTGAAAAAAATCGCCTATCTTTAGTATGCCCAGCAAAACACAGCAACCGGGATTTCCAGGTTTGCTGAGTTTTTATCTTGTTGAAGAACTCGGAGTGTTAATCTAGGAATATCAGATAGTGACTTCTGCTCTGTCATTGCACTAATTGGTTGCAAAGGAAGTGGCAGAGAACTATGCTGGAATGTGGCTCTGTTCGTGTGAGGCCAGAGATGACTTTCTGAATATCGCACTTGAACGGTTATGCCAATATAGGGAATAAATGGATTTATAGCCAAATATGGGCATAAGGTCGCAGTATCGATCAGGAACCTAGATAAACACGCAATAGATCTAATAGATCTGTTGTATCTCGATAGATCTGAATTCCCAAATACCGGACGGTATCGGGTGCTATATTAAATTTCCATTGTCCAAAGGTTAACTGTCGGGTGCGTGTATGATCAGTGAAAAAATAGGCATAGGATTTGGTGGCATTTATCGTGAGGCCAGTTAATTCCCGAAAAAGAGGCAAGTTTGAGGGTAGAGGCTCAAAGTCCATATCCATATCATGTATATAAAGGATGAGGTTGTCTGAATAAGCAGATTTAATGTGTGTTGTGTGGCCTCTTAATATTCCTTTGTATCAAATTAGGGAGCAGAGTCTATGCATAAGGGGTTCCAGTGCCAAAATAAACAATAATGGCAATAGTGGGCATCCCTGCCTAGTACCAATAGCCACGCTGTACTGCCGGGAGATATGTTGCCTTGTATGTGCTCGCGCCGTGGGGTTCGTATAAAGTAATTTAATAGTACTAAAGTAATTTAACCCATTTAATATATTCTGCTTGTATACCAAACCTAGAGAGGGCATAAAACATGTAATCCCAACGCAATGAGTCAAATGCCTGCCGTAAATCAAGCGAAATGCAACCCTCTTTTTAAATTTTGTCGAGGGTACTGGTCATGATTTGGTGCAATCGTCTAATATTAAGCGCCATACTCCTACCTGGTACAAATCCGCATTGGTCAGTGTGTATCAATTTCGGAATAAACTGACAGAGTCTGTTGGTTAATAATGTGCTTAAAATTTTATAATCAGAGTTTAATAACGATAAAGGCCTGTATCCCGATATGTCTGAACCGTCTCTTCCGGGCTTCAGAAGTGAAACCACAGTCACTTGTAATGTAGTGGATGGAAGTATACCTGCTTTCAGTGACTCATGACACAGGCGCTGTAAATGAGGTACAAGCAAGTCAACATACACAACATAAAATTCAATGGGTAGGCCATCATTGCCAGGTGTTTTATTGCAGTTTAGAGCTTTAATCGCCTGTCTTATTTCCATACCAGTCACCGGTTGTGCCAGGTCATTGCTGTGTTGCTGTATCAGTTGTGAGATTTGCAAACCGTCAAAGAAGGGTTCAAAGTGCATATCGTTATGGCCTACTGGTTGTCTGTAAGTGTTCATAGTAGTTCCTAAATGCAGTGTTAATTTCCAGTTGTGTATTAAACTATATTACCCTCCCCGGTCCAAATCTCCAGTATAGGGGATGGCAGGGGACCGTTTTTAACCAGTCTTGCCAGTAGGGGCCCAGCTCTGTCCGCCTGTGTGTGTTGTTTCTGCGTATAAAGCCGATAGTCTAGTATGCGCAGTTCCTCTAGAAGCTCTGCATATTGAATATTGACCTCCTGTGACTGTTGCGCTTCTGTCCTAGTAGCCTACCTTTCTAGTGTGGCCAATCTACCCTCAACCTCCTTAATCCGGCCTCTAAGGGCAAGGCGGACTCCTGCCTTCATGCTAATTGCCACTCCCCTTATAACTGTTTTGAAGGCGTCCCATTCCATCTGACACGTACTAGCAGACCCTTTGTTTTCTGTGAAAAAATTAACAATAGTGGTGGGTAAAGCACTACGGAAGACTTGGTCCTCCAGTAATAGGGGTTGTAACTTCCAGGTCGGTATCAGGGTTGGGATTTTGCCCCATTGGAGAGTTAACTCTACTGGGTTGTGGTCCAATAAAGTCTTACCCATGTGGAGTACGCCATTGACAGAATCAAGCAAAGCCCCGGAGCAGAAAAATCTATCTATGCGAGTATGTAGACGGTGTGGTGGGAAATAAAAGGAATATTCTTTATGGCTCGGATTTAGCGCTCGCCAGGCATCGTGCAGTTACCATCCCTCCGCCCATCCCCTGAGCGCTTCTGCTTGTTTTTTACATTCAGTTGCGTGTAACAGGAGGCTGTCCAGATCAATGTCTAATACTGCGTTTAAGTCACCCCCTACCACCCAATGATAATCAGACCAGTCCGTTAGTGCCACACTAAGGGTCTCCAGATATCTAACTTGATTAGTATTCGGGGTGTATTTACTCCCAAGAACTATATGTGCCCCATCCAGTAAGCCATGAATCAATACATATCTGCAGTTTAGGTCCACTTTTGGCTCTAGTAGTCTAAATGGGGTATTATTTCGAACCCAGATCGCTGCCCCCGCGTGAATGCTGAAAAGGTCGTGAAAAACAATTGTCCCCTCCATTTCCATTGCAATTTAAGCGCCTCATCATGACTAAGGTGAGTTTCTTGCAGGAGAGCTATATTAATTAGTCTTCAGTTCAGTTGCGCCACTATACGATGTCTCTTGTGGACTGATCCCATGACCTGCACATTCCTGGTGCAGCAGGTATATCTGTTAAGTGACGCCATCTGGAGGTTAGGGAGTATATTTGCAATAGAGCATGTGAAATACTACTCCTATTGGGTGTCTTATATGGGAAGGCCGAGCATGCACAACTAACTAAACTCTCCAATACTAGGTTCCCCCGGTTAACAGCAGAGGACCAAACTGGAAATAAAAGTCCAACTTGAACTTTAGGTTTAAAGTATTTTATTAAGGCATAAAAAAACACGGGGAGGGGAGCAGGAGGTCAGGCAAACATACAATACAAGAAGCAAAACGTTGCAGCGAGTCAGAAGAAGAAGAGGGAGGCAGGGTGCCCCGGAGGGTAACAAGGCAAAAAACATAAGGCAGTAAGGCACTGTAAACAACCCCCCGTAGGCCCCCACTCCCTAGGCAAGGCCAAGCCAGAATAGCACTCTGCGACACAGCAAAAGAGAAGCATACCATACCACCAGCCCCTCGACCCCAGAAAAGGAGAAGAAAGAAAGCAAGGAGGAAAGAAAAGAAAACACCCCAACATCCCCGTCCGAAAAGCAGCATTAGAAGCATATAACCCCACTTCCCACCCCCAGGCCCCGGTCCCCAATCCGCACAATCACTCCGCCGCTGGCGCCGGCGGTGTCAGCCTAAGGAGGCGCAAGTACCGTGGGCACGTTAGCTCGCGAAATTCCGTGGACAGCAGTGCCAAAAAGGGATGCCAGAGCTCCTCAAACTGGTCAACATTCCCAGCCACCGTTAGCGATATCTTCTCCATACCCAGTACCTGCCAGAGCCTATGCAACCAACCAGTGACAGAGGGGGCAGTGGGGGTGCGCCAAAGGACAAGTATGTTCTGAACGGCTGAGCCTAGCGCAATCGCAATCTGCCTGCCCCTGCGGGATTTCAGCGGGTACATCAAGTCATTGGGGAGGCCAAGCAGGACATACGCGGGGAAGCGCGGGAGCTCAATCTCAAAATGCCTATCCACTTCATCTAAGACTTCCTTCCAGTAGGCCGACAGCACCGGGCACTCCCAGAGAATGTGCGTGAGGGTGCCCTCCTGTCCGCAGCCGCGCCAACAACCCTTATCGCCTAGTTTGCGCATCTCGTAGAGCCGCTCCGGGGTGTAGTACCAATAGGTGGACACTTTAGTGAAGGTTTCCGTCAGCCCAGTGTGGTACGCAGAGTGCCTCGCCCGATACGCAATCTTGTCCCATTCCTTGTGGCTCAGGGTCCTGCCCAGTTCCCTGTGCCAGCGCTCCCTCCCTGGGTTATGGTAGTGAAACGGCGGGGGTTGGAGAAATTTATACAAATCAGTGATGAGTTTGGCATCCGAGGCCCGGGTCACCAACCATCGCTCATAGGGCGTAATTGTACGGGCGGCGACGTCACGCACTGAGGGTTGAAGAGCCCAGTGGCGGACTTGCATGTAACGCAGTCTGTCCCCCTCCGTCAGGCCAAACTCCTGTCGGAGCTGCTGGAAGGGGAGCACGCCCTCCGGCCCGTAGATCTGGAAAAGCGCTCTACATCCCGCACTCACCCAGTGGGAAAAGGCCCCCGGCTCCAGGCCCGGAGTGAAGTCCGGGTTGTCAGCAATGGGAGAGAACGGCGACGGAAAAGTGGTGAGCTCCCGTAGCTCACACACCGCGTCCCACACTCTTAGCGGGACCCGGGTGATAAAGGAGGCGTAGAGATTAGGCGGGCGGTGAACGCGCCGTAGGAACGGGACCTCCTGGAGGGTACGGCCCGCGACTGCCTGGTCTTGAAAGAGCCAGTGTTTGTCCGATTCCCTCCGGCTCCACTCCACCAGGTACCGGAGCTGCGCCGCCTGAAAGTACTTCCGGAGGTCCGGGACCCCGAGACCTCCCGCCTCCGGGGCAAGCATGGAGAGGACCCGCTTCATCCGAGGCTTACGGCCTTGCCACACAAAGCGGGAGATGTCTGCCTGCGCCTGCCGTATCCAGCCCACGGGGGGCTGAAGAGGTAGAGCGCGGAAAAGATACAGGATCTGGGGCAGTATCGTCATTTTCACCGCCGCAATACGGCCCAGCCACGAGAGTAGGCCCTTGTTCCATCGGCCGAGTTCCTCCTTTATCTTTTTGCCTAGAGAGGAATAGTTAGCTGCGACCATGGCAGGCAGGGTGGGAGCAAGCAAAATGCCCAAGTAAGGCACCGTGGAGGAGGACCACTGCAAAGGGAAGAGACTTTGAAGGTCCCGTCTGGTGTCTGCAGAGAGCGACACATCCAGTGCAGCCGACTTAGTCATGTTCATTTTAAAGCCCGCAACGCGGGCAAAAGCGTTCAGCTCCTGGACACAGGCAGGGAGCGACCGCCTGGGGTCATCTAGGGTCAACAAGACATCGTCCGCGTATAGGCTGACAGTGTGTGTGTATTGCCCCATCTTCACCCCAATAGCGTCCGGGTTGTCGCGGATCCTCTGCGCGAACGGCTCCATATAAAGGGCGAAGAGGAGCGGCGAGAGAGGGCAACCCTGTCTCGTGCCGCGCTCAATGGTGAAGCTGCTGGAGCTGTGTCCATTGACACGCACTGACGCCGACGGTCTCCTATAGCAGTTAAAGACCATAGTGCGGAACTTCTCGCCGATCCCTAGTTTCCCAAGGACCAGCTCGAGGTATGGCCAATGAACCCTATCAAAGGCCTTCTCCGCGTCGACCGATAGCAGCATCCGCTCCCCCGGGACGCGCGAGGCCTTTTCCAGGACGTGCGTCACTCTCTTCGTGTTGTCGACCGTCTGCCTACCGGGTACAAAACCGGCCTGATCTGCCTCCACCAAACCTGGTAAGTGTAGACCCAGTCTGGCCGCCAAGATTCCGGTGTAAAGCTTGAGGTCCACATTTAGGAGCGAAATGGGCCGGTACGAGCCGCACAAGGTCCGGTCCTTCCCCGGCTTGGGGATAACCGACACAGTCGCCGAGAGGAGGTCCGGTGGGATGGCGCCCGGTTCGGAGAAGGAGTTGAACAAGCGAGCCAGGAGAGGAGCGACAGTGGGACAGAAGGTCTTGTAGAACAAGGCCGTGTAGCCATCCGGGCCCGGGGCTTTGCCATGCTTCAGCCGTGCGATCGCGGAGATGACCTCCTCCACGTGAATGTCCCTCTCTAGGTGGTCCGCCTGGGAGGGGTCCAAGACCGGGAGGGTCACGGATTCCAGATAGGCCTCAGCCTCTCCCGGTGGGGAAGATTCTGAAGCGTACAGTGACTCGTAAAAGGATCGAAAGGTATCTGCCACCTCCACGTCACCGGAAACCGGGATCCCATCCACTCCCACCAGCTCCTTCACCACATTGCGTTGCTGCGCAACCCTAAGCCTATGGGCCAGGAGCTTACCGCACCTGTCTCCGCCGGTGTAAAAGGCATGTTTCAGGCGCAGCGCTGCGTACTCCGCTCGATCTAGATCCAACGCAGAGAGGAGTTTTCGTGCCGCCTTCAGTTGCTTCCAAACCCGAGGTGCCCCCGTCCGGCGGTGGACCTGCTCAAGCTCCCTAACCTGCGCCGTCAGTTCTTCCCTCTTGCGCTGGCGTTCCTTATTTTCAGCCGAGGAAATGGAGATAAACTCTCCCCTGACGACTGTTTTCAAAGCCGCCCACTGTGTAGCCAGGGACGTGTCAGAGTTGTTATTGTGGGTCAGGTAGTCCTGGATGACCTCCTCCACTCGCTTCACCACCGATTTCTTATGGAGAAGCGTGTCCCGAAGCCGCCACATCCCTCTCGAGGGGGGGGGCGCCGGCCACGCAAAAACTCCGGAGACCGGCGCATGATCGGACAGAGACAAGACCCCGATGTCCGACGCCGTGGCGGCCGAGCGAAGTGGGCCGCTCACCAAAAGATAATCCAACCGCGAATAAGTGCGGTGTGCGTGGGAAAAGTAGGAGTAGTCCCTATCGGTGGGATGCATGGTGCGCCAGAGGTCATGCAGGTCCATCTCTGCAATCTGGTCCCGCACCGCTTTAGAAAGCTCCCCTGTCTGCGGAAAACGCTGGGCAGACCTATCTAGAGTGGAGTCGAAGACCATATTCAGGTCTCCCCCCAGGATGACATGGCGATCGGGCGAGGCAGTAACGTCCACCAACACCGAGTCCAGGAAACGATCCTGGTGATCGTTTGGGCTGTAAACCGAACCAACCGTAAAGGTAACACCTCCTAAGCGCATGCGATACACTAAGAGCCTCCCCTTCTGCTCGGCATGTTTATACAGCACCTCCCCCCTAAAGGAGCTGGCTAGAAGAATGGCCACCCCAGCGGTCTTAGTCGCAGCAGAGGAAAAAAGTTGAGTGGGGAACTTGGCAGAGCGCAACCTATGGCAATCTCTGGAGAGTAAATGGGTCTCCTGCAGGAGGCAAATATCCGCCTGCGACCCCTCCAATAGGGAGAGGATCGCCCTACGCTTTACGGGGTTATTCAGACCCTTGACATTAAGGGTCACTACTTTCAGGGGTGGCATCGCCTCCAGGGAAACAGCGCGCTATGCAGCAGGCGGGGGATCAGCGGAGGGGGCGCGCGGGGCAGGGGCGCAGGGAAGGCCAGAGGCGGCATCGTACTCGTTCGGACAGCTTCGGACGGGACCCCCCCCACAACAAACCAACAATGAAACCCCCCCAAAAACCATTGATGGCAACCGGCCAAAACAAAAAGCAAAAAACAACACCCCATAGTCTCAGTCTAGCCCAAATGGGCGAGTCTGCAGAAAACAGTCAAGTGGACGTCCAGCCACACACCACCCCCCCGCCCCCCCAACCCCCAGCCCAGCATCGTGAAAGCTAAGAGCCTCTCCCCCCGGAGAAAAATTAGGCCGTCAAGGCCACACCAGTAGATTCAGGCAAGTTCCTGGCCGCAGTCCTCAGGGCCTCCGCCATGTCAGCTCTGATGGTGGGCGAGTCCGGGCGACTCACTGGCGCTGACGATGGGCGCCTTCTCGACCTCCGTCGGCCCCGCCGTTCGGGGCGCCTCCATGCGGGTGTAGCCCCGTCCTCCTCCGTAGCAGTAAGACCCAGCACCCCGCAGACATCTTGTAAGGAGCGCAGCTGATGCAGTACCCCATTCCATCGAAAGATAAGACGGAAGGGGTGACCCCAGGAGTAGGCTGTCTCGTGCTCTCGCAGAAAGTCCGTAGCGATGCGGAAAGACCTGCGCTTTTGCAGTGTGATGGCCGACAGGTCCTGATAGAGCGCCACAGGTCTTTCGCGGAAGGTCAATGGTTGCTTCCTACGGGCCTCAGTCATGATGCGCTCCTTTAGAGGGAAATCCGGCAAGAATGCCAGGATATCAGGCGGGGGTGCTGATGACTGGCGCTGGCGGCCCACCCTGTGTGCCCTGTCGATGCGGATGGGGAAATCCGCTCCCTCCTCCAAGATGTCACGGAACAGGTCCTGCAGATAAGCCACTAGGTCCGCGCCTTCATCGGCGGATGGAACACCCCGGACCCGGATGTTGTTCCTCCTGGACCTGTTCTCGAGGTCCTCCGAGTGGGCCTGGAGCTCGACACATTGCTCCCGGAGGCGGAGGACGTCCTGTTGGAGATGGGTTATCTCCTCATCGCGGCGTTGAGCCGCCGTCTCCACAGTATCGACCCGTTCGCCCAGGCCCTCGACTTCCCTGCGCACCTCCCGGACCTCTCCAGCCACTTCGGTCTTAAGAGTCTGAAATTCCTCCTTGAGGGAGGTGAATAAGTCCTCCATGAAGGACCGCGTGACCGGCGGCTCGCCCGCAGTTGCGTCCGTTGATGCCCGGGAGGCCCCCGGGGACGGCTGCGTCCTGTCGCGTAGTTGCTGGGACCTGCCGAGCATTTCCGGCAAGGTGCGATCACCCCGTGCCGCGCCACGTCTTCCAGTCATCCTGGGGCCCGGCAAAGCCCAGGATTAGTTGCTGGAGGCGAGCGCCACCGCTCGCGGGCACCAGATGTGAGGCCTTCGCCGAGGACAAGGATAGTGCGTCACAGGCGACAAAATGGCGGTCTGGGCATGGGCAAGACGGCCCTCGGGCCAGCAGGGCAGGCAGCAATGTCCGAAGAGTAGGCCTCCCGTCTCGTGTTCCCAGGGAGGGCAGTAGATGAGCTGGCGCCAGAACGAGTCGGGGCTCCCGTGTGAGAAGGGCGCGGGCAGGGGCCACCGGGCTCAGCCACACAAAGACAAGATGGCGGGAGGGTGGGACCCAAGAAGGCAGCCCGGGCCAGCAAGTCCGTGGACAACTCTCAAATGATAACGGGTCCGGAAAGTGCGAAACCGGTGCCTCCCCCCATCACCAGTCGATTGCCCGGCTCGGGCACTGCTCGAACTCCGCCATCCAGCGCCTCCGGGCGCGGAGTTCGTAAGGCGTCGCCCCTCGAGACCCCGGGTAGTGGGGGGATCGCCGGTACAGGGCTAAAGTCCGTCGCCCAGCAATGGTGCTTGCCACCAGGGCACCGCCAGGAAGCCACCTCGCTCCGCGGAGTCCTTCTAGTCCGCTCCTTCGGGATCTCCGGCGTCCCGCTTTTCAGCACTCGGGCCAGCCAAGGCGCGCGGACAGCGCCGCACTACGCTCCGCCTCCAGGCTCCTCTCCTCAGGGCGACCCGGGCTAGTCCTCGGAGCGATCTCCGAATAAACTTTTCGGGAACTTCCCCCGGGGCTCCAGAAGTCAAAGTGGCACCAAAATGTGCCCCAGGAACTCCGGCACAGTTCTCTCACCCGCAGTGCAGCCGCGGGGGGAGAGGGCGCAGAAATCGGGGCTCGAGCTGCGCCGGGCCGGAGGAGCTACGGGAGGAAGCGTCCGCTCACCCCGCCATCTTGGCCACGCCCCCCCAACTTGAACTTTAAACAAAAAATGCCATAGTGCAGTCGCTAGTGGGGGGGCTACATCTGCCCCACACCAACCTGTACGTTGCACATCATATGAATGATCTTAATATATGAATACATTTCCCCTTCCAGCTGTTAATAACTAGACCTTCTAGAAATGACCATCATCTAAAAAACATATTGCAGAATATCATATACGTTACCACTCCAGACCACCTCAAAGTTACAGTTCTAGTATTTGCGTGAAGCCTGTGCAGTGATCGGAGGGAGGGGGCCGGGGGGTGGGGGGGCGAATAATGTCAAGCTAGCCTCAGCCTCAGAGTCAGAGCGAACTGTAGCCTTATCTGAGGATTGCGCCAAAGTCATTGCTGTTTGGGCATTGTGTGCAGCCAGTGCCCCCGCCGTCAAAAGAGCGTCTTTTTGACTGTTCGTGATTTGTTCCGGAGATAGGCCAGCACCAGTTGCTTCCATGACTAGTCTGTTCTCCGCCATGTTGACCCCAGCATCCCGTTGCAGAAGAGGGCGGCGCTTTTGGCTTGGCGGAAGTGAGGTCTGCGAGGCCGTCGGCGTAAATGTTATCTCCAACCAGTCTGCAACTTCTTCAGGGTTGTCGAAAAAAATGGATTTTTGTCCGTAAATAACTTCCAGGCGGGCCGGGAAAAGCAAGGAATATTTCAGATTGCGTGTTCGTAAGTTCCTCTTGACCTCCTGGAAGGTGGCTCTGGCTTTCTGTACTGCTTGAGTGAAAGTTGGGTACAGGGAGATCGTTTTGTTCTCGAAGCTTATAGGGGCGTTCTCTCTGGCAGCCCTGTAGGATCTTGTCACGGTCTTTATAATTCAGGATACGCTCTATCAATGGCCTTGGCGGTGCGCCCGGCTGGGGTGGTCTAGGCGGTACCCAGTGCTCTCTTTCCACACTGTAGAGATCCGTTAACCCCTCCTTCGCCACATGGTCTCTTATCCATTTTTCCACGAACTGGGTGGGGTTAAACCCCTCTATGCGCTCCGGAATTCCAAGGATATGAACGTTGTTGCATCGGGATCTCCCTTCTGCGTCATCCACCCTGTCTTGTACGCCCTTTAATTGACGTTGGAATTGTTCAAGTTGAGAGGTATGCATGGTTTGTTGCAGGATCAAATCATCCAGGGCCAGCCTTTTCAACTTCACTTTATCCGTTAGCTTTTTATGGTCCTCCTGCAGCAAATTTAAATTGATGGATTGCTTCCCCATCTGTGCTTCAGTCGCTACACGGGAGTTCCTTATTTCCTTCAAGATTAAATCCAATTTGGCTGCATGTTGATCAGTCCCCGTGGGGGGCACCACTTCATTATCAGAACTGTTTGAGGGGTCATTGCTAGGCTTGAGGTGTGTGTCTTCACTAGACGCTGCGTCAGCTGGCTTTGCTCTAGGGCACCCATGTGCCGCGCGGCCGCGTGTGCTCTTCTGTTCCAGAGTGTTTCGTGGTGGGGACTCTGTTCCACTCCACTTCCTCTCAGCGTGGATCTCCAGCAGGAAGATTAATCCCCAGCTCCAGCCAAAGGGTATCCTCTGTTGGTAACCACTCACTCCAGGACGGGTCCAGTCACACCCCACCAAGCACGCAACCGGTGCGATAGTCCCCAGTGCATATGCGGTGTTGAGGTTATAACAATACCTTCAGCAATGTACAATAGCTCCCTCTACTCACTGCTGTGCTTCACACCTCTAGGCAGTTTCCCACTACTGGCCCACTGCCGGGTAATGACCAGGTATCCAGAGTTTATCCACACTAAACCTTCAAGCAGGCAGGAGCCCCTGTGACACAGAAGTGTCTTTTTTTCGTGTGTATCATCCGTCGTACCTCCACAGTAGTTCTGGTGGTTTCAGCCCCATCCCGAACAGTGTCCCCGATCCCTGAATCAGGCAGGGCTGGTGGTCTCAGCCTTGTTGTAGCGCCGCAGGGATAGTCACGCAGTCACTCCCTCCGTGGCCGCCGAGTCATCCGCATTGCTGTGCCCAGGGCTCTGCGTTTTCCCTGCACAGAGGTTCGGGGCGAACAGTGGCCTCCAGCGCCATGACGAACCAGTTGTGTCTACTACTCCTGTTGAGCACCTCCCCGCGCGATCTCATTCCATGGGGTTCTTCAATGCCACGCGTAGTATCCTCATTATAGCTCCAGCGGCATCAGGGAGCCCTATCATTCTCTACACTCGGTACCTGCCACACTCCGTCGGGCGGTCGGCTATACACAATAAACTCCGCCTGGCCAGGGGGGAGACCAGGAAATGAAGGGAAACAATTACTGACCAACACCAGCGACCGCCGTGGGCGGAGTGCCGGCGGGGACGTGGGAGAGGCAGATCGACATAGATGTGTTTGGGAATGGAGATATGACTCTAGGGGACCCCATATATCCGGTGGGTGAGACCTCGTAGGCGAAAGGGCCCAGAACTCAGACAACAGCGTCTGGCATCTAGAATCATCATAAAGCCAATGGGCAAACTTGGGCGCTGGTCTGCGACCCCAACACATGGCCACCCTACGCCTCGCAAGGACGAGCGGCATTGCGGTCAGTCGGCAAGCGGCATCCGGACAGAAATTGACAAAGCCCAGCAGGCACAGTGGCGGGTCTGGCTGAACCTGTGTGGAGGTAATCTCAGAGATGGCGGCACAAACCGCCAGCCAGAAATCCGACACCTTGGGGCATAACCATGCAAGATGAGTAAAGTCCGCAGCAGGGGCAGAGCAGCACATACACCTATCATTCGGTATGAGTCCCAATTTGTATAGCTGAACAGGGGTGCGGTATAGCCTGTGCAGATATTTGAAATGTATGAGGCGAAGGCGATAGTTGGGAGACCGTTTCTTCGTCTGGTTACAGCAATAAAGCCAATCTGCCTGGGAAATGTCCACGCCCAACTCCTCGCCGCACATGCGCGATTAGTGGAGTTGGAGGTGGAAGACAGCATAAGAGCGTATAATTTCGTTACCAGCTTGCGGGGAGTGGGGGATGTATATATAAAATCGAGAGCAGGCATCGAGGGTGGAGGTTGGGGAAACGTTGGGTGAAGCTCCCTACAAATAACTCGCAGCTGATAAAAGAGCAGAGTGTCCGTCGGACCAGAGGAAGCAGTTGGAGAATAAAAGGTATCTCCAGGGTAGAGATCCGCTAGTGTTGTCAGTCCCATGCAGGCGGCATGTTTAGATATGCCAGTTGGTTGGAGAGGAGGGAAAGCAGGATGGTGTATTATCGGCATGGTATTAGCCGATAACGTTGGGGCATTGGAAAGACGGCACAGTCCCAACCAGGCCCAGCGCTGGGTCTCGACCGTGTCCACCTCGGCACGTGGGCGGCTGGCCAGGGCAAACAAGGCAGTGTTCAGTGGCCAGGGGGCTGCAAGGTCGACTTCGACCGCGATGTGTGGCTGATGAGGGGTGGGGTGAACCCAGAAGTGTGAAAAAACTTGCCTGGGCACTTAAAGCATGAAGTTTAAAATTGGGAGCGCCCATACCGCCCATCGACATGGGGAGAGTGAGGATATCCTATGCAATCCTGGGCTGCTTGCCAGCCCACACAAGAGAAATAATCCGAGAACGAATTTTACGAAAGAAATGAGCAGTTAAAGGTATGGGAATATTCAAAAAGAGATAAAGAAATTTTGGGAGGACCACCATCTTGGCAATGGCTATGCGACCAGCCAGAGACCAGGCAAGCCGGTTCCAATGTGGTATTTTGGATTCGAGCCAGTCCACCGTGCAACCAACGTTGGCCCTCCAAATGTCATCCAAGTACCTGCTCGGCCAGATACCTAGGTAGCGAGTGGGGCCAGAGGCCCATACAAAATGGAAATCCGGTGTGAATGGCTTGGTGGCATCAGTAAGAGGGAATAATACGGACTTGCTCCAGTTCACCTGTATGCTGGACAATTCGCTTAACAGTATTATCTCATGCACAAGGGGGCTGAGGTTGTCTTGGGGGTGGCGAACATACAGCGTAATATCATCCGCAAACATGGAAACCAGGAGGGCGCGGGCCGAAAAGCTGATGCCTTTCTGAGTATGGTGTTGCCAGAGTCTAGCAGCAAGAGGCTCTATCGCAATAGCGAAGAGCATAGGGGAGAGCGGACAGCCCTGCCAAGTGCATCGCTCAATCAAAATAGGTTCCCATACCTGACCAATAATTCAAAGACGCGCGGAGGGACGAGTATAGAGGAGTGATATCTTACAGATGAAAAGGTTACTAAAACCGAGGCATGGTAGAAGAAGAAATAGAAACTGCCACTCAAGTGTCTCAAATGCCCTTGTGGCATCGATTAGAGCAGCCACAGCAGGGATATCAGGGTTGATTTGATGAAGGACTGAAAAAATGGTCCAGAGGTTCTGAGAAGTGGCACGGCCAGGGATGAACCCGGACTGGTCGGGGAGGGCGATGAGGGGCATAAGAAGGAGAAGACGGGAGGCTAATAATTTAGAAAAAATCTTATTCTCGATATTAATTAGAGTAAGGGGGAGATAGGAATCGCGGAAGTCAGCTGGTTTGTCCGGCTTAAGTAGCAATGTGATCATCGCCTCGCGGAGGGACTGCGGGAAAAGGCCATTGTCAAAGGAATCATTATACATGGCGGCCAAATGTGGAAAAAGAAGCAAATCAAAAGTCTTAAAGAACGAGGCAGGGAGGCCGTCGAGACCAGGGGCCTTATCACTAGGCAAACTATTTATGGCAGCAAGAATCTCCTCCTTAGAGAAGGGCTCGTCTAAGAATTTGCAATGGTAGTCTTCCAACCAAACCAAAAGTATGGTTCGAAGCCTCACGCGAGGGGGTAGAGCCGGCGGCGTAGAGTTGTGAATAATAGTCCATAAATCGAGCCTTAATTTTGCCTGGGGAGGTGGTTCTGGTGGGGCCACCAACCCGGAGAGCCGCAACATACGACGCAGCACGAGGGGGCGTAAGAGGTTGGCCAGGGTCCTACCCGGCCGATCGCTCTCACCGGAGCAGCGAGCTCGGGACTCTCTGCCGAGAAAGGAGAGTTCCCTGTCTGCCTCCTCAGCAATTCAGTATGTTTTTCACGCAAGCAGGCGAGGGTCTCAGACCTGGGATGGGCCGCATGAGCGGCGTCAAGAGCCTTAATCTAATAAACTAACTTGTCCTTGTCTGGCGCGGAAGGAGCGAAGGACACCAGCTTTTTTTGAGATACACTCGCCCTGTATCACTGTCTTGGAGCCCTCCCATAGGTTGGACGCTGAGTCCACAGAGCCGACATTTAAGTCAAAGTAGTTGGTGATCGCTTTTTGGATCTCGTCACAAAAGACTGAATCGGGAAGGGCGTTTGGCTGGAGCCACCATGTGAAAGCACGCTGTGGAGAGTTAGGGAGTCGAAGACCAAGCTGTACTGGCGCGTGATCTGAAAAAGTGCGTGCCATATGATTGGCCGAGGTAAGTCGTGTGAGCACATCCTGGGAGGTAATCCATATGTCAATACGAGACCAGCAGCCTCGAGCACCGGTGAAGAAATGAGGTGCCATATGAGTGAAAAGGTCAGGATCGTCCGAATTAGGGCCGTACACAGCAGCAATGGTCATGGGAACCGTGTAAAATAACATTCCGCCCGTCCGGGTCCGTTAGTACCTGGTCAGTGTGCCAGGGGAGCCCCCTTCTTATCAAAATAGACACTCCCCTAGAATAGGAGGAATAAAAAGGAGTGCGATTCACCCCAGTAGCGGGACTGTAGTCTGGTGGAGGTCGCAG
Organism: Lissotriton vulgaris; assembly: GCF_964263255.1. NCBI lineage: Eukaryota > Metazoa > Chordata > Amphibia > Caudata > Salamandridae > Lissotriton > Lissotriton vulgaris. The sequence continues at coordinate 1,225,760,442 of NC_141687.1, forward strand.
GCAGCATGTGGGTTTCCTGCAAAAGGCAAATGTCGACCTTATGCCGGTGTAGGTGTGCGTGAATGAGCCTAGATTTACAGTGATCGTTAAGACCGCGAATATTCCAGGTCCAACATATTGGGTCAGTCATGTTGTTTTATAACTAGATAGAAGTGGAATGCAGTGAAAGGCGCCAGACAGCGGAAAATGCCACTATGTGTGCTAGGGCAAGCATAACCTCACAGGGGGAGGCACTGCGATACCAAAGGGGATGATGGACGTAGCGTTTGAGCAACTCAAACACTCACTCCCAGTCAAATGATCTGGATTTAATCCATCTCCATTCTTTAGCTCACTCCACCACCCCAGTTCAGACATGGCCATATACAAATCAGTCTGACCCTGTGCCTCATGGGAACAGTCCAGGCCGAACTGTCAAGCCATGTCTTCCCTGGACCGGAAACAAGCATCCTGGGACCAGTTTCGGATTCATTATCCTCATCAGCCAGGCTATCTTGAATCCAGTGGTAGAGTGAGCAAGGGACCCACATCTGGGCATACTCTGCCAACTTAGGGCGAACAAATAGATACCAAAGGGGATAATGGATGGAGCGTTTGAGCAAATCAAACACTCATCCCCAGTCAACTGATCTGGGTTTAATCCATCACCATTCTTTAGCTCACACCACCACCCCAGTTCAGACTTGCCCATGTGCAAATCAGTCTGACCCTGTGCCTCATGGGAACAGTCCAGCCCGAACTGCCAAGATATGCCTTCCCTGGAGCGGAAACAAGCATCCTGGGAGGCACTGGGCAGGCGCATAAAGCACCTAGTGAGACAGCCGGAGACTTGCAATTGTGGACGACCTAACCATGAGGTGAGCCACCAGTGAGTGAAGAGCCCTGAGGGGGAAAATAGCATCAGAAAGAAAGAGAAGATGGCGGAGCTAGCCGGCGTTTATGGCGGACGCGTAAGAGCGGAGCTCCGAGCTAGCGCCGCCAAATATCCGACAAAGATCCTTTTTTCAGCGGCGAACACCGAGCGATTCCGGCGGGGGCTGGCTCCCCTGCCCCTGACAGACCTCTGACCGAAATTTGGGAGAGAAGCGTGCACGGGAGACCTCCATTGCATGACCTATCGGAGCTGGCCGGACCAGGCCTAGATCCCCGGCCTTTCCTGCACCGCACAGCCGAGCTGCGTCACAAGACGTGCGGCCGCCCGTTCCGAACGTCCCGGAGCTGAACGGGACCTGAGGTCGGCGGCCCCCACAGCTCTCCCACACCCTCCCATCACCTCTGAGGGCGCCTTGGACAGACTTTGGGCCCGTCGGGACAGCAGAGGGGACGAGAAAGAGGCGACAGCTCAACGCGGTAACCAGTGGAGACCACGTGGCGCCGGCGGAACCCCGCGAAGGTACGAGCGCCTCTGCCCTCTACCTAATAGCACTCCCTGGTAAATCGGGGGCGCGGGGCTGAAGTTGGGGAGAGAAAGGCTGCTTCGGGAAGGACCCCCACCACAAGAGCGGCACTCCGAAGAGGTCTGGGGGTATTCTAGAGCAACTGGTGAAGAAAATATAGGCCGTGCCCGCCTGGACATACGATCGGAGCGGCCTGGCTGACGGACCCCCTGTATAGCCCTGCGGACGGAGAGGGGACGCAAGCAGACCAATTGAGAAATCCTTAATACTCTCTCACCCGTAACTCCCCGCCTCCCCAGCTCACGGAACGATGGGCAAGGGGGACAGGACACAGACGAAACTCACGTTTGACCAGCGGAGACAGAAGGGACCAGAACAGCCAGTCGCCCAGTCTCCGGGAGCTACTGGTGACCCGGGTGCCTCACTATGTGCGGAAATAAAAGGAATGCTGACCACAATGGAGAAAGGCCTGCAGGAGGGCATGTCGGCCATTGGCACCAAGATCGACGCCCTGGCGTACCGGATGGACCGGATGACGGAAAGAGTGGACAAGCATGCGGAGAGGCTGGATATGGCGGAGCGCAGGTTGACTGAGGCGGAGGAGGCGCAAACTGAGTGGGACGCTGACCGCAAACAATTTGGGAGGCTGCTGCAGGTAATACAGGAGAAGTCGGAGGACCTGGAGGCGCGCTCCAGGCGTTCCAACATCCGCGTCACGGGAGTGGCGGAATCGACCCAAACGGGTAAAATGGAACTCTTCGTTGAGAAGCTCCTTAAGACGCTACTGGGAGACGACACCTTTTCCCCCATGTTTATAGTGGAGCGCGCCCACCGCACTCTGGGACCAAGGCTGCCCCCAGGCGCGAATCCTAGGCCGATTATAGCGCAACTGCTCAACTACAGGGACAGGGACGCTGCCCTCCGTGCTGCTCGAGAGAAGGGGAAACTACAGTACGAGGGAATGGACATATCGTTATACCCTGATTTCACCTCCAAAGTCCAGGAGGAGAGGCGGCGATTCGTCCCGTATAAACAACAACTTAGAGACTTGGGTCTGGACTACGCCATGTTGTACCCGGCGCGGCTGCGCATTAACAGGCAAGGACATTCGCATTTTTTCACCGATCCCAAGGACCTGCAAAAATCGTTGAAGCAGTGGATCAAAGAGAACCGAGGTAGCCCGTCGGCACGTGCAGAGGAGCGCACTGGCGAAGAGGATCTGGAGGATCAGGACTGATGAGAGGGGGAGTGCAGAGACACGCTCCGGAGACTCAGCTACTCCGGTGACCGAGACACCCCCCCCACTTTCCTGGCCAGGAGGCGCCCACTCAGGGCGATACACTGAGGCTGCCGGACTACAGTATGCGAGATTGTGGGTGAGATCGGCACAGTTTGAAATGGTTCCCATGGGGGGCTGTGCTATCTATTCTACAGTTATCCTAAGCTGGGGTGGTCTCGAAAGGGGCACCGACACAAGGAATGTACAGGGAGGTTGGAGGGGGGGGGCAGTGAAAGCTGGTAGTATACGGTACTCACAACTCACTGCCGCACTAGCATATGGGGGCGCGGGCGAAAGGGCAGCTTATGAACATTGCACGGGAGTCCCGAAAGGACGGTGAACGACGAAAAGACTGAGTAGGCTACCTCTGCCCTAGTGCTTACAGCGCTTACGGCTCGTATTGAGCCTGTTTGGAGAAGTGTTGCATGGGTTTGAAGATGGGTGGGGGGGAGGAATGCAGGGATCTCGGTCACACCAGGTTGGGGTTGGTTGACTGTGGGAGGTGGGGGGAGTTGGGGGTTCTGAGTTCGGGGATGTTTGGGGGGGGTCCAAAATGTGCTCTGAAATGTTATGTTCCGCAGGGTGGGTGGGCAACTGCTACTTCCGGAGGGTGGTGGTACTTGTCACTGCAATGCAACTGATGTACTCTTTTACTGTCAATGGCTAACACAACACACGAAGATTTACTGAGTGATACAGAGACCCTTAAGACTATTACTTGGAATGTGAGGGGGTTAAATGACTATCGGAAACTCCGCAAGGTGCTACACTATCTACAAAGACACCACATAGACCTGGCGCTACTGCAGGAAACTCACTTGCCTAACACCAGCAGGATGCTCACGCACAGGGGGCTTCAGGGACACTCCACTTACGCAGGCTACACCACACACGCAAGGGGGGTCCTCACGTGGGTCAACCCGAAATCTAAGTTATCCCTTGCACTGATGAAGGCGGACCCGGGGGGGAGGTTTGTGTTGAGCAGGTGCACAGGCAAGGGGCACAACCTACTGGTCATGAACGTCTATGGCCCGAACTATGACGCCCCTGACTTCTATGCGGCAGTGGCGGAACATTGTGCAGAGTGGCCCGCCGATAGCATGCTTTGGGGGGGAGACTTCAACTTCACTTTTAGCCCAGAGCTAGATAGATCGACGGGCCCCCCCCCGTCGACCGGCGGCGGCTGCGCAACAAATGCAGGCGGAAATGTTGAGACTGGGTCTGGTAGACGTTTGGAGAGAAAGACACAGCGCCAAGGGGGGGTACACGCACTACTCTGCGTACCACAACATCCACACCAGGATTGACTACTGGCTGGCCACTCATACCCTACTTTCCACGATCAGGGACTGCAGGGCTCTACCCCGAACCCTGTCGGACCACTCCCCGGTATTGTTGGTACTGAACACTCCCAAGCAGAGAATCCCCCCGTTCACGTGGCGGTTCCCACCTTACTGCTTGCTGGATGAGGCATTTAGAGCTGACCTGGGAGAGGACATAGATAACTTCTTCGCCACTAATCTAGGCTCAGTGGACAGCTTCGGAACGATCTGGGAGACATTTAAAGTGTACGTAAGGGGGGTGGTCATGGCGAACCACTCCAGTGTCCTGAAGCCAATTAGAAACAGGCTGAAGTATCTGGAGGGGCAGATAGACTACGAACGCCACCAGATACTCGACCCGACCCCGCCAGGGGATGGGACCTTGCAAAATCTACTGAAAGAGTTCCACGAGGAGGCAGACAGGGAGGTCAGACATCTAGGAAAATATGCGACAGCGCGTACGTATGGGGAGGGTGACCGCCCAGGTGCACTACTAGCCAGGATAATGAAGGGCACCAAGCGTAGGCAGGCAGTCACGGAAATGCGAACCCCAGGGGGGGAGACACTAACGACGGAGGAAGACATACTAGCGGAGTTTAGGAGATTCTACGAGGAACTATACACCACTAAAATCTCGGGGGTGGAGGACCAAATTGACAATTACCTCAGCTATATCAAGATGCCATTCCTCGAGAACTGGCAGAGGGAATTCCTGATGGCCCCTATACTCCGTGAGGAGATATCAGACGCGCTAGACGGCATGAGATCGGAAAGTGCCCCCGGGATTGATGGATTGACTGTGGCCTTTTACAAGGCGTACAAAGACAAGCTGTTGCCTTACCTCTCCACCCTCTTTGACGAAATATGTGAGTACGGCGTTATGCCGCCCTCTATGAGAGAGGCTCTCATTGTCACTATACTGAAACCTGGCAAGCCCCATGACCTTCCAGGTTCATACCGCCCATTGAAAGAAAGAGAAGATATTGTGTACTAACATACTGCATTGGACAGGCCTAGTGATGAAGTGATGCATACTGATAAGAAGCGGAAGATGCGGACACAAAAGCGAAAAAATCAGTACATTAATAGGAAAACCATGAAAACCATGAAAACCCACCACTCAAACCCAACCCAACCCACCTCACCGAATGCAATATGAAACCCTATTTCTGGCAAAGCATTAACAGACAGAGTTCAGTCAATAACAGTCCCCAAGTACCCCCCCAACCTAACCACCCCCCCCTAGCAACACAAAAAACACGTTCCAAAACGCCCACCACCCCCACACACACTCCAACTCCCAATCAGGCTGAGACACTGCCCCTACCCACCCCAGGAACCCACAACTTGGAAGAAGGAAAACAACGTTAGGAAAGGGAATTATCCTGTGAGGGCATGGCAGGGCTCAGTGTACTCCCCCGCAGTCAAGCAGGGTGGCCAAGCTGTAAGAACATCAGACATCATTGAGGTAATAGGTAGCCAAAAAGTCACAACATATCAGTCATGGTCACTTAGGTGGTCGGTTGTAGCAAGCTGAGAGCCGGATGGCGACGAACGGGATGATTTATCGAGTTTCTTGGCAAAGGCAACAGCGTGTCTGGGATCAGGAAATAAAAGCATTTTTGCGCCCTGTCTGACTCTCAGCTTTGCCGGGTAGGCCAGCGAGTAAGAGACATCATGTGTTTGGAGGATCCTTTTGCTGGAAGGAATTCATGACAAGCAGCCTGGACAGTGAGAGTATAGTCCGGGTAAAATGAGAGCGAGTTTCATTGAGGATTGATTTTGACCCTGTCGCGTGCAGCACGGAGAATGGCATCTCGATCTCTGAAATTTTTACAATGATGGGGTGAGGCGGTAATCCAGGACCAGGGCGTGGACCAAGGGAGCAATGAGCGCGTACTACAATGAAGACTGAGGATAGAACGTTACCGAAAAGGTCCCTGATGAGTTGCTCCACGAAGTCCTCCATGCAGGAAATATTGGTGGATTCTGGTACACCTGTGATGCAGAGGTTGCTCTGACAGGAATGCACCTCCAAATCCTCATTTCTATTCCGGATAATGTCTAGTATTTTGTCAATCTGCAACAATTTCTGATGGTCCTGAGTGGCGGCGTCCTCAATATCCGAGACCCTGGACTCAACGTGAAGGAGGCGATTGTCGTGAGAGTCCACAGGGGCCTTGACCGAGTCCAGGCAAGCGGAGAGTTGTTCTAGTTGGGCCACAATTCCAGTGACTGTGGACTTAACATAGAGCATAATCGCCTTCAGGTCATCATCACAAGCAGGATGTACGTCCATGGTGGTCGCAGGGTCGCCACTGTCCAAACCCGCACCGTCCTGGCGAGTCGGTCTGTGCTGTTCAAAGGTGATTTTTCGGCTACTTAGGATCAGGTCTACCCATTGCGGTCAAGCCCAGACAGAAGACACCACCAGGGAACAGGAAGGAGAGGCAGCGACCAAATTGAGCAGCGACAAAGGGCGCACCACCACCCCCACCCCACCACACCACAGATACAGTCCTATCAGTAGAGATAGCCAAGACCCCAACACCGGTGGGCAGCCACAGTCGACCTCCACCAGCAATGGGTGCAGTGGGACGATGAAGGGATGTGGCAGTAGGCGCGGGCGTGAAGACAGAACACAGCAGGGAGTCACATCAACAGCATACCAACAAATGTGAAGGCAAAGAGTGTCTCAAGAAAGCACACAGGTATCCCAGTGAGGTCAGTCAATTACCCAGCGTGAGGCTCGCCCCACAGGGCCGATGGCGGTGAAACAGTGCTGGTGGCAGACTAGAAGATGAGCGCAGGGAGTCCCGGTCGTGTCGCAGGAGCCGACGCCGTCGGGATGTCGGAAGAGTGGAGAGACGGCGGATACCTAGAACGTGCTGGAGTGGCGTTGCAATACAAAGCCACAGAGGCAAAACCACACAGGATGCAGGATTGCCGTCCAAGGGCCCTGCTGGGGAGACATCCAGATGGCTCAAGGCAGGTCCCTGGGCCGATGCAGGCCCGGTCTATGGCGGGGGAGCAGGCCCAAAGGCAGGGTGCAGCAGCAATTGAAGCCCAGGGCCAGACCGAAGAACAAGAGTAGCACCAGGCACCATCAACGAGGGCAGTAAAACGGTCAACAGAGCGAGGCAGCGGAGGGTGCGTGTGGGCTCGGGGTTCCCCGCACAGCTCAGCGACCAAGGACAGGACACCAGGGCCAGACAGCCGCTGTGGACATCCAGCCCAATTCTAGAGGCAGTACATAGCTGGGGCCAAGGGCCTGAACCTCCCAGGAGCAGCAAGGGCGCCAAACACCAGGTATCAGAGGCAGCAGGGCCCAGGTTCGCTGGGCCGCAGGAGGCCTGAAAGCCAGGGCGCCCCGCGGGGAGCGCGTGCCTGCACGGGAACAGTACAACGAGGATACGCGGGGGTACGCCACTCCCCTCACCGGGCCTGGGCTCAAATACCAGGCTGAGAAAATGGCAGGTGGTGGGATGATGTGGCGTCAGAGTTGTGAAAGGCCCGTGCCTGGCAGTGCAGATCGCGGACCCCCAGCCCTGTCGCTTACAGCCGTAGAGGCACTATCCGACCCTATGAGCGTGGTATCCTCAGGCTGCGAAGAGCTCCAGGAATCCAGCCACGCAGCAGAGGGAGAAGGGCCGAACCTGGCCTGACCTCAAGGCGCAGGCCCATTGTCGCGATTGGGCAGAATATTTCAGCTTCCACACATCGCCAGGAGCGGTAGCGATCAGCGCCACAGGTAACGCCAATTCAGGAAATGCTGGTCGCATGATGTAGAGGTGTTGTTGTTTGCAGGATGATGATGGATTTTTAGCTTGGCCTGCAGACCCCACTTAGAGGCGGCCATCTTGCAGCCGGCCAAGCCACGCCCCATAATTGTAACTCTTGTGCTGGCGTCTCGAAGCCCGTACAGCCCTGTGACGGTGATCAGGTCGCCACGGTACAAGGCAGTGTGTAACCTCTTCAAGACTCGTTCTATAGAGGCCAGTCCAGGCATACATATAGGTGCTGCCGGCAAAGCCGTAAACAGTATATCAATAACAGGAAAAAAACAATAAAAAATAGAGGAGTTATAGAAGGGGGGCGGGAGTATGGTGGGGGTTGAGAGAGATGCGACAGTGCACTTGGGTTATCTCACATAGATGGGGGCGCAGCTGCTGCTTATATGCATGCAGGGTGGTGCTGAACGCAGCGACATTTATCTAGGGATGCGGCGCATGTTGGTTATCCAGTGGGGTTCTAGAGACTGTCTGGGTCTGTGGGGCAAACGGCATCGTCAAAAAGGCGTAGGGCCCGCAATCTTGGTGGCTGCAGTCTAGCATGTTCCAATCGACTTAAGTGATCTACCAGTGGTTTCCACAATTTCGTATATTTGGTGTCTCAAAGCTATAGGCATGCTGTGAGCCGTTCTATTGCCACTGTGTGCCACAGGCGGGCGAACCACACGTTTATTGAAGGCGTTTCTGCCTTTTTCCAATAAAGAACAATGGTCTGCTTAGCAGCACCAAGCATGTTGAGGCTGAGGTGTCGATCACAGCGAGTCATGGCTCGGAGGTTCACCGGCCAGAGGCCCAGAATGATCGTGAGTGGGTTTTTAGGTAATGGGTAACCGAGTACCGGCTTAATATGGCGGAGGACCTCTTTCCAGTAAGTGGACAAAAGTGGGCACGACCACCAAATGTGAATGAAATCACCCAGGGCAGTAGTGCAACGCCAGCATAGGGGAAATGAGTTGGGGAACATTTTGTGTAGCCTATGAGGGGTATAGTACCATTGTGTCATTACCTTGTAGGCAGATACTTGCTGGGGAATGCTATGGAAGGTCTTGGGGATGTCGCACCAGAGACGTTCCCACTGGGATGGTGCACTGTCGGCATCTGGTAGTGATTGCCACCGCTGCTGGTAGGGGTGAGGATTGAGACGTTGCGAGTGCGGGATGACTTGATATGTGCAAGATATTAAACCCCTAGAGTTATCAAATGTACGGGCCATCCGTTCAAATGGGGTGATAGGGCGTGTAGCTCCTTGTGATAGGGAGGACGCCTGTATCCAGTAGCGAAGTTGTATGTATTGAAATCTGGCCTTTTCTGAAAGCTGGTACTCCTGTTTGCATTGGTCAAAAGTTCTGATAGTCTCCTACAAATAGATCTTGTATCGTTCTAGAGCCCCTGTCTGTCCATTCTGAAAAGTAGGGCAGCTGAAGTGCGGGGGGAAGTGAGGGCTACGAGCCATTGGTGTATGCGGAGATGGGAAGGAGGTGAGACCTCTGCGTGTAGCCCGTTTGTCCCAAATCTCGAGCACAGTCCTAGTAGCGACCGTAGTGCCGCCATGTAAGCACTGCGAGAACGTGCTTCACAAGGGAGCCATGCATGATCCCAGAGAGGGCGACAGGTGACTGCCCTGTCCATATGGAACCATACTTTCTCGCTTTCCCAAGCCGTCCTCTCCGGGATTAAGCGGAGATGTGTTGGCAATGCTTTTAAAACTGCTGCCTGTGGACCCCCTGGGAATGTGTCTGGCACCCCTGGGGGTCTGCGGACCACAGTTTGAGAAACACTGCAATAGGGGATTCCTGGCAAAATGCACACACACCCTGGACACTTAGGTTAGGAAACGCATAGTAGGAGTATGCTATCTATGTTGTTTTATATGCTTGCATATATATACATTGTTTTAGCAAGATGGTGGAACTTTTCTCTTTACTTATACTGCTAATTACTTTTGTCTGGTACTGTTTATTGATCATCACAGCACATATATTCTATTCCAAAATCATGCTGGTTCAATAAATATTGAAAATGCCCTTCTGTGTATTCTTTGTATATTTATCAGCGAGAGCACGAGTGACTGAGCGAAAGGTTTGTAGATCTGTTACCACTATTCCTGGGGGAGACAGGGTTGTGATGATCTGTTGTTGCCCAAGCCATTTGCTACCTGTCTAGGTTTAGGGCTGCTTATGGTGGCATTGTAAGCTAGCTGGTCTATAGACCAGCATTGTCTGATGGGGTGCTCTGAATCAGTCTGGCACCATCCAAACGTTTGTTGCCCAACAAACGTGCAGTTCCTACTGGAAAGTACTACACAACATCAGTTTATATACATATGTACATAAGCATTAAGAAAAACATCAGCGGCTTGCTGATGTAGTGGTGATAATGACCAGCAATTTACTCATATGTCCGGAGTTACCAGAGTGTATATTTCTGCGTTTTGTTTTGGGCAAACTGTATCAATGTAAACATGTTTTGAATGCATTTTGGTATGAAATTGCGATTCTCCTATTAACATGACCAGAGAATCTGGATTTCATTAAAGACACGGTGGCCAACATTATGCATTAATCTTTAAATGCAGTGTCACAAGCAGCCGCACTTGCATCATAAAATAGAAAGATCTATAATGCAGTGACAACACATGAACAATAAAGGGCATAAGCAACAACAGAGCTGCCTCTTTTAAATGAAACGAAGCAAAAAAAAGTTCGTAAAATCAAGGAGCAACTTGGTCTAGAGAGCGAAGAAAAACGGAGTTCCGAAGCTGGAAACCATAGAGAAGAGTAATCCATGAGAAGAGGACGATCCATTAGGTTGAGTTATCTGAAAGAGAATGAAAAATTAAACGGGGGTGAAAAACCTTTGCATAAAAGACAAAATGCATATTGTAAACAGTAAAGGAACAAGTCCAATAAACATATGAATGCAAATAATCAATAACATATAAATAGATACTCCGTCCAAGGGAGGGACGGGTGGGATAATGTTAGCCTCCATGTCTTTAATGAAATCCAAATTCTCTGGTCATGTTAATAGGAGAATCGCAATTTCATTACAAGACAGGAGGCTACATTATGCATGTTGGTAGCCTTGAAGAACAACGTCGGACATGTGTTCAATAGGTTTACAATAATGAAGAGCAAAGGTGGAGGCATTGGACCAATCAGAAGCTTTAAGGATATCGTCTAACTTACCACCAGACCAGAAAGACTTGCTAGCCCTAGCACCTATTGGAGAGTGAGCTTGAAATTTAGAAAGGTCAATACCAGCGAAGTTCATAACTAACTTGACCCATCTAACGATAGAGCAGGAAGAAACTGGTTTCAAAGGTTTATCAAAGGAAATGAGAAGTTGATTGGCGTCATGATGGCGAAGGTCTCTCATTCTGGAATCATATTCTTTCATACAATCAACAACACAGTTTTTTGCAGTAATCGAAACGAGGATAATAGAATCTGACATAGTCTTAGTTCTCCTAAGGATTTCAAACTTAACATCAAACATGTCATAACATCTATTAGAAATATCAAGAGATTTAACATCAGACACCCTACGACAAGAAATTAAACATAAGAGAGTGGCAACTTTAATGGAAAGATATTTCCTATTAAGAGGGGAATTATCAGGCCATGAACAAAAAAGATCAAGGATAAGTCTAACATCCCACAAGGATTGGTATTTGGGTCTTGGTGGTCTTCTTAGTCTAATTCTTTTCAGTACTCTACAAATGATAACGTTCTCACCTACCGTCTTACAGTTGACGAGAGAATGACCAGCAGAAATAGCAGATCTGTAGTAATTAATGGATCTATCGGAGAGGCCATTGTCAAATAATTCAACGAGGAAATTGACTAAGTTGACGATAGGAGCCTCCACGGGATCCAGGTCCTCTCCATGCACCAACAAAATAATTTTCTCCAGATGTTGTTGTACCTGTAAGGTGTCCCTGGTGCCCAGGGCTCTCCGAGGAGAGAGAGAGAGCTGATGACGAAAGTCCAGACAACTCGTTAGATTGCCTGACACTTTCCAAGCAAGAAGGTTCAAACTCCCTGAAAGTATTAGGTTGTGATCTTCGCCGTTTGCGTTTGAAAGCAGGCCTTTGGTTGTGGGGATTAGGAAGGGGATGTCGCACAACAGTTCCAGGGTTGTCTGGAAAGACGCTTGGGAAGGCCAGAAGGGAGTTATCAGGACCAGGGAGCACTGGTCTTGTCTCACTTTCTGAAGGACCCTCTGAATCATGGCAAAGGGAGGAAAGGCGTAAGGCTGAAGGTGAGACCAAGGTTGGAGGAAGGCGTTCACTGCAAGAGCGCCTGGGTCCGGCATCCAGCTGAAGTAATGCGGTAGTTGGAAGGTCAATCTGCTCGCAAAAAGGTCCACATCGAAAGGGCCCCAAAAGTGAAAGAGGGGGTCATGCAGCAGAAGCAACTGGCACTCGCGCTCCCAGAAGAGCTGCCCTCCACGCACAGGGGAGGCCGGGGCGGCTGAGGAGGTGGATAATCCAGCGTCGGCGTCCTGAGGACCGGCGCCACGCCGCACATCCTGGCCATGGGGCTAAGAATTCTCCTAATGGAACATGGCTGCACCGGAAGAGAAGTTTTTACTTATAACTTCCCCTTTCATTGTGTGCTCTGTGTTATCTGTGTACACGGGACATGTGGGTTTGGGAATGCCTGTATGAGGGCGGACGTACCCACGGGGCTGTTAGGTCAGTTGGGTAAGGGGTAGGTAGACTAAGGGTGGTCTAGTTGGTGGGGATCCATTGGGGTAGTAGGTACCTGGCCTCCCGTTGGGGGCTGGCGATACCCTATTCCGCGACAGGTACTTCCATGTTGGTGAGGTGGGGGTGGAGGGGTGGTTGGGGGTCCGGTTGGGGGAGTTGGGGGGAAGGGGGGGTTGCGGGAGGGGGGCAGGGGGGCGGAGGGGGGTGAAGGGGAAGTTGGGGTGACTTGTTCTAACACAGTGTCTGTTCGAGTTCGCTTAAATTCCTATGTGTGTGTGCGATCCATGGAACCCAGGACCTTGTTGTACATGCCTCCTGATGGCGGGTGACGCCCATGGCATAGAATCCCCGCTGGCATCCCTGCGAGTCCTGAGCTGGAATGTACAGGGGATGCTCGACAAAATTAAGAGGGGTGCGGTCTTGCGGCTGGGAAAGAGAGAAAAGGCAGACGTGCTACTCCTACAAGAAACGCACCTCCTGGGTTCTAAGACTTTGAGCCTACAGCACTATGGTTATCAGCAGGTGTATCATGCTGGCTTTGTGCGGGGGTCACGGGGGGTTGCGATCCTTGTCCACCGTAGATTGTCCTATTCTCACGAAGCACAGTGGGTGGACAGATATGGCAGGTATGTTTTTGTCAAAGGAAAAGTGGGGAGCAAATCCATGGTCTTTGGAAGTGTGTATGCCCCACCTCCTCTGCAGGAAGCCCTTGTTGAGAAACTATTTGATGTGTGGGCTGAAATTCCGAATGTGTTGGCAATCATAGGTGGTGATTGGAATGACGTGATGTATGGAAGCATGGATCGCCACAGGATGGGAGGGGGCCACCTATCTGATACCCTGACTAGGTTAAAGGGCATGGTGCAGGGGATGGGCTGGATTGATGCGTGGAGGTATCAACATGCGAATAGCCGTGAATACACGTATGTTTCTGCAGTCCATGGGTCGTTCTCAAGACTTGACTACTTGTTTGTCCCCCAGAGTTGGATAGAGCGGGTGGCCTCCACTTCCATTCTCCCATGTGGTTTGTCTGATCACTCCCCGGTCTTAATGGACATTCATCTCGACAGGAGACGTCAGCCGTTTCGATGGCGTCTCGCCACCTGGCACTTACAGCAAGCGGAATACCAGTCTTGTATGAGGACCGCAATAGCCCATTACTGGGACGATAATGATAGGCCAGAAACCGATGCGGTGACCCTCTGGGAAGCCTTAAAGCCCGTGCTCCGGGGAGTGGATATTGCCTGGTGTGCCGCAGCCCGAGTGGCCCGCAGGGAGGCTCTCACTGATGCAGCTCACAAGGTTCGGGACCTAGAGGAGAGGTGTACGACTGGAGATGATGCTGATGCCGTGGGACAACTGCTCCTTCAGCAGCAATCCTACACCTCCTTGTTGCTGGACGAGGCTCGCCAGCTCTGGTTGGCTACACAGAGTAGGATCTACCAGTGGGGGGACAAATCCAGCGCCATGCTTTATCGGCTCTGCCAGGCTACGTTCCAGGTGCAATCCTTGCCGGGCCTTCGCGATGAGGCGGGTGAAGCGGTAACGGCCCCACCAGCTATTGCGGCCAGCTTTGCACGCTACTACGCAACCCAATATACTCCTCGGGAGTCTCTCCCGGCGGAGGATGTAGACAAATTCCTAGCAAATCTCCCGCCACGAGTGCTGTCAGATGCAGAACGGGCCAAGCTTGACCTTCCATTGTCGGCCGAGGAGCTGGGCACGGCGCTGGGAGGGCTTAACACTGGCAAGGCCCCGGGGCCTAACAGCTTTCCCTGTGAGTTCATGAAGATGTTTCATCTCCAGCTGGGCACCTACTATAGGCGAGCGTTGGAGGCGGCCAGGGACAGCGGGCGCCTTCCGGCGGATTGGCGGCACGCCGAAATTGTGGTGTTCTGTAAACCAGGGAGGCCCCCTGAACAACATGAGTCTTACAGGCCGATCTCGCTCCTGAATGTGGAAGCAAAGTTGCTAGCAAAGGCCTTAGCTAATCGTCTGCTCCCCTATATAGTGGACCTGGTACACCCGGACCAGGCCGGATTCATGCCCAGCAGGGCGACACGCCATAATATTAGGCGGGCTCAGGTGGTGGTGGAGGCAGCCCGAGCGGCCGGGATTCCTGCGGCGCTTCTCCTAGCGGACATTGACAGGGCGTTCGACTCCCTGAGTTGGGTCTATCTACGTGCCCTCCTGTCTCGCCTGAACCCGGGGCCCCGTTTTCTTTCCTACGTTCAACTGTTATACACCGATTTAACTGCATCCGTAAGAGTAGCGGGAGCAGTGTCCAGCCCCTTCCCTATAGGCCGGGGCACCCGCCAAGGCTGCCCTCTCTCGCCCTATCTATTCGCCCTTGCGATGGAACCGCTTGCGGCATGGGTACGCATTGATGCGCAAATGCGGGGTGTAGAATTGGCCATCTGACAGAATAGCGCTTTACGCCGATGACGTTCTTTTCTTTCTTACGGATTTGAATAGGTCGGGGCCGAGAGTCCTTGAAATTATGCGTATCATTGGTGAGGTGTCGGGCCTTTGCCTGAACCTGCGAAAGTCTACGCTATGGACGCTGGGAGATCGCGGGAGTCTGGGGCCCTGGGAAGATGTCTTGCAGGAGGCTGCTGGAGGAATTAAATACCTGGGGATCTTCCTCACAGACATCCCGGGGGTCTCGTGGGCTCGCAATGTACTGCCTGTGTGGGACCGCGTGCGTTCGGACATGACGACTTGGTCCAGAATGCCCTTGAATATCTACGGACGCTCTGCCATTTTTAAAATGGTGGCTCTCAAGCGCCTACTGTACCAATTACAGAACCATCCGTACCCTATTCCACTGCAATGGTTTATTCGAGTGAACTCGGCGCTGGGCCAGTTCCTTTGGGCGGGTGGGGTCGCGAGAGTGGCATTCCGCACATGTTTTCTTTCCACTTACTGCGGGGGGCTGGCCACATCGGACATTCTGTCTTACTACCAAGCGTCCCACCTGTTGATACTAAACGACTGGTGGTATGGTGATCGGAGCGATCCGGCTTATGCCCTTGAGAGGTTTTTGATGGACCGAGCAACGTTACACACCATCTTGTACTCAGCAGCGGCGCGGAAGAGGCTTCCGGAGGTCACACAGGTGGTCTTTCGGGTGTGGCGCGGTGCCCTGCGCCGCATGGGATGGTGGAACAGACTGAGGAGGGAGACTCCCCTCTGGCACAATGGGCGGCTGCTGGCGCTGGCGTCCCTGAGAGGTTTTAATGGCTGGGATGCAATTGGTATATCTGCTCTAGGCCATGTAATGAAAGGTGCGACTCTTAAGACGTTCCAAGCCCTGCAAGAGGAATACGATATGGTCCCAACTCAGTTCTTTCGCTATCTACAGCTCCGGCTTGCTTTGTCTCCATCCCTGGTTGGCCTAGACTCATTGCCTGAGTTCAGCCCGCTGGAAGCTAAGGTCTTCATGGGTGAGATAGACACGAAGAAAATTTCCAGTATATATCAAACGTTGGTCACGCATTGCTCTTCTTCTCTGGATGGCCTGAGGTCAGTTTGGGAGAGGGATATAGGGGACCTGGAAGAGGAGGACTGGAGGGAAGCCTTGGAAGCCCCGAGGGGGGCAGCAATAGCGGTCCGTCTGCGCTTTATCCAGTTTAAATATTTACACCGGGCCTACTATACAAGAGACAGATTGTGGAGGGTGGGCCTGATAGCCTCCCCAGATTGCTTGCGGTGTGGCCGTGAGGTCGGAACCTTTGTGCATACGGTGTGGGCGTGTGATAAACTGGTGAGATTTTGGACTGGTGTCTGGGACTGCCTGTCTGAGGTGCTGGGTTGGGACCTCCCCCGCTCCCCGCAACTGTGCCTTTTGCATGTTATGGAACAAGTGGGAGGCAACATTTACAAACGTCACTTACTGCTTTTGGGCCTTACAGTGGCCAAACGGGATATCGCCCGAGCCTGGAAGGATCCGAGGGCTCCCCTGTTAGGGGTATGGAAAAGGGGATTAGACTTCTGTATGGGGCTGGAGCGTCCGGTATTTGTTGCCAGGGGCTGCCCCCAAAAGCATTTTAAAATTTGGAAAAGGTGGGCAGAATATAGAGGGCTGTGGCTGGAACCACCAGCGTGTCAGGATGTTGATGTTGGACATTCACTTGTGGACCTGGGGTGAACGGATCCACGCACAGACATGGATATTGAACCATTTTTAGCTATTGGACCATGCTGACACTGTGAGGGGTTAGGGGTGGGATCCGGGCGGGAGTATACTGGGATGGGAGTGGGGGGGCAGGGAGCTCGGGAGTGGGTGTTCCTATTGAATATTGCTTATACTGCTTGATGGTGATGATTATTTTATGCACACTGCTTCTCTGGTGCTCAGGGAGTAGTGCTGTCTATGCAATGTCTTAACACCCAAATTGAAAATAATAAAAATTGTTTTGAGAAAAAAAAGTGAAAGAGGGAATTGAAAACGTTCACATTGAGTTTCCAATCGCTGAAGTCTAAAGGAATCTCTAATTCCAATCTGCGGAAAGATTGGACTTTCCGGGGAGATATTCCGCTTTCAACGAGATTTTGTGTTCTAAGCAAAACATCCAGAGATTTTTGGCTAAATTGGAGAGGTCTACAGATCTGGTCCCGCCAAGGCGGTTGATATGAGAGACTGCGGAGATGTTGTCCATTTTCAGGACAACAGATCTGCCCTGGAGAGAGTGTCTGAAACTCATCAGGGCGTGTAAACCGGCAGTTAGTTCCAAGAAGTTTATATGGTGGGAAGACTCCGCCTGAGACCAAACACCACCCGTGTTTTGGCCGAGGAGGCGGGCGCTCCAACAATGAAGGCTGGCGTCTGATTCCAAGATAAAGTTGGGGGTCGAGCCGAAGATGGCTCTTCCATTCCATGCATCCTAATTGTCCAGTCACCAAGATAGTTCTGATTTGGCCTGTTGATCTAGGGTTACAAAGTCTCCGTACCAGAGACCATATCTGAGAGCTTTGGCTTTCACTTTCTGGAGGGCACGGTAATTCAGTGGTCCCGGAGAGATGGCTTGAATGGAAGAAGAGAGTAAGCCCAGAAGTCTGGCTAATTCCCGAAGAGTAAGAGATTGCTGTTTTAGAACAAACCTGATTTCTTTCCGCATCTTGGCGATCTTCTTGTTGGGAAGAAGACAATTTGAGGTGTCTACGGTGAATCCGGGAATTCTAGAGATGTCGAGGGGGTAAGGATGGATTTTTCTCGATTTATAATGAAACCAAGACTCTCTATGAGAATCATAGTGGTCTTGAGATCTTCCAAAAGTTGGGAGTGAAGTTAGGACATAAGGATAATGTCTAGATAGATGATTAGACGTATTCCTCTTTCTCTCAGGAGAGAGACAATAGTTCTCATGATCTTGGTGAAACACTAAGGGGCGGATCAGAGCCCGAAAGGGAGGGCTTGAAATTGAAAGAGGTGAATGTCCCAGATGAATTGAAGGAAGGGCTGGTGCTATTCATCCATAGGGATGGTAAAATAGGCGTATTTTAGATCTAGCTTGACCAGCCAGTGTCCCTGAAGAAGGAAGTCTCTGAGGAGGTGAATGCCTTCCATTTTGAAGTGTCAGTATACTAGGTACTTGTTTACTTCTCGTAGGTTTATAACTGGTCTCCATCCTTTTTCCTTCTTTTAAACCAAGAAGAGAGTGCAGACAAACCTCTTTGGGGACCATGGGACTTAGATAATAGTGTTTTTTGAAGCATAGAGGAGATTTCCTCCTTGACAATCTGTTGATGTTACGGAGAAAGAATCAAAGGTTTGGGAGTGTGTAATTGACAGGGGAGATCTACAGAGTCTATTTTGAAACACTGAACTGTCTCGAGAACCCACGGATCTTGAGTTAAAGATTTCCAAGCATGGTAAAAGTGTTTGAGTCTTCCCCGACCTTGGGAGGAGGAGGAGGAGGAGGGGAAGGAGACCGAGAGAGAGAGACTTACTTGGAGGGTTGGTGTTGGGAGTTCCACGGGAGGAGAAACCTCTGTTGCGGGAACCTCTTCCTCTTTGAGTGTAGAACTGGCTGTTGGATGGGTAGAAACCTCTGCCTGAAGCTCCTCTGCCTCTCGAGGATGTGAAGGGCCGGTAGTAGCCACGGCCGGAAGAACGGCCCCTTCTTCCAGCCTGACCAAAACATTGCTATTGAAGACACGACTCCTGTTGCTCTGGGCCTTATCTAAGGCAGTAAAGGTGGAAACCTACTTCCCAATAGATTTAATCATGTCCTCTGCGAAGAGTAGGCCTCTGGGGTTTTGTGAAGGCTCCTTTTCGGCCAGGTCGCCCAGTTTTGGATTTATTTTATTGAGGATGGTCTTCCTCCTTTCAATATTGAGGGAAGAGTTAGCATTGCCAAGTAAGACAATTGCCCTTTGGCTCCAGCCTCTAATCAGGTTGGTATCAAGAGGGGAGTTTGAGATATAAGAGTGAAGTCTAGAATTTTGGTAAAGGGGCCCAGAAGGTCGGAGATGATCTTGGCAGTTTTTAAGTGCTCTCTCAAGGCCCTTCCTAGGGTCTTTACCTAGTTTAAACAAAAATTTGATACGGTCAGGGTTGTGATTAGGGGTCTGACAGACCTTGTCTTCAATAGAGGGTCTCGGGCATTCAGACCTGAGGGTGTTCCGAGTTTCTCTCTCAAGAGAGTTTCTGATCCATCTGCTGATGAACTCGGAGACACGATCTTGGGGGGAACCATTTGGAACTATTGGGGTGGGAGATGTTGAGGGGAGAAAACATTTCACCACCCAGGAGGTCGAGGATAGCATCCTTCGCGGAGGGAGAAGAGTCAAGCTCAAACTGGTTAAAGTCTAGATCATTGTGGTCTTGATAGTCCAAATTGAGGACAAATTCATCATATGGATTGTTGAAGACTTCTTCTTCATCAGAGTCGGTACATGCATCATCATGGGCACTATTAAGATTCGTGTCGCTAGGGACACCCATCAAATTTGTGCCGCAACTGACACCCATCCTATTTGTGTCACGAGGGACGCCTGTATCTTTTGAGGCGCGGGGCCCTCCCAACGAGAAAGAGGTGCTAGGACCTCCCATGTGAATTGAGGTTCCACGACCGCCAGTAGTTCCTTCGCAGTGTTTAGACTTCTTACTGCTCTTGGAATGTAAGAGTTGAGGATCATGAAAAGGGGTGTCATCATGATCATAAAGAAGGGGTCTTTTAGATGGCATAACCTCCTTGAGCATGTCCATCATGCAGGACCTCATCTCCTTTTGCAGGAAGATTTTGAAAGAGTCATTTGTATGATTAGGGGAACTGGCGATAGCATCGTCTGATTTCATGTCAGACATGACAGGTATTATACAAGTGGGACAAAGGTGTTTTAGAAGTTAAGTAGGTATTAATATCCTACTAGATTATTTAAATTAAAATATTTACATATATTGAAACTCCCCTTGTATTATTATTTAAATAGTTTTTTTTATTTTTTTTTGCTAAATCTTCACCTTTTTTCTTTTCATCTGGTAAGAACTGGGTAAATAATTGGAGGGGGTGGTAGTTTGGTCTCAAGCCAAACAGGTCCTAGATGTAGTTTATCGTATCCAAACTTGAAAAGGAGGCTGGAATATGTCTAAAAGAGATTAAAAGGATTTTAAGAGCCAACAGCTGATAGGATGCGGTGATCTCCGGCAGCAGCTGGCTAGCGCGATGCAACTGATGCGCTCGAGCCAGCTACTGCCGGAGGATTAGAGGAATGGACCCAGGGAGGCAGGGGGCGCGACGCCACCGCTGCCGAGGGCCATTCCTCATAGTCAGAAGGGAGACGCGCTTGCGAGGACGGGTAAACAAGCATGTCCCGAAAACTGAAAAATAATTGGAAAATGAACTTGAAAATGAAAGCAGAGGAAGTCGGTGATCCGCACACGATGAAAGGGGTCAGATGAACCGCTGACAGCTGCGGATGACAAAGAGTGCGGGCCCGCCCAAATAGAAGCTCCGATGGTGAGGGGAGGCGAGGGGAGGGGGGCGGGATCGACGGCCGAAAATTGGAAGTCGCTAGGAGGGAAGGATGAAAGGGAACAGCAAGGTGATCGTTGTAACACGGAAATTAGCAGTGAAATAGAGCAGATTAGAAGTAACAAGGTCAAAATCAAAGGCAAGAATCATTAGTAAAATGAAATCAATGACAAGGAATCAATATAGAGCAAACAGCACAATATATATATATATATATATATACATATATATATATATCAAGTAAGAGTAACTTATCTGCTTGTGAGCCGCATTTAAAAGCGGCAGCTCTGTTGCTGCTCATGCCCTTTATTGTTCATGTGTTGTCACTGCATTCTAGATATTTCTATTTTATGATGTAAGCGCGGCTGCTTGTGACACTTCATTAAAAGATTAATGCATAATGTAGCCTCCTGTCTTGTAATGAAATTGCAAATTTGTCCAGTTTCACTGGAAATTATGTGCTTAGATAATATGGTTTTGCACAAGTACAAATTAAATTACTGATTTTAAAAAAGAAAGAAAGGAAAGTGGATTTTCACAGCGAAACCAAATAGGTTCAAAAGAAAGAAAAACAAGCACGTCATATTGTGACAAGAAGTATAGTATTAAAGAAACCAATTTTTATCTGGGGTGGGGGAGTAAAGGCATTGATATGCCAAAAAAGACATTCTGTGTTCTGAAAATAAAAAAATCGGTGATATGGCATTCGGGTGATCTGGCAAACTTTTAGGATGTATAGTGCAATTTAAGACCAGAAAATGTAATACATGTCCGCCTCTATGTTGTGGATGCTGTTTTGTGACACCTGATCACCTGTAACCTTCCCTTTACAGGAAGTGGTAGTGATGCTGCGTCCTTGTTAACAACAGCCAAGAGACAAGGTGACAGTTACGTCCTCAATGGCTCTAAGGTAACACTCTGTGACTTGGTATTTGTATGCTTGACTGTTTCACCAACTATGTAATATGAGGGACCAACATCAGTTGCCCCCTTATAGTTATTAACTTAGTGTGGTAATTTAACAGATAAACCTTTTATTGTAGCTTCCATCTGCCTTCAAAGGGCCATCTCCAGTGAAGTACCTATGAAGCCCTTCACCATTTTATGAGCAGAGACCACTGCTTTCAAATGATATTTTTATTAGTGTGTTTGTCTGCAGTTTTGGTATTTTGCCGCAGAATTTGAAAAAAGGTTTATTTTTATTGAACAAACCTACTCATCTTCTCGTGAGCGTGGATTTCTTACTTGCCACAGTTAGAAAGCTCTGAAATCGCTTGCAGTTTCAAGCAAGCGCCTACCTTGTGACTACCATTTTAGATTTAGAATTACCCTTTTAAAACAGGATAATAAGCTGATGCTGCTATCTAGTCACTGTTCAACTCCTTTTATTACCATGCTTTTGTTATTATCTGGTTCAAGTGCACTCCATGATTTTGCGTTTATACGTACCTTAAAATAGCAAAACCAGAAGGGCATTCTCTTAAGGAATGGTGACCTCTAATGAATGTAACCCCCCTCCCATTTGAATGTGGTTCTCGTACACATGTAAGCTCCACCCCATTAAATATGCGTCAACGACTTACTCATGAGTTTGTGGGCCTAGTGGTAGCAATACATGTTTTCGCCACTGGCTGGATTGTTGCCCAAATGGAAGAAGAAAAAGGACTAAGACTGACGGAATCACATTAAAGTGACTTTTCCTGATTTTGTTGTCCTGCTCTCCTTTTTTCTCAACTACTAGGACAAAGGACTTCAAAGTTTAAACCCATTGGAGGGAGGTAGATGGTATGAACTAGCCCAGGTTTCAGCCATGCAGACTTTGCAGAACTTCTTGGGCTAAAGCTGCACTTTTTGTAGCAGTTGTGGTCAGAAAATATTTTTTGTAGAAAGAATGTAGTTTAACCCACGAGGCTGCACTATATACTGAAAGGGCCACATCCTATCTGACGGCCACTGATGGATCTTTGGTCAAGTGGAATTAACATTACGTCTCTGAGGAGCCTGAACTCCTCCAACGTATCACGTGACCTTTGGTTGCACAATTATCCGTCCACGTGGCAATAGTGGCTTTTACAGCTTGGGTTCCTGAAGTATGACCACCATGCATGACACAAAAAACTAGAAAATGCCTGTGTAATGAGAACACATTGGGCCAGATGCATCAAAGGGTTTTGCCCATTCTGTGTCTATGGGAAAATGTGTTCATGCATATGGCACATTGTCCTTTTATTATTCATACTTCCACTCACCAGATCATGCTATTGCAAGTCAAGTGTGCCAAAACATATAAAACCTACTTTTACTCCTCTTCAGATATTGGAATGAATTGTTGGTTTCAAATCCAGCTTGGGAGTTTAATCTGAATTGATTTGGCAATCCTCTTTCATGATATTAGTGAATTTCCTTCGAGAATTCACTTTTATTGTCATAATATTGTAGATAGCTTAAACCTTTGAAAGGCTAACTTACTCTTTTATTGACTTTCAACAATGGAAACTCGAGTTTATGAAGAGCCTACTATATTAAAATCAATTTGCTAACATGAGCTCATCATGGCTTCTTTAACTTACTTAGTAGGACTGTTCACTACAGCTAGGGAACCGGGGATGTAATTCCGCATCTTCCAGAACATCCATTTTCCACACGCAAAGAGGATTTATTGTTTAATTTGTTTGCACTTTTTTGTTGTTTTATTGAACCCAGTTTTACCACTCAGAGCTACAGGAATGAACTTTGTGTGCTGGGGTGTATGCATCTGTATGATTTGAGATTGCTCTTACTTGGGCAACATACCAAGGAAGATAGCACCTTTGTGGTTGCGTGTGTATGTTTATTGTTGATGAATATTTGTGCTTCTGTAGTTACGGTTGAAACTGACAACCATTAAAAATTACTTTTTTGCACCTTTAATAACTTCGAAAGGAGTCAGGTTGTACCATGGGTGAAATGCCTTTCAAAATGCAATAATTGAGTGTGCCAAATTTGGTGCAGATTGGTTAAAGGAATAATTAGTGTTAAGGTAAAGGATGCTAAATCCAGTGACATTATAAAATGAGGCATAAATGTAAATATTAAATTTGCAAAAAAATTGTTTGCCTGCGCACTCCCTTGTTTACGTCGAAGTACTCAATTTAAGAAAGACTGTTAGTGCTATGTTTGTGTGCTGTTTGGTTGAAAGGCAGCCAGCCCAAGACACAAATCAACCGCTGGTGGAAATTCCACTAGTTTACCAAACGCACCCCAAAATGATTAAAGTATAACAATTTTAAGGAACTATTATCTGTTATTTATTTCACCAAGTAATCACTCAGAAAAATTATTTTTACGAAAAAAAGTCATGTATTATTTGAATCAATACATTAACATTGCAATTTCAGAAGTTCAAAAGCAAGTTTATACAGGAATTGAAAAAATCAACATCCTATGAACTGTTGTAAAAACATTGTCACACAGTTGTCATACTATGATAATTACAGCTCAAAGAAAAACATTTTTTGATGAAATTATAAAACACAGTTGAGGAAAAGGCCCAATACATTTCGGGGGGTTCCCTTCTTCAGGGGCACTGGAAAAAATTAAAACATGGTGTAAACAATGTATCACTAACTGATGATGTTGACAATTAGTGCAACAATAACAATTCACTTTTTACTCTTTATTGCGGTTGCAGTTCAAAGTAACAACAACGCAATGTGTACATGCTGGGCATCAACATTTACATTAGCCTGCATATATGAGCTTCATGTTAGGTCAAAACCAACCAGCACGAATTAAAAGTTTGTGAGCCAAGCAGTAAAAGAAACAGACACAAGATTAGAAAAGGCCACCACCACAAAAAAAAAAAATATTAAATTTGCACCTTGCAGAAGTGAACAATTGCGGATTGGAAGTACCGCAGATTTTGCAGGCACTTCGTGTAGTCCACATTCATTGACTTTTCTTGGTTTGGTGAACTTTGTTGGAAACCACGTGTATAACCACATCCGTGCGGCACAGATTTCCCCCCGGTGCTGGGCCCTAATAAAAACGGGCATGGCCATGACGGAATGGTTCCGTCATGAGCACAGCTCGACCGATGCTCATGACGGAACCGTTCCGTCATGAGCATCGAAGGGGTTAAAGTACCTGCACTAGTGCAGTACTGCCATAAATGTTTGCAAACGATGAAAGTTGACAATGCTGCAAATGCATGTTTAACCCGTTGACCGAGGGGTGAATTCCGCTGCGGGCATTTTAATCAGTGGGCAGGGTTTGGACGGCCCCCGGCCGTCCTCCGCACACGCCTACCGTTACGTGGTACGACTGGGGGCCGTCCAGAGCATGGAACAGGTTAAACACTTAACATAACACAGACTAAATTGGTTTCTGTGAACCACCGGGATAAGTTACTTCACGATCCTACATTGGACATTCTTTACACCTGAAAAAACAACATAGAATAAACCCATCTAGTTAACACCACTGGCCACAATGTGATGCAAAACACAAAGGGTTCTTCCCTGTAGCTTGGACTTGTCCCTTCATATTAGAATACTGGTGTGATATTACAAGCACCATTTCTCGGCCTGGGCGTGAAATTGTAGTCTGCTGGTGGAGTTTGTAGAGTTTTTCCCCCCTCCGCGTAGCAAGCGGAGTTCCAAAAAACTCTTTTCCAGGAAGCTGAATGGAGTGTTTTCCACCTCACGCTGACCAATGTTAAGTTGGGGAGCAGGGAAAATCTTACTCTAGACCACCTCCTGCTCAGGTTTCTCAAAGTGGGCGGTCGAGGATGGCTGCTACCGCTAGCTTTGAGTAACTTTACCTTCGCATTAAGGTAGCGGCTGCTCAAGTAGAACATCTACTTGAGCGGCAGAAAGAAGCAGCGCCTTCTTGAGCTAAGCATGGTGCCGTTCACGTTGATTTTACAGCGTGGGACAAACACCTGGCACTAAAAACCAGCTGGCTAGGGTGGGATTCGGACCCCCAGCATTCCAGGCGGCGCAGGAGGCAGGGCAGCCCTTTCGTTGCCATAGAGCCAGTGCGGTTCTCCCGCAGGGTGGGAAGCCAGGTCCAAGGGCGGACCTGTGTGCGATTGTTTGAGATCAGACGGTCCCACCCTCTTTGTTTTTTTCAACCAAGGTTTTTAATAGAGTATTTAGACAACTTAAGGTACTGTGGATTTTATTTCTGCTGTAAAGGAAAATTCATTTGAACTTGTGGGTATTGGTCATTATGTATTATTCTGGTATGCTGTTTCAATGAAATGGGGAAACTCAAGCCAAACCCCGTCCATCCGACACCTGGGTCTGCTACTCTTGATAGGTTCCTCCAACAGGCTGATGGAGCCATAAATAAAGAGATTGAGGTGGCTGAATGTAGGCTATCCCTTTCCTCACTCCCACTGCCCCTTCCAGTGTTGGAGGGACGTGGTGAGACTCCCCAGGTGTGTCAGCCAGCCTTGATAGTGTCGTCCACCCCATCGCAGGTTGCAGTCAACCTGTGGCCCACCTCCAGGATACCGCTTGGTGTATAGAGGAGTCTAATAGTTGGAAAACCAAAGCAGGAAAGCGGAAAAGGATGGATCCAGTTACAGCTTCCAAAAAACAATGGGGCATATTATCAAGGGGGTTTATCTCCGCTTTTTTGGCTTTAAAAGCCATGAAAGCGGAGATAAAATTATCTCCCTATTACCTAGCTTTCGCTAACACCAGTTAGCGACAGCTAGTAGGAGATAGCGAACATCTTGGGCCCCACTTTGCATGTCAGTGATATTTATCACTAATGACATGCAAAGTGGGCGTGCCAAGAACATCGCTATCTCCTATTACCAACTTATGGAGATATTTGCGCTAAGCGCGAATATCTCCAAAAGCTAACACCTGCCCTGAGCAGTTCTTAGCCATGTTATCCAATGGGAGGTGGATAACATGGCTAAGAGCATTAGCTCGGTAATGCATGAATATCGCTGACTTTTCAGCGATATTCATGCATTGCGGCCGATTTTTATGGCATTTGCGATAAAGCTTGGAAATACCAAGGTTTATCTGCGATAAAAATCGCCGCAGCTCAGCTGTAAATTTTTGTCTCTAACCAAGCAATAGCGATAATTATCGCTATTGCTTGGTAATATGCCCCAATGTTCTGCTTCTACACTATGCTGTCAAAATGTTGATCAGCAGGTCTCCCTTCCAGAAAATCCTTTGGACGATGACAGGCTTCAATCTTTTTTGGATTGTGTCTATCCTAGGTTACTGAATCTCATGGGGGATATTCTGAAACCTATTTTGCCACTCTTACGGATAATCCAGGACAAAATTACGTCTCTTATGGAATCTGCTAAGCTTGATTGTTGCTTCATACCTACAAAGCCGATGTGTCCCTGAGTTGCTTTCCATTTATGCTGGTCAACCTCTCCAAAGATCTACCTCTATTTCTGATAGGGGTGTCAATAGGGGTTTCCAGCATTCAAAAACTGCACGCTGATGGTTTATTCATTTAATCAGGATGCCCTCGGGATACTGCAGTCTTACCTTCGTTAGGATTGTTGAATGTCGGAAAACATAAAACACCGGATCATGGTTCCGTTTCACAGGGCCTAGCCGCTTCTGATAACTTAAATCTTCCTCCAGAATGTATTCCTTATACAATGATTATAGGGGGAGTCCCTGCTTTAGTTGCAGGAACTTGGGAGTCCTGTGATAGTCTTATTAATAAAGCTGGTCACTGGTGCAGGAGCCTGTAACCCTGTTATTGAGCAAATTATAATGGCCCATTGAGTTAAATGGGTTGGCTCCACAGTGAATTCTGATGAAGGAGATTGCATAGTCTTTACTTTTAGAGACCTCAGCTGGGTACGTTTTTTATTGTCCCGGCTAACATCTGGCAACCTAGCATGCAGTAAATTAAGAGTTACCCCATTGGCATTCTTTTATCCGCCCATGCTCAACCAAGGCTCTTATGTTGTAAGCGTATACATAATCCTTAGTACCCCCAGCCCTGTTTGGATAATTTTATTAATCCTAACCGATTTGAAATACTTTCAGGGCTTACAGATAATGATTGACATCCAACCCTGACCAGCAGTGTGCATGAAATGAGCCACGAGAGAGCGGTTAATACCCTTCTCCTTCAGTCCCCCAGATATGTTGTGTAATTAGTCCAAAGCCGAACACCAGGCAGGGTTTCCAATTTATATCTTTCAACATTGCAGGTTTTGAAGACAATGCAAATAATGAAGACTGGTTGGCCTATCTGCACAATTATGATGTCGTATGCTGTCAAGAAACGTGGGCTATTGATCCCATCAGTATAAATGGCTATAAAACGTATAGCTCACAAGCGATCCCCTCAACTGCTGGGAGGGGAACTGAGGTTTGGCCATTTTTATTTCATATTCTATTAAAAATCTGAGGGTAACTGTAATAGTGTTGAGTCTATATTACCTCATCGTAAGTCTTCCTCGCCACATGAATAACGAAGTGAGCTTCAGCTCCACACCAAAACCCTCCAAAGCAAAAAAGTTAGCCTCCCATGGCTCCCATCCCTTCCCAATATGGCTGACCCATTACACCCTTGACCTCTATAAGATGCGGGCCGGCCCAACCCATAAGCCTGTTTTTTTGGTTTTGCGCTG
Source organism: Lissotriton vulgaris (assembly GCF_964263255.1). NCBI lineage: Eukaryota > Metazoa > Chordata > Amphibia > Caudata > Salamandridae > Lissotriton > Lissotriton vulgaris. Next base: position 1,225,788,536 of record NC_141687.1, read on the forward strand.
CAGATTCTCCAGAGCTTGTTTAAGGTAAGTTGTTCCTGCTGTAGCAGGAACTGGGGTCCCTGGTTGGTGGCCCTGCACTAGCGGGCCCTAGGACTCTGGAACCATTCTCCTTCCTTCCCCCGGTGTCTGGTCTGGGCCGGTTAGGCTCTGCTTTAGCAAGCCCAGGGTAAACAGGAGGACGGACGGGGAGGTCTGGTGCTCTTCCTAGCAGCCTTGGTTCGAGGCATGTGGGCTGCTGAATTCATATCTGTGCATAGATCGCCGCCTAGTGTTGGGTCCGGATGATTGCACATTGTTGTCCTGGAAGAGTCTTCGAAGTATCACGAGATAGGTGGCTCCTCCCTTGGACTACAGTGCGCATGGGCATCGACTCCATCCCCAGATAGTTTTTTTCCGCCATTGGGTTTGGATGTGTTTCGGTTCCCTCTGTCGGAATCGATAGTTGTTTAACTTTCTTTACTTGAGACCAAAAGGTCTTTAGGACTCGCGTCGGTATTGTTTATCGTTCGGGTTGGTTATTCATCGGCTCCGAACACCTGCTGTCCTTCCGCGTGCTATCGGCGCGGACGGGCCTACACGACGCTCCAGACTACTTCATCATGGAACGAAGTCCATTTAAGAGGTGCCCAGTGTGTGCCTCAAAGTACCCGCACATCGATGTGCACCCAGTGTGCAACAAGTGCTTGTCGCCAGACCACGACGAGGCCAAGTGTATGGCCTGTTCCAAGTTCCGGTCGAAGAAGACTCTCAAGCTACGACGGGCCGCTAGACTGCAGGCCCAGAGCTCGGCACCCCCTGCGGCGAACATCTTCGAGGAGGATGTTGAAGACGACACCATCCAAAATGTCTCGGACTCTAACCCGGCGTCGGAGGTCGAGGAAAGCTACGACGCGGAAGATGAGGAGTTCGAGGAAGTCGTCGAGGAGGTAGGGGACGACGACGGGGCCATTGCCACCGTGGAGGATAGCTCGGAGGAGGAGCTTCCTCACACTGACTCCAGGGCCAGCCACCATTATGAGGCCCAGGTCGAGGGATCGCCTTCGGGCCTTACCCAAGACCTCGATACCCGTCCCACGGCTCCGCCTTCCGGCCCGGCCACGGACATTGGTGCAGCACCACTCCAGGTGCAAAAACTGAAAGTGAAACCGTCGGTATCGACGCCGCCAGTATCAAAACCAAAAGGGCAAGTCGCACTGGTTGGATCTAAGGCTTCGGAGGCCTCGGTGCCGAAGAAATCCAAGATGGCCGTCGAGCTCAAGAGCCACGCCAAAATGGCCGATCCGAAGACTGCGGTGTCGAAGGCGAAGGCGCCCGACGCGGCTGCGTCGACGCGGAAGTTGGTCGACGCTCTCAAAAGTCGCGTCGACGCCAAAAAGGTCGATGACCATAAGAAGGCCCCGAAGAAGCGCCAGGACGACCCCAAGTCTCTGGCTGCACCGCTTCCGGTTGACAAGGCGAAGGGGGGAGCTGCGTCGGCTCCGAGGACTGCGCCCTTGAAGCGTAATCCGGCTTCGGAGGACTCTCTCGAGCCGGTCCGTCCCTCTGCTTCGTTTACCAAGAAGGTCACGGAGTCCCTTCAGCGTATTCGGGAGGGGGCCGCGGAGGTCGAGCCCAAGAAGACTGTGTCGCCCAAGCCTCTGCAGAAACCGGCGAAGGCGCAGACGCCGAGTCTTTTCACGCTGCCGCCTAGGGAATCGGGTTCCGGGATGTTAGACCGGTTGCCGGGAGGAAAGAGAGAGATAGTAGCTGCCCCGCATTTGGAGAATCGAGTCTAAATAGAAGACTCCCACGGAAATTCCCTTGATTGACTGGGACGCCGGAGTTGCTGTGTAAGGGCTACCAACCACGTGGATTTTTGTAGGAAAGCCCTGAGTCATCAGTAGAATACGGACCTTTGCATTAGCCCAAGTCCTGATGAGGCCCATAGTAAGAGGGCTGAAACGCGTCAACACTTTTGTTTGAGAGAAGACCCCAGCCTAAAAATATTGGAAACTATACATGAAATAGATGGTTTCACAAGGAGTGAAAAGGACATTGAACAGATCAAAAAATTAAAAAACGATCTGGTATACTCCCTTGTAAATAGGTCTGGAGGAGCTTACTACTTAAGGAATGCTGAAGCCGTACTAAGAGCTAGCATCCTGTGAAAATAATTGGGCTATTTTGAATGCACTGCAAGATTAGTTTATCAATGTTTGTATGTATTGTATATATATATATGTAAAAAGTGATGTATATATATATGTTTGTTTGTCTAAATGTGGCAAAAATAAACACAACTGAATAAAAAGTCTGATTCTAGGTTAGGTTATGATTAAATTAAAATCAAATATATAAACATATTGTTTTTGGTGTTCTCTATATAAAGGTGGGTGACCTGAGAAAATGAAATATAAGAATTTGATTCACCTAAATACGACAGATTGGGTATAGGATGAGATAATTTAGTGGTCCCATTCTTGAATTAATACTGTGCTAGTTGAGTCCAAGGCATCATTTTGCTTTATAATAGTTTTCATTTACCCAGATGCCATTGGGTTACCGGGTTTTCCCTGTTTTTTGAAGACGGCGCCGAAGGCTTTCGCTGCGAAACCTGGGACCGGAGTGCCCTTAAAGTTGGCTTCGACGCCGAAGGCTTCGTCGTGGTTCCAAACCCACGACACCGACCACTGGCGGAGCAGGAGCGTCGAGAGGTGGTCATCGACGCCAACACAGGCAAGCTGTCTCTCCTTAAACGGAAGATCACGCCGGAGCCAGCGTTGGAGCATTTCCACATCCCACTTAAAAAGAAGTTGGACTCTGCGGGTACATCTGCCCCTATGGAGCCTGTATCTCCGCAAGGTCAGGAACTCTCACCCACTCATTCCAATGCTGGGGAGGGTGATGGAGAAGACGAGGATGAGTATGCTTATCCAATTTACTCGGACTCAGAGGATGTCACTGAGCCATGGTCTGCTGGGGGAGACCCTGGAGACCCCCATTCGGGACACGAGCCACAACTTTTTGCTGCAAAAACTTCCCCGACGGAAGACTCTGCGGCCTTCAACGCTCTAATTGAAAGGGCTGCAGCTAATCATGACGTCGACCTCCATGCAGACCCAGTGGATGTCGATTTTCTTTTTGACACTTTCTCAGTGGCTGAAAAAACTGTCAAGACACTGGCAATGCTCAAAGGAGCGTTAAAGCATGCGCCAGAGGTTTTCAAGGATTCAAGGAGCCCACCCGGGCAAGAGTCATTAATCCTCGTATTGACAAAAAGTACAAGGCAGCGCCCACTGATCCGACGTACATCAAAGGACAGTTGCCGCTAGACTCTCTGGTTGTCTCCAACGCACGTAAACGAGCCAACTCACAGACCACGGGTGATGCTCCTCCCCCAGACAAGGAATCAAAGGTGTTTGAGGCATCAGGGAAACGTATTGCTGCGCAGGCAGCCAATATATGGCGCATATCCAACACACAGGCGCTACTTGCACGCTACGACAGGGCACACTATGACACTCTAGAGACCCTTCTACAGCACTTACCAGATCAGTACAAGGAGGCTGCTGAAATGTTGATTCAGGAGGGAAAACTTATCACTAATGCCTCAATTAAGTGTGCTCTAGATGTAGCTGATACCGCCTCACGCGCAGTAAACACTAGCGTTCTACTGCGCCGACATGCATGGCTCAGAATCTCAGGCTTTAAACCGGACATTCAGACTACCATCCTAAACCAAACTGTCAATCCTGACCACCTGTTTGGGCCAGAAGTGGATGCCACCCTCGAAAAAATGAAAAAAGACACTGACACTGCTAAATCTATGGGTGCCCTGCAGTCCCAGCAGTTTCGGGGTGGTTCCTTTCGCCGCTCCAATAACAGAGGCACCTCGAGGGGTCAGGCGTCCCAATCCACGCAATTCTATAAAAGTAACACCCAATCCTCATATACCAACAAGGGTCGGGGTGGATACCGTGGCAACAACGTCAAAGGCAGAGGGCGTGGAAATAACAGCTCCAGGTCCTCCACCGCCAGCAAACAGTGACGCCTTGTCACTGCCCCCCGACCACGCAACACCGGTCGGGGGGAGACTCCAGCAGTTCCTGCCCGTGTGGAAGTCCATCACCACGGACAGGTGGGTCAGATCTATTATCCAATACGGTTATTGTCTGGAGCTCACATCCACTCCACCCAACATACCTCCAAAAAGCCGTCCTATGTCCGGCGAGCACTTGCACTTGTTGCAGCAAGAAGTCAACGTCATGCAGCAAAAAGGGGCAATAGAGCTCGTTCCACTGCAAGAAAGGGGTACAGGTGTTTACTCCCTGTACTTTCTCATTCCAAAGAAGGACGGATCCCTCAGGCCCATCCTAGACCTCAGACCTCTCAACTTGTACATTCTGTCAGAGCATTTCCATATGCTCACTCTGCAGCAGGTTCTCCCACTGCTTCGGCAAGGGGACTTCCTGGCAACTCTGGATCTCAAGGATGCATACTTTCACATTCCCCTGCATCCTTCTCACAGAAAGTACCTAAGGTTCACCATTCAAAACCAGCACTACCAGTTCAAGGTTCTGCCTTTTGGGGTCACCACGGCGCCCAGGGTCTTCACGAAGTGCCTAGCAACGGTGGCGGGGCATCTAAGGCGTCAAAACATCCACGTCTACCCCTATCTGGACGACTGGCTCATTCAGGCAAAGTCGAACCAGCAGTGCGCCGACCACGTGTCCCACACTATTCACCTTCTGCACGATCTGGGGTTCTCACTGAATTACCCGAAATCCCATCTCCAGCCCGCCCACATACGGCAGTATCTGGGGGCGACAATAAACACTCTGGCGGCCACTACGCAGCCGAATTCAGTGAGAATCGACAGCATTCAGTCGCTGATCCAAAGATTCAGACCTCAGCACTCGCTTCCAGCAAGAGTGTTCATGCAGTTGATAGGCATGATGGCCTCCTGCATCTCCATTGTCCCGACTACATATGCGCCCGCTTCAGGAGTGCTTAGCACGTCAGTGGACTCAGGCTCACGGGCAATTGACAGACCTAGTGTTGGTGAGCGGTCGGGCATACAACTCTCTGCATTGGTGGAATCCACAAAACCTTTGCAAGGGCCGACCGTTCCAGGAGCCTGTGCCACAGATTATCCTGACGACGGACGCTTCTCTCCAGGGTTGGGGAGCGCATGTCCTCCATTACACAGTGCAGGGACTATGGACTCTACAGCAAAAGAAGATGCACATCAATGTGTTGGAACTGATGGCGATCTTCATGACCTTAAAGGCGTTCAAAGTACATCTGTGCAACAAGGTCGTGTTGATCCGAACGGACAACATGACGGCCATGTACTACATTCAGAAACAGGGAGGAACACACTCTCCGCAGCTGTCTCATCTGGCTCAGAGCATGTGGAAGTGGGCCATTCAGAGGGACATCTTCCTCATGGCAGAACACCTCCCAGGCAAGGACAATCAGATGGCGGACCTGCTCAGCAGGCACAGCCACCAAATGCACGAGTGGGAGATACATCCATCAGTACTCCAGCCGTACTTTCAAAGATGGGGTCATCCAGAGATAGACCTGTTCGCCACAAGGGAGAACGCAAAATGCCAAAGCTTCGCCGCCAGGTTCCCACACCCGCAATCGCAGGGCAATGCGATATGGATGAACTGGTAAGGCAAATTTGCGTACGCTTTTCCCCCAGCACCCCTGATACCGCTGGTGGCACGCAAGCTCAGGCAACACTCGATGACTCTCATCCTGGTTGCTCCAACTTGGGCTCGCCAACCATGGTACACCACGTTTCTAGAACTGTCCGTGGTACCGCATCAAAGGCTTCATCTCACACCCAGCCTTCTGACGCAGAGCCATGGCGACATTCAGCACCCGGATCCGCGACAGCTCAACTTGGCGATCTGGCTCCTGAGGTCCTAGAGTTTGGCTACCTTAACCTTCCTCCCAATTGCATGGACATCATTCGGGAGGCAAGAAAGCCCACTACTAGAGCATGTTATGCGGCCAAATGGAAGCGGTTTGTCATTTATTGCGCAAACCACAACATTAATCCACTAGATGCTTCCATTCAGAACATCATCTGTTACCTGTTCCATCTATACCAGTGTAATTTGGCATATACTTCCATCCGCATTCATCTGTCTGCGATGGCCGCATACCTCCAGAATAGACAGCACCTTTCACTTTTCAAAGTGCCTGCTATCAAAGCTTTTCTGGAAGGACTCAAAAGGGTCATTCCACCACGGACCCCACCAGCTCCAGAATGGAACCTCAATGTGGTTCTTACGAGACTGATGGGTCCTCCCTTTGAGCCACTACATTCTTGCGAACTTCAGTTCTTGACTTGGAAAGTGGCTTGCTTAGTGGCAATTACATCGCTACGGAGGGTTAGTGAGCTGCAGGCCCTCACAATCCAAGAGCCATTCTTCCAGGTTCATGCTAACAGGGTAGTGCTCCGCACTAACCCTAAATTTCTACCCAAGGTTGTGTATCAATTCCACTTAAACCAAACAATTGAGTTGCCGGTTTTTTTTCAAAATCCTGAGTCACTGGCGGAGCGGATGCTCCACACCCTTGACGTTAAAAGGGCCCTAATGTATTACATTGATAGGACCAAGGATTTTAGAAAGACTAAGCAGCTTTTCGTTGCTTTTGCGTCACACCACAAGGGTAACGCTATTTCCAAAGCTGGTATTGCTAGGTGGATCGTAAAATGTATTCAAATCTGTTATGCGAAAGCTAAACACACTCTTACAATTCCACCGAGAGCCCACTCCACCAGAAAGTTGGGGGCCTCTATGGCCTTCCTTGGAAACATTCCCTTAGAGGACATATGTAGAGCAGCCACATGGTCTACCACACATACATTTACTAAACATTACTGTGTAGACGTGCACTCTAAACAGCAGGCAGCTGTAGGGCAGGCTGTTCTCAAGACACTTTTCCAAACTGCTGCAGCTGGCACGGGCGGCCGCCGCTAATGGAGGGACTGCTATGTATTCTATGCACAGATATGAATTCAGCAGCCCACATGCCTCGAACTGCAAATGCTACTTACCAGTATGCATCTGTTCTTGGCATGTAGGGCTGCTGACATTCATATCGCCCGCCCTCCTCCCCGGCGCCTGTAGCAGCTGCAGTGTTTACATATCATTTCATGGCATGGTCATCATTCACAAGGTTCACTCCATCTCGGCCACAATGGCTAAAAACAATCTGGGGATGGAGTCGATGCCCATGCGCACTGTAGTCCAGGGGAGGAGCCACCTATCTCGTGATACTTCGAAGACTCTTCCAGGACAACAATGTGCAATCATCCGGACCCAACACTAGGCGGCGATCTATGCACAGATATGAATGTCAGCAGCCCTACATGCCAAGAACAGATGCATACTGGTAAGTAGCATTTGCATTTTTCCTCTCCCCTTGTCCGTGTGGGTACAGTGTTTTGGCTTTTACTTGTGCCCGGGTCCACCCTCTCTTCCCCTGGGGGTGCGCCTTCTGTTGGTGGCGCTCTGCCACCCCTGGTCTCCCTGTGCTGGGGAGGCTTAGGGCTTATGTGTGAGTTTGGAGTGGGGGTGCCCGGCGGCCCGTTTTGCACGGGCACGCCTCCGCCTCCTTGGTTGTTGGATTTCCGGGGTCCCCGTGGGTCCTCTCTGTTTTCTATGCTGTCCTGTGGGGCTGACGGGGCACAGTCTGCTGCGGAGGCTTTGCTTCCTTTGGCGGCCTCGGTTGGGAGGTTTGCCCTTTCTCAAGTTACTCAGGGGCCCTTGCCTCGATAGTCCACTTACGTGAAGGTGCCGCTCTTCTGCCTGGAGCCGCGCGCTGAGGCCGTGGCCTCTGGAGTTCCCATGAAGGGGGGGGGCTGGGTTCCGGGTGGAATCCTCCAGGGGCGCGCAGATCGCCAGGGGCCGCTCTTTCGCTCAGAGCCGCACGCTGGTGACGAGGTCTCGGACAAGGGGAGTATTGTGCACATTACTCACCCATCCCGAGGGTCTTACGGCTTGTAGTTTGCTGGGGTCCCTTACATAACTCCAGTCCTTCGTGAGTGAGGTGGTGGTTGTGTTCTCTCACCTTACTTCCTGTGGCTTCCGTTTGTGTTTCGGTTGTTCACAGGCACATGCGCGTTTGGTTCTTCTCCCGCGGCGAAACTGTGTTCCTGCTTTTCAGTGGACTGGATCTTCTGGTGTTTTGTTCTCTTGCGTGGTTCCACTCGTCTGGGCTTTTGATGCCCTGTGGAGGCAAGTCAGTTGTGCAGGATCCTCATACTCTGGGTGAGTGTGTTGTTTCTGTCTTCGGGTGTTTTATTTCCTGGTGGCTTTTCGGTCACTGCTCCTGGGCTAGTCTGCTACCTCTCTGCACCACATATTATACATTTGCGAGGTTCCTTCGTATATGTGTGAGGCATGTTGTTCTCGGTGGCGGTTGTTGGCTGTGGCCTACACTGTTCCAGTCCCGAGGGGCTGGCAGCCGGTGCAGTCTGTTTTGGGGCTCCGCCTTGGTGGTCCTGCTCTTCTGCTGCTGTCTCGTTTCGGACTCCTGCAGATCGTTATTTTTGGGTCATGGTTGGCCCAGTACTAGATGGCATTTTTAACGTACTCTGGGTGCGTGTTATGTATATATTTGTATACATTTTTTGTTATTACTGGTGGGGTCTCGTCCCCCGTTGGTGCGCTGCTCTGTGTTTGCAGCTCTGCTTTCGTTGGTTGTTAGTGGTGATTCTGGGTCCAGTTTGGTGCTTGGTTCCCCCCATTATGGCCTAGTGTTCTCTGACTTGCTTCTGTGTGTTTGTGTCTGTTCTAAGGCGTTTGGCAGGGTCGTGCCTGATTGGCACCTGGTTGGGAGGCAGCCTGGAAGTACACAGTGCTGTAGGATTAGGCGACCTACGGTTTTATGCTTTGTGTGAGTTGCTCCTCTGCATCCTGCATTTGGTGCGCTATAGCTTGGTTTTTCTTGCCTGCTATGTGTCTCTGTGGCCTCGTGCTTGTGGTCTCTGACTCTTGCTTTGTCGGTTATGTGTTGAACGTCTGGAGGTGGTTGTTGTCTCTGTGTTGTCATCGTTGGACACTATCGCTTTCTTTGTTTACGTTATTTTACTGATTGTTGCACGTCCTTCATCCATTTCCCGGTGAGTTGTATGTTCTTGTCCTTCCGGGTTTTGGGCCTGCTGTCTGTTGTGGGCGGGCTGCTTTTGGCGCCTGTCCGTCCTTCTCTGGGCTGCTTCGGTGGTCTTCCTCCTGGCGGGCTTGCCCTTTCTTCTCCAATCACTTCCTGGGGGTTGGGGGCCTTCTGTTGCGGGCCTTCTGTTGCCTCTCCATTCATCCTGGGTGGCCTCTGTCTCAGTTCCATGGGTTCTGTCCCTTGCCGGGCAGTTCCAGTTGTTGGACTCCCCTGCTCGTGTCTGACGTGCTGTGGCTCTTTGGTTGGTCTACTAAAGGAGCCTTTGGTTGGTAGCGGCTTGGTTGGGCCGGGTTAGTCTCCCGCCTCTGCTGGGGTGTGCGTTTTGGCCTGTTCTTGCGGGGTCGCCTTTTGGCTGTCTCCCCGGTCCTTCTCAGTCTGGTCCTGTTCTCTGGTTCCTGCAACCACCTTTTTGGTTTTGGAGCTCTGCTCTAGCGGGCTCTTTTGTTTGCGGGCTCTTGATGTTTGTTCGGCAAGGTACCACATGTTCGGGGTTAACCCTTGGTGGAGCCCCGCTCGGACTGGGTCTTCTCCCCCCCCCCTCCCGCTCCCCTCCCCCCCCGGGGGGGCCTGCTGCAGCTGGACCTCGCCCGCCTTCCTGTCCCTCCCCACCACGTTCATGTCTTGGTTGGGGCCTTCCGCTGGGTGTGTTTTGGGTTCTTCCCTTCCGGTTGGTCTCTGTGCTTCTGGGTCCTCCTTGGTTCTGGTTTCTTCCCGGCTTTGCCGGTTTCCGTGGTTGACCCGTCTCTTGCCCCAGGGGTTTCTTCCCCGTTCTGCCTACGGGTGCGGCCATTGGTTTTCCGGTTCTGGTGTCCCCTTCCCGGGTGCTGGTGGCCATTTGCCGTCCTGTGGGGATTGCTTGGGTTTCCGGTCCGTACTGGGTCGGTTGGTTCTCCTGCTGATCAGTTTCTTGTCTGGCTTGTATTGGCCGTTCCTTGGCTTTTCTGGGGCTTGCCCTTGCCTTGCGGGGGCTTGTTTCTATTCAGGGCGGTTTCTCGCCTGCCTCGATCTCCGGGGGCTTGCTGGGCTGGCCTCTTTGGCTTTGGCTCGGCGTGCTGTCCTTGACTGGGTCGCTTGTTCCATTTTCTGTTTGGGTGCCCGGTCGTGGCTCTTTCTGCCTTCTCGTCCGGGCTCCCAGCTTGGTGTTTTTCTCTGGTCCCTTGGTTTACGGGAGCCTGGACTTGTCTGGCCTGGACGGGGCCTTTGTCCTATTGGTGGTACCCTCCTGGGTCCTTCTCTTGTTTCCTATGGTTTGGTGGTTTGGTGGCTTTGTGGGCTTTGCGTCTACTGCCGGTGTCTGTGTTTGTCCTCATTGTCACAGGTTCGGTTCCTGGTGGGTTCTCTCTATCTTTCCTTCTCCTGTGATCATTGTGATATGTGCCTTGCTGCTGGGTGTCATCGTACATCTGTTTCCTCAGCTCAAATGATTCCCTTTTGCGGGTATTGGTACATGGGGCACTGTCTCATGTGTTGTGATTCTTGCTGGCACTGGACAGGGGTTTGTCTCCTGCCACTTCTTTTGTGCTGCCCCACGTTGGTATGTGTTCGTACAGTGCCTTTTTTGTCCTGGGATGCTGGGTTCCACGGTAATCCTTCCCGGGGCCCTGCGCTTCCTGTGGGGATTTTGTATCTTTCTTCTTTGTCCCTGGTTTTAGGAGGCTGGAGCCGGCTGGCTCGGGTTTGCTACCTGGAGGTTCTGACATTGCTCGGCTCCTACGCCCTGCTCTTCTGGCCATTTCACCTTTGGGGTGTTTCTGCCTGTGGCCTTGCCTCCCTATCAGCACCTGTTCCTGTCGGCTCTTCCTTGATCGGCTGGGTCGGGCCTGGTTGTTGGCTGGCTGTGGGCCTCCTGGGTGCTAGCTTTGGCGGCTTGCTTCATTCCTGTGGAACATTCGTTGTTCGATTTGCTTGGCCCCTGTGCGGGGCGGTCTCACTCCTCCGTGCCTCCCTGCTGGGTTTCTGTTTGCTTTCTTGGGCATTGTGGCCGCTGGTAGGTTTTTACTTCCTCTCTGGGGGCGTGGCCTTGGGCCTGGTCCCTTCCGATCTTCGGGTTCCGTGGATGGCCTTTTGGGCTTTAGGCTGGTGGCCTTTTGGGTTCCCTTAGGGGCCAGGTCGTTCCTGCGGCTTCCTGGGTCTGCTTGGCCTTGTGCCTGCCTGGGTTCTCTCATTGGTGTCGCGCTCCCTTCCGGGGGGTTCCTTTGTGCGACTGGTGTCAGTGTCCCGCCTGTTGTCACCTCCCTGGTGGGGTTTTGGTGTCTTCCTTTTTTTTTTTTTGTTCGGTTTGCAAGCTGGGTTCCTTTCTGCCCCTCCATTCGTTCTTACGGCTCCTGCCGGGTTTTTTGAGTGGCATCTGGTTCTGCTTCTTGGGCTCTGATGTCAGGACTTTGCTCCCCTCTTGCATTTGGCTGTCAGTTGGGCAGTCTTGGTGTGTTTATGCCGGCTTGCTGCTTTGGTTCTGTGCCTGTTTGTTGTTGCCTTTGGCCTCACGTGCTCCGGTTCCGTGCCTTTTTTTTGTCCTCCCTCGGTGGTTGGTTTGGGCGTTTTCTGACAGTCCTACGAGTCCCGGGGGTCCGGGGTTTCGGCCCTCCTTGTGTCTCTCTGTCCCGGGCTGGTTCTTCCTGCTTGTGGTTGCCTCTTGCTTGGGTGGTCCTTCCACTCGTCTGGTCTTTTGGATTTGCCTGCTTCCTTGGCTTCCCCTGGTCCGTTGGTTTCTTGTGAGTTTCCATGAAGCCGCTTGGCTTTGGTTTGTGCTCACTTCGTTATTCATGCGGCGAGGAAGACTTACGAGGAGGTAATGCCCCGGTTACTTACCGGTAACCTTCATTACTCAGAGTGTAGTCTTCCTCGCCACATGAGTTCCCATCCCTCCCTCCCTGTCTGGCTATCAGCTTCATGTTTGTGCTTGGTAGTTTCAGGCTGATGGGTTGGGCCGGCCCGCCTCTTATAGAGATCAAGGGTGTTATGGGTCAGCCATATTGGGGAGGCATGGGCGGCTAACTTTTTTACTTTGGAGGGTCCTGGTGTGAAGCTGAAGCTCACTTTGTTATTCATGTGGCGAGGAAGACTACACTCTGAGTAATGAAGGTTACCTGTAAGTAACCAGGGCATTACCAAGTAGTAGATTTGTGGGTGAAACATCTGCTAAATGTGGTTGTTGTTAATTTTATTTTACCTTTTTCTCTGCACAACTGGTAGAGATTGTTTAAGATCTTGGGAAGTTGTTATCAGATTTTTAGGGATAGACAAGCTAACAGTGACTGTTCAGTTATCTGGGCAGGAGATTATAATATTACTAAATGTTTTTTGATGGGAATCATATTTGCGATTTGTCAAACCTTCAGGGGATGATAACCATTTTAAACAATTTGCATATGGTGACTATCTTAATCAGAGAATTTAATTTCAGAATTAAATATTTGCTTCTGATTATTGCCCTAACGACAATATAAGCCATCCAATGTGTAGAGGTAGAGGAAGTACTATAGATGTTATACTCTTAACACTGACGTGGCTTGCTATCTCTTGCAATCAGTAGCGGCTGGTGGCATTTGAAAGCAGTGGGGCGTACAATTTTTTGCCGTACTGCACTATGGCAAGGGAAGGTTTTTAGATACTAAGCCAGAGCTCAAACGCTTAAGGTCACAATTGTCCTAAACTTTTTTTATGCTTTAAGGGCATATTTACACACATTTCTAAAACAGCAATGTGGCCTGATGCGGATTTACATGACACTGCTTAAGAATGCATGCTTTCAAGAAATTATACAGTGCTTATTTTCACAGCACAGGTTTCACCTTTTTACACATTAACTGCGACAGAAAATGTCTTTTGTTCAGGAGCATCAGAGTTGGGGAGGATGAACTTGCGGGTTTGACCATGTATTATAAGAATAAAATACCTCCTACTGTATGTAAAAAGGATATTGCAACTCGCTGCAGTGTTACGCGCCAGAACTCATGCGTGACTTGCACTACGCTTCTAAAATACTGCATGGGAACTTTTTCCATATATTATTTAAGAACTAACACTATGACAGTATTGAATGATAATCCTAGATCTGCGCTAATTGTGTCATGACCGCACATAAAAATGCCTGATAAAGACCATCGTGTGTTCTGCATCGTGCCTCAGGGCTGTTAATTACCCATAGTAAATCATGACGGTTAAACGAGAGGCCACAAAAACGAGAAGCCACATGACCCAATGAGTGAAATCTTCCAGATCACATTTATCTGACCTCTTCCCAAATGCAGGCAGCAGTTTGAGAATATTGGACTGAACCCTCGCTGCGCCGATTTGGCGCAAACCCCTCCCCCATCACTTCAATATACAGATTTTTACTCACTTGCACAATGCTCCAAACAACGAAAAGCAACTCTTAATAAAAAGATAATAATATGAATAAATAAATAAACACTATTCTCAAGCAACCCTGTAATCTCAGGCGTGCTCATTTCACCCTGCCATTACCACAGACCGCTTCCATACATTGAAGAGCACTTAAACGGTCAGTTGTTGTAAACACCGATTAGAAAACAAACAGATGAAAGACACCATGAAATGCATTTTCAATGAAAACAGCAGAAGCACTTGCCACATAGTATGCAGAAAGATAAGCGCTTCTACCTGAATGTGCATTTTCTGTCTGCAGTACCTTCCTTCAAGTTCCTGCCTTCAAGTTCAACTGCCGACTCCTCGACTCCCGCCGTCCTGTTCTGAATTGATTCCCATGGTGCTCGTCGTCGTCACGCTCAGGCAGGAAGGCTGCAGGCAGCCTCCCTCCCCTCCACCACAGCACAGCGCTGTGATTGGTTCGGCCGGCAGCCCCAACACCACGTCATTTCTCTGTATGCTGCAGCATACAGAGAACAGGGAGCGTGGGAGGGGTTACTCGAGGGCAGGGGGGAGCGGCTTGCCCGCTGTTATTAATACAGTTAATATTGTCTGTTTGGACAGCCTCTCAAGCTGCCCAAACAGACAGTATTAACAACAGTGGGAAAGCCACTCCCCCCCTGCCCTCGAGTAACGCCCACTCTCTCAACCAGGAACTTAATCTGCTTTCTCGCTGTGCGAGACGGCAGAAACAAATGGTAGTATTCTACTATTTGCTTCTGCCTTTCTCGCACGGCGAGATAGCAGTGGGGCGGGTCCTCCCAAACGCCCCCATGGAGGATCCGCCACTGCTTGCAATATGAGGTTTCGCTGCTCCACTTTAGTGACCACAATCCTATCTTTATATGTTTGAACACAGGCCCAATGGGAGAAGATGCTGTTTCCAATAAGTTACCAGTAAATTACTCCACAAATGAAGGAGCTCGATAAATTGGAGGAACATCAACCCTGATAAGCAATCTGATTAACAAGATGTTGGACCATTTTTTGTTGTCTTTCGCTAGATGTTTCTCCAACAAGGATTGTAGAAGGTTTTACCAAAATTGTTTAATGTGTAGCTGCTGAGTTGTCTAACAATAAACTATCCATAGAGTACCTGCCAAATTCTTGGTTCAGTCCCCACTGTACTGCAGCACTTACAGCATTAAAACATGCGATTAAGAAAGCCCCACTGGGGGGGCGTGGCCAGCAGCCGATGATGGCGGTGGCTTAGTGGAAGAGCTCCGCGGCTGAAGCGGCCTCCGATGAAATCCGACCAGTGATCCGCAATATTTTTGTCCCAGGCGGGACGGTGCTGATGCCCAGGACCGGGCGGCAGAGGTACGGCGAAACGGAAAAGAAAACGGACGCAGGGGAGACGAGTTCTCGCGGACCCCGACTGGGCCCCTAAGGAGATCTGAAGCCGGGGATCTACAAGAGCTGGTGAGCCGACGGGAAGTAAGCCAACCTGGGCGGAGACCCGCCGGAAGCGCCCGCCCGCGACAACAAAGGAGAGCGGACCCTCTGACGTCCCGCAGCACGGCACAGAGATCAGGAGCCCCGAGCGGGACCCCAGGCGCCCCCGCGCTAAGTGGCGGGGAGAGCCCCAAAAGACCAGAGGAGACGGGCGAGGGTGCTCAGAGGGGCAGCATTTGAGTCCGGGTCCGCCATCTTGTGGAAAGAGCTAGGACCCCGGCGGAGCCGGACAGGAGCAGGTACAGACATCCAGCTGCAAAGTGCCGCCTGACACAGCGAGGCACAGCGCGCAGACCCCCCCCCCCCCCTCCCCCCCCCGCCGAGTGCAGGCGCATTGAGGAAGACACGGGCACAGGTGTGCACAAGGGCCTTTGTGACATACCGAGTGGCCCACGCGACACACTGCCCCTGGGCACGGGCAGAGATGCCGAGAGGAGTCGAACGCCCTGCAGTGGAGGTGGGATGTAAGGCAGAGAAATAACACAACGGACATTGGAGGGGCGCAGCAGTCAGAGAATAGTTACCACTCACCACCCACTGGCCCCACATATAGCAGACCAGGAAGATCACGCACCGACACACGATAAAGCCGGAGGTGAGCCTGAAGGTACCACGCCAGGGCGCCAAGAGGCGCGACGGAGGGTGGACTGAGACCCGGGTACATCCGGGAGGCCGGTGGCCACAGGGGAGTGTATAAGACCGAGTACCAGCAAGCAGGGATAGAAGCAATCGGCTCCACGACCAGGATGGCAGGCAAGGGGCCAAAAAACAACACGCGCAGTCCCGTCTTGACCGCTTCGCGTACGAGAAACCAGTCACCCCCCCACCGGACGCCAGAACACAGACGGGCAAGACAGTGGAGGCGACGGGAGGCAAGAAGGCTACTCTAGATGACGTCATGAAGGCCCTCACCCAGGTGCAGGCGACGGTGGGGTCCATCTCAGCCGAAATCACACTGATTCGGGCAGATTTCCACAAGATGACGGAGAAGGTGAACTCGATGGAAATTGTGACGAAAGCCTTGGTGGAGGATGTATCGGAACTGCAGATTAATATGGAACGTGTCGCGAAGGAAAACAAGGAATTGAGAGATAAGCTCGATGACCAGGAAGGACGCTCGAGGCGAAACAACATCCGCATTTTAGGTGTGCCAGAATCGGAAGACACAAGGGCAATGGATTTGTATGTGGAGAACTTAATCAAGCAGCACCTACAACCTAAGGGACTCTCAAACTTTTTCACTGTGGAGAGAGCGCACAGGATCCCTGGTGGACGCCGACAAACGGGAGCTAACCCCAGGCCAATTATAGCACGGCTCTTTAACTTCAGAGATCGGGATGTTATTCTGCAGGCGGCAAGAACATCACCCCCCATTAAGATCCAAAACGCCACACTAGCCTTCTTTCCGGATTACACAGCGGAAGTTGCGAGAAGGAGGAGAACCTTTTTCGAGGTTAAAAAAGAACTACGAGCCAGGGAAATCCCTTATTCTATGCTCTTCCCAGCCAAACTTCGGATTGTGGATGACAATAAGACTTGGTTTTTCGAATCCCCGGAGGCGGCACGGGAATGGCTGGAGGGCTGGCGGACGACGGGCCAGCCTCGGCGCTCCAGCAGGCAAACCAAACATCGCCAGGGCGGATCCCAGCGGGGCCTGCATTCAACCGGTGAAGAAGAAGGGCCGCAATCGCCTCGGAGTACTATTCAGGAGGGGGGCGACGACGAAGAGCAGTAATCCCCAAATACTGATTAATTGAAAGCTGAGAATGCCGCCTTGGACACTGGGCTGAGGGCCTCCGCGACCAAGGAGGAGGCCGCTGACTTCGGAGAGTCCTTCACCCCAGCGAGCAAGTACTATGTTTTGGGTTGGGATCAGGCACTCTGCTGAGTTTGGGGGGCGGGCAGTTCATAGTCCGTTGAGCAAGAGGGCAGGGAGGGGGGGAGTTGGGGGTAGGGTAGTTGTTGGGGTTTTAGTTTGGTTTCAGGGTCAGGACGAACAACGCTGGGCGCAAGCGCGTAGAGTAGAGGTATCATGGCGCGGCATAACTGCTCACTACTTGTCCAAACATGGTGGGAGGAGGTGATATTGTGGGGCAGGCGATCCCGTTGAATATTATGTCCTGGAATGTGAGGGGCCTGGGAGACAAAATAAAGAGAGGGCTGGTGTTACAAGGCATTAAAAGACTTAATCCCGCTCTGATACTACTGCAGGAAACACATCTAACAGGCACAGCTATACGGGCCCTGGATAGGAAGGGATACAGCATGGTCGTACACTCTGAATTTACGAAGGGCTCCCGTGGCACGGGGATCTTAATGCACCGGACATCAAAATTCATAACCCTATCCAATAAAGTCGACACACAGGGACGCTTTGCAGCGATACATGGGCAGTGGGAGGGGAGACCGCTCAACGTGGTGTCAGTGTATATCCCACCGGCACTGCATGCTACTGCTCTACCAGAGTTGGGGAAATTCCTACTGGAACTTCCGGAAGGGGACCTAGTTATGGGGGGTGACTTCAATGCCGTGGCGCATACCACGATGGACCGCTTCCCGGTACGCACACAAACACCGGGACCCTCCCGATTGCATGACTTCATGGAAGCACAGGGGTTGGTAGATGTGTGGAGGCAGTCCCACCCCGACGACCGACAATACACATATTACTCAGCGGTCCATGACAGCCTCTCAAGAATAGACTACCTACTCACACTGGGGGGGGGCCTCCTCACTATAGCCGACGTCCAAATCCGTCCACGAGGGATTTCAGATCACTCCCCACTGACACTGTCCCTTTCCAGTCATGAGAATACGCGCAAACGCATTTACCCTATCTACCCAGGCTACCTTCGTGAACCATCAGTGGCCAAAACATTAAAAAAGGGCACCAGGTCGTACTTTGCCGAGAATACGGGATCAGTGCGCTCACGTACAACTTTGTGGGAAGCCTACAAAACAGTTCTGCGAGGGCAGGCCGTCTCCGCTATATCACACCACAAGCGCACACGACGTCAGGCACTGGTAGACTTGGAGGTACAACTGGACAGGGCCACACAAGAGCATGAGAGAGACCCAACCGAACACACACACCACGTGCTCCGGCTGTGTCAGCAGCGTCATGCAGACCATGAACGCCGCAGGGCGATAGACAATATGGCAGCGGCAACACACAGGATCTACGACGTGGGCGACAAGGCGGGAAAGCTGCTGGCCTGGCTCGAAAAAAAAAGGGGAGGGCAGAAGGCCATTCTGCGGTTGAGAGACCCAGACGGAGTGGTACAGACCAGCCCGGCACGAATAGTGGAAGTCCTGGCGGATTATTTTCAATCCGTATACTCCCCTGATTTCGAGGTCACCCAAGAAATGGCGGAGAGGTCTCTGACAGAGGTACCTACCAATACTCTGCCGCAGGACAAGCGGGACGAGCTTGACTCAGACCTGACAACCGAGGAGATACAGGCAGCCATTGCGGCCTTGCACCCGGGGAAGGCGCTCGGCCCCAACGGGGTGCCGATTGAGTGGTACAAGACCATGGCGGAGACGCTGTCTACGCCCCTACTCCAAATGTACAAAGAGTGTTTAGAGACCGGGCAACTACCGCCCGATCAGCGTACGGCCACAGTAATAGCTATACCAAAACCCGGTAAACCCCCGGAAGACTGTGGGTCATACCGTCCGATTTCCCTCCTTAACGCAGAGAGCAAAATTCTGGCGAAACTGCTGGCCACTAGATTGCTGCCACACCTGGCGCATCTGATACACCCAGACCAGTCTGGGTTTATGCCGCACCGGAGTACGGCGCTGAACCTTCGAAGGCTTCACGGAGTGATGGCCCGCGCTCCACTACTGGAAGAACCAGCGGCAGTGCTCTCCTTGGATGCCAGGATGGCATTCGACATGGTAGAGTGGAGCTATCTTTTTGCGGTCCTGGCACACATGGGTATCGGCACAAAATTCATATCATGGGTCAGGCTACTGTACACTAAAAACGGTCACATCTCGAGGGAGTTTCCGCTAGCGAGGGGCACAAGGCAGGGGTGCCCACTCTCCCCGTTGCTCTTCGCCTTAGTATTGGAACCCTTGGCGACAGTCATCAGAACCACACGGCTGCTGAAGGGCATTCAATGGGGAGGTGGCTGGGAAGACAGAGTCTCCCTGTACGCCGACGACATGCTAGTCTACATCACTGACCTCGAGCATGGAGTACCGGTCCTGTTGGCGTTATGCGAGAGACATGGCACGGCCTCAGGGTATAAAATTAACTGGTCGAAATCAGTACTGTACATGCTTCACGGCACCCCACCGCCCCTGACTGCAGACTGCCCGTTGCAGATCGAATCCCTCTCCTTCAAGTACCTGGGGATCCAAATCACCCGTGACCATGCGACTTTTCTAGATCGGAACCTTAAGCCGCTACTGGATAGGTTCAAGGCGGACGTGCGACACTGGAAGACCCTACCATTGACTCTGCTAGGCAAGGCAGCGCTATTCAAGATGATGGCACTGCCGCGCTTCTTATATGTCCTAGAAAATACACCGGCAGTGGTTCCACCGTCGTTTTTCAAACAGGTATCGGCGCAAGTGTCAGGCCTACTATGGGGAGAGAAACCGGCCAGGGTCGCACAGGTGAAAATGGTGAGGGATTGGTATAGCGGGGGGATAGCGCTCCCACACCTTGAACTGTACTACTGGGCAGCACACCTTAAGGTGATTAACCAATGGATACACGTAGCACAAGATGACCCCGCGTACATAGCTGACAGGAGGCAACTAGGCATGAACACCCTACTAGCCCCGCTATATAACAAAAGTCTGTTACCAAACTTGAGAGGCCCGACCAAACACACAGTGGCTATATGGCACAAAGCACAAAGGCGTCTGGCATGGGAAGGAGTGATCACCAAGCTCACACCGCTATGGGACACCAAGAGCCTGGGTAGCCTACGAAATAGCAAGGGGTTTAACCAGTGGGACGACATTGGGATCTCTACAGTGGGAGACTTGTGGACAGGGGAGGGGGTACTCCCGTTTGCGGCCCTGAGGGAACAATACGAGATGGAGGTCACCGAAACATATAGATATATACAAATCAGACATGCACTCCTATCGGTGCTAGAGCCGGGTACGGAGGTCCCAGAATCGGCTCCGTTAGAGGACCGGCTGCTGACAGACTACATGGAAGCCAGTGCTACCTCACTTACCTACCGTAAACTATTAAATAACCTACCGGACCCACTGGTAAAACTAAAGGAACGCTGGGAGGAAGAGGTTGGGGATATGGACGAGACAGACTGGAACGCAGCATTAGCGTCACCCAAGGAGGCGGGTATATCTACGCGTTTTAGACTGGTACAATTTAAAATTCTACATAGGGTCTATTACACCCGCACGACACTACATAGAATCCAGAGGGCGGACCACCCATACTGTCTGAGACATTGTGGGGGGGAGGGTACGCTGTTCCATACATTGTGGGCCTGCCCAAATATTCAAGATTACTGGAGGAGGGTTACACGCACGATGGGCCAGACCTTGCACACCTCGCTTACACCTGATCCCAGAGTCAGCCTACTGAATGTATGGGACCCGACAGACCTGACACAGTATGGAAAGAGATGGGTAATTATTGGGATGATGTTGGCAAAACGGGACATAGCACTGAACTGGGGGGCGAGTAATACCCCGACCCTGACTCAATGGAGTAGAAACATGGACATGTTAATGATAACGGAAAGGGCTGTTTACCAACAGAGACGTAACCCACGAAAATGGAATAAAATATGGTCGCCATGGAATGTATATAGGGGTGAAATCTGTGAGCCACTACCCGAAGATGACGATTCTGATAGCGAAGGGGAGGTAGAGGGGTTAGTGTGAAAGGGTGGAAGGGGGGTTGGGGTAGAGACGCCGGATAAGACGGGTAGCCTGAGCCTCGAGAACAGAAATGAGATTGATTTCAGTTTGGAGATGTAATTGCAGGAATGGCTAAGATGACCTATACTCTCGCAAAGTACTACATAATTCTATGCAAACAAGAACTTGTCTAGACCCTATTTGGTTGTTAAGTTGTAAAAATGGAAAATACTAATGTGAAAAGTTGCATAAATAGCTGCGGACGGCTGAATGTTGATGCCACGCAGTCGAAAGAAATACCAATGCATACGTTAAATGTCTCTGCAACAATAAAAACAATTTAAAAAAAAAAAAAAAAAGAAAGCCCCACTGAACAAAGAGGAGATACGAGGAGCCAGGATAAATTATAAGCAAACTCTTGAACAAAGAAGGAGCATCGACTCAAGTCCTGAGGGGGATCTAGAAAAAGCATCCAACCTGAGAGATCCTAGGTTATTCTGGGAGGTTGTAAATGAGCCCTTTTTCTTTTTCAAAAAACTTGGCAAATGGTATAGAGTGCCATATACTGGAACAGGATTGGATATCTAATTTTTCCACTATTTTAAATCCTGTGCAAGATCTTTTGTGCTGCAACAAGGCTATTAGGCATGATTCCGGACCTATTGAAGATCGGTTGGATGAATTTATAAGTCTCCCTGCTGTTATTACAGCTATTAAGTCTGCAGCTAACAATAAGGCTCCTTGCTCCAATGAAGTTCCATTTGGTCTTTTTAAGCAGAACATTGATCTTTGGGCCCCTCTTAACAAATGATTTGAGGGCTGCTGTAAGAGGCAATCTAATTGATTCTTAGAGAGAGGCTATTATAATCCCAATCTATAAAAAGGGTAATAAAAATCTGCCTGCCAGCTACAGAACTAATTTTGCTAATTGACTGTATCACCAAATTTTGTGGTGGGTTATTTTTGGGAAATTAGAGGAATGGGCTGAACATGCATCCTTTTTCTCACCATTCCAATACGGCTTTAGACCTAGTCTAGAAACGACTGAGCAGGCTCTTACTTTCCATCTTATCTGGGGCAAACATGTCAAGGCCATGAGAAATGCCCTCCATATGGCATTTATGGACCTCTCCTGTGCCTTTGATTTTGTTGACATGAAGAAACTACGGGTTTTAATGCTTAAGGCAGGAGTTGTCCCTGGTTTGTTGGGTTTAATTAAACAACTACATTAGGATACATCCCTTAAAGTGTGTTATTCATACTCTGGGGATTGGACATAACATTATTAAGGTGAGCAGAGGAGTGAGTTAAGACTGTATATTGGCCCCATTTGTATTCTTATTTACAGTGATTCTCTCAATAGACCCATGACTGGGTATGAGCCAGGCCTAGGCGTTTGGTGTGGATCCTCTACTCGGACCAATGGCAGACTTGAGTACCTGTGCCTCATAGACCGCAGTTTAATCGAGTTTAACCGGCGATACTTCTAGGCTTCTAGATATGGGGAGCATGTGTGCTCGTTCGACCTACTAAACTGGATGGCATACAGTTTTACAATGGACGGACTGGAAAACTTTTTGGAGTTCATGGCAGTCCGCTTTTCTCGTCACATTTTTGACTTTGGAGACTAACTATAAATGGTTAGCAATTTTTGAGCGCCCCATTGGCAAACTTTTGGAACATTATAAGCTGGCAGTATAAAAAAAATGTTGGCTTCAAAATTACACGAATTGGCTTTAGAAAAAGACGCTTTGCCCCTGCGTACTTCTGATTTTTGTTTTTTCCATAAGGCTAACGCCCTGGCCAAGGGGAGGGTGTCACATGGCCCATAGGGACATTGTCGTTTTTCACTAACTTAGCAGGAGTACGTTGCAGTTTGCCTGCTGCTTTGCACACGTTACTACACATATTTATATTTTGCGATATTTTCAAAGACTACTTTCACATGAGAACTCTTCGCTGTGTTCACTCTCTGCATGTTCCTGGGATTTTGACTGAACATTATGTGCAAGGTGAAACAACAATGCCCCTTGTTATTTTGTTCTGGCCAGTCCTTAGCCAAAACATACTGATGCATCTGTTGTTTGGACAGCGTACTTGGGTTTTTAGTGGGATGCACAAATGGGTAACTCACACACTTGGAGAGGGAACTTTCCAGGGTGAAGAGCACCCATGATGTAGATCTACCATCTATAGGCTAAGGTATGGGGTCTGCTGACAAAGCCCAGAAATCTTCTGTTATATCATAATACTACTTCTTAGCAAGGAGAGGGAAGCTAGGCACTGTAGTCATTTCTCCATTGTATTTCTATGATGACATCTCCCTTCATGATTTATGGACTAGCTGCTATGCTGACTATATTTGTATTATGCATTTTCCTGCTTGTTGTGGCACGTATACTGCATGTTAGGGCACGTTAGTTAAAATAAATATTTTAAACTGTTTCGTGTCTCTGTCATATCTTATTGTGGACGAGTAAAAGAGAGTGAGCAAAAAGGTGTTTCTTGTTACTGCGATTCCTGAGCGATCTGGAGTGATGTGTTCTGGGGTGTGTCTAATCATTTGTTTCTCTGTGAGTGAGTAGGAGATCAAGTGAGACACTATAGCTAGTCGGTCCTGGTTTGTCGGTACCAAGGTGGTGGGAAGTCTCAGAACCTATACACCAAGGTCCCATATCCTGCTCATAGTTCTGTATTTGTGCAGAATCCCTGCAACACTGATCATAATACTACTTCCTCCTCTTTACTCTTAAACTTCTTTTCCTTACTCCTATTCCTTCCTGTTAATACTCTTTATTATTGCAATGTGCTTGTTAGAAATGGGATCCCTGGCTGGCCAGGGCTTGGGCCAAAGTCAGTCAGAGACCACCACTCTTAAGTCAGGGCAAGGGAGTTACACGCCAAGATAACCCCTGCTCACCCTCTAGCTAACGTGGCGCGAGCAGCAAGGCTAAACTTGGAGGCGATATGAGTTAAGTATTTGCGCACGCAACCCAGCAACAACACCCAAGGCCCACCACAAAGGAAACTCCACACAAGGTTATATATAAAAATAGCCTTTGTATTATACCAAAACACATTAGATAAAACACACACTTTACAATATGCCAACAGGCACGGGCAGAATTTACAGGGGATATGTACAAGACGGGGCCACATGGACCACTGTCAGGAATCAGCACTTTTAAAACTTAGAATACAATACTTGTAGGCCTAGAACTTAGAACATAGAACAATAATCACTTTTAGCACACAACCAGTAATCGCTGGTAAAGGTTAAGTACCACCTACGCAATCCTAACCCCCTTAGGAACAGGTCACGCAGGGAACCAAGACCTCACTAGCACCACCTGTACTAGCAAGAAAACAACCACCTAAGTATCACAATACCTGTAGGGGTATAAGCACATAACACATGATGCATAACATACATTCAGAGGTGTAAGAGAAAACACATGACGCCCAAACACATTCAGAGGTGCAGATAACACATGATGCATAAATCACATTAGCACAGAACTTACATCAAAGTCCAGGGTCCAGGTTGCGCCACTGCGCCAAGACCTAAACGTAGCAGCTGCCCACAAAGTGCTGGGCAGCTGATGTAGAGAATGGGGGGGCCAACTTGGGAGCCTCGCAGGCTCTGAACATATACTTGTCCCCTTTTTGGAGCCTCGCTGGGCTCTGAGTAAAGAAATGGCCCCACGAGCCCCTCTGGCTCTCAAAACAAATAATGTGGGCTGTGAGCCTCTTGGGCTCAGACAAACAATTGTGGCGTCGTTGGAGTCCCTCCCTGGGGGACTCAATTCCACTGGGTGCCCTCTTGGAGCCACGGGGCTCCGTGAACAAAGTAGCGCCTTGAGCCCCTCGTGGGCTCGTAAAACAAATGCTGCGCTGGGAGCCTCCCGGGCTTGAGAAACAACTGGGCCACGTTGGAGCCTTCTCGTGCTCATAAATAACAGGGGGGGCGGTGGTGGAATCCCTCTCGGGGGTCTCGTGATTGAGGACTGAGCCCCTCGGGCTCTGTTGCGCATCGGTGGAGCCCCTCTCGGGGGACTCAGCATCGGGGAAGGCCCCACAGGCCTCTGGACACCCGGGCGCTCGCGCTGGAGGGGAGGGGAGGGGCGGGCACCGGCAATGTGCCCCGACACCCCTCCTCTCCCTCCTGCAGCACTCACCGGGTTGTGGTCGCGCCGGTCTCTCCTTGCTCTCCGGGGCTCTCCCTCGCTCCTGGGGGCCCCGGGGGGGGGGGAAAGCAGCAGTTCTCTCAGGGGGAAGCAGGGGCGTGGAGTAGGCTCCCGCCGCTCCCTGCCTCCGTCGGGCTCCAAGGACTCGAACCAAACCTCCTCGGGCTGGCAGCCAATCACGGCGCGGCCCGGGGAAGCATCATCAGGAAATCCCGGGCTGGCAGCCAATCCCAGCGTGGCCCGGGACAGACATCACGAGGGGTCCGGGCCAGCGGCGGTAAATACGAAAATAAGCGAGGTAGGCACTCGCTGGGGGTCCAGGCGACCTTTGTAGGACGGGGCAAATGCTGGGTGGGCACCGGTTTGGAAAGCAAAGCGCTCTCAGCGCTGCAGCAACAATGAAGCGCACCCAAGCGCTAGAAGGCAGGATCCAGCGCTCCCAAGCACTAGGCACACAAAATAGCGCTCTCATGCGCCAGGGGTTAATGGAAAGGGCTCCCAGGCGCTAGGGCAACGGCAAGTAGCAAGTCCTTCAGGGGTCCATCAGCAAGCCAGGGGCTGGGCAGGGCCCAGGGGGGGCAAGCCTTCCCCTGGGCCCAAGCAGCACGCCCCTGGTAGATTCAAGTCCGCAACCAGAACAAGAACATTTTCATGGGGTCACAGCCCCTCTTTTATACAGACAAATCCTTTGTCTTTGGGCAGGGTGGGGGCAGAACCATTCGCAGCTGGTCTGTGAGCACTGTTGATGGGCTCAACCACCCTCTCTATTCACTGGCAGGGCTTGGGTCATTAGACGCACCACAGGGGGCGGAGCCAGCATAGTGTGGGACAAACCCAGCCTCATTCAGGACACAGGCGCAGCCCCTCCCTCACATCAGCATGCTAATCTCTCCATTCACCACCGGGGCAGACCCACACAGACTCCTGGAGCCTGGCATCACAGCCAGCTCCAGCCAATCATACGCCAGGCATATTCACAGCACACACACAGCCATGTCTAGAAGTGGCACTTCCCCACTAGATACATACACGCCACCCATACCATTGCGCAGCATTCACTCTCACGAGTTCGCACATACCAAACTTGAGCATGCACGCCTCACGCATCAGGAACTACCAGGGACACAGACATTCCCCATGCATTCCTATGGGAGGGCAGGCCAATCTCACTCACGCACCCAGGGAGAGCACGCACTTTACACTGCGCCACAGTGTCAAAGTGCGCAAAGAACAGAAATCACTATAATTCAAGGCAAAAAGTTCAGGGGTGAACCTGCCAGAAGGGCCAAGTCCAACAGTGCTCCTATCTACTCTAACACGTATTTCCTCTTACATCTACTTTTTCCTTCTGCTCTTACTTATTGTTTCTACCACTTACTCCCACTCTTACTACTGCATAGTCCTAATCTTACTTATTTATACATTTACTCCTGTACTTGCCATTTACCTTGCTACTACTATTCCCATTATTCCTAGTTCTTCTTACTCATACTCTCATTCCTTAGACCTGTTATTGTTCTTGCTCACTCCTAGTCTTACTCCTACCTACTTATGCTTAACCCCTCCCACGCTCATGACGAGCTCAGCTCGTCATGAGTTTGGTTCTCGTGTGCTCATGACGAGCTGAGCTCGTCACGGCCGTTAGAACGCTCACACGTGGGGATAATTCCCTTGCTGTGCTGAGCGTTCTATTGAAACAGGCGTGGCCGTGACTAGCTGAGCTCGTCATGAGCACACGAGAACCGTGGCTCATGATGAGCTGAGCTCGTCATGAGCACCGGGCGCTGTGCGCGCCCCCAGCACAGCAGGGGAATCGGGCCAGCAGCGAAGGGGTTAATCTCACCTTCCTACGTACATCTACTCTTAGGCCAACATATTCCTCCTCTTATTTCTGCTTTACAGTTCTTATGCCTCTTCTTATGAATACTTACTCCTACTGTCCATTTACACTTACTTACTCCCACTCATCCTTGTACATACTTGCACATCTGTTGTTAGTGCTACTTAAGCATACACTCACTCATACTCTTTAATTTTCTCCTATGTAAAACTACGTACCCCTACTTGTACTCTTTCTCTATTTTTTTGTCTACTTTATTATCCTGCATACTCTGACCTGCACGTTATTACTGCTATCACTCTTGCTCTTACTCCTGCTTACTCCTACCTGTAACAACTCTTAATCTTCGTCATTATTACTCCTATTCATACTTGTACTTGGTCCTATATAAATGCTACAATGCTATACAATACACATATTGTTAGCCTTACCCTTATGCCTACTTTCTCCTGCTTACGTTTACAGCTACTCTTAGCCCTGTTTACCCCTAATCTTACTCCCTTATGCCTAATCGTCTATTTATACCCATTTTACTTACTGCAACTCTCACTTCAATTTCCTGAAGACGACTCTTCCCTTCTGTAACACTTTATGGTGGGTACTCTATCTAAACCCAGATTCCTCATCTTGTGAATACACACAGGTAGGTGGCGTTAAGCTCTACACTGCCAACCATTCACTCTGGAAGTGACGAGCAGGGCCACATATAAGCACTCACTATGCACAATGACGTCCGTTGCTTTCAAAGGCTTGTCCACGCCTTCAGATGCAGAGAAACATCTGCAGATTGGTTTGACCAGTGTGTAAATCTCTACTTTTGGACTTTTTTAGATGGAAAATAGTCTATTCCAAGAGACAGGAAGGTGGGAAGGGTTGAGGAATCTGTAGTAGAGCCCGCTAACTACAGGCCAATCTCTCTACTACCTGCCCCTGCTAAAGTACTCAAAAGACTTGCTCAACAACAACTAGCAGGCTTTCTTGAAGCCTCAGGTGCGTTTCACGACTCTCAGCATGGCTTTAGGCCAGGATATAGTACTGAGTCGGCCCTAATCGAGATGTCAGACGCAGTAAGATGGAGGCTGGATGAGGGATCAAGAGCAGTGTTGGTGCTGCTAGATTTGTCGGCAGCATTCGACACCATTTCCCACCCCCTCCTCCTTGAACGCCTCCACTCAAAGGGCATTCGGGGCACGGCCTTAGGATTGGTATCTTCTTTCCTATCTAACCGGTCCCAGGCAGTGTTCACCCCCCCATTTACCTCAGCAAGCCGCCCGCTTCGGTGGGGAGTCCCTCAGGGCTCCTCGCTGAGCCCTCTTTTGTTTAATGTTTACTTTTCCCTACTTTTTGATATCATCGCCCAAACTGGCATAAAGGTCACCTCCTATGCTGATGATATCCAGCTTCTGTTCTCATTTGATACTATCCACCCCTCAACCTTTGACCCCTTAAAAAATTGCCTCCGCACAATCGCCCAATGGATGAACAACAACTTCCTAAGGCTGAATGCAGGGAAAACGGAGGTTCTCTTTTTCCACCAGCCTTCTCCTCTTGACCCTAACATCTGGTGGTCCCTTGATTTAAGTGCCCCTCCCCTCCCAAAAGACTGTGAAGAATCTTGGAGTTAAATGGGACTCCAACCTCACTTTTCATCAGCAAGTTCACACAGTCTCCGCTGCATGTCTAGCCAAGATCAGAATGATAAAAAAGTTCATTCATTTTCTACCTAGTAATACCAGGAAGATCGTTGTACAGGCGTTAATTACTTCGCACTTAGACTACGCCAATGGCCTCTACACTGGACTGTCTGTAGGGCTCTGTCACTGCCTTCAGACGGTCCAGAATGCGGCGGTGCGTCTAGTTGCAGGTATTCCCCTACGTGAGCATATTGCTCCCCACCGTTGTGATCTTCACTGGCTACCATTGCACAAAAGGGCAGAATTCAAAGCTCTGGTACTAGCTCACCGGGCCATGCAAGGCAAAGGCTCTGCCTATCTGTCCACTTGCCTGATCCCCTACACTAACATCAGGACCTTACGCTCCTCATTTAAAAATCTTCTTACAGTCCCCAGATTTAGGAAAACCCGCTCAGGTGGGAAAACTTTCCCCGTGTTGACTGCGGCCCTCTGGAATAAACTTCCTAATGCCATTCGGTTGATCAAGGATGAACAACCTTTTAGGAGAGCCCTCAAAACTTATCTGTTCTGCTGATCAACCTCTGCCTCAATAACCTCTCCAGGCTGTATGTAGTCACACAGGAGCGCCGGGACACCCCGTTGGGGTAGCTGTGCGCGATATCAAAATACACTAAATAAATAAATAAATAAGTACAGAAGGTAAGTAACTTTTAATTCTGAAAGATACATATAACCGTAGATTCCTCACCTTGTAAATAGATACCAAAGCAGTACCTCCTCCAGTGGTGAGTTTGTGGAATGGCTTAGACAAAAAAACTTCTGTAGGACTGAATAGGCAAAATGCTATCCCTACGCACTTTATTGTCAATATAGTAATGTTTCTTGAACGTGTTCACTAATAAACACGTAGCAGCCTGACGGATATCGAGAAGAGGTACCCTGCTTTTCAGTGCAGTAGTAGCAGCTCAAGTGGAATGAGCCCGTAACCTTTCATGGGGGCTGCGTTTTTGCTAAAGCATAGCATATTTTAATGCAGAATACTATCCATAAAGGGATATTTCTTTTCTGCTCCCCTATATCCTCCTTTGCCCTTGAGAAGCCAACAAAGAGCCGATCGTCCGCTCTTTGGTCCCTGGCGCAATCAACGTAAAAACTGAGGACTCTCTTGGGATCCAAGCGATACAGTCTCTCCTCCTTTTTTGAGGGGTGATGCTGTGCAGTAAACACCAAATACATGATAGCCTGTCCAGCATGAAAGGGTTTTAGCACTTAAGGCAGGAATGTCACTTATGTCTTTAAAACCAGTTTGTCAGGAAAAGATTGTGCAAGGCTCATGGATTCCGACTGCCTGAAGCTCGCTCACATTGAAAGTTGGTGTTCTGCAATTAAAAAGGCCGTTTTCATTATTAAGTCACAGTGGACAACTGTGCAGTCACTCAAAACTGCTACACATGAGGAAGGTGCTGACCAAGTTTAAGTTCCACTCGTGAATTTCAAAGGGCTTTGGTGGTAACATGATGCAATCTTTTGAGGAACCACATCGCAACAGTTGATTTAATCAAAAAAGACGAATCTGACAACTGTAAAAAAGCAGAAAGAACCAACAACTAGCCTTTAACAGTGCCCAGCACAAGGAGTTGCAGGACCAATGACAAAATAAACACCACTTCAGATAAGTTAGCTTGTGGCGTGTTTATCTCGGGTGTGCTCCACCAGCCCCAAACGTGTCCTAGCGCCCAGTAATATTGATTTAATAAATAGGAGCTGACTGCCAGAATAACATCAATGGCCTCTGGGGGAAGATCAAAGGAAACTAGCTGCTACCACTCAATCTCCATCCATGGAGGTGCAGATTACGGGGTTGCAGGTGAAAGACCATGCACAGTTGCTGGCTGAGGGAGTGGTGTCAGAACTGAAGTCCACACTGAAGCCGGTGCAGAACCCAAAGCAGGTACAAGAGTTGATTTCCACTTACACTTCTTGTGCTTTTCTTTGACCTACCCAAGACTTTGACTGCCAGGAGTATCTTCTGCACAAATTACTTTGGGAAACCGGACCTTCCTTTCGACTTTGACCAGTCATGGCGTGGAGACTTCTGTTGATTGACAATGTACAGTTTCACCTCACAGTCCACTAGGGCTTTTGGTTTCATCTGGACGCAGTCATGTCATGTTATGTTATGGCCGGTTATAAAGCGCAATGGTTACTACAAACGGAGTCTCCCCGAGCTGAATTCCATTCGGGGTTGAGATCATGACTGAGCACAAGTGAACAGTAACACTTTAGGGAGCAAGATTTTTTCTGAACAGCCACATTTTAAGTAGCTTTCTGAAAGTTGCTTCTGATATCTCCTGTCTTAGGTATATAGGTAGAGAATTCCACCTCTTGGCTGCCAGGTACCTAATTTCCTTTTGAATTTAGGAATGCAGGCCAGACCTGTTCCATCAGATCTCAGGCTGCACATAGGTTGGTAGGAGTGTATCATGGGGGGGGAGATATTTCGGGCTTTTGCCCTGCAGTATTTTGTGGACAAAATGAAGGAAATCCTCTCGTCAACAGGGAGCCAGTGGAGAGCCTCCAAAGCGCACTAGCTGTTGGAGAGAGTCTAAAGATGTTTAAAAGCATCCGAGCTGCTGCTTTTTGCACCCGTTGGAGCATATGAATGCTCCTCTTTGGTGCCCCCAGATAGAGGACATTGCAGTGGTCCAGTCTGAATGTTACAAGCCCCTGTACCGCTGTCTTTCTTGCATTGTTCGGGATGACGTGCCTGTGAGAGCTCCGATCTGCTCAGAGAAGGATAAAGTAGAGTCAAACCAGACTCCAAGATTTCGTAGGCCCTGGTGTTGTGTTCTGACCCCAGGCACAAAAGGCATACCATGTGCTGGCCGGTCACAGACATTTGTTTGGTCCCTACAAGATAGAAACCCCGTCGTTTTGGGAGGTAAATTCCGTATCACACCGGTTAAAGAATTTTTTTTTGTGAACAATCTTGTCAAAGATGAAAGGAGTACAGCTTCAGACTTGCATCTGAAGGCGTGGAAAGAAAGGAACCTATATGTGGCCCCATTATTCGCTTCTGGAGCGGAACAACATAGGTGCAGAGGCATATGACGCCACCCGCCTATCTGCTTATGAGTTTATGGATCCGGTTTACTTTCAGTCTTACTCCTACTCCTTCCTACTCTCCTTCTACCCACTCCTAATCTTACTTCAATTTACTCCTTTGTAATCCTATTTGCTGGTACTTTACTCCTTCTCATTCCTGCTCTTACTCCCACTTTCCCCGTACACTGATTCCTACTCTTACACAAGCCCATATCCTTTTTATCTATGTTTACTCCTGCTTATGCCTTATCTTACTTTCACCTATCCCTACTTTTTCTTACCAACTATTGCCTGATTCTACTGGTATTCTTGCTTTTACTTGTTGATTATCTTACTACCTAGTCCTACTTGCTCCTACCTAACCCTTGTTGCTCCTGCACCTAACCCTACACTTAATCCTGATCTTTCTCCTACATACACTACATCTACTCTTCCCTAATCCTTCTTTTACTTATTCCTATTCTTTCTTTTGCTTACTTCTGCTTAGTCCTACCAAGTCTTAATTATGCGAACCTACTCCTGCTCCTACTCATTCTTTCTCTTACTCCTACAAATTCCTACATACTCATAGCAACTCCTACGTCCTCCTACTTCATCTTACTCCTATGCACACGCAACCACATTCACTGTATTACCGAGTGCGCAGTCACAAAGTGATAAAGCATACAGAATTCGGAGTGAATATGCATTCCCATCCTTATGCGCTTATGTCTGCTCATCAAGTGTACTTGTGTGACATGTGTGAATGAGTATGTGTATGAGCATTTTGGTACAAAGAGTAATTTACAGTTGTGTAAATCTGTGCGTGTGTATACTTAGGTGTCTCCATGACGTGTACTCTAGCATGTAGGCCTATGTATGTTTGTCGGCTTCTTTGTGTTGCTATTGCTCCCTTTCATTGAGCAATTTAAGTAGAATGGATGCTAGTAAGGGAGTACAAGGGGCAGCCCAATATTGCTTTATAGCCCTTTAATTGCTACAATGGGTGACATTGGGGATAAAATAGCCAGTCCAATATTAGTTTCGTCAGTCGGCTATTGTAGGATACATTTGTATATCCCACAGCCCTAAGCATATCTGGGATGGTGGAAGAAGGCAGACCGGAGACTTTGCCAGTGCTAGGTTAGGGAGTATTTTTGGAACTCTGTGTTGATGAACACCCCAGGGGTAAGGGAGCAGTTCTTTGTATGGATCCTAGCATTTCATAGCAGTGGAAGGCAAGAGAAATAACAAGTCTCTGGCTACAGGGCCTGCAGGCATGACTGGCGAGATTTGGAATTTAGTTCCACCTGTCCTTGGACATACAAGGTTGATTATTTTTTTAGGCTTCTTCAGCACAGCTGTAGCTATCTATTGGACGTGTTAGGTTACCAATACATCCATCCATACATACATACATAATACCGACACACATAAATACATACACACAGAACAAAAGTGCCATTGGCATTTTTTTTAACTTGCATTTGTTGTTTTTAAAGTTATGGCATTTCCTGGAGATTTGCGTGGGGCTGCTGTTGTAACGTCTCCAATGTGCAAGCTATCTCCCACACTATCACTTAGTCCCATCCAAAGTGAGATCTATTGGCTTAGATTATATTACATAATATCCACACACTGTTTTGACTTATTTGGTCGTTGTTATGGCAAAAAAAAATCCTGGGGGCATGGGTAGAGTCAGTGGCGTAGCGTGGACGGAGACACAGGGGCGGTTGCCCCATGCGCAAAATTTAGGGGTGCAAAATTGGGGGTGCAAATTGTGTACTGCGCTGCACAATACTTGCCTTGCCTGTGGTGTTGGCAATCCACACTACACCGCTGGGTGGAGTGCAGAGTGGACAAAAACCCA
Source organism: Lissotriton vulgaris (assembly GCF_964263255.1). Lineage (NCBI taxonomy): Eukaryota > Metazoa > Chordata > Amphibia > Caudata > Salamandridae > Lissotriton > Lissotriton vulgaris. The sequence continues at coordinate 1,225,822,031 of NC_141687.1, forward strand.
GTTCCCTTAGAAATGATCCCCAGAAGGGTAGAAAACACACTCCCACCTCTGCCCTCCTCCTATCCACCAGAAAATGTTGCTAGATTTTGCCAAAGAATTTGCTAACAGAATGGACAATATACACTTTTTTCTTTCAAAGCAAACATCGGCTAAGATGGCAATAATGTAGGGGTCTAGCCTATAACCTTAACAGAGCCCCTAATCCAAACTTTAGCCAGGAACTTGTAACCGTGCGTACTGTGCACATGGTCATGCCCTGTCCCCTGTAACATAAGGTATTGCGTGCAACCATAAAATAGCTTTTTGTGTTTCTTATAACAATACCCTCCTCTGAGGATTTTGCAGACAGTTCTTGCAAGATTAAATATGACCACTTAAGTTTGACCTTGGAAGGTACGCAGATTACTTCGGTGAGAAGTTACAACTGGGACCGATAAGTTACAGTTTCCCATTGAAAATTTCATGGTGTATTTTCGAAAAGTGCAAACCACAAAAACTGTTTCCCAAGATCCATGATCAGTTGGAACTGGAGAGCGAGAATATACAAATGGTGTGGTCAAAGATCATGCCAGGTGGGCAGTGCCTGATGTAACCGTGCCCAGCTGGCACCGAAGGCCATGGAACTGAGACCAGTTCATTGCTGAAGGCCACACTCATGGTGTAATAATGGGGACTTCAGTTACATTGAGATACGCCTAAAGCAACCTTTATGCTGCAGCATATCTATCCTGTGGCACGCAGGCCTGACTATCGGCCATGTACCACTGGGGGAGAGTGGTGAGCACAGCGTGTGGCCGAGGGCCATGCCCTGTCGGCTATAGTTCCAGCCTGACCTCAGCAAGTACTTGGGTGTCTGAAGAGTGCATGAAGGGTGTGGCCGAAGAGCCTACACTCCGTGGACACTGAGAGTGGGTTATTAGAAGCAAGGTGTGGTTGAGATTTCAGGCTCTGTGTCTGGAACCCGAAGAAATTGTCTAAATGACATTCCCTAAAGGCTTTGGGTACAAGGGAGTTTTTTTAGCTCGTGTGTGCAGGGCTTGCTGAAATGCTGCACCATCTTCTGTAATCCTTTCTCACTCGTTTTCTCTCTTCCTTTCTCTCACAGGCTGCTACATTAAAATGCTCTCTGTAAAACACACTGCTGCTTCTTAAAGCTAGCCGTACGTTAGGCCAAATGCCTAAAGAAAAAACAACACAAATATGGTGTCAGACTCATCCTTTTAGTGTTTGGCGAGCTATACATGAACCCTTCTTCATAACATTTCATATTCGCTTACCTTAGTAGTGTCTCTTGAGCTTTGATTACAGCATTGAATGTTTGAGGGCTGAAATTATATGTACCATAAATGAATAATGATTACAGTTTCTCTTGCAATATTAGGCTGTAGTGTAATCAGAACAGGCGGGTAGTAATGCCCTTTTCACAGTTTATCGTGCCAGGCCTGATTATTGCTGTTACATCAGTAGGTGCATGCTGTGTACACTAAAATGTTGCTTTTTCCATTCTTTTTTCACTAGGCGTTTATCAGTGGTGGCGGTGATGCAGATGTCTATGTGGTCATGTGTCGCACAGGTGAAAGTGGCGCGAGGGGTATCTCCTGCATAGTGGTGGAGAAGGGGATTCCAGGATTGAGCTTTGGCAAGAAAGAGAAAAAGGTACAAGACTGATGGGACCAATGGGGGCCATACTAAAGATTTGCTGCTAAAGTAATGAAACGCCATGATTAACAGGGTGGGGCTGATGGAGCCTTGGGGCTTCAATAGCCCATACTTTAATGGGACTGGAGAAAGGCAACCCAAAATATTGCAGCTGGCTATTTGGCTCAAAAGAACATATTCACAGGTGGCCTCACTAAGGTATGCTCCTACTTATCTCAAATAAGGGGGACTATATCTCAGCCACCCAGAAGAAGTGGTGCTGCCCTAAACCACTTTGATTTAGAGGGCATGCCTTGGCACGCCCCTGTCACACATAATGAAGCTGAATCTAGTTGCCAAGAGAAAGCAAATATCCTCCACCTGAAGTAAAGCAGTGGAACATGTCATTGGGTATGGCCCAGCTGCCTGGAAAAGGCACTCGCCAGGCCTCTCAGAATTATAAGGATTTTTCCAGACACTGGATTAAAGGACCCAACCCAGCTGCTTGAAAAATTATAGGATGGGCCTTCCTAACTAGACCTAATGGCTCCTCTGAGAATTCATGCTTCAGCGTATCGGGGCGTAAACTTCCCTGTGAAATTCAACCTGCCCTTTCCCCCACAAGTTGCTATCGCAACAGCTGGACACCATGCAGGCCAAATTCTCTCACTTGCTTCATTCCAGTAATTGAACAGTCTCCTCCCCCTCAATATCAGGTTGTGCCTATGGTTCACTAATCAGAGCTTTGTAATCCAAAGTTCTTTCCTACTTGGAAGGGCCAGCTCTGTAAATACCAGGACCAGTCTCTATGAACTCCGTAACTGGACATGCTCCGGAAGCCGATGGTTTCATCAGCTTCATCCCACCCACCAGCAGGACGGTCACTGTATGACTCATTCATTTTAACAGCATCCCCCTCAACAGCTGGGGGGGTCAGTCAGCCCCTCAATTATTTAATAGTAGGGAGTCCCCCTCAGTGGCTCGATGATCTCTATATCCCTGTGTTTGAAATGGGGGTCTCTAGTTGGCAACGTTGTGCACCTTTGTCCAAGTAGGGACCCTTCTGCCTAGTCAGGGTAAGGGGGATACACTTCTAAAATAACACCTTCTCACCCCCCTTGGTATCTTGGCACGAGCAGACAGGCTTATCTCAGAGGCAGTGTGTAAATCATTTGCACATAACCAACAGTAATACAGTGAAAACCCTACAAAAGGACACCACACCAGTTTAGAAAAATATCCAACATTTTTATATATCCAAAACAAGACCAAAATGAAAAATATCCAACATGCAGTACTTTAAAAATGTGCACTTTTCAATAATACTTGAAAAACACAGTTTCTTGAAGGCAGTAGATCCGTCCGGTGCTGTAAACAGAATCCAACAGTTCAGTCTGACAACATCGGTCAGGGGTGTCAACAGACTAGTAAACAGTACCTTTTGTGATGTAGCTGACACGTTGATGCGGGCCGGTCGTGGCAACCGTCTCGGTTCCAGTGTGAAGCGGAGCTGTTATGTGTGCGGTACCCTCAAGTCGCGGTGCAGGCATCAGCATGATGGTCGTCCAGGGGCGTCGCTGAGACCAGGGCTGCGGTGCGGAGTGAAGGCGGTGCTCGTTGCAGTGCTGACAGATCACGGTGCAGGCAACAGAGCAGGTTGCAGGAAGCTGCCGTGCCGCACTGCAGTGTGGGACAGGGCAGTGAGTCGTGTGACTTATGAGAGGTGCCCCCACGCCACGATGCGGTCACGGAGGTCGCAGTCAGCCTGCAGCGATGGCGTTGGTGAGACCAGGACAGTGAAGTGAAGTGAGGCACTGTTATAGTTTAAAACATGACATTGTTAGTGCATATTTCACCTAATTATAACGTTATTTTAACCTTTTCTTCCAGGGAATTTCCAGCATTTTTTTAACATAATGTAATATTCAATCACCTTATGTAAATCCAATCATCCCCCCCTCCCTCCCCCCGCAAAGGATGGCAAAGGGCCTGCAGCCAACCCCACGCTGAGCACGGCCTTCAGCTAGGCTCTGTGGCCAACCCCTTTAACCCCTTCCATGCTGCTGACGGAACGGTTCCGTCATGCACTACGGGTGAGCTGTGCGGATGACGGAACCGTTCCGTCATGACTCCGCCCGCGCAAGGCGGAGTCAGCATGGGCGGGGAAAACCGCCCGCACGGAAGGGGTTAAAGACCGCCAACCCAGCCTAGCGGAGGGCTCTCGGTCATTCACAGCAGGGGATTTGCCACAGGGCCTGGCCTGCAGCCAACCCCCCGCACACAGCCAAACCACGCTGAATATAGCCTTTGCCCGTCCGTTGGGGTTGGCTACAAAACCTGACTTACAGCCAAGCCCTGGTGCCAAATCCCCAAAGGCAGCCAACCCCACACTGCACATGGCCTTTGGCCGAGTACGGCAAGGGGTTGGCCCGGGGGACCTCATCCCCCATTGCCTTTTTGTAAGAGGAGGTGAACTGCATGGGTTTTTTCATTTTAAAATTTTCCGTGGATTTTGCAAGATAAAAAAACAATTTTTGATTACCAGAACTTTGGGTCAGGGTATCCCTACCCTGCCCCCTTATGTATTTTTTTTAATACCCTTTTTTAGGACTTTAGGCAAATGCACTTTATACCGGGGATGTGCTTAACTATCAACAAACTTATGCGCTCTTTTCTGCCATTCCAAAGCCATTAAGATGCAGTGCTACGTGAAATGCGTAATTTACATTATCTATTAATTTGGCATCTAGTTGCAATGCTTATTGAACACATGGAGATAAGAGCGCTGTCAACATTTTACCACAGTTCACTCTGGCTGCTGTTTGAGCAAAATGTTACCGAGCATTGTGACAAAGGCAGTTTACTGCCGAAACGTGTCTTGTTTTGAGGGTGTAATCAGTAAAGCTGATATTTTTCCACACATTCCGGAGTGTCTGTCATTTTTTGGATTGGGAGGAGTTGTGTATGTGTGTGTGTGTGGGTGTGTGTATATTTAGACACACACACACACAAAATCAGATGGTGCAAATGGATGGTTTTGTGCCCCACATGCAATTAAAATGCTGATATTCTGTGGCAGCACAATAAAACCAGACATCCTGGTCTCTTGATTCCTGAAGACTGACTTCTTTGAGTAATATTTTGCTGCTCTGGCGGAGTCGGGAGCCGAGCGGACGCTGATCGTCTCGGCTCCCGGCCCTCGAGATGCTCTGACACGGCCCTGGGCAGATACAGCCCTTCATTTCGACCGCTCTTTTTTTCCAGCACGAAGCGGAGCGAGTGGGGCAGGTGCGGAGAAGCAGCGACCGCTCCGAGGTTGGCAGACAGGCTCGATTTCCCGAGGTGAAGGAGGAGAGGGCGGAGGCGCTCAAGTGGCGGGCGGCACGGCGCCGTGGACTCCGCTGACTGCCGCCGCCGCTGGGAGGTAGGATTTCGTCCTGCGCTACCCCGGCTTGTCGAGACTCTCGCCGCAGCAGCTGGCATAATCTCCACTAGCTTCACTTCGGTGGAGACCTCCACCGAGGGAATCCTCCCAGCGCCTGCCTGACTCTAAGATGGCGGCCGGCGGCGACTTTTGGATGGCGATCGCCGCTTCCACTGGCTCGCCCCAACTTCTCCCCGGCCTCCTGCTAATCCTGTGGCCCTCTCTTGGACTTTTGGCCTGCCTCCCGACCTGCTGCCAGTTTGGGGCCACTGCCAGTGCTGGAATGCCCTGTGGCCCTGCAACACGGGCCAGATCTCCAGACCACTCACCCCTCCCCCCCCGCATGGCACCAGTGTTCTGAATGTGCCGCTGCTCCTCGAGTCCACACTGCTTGCGGGTGAATCCACACACAACCCACCGGCAGCCGGGCAGCGCCCCATGGCCAACTCGTGACCGTACCAACAGCGTCAACATGGTCCTCACCACCTGGCGCACTCTCTCCCCCACCGAGACGGCTGACTGCAAGCTCTCCAAGATGGTGACGCGCCTGCGGCTGGCCTCCAGCTTCATCTCCCACCTTCACTCCTGGACTTCTTGACTTTTTGTTTTGTCCTGACCATCAATTTGCTGCTGCTTTCGGAAAGTTTAGCTGGACTCTAGCCCTCCTCTTATTCCCTCGTCCGTTAACCCTGTTCCCGCGGATGATCCTCAAATGTTCCCTCCCTTTTCCGCTTCCCCTTCTCTCCATACCCTTACATCCCTCCCATCCTCCTCCTTCGGTGACTGCATCCACACTTTTGGAACTCTGCTCTTTGACTTATTGTAATAACTCTAATCAATGGTATTTGCTTTAGACCTTGCACCATATACCACTAGTGTCTGCAGTGGACCTTTGTACTCTCTACCACCCCTATGTGACCCTTAGAGTGTTTCCAGTCATATCCCTCCTGTGTAGATAGAAGATAACTCTAATGACTAGTATCCTATGTGATTTTTAGATTGTATCCATGTGTATCCCCTCCCTGTGTTTAGAGTTATAGCTTTAACGTCTAGTCGCCTGTGTGACTGTTGGAATATAGCCAGGTGTATCTCTTCCCCCGTGTGAAGAGATAACCCTGTTCACTAGAACAAAAAGAAATGTGTTCCTGTAATGTGTAACGTAACTGATTCTATGTAAAGTGCTTTGATAACATGTAACGGAAATGGTGCTATGTAAAGCGCTTTGATAACCTAATCGGTTCAAGTTCCTGAAATGTGTAATGGATCTGATTCTATGTAAAGTGCTGTGATAACATGTAACCGAACTGGTGCTATGTAAAGCGCTCTGATAACCTAATCGGTTCAAGTTTGCGCTATAGAAAACTCTAAAAATAAATAAAATAAATAAATACGTACATCACCTGTGGTAGTCCTTCGGCACCAATTTTCTTGTTTGGTGGTGTACAAATACATGCTTAATTGGAGGTGCTATACAGTCTGGTCGCAAGATGGCTGCAAATTAGTGTGGCTCTGCTGGCAGGAGCACTAATCTCTTTTATCCTACACATACTCGGGTAAAAACCCTGGACTGCGTCCATGATACCCTGTGGCACAAGCAAACTTAATTTGGCCTGGATTCAGAGCACTGCAGGAGCTGTTCGTCATGTCGTGAGAGAGGGGCAGGCAGTCGAGTGGCCATCCGGCATTGAGTTTGAGGTCAACTGGTTTCACGGCCGATAGCGGGGGTGCCCCCGAGTCCCCTGCTGATTGTGGCCTGATCTGGATTGGCCCCCGGCGCCCCTGCCTAGTAGAGGGCTTGGCTGACGGTGAGCGGCTAGAGCGAGTTGGCCTGCAGCCTGCATGCAACCTGAGCCTACTAGAAGTGCTGGTGCTTCCTTACACCACCGCTCCTGGAGGAGATCCCGATATCAGCTTGATCGCCAATGCCGAATCATAGACGTGAGGCCTGGAACCCCATATACCGACACTCGGCTGAGAGTATCTGAGAGACTAGATTCAGGCCTTTGAAGCCAGCCCATCGCTGCTGCCTGAGGCCTAAAGATTCCCTGGTGAGTGGGTGTTGGGATCTTACCTGCGTGCCAGAATCCACAGGAGCAGACAACTAACTCCTCAGTCCCCACCATAGCTGCCAGTAAGAAAAAGAGTCCACACTCATACCCACAGGGGGGAAAGGGGAATAGGAATAGAAAAAGAGACCGCCTCCAGAATCAGGTATCAGTCAACCTCCCACTTCCTTGCTGTTCTTCCTTGTTTGTAAAGATGCGTCTAATCTGCGCATGGGTGAGGTAGGAAGACACCTGTAGGGGAAATGAGAGACAGCTACTTTCTCGATCCTACTCTACTCACTCTAGTTCATAAACATTCTAATCCTTCCTAACTCTACCTGGTTCAATAGTAGGCTTGCTTCTCTTTTGGATGATTCAATAAAAATTGTCAAAAACTTGTGATAACTCAATTTCTAGAGCGCTGGTGATGTTTTTAAGCAAGGTGCTCTGACAGGAATTGAATTAAAATGCAGGTGACATAAGGTTCTTTTAGAGTACTTAAGGGCTATGGAAAATGCTATGAGAGTGCCAGACAAGTCCACAGCTTCCAACAATTATAGCATACATCTTACTGTCCTTCTAGAGAGTTTATTCAGTAGTTGAGCTCACAGCTTCTGAATACTGTTCCTCAAAAGTCTTTCTCCTCAGGGAATTCAGGAAATGCCAATCCTCTTCAGTCAAAAAGAAGGTGGGAATTCCCCACGTGTGTACACACTACTCCGAAAGAATTCAGGATAAACACTATGAATTCGCTCATTGAGCGAGAGCTCAAACAAGACACTGCTCCCTGCCCTTAGGCTTCGGTTGAAGTGCACAGCTCGCAGACCTGGGTCAAAAGACTAGAACGCTGATGTAGGAATCTATGGCGGCTGCCATCTTCGATCGTTCTTACCTCAGCGAAGGAGATTGTGAGCATAAGTCTCCTTAACGGTAATAAAAGATGAAGGCATCGCCACAACCACCAGGGGTAACAGGAATTTCTGCATCTTTGAATTTTGGCGGGCTTTTAGAAATGCTGGCAATTGATTTCCTGACAGAAGGCTGCGGGTGTGGCATGACAAGAGAGCCTGCAGCAAATTGGCTGACTGGAAAATCGAAGGGTAAGCACAGCCATGTGATGGAGCAGTTAATATGATAAGTGAAGCCTGTGATTCAATGCTACATTGTAGCGCAGGAAAGGCAAGTGCAAGTCTGGATGTACTGCTGTGGACACCTATTGGAAAAAGGCACAGTGGTAAAGAAGATGTGACTGGGCTGTCCTAGGCCATTTTAATAACAGGGCTGTTGCCATTTAATTTTAGTGGAGATTATATGTGATTACCCATTAAGTGAGACCTGTTGAGCTGCGGCCACGAGGGTGGATCACTAGCACCACAAATTTAACAGGGGAGGATGTAACGCAGACTACCTGGGGTGTCACATGGAAACAGTGCAGCTTTGCGTTGATTCAGCATCATTGCTGTGTGGATCCCTTCGCCTACGCATTATCCCCGGGGGAGCCTCAGTGAGGCGGGGCTGAATACTTGGAGTGGCGCTCCTCTCTGTCTGAAATGCACTCCAGAACTGGAGAAGGAAGCAAGATGTTGTTGCTGATTTGAAGTTAAGCACGGTGCTAGCACTGGTGTTCTGCTCGTGCCCCATGTGGACCAATTGATGGAGAATGGCAGGACCCTAGCAACGACGGGGGATCAGCTTCGATAGTACACTGGTGGCCGTAGAGACTCTGTACGTAAATTGAATAGCAGAAGATGGGCAAAGCTGATGCCAAACAAGTGAAGCTCACTTTGAAAACAGAAGAAAGACACACACTCTGGATCTTCCTTTTGCAGATCCTCCACATTGTCAAGATGGCAGAGCCGACCAGGCCCTAGAACCTGTTATTAGAGCTTTGTTACTGGACCTCAAGCAAAGTCTTACAGCAATTGGCACAAAAATGGACCGCCTAGCGGACAGGACGGACCTCCTCAAAGAGAAAGTTGACAAACATGATAATCAAATAGTACAGCTTGACAACCGCACCTTGGACGTAGGAGATGGGCAATCAGGTGGCAGAGAAAAACTACTGTGTATGAAAAAAGTATTAGAAATAATCCAGAATGAGAACGAAGACTTAGAAGCGCTCTCAAGGAAAAATAATATTCGGACACTGGGTGTGCATGAGTCTACAGCAATGGACAGGATGGAGGATTATGTAGAGGAGAATTCTGGATCTTTTTTGGACAGGTACTCTACACTGTGTTCACAGTAGAATGAGCGCACCGGTCCTTGAGAGAAAGCCTTCCCTCCCCCCGGGAACTACACCCCAACCTATAATAGAGCTTTTGTGGAATTAAAGTGATTGAGATGTGGTTCGAATGCCAATTGAGTGAGAAACCACCATTTCGATACAAGGGAAATGAAGTGTCATATACCCAGATTTTAAGTTGGCGGTACAGGCCACTAGGAAACGGCCGCACATAGAGTGGAAAGGATAGAGAGGTGTTATACCTAAGGTGCTGTAAGGACTACCTCTGAGTGTTGCACCCAGATTTAATGTGTGAACACTAGCTATCAAATAACCTGTTGGGGTATTGTTTATATACAGTGTTGTATATATACATTTTTTTCTTTCTGTCATATGTACATGTATTGTTGTATGTTTTTGTATTTATGTATCTTAGAATGACTTATGGTCAGAGATCGGTCCCCATGCATGTGTGTTGAATTAATTTAGATAAACCGTCTGTGTAGAATTATATACTTATGTTAGGGTAATTAACTGTGCCCTACATTGAAAATAAATCCGATATTAATTCCTCCGTATCCATCTTCTTTGTTTATGTATACGTGGGAAAGTGGCAGAATTTGAAGGGATAGTGCAGAGGGAAATACATTACCGGAGTAAAGAAACCCATGAGCAGCGATGTGGGGAGGAAGACAGGGCAGGGAAAACTCTGCCTCAGATGCTTTGGAAACCCTGGGTTAGCAACTACCTAGTAGAACTACACAATGAACAGCATCCCGTACATGTCAGAACTGAGGCTGTGCAGGAAGAGATAATCACTTTTTTCACCGCATTATATCTGTCACGGCATAGAACTCAACTCCATATCAAGCAGAATACTTTGACTCATTACAGTTGCTGTGGCTGGAAGATGATCAAACAACAACTGGGATGGACCCAACAAGGGAATCTAGGATACTACAACTCAGTGCCAAGAGAATAGGAAGGAAAAACCATTAGGTTTTTAAAAAGAACCCTCACCCACCAACCTAGTTGGTGGCATGCTTCATCACTGGGTTCCCACCTGGGCGGCCAAGTACATCCCAGGTGTGCTACGACGCCTGATTACAGCGGAGCGGGTGTGCTTTGTGAAGGAAGTGAGAACAAAGTGTAGGATAAAAATGCCTCTAGGATCCTCCATCGAGGTAGAACTACTTAAATCTTGAGATCCCAGAGCAAGGTTAAAAATAAGAAACGGTGAATACTTATAAGTACTATAATGGTCTTTGGTATCCAAATAGCGGTTCACATGTTTCAGCCTATTCGTCAAATTCAAAAGGCTTTCTTCAGGACCAACAGTGCAGTGGGTCCAAATTAGGGGGTCTCGTAAAGTATCAGCACATGCGCTAAGGTGTACTGTGAGTGCAGGGGTGTTGCCATACTTACGGTTCACACCAGCATGTATAGGGTTTAGACGTGGCCTTATAGCATTTCTATCGATCCCTGCTGGGGGCGGACCCCTATAGTCACACATTCGTCAAGGTGGTCCATCCACTTTTGATCTATTCTGGTGGTTGGAAGATGGCCACAGAAGGTACCTTGATAAACCGTTTACAGTAGTGGGGGTGGTCCCTATCATTAATGCTATGCCAGCTGATAAGGCACCAGGTTGGACGGCCTTACAGCCACATTCTACAATGAATATGCTCATATACTGGCACCATAACTTCTTGGGTTGTATGAGGAATCATTGTAATTGGGGGTATTGCCACTATCCATGAGGGAGGCATTAATCGTTACAATTCTTAAACCTGGCAAGGACCCCCTCCCCCGGACACTGGCTCCTATCGCCTGCTGTCGCTGCTAAATATGGACAATAAAATATTTGCCAAATTAATCTATTCAAGACTATTCCCGCTATTGCCAACTAGGGTCCGTCCGGGTCAATCGGGATTAGTGCAGGGCAGATCCATATTGCACAATCTGCGAACCTTTTTTTGCCCTGAGTGCAACAGCCAAATTTTTAGACGCCACTTATGGGTTTGACTACTTGGAGTGGGCATTTCTATTCGCTCTCCTGGCGTGACTGAGTGAGGGCTTGTTTTTTACGATTAATTGGATTGTTAAAAAAATCGACCGATGGCCCTCATATGTGTGAACGGGACAATCGCGACCCCCTTTGCAGTGACTAGGGGGACACGCCAAGATGCCCCCTGTCCCCTATCTTGTTTGAGATCGCCATGGAGCCACTTGCAGCTAGTCTGCGTCCGCATCATGCACAATGTGGCCTTGCAGTCAGTCAAAGTAACTTTATTCGGTTTAAATAATATCATACAAGTACAATGGACATAAAGAAATACACACAGTTCACACAAAGAATAAAACATTCCAAATGATATGGCAATAAGCTGCTTATGTCCATAAAAGGCATAAAATTAATTATTGTGGTGTGCTTTGCCTGCCCTGGTCCGCCGCGGCAATTAGTGCTGTTTGAGCAGAGGGCAGTGTTTCATTTTGGGTGTATTTCCGGTTCCCGGTTCTGGCTGGAGTTGGCGCTCTAGTTGGGGGAGGGAATACCTCATAACGCACATTCCAGAACGGACGCGCAGCGGACACGCACCAAAAGCGCACCTAAGGCAAGCTCGTCTGTGCCCAGAAGCGGCTAGCGCCAGCAGCGCTACCCGTTTTTTAATGGAGTCGCATGGCGGCCGAAGGTATTTTAGCCATGATAAACTCCCGGGTTTTAACCGTCATAAGGGTAAATGCGAATGCCATTGGGCTGGGACATGAGATCATTGTAAATTTTGCTTTTGGACTGAGTTGACAGATCCTACTCTTCCAGCTGCCCCGGCAACTATTCTCTGGAAAGGGTACTGTATACGGACAGCGTTAATCAACTCCCGCTCACTTGTTAAGCATGCCCCAGACATATTAGAGCTCCTCTCAGATGAGCAGTTAGATCTATTATTTGTAACAGAGACATGGCTTAACTAGTTTTACGCCCCGGCGGTTGAGTTAGCCATCCCTAGGGGTTACAAAATAGCGAGGGCAGACCATAAAGTGGGTAGGGGTGGAGGGATAGCGGTGGTGTTTATGGACTCGTTGTTTTTTTTCTTCGAGGAAACACTAGACATTGGAGATGGGGAGGCACTTGATTTTGCCATTACTATGTCGCCACATTTTACTCTAGGCGGTACACTACTGTATCGGCCCCCTGGCCCCACCAGAGCTTTTTTGAAAGTGCTTGATGAAGTAATTGTCCCTTGGGCGCTACGCTTTTCAAATTTCCTACACTTGGGTGATTTTAATATCCATTTGGATAGCTCAAAGACTAGTGATACTAGGGAACTAAATGACTAGCTTAATCTGGCACAATTGACCCAACGGATCAGCTCTACCTCCCATAATCGGGGGCACACTATAGACTTGGTCAGTTCTAATTTTCCTTTATCCATCAGGAAACCCCTCCAAGTCTCTTGGTCAGATCACTTTCTGATCCAGTTCTCCTGGACCATCACAAAGCCTCTCTTCTCTAAGGGACTGTCTCAAGGTAGACCGTCGCAGGGAATAGACACCCCTGCTTTTTGTAGGGCTCTGCTAGACACACGTCCTACTGCCGCTATTCAATCAATCAATCAATTTAAACTTTATTCTGATTCAAAATGTATCCATAAAAACACAGGTCAGATAAATAGATATTAAAATACATAATATAAATATAAAAACGGCAACCTTGTTCAGAACAATATCCATAAAAAAACATTCTTATTGATACAAAAATAGCACTAAAATATAGCTCTTAAGTACAGTTAATTGCATGTATTCTTTATAAGGTACCTCAGTTCCGTATGGTCCCAAAAATGGACGAACATGTAAAAAAAAAAAAGAAATGCGAACATAGACATCAACCTTCATTTAGTGCTCATAGAAGTACGTGAGCCGACTGTCGCTTTCAGAAAAGAACCTACACGAAAAACCAGAGCATCCTCTTCTAATTTAAGAATTTCTGTGTAGGCTGTTTTGTGATCATTAATATCAGTTTTCTTAAAACAGGGAATCAAAAACAGTTATGTACACATTTGATAAAAATTACAAAAGAATAAAAAATGTGGCATTGTTTGTCTGCTATGGTTATCACATGGGCATAACATTTGATCAAGCGTGACATTAAACCCTAAGGAAAAACGGAGCATATATTTCATAGTACCCACTCTTAAACGAAACAACAATCCTTTTTCCCAGTGGCCAATAATTTTTAAAAGATGGCAGATGGGATGGCAACATTCGTACATCTTCTAGAGACACGCACCTTACTACTGAGGGTTTCAGGAGCTCTGTATCATATCTTCTCCTGCATCAATTTCTTGCTTACACCGCCCATATTAGTTGGTTTTACAAAAATATGTTCAAGGTTTACACTGATCAGACTTTCCCGTACGAAAAAGAGCCACAGTATGTCCATTCCCTTTTCACAATTAAGACAATCAGAGATTGTTTTTTGTGAGTGTTGCTGCTGGATTCTGCCAAATTTTAAGCCAAAATATGCTGGGCCGTGCCCTAATAAAATCCTCAATATATGACAATTTTAACTCTCCATGGCAGATGTACTGTGATGCGGAGTTCGGGGCCCCTAGCAATTTCCTGCAAAATCTATTTTCCTCACCCTGAATGCCACTGCAACCCGTGAAGCCCCAATCTTCTGCCCCATAGGTTGCAACGGGGATACATTGTAATTTAAACATTTTTGTGATGGGTAATACCACCTCGGCTTTTTTCGGCTGTGGTAGTGACACTACCTAATTAATTGCTTTCGCGAATTTTCCCCTGCTGTGTGCCACGTGAGTGGTTCAGGAGCCATTGGCTGCAAATACAGCCCCAGGTATGGGAAAGTGCAAGTGCGTTGTCTATAGCGATTGATTTAACAAGGTGCTTTTTTTGGGCCAAAGGCCATTAAAAAAGATTTGTTAAAATGTGTGCGGAGATCTAAGGCAGCCATAAAATCAACAAAGCCCTGTATTAAAGTGTGCAGTGCATTTGGTGTGCGGCTCATGAGGACCGCATCATCCGCATATAATAAGGCGGATAGGATATTACCATTGATAATGGGAACGTCATTCATGAGCTTAGTCGGAGAGTCATGGAGATCGTTAATGTATAAAATGAATAAAAGTGGAGCTAATAGGCCTGCCTAACCTCTCTGCCAATAGTGATATCCTGTGTGACCTCACCGCCTTTACCAATCCGCATCCGGGCCTTTAAGTCCCTATGTAGGCACGCCAAAAAATGAACTAAAACGTCGTCCAACCCATATTTTAAAAGAATAGACCAAAGGTGTGACCTGTTAACAAAATCAAAAGCTGAAGTAAGGTCCATAAAGGCCAAATAAATAGGGGATTTTTGTGCTACAGTATATTTACCGATCAAGTTAAAGTTTAGCACTGTTCTACAATGCCTATTTTGCTCCTGCAACCTAACTGGCAAGAATTTAAAATATGTTCATCCTCGGCCCAGGACCTAATCTTGTTAAACAGGATTCTCCCGAGTATTTTTATTGTATTATCAATCAGGGAGATCGGTCTGTAGCAGCTAGGGTTGGATCGGTCACTTTTTTTAAAAATAGGGACAATAATACTGGTAGACCATGTGCAAGGAATTGAAGCAAGAGTTCGATTATAAAAACATTCAATAGGAGAGGTGCCCAAAAGCCAGGTTTGTGTTTGATAAGATCCATCATTAGCCTATTGGGGCCGGGGGCTTTATTGTATAGCATCCTCAACTTCTGATACAGATATCTCGATCTTAGAGGGTCTTTGATAGTTATATAATTCCTCATTCCTTGGTGTGGCTTGAAAGATCTTTGAAAATGAGATAGCCACGCTTCACTAGAAATTGTATAACTTATAGAAGTTAATGCGAGGCCTGCAGTTCTCAGATCCTTCACTGCTAACCAAAAGCTGTTCCCATTATTAAGTGCAGCAGCGCACGCAAGGCTATCCCATCTCTCTTTTAGAACCCCATCTTTCCGCTGTTTCGGGATACACTTGTATTGATTTCTCAGAGATTTTACAAGTACCGGGACCCTCGGATTCATCGCAAGGGCCTCACGAAAATCTCTATTAGCTCTAGAGCAAGCACTATTAAACCAGCGTGAGCCTTGATTGGGCTTAGCTATTGGTCTGGATAAGATTTGTTTAATGCCCCCACATAGTTGGACAAAGGCCTCAGTTACCATAGGGTTATGATCACCTGGTGACAAACTGTCAATGAGTGTTCGATGAGTTTTTATCATTCTAGAAAATAGGTCATTATTATCAACACCTCGCCAGGTCAATCTTAGGCTATCATTTAAGGGAATTAGGTTACTAGCCCCGCACTCTTTTACAAATTTTGGCCTAGGGGCGACTCTTAACCTCAGCCCTTCACAGACGATCTTCCAGTGGGGCAGATATAAACACATAATCAATAGTGGAGGTGCAGCCTCGCCCTCTGTATTTTGGTACAGTATGGCTATCTTTACAGGATACAGCCGCAATTTCCATTACATTTATTAAATTGTAATTGGCCAAATAGACCAACAATTCAGCCCCCCTAATAACACAGACGTTTATCTGTGGTGGGTTCCTTGTCCAGTGGGTTATTGCTTGAAATCCTGACATTAAAATCACCACCTAGACATATACCAGTTAGCTTATCAAACAACCTTTGCCTTTGTAAATTTAAAATAAAATTAAACAAATTTGTAAAATTCACGTTTGGGCTAGTATGGAAATCATTATTATAAAAATTAATAAAACAGATGGAAACGCCCTGGGTATAAATTAACGCCTGGAAGTTTTCGTTGTCAGTTCTTAGGGCCCTAATGCTGCCACCTGCGGAGATTCTGATCCAAATAGAAAGACCGCCTGATGGGCGGCCAATCTTAGGGATAGGAGCAATTATATTATAACATTCAAACCCTTCCTGATATAATTCCCGTGTTGCCCAAGTTTCTTGCATCATAATGTCATATGCTTGAACTGTTTTTGCCCATTTATCCAGTTCGATTTTTGAGGCCAGGCTGGCGATATTCCAAATCAAAATATTTAAGCTAAGTTCTGTAGTAGGGGATCTCTATGTATAGTCATAATCTAGTGAATAGTTCCGCCCATGTGCGTGGACCCCGGAGCAATCAAAAATAATCTCTTAAGTTG
Source organism: Lissotriton vulgaris (assembly GCF_964263255.1). Taxonomy (NCBI): domain Eukaryota; kingdom Metazoa; phylum Chordata; class Amphibia; order Caudata; family Salamandridae; genus Lissotriton; species Lissotriton vulgaris. The sequence goes on from NC_141687.1 coordinate 1,225,838,531, forward strand.
TCAAAAAATGCAGACCTGCACAGACACTTAAGAGAGAATTTAAAGACAGATAATGCTGCCTATATCCACAGGCTACACTGTCCAGTACTTCAACTAGAAATTCCACCAAAAACCCACAAACACAGCCTGGCCAGTGTTTTCCACAGAGAAAATCCTTCCCCTACCAGCAGAAGCCTCTGGAATGATAGAGAAAGTGGTGGGCAGACAAGCCCCATAGGCTGCCATTATGTGGCTCAGAACAGGATACTGTGCCTTTAAGAGAACTTTCCAGAACTCTCTCAGTATCCCAGAATGCACAGCAGGTCCCTTTTACTTTCAGTTCTTTTTTCCGGCTCCTGCTAGAATGACCCTGGAGCATTGAGCTCTCCCTTTTTTAGGGTGTCTTTACAGATTTTTTCACTTTTTAAGTGTTTTCGAGTGCTTTATTTTAAGTACTTTGGTGATTTCTTCCTGGTGTGTGTTTTTCAGCACTCTTTAGTTGTCACAATGCCTGCATTGTTCGACAAATGCCCAGAGTGCTCAAGGAAGAAGGCCAAGTCGGACCCTCATGAGGTGTGTATCCTCTGCCTTCCCTCATCTCATGCCCCTGAGGAATGCGACATTTGCCAGTCCTTTACCAGCAGGACCCTGAGGGACAGAATGAAGATCAGGCTCCAAGGCCTGGAAGAGAGAAGACTGAAGGCCCAAGGTGGGTCTGGGTCTGCCCATGCCGAGGCCTCTGGGGGGCTCCCCAAGGGCAGGAAGACCAGCAAACGCCCCCGTTCTCCGGCGTCGATTGCACTGACGACGGCGTCGAGAGGGATGACTGCAGTCTGTTCCCGTCTCCCCAGGGCTCTGAGTCGAGGTGACGTCGGCGTTCGGCGTCGAGGGACCGGACTAGGTCGCCGTCAACATCGCCGTTGACGATATCCTCGACGTCGAGAGGCGGCCCGACGTCTGCGCTCGCCGTCAAGGATACACCGCTGTTCGCCGTCGCCGAAGAAGAGGAGGTCGGCGTTGAGGGGATCCTTGACGTCGAGAAGGACGTCAGTCTTGCAGGCGTTCGGCGTCGAGGAGACGTTCGTCGTACAGGAGGCGTTCGCCGTCGAGGCGAAGGCGTTCGCCGTCGAGGCGGGGGCGTTCGCCGTCGAGGCAAGGGCGTTCGTCGTCGAGACAACGGCGTACGACGTCGAGGGAACGACGGTCGCCGTTGAGGAGACGTTCTTTGACGCCAAAGAAGCGCGGAAGGAGTTCTGGTGCCAGGAGTTTCTCTGGGTCCGCTGGGACTCGCCGGCGGCGTGCGCCGACAGGCTCTACCTCACTCTTGCCGCCACCCAAGAAGAAAAGGGTGTCACAGGGCTCTGTGTACTCGGAGGTATAGACACCTCTAAAACCGAGGACGCCCATTCCTCCGCCTCCATTGCCCAGGGGCCCTCCCCCGCGGACTTCCACCCCGCCTCCACTCCCTCCGCCTAGGACTGCTTCGCTGCCTCGGTACCAGACGCCTCCGAAGGGGTCCCCTCATCCGCGGCGCCCGGTCAGGCCGCAGTCGCCTGCTCTGTGAGGCCTGTGGAACGTCCGAACTCGCCCGCTCCGAAGCTGAGAAGATCAGGCTCTCGCTCCGTCAGGAGGGGCAGGTCACGAAGTCACCACCGGTCGACAAGATCACGACGACGCCACAAGAGCAGGTCAAGATCCCGCACGCACTCTTCTGGGACCAGGGACTATTCGTCGATCTTTTCAGAATCCCCGGGGACAAGAGTGTCACCGGTAGACGACATCGTCTCTTTTCAAGATGTTCTACTGAGGGGTGTTAATAAGTTGGGCATTACAGTGGCGGTGCCTACGCCCACGACGTCCATGATTTTCGAGACGCGGCATAAAAAGCACTTGTCTCAGCCTTTGCTGCCTCTAGTGCCAGGATTGGTGGAACCCGCCGAGGAGTTGTTTCTCACTCCGGCAGTAACGAATGCGGACCCCTCCCGGCTTCTCAAGAAATTCCGTGCTCCGGAGGCTGACCCGGCCTTTCTGAGGATGGATTCTACACCGGACTCTGTCATAGTGACGGCTGCTAGGAAGCAACACGCCACCACCCCGTCATCTACGGTGCCTCCTGATAAGGAAAACCGCTGGATAGACTCGGCTGGCAGGAAGGTCTGTGGGACAGCTTCTACCACGATTAAGGCGGCCAGGGCCGGGGCTTTGCTAGGGCGATATGATCAAGCCCTATGGGAGTCCCTCCAGCAATTCTCAAGAGAAGAGAGAGGACTTTCAGGAGATCCTGAATGAGGGGATGCTGGTGTCTAACCAACTCGTCAGCGCGGCTGCTGATGTGTCTCTTCTGGCGGCACATGGGTACTGCCATGGTATCAACCAACGGCGCCATGCTTGGCTTCGCCTTACATCCCTTAGGCCAGAGGCTCAACAGCGGGCCCTCAGGTTGGAGAAGCCCAAGGAGAAGGAGGCCTACCGCCCGTTCCAGAGACGGTTCGGGGCGCAGGGCAGATGGCGAGGACCGGCTTCGGGACGGCAGCAACAACAGCAGCAGCAGTTCTGGAGGCCCTTCCAGAAGCGCCAGAAGGGCAGAGGCGGCCAGCAGTCCGCAGCAGCGAACAAAGGCCCGGCCGGGTCTAGGCCCTGAGCAGTTACTGCCCCTGCATCCGTTACCCACTCCGGTGGGGGGAAGCATTCAATTTTTTCTGGCAGAGTGGAGAAAAATTACTCGGGACAAGTGGGTGCTGAATTTTGTTTGCAATGGATACAGTCTTTGGTTCACCAGCTCGCCTCCTTCGATTCCACCGGTCAGCTCACAGTTTCAACTGCGCGAGCTCCAGGCGGAGACCGATACCCTGTTAAGGAAAAGGGCGATAGAAGACGTACCTCTGTCTCAAACAGGAAGAGGTCTGTACACATGGTTCTTTCTGGTTCGCAAGAAGGACAAGAACGAGTTCAGGCCCATTCTGGATTTGCGACAAGCAAACCAGTGGATTCGCAGAGAGAAATTTCGCATGCTGTCGTTGCATCTGATTTATCCTCAGCTGCAACAGGGAGACTGGCTATGTGCCATAGACCTACAGGACGCGTACTTCCATGTGCCCATTGAACACAAACACAGGAAGTTCCTGCGATTCCAGGTCGGTGCCAATCATTATCAGTACACAGTACTGCCATTCGGGCTGAAGTCTGCGCCCAGGACATTTTCAAAGTGCATGGCAGTGGTAGCTGCACACCTGCGGAAGAACAAGGTGTTTGTCTATCCGTACCTGGACGATTGGTTGATCAAGGCATCATCCTTCTCGGAAGCTCAAGCGCATTTCCAGAAGGCGTGCGTTCTTTTGAACAAGCTGGGGTTACACATCAACATGTCCAAGTCTGTCCCGACGCCGGTCCAGTGCATACAGTACTTGGGAGCCTCCATCAATACGCTGTCAGCAAGCGTGTCTCCTTCGGAGGAGAGACGATTATCACTCCTTCGGAAGGCTCAGGCTCTTATGACCGCTCCATCTACAACAGTGAGGACGGTGTCTTCTCTACTGGGGTCGATGGCCTATTGTATCTTCCTCACGCCACACGCACGGCTGCACATGAGACCATTGCAGGAGTGCTTGGAGGATCAGTGGGATCAGAGGAAAGGTTCTTGGGACGACAAGATACGACTGTCTCTTCATGCTCTTCAGTCTCTGAAGTGGTGGTGTTCAGCGGAGAATCTCCTCAGAGGGGTTCCCTTCCACAAGGACATTACCACACAGACTATCGTGACGGATGCGTCTCTCCGCGGCTGGGGGGCGCACTCCGGAGACTTACAGATACAAGGAACGTGGTCCCCGACGGAGTCCACGTATCACATCAATTTCCTAGAACTCAGAGCTGTTCACTTGGCACTGCAGGCCTTTCATCCGTCCTTCCAGACCAACTCTCTGCTTGTACAGACGGACAATACGACAACGATGTATTACCTCAACAAGGAGGGGGGCTCGAGATCACGCACTCTGTCACAGGAGGCGCAGGCAATCTGGCTCTGGCTTCTGGCCAGAGGACTGACGATAACGGCTACCCATCTACCAGGTGTGCAGAATGTTCAGGCGGACGCACTGAGCCGACTGATTCAGGAAAACCACGAATGGGTCATAAACGACGAAGTACTATGAGAAGTCTTCGCAAGGTGGGGGACTCCAGACGTAGATCTGTTCGCCACCGCCGAAAACAGCAAATGCTGAGACTTCGCCTCCAGGTACTACCAGCAGGGGACGCTGGGGAATGAGTTATGAATCAACTGGTCGAACAGCTTTCTGTACGCTTTTCCACCCATTCCCCTGATTCCGGCGGTGCTCATCAAGCTGTCTCCGTCCAGGGCGCGGATGATCCTAATTGCCCCGGAATGGCCCAGGCTGTGGTGGTTCGCGGACCTGCTTCACCAGTCACTCCTTCCTCACATACAGCTACCGTGCCGGCCGGACCTTCTCACGAAGTTCGGGGGCAGATGGTGCACCCCAACCTCTCGTCTTTGAGTTTGGCGGCATGGCTCCTGAGATAGTGCAATATGGCCATTTGAATCTACCAGAAGATTGTATGGACATACTGAAGGAGGCTAAGCGACCTTCCACTAGGACTTCCTATGCTTACAAGTGGAAGAGATTCTGCATCTGGTGCAAGTCCAAGAACTATGATCCAAAGACATGTAAGGAAGATGTCATACTTCCGTATCTTCTACACTTGGTGCAGTCTGGGCTTAATTTCCATTCCATTGAGGTCCATCTCGCTGCGCTGACTGCCTACAGGAAATGCCCTTCACAGACTTCCTTCTTCCAGATCCCTGTGATCAAGGATTTTTTGGAAGGCTTGAAAAAAGTGTTCCCTCCTGTCCGGCTTCTTCGCCTTCACGGGAATTGAATGTGGTGCTGTCCAGATTGATAAAGGAGCCTTTTGAACCTATTCATAAGGCTTTGTTGCAGCACCTGTCCTGGAAGGCGGCGTTCCTCGTGGCCATTACATCGGCCCGCAGGGTGAGTGAAATTCAGGCGTTGTGTTGCCAAGAACGTTATACTGTATTTCATGCTGCTAAGGTTGTTATGTGTACTCACCCTAAATTTCTTCCAAAGGTTATCTCTGATTTCCATGTTAACCAGACCATAACTTTATCTACGTTTTTTCAGAATCCTTCATCTCCAGCGGAAAGGTCTCTGCATTCCCTGGATGTGAGGAGGGTGTTGAAATTTTATCTGGGGACAAACAAGGATATTCGTAGGTCAGACCAATTGTTTATCAATTATGGATCAGTCAGGACCGGTCTTGCTACCTCAAAACAGTCCATCTCTAGGTGGATTGTGTCCTGTATACAATTGTGTTACCAAAAGGCTAATAAGACCTTAGGGGTAAACCTAAGGCTCATTCCACCAGGGGCAAAGCTGCCACGACTGCTTTGCTGCGTAATGTTCCAATTGCAGAAATCTGCAAGGTGGCCACTTGGAAGTCGATCCATACCTTTGCTAAGCATTACTGTCTGGACACTGATGCCAGGACAGACGCTCAGGTTGGGCTGGCTTCGCTGCGAAATCTATTCGCACAATAGTGGTGTTATTTTCTTTTCTCTCCACCGCCGATTTGGTCTGGGGATGGGCTTGCTATTCTATTCACTAGATTATGACTATACACAGAGATCCCCTACTACAGAAGGAGTAGTGTCTGTCCTGTATCTCCAGTTCTGTAGTAGTGGTATCTCTGTTATAGTCATAAGCGCCCGCCCTCCTCCCCGGTGGAGAAGGATATTCATGTACGTAAAGCTACAGGTCTGGCGTGTTACGCCTTCAAAAAGAACTGAAAGTAAAAGGGACCTGCTGTGCATTCTGGGATACTGAGAGAGTTCTGGAAAGTTCTCTTAAAGGCACAGTATCCTGTTCTGAGCCACATAATGGCAGCCTATGGGGCTTGTCTGTCCACCACTTTCTCTATCATTCCAGAGGTTTCTGCTGGTAGGGGAAGGGTTTTCTCTGTGGAAAACACTGGACAGGCTGTGCTGTTTGTGAGTTTTTGGTGGAATTTCTAGTTGAAATACTGGACAGTGTAGCCTGTGGATATAGGCTGCATTATCTGTCTTTAAATTTTCTCTTAAGTGTCTGTGCAGGTCTGCATTTTTTGACAACTTAAGAGATTATTTTTGATTGCTCCGGGGTCCACGCACATGGGCGGGACTATTCATTAGATTATGACTATAACAGAAATCCCCCTACTACAGAACTGGAGTTACAGGACAGAAACTACTCCTTTGTTCTGAACAATGGGTTGGGGATCTTGGCCTGGACATACAGACATGGTTGGTGAGGGAATAATCATGTCAGGCAATGGTAGAGGTGCCAGTCAATCCTGATTATCAAGATCGGACAGGGTGGAAAACCTATTATGCATAGTCAATGTGGGGCCTCATGAATTACTGTCCCCAGCACTGGCTTATAAAAATAACCCAGCTGCAATGACTAAATAATGGTAATATTCACTATATTGGGCTCCTCCATGGTTAATAATAATTTTTTAACAGTACAGGTTTTCTAAAATTGATGACTATGCAGTCACCCCTGATGTTCTTTGGGGAGATACCAACCCACCCTATCCTCCGTACCATGACAATATCATTAATGTTTGCTGCCCTGTTTTCCAAGCCAGTCAGCACATTTATTGCGCAACTGGACCCAAGATTCTGTCTGGTCGTTTCTGAGTGGAGGTACTCCAGCTAAGACCAAAACATATGGGCAACCTGCAGGGGGGAGGCTGAGAACTTCCCTACTGCCTTCTTTCATTTCCCTATTCGGGCACCTAGGGACTCCACCACTTTGTATAATATGCATGCTATGTGGGCTGTCGCTCGAACTCCCGTATGTACTCGTGCTGCAGTGCTCACTTGGGCATTATGTGGAGCTGATGGCCCACGTAATGGAGTAACAGGTGAGATGACAGGTGGGATAGCAGGTGGGCAGCTCATTAACCCTGAGCTAGGTTGTTCTCCATTAATGTAGGTTGATTTAGATAAAAAAACATTTCTTAACTTTACGGCATGTGATACACGTTTCTGAAAAGGCAGTAACTTTTGTGGCTGGTGTCTGTGAATGCTGACCACCGGACAATACACCAACAAGACAAGGATTTGACCCATGTTGTGAGATAGCTTTGGGAGTGGTTATTTGGGAATTTGACTTGTCAAACAGTTTCTCCAAATGATCTAATCATTGCCAAAAGAGTGGAAAAGTTTGTATCCACAATATCTTTAAAGCTTTCACACACAGTATCAACAACCGTGTCCACGATGGAATTGATTGAGGCTTCACCCAGTCCGCAGCTGGTGGAAAAGGTCACAGCGGTGTCAGTTTGTGTCCAGGTGGAGCAAATTCTAGCCTTAGTTTGTGTTGGCTCCACTAATAAATCAACCAAAGCGCTGTTGGAAACTCTTGCAGAACCCTGGATCCATGCACTGATAGCTGTGCGAGGATTGGTTGCACGGGCGATTGTTTCCTTTTGGAGACAATAGGTTTAATTGGCTTCCTTTTTCGTTTTGCGCCTGTTGATGTTGTTATGGGAAGGACAACACCATTCAAGGCGCCATTGCGGGGTGCCACCAATACATCCTCATTATTACAGTCACTAGATCTTGTTGGTGGCTGGGTACTGGGCATAGTGATCTGTGTATTGAGTTCCATTAGATTATCGGCATTGTCGTCTGAGGCTTCCCCAACAGTGAGGCTGCATGGTGGTGCCACTTAACCCAATGACAAGCGCCTCTCAGTTAATTCTATCTCATTAGCGACTATATTGACTGCTCTCTCCAACATGCTATCGATACTTGTCGTAGTCCGAGGGTTTAGGCTTAATACTCCATTGCGTTTCCCCATATCTGTGTGTTTGGCAGCGCTTGTAGTAATGACAAATCCAATAGTTTTTAGCTCACCTTGATGTGCTTGGAGTTGCACTTCAACGAGGGATGGCCTGGCCCGGCCTGGCCTCCTCTGGGCTCTGACGGGTGCAGACTTGCCCGCCCTTAGACCTGGCGTGCGTCCAGCGGTGGGGAGGTGAAAGCAGGCTATATGCACCGGCTGGCGCGAAAGTGACGCGGCTCCTGCCGCTGTAATCTCTGGGCGCTGGAGTCCTCCAATGCGGGCACAATGTTCACCACTGCTGCTATTTTTCTGGAGGGAGCGCTAGAGAGCCTTTCTGACTGGATTTCCCAGGTGATCGCATCTATAACCACGCCCCTCTCTAAATGACGAGTAAGAAATGCACCCTCAAAACCTTGGTATTTCAGCAAACTTAAAGAACTTAAACAGGGCTGTAAAAAACTTCAACGTAGCTCGAGATCGGAATATTGCCCCCTGCCCAAAACAACTTCAAGAAGGGCTCAGAGAGACTATTATGCAGCCTTCAGGGAGGCGAAAAGCAGCTTTTATGCGGAGCGCAATGCTAGGTCCAACAATAACTGTAAGAAAATTTTCGCCATCGTCCAGAGTTTCTTAACACCATGCGCTGAGCGTATTACTCTCCCTGCTTCGGCAGAATGGTGTGAGAAGCTGATGTGCTTCTTTATTGATAAAATACAGGCAATTAAGGACAGCCTAGGGACTAGCTCCCTTGAGCAGGCAGGGTCCCACATCCCGAACATTTTAGTTCCCACTCCGTCAGTTCCCCCGCTGATGGAATTCTCTCCCATTGCCTTGTTGGACTCACTGACTATCCTTAAATAACTCATGTCGGGCTCTCCAAGAGACCCGTGCCTGGCTGTGTTACTAGCGGGGGCTGCGGAGGTGGTTAATCCAGCGGTAAATGTCATAATTAATCTGTCTCTCCAGACCGCCACTGTTCCATTGTCATGGAAGCAGGCTAAATTGTTACCGCTCCTGAAAAAGCCCTCCTTAGATCCTACCATACTCGCTAGCTATCGCCCTATCTCCCTTCTTCCAGCTGTAGCAAAGCTGTGCGAGAAAGCAGTCTTTAGACAACTTGCTACCTTTGTCGATTCATCCAGGGCGTTTCATCCTGCGTATTCCGGATTCAGGGTGACTTACAGCACAGAGACTGCTCTCATCAAAATGTCAGAGGCAATAAGGGAGTGCCTGGATGCAGGTGGCAGAGCAGTTCTGATTTTATTAGACCTCTCTGCCGCCTTTTATACGATGCCCTGTCATCATTTACTTGCCCGTCTTACAAACATTGGCGTGTCTGGACGCGCCTGGAATTGGCTTAAATACTTCTTAGAGGATCGCACCCAGCAGGTTTGGCTGCCACCATTCTCATCGACCCCCAGAAGGGTGTCCACGGGAGTTCCGCAAGGCTCTACTCTGAGTCCTCTGCTTTCTAATATCTATATCACGCCCCTGATCTATCTTGCAGAGGAGCTGGTAGCCAAGATCATAGCCTATGCGGACGATACCCAGCTCCTCTTTACTTGGAGGGAAAACGACTTGTCCCCAGAAACAGCTCATAACTGTCTTTCTACCGTTTTCAGATGGCTTGCACTAGTGCAGCTGAAGTGCAACAAGGACAAGTCGGAGGTCCTTTTGTATTGATCTTTCCCCCATCTTTAAGGGAGACTTTGTGGCCCTCAGAGTATCCTCTGCCCAACTCAGTGGGTAACCCCACTAAGAACTTGGGGGTCTGGTTTGGTGAGGACCTTAGGTTCTCCGTACAGATTAAGAGGCTTGCTGGGGTATGCTTTTGCACACTTAAATCGCTCAGAAAGTTTCTTCCATTGTTACCCAGGCCAGCCAAGGAAATGGTGGCTTGTGCTCTTATCTTGTCACGCATTGATTATGCCAATGCTCTGTACATTGGCATACCTGGCTACCTGCTAAAACAACTGCAAACAATACAGATTGCTGGAGCCAGGCTTATGCTGGGAATTCCAGGAAGATCAAGCGTGAAACAGCATCTGCGGGACCTCCACTGGCTCCCTGTGGCCCATCGAGTTCAGTTCAAAGACTTTACTCTTGCTCACAGAGCCCTGTATGGATTAGGGCCGGCGTATCTTATGAGGCGTTTTGCCTCTGCGTTCTGCCGTGCAGCGATTGGCAGTGGTCCCTCGCTTCCGCAAGACTCGCTTGGGGGTTAGCTCCCTTTCCGTCAAAGCAGCAGAAGCCTGGAACTCCCTCCCGGTGGAGCTTCGGAATACTCCGGATACTAGGCTGTTGAAGAAGCAATTAAAGACCCTACTTTTTAATAAGTCCATTTAATCACCGAACGTCCGCTTCCACACTCACCACCCGCGCCAGGACACTCTTGAGTATCTGTGCGTGCTATAAATGTATTATAACATAACATAGTGTAACAGGAACATTATCGTTCGGTGACTTCTGTCAGTAAAAATTACATCTAAAATAATAAAAGAAATGCATCTTCAAACACATTTCACAAAAGACAAAAATAATATAAATTACCTACCCGTAAATGACTTCTTCCCAGAACAACTAACTGCGATTACATGCCGGCACTCTCTTTATCAATTGACTTTCTCCACCTCAAAGGCAAGAAAGCGAGCTATAGCATACATGGAAAACTCATGCCGGACTGTAAATATAATAGTGCAGGTTTTACTTGAACAAAATGCTAATCTTTTAATAATCGGATTAGATGCATTCTTCAGGGCGTTTTTCATAATAGCCGCAGAAAAAACAAAGTGCTGTTGGTCCTTGGGAGAAAAATTATCTCAGGTATAGGAACTTAACTTTGTACTCCAGTAAGCAGATTTAGGTAAAGCTAACAACATGTGAAACTGTCTAAACCTGAATCTGGTACAGAGGAATCTATGATGAACATTAATAGCAGTGAGCAAATACAACTCAATTGCAGGGCCTGATCTTATTAATGCATGGGCGCGGACTGTAGGTTTCTCCAACTCAATAGTTTCTCTTTTTTGATTACCTCCACAGTAAAAAGTTATTCCTGGTTCAGGCAATATCAGCTATAGAAATGGTGTGATCAAACAATGTGGGCCTTCCTAACCTAACAAAGGTGTCCTTAATATAAGTCAGCCATCTAATTGACCTCCACTCATCCAGCTTCAAGCAATCTTGAACTTTTTCTCTTCCCAGGAAATTTTCCAGCCATACCCAAATATTAAGCAACCTAATCAGGGGGCGAAGTGCAATAAGATCCGAGAGACAGGGCAGTCCGAGTTTCTCGTGAACCTTAAAAACCTGGGTAGAGCCTGGGACCGCCTACTAGAGCCATTCTCTACCACTTAAAGTTCCTTCAGATTAACGTAGACCCAGACATGACTACCATATGTGACTACTGGGACAAGATTGGCCTGGTATATGTTAATCAGGGCATTTATTGGTTTATTACCAATTCTAGAGGAAAAAGAGAAAAGATCAGTTAAAGTTTTTGCGAAAGCTAGTCTCTTGACTTTAAGCAAAGGGGCCAATGTATTCTGGTTATCAGAAACCACCCCTAAGTGTACAGCTGTACCATAGACAGACGATTGCCCTGTAAATGAAAAGATCTTAACTTAATCTTTTTAGACCCAAACTCCATTACCTGGGATTTGCTATAGTTGGTGGAAAGGTCTAATTGATTTATGTAACTCAAAAAACCATCTAACAAAGTCTGACGACCAGTGCGGTTCCAACCAATAACACAGCATCATCTGTATATAACAATGCAGGGATTTGACAAGAACCAATGTGAGGGCAGTCCACCTGTTTATCAAGTAACCTGGGTCCTTTGTAATTCATTTATAAGGTCAACAAAAAGGGGCCATTATACACCCTGCCTAACTCCCGACCTAAAAGAAAAGAGGCTTGTACAAGACCCGTCCATGTTAAACCAAACAAATGCCTATATATCCCTATGCAACTCACTAAGAAAGTAAACAATCGCTGGATAGAGGTGTAGGAAGCTGGCTATGTATATACCATACTAAAGTGAGGTATAGTGTGCACAGAGTCCAGTGGAACCCCAAAGGTAGGCGTAGGTAAAAGTAGATAGCACATTACTCTCTAATTGTGTTAGTGTGGTCGAGCAATAAGGTTGTATCAGAAGACCGTGTTAAGCATTTGTTGTACCCACTCAATCAGCAAATGATTTCACACACTCAAAGACTGAACTTCAGACCAATGGGTTTTGTATAAAAAATATTCTTTTAGTTATTTTATTTCCTAGAGCCAAGCAAGCCTGGCACAGGTAAGTAGATACATATTTTGCAGTAAATATACAGTTTGAAATGCAGTTGTAAATGTACTTTGAAATGGTTACAGTTTGAATTACCGGTAATGCAATACTGTGAAATGCTGTACATAGACCTTGTATCCATTTTGCAGTAAAAATTACAGATGTTACTTCTGCGTTATTTTTTAGATTACTTTTTTTACTCCGTGTTATATGCCTAGATATCACACTGGGACATTTCCTAGAGGAAAGATAAGTCAAGTCGGTTTTGCACAGTTTTTATTTTTCAGAGTTCCATACAAATCAACTCCACACAAAACAATTTTCAGAGTAAAACAGTCAATAGGTTGAAATGGAGACAAATTAAGTTAACGGTTACCAGGTAAGTAGTCGGTCTTTGGAGTTAAGCTTCTGGGGTTAGAACAAGGGTTCCCCCAGGGTCAAGGATGCATTCTCGTTACTCCCTCAGCGGCACTAGAGCGGCTGTGTGCAGAGTGCTGAGGCCCAATGTTATCCAATGGGGGATAGGGGGGCTCGGTTGGTGGCTGCTGACGAGCAGGCCACCTGGTTGTGGGAGCAAAGCTCATGGACTTTAGCTCAGGGCAAATTAGAATACAAAGTAGCACCAAAGGTGCACCCTCAGCGGCATTGAGGCAGCCGGGTGCAGGGTGCTGTTTCGATGTCGGGCGCCCTGTTGTCTGCTATATGGAGCCTCCGGTTTGCAAAGGCAGTGCAAGCTGAGGACGAAGGTCTTCTGAGTGCGACCACCACTTCGAGAGGTAAGTTGGGGGTTGGTTGGGCACCGTCGGTTTGGCCACCCAAGGCGTTGGGTGCAGGGGGTGCCTTTTGGGGTCGGATCTTCTTATCAGCTCCTGGTCACGGTTGAGGGGATCTTCTGGATTTAGGCTGCAGGCGCCGGCTGGAGGCTTGAGGTAGGCCAGGGGTCGCCGGATCTCAGGTCAGGATCGCGGGGGGACCTCTTTGTGGTGTTTGCCCACTCACGCTTGGGCCGTGGACGTCGGGTGCAGAGTGGTGCGGATTTGCGGTTTCCGGCCGAGGCCAGAGGTTGCAGCTCTGGTGTTCACTGGAGACAGTGTCTTTGTGGTTTAAGGCAGGCAGGTCCTCCGGGGTTTTCGAGATTGCTGGCTGCAGGACACACCAGGATTTCGCAGGAGCAGGTTTGAGGTGGAGACAGGCCGGTAGAGCTGAGGCCAAGTCAGTGGGCGTCTTCCTCTTGTTAGCTTTGGCACAGCTGTTCGGTCCTTCTTCTTTTCTTGTTGCCGGTTGTTGTCTGAGGAAGCATGGATCAGGGGTGCCCCTAAATACTAGATTTAGGGTTGTTACAGGTAGGGAACAATGGGTCCCTTCCCTGGGGTGGATACACCTATTATGCCAACCTCCTGTGGGGAGGGGGCATGAACCTGTCCCTGGTTGGCTGAGTCCCCCCCCATCTGCAAGATGGTGAGGACTGAGAGTTGTGCTTCACCTTGCCTCCCCCACCTGAGGGGTGGAGTTGGCAGAGGTAGGCCCACCTTTCTTCCTCACTTGTGTTTTCCGCTGGTTCTCCCACCCAAAATGGGGGTCCGAACCAGTGGAGACCAGTTGCCGAAAGTAGCAAGTGGCCTGGGAAAGCTCACAAAGGCGGCAAACCTTTGAAGCTTCCCCTTCGTGAACCCTGATCATCTTGGCGGAGGAGGCTTGGCACTTCGTCCCAGGATGCTTCACCTTGCCTCCCCCACCTGAGGGGTGGAGTTGGCAGAGGTAGGCCCACCTCTCTTCCTCACTTGTGTTTTCCGCTGGTTCTCCCGCCCAAAATGGGTGTCAGAACCATTGGGGACCCGTTGCTGAAAGCAGCAAGTGGCCTAGGAAAGCTCACAAAGGCGGCAAACCTTTGAAGCTTCCCCTTCGTGAACCCTGCTCATCTTGGCGGAGGAGGCTTGGCACTTCGTCCCAGGATGTACATTGTTTCAGGCCCCAGAGAGCATCAGGCTCTCAACCCTGGGTTCCGGAAACATGTCTGGTGGTGGCAGCTGAAAGCAGTCACTCAGCCTGGAAACTAGTGGTAGGTTAGTTTTCAGGGGGCTTCTCTAAGATGCGCTCTGTGTGCATTTTGCATTAAATCCCACACTGGCATCCGTGTGGGTTTAATGTGCTGAGAAGTTTGATACCAAACGTCTCAGTTTTCAGGGTAGCCATTATGGTGCTGTGGAGTTCGTAATGACAAACTCCCAGCACCAAATACTCTTAATGGCAGCACCGCACTTACAATGTCTAAGAATGGACTTAGACACTGTAGGGGTACAGGGCTCATGCACTTGTACCCTCATCACTGGTATAGTGCACCCAGCAAGAGGGGTGACTGGTCTATGCCAGGGCAGTGGGTTGTAGGTATGGCACAGAGGGATGTGTGCCATGTCGACTCTTCACTTTGTTTTGCACCAAAACACGCAGCCTGCAAAGGCAGTGTGTGAGTGTGAAAGTACAGGACCTCTAAGGGTGGCACAATAAGTGCTGCAGCCCTTACAGGCCTTCTCTGGTCACAGTGCCCTGGGTACCTGTGTTACTATTTACCAGGGGCTGACCTGTGGCCAGAGATGCCAATTGGGTTTAGGCTTCATTGCAGTTTTTAGGGTAAGAACATAGGCCCTGTGTACCTGACTAGCAGGAGCCCATGGCACACTCAGTCAAAGCACATCAGCAATTCAGCAAAAAGTGGGGGCAACCATGCAGAAAGAGGGCACTTTCTCACAAGAGGCACTTGTCCAGCAAGATCTGCCACAGTTTAGATCTATTCATCTTATCGCAGGCAGAAGACAAATCCATGTACGCCACAAACAATGAGCCTGATTTTACCACTGTGTACTTATTGATCAGCATGTGAAAATGTATATACTGATCACAGGTCCCCAAGCCCGGTAAAAAACCATACTGAAGATTAACCTCTGCCCACGACATGGCCCCCTCTAGGATCACCCTGCCCTTTACCTTGATCGCTGAGTCAATCAAAGAGATGTTCTATACAAGAAGAAAGATCCCTAAAGCCTTTTTGACACACAGGAATAATGATGGCCTTGGACCATAAACTTGGTAAGCCCACATGTTTCAAAAACACAAGGGAACCCTCAAGGTAGTTAAGGGCCTTGGGTAACAGTTATATATGCAAACGGTGGTCCTTAAACAAGTAATATAACAACAGGATAAATATAGATTGGAATCAATGCTATATTCTGAATGTCCAGCCCGACAAACAATTTAATAATATAATAAATCCAATAAACAAGGTTTGAGAACAAGAATCTAGTGCAGTGATACTCAAAGTACGGCCCGGGGGGCGCTTGCGGCCCCCTTGACCTTTAAATGGGGCCCCCTTGATGAATAGCAGCACCAGATGCTGTTTATTTGCTAGCATTAATATTTAGAAAAAGATGTTAAATAAATGGGCAAGCATTTATTAACCTGCAAATAAATGCATACCTGTTTATTTATCATCTTTTTGAACCTCCTTACACAATTCATGACCCGCCCGGACCCCCTCCCACCACCCTGCTGGCATCAGTGCGGCCCTCGAGCACACCACAAACCATACTGTGTGGCCCCTAGGCAAATGTTTGTGAGTACCCATGATCTAGTGGGACACAGTTCTGTATCCTATAGAAAGCATGACAATTACACTTTACAAAACACACAAGGACATTTCAGGCAAGACAAATATATATCTTGTAAGATGTAAGTTATGTCAAGATTTAAAACGAACAGTCAGTGCACTTTTTTTACACAGTGGATTAATGTGCAAGCTGTTCCATATGGGTCGACAACGTTTCGATCCTTGTAAGCAATATTAGGATCGACGATACGACCAGACTCTAAGTGAAGACCTGGTAACAAGGTCATTCGGCATGCTCCCCTGAGGATATCGCGGAACACTGTGCATTGTCACGCTGCAGGAGATTGTTCTTTACCAACGACTCCAGATTACTTTGACTTTATAGTTTGAATTTCCATTTAAGAACGATAATTGCTTGTCAAGTGCATTGTCACTCCTGTTACCAGGTCTTCACTTAGGGTCTGGTCGTATTATCGAGTGACTTGCGTTGCAAAGATTTCCCAATCTATTTTGATTGTTAAGATTCACCTAATTGGTCAGTTTGTTATCCTTGGACTCCTCTATTCGTTTGGAATTTAGACCTCACCTCCTTGAGGCAATTTCTCTGATATCAGGCATGCACTATTCATTGTCCTGATGATGATACTAATATTGCTTAAAAGGATCGAAACGTCGTCGACCCATATGGAACAGCTTTCACATAAATACACTGTGTAAAAAAAGTGCACTGACTGTTCGTTTTAAAGCTTGACATAATTTACATCTTACAAGCTATATTTGTCTTGCCTGAAATGTCCTTGTGTGTTTTGTAAAGTTTAATTGTCATGCTTTCTATAGGATACAAGACTGTGTCCCACTAGATTCTTGTTCTCAAACCTTATTTATTGGATTTATTATATTATTAAACTCTTGGTAAGCCCACACGCAAAACCAAATTGAATACCCGTGTTAGGATCTGGGCCCACAAACTCGGTGATAATGTGAACAGGTCTGCCAGGAGCCTTGTGTCTTGTCATAAGTACTACTGCCAATTTAACCTCTTCTGCTTAAAATATTAGGTTGCCTTATTGCAGTGCTACCAAAGGAGGTAGACACAAGGAAAACTGGTCTGCTGAACCATAGATGCCTTCAAAATGCAAGGTCCATTTCTCGGACGATATATGGGAAGAAATAGCTTGGCAACAATAAGGGAGTTGAACCTTATGGGTAAGCCTCAGCCTCAGTAGAGGGAGGGAAAATAAATGTGTTACACACAAACCAAAAGGGAGGACGTCCTTTGTCCTTGAAAAGACCCTCACTCACCAACCTAGTTGGTGACATGCTTCATCATCGGGGTCCCACCTGGATAGCCGAATGCCATCCAGGTGTGCTGCGACACCTGATTACAGTGGAGCTGGTTTTCTTTTTATATGTGCAAAGAAGAGAATTGTGTGTTTAAAAAGTATCCAATACTACCCACTCGAGGAGTTTATTCTGGAGTGACTCAGGTACTGTTAAAATGTGGGACACCACTTGCCCTGTTAGGCGGGCTGTCGGTGTAAGAACTAGAGTAATGTGATTTAAAAAAAGGTCTACATGTTTCAAACTATGTGTCAATTTACAGGTTTTCGTCAGGACCAATGGAGTACCAGCGGGACGGTATGCGCATGCTAAGGCACACCCTATCCACGTAGGTAACAGAAGTAGAGTCTCAAAATGAGTCTCACAAATAAAAACTTAGTTTTTCTTCCTGTGTTCCCTGGGAAAGAAAAACTAGGAGCGCTAATAGTTACGGCTCCATGAGCAACTCCGAACTGGCCAGTTCCACGCTACGATTTGTGGAAGAGACAGGCGCTATTCGTGCCTCTGCTGTCCTGGCGGGTGCTCCGTAGTGTTACTGAACAGAATCTCTGTCTCAGTAATAAGGAGTATCCTCATTACGGGATACTTCTCAATAATGCACCCTAGATGCAGCGGACACAGCTTCTCGTGCTATCAACACTAGCATACTGTTGCTGAGACCTGCTTGGCTTCGAATCTCTGGATTCAAGCAGGAGGTACAATCCTCCATACTTAATCAGCCCTTTGATAACTTTGATGAAGAGCATCTTTTCGGGCCAACAGTAGATATTTCATTCGAAAAAATGAAGAAAGAATCCGAAACTGCAAAATCCATGGGAGCCCTACAATTACCTTCTAGCAGGGGTTCCTTTTGTCGCTCCTTTTACAGGAGTAGCTTAAAAACACTGTAAGAAAATCCCTCCTCCTCTTACAAAGGGAACAACAAATCTAACTCCTCCAGAGGCTATTTTCGAGGAGGTTACAGAGGAAATAATAACAAGGGAAGAGGCAGAGGTAACTCCACCCGCACTTCCCCTGCCAATAAACAGTGACTTCCCTCCATTACCCCCTGATCATTCCATTCCTGTCGGGTGACGTCTCTCTTAGTTCCTACTTGTCTGGCATTCATTCACCAGTGGGTAATAAAAAATATCCAATATGGTTATTGCCTGGAACTTACCAGCACTCCACCAACAATCCTTCCTAGAGAGCGTGCAATGTCACCAGAACATCTCACCCTGTTAAAACAAGAGGTTCTCTCTCTATTACACAAACATGCAATGGAACCGGTCCCATTACATCATCAAGGGACGGGAGTGTACTCCCTATATTTTTTGATTCCAAAAAAAGGCTGCTCCCTCAGGCCCATACTGGACCTCAGACAACTAAACCTCTACATTTAATCAGACCACTTCCATGTGATCACCCTTCAACAGGTGCTCCCATTGCTTCAGCGAGGTGATTTTCTTTCCACTCTAGATTTAAAGGACGCCTACTTCCATATTCCCATTCACCCAGCTCACAGAAAATATCTCAGGTTTATGGTGGACGGATAACATTACCAATTCACAGTCCTCCCATTCGGTGTAACTACAGCACCAAGAGTCTTCACCAAGTGTCTAGCAGTAGTTGCAGCTCATTTAAGAAGACAACACTTTAACGTCTACCCTTAATTAGACGACTGTCTAATAAAAGCCAAGTTGCAACACAGCTGCATACACCGAACTCGCAAAACAGTTCTGCTGCTACACGACTTGGGATTCACGATCAACCTCACCAAGTCTCATCTTCAACCCTCCAACACGCAAGCATACCCAGAAGCCACAATAGACGCTCGCAAAGCTCTCGCGTACCCCAACCCAGTCAGAATACGCAACATGCAAACCTTAATATCACAATTTCAACCACAGCACTCACTATCAGCCCAAGTGTTTATGCAGTTGATCGGAAGGATGGCGTCTTGCATCCTAATTGTTCCCTACGCAAGACTTCAAATGCGTCCCCTACAGGAATGCTTAGCACGTCAGTGGAACCAGGCTCAAGGTCAGTTAACCGATCTGGTGTTGGTGGACGGCCACACTCATCGCACTCTGCAGTGGTGAAATACACAAAACCTTTCCAAAGGGTGTCCATTCATCTACCCGGTTCCACAGATAGTGCTCACAGCAGACGCTTCCTTCACTGGTTGGGGAGCTCATCTTCAAAAACATACCATTCAGGGCATGCGGACTCTACAACAAAAACACCTCCACATAAACCATCTAGAGCTGCTAGCAATTTTTCTGTCCTAGTTTGTACAGACAACATGACAGCAATGTACTACATACCAAAATAGGGGAGGACTCTCTACAGCTTTCACACATAGCTCAAAGCATATGTAGATTGGTCGTACCTCAAACAATGTATCTCCTTGCAGAACATCTCCCAAGAGTAAACAATCAAATTGCAGATCTGCTCAGTCGTCAACGACAACAGATCCACAGATGGGAACTACACCCTCAAGTTCTTCTCCCATTTTTTCAAATGTGGGGGTACCCAGACATAGACCTGTTTGCCACACACCTCAACGCAAAATGCCCAAACTTCGCGTCCAGGTATCCACACCTATTGTCCAAAGGCAATGCGCTGTGGATCAATTGGACAGCGATATTTGCTTACGCTTTTCCACCTCTCCCGCTAATTCCATTACTGGTTCGGAAGCTCAAGCAACATTCCCTCACAATGATCCTAGTCTGTCTAGGGTTGAATTCAGAGAAAACTGAGGTGATCATTTTTGGAAAGCTTTTTCCAATCTGGTCTTCAATTTGGTGGCCTCCGTTGCTAGGTGCACTGCCGTCCCCGGTGCAGAAGGTCAGAAATCTAGGAGTGATTTTTGATGAGAGACTCAACTTCGTTGGACATGCTAATCAAGTAGCCTCCGCAGCTTTCTTCAAACTTAAACTCCTTAGAAAAATAATCCCATTTCTCTCAGACAAAGGAGGAAAAACAGTGGTGAGCACACTAGTATTCACGCCTTGGACTACTGTAATGGTTTGTTTTTGAATGCCCAAGCTCGTGTTGTGGCTAAGCTACAACTAGTCCAGAATGCGGCTGCAAGGCTGCTGTCTGGCACCCCCAAATTTCAACCAGTTAAACAAGCAATCAGGAGTTATCACTGGCTGACGGTGAAAAATAGGATGAAGTTTAAAACTTTATGTATTACCTTCAAAGCCATCCATCAGTTAGGGCCAAAGTTTCTGAAGGAGAAGCTTATATTATACTGCCCCACCCGACAACTAAGGTCATTAAATGCTCTCCGTCTAACTGTACCAAGAACAAAGACAGTTACTTGGGGAGATGGATCTTTTACCATAGCTGCAGCCAGACTTTGGAATACTCTTCCACTGGAAATTAGATCCACTCCCACACTGCTACAATTTAGAAAACTGTTGAAGACGTGGCTGTTTAACCAATAAGCTCTTCTCCCTTCTGCACTACTAACTGCATATTGAGTCTCTAGGCCATTAGTGAGTCTTAGCGCCAAGACGCCCAAGGGCAAACGTTGCGCTCTACAAATTTTAAAAATAAACAAATAAATAAAATAAATAAATAGTTGCTCCCACATGGGCTTGACAACCCTGGTTCACGACCCTGTTGGAACTATCAGTAGTTCCTCATCAAAAACTACACCTCTCCCCCAAGCTTCTCACTCAGAAGCATGGAGAGAGAGAAGGCATCCAGATCCCAGTCAACTCAACCTTGCGATCTGGCACCTGAAATCCTAGAGTTTGGTTACCTTAAGCTCCCGCCAAACTGCACGAATGTCATTAAAGAGGCTAGACGCCCTACCACAATACATGCTATGCGGCAAAATGGAAACAATTTGTAATTTATTGTAATAAAAATCAAATCAATCCGCTTGATGCTTCAATTCAAAACATCATTTGCTATCTGTTACACCTACAACAAGCTAACTTAGCATATACATCAATAAGACTGCATCTTGCTGCAATAGCGGCTTACCTACAAAACAGACAATACTTGTCCTTGTTTCATGTACCCGCTATCAAAGCCTTTATGGAAGGACTCGAGAATAATTCCTCCTAGACTTCCACCTTCTCCTGTGTGGAATCTTAATATAGTCCTTACAAGACTCATGGGCTCACCATTTGAGCCCGTTCACAAATATGAACTACAATTTCTAACTTGGAAGGTAGCATTCCTCATAGCAATCACATTTCTTAGGAGAGTTGGTGAGCTCCAGGCACCAACCGTACGAGAACCATTTTTACAAATTCACAAAAATAAAGTGGTTCTTAGGACTAACCCCAAATTTTTACCCATAGTCGTTTCTGCCTTTCATCTCAACCAATCTGTTGTTACCGTGTTTTTTCCTCAACCAGACTCAGTGGCAGAACGTGCTCTTCACACATTAGATTTTAAGAGACCATTACTTTATTACATTGAAAGAACTAAATCTTTTAGGAAAACCAAACAACTTGTTGCTTTTTTACCACTGCATAAAGGCAATCCTATATCAAAATCAGGTATTGCACCGTTGATAGTTAAGTGCATACAAATATGCTACATTAAAGCTAAACACACATTAACAATCCACCTTAGAGCACACTACACGCAAATTAGGGGCTTCCATGGCATTCTTAAGGAACATACCCTTAGATGGTATTTACAAGGTTGCAACATGGTCTGCACCACACATATTCACAAAACACTATTGTGTTGATGTGTTAGCGAGACAACAAGCTAGTGTGTGCCCAGCTGTTTTAAGAAAACTATTTCAGACCACTGCAACAGATACAGGTTAGCCACCGCTTGGGAGTAACTGCTGTATAGTTCATGCTAAAGCATATGATCTACAGCTCATATGCCTCGCACGGAAAATACTACTTACCCAGTATGCATCTGTTCTTGGCATATAGAGCTGTAGAGCAATATGCGCCCACCCACCTCCCCGGTTACCTATATCTGTTCCAGTACTCTCTTACTTAGATAATTAAACATGGACATCTCTTTCTACTCTTACTAACTCCGTCATCACCCTTACGGCAAATCAATCTGGGGATGGAGTCGATGCCCATGCACACTATCACCAAAAGGAAGAGTTGCCTACCTTGTGACTGCAAAGACTTCTTCGAACAAAAACAAAGTGCAAACATCCGTACCCAACACCTGATGGCGATCTATGCTAAAGCATATGGCTCTACAGCTCTATATGCCAAGAACAGATTCATACTGGGTAAGTGGCACTTTCCTTTTATATAGAGCACGTATAGATGAAATTTTACCCCAATCTTTTGGGAGTGTTTTAAGCTCAGACAATAGCAGTTTATGAGCATCTGAGCATACCATGTCAAACCAACCAAGTTTATTTTTGGGTGCCTTAATATGGGGAAGGCACAACATAACCTTAAAATCTGCCTCAATCGTATGATAGGCACTCAAAAAAGGCAATATCATCCGGTAGATTCCCTAAACAATAGGCAAATTCCTTGCATTTGCAACCAAAAGATCTTTCATGAATACGTCTGGGGTAACCTTGGCCCCCTTAGGATGAGTACAAGTTTCAAGTTTATTTATTTATGTTTTGGAACTCATAACAGAGGTCCACATAAAATCATCAAACAATGGCATTACAATATACAAAGAACAAAACTAGTGTATTTCCATAAAACTTTTTAAAAAGTTAAAAATTGTACAACAAAACCTCTCATTTGGTGGATTACAAATAGCTTCCGATAGAGCAGAAGCAGAATAAATACTGAGTCTTAGACAGGTAGGTTTTAACCATTTAAGGCGATGTTTTTTTAGAGCCGGACAAACAAATAACACATGATTAGCATCCTGTTTACATTTGTTGCATACATTACACATTACTGAAGAGCCATACCATTTTGACACTAAAACATTTAAAGGGAGTAGGTCCTGCCTCTGGAGAAACAGGAAACGACGTACCCCATGGGGAAGATTCCAGGAAATGTAAGGTTGAGGAATTCTAATTTGGTAATGATTAATAATTGGTAGCGGACCTCTTTTTACCGTGAGGGCCTCTTTGTCTAGATCAAAACTTAGATTCCATGAGGCTAATTTTAGAGTTAGTTTTAACTGATAAGCAGATAACGAGAAGAGTGTCAATTCGTCTAATTTCAGTAATTTAACTGCTAGTCTAAAGTTCTTTACAATTGTGGTGTACTCTTTTAAGGGTCCGAGAAGTTCTTTTTGAATAAAATATCTTAGGGTACCAGGTTCACCATTCGCCAAGCTGGAGACCCACCGTACTACCCCAGCAAGGCCCTGGACCCAGGCGCTACGTATACTGAATTCCAACCTAAAAGCCGCTATATTACATGCAGTGTTAACCATACACAATTTCCGTAAAATCTTCCCCTCTGTGGTGTTCAGAAAGCCCCATTTCCCCACTTCGAGTAATTCTATGCCATATAGTAAGGAGGACGGGACTTTAGCTCTGAAAACCTCCAATAGGTAGGTAAAATGCCTCTGGCCGGTGGATCTATAGAGGGTATTTAAACCCCTCTCGTGAGACATTGCCTTCCGAACATTGTTGGCTATATGGCCCTTATCACTCAGAGTACTAGAAATTATTTTCCCTAGAAAAGTATAAGATTCAACAACTTCCAGTCCAAGGCCCCCTATGTTCCAGAAAAAACTCCCATATTTTTGTTTTTTCCTTCCTACTAAACACATGACTTTACTCTTGGATACATTTATCCTTAAATGGTGTGTTTCTGCAAATCCATGAAGAGCTTGCAGCCGATTATTCAGTCCAGTGGGGGTCAAATTCAAAATTAATATGTTGTCTGCATATAACAGGCATGCTATTGGTTTGCCCCCCAAGGTCGGGGCAATACCAACGAAAGAGTTTGTGGAAGATCAGCTAAGTATAAGGAAAACAATAGTGGTGCCAGCAGACACCCCTGCTTTAGCCCGTTGGCAGACGGGATAGCTTGGGAGAGGCCTCTTTCCCCTCCCAAAAGCACTTTGCACCAAGTATCAGAGTGGAGCTCACAGACCAAGTCTAAGAGTTCAGATGGCATACCCAGGTCCTATAACTTTCTCCATAACAAAGGACGATCCACCTTGTCAAAGGCCGTGGAGAAATCTATGAATCCTGCATATATTCTCCCTCCATGGAGTTTGATGTATTTCTCAGATAACACTTGCAGGGCGGTCAAATTGTCCATGGTGCCATGCATTTTTCGAAACCCCGTCTGCTCAAACGGCAATACATTATCCTCGGCTACCCAATCATTAAATAGTTGCAAAAGACATCTAGCAAAAAAAATTCCGATGGCGTCGAGGAGGGCGATCTGTCAATAGTTTTGGGGAACATTTATGTCTCCCTTCTTATACAGGGGGACCAGAATGCTGCCCTTCCAAGAAGGAGGAATTACGGCGTGCAAAAAACAAAATTTAAACACTGGAAAGAGGATCTTGCTCCAGATAGCGCTATTCTGTTTTAGTACAGAGATAGGGAGCTCATCCGGACCCATTGCTCCAGAAGAACGCATACCCTTGATGGCTAGTTCAATAGTTTTTTCAGAGGGTGGAACAATATTAAAATTGTTCTCTTTTTTTTCTAATCTGAGCAGTTTCCATTCCATTTCCGGCATACAAATTCAAAATATATTCTACCCATTTTTGTTCTTCAATCGGGACAGGTAGGGATCTGGTTCTAAGGCCACAACCTTCCCCAATCAAAGACCAGAATAGTCTAGGTTCGCTATTAAAAACAGCCTCCCACAATTGAATCCAAACAAGATCCTCCCTTTTCCTTTTTAGCTTAATTTTCAGCCTTTTCCTCCTTCTTTTTAATATCGCCAATCTATGATGTCTTAAAGGGCAATGTCTCAAATATTGTTCTTTTGTGAATGTATTTAAGTTAAGCAACTTCAAAGAAATAGGACGTTTTTTAATTTGGTCCTTCTTGGGTAGTTTTTTAGCAACCAAAAGGCACTTTATTCAAGAAGTTAGAAAAACAAATTAATTCGAAACCCTCCAGTTGACCAAGTCAATTACTGCAATATCTAAAAGACTCTGTATACCCCTAATTGCTTTAAAGTTCCAGAAGCATCTTCCATTTTGAACTCCAAAATTGACCAAATTACCATCCAAAGACCAGTGGTCTGTAAGAGGAGGATTCAGATCTAAAAAGAGTTATTATTTTATGATCGCTCAAAGGGGTATGAGTAACTGTAAGGTCCTTGAGGAGGGGAAAAGTTAGCATATCCACCACCACATAATCTAAAATAGATTCCCCAGAGCTGGACTTATGTGTAAAATTAGCAGGAGTATCAGAGGGGAGCCGACCATTCACTATAATTCCATCAATTTCGGAAAGCTCTTCAAGTGATATTTTCCCTCTCTTTGTTGTTTTGATGTTCCCAGGAAAAAGGATTTGGGGTATCTGAAAGGAGTCCTCTTTATGTTTGTTACAAAAGATCTCCAAACTAGATTTGGAGACTTTACAATTAAGATCCCCTACTAAAATTATGTGGGGAGAGGCATTGTTTACAAAAAGTGATTTAATATGAGAGAAAACCCTGGACAGAATTTCATTATGACTGACGTCCGGTGGAATATAAACATTTATTAAAATAATGGGTTTGTTTTCAGAAATAGCTAAACTAAATAACGTAACTACTTGAAACAAGTTACTAGGGTCTAAAAAATGGGAAAAATTCCATTGTATCTTGGTAGACAAGAGGCATGCTATTCCCCCTTTAGCGTGGCCTCTCCTTGAGGGGCTTGCTTTACCCTCCAAAACAAAACAGTCCTTTCCTATAGGGAAATTCTCTATACACCAAGTTTCTTGGAGGCATATAATACTAAACTCTAATGAAAGTAAAAATAGTAGTTTTTCAGGGCTATTTCGAATTCCTGCAGCGTTCCATGATAAAATCCTGAAATCATTGTTAAAGATACGGTTGCGATTGGAATTTATTGGAAGATTTATTCGCTAGAATTCCGGGCAACCAGTTCCATTGATGACACTCCTCCATGTGAGTGTTTGAAAAGTGAGAGCGAGGGGGATTTAGATACTCCACATGCCGGCCATTTTTTTCAATACTAATTTTTAAATCTTCTAAATCAATGGGAGTAACCCCATTACGATGTCAAACCAACCAAATTTATTTTTGGGTGCCTTAATATGGGGAAGGCACAACATAACCTTAATATCTGACTCAATCGTATGATAGGCACTCAAAAAAGGCAATATCATCCGGTAGATTCCCTAAACAATAGGCAAATTCCTTGCATTTGCAACCACAAGATCTTGCATGAATACGTCTGGGGTAACCTTGGCCCCCTTAGTTCTTCTACCCTGGTCACTAGTTTTATGATCCAACATATGTCTAGTAGCTGGAACAGAGGTTTGAATAAGCAGACCTCTAATGGAGTCAACACAATAGTGGTCACTAAAATCAGAGACACTTGGTTCAAAAAGGCTGAAGCAAAAATAAAGTCTAGGGTAGTGATCGTGCCACGTCCAACAAAGGTAGGTGCAAAGCTACCATCTGAGTTTCTAAATGCTTTTGTCATGACACATTCCAGATTAAACTCCATAAAAATGTAATTTAAGCTGCCTTCTGCCTGACTATGTTCCAAGTGAAAAACAACCTACCCAAGAAATTGGCCACAGAGGGAAAAAGACTAACAACACGGTGTATATTAAAATCACCCACTAGAATGAAACCAGCTCTAGGAATGACCTGGGAATCAAACTCGAAAAGCTGGACATGCAGGGAAGACAATGATATAAAATTATTAGGGCCTTGAGTCTCATTATAAAAATTCCAAATCAAGAAACTATCACCTACAGAAGAGGAAAATAAGGTAGCTTGGCCATTAGGAGAAATTGAAATCTGGTTTCTCATTCTACAGTCCAGTGAGAGGGAAACCAGGGTTTGTAACCCACCCTTAGGTCTACCCTTTGGGGATGGTATGGCAGGGTTGGAAAAAGACATATAGCCATCTAAAAAAAAGGAACTGTCAGTCTCCCAGGTCTCCTGAAGACAAATTATAGAAAAAGATTTGAGGTAAAATTGCTTATCTGGGTTCAGTCTTTTATTATTTACACCTGCCACATTCCAGGAAGCCAGTCTAGGGCCACTAGTGGTATTATTATGGGCCAATAGTATATGATTCCATGCTGTGCCAACAGGGTTTAAATCCTCCTAGCATTTGAGGCACCTGACCCTTGAGATTTTATATGAGGCACTATACATATTAATAAAACCTATAGTACTCAAGACTGCAATCCTTACGGGTGATTAACCATCAGAGTCCCCAGTGGGTGGCCCCGTGTTCAGAAAGGATGGTAATAACGACTCCAAAGTGGACATGTAACCCCTAACGGGTGCCCTTGCATTCACCCCCACAGGATAGTGGTCTTCATGTGTGCTGACGATGTCACATTATACTTTCGAGACCCTGAGATCAATTTGGACCCGCTGATTAGGGAATTCACGAGATTCTGGGGATTATGAGGAATTACTGTAAACTGGACAAAAGTTGTCCTGTTCCCTTGACAAACGTGTCTGCTAAATTCTCTCCCGAAGCCAGATCGAATGGGCAGATGACCCAGTAAAATAACTCGGATATGGCTCCTTAGAGACATAGATGAACTATGGAAGAGTAACAATGGGCGCATGATGACGTGGCTAGATGACCATTTAGAGAGCTGGTGGAGGCTTCCACTATCTTTAACGAGGAGGTTGGCAATTGCAAAAATGGTGATTCTCCCAAAATTCTTGTACCTATTTATAAATTTGCCATTGTCTCTACTGCTTTATTTTAGGAGCTGGATCAGGTCACGTTTGGTGTTCCTAGCTTGGGCTGGAAGGCAACTTTGGATTGCCTTGGAAATATTGACGCTTCCTTTTGAGCAGGGGGGTTGGGCGCACCGGAAATGGATGTTTACTGCTACAGTGCTCAGGCGCACTTTGGACACCATTTGCTCTACTCCACTAAATTTCAGGCCCATACTGCCCCTGAGCATGATCTGGTTGCTCCATGCCCCACACCAATGGCACTTTTTCAAACTCCCAACTACCAGAGGGAGCAGATTTATACAGTGGCATGTACGGTGGGAACCTGGAGGGAGCTCAGACGAAAAACTAAATTAGAACACCTGTTTGCCCCATCTGTGCCACTCATAGGACACCCCTTGCTACCCATCACCCTAGATGAAAGCACTCGATCATGCAACTGACAACAATGGGATCTGTCTACCCAGATGGCAAATGTATAACTCCACCGAGCAGGAGCAGTGACGGGGCAATGACAGGGCAATGACAGGGCAGGGGCAGTGACAGGGCAGGGGCAGGGGCAGTGACAGGGCAGGGGCAGTGACAGGGCAGGGGCAGTGACAGGGCAGGGGCCGGTGACAGGGCAGGGGCTGGTGACGGGGCAGGGGCTGGTGACGGGGCAGGGGCTGGTGACGGGGCAGGGGCCGGTGACAGGGCAGGGGCCGGTGACAGGGCAGGGGCCGGTGACAGGGCAGGGGCCGGTGACAGGGCAGGGGCCGGTGACAGGGCAGGGGCCGGTGACAGGGCAGGGGCGGTGACCGGGCAGGAACATCCAAAGCACAAAGAACTTTAGAAGGGTGCCTATGACGCTGCAAAAATATTTTCTTCTAATCATTCGTTACTTGTGCTGGCCACATAAGAAAACAAATTTACTGGAGATGGCGAAAGTACAAAGCCTCGCAAGAGAAGCACACAAAAAGTAGCACATGCTATAGTACACCAGTGGGATTTTGGAAGAGAACCCCAAGTAAAGCAAGATTAGTCCACACAGACCCACATTCTGGGTCCAAAAGGGGTTCAAAGGCTGGCTCCCACCCCAGACTCTCCAAAGTATATTACCCCATGCATGAATCAAACCATGAACTGTAAACAAAATCCGGCTGGATGACTGTAATGACCTGCTTTTCTGTATATTTGGGTGCTTCTGTCAGTCACCAGGCCATTACTTACCACATCCTTTCTCAGGATCCAGAAAGATACCACATTTCACAATACTTACCCAAGAAAGAAATAAACACTAACAACATATAATACCATTGCAGAGGAGCTTGCAAATAACAACAAGTCACAACACCTCCCCATCTGAGAGGGTACACAGCAAATCACAACACCTCCCCATCCGAGAGGGTGCACAGCGCATGCTCCTCCTAGCAATGTATTGGATAGAATAATTAGCATTTAGACATCCCTGATGGGAGCCGATTTCCCTCCTGTATCAACAATTACCCATTAGAGGGGAATCGCCCATCCCTCTGTAAGTACTTGGTAAAAAAGGGTCCCGACCTTACCTCACAAGGAATAAGGACAAATTATATGCTCGAAGGATCTTTTATTACATGATAATAGGATGACAAGGAAGAAGAAATAACTAAATATCACAGTAAACATTTATAGCAATCACCAACACATACATATACATAGAGCCTGAAAATAAAAGACATAGTTAGATATACATGGAACACCTCACCATGATCTTAGGAATCTTTACATCTGAAGATGGGTCTGTCTCTCTTTCCCTCTCTGGTTGGGTCAGGACTCTCTGTTCCACAAACACGACTGCACGTCTGCACCGTGATGTATCATCAGACCGCCAAACCACCAGACCAACTTCTGACCCTCTCTCCGACCCCCTTTCTCTTATATAGAATGCAGCTCTCCATCGAAGTTTCTAGCAAACTCCGCCTAACGTTCTCACTGGATTCCTGTACCACCTCGTACCAAGAGAGCACAACAAGCAGCTGGCCAAGCATTTTGCTATGACTCCGGCATCGAGTGAGCACATTCCTCTGATAAGAACCGGTCCGCTCTAGTTTAGGAAGAGTGAATAACAGCTAGGAATTAAAACATAACCTCTCACCTAAAGAGGCTGAGAAGATGGCTGCAGTTTAGAATATGGAGTGCTCAAGCATAGGCCTCTACTCCTGCAAAGAGCCAAAATTAGTATGCAAGAAGGCATAAGATCATGCCAAAGCCAATAGGCAAGCCCCTTCAGGTCTGCACATCACTATGTCTATGTGATGATATGAATTGCAAAGCAAGATAACATGAAAGCATGTCAACGGCAATAGTCATCACTGCCATAAAACAAGGTAAAGTCAGAAACAGGCCTACATATCACTATATTAGGCTAAAATATACTGAGATGGTAGTGGGCAATGGTCATAATCGAGCCACTTATCCATAAAAATAGCTCCGTCACTACAACGGCCCAGTGCAGGAACCATATAAATAGATTATGATTTCATGAAATACCACAAAAATACTTGAACAGTTGCTCAAAGCTGCGCTCATACTGGAAAACAGTGAAGTACAAAATTGTTTCAACCTAATATAAACTTATTTTGACTTGTAGTTATGTCCTTTGTCTATTTCTTTACTTATATGCTATTGCATGACCTCGTCTGATTTATCTGTAAAATGTATCTTTTGTCCATAATTTTTTTCCTGAATGTTGACAGTTTGTCCTGAATTTTTACACATACCGTCCTGAATTTGCACCCATGCCAGTTGGTCACCCTAGCTTTTGGGATATTTAACTGCGTTGCTTTTATCGCTTGGCAAGCACCGCGTGGCCCTGCTGGGGAGGGTGTACTACGCCAAGGGTGGTCGATTGGCTCAAGGACGCAACCTATTGCCAGGAGCAATTAAATAACTATTGGGAATTGATGCCGGTGCACGCAGTGCCAGAGATTTATGGTTTCCCTTGGAGGCGCGCCTGGCAGCTCAGGTGGAGACGCTTGTGAACGCGAGTACTGATAAGGTTGAGGGTCAAGGTGGAGCAGCTGCAGAGATGGGGAGGGCTCCTCGTGAAGGACCGATGGGACCGGACAACACCGGCAGCCCGGGGATCACTCAAGCCCAAAGCTGAGCTGCCGAACCAGTTTGTGTTTTACTACTGCAATAGCGGAGTAACTCCCCCCTCCCCTCCCTCCTGTGCTACTTCTGACTCGTCGTGCAAGGTGGAACATTCCATCCTATTTGTAAATGTGAAATGTAGAAATATGATTATCCTGAAAAGTTGTTCTACTGTGATGTCTAACCCTGTTTGAAAATCAATAAAGAATAAAAAAAACATGCTTAATTACATGCAAAAACTGCAACCATACCTGCCGCATGCTGGTCGCTTTCATCTGTCCTGTTCCATTGAATAAGCAGACACTTAATGTCTACTCTATCAGGTGAGCATTTTACACCCCTTCTTAGGCAGGATTTGCCGCATTACCCCCAATGTGAGGACCTCATCAGAGATTGTGCGTCTGATATTCCGTCTTCTCCTCCATTACAATTAATAGAAATTTGACGCAGTGTGTTTTCAAGTTTATAGTCGCAAGTGATGTGACCTAAGTCGCTGTTCTTTCCCCAGATAGGGTGGAACTCCCAGCCAACACGAGCCGTCATCTTCGAGGACTGCGTTGTTCCTGTGGCCAACCGGATTGGCTCAGAAGGCCAGGGGTTCAGCATCGCCATGAAGGGCCTGAATGGTGGGAGGATAAACATTGGTGAGGGACATGCCAGGTAGGAAGTCATTCAAGCCTTCGTCTCCTCCTTGTGGCTGACAGAACCCTCTGACGCTGTCCATCTTTCTGCCGTCAGCCTCCTGCTCCCTGGGCGCAGCGCATGCATCGGTTCTCCTGGCACGCGATCACATTCTTGTCCGGAAGCAGTTTGGGGAACCCCTATCTAATAATCAGGTGAGGTGACTGTTCAATGATGCCCCCTGGTTTCTTTTCATTTAATGAAACTGTACTGTTCTCCTACCGCAGTGCATAATGCCCAGAATTTCTCTTGCGCTTATGAATTCTTTCCTCTTGTATTACCAAGATAATTATTGCTTCCTGGGGTGCACTACGCACATTCTCTCACTCAGTCCTTGCTGTCCGAGTCTCAGTGTAAGCCTTACTCGGAACCCTTCCCTTCTCCATAGTAAACACCCCCTAATACTCTGAGTTTCCTTACATACTCCTGTAACCTGCATCTCTGAGCCACTCGAGAAGCCCATACTGAGATGGGACTTTACTCCTGGCATCCCTGCTTCTGTAACTCTCTGAAGTCACTACAAGTAAAGCCTGCTCTTTTAAACCATTTACCAAGCATGTGGTGTGGATGATTAAAACCTCTGCTGTAGCCAGGATTAACTTTCTCACATTAAGGCTCCATGTTATGCTATCGGAGGGTAAAACCTATCGGTTCGCCTCGAAGCTCCCCTTTGTGCATTCACCTAAAGCCTCAGCAGGCGGCCTTCTCATGAAACCAGAACTCCAATTCCTTTTCCATATTGGACTGTTAAACGCGTCTGTCCGACTTTGGGTATAGTATGCCTGTGTTTTTCTAGTTTTTAGTATGCATGGAGGGACTAGCGATTGCCTAGCTGTTATGGTCATACAGGTAAAGTGCTGTTTGTTTGCCAGAAACTTCCGCACTGACGCAGCTTACTTCGTTGTAAATGCATACAGTGCATGATGCCTCTTGTTTCTTGAATCCACAGTACCTGCAGTTTAAGCTGGCAGAGATGGCCACCCGCCTTGTGGCGTCCCGGCTTATGGTGCGGACCGCTGCCCAAGCCCTGCAAGAGGAGCGCAGCGACGCCGTGGCGCTTTGTTCCATGGCAAAGCTGTTCGCCACGGATGAATGTTTTGCGGTGAGCAGGGCGAAACTAAAGGGCGGTGACGAGATTTATTTGGCAGATTCCTGTGTGTCTTCTGACTAGACTGATTACTGGGGGACGTCGGACAGTTAGAGCTGTACGTGTTATCGCAAACCCATTGCAATAGACCATGTTCCAGCAAGAATTATATGCAACTACATGTATGTAAAGGTATGCCCTCATGTCTTATGTAATTTTATTAGTGTGTACAATCAAACGTATAAGGCTGGCTTTGCTAACGTTTGTTAATAATAGATTAACCCATACGAGATGTTCAGTCTGGAATAACCTCTGGCTGATTAAATAAACATAACTTCTTAAATAACCAAAAACCTATATATTTATGATTTGGGTGACTATTCTGAAGAGAAGGCAACCTGGCTCAGGTCTTCATAGTGATAAATATTCCTGATAAAATAAGCTTCCAACATTGTAATAACCTCACCGGCTTTAAGATGGCAACCGGGTTTAACCTTCTAATTTGTAAAACCATAACAATTTCTTCAAGACCTCTCCCATTCATTGCAGATCTGTAACCAGGCTCTACAGATGCACGGGGGTTACGGGTACCTGAAAGACTACGCTGTGCAACAGTTTTTACGGGATATCCGGGTGCATCAGATCCTAGAAGGTGAGATTGTGTCATAACTAAGTTGTCTATGAAATATTCCTCCTGCATCTCTGCATCTTCCTAGCTGCCCACCCTGTCTTCACGACTGCTGCCTCTCTTTCCACTGCTTTCTTTACCTTACTTGTGCTTTCACTTCTTAATCTCTCTGGTTATTTCAGTCCTAGTCTCATTTTGTAACCTCCTTTGGTATGTCGGTACTGTGTTCGCAATTAGATTCACACAGAGTGTGCCCTAATTCAGTGGAGGGTGGCTACTGCCCTTGGTAACATGGCTGTGGAGAGGTGGTATCTGGGCTTGTTTCTAAGTCAGTAGTTCGGATCACACCTGACTTGCCTCTCTGGGAATCCATATTTTACACAGTGAAAGCCTTTGAAGATGCTCTCTGCTTTGGTTGGTTGATGTTCTACAGTTTTAACCGGACACACAAACTTGATTGGCATGGTATGCAACCAGTGCTATATAATATGCAGTTAGTAAAAAGGGTCTAAGGGGAACATATTTAGAGACCAGGGAACACTATACCCCCATTCAATATCACTAAACAACAACAAATGTCACTGGTCTATAAGTCGGCATGGGCGAAAAAACAGTAAACTCCGTGATTACCCAGGGTGTGTTCGCAAAAGAATAGAAATGAATCCCATCAGCCCACCCAATGGCAGAGCTTCATCATCTGGGATTACTGAAGAGATGGTCGGGATTTTGGGCCACAC
Organism: Lissotriton vulgaris; assembly: GCF_964263255.1. Lineage (NCBI taxonomy): Eukaryota > Metazoa > Chordata > Amphibia > Caudata > Salamandridae > Lissotriton > Lissotriton vulgaris. The sequence continues at coordinate 1,225,872,612 of NC_141687.1, forward strand.
ATCTGATGGTATAGTGTGTTGCTCCAATCCAAAGGAACCACCAGTGATGGATCATACCATGGAATATATGTATTTCTGTGGTGTGGGATGGACCAGTGACATTTGTTGTTGTTATGCAACCATTGCTCCCATTTTTTATTTTATGGAAAATGTTAATGCCGGGTGTCAAGAGAAAGCGAAAGAGACACAGATGATGGGAGGAATGCAGAGCAAATTAAACCTTCACCCCATTCAAGAGATCTGGGTTAAATCCATTGTTCTCTTCCTCACTATGCCACCCCAGTTTAGACCCAGCCACATACAGTTTAGACCCAGCCTCATGAGAACAGTGCAGCCCGAACTGCTAAGCCAGGTCCTCCCTGGACCGGAAACCAGCATCCTGGGACGGGTTTCGGGGCATGTGTCCTCCTCAACCAGGCTAGCTTAAATCCAGTGGCACTGACCCCGGGAACCGACGTCTGGGCATACCCGGCACAGTGTGCTCCGCGAGGGCGAGGCCCCCCTCTCTGATATCAGCAGCTGAGTCCTGCTTCCTGTACTGGAAAGTGTGGCCCATCATTTGACTGCAGTGGTCTGATCGGACTGTGGGGTGCGGAAGGGCTTTTTCCTCTTGCTGACTCCACTGCCTCTGTGCCCTGGAGTCAGTGACTGCATTGAGTTGCGGGGCACAATTTAGGGATTCCTCTTCCCCACTTCTCCCTGCTTTCTGTTTCTGCCCATGCTTCTGCTGTTGGTGGGCATGTGGGAAGACTGTTGATTCTCCCACTGCTCTTCTCCACTGGCCTCCTGTGGATGAGTGACACTGTCACATCATGGTCCTGTCCAAGAAGTCAGGGGTTATATTGGTGGTCATATTCAGGCTACTGCGCTTGGAGTATCTCCTGTTAGTGCTTGATCCTGGGGGTTTACCCGCTTGTTCACCCACGGTGGACACTGAGCAGCGGGCTGCACTGCCTCCTCCTTCCTCTGAGTAGTTGACGTCTGTGGTGGCTGTATGGGATTGGTGGTTATGCCACGGCCAGGTGGAGTGGTCCTAGACCTCCTGGTACAGGCCTTTCATTGTGCCGCCCTGTGTGATCCTTCTGCCTTCATTTCTTCATTGCGGGGGTAAACTGGTGTAGGAGAGTAGGGTCTGCTATCCTATGGTCACCCCAATTTTTACTTTTTGCTTCACTGGTTTTTGACTTAATGTGGCTGTGGGCCTGCTAATCAGACCCACAGCCTGTTGTTCTCTCTCTAAATTCACATACATGTACTATAGGTACATAACCCAATTGGAACTGGACACCTTGTCAGCCCCTGTACCATGCACTCTAGGTGCTCAGAGCATAGGTGCATCCAAGGCCTACCAGGGGCTGCAGCATATCTTTTGCCACCCCTGGCTGGTACTTAAATCGACACAACTGGCTGATCACTCAGCTGGGGCAAGGTGGTGTAATCACCCCTTGCTTAGATATAGTATACCTATATCTAAACCTATATCTGGACACACATACCTATAAGTCACTCCTATGGCAGGCCTTAACAATCCTGGAGGCAGAGTCCTTGGTGTTATGTGAGATGGTGCTCTAGCATGAGCTGAGCCTGTCTGCAGCTGTCGGGACCAACTCCCTTAGCTGTTCCGGGATATTGCCATACCATATACTCTTAAGTGCATTATAATCCACGCGGTTACTTGCTAACTTTGGTTTGGCTTTATCAAAACATGTCGTGTTTGGTGTCATATGCTTTGGAATACTACCCCCTCGCCAGTCCTGGCGACGGGGCTAGCATTCCACCCTTCTAGAGTGAGAAGACATGTTACTTTACTGAAAACGCGGTTAATCCTAACCAGAGCCTCAGCATCACAAAATGGATGCTGCTGCCCCGACACAAGTCTGACCTCCTGCTGCTGACCGAAACTTGGCAGAGGAGGCCTGGACAAAGGGTTTCCTGTCGCGGGGAGGTGCTACACCACCCCAGACAGGAGGTAGTGGATTGGAGCAGGGAGGGCTGAAAGAAACTAGACACTGCCTGGGGCGCACAAGGTGTCCCCGGGCAAATCTCAGTCAAACCGGTTCTGGGGCACTCCAGCCCCAGTCCCAGCGCGACCCTGGACAAAGGGTAAGGGTTGTAACCACCCCCTTCCTGGGTCCCACCCATAGGAGGGACCTAGCAGGTAATCCAGCCCCCAGAATTGGAATAAAGGTGGGAGCAGTGCCAATGCACGTCAGATTATCCTGACTGAAAGTTATGAAACGAAACTCTGGACCCTTCCACATCCCACTCGACGTGGAAGACTGAAGAATCTTCCTTGTGGTCAAGGAGTGACCACCCTGTGCAAACAGGCACCATCCAGCGCCTCACCGTTTGCTTTGTTGCAGTTCCCGCCGGAACTCGAGCGACCGAGATCGACAAGACCCAGCGTTCCCGCCTTCCAACAGCCCGATCCACAGTCCCAGCAAGTCTGAGACCCATGGAGGCGACCTGAAGCGTGGGCCCGGCCATCTTGGAAAAACTACGAAGTGCTGACCGTGCAGCTCCCGAGGCTCCCTCGACGCTGTGCATTGGGGTTTGAGAAGCCCCAGCCCTGAGCAGCTTTTGCACCAAAGCTCACCCCTCCACACTCTCCGAGTGCTGCGTGGGGACCTTATGCATCTTTCTGCTCGACGCGTTAGTCCGGTCACTGGCCCGTTGGCTAGTGGCCCTAGTACCAACGAACCTTTTAATTTGCCCTGCCAGTCCGGTTGCTCTGGACTGGCGCTCGCTCCCCTGAAAAGGAGCACCCGCTCTGACCTTCCTGGTCTGAGTAAGAAGCGATCTTCGAATCCTGCGTGGGTTGCGCTTGCCAAGGTTTGTTTGCTCCAATCCGGAAGCCGACACCGCCGACAGCGAGAGCCTTCGTGGGACTGCTCGTGATCCACTCCTGGACATCCTCGGTGCCCCAGAGTCCACGTGGCAGCGGAGACCAGCTTCACCACAACCACCTGATTGCGCCGACATTGCCTGGTTCCTTCCTGGTTCCACCCTGGTCACTGCTGAGTGACCCAGACTCTGTCCCCTCTGCTTTCAGGTTCTCTACATCTTCGATCCTCCCTTGGATCGCACCGGACACTTCTCTTCTGGCCGCCTGCAGCATCTTCATCTACAGGCTCCATAGATCTACACGACGAAAGGCGACACAACTTTGCACCTGTGCACCTGCTTCCTGTGGGTGAGGTAACTCTTGAACGCCGGTGCTCCTGTAGTGCTATACACCTCTAGTGTCTAAGTCTAAAGTTTTGTACTTCTAGTCCAGTCGGAAGACTCTTAAAACAGTAACTCGATAACTTTTACACACCATTGACTTTGCATTGGTGCATGTGTGTTCTTTCAGCGCTGCACCCGATTCCCGCGGGCTTTTCCCGACTTCAGCATTGCTAGTCCCGATTAGTCCCAGCGATTCCCCAGGCCTGACCACTGCTCGATTAGTGATACTTATACCACTTATTTAGTATATGGTTTGAGTGGCCCCCGGCCTCATCCATAATTGTGCAACTTTAATATGTTATACTGTGCTTTTGTTTAAACGCTTGTGCTTCTATACTCATAAAGAATCTGGAGGATTATTCTGAGAATAAATACATATATTTTTATAATATGTAACTTGTGTGGTGTCCTTTCATTTGATATTACAGGATTGTGATTGGTAAAACAGCTGGCTTCACATGCCCTCTTGAGTTAAGCCTTTGAGGCTGCTTAGTCCATGCTACCCTTAGGATAGCTTGTCTATAAGGTTGACTAACAACCATCACCATAAGGGATTGTTTGGACTGATACAAGGTGCCCCCAGAATTGGAGACCTCATATATCAGGCCAACTTCTCACAACTCGCGTGGACTGCCCCACTGAGGGTGCGATCCGTGTTGGCTCCTTCTTCCTTTGTGATAGGTTTCTCCGGTCCCCCTGTTCTCCCTGGCCACTCTTGGGAGTGAGACTCCCTTTCACAATGTTGTACACCATGGAAAAGGATAAGCCCCCATACAGGAGAAGATGGAAAAATCTACTAAACCCACTTCTTCAGCGAAGCCCTCGCCTCAATTTGTGGGCACTCAGGGACTGCCCTTCAGTCTTCGGTTGACTCCCCTAGCCTGCAAGCTATCCTGGTGCTTCACACTTCTGTTGAGAAGATTGGGGAGCTTTTGTGTCAATCTCTCTCATCCACCAAGACATGTACAACACGGCCGACAAGGTTGCAGATCACAAGACAGGCTTTCAGTGGCAGAGGGCTCGATTGTGCTGAGGGTTTGAACATGCCTGCATTTCTTACCAGTTGGCTCCGGTCCTTGGTGCCCGCTGATGCCGTGTTGCAGAGCTTCATTGTGAAATATGCCCACAGATCCCTGCGCCGAAGCCAGTCATCGCTTGCCTTCTGAATGATGCTGATCGAGATGCTATCTCTAGGGCACCTCGCTCCGAGACTCATTACACTGCGACTCAGCCTGGTTGATGGTTTTCCCGCACTATACACTTAGTGTCTAGAAGATGGAACAAAAACTGGGACTAGAATATGTGCTGCTTTTTCCTGCATGTCCTAAAGTGTTCTTTTGCGGTTACTCATTTTTCGACACTCCAGAGGCGGCCTGGCAGTGGGCGGAGGAGAGGCGTCGTCGAAGCTACCATCGAGAGAAGACTCGGCTCTTGCTCCGGAGACTCCTTTGGAGCAACATAGACTGCGACCCAGCCGTCACCACCCTCTGTACATGCGAAGCTCCAGTCTCTATGGAACGATTGCTGACCCAGAACACAGCTACTGGTGGGGGTGGAGTGTCCCCTTCCTCCCTGACCACAAACGCTGACCTGGTTTCGGTCCTCCCTGAGGCAGCATCTGTCAGCTGCCACTGGTTCCTGATATTGCTTTTTTTTCTCTTTTTTTTCTGTTACTAAGATTTGCCTCTTGTTTAATTGCTGCTGCATATGTTATTTTGTTTGTTCTTTTGCTTTGACTGTACGATGTTTATCGTTGCGCACGCTCAATTTCCTTTACAGGTGTGTTTACTGGGTGCGGGGTGGGTGCACTCAAGTGCCTGGGGCATATCAGCACATGCCCTCCGAATCATGGGTGGAGTTTTGTTGAAATGAGTTTTGTTCAACAATCTGAGAGAGGCTTGGTCTTGCGTGTGTCCCGTTGGCGTCCCACTGATGCTAGTATTACAACAGGTACTTCTGGTTTTTGAAGTAGAGGGTGGTTGGTGGGAGTGGAGGGAGTTGGTTTGGGCATTGTTTGTTTTATTTTGGATCTCTTTAGTTTGCATCACACTCGCACACACTGCTGTTTTTGCTCTGCGACTCCGTGCACTCCCCTCCCTCACATATAGTTTCTCCAAAGACCCTCATGACCGCTGATCTTCCTGTAGCTGATGAGCCCAAGTCCATCTAGTTACTCACATGGTGTGTCAACGTATTACTCAATAAAATCAAAAGGTGTGCAATCTTGAGAGCCATCCGGAGGGTGGGTCCCAACTTGCTGCTTTTACAGGAAACTCATTTAGTGGGAAACAAGTGCCCCTTTCTCACCCAGCTTGGTTTTGAGCAAGTTTTTCATAGAAGTTACAGGGGGTGTAGCTAGACTTATCAGGCACTGTGTTCCTTTTTTACCACATTCAGACCTGGCATCATGCCCAGGGTCGTTATGTTGTGATCACTGGACTTCTGAGGGGTACGCCCTTTTTTTTGTCAACATGTCCCACCCCCAAACGCTTGTCGGGAGCATTCTTGGGCATTTTCCGCACCATTGTTTTGGAGTTCCCTGCGGCTCTTTGGCAGCTAGGGGTGGCCATGAACTTTCACGTTTACGCACTTGGACCGATCCTCCGGGACACTGGGAGCTTCCTTGCCACAAGCGCCCCTGTCTGGATTCATAAACGCTATGGATTTGCTGGATGCTTGGCAGTTTTGTTGGCCCATGGAGAGGGGAAATCAATTTCCTCTCGGGGTGCATGGATCATTTTCTCGGCTTGATTGTTTTCCTTTGCCTAAATCCCGATGCTACGAGATCAGCGATGTTCACATCCGCCGCAGGGACTGTCAGACCGCTCGCCTGTTAAGTTACTAATGTTAATGGGAGAGAGGAGGGGGCCACTATGGCAGCGGCTGAGCAATTGGACCCTGATAGGCGCCCGGTTTTGTTCGACCCTTCATGAATACTGACTTTCACCATAACATCGACTGTTTCATCACCCGGGATCCCGTGGAAGGCTTGGAAGGTCACTACACAGGGTTTTGTCAATAGTTATTAGTTGGCTCACCAAGACCGCACCGACGTGAGGTGGAAGAGCTGAAGGCTCAATATTTGGCCTCCACTGCCTAGGGCTTGGACCTCCCAGCATTCTCCCCGCCCGTCAAGACAGTTGGTATGACCCACCATCAAAATCACATATCAGAGAAAGGGTGGGTGTAAAACGGCCATGTTTAATTATCAACATTCATAAACATGACTAAACAATACATATCAAAAATTGATAAAATCAATAACACATTTTTAATATTGACATTCATTCAAAGCTCTCAGTTATACTAGTTACTTTTCCCCCAGCACTGAGGGGCCCTCTGGCTCGCATCTACAAATCTGAGCACCCCAAGCAAGGCGCAACACACCTGCGTCCTTGAGTGTTGGGCCCCAGCCCTCTGGTCCTTGTCCGCCATATCCGGGGCCCACCCCTCGACCACCAGGCTGCCCAGGATCCCAGGAGGCTCGTAACTTGGCGCCGTTGCCTCCCCAGCCGGTGGCCCCATTCTCACTGCGGAGAGCTTACCGTCTCTCCCCTCAGTGCTGGCCTAGGGAGTACGCAAGGAGGACTCCCGTTTACTCTGTAAGTCCATGTCAATGTTCTGAGGCCTCTTTACTGCAAAACGCCCCCCTCAAACTAGTGATCTAAGGGACGGGTGGGTGGGAGTTAAAACTAGATAGGTGCAGTGTAGGGTCCGCCCGTCCGGCGCAGGAGAGGGAAGAGACCGGGACCACATCTCCCTGAGCCTAAATAGGCCAGAATCTCCGCCCTCTCCCGCATCGGATGCGCGTAATCTGTGACCCGGACATGGATCCCGGCCGGTCGCCCATCGGGCGAGCCGGCTGCCTACTCTCCCCTGGACGTGGCGAGGAGCCGGGAGGCCGGGCCCTAAGTGCGTTCTCCTCGAGCCTCGCGCTTGGCAAAGGCGGTCCCCCAGGACTCACTGTACTCATGAAACGTCCTACGTCAGACCCTGATAGAGGAAGCGCGCATGGCATGGACAGTGACTCCGAGTAGCATCTATCAATGAGGGGATAAATCCAGCAAATCTCTCCACTGGCATTGCTCTGTTTCGCTCATGCAGGACTCGATCCCTAGCGTCCTCAGTGCCCTGAGGAAACGTGTGTCCGGCTGTAGGAAGTTGGCTTTTTTATGTAGTATACTAAAACGAGCTATACTATGTAGAAAGCCCAGACGACCCTCATTGTCTTACAGAGCTTAAATTAATAATCTCAAATGCTCACTTTTGTGGTAATGAGGGCGAGCAGTTTAGGTTTATCAGAGGGTAGCGTTAATGCATTTGTTGAACACACACAGATTCAATAAATGAGACACACACTCCAAAATAAACTAGAGAGCAATTAAAAAAATTACAAGAATTTTAATAATTATTTTAACACCAAGAACTTCATAATTGAGTAAATACTTTTCATAATAGCGATTTTGCAGGTAAATAAAAATAGCACATAAGAGGAGGAGCCGAACGCGCCCCCAAGATGGCCGCATAGGAGTGTAGCTTCGCCGGCCCTACTTCCCCCCCCCCCCCCCCCCCCCCCTCCCGCCCCAACATCCTGACTCTATCCTGCAGCGCTGACACTGCCCACAGTCAGCGGTAGACTAGCGGTGCCCCCCGGTGTTACTCCTTTCCCGCTGCGAGATCGGGGACCAGAGCTGTCCGTGCTGTCGATTTGGGCCTCCGACTCCTGAAAAGCCTGGGGCTCGAGTCTGAATTGTGTCCGGCCGCGGATTGAACACCCGTGGCCGGGACCAGAAGTTGCCGGCCGGAGGTGGAGGTCCCGGTACTGCTCATCGGCGGAGGGGGCTGCACTTGCTGGGACGCCCTGGGGACTTGACTGGTATTCAGCAGTAGACATTAAGAGTGCATGCTTCCCCCCCCCCCCCACCCTTGTAGCAAGGAAGAGCACCTGTTCAGGCCTGGGCAGGAAGCGCTACACCACCCTTGGAGGCCAACACGTTGGATAGGCTCTAAACAGGTAAGTGCATAAGATGCCACTCCAGCCTACATACCCAGCAAGACACAGTGCCAAAGCACCCCCAGAGACAAGCTGCAGACAAGCCCTGGCACCGCGTATAATACACGCGGACACTCTTCCGAGCAAGACAGGAAGAGGAGAATACGCCCCCACAGCACTGCAGTCAGCGCATAGCCAGGACCGGGGTGGCTCAAGGGAACAGACACGACACACCTGACTGGAGTGAGGGGACATCCAGCATACCGCATCCTCCATCGCGAAAGGAGACAGAATCAGAGAGACAATGGGTGACAACCAGGATGGCAACCCCCCCCCTCCCTCCCTGCTGAGATATTGTGGCGAGGCGCCCCTGTCCTGCCGGGACTACTGCAGTGAGGAAGGCCCCGTCGGAAGTGCGGCAGAGACCGCCGAGAGGCCGACCGTCGTGGGGGTGCGCGTCTTTGGCCACGTTAGTGAGCGGCATACCCCATGACCAACACATCGATCGCAGGACGTATCGGGGAATGCCTGGCGGTTGGTGGGTCTGTAGAGCCTTTGGGAGCCGCACTGTTGGTCTGCCTGCCCGGAGATTGGGGCAGGGGACCTTGTCTGCCGGCGTTGTTGTGGCTCCGGTCCCACTGTGCAGTTGGGGGCCGGCGCTATAAGTGGTGGTGACAGGGGCCCACGTGTAGAGTAAAGCCTGGGGCTAGCGTGCTGTGGATGCGGCCACGGAGGGGATAGTACCCGCGGCCGAAGCAGGAAATCGCCGACGGAGCCCGGCTGCCACCCTGAACGACCCAAGATCGTCAGGAAACACCCCCCCCCCCCCCCCTGCCTGAGAGAGCTGTGACTGCATCATTATTATTATTATGTTTCTTATATAGCGCCAGAATCGACCCCCGAAGGGGTATCTCCGCGCTTGCCTTGGGAACCCGTCCTGGCTTTTCCCTGTGAGATAGCCCCTACAGGGCATCCCGCCGCGGGGGGCCGTTGTGGAGATTAAGCAAGCTTAATGCCCAGAGTTGCAGAGTGTGAACCCATGATTAGGTCAGGCACCGAAGCAAGAATTATCGAGTCCATGGACATTTGAGCTCAAGACCCTGCCGCGTCGGGAATTGAACCCTGGTCCCGGGCCTGACCTCTGCTTCAGGGTCTGCCTGCTCTAACCAGTGAGCCACACTGGTGTCCGTTTCAGAGGGCAACAGTGGAGAGACACCCTGTGCCATTGGGTGACGCAGAGTGGCGACGGACCCAGTGGGGTGCCGGGGAGATCGCCTGGTGACCCGGGATGCACATTGCAGCTGGGAAGCCTGTTGTTGCTGGGGGGCCTCCCTCCATGTCCCTGGGACAGGTGTGGTCTTCGCACCTGACGTGGAGGCTGCCCTTCAGGAAACGTGGATCTCCGCTCCGCATCTGGGACTCTGGTATTACCACTTGAAGACGAGACAGTCCAGTGGTTCCACACTGTAACCTTAATAATCTGCAGCACCCACCTGATCAGGCTGTGAAGTAGTTTGCGGTGGAGAGGCCGTCGTCGCTGGGGAGAGGCCGGCGTGTTGGACTTTGTGGTCAACAGGGAGTGTTTCTGGGTGACCTATCGTGGCGCACTCAATGCCCGTTGGTAGGTGAAACCCCCTCTCCATATTTACTCCAGATGGCGGCGAGATCGGAGGGCGAGAAGCCGCAGCCCAGGTCGACTAAGGGGTCCCGCTCCATCCAAACCGACAAACTGGATCGATATACACTGCCCAAGGGCTCGCCTTCCGGGCCGGGGCAGATGTTGGGAGGAGGTAAAGACTCTGCGGAACCGACTGGGGAACCTACGCTGCAGGATGTGATGGCCGCTATCGTTGGTTTTAAGGCCTCTCTGGGGCAGCAGATGGCATCACTAGATCATAAGCTGGACACCGTGTCCATTAAAGTCAACCTGCTTTGCGCTGATCTCACCAAAACTAGTGAGAAGGTCAAATCGATAAACATCAAAACTGCAAGCTTGACGTATGATTTGTCAGAGTTGCAGCGGGAGGTCTGAGCGCTCAAGGATGCCAACGACTTGACGAGCCGCAAGCTGGATGATTATGAAATGCGGGCTCTGAGGAATACCATACGGATTATTGGCGTTCCGGAGAAGACTGAAGGTTTGACCCCAGATCTTTTTGTTGAGGACATTGTTCTTCAACATCTGCAACCAAAAGGATTGAGTAACCTTTTTACGATAGAGCGTGCCCATAGAATTCCGGGAGGGCGTCCCAAGCCGGGGGCTCCACCACGTCCGATGGTTGCGAGGGCGCTCAACTTCAGAGACAGAGATGCTATCCTGCAGGCTTCCAGATCCGGCGGTCCGTTGAACTATGAAAATTCCACCCTCACCTTCTTTCCAGACTTTACTCAGGCGGTCCAGAGAAGGCGACAGAGTTTCATGGGTGTCGAGAAGCGGCTCAGAGATAAGGGTTTCAAATTTGCCATGCTATACCCTGCCAAATTACGAGTTGAAGTGGGGGGGAAGGCTTGGTTCTTCGATAACCCAGAGATTTCCTCAGATTGGTTGGAGAGTCTCGCCCCACAGGGGGATCTCTTAGAAGAGGGCGGCGGGGATGGACATGGTGTTCTGGAACAGGAATGATTGGTACCACTAACTGGAGTGGCGTGGGTGGGTGAAAAAGGATACTGCTGGGTTGTGAGTTAATCTTGTATAGTAGTTTCCTTCCGCGGGGTAGGAACCCCGGCGTAAGATATGTTTCCTATGGGCGGGGGCCGGGCCGCGGGGCTCGTGCTTCCTCCTCTGATCTATATTTAGATAGTTATTAGTTTAGTTATGGGGCGACAGGCACCCTGCGAGTTAGGGTTAGGCAAACGCCGTGAGCAGGGGTGCAGGGTTGGGGGAGGTGGGATGGATAATGTTTTTTGTGATTGTTGTTTTTCTTTTTGTTTTCCTTTTTCCCTTCCTTTTATCTCAGGTGACATCAATGTAGCGAGACGTTTTGCACATGGGTTGAATGGGGCAGAGTAGTCGAGACTCAGGGATGAGAGTGATGAGCTGGAATGTGAATGGCTTGGGTGACCAGATCAAGAGAGGGATAGTCAGCCAACTTATCAGACGACACTCCCCAGATGTGTCGCTACTGCAGGAGACACACTTAGTTGGTAATAGATGCATGGCCCTCCATGAAGGGGGGTATAAGTTGGTGGTACATGCTGGGTTTACCACCGGCTCTCGGGGAGTTGGTGTACTGGTCAGGAACTCCTTCCCTCTGTGGGTGCAAGCCACTTGGGTGGATCAAAGGGGCAGGTATGCGGGAGTCTCGGGGCAGGTGGGAAGTAGGACAGTCACCTTTTTGTCTATATAAGTGCCACTGGGTCTCCAAACCGAGACCTTTTGTGACTTGGCTGCAGTTTTCCTCACGTTGCCCCTCGGGAGTTAAGTCTTTGGTGGCGACTTCAATGCGGTCTTGGATGGTGAGATGGACTGTAGCCCCCCGCGTATGCTTAGATCAACACAGAAGTGGCTTCCAGAGTTTTTAGACATGTTGGGACTGGTTGATAGCTGGCGATTGCACAACCCAACATTGACACACTCCACCCACGTATCTGCAACCCACAGTAGTTTATCTAGGATAGATTATATTTTGTTACCTGCAGTAATGGCGACTATGATCCAAGAGGTGAAGTTTCTTGGTAGGGGCATTTCTGACCACTCTACGTTATGGGTGCGACTGGCCCTGGATTTGCCAGCGGTGGGGAGGATAGCTCCCATCAGAGCCTGGCAGCTGAAAGGCCCAGCCATTAAGAAAGAGGTACAGCAGATGTCAGACCGTTATTTCCTGGAAAATGTGGGGTCCGTTGAATCGGCGCAATCCCTCTGGGAAGCATATAAAACTGTGGCGAGATGGGAGGTATTATCCTTAGTGTCAGGCAAGAAGGAGGAAAGACAAGCGGATGTAACCCAGAAAGAGACGAAGGTCATTCTTTTGGAAGAGAAGTTGACCAAGTCGCCTGCTCCTGAAGGGCTCCACCTACTGAGGCTCCGACAGGAGGAATATAAAGACCTTGTTCGAGGTAGAGCTGTGACCCCTGATAATGCTGTCCAGAGCTGTATATATGAACACAGTGATAAGGCCGGTAAATTGATTGTGTGGCTTGAGCACGGAGAGAGGGTATCTAGGCTGGTACCCGAATTGGAAGGGTGGGAGTCATGTAAGATCACAGATCCTCAAGCGTTGGCAGATGAGTTTTCGGACTACTAGAAGACAGTCTACACGACAGATAATGCATTTACAGAAGGTGACAATAGCGAGATGATCAGGGATATTGTAATGCCTAGTCTGTCAGAGGAAGACAGGAGTTATCTTGACTCAGCGTTTTCGGACGATGAAGTTGCGCAAGCGATCAGGCAAATAAAATCCGGTAAAGCAACAGGCCCCAACGGGATATCGATTGAGTTGTATAAATTAAATGCAGGTAGACTTGCCCCGCACATTAGAGCCATGTTTTTGGAAAGTAAGGAGAAGGGTGAGCTCCCACATGACCAACGAGTAGCCAATATTGTGGTCATACACAAAGCTGGTAAATCTAGGACACCGTGCTCCTCTTATAGGCCCATATTGCTTCCTAACGCAGAACCCAAAATCCTAGCGAAAATCTTGTCCACTAGGCTGATCAAGGTGATCACGTCTCTCATTCACCCGTATCAATCCGGTTTTATGCCTCGTCGAAATACGGCGCTGAATCTGCGGAGACTGCATGGCGTTCTTGGCGGTTCCCCGAAGATCCATGAGACGCCACAATGGCCTTCGATAGAGTGGAGTGGCAATATTTGTTTGCGGTGTTGGCAAAGTTGGGATTTGGGAAAGAGTTTATCGGTTGGGTTTGATTGCTATACGCTAATCCCCTATCCAGAGTGGTGGTTAATAATTGCAAGTCGGGCGACTTTTTATTGAGTAGATGCACGAGACAGCGATGTCCATTGTCTCCTTTACTTTTTGCTCTTGCATTGGAACCCCCAACCGCCTTGGTCAGATGGGACAGGTCGATACGGGGCTTGCAATAGTCGCCTGACAGGGAGGATAAGATCTCGCTTTATGCAGACGATGTCTTGCTCTACCTCACTAACCCTAGAGATTCCTTCCGCAACTTTCTAGACGTGCTTGCCATTTTCAGTAGGTACTCCGGACTGGCCATCAACTGGACGAAGTCGATGCTATTTGTTCTGGTAGGCAATCCTCCGGTGGTTCCGCAGGCATGCCCTATTCAAATATAGACCGTTGAATCAAATTCTTGGGTATATTTATCACGCTTAATCCACAGTTAAGAAATACTAATAATCTAGCCTCCCCATTGAATAGGTGTAAGAAAGATGTGAAGTGCTGGAAAACCCTTCCGCTCTCTTTGCCTGGAAGAGCTACGCTCTTCAAGATGATGGCTTTGCCTCATTTTTTGTATGTTTTACAGAATTCGATGGACCTGGTCCCAGCCGCATATTTGAGGGAGATAGAATCTCTTCAAAGACAGCTCCTATGGGAAGGTGGTGCTCGTATAGCATTCGGTAAATTGACACTCGCGTGGTATGACGGCGGGATTGGGATTCAAGATCTGCGGAAGTACTACTGAGCCTCACAGCTGGCCGCTGTAAATCACATTGTTTATGGAATCCCCGGAGATCCAGGCTATGCTATGGACCGGGGTCAGGCCCGGGGGAGGGGGGGGGGGTGATAGAGAAAGCCCTGTATTCTAGACCTGGGAGATTTCCATTGACTGGCCCAACCGCATACGTGATTCAGGTGTGGCACGCAGCTACTAAAGCTCTGTGGTGGGCAGGCAAACTAACACTGGCCACTCCCCTGCTAAATTCAGAGAAGCTGGGCAGTCTGTGGAAGTCAAAGGGGTTAGATAGGTGGGATCTTATCGGCATTGCCCACATAAAGGATGTGTGGGGGAAAGACACAGTGCACGACTTCGAGTCCCTTAAACAACAATATAGTTTTCACGATAACGAATATTACCGCTATCGACAAGTGAGACTTGCCCTTGTCACTCATATTCCTAAAGTCACAGTGCTTCCAGAGGCATCGCCCCTGGAGGACCGAGTACTGGATGGGTTTTCCCCAAAAAACCATTTCCCTGATATATAGGAAACTGATTAACAATATGGAGAACCCGCTGGTGCGGATTAGAGCTCAATGGTGTGCAGATGGTTTAGAACTAGATGATGAGGATTGGACGGAGGCAGCCTCCTCTCCTAGAATAGTTGCCATCCAGATGCGGCTTCACCTGGTGCAACTGAAGATACTTCATAGGTCCTATATAACTGGACCCCATCTGGTGCGAATGGGACGGGCCGATAGCGGAGAGTGCAGGAGAAAGTGTGGAGAAATCGGCACTCTAATGCATACTCTCTGGCATTGTGTTGACATACAGTTGTAGTGGACGAAGATTCATGATGAGCTGAGGGGAGCTATGGGTTTAGAGATACGACCGGAGGCCCGAAGGTGTTAGTTGAACGTGTGGGAGCCTACAGATTTAAATGCATACCAGAAAGAGTGGGTGACGTTGGCGTATATTGTGGCTAAACGAAATATAGCTCAGCTCTGGGGAGCTAGTCAGCTGCCCGAGTCACCAAATGGGCGGGGAACCTTGATTGGTGCATGATCAGAGAAAATGCGTTTTATGTGGCCTGGGGATGTCCTAAGAAGTGGGGTAAAATTTGGACGGCTTGGAACAGTTATAGAGGGGAGATCTGTGAACCACCTATGCCAATATTAGTCCCAGAGGCACAAGACTCTCCATGATCCCTGTACTAAATGTTGCTATATTTAATTTTGTACTTTGCCTCATACCTCATGTGTTGGAACTGTAATGTGCTCACCTGAGATTTAATTTTTCCCTTTTTGTAATGTCTTTCGTTGTTTCAATAAAGAGTTATAAAAAAAAATAGCACATAAATGCGTTTTTTGCGGTAATGCTTTCCAATGGAGAAACAGTCATATACATCAAACGGGTATTTGCAAACAATTCTCAGCGGTCCACTTTAGAAGTTAAGGTTTGTGGGGCGGGCCAAGGTCCAAATTACCACCATCAGTTTGAGTTTACCTGCCCTGGAGTGTCGGGGTGCAGAGGTGCTGGACAGGTTGGTAGCCTTGTGCGCTACACCAAAGGCAAAGAAGGGGCCACCTAGAAACAGGCTGCTGAGGGGGACTTGGGGACAAGTCCAGGAGCTTCAAATGGAGGGGCTCCCTTCTCTGCCTTGCACCCTTCTCCCCCTCTGCATTGCACCCTTCTCCCCCTCTGCATTGCACCCTTCTCCCCCTCTGCCTTGCACCCTTCTCCCCCTCTGCCTTGCACCCTTCTCCCCCTCTGCCTTGCACCCTTCTCCCCCTCTGCCTTGCACCCTTCCCCCCTCTGCCTTGCACCCTTCCCCCCTCTGCCTTGCACCCTTCTCCCCCTCCGCCTTGCACCCTTCACCCCCTCCGCCTTGCACCTTTCTCCCCTCTGCCTTGCACCCTTCTCCTCTGTCTTGCACCCTTCTCCCCCTCCGCCTTGCACCCTTCCCCCCCACTGCCTTGCACCCTTCCCCCCCTCCGCCTTGCACCCTTCTCCCCCTCCGCCTTGCACCCTTCTCCCCCTCCGCCTTGCACCCTTCTCCCCCTCCGCCTTGCACCCTTCTCCCCTCTCCCTCTGCCTTGCACCCTTCTCCCCATCCGCCTTGCACCCTTCTCCCCTCCCCCTCTGCATTGCACCCTTCTCCCCCTCTGCATTGCACCCTTCTCCCCCTCTGCCTTGCACCCTTCTCCCCCTCTGCCTTGCACCCTTCTCCCCCTCTGCCTTGCACCCTTCTCCCCCTCTGCCTTGCACCCTTCCCCCCTCTGCCTTGCACCCTTCCCCCCTCTGCCTTGCACCCTTCTCCCCCTCCGCCTTGCACCCTTCACCCCCTCCGCCTTGCACCTTTCTCCCCTCTGCCTTGCACCCTTCTCCTCTGTCTTGCACCCTTCTCCCCCTCCGCCTTGCACCCTTCCCCCCCACTGCCTTGCACCCTTCCCCCCCTCCGCCTTGCACCCTTCTCCCCCTCCGCCTTGCACCCTTCTCCCCCTCCGCCTTGCACCCTTCTCCCCCTCCGCCTTGCACCCTTCTCCCCTCTCCCTCTGCCTTGCACCCTTCTCCCCATCCGCCTTGCACCCTTCTCCCCTCTCCCTCTGCCTTGCACCCTTCTCCCCCTCCGCCTTGCACCCTTCTCCCCTTCTACCTTGCACCCTTCTCCGCCTTGCACCCTTCTCCGCCTTGCACCCTTCTCCCCCTCTGCCTTGCACCCTTCTCCCCCTCTGCCTTGCACCCTTCTCCCCCTCCGCCTTGCACCCTTCACCCCCTCCGCCTTGCACCCTTCTCCCCCTCCGCCTTGCACCCTTCTCCCCCTCTGCCTTGCACCCTTCTCCCCCTCTGCCTTGCACCCTTCTCCCCCTCTGCCTTGCACCCTTCTCCCCCTCCGCCTTGCACCTTTCTCCCCTCTGCCTTGCACCCTTCTCCTCTGTCTTGCACCCTTCTCCCCCTCCGCCTTGCACCCTTCCCCCCCACTGCCTTGCACCCTTCCCCCCCTCCGCCTTTCACCCTTCTCCCCCTCCGCCTTGCACCCTTCTCCCCCTCCGCCTTGCACCCTTCTCCCCCTCCGCCTTGCACCCTTCTCCCCATCCGCCTTGCACCCTTCTCCACCTAGAACCCATATCCCCTTTTGCCTTGCACCCTTCTTTGCCTTGCACCCTTCTCCCCCTCCCATTGCCCCCATTCTCCCCTCTAACTTGCACCCTTCTTGCCCTCCCCCTTGCACCCTTCTCCTCTCCTCTTGTACCCTACTTCACCTCCGCCTTGCACCCTTTTCTACCTTGCACCCTTCTCCCCTCTGCCTTGCACCCTTCTCCCCTCTGCCTTGCACCCTTCTCCCCTCCGCCTTGGACGGACGTACATATGTTTTCTTTCCACTTTTCCACATTTGCCACATGCGTTAAACTTAAATGCGACACAATGGCTTTCTTCTGAAAAATGAGGTGCAATCCATCAGTGTAGGAACACGCCGAGTACAAGACAGGGGCAATCGCTTTTTTTCTAATACAGATGATCGCTTTCGCGGCTTTACTGCCGGGCAGCCAATGCTTGTTTTTCCTTCTTGTGCTCGCCATTGGGATTGTTTCATTGATAATGATGCGGCGGCTGTTAAAACATTTGTCTGGAGCAGGCTGCCCGGAGGGAGCCAGGCTCAGCTCTAAGAAGCTGGAGTGAAAGTGAAGGGCAGAGGTGGAGCCCCCGAATCACTGACGGGTCTCAGTCAGTCTACTTTCCTGCATCCACGGCGGAACTTTGTGGTCTAATCTAGTGCCCTTTTTTAGGAACCACAGAGAGGTAAAGTATTTTCTTTGGTTGAAGCCTTCCTGATAATGTCTGAATTGTTTTGTAGAAGAGTTATAGAGAGAGAAAAAAGAAATGGTCAGTGTATGGCACAAAAAGTCATAGCTCTTTGTGGATTGTGGTCTTTGTAATGTATGAAAATTTAAGTCACAAACATGTTGGGTAGTTCAGTATGTCAATTTTCTGCACCACACCAATACATGTGTTCTAAAGTGAATTAAAAGTGTCACTAAAACGAATCTTGTGGTCGATGTGTACAGAGATGCTGAGAGCTTTAGTTTATTTTTCTTTTACGAGTTTATGGTATTTTAAGGCAAACCTACAAACGTACAGTAGGTACCTAGCAGAGGTTCAAGGCGCTGATTGCTGTTCATAGTAGTCCAGTACAATGAACCGTGACAGCTCGGGTAAACATATGCACGTCAGACTCAAAGCAATGGTGACTCTCTCTTCATCTTGATATTCCAAGAGGGGCAGTGCTTTCTCCTGTAGTGTGTAGGCATCTGAATGTATGGCAGCACACTTTAGAAGAACCGTGGGCTCACATTAGTGCTGTGTATTGTGTTCCCTGAATGAAGTAGCGGTCTGTGCCCCCAAATGAGGCAACGTGCATTTAAATCCAAAGGCACTGTTTTCTTCAGTAAATGCTTTTGGTGCACAGAAGCAGTACAGTTGCTCCCTGTGGAACACTCACAACCCTTCCCAGGAAAGACCCCTGAACCGAGTACAGAAGCTTAAAAATAGTGAAGGTTAAATGAATGAATTCGAGTGAAGGTTGAATGAATGCATATTGAACAATGTGCTTAGATGCAATAGGTGTTAGTTTTGAGAAGAAGGGTTTTTGGTGTCAATGTGTCCAAACGACCATGCAGACGGAGGGAAATGGCCCCTGTGATAAGAGTGCCTTTCAGAATTGTCTTAACTCGTCTCTTTCAAAGTAATTGTTTGAGTTTATGAATAAATGTTCCCCCAAGTTGCGGTTGTTTTATATATTAGCATGAATGGATGTGTAAAGAAAGTAGCCACATTACGGGTTTTAATTTCAACTCTGGGTTTCTTTGGATGTTAGGGCTGTGACTGTATGATGTGTGCACCGCCACGTGGTTTATTTCTTCATTTCAGTAGACGTTTTTATTAACAGTTACATTTCCTACTATCCTGCTCCGATCAAGCATTTTGAAATAATTCACAAGCAATTCTCTGAAGCAGAGATGCGCTTGAAGCTTGCATTTTGTCCTAGTGAAAGTCAGCCATTAAATGGGTGCTTTTCAACCATCCTCACCACTAGTCACATTATCAATCACATACATCCACACAGAACTGAAGCAATACATATCTGAATTGGACTGATCATAACTTGTGAAAGAAACCTGGCATAAAAGCGATAAGTGTGCCTACATGAAACAATGGAGACTGGGAGGGATTTATGAGGCCAGGATTGAGGCCCTCGCCCAGGACCATATATGTAGGACAACGAGGCCTCACAAGGGCGTCACAGGCCCATTAGGAGTAATTACATAGTCCTCTAGTCGAGTAATGAGCAGCTCGCCACTGGGGCAGCAGGAGCAGGTAAGGCACTGGGGCTGATGAGTGCAATAAGCAGTCACCAGATAGGAGCGAGAAGAAAACACAGGGAGATGCGTGCCCTGGGGCAACGTCTGCCATGTGTAAGAATTAAAGGCTTTCTCCATCAATCACTCATTGAGATGCAGAGTGCGAGGATCGCGTGACCTGGCAGCACAAAGGAGGGGGAGGAATTGCAGCTGCAATTTCCAAGCCCCACATCCTGCGCGGCACACCTGGCTTCTAATCACGTCGCGCCAGGATGCCGCGGCGCACACTTTAGGAACCACTGTCATAGGGGTACAAAACGGTGCAGCTGGGCCACTCTTGGGCTGGCTTCTGCGATGCTGAAGTTCCTCGTCGGCTGCTCAGTCGTTGCGGCGTTAGACTCCAGATTGGACTCGAACCAGCCTTGGTTGCTATAAGGGGTATTGGTGCTGGGCGGCTCCCATTGGTCCTGCCATCTTATCACTTGGTGGGGAGACTGACGGACCTCTTGGAGCATGTTGACCTCCTCCTGGGTGGCTGCTGCGTCAGTGGACCCGTAGTCAGCAGACCGGTGAGACTGACTTTGCGGTCGGTGCCTGCAGGTCGCAGGGAAGTGGCTCCTCCACTTCAAGGGAGATGCTGACGCCTTGGTAAAGTGCCAGAGGCCCTCTGAGGCATTTAGAAGATGCACAGCTGCAAGACGAATCAAGTTGTTGCAATCGTCGGGACAGGAGCTGGTAGGTAGTCAGGGTTTGGTGCCGAAGTCCACCAGCAGTCTGCAGTTCTCGCTCCTTCGTCTCTTCTTTGTCCTCTTATTTCTTCAGCCAGATGAATCCAAGTTCCTGATGTGAAGGGACCACTTCAATATTGGGGTGTTAAGAGGAGGGAAGGTAGTAGCCAATGTGGTACTCACCCTTGGGTTCTTCACACCCCCAATATGACCAACTACTATGGGGAAAGGGCATAACCATGTCCCAGAATTCCTATTTCCACCAAAATCAACATCGAGAAAGCCCGCCAAGAATTCACACTCCGCCCTGGTCATTTCTTGCACCATTCTGGCCTGGCTGAAATAGCCATGGTTACCTGGCCAACTTACCCTGCATCGGCCATTCACTTTCAGACGCTTGTGATCTTATTAAACTGTGTGGTTCTGGATGCCACCTAAAAGGACTGCTGTACAGGGCTTTGCATGCGCATGCAGCTGTGACACCGCCCCAGGCTTGCAAAGCATGGGTCTTGAACTTGGACACCCTGTTGGACGAAGGGGGCTGGACACGGGCTAGCAAAGTAATCCACTCAGTCTCATGTAGCACCCGCTTTAACCTGATACACCACATCTTCCTTCATAGGACTTGCCTTACTCCTAAGGACATGCGTCGTATGACCCCGACCCGCAAGGATAGTTGCCCTCGCTGTGGCACCAGTGGGGCTTACTTTCTGCATTTAGCATGGAAATGCACTACTGTTCAAGACTTCTGGAGATAAATGGTCGCTGACATAACATGGACCATGTATTTGAACATAGTCCTTTCCCTCCTAGGCAGCGTGGTCTCCTAGGCAGTGTTGAGTGACCAAAAGGTAGAAAGAGGTTTTACAACTTGTGTTAGTATTGGCCAGACGTAGGGCCGCTTTCACTTGGATGGGACAAAGGGTGTCAGAGAGAGCGCACTGGCACAAAGAGTGGTCTTTGGAGGAGGAGACCCACCTCATGCTTAACAGACAAGATACTATGGTGTCTGACGACCTGTCGGACTGGGGAACCTTGTGTGACACACTCCTAGATTCGGAATGAGACACAAGCTCAACAGATAGTGACAGCCCTGATAAAAGAGAGGGGTGATACACTGGCTTGGATCCTAATCCAGTTGAGCAGAGGCTGTGGTATGTAGCATTCATGCAAGGTGAGCATTGTTGTCCCCTGTGGGGTACTGTGTGCCCAGTGTACTTGGAGTCCTTTGTTTTAAAGCTTAATTGAACTGTGTGCACTACATTTTCCACCATATGCACCACTGCTTGCTGATTTTTTCCTTTGTACTGTCCTACAAAACTGAATAATTAAGTTTTATCAAAAAAGGCATCTATCTGGAACCATTCCTCCCCATTCCTACTGTATTATGGGAAGTACAAGTTTGCTGAAACTAAAAAAACGTGATGAGTGGAATACTTGAATTAATCTCAGCCACTGGTAAATTTTCAGGCCACATCCCAGTATATTATTTTTGTACCCACCAATCCACCCCAGACATGAACCAGTCATATGTAAATAAGTGCTGTTCGTGCTCAAATAGGAATGGTCTAGCCTGGATTGCCCAACTGGCCAGGTCTCCTCTGAGAAGGAGCAGAAAAAACCCTAAAACCTGTTTCAGCCTATTTGGTACTCAGCACAAGTCTGGTCAGACTGCCACACTTGGGGCATTCTGCCGAGGAATACAACAAACTGATGGATGAAATGTTTGAATTAATCTCATTCACTATAATTGTTTTGATCCAAATCTGTATTTTTACCTACCATGCCTCTGACAGGAATCAATCATCGGGCCGATAGGGGTTCATGATGGACTGATTCAAGATCCACTCTTGACAATAGAAAGTAACCCATTTTAGAGATGTATTTGTGTGCATGGGAGGTGAGTAAAATACGAATTCTCTAATGTAAGGTTGAAAATGGCACCATTCCGCTGTCCGCCCAATATAGTGGGCAAAGTCTGACCGGTAGAAACAAGTAGGAAAAATATCTTTATTTGGATATAAAATATCCATAAAAGGGCACATCAAAAATAACAGCAACAATACAAGTTATTATAAAAGAAGCAAAACGTAAAAACAGCGAGTAAATGAGAACTTCAAATTGCATTGGGGGACTTCAATAGCGTACGTATGTTAAAAAGGCATGATGTGCAAAACAACAATGTCAACAGTGACGTTAAAACATAGAAAGTTTGTGGCACCAACAAATTGCAATATTGTGCTAATAAAAAAGTGTTCAACAAATAGCAG
This sequence comes from Lissotriton vulgaris, assembly GCF_964263255.1. Classification (NCBI taxonomy): domain Eukaryota; kingdom Metazoa; phylum Chordata; class Amphibia; order Caudata; family Salamandridae; genus Lissotriton; species Lissotriton vulgaris. The sequence goes on from NC_141687.1 coordinate 1,225,894,771, forward strand.
CAGGTTATGGTAAAGTTCAATCAGATATAAACAGTTTTAGCAACGTAAAATAAAGTGCAATTTAGTATAGACTGTTTCTTTAAAAAAAGGCATTGACAGGCCCTCCCGGTTGCTAAGTGAAATTACGGTATGCATGGCGTATCAAAATTGTAAGGCCTATGTTTAAAGTTGTATTTTCAGTATTCAGAGCTGTGATAATTGCCTGTCTACAGGTCCGGATTCCCAGCCTATTCCACTCAGTTTTCAGTTTTTGTCTACGCTGTGACATAAGAGCGGGGAAAAGACATACTACATGCTCCAAAGTTTCAGCCGTCTTGCCACACCCTCTGCACGATAAATCCTCTGACGTTCGACGCCAGGAGGGTAAATCTTTTAAGAATTGCCAGTCACCCAGTCTGAGAGCCATAAAGCTAGGTTTTAAATACAAGGGATAAGTGCAGGACAGATAAGAAGAAGGAGAGGCCTGCCCATAAGAGTTCATTATTGCCCATGCGTGTCTACGTTTAGCGAAGTGAGCTTTATCAGTGATTAGGGACCTCATTCGAATACGTTTCTTAATACTGATTTTAAATACTGCCATGCTGGGATTGAGATCCCATAGGTCGCCCGCAGACAATTTCTGGACGGAGTCTTTAAAAAGTCGGCCATAAGAGCCACCTGGGTTTTTCTGAGAGATGTCTAACCAAAGTAATGACTCCAATGAACCTGGATCTGCTTGCCTAAGTTTGTGGCACAGGTTTAAATATGTGCCAGTGTTAGAAATTTCATAGTTTAGTAAGCCCAATTCTAGTCTGATCTGTGCGGCAGAGGCGGTTTTAGGCAAGTGGAGAATTTTTTTATAAATTCTGGTCACATGTTGGTTTAAATTGGCATTTAGTTTTCCCCTAAAGATTTCAATGCCATACGACAGAGTGGGCCCGATTTTTGCTCTCATGACTTCCAATAGTGGTGATAGACTCGGACCAGACAGTTTTTTTGAGAGCTTGGAAAGATTCACCTGAAGGTTCATGGCTTTTACTGAAATTTCACCACGTTGTTTGGCAAAAGTACCCCTAGAGTCAAAATTGACCCCTAAATATTTATATGTTTTCCTATTGTGAGGCTCATATTGTTATATAGCCATCCACCACCGAGGTTAAGTTTTCTACCGAAGATAACCACTTGGGGTTTCTTTAGATTAACCTCTAAAGTATTCATGGTGGTATAGCTGTGTAGTTTGTTTAATAGTCTTTGCAACCCTACCCGGGTGAGGCTAAAAAGGACCAAGTCATCGGCGTATAAAAGGTTACTTATTGACACACCTCCCATCTTGGGTGGGTGGCTATTTATTTCTTCTAGGGTGGCTAGTAAGTCTGCTATAAACAAGTTAAAAAGTAGTGGGGCCAGCACACATCCCTGTTTGACACCTCTGGTCGTCATGATTTTCCGGGAGAGATTTGTGCCAGTCCCCAACTTCACTTGTATCCATGTGCCTGAGTGCAGTTGGATAATCGCCTCCAGAAGTTTAACTGGGATCCCCCATTTTTTTAGCTCCACCCATAGAGCAGCCCTGGGGACCCGGTCGAAGGCGGCTTTAAAATCTACAAAGCAGCAAAAACCAGGTTAGTCATGGTGCCAGAATTTGCAGTGAAGCCGGTTTGGTTCATTGGGATCAGGTTATTCTGCTCTGTCCAGGTTCTCAGCTCCTCCAGTAGGATACCTGCGTAATGCTTTGCCTCAATGTCTAAAAGGGCAATTAATCTGTAATTGTTTGGGGACGCGTGAGAACCTGACTTGTAAATCAGATGGATTATTGCGCCTCGCCAAGAGTCCGGTGTGGTTGAGCTTCTTAATGCAAAGTTGAAAAGATTTGTTAAGTATCCCGACCAAAGGTTTATATTTGTTTTGAACAAATTCTGTGGTAGGCCATCTGGGCCAGGCGCTCCGTCTGGTCTTGCTTTTAATAACACTTTGGTGACCATTTCTTGGGTGATCTGCAGGTCTTCACTTGGAGATTTTAAGGATTCGGTGGGCCCACTCAGGCTCTTACTCAGGCTTAATCTTGTCGGATCGATAGCACATATGTCTGTAGAAGCTGTTCCCTCTGTGGCCCTGAAGTGGTCAGTGAAAAAGGCGGACCATTCTGCTTCTGCAATGTTTGCTGTCCCAAAGAAGGATGAGCTGGAGTTTTGGCGATGGATTAAGGCCCAAAATGTTCTTGGGTTGCGATTTTTGCTCTCCCATAGTAGTTTGCACCAGAATTGGCCTAGGTAATGTCGTTTGTCTTTTTGTTGAGCATGCCTAAATGTTTTTTGGGCAGTTTTATGCACATTCAAGAGCTCACTATTCCCTGGGGATTTCTTAAGGGCGCGCAAGGCGTTATTTCTAGATTTCTGCAGTACCCTAGTTTGGCTTGAGATCAAAAACTGGGGACTAGAGGAAGCCTTATGGGGATGTTTGTTATGGTGCAGTGGGTAGGCGCGCAACGCCGATTGGGCTCAAAGGGCTTCTGCGCCCCCCGCCCCCCCCCCCCCCCCTCCCCCGTCGTGTGTGTCAGCCCAGCCTGAGAGAGCTTCCCTGGCGCACACACAGCCGCCCCGAGTACTTCATCGGACTTTAAAATACCATTTACTTGCTAACGAGGCGTTCACACCTTCTTAGAGGTCCTGCATCGCCACTCTGCATATTGCTGGAAGGATCACCCCTCCCCCCCCCCTGAAATGTGGCTCTAGTTGTGGCTTTGGCAGTGGGGTAGCATGGGTTATCTGACTGGTAGGCAATTTCCGTTTTAGGTTGTGGTCCGCCTTGACCAATGTGGGATGTTCCCTGGATCAGAGCTATCCATGATTGAGTTGGATTCTAGTTCATTGTGGTGTGCGTGGCTATGCTAGGCTTGTGATGACATGTTTGTGTTCGCCGCCTGCCCCCAAGTGCCTCTTCTTGGGTCTGGGTTCAAATTATTAAGTGTTTTCAGCCTAACCCATTTTGGACCGGAAAAAATAACCTTGACCGAAAGCCTCTTTTTCGTTGAAACCTAAAACTACTAAAGTTTACACACTAGATGGCAGTATCACCCTGTTTTTCAAGTATTAGCCGTGAGATTTTACGATGATATCAGTTAATTGATGTATTTTAAAATTAGAAAGGCTGGATGGGTTTGGGAATTAATTTACGGTCGAGGAGCACAACCGATTGCTAAACGGTGCTTTTCCAAATGAGAGGTAATCTGGATATGTTTGTTAAAGCATCAGTATGAAGATGTATTTCTTATCGCAGTTGCCACCTAAGTTCTAATTTTCGTGTGGGTTTGGGTGGGGCTGAGGATGCAGTGTGTCCCTGTGAATGAGACGAGCGATGATAGTGTGGTGGTGATCATGTGAATCGATTGCCAGCCTCTTAAGGTGAAGAGGGGGAGGAGGTTCACTGAACTTAACCTGTCTATTTGGCAGATGTGAAGCATGTTGGATGAAAGTTACTGGTACATGCATCTCCTCTTCTGCATGTATTTGTCTCTCAAATTATTCTCTCTCCTGTCTTATGATGTCGTCTCTCGAGGTTGCAGCGTGCGGTTATGCATGCCATGAAGCAAGTGTTGCATGGTATCTTCTGCAGTACAGTTCTGGCTGGTGGGGATAGGTGGAGGGCACACTGGGTGCTTTTGGGCAGAGACTCACATTAAATACACTGAAAGGCAACATAAATAGCTTGAGGTTTATTGGCAGCAAAACCCGAGCCGTGCCCCTTAGAGCTACAGTTGTAACACCATCTCTGATTCCCCTGCGAGTCTGGCCGGCTTCAAAACATGTTCTAAAGCTCCAATTCTTTGTGTAACTTCGTTTCAAAGAGCTCTGAACGACCAGTGGCAACACATGTATGTACCCAACAACTGAGTTTTCGCGCACCAAGTGGAAGAATCTATATTTTGATGGTTGTTCTTTCACCTTTTAAACTGGTAGGAGTTGATGGGCATCATGCAATGCTCTCTCTTCCTCCAAGTCGGAGCAATGCAAAATACAACATTACAAAGGCATCCATGAGCAGAGCTTCAAAATCAATTGCAACCCAATGCCTGAAAACCTCACCTTATATTAGAGGTGATCCTGTAGCAGTACAAATATTTACATGTAGATTTTGCAAATACTGGGAAAAACACGATTTCTAGGATTTTTTTTTATGGCTCTGAAATGTAGAAGTATTGACAAAAACTGATTTTCAGAAGTTAGAGGGAAACCATAGAAGGCACCTAGTGTAATATATAAAGAAAATACACTTGGAACAGGAATCCCTATTTATAAAACAGGGAGATAGGTGGATGCCCGGGTACACCAAGCTGATTAAATTATCCTGCTAGCTCTCTGATTGTGTTCCCTCCACTCCCTCTGGACACCCCATCTCAATTGAATATTATTTCCTCATGCCCAGTCCCCAGCATCCTCCACACACTCCAAATGTCTTTTTTTAGAGACCAATGCTCATCTGAGGGACAGAACAACGCCCTTTAATTCAGTTATTTGTCTCTTTACCTCTGTGGCTCGGTCTACTGTGTTTCTGAGATTCTTCCTTAGTAATCCACATTTTATCCAACATTGCCTATTTGTGTTCTAGTAGGTGGTGACTACTATTGTCCTACGGTTCATATTATATCAGTAAGACTGTGCGCTTGGACAACATAAATGTCAAAACTGTGCAAGTCAGAGTCCACACACACCATCAGGGATATGTTGACCGTAGTCCTGACTAGCTCACAGTGCATCATGTGGACCTCTAACCTTACATGGAACTGGATGGAATGCGCAACCTCAGAACGTGACAACTCTGACTCCCCAAGGAAACTGTGGAAACAGGTCAGTCCCTTTCATTAGTAACTCATGCATGCCCAAAGGGAGACGCAAGAATTACGCAAATTGGCATTTCAAGCATTTATTGAAGCAATACGATTCTTGTGTAAAATACATGCACTGCAATGATTAATAGAAGGAAACAGAACAGAGTAATCAGCATTTCTAGAATGGCAAAGAAGAGAAACAATTCAACCATTGTGCTGTTACATTGATTATACACATCCATATAAAATCATATCTTTACTCCTACCTAGTACTTCCTAACCTCGTGGGTTTACGGGGTGCACCTCTGCCAGAATAACCTATGGCGATCTAACTCCCCAGTTACCTGTGAGGTATGTTTCATCTGGGAGCCCGTTCTTGTACATTGCAGAACATCGGCTTTCTCAGGAAGGTAAACAGGATTCAACTGGGCTGGCATTCCAACATGGGGTGATCTTGACAATGACTGAAAAATGCTCCTCTCTTTAAACAAGGAATTGGTGTTGTTTATATACTAAAGTTTACCCGTTTTACCATGCCGGAGCTTTAGTCAGGCCATCATTATTGATTCTACCCTTGTAGTGCTGTCGCCGAGTGGACGACAGCAAACATCAAAATTTTGCGCAGTGAACTTAAGCCTGGTACAAAAAGATTGAGGTTCTGAAAATATGCCTACAAAGAAGTGTAAATATAAGCAAAACCATTTCGGAGAATATTATCCCGGAGGGGTGGGGGGTGGGGCTGCGCAAATGTGTGCCAAGAGTCATCATTTAAGGAAGATGTCATCTTTAAACATGAACATGTAAAATGGTGGTGTTCCCTGTCTGAGTCCTATGTAACCACATGACGCTATCAGTTGCCTGTAGGAACATTGAATTATCTGAAGTCTGGGGGCTGTGCCACTATCTGCAGGGCCAACAGTCAGGTGTCTCTTTTTATGAAAGTGTTTAGCAAGTCTGGCAGGCTTGGCAAACTCGCTGATCTTGGTTTGTTGAAGTTTTTGACCTGTCTTGTTGTTGGATATTATGAAGGAGAGAAATGAGTGGGGGAAGAGAAGATGGGGGTAACAGAGGATGAGCGCACATGTTCAAGTCAGCTTAACTTTTCTATCCTAGTAGCAGATGTACAGTTCCCCCAGGTGTGGGCAAAGATTGCCTGTCTGGTGGTCCGCAAATCAGCAAGGACATTTTATGCAAGCTTAAATGCAGCTGGACAGACAGCAACTGTTTCAGAGAAGATGGCTTCACCTCCTTAGAGGCCCGGCACAGTATGTCCTTGCTTTTATCTTGACCTTCTGCCTCTGTCACTTCTGTCACTCAATACCTGAATGGCAGAGCAGCTCCTAAGTTATCTCCCCCAGATAGATTGGAGTGGGTAGCAACTGCCAATCTCAAGATTCCGCGCCTCGGGGGTACACTATACAGCTACTGCATTTGGGATTGGGGTCCTGTGCACCACTCAAAAGCGGCCTTGGGTTGGCCCTGGTTCAGCTGAACCAGCATTTCTCTTCCACGTGTGGACCCGATCACTCGAGTCCACCGCCTCTCTGCAGTGGGGCTCTGCATTCACGGTCTACCAATGCAGTTGATCGGCCCCCTCTGTCCCGCAGCGGTCTAGCGAGAACAGACACTTTTCTCCAGCATAGCATCACAAGCCTGGCACGTCCACTGCAGGATAGCTCCTCCATCTTGGAAGGCTGCACCAACATATACTACATTTTCAGGTGTGTTTTTCAGCTTTCTGACTTAGTAGCAAGACTTCATGGATTGCAGCCTCATTCATGTATGCAGGATGGTGTTTGGTTGCTGATTGCATAGGGCTGTGCTAGACTTCTAGTAGCCTTGCAGAAACGCTAAAATAACGAATCCTCCATGATGGTCATTAAGACCACACCTTTCCTATTGAATCCAGTTTTAATTAAATAATAGTAAACCGTTGTGTTTATCCAGATCTCTAGTGAAGCTTTACTGGACTATTACAGAGGTGCCTCTGACCAGCAGCCAGATTCTGAAAGTGGCTCTTGTCGCAAAGATTCTGGGTGAATCACGGCTTCTATGATCTGCCTTTGAAGAAGAGGAGTCTATACTGCATGGGACAAGCAGTATAGGACAGGAGCAAAGAGCAGCTGACTTGACCCTGCTTGGAGGTCACACTTTGGAAATTAGCCCTTCAGAAGGCATAGTTTTGGACCCAGCTGGGGTGAACCAAATTGTAGACATCCGCTTTGTGAACTGGTCATGGACCTTCATGAAACATTCAAGGAGAGTAAGTGTGGTAAGCTTGTATTGCCAAGTTCTTACACCCTGGGTCTTAGGATGTTCGACTCAGAAAGTTTGTGAGAACTCGTTTAAGACATCATTTAGACTTTGATATCACAGTTTGAAGACTCCTTTGGATCCTAGCCCCCAAATCTGTTTCCCAATTATTTCTGGGTCTTGGTAGCTTATGTATGTGCTCTAAGTCACCTGTGTGCTTCTGTTATCTTTCATATGCAATCTAGACAAGTTCAACATTGGTTTATCATTTGATCGCTAATGACATCAATCTTTCTTTTTGAATCTCTGACCCTGAGAAATGCTATCAAACTAAAGAATGCCTCTTGGATGTCCAGCAGGGATTGTAATATAAATAGATATGCTCAATACCTCTAAAATGGAGATTTTGTTTGTTGCCGCTAATCTTCTTTTGTTCATCCCCATCTTGGGCAGAACCTTTCAGCTCCTGCCAAAAATTACTTTAGACCTTACATTTGTGTATTTTCCATTGATCACAGTAATGCTGTTGCCAGAAGCCCCCTGCTAGAATATTAGGCGAGCTCCTAAGGCACCAGATCTATTAGGCCTGCTTTTTGTCTGGTATGAAGTGTTTGACCGATTACTTCGACACTGTGTGTTAATCGAAATGCCTTCTGTAGTATACCAAACATTGCACAGCCGTGCTCCTACATAGTGAATCAAATGCTTACATTTGGCTGTACAGAGTAGAATATCTCTCAGCTCTGCACAATAAGAAGGCTTCAGCGGAGGTCACTTTTGAATTTTCCCCATATGGAACTCTTTCTTGCTGACCCTTTGCAATGGACATTCAAAAGTGGTAGTAATGCTTGAAATACCACATCTCTCACCATGCACTTGGGCTTGTCTTTTATTTAATGAACCTGCTAGCTGTATTATCTCCCACACCCCACAATGCTTTTTCAGCCCTGCTAAATAGCCCTCACAAGCAGGAGAAATTCTGCATGTACACTCAATATGAAATAAAAAAATAGAGTATATGTATCGATAGTTATTGTATGTTCGAGGCATGTGGGCTGCTGAATTCATATCTGTGCATAGATCGCCACCTAGTGTTGGGTCCGGATGATTGCACCTTGTTGTCCTGGAAGAGTCTTCGAAGTATCACGAGATAGGTGACTCCTCCCCTGGACTACAGTGTGCATGGGCATCTTCTCCAGCCTCAGATTGTTTTTGTTTTTTTCCGCCATTGGGTTCGGATGTTATTCCTATACTCCAACTTCAGAATCGAAACTAAACTTTTCTAAAGGCCTTCGACTTCGGCGGTATTGTTCTCGCACGGTATTTCTTGACTCAATCAAAATTTCCATCTCGGCCCGGTCGTCGACGCGGGCTGTTGGGCTTTTTCAACGCCACCTGTGCCTGCTGTCGATGGAAAGGAGCCCGTTCAAAAGGTGCCCACAATGCCACTCCAAATTCCCGCATACTGACAAACATCCAGTATGCAACAAGTGCCTATCACCAGACCACAAAGAAGAAAATTACCCAGCCGGTGCCCAATTCCGTTCGAAGAAAACCATCCGGATTCGAAGGGCCGCTAGGCAAGAGATGCAGCGACAGGCACCGGAACCAGACAACATCTTCGATGATGAACAAGAACTCCCAGAAGCGGAAGATTTGGATCTAGAGATAGTCACTCTCGAGGACCACTCGGACTCCGATGACGAGATCCCACCGGGGCAAACCATGAGTACACTGCCCCCGACACCGATTACCCCGTTACCGAAGGCTCCGGTCGAGGCATCGACTAAAGGCCTTAGCCAAGATCCAAAAACTCATTCAGAAGCCCCGCCTTCCGGCTCGGCTCCGAAAACAAAAATTAAGCCTTCAGAGACCTCAGGTCCGAGTAACGTTATCCCCAAGAAGGTTCTAGAACCCAAAAAGGTCGTTGACCCGAAGGGCGTCGAACCGAAGGGCGCCAAACCAAAGAAGGCCGTTGAGCCAAAGAAGGCCGTTGAGCCGAAGGTCGCCAAACCGAAGAAGACCATCGACCCAAAAAAGGCAGTTGTGCCGAAGGTCGCAGAACCGAAGAAGGTAGTCGACCCAAAGGGCGTTGTACCAAAGAAGGCTGTCGAGCCGAGAGTCGTCGAGCCGAAGTCGGTGGTCCAGCCAAAGAAAGTCACACCAAAGGCTATCGAGCCGAAGAAAGGCATCGAACCAAAGGCAAGTGCTCCTAAAAAAGACCAGTCGATCCGAAAAAGTCATCAACTCTACAAAGGACAGTCAACCTAAAAAAGCTGCCGAGCATAAAAAGTGTATCGAACCTAAAGATCCGGTCGATCCGCAATTAATCGTCGACACGAACAACAAGGCCGAGCCAGAAAAGAGCAATAAGGCACCAAAAGTCATCAAACCAAAAAAGGTTGTCGACCCAAAGGCAACAGTCGATCCAAAAGAGACTAAGCCAAAGAGGTCAACGACACAGCCACGGAATGCCTACTACGCCTTTTGCTCCTTACTCTCCTACACACTCAGATTACAATGAGGATAACACAGGGGAAGATCCTCAAGATGATCATAACTATCCGGAGGATCCTAATCCACAAGATGAAACATGGGAATATCAGAATGATCCATATGACACACATCCCATCCCCGACACCTCCTCATACCCAACAAAGCCGTCACCTACCGACAACACCATTGTCTTCAACCAACTAATAGATAGTGCAGCACAGTTCCGCAATGTAGACATGCACAATGACCCAATAGACGAAGACTTTCTATTTGACACATTCCCTACTTCAGAGAAAAATGTCAGGACACTTCCTATGTTGAAAGGGGTACTAAAACATGCGCCAGATATATTTAAAGATACAGCCAGGGCACATGTGATCAATCCCAGGATTGAAAAGAAATATAGAGCGGCACCTACAGACCCTACTTATATTAGAGGCCAGTTACCTTTAGACTTACTGGTAGTGGCTAATGCACGCAAAAGAGCCAACTCACTGACAACAAGAGAAGCTCCACCTCCTGATAAGGAGTCTAAAACACTAGAGGCCTCGGGTAAAAGGGTAGCATCACAAGCTTCCAATTCATGGAGAATTGCAAACACACAAGCTCTACTAGCTCGTTACGATAGAGCACACTATGACCAGCTTGAAAGTTTAATGCAACACCTGCCGGAACCTCCCAAAGCCCAAGCTAATGACCTCATACAAGAGGGAAAATTTATTACAAACGCTTCCATTAAATGTGCGCTTGACGCAGCTGACACTGCAGCCAGGTCCATTAACACTAGCGTCTTAGTACGAAGACATGCATGGCTACGCATCTCAGGCTTTAGGAACGAGGTGCAATCACCATTCTTAACCAACCAGTCAATCAAGACTTCCTTTTTGGCCCTGCAGTCAATACCATTTTAGACAAAATGAAAAAAGATACAGAAACTGCAAAATCAATGGGCGCATTGCAGTTTCAACAACACAGAGGTTCCTTTTGACCCTCCTCTTACAGAGGAGCTACACGAGGCAATACTTCACAAACCTCGTCTACATACAAAAGCAACACCCAAGGTTCCTTTAACAAAGGCTCCAACAGAGGAGGTTATAGGGGCAACAATAACAAGGGAAGAGGACGTGGAGGCAATAACACCAGAGCCTCCACTGCCGCAAAACAGTGACTTCATCAGACTACCTCCAGACCATCTAACACCGGTCAGAGGCAGAATCCAACAATTCCTACCAGTCTGGAACGTAATTACCACAGACAGGTGGGTGAGATAAATTATCCAGTATGGTTATTGCCTAGAACTCGCTTCTACTCCACCCAACATACCACCCAGACACCGTCCTATGTCCAAAGAACACATCACCCTGTTACAACAAGAGATTAAATGCATGCTGGAAAAGGGAGCCATAGAGCCAGTCCCTTTCCAACACCAAGGTACAGGAGTATACTCACTATACTTCCTTATTCCCAAAAAGGACTGGTCTCTCAGGCCAATATGGGACCTCAGACCCCTAAATCAATACATACTGTCGGAGCACTTCCATATGATCACTCTACAGCAAGTGCTCCCGTTGCTTCAGCAAGGAGACTTCCTAGCAACATTGGACCTCAAGGATGCGTATTTTCACTTACCTATACATCCAGCTCACAGGAAATATCTCAGGTTCACAATAGAAGGTCAACACTACGAATTCAAGGTTCTCCCCTTCGGGGTACCCACAGCTCCAAGAGTGTTTACAAAATGCTTAGCGACAGTAGCTGCACATCTCAGGAGGCAACACATCCACGTGTTTCCATACCTAGACGATTGGCTAATACAAGCAAAATCGTACGAACAGTATGTAAGAGACACGTCTCAAACACTCCAGCTGCTACACAGCCGGGGTTGTTCAATAAACTACCCAAAATCGCATCTACAACCATCCCACACACAGCAATATCTGGTAGCTACTATAAATACCTCAGTAGCAAAGGCATATCCAAACTCAACAAGGATAGCCAACATGCAGATGCTCATTCGCAAATTTCAGCAACAACACTATTTGCCAGCTCGAGTATTCATGCAGCTCATAGGCATGATGGCCTCCTGCTAATTCATTGTCCCCCATGCCCGACTTCAAATGCGTCCACTGCAAGAGTGCCTTGCAAGACAGTGGAACCAAGCTCAAGGACTACTAAAAGACCTAGTGTTGGTAGACAGTCGCGCTTACAACTCTCTGCAGCGGTGGTACCCACAAAACCTTTCCAAGGGGCGACTGTTCCAAGAGCAAGTTCCACAACTAGTACTATCAGCGGACGCATCACTGACAGGTTGGGGAGCCCACCTACTTCAATACACAGACCAAGGGCTCTGGACAATCAAAAAAAAGAAACTGCATATCAACCAACTAGAGTTGCTAGCAATATTTCTAGCCCTAAAAGCATTCCTAAAATGTGTTGATCTGGACGGACATAACAGCCATGTACTATATCCAGAAACAGGGAGGAACACACTCTCCACAGCTGTCCCACTTAGCACAGAGCATATGGAAGTGGGCAATTCCAAAAAACATCTTTCTCCTGGCAGAACACCTCCCAGGGAAGGACAATCAAGTAGCGGATCTGCTCAGCAGACACAGCCAACAACTACACGAATGGGAGATTCACCCCCAAGTTCTCCAGACATTCTTCCAAAAATGGGGGCACCCAGAGATAGACCTGTTTGCCACAAAAGAAAACTCAAAATGCCAGTACTTTGCCACTAGGTTCCCACATCCGCTGTCACAGGTGAATGCAATATGGATGAACTGGTCAGGCAGATTTGCGTACGCTTTTCCCCCAGCACCACTGATTCCGCTGGTGGCACGCAAACTACAGCAACAGTCACTCACAATGATCCTAGTTGCTCCCACATGGGCGAGACAGCCATGGTACACAACGTTCCTGGAGCTTTCAGTAGTTCCTCATCAAAGGCTGCGCCTCGCACCCCATCTTCTAACTCAGAACCATGGAGAAATCAGACACCCAGATCGCAATCAGATTAACCTAGCGATCTGGCTCCTGAGGTCTCAGAATTTGGATACCTTAACTTACCTCCAGAATGCATGAACATTATTAAGGAGGCAAGGCGACCAACTACTAAAGCATGCTATGCAGCTAAATGGAAAAGATTTGTTATTTACTGCAACAATAACCAAATCGACCCATTAGATGCTTCCATACAAAACATTATATGTTACCTATTGCATCTTCAAAGATGCAAACTAGCATACTCTTCTATAAGACTACACCTCGCTGCTATAGCAGCATATCTCCAAAACAGACAACACCTTTCACTGTTTAGAGTACCAGCAATCAAGGCTTTTATGGAGGGTCTTAAAAGGGTGATTCCTCCAAAACATCCACCTTCACCAGTCTGGAACCTAAATATAGTACTTACCAGACTTATGGGACCTCCTTTCGAACCTCTACACTCATGCGAATTGCAATTTCTAACATGGAAGGTGGCATTCTTGATTGCCATTACCTCACTCAGGCGAGTTGGCGAGTTAGCGAGCTACAAGCACTAACAATTAAAGAACCCTTCATGCAGTTACATGCTAACAGGGTAGTACTTAGAACAAACCCTAAGTTTATGCCAAAGGTCATATCCACTTTCCATATTAATCAATCAATAGAACTGCCAGTGTTCTTCCAAAATCCACAGTCAGTAGCTGAAAGAGCCCCACACACACTGGATGTAAAGAGAGCTCTGCTTTATTATGTGGACAGAACTAAATCATTTAGAAAAAGAAAACAATTATTTGTTGCTTTTTCACCACAACATATAGGGAATCCCATACAAGTCAGGAATAGCCAGATGGATAGTTAAATGCATTCAAATAAGTTATCAAAAAGCTAAACACACTTTAACTGTCCCCCCAAGAGCACATTCTACGCGCAAAATGGGGGCATCCATGGCTTTCCTAGGGAATATTCCTCTTAAAGACATATGTAGAGCTGCCACATGGTCTACCATACACACTTTCACAAAACACTACTGTGTAGACGTGCAAGCAAAGCAGCAAGCTGCTGTAGGCCAGGCTGTCCTCAAAACTCTCTTTCAAACTGCTGTAGCTGGCACAGGTAACCACCGCTAGAGGAGATACTGCTATACAGTCTATGCACAGATATGAATTCAGTAGCCCAAATGCCTCAAACGGAATATGCTACTTACCAGTATGCATCTGTTCTTGGCATGTAGGGCTGCTGACATTCATATCGCCCGCCCTCCTACCCGGTGCCTGTTGCAGCTGCAGCATTATCTTTTGCATGGCCATCTCTTACTTTACTATCTCCATGTCTGCCACAATGGCGAAAAACAATCTGAGGATGGAGAAGATGCCCATGCGCACTGTAGTCCAGGGGAGGAGTCACCTATCTCGTGATACTTTGGAGACTCTTCCAGGACAACAAGGTGCAATCATCCGGACCCAACATTAGGGGGCGATCTATGCACAGATATGAATGTCAGCATCCCTACATGGCAAGAACAGATGCATACTGGTAAGTACCATATTCCTTCTCCAGAATGTAGATGTAAATACTAATGTGCCTTTACAGATTTATTTTTCCTTAACCAATTTTATCTGGTTTTCAGATACAACCAAATTTTCAGTGTTGATCAATAACAGTCGAAGCATGAAGAAATGTGTTAGTGAAGCCTTAAAATAGCATGCCTTTAATTCTTCAATTTATTTTACAGAAGTGCTCTTTCCCAACTCAAAATGTAACTTCATCAGTTAAGGTCGATAAGAGTATTAAAAATTGACCTTTGAAAGAAAATAGTATATGTTGAAACAAAATATAGCTCCAGCCTTTGTACTGGTGCAAACAATATAATGTGGTAAACAGAAAAGTATTCTGATTGACTTTCTGATGCCTTTGTAGAGTTGTTGGATTAGAAATCATCGGACGGCTTCACCAGATTGTTTTCATGACTGTAGTAACCTAAGTTTCACAGTGCAAACCTCCCTTCGATTACAAGTGTACCCTTTTCACAGGTTACTCCTTATATAATTTTAAAGAAAATGATGATAATTTTGGCCAAAAAGACTTAGCAGAAATTTGTTAGTGTACTATTTCTCCAAGCAACACTTGATTCTAAAGAAGGTTGATTTACCAATATAGGGGAATGCAGAGGATGTGTTCAGCAAGCTGCTTTTAAAAATGTCTCCTATGCTTTTTCCCTTGGTTGGTTGCAAGAACTTACTCATGTACAGGTTAACCTATTGGGAGACTAATGTCTGTATGAATGGAACTCGGAGAATCATCTTTTTTTGCGTGATGTTTTTCATTCCAACACTGAATTATCACATCAGATGTACTTCTGATGGATACTTCTAACTGCAGTTTCTTCACCTTTAGAATATTTCAGAGTGCCAGACTGGATCCAGAACATTTTTATGCATAGCATCTGCTCGCTGATATGTGGTGTTAAATAGATGGTGATAAATGATGTTAAATTCACATAAGAAATCCAAGCGGGCCTTGTCCCAGCCTCGCCACTCTCTATTTGAGAAGTTGCGAAGACTTCAAGACACCCGGGGACTCTCTGCTTCGCAGCAGATTCTAGTGCACACAGAGTTTGCACATCAGTGACACCACAACAATTTAAAGAAGCTGTGTTTTGCCTTTTCAGCATCGCACCAGCTCGCCCTGGCACTCTTCAGGCCCCACAGATCTGTGAACGCCTCCATCTGGATTACCGCCAGCAGGTCTGCCCTCTGCGCTGGATGTGTCTCTTGACCCCACTTCAGGTTCAGCTCTAACAGTGAACTCGACCAAGTGCCTGGTAACATAACCCATGCTGGTTCTCTACCCAATTGATGCCTGGACTGACACTGGCGAAGCTGGTGGAGACCATTGATCTGACTGACTCTGAGCCCAACCTTGGCCAAAGCCATGTGCAAGTTCAGTTCCTAAGCGCCCACCCACCGTTCATTGTGACTCAAACAGAACAGTTACCAAGAGGATGTCCTCCAACAACTCTTTGGGTTGGATTCTGACCAGAGCCAACCAAGTATTGGAGATGGGGGGGAATGAGTTTGCCCCACACTATGATGACAATTTGTATGTGGAACTGTAAGATGGAAACCCTCTCCCCTTGGAAACAGGGTTAGTTTCCTCCTCATGTCGTTCCCCATGGTAATTAAAAGGGCGGTGGAAGTCATGGATTTACAACTGGCTTTTCTCAGAGTATAGACTAATGTCCTCTCAGAGTTTCTATAACCCAGAAATTCCTAATCAGAACCTCTGCTGCCATTTAACACCTTCGCTGCTAAGGCAATTCCCCATCTGTGCTGGAAATTGCTATTTGGCTTTATTCATGACGAGCTCAGCTCGTCATCAGCACAGCTCCAGTGTGCCTCATGACGAGCTCAGCTCGTCATGAGCAGGGAAGGGGTTAAAAAGGCTCTAACTGAACCTTTGATGGGCACTCAGTCCAGTCCTTGCTCTTGTCCATCTGTGAACAGACAAGTGGCACATCACCATAGGCCTGATCCAGATAACCCTGCCTTTCTCAAGTTTCAAATAAGTCTTTATTTCGACACTTGTCAGAAAAAAACTAACAATACATATAATACACATTTTTTTTTTTAAAAAAGGAGGATCAGAAGGAAACAGAGTGACACAATACAACCACCAAAGTAACTGGGACACATAATTCATACACAGACAGATCTACTGGTTGTTCCATTTGATTTAAAAGGAGTATTAAAAACAAAAAAAAAGAATATACAATGTTTAAAACCGGGTCAATAATTTGGTTTAAAAACTAGGTTTGAGGCTCATTATACGCTTTACAACTAGTGTCACAGCAGTGATAATACATTATAAAAAAAATGGCACTAGGCAAGAATGACCAGAGTTCATTTAAAACGTAATTTTTTCCTGCGTATGGCCCACATCCAGTGCAGGAATTTAGAGACGGCAATTACAATACTCTCAGAACAGTCTGTCTTAAAGATCCTCAGAGCCTCTGTCCCCTTAGTAATACCTTTCAACAAACATATTGGCTTTAACCACTTATGACGTGGGTGTTTGTACTCCGGACAGATAAATAAAATATGGGCTATACTCTCCGGATGGGTGCTGCAAAAGGGACAGGATAAATTATTTCATACAAGCCATTTACCAGTGAAGAAATTGACTGGAAGGGTACCCACCCTGTACTGGTGGTACCGTTTCCTTTCATCGGGAATTGTGATCGTGTCCCAATAATTTTAAAAAACTGGTACGTGCTTAAGCTCTAGGAAATCTTTGGTTAATGATGAACAGGTGCACGATTGAAAGTTTCGCATTATCACCATTGACCAATAGTAAGTACTCTTTAAGGTCCTTTTTTTTTAAATTATATTTTTATTGAGAGTTCATACCGGTAAATACATATTCATAAATGCGTACATAAATACATAGATAGATGCATAGCGTTATACCATCAAGCAAAAAAACAGAAAGAATAATAAACAATAAACAATCAATTGACAGGTTAAATATCTACAAGACCAGTAAATCATTCATTTGTGCTTTTACTGTCCTCCAAGTAGCCACTGGGGCCCAAAGTCGCTTACCCATATCCCTTAACTTAGCTCCCTTTAAATCATATAATGCTTCCTCAATGTTATGTATACCCAACATTCTGCACAACCACATTTGAAAAGTAGGAGCTTCTGTATCCTTCCAGGCTGCGCTAATTAAAATCCTAAGGACTGCTACGGAAATAAAAACTAAAGCTTCGGCCTCAGTACTCGTATTTAATTTCACATCACATCCAATTATTATCAGGGTTGGGGATAAGTTAATTTTGACGTCAAGTAGCCCCTCTAAAAACCGCTCTATTTCAGTTTTAATAGTTTTTAATTTTTCACAGCCATAGAACATATGTATAATATCTGCTGTACCATTTCCACATCTGGGGCAGTTACTATCTGCCGCTTTCCCCCAAGAGAATAATTTTTCGGGCGTATAGTATAGATTAAATTGCGTTTTGTAATGTTGGGCCCTGAGATTCGAGGAGCGCAGAAACCTCTTATCCATAGCTAGTGCCTTATCAAGATCTACCTCGGGATCCCCCAATTTTTTGGACCATGCGGTTTCCATTTTTCCAATATCGTCCATCGATGCGTCGTTAAATATTTTATATATATCTCCAATTCTATGGCCCACGACTTCAAATACTCAATTAGTTCAAATTTCCCAAGCAAAGTGATACGTGGCCTAATTGATTTAATTCTATTGACAATCTGTAGGTATTTAAACTCTTGATAACCTTGTAGTGAATAGTGTTGTGTAAGTTCTTCAAGTGTTCTACAGTGATCTCTAATCATTAATTGGCCCAACTCCACTATACCATGACTCTCCCAATGACGCCACGCTCCATCCCTACTAAGGTTTGGAAAGAGTGTTGAGTTCCAAAGTGGTGTGCGGTGATGGATAGTGGGTATATCTAGAATTTTTTTAACAGTTTTCCATATATACCATAGATCTTCAAGCGTCTTATATCCAATTTCCTTGTAATAACTCCTCTGAGTTATCCTTAATAAAAGCCCTACGGCTTCACTTCCCACCAATAGCTGAAAAATTGATGGTATCACCGCTTGCCTGAGGTTTGGCCCCCCCGGATGAAGTAGGATAGTCATGTCTGTGAGGAGACATGCGAGATGATAGCTCTTAATATCTGGCAATCCCAACCCTCCTCTATCTTGTGGTAATGACATATATCTGTTTGATCGCCTTATTTTACCATATTGCCACAAAAATTTTATGAATATAGCCTCAATCTTCTTAATAATTTTCTCGTCAATTTTAAATGGGATTGATCTTAATTTATACAGCACCTTGGGAAACATTGTCATTTTTATAACGTTAGCCCTCCCAATCAGTGACAGCTGTAATGAGTCCATTCTTTTTAGTTCTGTTTCCATAGATTGGATAAGAGGTGTGTAATTATCGTCAATTATTTTACCTGGTTCTGCATTTATTGTTATACCCAGGTAAACTACAGATTCTACATATCTGCCATCCAACTTGGCTATTTTTTTAGAGCATAATACCTGTGTTTTGTCCACATTTAGTCTGTAGCCTGACACATCTCCAAACTGACCGGTTATATTAACTACCTCCCTCATAGCTAGCTCTGGGTCTTTTGTGATGACTGCTAAGTCATCCGCGTATGCGAGAAGTTTAGTCTGAACCCCATTTGATATTACTGGTTTAATAGCCACACTGTTGACTGGAAGGGTACCCACCCTGTACTGGTGGTACCGTTTCCTTTCATCGGGAATTGTGATCGTGTCCCAATAATTTTCAAAAACTGGTACGTGCTTAAGCTCTAGGAAATCTTTGGTTAATGATGAACCGGTGCACGATTGAAAGTTTCACATTATCACCATTGACCAATAGTACTCTTTAAGGTCCTTACGTGATGGAAAGGGATTAGCTGCTGGGTTCTCCCACAATATACCTAGACCCATGGCAATATAAGCCGCCTTAACCTCTCTAAACCATGGGATCCTGTTTGCGGTATCAAGGCTCCGGACGTAGAGGAGGGCCTGGGCATACTGGGAGAGTTCTGGTGTTACCCAGAGCCTCCTCCAGTATGCCACTGGTCTATACCTTTTAATGAGAATAGAGATGCACTACCTTCTGTTGAGCTAAATGCTAGCAAGTTTTATCTGAGTTCAGAACCTCTATTTTCTAACTCTGAATTGTTTGGCGTGCTGCACGGGAGACACGTTTGTCCTGACTATACCTTGCCACATCCTCCAGTTGCTGGCATCCAAGGTCATAGTAGAGAGGCAAAAGAGGCGTGGATGGTGGCAGGCCAACTAGACCCCTCACAAACTTGTTTTGGGAGATGGATAATTGGGTGAGATTGCTAAACCCCCACAATTCAGCCGCGTACAGAATAGATGCACTTATTTTGGTGTTATAGATTTTAAGTGCCGGGGAGATAGGTTTTGTGGCTGAGCTACGCAGTTCCCTTAGTAGTACTCCTGCTAGCTGGGCATGTCTAGTGGTGAGGTGGTTAATGTGGGGTTTCCATTCGAGCCTGGAACCCAATGTGATTCCAAAATAGGTAAAGGATTGCGTCTGCTCGAGCGGTTCCTCAATCATGATGGCACTCCCTTTCACAAACTTGTGTTTGTGCATGACCATGAATTTTGTCTTTGTCACGTTCATGGTGAGGCCATAGTCCTTACAGAATGTTTCAAATTGCCCGATGGCCTTCTGTAGGCCCTGTTGCGTTTTAGAAATTAAAAGAGTGTCATCAGCAAACATCAACAGGGGAACCGGCATTCCATTCAACTTAGGGGCATCCGTTGGATAGTCCTTGAAATATTTGATAACCCTGTTGATGTATAGCGAAAACAGCGTTGGGGCCAAGACGCACCCTTGCCTTACTCCTCTAAGGATAGGGAACCTATCTGTCACTTGGCCTGGGTCTCCCCATCTAACCTGTGCAAAGTTATCCTCATGCAGTTTGATTAATGGGAAGAGTACTTCCAATGGCATGCCTTGCTCCCGGAAAACACTCCACATCTTTGCACTTGGCACTAAGTTGAAGGCTGACTTAAGGTCGACAAATGCCTCGTACAAAGTACCACCTCCGAGGACAACCCACCGCCAATAAATCATAACGAGTTTAAAAACCTGGTCCACAGTACTCGTGTGTGCGCGGAACCCGGCCTGGAGAGGAGACAAAACATCATACTCCTCTATCCAGGACAGGATTCTAGACAACACGAGTCTGGCTACCACCTTCTGGACACAGTCTATCGGGCTGATCGGCCTGTAATTTGCGGGGTCAGAGCGGTCCCAATTCTTAAATATGGGGATTATCTCAGCCCCTTTCCAGGTGTCTGGTATGGGAGATCCTTTTGCTATGGCATTTGCGAGGGACTGAATATAAGGTGCCCATACTTCTTTCCCATATACAAAAAGGTCTGCAGGAACGCTGTCCATCCCGGGTGCTCTGCCCTTTGGGACTAGATTTAGAGCGTGTTTCACATCCTTTATACTAAAATGTAGTGGTGTAAAGTCTACATTTGGTATGGAGGAAATATGACTCAACCCTATGTCAAAAAAGGGGTCTGCAAATTGATTTTTAAAATGCGACACCCATGCATCTGGGGGAACATGATTTTGTGGGTGATCCTTGGGGCAACCACTCCCCCATTTCACCAAATCCCAAAATGCTACCATATTCCTGATTTTACTAGCAATATATAGCTCGGACCAGAATTGTTCATCCCAAAGACGCTTGGCTTCCAATTGGGTTGCCTTATAAGTCTTCCTGGCGACTTTGATTTGATGTCTGTCTTTGGTTCTGATTGCCATGGCTAGAGATTTGTATGCTTCTCGGCAGCTTTTACCATACCAAGATTCAGCCTGAGATTTTGGGTTGCGTTTACGAGCACTAACCTTCCTAGTAAAAAATTCTCGTAACTTATTAAAAAGAGTTAAATGAATAGGAACAACTTTTATAATAAGATTTTGGTTCTGTGAGCACTCCTGGATCTCACTAGTAGCCTTTGCCGCTAATGCTCCCATTATGGGCATATTATCCTCATTAAGGAGGCATTCCGCCCATTTTACCCTCCTGGTGTCATTAGAGGGATATAGATCTACTATGGTGGACCTGGGATCAAGCGGTATTCCATCATGCATCTCCGCTGTTAGTATTAGTGGGTTATGGTCACTTTCCACCCGATTTTCAATGACCATATCTTTAATGAATGGCCAGTACTCTAGATTAAAAAGAATATAATCTATCCAACTCGTACCTGCCCCATTATTAAATGTGGGTTCGCCTTGACTGTCGGATTTAGTTCTGCCATTGGCTGCCCTAAGCCCTGTTCTAAACATAAGGTTTTAAGCTGTAATGCAGCTTGAGTCCATCTTTTTATAGGAGAGATAGTCAATTGAGGGATGGCCCATGTGTGATCTTCCTCCATTGCTAATTCAATGTCATTGTGATCCAATGGTTCGAAGCAGCAATTAAAGTCTCCTGCTATCAGCATATTCCCTTTACCATTATATTGACTAAGAAGGGAATCCAACAAGGTGACTATCTCCGAGGGCTTCCCCCCGGGTTTGTCCCTTGCGTATATGTTGAATATGTATAAATCTCTGCATGTGGGACTTTGTATTTTTATGATTAGGATGTCACTACTATTAGATGGCAACTAGGAGACTATGTACCCAGCATCCTGTCTAACCCAGGTTGTCAGGCCCCCCATGGGTCTACCCCTCGTACTTGGTGTAGCTGGACTATAAAAGTTCAAGAATCCCTGTCTAAACTCGGGTTCTATCTGCCAGGTCTCCTGGAATAATATAACGTTGTGATTATCTATAAACATTAACCAGTCTTGTGATGTTAACTTATTTTTAAGCCCAGCGATGTTCCACGATACCATAGATTGCACTAAGGGAGGAATGTTAGCAGAACCTTTAGTTTGGGGCTGTCTGACTTGCGGTGAATTAGCGCTTGTCGACTGGACTGTGTCTAGGTTGATGACAGCTGCACTCTGGATAGTGCGGGGGCTACGTAATTTCGTGGTACCCATCCCATTGACTTTATACACCAAGGGGCCCGGGGTTTTGAGGGCAAGATCATTCTTCCTGATATTATCGACGCCTTCCCTAGCTTGAGGGATGGTTGTCCCCGGGATCTTACAGGCTATGGGGTTGCGCAGTCAGTCATTGGTGTTCAGGTTGCTCAGTCCCTCATATCGATTGGACAGCACAATTGCCCTTGAGTTACCAAAGGACGTTTCCCCCAATTGTCTTTCCCAGAACGATCTTTTGTGCAAAACAGGACTATAGAAGAAGCCCAGCGGAAGAATATCAATACCATCCTGAGTATATCTTAGTTGGGCACCCTGAGCCAATATGTCCTTAACCAAGGCCGATGATCTAAAGCTAAGGACAATACAATATCCTTCTAAGCTCTTTGCAGATTGCCCTACCCATGGGACTCTCCTAACCATCATAAATTGTTCGAAAAGGTTATTGCCTAGCCCTGTTATCTTATTCAGATAGTGTAAAGATGTATTCTTTAGGTTGACCAATGCTCCTCGTCCTGATGGGTACATTTCGGGACATTTACCAGAATGATTGTGTGTGGTGTAGCCTCTGGTGGAAGGTGTAAGGAGGGTCTATCCTGCATCTCTACCCCAACACTCCTAAATTTACCACTGGGTCCCTGTGGTCCCATTCTCCCCCTTCTTGCCCCCAAGGCGTTGTGATGCGATTGATTTACATATTCTGGAGCTGGAACTAGAACTATGGGGGGTTCCAGCAACCTTTCGCCCTGCGAGCTAGTTTGGGATGGTGGAATACTGGCCTTTAACCTGGTGGTATTGCTATCTTCCTGTCTGGTGACCTGCCTAGCTGGGGTGATTTAATCTAGATGTTTCTCTATTAGATTCAATCTCATAGAAATAGCGTCGAGCTTCGCCATGACGGGATTGATCAGTGATGCAAGCCTTCCTTCAAACATTTGTAGGATATCCAAAGATGGTTGTGAGCAATTTGAGCCCTGTGTACCCATCGATGCATTAGGATTATTTATCTATTTAATTATTTATTTATTTGCTTGGGATCCCGAGTATGGGCCAGTATGGGACACAGGGCGGGGGCAAAGTTCAACGAAGCAATACCTTAGGTCCAGAATCCAGGAATCAAAGGGGAGGGCCCCGCCCTGCCTCTTCCTGTCGTGTACGGGCGCGGGACGAGCCCGCCCTTGGCCCTGGCTTCGCCCGGGCAGTGCACGGGCACGCCCGCATCCCGCGCTGCGGGAGGGCCGGGCTGGTTATGAGGGCCTCAGACGCCCTCTAGCGTCGTCACTTCCTCTGCGCCTCCCCGAGACTTCTGTGGGTTGTAGTCCTATGGGCTTGTAGTCCTTCGCTGCCCCCCCCTCACACACAGACGCAGATACGCCACGCCGTTCCCATCACGGCTAGGATGGCTTAAGTGGCGTCTCTGGGCTCCTGCTTCCTCACAATGGCCAGGTAAGACAGATTGGCAGTATGGCAGTGCAGTAGTTGATTGTACCCTGCCTTTCTCACATAGCATTCTACTCCAGAGACCCTGGTGATACAGGTCTCCCCCAGCAGATTTAACCCCAATTCCATTCGTATAGCAGACAGAGGATAGACGCGTTTGGGAAGAGGATGTTTTGTCTGCTTGCCTCACCGTTCGATCAGTTCATGAGACTGCTTGCCGGGACAGTACTTTATTTTATTTTATTTTATGTTCTTGTATAGCGCCTGAATAGACCCCCGAAGGGGTATCTCAGCGCTTTTGCCTGTTGAAGGAACATAGGTTGTACAGGTTCGTGCTCGGAAATGACTGAGTGAGAGATGTGTGTTTTAACTATTAGTGAAAAGATGAGTTTTAAGAGTTTTACGGAAGGACAAGTGGTTGGTGATTTGTTTTAGTGTCTGGGGGAGAGAGTTCCAAAGAACAGGACCAGTGTGTGCCAGGGCACGGCCTCCTTGTCTGGATTTTCTTATTCTGGGTACCTGCAATAGCTGTAGGTTGCTAGAGCGTAGTGAGCGCCCAGGGACATAGGGTTGAAAGGCTTTAGTCAGGTATTTAGGCCCCGTGCCTATCAGGCATTTATGGATGGAGCACAGGATTTTGAATTTAGTGCGTTGCCGCACAGGGAGCCAGTGTAGTTCAGCAAGCAAAGGGCGGGAGGGAGTTCTGGGTGGAGCATTAAGAACTAACCTTGCCGCTGTGTTTTGGACTACCTGCAGTTTGTTAAATTGGCCTTCGTTAGCTGATAAGAGAAGGCCATTGCAGTAGTCCAATCTGCTGATAACTAATGCCTGGACCAAGGTCTTTCTGTGTGTGTCTGGTAGGTATGGAAACACCCTTCTCAGAAGTCCAATGGCCCGGAAACATGTACCGGCAACTTGGTTGACATGATCTTTAAATGTAAGGGCTTGGTCAAATAGCACTCCCAGGTTTTTCACGGTCTTTTTCGGGATGGGAACAGGTCCTAGTTCTAGAGGCCACCACTCATCAGACCACAGTTTCACCGCATCCCCGAACAGTAGTACTTCTGTTTTGCCAACATTACATTGAAGGCAGTTCTTGGCCATCCACTCTGATACTGCCCTCATTCCATCTGCAAAAGATTTTTTTAGGGCAGGTGTAAAGGTTTTGAAAGGAAACAGAAGTTGGGTGTCGTCGGCGTATGACACCGTGGTGAACCCAAAGGACCTCACCAAGTCGGCCAGGGGGGCCACATACACATTAAATAATGTGGGGCTTAGGCATGAGCCCTGTGGCACTCCCCTGGTGAGTTCCCTGGAGATGGATTTGTGGGAGCCCAGCCTGACTTCTTGAGAGCGGCCAGAGAGGAAACTCTCCATCCAGGACAGAGCTACACCCCCCAGTCCCACATCCCTCAGACGACCGAGAAGCACTTCGTGTGACACCGTATCAAAGGCAGCGGATAAATCCAGCAGCACCAGAATCATAGACCCCCCATCATTCAGTGTCATCCTGATGTTATTGGTCACTGCTAGGAGGGCTGATTCGGTGCTGTGGTTTGGCCTGAACCCAGATTGTGAATGGTCCAGGCCATCCGTTGCCTCGATATGATTTGATAGGTGGGTGTTCACGTGCTTCAGTCATCTTACCTAGGTGTGGTAGGATGGAGATGGGCCGAAGGTTTGAAAGGTCTGTCCAGGGGGAGGCAGCTTTTTTCCTTATTGGGTTCACCACTGCAATCTTCCATTCCCTTGGGACTTGCCCTTCAGTCAGTGAGATGTTTATCACCGACTGTATGGAGGGTCCCAGGAGGATGATCAGAGGGGAGAGCATTTTGGCTGGAAGGAAGTCATTGGGAGACCCAGTTTTTATGTGGCTGATGAGGGGTGGTAGATCAAGATCGCTACGCATATCCATGCATTATAGAACTCACTTGCTGAAGTTTTATTGGCGGTCCCGAAGGAATTCAGAGACCATTTAGGATAGACCATTCAGGATGGCTAGGATGCAGCCAAGTACATTATCCGCTCAGGGCTGGACACAAACGACTGCTTGGATGGAGCGGATGGAAGCATTCATCTCATTTTAGATTTTCATCCCCTTGACATCTTATTGGAGAAGGACAAATTGAGGATGCTCAGACTGACTGGCCCAGGTTCTGTCTACCCTTGGTCCAGGAGGGTGTGGTTGAACCGGCCGGATGCCTATTTCCACGTTCCTGTACTGAAGGTCTATTGAGGCTACCATCGATTCAAGGAGGGCCACAAGGACTTTCATTTTGCTGTGCTCCCTTCTGGCCTTATCAGTGCCCCCTCAGGTTTTAATAAAAGTGATGTTGGGGCCATAATGCATTTTCAGAGGTTGGGGGTACCTGCTTTCTCCTACTTTGATGACTAATTGTTGAAAGCAAGCTCCAGATGACTGCAAACCTCCTTACATTATAGAAGTTAAGGATTAATGTGCTGAAGTCACTCCTGACTTTCGCAGAGGCTCTCTTTCTTTCAAGCCATCCTGGATCTGGTGCATTTTATAGCCTTCCCTCTAGAAGAAGTTCAAGACATCAGGGCTATGATCCCAATCCAATGTTTAAGCCTCATTTCTGGGTACTTTGTGAGGATGGCTCTGAAGCTTCTAAGTCGATTACCTTCTGCAGCATACTAATTTAGCATGCTTTCCTGCCTGAGTTCTAAAGGAGATCAAGAATGACTGGGCTGAATTTATCCTAGTGTCCCCGGAGAGGGCCAGGAGAGTATGGTACATGGATCTTCTGGTCATTACCATCTGTCCTCCAATACATCTGCCACTTCAAGAAAACCTTCTGTTTCAGCAGCAAGACAGGTTCTTGCACCCAGGCCGGCACAATCTACCATCCATGCGTGGAGATTGTGCATTAGTAGTGGACTACATTCAATCTACCTACTGAAGTAGTGTATGTAATCTTGGTCACCAGACATCCTTCTATGAAATCTATTTATGCCATAACCTGGGACAAGTTTGTGGCTTGCTGCAGTACCTGTAACATGGACCTGTTGCAAGCCAAACGGTTGGATGTTTTGCCGTTTGCCCTGTCTTTGGCCCAGTAAGGATTTGCAGTGGGCATTGTTAAAGGTTACCTTTTGTCCTTTTTGTGTTTACTGGACCACTTGTTGTACAAACCATCTGTCGTGATGTGTTTCCTCAAAGGTTGGGTCAGCCGGTTCCCCCAAAACCTTTTGTGATGTCACATTGGGACATGAATTTGGTCATTACTTTTCTTATGTGTACTCCCTTTGAGCCATTTGACAGCTCACATTTTCCTACCAACCCTGAAGATTGTTTTCCTCATGGCAATAACATCAGCATGTGGTATGAGTGAGCTCCAAGCTCCATCGGTCCAGCTGCTGTACTCTACCTTCTTACCGGACAAGCTGTTGCTGAGGACCAAAGCGTCTTTTCTTCCAAAGGTTGTAACCACTTTTCATGTCTTGACAATCCATCAGTCGTCTGATGTACTTTGCCACTCCTCACTCCTCAAAAGAGGAGGAGTGACTCCATCGTTAAGACTCCAAGAGAGCACTCCGCTTTTACATCAATTGTGCGTAAAACCATCAGGCAGACGATCTACTCTTTGTGTGGTTCTCTTGGGCAAAGAAAGGCAATGCAGTGCAGAAAAGGGCTTCATCCTAGTGGGTAGTCCTTTGCAACTGGATCAGCTGCGCAGTGTCAAAGAAGCTGCTTCTAGAAGGGTTACAGGCCCATTCCACGAGGGCCAAAGCTGCTACCACTGCGTTGTCGCACAGAGTGCCTGTCCTGGATATTTGTTAGGTGGCAAAGCACTACTGCCTTGACAGTCGGGTTAGAGGGGAAGGGCATGTTTGCAATTTGGTCATGCAGGACTTTTTGGTCTGAGCCGTCCGACAGACCCACCACCCAAGTAGGTACTGATTTGGTATCTATTCTAAAGTGAGGAATCTGCAGTTAGAAGTATCGCTCAGAAGAGCAAGTTACTTACCTTATGTAATTCCCTTTCTCTGGATACTCTATCTAACCACAGATTACCCACTGCCTCCCAGTTCTGTGAAATTGATTTTTTTCTATCTCAAATGGTCGCTCATGTGAGATCTACATGCAGGCACAGTTGATTACTTTTGGGTCCACGACCAAATGTGCAGACAATGTTCAGAAAGAAACTGATGTCTGTGTGTTTTGATGATTCCTGAATATTTAGCTCCCGTTGTCACTTCCAGGGCGGAGTGCTGTCAACCTTTGAGTCACATGAAGTCTCTTATCAGCATGCAGGAATTGTGCTGAAAAATCTTTTGGATCCAGTCTGGGGCCTAGAGATATCCTAAAGTTGAGGAATCTGCTGTTAGTGTCCACCGGAAATAGTGTCACATAAGGTAAGTAACTGTTTTTTCTTTTCCACTGTTCTCGAAACAATTTAATGCTTTTCACTTTTGTTTAAAAGTTTCTACATATTAACACTTACTATGTCTTCTATTGCTGGCTCGACATTTGAAAAATCTATTCAGCTCACTTTCTACCATGCAAGTGCCCTGATTAATGTTCCAGTTAACAACGTGATCTGCTGAAACATCTTTGCTCTCAGCCTTCCCAATTACTCCTCATTCATATCTTCAGCAAAATGTCATAATTGTGTGTAGAAGTTGTGAACCCTTATCAACTGACAGCGTATCATAGTCCTTTTTTATCACTTCCTCTCCTTGTAGGTACCAATGAAGTGATGAGGATGATTGTGGCCCGACACCTCTTGCAAGACTAAAGCTTACAACCAGGCGCAGATTATTCATTGCTTCAGACTCTTCCATCTCTACAAGGAAGTTTTTCTCCTTTTTACACATTTTGTGCCCAGGCAGCACAAGATTCTCGAGGGCATTCTTCTCTGGTGTCCCATTTGGCTACAACTGAGCCATGAGGACATCCCCCCCACCCCTTACTAGGCTGCAAGGGCCCCGGCTCTTTTATCCCTGCCCTTCTCTTGAGGTGTTCTTTTTGGGCTCTTCTATCGTGTTCTGTGGTTCCGGTGTTGCTCTTGCAGTGGGACCGAGCACTCCACTCACAGTAAGTAAGGAACTGAAGTCTTTCTTTTGGGAGGATAGGTCTTGTCCGTTATTCCAGTGACACCATATTTCATCTTTGAAAAATCTCATTGGACTTCTTGGGGCGCTGAATGAATTCCTAGCTCCGAGTATTGACCCCATATGGTACAGTGAAATGAACATTGGTGGAGGAATGTTGAACTATTACCTGCCTATGGTGCGTTTTGCGGAAGAACTGATGTGGCAAATTCAGCTAATTGTATGGCCACTCTTGTTTTTTTTCTTTCTTTTGTAGGCCATGATTTGGAATAGTGACTAGTCCCGGAACAGTCAGGCGCTTCTGATTGTCCTCACTTCTACATGTGCTAATTGTTCTGAATCATTGAGTGCAAGTTTGGCGATCCTAGGAGACACAAGAGACACTGAAGATAGGAATGGGATGATGTTTAATTTAAATCATGATTGGAGTTTTCTGCTTTAATGACAACGGCCTCCTCTGCACAAAGCAAAGAGGAAGAACTCTTTCGAAACATTATTTCCTTGCACTGATCTTCACAATCGTGGTTAGACTGTTACACCCCGCTATTGAAAGGGGATAAATTCAGGATCCGAAATAAAGATTTTAACTTCATTTGTGTCTTAGTGTGCCTCATCGTTGTGCTGCCTGAGTAATGGTGTTTATCCACTGTTAAAGCTGCTTCTCCAGTTATTCATCCTCCTGTATGTTGCACGTTTGAAGGAGATCTTTGAACCTTTGGCACTCATGGCTAAAAGCGTGAGACTACATTGTAATGTGTGAGTCTGATGTTGCGGGATTGAAGGAAAATGACGTGATGTGTGAAAGGTGGGAAGGAGTGTGACATCAGCGAAGCTGTAGGACATTGATTGCCAATGAGGTAAGTTATGTTAAAACTGCCTGCAGGGTGTGCATTAGGTGGGAAATATCAGATTCAGTTGGATGTCATTATAAAGTGTAATCGGAGTAGGAGCTCGGCTCCTCTGCGTGGTCTGTGGCGATGACTTGTGCATGTCTAAATCCCTGAACAAAATCTGCATACTCTTAAAATGTATTCTTATCCCAGGACTCAATGTGCACATGGGAGACTTCATATATTGTCTTTGTGCAGGTGCCCACATGCATTTTCAGTATTGCCACTAGGGTGGCGTCAGTATCACAGATGCGTTCGTAAATTCCCTTTCAAGATAAACAACCATATAGGGATAGTGGTTACGCTTGTATTGATCTATATGAGTATTAACGGGGAAGGCCCTAAACACTCAGGACCTGGGTCCGTGGGTCAGTATAAATAAGGTTTGGTCTGAGTTGAAACAGTATCAAATGATTTCCAACAAACACACACTCACCATAGAGTTTTTTTTAAAAAAAAAAGGATGAGTCGGAATGAAAATGCAACTTATTCATTTATAAACATTTTGGCATTTTTGATCATGCACGGTCAGATTTGATCCAAAAGCAACAAAAATTGAACAAAACATATTATAGTATCTACATGTACTCAAAACAATACATAAGGTATTCATCGGACGTGCTCTCAGAGAAAAGGAGGTAAAGTGAGTGGGTAAGTGAAAGGGACAGGGTAAAGGTGTGGTGACAAAGTGGTTACATCCAAATCGACACTTGAAAAACCTCTACTAGCAGGTTAATGAGCAAAGGTTCCCAAAGTCACATCACACATAGGGAACAAGAGTCCATCGTTTAGTTGGTTCCTATGGTGTGTAAAGTGAAGGCGTAGTTCTACGTTTCGACCCCTGGTTACGCTAAAGGGCTAGTTCAGAGCCTCCTGGTGGGGTCTTCATCAGGAAGAGAAATGGAGAGCGTCGTCAAAAACGGCCATCAAATGTTCCGTCTGGGAAATCTGGGCTCCCTCGAGCTCCACAGAGTGTTGGCATGTGGGTTGACACACAGCCGATGGGCACTGGTGAATAGATCCTCGATGTATCGGTATAGCTTTAAGCTGAAAAACGGGAACGCACAGCCGTGCTGTATCACCGTCGGCGTCCTGCATCCGAGTGTGCTCGCATGCTCGGATGCAGGACGCCGACGGTGATACAGCACGGCTGTGCGTTCCCGTTTTTCAGCTTAAAGCTATACCGATACATCGAGGATCTATTCACCAGTGCCCATCGGCTGTGTGTCAACCCACATGCCAACACTCTGTGGAGCTCGAGGGAGCCCAGATTTCCCAGACGGAACATTTGATGGCCGTTTTTGACGACGCTCTCCATTTCTCTTCCTGATGAAGACCCCACCAGGAGGCTCTGAACTAGCCCTTTAGCGTAACCAGGGGTCGAAACGTAGAACTACGCCTTCACTTTACACACCATAGGAACCAACTAAACGATGGACTCTTGTTCCCTATGTGTGATGTGACTTTGGGAACCTTTGCTCATTAACCTGCTAGTAGAGGTTTTTCAAGTGTCGATTTGGATGTAACCACTTTGTCACCACACCTTTACCCTGTCCCTTTCACTTACCCACTCACTTTACCTCCTTTTCTCTGAGAGCACGTCCGATGAATACCTTATGTATTGTTTTGAGTACATGTAGATACTATAATATGTTTTGTTCAATTTTTGTTGCTTTTGGATCAAATCTGACCGTGCATGATCAAAAATGCCAAAATGTTTATAAATGAATAAGTTGCATTTTCATTCCGACTCATCCTTTTTTTTTAAAAAAACTCTATGGTGAGTGTGTGTTTGTTGGAAATCATTTGATACTGTTTCAACTCAGACCAAACCTTATTTATACTGTATTGATCTATAGACGCAGCGGGGAGAAAAAGGAAAAAAGGGGCTGGGGGAGAAGGTTGGAGCTTTAGGGGATTTGGCACTGCTTGATATCGATGGGTATTCAGGGCTTCGGTTTTATTGGAGAATTGTGAAGACATTGAACCATGACGTGATAATTGTGAAAGGAGCAAGATGGTTTGGTGTTGTGATAAAAATGTCTCGGAATGTAAATGATTTCAACAATTGAAGGAAGACAAATGTTGTATATATTAATGAGTAAAGCCAACTGGTGCAGGTTTAATCACTTTTCAACCAAAAAAGAATTCCTTTCTGTGTGCTTCAATTTAGGTACTAGTGTATCTCATAAACATTTGTTTAGACCAATTTCATCCACAGATCCCCCATATATTGTCTTCGAATCAAAACATAAGATTATATGTAACTAAATAATTTTTTTATTGTTTAAAAAAGTTTTTCATATACTTAGTATAAGCAATTTATTAAAAACAAAATCATGTAGTTTTTTTCAAAACATTTTACACACATTTTCTAAATTTTATCATAACTCAATACATAATTCTCAGTACATAATAAAAACATCAATTAATACAATTAAAAAATCCGTGTGTCGACGTGTTTCGGTGCTTCGTTTTTTAAAACACCTTCCTCAGGACAATTTTAAAAACATCTTCTTTATTTGTAACAATTTTACTTTGCGGTACCAGATTTCTTCCGGGGGTTATAATGAGTGTAGAACCTCCGCTTCCACTCTGTTATATCATCAGAGGATTTGTAATTTGCGTAGGAACACTACGCGCCGTGGCAAGGGATGTACTTTCACAGACTTTTAGGTTTGTTGCTTCCATTTGTGACTTGGCCAATCGGATTCCTTTATTCCTCATGGGTTCGCACAGCGATCCTGCCTCTTTATTATTTGAGGGTATCAGCAGCGTCTCTCATAGAGAACGAACGCTTCGCCTGCCCGGTCTCCCTGGTTGCCCGTGTCAGATCCAACCAGGGAGACCGGTATATGAAAAACTTTTTTAAACAAGAAAAAATTATTTAGTTACATATAATCTTATGTTTTGATTCGAAGACAATATATGGGGATCTGTGGATGAAATTGGTCTAAACAAATGTTGTTGTTTATGAGATACTCTAGTACCTAAATTGAAACACACAGAAAGGAATTCTTTTTTGGTTGTGATATTTCTCGGTCCTTTCTGGGTTTATTTGGGAAAAAACTCTCTTTTTATAGTTTGATCACTTTTCAAGACATAATTGATTAGAACAAAACGGAACAGTGGGTCGCAAAAAGGTCAATATCCATGACTTGGCTGCCATGAAAGGGATGTCTAGCCTGTTGGCTAAACGTTCTTTTAAATGGATTCATTAATTCACAATTGGCATAGACTGATAACCACATCCACTGCTTTTAGGAGCACTTTGATCTTCAGTTTGCATTGACTACCTCTACATGTATGAAGTTTTAAACTCTATACCTCCAAAAATGTGTCTTTTAACGCCGAGCAGGTAAATTAGACTCCTACAAACCTCTGCAAAATTAACCACTTGAAGATGGATCGACATGCTTTAGGGTCGATTTGAGGTGATCCTAATATACAGTGGCAATTAGAGCTTTAAATACAATCGACTGTCATAGGTAGCCCTTCAGGTTTTGATTTCTTACCACCTTCTACATTTCTTGAAACCTTCAAAAAGTATGAGTCTTGGATGAAATACATCAGCTGTGCTTGGTGCTGTGACGGCTGCTTTAGATGAATCTGAATCCCAGTTAGAAGATGAGGAATGTATTAAACTATATATTGTGTAAATGACATTTGCCCCTCCAGGACTTGGTAGAACATCTTGACAAGGTAGAAGGAGAGCCATAAAAATGTAGTCCCAGTGATGCCCAAGCTGAAGGAGCGTACCATCACCCTCAGCATCCAAGGTGGTAGGACTCCAGGAGAATACGAACTCAGAAGATGGGTTTGTGGTGGATTCATTTGGAGAGGTCCTTTTGGGGGATGCACAGATTATTGATAGTGCGGCTTTGGTAGTAATGTTCACTTTCAAAGGCATGTACCTTCCACATAGAGCCTTTGGTACCAGTAATCACTGAGAGGAATTATACTTTTTGTTTTAACCTTCCCTTTATTTCCGAATTGCACAGTCATCAGAATGCATCATGCGCATTTGGTTACAAGGTACAATAATGATGTCAAAAATGCACTTCAAACATCTGAGTACCCTCCCCGTACCCGCCATGCCCCCAAGAGTTACCCGAGACTAGGTCAGCAGTCAGCATCATAAAGTACATTTCTGCATGAAAACACAGCAAAGAGGCACGATGGCGGTCGCCAGCTCTGACGAGTGAGCTGGTTGCTCCCACACCTCTATGAAGACTTGATGCACTGAAGGAAGAAGGCACTTACTGTATGTCGCTCCCGGATGCCTTTACCATAGCAGTGTTCCTGGCATGCAGGGCTTGGCAGCCGCATCATTCTTGGCAAAGGTTTGGTGGCTTCGTGGTGGGTACTGCATCACTGGAAGGAGTTGGCGGTGGAGTGGGAGGTGTTTTGCTGAAGCTGCGACCTACGGAAGGCTGTTAGGGGAAAGCACTGAACAGCGGACAATGCCTCCGAAAGCTGGAAGAGGGAGAGTTCGCCCTCTGGGTGATCCCGCCAGTACAGGAGCCGGCAAGGCTGGAGGCAAGAATGTTGCAAGCCCGAATGGAAAATTAAAAAGGATGCTGCAGCAAACAAAAGTATTGCCGCCGGCGATAAAAATACAAAATACAGCTCTGGTAAGCGTGCTAGTTCACTGTTGTTTTCAGTGGGGAAAGATAAAAGGAAATCTGTACAGTCTCCCCAGGTGGATACTCCTTTACTGGAAACTGGAGATGGGGAGGTTTCTGACAATTTGGGGCAGCAGGATCTTATAGCGAAGTATTCTACCACTCACCATATTGGTCTGGGTAATATTGACATTAATTCTACCTCAGTATCTGGCTGTGGTGATGCTTAACCAACTGGAGGAACGCTATGTTTGACCTCCCCCCAGATTCCACCATTAGACTCCCCCTCCTCTTGAACAGCATTAAACAATGGTGAGTTGGAGATGAGACTTACCCCTAACACCAATGCTAATACCAATACAGACAATAGGGAAAAATCTGGTTCTGGCACTGGTAAAGAGATGGAGATGGAGCTTCAGAACATGAAATCTCTTATAAAGGAGGTAGGTTTCGGGGAAAACCTTTACTCACTCTCGGATCATTCAGACTCTTCTGTCGATGATTTAGAGGCAAGTGTGCAGATGCAGGTTGCCCTGCATGATGATGGTATGAGCGATCATAGTAGCACGGTCCCAGAGGATATAGGAGGGGATTCATCGGATGATAGTCCTCAGACATTTCGCAAGAACCCTGATTTAAGAGAGGGAACTAAACAGGTAATAACAGCAACGGCAGCAATACTTTACAATGCGACTATTCCTTCTCTGCATAACTAAATATTGGTACTAGGTTGGGTGATAACCTGGACATCCCGAAAGCAAAATCAGCAGAACCACAGAGGAGGTCTCGCTGGCTCTGATATATCAAACCATTATGACCCATAGAGAGGAGACACGGCCAGAGAGTCAAAGGGCTCAAAACTTTTGCCGTAAAATGCAAAATTCAGTGCATCGCATAGCTAAAACCTGTACAGAGTTCACCCTAAGGTTCAGTGTGGCAGAAGCCTGTATTTCTTGCCTTGAAGATGAACTGGCAGCACAAAAGGCATTGATTGAGACCTTGCGAACCATCAAAGATGACACTGATCCAGCATCACTATAGAAATTCTGTCACACATGCGTCACCATTCACTACCTAATACTCACCATACTAATCAATACCAAGGCCCATACGACTATGACAGAATATCATGGAGCTGAATCATGTGGCCTAATTAATCAATCTATTCAAACTCATATGTACAATATTTACAACTGCAGTATAACATTTTATTCATAAGTATAAAGAAATAACATTTAACTAGACCACTTTGGCCGATGGTTCTAACTAATGGTAATGTCTAAATAATCCAGACCAGCTTGACGTTTTAAGCCTTTTATTTTCAAAGTTTCAAAGTTTCAAAATCTTTATTAGCTCATTTATTAATTTCAAACATTTTATTAATTCAGTTTTAATCATTAGATTATTGGCTCAAAAGGTCTGACACTTGCACAGAAATAACGAATTAAAATAAACATCAACCCCTAACTCCCTATGTTAAGCTTTCTGACCTGAAAAAGAATAATCATTTATTAAGCATTCAAAGTTCTTACGTGTCCAAAGGAAAAACGGACAGCACTTCGCCCTCAGGAAACAGTCAGCCCCGCTCCCTTCAAGAGGCCAAGTTTTTATACCTATTCTTGCTCACTAATCTAACTAAAAATGATATTTAGTAAAAAGCAGCAACCTAATTGGTTGTCATCCATCAGACCACCGAGAGGCCAACGCATCAGTACTGATGACATCATTATGTCATTGTCCATTGACATGAAGCAACACTGACTTCCCAGAGTTGCAACATTAAACTAAATGTTCATAGTTATTTCCTCCAGGATTTTAGCCAAGATGCCTCTACACGCTTCCTTGGCCTTGACGCTTTTGCTTTCGGAGCTTGATGCACACATCATCCATTGTTTGAGCTTCTGCACTTTTCCGTGGAAGTTTTTCAATGAAAGCACCATCACTGCCGTGCTCAGCTCCTTTTAGTCAGGCCAACCAACTTTCATTAGAACTAGGCCTCAAACCTTTCACTCGAGCTAGTATTTAAACAAACACAAAAAGGTGATTAATTCAAGTAAAATAAACCCTTCTGTACCCACCCTTCATTGTTAAAATTTAACCCATTAATATAAATCACCTAGCAGAAGCACACAAATAAAGCAGCACGTTTAATATCTACCATTCTTCTTAAAGTCCAGCTGGAATCTTTATATATCTGAAAGAGTAAAAAGATAGACGAACAAAACATGGATGAACAGTCACAACATTAGACAAACACATAAGCACACATAATGAAAGCACATGCCATAATGTGATCAGCCGCATTAATAATGACAAAGACAATAGGACAAACAAGACAATATTAATCATGTGTTACAAGACAAACTCGCAAATGCAACATGAGCACATAAATGTTAGTCCCACGTGTTTGTGAATGCAAATTTACTCTAAGTTGGTTTAATAATACAAATCATGCAACAATTCATTAATAAATTAGTTCATGTTACAGAGAATTAACTTCACGAGCCAGAATAAAATGAATTCTGAAACTCGCTCCATCAACTCCCTCATCTGGTGATTTAAAAATCACCAAACACCCAAAATGTAGGAAATTTTGAACCCAATTTTTAGAGACGTCACACCTTAAATTCTCTCAGTATTAGTTTCCCTAAACCCCTGTTTCTGCTGTCTGGTCAACACTTTCAAACTGAGCCCTTCGCATCTCTTCTAACTCATATTCCTTCTCCTGTTCCTTTCTGAGTTTGTAAATCCTCCTCTTTTCTCTCTGATGCTTCTTTCTCTTGTGAATCATGCAACTAATTTTTAGCAGCAATATCACTATAATGATGACAATTACTGGATAGAGCACTTTGCCAATGATGGAGCCACCAATTTCTGAAAACCACTCTTTTATTGCCTCCATTCTTTTGCCTATTCGTTCTGTGAAACTTTCTTCTTCCAGGGGTTCTATTTCTTCATGAAACTGTGTAATATTCTTAATAAGCGACTCTATATTCCGACTCTTGTCAGGAATAAAAGTACAACAATGCTGGACATGTAAGACCCCACAGACTCCTCCCTCTTTTGCAAGCAGAATGTCTAATGCAAGACGATTCTGCATAGCCATGCTTCTGGTAGCAACCAGTTCTGTATTGACTAATTGGAAACCACTTGCAGTATCTGTTGACAACCTATCTACAATTGTAGAAACCTTTCTGATTTTGATTGAATTCATGGTAATTCCCACCATAGGAATGACAGCACCAAAGATGTCTCCCAGGACTTCTGTAAAGCTTTCTCTTTTGTACCTATTTAGGTGTTCACCAAATTCAAAAGTACCTTTTTCATTTCTGTCAACATGAAAAAATTTTGGAAAAACTAATCCAAGATAGCATGTCCGATACCAATGGTCTGGGAGGCTAAAATATGCCTTATCGCCGCAAATAAAATAAATTCCAGGAAAAATTGGATCCTTTCCACCTTTAAATCCCCATCCCCCTATGATACCATAGGTATCCTCACATTGACTAGCATCCACAAAAAAGTTATCATAAAGTGTGTTATCTCTTCTAATGCAAAATTTACCACTAACTGGTTCATCTATATGAATAGCTGCATTTGTGTTAACACCATTTAGTTTAGCATCCTCCATTTGCCAGTATTTTGACTTAGCATGTTTAAGCATCTCATTTCTCTTGTAAACAGCCCTTCTCTCCTCAACCATGTTCAGGAAAGTCTTTTCTCTCGCTCTCATTTTGCATGTTAAATTATTTCTATAAGCATACTCGTAATTAAGTTCATTAGTAACTAAAAAGAATTCCCTCATCTGTTTCGCAGGTTTTACTTTGTTTAAGCTATTTACAACTTTGAGATTTGCAAAAACCTCATCAAAATCTGAGTAATAATACTCCAGACGACCAGTTTGATAAAACAGGCTAGCAATTACACTGCAAGTGATGCCATAAGTCAGAGGTAACATGGTATAAGTAACCCCCTCTGAAACAGAAGCAGGTAGCTTCACACAGACATAACAATCTTTAACATTCATTACTTTAACATATTCAGACAGAAGCCTTGAAAATGAATTGCTAGAAAAATCTCCAACAGATCTATCTTGATGGATCTCTGGATTATGCTCAATAACTCTGCTAGACTTGCCAGCATGTTTCTCATGTTTAGTCTCTACCTTACTTGTTATATTAGTCTTACGTTTCTGTTTGTCAATACCAAAAGGGTACACTACAGTTAATATTAACCAAACTAAAATTAATAAAACCACACAGATTGAAGACATTTTGCAACATCTTCTCAAGATAGAACACCTTGAACTAGGCATTTTTTAAAACAATCAAAATTGAAAAACAAAAATTTAAAATAATGTAACTTAACTAAAATGCAAGTGTAAAACTAAACTATATCCCCCCTTTTAAATGTTTTTTTTAAAAGAACCCTAAACAGCTTTTCTTCGACCTTGCGTCACATGAATATGTGCTTTCCAGCTAAACACAATTTCTTCGACCTAAAGTCACCTAACACATTTTCTTCAGCCTTATGCCAGGAATCAAAACCCTTATCTAAAACTAAACAGCATCAGTCATTGTCACTAGCTTCTTCCAAGTCTTCTTGACTGCTACTCCCTACCTCAACAATTGGCGGGATTATAATGTATGTCCACTCTGGGGACTTATACTTCTGATTTGGCTTTATTACTCTTTTTGTTTTGATTACTTCAATCTTTTTATTATTTTCATTTTTCTTATCAGAGTCACCTCCCTGACTAGATACTTGTTTGATCTGCTCTTTTGATTTCTTCACCAGTTTGAATTTCAAATTATCTTCAGGCCAAATATCTCCTTTTCTCAAGATTTTCGTCTTTGGCACGTTCTCGTTACATTCAGCTTTCCAAGCTCTTTTTCTGAATTTTCTTATTTCAGATTCTTCATCACTTACATCAGTGTCTGTATCTGAGACTTCAAATCTGTACCTAGGAACTTCTTTAATCGGCAGCTTCACTCCATTAGGAACAACATCATCCTTACAGCTGGTACTTGGTAATTCTTCCTCTTCTTCAGGGATCACCTTTAGCTTCCCAGTTTCAGGTTTCTTGCTCCTGCACACAGAGTTACTTCTTTGCCTTTCAATACTCTCCTGGATTAGATTTCTGTCTTGCTCAGAATCTTCTGCTCCTGAATCTTTTTTCTTTTTGAGATTCTTTTTCTAACAGGTCTTCATTAACACCTTGATCTCCAGTTTCAATACTCAGATCTTCTTCATTCAAGTTCTGATTCTCATCTAGATTTTCTTGATGTTGATTTTCTTGCTGGTCATCAGACTCAGGATCTTCTGGATCTCCTTCTGAATCTGAATCAGTTGTTGCTCCACTATCTTCATCAGAATTCTCAGGAGGTGGTACACGAATTGTATGGCTCGCATGCACCACCTTTTCAGCCCTTTACACTTGACTGCATTTGTTTTGACCAAAATGACTTGTCTTGCTTTTTGCCACCTTGGTACTAAACAATTTCTTCTTCGATTAACTTTAGGCCTCACCCAGTCTCCAGGCAACAAATCATGTGCTTGTTCTTTCTCCTTTGTAATTACATCTGTTCCCACCTGATGAAATACAGAATTAACTACATCAGAAAGATTCTGACAGTATTCAATGATTGCACTATCATTAATACTCAATAGTTTGCCAACTGGAACAAAAGCTTGCCTCGTTACTCTTCCCATTAGAATATCATGGGGACTAAGGCCTGTCTTTTTCTCTGGAGTGCTTCTCAATGACATCAGAACAAGTGGAAGAGCATCTGTCCACTTCACTCCTGTAGCTAGACACATTTTTGAAATCCTGTTTTTGATAGTTCCATTTATCTGTTCAACAACACCTGATGCTTCTGGTCTGTATGCACAATGCAGCTTTTGCTCAATGTTTAAAGCTTCACAAATCAATTTCATCAATCTGTTTTCAAAATGGGTTCCGCAATCACTTTCAATGGTTACTGGAAATCCGTACCTAGGTATGATCTCCCTCAAAAGCAATTTTGCCACAGTGACTGAGTCATTGTGACGAGTTGGGAAAGCTTCCACCCATCTTGAAAACAGACAAACAAACACAAGCACATATTTTAGCCTGTTGTGCATCGGCATGTCTATGAAATCCATCTGTAACCTGGTAAATGGACCACCCTCCCGTCCCATGGTTCCCATGCTTACAACAGTTTTCCTATTCGGATTCATCTGTTGACAGGTCAAACATCTTTGGCAAAGTGACTCTGCAATGATTCTAAATTTTGGACTGAACCATGTTTCTTTGAATAGTCTGATCATTGAATCTCTTCCTAAATGCCCTGGACCATGGTACATCCGTGCCATGTCAGCAATCATGCAGTTTGGCATTACAGGCCTTCCATCTTCCTCTCGCTGTCTACATTCTGCTTTTAACCATGTGTTTTTCTCTTCATCTTCTGCCTCATCTTGTAATTCTTTTACCCCCTGCCATGTTTCAACTACAGAAATTAGCATGAGAGATTTCAACATGTGACTTTTGTCTTTTTCCCGATTGATTGAATAATTATTCTTTGCGCAGTACCTTGCAATCTCATCCGCATAAGCGTTGCCTTTAGTGATGTAATCTTCTCCCTTCTTGTGAGCAGCACACTTGACAACAGCAATTTGCTCTGGTAACTGAATGCCATCGATCAATCTCTTGATCAATTTCGCATTTCTGATTGGCGTACCCGCAGAGGTCAAATAACCTCTTTGAGACCATAACTGTCCATAGTCATGAACTACGCCATATCCATACTGACTATCGGTCACTATGGTTACCTTTTTGTCAGCTGCTTTTTCACCAGCTCGAATTAGACCAATTAGCTCTGCAATCTGAGCAGAACGAATTCCATCAAGAGGTGAACCTTCAACAACATCTGAGACTGTGCACACTGAATATGCTGCTCTCAGAATTCCTTCATCAGTTCTCAAGCAGGAACCATCCACAAAATACACCTGATCAGATTCAGGTAAAGGAACATCTTTTATATCCTGTTGTGGTTTTGTACAGTAATCTACAACATCCAGGCATTTATGATCAATGTCATTTTCATTATTTACCTCAGTAATGACTCCATCTGGCAATAATGTGGAAGGATTTAGGTTCACACATCTTGCAATTGAAACATCTGATCCCAGAATTGTTTTCTCGTATTTTGTCAGTCTACTACTTGTCAAATGCTGAGTTTTACTTCTGGTAAGAAGAATTTCAACTGAATGAGGTACATATACTTTTACAGGAAATCCCATAATGATACCCTCACTTTGTTCAAGACTTACACTTGTTGCAGCCACTGCTTTTAAGCAACCTGGCAAAGCTTTTGCAACAGGATCCAAAACAGCTGAGAAATATGCAATTGGCTTTTTCAGTTTTCCATGTCTCTGAATCAAAACAGACAATGCACATCCTTCCCTTTCGCTGCAGTACAGTTCAAATTCTTTCTCATAATCTGGCATACCCAGAGCTGGAGCTTCACATAAGCTTCTTTTTAATTTTTCAAAAGCTTCCAGTTCAATTTTTGACAATTTGATTGGATCTTTTATGTCTGCTTTTGTCAGTCTTTGCAGTGGTTTCGCAATTACCGAAAATCCACTAATCCATTGTCGACAGTAACCAACCATTCCCAGAAACATTCTGACCTGTCTTTGTGTTGTCGGAGGCTGTATTGCTCGAATCATTTTAATTCTTTCAATTGTCACTTGTCTTGTTCCCTTTGCAATTCTGTGACCAAGATATTTTACTTCTTGTTTACAAAACTACAATTTTGCAGGTGACA
The DNA here is from genome assembly GCF_964263255.1 of Lissotriton vulgaris. Lineage (NCBI taxonomy): Eukaryota > Metazoa > Chordata > Amphibia > Caudata > Salamandridae > Lissotriton > Lissotriton vulgaris. Next base: position 1,225,936,750 of record NC_141687.1, read on the forward strand.
CTTTATGTCCCTCATTTGCCAATCGATTTAAAAGAGTAATGGTATCAGTTACACAATTTTCTCGTGTTTTTGCTGCCACGAGCAAATCATCAATATACTGAACCAGTGTAGAATTTCCAGGCAATATCAGATCTTCCAGAGACTTCTTTAATAACTGATTAAAGATAGATGGACTGCTAAAATGCAATTCTGGAACCGAAATGCAAAAATTTGCTGGCTTTCTGGATGCAATGGAACTGTAAAGAAGGCATTACACAGGTCAATGACTGTGTACCATTTTGCATCATGCGGAATCTGATAAAGAATTACCGCAGGGTTTGGAACAATTGGGCAGCATGGAACAACAATTTGGTTAATTTTTCTCAAATCCTGAACAATTCTATATGTTCCATTTGGCTTTTTAATACCCATAATCGGTGAATTACATGGGCTACTCTCAATTTCTTTTAGCACACCTTGACTTATGAATTTTTCAATCACTGGAATGGCACCTTCAATTGTCTCAGCTTTCATTTTGTATTGAGGAACATTTGGAAAATCTATTCCCTGCTTTACAGTAATTTTTACTGGATCTACATTTTTCATAAGACCCATGTCATTCCCAGTTAGGTCCCAAATTTCTGGATTAACTGGCTTTTTGAGCTCCTCTGGCAAATCATTTTTATCAAAAACAGGAAACAGTAATTTCTTTTCTTCATCAACCATCAACATTGTCAATTTATAAAGCCCACCTTCTTCTGATGTTTGCATTTCAATGCCATCTGGTGAGCAATATATCTTGCAATTCATTTTGCATAATATATCACGACCCAACAGATTCACAGGACTGCTGTCACAAACTAGAAACCTGTGTTTATCTTTGTAATTTCCAATTTCCACTTCAACTGGTTCTGTTAAACTTGTTTTAATTTGCTGATTAGCTACACCTACAATTTGGATGGACTCACCAGAGAGAGGAAGATTTTCTATTTCTGCTGATCTAACAGTAGAACGGGTAGCACCTGTATCCACAAGGAAAGTGATATCAATGTCGTTCACGTTACCATTCACAAATGGACCAGACTGATTTACCTCAAGAATGGGTCCAAGCACACACTCTTCTTCCTCTCTCAGGCACCGTCACGAATAATCTTCTGAGGAATCACTTTCTTCCTTATTTATCAGCCAAAATTGGGAAGCATTTGACATGTTAACTCTTGACACATTATTTACCTGATTACCTCCACAGAAACCTGTTTCGGGTGTAAACCTCTGAGCATTAGCACTATTAGGAAATGGTGCTTGTGGTAACTGACTCTGCTGAATTTGGCTCTGCTGTATCTGGTTCTGCTGAATCTGGCTCTGCTGATTTGCTACCTGTCGCTGTAGCTGTCGCTGCTGACTTAACTCGTTTAACTGTTGCTGTAGCTGTTGCTGTTGCTGCTGATTTAACTCACACTGCACCTGTGGATTCAATGAATTATTTTTAAAATTTCTGGGCGGGTTTTTACACTCGCGCTTCCAGTGTCCAATTTCGCCGCAATTAAAACATGGGAGCTTTTGTTTTAGCTCTTCAACATTTACATTAAATTTAGGCTTGTTATTATTATTAAAATTATTCTTAAATTTGCCTTGATTTTGCTGCTGCGTAGAAGCTAACTGCTGTTGTTGCTGCTCTGCTACCTTCACTTGTGCCCACATTGCTTTCTCCTTGAGGTTTTTCTGCTTTGCATCTATCTCGTCACTGCAATATTTTGCCTTTCTCAGGATGTCATCAACTGAAAGTGATTACCAGCACACAATTCCATTTTTAATCATTTCACCGATTTCAGGTCTCAGGCCATAAACAAATCTGTAAATAAAGTGGCTCATGTCCTTTTCACTTAATTTTTCATAGCCACTGTACTGTTTGAAGACTAACAGTAATCTCTCATAAAATGAATGTACTGATTCTTTTGGTTCCTGATTTGTTCTGTCAATTTTAACCCAATCCACTTCTTTCGGGGGAATTTTCCCTTTCAGCCAATAAATTACTTTATTATAAATGTCCATGACATCTTTTGATGGGGCAGCTGTAATTGTGTCTCGGGCAGGTTCTTCTTTTGGCCAAGCCACAGAAATTTTGCATTCTGTCGAAAGATCTGATGGGGCAACGCTAAGAGCCCCTGCAGCGGTGCCTAGTACAGATACTGAAGGAGCGAGGGAGGCAAGATGGCGGCGGCTTGTTAGACCGCTGTGAGGCAGCTCCCAAGCCAGCGCTCTGAAAAGCAGCGTAGAGACGAAGAAACAAAGATGTCTCGCTTAAATTAAGTAATAATGGAAGTAAAAGGACTTACCCCATTCCTCGCTGCTTTTTAAATCCCAGATGGCGATCCTGGCGTGATGTCTGGGAACAGAGCGGAAGATCGACTCTTGATGTCTGCACCGGACCCGAGTGCACTAGAACTACGCTTCTCATTTTGTACTTCTCTGATCGGAGTACTTGTGCTGCGATTCATTGCCCGTGTACAGACCGGTGGAGCAGCTACGCGAGTGAAGCAAGACGGACCCCTAGAGCTAGATCAACCGGCTCGGCTCTCGGACACAGCTCCGCCCTTACGGAGTGTCTCCTGTGTCCCCTGTGGCATGGCGCCGAAAAAAGCCGCTACGATAGCCGCTGCTGCAGCCAAGACTAGAGCAGCGAAGCAGGGTCTTCGTGACAAGGAGTTGGTTGCAAAGCGAGGCGGCACTCGTTTGGAGGGCAGCGGCGATTTTACCGATCTCGACGCGGGAGTTGGAAAATCAGCAAAGGGCTCAAGACAACAGCCGAATACGCCCGTAGCTGGTCCATCTGTGATTGAACTGCTCCGAAAGACTCCCGCTCCAGTGTCTGCTCCGGTCCAGACCCCGGTCCCCCCATTACAGAAACCAGCAGCTCTTCCATCAACCGCGGATAATATTGAGTGCTATTCCAGGGTCTACAGTGACACCTAGTGGGCAAAGTCAGAATGGCATAACCGAGGATATGGAAATAATGAACACTAGTACAAATGCTTCTATAACTATAAGAGAGGACACCTCTGTGATATGCAAGGAGCCTACAGTTGCATTGGCAGGAATACTAGACCCTAAGGCTGGGGCAGACCCTAACGCTGGAATACAAGGTATGGAGAATCTTTCCTTATGTGATACTCCTGTTTTTTCTACTGTCTTGTTAGCCTCTTCAACATCACTGATACAGACCACACCAGCAGGCTTTCCGGCGCCAGCACTAGTAACAGTACTTGAAGCTATACCAACGGTCCGTAAAACCCCAATGACTGTGGCTGTGCAGGAAGGGCAAACACCGCAATACCAGCCCATATGCAATGCTCTAGAGAGTGATCTGGGGACATCAGATCTTAGAGACACTTCAAAAAATCTGGGGGATTTGCTAGAGGTCCCTGATGGCAAGGAGAAAACCGATGGAGACGAGATAACCCCCGATCCTACCGACACCGACAGGTATCCCTCAGACTTCTACTCAATATCAGAAGGGATAGAAGATGCAAGATGGTCAGATGACTCTGAACTTGATATTGAAACTAACACTGGTTCCGAGACGGAGAGTGACCACGAGGTGAGAACGGCAGAATCCAGGGAAAAATAAAGAACTACCATACGGAAGAAAAGGGCCCAGGGGTTGACTTGGGATTACTCCCCCTCTATTGCATTGGGGTCTCAAGAACATGCCACCGGCTCCCGTCCGACACAACGGTGCTCTCCACATCAACAGGATGCCACGCTCTCCGCGGTGATGGATTCAGTCCTCCAGGCTATCGCCTCCCATCGAGAAGAAACATCAAGGGATGGACGCAAAGCACAATTAGCTCTACATAAGGTTCAGGGTGTAGTGCGTAAATTGTCAAGATCAGTTAACACCTTCAACACCAGAATGACAGACATGGAAGACCGTATAGTCATTAATGAGGCAGAGGCTACAGCCACACAGGAACAAGTTGAACTACATGAAGCAGAACTAAGTGACGTCAGATGGAAGCTCAAGGACATGGAAAATCGCCTACGACGTAACAACCTACGCGTCCTTGGAATACCTGAAAATATTGAAGGTACTGATATCCAAGCCTTCATCATCCAACTCTTTAAAGATACACTTCCTGAGCTCTCTTCATGGAACTGGGAGCTTGAGGTACAACGGGTGCATAGAATTCCAATCACCTTGAAACCCACTAGGAAGCAAGGAAATTATCCACGAGCAGTCCTTGTAATTTTTGGAAACTTTCTTCTCCGACAAGCTATTTCAGATAGAGTCAGGCCAGAAGCTCGACGGACTAGGGATTCCATCTCCTATTTTGTGAGACCGGGTTTTTTGCCACACTACGGTGGAAAGGAGGTGGCGCCTGCGACAACTTATTAAACCCTTTATGGAGAAGAAAGCACAAGTCTACCTTAACAACCCAGCCAAATTGAAAGTTCTTTACAATGGCCAGACCAAATTTTTCACCTCTGAAATAAAAGCCAAATAATTTTTAGACAGTCTCACTTAATGGCTTACTAGTGATAAAGCCAGTATAGATGACTCTTTAAGTGGTCATCGGTTGAGAAATAGAGAAAACAAAGAACTCGGATGCTGGACTTGAGAATAGTGAGAGGAGAATAGAGAGCGTATTAGACATTACTGAGACTTTATATAGATACATTAGATCAATTTGTCTCTATATGCCTCTCTATATTTTCCTTATTTTCTTTCTTTTTCTTCCATTTTTTCTATGTTTATCTTCAGTCTAAGTCTGGTTTGGGAGCGTCTCTCCATCACTAAAGACTCTTATAGAGTCTAATTGCCTCACATTACGGGTGGGGGTGGGTTGAAGGGGTCTAGGGGGAGGGGGAGGGAAAAACGGGGGGAAAAATTGCAAAAATGAGCTTGATCTGTAGTATAAGAAACTTTAAAGGCTTTTTGGTTACTCTAATTTCTTTAAGTGATTGGAATCCTATATCATTTATTTTGAGTAATCAGAATTGGAAGAGGAATATCAATGTAAATATCGAATTTAAAGTTGGCTGGTGGTGGTGCAAATTATGTTCCATAGATGGTACCGGTTCAATGGGGAATAGTTTTGAATGGGGAGAGTAAAATTGCGATGTTGGAACGTAGCGGGTCTCAATGATGGGAGAAAAAGGTCCCAACTTTTTCAATTGTTACGTCAGGATCCTGTCGACATCCTCTGTATTCAGGAGACCCACATAGCTGGATGTGATAAAAATTTATTAAAAATTCCTGGATTTAATTTGATAGCAGCAACATCTCAAACGTCTAAAATACGGGGAGTCGCTATCTTGGCAAGACCCGGTTTGGGGAGTCCTAGACGCCGACTTGTCGACAAACATGGCAGGTGGGTTGTGGTTCAACTAGAATCGGATATAACCATCTGTTCACTCTATGGCTCTAATTTGGATGACCCACAACTCTTTATCGAACTTGAATTAGAACTGGCTTCCTGGGCCGGCCCACTTATCCTGTGTGGGGATTTTAATTTAAATATTGAAAAACTAGTAAACAATAGACCCACAGAATTATAGTGGCCGTAAACCCAAAGTCTACAGGGCAGTATCCCATCTGATGGATAGTCATGATTTATTGGATACTTGGGACATGTTGAAGCAGAATATTAACGGCTTCACCTATTATTCTTATCCCCACAACAAGTATGTTCGATTAGACTACATTATGACATCATTACATAAGACAGCCCTAATAGACATAATTAAATCCCCCAAAACCATCTCTGACCACAACGCACTTACGTTAATTTTTGAATTGGATAGTTTTAATAGACCTAATATCCAATGGTCATTTGACCGAAAGCTTCTTACTAACCCAGACTATATTAATCATATTACATCATATGCTCAATCGTTCTTTGATTGTAATCAATATAGCGCACCCAGATTCAGTGTATGGGACTGTTTTAAGGCAGCAATGAGGGGAGAGACTATAGCGTTTGTAGCGAACTGTAAGAAAACTCAAGATAGTATCAATAAACAACTTAACGCGGAACTCATTAACCTGGAAATAGTACATGCTAAACAAATTCAGCAAGGAATATCAACCTCTGATACACTGCAAAAATTATTGATTTTAAAAACAGAAATTAATAGCTCACTAACTCAAAAAGCAGCGGAAATATATCAAGCCAATAGAGATAGAATTTATGAAGCAGGGGAAAAAGTAGGGAGGCAATTAGCTCTTAAAACTAGACAAAAACAAACATACAATAAAATAAAGAATATCGAATATGAGGGTCAACAGTACACCTCCCCTCAAGATATTGTAGATGTGTTTCGAAAATATTACCAAAAACTATACCAAAATGATAATGAACATCTATCTACAAGAGACACGAAAATCTTTCTGAGTGAGTGGTTACCGGAACCAGAGCTATCTAGAATACTCGATCGAGTAGGTAGAGAAGAACTGGAGAAAGAAATTACAATGGTAGAATTAGAGACTGCATTGTCGGACCTAGCTAATGGGAAGGCGGCTGGTCCTGACAAGATCCCCCTAGAGTTATATAAGTTGTTGGGCAAACAGATACTACCCTATTTATTAGACCTGTTTCTAGGGGTACAACATCACTCAGCTACACCAGAGTCTTGGAAACACACTAATATAGCGATATTCCCAAAAAAGGGGAAACCCCCCCAGCTTCCATCTTCATATAGACCTATTTCACTCATAAACTCTGACTCAAAGCTATACTCCAAGATACTTGCAAACCGACTGAGGGGGGTCATCGAACATCTCGTATCCCCATGGCAACATGGCTTTATCCCTGGGAGAGGAACGACTGATCATACCCGTAGAGTCATTGCCTTATTTGACATCATGGGCGCCACGGGGGGAGAGATGTCGATGGTCCTACTCGATGCCGAAAAGGCATTTGATCGAGTGTCTTGGCGGTTCTTATGGGAAATTATGGAATTCAACAACTTTGGCCCAGGCTTTATCAAAGCCCTAAAAGCCCTGTATATCAGCCCTAGGGCTAAACTATCCATTGAAGGCTTTGAGTCAGAGTTTGTAGAGGTACAAAGAGGCACTAGGCAGGGCTGTCCTTGTTCCCCGATATTATTTGCCCTAGTAATTAATCCTTTAATTTTAAAGCTTCTTAACTCCCCCCAAATACAACCAGTTAAGGTGGGTTCATATTCTACTAAAATATTGGCATACGCCGACGATATTGCCGTGCTCACAACCAAACCGGCCGATGCAGTAGCAGAAATAGAACAAATAACCCAGGTTTTTGGATTCTACTCTGGCTATTCACTTAATAGAGATAAAACCATGGTTTTATGTACAAATAATATCATATATGACAGTCCCTATAAAGTCAAAAATGCAACCTATCTCGGTGTAAATATTTCTCCTGAGGTAAGAGATTAACCGGCTTAATTATGATCCTTTGATCAAGGCAGTAAAAACAGATCTTAAGAGGGTAGATAACTTACATCTTTCAATAATAGGGAGAGCGAATTATATTAAAATGAGCATATTTCCTAGAATACTCTATCTATTCCGGGCTATTCCATTGATGGCCGACGGTAGCATTGTTAAAATCTTTGATTCCACAATATCTAAATTTATATGGAACTATGGCAAAATAAGGAGAGCATTACCATCACTAACCCTCCCCCTACATAGAGGCGGCCTTGGTATCCCGAACTTGACATTCTATCTCTGGGCGACACTACTCCAACAAATGGGCCTGCTCTTTAAAGTCAAACCTTCCAATCTACCCAACATAGACTCCTATATCCCTTCTATTTTTGAACTTGGACTAGGTGATAAATGTTGAGGGCTATTTTTGAAACAACTCAAAGCGTCATATTATAAAAAGACCAAGTTTAAGGTGATTGGAGACGCATGGAAAATCTGGAAACTTGCCTCTAAACAACTAGGCATACCCAAAATAACAAGATACACCTCTCTTTGGCATAGTAAGATCATATCATCATCTTTGATAGATAATGTCTCTAGGAGATGGGAGAATTTAGGCATATGTACACTTGGTCATTTTTTTTTTGACAGAATGTTATTCCATCTTTCAAGGGGCTACAACAGAGATTTGATATTCCATCCACAGATTATCTAAAATATTTCCAAGTCTTTACCAATATCCGTAACTCTAAACTTAATATTAATTTAGATAGTTTTTATTTTTTCTCTATTATTGAGAAACGAGCTACTAGGATAGGTACTTTATATGATATATTTTCTCAATCCTCTAATGACGATCTAGATCGTGTTGAGAGATCCTGGGCACAAAAACTCGGAAACCCAGATGTAGATATCGACTATTCCCTAACTCTTTACACAACATTATTTTTAGCACCTAACCTTAAAGCACAATATTTTAAAACTATTTACAACCTTTATTTTACTCCGGCTAAACTCTTCACCTGGGGATTACGAGTAGATGATTGCTGCCCCAGATGTAGACAGGGACAAGCACATTTAATTCACATGTTTGCCGAATGTCCGAAACTAGATAATTTACAAACATTGATTGGAGGATTTTGGGCTCAAGTTTTCGGGCGGAATCTTAGATCCTCCGCTACCCTATTTCTTCTAGGTCACGACGAATCCTTAGGTTACAGTCTGGAGGAACAGAGGATTGTCTTCCTGGGCACTGCCGTCTTTCGTATTATTCTGGCGGCCTGTTGGAAAGATCCCAATGTACCCACCTTTCAGATGTGGCTTAGTCGATTTCTTGCCATATATAAGCAGGAGATAGCTATATATAGCACAAGAGGTAGGAAAGCTAGAGCCCGGGGTACCCAGATCTGGGCCCCAATCTCCAACTGGTACTCCAATGTAAGATCTCCCCCCTGATAAGAGAAGGGCCGACATGATATGACGAGGCAAACTGTGTAAATTTTCACTTTATATCCTTTATTTTTCATATCAGTCGTGCATATGTATTGGGTTGTAATGGTTCTGTTCTTTTTCTTTTTTTTTTTTATATATTTCTTATTGTTCTTTCTTTTGTATGTATTTTCTTCCTATTAACCTTCCTGATGTACTACTGTTTCATTAAGAATTCATTCTTTTGTAAAGAAAATGTTTGATTGAATACTACAGATCATGCCCAATAAAAATATAATAAAAAAAAAAATAAAAAAATCTGATGGGACAACAATGTCAAAGAATCCATCCAGATCAATCCACAGAACTTTTGACACTTTTATAAATCTGTCTACCTGTCGATACCATTGACCTGGCTTTTCTCTCAAACGAGGGAAATCATTGGTAAACAGTAGAATATCCTGTCTGGACCAAGGAACATGCACATACCCCCCTCCTGCTATTTCACTCATTGGAAATTCTGAAACCACTTCGTTTCTCAATCTTTTATCCTGTTCTTTATTCTTTGACCATTTTATTCTCCATTTACCTAATTTTCTGAGAAAACTTATTAATTCCTTTATATGGGCCATTCTTCCAGCAGCATTGAGATTGTCAATATCCCTTTCAGAAAAATCCACTCTGTAGTGTTTTTGCAAATGTTTCTGTTTACTCAAATCAATTTCTAATTCAGCAGCCATTTCTTCCAGTTGTTCATACCTGTTTTTCGTTTTCCACTGAATACTCTTGCAAATAAAAAGAAGTTCATCATCCTGATACAATTTCAAACTGTCAGTACCAATTGTGCCAATAATTAATTCTTCTAAATCAGCTTTTAATTTTGCAACATCAAGCTTTTTAAAATCAAGAGCTTCTGGGGACAATGCATTTTAGGTTAAATCTATTCTGTTTAGGCTTCTCTCGGACGGACCTGGATCTGATTCTGCCACAGATGGTGTTTGCGAACCTGACAGACTCCCATTTAGAGTTAAATTTGGCATCATAGATTTTTCTCTATGTATTTCTGAAAGTTCCGAATAAAATCTCTCAGCTACTTTTTGAATCTCTGCATTTAATGGAACTGTCAAAGCAGTATGTCTATTTTCTCCTTGATCAAAAACTGGTACATCAGGACCAATAGTTACTGGTACTGTCACTGCTTCCATGCTTTTTGTCAATTGTTGAATTAAATCTTCCTTCGCTTTATTGTAACTAGAAATTTCTGGCATGTCAGCAAGTATTCCTTCCTGATTTCTCACAAAATTATTTTCCTGTTGAGGAAATCTATTTTCTCTGGGTGTACTACAATTATTTATTGACCCTACTCATTCAGGTAATTTTAAAAATCTGGGAGAGCCTTCCTCAGCTTCCCTAGGAGGTGCACTTGGAGAAGTTCCTGTAGAAACTCTCGGGGTAGATTGAGAATCTACTTGATAAGGTGGCGGTTTGCGTTTAGTAGCATAAATGTCTTCTAAAACTGCATCATCTAATTCCTCATCAAGTTTCTTTTGAGCTTTCTTTTGTTCTAAATCTTCAGTAATCATTATTCTCACTGGATACAGACCATCATACATGTCTGCTTTTCTCCAGCGTCTCACTTTGTCTTCATGTGTCTCTCTATTTAGAATATACTTTGAATTTCTAGGTGCTAAGCATTTGCTTTCACGCTCAAGTTCCATCATCTCAACTTCCCATTCAACCAATGCCTCAAATTGTGTAGGTCTAGGCTTCGGCACAAGATCCATCATTTTTCCTCTCAAGTTTCTCAAAACTTTCATATTAAATGACCCATCTTCTGGCCAGGCTAATACGCCATCATTTTTAGTATAATGCATCCAATTATCAAACCAAATTACAGTATGATAGCCATATTCGCCTTCCATGTAGGCTGCAGGTGTTTTGTACTTATGAAGTAATTTACCACCACGCCTTTCAATTTTCTTGTCAGGTTTAAACAAATTTTTCACTTTCTGAAAACATGAAGGCTTCTTTATCTCACTATCGTTCCAATAACTCATGTTTTAAATCAAAATCGTGTATTCCGTAAGCTTCGAAATGTTCTCTTGTTGTTCCGCTATTCCAGCCAATCCGTGCGCGAAAGACACCAACAAGCCAATCAGGTTAGGCTACGTCACCACCTTGCTCAACCAATAGAAATACAGTATTCAGAACTGACCAATCTGGTACCAGCTCGTCACTGCCACGTAAACCAATCAGTGCGCTTTCTGTGACGTATGTTATCCAATCACAGCGCAAACCGAAATGACGTACACTGCCGCTGCAGCTTCTCTGCGTGTTACTCCGTAAACTCACCCCTCCTTCACAAAAATTTTCACAGCGCCATTTTAAACAATGCTTTCCAATGAATTTTAATTAGTAACCACAAATAAACAAACCACTTGTCTGTTTCGCTAATAAAGTGATAGTTTTACAAACATTCAGAACTTTCTTCGCATAAAATAGACGACGCTATTTCTATACGATCATTCGCACTTTCAAACGGAAACCCTAATTATACACACACGAAATCTTGGCAGGACTTTAACCAACCACAGAAAACGTCAAACGTTAATAAGAATAGACGACGCTATCTCACCCTTCTCTCAAGCTTGGAGAAATCCTATTACTCTTTTCACAAAAAGTTTTAAAATGGGCTCACCAGGTCCCTATGCTTAATGCTATGATTTCATAGACAATCCTCACTATTACATTTGACTAGTCACATCTAAGGTCCCTAAACTTGTGTTGTACGTCCAAAACATGTGATATATTCTATACCACAATTTTGAAACAGAACAAATGCACTGTGTAACTCTTCTAGTCACACTACTCTTTGCCGGCAAATAACCAGGAATTTTTCACACTGCTGGAAAAATCCTTTCGACTACATACAACAAGTAAACAAACCTAACAACATATTTTAGACATGTATCCTATGTAATTTGCATGTAACATGTATGTTACCATAGTAACCGAACTCTGCTACCAAATGAATTGATCCAGCGTCACTATAGAAATTCTGTCACACATGCGTCACCATTCACTACCTAATACTCACCATACTAATCAATACCAAGGCTCATACGACTACGACAGAATATCATGGAGCTGAATCATGTGGCCTAATTAATCAATCTATTCAAACTCATATGTACAATATTTACAACTGCAGTATAACATTTTATTCATAAGTATAAAGAAATAACATTTAGCTAGACCACTTTGGCCGATGGTTCTAACTAATGGTAATGTCTAAATAATCAAGACCAGCTTGACGTTTTAAGTCTTTTATTTTTAAAGTTTCAAAGTTTCAAAATCTTTATTAGCTCATTTATTAATTTCAAACATTTTATTAATTCAGTTTTAATCATTAGATTATTGGCTCAAAAGGTCCGACACTTGCACAGAAATAACGAATTAAAATAAACATCAACCCCTAATTCCCTATGTTAAGCTTTCTGACCTGAAAAAGAATAATCATTTATTAAGCATTCAAAGTTCTTACGTGTCCAAAGGAAAAACGGACAGCACTTCGCCCTCAGGAAACAGTCAGCCCTGCTCCCTTCAAGAGGCCAAGTTTTTATACCTATTCTTGCTCACTAATCTAACTAAAAATTATATTTAGTAAAAAGCAGCAACCTAATTGGTTGTCAACCATCAGACCACCGAGAGGCCAACGCATCAGTACTGATGACATCATTATGTCATTGTCCATTGACACGAAGCAACACTGACTTCCCAGAGTTTCAACATTAAACTAAATGTTCATAGTTATTTCCTCCAGGATTTTAGCCAAGCTGCCTCTACACGCTTCCTTGGCCTTGACGCTTTTGCTTTCGGAGCTTAATGCACACATCATCCATTGTTTGAGCTTCTGCACGTTTCCGTGGAAGTTTCTCAATGAAAGCACCATCACTGCCGTGCTCAGCTCCTTTTAGTCAGGCCAACCAACTTTCATTAGAACTAGGCCTCAAATCTTTCACTCGAGCTACTATTTAAACAAACACAAATAGGTGATTAATTCAAGTACAATAAACCCTTCTGTTACCCACCCTTCATTGTTAAAAATTAACCCATTAATATAAATCACCTAGCAGAAGCACACAAATAAAGCAGCACATTTAATATCTACCATTCTTCTTAAAGTCCAGCTGGAATCTTTATATATCTGAAAGAGTAAAAAGATAGACGAACAAAACATGGATGAACAGTCACATTAGACAAACATATAAGCACACATAATGAAAGCACATGCCATAATGTGATCAGCCGCATTAATAATGACAAAGACAATAGGACAAACAAGACAATATTAATCATGTGTTACAAGACAAACTCGCAAATGCAACATGAGCACATAAATGTTAGTCCCACGTGTTTGTGAATGCAAATTTACTCTAAGTCGGTTTAATAATACAAATCATGCAACAATTCATTAATAAATTAGTTCATGTTACAGAGAATTAACTTCACGAGCCAGAATAAAATGAATTCTGAAACTCGCTCCATCAACACCCACTGGAAACTCACCGACTTAGAGACTCGGTCTCGCCGAAACAATCTAAGAGTCTTCCAAATTTCCGAGGGCACAGAAGGGCAGGACCCACATAAGTTTATTATTGAACTATTTACGGAAGCATTCCCTGAACTTACGCAATGGGATTGGCAGAGAGAGGTGCAGAGGGCACATCGCTTTCCGTTCTCCATATGGTCTTCGGTCTGGTCAAGCAACAACCAGGCCTAGAGCTATCCTGATATCTCTGAATAACTTTCTGGCCCATGAAGCTGTATTTAAGTTAGCACGCCCCGACAGAAAAAGAGCTTGGACAGGGTTGTAGTTCTTTGTTAGGCCAGATTATTGGCATCAAACGGTCGAGAAATGCTGGCGACTCTGTCAGCTTATTCCACCATTTCAAGATAAAAAAAGAAAAATATTCCACAGCAATGATGAAGTTTTGAGAGTTTTGAGAATGTGTTTTTTTTCTAGATCTGAACAAATGCTGCTATATAAATTGAATTTATGGCTAAGCTAGGTCTTCGAGTTTGTACATTAAATGTTTGTGGGTTAAACAATTATAATAATAGGCAAAGAGTGGCCACAGAGTTGTGTGTGATTCAGCTGGATTTAGTGTGTCTGCAGGAGACGCATATATTATGGGGGAACCGGAAGATCCTGTTAGAATTGGGCTACGTTGTCTTAGCAGCCTCTAAGCAATCAACTCTGACCGGGGGTAGCAATATTAGCTAGACCAGCAATTCAAACAAGGGACCGTATATCTGTTGATGTTCAGGGATGTTGGACTATTTTCGAATGTGTCTTGGGGGGAGTGAAGTTTACCCTATGCACTGTATATGGCTCCAAGCTCGATGAGGCCCTGTTCTTGAATACTTAAACGGGGAGCTTGCTTTATGGCCGGCTCCGTTATGGCTCTGTTGCGATTTTAATATCAATTTGAGCCATACAGATTTTCAATTCTCCGGTCAGAACTATAAAGGTAGGAAGTCTAGAGTTTTTAAGGCCCTATACCATTTGTTAGCTGATCATGGCCTGATGGACTTCTGGAGCAATTTACATTTGCAAGACCCAGGGTATACGTTTTACTCTTGCCCACATAACAAGCTAGTACGGCTTGACTATTTTTTAGTATCCCCTCTATTATTTGCAAGATTAAAAATACGTGTTTATCCAAGGATCTCATCGGAACATGCACCGGTAGTATTAGATATCCTGGCACTTGGTACATGTGTAGCCCCAAGAGGCTTTACTTTTGATAGGAAACATCTTCTGGCTAACGCTTTTCTTGAGCATGTGAAAGTTTGGATAAAAGATTTTTTTCAAATGAATCGGCATTCTACGGAATGGGGGGTTGTCTAGGACATATTCAAAGATGGCTTTAGAGGAGAAGTTATGAGCTATGGATTATATAAGCAAAAACAGGCCAAACTGGCAGTGCAGGAGTTATATAACCAACTTAAAATAGCTGAAGAGAATCTGGCAGGTGGGATAGCAGCTGTTAATAATATTGTAGCTTTGCAAACTAACTTGGCTAGATGTAAATCTAAAATAAATTTGTTGTGGAGTAAAGAAATTGCATTAAAATATCAAACTTATATAAAAGACTGTTATGAATATGGGGAGGTCACTGGGCGATGTTTAGCTCAGAAGCTATGTATGAAGGAGGCTGGACAAAGAATTACTGCCTTGAAAAATGCCTCAGGGGACACAGTTTACCACCCTCATGAAATTCTTAAGGTCTTCTTTGACTTTCATACAGAACTGTATACAGGGCAAGATATGGGGTGACATCCTTTGGATTTAGGGCTTCCATCTTCGCTGTGGGAAAAATTGGATCAGGTGAAAGCTGAGATGTTGGATAGCCCTATTACTCTAGATGAATTAGAGCAGGACATTAACAGCTTGGTGACTGGAAAAGCCGCAGGCCCGGACAAACTCCAGCTGGAAATTTATAAGACTTTTTTTTAAGATCTTAAAACTGACATGCTTGCGGTTTTCCAAGCAGCACAAATTGGGGAGGCACCACGATCCTAGGACGAGGCTAGCATCATTATATTTAAAAAGAAAGTAAACCATCTGATTTACCAGGGTCCTACCATCCAATTTCTATTACCAACTGTGACAGTAGAATTTATGCAAAAGTTCTTACAACTCGGTTGGCGAAAGTCATATTCCCCCTGGTCTCTCTAAGGCTTCACAGTTTTATACCGGGAAAGGGAACTGTAAATCATATCAGCAGAGTAGTGACCCTGTTTGACATAGCAAAGGTAGAGTCTAGGGATCTAGGATTGATCCTACTCGAAGCTGAAAAAGCATTCAACCGTGCTCGTGGGACTTCCTCTGGGGGGAGGGCTCACAGCGAATGGGGTTTGGTCTGGGATACATTCAGTCTCTTCAGGCCCTATATCGATCTCCCACAGCCAAAATATGTTCAATAGGGTTTGGTTCTGACTCAATTCAGATTTCCAGAGGTACACAACAGGGACGTCCCTGCTCCCTGCTTTTGTTTGCGCTTTATATTAATCCTTTTATAATTATGTTAGAGCGGAGTAACCAGATTGTACCCTTTACTGTTCGGCAGGATCATTTTTGTGTCTTGACATACGCCGATTATATAGCAATTGTAACATCTAGTCCGGGTACGGCTGTTCCTGAAATTGAACGGCTGGCACAGGAGTTTGGCACTGTTCCAGGTTACAAACTCAATACATCCAAAACCCAAATTTTATGTACAAGCCAGTGACCCTAGAGTAGTTAATGAAGCCATATATTTGGGCATTAAGATTCGGGCCTCTGTAAAAGAGATTGTCAATGTTAACTGGGGCGATATTATAGGTAAAGTGGAGCTAGCACTTGAGAGGTGGGAGAGCTTGCACCTTTCCTTGGTTGGCAGAGCTAATGTACTTAAAATTAATATCTTGCCTAGGGTAATGTTTTTTTTCCAGGGCATTCCCCCTGGAAGTAACCTCTGGACAACTTCAACATTTGCAATCACTGTGTGCCAGAAATATGTGGACCCCAGGGAAACCACGCAGAGCAGCTCGGTTTATGACTCTTCCGAGAGAGAGAGAGAGAGAGAGAGAGGTGGGTGGGTGGGTGGTCGGTCCACGACTTTGCTCTCTATTATTATGCGTGCATTTTGTCAAACATGCATCTTGCTGACAGTAGAGGAAGTAAATAATGTGGCCGAGGCCCCTTCAATCTGTCAGATGGTTTTGGGCTCTGAGGTGAATAACTATCTGTTTAAAAGAATTGACGATAGCTATTATAAAAGAACCAGCTTTAAAGTTTTGGGAGCAGTTTTTAAAGTTTGGATTATAGCTCGAAAGAACTTGGAGATTCCTGGGGTCTCCCGTATACACCTCCAGCCGCAGTAGGATTATTAACTTCGATCTTCTGGGACTATGTGGCAGCTAGTTGGAGGTTGAAAGGAATTACTCGAATTGGCGATTTTGATCAGGCTGACTAGGTCTGCTTCTCATTTTCAGGCTTGGTGGATAAATATCAATTATCCAAAACACATTTTTAAAATTTTGACAGACAAGGGATTTTTTAGGCAAATACCCAATCAGGTTGACATCATATAAGATTGTAGAAGCTATTAGGCGTCAGGAAAACATTGGTTCTCCTTATAAAAATATTATATACTACACTCCCGAACTGCTTACCCCAGTCAGTTCCAATTATTCGACCAATGGATCGGCCTCCTGCGTCCTCATCTGTGAGGGGAAGGTCCCCGTCTTTGTCTGGTCTGCCGTGCCCCCGTCCGGCTGGTCAGCCGGTTGTAATCTCTCCAACATGTCCCCCCAAGTCTCCAACTCACGTTCAGCATTTTCATCTGTACGAAATGAGCGGTAATATACTTTTGTGAAAAAGATCTAAAGTTTTTACTAGGCACAAGCCAATTTGTGAAGGCATAGGATCATAACATAGAAAAATATTGAGAGCAGTGAACTGCTTTGAAGTTATGTTGGTGCTCTAATTTAGGGACATCTAAAGTGGTGACGATGAAGGAAAGATGGCGTTACACTGGACATCTTGTTTAAAAGTGAGGTATGAAAGGATTCAAAGTCTCTATTTTGTACATCCACTGGAGAGTTATGAAACACATGTGTGAAAGTTATGAAGGGAGATGGGGTATTCAGTTATTTCAGTTAGGAAGAACTCCCACATTTAAAATGATAATGGAACACGAGTGAAAGTTTTTCTTCAATAAGGTTTCTGCTTGTACAAGTTACCACTATTTGATTCATTTGGAAGCTAAGGTTGATCTGCATATTTTGAGATAATTCGAACGACTGTGAGGAAATGTTAAGTCACCCAGCCCAGATTTTTGGAATTATTGTTGGTGCATGTTTTTAAGGGATTTTAATAGACTTTACATTGTTTTGTAGGAAAAGGCTTTTCGATGCAATGTATTTGTCAAGGATTTTAGTGCAGGGGTGTGATGTTGCATCTCCAGTGAGAGTCAGATAATGACTGTGGCTAGCAGCTTGCAAGTGCAATAGGTAAAGGAAGCCAATGACGAGATTCGAGTTGGCTGCAAGAATAGAACTAAATGTGGAGATGGACAGGCTGGCAAAAGAATAATCTGTGACCATACATGGTCTCTTGGCCAATTTGAAGCCTAAGCAGAGGCCAAGTCTTAAAAATCAGATGAGGAGGTGAAGCTTAGCCACTCCTAAAATAGCTGCTCTTTGATTTTTGATCCGCCACACCTGTGTCTTACCGAGGACTATCTGGTTAGAGAGTGGTCCTTGCCATGCTGACTGATTCTCACAGTAACTTGCAGCTAAACTGCATTGAAGGACCCAGTGTGAATGCCATGTCCGGTCTCCTGATGCCCTTACTCCGAGTTAGGTACATGCTGCCATAGTGCTCTCATTACCCACCTTAGAAGTCTTCTGAATTCCTTCTTCTGATTAGGAGACGATTGTTGGAGGATTACCAGACTCAAAAGTACTGCAATAATCCAGGCAGTGTCCCAAATCAAGGCTGAATGACTTGCAGGCGTACACTCAGTGAAGCTATTCTACTGTGATCATATTCTGACTTAGTGAACAGGGTATGCACCTGTTACAACGCATTCGTTACTCCGCACTACCATTACAACGCGACTTTTACAACTCATACCATTACAACGCATTGCGCTGGGGGGCGCTATAGGATAGGGAATAAGTATAATTTACTATCCAACACCTTCCCTAGGGTCCACGGGGACTGGAGTTAGAATAGTAAATTATACTTACCACTATCCAGCACCCCAAAGCGCTATGCGTTGTAATGGTATGCGTTGTAATGGTCGCGTTGTAATGGTAGGTAGTTGTAACGGTATGCGTTGTAACATGGTACATCCAGTGAACAGCCAAATAGCTAGAGCTGTTTATCAGCCACATCCTGTTTGCACTTTACGTACGCTAGGCTAGAACTTCTAATTCTGTTCATTCAGACTCACTCCCCATAGTCTGCCTAACTCTGTATGATACATGGGCAGCGCTGTGACAACCTTGTGTGCTCTGTCTACTCTGAATAATGCTATTATTTTGTCTTTGTATACTGTAACCTAGCAGCGCCTACTGGTGCATTGGTAACTCGAGTGGAATTGCTGAGCTTTCCAACTTCATGACTGCTTCGAAACCAGCTTGACAGCACCTCTTTACTGAAGCAGTATCTGGTGGCAGAAGACGAGCAGCGGGCCCAGTCCCCCAACATGCCAGATGTCACTCTTGAATTCACCCTGAAGGAAATATCCATTATCGGGGCTGCTGTCAGCACAAAGGAGTCCAAGATATCAGGGCTGTGTGACTTGAAGCTCATGGAGCGGGGCTGTTCTTGGTAAACTACTCTCCAGCCAACCTATTCTCCAACAGTCCTACTATTACACACAATCAACCGGCAATCTAGGGGACTGTCGCTACCATGCATCCATCGAGGAACTTCTTTCCCCATTATCAAACTGAAAAAATCTGATACTCTGTGTTTCATCCAAAATCAAAATGGTGGTGTCCTGGTGATTACGGAGCGGCAAGATATGTGCTCCTATATGGCGAGGAGAGGGTAGCTAGGCAAACAAGCAGAGACAGACAGGTCAGCTCGTGCAGCTGGTGGAGAACAGTTTGAAGGACCGAGACTCCCAACAGAGGCTGCAGAAGACCCAGTGTGGGATGCTGGAAATGTACTAGTGACGCCCCAAAATAGCATGTTGTGGAAAATGGACAAACAGTCCGGATTGGGTGATGACTACACGTTCATTTGGGAGCCTTTTTCTTCTTCCTTTCCTGCACCCACTGCCAATGGCCCTAAGACTGGACAAGGCAACTTAGTTGTCATTTTTTGTAGGACAACCATATGTGATTTTATTTTTCTGAAGCCACAGACTGCCAGATGATAAAGGATATCACCGCTGCGTGCTAAGAAGAAGCTTGGGCGGCGGCACAACTCCGCAGCCTAAAAGGGGCATAGAAAGGCTCCACCAAGAGATACATAGACGGATCCTCCATTGCTGGGGACCGATACCTGGAGGAGACAGCGAGGCAGTGCGAGTTTTCCACTTTCAAAGTATCAGCAAAGAAAGTTAGGGTTGTGCAAACAGGGGTACTCATTTTCAACAAAAACAAAATGGAGGAACAAGGGCTTTTAAGAGACCGGTCCAGCATACATGCCCAATAACATGGGGATCAAAGACTGGTATGCAGTTCCTAAGGACAGGGGGATGAGAGAAAGGAGAAAGAAGAGGGGGGGAGGGAGAGGAGAGGGGAGGGACCCAGGTAGCAGAAGGATCAGAGGGGGAGAGCTCCAATAAGGAGCAAGGGCCCTCGCACACCCGAGAGGTGTCACGCTTCATCATAGGGCAGCTCCTCGTTGGGCCGGCGCTGCAATGCCCAAAGGGCCCCGCAGGGGGGCTCTTTGCTGGAGGTCTTCAGACTAGAATGCCAGGAGGCCCTATGTGTGAAGGTTGAGGGGCATAGAGTGGTGAGTACAGTGGGTGCAGTACGTGTAATAAAAATAGATATAAGTGCTCCAGGGAACCTTTATTAAGTGGACACTATGCTATGGATAAAAGAAGAGACTAAAAGAGTCTAGGCTGGCAGGGGGAATTCAAACCTGCTGCAGCTCAATGTGTGTAGTGACGAGTGTGGATGGTTAAAAGGTCAACATGTTTCAAGCTTAAAAACTCCTAGTGGATGTACGGCGTTTCTTCAGGACTGGGGGAGAGAAATCGAATCTACTCTTGAGTGTAGGTGACGGTCATCGGGGTATCCTAAATTGTACCTTCCCTATTGAATGGATTCAAGTGAATCCAGAAAGGGGGTAAGCATTAAAGGCTGTGGGGCTCGTCCTTCTAGCGAACCTCAGGGGGGGGGGGGTTAGACTGAGACTTCAGCCAGGATATTCACGGCCATCCACAGCAATGGCGGAAGCGAGTCATCAGCTGTTTGCTTCACTCCTGCGTGGGACCTGCCCGGGGCCAGACTCCTGGGGCAACGCAGGAGTGCACCAAACAGATGGTGACTTGCTTCCGTCATTGCTGTGGCTGGCCGTGTATATCCTGGCTGAAGTCTCAGTCAACCTCCCCAGAGGTTAGATAGAAGGACGAACCACCCAGCATTTCATGCTTGTATCCCTTCTGGATTGACATGAATCCATTCAATAGGGACGGTACAATTTAGGATACCCGATGACTATCACCTACACTTAAGAGTAGATTAGGTTTCTCTCCCCCGGTTCTGTAGAAACGCCGCACAGCCACTAGGAGTTTTTATGTGAGTTATAAAGGGGTGGGCCCTTAGAACTCAGGGACCTGGGTCCATAAATCAGTACAAAAAGGAGGTGGTCCGAGTTACAAAACAATTAATTTACAGTATTTATTCTGTATTGCATCATACAGACAAACACCAAATGTTCATTTTAATGAATATAAATAAACAATTCTGAAGAAGAGATATACAGTGTTCGAGTTCAAATTGCATTTATTTATTCAATCATTTACTTCTGTTGTTTGTTCAACATATTGTGTCTCATATATTCAACAACGTTACTTCAATGTAATTGTGAAGTCATTACATTTAAAGTGCTCTCAGTGAGGAAGGGAAGGGAAGTGCAAAAGTTGTGAGGGACTGGGTAAAGGTGGTGTGACATTAAGAACATCGCGTTAAAATTAGAAACGCCTTTACAATCAAGGTAGTATGGAAGTTCCCAAATTACATCACACATAGGTTAAATATATTCTTTTCTTTAGATCCTATGGTGTGTTAGGTTGGCGTAGTCTACGTTTCGACCCCCATGTACGCTTAAGGGTTATTCATGCCTCATGTTGGGGTCTTCGTCAGGACCGTGGATAGAGAGCATCAATTGACGGTCGGCATCTGTACCGTCGTTTTGTGGGCCTTGGCGTGCTCCTTGAAGTTTTGGACAATATTCCTCATGGAAGAATTGACAACACCATGATGCATCGAGGTAGCGACGTGTGCTGACGGCGGCGGCTTCAGGCAGAACAGAACGGTGCTCGCTGTGCACTGAAAACAAAGATTGGTCACGGAAACCACACTAGACATGGGGTTGTCAATTCTTCCATGAGAAATATTGTCCAAAACTTCAAGGGGGTCGAAACGTAGACTACGCCAACCTAACACACCATAGGATCTAAAGAAAAGAATAGAAGAAAGAGAAGAATAAATAAATGCAATTTGAACTCGAACACTGTATATCTCTTCTTCAGAATTGTTTATTTATATTCATTAAAATGAACATGTGGTGTTTGTCTGTATGATGCAATACAGAATAAATCCTGTAAATTAATTGTTTTGTAACTCGGACCACCTCCTTTTTGTACTGACTAGGAGTTTTTAGGCATGAAACATGTCACCTTTTAACCACCCACACTCGTCACTACCCACATTGAGCTGCAGCAGGTTGAATTTTCCCTACCAGCCTAGACTCTTGTAGTCTCATCTTTTAACCATAGCATAGTGTCCAGTTAATAAAGGTTCCCTGGAGCACTTATAGCTATTTGTATTACTCGTACTGCACCCACTCCACTCACCACTCTATGCCCCTCCACACATAGGGCCTCATGGCGGTCTATTCTGAAGACCTGCGGCAAAGAGCCCCCCTGCTGGGCCGTAGGGCATTGCAGCACCGGCCCAAAGAAGAACTGCCCTATGATGAAGCATGACACCTCTCGGGGGGTGTGAGGGCCCTTGCTCCTTATTGGAGCTCGTCCCCCTCTGATCCTTCACCTACCTGGTTCCCTCCCCTCTCCCTTTCCCCTGCCCTCTTCTTCCTCTCATTCCCCTGTCCTTAGGAACTGCTTACCACTCTTTGATCCACTACTAATTTTAAAGCCAGAAATAAATGTGATGGGTAAATGAGATGTGACTGTTGGACAGAGATCTAACAAGTGCCACTGCATCCGAGAGCAGCAGATTCCTTTGCGGAATATAAGAAGGTCTAGGTATGCGCACTGGGCTACCCAGGACAGCAAATTATTGAGCGGGCTTAGTGCTTGCATCTAAGCACTAATCACTGAAAGAGGAGTAATTGCATAGAGCATGAGCAAACCCAGAACGACTTACAGATAAGGGTTAGGAGGCCTAGCCTACAGGTAAATATCAATGAGAACTAGCTTATTAGTGGAAGCTAGATGTTCATGTCAGGAGGAGAACCCTTTTGTTTTTTTATGAAGACCCTCACCCACCAACCGAGTTGGTGGCATGCTTCATCATCTGGTCCCACCGAAGGCACCGAGTGCACCTTGGGTGTGCTTCGATGCCTGACTACAGCGGAAATGGTTTTGTGTAGTGAAAGTGCAGTAAAGTGAATAAATGTGAGTTAAAAGCTAACCAATGGGTCCCGTTTGACTAAAGGGTTTTAATAATGGGCCATTGGCAGTATTAAAAACAACAAGGCGGCTGTGAGGAGGTAGAATTATGTCTCCAATATCCTGTAAACATAAGTATGAGGTCTACATGTTTCAGCCAGACTGATGTGTATGCTGGCTTTCGTCAGGACCTATGTGTACGGTGAGTTAGTGGTGGTCAGGTGTGGTTTGTTTGACCAGATATGTGTCGCACACGCTAAGGTGCTTTTAAATGAGGGAGGATATGTTCCTCTATTTGCTCAAAACACGGAATCCCTGCAGCAGGCCGCAGTAGGTATGAGGAGCAGGCCAGTGACCTTGACGAATGTGTGACTACAGGTCCGGCCCCTCCCCACGGGATTCATGTTGCTCACTCTGAAAATCTCATTGTTTTGAGCAAATAGAGGAACATTTCCTCTCTCATTTAAATGCACCTTAGCGCGTGCAACACATATCTAGTCAAACAAACCACACCTGACCACCACTAACTCACTGTACACATAGGTCCTGACGGAAGCCAGCATACACAGCAGTCTGGCTGAAACGTGTAGACCTCATACTTGTGTTTACAGGATATTGGAGACATAAATGTACCTCCTCACATATCCGCCTCATTGTTTTTAACTCTGCCAAGGGCCCATTATTAAAATCCTTTAGACAAACGGGACCCATTGGACAGCTTTTAACTCACATTTATTCACTTTATTGCACTCTCACTACACAAAACCAGCTCTGCTGTAGTCAGGCTTCGAAGCACACCCAAGGTGCACTCAGTGCCTTGGGTGGGACTCGATGATGAAGCATGCCACCAACTAGGTTGGTGGGTGGGGGTCTTCATAAAAAACCAAAGGGTTTTCCTCCTGACATGGCCATCTAGCTTCCACTGATAAGCTAGTTCTCATTGATATTTACCTATTGTACCAGGGGAAGTGAACTAGACCACATTATTCCTTTCTCCCCCGTTTGATTATTACATGGCCTAACCTGCAGAACAGACTGGCAGCTGCCCACAGCATAAAGGCTTCAGCAAACAAAACTGCACAAGATAAACTAGACAAGAGTATACAACCAGTAGTGACCACCAGGGCATTTCTCAAAATAAAATTAATTCAGCAGCAGTGGACTATGGCTTGCCCAGGGAGGACCAACACAATTTAGTGAACAGAGTTAAGGAAATGGAGATTAATTGAAAATCCTTAAGCCCTTTTTAAGCAGACCTACAGTGCTGTCATGTAACTGACAGAGAGGGTATGATAGGGGTAGGGGGGCGCTCCTTTAAACATCTTGCTCCCAAGTTGTGGAACGCCCTCCCCCTGGCACTCCGTTGTACTTCGAACCTGCTGGCCTTTAGAAAAGGTTTGAAAACTTGGCTCTATAGTCAATGATAGGTCTGTTTCCTTTTATTTTTTCCCTTCTGTTTCAGCTATGGGTCAGAAAGCACCGGGACACTCCTCAGAGTAGCCGAGCGCTATATAAGACACCCATAACATTAACATTAACATGATACTTGTAATGCAGGGTCAAGGATGTTGAGGGTTGCTCTTGTCGTAGTCTCAAAAGTTTTATAGGTCTGACGGAGAATGTGGAACGACCATGTGCAGTAATGTTAAAGGAAAGATAGCTGCAACAAATCGTGGTGCCACAGAGGCTGTCTAACTTTTGCATGGTCGAAATGGCGCACATGGTGGATGTGACTCAGCCCTGCTGGAGTCTCCTACGGGACCCATGGTGGTGTGCATATTAATCTATATGGTTTGTGAGACTATTCTAAAGTGCTAGAACAGTATAGCATTACACAGTGGGAAAAATGCTCTTTCCAGCTTACACGTCCGCCATAAAGCAGCATAGGACTTCGTTCTTGGAACTGGAATGCCAACTGAGGGAGGCAGGGCTGAGGTACACACTGTTTTTCTTGCGTACCGCCAAGTCCTAGCTGATGACAAATACAATTTTTTCACTGATCAAGAAGCGGTGTTGAGATGGGCTGGTGAGGATGGTTTGGGAGGTGGAACAGAGACCATTAACTAGGGGGATGACTGATTCTGAGAGAGAATCAAGAGGATCTGATTCAGATGGAACAACATCCACAAAAGATGAAATAGTAAGCTGGTGTTCACTCCAAGGGCACCGGACAAACTGTTTTAACATCAGCAAAGCAGTGAACAACCCTGGTGAAACTGACGTTCCTGGTGGCAATGATTACAAATGAACTCTTAAAGAGGTGGGCGCAAAGATGTATGGTGATGTATAGCTTGATGTGTGGCTAGTGGGGAGACTGTTGGTAAGATTGGACTCCCTCCCTTTTTCCCCTTTATGCACAATGAGCATAAGTGGGAGATAGTGTTTCTTTGTTGGGTAGAGGGCTGGTGTTCTACCGCCCAGGGGAGAGCTGGGAGAGGTTTGATCGGTGGATAAACCAAAGGTGATACCTACTGAGGAGGATGGTGCTGTAACATAAATATATCTTCAGGACATGGAATGTTCATGGTCTGAACAATGTTGTCGGGAGGTAGGCAATTCATTCACATCTCAAAGGAAGGGAGGGTACATGTGGTGCTTGTGTATAAGACTCATTCAATGCATGGATAAGTGTTGAAGAGCTTTGGTATTCCTCACAGGTTATTTGCCATACACCAGGGGAATGCTGATTTGGGTGAGACCCGGGTCGTCCTTTAGTCCTTCAAAAGTACAAATGTACATGGAAGGCATATATAATTTCTGGCTAAAGGTAGATTGGAAGGATAGGAGTTCAAATTACTTTGTATTATCGCACCTAAGGCTGATCAAGTGAATTCTCATACCAAAGTGTCCATATAACTAGCGGATTCTGTAACATTCCTGATGATTATTGGGGAGTTGGACTTTAGGGTTATCTGTGATGTCTCTTGACCGGTCATGCCACCCATTGCCAACATCCCTGGTCATGCAAGTCGAAGGGGCATTGCAAAACTTGGTGACTGGTTGGGTTTAGTCGGCTCCTGGAGGGTGTACCATTCAGGAAAAAGGGAGTATTCTTTCTACTGTAGTATGCACTACCTGTATGTCTGGTTAATTAAGGAATACTGTTCTAAAAGGTTACACAGGAGAGTGAGCTAGACTGAGTGCCTCTTTAGGACGGTGTTGAACTACAGTCCTTACTTAAATGAAATGCACTGGTGGTGTTTAAATCTACTACCACTAGCTGGAATCTACAGGGATATGGCACTGAAGGACCCCAAGTACAGGGGTTACAAAAGAGTACTACATTTATTTTGAGGTAAACAAGGGCACGGTTGGATTCATTGGTTGAATGGGAGGCACTCAATGTGATTGTAAGGGGGCACTGTTTTAAGACCTCATATAGGGCTAGGAAGCACATAGAGCAAGAACTAGGGCAGCTGGAAAAGAGGATGGGAGTGCTGGAGAACGGGACTGTGACAACTGGCGGGGGAAAAGGGCAGAGTAGGCCTCCTCTAAGGAACGGTTGGAACCTCTGACCTGTGTAGGTTACAACACATACGTGGCCGGTAGACACTCTTGTCTGATAAAAGTGGAACGTTGCTAGGCTGGTTGCTTAAACCAGACACAAAGGGATTCCCGATATTAGTGACAGAATTAGGGCTACACGTTATTCCCATTGGAGTGTTCGGCAAGTATTATTCCTCCCTATTTATGGTGATAGTGCATTACACGGGAGTGAGCCTAGAAAAATATCTAACCAATGTGGGACTGCCTTCTTTAGAGGAACACCACATTGAGTAATTAGAGGCCCCATTAACGATCCAGGAAATTCAGAAAGCAATTACTGGATTAGCTTAGGGTAAAACCCCTGCTGAAATAATTGCCAGTGGAATTTTATGTCGCAAATAAGAAATACTGGCACCTGACTCATCAAAGTGGGAGGGTATACTCCCTCCCTTAACATAGGAGGCATCGACTGTCTTCCCTACCCAAACCAGGCAGGGATGCACAAGAGGCAGCATCATATAAACCACTATTAATGTTCAATTTAGATAATAGATCTTGATTAAATTGATGTCAGATTGCCTGAGTGTGTACTGCTACCGTAGATCATTCACCCTAGTCAAAGTGGGTTCTTGCAAAACCGGAACACATCAACCAATCTTAGAAGATGTTTTCACGTCCTTAAAGAGGTGCCAGAAAAATCTAAATTTCCCGTGGTAAACTCTGAATACCTGAAAAATGGTTCAACACGATACGCTGTATTACATGTTTGAGGTGCTGAGGGGGTTTGAGTTGAATGCAATGGAAAGACCTCTTATGTGCCTGACCACCTTCTGAAGTATGCACATGCAGGATGATCTCTGCGCCACACTAGATTGGAAAGGGAACCTGTCAGGGATGCCCCCTTTCCCCACTTATATTTGCCACAGCTATTGATCCAGCGACATATACTACCAGAATAGCGATATAGAGCTCACTGTATTGGACACATCTTACATTACATTACTTTACACAGATGACATATTGTTATACTTACCAGATATGAAGGAAGATTTAGCTCTGTCTGAGGGCCTGAAACGTTTTAAGACAGTTCTCCGTCCTGGAAACAAATTGGCGAAAGACATGCATATTTGCTTTCAGGGTTAACCAAGTGGGACCTGGCTTGGCACCACTGAATAGCCAAGTGAAATAGTGGTGGTTGTTCCAGTACTTTTGGTTAAGAATTTAACTGTAAGACCCAGATTTACTGTTTGGCAACATTAATAAGACTATCCAAGACCTTAAGGGTAGCATTACTTTTTGGAACACGCTTCTTTTTGCGGTCATAGGAAATGTAGTACTGACTAAGATGGGGGTATTCCCTAGGTTGCTGTATTATTTCACTTCCTCACTAGTGTAGATCCTCCCCAGACCGTTCATAGAACTAGACTCCCTATTGGGCACGCTGATACAGGGGGAAAATAGGCACAGTACATAGCTTTAACGACATTGAAGCTACCAGTAGCTGAAGGCGGACTGAGAGTTCTTGATCTAGACCTATATTACTTAGCAGTGGATGGCCAGATGGTTGCCTGCAGCTTCTACAATTGAAGAAAAACATATAACTTTCAATCTATTAGAAAGGGAAGGAATTCCCCTAGTCTACGGCAAAGGGACTCCACTACCCTAATCTGGTGAGATTGAATGGTGACTCATTCTTGGAAGAAGTGTTGGAAAATCTGTGGATCCAGAATAGACTAAGCTCTCAATTTACAGCTGATACTCCTTCCTAGCTTAGGTTGGAGTAGAGATGGTGGGAGATTTACATACAGCAGAAAAATGACTTATGTTCCTGTCTATCACCAAAGGCCATCTTGGAAAATTTTGAGATCCCCACAGTGCAAGAATTCTTAAGAATAGCCCTTAATACGACATCGGGCTCCCCTCTGGACCCTCTACCCCACAAAATAGTAAAGGAGTTCGGGGATGAAATCCTCCCAGTACTGCATCAGTTGTGCAACCAATCTCTCGACACGGGCACCGTACCAAAAGACTGGAAACTGGCGATTGTCACCCCACTATTAAAGAAACCAAATCTAGACCCAAATTGCCAAAAAAACTACCGACCTATATCGCTCCTGCCATACCCTATAAAGATCATAGAGCGCTGGGTCAGCAGAGCATTAGCTCTCTTCCTGGAAACTAACAACATCCTGGAAGAGGAGCAATTTGGATTCAGACCAGCTCACGGAACTGAGTCAGCTCTTCTGGCAGTTCTGGACGACCTACGAATGCGGGCGGACAGGGGAAACTCAGCAACCATAATCTTGCTGGACCTGTCCGCCGCATTTGATACAGTGAGTCACAACATCCTGCTGACAAGACTGAGGAACATTGGAGTCGGGGGAGCTGTGCTTGACTGGTTTTGCTCCTACCTGATGGACAGATGGCAGTCAGTAGCCATCCCTCCATATCAGTCAGAGTTTGTCAAAGTCCCACATGGGGTCCCACAGGGGTCTGCTATTAGTCCTATACTCTTCAACATATATATGCAACCCCTGATAAGCATCATCAAGACTCACGGCATTAGCGTGATTAACTACGCAGACGACACGCAGTTGATGATTTCTCTCGATGGTGCTCATGCAGACTCCCTTGAGACCTTTCACACCTGCATGCTGGAAATGACGCTCTGGCTAAATCAGAATTCACTACAATTTAACAGTGACAAGACGGAAATATTGCACTGCACGGTTGGAAGAATCCCCAAAAGTCTACCTACAGATTTCTGGCCTCCGGCGCTAGGAAACTCACTAACCCCAGTGAACTCAGTAAGGAACCTCGGAGTCACTTTAAATAACAGTCTGAGCCTAGAGGCTAATGTCAACAAACAGGTTATTAGCTGCCTTGCTTTAATGCGAGGATTGCGCAAACTGCTACCCCTTTTACCTTCACAGGTTAGAGCCACTATAGTTAGGAGCACCATTCTCAGCCGCCTGGACTACTGTAATGCCCTTTTACTGGAATCCCCTGTCTACCTGATCTCCAGGCTTCAGAGCATCCAGGCGGCTGCAGCAAAACTGGCACTATCTCGAGAGCGAAGATCCTCTCCACCCTCGCCCTGGCTGACCTGCACTGGCTGCCCATACACCAGAGGATTCGCTTTAAATCCCTATGCATTGTTTTCAGGGCAGTGCATGGGCTAGGCCCCCGACCACTTCAAAATAAATGTAACTGGTATGAACCCACCCGGTCTCTTCGATCCTCTTCTTTAAACTTCATTAGTGTACCTAGGATTAAGAAAGCCACCTTTGGCGGCAGAGCATTTAGTATAGCGGCAGCCCAACTGTGGAACAGTCTACCTACTGACATCAGAAAAACAAGTGAACTGATGCCTTTTCGAAAAAAGGTGAAAACATGGCTCTTCCCGAAAACTTCATCTACCAGAATCTAAGACTATTATCCCCCTCTGTTGCACAGTATTTTTCAGCCATATGTCCGCAGCGCCAAGATGCCCGTAGGGTTGCAGAGCGCTTTACAAATTCCATAAGTAAATAAACCTGACTCGATCATATGGGAACCCACCTGGTCACTTCCTGTGCTATGGTACACTAGTTGGAAGATTTGGCGGACAGGCAGTATGATGGAAGAGCGATGATGTTATGGCATAAGGCACTTGTAGCTGAAACTAACTTGAACCTGGGTGAACCAACAGAGATGTGGTCAAATTATATTGGGACAGAATAACCTTGAGAAGACCGAGGTAAGGCACTGCATGTCACAAAGGTGTCCTATGATGCTCGATTTTAGTTGCTACAGATTGTCCTGAAAAACAATGTACCTTTAGCACAAAAGGTTACATAGGAGCTTCCATTCAGTGCCATCATAGTGCCCGCAGTATACACATCCAGAGGGGCACATTTTACATATGGTCTGGACCTGTAAAAGTGTTTAGAGCTACTGGAAAAGAAAGGTTGAATTTATAGGACTAGAAACTAAGGGCTTAGTTGTCACAGTACCAAGGTGTCACAATCATAGACACATCAACACCACTGCCAGATTATGCATTAGAGGAGGACAGGAAGGAGCTGTTGGGTAAACATGGCTTTAAGAAGAAAGCAGGAAGAAATAGGCGGAGATGCAAAATAATATTATGTAATATAATAGAGGAGGCGTTATAGCACTGAAGACATGTTCACACCAAGGTACGGGCTGTGAAGAGGGCAGGCTTCAAAATAGTAATTTAGTTTCAAATCTTATCTTGTTGTCCGTTCAGCTACATAAGCAAAGGAAGTCCTCACACAGCGTGTGCAGCGCTCTCTGAAAATGAAACCACCGAGGCATCCTCCAAGGATATGTAATTTGTCACTTCAGGCACTTTCAGATATACCCTGAGCAGGTCTGGTTGAAGTTCCTAGTGCAATTTTCTTATTAAAGACGGTTAAACCATTTCATTTTATTTAGTTGCTTTCCTGGTCGGATGACCAATTTATGTGCCAAGAACTTTAGAGGAAGCTGGAGAATAGTGAAAAAAGTAACTGTTTACATAGAGCAAAATTAAGCTGTGGAGGTAAGTTTCCAAACATTTCTTTTCTTTCTGGATTTATCTATCTTTTGGGGCTTTGTTTGTTAGAGTTCACTCTTCATTACTTGTGAAAAATTGGTTTGTTCCTGCTGCCACTCCTGCTATACTAGGCTTGTGTAATTTCTAAACTTGAAATAGATATACATTTAATAGACCTATACATTTAGTATTTATTTTTAGGAGCATTATGAACGAGAGATCAGATGATGAGCTAAGTGAAATATTCTAACTAGACTAAGTTGCTATACGTTTTCATTTGAATATTGTAAACAGATTAATTATTAGTAAGTTTACCTTCTATTGTGTACAAAATACAGCTTCCAAAGTGTTAGTCAGTGAAGTGTCCTGTTTAGCCATAATCAGGAGCACTTCAGAATTCACTACACTGCCATCATGTGTTTCTCTTTTGTTCCAGTTCCCCTTTCCTCTTGGTTTGTCCTCTGTTTACTTTATTTATTCTTAGTGAACTGAAGGAAACTCGGATAGGAGGGTGAGGATTATATTTTTCCATGATATTCCCCTGGAGGCGAAGCAGGTGAGTACCATGACATAAGGAAGAAGTGTTTATTGGTACCATTTACTAGGACGAAGGAGAAGAAACACTGAAATAGGTTCACAGACTTGGAATTGCTGCTTGCTAAGAAATGCATAGCACTAGCATGAAAAACCCCTCAGGCCACGACATAAGCCACTAGACTCGGGATGTGAATCATTGTGCAGGGATTATAGGGGAGGTAGTATTCAGTGACAAGATAGAGAAGCCAGTAATGGGGAGAACACTGAGGCATGGGAAGCACTGGTGCATATATATTTCAGGAGAGAGAGAGAGTCACAGGAGGCTTCTGTTTGGCTAG
This sequence comes from Lissotriton vulgaris, assembly GCF_964263255.1. Classification (NCBI taxonomy): domain Eukaryota; kingdom Metazoa; phylum Chordata; class Amphibia; order Caudata; family Salamandridae; genus Lissotriton; species Lissotriton vulgaris. Next base: position 1,225,968,847 of record NC_141687.1, read on the forward strand.
GCACGCGCTCCCTGGAAGGTGATAGGCAACGGGTGGACGTGGTGCGGCACTGAATGGACGAAGGGGTTGGTTTTATAAAGCGCTATAGTTGCTCCAGCAGGAGCGTCCCGGCGCCCAAGCTGCATGTAAGCAAGCATGAAGACTAGTAATACTGTCTAAAAAAGAAGAGACCGGGTCAGCATTCACAGAACTATAAACAAGCATTTACAATGTAATGGTCTCAGCAGCATTAAAGGTAGAGATATTGGCATTGCTCCTGATTTTTTTTTAAATCATAAATAAATGGCATTGTCATTTACATTGCCAATAGCTTCATCACGTACATATGCGAGACCTATTGCATTAGCACCCACACACACAGTAAGTAGTAGAGTGAGAAGTTGATAGTGAGTAGTAGAGAGTTATTAGTAAAGAGTATTAGAGAGCGCATCAGAGCTGTATGAATTATAACAGCTGTGAGCCCGTGCCTGAGATGCATCATCAGAGCTATGTGAATAATAACAGCTGTGAGCCCGTGCATGAGGTGCATCATCAGAGCTGTGTGAATAATAACAGCTGTGAGCCCGTGCCTGAGGTGCATCATCAGAGCTGTGTGAATAATAACTGCGTCAGCCCCGTGCCTGAGGTTCATCATCAGAGTTGTGTGAATAAAAACAGCTGTGAGCCCGTGCCTGAGGTGCATCATCAGAGCTGTGTGAATAATAACTGCGTCAGCCCCGTGCCTGAGGTTCATCATCAGAGTTGTGTGAATAAAAACAGCTGTGAGCACCTGCCTGAGGTGCATCATGAGAGCTGTGTGAATAATAACTGCGTCAGTGCGTGCATGAGGTGCATCATGAGAGCTATGTGAATAATAACTGCGTCAGCCCCGTACCGGAGGTGCATCATCAGAGCTGTGTGAATAATAACTGCGTCAGCCCCGTGCCTGAGGTGCATCATCAGAGCTGTGTGAATAATAACAGCTGTGAGCCCGTGCCTGAGGTGCATCATCAGAGCTGTGTGAATAATAACAGCTGTGAGCCCCTGCCTGAGGTGCATCATCAGAGCTCTGTGAGACTGCTGATGAGAAATTCATTCTGCAATATAAAATCAGTTGCACCACCAAAGATACACCTGCTTCACCATCAGACACAATACCAGAGAAAATCTTCACCCCATCTAGCATAAGTCAAGTTGCTGTAGAGGCGTCTTTAAATCAAATAGCAACAGGCAGACAATTATTGACGTATGCCATATCCCAACCAGTACAAGACAAACTCCCAATAATACATGAACTACACTATTTGATCTCAGACAAGTCGCAATTGAAAAATCCTTAGCCCAACAGCCAGACATGGTTCCAGTAACATGCCCTCTACACCAGCTGTTACCAAAACACCTCCAATGACAAATCCATTTACACCCTTCAATTCCCAGTTCCACTTAAATAATTTACCAACAGTTTATTGAAGTAGCCAACTCACCTGATGGGCTTCTCGATGGTCCTCTCTGCCTTTGATACACTGCCTCAGCATTCTAACATCTGATGCACGCGGACCACTAACCCTCTGTGCTGTCTCCACGCGTGTCCTTAGATCCAGGTGAGGCGCCCTGTAGTGTGTGGTGGGATGGACTTCACTCTCTCCCCCTGCGACCTTTTCTCCAGTCTCTTCCACTATGCGGCTCCTGTCCACGGCTCTCTGATGTCCTTGTCTCAGTATCCCCTCAGTGTGGGCAGCGAGGTTGGTGGAGATGTTATGACACCTGCCACAGGCGCGGCTTACTCAGAACAAGGGTTTTCTTGCGTATCTCCGTGGAGACCGGGTGGAGCATGAAGACAACAAGGATGTCAAGTCACGGGTTCCATGAGCTCTGAATACAAGACGACACCACGGCCTCATTCATTAAACAAGAGGACAAGGCAAAGCAAAACAGAGTGAAGATTTGGTGACAGGGCTTTATGTTGGTCTTGTAATTCCTTGCAAAAACCACAGTTGATGGACAGAATGCAGAACAATGTCAAATTCAAATTCAAATTCGAAATAAGCTTTATTCGGTTTTTAAGTTTAAAACCATAAAAGCAACAGAAAGAAATACATACATGCATAAATAACTCGACAATTCATTGCAGGGTTAAAAGAAAACCGGCTATTTAAAACAAACTAAAATCAATTTAGCAAATCAACTAATCAAAATAATAACACAAGGTACACAGAGTCCCCTTTCACCAAGTATTATAATTCAGTGCTCGGGGGCCAGGATAAAAGTCATACAAGTCCCAGATACAGATGGGACCATCTCCAACTTTTGGCTGGGAAGATCGTAGGTAGGGGACAATGTTCCTGTGTTTGAATTTAATTAATATCAAGTCCCCCGGAATGTCTTTGGGCAACATACCTAGCCACCCCACCCTCCTGACGCTCAGGATTCCGCCATCTAGAGCAGGTGGTAACGGTCTGTTGTTTTTGAGCCAAAAGATGGCTTTATTCAGCAGGTCCTGGTGTGTTTCAAGTTTGCCCTGACTGAGTGCAGGGACCCCAAAGAGAACGGTGACGTATGGGGCGGCTTCAGGGGGTAGATTAATTCGATGCCTTCTTTCTTGAAAAATCCTAGGAGCTATGTGAGGGACATGTGCAGGATTAGAAGTAACATTGCGGCCACTTGGAATAGGTGTGGTAAGAGGGGAATCAAAATTTTGAACTTTCCTGCGTGCAATGGACTTAGGCTTTTCATGGTTGGTAGTGAGAGTAGGACATATGGGTATAGCAGTATTTTCAGTTAATGGATAAATCCTTTTTACTGTTTTTTCAATACTGGTCAACCTGTCCCCCAGATCGTTGATTTTTGTGACCAGTTGTGATAATGCAGAGTTTAACAATCGCTTGATTTGAGCCAGTAGGGTCAATTGGAGGGGCGATACAGAGTCATTTGTTCTAGTCCCAGCCTTATCCGGCGTTAATAAGGTTGGGTTGGAGGGGGATAATGAGGGGCTACAGAACATTTGATCGGCATTAGATAGATTCTCATTGGTATTATCTATTTCCTCACCATGGTTCCTTTTACTGGTGGAGCACCGGGACAGTATGTTGGTTTGAGAGAGGATTTTTTCGGGGGGAAAAGGTACATCCTGGGGAGTGCAGTTTATTTGGTCAGTGTCTCTGCCCACTATAGGGGGGGTTGATACGTCCGGGACATAGTTTGTGCCACACAGGGCATTCAGCTCCTCCCAGATGGACATAATTATTGGAAAACAGAACTCCGGAAACGACAATAGGCAGGTCAAACCTTCAATGGAGCCGAGTGGGGTGGCCGGTCCCGTCCTCCTCGGGTCCTCTGAGGGCCACAGAGGGCCCGCCCTTTGCCCGGGCTTAGCCCCGGGCGCCGACCCGCGCGCGATCCCGCGACGCGGGGGCTCGCGCTGTCCTTAAGCGCACCTCCGGGGGCGGGACAGGAAACACGCCTTCCTAGGCGCTAGCGGTGCTGGGGGATGTAGTCCCCGATCTGCCGCCTCGCCGCGATTGTTGAGATGCGGCAGGCAGCAGGGAGCCTGGTGAGTGTTGCAGCGTTGCTGCGCTGTGGCTGCGGTGGTCAGGAGCCCAGGTGCAAGAAGTCCCTCCCAGGTCAGTGTCTGCCCAAAGTCCCCTGCTCCCCCGGGGCTCGCGCTGTCCTTAAGCGCACCTCCGGGGGCGGGACAGGAAACACGCCTTCCTAGGCGCTAGCGGTGCTGGGGGATGTAGTCCCCGATCTGCCGCCTCGCCGCGATTGTTGAGATGCGGCAGGCAGCAGGGAGCCTGGTGAGTGTTGCAGCGTTGCTGCACTGTGGTTGCGGTGGTCAGGAGCCCAGGTGCAAGAAGACCCTCCCAGGTCAGTGTCCGCCCAAAGTCCCCCAGAAAAAATGTCATACATTCACCCCAGTACAGAGATCTGGGCCTAAATCCATCGTTTTTTGCACTCCACACCACCCCAGTTCAGATATGGCCATATGCAAATCAGTCTGACCCTGTGCCTCATGGGAACAGTCCAGCCCGAACTGCCAAGCCATGCCTTCCCTGGACCGGAAACAAGCTTCCGAGGACCGGTTTCTGGCATTCCAGCCGTCTTCATCCCGGCTTGCTTGAATCCAGTGGTTTTGAGTGCATGGGACTCACGTCTGAGCACACCCATCCTACTCGGGGTGACAATTGCAAAAACCACAGTTGACGGACAGAATGCAGAACAATGTCATACATTCACCCCAGTACAGAGATCTGGGCCTAAATCCATCGTTTTTTTGCACTCCACACCACCCCAGTTCAGACATGGCCATATGCAAATCAGTCTGACCCTGTGCCTCATGGGAACAGTCCAGCCCGAACTGCCAAGCCATGCCTTCCCTCTACCGGAAACAAGCTTCCGAGGACCGGTTTCTGGCATTCCAGCCGTCTTCAGCCCGGCTTGCTTGAATCCAGTGGTGTGGAGTGCATGGGACTCACGTCTGAGCACACCCATCCCACTCGGGGTGACAATTGCAAAAACCCCAGTTGATGGACAGAATGCAGAACAATGTCATACATTCACCCCAGTACAGAGATCTGGGCCTAAATCCATCGTTTTTTTTGCACTCCACAACACCCCAGTTCAGACATGGCCATATGCAAATCAGTCTGACCCTGTGCCTCATGGGAACAGTCCAGCCCGAACTGCCAAGCCATGCCTTCCCTGGACCGGAAACAAGCTTCTGAGGACCGGTTTCTGGCATTCCAGCCGTCTTCAGCCCGGCTTGCTTGTATCCAGTGGTGTGGAGTGCATGGGACTCACGTCTGAGCATACCCATCCCACTCGGGGTGACAATTGCAAAAACCACAGTTGATGGAGAGAATGCAGAACAATGTTATACATTCACCCCAGTACAGAGATCTGGGCCTAAATCCATCGTTTTCTTGCACTCCACACCACCCCAGTTCAGACATGGCCATATGCAAATCAGTCTGACCCTGTGCCTCATGGGAACAGTCCAGCCCGAACTGCCAAGCCATGCCTTCCCTGGACCGGAAACAAGCTTCCGAGAACCGGTTTCTGGCATTCCAGCCGTCTTCATCCCGGCTTGCTTGAATCCAGTGGTGTTGACTGCATGGGACTCACGTCTGAGCACACCCATCCTACTCGGGGTGACAATTTCAAAAACCACAGTTGATGGACAGAATGCAGAACAATGTCATACATTCACCCCAGTACAGAGATCTGGGCCTAAATCCATCGTTTTTTTGCACTCCACACCACCCCAGTTCAGACATGGCCATATGCAAATCAGTCTGACCCTGTGCCTCATGGGAACAGTCCAGCCCGAACTGCCAAGCCATGCCTTCCCTGGACCGGAAACAAGCTTCCGAGGACCGGTTTCTGGCATTCCAGCCGTCTACAGCCCGGCTTGCTTGAATCCAGTGGTGTGGAGTGCATGGGACTCACGTCTGAGCACACCCATCCCACTCGGGATGACAATTGCAAAAACCACAGTTGATGGACAGAATGCAGAACAATGTCATACATTCACCCCAGTACAGAGATCTGGGCCTAAATCCATCGTTTTTTTGCACTCCACAACACCCCAGTTCAGACATGGCCATATGCAAATCAGTCTGACCCTGTGCCTCATGGGAACAGTCCAGCCCGAACTGCCAAGCCATGCCTTCCCTGGACCGGAAACAAGCTTCTGAGGACCGGTTTCTGGCATTCCAACCGTCTTCAGCCCGGCTTGCTTGAATCCAGTGGTGTGGAGTGCATGGGACTCGCGTCTGAGCATACCCATCCCACTCGGGGTGACAATTGCAAAAACCACAGTTGATGGAGAGAATGCAGAACAATGTTATACATTCACCCCAGTACAGAGATCTGGGCCTAAATCCATCGTTTTTTTGCACTCCACACCACCTAAGTTCAGACATGGCCATATGCAAATCAGTCTGACCCTGTGCCTCATGGGAACAGTCCAGCCCGAACTGCCAAGCTATGCCTTCCCTGGACCGGAAACAAGCTTCCGAGGACCGGTTTCTGGCATTCCAGCCATCTTCAGCCCGGCTTGCTTGAATCCAGTGGTGTGGAGTGCATGGGACTCACGTCTGAGCATACCCATCCCACTCGGGGTGACAATTGCAAAACCACAGTTGATGGACAGGATGCAGAACAATGTCATACATTCACCCCAGTATAGAGATCTGGGCCTAAATCCATCGTTTTTTTGCACTCCACACCACCCTAGGTCAGACAATGGCTATATGCAAATCAGTCTGACCCTGTGCCTCATGGGAGCAGTCCAGCCCGAACTGCCAAGCCATGCCTTCCCTGGACCGGAAACAAGCTTCCGAGGACCGGTTTCTGGCATTCCAGCCGTCTTCAGCCCGGCTTGCTTGAATCCAGTGGTGTGGAGTGCATGGGACTCACGACTGAGCATACTATTCCCACTTTGGGTGACAATTGCAAAAACCACAGTTGATGGACAGAATGCAGAACAATGTCATACATTCACCCCAGTACAGAGATCTGGGCCTAAATCCATTGTTTTTTTGCACTCCACTCCACCCCAGTTCAGACATGGTCATATGCAAATCAGTCTGACCCTGTGCCTCATGGGAACAGTCCAGCCCGAACTGCCAAGCTATGCCTTCCCTGGACCGGAAACAAGCTTCGGAGGACCGGTTTCTGGCATTCCAGCCGTCTTCAGCCCGGCTTGCTTGAATCCAGTGGTGTGGAGTGCATGGGACTCACGTCTGAGCATACCCATCCCACTCGGGGTGACAATTGCAAAAACCACAGTTGATGGACAGAATGCAGACACTGCGCTATGGGGAAGCTGCATACTTCGAATAATCCTGGCTAAAATGAAACATTGTGTTATCTATACACCATGTGGCTGCTCTGTCTTTAGCTGAGAAGGTGAAAACATGGGTCACTGGCACGAAGAAGGTGTATATCAAGGAAATGCATGTGCTGAGCATAGCACGGGTGAGGACCTAGTAGACGTAAAAGTACATACATGTAAGTTACTTTACAAAACGTATGTGAAATGTCCAATAAATTAAATGGATTGATGTATTATAGTGTGACTTTCGTCTGGCATTTAGCACTATATATTTTTTTTTTCTCCACAAAATTTATCTTCGCATCTACTTTCAACACAAGGGCATCTCGTGCACAAAAAAATGCTCAAAATTATACGTGACGCGAACAGCTGCTTGTGTTCTGTATTATGTCCCTGTGCTCCGGCGATGGGCTTTTCTCTTAAATAAAATCTTAAATAGGGGGTGTTGTGCAATGGAGAAATCAACGATATTTCACATGGCAAGCTTGTAACACGAAATGCAAAATGCCCAAAAAATTAAGCAAAATATGCATTATGCATTATGTAACATGCCAGTCCAGCATTTTGCACATTTGTGCGAAATAAATATTTGCATTATTTTGAATATTTAGATCCAAAAAAAAGACTAGGAAAATTACCCATGACACAAACAGTTGCTAGTGTTCTGATCCTTTGTTCCTGTTCTCCTGCAATAGTTTGTTACCCGAATGAAATCTCAATTTGGGGGTTATGCTTGATGGCATGATCGCATGAGTTTTCCATAACAAGAGTGTTACACAAAATCACGAAAATTAAGCCTGATTACGGCGGGGTTAGAGCTCAGCTACTGACTTCTTGAAGCTTTGCACAGCTGTTTCAACAAGCAAAGCGCTGCTAAACATTATATATTAGCGCTAGTAAAATTTGCAACTTCTAACACAATATGTACGAGGGGACTTCGATCCTCTTTTCACCAGACTTTATCATCTCTTAATTCCAGATAACATTCAATCTCTGGTGAATGTAGGACTCATGAGAAAGATTAGACATGCACTGTAGTAATCTAAAAGCTCAAACAGCAAGACTTGCCTTTTCTTCGAAGCTGTTGAGAACAGCCCTTGTGTTTTTCCTCCAGCTGCTAAAGGGGTGGTGCCCAGATTGGAAAGGCAACACGTGTTTTATCCGTGCCCAGCTGTCCTGTCACTTTCACATACAACAGACTCTCATGCCATTCACATATTCATATCTGTTGTATCGTAGCACATACTTTATGTTGCTGAATGTTCCTATCACAACAAAGAAAATGATAAATCTAAACAAGCTTTGGCAGGGAGCCAGCATGCGTGCACACACAGCTGAATAAAAAAGTAACTGGAAAGAGGTGAATGCGCGCAGAGCATCTGGCTTCAATTACCACGGCCCCTGACAGCTGGTAATTGATGAAATATAACCTTCTGCTGCGCGTGTCCGCACGGAATATGCAGGAAGCGGAGCAACTCTACAGCCTATGGCCTATTGCGTGCTGGCTAGTAAAAACACAGCCATGCGAGGGTCAATTGCCATGCAGCTGACATAAATAACGACCAAAAATCACGAGCTTCTCTGGAATTCGTAGGTTAGATTTTCGAAGTCCTCACTAAAGGACTCTTAAGCCACGACCACTTCGTGGGACGTAGGCCGAGCCCTAAAAATGAGTCTTGAGTGGGGCTTTAAACATGGATTCTGTTGATATATACCTAAAATAGTTCCGGAGCGAGTCCCATGTAGGCACCACTGCAGAAGCGTCCTAACTTGGGGAATTAAATGGGGGAGGCACTTCATCTTTTTGCTAGGAAGATGCAAGTTAAAAGTGCAGCTGGTTGTGACATTAGGGGTCGAATTGAAAGAGATTTTAAGGCCCACCCATGGGGCTACCACATTTTAGCTTTATGCATTTTGTGAGGTGTGGGATTTAATATAAAACTTGAATAAGATTCACCTTGAGAATTATGTAATTGATGCTGATGTCAATATAGGCCAATTCACATAGCTGGCAGACTAAGATATTTCTGCTGTAATGTTATTTTCCTTCATTTTGATGTCGTGGGCAAGGAAAATATTACATATTTTTGAGAAAAATGGTGTCCAAGATATCAGACATATCATCTGAATTGAAGTCATTATGCACTGATGAGAAACAAATCGTGTTGACAGAAAAAAGACTTACAATTGTGGAAGGCAGGCAGAGCAAGAGCCTGGACTAGGGCTACGAGTTCTTGCGCCTTGATGTAAAGTTAAAGATGGGGGGGGGGGTTGCTACATTCACCCTATTTGGAGTTCATGGGACAGCAGAGAAGCATGACTAAGTGAGTTTCTTTGCAGATCTTTTGATTTGCTTGATTGACGTATGTTATCCATAGCCTTTGAATTCCAGAGAGCACATCGAAACCAACCTCAGAAGCCCATCAAATCAAATGTGCTTCTCAATCATCGTGTTTACTATGATACCAGGTAGTCCATATGATCCCTCAGGCTACTAAGAAGATTGGTAGGGCATTTATTCTTCAGAGCAATTCCATCCATGTATCTGCAAACTATTCCTATAACACCTACGTCAAAATGAAAAAGGTTTTTGTACTCCATCATCTGTTGCAGGTGGGGCATAAAATATGATTTATTAGAACCGGCATTGACGATTGTAGCCTTTTTTTGGAAAGATCATCAAATACTCCAGACTTGATGACTTGGAATACTTTCTAGATACACTTGACTTGGCGTCCATAGATAAGAACCCAAGCCATCTAGATTGGGCCACAATTCATGTACAACACTAGTCTGAAGTGCCTTCCCGCAGCCCTGGGATGGGTCTTTCATAGGCTGGGATCACAGTAGATGCTTCAATAAGGAGGCACTAATGAGTGACTGCGACACGTTCTCTTTCCTACTGAAGATGAACTCCAATAGCAAGGACATCTGAAAGGCTTAAACTGACATTCACCCCTCCTGCACACCTGCCTCTGTGCTTGGGTGCTATTTTTTAACATGGGATGAGGTTCCATATTTTCTGTTGAAAAGTTAATTGAGTTTTTCTCTTGAAAAGAGGTGTATCTTAGTTTACATAGGCTGATCAACAGTTTTGCATTTGGCACTGACACTTCTCCACCTTTCTACTTTTGATAGCTGATGGTACCAGGGTTGCTATGCAGTTGCGTTGGACTACAGTTCACCGACCACAGTTTTGCACAGGGATTCTGCACTAAATGAGGTTCTGTCTTGGGTACTCTTGCTAGTGCCAGTAAAGTTGCTTTCTTCTTATCGCCTGACTTTGTCCTTATTCTCTCCTCCACTAAATTGTTGATTTTTCTCGCACATACTTATCCCTATCTACTTCATAGTAGTAGTGGTCCACTGACGCCTTGTACGCTCCCTTACCTCCAAACACATCACTCAACTCTGTTATAGTGCAGCGTCCTCTTTTTAGTACCATTGTCCTTTGTAAGATAAAGACCTTAAGTCTTCACGTCGTCGGCCCACAGAGATTATCTCTGTGAATGTTAATGGGATGCCTGGGGTGGGCAGATGAACAGAAGTAGGCACAGCATATCCTCCTCTGAATCCACTGGGAATTCCTTGACGAAATGTGCAGTAGCAATATTCATTGAGAATCCTTACCGCACAAGGTCCTCAAATTATGGACAGAAAAACTCGGGTCATTAGACTCCACTTTCATTGTCAAAACTATGTAGGCCTCCAATGTGAGTAAGCAGTCCTTTCTTCCACAGCTCCCTTGAAAGAATTTGGTCAAAGGAATCCTGTGGTGAGAGACTATAATCTAGCTCCTGACTCTGTTTTGTATGCAACTGCCCCAGGCGCTTTGCCTGAGCCGTACCATGAGAACAAATGAGCGACCAGGGTCTCCTTGATATGTGGTGCCTGCTGCACCCTACAGAGAAAATGCATGCCTTCTCTCCTTGGTTTATTCAACATAGGTTCTGAATATCAAAGAATATCCATTGCCAGTACTAGAAAGCAGCATTTTGGATCAGTTCTAAATTAGACTTGTCTTAATCTTGACCACATTGCTGCTGCTTCTCCTTGTTGGCAGCAGTCTTTAGTTACATATAGGGTAGCCGAAGCCAAGACACATCTTAGATCTTCTATATGAGTACACAGTATTTGAAAATGAAACCTCCATCTAAGCTGCTCAAGTGCTCTATGCCACAGCCAGGCTCAGCTATTGACAAAAAAAACAAGAACAGTCCCACTTAGTAAGACCGTTCAAACTGTTAACTGCACAGTATAATATGGCACTGTTTCCCGCTTTAAGGAGTCAATAAGAATCTGAAACGTTTGCTCTAAATTCCATTTTCAAAACTAGTGCAGAGATGCCCTTTATGAAACTGAGACACAGCAAGCATTAGAAGAAGGCAAGTAGGTTATTGGCTGTTTCAATGCTAAGAGCAGTGGATGGCCTTCATTATTATTATTATTAAATGTATGTGGCTCACAGCTACCCGGAGGTTTCCTGGTGCCTATGGACCAATGCAAGAAAAAAGAGACACTCTAGTGAATAAATAACCATGTTTTTAGGCCTTTGCAGAACTTGTAATAGCTAGTTTCATGCCGGAGTTGTAGGGGGGGGGGGGGGGGAATTACACAGTGAAGGAGCTAAGTAAGCAAAAGACAAACCACCCATACGTACTCTTTTGATCCTGGGGACTTGAAATTTTGCCTGATTTGAGGATCGAAGAAGACCTGTAGGGAGGTACGGGTGTACCAAGGCACTGAGATAATGTGGCGCTGCACCGGATTTAATCCTCTGCATATAGCGTAGGGCTTTAAATTTAAAGCTATTTTCCATCCTAAGCCAATGAAGGTCGCGGAGGGAACTTGAGGTAGAGGCCATTCTAGGTAACTGACACAGTAGTCTGGCCGCAGAATTTTGGACTACTTGCAGCTTCCGAATCACCTCCTTATTGGCTCCTAATTACAGGATGTTGCCATAGTCCAGTCTGGACACGATCAAGCCCTGGATAACTGTTTTTTGCATAGAATTTGGCAGCATCCAAAGTATTTTTTGAGCCATTTTAGGATTGTGAAACAAGTTGAGGCGACTTTAACCGCTTGCTGTCTCATAGATAGTTGGTCATCTATGATTATGCCGAGATTACGGACAGATTGTCACGGAAGGGGGAGAACGCCCATTTGAGGCGGCCAATGTTGGTGGCCCCAGAGAGCTTTATTACTGCCGAGGATTAGAAGTTCAGTTTTCTCCCCCCCCCGCCGTTTGATTTCAGCCTATTGGTATGCATCCAGCTAGCTATCTTTTTTAGCCCTACCTGGAGAGAGGACACATTGGATGCCTCCTTGGTAGACAAGGAGAAGATAAGCTGGGTGACATCCGCATATGAGTATATGGTTAGCCCAGCCTCTTCAGCTATTGTGGCCAAGGGGCTAACATAGATACTAAAAGGTAATGGGCTAAGGATAGATCCCTGTGGCACTCCATACGGGGAAGCATGGGCCTTAGAGCTTACTATTGGAGAAAAAACCTGAAACGTCCTACTAGACAAAAAGCTTGACCGCCACTTGAGTGCTGATCCGACAATGCCTCGAGAATGTAAAACTTGTAGAAGGGCAGTGTGAGACAGTGTCGAAAGCAGCACTCAAGTCAAGCAGCATGAGTGCCACATTTTCTCCCATATCAAGACGTTGGTGAAGGGTTTCTGTGACTCCCAAGAGGGTAGAATCTGTAGAGATGCCAGATCTAAATCCTGATTGAAATGTTTGTAGGATATATTGGGAGTCAACAAACTGTATCAGCTGTTGGTTGATATGTTTTTCTAAAATTTTAGAGAACGCTAAGATCGGGCGGAAGTTGGAAGCTTCATTAAAGCTGAAAGGATGAGCTCTCTTCAGACACAAGATTTCTCTCGAGAGACTGGATCCTGAAATGTAAAAAGCAATGCTCCTGCGCAGCTGTAGCGCTGCTCTTCACCAACTTCTTTCTGCCCTGGAAGTGAAGAGCAGAGCATTATAAAAGCTTCACCCATACATGCTGACATCAGTTCCTTATTTTCCACTCTTTCAAACTCCGATCTGGAGCGCCATTCTTTTTCTTCATCTCTTCAAGAGATTTTTTTCTGACAATGTTTTCCCCCAAAGCTACCAGTGTGCAAGGAAACATGTCGCCTCTTAAAGCTATACAGTATAAAAAAAACCTTGTAGCAACTTTCTCAAACAGATGTTTATGACAGATCCCTATAAGGTCCCAGGTGTTTGGGTTTGGTATACAACTCTAAAGCCTGTATGTATTGTGCAGAAATGAACCCAAATGCCTTCCAAGAAAGAAGGCAAAACTGCATGGTAAAACACTGCAAGACCTTTCTGGCACAATACGTCTACAACTGAGCTTGGCACTCAGGGTTCAACCGAGGATCAGGGGGCGTGGCAATCCTCATGCGACACAATCTTCCCTTTGTACTCACAATGGCCACTAGTGACCCCCAGGGATGTTTCATGGCTCTAAGAGGAACTATAGGAGGAAACGCCCTTAACTTAGTCTCCAAATATTCCCCTCCACCAATGCTCATATCGACCTTAAAACGCATCACAGACCTTACTGCCTCCCTTCCCCCAGGGTTGACAATAATTGGAGGAGATTAAACACGGTCTTGCACCCGGACCTCGACACCACAAGTGCCCCCTCCGCCACGAGATCCACTCACGCTAAACTCTTAACAAGCTAGGCAAGCATCCTAGGCATCTGCAACACTTCTGGCATCCCCATAGCAAACAATTCAACAACACCTCTGCAGAAAACCATACACAGGCATGAATCAATCATATTTTAATGCTTGCACTAGACTGTCAGAAGATCAGCGATATCGCTATCCTTCCCAGAGGCATATCTGACCATTCACCCATACTTTTGAGAGTGGGAGACCCCCCAGACAGACTTCGCCCAATGTGGAGGATGAATGCATGGTTTCTCCAGAATAAAGACTTCAAGAAAACTGTGGAAAAAGAGCTTCAACAATATTTTCTCACTAATCATAATTCTAGCAGGCAAAGTCTCTATTCACGGCTTTGCCAAGGGACAGCTCAAAATCAAACGCCTAGCCCAAGACACCCAAATCACTCTCTTGGAAACCCAAGCAATTCTCCTTGAGAAGCGTGCACCTGGACGGTAAGGCGACACACAATTGAGGCAGCTCACGCATTTAAGAGACGAGATCAAGCAAATCTCCATGGAGGCAGCTCAATTACTCTGGAGATCCTCTGTGGCCAGGATGTATGGGTGGGGGGACAAAAATGGGAAAATCCTACATTGACTGGCTACATACCCTATGGCTAATCGCATAATCGCAGAGATTAAAGATCCGGAAGACATTATTTATCTCTCGCCCCCAGCGATGGCTCAGGTCTTTGCCGCTTATTTCTCTAAACTCTACTCAGCACAACGCTCTGAACTCTCCCTTTCAGAGCTAATCAGCCAGGAACACCTCCATCTCCCTCACCTCAGTACAGCCGAAGCAGCTGACCTTGATATTCCTATTACCCAGGAAGAAATCAATGACGCCAAATCACGCACCCCATCAGGTAAAACCCCAGGCCGAGACGGTCTCCCGCAGGAGTACTATGCTGCCTACCGAGAGATACTCGTTCCACACCTCTCTGACGTATATACCGAAGCTGTCGAGAACGTCTCTTTTCCACCAGAAACAGATGCCGCTGTTCTATTTCATATCGGTACCCTCATGTAGGTCCAGGGAACATCTTACTCTTTCCCTACATCATCTCCCCTTCTTTTTATATGAACGAGCCTTGTAAGGGCATAGCTCCTAATAAGGACAGAACGCCTTATAAGGATTGACGGATTGATGCTTTTTATGGACTAAACCTTTCATCTAGTTCTATGCAGAAGGAGGGTTTTCCCAATCAATAATGCTAAGACGTCATCCTTAGCACATATAAATAATTTATGAGGACACTACCCACGGGGTATACTTCACCTCTCCTATCTACACACAAGGTTTAATCCCATATGTCATCCTCATGTTAAACAAAGGCAAACACACGCACAAGGACTGTATAAATACAGCGCCTATTGCTATCAGTAATGGAGGGAACTGAGACTTCAAGGCCGACACACTGACCAGAGATGCTGAGGCTCCTGCATGCAGTCGCTCCATGTTGGACTTGGCCCATCTGGCAGGTTGAACTTTTTGCCTTTTAGTGTTACATAATTATAATGATTTCTGGTCTTTGCGCACATTAGCACTGTGGCGCAGTGTAAAGTGCGTGCGCTCTCTGAGTGCGTGTGTGAGATTGGCCTGCCCTCCCATAGGAATGCATAGGGAATGTGTGTGTCCATGGTAATTCCTGATGCGTGGGGAGTGCAGGTGCGAGTTTGGTATGTGCAGACTCGTGTGATTAAATGCTGCGCTATGATGTGTGCGGCGTTATTCTGTCTAGTGTGGAAGTGCCACTTCTAGAAGTTGGCCTGTCTGTGCAGTGAATGTGCTGGCTTGTGATTGGCTGGGACTGGCTGGTGTGCCAGCTCCTGGAGTCAGGATGGGTCTGCACCGGTGGTGAATGGGAGATCTGCATGTTGATGGCTGGGGAGGAGTGCACCTGGTACCTGAATAGGGCTGGGCTTTCCCCTCCCAATGCTGGCTCCACCCCCTGTGGTGTGTCTGATGTCCCTGACCCATCCTGTGAATAGAGAGAGGGGCTGAGCAAAACAAAGTGCTCAGGAACCAGTTGTATCTGGTTCGCCCCTTGCCTGCACCGTTAGACAAAGGAAGTGTGTGTATAAAAAGAGGCTGTGACCTCTTGTAAAATGTTCTTGTTTTCCTGACTAGAATCTACCAGGGGCGTGCTGCTGCTGGGGCCCAGGGGAAGGCTTGCCTCCCTGGACCCTGCCCAGCCCCTGGATGCAGGAGGGCTTCTTTTTGACCCTTCTGCCTTCCTGGAGTATTTCCAGGACCTTGAGGAGACTCTGGGGGCTGCCCCAGCACCTTGGGTGTGCTGGCTTTCATTTTCCATACCCCTAGCTGTCTCTGCGCTTTGTCCCCCTCTGCGAGCGATTTACTTGAGCTTGGCAGCTTGGAGCTGCTCTCGGTCCTGCTCGTATTTATAGCAGGAGCCCACCCTGCTTTATCGTTCCATTCGGAGGGAGCCTACCCCTCAATTGCGCTCGTTATCCTTATTATTTACAGAACGGGTGCCCACCCCGTGTTTGTGTGCCTTAGCGAGTGCCCACCTCTCTTCTACATTTTAATTGCCTACCGAGGGTGCCCACCCCTCATTTGCCGATACGAGAGAATGATCACCGCCGCGGCCGGGCCAAAGACAGGAAGTCAGGAGGCTGGGCGCCTGGAGCGGGCGGGACTTCCGCTTGCTTCCAGGAAGTCCCGCCCGCCGCCGCGCCACGATTGGCTGCCCGCCCCGCCGCCGAGTCAGAGAGAGAAGCAGGCCGAGTGGTGGCCACCCGGGGCTCCCGTGAGCTGTGGAGAGCCCCGGGGCCGCCAAGAGACTACCCCGGCCCAAGCAACAGAGTCCTGCCACTGCCCCCAGCCGGTGAGTGTCCGAGAGAGCGGGGGGGGACTCCATGTAGCTGAGTAGTAGAGCTGGTCTGAGGCCCAGTATGTTGGTGCAGAGGGAAGGCACCTTGGCAGGGGGCACCGATGACAGTGGGCTGCTCCAACATGCCCCATGACTGGTAGGGCCCCAGGGGGATAGAGAGAGCCCCGGGGAGGCCTCGTGCCCATTTCCTCAAAGCCCTCGTGAAGGGCTTATTTATTTTATTTATTTATTTGCATGTTTGTAACGCGCTGGCATCGACTCCCGGAGGAGTATCTCCGCGCCTTTGGCCTCTACATCATAGATTTTAGGAAAGGACTGGTGTAGCAGCTATTCTAATGTTGGAATAGGAACATTTTCAGAATTTTTCTAAAAGGGAAGTGTTCTGTACATAGCCTGAGAGTTTTAGGGAGGCTATTCCAGAGGGAGGGTCCCGCTACAGATAGCGCTTTCGTACCATGTCTGGCTTTTCTTGCTCTAGGGACACAAAGAAGGCCTTGTTTGCTTGACCTAAGTGTCCGGGAGGGTATGTAGGGAACAAATGTGGTGGTCAGGTATGCAGGACCCAGCCCGTTAAGGCTTTTATGTAAGGTACAGCATACTTTGAACTTAGCCCTCTGTTTAACAGGTAACCAGTGTAGTTTTGTCAACAGTGGTTTTGAAGGCGTACGAGGAGGGGCGTTCAGAACCAAACGAGCGTCCGTGTTCTGGACCACCTGGAGTCTTGTCGTGACTCCCTCGTTGGCGGACAGGAGCAGGCCATTGCAATAGTCTATTCGACTCATGACTAGCGCTTGTACCAGCATTCTTCTCGTTTCATCTGGTAGTAGGGGAAAGATTTTACGCAGCATGCCAATCACATGGAAGCAAGCTCCCACCACCTGGTTGCCATGTTGTTTGAGAGTGAGTTCTTGATCTAACCGGACTCCCAAGTTCTTGACTATTTGTTTGGGCTTGGGTACTGATCCCAGATCTTGTGGCCACCAGTCCGGAGTCCAGAGTAGTTTTGCCTCACCAAACAACATGACTTCTGTCTTTCCAACGTTACATTGCAAATAGTTTGAAGACATCCAGTGTGCCACTGCTTTCATGCCTTGAGAAGAGGAGTTTCTCACCTCGGGTGAAGATCTTGAAGGGAAAGAGGAGTTGCGTGTCATCCGCGTAGGAAATCGGGATGAATCCGTACGTTCTCATGATGTTAGCCAGGGGCCTCAGTTGTTCTTCAGAGCCCCGTGGCTCCAACGAAGCCCCCATTATTTTCCGTCTCTAGATGGCTCCTGGGGACACATTACTTTTAGAGCCTAGGTAGCTCCAACGTGGGTGATATCTATTTTAGAGGCCCATATCCCCCCCCCCCCACAGTTCATTAGGGGAGCACGTGTTAGTTCAAGAGCCTAGAGGGCTCCCACGTTTGGCACATTGTTGTCCTAAAGGGCTAGCGAGAGTCCCTGTCGCAGTTATGTCCTCAGCTGTCCAGCAAGTAGTGGGCAGCTGCACCGTTTAGGTTTTCCTTTCTAGTGGACTTGTTCTGTGGACTTAGGAGTCAGACGCACTCCTTCATCCCTACATTGGCCTTCCCCAGCTGCGCAGCACTTAGTGCCAGCTGCAGCGTTTAGGCCCTGTTCTGTCCCTGTCCTCAGCTGCCCAGCAAGTAGTGGGCAGCTGCTACATTTAGGTTTTGGCGCAGTGGCACAACCTGGACTTTGATGTGAGTTATGTGCCACATGTGATTTCTGCGCTAAATGTGATTTATGTGATATTATGATTTATGCGCTAATGCTTTGGGTGTTAGGAAATGTACTGTGTGTAGTATGTTTTGCGCACCCTGTGTTCTGACACCTCTGAATGTGTTTTGATGCATCATGTGTAAAGCTTCTGGCCTATACCCCTAAATGTATTTTTATGCTTAGGTGGTTGTTTTTCCTAGTATAGTTATGCTAGTGAGTTCATGGCTCCCTGCGTGATATTTTCCTAAGGTGGTTAGTGTTGCGTAGGTGGTACTTACCTTTTACCAGTGGTTACTGGTTGTGTGCTACATTTGCTATTTGGTGCTTAAAACTATCTCCAAGGGCTTGATACTGAGCTCTCCCCCTGACCAGAGTCCAAGGCCAGTGGACTCTATTGTGCCTTCCCTGCCAAGTTTCTGGGACTTCTCTGATCCCCTTGGGCCGCTGGGGCCCCGCTTGAAGTGTGCCTCGCTCACCCCCCTTTTGCAGCCCGTGCCTGGCCGCCCTCCTGCCTCGAGCCGCGCCGCTCTCCTCTGAGCTGCGTCCGCTTCGCTGGGCCGCCTGCACCCTGCCCCCCTCCTCCTCTGAGCCGCACACTTTGGTCGCCCCGGCCACTGAAAATTTCCCGGAGCCTCTGGGAGGCGAGAAACGCCCGCACACTTGTAGCATGCCGGCCGCCCGCTCCGGCCTACTGAGGAGATCAACCGCATTGTCCTGCGCAACCCGAACAGAAGGTACGGTCCGTACCCGCCGCCAGTTATTATATGTTCTAAAAGTGTTACTAATACAAAGTGCTAATTCTACCAACGCTAGTTCTAAAAGTGCTTATTCCTGACAGTGGTCCATGTGGCCCTGTCCCATGTATATAATCCCCTGTAAATTCTGCCCATGCCTATGGCACCTTGTAAAGGGGTTTCTTATCTAATGTGTCTGGTATGATACAAAGGCTATTTTTATATATGACCTTGTGTGAAGTTCCTTTTGTGGGGGGCCTGGGATGTTGTTGCTGGGGGTGCATGCGCAAAGACTTAACTTACATTGCCTCCGGGATAAGCCTTGCTGCTCGTGTCACGTTACCTAGAGGGTGAGCAGGGGTTATCTTTGGCGTGTAACTCCCTTGCCCTGACTAGAGTGGTGGTTTTTGCCTGGCTTTGATGCAAGCCTTAGCCAACCGGAAATGGCCATTTCTAACACTCCAGCTGACAGTGGTGTAATTATCCCTTGCAGGGTTACACCCTAGACCAGGACGAGGTCTCACACTCATTATTCAGGTAATGGGGTTTGAGTAAATCCTAGCAGGATTCTTGGCTCCTAGGCTTATTAGCTCTTTTGCACCTACTCACATGCTAGATACACTTAGGTACATCTAGACAGGCATCGAAGGAGTATGCGCTTTATTTTATAAATGCATTTTATATTCATGTATATGTTCATGACTATTGCAAAATGGTAGAACTGTACTGTTCCTTTTTATTCACTGTACTGCTGATCCTATATCTCTGCTACTGTGTAACAGTTGTAGCAGCACATATATTTTACATTAGAAGAACGGTGCAATAAATTCTTATTGTAAACACACTTGACTGTTTCTTCCCTGTATCTCTCTGAGACCAAATGTGCAAGCACGAGTGACTGGGTGAAAAGTAGTACATTGTTTCCACAAGTCTGAGGAATCAGGGTTTATTGTGTTCTGAGGTTGCCAAAACTAATCTTTCTGATAAAAGGAGATTCTAGAGGCACTGTGAGATAGCTAATGCAAACTAGGCTAACATATACGGTAGGGGTGCACAAAGTCAGTCTACCACCCGACCCACAGCGTATGTTATCCAAAAGCACGGGTCCTGCAGGGCTACTAGAAGAACTACACTACACAGCGCCACAGACGTTTGGTTTGGTATTTATGTAACAGTAGAATCTGAGTAGCTCAGTCGTGCTTATTCTCAAAAACCCCTACTCACAAAAACCAGAGACATCTGGAGTGGGAGGGCACAAAACACCGCCACAGCTGAGCAGGCAAAATATCCTATTTATTGGCTGTTGGTTAATCAAGCTTGAAAGGAATTTTCCCAAAATTATGTATCAAAACCTTATCATAATTTCCTTGGAAAGGTAGTCTGTGTTCTATACACAATCACTACACCAGCCTTAAACCCACTAGGACAAGCACTTCCCGAGTCAGAGGAAGATGCTGATGCAATACATATTATCACCCAATGTAAGATACACTCTGACAGTTAAACTACTCGAACATGGGTTACCACCCGTAGGAGGTGTAGTAATATTCGTGATAGAGGCACAGGAAGATTTCCAAACAGAGGTGTTCTATTCATGGGTTACATTCCCAGCAGCAAATGCTGTAACAAAAACTTTTCATTATTGCACACATGAAGAAGTCCCAGCTTTCTACACTCCGTCTGAGGAGATTAAAATTCTGATTACCTACCAGGAACATATTTTTTGGTTTAATGGCGACCTAACCCACTCAAGAAAAAGAACAAGACTTGGTCCTTTAGGAAGACCAGGAGCAACATGGCCAATATTAGCGACCTATGCCCAACATCCTGACATTGACACAATGCCACGTAATGAACTGCTTGTTCAACAGAAAGAGTTGATAAAACTTTACAGAAACATGACACAGGTTGTCATGAGGACACTAGCGGTCCAACCTACAGTAATTATACCAAATGCAGCTCCTACACAGAGCACAACTACTAAAATTACTCCACAAACATTACACACAGTAATTAGTATATTGCCCACAAAGCATGAACAAATTCATTTCTGAGTAGCTCAGAAAATAACCCAGTTAGAAGCAGTATTCCCAAATACAACACCATTTGTAAAACACAGAATGTTAACACTCTGCTTGCCCATGGGGATTACACCACAATTAGAGGATTGTCCATCTTGGGGGACAGTCTTTGCTGCCATATATACCAGAACTCATGGTATTCCTTCATTAGCAGTAATACCAGATGTATTAAGGCAAATACAAAATGAGTACGGAGGGATGAAGTTATTAAATAACTACGACCAGATATCCGCCATATCACTAGCTAACATTAAAGGGGAAGCAGCATCAGTGGCAATCCGCCAATGCCTAAGGGAGCTCTCTCTATTAATTCAGGATTATGAACTACCCAAAATAATCACAACTGCATATGCAGAATTAGGCAGGGATATTTTGGGGGAAAAGCTTTAAAAGCTCACCTAATGGGCAGTCCTGAAAAGGACACTTCTAAGCAGAGACTGACTTCTTCTACAGAAGTGGGATAATAAAAAACAAAATGTTAAAGACAAGAGATGTCAGTCCCGAGGTAGGTCTCCTCCACAGGAGCCCGCTGAAAAGAGGTACAACCTTAGGAATAGGGATAACATTAGGAAACCTGACGGGTATCAGGATACTGATACACGTTCCTCTCGTTCCTTTCAGGGCTCAAAGAAAAGCTCAGAAAGAGAAGGACGGTCAGAACACAGAGAGGAGCGCACACAATCCAGAGACGAGCAGCGCGCTCAAGACTTAACTTCTAAAAAAGAAGATAAGCAAAACTCAAAACCTCAATTTAAGAAAAAGAAAGTTGCTGGTCTAAAAATCAGACATGCCCAGAATTCTGAGGACACAACTTCTGACTGGGCTCTGACGATGCTAGACAGTGCAGCAGAAGTAACAATAGCTCGCCAAAACCTGAAGGAATTTCTGGTGACAGCGGACTTGAATGATTACATCACAGTAAAAACACCAGACACCAGGGTGAGCGTTCCACATAAGTTATATGAAATAACATTCCGGATGGAGGGGGACAAGCCCAGGAAAGTAAAAGGTCTTTTTTGGAAGAACTTCTCATCTGGTTATGACATCCTGTTAGCAGAACAAGATTGGCCGCCAGCATTCGTTATGGAGTGCCCCAGGGGAGAAAGTATAATTTTTCCTGCATTTTACGATCATGTTCCCGTTCACCTCAAACATACATATGCACAGGAGTGAGCAGTAGCCCAAGTTCCAGCATTGTATGAAATTCATGCTGGGTGGGATGAGTATTCATCCTGGAAACTGGAAGATGCAGAAAAGTCTGCAAGTAATGCGCACTGTTCCCTTGGAAAGAAAAGAATTTCCACAAAGTTTACACAATCTTTAAAATTTTAACACATCGTTAATATTTATTCAGAATTGACATAAATCATGTGTATGTTGCTTAGTTCCACATTTCTATTTCATCGTAAATCAACATACATTATAACATTTTCTATGTTCGTAGATGTGTTCCATTTAATGTTATTGCATTTCATAACATATCACAATGCTTTCACAGTGAACCTATTTACAAAAGGACGATTTCTGAAGAATCTCTATCTTCATGAGGAATCCTATTTTGAGGTCGGTGCCCAATGCAGGGGCGATATCCTATAAAAATGAATGAATGTGAATCTTATCAGATATCATATTGCTTCTAATGCAGAATAGAGACACGGTCGGGGGTGACTGTGGTTGATAGGAAGTACTGAACCTTATCTGCCCAGTAGTGTATACGAGTGAAAAACTTCACCATCTGTCATACTGTATTTACGTGAGAAACACCTCACGGTGCAGGCTGTGCAAACATGCTACATGAGAGAGATAGTGCTCAATAATTTATTTGAACAGTGTCCTAGCTTGTCATCAAGTATATAAACATTTGCTCGTATATAGCTAGAGAGACTATAAATGTGAGGGTATCTAAGTTGCTGTAGGTGACTGCGTAACCGTACATATTGTGCGAATCAAAAATTGTACCTCCAGAAAACAGTGCTGGCTTTCTGTTTTTTCAACATATACATGTACTCCAAAAACAAGTATGTCGCACGTTGTATCCCTAAAGGAGAGGGTTAACATATAAACTCAGTAGTACTAACAACGAGTAATGGAGTTAAATGACAGTTAAAACTACGGGGATTGTCTGGTGATCAAGCAACAAAAGTCACAACTAGCAATGTTGATCAATATGTGTCCAAGTATTAAGTTGCATTGTTATGTTGCAAGAAATGCACTATTTGTAACTATAAAGCTGGGTCTAATTTGACGAACCAATGTCAGGTAGACTGGACATAGTCCCTAACCTCGTTGAGTAATAACCGATGTGGTGAGAATAGACTAAAGCCAGATAATGTCGAAGCTGCAGGGCTTCGTGCTGTAAATAAAGTAAAAAAGGAAATTGTCACGGTACGGTCTGTTTCTGTATGCGGGGGTAACTCAATAGATAAATTAATCGCTCTTCTTACCAATAATTCCTGTTATCGTGTGTATGGGAATGCCTCAAACGTAGAACGTTTCTGATCTGGGACTCGCGCGACGATCAAACGCGGAAGGATACCATACAGCGTTAAATGAAGCCGATGACGTACGGAACTGTCGGCCGACAGACAACCTCGTGTGAGGAAGCTGGAACTTGTAGTTTTTTGTACGCGATAATTTAGTCTCACACTATGTGTTTTGCGCATACTGAATGTATCACCCGAGTGTATAGTTATGTAGATAAAAAATCATAAACCTCTTTTGTTAACCTGAATGTGCGGGTGGCACATGAAACATAGAAAATATCTGCTTTTAGTCTAACGTCCTCAATTTTCTACATACAAAGTGACCCCTATCTATACAATATAAATCGGGATGAAAACATCATAAGTCTGCACATAAAACATGAAAAATGTAATACATGCATACACATAGAATTATATACGTAATTGTCATATTGTATCCAGACCTTCTTTTCATAAATGAAAGTAAGCCTTATCTATACAATATAATGACAAATAAAACCATGAAGAATATATAAATATATGAATACATATGAGTTTATGATCATGATTATCTTGCTGCGGGTTCTATATACATTAACATGCCAAATAATTTCTGATATTGTGGCTTGGTACGCCACTTGTAACCATATACATCCTTGTATTCATACTTTGCAATTGTTGTTTATGCATGATCTATGTAACAGGTTAATTTACTAGACAAAATACATGTGTATACATAACCTTTTATCTTCAAGACCATCTGCATATGTTTTATGTATATATGCTAATATACCCATCTCATATTTTGAACACACAAAACCCTGTGGGGGATGAACTATGTGTGACTTTTAATTATAAGTGAAATTCTCACCAGGACTAGATTGAATGTGATGTATTACGTTTTAGTGACGGAATCGGAAATCTAATATGTAACTTGTTATCATAATAATAGATGTTCTGATGTTCTAGCTACCATATTATCTAGTATATTGTGTTATGACATCTACCTTACGAGTACAAAAAGTGCCCCTGGACATTTGGAGTGAAGTGCTCCTCATAGAAAGCAACTCAGGTCTAACCTATCATTCAAACCAACTGGTGTTAGTGTTTGCAAACAATGTATCCAAAATGTTTCCCTTTGCAGTCATCTCTATGTGTTATCTTGTCCCTCCAATTTGGGAACTATCTCCACTACTTGTACCCTTAATTGGGCAATATTATATTGTGCTTCCAACCAGTGGAAAGCAACTGGTGCAGACTTGTTCTGTGTCCTGATTGTACTTTTGTGTTCTGTTAGTCTTATCTTCAATTTGCGTTCAGTTTTGCCAACATATGCTCTTCCACAAGGGCATTTAAGGCAATATACAAGGTGCATAGAATCACAGTTGCGGAGTGTCTGAGAGGAATTGTCTTGCCCGATACAGGATGAGTCAATGTATTGCCTAATATAATGTTGTGGCAGTGAGTACAGTTGTAGCATCTAGTTGTTCCTTTGTAGATTTCTTTCTGGGATTGTTTGGTCGGAGTCCCAATGATGTCCATTAAATTTTTTCCCCGTGTGTATGCAAAAATGGGTTTCTCATCATAAATTCCATTGAACTCCCTTTCATTCCTCAAAAGGTCCCAACTTTTGGTTATAATGTTTTTAATTTGGTTTGAGGATGTTGAAATTCTGGAAACAAAAGTAAAAGCCGTAGTTGATTTTTTGTAGATGGAATTAAAAGTGTACTGCGCTCTTTAGTTGCCAATCTGTCCAAACTTTGTCGCAAAATATCGGTAGGATAACCTCTTGCCTCAAAGTTGTCGGTATGCCATTTCAATTGTCTTTCTAACGTGTCATTTTCCGAACAGATTCTTTTTTTTCTTAGGAAATGCGAATATGGAAGATTCGTAAGCAAACTCTTAGGATGAAAACTTGAGTAACTCAATGTGCTATTTCTATCTGTCGGTTTAGTGATATGTCTGTGGTCAATTTCTGTAAAGTTTAATTCTTTGAGATGAACACGTCTAGAAAATTAACTTCTGCTGTGCTGACCGTGCTAGTAAACTGTATTCTAGGGTTTCTAGTGTTAAGTTCATCTATCAAGTTTTTCAGAGTATCTTCCTCTTTGGACCAAATTACAAAAATATCATCTATATACCGACAGTATTGTATTATACCATCTGTCCAATCCTCGTTAGATAGTATGTGCTCTTGCTCGAATTTCGCCATGAACATATTAGCGTACGTGGGCGCTCCAGAAAAGCCCATGCTAGTCCCAGCTATTTGTGCATAAAACGTGTCCTGCCATTTGAAGTAACTATTGCCCAAACAGAATTGCAATAGTTTCATTAAGAAAATGCACAAGTCTTGCGGCAAATCCATTTGGAGTAGTGCCCATTCTGCAGCTTCCATACCTTCTGTGTGGGAAAAAGATGTGTTCAATGCCGTAACATCGATTGTACATAGTATCCAATCCTGTTGATAAAACTCCTGCATCATCTCTAGTTTTTTGAGGAAATCTGACGTATCCTGAATGTATGTGCACCAAGACTGTACAAATTGTTGGAAATGGTTATCCAGATATACTCCTAGAGGTTCAAAAAAAGATTCACAGCCTGAAACTATGGGACGGAATGGAGGATTTGTGGGATGTTTTTGAATTTTAGGAGTCATATATAGTTTTGGCCTTCTGGGATTTTGTGTTTTGGGAAATAATTTAATTTGAGATGTGATGATTCCAGATTCCATTTCTTCCAATAGGAGATCTTCTAGCATATTCAACAAGGTATTCGTGGGATCTGTATCCAAAATCATTTATGTATTGATGTCTTGCACATGATCTTCTACTTTCTGGTTGTATTAAGCAGTGTTTATTAGGACTAGTGCTCCCCCTTTGTCCGCTGGCTTCAGTGTCAATCTATCATTCTGCACGATAGATTGAAGAATTTGGCGATCATACATGGTAAAGTTCCCATGTTGGTTTTTGTCATATTTGATTTTTGCAAGATCTCTTTTAGTGGTGTCTTCAAAAAAATCAAAAATCTTGTGTGAGGTGGGTGGTTGAAATTTACTTTTCAATTTGAATTTTCTAGTGTGTTCCACATCTTGGTCAGCTATATCCTGGACTACATTGGTGAAATAATGTCGCAGGCGAAGTTTCCGCATGAATTTGTAGAAAGCTACACTTGTTTCTAGGGCATTGGAGTTGTTAGTTGGAACAAAAGATATGCCTTTGTTCGGGACTGCTATCTGTTTTTGTGTTAGTGATACAGACGATATATTAATTAGCAGGTTAGATTTTTCCCACTGCGTAGTGTTCTTCCTGCTTCCCCTCCTGGTTTTTCGACGAGTGGTGGTACCACAGTTTCTTGACTTTTTGGCGGTGGTTGTGCTGCAGTCTGTGCCTGTAACAAAAAAGATGATTGACTGGTAGAAGAAGTAGTTATGTGTGGAAGTGTTGTTTTTGTTGAAGCTGCAGTTTGTGTAGAGGACATCGTTTTGGTCTTATCTATTGGTTGCCGTGTCGAAGATGCATCCTGCTCTGTAGCTATACTTTCGTCGCTCGATGTGTTCGTCCTGGGTGTGGTGTATCTTTTTCTTGCGTATACCTCTGCCCATGTGTAGTCTTCATTTAATTTGTAGTCGATGTTATGTTATGTTATGTTAATTTCGATTTAAATAGCGCCAAATCACCGACAGGTCTCTTAGCGCTTGCTTTGGGAACCCGTCCTGGCTTTCCCTGCGAGATAACCCCTACTGGGCATCCCCAAGGTGAAGACCAGGCATCCCATCGCGGTGGGGCCATAGTGGAGATTAAGCAAGCTATTGCCCAGAGTTGCAGTGTGAACCCATGATTCGAGTAGGCACCGAGGCGAGAATTATCGAGTCCGTGGACATTTTTGAGCTCAAGACCCTGCCGCGTCGGGAATTGAACCCTGGTCCCGGGTCTGACCTCTGCATCAGGGTATGCCTCCTCTAACCAGTGAGCCACACTTGTCGATCATGTCTCGACGATATTTCCTAATTTTACCTTCTTGCAGTTCACGATTATATCAGTCTAATTTTTGATTAAGATCATCCAGTGCTGTTTTCCAGGTTTGTGGTCTACACCCTTCTCAAGTTCTGTTTTCAAATTGAAAATTTCCTCATGAGTATTCAACCTTCCACGTGATCCAGGTATAAGTTTTACCTAATGCTCAGAGACCATACCCAATAAAGCAAGAAGCTAAAAAGCAGGTCAGGGAGATCTTAGATCAGTGATACTCAAAGTACGGCCCGGGGGCCGCTTGCGGCCTTCTTGACCTTTAAATGGGGCTCCCTTGGTGAACAGCAGCACCAGCTTCTGTTTAGTTGCTGAGCAAGTATTCAGGAAACAAATGTTAAATAAATGAACAAGCATTTATTAACCTGCAGATAAATGCTTGCCTGTTTAGTTAACATGTTTTTGAACCACCTTAAACCATCCCTGACCCACCCAGACACCCTACAACCACCCTGCTGGCATCTGTGCGGCCCTCAATCACACCACAAACTGTAGTTTGTGGCCCCTTGGCAAATGTTTGTGAGTAGCTATGTCTTAGATCAACTTGAATACCAGGGGGTCATTGAAAAATGTACCTCTCCAATGAACAATTTTTTGTTTCCCATCTCTAAACCCAACAATACATATCGTCTAGTTTTAGATTACAGACATTTAAACTCATGCAAAAAGACATTAGCTGTCCAAAATGCACATCCTGCTGCATTAATGAATAACATTGTGCGCAAGAAATACAAAACACTTGATATCTCAAATGGATTTTTCTGCCAAAATATAGCACCTGAAAGCCGGTATCTGACTGCATTTAGTTCGTTAAGGTCACAGTGACAATTTTGTCGACTAGCCCAAGGGTATAAGAATAACCCCAGGTTATTTTCAGCTAGAGTAACAGAGTTACTTCAAAAAGTTGATGAAGAAGCGTTGTTCTATGTGGATGATATTTACCTAACGGACGACTTAGAGAGGCACTTGACCAGGGTAAGCACCATCATTATAATGGATTTGCCACAGAGGGCTAAAAATTTAACTTAAAAAAAATCTAAAATATCCCACCTCAATGTCCTATGTTTGGAATATGAGCTGCCAAGTGAAGAGAAAAGTCTGGCAGCAAACTTTTTAGAACAGTGTGCGCTGCACCAGCCTCTAAAATCATTAAAAGGGGGGCGTGGCCAAGATGGCAGAATAAGCAGTCTCATTTCCTGGGTGCTCCTCCAGGCCTGCCCTTACCGGACCGTTTCTCTCAGCACCTCTCCCCCCCGTGCCCTCATAGCAGGGGTGGGGAGATAGCGGAACACCCCCTGCAGCCTTGTGAAGCGGAAGCGACCGTTGGGGAACCGGAGCCGTGCCCCAGCGGCACCATTGCCGTGCACAGCGCAAAGACAGGGGCCGGGTGACCATGCGGCTGCTGGAGAGAAGGCCCAGAGAGAGCGGAGACGGTCCGCTGGGGTGCCTCTGGCCCGGTCGCTGGGACAGCGGGACCTGCTTCAGGGGGCGACCGCATGAGGGTAACGCCGAAGCGGGGCCCAGTAGTAAGAGGTCGTCTAGACACCGGAGGCGTCTAAATTGAGGCCGGGGACGCGGCCTAACACCGGAAGACCCCGGGCCGGCGGACGCCCCGGCGGGCATTCCCCTGGCGGGATCTGGGCGCCTTGTCACTGTTCCCGCGCACACCCTCGACCACCTGACTGCCTGGGTGGTGGTGGTCTAGGACAACCCACCAGGCCGCCGAGAAGCAGATGGGCACCGGAGGCAATAGCAAGGGGCCCCGCTGATCACGGAGCCGAAGTGGAGGGTCACACTCAACACCCTGCGGGATCATTGGCAGAGACCCGACCGACCCCAGAGACATTGGACTCGAGGCTGGGATCCCAGCCAGACATCGGAGGTCACTCTGCCCCCACGGGGGGCCGGCTGGATTGACGGACCCCCCCCCCGCAGGAGTCACCAACCGAGCACTGGAGACACCCCTCCTGCCCCCGTTCCTGCTGGCCTCTCGCCCGGTGAAGCAGGGGAGGGGCTACAGGAAGGCGCGTAGAGAGACTGGGGCCCAGCTGCCGGCCTGTGAGCCCAAGATCTACCAAAGGGACTCTGCATCCCCCTGCTGGGCGAGTGAGGCTTCCGGGGCCATAAGAGGTGAGGAGCGGAGGGAGGCTACACCCCCAGAAGCTAGACCCGGGGAGGCTCACATCCGTGGGGCCCAGTACTCGAGGCCCGAGAGGGGAGGACAGGCCTGCTGCATGCCTAGTGACGGACTGCCTCATCAGCAGAAGAGGACATGGGGGAAACTACACTAGCGGACACGTGCTGCAGCCTCCCCCACAACCTCGCAACCATCAGCAGTGCCCCGAGGGGTCCAGGGGCCAGAAGCGACAAAGGGGACCGGCGCCGGGGGCTGTCTCGGCCCCGCCACACGGAACAGAGGGCCTGGGGGATTTCCTTGGACCCGCTAGAGACGGGGATAGAAGGGCGACATACACGGCGCCCCCAGGTTTAACACTAAATGGCAGGCCAACGAAAGAAAGTGGAACGCACCCTTCCAGAGATGCTAAATAAGGGGCAGCTGAAGGGAGATAAAGGCCAGACATCCCCGGGCACTCTCAAACAGTCCACCAGCGCTTCAGATGGCGAGGTGCCCATCACTAAATCCTTCCTTGAGAGCCTCTTTAACTCCCTCTAAGACGACTTTCACTCCCTAAAACAAGAAGTAGCCGGTAGAGGTTCGCGCCCGCAGTGAAGAGGTGGAACACTTACAAGCAAGAGGTGCTGCGCTTGCAGGAACAACAGGTAGACCTACAGGCCCACACTGAAGATTTAGAGAACAGTTCGCGTCGGAACAACACAAGGGTCCGGGGGGTGCAATCGAAGGAAGAGGGGTCGGACATTACAGGGTACCTGCAGGCCCTATTCCGAGAGATCCTAGGGAAACCAGCTGACTGTGTTATTCGAATCGACAGAGCGCACAGAGTGGGAACGCCGCGCGGGCCAACGGCCCCCCTCCCTGACATCTTGGCTTTTCTACCGGACTTCCCCCTTAAAGAACGTATTCTCAATGAGGCCAGGAAACAACAACCCCTCAAGTTCTGTGATCGCCCAGTTGCCCTCTTTCAAGATTTATCAGCCATCACGTTCCAAAAGCGCAAAGCTTTCAAAATCGCCACAGACTTTCTGAGGAGCAAAGAAGTTCCCTATTCTTGGGGTCATCCGTTCCGCCTCATCTTTAAATGGGATGGCATCCTGCGTTTGTTGCGATCCCTTCAAGAGACATACACCCTGCTGGGCATCAACCAGGAGGAAGACACTATGCCGTCTACAACTCTCCGAAGGCCCAATAGGGGGGGCTGGCAGCTCGTCTCTAAACGGCGGTTGTCGACACCGACCCTAAAACCAGACGCACAAACTACCAAAAGGGAGATGGTCAATGCCATACAGGAAGTGGTCAGAGACACTGCGTCCGATGAATGAGTATCTCAAAGGGGGGAGAACACTTTCTCTTTGTCATGGCACGGGTCCGGGGGGCGGCTGGGGGGGCAGCGGGCAGCGACATGGATACACGTTCCTGTAAGTACTCTACCACAGCCCTGTGCTGCGACAGAGCAGGTCTGGGACAATGACATTTCCTTGGGATACTGAGTTGGGGGGAGGGGGCAGGGGGGAGGGGTGGTGTGGGACAAGTTGGGGAGGGGAGGGAGGAAGTGGAGGGGATGGGGTGTTGCAGTTTGGGAGTTGGGGGAAGGGGGGTAGGACAGTTGGGGAGGGTGGGTAGGTGCTTTGAGGGAGGGGAGGGGAGAGAGGGGAGGGATGTCCAGTGCTCTGAATATGATTATGATGCTCAGCTTGACGGGTTAACCCTGATGCCGCGACCGACTTTACATTGCTCATTCACACACATACCTCATACCCATTCGGGCCCGGAGATTAGCATGTCCCTTCACCATGTGAATCATGCCACCCACAACTTTTAGGGTCCTGACTCTCAATGTGCGAGGTCTAAACAACCCCATTAAGCGGCGCGCAATCCTGTCCCACTTAGAAAATGCCCAGGCAGACATTTGCTTACTGCAGGATACCCACTTGCTAGCCCGTGACTGCCACAGACTCCGCTCGCACAAATTTCCAACTCAATTCTTCTCCTCTTGCTCCACTAAGACAGCGGGGGTGGCGATACTGGTGGCACGACATTTTAGAGGTGAGGTCCTTCATAAGAGTGCTGAACAGAAAGGGAGATTGCTTGCATACTTCTTCGCAATAGGGGGCTTGACGTTTACGATTGGGTCTCTTTATAGCCCTAATGAAGGCCAGGAACACTTTCTACACTCCGCCCTTACAGACATTACGGACACGTCGGATGGGCATATTATACTGGGGGGGGGACTTCAACATGGTGTTTGACACAAATCTGGATAGGTCCGCTCAACGCACCCACCAAGCTGGGACGTTTTCGTCCAGCTGCATTGATC
Source organism: Lissotriton vulgaris (assembly GCF_964263255.1). Classification (NCBI taxonomy): domain Eukaryota; kingdom Metazoa; phylum Chordata; class Amphibia; order Caudata; family Salamandridae; genus Lissotriton; species Lissotriton vulgaris. The sequence goes on from NC_141687.1 coordinate 1,226,000,690, forward strand.
GGCTGGCTGAGCTGGATCTTCATGATCTTTGGAGCCGCTCACACCCACGTGACAGAGAATACACTTACTATTCCAATGCACACAAGACCTATGCCAGGCTGGACCATCTTTTGGTCTTTAGTCCTGTTAGCGCCCTTTCCACCTCAACAGAGATAGGGGTCATCTCACTCTCGGACCATGCACCCGTCACCACAACACTTTCCTTGCCACCGGCATCGAATCCTCCTAGGGTCTGATGCCTTAGAAACACCTTACGATTTAGAAAAGGGGGTGGTGATGAACAGAGTGTCTGAGTTAAACAGACCACTCTTACCCAGTCCAAAGATCAGGGCTTGATCCATCACCGTTATTTATCTCACTGCCCCATCCCAGCTCAGAACCTGGCTATATGCAAATCAGTCTGTCCCTGGCCCAGTGCATCATGGGAACAGGGCAGACTAAACTACCAAGCCAATTCTTCACCAGAAAGGAGACAAGCTACCGGGGACCGGTTTCTGGCATTTCAGCCTTCTTCGGCCCGGCTTGCTTGAATCCTGATGGAGCAGTGAGAAAGGGACTCATGTCTGAGTATACCCTGCCACACCTATAGTGGCCAAAAACGATTTAGAAAAGGGGGTGGTGATGAACAGAGTGTCTGAGTTAAACAGACCACTCTTACCCAGTCCAAAGATCAGGGCTTGATCCATCACCGTTATTTATCTCACTGCCCCATCCCAGCTCAGAACCTGGCTATATGCAAATCAGTCTGTCCCTGGCCCAGTGCATCATGGGAACAGGGCAGACTAAACTACCAAGCCAATTCTTCACCAGAAAGGAGACAAGCTACCGGGGACCGGTTTCTGGCATTTCAGCCTTCTTCGGCCCGGCTTGCTTGAATCCTGATGGAGCAGTGAGAAAGGGACTCATGTCTGAGTATACCCTGCCACACCTATAGTGGCCAAAAACGATTTAGAAAAGGGGGTGGTGATGAACAGAGTGTCTGAGTTAAACAGACCACTCTTACCCAGTCCAAAGATCAGGGCTTGATCCATCACCGTTATTTATCTCACTGCCCCATCCCAGCTCAGAACCTGGCTATATGCAAATCAGTCTGTCCCTGGCCCAGTGCATCATGGGAACAGGGCAGACTAAACTACCAAGCCAATTCTTCACCAGAAAGGAGACAAGCTACCGGGGACCGGTTTCTGGCATTTCAGCCTTCTTCGGCCCGGCTTGCTTGAATCCTGATGGAGCAGTGAGAAAGGGACTCATGTCTGAGTATACCCTGCCACACCTATAGTGGCCAAAAACGATTTAGAAAAGGGGGTGGTGATGAACAGAGTGTCTGAGTTAAACAGACCACTCTTACCCAGTCCAAAGATCAGGGCTTGATCCATCACCGTTATTTATCTCACTGCCCCATCCCAGCTCAGAACCTGGCTATATGCAAATCAGTCTGTCCCTGGCCCAGTGCATCATGGGAACAGGGCAGACTAAACTACCAAGCCAATTCTTCACCAGAAAGGAGACAAGCTACCGGGGACCGGTTTCTGGCATTTCAGCCTTCTTCGGCCCGGCTTGCTTGAATCCTGATGGAGCAGTGAGAAAGGGACTCATGTCTGAGTATACCCTGCCACACCTATAGTGGCCAAAAACGATTTAGAAAAGGGGGTGGTGATGAACAGAGTGTCTGAGTTAAACAGACCACTCTTACCCAGTCCAAATATCAGGGCTTGATCCATCACCGTTATTTATCTCACTGCCCTATCCCAGCTCAGAACCTGGCTATATGCAAATCAGTCTGTCCCTGGCCCAGTGCATCATGGGAACAGGGCAGACTAAACTACCAAGCCAATTCTTCACCAGAAAGGAGACAAGCTACCGGGGACCGGTTTCTGGCATTTCAGCCTTCTTCGGCCCGGCTTGCTTGAATCCTGAACGGTGTTGGATCTAGCCCTGATCTCTTGACTGGGTGAGAGCTTTCTGCTTAATTCAGAGACTCTGTCCCTCACCACCCCTTGTTGTAAATATTTTTGTCCACCCTAAGCGTGGAAGGGTATTCTCAGATGTGAGACCCTTGCTCATTGCACCATCAGGATTCAAGCAAACCGGGCCGAAGACGGCTGTAATGCCAGAAACCGGTCCCCGGGAGCTTGTTTCCTTCCCAGTGTAAGAATTGGCTTTTGTAGTTTGGTTTGCCCTGTTCCCATCATGCACTGGGACAGGAACAGACTAATTTGCATACAGCCAGGTTCTGAAACTGGGATGGTGCAGTGAGCTAAAAAACGGTGTTGGATCTAGCCCTGATCTCTTGACTGGGTGAGAGCTTTCTGCTTAATTCAGAGACTCTGTCCCTCACCACCCCTTGTTGTAAATATTTTGGTCCACCCTAAGCGTGGAAGGGTATTCTCAGATGTGAGACCCTTGCTCATTGCACCATCAGGATTCAAGCAAACCGGGCCGAAGACGGCTGTAATGCCAGAAACCGGTCCCCGGGAGCTTGTTTCCTTCCCAGTGTAAGAATTGGCTTTTGTAGTTTGGTTTGCCCTGTTCCCATCATGCACTGGGACAGGAACAGACTAATTTGCATACAGCCAGGTTCTGAAACTGGGATGGTGCAGTGAGCTAAAAAACGGTGTTGGATCTAGCCCTGATCTCTTGACTGGGTGAGAGCTTTCTGCTTAATTCAGAGACTCTGTCCCTCACCACCCCTTGTTGTAAATATTTTTGTCCACCCTAAGCGTGGAAGGGTATTCTCAGATGTGAGACCCTTGCTCATTGCACCATCAGGATTCAAGCAAACCGGGCCGAAGACGGCTGTAATGCCAGAAACCGGTCCCCGGGAGCTTGTTTCCTTCCCAGTGTAAGAATTGGCTTTTGTAGTTTGGTTTGCCCTGTTCCCATCATGCACTGGGACAGGAACAGACTAATTTGCATACAGCCAGGTTCTGAAACTGGGATGGTGCAGTGAGCTAAAAAACGGTGTTGGATCTAGCCCTGATCTCTTGACTGGGTGAGAGCTTTCTGCTTAATTCAGAGACTCTGTCCCTCACCACCCCTTGTTGTAAATATTTTTGTCCACCCTAAGCGTGGAAGGGTATTCTCAGATGTGAGACCCTTGCTCATTGCACCATCAGGATTCAAGCAAACCGGGCCGAAGACGGCTGTAATGCCAGAAACCGGTCCCCGGGAGCTTGTTTCCTTCCCAGTGTAAGAATTGGCTTTTGTAGTTTGGTTTGCCCTGTTCCCATCATGCACTGGGACAGGAACAGACTAATTTGCATACAGCCAGGTTCTGTAACTGGGATGGTGCAGTGAGCTAAAAAACGGTGTTGGATCTAGCCCTGATCTCTTGACTGGGTGAGAGCTTTCTGCTTAATTCAGAGACTCTGTCCCTCACCACCCCTTGTTGTAAATATTTTTGTCCACCCTAAGCGTGGAAGGGTATTCTCAGATGTGAGACCCTTGCTCATTGCACCATCAGGATTCAAGCAAACCGGGCCGAAGACGGCTGTAATGCCAGAAACCGGTCCCCGGGAGCTTGTTTCCTTCCCAGTGTAAGAATTGGCTTTTGTAGTTTGGTTTGCCCTGTTCCCATCATGCACTGGGACAGGAACAGACTAATTTGCATACAGCCAGGTTCTGAAACTGGGATGGTGCAGTGAGCTAAAAAACGGTGTTGGATCTAGCCCTGATCTCTTGACTGGGTGAGAGCTTTCTGCTTAATTCAGAGACTCTGTCCCTCACCACCCCTTGTTGTAAATATTTTTGTCCACCCTAAGCGTGGAAGGGTATTCTCAGATGTGAGACCCTTGCTCATTGCACCATCAGGATTCAAGCAAACCGGGCCGAAGACGGCTGTAATGCCAGAAACCGGTCCCCGGGAGCTTGTTTCCTTCCCAGTGTAAGAATTGGCTTTTGTAGTTTGGTTTGCCCTGTTCCCATCATGCACTGGGACAGGAACAGACTAATTTGCATACAGCCAGGTTCTGAAACTGGGATGGTGCAGTGAGCTAAAAAACGGTGTTGGATCTAGCCCTGATCTCTTGACTGGGTGAGAGCTTTCTGCTTAATTCAGAGACTCTGTCCCTCACCACCCCTTGTTGTAAATATTTTTGTCCACCCTAAGCGTGGAAGGGTATTCTCAGATGTGAGACCCTTGCTCATTGCACCATCAGGATTCAAGCAAACCGGGCCGAAGACGGCTGTAATGCCAGAAACCGGTCCCCGGGAGCTTGTTTCCTTCCCAGTGTAAGAATTGGCTTTTGTAGTTTGGTTTGCCCTGTTCCCATCATGCACTGGGACAGGAACAGACTAATTTGCATACAGCCAGGTTCTGAAACTGGGATGGTGCAGTGAGCTATAAAACGGTGTTGGATCTAGCCCTGATCTCTTGACTGGGTGAGAGCTTTCTGCTTAATTCAGAGACTCTGTCCCTCACCACCCCTTGTTGTAAATATTAGAAACACCTTACTGCATAAGAAAGAGGTAGTGAAACATGTGCAAGACACGATCCAGGACTACCTATCTCACAACGCTAACTCCGACATGACTCTAGCGACACAATGGGCGGCCATGAAGGTGGTTGTTGGGGGGGAATTTCTGGCTCTTGCCTCCGCGGAGAACAGGGACAGGCAACGCAAGTGTGAAGAGCTCACGCAGCAGGTGCATGAGCTTGAGCAAATGCACCAAAGCACCGGGGCACCTCGGATTTGGAAGCAATTGAAAGTCGCACGACAACTTCTGGCAGCCCTAGACACGGACCGAGCGGAGTTCGCGGCCTTGCGGCTGCGCCATGCCTACTACACTGGGGGGACAGGTGCGTCAGTCTTCTGGCGAACAGACTACGAGTAGTACGCCAACTCCAAGGGGTTAAAGAGCTCTCTCGCCCAGATGGGTCCCAGGCCACGTAGGACGCCCAGATCGCGGATACTTTCCGTAGCTTTTACGCAACTCTTTACGCTAGCAGCCCATTGGCGGCTCCAGCACCGGCCGAATATCTGGACTCTGTTACGCTCCCCTCTCTTGAGCCCTCTCAGGTGGAATATCTTGAAAGAGATATCCGCATTGAAGAAGTGATTTCAGCCATCGTCAAGCTCTAGCTGGGGAAAGCGTCAGGCCCGGATGGCTTTACAGCCCTCTTTTACAAAACGTTCTGCACTATGCTAGCACCAATCCTTACGCGTCTTTTTAACACCTTCTCGGACCCAGGCGCCATTCCGCCCGATCTCTTGCCTGCATCCCTTACGGTCATACCCAAACCGGGAAAGGACACGGCCAAGTGCGGTTCCTACAGGCCGGAATCGCTGCTAAATGTGGACCTAAAACTATACACGGGAATTCTAGCGGCCCGGCTGGCTCCCCACCTGCCAGGCCTTATAGACCCCGATCAGGCGGGATTCATCCCCGAACGCCAGACGGTAGATAATACCAAAAGGGTCGTCCGCCTCATAGAAAAAGCCTCACGTATACCTGGGGAGAGAATGCTGTTAGCGGTAGACGCTGAGAAGGCGTTCGACCGGGTCTACTGGCCCTATCTGGAACAGGTTCTGGCGAAGGTTGGCATCGGAGAGAAATTCCGCACCCTCATATTTAATTGCTATAAGCTCCCCTCAGCAGTAGTACGAGTCAATGGTTATAGCTCCGAGAGTTTTAATATAGAGAGGGGCACGAGGCAGGGTTGCCCACTGTTGCCACTATTATTTGCCCTCTATATGGAGCCATTCGCTCAGAAAATCCGCCAGAATCGGGACGCAACAGGGATAAGATTTGGTGGCTTTACGCATACCATTAGTCTCTATGCAAACGATGTCCTGTTGTCCCTAGAGAACCCGCGAACGGCCCTGCCGGCTTGCATGGCCGAGCTAGATACCTTCGCTAACGTGGCCGGGTTCAAGATGAACATGGAAAAATCCATAGCCCTCTATCTGTCTCTGGGCCCGTCCACAAAGGCCCACTTGCAACACCTCTTCTCTCTCCAATGGGCATCCGACACGGTGCCATATCTGGGGATCCAGCTAGCCCCTACGCTTCCAGCTATGGTACAGGCCAACTACACTATACTTAGAAAGAAGGTTCAGGAGGAACTGAGACGCTGGAAACACTTCCCCCTCTCTTGGCTGGGCAGGATCGCAGCGGTCAAAATGACAGTCCTTCCCCAAATCCTTTATCTTTTCCAGGCATTACCGCTGCAACCGCCGATGGGGTGGATCCAACAAATGCAGGCGGACCTTGCTCACTTTATCTGGCAGGGCCGGAGGCCGAGAATGAAGAAGGCTCTAGCAATGCTGAGTCCAGAAGCGGGAGGCCTGGCGGTACCGGACCTGCTTAAATACTTCGAGGTGGCACAACTACGCTATTTGGTGGAATGGAGCAATTGGGAGTCGGAGAGGCACTGGCTCTTTCAGGACCAGGCGATTGCAGGGCACCCGCTCCAAGAGATACCCTTTCTTCGTAAAGCCCACCAACCTGCTAATCTTTATGCCTGGTTCGTCACACGGGTCCCCTTGGTAGCGTGGGATGCCACTAACGTCACTCACAACCTTACCACATTCCCTTCCCCACTCACCCCACTGGTTGACAATCCGGATTTCACTCCAGGCCTGGCGAAGGGTGGATTCTCACATTGGAGGCCCGCGGGGTGTCGAGTTCTTCACCATATCTACGACCCGGATGGGGTTCTTCCTTTTCCACTCTTTAAACAGGAATTTAACCTTCGGAGATGGACCGGCTGCGTTACGTGCAGGTCCGACACTGGGCACTCCAGCCGCAGATACGGGAGTCGGCAGATAGGAAACTTCAACCTTATGAACGATGGCTTCTCTCGCACACTTCTGACTGCAAACTGATTTCAGATCTCTACAAATTCCTGCAGCCACCCGCAATACATTTCTATAACCCGGGCAGGGAACGCTGGGAACGCAAATCAGGCAGGACACTGAGTCATAAGGAATGGGACCAGATCTCGTATAGGGCGCGCCACTCCGCATACCATACCGGACTTACGGAGACACTCACTAAGGTCTCCACGTACTGGTATTACACCCCAGAACGGATGCATGAGATGGATCGCATTAAAGACAAGCACTGTTGACGGGGTTGCGGACACACAGGCACCTTGTTGCATCTCTTGTGGGACTGCCCACTCCTCCAGGATTACTGGAGCAGGTGATAGACGACATTGACACTCACTTTCAAACGGAACTGCCCCGCTTCCCTGCCTATGCTTTGTTAGGGCTCCCTAATCCGTTGACATATTCCTTGCGCTCGCATAGGGGGCGCCAGATGTCCATCGCCCTGGGTTCTGCTGTACAGAACATTCTTACACATTGGCGTACAGCTACAGTCCCCTCCGCTACAGGCTGGTTACATAAATTGTCGTGTGTGTTGGGGATGGAGAACTCTCGCTCACCCTAGCGGGAGACATAGACGAGTTTGAGGACCTCTGGCTACCGTTTCATTCTCTGTTGGTCACTGAATTTAGGGAGCTCACCTGCCCGAGATACCTTCGCCTGTTGCGGCTTACAGAGCCCAAAAAGGTGGACTCCTAAGGAGGTATGGATGAAGGATCACTCCCGAACGGGTGTGTGGGAACTACGGGATGGTGAATATGAGCACTGGACGGGGGGCGTGTGGTGGGGGGGAGAAGGGGGGAAGAGGGGGGGTAGGGCTTTCTTTTTTGGGGTAATTGCTGCACGTATGGTCTTTGCATGCCTTTACTGGTCAAGTTGGCCATTGAATATTATGTCCACCCCCCTTGGGGTTGTACTTATCTTCCACTTGCTTTCTGTCGCTACTAGACCGCATAACCTGTGCAGTGTATGTTTTGTCTTGATTGTGTTGCTCTCAATAAAAATATTTAAACCTGAAATCATTAAAAAATTTACGGAGTCAGGCAAGATGGCCGACGCTGGATTGCGGTGAGCAGTCGCATACATCCTCTCTCCAGCCTTAAAAATTCTAGACGTATGATTTCGAGATGCTGAATACCCCTGAATGGCTCCTGAATGGACACTGAATGCTGGCTACAGGCTGCTAGGCTCATTTTGCGCGAGGACCCACGAACACGCCATAAATTATACTGCGAGGAGTTTGCTGGCTATAATTTGGCTCAAGAGAGGAGCTAGAGTCCTGATGAGCGCGTTTGGGCTCAAGAAGAAACAGCAGCCACAAGCGATCAAAATGCCCGTACGGACTACGAGGCAGGAAAGGGAAAAGGAAAAATCGGTGACGGGAATAGAGACTGCGGGCATTGAGGATATGAATGGACCCACACGTAACCTTGGTGCGATTCCAAAGACGGGAGCCCCAGCAGGAAAGAAGAAAACCGAGCAAAAGGCCAAAGCAACCCCCAATGTGCAGGACACTCCCGCGGCACTACGGACTGTGGCAGCAAGTAAAGCGGGAAGAATCGGTGAGAAGCTGAAGGGCAAAGAGCCGACAATGCGCCAGCCTACCGTAACAGAGGCTTTCTCTCCGAAAACATTCCCACAGCACATCGAGGATATTGAAAGCGGTAGAGTCAGCCGAGACAGCGGCATCAGCGGAGGTGGCAAAGCCGGCAAAAATCCAGATCTCTGGGAGAACGTCCTCGAGGACGCTGAGAACGCAGAGTCTGAGGTTGCTAGGCAACGCCGCAGACCTGACCCAGAGCATGAGCCTGACTCACTCGCAGAGGTGTCTGTTACAGGACCGGTAGAACAGATAGACGGCAGGAAGCTCAATCCTACTTCCACGGTGAACAGCAGAGACAAAACTGGTGGGGGCTCGGGCCAGGTTGAATTTGGCAATGCTGATATGATGGGAGCCTTAATGTTGCTAGAGGAGGAGATGAAATCTGCAAAGGGGGGGGGGACATCTAATACATGGGGCAGTACCCTTAGCCTCGCAAGCAGAGATGGCATGGGAGAAGGAATGGAAAAGGGTGAAGGAGGGTCTGTTGAAGGAGATTGCTTCTACTTCCTTAATGAGGAGTCCGAGCTAGATCAAACCAGTGTGGGGAGCTCAGAGGGGTCCTCCGGCTCCGAGTCTAGCACGGATAAAGACACTATCCAGAAGAAGAAATCACTAAAATTAACCAGACAGCTTTCTGGGGGAATGGAGGGGACCCAAATACGGTTAGTTTGGGACTACTCTGCAACTTCACAGTCGTAACCGGAGGAGGATGGCAACAACACGGAAATACCGCCTGGGGGCTCAACGCAACAGATTCCTGTGGACCTCTTGTTTAATACCCTTAAACAAATGCAAACGGAGGCTAGGGCTGAAAGCCGGAGAGCAAGGCAAGACTCAAAAAAGATCCAGAACAGAATGAGGAAAATGAACAAACTATATGATGAACTGGCAGAAAGGGTAACTGAAGAACGAACAGGCAAGCTGGAAGACGACGTTGGAAGCTTCAAGACCTTCAAGACAGACCAGGAAAAACTTTCAGAAGACTTCCAATGGAAACTGGAAGATTTTGAAAATCGACAGCGACGAAATAACATTAGACGCCTGGGTGTGGCAGAGGGGATTGATGGACAGGACATGAGACGATTTGTCGTGAATTTGCTGAAGGGGGCTTTTCCTGAGTCAGAATGGCAATTGGAGAAAGAGATACAACGGGCACATAGGTTCCCATTCACAGTGAAGCAGGGGGTGAGAAAGGATGGGCAGGGCTCTTTTCCCAGAGCGATCCTAGTAAATGTGGGGAATTTCTTGCTAAGGGAGGAAATTATTGCTAAAGCTAGACCTGATAGCAAGAGAACCTTTGAAGGTACTACATTCTTCACCAGGCCTGATTTTTGTCATGTAACGGTAGAGAGAAGGTGGAGGCTCAGGCAGCTGATCGCACCGTTACAGTCACTAGGTTCAGAAGCGTACCTCCTTTTCCCTGCTAAACTAAAAGTGGTAACAAAAGGGAAAACAAGAATGTTTAATTCAGAGATTAAAGCTCAGCAGTTTCTCGAAGAATTTAGAAGCATGAAAGGGGGCTAAAATATTGTACATGTTGGATTGAAACTGGTGTGTAATGGGCCTTTAGTAGAACTGTTTGATGAAGATGGCGGAGTTCAGGGAGTATCTCAGTTTGCGGATATGTAGGCTGAGGGGGGATGCGATTGGCGCAATTCATACGCGGCCACACATAGGTCATTTGTGACCTATTTGCCAGTAATCGGGGGAGGGTGGGGTTGGGAGGGTAGGGAGTTAAGGGGGGGTGGGAGGGGGGAAAAGGTACAAATCTTTGGTATTCATTGTTTGATTCAGCACATTGTCACAGGGTGTAGGTTTAGAGATATATGGTACACAAAAATAGTAGGTTTTCTCATAAGAATTTTGTTGTATTATGATGACATGTAAAATTGCTTCTATTAATGTTTGTGGGCTTAATGAGGTTAACAAGAGAGTGAGAGTGGCGGCATTGTTAAAATCTTTAAAGTTGGACTTGGTATGTCTACAAGAGACACATATAGAAGGAACAAGGTCATATCTATTGGAACAGCTGGGGTTTAAAGTTTTAGCAAATACTAGACAAGGGACAAAAACAAGAGGAGTTGCAGTACTGGGCAGAAATAGAGATATAGTAGTAAGAAGAAAGAAGGAGGACCAATGGGGTAGATGGGTGATCCTTGAAATTTGCTTTAAAGGGAAATTTTAACGTTGGTCACAATATACGGCTCCACTGAGGATGATCCAGATGTCCTGCAATTTTTGGATGTTGAACTGGCTCAATGGCCGGAGCCTATTGTATGCTGTGGGGACTTAAACATCCATGTTCCGGATAGCTCTTTTATGCAGCTGGGAGGAAAATACGTGGGGTGGAAAAAGAAAGTGTATAAGGCTCTGGTAGATATGGTGTTTCACAACTCTTTGGTGGACCCATGGGTCAAGATACATCCACACTTAGATGGCAGTACATTTTTTTCAGCTCCACATAAAACCCTTGTCAGGTTAGATTCTTTTTTAATCTCTAATTCGCTGATCCAGGGCTCGTAAATAGAGAAGCAACCTCGGATAGTGTCAGATCATAGCCCTTTGGTATTGACCTTGAAAATGGGCCAGGTACAAAGTAGCAGCATGCAGTGGACATTTGAAAGAGCCTTATTAAAAGATCCTACCTATAGGGATTATATGGAGGAGTGGATAAAAAAATTTGGGAGATCAATAGAGGAACTGCACCACCAGGGGTAGTGTGGGACGCCTTTAAGGCTGGGATACGGGGCGAGACCATAAGCTTTGTTTTAGCAAGACAGAAGAAAGAGAGAGTAAGGTTGGAGGAAGTAAGGCAGAAGTTGATGAAAGAGGAAGAAGAATTGGCCACTGCTATACTACAGAATCGCTCTTTAGAAACACACCTTCTCAGAATCATAGCATTAAAAGCGGAAGCCATAGAAGGCATTGCCGAGAAAGCAGCAAATAATTACCTGACTAAGAAAGAAAATGCGTATGAATTGAGCAAAAGGGTAGGGCACATTCTGGCTGTACGCACTAGACAGAGATTATCTACATCAGACATTAAAGAGATTAAGGATTCACAGGGTAATCTGGTTGGAGAGGTTGATTTAGTTAGAGAAGTATTTAGGAATTACTATACAGTCTTGTATACTCCCGAAAAAGAAAGAAGTATTGAGGGTATAGCAAGCTACCTTAGGGAAATCGTCCCCCCAACCTTGTCCGATGAAGGAAGTGAAGTTTTAGAAGCCGCATTACAACTGCACGAACTTAACGTTGCATTGAGCAGCTTACCATCGGGTAAGGCAGCGGGGCCGGATCAGATCCCTGTAGAGTTTTATAAAGTATTTAAAGGTTCACTGCTGGTGGATATGTTTAACATCATGGGTAAGGCCCCGAGTCATGGGGTGGGCTGATATTATTGTAATTCTGAAAAAGGGGAAGGATCCAACAGCCCCGGGGTCATATAGGCCGATAACATTGATGAACGCCGATGTTAAATTATATTCTAAAATATTAGCTATGAGGCTGTCGGGGGTTATTGAGAACTTGGTAAGTCCTGCACAACACGGATTTATACCTGGCAAAGGGACAACACAACATATTAGGACGGTGGTTACAATGTTTGATGCGGCAGGTGTCCTGGGAGACCCCATGGCAGCGCACTTTCTAGATGCCGAAAAGGCGTTCGACAGGGTCTCCTGGGATTACCTATGGCAGACTCTGAGGTGGTGTGGTATTGGAGAAGGATTTATTAAGGCCATACAGGCTTTATATACCGAACCTACCACTAAAATCAGAGTTAACAGGGGGCATTCGGCAGCAGTTAAGATCGGAAGAGGGACGAGGCAAGGGTGCCCCTCATCCCCACTGTTGTTTGCACTGTATTTAGAGCCACTCCTACGTAGGTTTGAATCTAATCCACATATTTCTCCTATGAGCGTGAATGGCTGTACGGTCAAAACACTTGCATATGCCGACGACGTGGCAATACTTACTCCAGCTCCCCTATTGACAATTAGAGAGGTAGAAGCCGAAGCTGAGATGTTTGGACAGGTTTCCGGATATAGTCTTAATAGATCCAAGACACAGATTGTAGAAAATGTTTACTCTAGCTGCAATGATGTACGGGTGGTCACCTCTGCAGTTTATCTAGGGGTGGCAATTTCAGCAGATTTGGATATGGTTGTAGAAAATAATATCTCCCCACTAATTTCTAGGGTAAAGTCCGATCTGGAAAGACTGAATAATCTACATCTGTCCTTGGTGGGCACTACTAATGTTATTAAAATGCTGATCCTGCCCAAGTTTCTCTATCTCTTTAGATCTATCCCACTTTTCTTTGAAAATAAATGGTTTAACTCACTAGAGATCATTTTGAAAAGATTTATTTGGGCTCAGGGTAAGACCCGGAGGGCCTATAGATTTATGTCTTTACCGAGAGAGAGAGGGGGGTACCGGATTTTAGACTGTATTATTTTGCCGCTGCTATGCAGTATATGCAGGGTTTAATAGGTGGGGGTGGTAATGAGCAAAAAGTGACAACTATGTCTACAGAAGTGTATGCAGCTGTTCTAGGAGAGAAAGCAGAAAACTGCTTCTTAAACTATAAGAGGACCAGATTTAAAACGCTTAACGCAGCAGTTAGGATTTGGAATGCCTTTTTGAAAAAAGCAGGACTGGGAAGATACAACAGATATACCAGGCTGTATAAGAACAGGTCATTCCCTGCGGCAGTTTTCGCTGATGGAACAATGGCTAGATGGGCCGAAAAGGGAATAATACAGATCGACGATTTGAGGGATTCAGAAGGGATAGTACAGTTTACAGATCTTATGGTGAAATATGGTATTGATAGAAGGTCTTTTTTTAAATACCTGCAGGTTAGGAGCTTCCTGATTAACAAACAAGGAGGTCCTGCAGGGTATGATAGTAATGAAATTATGGAGAAAATACAGGTATGTGCGGATTGCACAATTAGATCTTTTTATGCATGTTTGAGAAAGGGGAGAATGGATGATATGGAGAGGCATTGTAATAAATGGGTAGAGAAGCTGGGCATTGCACCAGAAAGATTTCAGGAGTCACTTGAATTGGGTCGTACTGTTTTGTGCTCTGCTCCCCTTCAATCCCAGCATTATAAAACCTTGTATTCATTATATATCACCCCAGCGAGAATAGCCAAATGGGGAGGCACCACAGGTATCACCTGCCCGCGCTGCAACTCTCTTGAGGCAGATATTGTACATGTATTTGCTACTTGCCCCCAATTGCATACCTTGATTAGAAATATAGAAGGCTTTTTAGATAGGTCATTAGATATTCAAATAACCCTAACCCCCTCCTGGTTACTGCTGGGGGTAGGCCCAGATGGGGGAAATTCACAGAGAGAATTTATCTTTATGGCTGCCGCAGTATATAGATTAACTATAGCCAGGGCATGGCTTGATAGAAATCCACCAGTTATGCAAAATTGGTTGGCTAATTTACGAGCGCTTATAATTTGGAGAAACCTATATATGCTCTGAAAGGTATGAGGGGTAAGATGCGAGGACTAAGAATCTGGGAGCCTATAGCTAAGTGGAAAGACACTGTGGGCCCACATTAAGACTCTTTACAATAATGTATAGATAAAAAAACTGTACTGTATATATATAATGATATTTTGCAGCGTATGAATGACATGAAATGCTTAAATGTACAATGTGCACAATTTGGAAAAATAAAAAGATAATAAAAAAAAAAAATTACAATCAATACCAGGATTCCTACATTTCGGCAGAACATACATTTTAAATTACGCACAAAGGGTAAAACCTTTCTACGACTTAATAAAACCTGAATTTTCAGCCAGAAATTGGACACAAGAAAATACTAATATTCTTCGTTCACTCCAGGAAGACATAATTGCTTACAAACCCTTTACAAACCCGCGTAAACGTACGCCACTTGGTGATCCGTATAATTGCGGGTACACTTATTTGGCCTTCAATGAAGGAGAAACCGTACCAATCGCAAACAAAACACACCTGTACACAAATGCAGAAATGCGTTTAACTTCAACATAAAAAATCCTGACAGCTGTTCAGATGCCTGTAGAAAGAGAAAGAGCACTGGCTCAGGGTAAACGCGTTATTGTCGTAACCCCGGTACTGGCTTTAGAAGCTGTTACAAAGGCCAGCATTCCAAATGCGAAAGCGTTCCATCCAAGATGGATACAATGGGCTAATTCTCTTACTGCAACAGATGTTGAATACAGATTTGGTACAAGTTTAAAAACACAAGCATTCCTGCAGTACGAACAAGAATGTCCTCTACCAAATGAAATCTTGCCTCTTGATTAGTATGCACAACACGCCATAGGAAGTAAGCAACAATACAGCTCGGCGTGTCCTATCGTAAAAGGTTGCATTCGTGATGGCAAGTTCCATCCTAGTTGCACAAAACCGCAATCTCTAGGCGACTGCATGGCTCAGTTGGCAGAATTAAAAGCACTAATACTGGAACTTGTTAATATGGATCACGAATTCCCCACACTAATCGTGTGGGATTCCTTTTACTGTGTAGTCGTACAATGAGTATTCACATAATTGGGAACAAAACGAGTTTAAGGATGCAAAAGGTGGCATAATTAAGCCTTAAATGTATGGGAACAGGTAGCAGAGTTAAACACCGAGCTACCAAGGACTCACGTGATCCATACACTGAATCATCAACGTGATGGCGTTCACGTTGCAGGGAATTCACTGGCTGATGAAGCCGCAAAGAAGGCTGTTTGCACGGCCTCCGTAGGTGCACTCACTCGTTCAAAAACGAGAATAGACAGAGATATTATGGCAGCTGTCATTGCATCACGCAAAGGCAGCACAGCAGTACCTAAAACATTTCCCATTCAAATACTCCTGCAAGTTAGATGCACAAAACATTCCATAGGCGTAGATTCCTGGAGTTGGGGATAGAGTAATACCAAATATGGCTCATAGGCAACGTTTAATACAAGCTGCACACAAGAGTTTGGGCTCCGCGCACACAGGCGTTACAGCGACTATTTCTTTAATGAAACAGCGCCAATGGTAGCCAGGGTTAACTAAGCAAATTAAAGACTATGTCTTGAATTGCGACATCTGCCAGCAGATGAAAGGCTTCACAATAGCAAAACCTGCGCAGACGCCAATATTAAAATCAGACAAACCTCTTGCATGTGTTTACTTGGACCACTGTGGCCCCTTACAAACAGACAGGGCTAACAAAAATATCATGGTTGTAGTGGATTCATGCTCTAAATTCCTATGGGGATGGCCTCAGGGCTCGGTTGACGCTCGAACCATTATCAAAGATTTTCATGTCTTTATCGGCACATACACAGTTGGCACGTTACATTCTGACCCCGGCCCTGCGTTTAGCTCTCAGGCTTTCAAAGAGGCCATGGAATGAATAGGCGTAGCATTGCGGTACTCCTCTCCGTACCATCCTGAGGAAAATTTGGTTGTGGAGAGGAAAAACTGGGACTTAAAGCAATCTTTAACAGCTAGGGTATTAGCCAAGGGCGGTAGTCGGGTCCACACTTTTCTGGGGTACAGCGGGAGTTAAACAACCAGCCAAGAAACTCTCTAGGGGGTGTCACTCCATATGAAGTCCTCTTTGGGACACGAATGTGGGTACCTGATCTTGATTGTGAAGGCGCAGTGGCAGATGGAAAATCATTTGATATCCATGATCGTTTGGCTGTTTTACAGGATCTAAATGAATCCAGGACAAAGCAAAGCAATGTTCATCTAAAGCAGACCGCCACCGAGAAAGTCCAGATAGTCACGGCAAGATCTGTTTGGATCCCAAAAGCAGGGGATCTGGTCAGAGAGAAAATTGCAGACAAAAAGGAATTTTGACCTTCATACAGAAAACCTTTACCAGTCCTTGCAGTACACAGAACAAGAACGGTGCTTCTCCCACCTCTTGCTGGAAAAAAGGAGAAAAGATTTGTCAATCAAACCACACTATGTGGCCGATACTAAACAGTAAGCCTCGTGGACTCCGCTGTAGCAGATGTCCTCCACTAGCTACAATCCAAGAAATTCAAACAGAAAGACTCATCACATTTGAAGAGCCACCTGTAAGGAATGAAGGACTAAGCAACAATGCTGTGGATTTTGTTCCACTTGAACCAGACATTCAAATTCAAAATGAACATCAGAATAATTCACAAGGTGCAATTATACCTAATACAGACGTCTACATCACATGCCTCGTCGAGAGGAAAATAACATTTCAACTAATCCAGATGCAATTCCTACATTTGATCGAACTGCTTCTTGCTATTTCATTAACTTTGATACGTTTTCTCTGGATCCAAGCGAAAACACCATTCAAGCAACAATTAAAGAACTTTCTTCAAAAGACATACCTGGTATCACCTTGTATTGAACTCTGGGTAATTTCTGGGATGTTGTTCTTTCTTTTCTGGCTAGGCTTAGTACTAAATTTTAGTATGCTAATTAATGGACACTATCTTCGAAAAAGTTCCACAGCCCAAAAGGTCAACATCCTACTGAAGCCACATCCATCATATAAATCACAAAAAATGCTCCAATTGACCACGTAGTGGTCAGTGGTGCTAGTTAACTAGCTGTGCCCTAAGTAGGGGAACAAAGAAAAAGAGGGGAAGACCTCTCTAGTGAAAGGTTGTACCTAACCCAATCATGAATGTGGGGGGGAAAAAACGACTTTTGTTTTAATTACCCTCACACACCCTAGTGGTGTCATGCTTCAGTGTCTGAGCTCCTAACACTGTGGTTGAGCCCACCCTGATTTTTAGGGGTCGGGGTGACCCGATGATGAAGCATGACACCACTGTGTTCTGATGTTGCAAAAAACTAATCTCTCTGATAAAAGGAGATTCTAGTGGCACTGTGAGCTAGCTAATGCAAACTAGGCTAACATACGCGGTGGAGCTGCACAGATTGTAAATGTATTTGAGCTTATATAGCGCACAGCTACCCACAAAGGGTTTCCCGGCGCTTGCTTAGGGAACCCGTCCTGGTATTCCCCTGTGAGATAACCCCGGCAGGGTATCCACAAGGTGAAAGCCAGGCATCCCGCCGCGAGGGGCCGGTGTGGAGATTAAGCAAGCTATTGCCCAGAGTCGCAGAGTGTGAACCCGTGAGTCGAGAAGGCACCGGAGCGAGAATTATCGAGTCCGTGGAATTTTTGAGCCCAAGACCCGCCGAGGCGGGGAATTGAACCCTGGTCCAGGGCCGATCTCAGCTTCCGGGTCTGCCGCCTCTAACCCCTGAGCCACACTTCTCCACATAGATTCAGTCTACCACCCGACCCACAGTGTATGTTATCCAAAAGCGCAGGTCCTGCAGGGCTACCATAGGAAGTACACTACACTGCCACCATTGTGATGATCCCTAAAACACAGCCTCCTTAAACTGCACCGAATATCGCCCAATCTCCCTCATAAATACGGAGGTCAAAATATTTGCCTCTGTCCTAGTCCACGGATTGAGACCCTATCTTACTAAATTGGTCCACCCAGACCAAAGTGTATTTATGCCCTTTCAGGGGACCAGACCCTGCCTCAGACGCCTTCATCTAGCCTTAGCAAATTGCCAATCACTAACCCCCTATTTAGCACTTCTCATTGATTCGAAAAGGCCTTTGATTCTGTAGACTGGCAGTACCTGGAGGACGTATTGGTCGAGATGGGCCTGGGCCAGCACTTCAGCAATTTGGTTAAAGTCTTATATTCCCGTCGGCAAGATCGAGTGCTCATCAATTGAGCGCAATCAGAGTTTTTTCCTGGGACGAGGCAAGGTTGCCCCCTCTCACCGCTCCTGTTCGCCTTGTCGATGGAGCCCTTGGAATGCCTTATGCGATCTGATGACCAAATCCAGGGATGGAGATGGCCATACTCTGAAGAAGACAAAATCGCTTTATAAGGGGATGATGTCTTACTCTTTCTCGCGGAACCGGCTCAATCCGGACCCCACTGCCTCCGGGTGCTGCACTCCTTGGGACAGATCTCTGGCCTGCAATTAAATCCCAGTAAGTCAGTCCTGGTCCCTTTCCACATTTCAAGAGACTGCTTTGATTGGCAATCCACGATACCTATCAGAAGGCAATAATTAAAATACCTGGGAATCGAGGTGGCCTTGCTCTCTGAGCTCGTCTGGTCACTCAATGTGACCCCGCTGGTGAAGAGAGCTTGCGACGATCTCCGCAAGTGGCAGAAATTACAACTGAATCCCTTGAGAAGGGTTGCCCTCTTTAAAATGATGATACTTCCCAGTTTCCTCTGTAGGATTCAGAATACCCCATTTCATTTTCCACTGACCTTGTTTACTAGCCACTAGATTCCTTTGGGATAGGCAAAGACCTCGTATGGCCCTGTCTTAGTGCCAGATTCCACCCTTCGATGGAAATATTGGCATGACCTCTTTATCTGACCTATCTGGCAAGTCGCCTACTCACGCTACACGATTGATTTAACGGAGTCTGGTCTGACCCGGCATACAGAATTGAGCTGAATGACCTGTGCTACCCAGGATCCAGACTAAGATGTACGGGGGACCTAGCCCCAGAACTCTACCCATAGTGACACAGGTGGTTCTCCTGGCTTGGCGCGCCTTCTTGCACCATAACCAATGAACAAACAAACTGACCCAATACACACAGCTCTGGCAGGGCACCTCACTGGTATCTCACAGCTTGGGGATGTATGGACAGGCAACCATATGCGTACCTTTCAGGACCTGCAGACCCGATACGCCCTACATTCCTCGCCCTACATTCATCAGCAGCTGCGCCATGCCCACCACATACATGTACCAAATGGCACATCAGTGCCAAAATACAGTCCCCCGAGGCGCAAACCATGACAGGCAACCTGGGAAAGGGAGGAATCTCCCATATTTACTACTCCTTAACCAACAACACTCCAAATACACTAGACTGGCTTAGGAACCAGTGGAGGGATGGGTCGGGCCTCTCGAGGAGGAAGACTGAAGAGATGCACTGATGGCGCCTAAAACAGTCACCTTATCAGCCAAACTCCATCTGGTTTAAATGTATTATCTACACGCTGCCTATCTACCCCCAAAACGCCTTCATAGCGCAGGTCTAAAGCCAACCGCATCATGTACACGATGCAAACAAGATCAAGCAGAGTTCTTTCACATGGTATGGGCTTGCCCCCTCATTGCGCGATACTGGTACTCCATAGAAGGGGAACTCAGAGAGGTTTTGGGCTGGGAGGTCCACATAATCCACTAAATATGCTCCTGGGAATTACAGATGGACTAGATGGATCCAGAACTGATAAACTATTTCTTAATACAGCATGCGGCGGGCGCAGCGGGCGCGCCGTTGGCGCGCCGGAGGCGCGCCAGAGGCAAGCCCGTCTGGGCCCGTCCGGGCCAGGCCGGGCACAGGGCCACTCACTATGCCCAAATCAGGAGGTAAGAGACTACAATACTCGAGGGATCATCTCCTTCAATACCGCCCGACCACATCTACCCTCACCCCCATACCGCTAACCTCTGACATTACTAGAGGGAAACACCTTACAATTAAATCGGTCAACCTAGCGTTACTTAATTGTAGATCTGCATCTAAACACTCCGTAGAAATCAACCAGCTGATCCAGGATATGACATTAGATGTCCTTTTCCTTACGGAAACGTGGCTTACGCCCCATTCCGAAGCCGACATCGTCAATATGCTACCCACAGGCTACCTCATATTATACCAAAATAGATTTAAGGGCAAAGGAGGAGGGATAGCGATTGTTTATAAAAACACCCTTACCTGCAGAATACAAAATGGAGGCATTGAGGACTGTGAAAACTTACACTTTTCCCTCTAAATAAATCCCAATAAAACCCTTTCGGGATTTCTCATCTATCGTCCTCCCACCAGCTTAGGAAATTTCGTCAATTCTCTGCTAGAGGCCACCATATCCACGGGCACTTTGACCTCCAGCTTTCTCCTTCTAGGAGACTTAAATCTCCACTTTGAGGACAACAAAGATAAAGTTGCTGGAGATATAATCTCGGAATTAAAAGCATTTGACATCCAACTTAAAAACTCCGAAGTAACTCACTCCAAAGGACATCTTTTAGACCCACTCTTCACTAATCTCCTTAATCTAGAAGTCTCCCACCCACTCCCCCTCCCATGGTCAGATCACTTTCTGATTCCTTTTTCTTGGCAGATCACTCCTGTCACCCACCAGACCCTCACCCCAAGACAACAGGATAGAATTTGGTCCAAAATACCTCTTGAAAATTGGGTGCAAAAACTAACTCACTCTGCCCCTTATGCAGATCCCGACCCAGACAAAGCAGATAAAAAATTTAACAACTGGCTTACCTCTACCTTAGACCAAGTCGCTCCGAAGAAAAATCTAAAGAAAAAATGCACCTCTTTTAAATCCCCCTGGTACTCCCAAGAACTCAAGATTCTTCGGAAAAATTGTAAAGTTCAAGAACGCAAATGGAGGAAAAACTGGGACCCACTTTTTAAAGAAGAATATAAAAAATCAATGTACATCTATAAACTAGCCTGAAAGTCAGCTCAGGCCTCCTTCTATGAGGAAAAAATTAAATCTGCCTCTGATTCGTCCCGCGAGACCTATAAAATCTTCAAAAACGTATTAAAAATTCCAAATCCCTCCCCAACCCAGTTACCCTCTGTTGCTAGATGCAATCAAATAGCATCTTATTTTCAGAACAAAATAACTACCATTCTACAAACCCTCCCCCCCAAATCTGACAAAATCCCCGCTGAAACCTTGACTTGTTCATTAAATGGTCCTATCCTCGACAGCTTCCATCAGATGACCAAGGAAGAATTCCTTAAAACTCTCTCAGGGATGAAAAGTGGCTCTCCAAACGATCCTGCCCCCATTCATATCCTCAAACAAGTGGGACCCACTATCTCACACCAGGCCACCGATCTCATCAACGCCTCCCTCAGCCAAGGAGTGGTCCCCCATAGCTGGAAACATGCAGTAGTAAAAGCCATACAGAAAAAAACTGGTCTCGACCCACTTGATCTCTCCAATCTTCGCCCTATCTCCCTACTACCAGGGATAAGTAAGATCACGGAGAAGGTTGTTAATCAACAACTATCGGCTTTCCTAGAAGCCAACAACCTTCTTCGCCCTTCTCAAACTGGGTTCCGTCCTGGGCAGGGGACCGAGACCGCCCTTCTTCAAGTGATGGAGGAAGCCAGATGCATCTTGGATTCAGGGGCAACGGTGCTACTGATCCTCCTGGATCTAAGCGCTGCATTTGATACGGTGGACCACGAGATCCTGATACAGCGACTGTCCAACTTAGGAATAAGAAACACCGCACTTCGCTGGCTCACTTCCTTCCTTAAAAACAGAACCTTTCAGGTCTGTGAAGGTACTGAGCAATCCGATTTTTTCCCCCTCCAGTGTGGGGTCCCCCAGGGCTCTTCATTGAGCCCTACACTATTTAACACCTACATGGCCCCCCTGGATGAAGTGGTCTCCCCATTTGGGATAAAAACCATCACATACGCTGATGACACCCAAATGGTGGTCTCTTTTTCGCTAGAGAGTGCTCAAATCAAAAACCTTCATGACTGCCTTGAAGGGATCTATCAGTGGATGTGTGATTCAAGACTGAAACTGAACGGCTCTAAAACCGAGCTCATGCTACTGGGACCACAAACATCACTCCTCCCCAGCGCAATGTGGCCATCTTGCCTAGGGACCCTTCCCCAACCCAAGCCGGAGCTCAAAAGTCTGGGTTTCTGGTTAGAACAGGACCTTTCTCTTAAAACCAAGGCAAAAAAAAACGCAGGTACCTGCGTAGGCCTACTTCGCTCAGCCAGGAAAATTCTCCCCCTGCTCCCTGCCCCCTCTCAAAAGCTCCTAATACAAGGGCTGATATCATCGAGGCTAGATTATGGCAATGCCCTTTTCCTGGCAGCCCCCGAAGCAACCCTGAACATCTTGCAGAGAACTCAAAATGCCGCTGCTAGGCTCCTGACAGGCACCTCCCGCAGAACATCAGCTAAACCTGCATTGAAGACCCTTCACTGGCTCCCAATCCGTGAAAGGGTCAA
Source organism: Lissotriton vulgaris (assembly GCF_964263255.1). Taxonomy (NCBI): domain Eukaryota; kingdom Metazoa; phylum Chordata; class Amphibia; order Caudata; family Salamandridae; genus Lissotriton; species Lissotriton vulgaris. The sequence continues at coordinate 1,226,023,202 of NC_141687.1, forward strand.
ATTCAAGACACTATGTATAACGCACAAAGCTCTACAAGATCAGGGTCCCCCGTTGCATAAAACTAGGCTCTTCCCATATAAACCCAACAGATCTCTGCGTTCCTCCCATGGTAACTTGGCCACAGTACATAAAATTAAGAAAGCCCGTACTGGAGGACGTCGTTTCTCAGTTGCAGCAGCAATACTGTGGAACGCCCTACCCATCCATCTTCGAGCAGAAACGAATCGCAACAAATTTCGCAAGCTTCTCAAAACCCACCTGTTCCCACAATAATTTGCCTATTCCCTTCCCGTTTTTTGCTTCCCCCCTCAGTGGCTAGTACAATCCCAGCGCTGGGACGCCCCCGGGCAGCCATGCGCTCTAGAAATCCCGTTTTCATTTCATTTCATTTCATGGTGGTGGTTAAGAGGGACAGTGCTGCCAGCTGGAAAAACCCTGTCCCGCCTAGAATAAAGAAATGGCGCAGGGGGGTAGACTGGTGCGTAGCACAAGAAACGCCTATGTATGAGGCCAGAGGATGTCCGACTAAGCACTGCAAGGTTTGGGGGAAATGGTTGGGTCAGATAGAATAAAAGCTCCTCACTTTAGGGACTGTATGTATTAAGTGGGATTCTATGAGATCATGCATTACAAGTACACGTTTTTCCGTATATGTAACATAGCAACGTCCTATAACTGCGTAATATGCTGCACTTGATTATTGCAGGTATTTCTTTGTTTAAAAAACCAATAAACTTGATTATCAAAAAACAAAAAAACACTGCAAGACTCCATGCTGGTCCCACTCTTAGTTGAATGTGAGAGTGTGGACTTGCTCCTGAAGGTGATCCCGTGACAGGTCTTCATTGTGGTCAGTCTTTGAGTAAGCTAAGCTCTTGATCAAAACATAGGTCATCCAAGCTGAACTTAGCCCCTTCCCACCACTCTCATTCTCCAGAGAGGGCGTTGGGGTGTCACTTTGCAACTTGCTCTTTCTCTTGTTCCACTAAGGCTCCGTTTCCAAACCTGGACCTGATGCACCCTGACTTTCTGTGTCCATTGGCGATGTCACTGCAGATCGAAACCTTTAGAGAGGCCATACTGCACATTTTAGGTGCACTTCCAGCTCCCCCTGATGTGCCTTTGGACCCCAACAAACCACAGGGGCCTCCATTTGGGTTACTGCCAGTGGATCTGCCCTGATCACTGTCTGTGACCCTTGAATCCAGCTCCAGCACCAAAATTAGCAACGGTCCCTTCGACCTTAGCAACAATGCCACCAGCGCCATAGGAGGGTGACAACCTATTATGATGTCAGACTTCAAGACAAATTCATCTCAACTGTGGCTGCATCCCTATCTCGACAGGAAGCAGCCAAAACGTAATCCTTCCAACTCAGACACAATAACCATTACCACACAGTCAAGTACAGACACTGCACCAACGTTTGTGGCTTGCACTCCGACCAGAGTTAGCCATATAGAGGCGAATATGGGGTGGTGAGTTTACCTCACACTATGACAATGAAAACTGGTATATGGACCTGCAAGATGCCAGTGGACTGGGCGCCTTGGAGGCAAAGGCCTATAGTCCTCTTAGTTTTTCCAGACTGAGCCATGAGAGAGTGGTACCCACAACTTCTCGAGATTAGCATTTGTCCTCCGATCAGTCTCCACTTTGGGAGGACCTTCAGAGGCAGCAGCAGCAGGGCAGGATCTTCTACCCGGATCTGTGTAGTCTGGACTTCAATGCTTGGACATTGATCAGCTTCAGCTGAATTCCTGTAATCTGTCTTCCGAAATCATGGATGGGATCTTGGCAGCCAGGTGCCTTTCCACGTAATCGGTGTAAGCAAGACTGTGGAGAAGTTTGTGGCTTGGTGCGGCTCCTGCCAGACGGACACACTGCAGCCCAAACTGTTGGATGTCTGGTTAGGTTTATCTGTGTGCCTGCAAGGACACAGAGGTTACTTGTCAGCCTTTTTACATTTGTCATACCAGCTGTCCTTGTTCTAATTACCAGTTGCGCTGAGATTTCTTATAGGTTTACAGCATGTGTTTCTGACAAAACCCTTTGTGATGCCGTAGTGGAACTTACATTTTTTTCTCACTTTCCCTAATGTGTACCCCTTTTAAGCCAATGCATATTGTCCATTAAATGTCTTGATTTTGAAAACCGTCTTTATGGGTACGATAACATCAGCTCGTCTCATCGTCCGAGTGAGCTTCAGGCCCTCACGGTTTGCTACTTTATATCACGTTTTCACCAAACCAAGTGGTGTTGAGAACCCCATCGTATTGTTGTCGAAGGTAGTGATGCCTTATGTTAGACAAGATAACACCATTCCAATCTTCTTTGCTCAGCTTTACCCTTTGAAAAAAGGAGGAGAGACTTCGACTGGATCCCAAAAGAGCATTCACTTTCTACATTGATTGTACCAGAGATCATTGGGTGGAAGAGCAGCTCTTTGTGAGATTCTTTGGAGCAAATAGTTGAAAGGTGGTGCAGAAGCAAACCATCTTAAAGTAGGTGGTCCTCTTTATTACGATCTGCTTCGCACTGGGTAAGAAGCACCCTCCAGAAGATGTTCAGGCTCATTGTACCTGAGGAGAGGCTGCTACATCTGCTTTGGCGCATGGAGATCCTGTCCTCGATATCTGTGAGGCTCTTACGTGGAAATTGATGCATACATTTACAAAGCACTATTACTTTGACAGTCTAGTCCATTGGAATTGACATTTTGCCTGCTTGGTCTCGCAAGACCTTTTGAACTAAGCCACTCCACAGACCCTCCACCTATGATAGTACTACTTTTATATCTATTTTGAAGGTGTGGAATCTGCGATTAAAAATAGTCATCAGAAGAAGAAGTTACTTACGTTTGGGTACACTCTTTCTGGTGGATACTCTAACTGCAGATCTTCAATGCCTTCCCACCTTCATGCTCTGGGAATGGTCACATTTTCCATCTAAATTTGCACATATTTATGAATCTGCACACTGGACCTTCCAAGCTGCTGACAGACTGCACCTCTGAGGGCGTGGCAAGCCTACAAAAGATAGTGATGTCAGCGAACCTGAGTGGCACTTATATGCAGCTCCGTTTGTCACTTATAGGGCGTAACGAAGTTGTCACAGAGCTACACAAACACCACCCACCAGTAGGCAGGAGCACTGCTTCGTCAGTTTCCGTATACAGTTTGGCGTGTGGGGATTTCACAAGGTGAGGAATCTGTTGTTAAATTGAGTATTCACGACACCAGAAAGAGCATTACTGAAAGTAAATAACGTGTGTGTGCTCCTCCTTATAGAAGGGAAAGATACCCTTGACTGTGACAGATACCATCCCAATTCATTCATTAATATTGACATGAATATACTAGCTATAATACTTGCAACTACAATATGCTAGGTAATACCTTACCCTCATACATGAACTTCAAGTGAAGTTTGTCCTATAGGAATCATTTGAGTTTGTTTCTGTACCTGATTTGGAAGTCAAGTGAAAGACCTTTCACTTGGTTTAGTAGGCTAGCATTTTCTCACACTTCAGAAGCCGGGCTGGGCGAGGCCTTCATTTCTAAGGTCAAGTGGGTATACATCTGCCATGCAAATTAACTTAGGGGGATTCCTGTCCCAACAAATGAGAGTAGAAAGAGTTCTCTCCCCTTCTTTTCCTTACTGTTTCGGACCCATTTGTAGCAGTTATTCAGATTTCTGCTTGTTTTAAGGGACTGCTAACCTTGCTTAGCCCAGTGAAGTTGTTCTCGACATTGATGTCATCTTGACCTGGATTTCTGATACCCAGACGCAACACTCCCTTCCCTCTTATCACTGATCCATTCTTTCTCGCTTTTCCAATACTCTAAGGTTCACAGTGGAAAATGTAAGATGTTAGCCCTGTCCTTAACTACCACCAGAAATTGTAAACAGAGTCACTACATGAAATATGTACCCAAAAGGCTGACGCATCTTTGGATTTTGGTCAATAGAGGGCTCAAGAAAGTCTTTGAAGATAAACAGTATCCCTTGATATTCAAGACAAGGAATGATTTTGACAGGGGATCTCATGTCGGGTTTTCCATGTGGAACAGGGTACAGTACAAGTTGTCAATATGGTTGTTGCTCCATGTCTCCACTCACATGGCATGCTTCCACTGCTGACTGATGAGTCCTAATTAATTTTTAGCATGTATCCCTGCTAACAAAGGCTTTACGGTTGAAGCCCTGTTAACTTGATGCACGTATTATGTTTGGAGGATTTAGGTTCACATGTTGATTCTTATCAAACACTCCGATTATCTCAACTGGCTTTCTAGCTATGATGGAATGGAGACCCTGCTGGGTGGGTCTTGGGCAGGATTTGCTTCACTGCATGCAGGGCTTATTCCCATTATATAGATTTCGGGCTCTGCTACCAGTTCGTGATAATCTTGTACACAGGGCAATGATTGTTAACCAGAAAAATATCCTTAGAAAACTTGTAGTAGCCCTAGTTCTTCGCCAGCCTGTTCCCATATGGGATATTATCACATTCTTAATAGGTGGTAGTGTAATACATTCAGAGGACTGGATATCAAGGGGAATGTTTGCCCTTGACCAATTGCTTCAGGGAGATTCACATGTAGGAAGGTGCCCATTTTTGCATGGTTGCCCCCCCCCCACACACACTTTTTGCCTGATTTCTGGTGCACATTTACTGAATGTGCACTGGGTCCCTGCTGATCAGGTTCCCAGTGCCTGTGTTCTTTCCCAGGACTGTACATTTGTTTCCACAATTGGCTTACCTCTGGCACACATATTAGCCCTATGTAAAAGGTACCAGTGGTACCAAGGGACTTGTGACCAAAAAGGGTCTCTAAGGGCTGCAGCATGTGTATTGCCACCCACACCAAACACATACCCACTGCCATAGCAGACTGTGTGTTTTGATGTAGCGGAAACTGAAGAGTCTGCATGGCACACATCCCTGGATGCCATGCCAACAAACTACTGTGTGGCATAGGTAAGTCACTCCTCTAGCAGGCCTCACAGCCCTAGGGCAGGGTGCACTATACCGCAGGTGAGGACATAGCTGCATGAGCCCCTATAGTGTCTAAGTCCATTCTTAGACATTGCAAGTGCCCGGAAGCAATATTGAGTACATGGGCTGGGAGGTTTTCATTACGAACTCCACAGCTCCATGATGGCTTCACTGAATGCTAGGAAGTTTGAATCCAACTTCTCAGCATAATCAACCTGCACTGATACCAATGCTGGATTTATTACAAACTGCACTCATTGGGCATCTTAGAGATGCCCCCTGAAAAACAACCAAATCCCAAGTGTACAGCTGACTGGTCTGCACCAATCTGCCACACTCAGCCATGTTTCCTAATGCCTGCGGTGGGAGCCCTTGTGCTCTCTTGGGTCAGGAGCAAAGCCTGCTTGGGATGGAGGTGCTTCTCACCTACCCCAAGCAGGAACAGCATTCAGGGTGGTAAGCCTCAAAGGCTTCCTGCCCTTTGTTAGTGGAGATGCCCGTCCCCCTCACCAAGCCCCACCTTTGGTGGCAAGATCAGTGGGAAAATTAGTAAGCAGGAGAGGTGTGTCCCCTCTCAGCCAGGACCACCCCTAAGGTGTCCCGAGCTCAAGCGACCCCCTCCTTTGAAAATCCTCCATGTTGGAAGGAAGGACTTTAGCCAATAGGATTAGAGGATGCCCTCTTCCCAAAGGGAAAGGATATACAAAAGGTGTAGTCACTCTAAAGGTAAGTAGCCCATTGCTAGTACTTGCCAGTACCTGTAACACCCCTAAATTCAGTATTAAGGGGCACCCCTGAATCCTGAGCCTCAGATTCCTGCAACCTAAGAAGAAGGATGAAGAGGACGCTGTGCAGCCAAGCTTGACGACAACTATTGATTTGGCCCCAGCTCTACCGGCCTGTCTCCTGCTAAAAAAGACTCTGCAAAGACTACGCCTTGTGAGAAGTTGGCCTGGTATATGATGACCACTAATTCTAGTGAGCACCTTGTACCGGTCCAAACGACCCTTATGGTGATTGGTTGTAAGTCAACCTTATAGACCAGCTATCCTAATGGTAGCGTGGACAAAGCAGTCTTAGGCTAAACTCAAGAGGGCATGTGAAGCCAGCTGTTTTACCATATGCAATCCCTTTAATACCAAATGAAAGGACACCACACAAGTTATATATTAAAAAAATGTATGTATTTATTGCTAGAATAATCCCCTATACTCTTTATGAGCACAGAAGCACAAGCGTTAAATAAAGAACACAGTATAACATACAATAAGCTGCACAATTATGGATAGGCCGGGTGGCCACTCAAACCATATATTAAGAAAGTGGTATAAGAACTACGTCACGAACAATGAAGAGGCCTTGGGCCTTGGGAATCGCTGGGCTTACACTGGACTAACAAAGGTTAGGACATAGGAGGCCCACAGGATGCGAGTGCAGTGTCTATAGGCAACCACGTTTACCATACAAGTCAATGGTGCGTAAAAATCAGAAAGTTATAGGTTTAGGAGTCTTCCGACTGGACTAGAACTTAGCCACTTAAAACTAGGACATTAGGGGTGTAATCCACTATAGGAGCACTGGAGTTAACTTGTTACCTCACCCACAGGAAGCGGGTGCATAGGTGCCAAAGTGTGTCGGGTTTCGTCGTGAAGTTCTATGGAGCCTGGGGATGAAGATGCTGCAGGCGACCAGGAGAGAAGAGTCCGGTTGGATCCAAGGGTGGATCGAAGATGTAGAGTACCTGAAAGCAGAGGGAACAGAGTCTAGGTCACTAGCCAGTGACCAGGATGGAACCAGGACGGATCCAGGCAATGTCGGGTTGCGATCAGGTGATGTCGAGATGTTTGTCTCCGCTGCCACGTGGACCAGGAAGTATCGATGACGACCAGGAGTTGAACACGGGCTGTCCCACGAAGGCTCTCGCTGTCGGCGGTGTTGGTTCTCGAATCGAAGTCACCAAGCCGTGGCAAATGCAACCCACGCAGGACTCGAAAATGTCTTCTGGATCGGACCGGGAAGGTCAGATCGGTAGCTCCTTTTCAGGGGAGCTGGGGCCAGTCTGGAGCAACCAGACCAGCAGTGTAGTTTCGATAGATCGTCATCACAGAGGCCACTAGCCAACGGGCAAGTGACTGGACAACGCGTCGAGCAGGAAAAGTGCAAAAGGGCCCCACGCAGCACATGGTGAGTGTGGAGAGGTGATCTTTGGAGCACAGGCTGGTCGGGGCTGGGGCTTCTCAAACCCCAAAGCACAGCATCGAGGGTGCCTCGGGAGCTGCACAGGAAGCACTTCGTCGACTTTTCAAGATGGCCGGTCCCACGTCTCTCGTCTCCTCCACGGGTCTTAGCTTTGCTAGGACTGTAGATCGGGCTGTTGGAAGTCTGGGAGTCCAGGTCTTGTCAGTCTCTGTCGTTCGAGCTTCGGCGGGAGCAACGGCAAAGAAAGTCTCGATTCGCTGATGGTGCCTGCTTGCACAGGGTGGCCACTCCTTGACCACAAGGGAGATTCTTCAGTCTTCTACATTGAGTAGCATGTCGAAAGGTCCAGAGTTTTGTTTCAAAGTTTCAGTCAGGATGATCTAGTTTGCATTGGCACAGCTCCTACCTTTATTTGAAATCAAGGGGCTGGATCACCTGCTAGGTCCCTCCTACGGGTGGGACCCAGGAAGGGTGTGGTTACACCCCTTTCCCTTTGTCCAGTTTCGTGCCAGAGCTGGGGCTGGAGTGCCCCAGCACCGGTTTGAACAGGACTTTGCATGGGACACCTTGTGTGCCCCAGGCAGTGTCTAGTTTCATTCAACCCTCCCTGCTACAATCCACCATCTCCTGTCTGGGGTGGTGTGACACCTCTCTGTGACAGGAAACCTATTGTCCAGGCCTCCCCTGCCGGAGTTTGTCAGAAGCAGGAGGTCAGACTTGTGTCTGTGGCAGCAGCATCCATTTTGTGATGCTGGGGCTCTGGTTAGATTTAACCGCGTTTAAGCAAAGTAACATGTCTTCTCCCTCTAGAAGGGTGGAATGCTACCCCCGTCGCCAGGACTGGCGAGGGGGTAGTATTCCAAAGCATATGACACCTTACACAACATGTTTTGATAAAGCCAAACCAAAGTTAGCAAGTAACCGCGAGGATTATAATGCACTTAAGAGTATATGGTATGGCAATATCCCAGAACAGCTAAGGGACTTGGTTCCGAAAGCTGCAGACAGGCTCAGCTCATGCTAGAGCACCATCTCACATAAAACCAAGCACTCTGCCTCCAGGATTGTTAAGGCCTGCCATAGGATTGACTTATAGGTATATATGTGTCCAGATATAGGTTTAGATATGGGTATACTATATCTAAGCAAGGGGTGATTACAGGACCTTGCCCCAGCTGAGTGATCAGCCAGTTGTGTCCGTTTGGATAGCCAGCCAGGGGTGGCAAAAGATATGCTGCAGCCCCTGGTAAGCCTTGGATACACCTATGCCCTGGGTACCTATAGTACACTATACAGGGGCTGATAAGGTGACCCAATATCCAATTGGAGATGTACCTAAGGTACATGGAGTCCATTTTACAGAGAGAGCAGATAGCCTGGGGCCCTGATTAGCAGGATCCCAGGCCAACTAAGTTGAAAACCAGCTAAACACTAGGCAAAAAATCTGGGTTAACCATAGTCATGTATCCACCTTCCTACACGCCTGTCCTGCAGCCAATGGCTTCTAGAAACCTGAGGAAGACTGCCAGCACTGCAACAAAGACCAGCTCTCCTGAGGACTGCAACTCTGTCCTCAAGAAACCCACTCCAAGGACCCCTGATGCAGCTGGAACCGTGATGCCTGCCCGCTCTGCGCCCGACACCTATGGCCTGAGTTTGAGTGGCCCGCCTGTCCAGTGAAGTCTCCCCAGTGATCCTGACCTCGAAACAATCGGTGGCTGACCTCTCCTAGACTCCATGAAGACACCTGCAGCCTCATCTCAAAGAGTCCCCATGACCACAACCGGCTCTGGTAAAGAGGTTTCAACATCCAAAGGCACCCCTGCATCCTCAGACCCTGACTTTAGTGAGCCCCGCCGTTGGTGCCCAAGTGTCCACCTGCACCTCTACTTACTTGCCCAGCTGTTTGTCACCTTTGCCCAGTCTCCTGGTCCGAAATTGCAGCCTCTTTGTGCGACCCAGATTCCCCTTTCACTTGCATTGGGCTCCCAACGCTGATTTGCATCGACCCGCATCTGTGTCGCTGGTGGTGTATGGTTGGTGGTGCCTTGTGGGGCCCCTGTGCTTGTCTAAAACCCCGGAGCCTGTGCCCTGAAACCTCTGTGGGTGCCCCCAGTCTCCATTGACTAACATTGGGCTCAGTGGCCTCTGCACCCAACCTCCCCAGTGCCCCTGCGGGTGTAGTACCTACTTGACTCTTGCCCAGTGTTGGTCTAGAACCCGAAGACTGGATGTGTAAGTCAAGTACACCTGTAAATGTACATAACTGTTTTCCTCCCATAGGATTGCATTGCATTTCTTGATATTTACACTAAATGTCTATCTTTTACATTACTAAATTACTAAGTATTTTCAGTATCACTGTAAAGTGATCTTATTGCTTTTGCAAACACATTGCTATTTTAAAACAGTGCTTACCTGCAACTAAGTTCCTCTTGATTCTAAAATAAAAGTAACAAAGTAATATTTTTTATTCAAAACAATTGTTCTTGTTTTCAGTTTTGAAGTGTGTGTAATCATGTCTTGTCTATGCGTGTACAACTAATGCTTAACACAGCCCTCTGATAAGCCTAACTGCTCAACAACACTAGCACAAAAGAGAATAAGGTATTATGTACTTTAGCCTCTGTAAAGCCTCTGGGGATCAACTGGACTCTGTGCACACTATACCTTACTTTGGTATAGTATATACAGAGCCAGCTTCCTGCATCCACCGAGCCATTTGAGTCACTTTGTGCAGAGGTCAATCTACAACTGTCACACTGCATTCAAAGACAACTGGGCATCAATAACTTTACCCACATTGCTTGTCCTTCATTATGGTCAGCTTGTTGATGGCTGCTTTTTGGCTAACAGAAAAGTCTCCCGTTCAATACTATAGTGCAGCTATTTGGAAGATTATTTGTCCACCTTGCTTTTTTCGCATGATCGATTTATCATGGCAGCCAGACTCATGCATGCTTATTTAAACAAAATGGTTTTGATCACCACTCAAACTATTCAAAGCTGGTAGTTTTTCATTGTTCTACAATTGGGATACAATATGCCACCCTACCCACGGTCCATTGAGTGTTCATACATGACTAGTCTATGTGTACATCGACAAGGATGGCGCAAGAACCTATGGTGCCCTTTGAGGATAAATTGTTGAGTGAACTATTATGGACGGTCTCCCATGAATGCACTATTTATAAAATAAATGACCTGATGACTGTATTTTAATGGGTTTGGGCACAGTTCTTGAATTGCTCCAGAACACAGTGGCATATCTAGGCCTCACTGCCCTAGTGTCTTTAAATCCTCTTATGCCCAGCCATGTCCTCTGCCGCTATGCTCGAGTCTTTCTGGATCCAGGGACTTGATCCTGGTATATTTGCATTGGGCTTTAGTGTTGCTTGTGGAATTGCAGTATTCTGAAGTCTTCAACTCACAACTATTTATATCCGTTCTGCTTACTGGGGCAGCCACTGTATAGTTCTTTGAGTCTTTACAGATTTTTTTTATTTAAATAGTTCATCCACCCAATTATTTTCTAGAATGTTTTTTTTGGGGGGGAGGGGGGGGGTCGGTCAAGCAGAGGACGAGAAAAATGAGGAGTCCAAAAATACTTTTCCCCTTGAAATTTCCATAGGACAAATTAGACAATGATACAGTAAAAAAATTACTCAACAGAATTACACTAAACTTGACAGAAGGCTAGATAGTCACTCAGAAAGCATGCTATTTGTGATATGATGTAATTCTGTTCAGCTGTTATTGAAAAATGAAGGTTTAAAATGTATAGAACTCTGTTGCTTGGTGGACTCTAGCAGGAAAAAAAATCCTTTCCTTAGTCGGGCACTTGGAAGTCCAGCAAAACTGAGTAATGTGATTGCCGGCCACAACTTGAAAATAAAAGTTGCACCCAACAGTATAGGGCAAAGAGATTCTATCTCGTTATCCTGAAAAACAAAAAAAACACATAAGGGGACTCGGGTAGGTGTACCCTGATCCCTTATCCCTTGTGAAAAGTCCCGGGCCAAAATTAAAATTGTTTTTAGGTGTCGCCTGTCAATGCACTTGCGCATTGAGCTTGCGAGAATATAGGGGCTTAACGAGAGCTTAACGATCGGGCGATTTGATGCTGTGCCCGTGAAAAGCAAGCTCAATGTGCAAGCACATTGACCTAAAAAGCGCATGCACATCAAAGCCAGCCATCTGTTCCCCAGCTTGGTGCCTCCAGCTGCTCTTCAAAGGTATCCGCTCCGCCCCTTGAAGTCTCACCTACCTTTGCTGGTGGTCATATGCATTGGTTTGTGAACTCTGTAAACGGACTATTTTACTATCCATTCTCGTACTTTACTGACAGAATTGAAGAGTAGAGTCCTTAGAGCACTGTTATCTCTCTTGTGATTTTAGACCCCCAGGTTTTTGTGTAGTTAAATATAAAAGTTAAATGTTGTATAGGGGATGTTAACCTGGGCTGGTCTTTAAACTCCCTTAGACCCTCCAACCCCCGTCTGTGTTTTCAGCTCTTTTATATTGACATCACATTTGCAAATAACCATGGCCTGACTGTGGCAGACTTTCTGTTTGGCCACATACCTCTACACGGCATGTGGATACGCAACCAGTGTTCTTGTTTACGAGCGCGGCCGCTCACTTCTAGTCAAACACACACAGGGTTGCAGCTTCTTTGATCTCGCCTTTTTTAAAAATTATTTCACTTCGCGGTCCGGCCACGCGGCCAATGCTTGTTCTACACCGCAACTATAGTCGAGTACGGGGGTCATTGACGGGATTTGAGCACTCCGACTTTCGGTGATTACTTGTTAAGATGTACATGTTGAGCTTACACCTCGACACTGCCGGTTCTTGTTTCTCTTCTTTGCTGCAAACCCCCAACTCCCCCTTGAACAAACCAAAGCGCCAAGGATGGTTAACTCTTGAACACTCTGATTTATCCAGAAGGGAATAGGGGAAGGGGAAGGGGAAGTGGAATGAGAAACAAAAACAAACACAGGAGCTCTTCAGATCCAATGATGTCTCTCAGATAAGTGTGCCGGGCCTTTAAACATTTATTGCTGTACAAGGGATACCAAACATAAGTACCAAGATTTCTCAATGAACTTTTCAATTATTTGTTATTCTCTTGTGAAACATACCTTTTGTTTTTTCAGCCCTGGCTTACACTTCTACAACAGTCACTAAACTCTTCCTTCTTTGAAAAGCCTTGAGTAAGAACAAGCATTCATTAAAGATAAATACAATGCCTTGAATGTTCTACTTATCTCTAATTTTGGTGTATTAGTATAAACTTTGAACTTGAGTTAACAACTTGGCATACCTGGATTGTTGCGGTTTTTAACTGGATTTGGGAGTCCAATCTGTAATGATAGTAGAGAAAAAAGAAGAAACAACCAAAATCTGCACCCTAATGATGTCTGTTTACTTGTTAGCTTTTGGCTTTAACAATGCTTGTTAATAATTCACAGCATCGATTTTCTCATGAGCAACTCCGCACCATGAAAGTAAACACCTTGTGATTTACCACACTATATAGTGATCGCACATCAAAGTAACAATCGAACAACAATCGTTTTTAAAAATGAGCCAATGTTTGTTGAATGGACCAATGCTTGTTGAATTGTCGTAATTTGACGGAAATCAGGTTAGGGTTTAGCTCAGCTACACGAATTTCTCCTTATTTTGACTACGTTTTCGGAGGCCATCTTGTATTTCTAGCCGCCATTTCACATGGACATGCTGCCTCGTGGTCAGCATGCCCTTTTGTCCTTCCTCTGTACCAATGACCATCTAACTTGCCCAGCAACAGGCTATTTTTAGTACTGGTCAAGCTTGCACATGCGTAGTCAAACCCTCTGTATTAGTGGATGGTCATCGTTTAGGAATGTGCCCTAAAACTGACCAGTGGTGCTAAAACCCCTCCCATGAGTTGGCTCTGTTCCAGAAATGTCCTTATATGTACCTAAACTGAGCAAATGTGTTCCGCCCATCTTTTTATTACTGTAAAACTGTATAAAAGAGGTCGCGCCCTGATGTTCGGTGTGATACTTCTTGCATTACCGAAGGGTGCTGTAGGAATGTACCGCCACCCCATGGGCTCTTAATAAACTTGTCTTTTGCATTTCCAGTTTCCGTGCCAATCTCTATATTACGGTGTTGCAGAGTTATTGCAGAGAATGTAGGTCTGAAGAACCCAATACCACAAATTGGCGACCACGAAGGGACTCATCGGCGACTCGGATGCCCGAATGAGAGGTCGTGACGAAGGATTGGAAACTCGCCATGGATGCGTACGCTGCCACTGAGTGACCCGAGTCTTGGCACCCACGGTGTTTTCTTCCTTTCCTTCTGATCTGACCTTCCAGGTGGCGCCGGTCCTCGACTGAGATCCTGATCGGTTGGGTTGTCGTACAGTGCCTGTTTGGCTGATTCGATTAAAGAACTTGGCGGTTGGAATCTGGATACTTGAGAATTTTGGTAAGCTTGTGATTGGTAAGGTAGTCTACAGACGCTTACTGTGGCTTTTTGAATTTGTTTTGAGTTAGCTAACATTTGGTTCTATGATTTGAGATATATGTGGAGTGCACCTCACATAGGCAGGCAATGTAGAGATATTTCTCTAACTTTGTATTTGTTTGAACAGCACACCATGTGTAGAACATATTAAGTGCTATTTTATGTAATATCGCATTTTCGTGATATTTTGACATGCCTGTTTTAAGCACACTTCGAGGAATGTGCTGTCTTGGAAAAGGTACCACTTATCGATTAAATGAATCTCAGCCGGCTCCCCCAGAGGGGACACCTAATCGCGAAATGTATGTTAAATTCGGCCTTCCCCCTATTATGTACAGTATGCTGTGGCACAAATATACCAGGATAGATCGTGAATTGCAATGGCCACTATATGGCTCGTTTGACTTACGAAAGGTTCAATATGTGGAGCAATGTTTGTTTTCAGCGCAGGTCTAGAAAGGATATGTTTGATTGTGTGCGTATGTGGGAGAAAGCGGTGCGTGAGCGAATGAAGCGTGAACAAGCCTTGGCGGACAAGGAGCAGCGAAAGGCTGCCCGTGATAAAGCTTTACAGCTGGAGGAGGAAGAGTTGCAGGAAAAGAAAGAGAGGGAGGCACGAGAACGTAATTTGCAGATTAATGGTCAATTTCCTATTCAACGTCCTCTTTATCCTGTCCTTACTAATGAATCTGATGATTTTTCGTTGCTAGACCGTTGTCCGCCTCCGTATGTTTCACCTACGGCTCCGTGTGAGGGATCGGATGAAGGTGATGAAGGGCATAGTCGTACCAGGCTAAGTGTTGATCCGGCTGCGGAATTGCGGGGGTTTGCTCGAAAACTTAATCTTAAAACTATAACTATTTCAGAAATTGATGACCAGATGGGTAAGTGGTCTGAGAAAGAACGGTTGTATTTCTTGAGTCATTTTGGAGACGAAGTTGTAGAACGGTTTAGAAAATATTCAACTGAATTGGAGCTTAAGGATGTATCAGTTAGTCTTGAGAAAGGTATTTTTGTTCTTACAGATGCGGATCCGTTTTTCCAACGGTTGGTCCAGCTACGAGATGAGACGCTAAGATTGCGGGAGGCGAAAAAGGCATCAGATGCGCCTACGCCTGGATCGACAGAGATATCCAAAGAGTGTCCTATCTTTGGAGCAGATAAGAGTTCTACAGTTCACATTATGCCTATGCGAGAAGCTGCACCTTTATATGTTCCCCCTAAGGGGCAAGGTACAGATGATGATAAAATGTCTGTGGATGCAAAGGTTTATTTTATATATAATTGGGTTTACACGCCGTGGAATAGAACAGATGTTATGGCACTTAAGACCGCTTTGCCTGACCCCCGTAAAAATCCAGCAGCTTTCTATGAAGGAGTGGAAGGGGCTATTTCTTCGTGTGTTATGACATTAGTTGATATTGATCTTTTCTTTGGGTTAATATTACCTCCCCTGATATGTGGAGAGCGATTCGTAAGTTTGATGATCAAGCGATTTTGGGTGCAGATTGGAAAGAACTAGTCCAAGCTGATTTAGATAGGAAACCCGTGTGTAAGCCGTGTCAATTAATTTTAGATCTCCCAGGAGCTATTTTGAATAAATTGAAAACGCTTGTTCTCCCTAAGAAGGTTGATTGGACTATGTTAGCTTCTTGCAAACAGAAACCGGATGAATCTGTTTCTGACTTCTTTTCGCGTTTTGAGGAAGCATTCCATGATTACAGTGGGCAATTATTAACAGAGGATACGGGCAGGTATTTGTTCGTTGACAAGTATGTGGCTAATCTCCTACCTAAGCATTTGAAGGCTAGTGAAAGTTCTTGGACCACAGCGACCCCTGCTTCTTTATTGACTATGGCTCAGTATTATGAACGACAGGAATTGGAGGCTAAGGAAAGTCGTGATAAGAAAGCGAAGGAGTTAAAGACGAAGGTGATGTTGGCTCAGGTTCACGCGACCCAGACGAGAGGGAATGATGGGGGTAGTCGTGGATCGTATGGTACGTCTTCCGTTCGTACCGACATTTCTGAGGACCAGTGTGCATACTGTAAACAGTTTGGACATTGGGCTTCAGACTGTTCGGTGCTGCGAGAACAGCGTAATCAGCGTGGTCGAGGAAGTGGAAGGACACGGAATAGTTATTCAGGATCGAGGGGTGGAGCGAATGATCGTGGCAGGTTTGAAGCGAGGAGTCGTGGTCAGGATGATCATAATACTTTTGATCGACATCAGTATCAGATAGCTGAGGGTGAGTTCACAGAGTCCCAGGATTATGTACATGCATAGGATTGCGTAGGATGGGGTGTGGAATCGGTTAAAGTACCAGTAGATCAAAGGGGTCCATATGTATCAGCGCATGTTTTGGGTTCTACTGATCAGTTTCTGGTTGATACAGGAGCTACTCGCAGTGCTCTGTCCAAACACTTTGTTCCAAGGGCTCCCCTGTCTGGCGAAATAATTACATCAATAGGGTTTGATGGAACACCCTCTCTTAGCCCATTATCACAACCCATTACATTTCACATTGATAAATTTGCTGCCCCATGCCCGTTTTTGTTGTCACCAAACACTCCAGATAATATCATGGGATTGGATATGCTTAAATATTTTCGAGCAACTATACGCTGTGCTCCTGAATGGGTGGGGGGTATTTTGAATGAGAATTACCCAGATGTAGTGAGATTGTGCCTCATGCAAGAGACAGAGGCACTAGCCTCTCTTCCACAAATGTTATGGGCTACTTCGGACACAGATGTGGGACAGATGATTATCCCTCCTATACGTATCACTGTAAAGGAGGGAGTGTCCCTGCCCCGTGTACCGCAGTACAAAATTTCCAGGGAAGGTGAAATTGCTTTAATGCATATTGTACATGACTTGATTATTGCAGGTGTGGTGGAAGAAGTCCCCTACAATATCTGTAATAGTCCTATTCTTCCGATTTTAAAGAAAGATACCAACACTAAAATCTATTATTTTATCATTGATTTGAGGGAAATTAATAAGATAGTAGTGCCGCAGTATCCAGTGGTGTCTGATATTACCACCTTACTTACTTTGATTCCACCCACAGCCACTACCTTTACTGTTATCGACCTGAAGAACGCTTTCTTCTCGATCCCCATCCATCCTGATAGCAGATACTTGTTTGGTTTCACATTAAATAATAAATCATATAGATTTTGTCGAGTTCCTCAAGGTTACACTGAAAGCCCTAGCATTTATAGCCAGGCCTTGAAAAGACAGCTTGATTCTTTTGACTTACAGGCAGGAGTGGCTCTCGTTCAATATGTTGATGACATTTTACTTGCAGCAGACACGCAGGAGCAATGTGAGTAGCCTTGCTTTGCTTTCTTTTCTTGCTCAGAATAATCACAAGGTTTCCAGGAAAAAGTTACAATACTGTAGACCAAAGGTGACCTATCTCGGTCATCTTTTGTCTAAGGAGGGGCGTGCATTGACATCTGATCGAATTCAAGCAATTTTAGATACACCAGTCCCTCGCACTCAGAAAGATGTTCGTGCGTTCATAGGTTTAACATCTTTTTGTAGGCAGTGGATAATGGGGTTCTCACACATTATAAAACCTTTGTTAGCATTGTTGTCCAAATCTACACCGATCTCCCTTGAATGGACGGATGAATGTCAGAATGCCTTCGAACAATTGAGACAAGCCCTGTGTCCTGCACCAGTGCTAGGTACACCAGATTATACAAAGATTTTTACATTATACGTACATGAGAAAGATGGGTGTGCATTGTCAGTCTTAGCACAGACACATGGGGATAAACAGAGACCTTGTGCGTACTTTTCAGCAGTACTTGATCCTGTAGCATGAGGATTACCTGGGTGTTTTCGAGCAGTTGCAGCAACAGCAGTGGCGATACGACAGAGTGAGGGAATAGTTTTGTCACACAAACTGTTGGTGTTAGTTCCCCATGCGGTAGACGCTCTGCTAAACCAAACGAAAACCCAGTATCTAACTAGTGCACGTTTAACAGGATATGAGCTAACACTGTTGGCGCCACATATTACACTGAAGAGATGTGCCACTTTGAACCCTGCCACTTTATTGCCGTATCCAGTTGCTGAGGGCCAGGAGGAGGAACACCATGATTGTGTTTTCCTGACTGAAGAACAAACAAAGGGTCGTATCGACTTACAGGATACGCCACTTCCAGATGTAGATGGGGAACTGTGGGTCGATGGATCGTGTCTAAGGCTGCCAGATGGTACAACTTCTGCAGCGTATGCGATCATGACACTTAAGACAGTGGTAGAAACAGCACGAATACCGCAGAAATCGGCCCAAGCAACTGAATTGATAGCTTTAACAAAAGCATGTGAATTAAGTGCTGGTTTATGTGTGAACATCTACACTGATAGCCGGTATGCCGTTGGAGTAGCGCATGATTTTGGCCTACTCTGGAGGGAGCGAGGGTTTTTGACTTCACACGGAGTGCACATTATGCATGGAGAATTAGTACGTGATCTTCTGAATGCGCTATTACATCCAAAGAAAGTTGCGATAATCAAATGCAGTGCACATAAGAAAGTGACAGACAAAGTAGGACAAGGAAATGCTTTCGCAGATCGTATAGCAAGGGAAACTGCTATGTTATCTAATATTTCGCCAATATATGTGGTGAAGTCGCAGGCTGAGCGATGGCATGATGCTAGAGAGGAAATCTTAGACATTCAGAAAGCAACGTCCGAAGCGGAGCTCGCAACCTGGGCAAAGGAGGGAGTGTTGGATGATGAGGGTTGCTGGAGGAGCAAGGATATGGAGAGATGGAAATTGCCTGCAGCTTACCGTATTTTCCGGCGTATAAGACGACTTTTTAACCCTTTAAAATGTGCTCGAAAGTCGGGGGTCGTCTTATACGCCGGTAACCAAATTTTGGGAGTGGAAACAACGCTCCACCAACCTTGAAATTGGAGCAGATTAGGGCCCTGTCAGTGCCTCCGCCGTGTGTCATGGCTAAATAGGTATGTCCCTGGGTTCAGCTGGCCAGTGCTGGCTCATAGTCTAAGGCCTATGCCTGCCTGCTGTTGTCCTTACCGGCTATGGTAGTCGTGCCGCTCCGCTTTCACGACCCAGGTGCTGATGCCACTCAGCTGGGCCAAAAGATATGCCACCGCGTCGGTGCAGCAGCTCCAGTGGGGAGGAATTCGGGCGCCCTGTTATCTGCCACTGCTCGTGGGAGGGTGGGGGGATGCAGCAGCATGTGCTGATCTGGCGTCTCTCTCCTTCCGATGTGGCCATAAATCTCGCGTTCATCGGAAGGAGAGGAACGTCAGTTAATGGCCATAGAAAGGGGACTGTAATATTTTCCCGCCGGCAATACAGCAACATAATGTTTTGCTGCAGTTACCGTACGGTATTTCAGAAGGGTGATTACAGTACATTCCTGTTGAATCACCAAGACACTGCATTCTTTTTAAGATCGGATGGACAGTTCTTTACACTTCATGTCACGGAGGAGGGCTAGAATCACGGGTAGTCTTATACGGCGAGTATAGCACAAAACCTAAATTTTTTCAAGAAAAGTAGGGGGTCGCTTATATGCCGGGTCGTCTTATACGCCGGAAAATACGGTACTTGCAAGCAATGGTTCAAATGACACATGGATTGGCACATGTTGGAGCTCTCGCAATTACTAAATTGCTTACACGAGTTTGGGAGCATCCTGAGATTGCCAGTATGGCCAAAAGAGTAGTACAGACCTGTCTGATATGCAATCCAGCAAAAGGGACTCATACTCCGAAAGGAGGGTTTGTTCCACCTACTGCACCATTCGAAGTACTACAAATGGATTACATCCAGCTTGAGCGTTGCAATAACCTTAAGTATGTCTTAGTGGTGGTGTGTGCTTTCAGTAAATGGATTGAGGCCTTCCCCACGAAGGATAATACAGCGTTAACCACAGCTAAGGTTCTGCTCAAGGAGTACTTCCCGCGCTATGGTGTTTGTAAATTTTTGTGGAGTGACAATGGTCCTCATTTTGTCGGGAAAATAGTGGAGTATGTTCTGAAAGGATTGGGGATTCAGCAAAAGTTTCACGCTGTATTCCATCCGCAATCAGCAGGTCTGGTAGAAAGGTATAATGCTACTCTGAAGTTGAAGCTAGCAAAGATCGTGGCATCTACGTCTTTGAAATGGCCGGATGCCCTGCCTCTAGCACTGTTATCTATTAGATCAGTACCACATTCCCGAACTGACCTCACACCTTATGAAGTGGTGTTTGGAAGGCATATGAATATATGGGGAGTTCCTAAGCCTCGGTTGCTACATGATGTGCCTTGTATAATGATGAACGATTATTTGGCACGATTAACAAATGATTTACTTTCTATTCATCAACAGGTTCGAGAAGCGCTCCCCGACAATTCCATTGGAGAGGCTCACAATCTTCGCCCTGGAGATTATGTCATGATCCGAACATTTGAGAGAACCAGCAGCCTGGAACCGAGGTGGCGTGGCCCTGAGCAAGTGCTGCTGGCGACTCGAACAGCTGTACGAGTCACGAATAAAAAGCGGTGGGTGCATTCTACTCATTGTCGTCGTGTCTCTCCGGATCTGGTGAATCCCGCTGTGCTGTCTGATTATCGATACATCTTGGACGCAGAGAAGAGCCCAGCTACTACATCTACTGAATCGGAGGGAGCCTTCCCGGACCACACTGTTTCTGGTGGAGAAAGATACAACCTACGGCCAAGAAAAGCAGTTGTTTTGTGCGAGACTGGTTGAGTTACCGCTCTGAGGTTTGTGAAAACGGAAGCCGAGAATATCAAGGGGATGGGGATCAGTTCTGTCAAGTGTAGCGACACCCGTCTTGAATCTCGGAGAAGAAACCAACGGCTACCTCGGAGCTCAGCACTCATATTTTTATTTTTTAGTTGTTTTTGTTTTGAGACATTTGTGCTTTGAACCATGGCGCCTACTACGATAAGAAACAAGAGAATTCTTGGTGCAGTGCTTTTTGTTTTGACCATAGTAGTAATAGCAGTAATAGCTTGGGTTGTAGAACGATTGGTTCCAGCAAGAGAATATTTATTGCCTACTACACCAATCCCATCTGAACATTTTCATTTCACTTTGCCCTATCATGAAGAACGACATAGACAGACTTGAGTTTGAGTTTAAAATTACTTGTAAAGCGCACA
The DNA here is from genome assembly GCF_964263255.1 of Lissotriton vulgaris. Classification (NCBI taxonomy): domain Eukaryota; kingdom Metazoa; phylum Chordata; class Amphibia; order Caudata; family Salamandridae; genus Lissotriton; species Lissotriton vulgaris. The sequence goes on from NC_141687.1 coordinate 1,226,044,093, forward strand.
TACACCAGCGGTTTCTTGGCGCTAACAGCTAACAAGATCCGGGGCTAGAAGACAGGGGAAGCTGCGGGGGTTTTAGTCAAAGGACTTAGTGAACAGATGGGCCTTGAGGTGTTTACGAAATTGTGGGTACAGAGTGATAGTTCGGAGTTCAAGGGGAAGGGAGTTCCAGAGGATCGGGGCAAGGGTGGCAAATTTCGAGCCTCCCCACTTCTTTCTCCGGTAGCGTGGGATGGTGAGGAGGGACTGGGAGGGCGAGCGAAGTTCCCTGGTGGGAACGTAGGGGGTGATCTCAGAAGAGATGAACGCCGGAGCCAGGCCCAGACGGGCCAAGAAAGTGATGGAGGCGAGCTTGAATTGGACCCGGGCTCGCACAGGGAGCCAGTGTAAAGATTTCAAGAGGGGGGTGGAGTGGTGGAATTTCGGAAGTTTGAAGACCAGGCGGGCTGCCTGGTTTTGTATCTGCTGCAAACGCCGTAAGCTATATGCAGGAATACCTGCATATAGGGCGTTGCCGTAATCCAGGCGGGACACCACCATGGCCAAGATGATAAGTTTGAGAGCAGAGAAAGTAAAGAAACGGGACACCCTGCGAATAGTGCGCAGTGAAAGGAAAGAAGAAGATACCACAGAGCTAACCTGGGAGTGAAGGGTGAGTTGAGAATTGAGTTTTATGCCTAGAGTTTTGACAGAGGTAGAGGGTACAGGAGAGGGGCCAAGAGAGGAGGGCCAGAAGAGAGAAGACCAGGGGCTGGATGAACCACCCATCAACACCAGCTCGGTCTTATCGGGGTTGAGTTTCAAGTGATTGTGGTTCATCCAGTCCCGGATATGGAGCATGACAGATTGGAAGTTTAGAACAGAAGAGGGGGAAGAAGACAGATTGAAAACAAGCTGGAGGTCATCCGCATAGTTAAATACGGCGACCTCCATTTGTTGAAGAGAAAAGATAAGAGGGGCGACATACAGATTAAACAGGAGGGGGGAAAGGGAAGAGCCTTGGGGAACCCCGCACTGGACTTTCCGGACTTCCGCTGTGAAATCACCCAGGCGGACGGCCTGGGTGCGGTCACTCAGGAAGGAGGATAGCCAGACCAGGGCGGTCCCCCCAATCCCCGCCGCCTTGACACGGCAAAGTAAGATGGTATGATCCACCGTGTCAAAGGCGGCTGAGAGATCGAGGAGCACAAGGGCCTGGCGCTGGTTAGTATCCATACCCTCCCTGAGGTTGTCCAAGACCGAGATGACAACGGACTCCGTAGAGTGTGCGGGGCGGAAGCCGGCCTGGCGGGGGGCATGTTCATGTGAAATGGCGGCTAGAAATACAAGATGGCCTCCGAAAACATAGTCAAGATAAGGAGAAATTTGTGTAGCTGAGCTAAACGCTAACCTGATTTACGACAGATGACCCTTTTAGCGTTTAGCTGAAGCTACCTCGTAGTGGACGTAATCAGGATATTCATCGTCAGTATTAATTAACATAATATTCGTTATTTCTCTATTAATCATTTGTTCATTCTTAACAATAGCTCGTTTGGATGGAATACAAACAGTAAAACACATAGAACATAACATAGGGCCACATTGAATACATAAGCAGAGGAAGAAGAGTATCCCAATTATTATACATAGAATAGTTAATAGTTTCCAACCCCAAGTGCTGAGCAAAGTCCAGAAGCAGTTTGAAAATGTCCGTGTACCGTTTTCAGGATGTATTTCAGCAGCTATTTTATGTAATTTAGAAATAGCATCATACACAGAAGGTGAGTTATCAGGGACGTACACGCAACAACTACTTCCGATAATGCGACATGCACCCCACGATCAGCTAACACTACATCTAGAACCATACGGTTCTGGAGCGTTACAATTCTGGTAATTTGAAGTTCCTCAGTTAAATTCCCTAAGGCAAAAACTGTCTCATTAGCAACGGCTTCCACAACACGTGTCAGTCGTCTTATTTTTCGGCTATTTAGCGCAGCACCAACAAATGAAAAGAGGACTAAATTGAAATCAACATATTGCTGCAAAGAGGTATCTGTTTGATAGATGTCATCAATTGCTACTGTTCTCTTCACTCTGTTTAGTACAAAATCATGATATAATACAAAGTCATTATGATACATAGGTGGGGCAATAAATACAGGGGGTAATACAAAAGATATGTAACATGTTCCTAACCACCCAATAGGAAGACGGTGATATCCTTTATTTCCACAAATGAAGTAAGTATTTCGTGAAGCTACAAAGGCAATACCATTTGGCGTGTCAAAGGTGAGAGTAGTATTACATTCACTTCTCCCTACCGGGATAGTACCTTTATTTCGGACACATAAATCAGCTTTGGTATCAATAACTGTAATCACATGCAAATTAGACATTTTTACATCTCTCTGATTTGTGTAAACTCGAGGCGATGATACATTATCTGGTCGGTATTCTTCCCACTCAAGTTTAGTTCCTTCTGCTTGCGGGTATCCATCTCTGTCATTATAACAGACTTTATTGAGTCGGAAAAGCAGTCCACCTTTAGTTGGCCATCTCAAAGTAAACAGAAGTGTGTACCAAGCAGAAGTGCCTCCTTTCTTTTGGTGTCCAGGCAACATTCCACATACCCAACAGTTCGAAGTGTTTGTCATATTATGGGTGTGATGTAAAATTTTAATGAAACTGTTATTTAAGTAAGTCAGCATGCCCTTTTGTCCTTCCTCTGTACCAATGACCATCTAACTTGCCCAGCAACAGGCTATTTTTAGTACTGGTCAAGCTTGCACATGCGTAGTCAAACCCTCTATATTAGTGGATGGTCATCGTTTAGGAATGTGCCCTAAAACTGACCAGTGGTGCTAAAACCCCTCCCATGAGTTGGCTCTGTTCCAGAAATGTCCTTATATGTATATGTACCTAAACTGAGCAAATGTGTTCCGCCCATCTTTTTATTACTGTAAAACTGTACAAAAGAGGTCGCGCACCGATGTTCGGTGTGATACTTCTTGCATTACCGAAGGGTGCTGTAGGAATGTACCACCACCCCATGGGGTCTTAATAAACTTGTCTTTTGCATTTCCAGTTTCCGTGCCAATCTCTATATTACGGTGTTGCGGAGTTATTGCAGAGAATGTAGGTCTGAAGAACCCAATACCACAGAATGGGCCAATGCTTGTTGAATGGGCCAATGCTTGTTTGTCCTAATGTTCATAGGCAGTCCTGATGCTGAATTAACCAAAGTTCAATATTCCCTATTAAGTTCACAGTCTATCGCAAAGTTCTTTCTTTCTTCCTTGTAAAACAACTTGTCCTTTAATCTGTTCTTTGTTTTGCAGGGACACGAGGGGTTAAATTACCTGCCTGCCGGACCGGAGGTGATGTGACTGAAGGGAAGCAGCTGAGGAAATGCGGTCCGATACGGGGAAAGGAAATCTCCAAGCAAGTCAAGAACGGAAGAATAACTGAAGAGGTCATCAGAGGTAAATTCGGTAAAAGGGAGGAGAGAAGAGGCAATATGGAGGGGGTCAGAAGGGAAACGAGGGGGCTTGTGATGAAGGGAGGAATGCACAGAAGGCGGGCAGGACGAGAGCACTTACGGCAAGAAGCGAACTCTTTCAGGATGGTGTCAGGACTCAGGAATGCCAGAAGCGACGGGGGACTAGGCCTGGAATCTTGATGGACGGCAGAAGCTTCAGCAGCAGTGTTCACGATGACGCTCTGTTGAAGCGAAGCACCGTTTCCAGCGCTGCATCATATTTATACCTACTGGCAATTTGCATAGCACATGCTACACGCGTCAGAGCGCTGACAGTTAACACGTGCCTAAGAACATCTCTTCTCTGCCGAACCTTTGCTTACAACACATCCTAAATATGCAAACAAGCATTAGCAAATGCAGAATTGCAGGAAATAAGAAATGACAGTTCTTTAATGTTAATTTCTAGCAATAATCAAACCAATGTCATACATTGTATATGTATAATTCCTTCCGTGGAATATCCTGAAACCCTAACATTATTTAACCCTTAACAGTTCTCCCTCCCAAAGGTCGTCTAATTGGTCTGGGTTTTTCTGGGTGTAAGATATGGAATCTCTTGACCAACCGGGGAGCATGAACAGTGACTTCAGGTTCCCAAGATCTTTCGCTAGAATCGTAACCCTTCCAATCAATCAGATAATAGAGCTTGCCCTGAAACCTTTTTACATCAAGTATTTTGTGAACTTCATATTCCAGATGTTCTCCAATTATAATTGGTGGGGGAGGAGCATCCGCTCTAGTAGAGGGGTTAAAAGGTTTTAAGAGAGAGACATGGAAAACCGGATGAATTGCATAATCATCAGGAAGTCTTAATTTTATAGAAACTGGATTTAACTCCTTTTCTTTCGGAAAAGGTCCAATAAACCATGGTTTTAATTTCCTAGGACCTTCTAACTGGATATTCTTTGTTGACAACCAGACTAGATCCCCTACCATAAAAGAGGGGCTAGGTAATCTATGCTTACCTGCATTCTCTTTCATTTTAATTGTTCCTTTTGTTAAAGCCTTTTTAACATGTTCCTGCATAATTTGTAGTTTAGTCAATCTGTCAGCTACAACCGGCATATCTTGCTCCATTTTTGGAATTATATCTGGTAAAGAACGTGGATGTAGACCAGTCATAAAGAAAAATGGTGAACAGCCTAAAGCGGTGTGAAGTGTATTATTATAGGAAAATTCTGCTAGTGGTAAGGCTTTATCCCAATTTGAAGATACTGTACTAATTAAACAACGTAAGCATTGTTCAATGTGCTGGTTTACCCTTTCAGTTTGACCGTCAGTTTGAGGGTGAAAAGCTGATGATAATCCTAATTCAATCCCTAAATAGTTACTAAGTTTTCTCCAGAATTTTGACACAAACTGTGGGCCTCTGTCTGAAATTATTTTGTCTGGTAAACCATGTAGTTTTACTACTTGTTGTAAGAAAACTTGACTGAATTCTTCTGCAGATGTCAGGGGGCAAGATGGACGCTGACAGACAGTAGGGAGCAGCCGCTACCCTCCCAGGCTCCTGCTCAATAGTGAAAAGTAACAGGAAAATGCCGATGTTTGTTGCCTGCATGAAGATAGTATGCAGTACCCTATAAAACTTGTGAAGCGACTGTTTTACTGGATAGTGAGAAGCAGATTGAATTTGTCAAGTGTGCTTTGCTGGTTTGGATCTCAGGACGAACCTCCACTTGCTTCTCGACAAGCCCTGATGCAAAGTATGGCCCCACGCGGTCCAAGACCGCAGAAAGATTCTCAGAAAGAGAAAGAAAAGGATAACGCTACTTTAAGTGATCCTGTGGTAGCCCCAAGCTCTAATCTTCGGTCGATGACACAGAGTAGAACCCGCAGAATTATGGGGAGAGACAATCTAGATAACGCAGACTATGCAGAGGAGGAAGAGAATATTGAAAAGCCACAAAAAAAGAATGAACCGAAGTCAAAGGAGAAATTAAAAGAGAAAAAGGAGAAAACTCAATTAAATTAAAAAGGAATAAAGCGCCAGAACAATGAAGCCGTTGGTAAAGCTGCGGGTAAAGAGGGAAATATGCGCCAACCTACCCTCCGTGAATCCTTTGCAGCGCCCCCTTTGATCCAGTCCTCAGGAATAGCGGTTGTGGCAGGGACAGAAGCAGTAGCCGCCTCACTACAGGCAGATTCAGGGACTGGCGGAGCTCGCGGAGTAGTGCATGGGCTGACAGAATCGAGTGCGGAGCTCCGAGAGGCTCGGACAGAGAGCGCAGGTGAAACTGACGCTTGTACAACAGAGGAAGCTGAGGAAAAAGAAATTTTACATGGCCAATATGTCCCCTGCGTGTACCCCAACGTTTAGTGTACGTGCATGTCACCCATGCATTTTCCCTCTATGGCCTGCAATAATGATGTCTCTGCATTTACGTCTCACATTAGGATGCCAGACACCAAGTCTTCCATAAAAGAAACGTTAATTTTGCACTGAGGCCCATGTGGCCCATGTGTTTGCATTGTGCACTTTTAATATATCACGAAGAACCCATTTCTCCATTTTGTGGCTAAGCCAGTACCCGAATTGAGGTTTCATGCATCCAGACACTCTGAGGGCTGCAGCTACGTATCCCTGACCTCGCATACTTTTGGCCAAGCCGAGAGGGGCCCAGCACGGGGTTCCAAGACAGTATTGTGCACAACAGTTATCTGCTTGCTCTACAGAATCACATTCCTGCCTGGTGAAGAAGGTAAACAGAACCCGTCTGCAGAGATAGGGCCTAGCCTTTCTGTCTCCGTTTAAGTGATTTGCAGAGTTCGCGTCCATAGAAAGCTCAAGGCCCCCACGCAATGAACGAAGAAATAGATGCCCACACTGGCTCTTGGTGATGAGCGACCTTTGCTTCAGATAATACATCCGACTTAAGATATCAGATAATACCAGACGTGCTGGTCGCCCTGACACTGAAGGCCTCCCTACCAGACCGAAAGTCAGCTCCCCCCAGTTACACGTCAGTTGCACGTCATGATCAAGTTGCGCACACAAGTAGGGTAAAGTTCCAGCTGGCCATGCAACCCCCCTCCATGTATCCACCCACCTATGACTCACTTATGACTCCTCAAGTGAACGCCCACATGTACGCCCTCATGCACGCCCACATGTTCTTATCTCTCTTTCTCTTGCTCTGCCTGGAGCGCTCCTCCCTGTATGTGCGAAATTGAATGTATAAATATTGTACTCTGTGAATAAAGTTTAGAAGACCCTTCCTGAACCTTAGTGGTGATGGAACCGATTCTCCCCTAACTCGAGTTATTGAAATAAAGCCCTTTTGAATCGGACACCACGGACTCTGCCTCTCATTTTATGCATGACCCATTGTTTAACTATAGAAATTATGACAGGGTAATACTTTATTTACCACATAAATCTGGCGCCCGAATAGGTACAAATCCCCTTCCCCACGCGCCGGAGATGTAGGTCCAGCCCTTGCCCCCTTCTACAGCCGTGACGGACTTCAAAGTGTACACGCCAGCGGGATTTCCTGCTTACTCCCTCAGGCCCACGGAGGAGACGGACTGCGACCAGGCATCCACACGAGGCGGTGAGGATCGCGGATCATCCCAACCAGAGCCCAACCCGTGAGAGAGCAAGGTCCGAGGTTTCCAGAGGTCCACCTGTTCCGCGCATGCGCAGTATCAAGTCTCCGAGGCCTTCAAGTTCTGCTTCCCGGTGAGTACCACTATTGGGAACGCATAAAGTTAAAGACGGGTTCATTTATATGAACACGGTAAAGACGGGTTCATTTACATGAACACGGTAAAGACGGGTTCACTTGCGTGAACACGGTAAAGACGTGTCTCATTTACGAGACCGGTATGGTTGTGCTGTATTCCAGTGCATAAAGTTAACTGTTTTCAAGTACATGTCTAACTCCATGTATCAGTTAAACTGTATCTGTTTTAGTGTTTTTGTGTTTTAGTGTTAATGTTTGTTTCAGTCAGACTATTTTGGTGTGTATTGTGTTTTCATTAAGTTGGTTTCAACATGCCACTGTTTTCAAAATTACGTCAGATAGGGACCAGAAAAGGAATACTAGAAGAGCCAGTTAACATCCCGCCTAGAGACACACCTGGTCATTATATGTATAATAAGCATGGGCTAGATGCCATATTGTATTTAGACTTATGGGTAGATTACACAAAGGATTTAGAGGAGAAGTACAGATGGCCTGCTTCGGGAACGTGGGATTCTGAATGCATTATGAGAGTAGAGGAAGCGCTATGGAAAAAGAAATCAAGACCTTCTCAGAAAGATGCCATTGAGTTATGGCGCAAAGAAGCACATAGGAGATCAGAGAAAGAATTCAGCAAGGCAGAGAGAACTAAACAAGCAGCGGAAAAAGCCAAAGAAAAAACTGCGGGAGGAGGGGGAACGGGTCAAAGCAGAACAGGCTGATAGAGAAAGAAATGCAGTCGTTGCTGGTATTTATCCCGTCCTCTCAGAAGAACTAGCTAGAGTGACCCCCTCAGAAACACCCCTTAGATCGTGAACGCCACCACCAGTACCCTATAGAGTACGTAGAATAAAGCCGACAGCATCCGAGGCGTTTATTTCCTCCTATCTAGAAGAGTCCCCACCGGACTACGCAAACGCAGATTTCCCTCCGCCCCCACCAGCGGACCAGCTCCAGCAACTCGTGAAAGACGACGTGGGGCCCGGGGCCGTAGGGGGAGGGGGGCCTACTATAGACGTAACAATTCCCCACTGTATATACGATCCAGAACCAGGAAAGGGCTCAATGCTCGTGATTTCACTAAGACTAAGACAGGCCGTCGCATATTTGGACAAACTGCCAGATATGAAAGACCACCTAGATAAAATATACCGTTTCATTAGAACGGGGGCGGGACCCGAGTGTATAGCACAGGCCATGCAAAACAGAAAGGTGGGGGTTAAGAACTACATCCTCCGTTTTATTGTTAACTGCCTGATCAGGGAAAAAGACGAAGGAGACGGGGATGTAAAGCCTGGTTTGATAGAATGGAGTGATCACATAGATGCCGGTCGGCATGATAAAACGGGACAGACAGACAGCATGATGAACAAAATACGAAAGGAAATATTAGCAACACACAAAGGAGAGCCTGACGAGAAGGGTGAGTCATCAACGGAAGAGGTAGACGAGACGAGAGACAAGATAAATTATGTAGGTAATGCACGACGGTTTGACAGGCCCAATTGCCTCGACTACCGTAAACAGGGGCCGGCTATAAAAGAAAGATATTCCCTTGAAAATCTATTCCAAGCTACTGAAAAAGCACTGGAACGACGGATAAAGAACGAGCGATCTCACACCCCACACGAAATGGAGTTGGCCGGTCAGCCACCCAGTGGGTGTCCAATTCTAATATATATAGCAATGATATAGTGGCCCAAACGTTCTTGAGCCTCCCGCCGAACGAACAGCGTTTGGCCGGTATTTACATGGTCCAACATTTAATAACGTTGTATGAGAGTCAATATTCCGATCCCGGTCAATTGAATAAATTACTGGACGACATACTTCTAGACAGATGGACAGGCCTGGGTACTGAATTAATTAACGTCATCCTGGATCAACGACATAAGTACTTAAATTCTCTGACCACATGCATGCTTCCCGCCCCACACCACGACAGAAAGCACCAATACGTAGACAGACAGAACCCCCTACGAGAGGTACATCCAGTCAAAAATGCAAACAATGAGTTTCAACGGGTGTATGTTTACACCCCCTTGACGAAATTAGAAATACTGGAAATGAAAAAAATGTTGCCGTCCCATGATAAAGACCCGGGGGGGGTTTCACCGAGAATTAAAAGACATTCTCCGCATCGGAGATTATACGTACGCTGACATTCTGAAACTATTGAAAGTACTATTGCCAGCAGGCATTTATGAAAAGCTTAAGGAAAAAGACTGGGAGGTGGGAGAGAAAAACTTAAGCTGGGAAGCATTGGAAACAGAGGATAAAGGTAGGCTCCCGGGGGTTGGTCTTGGTGACAAAGCTAAAGAACTACCTGAACTTCTAATACAGGTTTTGCCGAGATTATTGATTACTAAAAAGGAAGACTGGGATGCTATTTCAGTCTGTAAACAAAAACAAGAAGAGGACACAAGCGATTTCTATTCTAGATTCGAAAAATGCTTTGCTATTAATAGTGGCCTTAAGCCCGGTAGCGAATCATATCCCCATCTTTTCGTGAGCAAATTAGTAGAGAACTCCCTACCCCAGATCAAGAACAGAGTACTGAAGGTTGAGAGTACTTGGCAAGCAAACAGCCCTTCACAAATGTTGCAGATGCTACAATATCACCAGAACAGGATTAGAGAAGAGCAGGATCAGGAAAAGAGACGCATGAAAGAGACAAAAATGAAGGTGCTGGTTGCCCAAACGGTACCGGCAAATACGAACAAAAATGGCACGACACCTGTCAAGGGGAACTGTAATTATTGCAAACAACCAGGTCACTATGTAAAGGAATGTGCTGTCCTGAAACACAATATAGCTACAGGCAAAACAAAAGAACGATCACACACTCCTAGGCAAAATAGCACACAACAGAGCACACAACAGACAATAGCGACTTTTCCACCCCCACCACCGCCTGTTCATGCCACACCACAAATGTATCAGAACACGCAGTCAGACTATCCAGAATACCAAGCATTCTCATGAAACAGCCTTGAGAGGGAAGATGGCTTGCCCCTTATTCAGGTTCCTGTAGATCAAGAAGGTCCCTATGTACATGGTCGTATACTGGGAAAGGACAGAAAGTTTCTGATTGACACAGGGGCGAGCAGAACTACCATCAGCCATGACGAGGTTCCAGGGGCACCTCTCTCGGGCTCACAGAATATTTCCCTGGGATTTTCAGGAAAGCCTATTGTTAATGAAGTATCGAAACCAGTCTCCCTCGGGGCTGATCCACTGTCACGTACCACAGACTTGCTACTTACTAAATCATGTCCAGAAAACTTACTTGGTATAAAGACATTAAAAGAACTAGGAGCAGTTATCTGTTGTTCTCCGGCGGGAGTGCGACTGTACTTACGTGATTTTAAGGGACATTATGTGTTGACAGATTTTGATCCCAGACTCCAGAATGTACCACGGCACCTATGGGCACAAGGTCCGACTGATGTAGGTTACATGAACATAACACCACACCATGTCACTCTCAAAGCAGGAGTAGTACTACCACGTATAAGACAATACAAGTTACCACCTGATGCCGAAGTGGCCTTATTAAAAATTATTGACGAACTCATTGCACAAGGAGTGGTGGTGGAGACTGACTCGAATGTGTGTAACTCACCTGTCATTCCTATCCTTAAACGATCAGACCCTAATGCACCACCAGTTTACAGACTAGTTGTTGACCTTCGAGAATTGAATAAATGCGTAGTCCCACAATACCCAGTGGTCCCAGACATTTCTTCATTACTGACTGCTATTGATTCTGAGGCAACGTTCTTTACAGTCATTGACTTGAAGAATGCATTTTTCAGTATTCCTATTCATCCTGACAGCCAGTATCTTTTCGGATTCAGTTTAAAAGGACGCAGTTTTAAATTCACAAGAGCACCCCAAGGTTTTACAGAAAGTCCTAGTGTTTACAGTCAGGCATTGAAAAGACAGCTGGACAGTATTAATATGCCTACCGACACAGCACTGATTCAGTACGTTGACGACATCCTAATTACAGCACGATCAGAAACAGACTGCGAAGATGCATCACTGACGGTTTTACACTTTCTGGCAGACAAGGGGCACAAAGTGTCCCCTTCAAAGTTACAATTCTGTGCACAGCAAGTGGTGTACCTTGGACACTTGCTGTCCAAGAGGGGTAGACAGCTGACACAAGAACGTATTCAGTTAATTTCTAACCTTTCACAGCCCAAGACACAAAAGGAAGTGCGGGCCTTCATTGGCCTCACTTCATACTGCAGGCCGTGGATTCCCCAGTATGCCTATCTAGCCAAACCACTCATACAGTTGACAACACAGGAGGCAGCGTCTTCGACTGTCCTCCCTTGGACACAAGAACACACCTTGGCATTTGAAGAATTAAAAAGAGCCTTATGTCAAGCGCCAGTTTTAGCGACTCCTTGTTACAGCAAACCCTTTATGCTTTTCGTAACTGAACGAGATGGAACAGCATTATCTGTCCTCACACAAGATCAAGCAGGAAAACACAAGCCTTGTGAATATTTTTCTAGTACACTGGACCCAGTGGCCCAGGCTCTGCCTGCGTGCCTGAAATCGGTTGCGGCAACAGCCCTAGCCATAAGACAAAGTGACTCGATAGTGCTGGGACACCCCCTGACAGTACAGGTACCGCATGCAGTGGAAGTTCTCCTGAACAGGACACAGACACAACACTTGACCGTAGCGAGACTAACAGGATATGAACTGACGTTATTTCAACCACACATAGAGATCAGACGATGTAACATACTCAATCTTGCTACACTTTTGCCCTCAAGTACAGTAGACACCGCACCACATGACTGTGTGAAAATAATGAATATAGTGACGAAACCAAGACAAGACCTGACAGATGTTGCACTTCCAGACCCTGACCTAACACTCTATGTAGATGGATCATGCATGAGGACGAGCACGGGAGAATTAGTGGCAGCATATGCCGTGACCACTGCTACTGAAGTCATAGAGACACAAAGAATAGACATACTGTCAGCGCAAGCAGCAGAGCTCATCGCTCTGATACAAGCCTGCATAAGAGCTAAGCACTTGAAAGTGAACATTTATACAGATTCACAATATGCTTTTGGCGAAGTTCATGATTTTGGAGTACTCTGGAGTGAGAGAGGTTTCTTGACCTCTCATGGGGCCAAAATTCAGCACGGCCCGCTTATTCAGGCCCTGTTGGAAGCAATACATTTACCTGCAGCCATAGCTATCCTGAAATGCAGAGCACACATAAAAGCTACAGACACCATTTCCCAGGGTAATGACCTGGCAGACCGAACTGCTAAACTTACAGCCCAGACGCCAACAGACATGACAAAGACAGAGGTACCATTACTGACAAAAAGTATGACAGTCAGGGATCCTTCTCAAGATGTACTCGACATACAGACACATGCCACTTCAGATGAAATAAAGAAATGGACTGAACAAGGAGGGGTCCAGACTGACCAGGGTTGGATGACTAAGGGCAAAGCAACATGGTTTCTCCCTGATTCAATGGTACAAGTGATCATAAACACAGCACATAGTCCAGCACACTTGGGAGAGAAGGCAATGATAGACAGCTTACAGAATATCTGGTTTAACAAGCACCTGCGTGCAGCAGCGAAACAAAAAGTAAGAACATGTATGATCTGTTGTCAGTTCAATCCAGGTAAAGGCATTCCGGTGGAACAAGGCGGATTTCATCCTCCTGACCACCCTTTTGAGGTCCTCCAGATGGATTATATCCAAATGGACAGATGTAGAGGTTACAAGTATGTCCTGGTAGTTGTGTGTGCACTAACTAGATGGACAGAAGCGTATCCAGTCCCAGATTATACTGCTGTGACAACCGCCAGGCAATTGGTGCGCGAATTCTTCCCTAGATACGGATTGCCCGTGTCGTTTACTCAGACAATGGTCAGCCTTTTTCTTCTGAATTAATGAAACAAGTGTCCCTTCTGTTAGGATATAACTGGAAGTTCCATTGTGTGCGACACCCTGAAGCAGCAGGCCTTGTAGAAAGGCACAATCAGACAATTAAGACGAAACTAGCAAAGATCTGTGCAGAAAAAGGCGTGGATTGGATGGTAGCCTTGCCGGTTGCCCTCTTTTACATGCGTATGGTAGCCCATTCCAGAACAGGCCTATCACCATATGAAGTGGTTTTCGGTAGACCGCCGAACATGTGGGGTACGCCTATGCCTAAGAAAATAACTGATGTTGACAGTAACATGCTTACAGATTACCTGGCTTCCTTGATGTCTGCACTACTCTCTTGTCGTTCACAGGTTGCCGCAGCCTTCCCTGACAACACCCAGGTCAAGGAGCACGCCAGGAGATTACGTGCTCGTCAGGAACTTTGATCGATCAAGCCCCCTTGAGCCGAATTTAGTGTTACTAACAACGAGGACAGCCATCAAAGTCGAAGGGAGAAAAGGATGGCTCCATGCCCATCACTGCAAACGGTACTTTGGAGACTCTGGAACTTTGGTAAAGAATAAAGACATTACAGACTTTGAGCCCCCTTTGTTAGAAAAGACTCCACAGCAAGAGTACAGGTCCAAATTACGATCTAGAAAGCCAGACAACGTTTAATCATTTAAGTCCACTAGGTGGTGAATCGGTTAAACTAGATTTCTGACATGTATAAGATCGCGGACAACAATAGTAAAAAGAGCAAAATGAAAGAGAATACTGCAAGATATTACGTAGTAGATGTATAGTAACTCTGATTTTTCTGTCTCTTCTGTGCATCACTATAATCTGTATCAGCTTAATACTACATGTTTTCTTTCCTCCTATTGCCTCACATATACACTTTTCCATTAATGACACCGTAGAGCATACATTTAGTGATCTGCCACCCCATGAACTGTCATATCGACTGGCCCTGCGCAACAATACTTTTATTCGGATGTTGCACCGTTCTCATCAGACCAGCAATGCGACTGATTGCTGGGCATGTGGCCGACTCCCACCTTATCAAAAGATGAAGGGAGTTCTGCCCCTCGTCCCTTTTCCGTTCTCCCACAATGGTTCGTGCGGAGCATGGTTTGCTTTAATGTCATCAATAGACAGAAAGTCCACAGTTTACCAGGGTGACTGGATATGGGGAAACTTGAATAAAGTAATGAATGAGGTATGTTTTCCAGACGAAGACGGACTCCCCCAAAGGAAGGGGACCGATCTAGAAAATGAAGAGTACGAGCAAGGAAATGCTTCCCTCAGTTTTATAATGCTGAATGTTCAGCCCACGCAAAATGCGGGTCCACCGTTTATTTCAGTCCTACCAGTAAAAGGCGATTTGTGCGTTAGAAAGAAAGGATCAGTACATATGGGACACAGCGAGTGTAATGCTGTAGTAGAGTTTACTGATAAAGGAAAGTCTTCTTTCAAAGCATCTCGCCATACCTATTTCATTTGCGGTCAGACAGCCTATGTACATCTGCCCTTAGACTGGGGTGGGACATGCTGTATAGCGTTCCTGCTGCCACCCGTCTTTTTGGCCCCATCCAATTATCATCGAGATTCACAACTAGAGCATGTTAGACACAGGAGAGAGACCGATGCCTCAGAGATCGATCAGACTGAGACAGCCTGGGAGCAATATACAGATTTCAACAAAGGATTCTTTTTCTTCATAGGTCCCGTCCAAAACAGTAAACTCATACGCAGGTTAACAAGGACTCTGGAAGCAGTTGTGAATGAGACTGCATCTGCCCTGGCGAACCTGACCCAGGAACAGTCTGCCATGCGATTGGTTGTTCTTCAGAACCGCCTTGTTCTTGACGTCATCCTGGCGGATAGGGGCGGGGCCTGTAGAGTGATCGGCTCCAGTTGCTGCGTTTTCATTCCAAATAACGTGCCATCTGTGTACGCAGCAATAACAAGGCTCCACAAGATAGCTCATGATATACATCAAGACCCAGGCACATGGACTTGGTCCAGTTGGCTCTAAGGGTGTAATATCGGCATGGGGATGAAAAGTGTTGTCGTTCCTAGGAATGATACTGCTTATGATATTCGGCTGCTGTCTCTGTCTGCAGTGTGGCCTGGCCATTTGCGGCCTGTGTGCGACTGCCTGTGTTCCACATCCACGTATACAAAGGATCAAAGATGAACAAATTATACTGTATGATCAAATATACGGTCTCATGAATATAGATGTGTCCTAAAGGGTACAGTAGGGGACAAGGAGGGAATGAGGAAAAAGAAATTTTACATGGCCAATATGTCCCCTGCTTGTACCCCAACGTTTAGTGTACGTGCATGTCACCCATGCATTTTCCCTCTATGGCCTGCAATAATGATGTCTCTGCATTTACGTCTCACATTAGGATGCCAGACACCAAGTCTTCCATAAAAGAAACGTTAATTTTGCACTGAGGCCCATGTGGCCCATGTGTTTGCATTGTGCACTTTTAATATATCACGAAGAACCCATTTCTCCATTTTGTGGCCCAGCCAGTACCCGAATTGAGGTTTCATGCATCCAGACACTCTGAGGGCTGCAGCTACGTATCCCTGACCTCGCATACTTTTGGCCAAGCCGAGAGGGGCCCAGCACGGGGTGCCAAGACAGTATTGTGCACAACAGTTATCTGCTTGCTCTACAGAATCACATTCCTGCCTGGTGAAGAATGTAAACAGAACCCGTCTGCAGAGATAGGGCCTAGCCTTTCGGTCTCCGTTTAAGTGATTTGCAGAGTTCGCGTCCATAGAAAGCTCAAGGCCCCCACGCAATGAACGAAGAAATAGATGCCCACACTGGCTCTTGGTGATGAGCGACCTTTGCTTCAGATAATACATCCGACTTAAGATATCAGATAATACCAGACGTGCTGGTCGCCCTGACACTGAAGGCCTCCCTACCAGACCGAAAGTCAGCTCCCCCCCAGTTACACGTCAGTTGCACGTCATGATCAAGTTGCGCACACAAGTAGGGTAAAGTTCCAGCTGGCCATGCAACCCCCTCCATGTATCCACCCACCTATGACTCACTTATGACTCCTCAAGTGAACGCCCACATGTACGCCCTCATGCACGCCCACATGTTCTTATCTCTCTTTCTCTTGCTCTGCCTGGAGCGCTCCTCCCTGTATGTGCGAAATTGAATGTATAAATATTGTACTCTGTGAATAAAGTTTAGAAGACCCTTCCTGAACCTTAGTGGTGATGGAACCGATTCTCCCCTAACTCGAGTTATCGAAATAAAGCCCTTTTGAATCGGACACCACGGACTCTGCCTCTCATTTTATGCATGACCCATTGTTTAACTATAGAAATTATGACAGGTTAATACTTTATTTACCACAAAGCTTCACGATCGTCGGATGCGCAGCCGACTGTGCTGGAGACTGAGAGGACGCCGCGGCACGAGCACAAGCAACAAGAGCTACGTGAACAGACCCAGGATGGGAAAAGGCAGGCTGCCGCTTTGCTAAAAGATCGAAACCCCACGGGAGTTTTGGACAGAGAAAAGCACACTACGACTCAAGTACTACTTGCCGGTAAGGAGGGTAGTGAGGGCGGTGAGGGTCTTGAAAATGTGCTTAGCGATGGGATACAGACCCGACCAGTGGAACTGGTGGATGGGGTGGAGAGACCGGCGCCCACGCAGAATATGGTTGATGCAGTGGAGATTGTGTACGCGGGAACACTTCCTCTTCAGCATTCAATGAGGAGACTGGGAAGGTAGAACGCCGGATTCGCGGCTGAATGCATTCTAAGGTCCAGGGACATACGGACTTGATATTGTAACGTTAACACGTTATCAGGTGATCCTCTCGCCTGCATTGGAGCACGCATTTATTAATAGTGACGAGTGGATCATACCGATTATGTCTTGTTTGCCTACGCGCCTTTAGATACGCTACCTGTTCACTAACACGGATTTGTGTAGTTACCGAAGATATGTGGGAGGATTAGCTACAACCATTGAACGTACATGATACCCTTACCGGGTTGGAAGTATCATCGGTCAAGTGGAATTACAATATACGCCATCATTGCAAGAAAGCCCTGAAGAGTCAGAGCAATCTGTACTCTGACGAAACACGTGTCGGTTGGCGTAAGGTCTTTTGGGCAATAAAACAGCAACAATTGCTCAAACAGAAGAAGCGGAATATTATTTTCTAGGACTAAACCTATTTGATGTCTGTTCAAGATACAATTGTACCTAAATTGATATATTGTGTGCATAGGAAATTGCGTTGTATGTAGTCCAGGTGTTGTTTACGACACCGTGTAAAGGGTTCAGAGGGTTTCCCTTTTCCTGTGGCACCACTGTTTAACGCTGTCTCTAACTCAACAAGTTGTCAGTAACTTATGTAGAGCGCAAGTAGTCCCTGTCGATACAAAACCCATTGCCTTTGAGAATATGATGCAGTGGAGTTGACCCCGGATGGGGTGAATGATGCACAGTCTGTCCTCTTTGCTAATTCTAACATATCCCGATCCCTCCTTGATTGCGTTGAAGAATGCGTTGGAGCCCTAATCACAGAGGAGGGGGGTATGACTCAACAAGTAGATCAAGATGGTGGAAATCAGGGATCGGGGCAACTGTGAGAGAAGGCAGACCAATATCTATTGTACAAGCCCCAGTTGGCCCCTCTATGAATCCGGGATCCCCAAGTGACTAATGCTTTTTCTCGGTCAATGACGAGGAGGACAATAATGAGAGTGAGGACTCCATTTCTAAAAGCGACATTGGGGTTTCCGAGACAGAATCGGAGCTGGAATCAGAACCTGTAACCTCGGACAGTGAAGAAACTCATAAAGTGATCACTAAAGAAGGGGGAAAAGTCTGAAAAATAGATCTCGCAGCAAGTCAAAAGCCAATATGAGTCCCTCACATACAGAAGTCTCTAAAAGGTTAGACTGGGATTACTCAGCAACCTCACAACTTTACCAAGAGGGGGCTGCGGCTGTGCCTGACTCTCAACCCAATTCATCTGCACAAGATACAACGATGGATATGCTGTATACAACGTTAAAACAAATGCAGGGGGAGGCTAGAACTGAGTCCCGGAGGGCAAAGCACGCTAATCAAAAGATACAAGCATCTCTACGAAAAGTTAATAAACTAAATTCAGATATGGCATCAAGGGTTACTGAAGTAGAAACAAGAACTGAGAAATTGGAGGAAGAAGTTGGGAATTGGAACGAGTTTCGGAAGGAACAGGAAAAGATGGCAAGTGATGTGCACTGGAAACTCGAGGACTATGAGAACCGCCAACGGCGTAACAATATAAGATTATTGGGGGTGGCGGAAGGAAGGGAAGGATGTGCGGGCATTTGTCATTGAGTTGCTTAAGGGGGCCTTTCCTGAATTAAAGGGCTGGGTATGGGAAAGGGAGACTCAAAGAGCGCACATGTTCCCTATGGTTCAAAAACGGGCCTCACCTACTGATAAACCTAGGGCTATTTTGATATTTGTAGGGAATTTCCTTTTAAGACAGGAGATCATGGACAAAGCCAAGCCTGAAGCTAGACGAACATATAATGGTACGACTTTCTTTGCCCGTCCCGATTTCTGTCATGCCACAGTGGAAAGGAGGTGGCGGATGAGGAAAATGATAACCCCTTTCCAAAACATGGGTTGCGAAGCATATTTAATGTTTCCATCTCGTCTTAAGGTAATAGATAAGGGACAGACCAAGATCTTTTTCTCTGAGATTAAAGCGCAGGAGTACCTTGAGGAGATCAAGCAAAGAAAAGGGGACACAAAAAAATATGGTGGTTGCACTAATCCAGAAAAAACAAAAAGCTCAACAATAATGTGGATTACTTGAAAGGAAAAAGCAAAAACGTGTGTCTTAAATAAAATAGTAATGGTATAATGGCATAAATAAATAGATGGTAACTAGAGCAGGGGAGGGAGGGAGGAGCGGGTGGCACCTGGAGATACAGCTGTCACGCATAGGTCAGGACTGACCTATTTGCCTGTAAGGGGGGGCGGGGGAGTGAGGAGGGGGGGGGTTCAGGGCACTTGGATGTTTTTTATCTAAATTTTATGTACAGGGAAGATTTCATGAAATATGTAAAATTCAGTGGATGGATAGATCACTTCAAGGAGGAGATGATAGAACATTGTGTGCTGTTGATGTTAACTTGTTGGGGCAGGTAATTGATGTACATTAATGGGTACGCGTATAATCACTGTAAATGTTTGCGGATTAAATGATCGAACCAAGAGGCAGCGGGTGGCAACGTGGCTAAGATCTTTAAATGTGGACTTGGTGTGCCTCCAGGAAACTCACATAGCGGGAGAGCAGGGTCATTTGTTAGATCAGTTGGGATATCAAGTACTAGCCTACACTAAGCAGGGTGCCAAAAATAGAGGTGTGGCAATTTTGTCTAAACAAAGGGATCTTACAATAAGGAGAAAACTTGAAGACCGATGGGGGAGATGGGTCCTTATAGAGTATAAAATGAATGAGGAATGGTTTACTTTAGGGTGTGTGTATGGCTCAAAGGAAGATGATCCTGATATCTTTGTTTTTTTTGGATTTGGAGTTGTCCATATGGTCACCAACTATTATTTTAACTGGAGATTTTAATATTAATGGGGCAGGTGGGCTTGGACTGGCTTCAAATAGGGGGTATCAGGGTAGAAAAAGGAGAGTTTGGTGTTTATTAGGTAACCTCGCAAGGAATAATGCCCTGATGGATGTATGGGGGACACTTTATCCTGATAAACAGGGGTTCACTTACTATTCAGCACCTCATAGGGTATGTGCTAGGTTAGATTACTTTTTTGCTTCAAACTCTCTTCAATCAAAAGTAAAAATTTGAAAAGCTACCACGTATAATCTCTGACCATAACCCTCTTATTTTAACAGTAAGCCTTAGCAGTAAAAGACCGGATCGTATTTGAACATTTGAGAGGGGACTGTTAAAGGATGAGGCATATATTACTCATATGAAAGAGTGGATTACTGATTTTTTAAATATCAATAGAGGCAGTACGGAAGTTGGGAACGTCTGGGATGCATTTAAGGCAGCTATTCGAGGGGAGACAATAAGCTACATTGTAGCGAGTCGGAGGAGGGAAAGGCAAAAAGATGAAGACCTCATTAAAGCGGTGATAGAAGCAGAGGATGAGTTAACTAGTAACGTCATAAGGGGAGCACCTTTAGATCAAGTATTAATAAAAAATAGCTAGGGCAAAGATGGAGGCGCAGGAGAGCATAGCTAACAAAGCTGCTAAAACATACTTAGCAAATAGAGAGAGATGCTACGAGTTTAATGAATCTGTGGGTCGCACTCTTGCTATACGAACCAGGCAGAATGTTTCTACCGGTCAAGTCCACGGGGTTCAGGATGAAGCAGGAATAATAGTCTCAGATACAGAGGGAATAAGAGAAGTATTTAGAAAACGTTATACCTCACTATATAATCAAGAGAACCCAACTGATGCCTCTAAGATAGGTGATTACCTCCGAGATATCCCAGTAACAATGTTATTACAGAAGGATGCAAAGGGACTGGAAGACCCTTTTAGTTCCGATGAGATTTTTATTGCCTTGACTAGTCTACCCTCTGGGAAGGCTGCAGGACCTGACCAGATCCCAGTGGAATTAAAAAAAAAAATTTGGGACATAATTAAACCGGATCTGACAACTACAATGCAGCAGGCGCAGGGAGGGATATCGATCCCGAACAGCTGGGCAGAGGCAGATATTGTCATAATTTTGAAAAAGGGCAAACCCCCTAACCAACCTGGATCATACAGACCCATAACATTGATGAATGCGGACACAAAAATGTATTCGAAGGCATTGGCTCTTAGAGTTGCCAAAGTCATCAATAGACTTGTGAGCATTAACCAGCACGGGTTTATACCAGGGAGAGGCACCGCCCATCACATACGAAAAGTCATTACCCTTCTTGATGCGGCAGAGGTAACAGGAGACCCGATGGCGATTATGTTATTGGACGCAGAAAAAGCCTTCGATCGGGTCTCCTGGGACTTTCTATGGCTTATATTGAGGAGGCTGGGCTTTGGAGGGGGACTGGTAAGAGCGCTGCAGGTATTATATGAGGCCCCAACCGCTCGCATTCGAGTAAATGCTGGATATACGCTTCCATTTCAAATAAAAAGGGGAACACGACAGGGGTGCCCCTGCTCCCCACTCCTGTTCGCTCTTTATATGGACCCGTACGTACACCGCATAGAATTAAATAATAATATCTGCCCAGTAAACACTTATGGGACCCAATGCAAAATCCTGGCCTACGCCGACGACGTAGCGATTGTGACTCCTAAACCTATGGAAGCCATGGCAGTGGTTGAGATGGAAGCCCAACAGTTTGGAGAAGTGTCTGGTTACGCTCTTAACACTACTAAAACACAGATTATTAAAAACTGTAAAGCACAATGCTTAGATAATCGGGTGGTGGAAAGTGGAGTATATTTAGGGGTAACAATCACAGCGGATCTAGACAAATTAGTGGAGGCAAATATAGCACCTATAATAAGTAAAGCCAAGAAGGAACTAGACAGGTTACATAACATCCATTTTGCAATAGTAGGACGAACTAATTTAATTAAAATGATTTTTCTACCAAAATGTTTATACCTATTTAGGGCTATACCTTTATTATTTGAGGCGAAATGGTTCAAAACTCTGGAGCATATGATAAACCGGTTTGTCTGGTCGCATGGAAAGACCCGAAGGGCATTGAGATTTATGGCACTACCTAGGGAGCGTGGTGGATGGGCCTTGCCAGTCTTAAAACTATATTACTGGGCGGCATCCCTTCAATACATGGCAGGGTTATTAGGAGGGGGAGAAAATGAAGGACAAGATCAGTTAGGAACCCTAGCAATTTACACATTGGCTTTAGGAGATCATGCTGAGAATCTTTTCTTTAAAATTACTGACCATAGTTACTTTAAGAGGACTAAATTTAAAACAGTCAAAGCAGCACATAGGATTTGGATTTCATTTGCGAAAAAGTTTGGCCTTGGTAGATATAACGCTTACACTAGGTTAAAAAATAATCCCAGTCTCCCTGATGATATATTCTCAGGGGTGGTTTTTAATGATTGGGCAAGACGCGGGATTACGAAGATGGGCGATATGATGGGAGCACAGGGGGTAATGCAGTTTAGTGGTCTGCAGGCAATATATGGTTTGGATTCAACTCATTTTTTTAAGTATCTGCAAATAAGGAGCTTTATGACGACAAAAACTGGAGGATTGGAGGGATTTAACTTGAATCCCATTCTGGATATTATAGAGAAGGGTACAGAGGGTACAATAAGAAGATTTTACTCTGAGTTGATAGAGCATCAAGTTGATGATTTGGAAAAGTTTGAGAATAAGTGGACACAGAAACTGGGGGTTGAGAAGAAATGTTTTCATAGATCATTGGAATTAGGTCAGAAACTCCTGTGTTCAGCACCACTGCAGGCACAACATTAAAAGACTCTCTACCTATTATATCACACACCCGCCAGGATTGCGCAATGGGGAGGTACAGCTGGAATTACGTGTCCAAGATGTGATAGTGATGACGCTGATCTTGTCCATATGCTTGCGACGTGTACCCATTTAAAAACCTCCTGTGATGAAATTGAACTATTTCTTAAAAATTCATTAAGGATAGAAATCACACTTACCACAGCAGTGGTGATGTTTGGAATAAATCAGAGTGCTACCCAGGTACCTTATGAATATTTCATATTCTTGGCTATGGCTGTTCTGAGACTATGTATTGCCACAGCTTGGCTGGACCGTATACCACCCACATTCCATCAATGGTTAATGAAGCTATTGACTATGTATAACCTTGAAAAAGCAATTTATGCTAGGAAAGGTGCAAATGGTAAGAAAATAGGTAAGAAAATATGGGAACCTATTCAAAGATGGAGAGACATAGATCCAGGGTAGGAGGTACTAAAAATAATGCTTCAACGACTTAATTTTCTTGTTTGATTTATGTTTTGACTATATCTGATGAAGATATATTAGGATTGTAATGTGATTGTTTATGCCTCTTTATCTTGTATAGATTAAGATATACTGTTGGATTATGTGATCTGGATTAACTTGTTATGTTGTATTATCTTATATGTTAATTTTTATTACCCTATATGTATAAGTGTGCCCTGTACAAACATAAGTGACCGCTGAGCCTGCTTCAGGCGAGGTCACCCCCCACGCGTCACCGCTGCTGCAGCTGCCTTTCCTCCTGTTTTCAGCCTGTTTGCAGCCTGTCATGAGCGACCCAGCTGCAGCTGAGCCGCCCGCTTGCCACAGTCTTTTCCCACCGCTGCCTCCCTGCGGCCCCGCCCCCCGACAGCCATTCGCCGCCCGCTCCCGCCACCCAGCTGACCCGCCCTCCGGGCGTCCTTCTTATGACGCCCACGCCCACGCGCAGTGTTGACGCGCAGCCGGTGCGCCGATTGTGCGCCGAAGGCGCGCCAAAGGCAAGCCCGTCTGCGCCTGGACCGCGCCCAGCGCCAGGACCCCTGGTCCTTGCCGATGCAAGACGACCCGACAGACCTACGACGCCGCCTCCCTCAACGCTCTCAATGCTGGCCGGAACCCCGCCTGCTGCCGGGCCACCCGAAACGCATCCACGGACCCTTCACCTGCAGAACCTGCAAGTTCACCTGCCTCTGAACCTGCACCGCTCCCGCCAAGCCAGACACCAGCAGCAACCACCTCAAGTGTATCCTGCTCAACACCCGCTCCGTCCACAGACACGCCGTGGAACTCTGGAACCTCCTCGACACAACATCACCAGACATCGCCTTCCTCACGGAAACATGGATAAACGCCTCCTCAGCCCCCGACATTGCCATCGCCATCCCGGACGGGTACAAGATCATCAGGAGGGACCGCATCAACCAGACCGGAGGAGGCATCGCCATCGTCCACAAGAACACCATCCGCATCTATACCGATTCCAACGACACCTTCGCCACCACGGAGCACCTCCACTTCCAGATACACACCGACCCAAAGACAACCCTCAGAGGCACCCTCATCTACAGACCCCCGGGACCACGCACCCAATTCAGCGAAGACATCACAGACGTCATCAGCCTGCACGCCCTCCCCTCCACCGGTTACATCCTCCTAGGGGACCTCAACTTCCCCCTGGAGAACAACAAGGACCGCAACACCGCCGCCCTGCTAGAAAACCTCGCCAACCTCGGACTCAAGCAACTGGTCACACCCCCACCCACTACGCCGGCCACACGCTTGATCCCATCTTCTCTTCCAGCAAGCACATCACCTTCAGCCACGCCACCGGACTCCACTGGACCGACCACAGCTGCGTCCACTTCAGTTTCAGAAGAACCACGACCCACCACCACCCGCAACAGGTTCCTCACAGGAGCTGGAGCAAGATCACCGCCGACCAGCTCACCACCTCCCTCAGCCAGAACCCACCTGCCAGCACAACGGACCCCAACGAAGCAGCCCGCAACTTCACGCAGTGGCTGACCGCCTGCGCCGACGACCTCAAACCACTTAGGAACCCTCCCAGCAGACCCAGAAGCAAGAAGGCCTCCTGGTTCACCAGCGAACTCAAGGACTCCAAGAAGAACTGCCGCACCCTCGAGAAAGCCTGGCTCCTCGACCAGACCACAGACAACAGGACCGCCCTCAAACAAGCCACCCGCAAGCACCACCAGCTCATCCGCACCACCAAGAAGAAATCACTGAAGGAACGACTGGACAACAACGCCCACGACAGCAAGGAACTCTTCAGCATCGTCAAGGAGTTCTCCAACCCCTGCACCGGCAACAACGACATCACTCCTTCACAAGATCTCTGCGACTCTCTCACCTCGTTCTTCCACCGCAAGATCGCCGACATCCACAACAGCTTTGGCGCACCATCCACGCACCAAACAACAAATGTCCTAGTTTTCAAGGCAGTTCTCATTTATTGATCTGCAGACATCATTAGTTATAAATCAATTATACCAAAACATCTCTTGTCATGACGATGAAGGATGTCTCAGTCTATTGCCTTTATAAAAACAGCCCAGCTCTGATAAACAAACTTAGACCAACACAGAACCCACAATCACCTTAAATGACAACAGAAAAAGGTGAGAAAAGCAAGATGGCACCTCACAGGCGCACCACCAATGGGACCCCTGGCTGGTACTCACCAGGATGGCCCTGTTCTCATCATTGGTGCCATCAAGCCTTGGTTTCTATCAGGCAATTTCCTCAGGGCAAATCAATTTAAATGCCACTGCAAAGGACACTGGGCTTTACGTGCTGTAATAAAAACACAAACATTCTAGAGGTTACCTGCTATCCACCCCTGTTTAATATACACAGAAGTATTGCACTGTCAAACAGCCATGCTGTGGTAAATAATAGTTACCCTTCAGTTAGCCTTGCCTCTCATACCAGCCGAGAGGAATTTTAAAACAGGAATGTAGCCCCCATAGGTGGGCGTGATCCACTCTCCCTTCGCATCTGTTACTAGATAAAATAGCCAAACAAACAGCGGTTATGCACTCAACGAGCGTTCTTATACCTTGCTTGCTTTTCACAGTTACATGAAAAGTGGCCCATTAAAAAGGTTACCGGTGGAGAATAGTCGTCCGGCGTCTTCTCAGCACTCGAACACCGGCAAAATTCCAAGCCGGTCTATTTAGATTTTCATTTGCTGATTTTCGGGACCCGTGATAGGTTGCAATAGTCACGTGACGTCCGTGGCCATTTGTAAACAGTCTTGGGGAAATATTATTTGTGTATCTTATGGAATTCTCGCAACGTTCTCGCGATATTTATGGGATCAACAAAGAGTTAGTCTTTAGCGGTTGGCGTCCAACCTGATTGGCCGCGGAAGTCGAGTGACGTTCGCGGCCATCTTTGAGCAGTCTACAGCCAACGTTAATAGTACAGCCTACAAAAACGTGAACACTCAAGATATTTGTAAGGTCCTCGGTATATCGGTTTAATACCCTTGGGCGAGATGTTAAATCAAACAAACTCTTTTTGATTTATTTTCAAAAAGATAGAATCAGAATTTTAGAAATCAAAAAAAGAATTTTGAATCAAAAAATATATCGACATTTTCCAAGGACTTTACATTATTGGCCTGAGTTTAATAAGCAATGCGTCTCCACCACGATGGCATATAATCAAAGGTCTCTACATTATTACCCGGAGTCTACTGAGCAATAAGTCTTTCCGTGGATGGGAGCAGGTTCAATATATCCAGTGTATTTTATCTCAATATGTGCTACCAGCCTCGACTGTTCATTTTTTTTTTTTTTGTAAATATCTTTTTATTGCAGCAAGATCAGAAATGCAGACAGTAAATTTAAGCCATTCCCCTTGGTGCTCAGTGAAAGCGCCGCTCCCTCACCCCAGTATCACACAGCCATTCAGCTCGCACCCCGGAGGTCGAGCGGCAAAGTCATAGGTACAAAGATACTGCGCTGGATCGTACTGTACATGGCTGTAGCCACCAAGTGGGTGGGAAATGGCCTAGCTGCTTTTGGGTCCTAACACTCCCTCTTCCATGTCCCAAGACCAGTGTGAGCCAGGAGTCCCCGTACACCCTTCGTGAACAAAACCCCCTCCCCTTCCCCGTAACCCCCTCAACCATTCCTACCCCGCCACCCACGTCTAGGATCCCCCCCCAGCTGCTCCCCACCCCTGCCCAGTCCCCCCACCCCCCCAGGCGTGCCAGAGTATCACCTAACCGAGCTCTCAACCCCTTCACCAAGATCAGCTCCGAAACAAGGCCCCAGGATTTATCAGCAATCATTCGTAAATCATCACAATGGGACGCAAGGGTAGCGAAATAGCAGCGCGGGCTTATACTGTCCCCCCGTCAGGCGGGTGTCCCGCAGGCGCCGGGCTATGCACCGGGGAGTCCCCCTCCTCCACATCCAGGAGCGTGAGATCAAGGACCAGCCCCTCCCACGCCCTGGCTCTCTCCAGTGCCATGTCATTGTCTAACCTAAGCGCCGCGCGCAGGCGAAGTTCACCCTCACATCTGGCCCATTTAAGCAGCTCAGCCTTCCAGCGCTCTACTACGGGGCCCCGGGACGCCTTCCACTGGGACGTAATGGCCCGCTTCGCCAGGAGAAGCCCCAAGTCCAGGAACTTGCTAGTGACTTTATTCTTTGATGTGTGTGGGAACCAGTGTAGTATGCAATGTGCCATGGTGAGTTGCAGGTCCCTCTCCGTCACCTCCCTCAGGACCTCCACTACTTCCTCCCAAAAGGGCCCCAGCTCAGGACAGGACCAGAACATGTGTTGGAAGTCTGCGGGATCCGCCGGGCAGCGCGGACAGGACGCCGGGTGGGCCGGGAAGTACTTATGTAGTTTGTCAGGGGCAGGTAAGCCCTATGTAGGACATAGAAGTGCACCAGCTGGAATCTCGCGTTGCGCGTGCCATTCCGGGCCCCCTCCAGTATGCCATTCCAGGCCTCCTCGGGGATCTCAGTCCCCAGATCGGCCTCCCATTTCGCCTTCAAGGCCAACAGTGGAGCGATGGATTCCGAGAGCATGCGTCGAGATAGGCACGTGACCGCCCTGACCGTCCCCGTCATCATCACGACGTACTGGCAGCCCAGCGACAGCGTCGGCTCCGACATGCCCGCCCCCCAGTGCTTGCGAATCGCCGCCGTTAACGCCGCATGTAGGAGGAAGTCCCCCCCCGCCAGCTCAAAGCGCTCCTGCAGGAGATCGAAGGGCAACATCACCCCGTTTTCGTACAGGTCGCCCATGGAGGAGAGCCCCCGCTGATCCCAACCGGCCAGCCCGTGCCACGAGCCCCCGTGCGGCAATGTCTCGCAGAGTCTAAGTGGGATCTCAGGTGCGTACGGGACCGTGACACCGCACCTCCGGCGGTATCTGTTCCAGCATTTTCGGGCCGTTGCAAACTCCTGCGTGAGGTGGAAATCCCCCATCGGAAGTCCCAGGACAATCCGGGACAACACTTGGACCGGACCCGCCGGCTCCCCCGACCCGTCCGCCTCTCTCCTAGCCCGCGCCACCCACTGCGTCAGCCACTGCAGCTGTGCCGCCAAGTAGTAGAGCTCGTAGTCCGGGACAGCTAGACCTCCGTCCGCCCGAGGGCGGAGAAGTGTGGCAAGGGCCACCCTACGCCTGCCCGCCCCCCACAGAAAGCCGATGACCATCGATCGCAGCCGTCGAAAGTAGCTCGCCGGGATCCAGATCGGGAGGGTCCCGAAGAAGTAAAGCAGCCGCGGCAGGGTCACCATCTTGAGGAGCGCCACCCTCCCCATGAGCGACAACGGGAGCGTGCCCCAAAAGTCGAAGTTCCCTTTAGCGTGCCTGATCGCCGTACCGATATTCCCTTCCAGGATATCGGCACTGTCATGAAAGATCGAGGTGCCAAGATATCGTAGGCTCCTCTCTTCCCAAGTCACGCCTTCCGTAGTCAGCGGACATGTTCCCCGTGGGCGGGCCGGGAATAGGTGAGATTTCGCCCAGTTCACTCGAAGGCCGGAGACCTTACTCAGCGATTTCAGGAGAGTCTTAGCCCCACGCAGGGAGTCTGCCGAGTCCGCCAGGAACATCAGTAGGTCATCAGCGTATAATGCGATGTGGTGTATTTGGCCATAGACGTCCAGGCCCTGATATGCCCGGCCCAGCCGGGCCCGCGCCGCGAGGGGCTCGACAGCCAGGGCAAACAGCAAGGGGGAAAGAGGGCATCCCTGACGGGTGCCCCTGCCCACCCCACACATCTCAGAGATGACCCTCCCTGTTCTGACTCTTGCCGTCGCGTTTGTATAGAGCAGCCTCGTCCAATCGACGAAGCCTTCGCCAAGGCCCAGAGCTCGTAGCACATGGAAGAGATAAGGCCATTCCAGGCTGTCGAAGGCTTTCTCCATGTCGACAGCAAACACCACTGCCTCGTCGCCGTCGTATGTGTCGGCCTCTAGGATATGCAGGAGTCGTCTCACATTAAGCGCCGTGTTGCGGGCCGGGATGAAACCCGACTGGTCCGCATGTACCAGCATGGGCATGTGGGGGAGCAAACGCGTCGCCAAGACCTTGCTCAGGATCTTGTAATCCAGGTTGAGCATGGACAAGGGGCGGTACGCCGATCTGTCCCATGGCTGCTTACCCGGCTTCAGTAGGGGGACAATCAGCGCCTCCCTCGTGGTCGCAGGGAGACAGCCCAGTCGCCTCGCCTCGTTGTACAGCCACGTCAGCCGGGGCGCTAGGAGATCTACGTAGGTAAGATAGAATTCTGTAGGGAATCCATCGGTGCCCGGTGTCTTGTTTCTCGCCATGCTCTTGATGGCGACCCGCACCTCTCTCTCCTCGATCTTGTCCCCGAGTCGTTTTGCGTCCTCCTCTTCCATTTCCGGCAGGTCAAGACCCTCCGTAAAGGTCTGGAACTCCTCCACCGAAGGGAGGACCCTGCTGCGGTAGAGCTCTGTATAGTAGTCGTAAAACAGCGCGTTGATCCCCTGCTGATCAAATCTCGCCGCCCCCGCGTGGTCTCTGAGCTCAAGGATGACCGAGCTCCGGCGGGCCGGGTTGGCCAGCCAGGCCAGTAGAGCCCCCGATTTGTCGCGTTCCGAGTGCGCCCGCGTGAGGTAGGCCTTGTAATCAAAGCATCGGAGGCGCTCCACCGTTGCCGCCACCGCCTCCCGCGCCCCCAACAGGGCCTCGTGAATGTCCGGCCGTTCAGGCCTCTCTCTCTCCAGCCTCCGCAGGGTCTCGTCCTCTTTCTCAATTTCTACCAGTAGTGTTCTCCGCACCCCCGATGACGTCGCAATGCACTGGCCCCGTAGTACGGATTTGAAGGCGTCCCATTCCGTCGTGGCCGAGCCCGCCGTGCCCGCGTTAGTTTGGAAATACGCCTCGATGCCCGAGGCGATCGTGGTACGGAAGAGCTGATCTTCCAGTGCCTCAGGGCGGAGTTTCCAAGCCGGTATTCTCGGGCGGATCTGCGACCAGCGCAGCCGCACGAGAAGCGGGTTGTGGTCAGAGATCGAGCGCGTGAGGTACTCGCTGTGGCACACTTCCGCGTGCACGTCCTGTGAACACAGGAAGGCATCAATACGGACATGTAACTCGTGGAGGGCGGAGAAGAATGAGTAGTCCCTGTCCGACGGGTGGTTAGTCCTCCAGGAGTCAACCAGTCCCCACTGTCGTTGCCAGGCTGAGCGCGCGAGTGCGAGTCTACCAGCTGGTGCGTTCGGAAGGGGGGGATGGGATCTATCCAGGGCGACGTCGGCCACACTGTTAAAGTCGCCGCCCAGGAGCAGGGGCTCCACTAGGAACTGGGCTAGTTTATTGGACAGTAGGGAGAGGAATGCAGTTTGGTCCACATTCGGGGCGTACAAGCATCCCAGGTTAAGGTCCCTCCCGTCCAGCTTGCCTCTCACCATTATAAATCTCCCCTCCGGGTCAATTACCTGTTGTGTGCACTGAAAGGGGACCCCCGCCCGTATCCAGATGGCCACCCCCCTAGCATAAGCAGAGTAACCGGTGTGAAAGACCTGCCCCCTCCAGCGCCTCTGCAGTGCCCTCCCTTCCTTGTCCAGCAGATGAGTTTCCTGAAGGAAGGCTATGTGTATGCCCCGCCTGACCAGATGGGAGTGGATCTTATGGCGTCTATGCATCGAGTGCATCCCCCTTACGTTCCATGTGAGACATTTGTAGCCTAGGTCGGATCCCATGGTAGTGTCCACCAAGCCCCGTTCGCCCTCTCAGCAACCCCCCCGGCACGCCTAGGTCCCACCCTTGTCCCCCCCCCAACTTGCATAATCAAACTACCCCAACACCCACACCCCCGGACAGACAACCAACGTGGAAACCCCATCCAAACTCAAGTATCCGAAAGCGTGTCACTACAAAATAGGACTGGAGAGGCAGCGATGCCGGCTCCGTACGGGCCCGAAGCCCCCCGCCCCCGCCCCAACACCCCTAACAACAAACAGGAGAGGTCCCCCGACTCTCCCCGTCCCCAAGGTCACAGTAAGAAGTCCCGGGGGGCACCCGCAACTCACTGCATAGCGTCCGGAAGCGCCCCCCCCGCCTGCACGCCCCAGTACCTTACTTATGTGGCCGGTCTTCCACGAGCCGCCTCAGCCAAGGATACCATCCGCTGTCTGGGGAGTCACCACCGGCATGTCTGTCTCTGACAGCTCGTGCCCACTGCTGGAGCCAGGGCTGGGAGCACTGGCCTTCGACTGCTCCGACGTGCTGCTGGAGGGGCTGGCGTCCCCCTGGCTGATGGCCGCCACTGCCTGCACCGCCTTGGCTCGTTCCTGCTGCCAGCCCGAAGGGGAGCCAGAACGTCGCGCCGGTGCCGTTTCCGTGGAGTGTCTCCTGGGAGGGGTCCGTGGTGTGTGGGCCGTGCCCGGCTCCCCCCTCGCGTCCAACCAGCTCCAGGCCTCCTGTGGCGTTGTGAAAAAGTGTGTGCGTTCTCCATCGACCACCCGCAGTCGCGCCGGGAACAGCATAGCATAGGGCAGTTGCAGCGATCTCAATTTCCGCTTGACCGCCAGGAAGGAGGCTCGTTGCTTCTGCACATCCCTGGTGAAGTCCGGAAAAATCATGACCCTGCCGTTGTCGATTCTCAGGTCCGGGACGTCTCTCACCTTCCGCAGTATATGGTCTCTGTCCCTGAAGTGCAGGAGGCGCAGTACAATCGGGCGCGGAGGCGCCCCCGGTTTGGGGGGACGCGCAGGGACCCTGTGTGCCCGTTCAATGGCAAAGAACGGCGAGAGCCCCTCCGGGGCCACCTCAGATCGCAGCCAGCCCTCCAGGTAGGTGACCGCGTCCCGCCCCTCTGTGTTTTCAGGGACCCCAACGAGGCGGAGGTTATTGCGCCGAGAGCGCCCTTCACTGTCCTCCGCTCGGAGCTCTAGCACCCGTACCTTCTGCGCCATATCCGCCAGTGACTTTTTCAGCTCCACCACGTCCCCTGGGAGACTTTTCAGGGTAACCTCAGAGGTCGCCACCCGCTCCTTCAGCTTCCTGTGGTCGTCCTTCAGTAGGGTCAGGTCCGACCCAATGGTGTCTATGCGCTTCTCAAGAGCCTCCCGCGATGCCACAATCGCCTGCATTATGTCTCCCAGGGAGGGGTCTCGCGGGTGGGACGAGCTCCCGGCTCCCCCCCCTGGTGGGACGTCATCGACAGGGTGTCCCGGGTCGTCCAGCTTCAGGGCCTCGAAGCCCTTCTTCCTGTTGCCTCGTACCATCTTCGCGGGCAGCGCTCGTCCGATGGCTCTGCAGTGGCCGCCGACACTCCCGCTCTTTGTCCGTCTCAGGTCCGCCGACTCCCTTGCTCTCTGGGCCCGCGCCTTGTGGGGTCCAGTCCGTGGAGCCGACCAGAGGCCAGGTCCCGCTTCACCAGCGCCCCAGGTCTGGGCACCTAGAAGGCTCCGGCAGGGTGTGCGCCACTGAGCACCAGTCCCGATGTGCCCCGCTGTAATCGGGTGACCCCGGCCAGTTAGGCGCTTCCTCCCGTCTGTAAGTTCAGCGCCTCATGTGGGTGGGGAGCCAGCATCACATCCCGAATTTCCCTCGTCGCCCTCTTCGCTCCTGTGCCACCTACCACCTGTGGCGCAGGCTCCCTGGCTATGCCACCGCCAGGAGGGCAGGACAGGTGCTCTCCGCAGGCCCAGCACTCCCCGCGGCCACCGCGGCCCAGCAAACGGCCGCCAGGACCAGATATGCGCCTCTTCCCGCCTTCAAGGACAAGCCAGTCCTTATCCCCCGCTCTCCTCGTCGACTTCCACACTCGTGTGCCCCCAAACCACCTGTGGTGCAGGCTCCTCGTCTAAGTCACCGCCAGGGGGGCGGGTCAGGTGCCCCTCGCTGACCCAGTGCTCTGCGCGGGTCCAGTGGGTCCACAGCCGGCTGCCAAGGCGATCACCGGGACTCTGTCGGCGCCATTTTGAAGTCAGGCAGGCCGATCGTCCCCCGTCCTCTGAGTCCGCCCGCGAGGGTGCCAGCCTCTACCCCTCACCTCCGCTCGCTCCCGGGGGGTCTCGTCTGGCCAGCGGCCCGCCAACACAGCGCCAGAGGGCTTCTCCTCCTCTCCCGGGCTCCGCCGCCAGGCGCGTCACAGCAGGACGGCGGCCGCCATTTTGGGCGCTCGCATCCCCGTGTGCCGCGCTCGCTGCCAAAAGTCCGGCGGGGGCAGCTACAGGGGCCCCCCGTCCTCCAGAGTCTCCCCGCGTGCCCCTGATGTCCACCTGGGCACTGTTGAGGGGTCGGGGAGTCCGTCGGGGCGCAGGATATGTGGTGGTGCGAGGCGGGCACGGAGGAGCTCCGGAGTCCCGCTTCCACCTACATCGGCGCCTTAGCCACGCCCCACCAGCCTCGACTGTTCATAGGTGTAAGAATAGACAGCGGCGTGGCTTTACTGATGCTGAGGGATATCTGCAGTATATGCTGCTTGCCCCGACTGTACAGGGGTATCAAATAAAATAAAATAAAATAAAAGGCAGCATAACTTTACTAATGCTAAGGTGTATCCCTGTGTCTATTAGTCAGTAGCCTCTCACACAAAAGAACATCTAAAGGTGTATTTCAACGCAGCTTATTCCACTCTAGAAGTTCATTCAGTCCTTTCTGTTCACTTTTTTCTTGATATATCCATCGTGCTTCTTTGGTGATCAGGCGTCTCTCTACTGTCTGGGCATCCCCCATCACTCTTTCCAGGACCACCCATGTTAAAGTATGCCTGTTACGGTGACAATGCTGTACTAGTTTGGTTGTTAATTTCTCACTTTTTATCGTACTCACATGCTCCTGAATGCGGAGCTTGATCTTCCGTGTAGTGAGTCCAATGTATTCCAAACCACATTCACATTTGAGTCTGTACACCACGTTGGAGATGTTACAATTACTGAAGTGATTCAGTGCCCAATTCTTTCCAGATTGTAAAGTCACTGTTGAAGTTTTGTTCGTGAGGGGGCACACTGAACAGTTTCCACATGGAAAATGTCCATTGGGGACAGTGGTTGCCTCTGGTTCTGGTCTCACATTCACCCTGGTGTGTACTAGTTTATCTTTTAAGTTACTGGCTCTACGAATGGCAAAACGTGGCGGTGGCATCTTGAAGTCCGACGTAGACAATAAAGACCAGTGCTTCCTGATTGACTGGCGGATCTTAGTGGCCATTGGTTCATAAGTCATGACCACAGGTAAGCAATCTGTCTTTTCCTTTATATGAGGCTCTAGCAACACAGATCTCGGCGTGTTCAGGGCCCTTTTCTCGGCCTGTTTAATGACTCTGCGTGGATAGTCACGGGCTTCCAATTTCTTGCTAAGTGTAACTGCTTGCTCCTTATATACTTCGGTAGAGGAACAGTTTCTCCTATACCGCAAGAATTGACCCACAGGGAGATTGTCTCTTAATGCTATGGGATGATACGATTGGTAAGAAAGCAATGTCAGTCAGTCAGAATATCTTTATTCGGCTTATTTAAAAGCCATACAAAGAGGAGAAAAAGATAAAAAACATTTCATACAAGGTTTTTCCTTTTGTACACAAGAAACATTAGATGTAAACGGCAAGTTTAAAAAATGTTACAGACAATTAAAAAGTGTAACGTTCAAACATAGACATAAGTGATAAAACATTTACTCTAAGACTGATCTTGACAGACAGCTTTCACCCTTGAAGCGGCTACCAGAAAATTAGCTATGCAAAAAGTGATGTGGGGGTTGGGCAGTAATTGTAAAAAGAGCAGAGCCGGTCTCACTTGAGTGAAGCCGGCCTCTTTAAGAATAGGCAACAGATATTTTTTCCTTGGCTCTGAGTACAACCCGCAAAACATGACAAAATGCATTGTATCTTGTACAGAGAACTGGTCGCAGCTACAGGGCAGAGCTAGTTCTGGCTTCTGACAGTTATTAAAAGTGCCTAAATAATAATGTAACAAATTAAATCTGAATTTGGTTAAAAGAAACCTATGGAAGGGGATTGTGACGAAACCAAGATAGGGTGCTAGTGAGAACGAGTTAACAAGTAAACAATGATCCCTAACTGACGGTTTTGCCAGTTCGCGTTCTTCGCGGGATGCTTCCTTCCTTCCCATAAAGGACTTTTTCACAAAGTCAATGTCTTGAATCCTAATATTCTCAGGGGAGGTAAAAAGCTCCGGGCGTCCTAGGTCTGAAAATGCCTTGGCCAAATAAGCCAGCCAAGGAATATTGTTGGATTTATCCAGGGACAGAACGTCAGACATGATTTTGTGATTTAATGGGAGTTCTTCATTCATCCACATTTTTAGCCAAAAAATCAAGGGGGCCATACTCAGCATGTCAGACAAAAAATGTAGGCCCACTTCTTTATGAATGGAATAGGTTGGGGTCGACTGGGGTACAGAAAGCAGGGTTCTGATAAATCTATTCTCTGCTCTCTGAATTGGTTCCACATTTACATAACCCCACAATGCGGAACCATATAGTGCAATAGCCACGGATTTAAATGTAAATGTAAATGTAGGTGTACTTATATATTTACTCTTGTAGATTTTTAACAGGGCTTCCATAGGCCTAGCCCCTAGCCTACCAGCAAAGCCCAAGAGTGCTGATGATGATCTAATAACAGCCAGCCTCTTGGCTCTTACCTGCGGACCCCAGGTCCCTTTCTGGTCAAACATTACGCCTAAGTAGGGAAATGTCGATACCCTAGAGACCGTGTGCCCCCTGCATGTGAATGTTTTACTTCTCTTCTTACGACACTCTTGACCCACCACCATTGTGTGTGACTTGGTTACGTTTATCTTAAGATCCAGTTGCTCCATAAACGAACCAAAGGCATTCAGAAGGTGCTGGAGGCCAACACCTGTGCGAGCGATCAGCACGGCGTCATCCGCATATAGGAGCGCCGGGATCTTAGCCGCTCCTACACGCGGGACGTCAGCTTCCTGCCCACCTAGATGTGCGCCCAGGCCGTTGATGTAGATGGTGAAGAGCAAGGGGGCTAAAATGCAGCCCTGCCGCACCCCCCTTAATGATTTAAAGAGGGGGTACACCTACCCTCGTTCGTTACGCGTACACTTGAAAAGAGTTCTTGGTGCAGGGTGGCTATAAAGGTAACCAATGCCTCATCAATACCCATCTCCAACAAGATGGCCCACAACTTTGTCCTATTGACCAGGTCAAAAGCTGAGGAGAGATCCATGAATGCAAGATACACGGACCCCTCCTTGGCCACAGTATATATGGAGATGAGCAAATGTAAGTTGGCGCACTGTTCGATGGTCCCCTTTCTTTCCCTAAAACCATATTGGATCTCAGACAACCCACCACAGCTCTCAACATTTTCCCTCAGCCTGGATAAAAGAACTCTACCTAAGATTTTTACAGATGAGTCCAGAAGGGATATAGGCCTATAACAGCCTGGATCATCCCGCTGGCCTTTTTTAAAAATAGGGACAATAGTAGAGGTGTCCCATGAGGCAGGTGCTGAGTTACCATTGACTACGTTGAACACGTTTGCCAAAACTTCAGCCCACAATTTTGGTGAATACATAAAAAAGTCGGCAGGAACTCCGTCAGGACCAGGTGCTTTATGCTTTGTAGTAGCCAAGATGGCTTTTTCCACTTCATGTTGGTTAAAAAGGATGGGGCGGGCGGCTGAGATTGTCAACGAGACACCTTTAGTCGCTTCGTCAGTATCCCCGTAGACGTTTTTAAAATGAGACAGCCATTTTTCGTCAGGGATAACGCAGTCCATGGATTCGTTAATGTCATCTGAAAAAAAGGGCTGTTTAATAATCTCCCAAAATTTTCTACTATCCTTCAGGACTGCCTCCGAAAGGAGACTATCCCATGCTTCTTGTTTAATGATGTCCTTTTGTTTTTTTACGGCTAATTTATACATTTTCCTAAGTCTGGTAATCTCATCTTTTACCCTAGGAGTATTTTTTAGGGCTGCCAACAATAGTCTATGTGCTTTAGAGCATGCTGAATCAAACCAGCGCTTATTTCCTGGGTTCCTTTTTTTGTCTTTGCTAGGAGATCCTGTGACACCTGGCCACATATTGCCTCAAATGCCTCTACAATTTCTTGACCATGGGCACAGGAGTTTTTACAAATCTCGACCTGGTCCATTATCTTTAGGAAATTTTCAGCATAAAATTTTTCCGGTACCACCTTTGCCCATTTCATACGCCTACCTTGGTCAGAAGTCCTCAGGGGGTGGGCAGGCCTTACTATCGTTGGGGATGGCCCCATATGACCTACCCACACCACTTCAAGTTCTACCGGATTATGGTCGCTAAAATGTGATTGTGCCGTGCGGTAAGCAATAACCCGGTTTAAAAGTAAGAAAGCAATGAGTTTCTGTCTGTGGTCTTTTGGTGAACACTAGTTCGAAACATTCCTTCTGCTGCTTCAATGTCAAGATCAAGGTAGACTACTCTGGTATGGTAATATTTCCAGGTAAATCGTAGGCTCGTATCTTGCGTGTTCAACCAGTTCAAGAACTGGAGGAGATATGTTTCTTCTCCTGACCAAATGAGGAGCACATCATCAATATATCTCCTCCAAAGGCGCATATGGCCTTTGAAGGGATTGATGTCAGACTCAATGGCGTGCTCCTCAAACTGGCCTACATAAATACAGGCCAGGCTAGGTGCCATAGTAGCGCCGATAGATGTGCCCGTCACCTGAAGGAACAGGTCGCTCTTGTAGCTGAAGAAATTCCTTGTGAGTGCCAATTCCACCCATTGTAATACAAAGCTCTGTGGGGCATCATAGAGCCACTCTTGTGTGGCTAGTGCTCGCGCTGCTGCCACCAGTGCGGCATCTTGAGGAATACAAGAGTACAAAGACTCGATGTCAATTGTCACAATATACTCAGTTTCAGGGTCAAATGTCATATTATCAAGGACATTCAAGATATCCATAGTGTCCTTAACGAAGGATTTCTGTGTTATCACAGATTCGCGAAGGTAATAATCAGCGAACTGGGATAATGGTTCCAATACTGACTGGATTCCAGACACAATGGGCCGGCCCGGGGGTGGCCGGGCCGGCCTGTGTATCTTTGGGAGGATGTAGAAGGCCGGAGTCCTGGGGTTGGTCTGGATAAGGATATCCGCCTCCTTCGCACTTATCCATTTCTTTTCTTTCGCATTCCCAACTAGTTCTGTTATCGTTTTCATCAGTTCCGGAGTAAGGTCTTTTCTTAAAGGTTGATAATTGGCTCTCACATTCAATAGCCGGGGTACCTCATCCTCGTAGTCACAGGTGTTTAATATGACGACTGCGCCGCCTTTATCTGCGCTTTTTATTGTTATGTTGTTATTATTCTGGAGGGACTTCACGGCATCCCAATCTCCTTTATTCATGTTTTTGAAACCAGCAACTTTGTTGTTGCTTTCGATCTTCCCAATTTCTTCCAGTACCTTAGCTTCAAATACCGCCACTTCAGGACCAACCGTCCCATTGGTGGACAGAAATTGGAGGGTTTTCTCAGGTTGGTATTAAAACCTTTATTTTCTTCAAAAGCTTGTTTTGCAAAAGATTTCTTTAGCTTGATTTTTCTCATAGTCTCGTGAAATTCAATGCGACTGATGGTTAGATAGATTGACCACGATACTCTTCAAACTGGTCTCTTCCCTCTGTTCCGTGTTTGTCGGGGGGAGAATGTTTGCCATTGTTGTGTGGGGGGGGGGGGGGGGGGCGAGTGCCGCGTCCTTTCCTCTGCCTTGTTGTCCAGGTCCCTTGTTTGTTGCTTGTCCCTGTTCTAAAAAATTCTGCAATAAGGTACTCAGATCTGGATTAGCAACTTCAGGTTGGTTAAACCTCACTCTATTAGTACTTGGTCCTGGTTCGGGCTCCTCTTCACTGGACGTGTTATCAAATGTCCAGTTTGATGGTGTTCGCCGCTGGTGTTGATATCTGGCTCCTCTACCTCTTCTTGCCCCTCCAAATTGTTGTTGTTGTTGTTCTTGGGCAGGCTGGTAATGTGAGTCGTTTATATAGGGAAAAGCCCATTTGTGTGTGTAGCGCTGTAAATTGCGCTGTAGCCCCCTGATTTTTTGGGTTACCATATATTGCTTGTATTCGTCTAGATCTTCTTTGATTTTTTGAAGATGTTCTTTTGCGTCAGTAAAGCTACTATCTCGACTAATAGTCTCCTCAAGATCAACGATCTCTTTTAACACCTCTTCACTTAACCTTTGGGCTGTACTAATTATAAGGATCAACCAATCCCTGGTACATTTATTTGTGATATAGCTCCAGTCACGCCGGAACTGTTTGTCATCAAGGAAGATGCGCGGTTCGATTCTAACTATCAAACTTGCAGGTGAGGCTCCAGCTTGATAATACTCAGACATTAGAGCTCCATGCAGGGTAATTCTTATGTGTTTCTTGTTCAAATTGCTCAATTTCTCCCATTCTTCCCTTACTGTGTTATTACCTGTGAGGGACCCGCTAAAATAGCGGCAATTTGTTCGTCCGTAAAAGCCAGACACTTTTTGTCCATTCTAAGGATACAAGCTTATTGAAGGTTTGACTGTGCAGCAGGAATGGTGGATGTAATGCAGGATTTGACAGCCTCGTATAAAAATCAGAGTTACAGATAGGACTGATAGAGAGTACTCTCACGGCTGAGCCGCGGTACAGAAAGTGAAGACAAAGTAGGAGTCTAGAGGGACAGACAAAACTAGGACGCCCTCCACTCAGTAAGTCACCAAACAACAAATGTCCTAGTTTTCAAGGCAGTTCTCATTTATTGATCTGCAGACATCATTAGTTATAAATCAATTATACCAAAAAATCTCTTGTCATGGCAATGAAGGATGTCTCAGTCTATTGCCTTTGTAAAAACAGCCCAGCTCTGATCAACAAACTTAGACCAACACAGAACCCACAATCACCTTAAATGACAACAGAAAAAGGTGAGGAAAGCAAGATGGCACCTCACGGGCGCACCACCAATGGGACCCCTGGCTGGTACTCACCAGGATGGCCCTGTTCTCATCATTGGTGCCATCAAGCCTTAACGGAAAACGTGTCTTAAACCCAAAGCAAAAAAGACAGTGAGTGGTGCAGTGGACACAACTTATATGTGACAAAACTTACAACATTGAACATTTAACATCTAATCTACTGTGCAACCAGGACAAAAACTTTACTCATGTTCCTCTTCTTGTTGCAAACAGTACACACATAAACATAAAAAAGAAATATGTGAATACTACCAATCGATTCACACCTTACTTACAGCCGACATGTTTCATTGCCTTGGTTTCTATCAGGCAATTTCCTCAGGGCAAATCAATTTAAATGCCACTGCAAAGGACACTGGGCTTTATGTGCTGTAATAAAAACACAAACATTCTAGAGGTTACCTGCTATCCACCCCTGTTTAA
This sequence comes from Lissotriton vulgaris, assembly GCF_964263255.1. Taxonomy (NCBI): domain Eukaryota; kingdom Metazoa; phylum Chordata; class Amphibia; order Caudata; family Salamandridae; genus Lissotriton; species Lissotriton vulgaris. The sequence goes on from NC_141687.1 coordinate 1,226,084,645, forward strand.
TATACACAGAAGTATTGCACTGTCAAACAGCCATGCTGTGGTAAATAATAGTTACCCTTCAGTTAGCGTTGCCTCTCATACCAGCCGAGAGGAATTTTAAAACAGGAATGTAGCCCCCATAGGTGGGCGTGATCCACTCTCCCTTCGCATCTGTTACTAGATAAAAAGCCAACAGCGGTTATGCACTCAACGAGCGTTCTTATACCTTGCTTGCTTTTCACAGTTACATGAAAAGTGGCCCATTAAAAAGGTTACCGGTGGAGAAAAGTCGTCCGGCCTCTTCTCAGCACTCGAACACCGGCAAAATTCCAAGCCGGTCTATTTAGATTTTCATTTGCCGATTTTCGGGACCCGTGATAGGTTGCAATAGTCACATGACGTCCGTGGCCATTTGTAAACAGTCTTGGGGTAATATTATTTGTGTATTTTATGGAATTCTCGCAACATTCTCGCGATATTTATGCGCTCAACAAAGAGTTAGTCTTTAGCGGTTGGCGTGCAACCTGATTGGCCGCGGAAGTCGAGTGACGTTCGCGGCCATCTTTGAGCAGTCTACAGCCAACGTTAATAGTACAGCCTACAAAAACGTGAACCCTCAAGATATTTGTAAGGTCCTCGGTATATCGGTTTAATACCCTTGTGCGAGATGTTAAATCAAACAAACTCTTTTTGATTTATTTTCCAAAAGATAGAATGAGAATTTTAGAATTCAAAAAAAAATTTTGAATCAAAAAAATATATCGACATTTTCCAAGGACTTTATATTATTGCCCTGAGTTTAATAAGCAATGCGTCTCCACCACGATGGCATATAATCAAAGGACTCTACATTATTACCCGGAGTCTACTGAGCAATAAGTCTTTCCGTGGATGGGAGCAGGTTCAATATATCCACTGTATTTTATCTCAATATGTGCTACCAGCCTCGAATGTTCATAGATGTAAGAATAGACAGCGGCGTGGCTTTACTGATGCTGAGGGATATCCCCGTGTATGTTAGTTAATAGCCTCTCACACAGAAAAGCATCCCTTATTTTCTGCAGTATATGCTACCTGCCCCGACTGTACAGGGGTGTAAAATACATAAAAGGCAGCATAACTTTACTAATGCTAAGGGGTATCCCTGTGTCTATTAGTCAGTAGCCTCTCACACAAAAGAACATCTAAAGGTGTATTTCAACACAGCTTATTCCACTCTAGAAGTTCATTCAGTCCTTTCTGTTCACTTTTTTCTTGATATATCCATCGTGCTTCTTTGGTGATCAGGCGTCTCTCTACTGTCTGGGGATCCCCCATCACTCTTTTCAGGACCACCCATGTAAAAGTATGCCTGTTACGGTGACAATGCTGTACTAGTTTGGTTGTTAATTTCCCACTTTTTATCGTACTCACATGCTCCTGAATGCGGAGCTTGATCTTCCGTGTAGTGAGTCCAATGTATTCCAAACCACATTCACATTTGAGTCTGTACACCACGTTGGAGGTGTTACAATTACTGAAGTGATTCAGTGCCCAATTCTTTCCAGATTGTAAAGTCACTGTTGAAGTTTTGTCCGTGAGGGGGCACACTGAACAGTTTCCACATGGAAAATGTCCATTGGGGACAGTGGTTGCCTCTGGTTCTGGTCTCACATTCATCCTGGTGTGTACTAGTTTATCTTTTAAGTTACTGGCTCTACGAAAGGCAAAACGTGGCGGTGGCATCTTGAAGTCCGACGTAGACAATAAAGACCATTGCTTCCTGATTGACTGGCGGATCTTAGTGGCCATTGGTTCATAAGTCATGACCAAGGGTAAGCAATTTGTCCTTTCCTTTATATGAGGCTCTAGTAACACAGATCTCTGCTTGTTCAGGGCCCTTTTCTCGGCCTGTTTAATGACTCTGCGTGGATAGTCACGGGCTTCCAATTTCTTGCTAAGCGTAACTGCTTGCTCCTTATATACTTCGGTAGAGGAACAGTTTCTCCTATACCGCAAGAATTGACCCACAGGGAGATTGTCTCTTAATGCTATGGGATGATACGATTGGTAAGAAAGCAATGAGTTTCTGTCTGTGGGCTTTTGGTGAACACTAGTTCGAAACATTCCTTCTGCTGCTTCAATGTCGAGATCAAGGTAGACTACTCTGGTATGGTGATATTTCCAGGTAAATCGTAGGCTCGTATCTTGCGTTTTCAACCAGTTCAAGAACTGGAGGAGAGATGTTTCTTCTCCTGACCAAATGAGGAGCACATCATCAATATATCTCCTCCAAAGGCGCATATGGCCTTTGAAGGGATTGATGTCAGACTCAATGGCGTGCTCCTCAAACTGGCCTACATAAATACAGGCCAGGCTAGGTGCCATAGTAGCGCCCATAGATGTGCCCGTCACCTGAAGGAACAGGTCGCTCTTGTAGCTGAAGAAATTCCTTGTGAGTGCCAATTCCACACTCACAAGGAATTTCTTCAGCTACAAGAGCGACCTGTGGCACCTAGCCTGGCCTGTATTTATGTAGACTTAAAAAAAAGAGAGACGACCCCACAAGTTCCAGGGAACAGGGTACCAAAGACTAAAAGTCAAGAAGAATCCCTGGAAAAGAGTATACACTCACTCACACTAGAAATTCTGAGCCTCATTCATAATCACTGGTCACAAACTAGTTCACAACGTTCACAGACTTTTATTAAAAAATATTTGCATTTATAAATAAAACACAATTCATTACATAATAAATTGAGAAGCTCGTTAGGGAAACAATATAATAAAAACAATATTAAAAAACAATTTATCAGTATTTAAACTCCTATACAGAAGACGAAGCACAGATTCAACACATCCTATCTAAGTTAAAATTTCGAATAAAGCACATGACATTTAGACTTGGAAACAAACCCCAACAAGAAAACACATATATAGATGTTACTGATTTCAAGATTCAAAGGCCCTTGTTATGTATTATAGCATATCTCTACTTCACCCATAGACCAGATAACAGAGATTTCCTGGGCTTGAATTCTAATGCACAAGAAAAAGCGTCGACGCGTTTCGGTGTCTCTGCCTTTTGATAATGGCACACCTTCCTCAGGACAGTTTTGAAGTGGTTGGAGTTAACCTCATGTGTCCTTTCCTTTCAAAATGAGGTTCCTTGTCTTAAGGATAGAATTAAGACCTCATAGGTTCCTGGATATTTAGACTCGACCGTTGGAATTTCTGCGGTCGTTATTTGTAGTTCTCATATTCTATTGGGTGCCATGCCTGGTGGATGGATGATCCTTATGATATAAGAAGTTCATCTGTTTAAGGGATGGGATCCCCAATGTTTTCTTGATTTTATATGGTCACCTTTGATAGGGATCTGTGGAACCGTTCTCAGGATACAATCATTTGGTGGCTGTAACCCCTACTGATGTGGGGGGATGCCGTTTCCCCGTGGTATTCTTTCTTTCACGCGCTCACCTACTTCAGAATAGTGGTAGGAGGCTTGGACGTGGATATGTCCGTTCTTCGCGTTCGGAGGGGATACTTCTACCACGGGTACGTCTGCTTCCAATATCGGCTTCTAGTTTCTGCTTCAGCAGAAACTAGAAGCCGATATTGGAAGCAGACGTACCCGTGGTAGAAGTATCCCCTCCGAACGCGAAGAACGGACATATCCACGTCCAAGCCTCCTACCACTATTCTGAAGTAGGTGAGCGCGTGAAAGAAAGAATACCACGGGGAAACGGCATCCCCCCACATCAGTAGGGGTTACAGCCACCAAATGAAACTAGAAGCCGATATTGGAAGCAGACGTACCCGTGGTAGAAGTATCCCCTCCGAACGCGAAGAACGGACATATCCACGTCCAAGCCTCCTACCACTATTCTGAAGTAGGTGAGCGCGTGAAAGAAAGAATACCACGGGGAAACGGCATCCCCCCACATCAGTAGGGGTTACAGCCACCAAATGATTGTATCCTGAGAACGGTTCCACAGATCCCTATCAAAGGTGACCATATAAAATCAAGAAAACATTGGGGATCCCATCCCTTAAACAGATGAACTTCTTATATCATAAGGATCATCCATCCACCAGGCATGGCACCCAATAGAATATGAGAACTACAAATAACGACCGCAGAAATTCCAACGGTCGAGTCTAAATATCCAGGAACCTATGAGGTCTTAATTCTATCCTTAAGACAAGGAACCTCATTTTGAAAGGAAAGGACACATGAGGTTAACTCCAACCACTTCAAAACTGTCCTGAGGAAGGTGTGCCATTATCAAAAGGCAGAGACACCGAAACGCGTCGACGCTTTTTCTTGTGCATTAGAATTCAAGCCCAGGAAATCTCTGTTATCTGGTCTATGGGTGAAGTAGAGATATGCTATAATACATAACAAGGGCCTTTGAATCTTGAAATCAGTAACATCTATTTATGTGTTTTCTTGTTGGGGTTTGTTTCCAAGTCTAAATGTCATGTGCTTTATTCGAAATTTTAACTTAGATAGGATGTGTTGAATCTGTGCTTCGTCTTCTGTATAGGAGTTTAAATACTGATAAATTGTTTTTTAATATTGTTTTTATTATATTGTTTCCCTAACGAGCTTCTCAATTTATTATGTAATGAATTGTGTTTTATTTATAAATGCAAATATTTTTTAATAAAAGTCTGTGAACTAGTTTGTGACCAGTGATTATGAATGAGGCTCAGAATTTCTAGTGTGAGTGAGTGTATACTCTTTTCCAGGGATTCTTCTTGACTTCTGTATTTATGTAGGCCAGTTTGAGGAGCACGCCATTGAGTCTGACATCAATCCCTTCCAAGGCCATATGCGCCTTTGGAGGAGATATATTGATGATGTGCTCCTCATTTGGTCAGGAGAAGAAACATCTCTCCTCCAGTTCTTGAACTGGTTGAACACGCAAGATACGAGCCTACGATTTACCTGGAAATATCACCATACCAGAGTAGTCTACCTTGATCTCGACATTGAAGCAGCAGAAGGAATGTTTCGAACTAGTGTTCACCAAAAGCCCACAGACAGAAACTCATTGCTTTCTTACCAATCGTATCATCCCATAGCATTAAGAGACAATCTCCCTGTGGGTCAATTCTTGCGGTATAGGAGAAAATGTTCCTCTACCGAAGTATATAAGGAGCAAGCAGTTACGCTTAGCAAGAAATTGGAAGCCCGTGACTATCCACGCAGAGTCATTAAACAGGCCGAGAAAAGGGCCCTGAACACGCCGAGATCTGTGTTGCTAGAGCCTCATATAAAGGAAAAGACAGATTGCTTACCTGTGGTCATGACTTATGAACCAATGGCCACTAAGATCCGCCAGTCAATCAGGAAGCACTGGTCTTTATTGTCTACGTCGGACTTCAAGATGCCACCGCCACGTTTTGCCATTCGTAGAGCCAGTAACTTAAAAGATAAACTAGTACACACCAGGATGAATGTGAGACCAGAAACAGAGGCAACCACTGTCCCCAATGGACATTTTCCATGTGGAAACTGTTCAGTGTGCCCCCTCACGAACAAAACTTCAACAGTGACTTTACAATCTGGAAAGAATTGGGCACTGAATCACTTCAGTAATTGTAACATCTCCAACGTGGTGTACAGACTCAAATGTGAATGTGGTTTGGAATACATTGGACTCACTACACGGAAGATCAAGCTCCGCATTCAGGAGCATGTGAGTACGATAAAAAGTGGGAAATTAACAACCAAACTAGTACAGCATTGTCACCGTAACAGGCATACTTTTACATGGGTGGTCCTGGAAAGAGTGATGGGGGATGCCCAGACAGTAGAGAGACGCCTGATCACCAAAGAAGCACGATGGATATATCAAGAAAAAAGTGAACAGAAAGGACTGAATGAACTTCTAGAGTGGTATAAGCTGCGTTGAAATACACCTTTAGATGTTCTTTTGTGTGAGAGGCTACTGACTAATAGACACAGGGATACCCCTTAGCATTAGTAAAGTTATGCTGCCTTTTATTTTATTTTATTTGATACCCCTGTACAGTCGGGGCAGGCAGCATATAATGCAGATACCCCTTAGCATTAGTAAAGTTATGCTGCCTTTTATGTATTTTACACCCCTGTACAGTCGGGGCAGGTAGCATATACTGCAGAAAATAAGGGATGCTTTTCTGTGTGAGAGGCTATTAACTAACATACACGGGGATATCCCTCAGCATCAGTAAAGCCACGACTGTCTATTCTTACACCTATGAACAGTCGAGGCTGGTAGCAAATATTGAGATAAAATACACTGGATGTATTGAACCTGCTCCCATCCACGGAAAGACTTATTGCTCAGTAGACTCCGGGTAATAATGTAGAGTCCCTTGATTATATGCCATCGTGGTGGAGACGCATTGCTTATTAAACTCAGGGCAATAATATAAAGTCCTTGGAAAATGTCGATATATTTTTTTGATCCAAAAATGTTTTTTTGATTTATAAAATTCTGATTCTATCTTTTGGAAAATAAATCAAAAAGAGTTTGTTTGATTTAACATCTTGCCCAAGGGTATTAAACCGATATACCGAGGACCTTACAAATATCTTGAGGGTTCACGTTTTTGTAGGCTGTACTATTAACGTTGGCTGTAGACTGCTCAGCGATGGCCGCGAACGTCACTCGACTTCCGCGGCCAATCAGGTTGCACGCCAACCGCTAAAGACTAACTCTTTGTTGATCCCATAAATATCGCGAGAACGTTGCGAGAATTCCATAAGATACACAAATAATATTACCCCAAGACTGTTTACAAATGGCCACGGACGTCACGTGACTATAGCAACCTTTCACGGGTCCCGAAAATCGGCAAATGAAAATCTAAATAGACCGGCTTGGAATTTTGCCGGTGTTCGAGTGCTGAGAAGACGCCGGACGACTATTCTCCACCGGTAACCTTTTTAATGGGCCACTTTTCATGTAACTGTGAAAAGCAAGCAAGGTATAAGAACGCCCGTTGAGTGCATAACCGCTGTTTGTTTGGCTATTTTATCTAGTAACAGATGTGAAGGGAGAGTGGATCGCGCCCACCTATGGGGGCTACATTCCTGTTTTAAAATTCCTCTCGGCAGTTATGAGAGGCAAGGCTAACTGAAGGGTAACTATTATTTACCACAGCATGGCTGTTTGACAGTGCAATACTTCTGTGTATATTAAACAGGGGTGGATAGCAGGTAACCTCTAGAATGTTTGTGTTTTTATTACAGCACGTAAAGCCCAGTGTCCTTTGCAGTGGCATTTAAATTGATTTGCCCTGAGGAAATTGCCTGATAGAAACCAAGGCAATGAAACATGTCGGCTGTAAGTAAGGTGTGAATCGATTGGTAGTATTCACATCTTTCTTTTTTATGTTTATGTGTGTACTGTTTGCAACAAGAAAAGGAACATGAGTAAAGTTTTTGTCCTGGTTGCACAGTAGATTAGATGTTAAATGTTCAATGTTGTACGTTTTGTCACATATAAGATGTGTCCACTGCACCACTCACTGTCTTTTTTGCTTTGGGTTTAAGACACGTTTTCCGTTAAGGTTTGATGGCACCAATGATGAGAACAGGGCCATCCTGGTGAGTACCAGCCAGGGGTCCCATTGGTGGTGCGCCCGTGAGGTGCCATCTTGCTTTCCTCACCTTTTTCTGTTGTCATTTAAGGTGAGTGTGGGTTCTGTGTTGGTCTAAGTTTGTTGATCAGAGCTGGGCTGTTTTTATAAAGGCAATAGACTGAGACAGCCTTCTTCGCCATGACAAGAGATTTTTTGGTATAATTGATTTATAACTAATGATGTCTGCAGATCAATAAATGAGAACTGCCTTGAAAACTAGGACATTTGTTGTTTGGTGACTTACTGAGTGGAGGGCGTCCTAGTTTTGTCTTTCCCTCTAGACTCCTACTTTGTCTGCACCATCCACGCACCCAACCGTCGAACCAACGCCCCCCCACCGCCACCCTCCGCACCCGGACCACGGTGACCACCGAAGACACAGCCATCCACTCCGGATCTCCGACCGACCCCTGCCCCCACCACGTCTTCAACAGGGCCGACTCCACCATCGCGTCCCAACTCCGGAACATCATCAACACCTCCTTCAACACCGCCACCTTCCCGGAGAGCTGGAAGCATGCCGAGCTCAGCGCCCTACTGAAGAAACCAACAGAGGACCCCACCGACCTCAAGAACTTCCGCCCCATCTCGCTCCTCCCTTTTCCTGCGAAAGTCATCGAGAAGATCGTCAACAGACAGCTGACAGCCTTCCTCGAGACGCACGGATCCCTCGACCCCTCGCAATCCGGTTTCAGAGCCAAACACAGCACCGAGACCGCACTGATCGCAGCCACCGTCAACATCCAAGCCCTGCTCGTCAACGGAGAAACAGCGGCACTCATCCTCCTGGACCTCTCCGCAGCGTTCGACACGGTCTGCCACCGCACCCTAGTTCAACGCCTCAGCAACATCGGCATCCAAGAGAAGGCACTGGAGTGGATCATCTCGTTCTTCGACGGGAGAACACAGAGAGTTCGCCTCCCCCCGTTTCGATCCGAAGCCACCAAAGTCATCTGTGGCGTACCACAAGGATCATCACTCAGCCCCACCCTCTTCAACGTCTACATGAAACCACTTGCAGCCATCGCACACCAACACAACCTCAACATCATCTCCTACGCCGACGACACCCAGCTGATCCTCTCCCTCACCAGGGACCCCGACACCGCCAGAACCAGCCTACACGAAGGAATGAAAGACGTCGCCGAGTGGATGAAAAACAGCCGCCTGAAACTGAACTCGGACAAGACGGAAGTCCTCATCCTGGACCATCGCCCTCCGCCTGGGATGACTCCTGGTGGCCTCCCGCCCTGGGCACCGCTCCCAAACCAACAGACCAGGCACGCAACCTAGGCTTCATCCTGGACTCTTCCCTCTCGATGACCAGACAGATCCGTTGGATCCCGACCGAAACCAGGAAGACGGTCACCCAGGCACTCATCACCAACCAACTGGACTATGGAAACTCCCTCTACGCCGGAACCACAGCCAAGCTACAGAGGAGACTCCAACGCATCCAGAACGCCTCCGCCCGACTCATCCTGAACATCCCCCGACGTAGCCACATCTCCGGCCACCTGAGGGACCTGCACTGGCTCCCCATCAACAAGAGGATCACGTTCAGGCTCCTCACCCACGCACACAAGTCTCTCCACGACCTGGGCCCCAAGTACCTCAATGACCGACTGACCTTCTACACGCCCACCCGCCAGCTACGATCCACCAGCCTCGCCCTCGCCGCCGTACCACGCATCCGAAGAGCCACCGCCGGAGGCAGATCCTTCTCCTACCTGGCGGCCAAGACATGGAACTCCCTCCCCATCCACCTCCGACTGACCCAGGACCATCTCGCCTTCAGGAGACAACTCAAGACCTGGCTGTTCGAGCAGTAGCGGACCCCCTCCCCCAAGCACCTTGAGACCCTCCCGGGTGAGTAGCGCGCTATACAAGTGTTATGATTGATTGATAAAATGGGGAAAAATCTAAATAAAAATATATTTTTTAAAAATAATAATTCTTCTGCGGATGGTATTTTGGTTAATGGAATAAAATGTCCCATTTTAGATAATAGATCTACTACAACTAAAATCGTGGTAAAACCATTAGAATTAGGCAAGTCTGTAACAAAATCGAGACTAATGGTATGCCAAGGATACGGTGGTATGTTTATTGGTTGTAATAGACCTCTAGGAGCAGTGTGTAATGATTTCTGACGACTGCAGACTGGGCATGTATCAATATATTGTTGAACATCATTTATCATGTTTTTCCACCAAACATGTCTTTGGCAAAGTTCTAGGGTCTTATTAATTCCTGGATGTGCAGCCATTCCAAGGTCGTGATTCCATTTTATCATTAACTGACGGGACTCTGCATCAGGAAGAAACAATTTCTTTTTATGAAAAAACAAGTCATTAGTGATTGAATTGTGTTTCTCGGATAGCCATTCCTTTTGATCAAGTAGTTTCACCTTATCTTTTAAAATCTAAAGAAAAGAATCAGAAGAGATTTCAGCACACACTTTGTCGGATGGAATAATACTAGGTGAACTTTTAAGAGAATCTTTTTGTTTATTACATACTAATCTGGAAAGAGTGTCCGAGAGTAATTGTTTCTCTCCTGGACGATATGTGATTAAAAAATCAAATTCATTAAAAAACTGCAGCCATCTCATCTGTCTTGGTGTGAAAGCCTTCACAGTTGAATAGAATTGTAGGTTTTTATGATCTGAATAAATTGTTACTGTGTGTTTTGCTCCTAGAAGATGATGTCTCCATTCTTGCAAGACTGCTTTTACAGCAAGTAGTTCTCGCTCAGCAATAGTATAATTTTGCTCAGCTGGCAGTAACTTTCTTGAGAAAAAGGCATTTGGATGCAAGTAGCCTGTTGTGTTGTCTTTTTGCATTAAAACTCCCCTAATTGCAGTTTGAGAAGCATCTGCTTCTACAAAAAATGGTTTGTCTGGATCTGGGTGACCCAACACGGGAGCTGTGGTGAATCTTTCTTTAAGAATAGCAAAAGCTTCTTCGGCTTCCGAAGACCACTGAAAAGTTTTTCCTTTCTTTAATAACGAAGTGATTGGACCACAATTTCAGAAAAGTTTGCAATAAAACGTCTATAAAAGTTTGCAAAACCCAAAATGCGTTGAACATTTTTCACAGACTTAGGTGAGGGCCAATTAAGAATTGCTTCTACTTTTTTGGGTCCATAGTGATACCATCAGGAGATAGCCAGTATCCCAGAAACTCCACTTTTGATGAATTAAATACGCATTTTTCTAATTTCACAAATAAAGCATTGTCTCTGAGCTTTTTCAAAACTGCCCTCACATGTTCGGTGTGTTCTTCCTGGTTTTTTGAGTAAATCAAAATATCGTCAATGTAAACAATGACGCAGATGTCTAGTAAATCATGCAACACTTCGTTTATGAAATATTGAAACGCTGCAGGAGCGTTACATAAACCGAAAGGCATCACTATATACTCGAAAAGTCCAAATTTGGTACGGAAAGCAGTCTTCCATTCGTCGCCCTCCTTTACACGAACTAGGTGATCGGCTCCGCGTAAGTCCAGTTTTGTATATACACTGGAACCTTTTACTTGATTTAGAAGTACAGGAATCAAGGGCAAAGGATATCGATTTTTAATGGTTGCCTTGTTAACTGCGCGATAGTCTATGCAAGCACGCAGATCACCTGACTTCTTCGCTACAAAGAAAAGAGGTGACGAAACTGGCGAGGTGGAGTGTCGAATAAAACCCAACTCCAGTAATTCATCTAAGTAAGAGCGTATATATTGATTTTCTGGTTCTGTTAAGGCATATATCCTACTGCAAGGTAGTTTTGTCCCAGGAATAAGATCAATTCTACAATTGTAGATTCTATGGGGGGGAAGAGTAGTCGCCTTTACTGGATCGAATACATCGCTGAAATCCTGATATTCAGCTGGTAGTTCAGGATTAATTGACTGTAAAGCAGCACAACAGAGTGGCATGATCGGGTCTTTTGTGTCTTGATAACAATGTAGTCTACAATGGGCTGAATCAAGAGTCACTGTGCGCTTAACCCAATCTATTTTGGGATTATGATTCTCTAACCAAGGAATACCCAGAATGACCCCAAAAAATGGTGTGTCAATCAAATAAAAGACCACATACTCCGAATGTCCATTTTCAGCCACGAACAACAGAGGTGTAGTGTTAAACCTAATCAAACCTGATGACAAGGCTGAACCATCTACTGCTCTCACTGGTTCTGGTTGTTTCTTAAGTATCTGAGGTACTTGTAAGGTTTTTGCAAAGGTTATATCGAAAACATTTCCTGTAGCTCCTGAATCAATAAGCACAGGAATACTATGTCTCTGTTGAATGGTCAGAATGAGAAGTAGTCTCACAGTAAAATTTGTAGGGACTTGGGTTAAAGCACAAGGTGCATATTGTGGGACCTGATTTGAACGTTTACTCAAAGAATCGGTCTCAACATTCTCTGAGACAATTAGTTTCCTGATTCGCTATTTGCACTAATAACCAAAGCTTTCTTTTTTACTGGTTTTACAGGACAGTCTTTTGCAAAATGACCAGCTTTTCCACAATATAAACAGCGATTTCCTCTCCTACGTCTTTCTTTTTCGTCATTAGATAGTGGTCCTTTTATTCCTCCAATTTGCATAGGTTCTATAGAAGAAGATTTATTTTCTACTTCTTTTCTCTCTGTTTTAAAATGAAGGCCCTTGATATCATGTTTAGATCGTTCACCCAATCTATGATCTAATTTGACAACAAATTCCCGAAAATCACTAAATGTATTTGGCAAATCAACTACATAAGCTAGTGAATCTTTAATCTCATCCTTCAAACTTCTATAGAACAAGGAAATTCTCTTTTCTGGTGGCCAATGTGTCTCAGCAAGCAATCTGTTGAACGTGGTGATATAAGAAACTAAATCTTTGGAGCCCTGTCGTAGATTAAGCAACTCGTTATCTGAAGCCTGAAGAAAGACATGTTTGGCAAACAAAGTAGTCATAGCAGTTTTAAAATCATTTAAATTATGTAAAAGAGGATCATTGTTAGCTACAAGAGGCATTGCCCAGTCGGCAGCTACCCCACCCAGATAACATATTATAAAAGAAACTTTTGAGGTATCATTAACAAAGATTTGCGGTTTACATAAAAAATGCAACTGACACTGACTCATAAATGTTGTAAACTTGCTAGAATCTCCTATAAATCGTTCAGGATTTGCTAAAGGTACTGGAGTGGGAGTTACCACTGTTAATTGTACCGGTTGTTCTGAGACAGAGGCAGACTGGGTACGATAAGTCTGCGAACCAAAAGCAGTTGACCCAAACTTAGGAGGCGCTAAAACAGAACTGCGCCCTTCTCCTGTAGAGTCTCTCCAGGTTGTAAAACCTGTTTTAGTCTTATCCAGTTCTTGCCGTAAAGACTGATTCTCAGAACGTAATTCCTGCATTTCTGTATTCAATCTTTGAACCAACTGAGTTAACTGATCCACATCCATTCTGAAATGCTTCTTGGTTTGCAGCAAGGGAAAGAAACAATGTTTTGAGGCTTCGCTTTCTGTTAAGCTTACACCTCGACACTGCCGGTTCATGTTTCTCTTCTTTGCTGCAAACCCCCAACTCCCCCTTGAACAAACCAAAGCGCCAAGGATGGTTAACTCTTGAACACTCTGATTTATCCAGAAGGGAAAAGGGGAAGGGGAAGTGGAATGAGAAACAAAAACAAACACAGGAGCTCTTCAGATCCAATGATGTCTCTCAGATAAGTGTGCCGGGCCTTTAAACATTTATTGCTGTACAAGGGATACCAAACATAAGTACCAAGATTTCTCAACAAACTTTTCAATTATTTGTTATTCTCTTGTGAAACATACCTTTTGTTTTTTCAACCCTGGCTTACACTTCTACAACAATCACTAAACTCTTCCTTCTTTGAAAAGCCTTGAGTAAGAACAAGCATTCATTAAAATAAATACAAGTCCTTGAATGTTCTATTTATCTCTAATTTTAGTGTATTGGTATAAACTTTGAACTTGAGTTAACAACTTGGCATACCTGGATTCTTTTTTTTTTTTTAATTTTTTGAAAACCTTTATTGTCAAAAAGGGCAAAACAAATACGGGCCCACAACCTTCCGGCCGGCCTCGAAGACATTTAAAGCAAAGTTGCAAATAGACGGATCCCAGCAATATCACAGTACAAAGTAGCAAACAGTTCAAGTTACACTGAACCCAAGGGGACTGCCGGGAAACAGGAGGTATGAAGGTTTATTTTAAAAGTTTTTTTTCTATAAAGAATAGTACCTAAGGAGGATCAGGGACCAGATGACCATCGAGAAACAGGAGCGGGCAACACCATCAGCAGTAGATAAGCAAGCAAAAGCATAGGCAATATAGCGGCACGAAGCAATCCAAAAGGACAAGTAACCATTAAACATTCCACGTGCCGATCGTCACCCCCCCTCCACCTCACCACCCCACCGATCCAAAGAAAAAGAAAAGTAAAAGCAAGAACATAGGAGAAGAAGAAAAATAAGGCCCATAGAATCAAGATCAACAAAAGCCCCCCCCCCAATCCCCCCACCCTACACGCATGCAGAGGCTACGGCCTACCCCCCCTTGCAGTGTGTCTGTCGCCCACAAAAGAGTACCCGAAATTAAGTTAGAAAGAAAGGAGGAAAAGAAAAAAGAGAATCACGAATGAAACGAGAGGAGGGCCAGTTCTAAATGCTCCCGGTCAGCCCAGCCACCCATATACCCCCGCCCCAACTATCACCAGCAAAGCAGCAAATAGCAAATACAAGTACAGAAGGGGAGAGTCAAATCTTATTGTTCGTCTGGTTCATACAGTCCATACATGTAGCAGTCCCAACCTAAATCCCGCCAGTCAAGAAATCAGTACCACAGAGAAAACCGCCTAACCCTGGCCCGATCTCGGATGCCCCCCCGAACACACCCCTCGAGGAAGGCCAACCCCCTCTGGAACAAAGAGACAAAATGGACGCCAAGAGGAAGGGGGAGACTCGTAGAAACAAAATGGACGTTGCCAAATACCCAAAAGTTCGTTGACCTCAGCAAAAGGTGCCTCCGAAGTGTTCTGGCAATACAAGCTCCACAGTGAAAAGATCGGAGGCCACAGTGAAGGAGCTTTCAGGGGGGCCAGAAGTCGCTTAGCCGGTAGTCTTGTCGATGACAATAGTAGCAGATACAAAGAGTCAGTCCCCGGAGGGGGAAACAAAGTATCACGGGCAGAGCTGATAAACGGCCGTCCACAGGCGCCAATCCAGTAATCATCGGTCTCTCCATCGCTGGGAACACCTGGAAACATAGTAGCCCTCTCAGGCATCAACATGGGAATTTGCAATCATTGCTGGGAACCGACCCTCCGCTCCCGACCCAAAGCGAAAGCAGCATCATCGAGCTTCTCGCCTATCCTGCGGGAGCCATGACGCAGAGCCGATCGCAGATCACATAGGGCAGCCAGGATATCACCACAGGACAGTGCAGGTTGCGGTCCCCCTGTATCAAAATCACAAGAGGGTGCATTCAGTTCGGTCCCCAGCCCGGATATGGTACCGCAGTTCCAGGGCGAGGGCGGGCGATCTTCCCCATACTGCGATACAGCGGACATATCCATTCAGCCGATAATCCGATGGTAAAAGCAGGGGCGGGTGTGGCACGAATAAGCAACTGCCCTAGCCTCTGTTGCTGCCAAGGCCAGCTGCAGTCGAGCGTCGTCAGCAAGGAGCCGCCATCGGCTCAGATAGATAGTCAGGGCAAATGAGCAGTCCGCCGATGCCAGGCAAGCCCCGCAATGTGGTCTAAACAGCACGCACCCAGCACCAAACAAAGGAACTGTTCGTGCAGTACGATCTTCCCTACAAGCGCGATGTAATCTCGACGCGCGGCAATCCACGGCAACCAGTGTACTACGGTCCGTGTCCCACACAGAAGGCAAAACTCCCCAGGCTCCAGGTGTCGCGCAGGCAGATCGTCCGTCTCCGCTCCCTCGAGGTCCGGCAGCGAGCGGCGGTTCACACAGGGGTCCAAGGCTGCAGGACGGTTTCTAAGTTATCTCCGAGCTCGGACGAGCAGAGATTCCGGAGGAACATGGGCGAAGTCAGCACAAATTCCCGGTCTGACAGCCGATAAAATAGAACAGGATTCCAGGCAGGATAGCAATGTGGGGCTCAAGGGCTGGCGGAGCCGGGAGCCTACACGTCCGCTCCGGTCGCCATCTTGGCTCCTCCCCCCATACCTGGATTCTTGCGGTTTTTAACTGGATTTGGGAGTCCAATCTGTAATGATAGTAGAGGAAAAACAAGAAACAACCAAAATCTGCACCCTAATGTTGTCTGTTTACTTGTTAGCTTTTGGCTTTAACAATGCTGGTTAATAATTCACAGCATCGATTTTCTCATGAGCAACTCCGCACCATGAAAGTAAACACCTTGTGATTTACCACACTATATAGTGATCGTACATCAAAGTAACAATCAAACAACAATCGTTTTTAAAAATGAGCCAATGTTTGTTGAATGGACCAATGCTTGTTGAATGGGCCAATGCTTGTTGATTGGGCCAATGCTTGTTTGTCCTAATGTTCATAGGCAGTCCCG
This sequence comes from Lissotriton vulgaris, assembly GCF_964263255.1. Lineage (NCBI taxonomy): Eukaryota > Metazoa > Chordata > Amphibia > Caudata > Salamandridae > Lissotriton > Lissotriton vulgaris. The sequence goes on from NC_141687.1 coordinate 1,226,100,818, forward strand.
ATGCTGAATTAACCAAAGTTCAATATTCCCTATTAAGTTCACAGTCTATCGCAAAGTTCTTTCTTTCTTCCTTGTAAAACAACTTGTCCTTTAATCTGTTCTTTGTTTTGCAGGGACACGAGGGGTTACATGACCTGCCTGCCGGACCGGAAGTGATGTGACTGAAGGGAAGCAAAGCTGAGGAAATGCGGTCCGATACGGGGAGAGGAAATGCGGTCCGATACGGGGAAAGGAAATCTCCAAGCAAGTCAAGAACGTAAGAATAACTGAAGAGTCCGTCAGAGGTAAATTCGGGAAAAGGGAGGAGAGAAGAGGCAATACGGAGGGGGTCAAAAGGGAAACAAGGGGGCTTGTGATGAAGGGAGGAATGCACAGAAGGCGGGCAGGACGAGAGCACTTACGGCAAGAAGCGATCTCTTTCAGGATGGTGTCAGGACTCAGGAATGCCAGAAGCGACGGGGGTCAAGGCCTGGAATCTTGATGGACGGCAGAAGCTTCAGCAGCAGTGTTCACGATGACGCTCTGTTGAAGCGAAGCGCTGTTTCCAGCGCTGCATCATATTTATACCTACTGGCAATTTGCATAGCACATGCTACACGCGTCAGAGCGCTGACAGTTAACACGTGCCTAAGAACATCTCTTCTCTGCCGAACCTTTGCTTACAACACATCCTAAATATGCAAACAAGCATTAGCAAATGCAGAATTGCAGGAAATAAGAAATGACAGTTCTTTAATGTTAATTTCTAGCAATAATCAAACCAAAGTCATACATTGTATATGTATAATTCCTTCAGTGGAATATCCTGAAACCCTAACATTATTTAACCCTTAACAGTACATGCTTGTTGGAAGGAATTTCATTGTAATAAAACATTTTGCTTACTGCAGATCTAATATTGGTGATTTAAGTTTCAATGTAACAATAAACCCCATCAAACTCGTGACATTATCCAGTCAAATGATGATTGTTATTTGACTGGATAACAGAAAACTGGTTATTAACGGGGCTATGAAAGCGCCGGCGTGCAGTATGAAGCGCTATGTTAAAAAGCAAGTTATTATCATAATTAGCCCTCTGTCACCCTTTTGGAATCTCGTTGCAAATGATCGGCTTCCCGAAAAACATTTTTAGCTGTAATTTTCATTTCTCACATGATACCGTTGCACTATGTATTTTTCTCCATTATGACAAAAGCACGGCATCTTTTATGAACTGTAACTGAGGATAGGATTAAAGTGATCGAGAAGGGCTAATGTTTACCTGCATTAAAGATTCCCCCACATATGCAAGTTAGCTTCCTAGATCAGTGGTCACACCGGACCGGATAACGATAGATACTTGAAAGTATGTGGTCTGAAAACATTGGCTTGTGTTCATAGTGCATTTAATGCCACTGAGGCAAATTGCGTTTTGAAATGAGCATAGAGGTTTACTGTGGAAACCGGATGCAGGCGCGACTACTTTTTATATTAGTCTGTCAAATCGGTACGTTTGCAAAAATGGAAAGTACTGCTGCAAAATGTAAAATCTGTGAGTAATTGCGATTTGGTCGTTTAAAAAAATTACGAGGAAACCAAAAAGTTTATTAAAAACAGTTAACGCTCGGTCATCCCGCCTTTGGTATTCAGAACAGTCCTCCTTAGCATATCACCTGCATGTGAGGCAGGCTTGGCGCCATTGCAGCTTTACAGGGGGTGGCACCTCTTTGCCTCTGTGAGTGTGAAACTGGCTTCTCATATAGACTGGTGGAGGCTACAATGTGTTGGTATGCAAGTAACAAACAAATGGTCAAAAGTCCGAATTTACACCCAAACAAGTGGCTGACTCTTATTTCAAAAGGCCCTTTTCTTAACACGGTATGAGGTAAAAAATGTCTCCACTTGCTGTGCTGATGACGGCGGTTAAACTGAGCATCTGATAATGAGGTGCCCTTTGCAGCAATTCTGCTATTGAGCATCCATCTTGCCCTTGTTTATTTTTGCAGTAAGCCATCGAGCAGAGAAATGGGCGTAATTTCAGTGTTGGTATCCAATAATTATCCAAATGGATTGTTTTGCTGTGTCTGACTTACTTTGCACGTTCCAGAGGCTGGGTCTGTCTTGTGTTTTTATTTCAAGAAATGTCTAGGGCGTTTAGAAAACACACGTACGTGTTTTGATTGTGCTCAGATGCTCCTATATATACACGAATACAATAAATATTTGTTTGCCAGTATTGTATTTTCCCAAGTACTTTTATCATAACCTTTATTTCACTAGTTAGATATGTGGGCACAGCGAATCGAGGCAGCAGTTGTGTGCCTTCATGACTAGCCGATTGAATTGTGTTGCAGTTACATGTGACTTATGTACGGGTCTTATGTCCTGTTGGAATTGCATTTCTGGCACCTTAAATATATGCATACCTTTAAACGATTTTGCCAAACTTTACGTTTTACGAGCCAAGTATAGTCTGCCCTTGCTGTAAATGTTTTCTCGTTTTACTTCCACCGTGCCAGTTCTGAAAATGGGCGAATTTTGCGAATCTGGCGTTCGCGAATTTTGCAAATTTGCGAACTCTCAATCCGCAAAATCCGCGAATTCCCGCGAATTTGCGGATTTTTTTTTTGTGTTCGCAAGGGTTTCTGCCAGTTCGCGAGGATTTGGTACTAGTTCGCAATTGCGAACTTACTTGTCGGCTCGCAACGGTCGTGACTATGTTGTTTCTACGTCTGGTTCATCATCACATCCTCCCAGCACCCTCTGTTTCACCACTGCCACCTTCTCTTTCACCCATGCCACCCTCTGTTACATCAATGCCACCCTCTGGTTCATCATCACTGTAGAAGATGGGGGGGAAAAGCAAGCACACCTGCCCTGCTTCAACTGACATGAATTAATTTGGGATTAGTTTATTAACAACACCTGCCCTGCCCCAACTGACAATAATGAATTAGGGGCTAATTAATGTGTCACTGAATTTGAAGTTCCAGCCTGGCACCTGCTTGTCTGCTCCCTTAGCTGTAAATCAGGACCTTTGTGGCATACAGTTAAGGTCAGAGCAGGATCACACAATAGTTGCAAGTAGGCAACCGAATTCTGGAGGGCCCCCTCAGGAAGCACTACAGGGAATCATTACAAATCATGAGATTGACCTTTTGCACCTGCTCATTGGTTTTGCTTTTGCAAAAATCATTTTTCGGTAATTTTGCGCTATTCGCGAGGCTCGGCGTCGTGCGAAACCGACCGCGGAAGCCGCCAATTCGTGCGAATGAGCTTTATATTTTTTTGCGGCGTGTTATTTCGCGATGTTTTTTGCTGTATTCGCGAGCCGCTTGCAGCTCAACACGCGAATTTACCCCAAGGTCGAGTACGGGCGCGGCCATTTTGTTGCGTGACGTATTTCCGTTTCCGCCCGCTATGTATAATCTCGCGAAGTAAGCACCTTGCGAGTACAAGTTTGCGCGAGATCGCGAGGAAAATCGCGTGCGAACTTACTTTCGCGCTCGTGTACGGGCGGCCATCTTGTTTTTCATTCATTTCCTGTGTCTGGGCATGGTGTTTATCCTCTTGCTATCTTTGCCATCCTTTGCTTGTTTTCAGTTTTTTTTCGAACGATTTTGCTTCTTATCTATCCCTTTCTTTTCCTAGCTGTATATTTTTGTCTTTTCTGCTATTTTTGTTTACTTTTAAACTACTTTTTTAAACTCTTTTCTTTTCTTCTTCCCTATCCTATTCCTTCTTAATTTTCTACTTCCTACCATACCTGCCCAGACCATGGTGAAGCCAGGCGCCGTGAAGCTGCCCAGGCACTTGAGGGCCGCAGCGGCGGCGGGGAGGAGGAGTCCTGGACCCCGTGCCAGGACAGCATGCGGGCGATTGAGGGGGGAGCAGGTGACGCGACGGGAGATCTTCAGCCCGGAGGAAGTGGGCGCGCTGGTCTTCTTCGTCCAGCGCCGCCCGCCCAGGACCATCGCGGGAGGCGGCAGTATCGCGGCCGGCTACAACATCCGGGAGCGCCGAAAGCGGTGGCAGAAGGTGTGCTGGGCCATGTCCCAACTCTCCGGGGTCCAGCGCACCTACAGCCAGGCCACCCACCGCTGGACGGACCTCCTGGACCGGGAGCGCGACCTGCTGGACCAGCTCGGTTTGGAGATCCCCGGGCTTGGTGAGTAGTAGTAGCTATTTCATCACTCACTACTATGTTTTCTCCTGCTCTGTGTTGTTGTATTGCAAATATTTGTTTTTTACATGGAGCAAACCAATAATGCTGCTGACGATTACATTGTAGTTAAATTATATTTCAAAATCTTCTGAGCATTTCAGGTGCACTGCTCTCCTTCTCAGTGGCGTTGCTACTATGCTTATTTGTTTTCTATTTTGTGGTCTCATTGGCCTGAGTAACTATTATGTATGAGTGTACTTTACAGAACTGCGTAATGCTAGACACTAGGGGGCAGATTACATTTACAAGCCCCTTGCGCCACGTTTACGTTGCCTTGCGTGACGCAACAGCGGCGTAAACGTGGCGCATCCCTGCGAGTCATTTACAGCGTGACGCATCTAGGGAGATGTGTCACGTTATAAAGCCATGGGCCTGCGCCACAATGGGTGGGTTCCTAGTACGCAGGGTGGGCGGTCCGGCGGCTGTGCGCCTCGCAAAAGTGCCTGCGTGAAATCTACAAGATTTAACGCAGGCACTTCTGCTACGTCAATTCAATTCCTTATGCCTGCTTGAAGCAGGCGTAAGGACTGACACAGCATGTTAAGTATTGGGTGGCCCTGAGCATTACTGGAGTTGCATTGCGTTGGCGACGTGACTCCAGCGATGCGCCGCTCTTACGTGATGAGATGCGTCACGCAAGTGCCTACCCTTGCGCCAGGGCGCGCCGCATTGTAAATGAGGCGCATCTGCCCTGTCGCAAGGGTAGTTTTGCATGACGCATTTGATCTGGCGCATCTCTGGAGATGCGCCAGAACGCGTCAGTAAGTATGCCCCTAAGGGGCAGAATTGCAATTACCGTTGCATCCCTGCAAAGTAGCAGGGATGCGCCAGTAATTGTGCGGCCCGCTACCACCACCAAACATGGTGCGCCGTATTTGCAATGCGGCGCACCATGGGTCCAAAACGTCACTGAAGCTTTACTGCTGGAGTTGCGTCGCAACGATGGCGCAGCTCCTGCAATGCTCTGGGATACCCTATCTCCCCAATGCTGGGTCAAGCCATACGTCTGCTTCAAGCAGGTGCAGGGTTTGTGTGACGCATCATTGTCCTAAAGGTGACTGATTGAAATTTTGTAGATTTCCCTCAGCCACTTTTAGGATGTGTTCCAGCGCAGGAATGCCCTCCCTTGCGCCGGAACGCCCCCTGATGGCGCAGGGCTTTATAACGGGATGCATCTCCCAAATGCGTCACGTTGTTGTAATATTATACGCCGCACCATGGCGCCTCTTTTGTTCAGCTGCTGCGTCACAAAAGTCACGCAAGAACGGAGCAAAAGAGCCGCAAGGGGCTTAAATCTGCCCCTTCCTTTGTACCCCTGACAATAAGAAAAATAGTGGCGGTGGATTGATAGTTTGACTATTTAAATGACTGGTTATGTAGCAGGCAACTGTTAGTGTTGTCACTGATCTGACTGAAATCACAATGGAGTTTGTCTGTCACTTTGCGTCTTGCCTGCGGACTGCTGCCTGCCAGTCCTAGGTGAACCTTTCAGTACTTTGTTTAGTGAGTTACGTGACTTTCGAAGTCGCAGGTCCGCAAATCAATGAAAACTAACCCTAATCAATATAATTTCGCGGAAATATTTTGTTATTGTTGTTTTGAAATGTTTGATTTGGTTGACATTGACAAGCAACAATCATCCATGTTTTCTGTTCTTTCTTTCATGTTGTACGTCAGCTCCCCCCAGGGGCGAGGGGACACAGGAGCAGCAGGCGGCGGCAGATGCTGTTGAACAGGGCCAGGATCGGGCAGGCGAGGGCTCCTTTGCTGGCCCCAGTAAGTTTTCATTTTAGACTAGTACCTATTTTTCCTAGCGTTCCTCATTTGATTTTTTCAAAATCGTCTTTGATCTTCTTGTAGACTGTATCTAAATTCTTATCCTGCCTCTACTATGACTCCCTGTGGTATTACTAGATTATTCTTATTAGTCTGTCTGTGTAGCTAACTAAGATTGCACGGTTGGTGAAACTCCCATTCTAGTCAGCAATAGCTCTATCAACTTAGTGCAGTCCTCTGGGATTGTCCATAATGTCTTTTGAAGTGTTCTATCTGCTTTGAAAATTCCCAACTATAAAATGTGAATGACCACCAAGAAAGAATAAGATACTACCTTTTGGTTTGGATAGGAGAACAATCCATACCACTACTGTTGCGGGGACAATTCTTCTGCAGAAACAGAACTATGGACAATAAATAGTGCATTGCTTATCAATTATAATAGGCGCTGTTAGAGTTTCCACATACCTCTGTGATAACAGACTTTGAACCCCCAATGTCCTTACTGACTGACTACATAGTGTGGCACAGTCATTTACCTCCCGAATTCATCGATGATTGATCCCCAATGATGATTATCCAACGTAGCTCAAGAGTACGGAGTCAGAGTCAAGAAGTGTCAGAGGCACGGACTCATGCTTGCAAAAATTGCAAAACCTTTCGCTCAGTCACTCTAGTCTGGACCAAAAAACACAGAGTCTATTTAAGTTTAAAAGCTTTATTAAAAGTAAACACATTTATTAAAATTAAGTCATAATAAAACTAAACGTTTAACTGATAATGGAAAAGTGGTTAGTGCTGACGATTAATTGAAGACATTTCTTGTGGTCGAGCCGAGCTCTCACCTGGTTTCAACTTGATCTTGTTGTTAGAAGTGGTGAGTGGTTTATTCTAACATTCTTAAATGTATTTTGTAGGTGGAACATCTGGTGGCGGGGCCAGCGCGGAGGTGGTGGTGCTCGACACGGAGGCGGAGGGCAATTCTTCAGGGGAGGAGGCGGCGACTGTAGTGCCGGCTGTGAGAGTTGAGACGGTGGTGGTGGCGGGCAGAGGTAAGCTCTTATATATTCCTTACTTATTGAGATTGAAGACATGGCTGGGAAGGAAAGAATATGAGATGCATGGCTGGGTGAATGATGAAGCAATGATGGGTGGAAGGACAACAGCCTGGGTGGGTGACACAGAAACTGTATGTGTCCATATACCTGGATCATGCTACTATCTGACTCTTAGATAGCATATGTGTATCTAGAGCAGGGGTACTCATAGTACGGCCCGCGGGCCGGTGGCGGCCCGGCAAGCCTTCCTTGGCAGTGCGCAGACCTTGCAGACAATCACTGCTCCCCCGGCCCCCACAGAGCAGAGGCTTTGTTGTATTTCACCTGTTAGCGCCCCTGCATCTCCACTCTGACAATCACTGCTCCCCCGCCCCCACAGAGCAGAGTGGAGATGCAGGGCCACAAAGAGGTGAAATAGAACAAAGCCTCTGCTCTGTGGGGCCGGGCGAGCAGTGATTGTCAGGGTGGAGATGCAGGGGCGCTACAACAAACAAAGCCTCAATAATATGTTAATGGTCTTTTAAAGACCTGTTAAGTACTTTGGTGTGGCTGTCTGTGTGTGCGCGTTGAGGAAGCTGTCTCAGCCCGGGCTGAAGGCTGACACAGACAGACACACACACAGTGAGATGTCAGAGGGGGAGGGAGAGGGAGGGCAGGAGGGAGAGAGAGATGGAGAGGGAGGGCAGGAGGGAGAGCAGGAGGGAGAGAGATGTATGTAAATGCTGGGTCTGGTGGCTCAGTGGATGAAGGCATCTGCTGCAGGGACCTGTGTGCAACCTCATGGTCACAAGTTTTCGTTTTGCTTAAGCCCCGCCCCCTATGACTCCGCCCCCACCAGTGCGGCCCTCGGCCACAAACTACACTGTAAATTTAGCCCCGAGAGAAAGTTTGTGAGTACCCATGATCTAGAGAGAGTAGACGGTCAGTGGATGAACTAAGTGTAACTTTGAAGAGCATGTAACACTGCACCCGCACGTCCGTTCCAGTGTAGGAAAGGCAAGGAAAAGAAGTTGTAATTTTGTCCAAATACTACCATCAATAGTAGCAGTAGTTTGTATTGCAAGCACAGCATAGATCCGGTTATTACGGTGGCCACTCCCTACCTCTCTTAATAAGTTTAGTAGTACTCAGTCATTCATGTGTGGATGTATCACTGGTCACTCAATAAAAAGCAAAGCACCTAAAGTCATCCCATATGTAAGCAAAAACATCCCATGTGAACTGATAGATAATCATATTATTTATCTTCTTCATTTTCCATTTCTAGTACTCATTTGCACTGTAGGGTGAAAGTTAAATTAATTAAGCAGTAGCCCTTGTAACAGAGTATTCTCAGTGCCACCCGTAGTAGAAAAGTAAGAGCTTCACCACCTGCATGTACTGGACCGGTACAGTAACGCAAGTCTAGGTCACTTATCATGGCGTGCGTCTCTTTTTCTCGGGTGCAAGTTCACTGCGCTGGCATTATGCCGGCTTGCAGAAGATAACGTACCAATTTTCCTAAACAAGAGACAAGAAGAAGAATAAGACTGGTGTACTTTCATAGTCGACTCCAATGGAAGTCCATAGTGCTCGTAGAATTTGTTCCTTAAACTCCCACTAAATTAGAGCAAGGATGAAGAAGTGGGAGGTTAGATAGATACTGGCCTCAATAGTTATGTAATGCGCTTGCAAGTTGCTAGTTGTACTGTAACACAAATTTCTGCTGAATGATTGAGTTAATCTTAAAGAGCATTGGTTACAGACGATGTCTTTCTTTCTTCATATAGATGCTCCTTCCAAACCAACAAGGAGGAAGGAGCTGGCTAGAGCGGCCCGGCAACGGAGGATCGATGCCACTGTTGCTGAATATCGGCGGCTGGTGGCCCTGGAGGACGACGAAAGTGCGCAGTCGACCACGACAACAACGTCGGCTGCATCGGCCTCCGTGCCCCCACGGGCTGCCACCCAGCACAGTGCTCCAGCCAGACCGAGCCGGGCTGCCAAAGCCAAACGCCGAGCAGCAAGGACAACAGCTGCCTCTCACAGCCATTGCAACTACAAGGAACGACTGCGCCGCAGTACCCTGAGGGTGTCCCGCCTTCAGCAGGAGCTCTACCACTTTACCAACGTGTTGGAGGGTCTCCGCTTAGAGCACGCCTTGCTCCGCGAGGAGTTTGATGCCCTGGCCCAAAAAGTCAACAGCATCCACCCATAGTGTCCCTTGCCCCTTTTTTTAGAGACTTTTGGGGGGTGGGAATGGGGAGTTGGGTTTGGGACTTTTAAAGGACAACCATTGGGGTTAGGGAGGGTCTTGCGGGAGATTATTTTGTTAGGGATATAAATATACTTTTTCAAACTTTATCTGAGCATACCTGTTTTTTACTGCTTTTGAGTCTGGTGGGTGGGGGTTTAACAGTAAGTTTGTTTTCCTGAATAGTCCTAGGACTTTAGTAGTACTACCGTCAATCTCTCGTCTCTCCTAATACTCCATTATACTACCTCCAACCAAACGCTTATCTTACCTGTAATTTGTGTTTGAAAGTAGGGCTAGGCCCAGGGCTGGCTCCACGGGAAACAGCGAATAAGGTTGACAATCCAGGGCGGATGAAATGTCCTCACTGCGGTGGTACTAGTGGTGTGACACAGTGGCAGTTGCATGCCTATGGAAAAAAAGAAAATGAAACCTGGTTTGTCCTTACTGTAGCATTACAACGGTACGATAGAGAATATAGCAGGTGACAGTACACTAGACTAGAACAGTGCCACAATGTAGCCTAACAAATGGTAAAGTATTTATAGTATAACTTGTACTTGCGTAGGATTTCTTTGACATTGGCTAATACTACAAGAAATAGTACTGAAGCTGAGTAAGTCTAGAATATATCCTCGGATTCCTTCACCAGCCTGTTGCTATGACCTTATCCTCCCCAGCAAGTGTGTGGAATTATTGATGTCAGTTAGTCACACATCAAGCAAAACCACACAACCCGGGGGAAGAGGGTTAGGGTTTGTAAAATGGATAGGAATGGGGGTTTCTTTTTGGGTAGGTTTCGTTGAGAGAAAAAAAAAAGCACAGCATGGACAAACAATAATTGAACATAAAGAAATTTTTAGTTACAAAGCTAACCATAAATCTTTTACGTGACATAAAGGAAGTGCATGCACTACTGAATGCATTGTTACAGAAACGTAAGAAGTACTTTCGACAACCGTGAATGCCAGAATGCGACAGTACAGGGCTACATTAAATTAGGTTAAAAAAATAGCCGAAGTAAAACATATAGAATGGCTGTAGGGATCAATTTAGAAGCAGAGAGAGATCCAAGAACTGCAGTCACACACACTCATTGAATAAAATAATGGATACTGTATCTGTATTGTTGTAGTTGTCCTGTTGAATTTAGTAAGTAAGTTGCATGCAGCAAACAATTCCTCTTATTAGCGGCACTCCTCCATTCCAGCTGACGCTTCGTCCATCAATGTTGGTGACCAGAAGACACCCTGTACACTGCCTGCCTGGCGGATGCTGAATTGCGGCTCGCTAATGTGAAGCCTGACTCCAACCTTTTTTCCCCATTGCAGACTGAAACCTGGCCTGTAATTATTGAACGAAAAACAGCACAGATAAATAAATATAAGGTATGTACGCTGTGTAGTGCAAAAAGTCACACTTTGATTTTCCTAATATACAGTTCAACATTTTTGATAGTGCGTACTCTGTCAGAGTCACATTTTCAAGGATAAATAAGTATGGGCGAATTAATTAAGCGGATCTTTCCCCTCAAGCTAGGTGTACTGTAAACTGTGTTTTAGAGCAAAATTAGACCTTACCAGCAGTGCTTCCACCCAGACCCTTACTAAAGCCAGTTGCAAAAATGTAGAAGACATCAATCAGATCTCAAAAAACGAGGCCTAGCAGAAAACTGGTGACAAAACGTACTTCAAAAGTAAAAGTAGGCCCAAATACCCCCTTACCCACCGTGGATTGTATTCAAACCACTGGCAAGCAAGCAAAAGTATCCATAGCCAGAATCGCTCCAAGACTCGAAAACCCCCCACCCAAACACATGCAATAGAAATACTGCTAACCCTAACCAGCCCTAAGTTAAGAATAGTGGCAGAGGCTTTCTTTAACTTTGCCAAATCCCCCCTTTCCTACCATGGATTTTCTTCAAATGACTTGCAACCAAAATTACACATTCTCACGAGTGCTCTAAGACCCCAGAACTCAGTTGCAAAAATCTAGAACACCCCAAAACACATGCAATCCTGCTGCTAGGGCTAACCCTAACGAACCCTAAGTTACAAAAAGTGCCAAAAGGCTTTTCCTTATGGATTTTGTCCCAACCACTTCTATCCGGTATTAGACCATCCCAGGAATGCCCCAAGACCCGCCAACCCACCCGCCAAAAAGCACAACACCCCCAAACAGCCCAAAAGCAAAATCTCATACTTACAATATTTCTCGGCCTTCGGTCCAAACGCGCTGTGTAGCTAGGCCATAACTCCGGTTTACCACCACAAATTTCCTGAAAAGCAAATGCAATCAAGATTAGAGTGTCCCAGCAGTGCTCCCAGACCCTGAAACTGACCCACAAACAGCCGGAACCCCCCCAAAGAGCTCCTCAAGGGCAAGCAAGTCAGCAAAAACACCAAAAAAATTCCGCCTCCGATTTGGTCCAAACCACTTTTATCCGGTATTAGAGTTTCCCAGCAATGGCCCCAGAGCCGTCAACCCAGGAGAAAACGAGTAGAAGACCCCCAAACAGCCAAAGAGCAAAAGTACAAAAATGGGGACTTAGTCATTTTTTGGCCAATTTCCCAAATCACTCCGCGCCCGCTCTGCAGCTAGGCCCTAACTCCCCTCTGCCACCATGGATTTGCTTCACTTCAAACCTCTTGCAAAGTAAAGTATCCATAGCCAGCAGTGCTCCCAGACCCCCAAACCCACCCACAAACACCAGGAAGCCCCCAAACAGGCCCCCGAAAACGCTACATTGAGCAAAATGTCAGAAATAGCAAAAAAAAATCCTTATGGATTTTGTCCCAACCACTTCTATCCGGTATTAGACCTTCCCAGGAATGCCCCAAGACCCGCCAACCCACCCGCCAAAAAGCACAACACCCCCAAACAGCCCAAAAGCAAAATCTCATACTTACAATATTTCTCGGCCTTCGGTCCAAACGCGCTGTGTAGCTAGGCCATAACTCCGGTTTACCACCACGGATTTCCTGAAAAGCAAATGCAATCAAGATTAGAGTGTCCCAGCAGTGCTCCCAGACCCCGAAACTCACCCACAAACAGCCGGAACCCCCCCCCAAAGAGCTCCTCAAAGGCAAGCAAGTCAGCAAAAACACAAAAAAAATTCCGCCTCCGATTTGGTCCAAACCACTTTTATCCGGTATTAGAGCTTCCCAGCAATGGCCCCAGAGCCGTCAACTCACCCGCAAAGAAGTAGAACACCCCCACAAGTGCTGAGTCTTTCTTCATTGGGCGTAAACCAGCCCTCTGCTTTGATGGAAATAGGAGTCTGGAGGAGGAGGATAGAGGAGCATGTTCTTCTGAACTTGTGAACCTGAGGAATGCAGACTGCGGCACCTTCAAATCAATAAGCAAACAAGTGAAGACAGTTCTGCTGATGGGCTTGTTTTTGTGATTTGTTGATTAAAGTTTGAATTATATTAACTGTGCACAACAAAGAAAGACAGACACACAGGAATAAAAGTGAATAAGGACGAAAAAGAAAGTTATTGATTCATTGTCTCATTTTCAGGGCTCGGTGTCACGGTCCACGAATAAGAATAAGGCTTCGTCATCATACTCTGCGAATTCAGGCAGGGTGAGCTCAGTGTCACCTGACAGAGAAGAAATTCCCTCATCTATGTTGCTGTCCACCTCGTCTTCATCCGGCGTGCTTTCTCGTACTCTGTAATCTGGTGGTATGAGGTGCTGATTCATCTTGATCATTGTTAACCTCTCCACATTTTTGGGCGAGAGGCGGCTCCGTTTGGAAGTTACAATGCCACCAGCAGCACTGAAAACACGTTCAGAAGACACGCTTGCGAGTGGGCAAGACAAGTAGTTTAAAGCCAGATTGGAGAGCTGTGGCCACAATTCTTTTTTCCCATGCCAATACGCCAATGGGTCAGCATTAACATAGACCTCTGTTGAGTCATTCAGATTGTCCTTCACCATCGACTCAAGGTGCTCCTCCAAGGTTCCTCCACTTTGCTTAGCTGTTGCTGTGACCTTTTGAGAACCAAACCCAAGCCGAGCTAGCCAATCCTCTTCAGCCTCCAAAGTTACTGTTGTGTCTGGTGGTGCAGATGATCCGGTTGCCGGTGTCTTTAACGGCTGAGAGGTCACTTGTGCCGCAGCCACCGGTGCAGAAGTGGATTGTTGTGACTGGGGATGGCCTGCTGATGCTGATGTACTGCCTTTTCCTTCAATTTTCTGCCGTTCTCTATCAAACCTCTTGGCTGAGGAGGCTAGCCACTGTTTGTACTTTGTAACATCTTCATCAGCAAAAGGAAAGAATGCTTGGCCTGCCAGCGCCTTTTTGTAGCGTGGATCCAGAATAGTAGCACAAATGTAATGCTGGTTTGAGTGGATCATTTTAAGACGTTCATCACCTTGTAGGCGCTCTAATAATTTCTCCGCCAGAACAAAAGGGTCTTGGTTTTTTTCATCTTTTTGAAACACAGAACACACCTCCTTCAGTTGGTTCTCCAGCATGTACAACAATGGGATAGCTTTTCCCAAATTACAGTCCTCCTTGCTGACTGCACGCGTGAAGAACTCAAAAGGACGAAGCATGCGTATCAGGCTTTTAACTATGTCCCATTGCGCCGCACCTATCCTCAGGTCCTCCTTCTGAGCTGTACCCTGTGTTAAGAAATAGTGATTGAGTACCGTATACTGCTCATACAGACGCTCAAGCATGTAGAAGGTTGAGTTCCAACGTGTTGCCACCTCCTGGATGAGTGCTTTCACTGGCATTCAACGTTCATATAGCAGGCTCCTCAGATTCTTCCGTGCCTTAAAAGAATGACTGAAATGTTTGCACATTTTTCGGCAGGTGTCCACTGCCCTGTACGCTGCACTGTCTTTATCACTCAAGAATTTTTTGACAACCAGGTTTATACAGTGCGCCAAACACGGCACTCTGAAATAGTCACCCAGCTCCATGGCCTTAACTACATTGGCGCCATTATCTGTGGAAACATAACCAACCTGGCGTTTTTTTGGGGACAGCCAGTCAAGGACCTTTGTGTTAAACACATCCAAAATGTTTTCTGCTGTGCGACGTTTCTCCAAACCAAACATGGCTAGTGTTGCATGTTTCCGAGCAGCTTTAAAAACTTGGTCCGGGTCAACACCTGCGTTTAGCTTTGCTTTAACCCCTGAAAAAGAGACCCAGTGTGCAGTGATGCACATGTAATCAGCGCCTGCGCCACTGGTCCACATGTCTGTTGTCAGATGTATAGTGTGAACAGCACTCTTCTACAAAGCTGCCCCAATCACCTCCAGAACATCTTCATGTAGTGCTGGAACCGCAACTCGGGCAAAATAGAACCGGCTAGTAACCTTCCATTTAGGGCAGAGCGCTGCCACTAATTCTAGAAAACCAACCCCTTCTACAAAAGAAAAAGGGAGAAGGTCCAGAGCTAGCATTTTAGCCAGCTTAGTGTTATACAGACGCATCAGTGGGTGGTTGCGTTCATATTGCGCTTCTGTAAACAACATCTTTTTAATGTTGCCCTGGACCAAGGATTTACGGGATGATGATGATGATATCTTCGACCCAGTTACGCTCGCTGATGAACTTTTTCGCATTGGTGTATCACTCTCTCCCACACTCTTTGTGTGGCTCACATGGGGTGTGTTGCTGACAGGGGTCCTGGGTGTAAGTGAAGTGTTTGACACGTCTTCTTCCTCCTCGTCATCATCAGATGAAACATCAACGTTTTCATTACGTGCAATTCGGGCTTCCTTGATCGCCTGTAGGTGCGCAAACCATTGGACAGTGTGCTGTCTCCTAAGATGACCTCTCTGGCCTCCGGTACCATAGTTGGTACCAAACTTACCACGACGAACTCGAAGCTTACAAATGCTACAAATGGCTGCATTTTCCTTTTTTGGGCAAACACTAATGAAGTCCCAAACTGCAGACTTGAAATGTCTTTGGGGGCCGGAGGAGGCGGCGATACTGGTGGTGGTGGTCCTGCTGCTAATGCCAGATGAAGTGGAGGATGTGGATTGCCGAACTTCAGTACGTTTTGCACTTTCACCACCACTAATTGAGGTCGAGGTGGATGGAGGTCCCTTCTTGCGAGGAAGAAATATGGAAGCGGTATGTGTTGGTGTACTAGTTAACTCCAATGATTGTTGTGTTTCCATTGCCTCCTCGTCGACATCATCATCAAGCTCAGCAGCTTCTCGGGATAGGGTCAAAATGTCTCTTTGCTGCATGCCCGCTGGGGCTGCAGTGACCTTTATGATGACTAGCTCGTCATCATGAGAGGCTTCATCAGCAGCAGTATCCGTCACTTCTTGTTGAGCCTCATCCCACTCCATAGCTATGAGTTTTTCGACGACCTTCCTTTTACGCTTAGGTACCTTTGTCAGATCATGGTGTGCCTCACTCTCAGGCTGCCGTGATGGTTCCCAATCTTCATCCAGATCATCAGAAGGAGGTGGGCTTGAAGAAGATGTAGACACCCCCCTTGATCTTTTCCTTGCTAGGGATGTGGAAGACAATGAATGATCATCAGGAGGAGTGGCTTCCTCAAATGATACCTCGGTTTGATTGTCAATTTCCTGATGTGCCCCTACTTCGGGAGGAACAACTATTGTGGGCACTTGTGACCCTCCATGCACCTCTTCTTGCGCATCTCCTTGCGCTGCCTCTCCTTCCACATGTACTTGGGCTTGTACTTGCACATGTTGTTGTTGTTGCGGCTGTGGTTGTTCAACACCTGTCAGATGAGTTACAACAACCTGTGTTGATTCAGGGACATTGCTGCTACTTTCTGCGCTTTCTGTGTTCTCAGCTTTCCTATCTTTGCGCCGGGAAACCCTTTGTGGGTATCTGCGCGCATTATAAGTGCAAAAAATAAATAAATAAATAAATAAATTTCTTGCGGTGAGCCAACATCACTGGTCGATGGTGATTGAAGAAGTACACTGACTGCCTCTGCAGCACTCAAGGGCTTTGACTTAAGTTGGCATGGTGGTGGTGGTGGAGGCACTGAGCCCAATGGAGCGGGGGTGCTGCTCCCAGCTTGGTCCCCAGCAGATCCCGCTGCTGCTGCAGGCGTACTTTTTTTTTTACTCCCAAAAAACGCGGCGGACGGCACACCAGCCTCCTTGGTAACTTGCTTCTTCTGCTCCTTACTGGCAACTTTCTTGCTAGAGGAGCTACGGAGAACTTTTTTTGGGGCCATCTTCTTCAGAGCAGGTCAGAACAGCAGGCCGCAGTTGCACGAGTTGCAGAGTTGTCTGAGGCCAGACGTGACGTCGCGTGACGTTATGCTGCACACACACACCGCTGCAGGACTTCTTCCTGGCACTGGTGGTTCTCTTGAGTCTTGTCCACCTAAAAGCAATGGAAGACAGAGGAACATCAGTTCAGTTATACACCCCAAAAAAATCGGAAAAAAAACTAAAAAATCAGCACAATCCCATGCCTTCCATGATGCTTAAATTCAAGACACCCCACAGAAAGACTAGGCCCATGCAACACTCACTAGTCACTACCCCTGGTGAAAAGGCCACAACAACAGGCCAAAAAAAGGAAAATCACAGAAAAATCAGCACAGTCCCAAACCATCCAGCCCCTCCATGATGTTTAAATTCAAGACAACCCACAGAAAGACTAGGCCCATGCACCACTCACTATCCCTGGGCATAATGGATGAAAGCTAGGCAAAATGGGTGCAGGCCTGAGAACACTGCATGCATTCAAAATGGCCCCTCCCTCCCAGCACATGGCCAGGGCCTGTAGCAGCACTCAAAATGGCCCGCAACCACATGGCCTGTCCACAACAGGCCAAAAAAACGAAAATCACAGAAAAATCAGCACAATCCCAAGCCATCCAGCCCCTCCATGATGTTTAAATTCAAGACAACCCACAGAAAGACTAGGCCCATGCACCACTCACTACCCCTGGGCATAATGGATGAAAGCTAGGCAAAATGGGTGCAGGCCTGAGAACACTGCCTGCATTCAAAATGGCCCCCTCCCTCACAGCACATGGCCAGGGCCTGTAGCAGCACTCAAAATGGCCCCCAACCACATGGCCTGTCCACAACAGGCCAAAAAAACGTAAATCACAGAAAAATCAGCACAATCCCAAGCCATCCAGCCCCTCCATGATGTTTAAATTCAAGACAACCCACAGAAAGACTAGGCCCATGCACCACTCACTACCCCTGGGCATAATGGATGAAAGCTAGGCAAAATGGGTGCAGGCCTGAGAACACTGCATGCATTCAAAATGGCCCCCTCCCTCCCAGCACATGGCCAGGGCCTGTAGCAGCACTCAAAATGGCCCCCAACCACATGGCCTGTCCACAACAGGCCAAAACAACGAAAATCACAGAAAAATCAGCACAATCCCAAGCCATCCAGCCCCTCCATGATGTTTAAATTCAAGACAACCCACAGAAAGACTAGGCCCATGCACCACTCACTACCCCTGGGCATAATGGATGAAAGCTAGGCAAAATGGGTGCAGGTCTGAGAACACTGCCTGCATTCAAAATGGCCCCCTCCCTCACAGCACATGGCCAGGGCCTGTAGCAGCGCTCAAAATGGCCCCCAACCACATGGTCTGTCCACAACAGGCCAAAAAAACGAAAATCACAGAAAAATCAGCACAATCCCAAGCCATCCAGCCCCTCCATGATGTTTAAATTCAAGACAACCCACAGAAAGACTAGGCCCATGCACCACTCACTACCCCTGGGCATAATGGATGAAAGCTAGGCAAAATGGGTGCAGGCCTGAGAACACTGCATGCATTCAAAATGGCCCCCTCCCTCCCAGCACATGGCCAGGGCCTGTAGCAGTACTCAAAATGGCCCCCAACCACATGGCCTGTCCACAAAGGGCCAACAAAACGAAAATCACAGACAAATCAGCACAATCCCAAGCCATCCAGCCCCTCCATGATGTTTAAATTCAAGACAACCCACAGAAAGACTAGGCCCATGCACCACTCACTACCCCTGGGCATAATGGATGAAAGCTAGGCAAAATGGGTGCAGGCCTGAGAACACTGCATGCATTCAAAATGGCCCCCTCCCTCCCAGCACATGGCCAGGGCCTGTAGCAGCAATCAAAATGGCCCCCAACCACATGGCCTGTCCACAACAGGCCAAAAAAACGAAAATCACAGAAAAATCAGCACAATCCCAAGCCATCCAGCCCCTCCATGATGTTTAAATTCAAGACAACCCACAGAAAGACTAGGCCCATGCACCACTCACTACCCCTGGGCATAATGGATGAAAGCTAGGCAAAATGGGTGCAGGCCTGAGAACACTGCCTGCATTCAAAATAGCCCCCTCCCTCAGAGCACATGGCCAGGGCCTGTAGCAGCACTCAAAATGGCCCCCAACCACATGGCCTGTCCACAACAGGCCAAAAAAACGAAAATCACAGAAAAATCAGCACAATCCCAAGCCATCCAGCCCCTCCATGATGTTTAAATTCAAGACAACCCACAGAAAGACTAGGCCCATGCACCACTCACTACCCCTGGGCATAATGGATGAAAGCTAGGCAAAATGGGTGCAGGCCTGAGAACACTGCATGCATTCGAAATGGCCCCCTCCCTCCCAGCACATGGCCAGGGCCTGTAGCAGCACTCACAATGGCCCGCAACCACATGGCCTGTCCACAACAGGCCAAAAAAACGAAAATCACAGAACAATAAGCACAATCCCAAGCCATCCAGCCCCTCCATGATGTTTAAATTCAAGACAACCCACAGAAAGACTAGGCCCATGCACCATTCACTACCCCTGGGCATAATGGATGAAAGCTAAGCAAAATGGGTGCAGGCCTGAGAACACTGCCTACATTCAAAATGGCCCCCTCCCTCACAGCACATGGCCAGGGCCTGTAGCAGCACTCAAAATGGCCCCCAACCACATGGTCTGTCCACAACAGGCCAAAAAAACGAAAATCACAGAACAATAAGCACAATCCCAAGCCATCCAGCCCCTCCATGATGTTTAAATTCAAGACAACCCACAGAAAGACTAGGCCCATGCACCATTCACTACCCCTGGGCATAATGGATGAAAGCTAAGCAAAATGGGTGCAGGCCTGAGAACACTGCCTACATTCAAAATGGCCCCCTCCCTCACAGCACATGGCCAGGGCCTGTAGCAGCACTCAAAATGGCCCCCAACCACATGGTCTGTCCACAACAGGCCAAAAAAACGAAAATCACAGAAAAATCAGCACAATCCCAAGCCATCCAGCCCCTCCATGATGTTTAAATTCAAGACAACCCACAGAAAGACTAGGCCCATGCACCACTCACTACCGCTGGGCATAATGGATGAAAGCTAGGCACAATGGGTGCAGGCCTGAGAACACTGCCTGCATTCAAAATGGCCCCCTCCCTCCCAGCACATGGCCAGGGCCTGTAGCAGCACTCAAAATGGCCCCCAACCACATGGCCTGTCCACAACAGGCCAAAAACCGAAAATCACAGAAAAATCAGCACAATCCCAAGCCATCCAGCCCCTCCATGATGTTTAAATTCAAGACAACCCACAGAAAGACTAGGCCCATGCACCACTCACTACCCCTGGGCATAATGGATGAAAGCTAGGCAAAATGGGTGCAGGCCTGAGAACACTGCATGCATTCAAAATGGCCCCCTCCCTCCCAGCACATGGCCAGGGCCTGTAGCAGCACTCAAAATGGCCCCCAACCACATGGCCTGTCCACAACAGGCCAAAAAAACGAAAATCACAGAAAAATCAGCACAATCCCAAGCCATCCAGCCCCTCCATGATGTTTAAATTCAAGACAACCCACAGAAAGACTAGGCCCATGCACCACTCACTACCCCTGGGCATAATGGATGAAAGCTAGGCAAAATGGGTGCAGGCCTGAGAACCCTGCATGCATTCAAAATGGCCCCCTCCCTCCCAGCACATGGCCAGGGCCTGTAGCAGCACTCAAAATGGCCCCCAACCACATGGCCTGTCCACAACAGGCCAAAAAAACGAAAATCACAGAACAATCAGCACAATCCCAAGCCATCCAGCCCCTCCATGATGTTTAAATTCAAGACAACCCACAGAAAGACTAGGCCCATGCACCACTCACTACCCCTGGGCATAATGGATGAAAGCTAGGCAAAATGGGTGCAGGCCTGAGAACACTGCATGCATTCAAAATGGCCCCCTCCCTCCCAGCACATGGCCAGGGCCTGTAGCAGCACTCAAAATGGCCCCCAACCACATGGCCTGTCCACAACAGGCCAAAAAAACGAAAATCACAGAAAAATCAGCACAATCCCAAGCCATCCAGCCCCTCCATGATGTTTAAATTCAAGACAACCCACAGAAAGACTAGGCCCATGCACCACTCACTACCCCTGGGCATAATGGATGAAAGCTAGGCAAAATGGGTGCAGGCCTGAGAACACTGCATGCATTCGAAATGGCCCCCTCCCTCCCAGCACATGGCCAGGGCCTGTAGCAGCACTCAAAATGGCCCCCAACCACATGGCCTGTCCACAACAGGCCAAAAAAACGAAAATCACAGAACAATAAGCACAATCCCAAGCCATCCAGCCCCTCCATGATGTTTAAATTCAAGACAACCCACAGAAAGACTAGGCCCATGCACCATTCACTACCCCTGGGCATAATGGATGAAAGCTAAGCAAAATGGGTGCAGGCCTGAGAACACTGCCTACATTCAAAATGGCCCCCTCCCTCACAGCACATGGCCAGGGCCTGTAGCAGCACTCAAAATGGCCCCCAACCACATGGTCTGTCCACAACAGGCCAAAAAACGAAAATCACAGAAAAATCAGCACAATCCCAAGCCATCCAGCCCCTCCATGGTGTTTAAATTCAAGACAACCCACAGAAAGACTAGGCCCATGCACCACTCACTACCCCTGGGCATAATGGATGAAAGCTAGGCACAATGGGTGCAGGCCTGAGAACACTGCATGCATTCAAAATGGCCCCCTCCCTCCCAGCACATGGCCAGGGCCTGTAGCAGCACTCAAAATGGCCCCCAACCACATGGCCTGTCCACAACAGGCCAAAAAAACGAAAATCACAGAAAAATCAGCACAATCCCAAGCCATCCAGCCCCTCCATGATGTTTAAATTCAAGACAACCCACAGAAAGACTAGGCCCATGCACCACTCACTACCCCTGGGCATAATGGATGAAAGCTAGGCAAAATGGGTGCAGGCCTGAGAACACTGCCTGCATTCAAAATAGCCCCCTCCCTCAGAGCACATGGCCAGGGCCTGTAGCAGCACTCAAAATGGCCCCCAACCACATGGCCTGTCCACAACAGGCCAAAAAAACGAAAATCACAGAAAAATCAGCACAATCCCAAGCCATCCAGCCCCTCCATGATGTTTAAATTCAAGACAACCCACAGAAAGACTAGGCCCATGCACCACTCACTACCCCTGGGCATAATGGATGAAAGCTAGGCAAAATGGGTGCAGGCCTGAGAACACTGCATGCATTCGAAATGGCCCCCTCCCTCCCAGCACATGGCCAGGGCCTGTAGCAGCACTCAAAATGGCCCCCAACCACATGGCCTGTCCACAACAGGCCAAAAAAACGAAAATCACAGAACAATAAGCACAATCCCAAGCCATCCAGCCCCTCCATGATGTTTAAATTCAAGACAACCCACAGAAAGACTAGGCCCATGCACCATTCACTACCCCTGGGCATAATGGATGAAAGCTAAGCAAAATGGGTGCAGGCCTGAGAACACTGCCTACATTCAAAATGGCCCCCTCCCTCACAGCACATGGCCAGGGCCTGTAGCAGCACTCAAAATGGCCCCCAACCACATGGTCTGTCCACAACAGGCCAAAAAACGAAAATCACAGAAAAATCAGCACAATCCCAAGCCATCCAGCCCCTCCATGGTGTTTAAATTCAAGACAACCCACAGAAAGACTAGGCCCATGCACCACTCACTACCCCTGGGCATAATGGATGAAAGCTAGGCACAATGGGTGCAGGCCTGAGAACACTGCATGCATTCAAAATGGCCCCCTCCCTCCCAGCACATGGCCAGGGCCTGTAGCAGCACTCAAAATGGCCCCCAACCACATGGCCTGTCCACAACAGGCCAAAAAAACGAAAATCACAGAAAAATCAGCACAATCCCAAGCCATCCAGCCCCTCCATGATGTTTAAATTCAAGACAACCCACAGAAAGACTAGGCCCATGCACCACTCACTACCCCTGGGCATAATGGATGAAAGCTAGGCAAAATGGGTGCAGGCCTGAGAACACTGCCTGCATTCAAAATAGCCCCCTCCCTCAGAGCACATGGCCAGGGCCTGTAGCAGCACTCAAAATGGCCCCCAACCACATGGCCTGTCCACAACAGGCCAAAAAAACGAAAATCACAGAAAAATCAGCACAATCCCAAGCCATCCAGCCCCTCCATGATGTTTAAATTCAAGACAACCCACAGAAAGACTAGGCCCATGCACCACTCACTACCCCTGGGCATAATGGATGAAAGCTAGGCAAAATGGGTGCAGGCCTGAGAACACTGCATGCATTCGAAATGGCCCCCTCCCTCCCAGCACATGGCCAGGGCCTGTAGCAGCACTCAAAATGGCCCCCAACCACATGGCCTGTCCACAACAGGCCAAAAAAACGAAAATCACAGAAAAATCAGCACAATCCCAAGCCATCCAGCCCCTCCATGATGTTTAAATTCAAGACAACCCACAGAAAGACTAGGCCCATGCACCACTCACTACCCCTGGGCATAATGGATGAAAGCTAGGCAAAATGGGTGCAGGCCTGAGAACACTGCATGCATTCAAAATGGCCCCCTCCCTCCCAGCACATGGCCAGGGCCTGTAGCAGCACTCAAAATGGCCCCCAACCACATGGCCTGTCCACAACAGGCCAAAAAAACGAAAATCACAGAAAAATCAGCACAATCCCAAGCCATCCAGCCCCTCCATGATGTTTAAATTCAAGACAACCCACAGAAAGACTAGGGCCATGCACCACTCACTACCCCTGGGCATAATGGATGAAAGCTAGGCAAAATGGGTGCAGGCCTGAGAACACTGCCTGCATTCAAAATGGCCCCCTCCCTCACAGCACATGGCCAGGGCCTGTAGCAGCACTCAAAATGGCCCCCAACCACATGGTCTGTCCACAACAGGCCAAAAAAACGAAAATCACAGAAAAATCAGCACAATCCCAAGCCATCCAGCCCCTCCATGATGTTTAAATTCAAGACAACCCACAGAAAGACTAGGCCCATGCACCACTCACTACCCCTGGTGAAAAGGCCACAACAGGCCAAAAAAACAAAAATCACAGAAAAATCAGCACAATCCCAAGCCATCCAGCCCCTCCATGATGTTTAAATTCAAGAAAACCCACAGAAAGACTAGGCCCATGCAACACTCACTACCCCTGGTGAAAAGGCCACAACAGGCCAAAAAAACGAAAATCACAGAAAAATCAGCACAATCCCAAGCCATCCAGCCCCTCCATGATGTTTAAATTCAAAACACCTCACAGAAAGACTCAGTGCACCCACCACTGAGTACCCCTGGGCAAAAGGCCCCAAAACAGCCCAAAAATCGAAAATTCCAAAATTGTAGTTGAAGCAACTGTAATGCCCCAAACAAACTTACTTGTGAAATTTCTAATCCAAAAGTGATCCAAAGAAAGTCAAAAAGGCCTCAAATCCAAATATCCAGCAGCATCCACAAAAGGTAATCCTTCCAGCTCCAGATCCAAATGAAAAGTGACCAGGAGATGGACAAAGCACTGGGAGGAGCCTGCTGGACAGGAACAGGAAGTTGAAGACTGTGGGGCACTTCCTTCCTCCCACCCCCCCCCCCCCTCCCCAAAATGGACTCCTCGCAAAAAAAAGTGCAGGCAAATGTCAACCTGAGGAGTTATTCAGATAAAAATCATCATTTCCAGAAGGTTTATGCTGCTTGCTGGTGAATTTCTTGTGCAGAATTGCAAATTTTGTATTTTCGCGAGTGCGAGATTGTTGCTGCTCGCCGCATCTCCAAGCTCGCAATTGCGAAGTACCGCGATACGTGATCACGGCGTACTCGCGTTGACAAACTCTCGCTGTACAAGTTGGCAAGCCGCGATTACGTAATCGCGCTTGCCAAATTCCCGCGGGATCCCGCAGCAAGATCCAAAATGGCACAGCACTCGCAAAATATCAAGAAAAATAACTCGGCAAACGATGAATGACGGTAAGTAAACGCCACGCGCCGCAAAATTGTATCACCAAGAAAAAAAAAATCCGCTGCATGCGAATTTGCGGATTTTGCAGGAAATTCGCAAATCTCGCGGATTGCGAATTTTCCGAAAATCCACAAAATCTGCGAGCGGAACGGATTTTACGCCCATGCTTAGTCGTAGTTAAAGCCCGCAGTGATTAGCATAAATTAAATGTTTCTAGTTGCTATATTACCGATTGAATACCACTTTAAGCGGAATGCCTTCCTGGCTGGTCTAATAATCTTGAAGGGACATGTCTTAAATCGAAGATTCACTACTTCAAGGAGCCTGGATTATAGAACCATCTGCCTCCCTCCCACAGGCATCCCCCAGCGTGCGCTCTGCCTCAGGCATTTCTCCTCCCCTAATTATTCACGGCCGGCCGGCCGGCCGTACTTTCACTTTCACGCCACCAGGCCGTGTGTCTCGTTTCTCCTCCCCCTTCCCCCCTCCCCACAGCAATGCCAAGAGCTTGTTGTCATGGTGGGTGTTGTCTGTGAGCATTATCCTGGAAGGCGAGTTACTATGACTGTTGAGTGGCTTTGTGAGTTTCTCCTTCATACTACGGGAGCAGAAAAAAACAATGCGAGAAAACGTCCACCCCCTACAACATTGTGCACATTGGGTTTGAGAGAAGCAGAGGTTATATCATTTTTTTCTAATATCTGTGTACAAATCCTCGGCGCAGATGTCCAGTTGTGTGTCTAACACACGCATTAACACAGTATTTTTCATAGGACACCTAGGCCTTTGCATAGAGTGGGCATAGAGATGTAAGGGCACCTGTGTGACTGGCACATATTGTAGGCACAAAAGTTATTTCCAATAGTTTTAGCTATTGCTATTATAAATTACAAGAACTTTTATTTCAGTATTAATTATTTAAAAAAATTAAAAGCCATTTGTATTTGTTAGATGAATACATCTAAGTCACGTACATACAAAACATGTTGCATTACAAATGCTATAGGTGTCAGATTTGAAAAAGTTTAAAGTATTGGCATTGTAAATGACAAAGCTATTAATTTTGCTATTTTCAAGACCAACACATTTAAAAAAAATTGTCATTTACAAAACCAATAGCTCCAACTTTTCTAATGCGAGACCTATTGCATTTCCAATGCTTGTTTAATTCATGTCATCACAGTCCAGCTGGAACCGAACCCCGTGAGGTCCAGTGCGACTGATGCAGGACCCAAAAAAAGCAACAAAAAAATTGTCAGAAGTGGGTCTATGGCCACTCTTTGGAGTGTTGGCTGCCAGCTGGGGTTTGATCGCAGGGCTTGACCTCCAGTGGGTTGGTTGCAAATGTATCGTAATAAGATATTACATTGCATAAAAAAATTGAAATTCACTGGAAAAAATGAAGGTAAAAGGGGTTGGTTATACTTGTGGAAGGTAGTAAGATTTCAATTTACAATACTTAGAAATTCACTTAAAAAGCACTATCATTAAAAAAAAACAACACTGAAATTCGCCTGTTGCAAATAACTTACGTAGGTATATGTTGCACTGCTGTGATGCCTCACCAGGAGCGGCTAGTGCAGTAAGCTTGTTTGGGTCGAAGGGACTCTACAGACGACGAGGGGAAAAAAAAGAAGAGAACCACTTACCTTGGATGCTGTGAGCGCAAGATAAGTCGTTTTGTAAAAAAGAAATATTTTATTTGTCCTCGTCCTCGTCTGTCAACTCACTCCCCACCTCCCACCCACCCCACCACGCTTACCTCCACTGGCTGCTCCTGTTTGTGACCTCACACATATTACATCACTGATTGCATCTGGAATCTATGGCAGCGCAAGATATACGTACCCCAGTTATGTATAACTGGCAAATGTCCATAGTTTTTGTTTTTAAATGGTACTATTATGTATCTTAGGGGCGTACCCCAAGCCTACCTGTTTAGATCCCCGAACCCTATAACAGAAGGATGTCTTTCAATGGTCTATTTTTGACTTAGGAAAATCTGGTTTACTGCAGGCCCCATCTCTCGAGAAGAGGTACTCTCTGGTAAAAATTAAAAAAAGTCCCTTCGTTCTCAGGGACCTAGTGGGTATTGGAAAGCCCATATTTTGTACTTAGAATGTCACACTCTAGCATATCTACTAATAATGACACAATGCATCTTTGAAAAAGATGTCTTGCGTATCCTGCTACTTAGTACATGCCATGTGACCACAAGATACATAAAGCATATTGCTGTTATCAGGGTTACAATTAATGTAAATTCGAAAAACAATTCTTATATGTTTCATAAAGAGTACACCCAATTTTACCACTATTCCAAGAACATAAAGTTGATTAACTGTGCCTAATTAGAGTATTTGGGATTCGTCACACTGCATTTCTGAAATTAGCGTGCCTCAGTTTATCAGACTTCAGCGGGCGAGGGAGCGCCTTTATTTTCCAATTGTGAGGAAACTGGGTATATTATTTGGTGTGGTTGTGCGGCCTCAACATATAATACCCTTACACACCTCTTTCGGACCAGTAGGTTTCGTTTGTTAAACTCTCTAGCTCACTCCTGGGTAGATTTGGCACTGACCAACAAGGCTGACACAATGGGATAATTGTAAAGCATTTAAATAGCACTGAAACAATTCAAGATGACACCCAAGTAATCCAACCCCAGTTTATAAAGAGAGGCTGTACTTTTATGTATTTTAGACACCACAACGAAAAAGATGGACTCTAGGGTTTCGGAGGTACAGCAATTACATGGTATAGTAAATATGCACTTTTTCACTTAACCGCAAATAAGCACTGGCAAATTCAACAAATTGTAGACAAACTTTTTAAAGAAAAACTTGGTCAAGTGTCAATGCAGTTACTTGGAGTTTAGAGCAATAATCAATGCCAACACTAGACTTTTCACATTTGTAGGCTATATGAGCCCAGCTTTGAGTAGCTTACAAGTAAGTGTCTTATAGGCCAACAAAGTTTTCCCCTTTCCATCCCCTTCCCACCCTCCATTCACCAATGCGCTAGCTTTAAGTCACTTGATAGTGCCTTTAGATACCGTTACTGCTCTGTGGGCGGTGGTGCAGCAGTCTCGGATAGGTATAGCAACCGCAGATACCCAGGACAAGTAAGTTCTCGGGTATTCCTGAGATAGTAGGGACAGGAAGGGACGCCATATCTCACTGAAGGTGGAGCCCTGCCCGGCGAGCGGGTTATCTTTTCCATTCCTAGAATGTGCCATAACCAGGTTTGCCAACCTGTGTGTGTGGGAGTTTGGGGAGTTCTCCAGTGTGCGAGTATGTTCTGCATGGCTGTTCCCAAAGCCTAGGCCAATAAGTCGGCCCCTCCTAGATTTTAATGGGAAGGTCAGTGGGTCAGGAACCCCCAGTATTATGTGCACGGGGAATCTGAGTAGTTGCGTATCTAGATGCGTGTCAATCTCGTCTAACACTTGGGTCCAATATTGTTGTAGCTGGGGGCACTCCCCCAATATGTGGACCAGCGTACCTTGTGCGCCGCCGTTATTCTGTGAGGGGTTGATTTTATGTACTCTCGCTAGCGTGTAGTACCAGTAAGTGGCCACCTTCGTGAGTGTGTCAGTTAGTGCAATATTCCTGGCCGTATGTTGGGCCCTGTGACATATTCTGTCTCATTCTTTGTTGCTTAGCAATCTCCCAATATCATTTTCCCATCGGGCACATCTCACATTGTACATTTGCTTGTTCCGCAAGTTCAGTAGCCTATATAATTCCGAGATTAATTTCTTATCCGAGGTCTTGGTCAGTAGGCACCTCTCATAGGGAGTGAGGTGACGTTGCGTGGCGGCCCTGTTCGGTGGCTGTACTATCCAGTGTCTAAGCTGAAGATATTGGAGTCACTGAGTTTCTGGGATGCCATAATCTGCTTTAATCTGTTGGAAGGAGAGTACCCCCTCGACATCAAAGAAGTGACCCGTGGTGCTACACTCAGAGCAGCTCCATTGTGTAAACTGGGCCTCGCCACCCCTGGTTCAAAGTCTGGGTTGTCGAACAATGGAATCATAGGAGAGGGAAATGTTGTTAAATTATATCTACTACTAGTCTGGTCCCACACCCCCATTGTCGTCTGTGTGATGTGGGACAGGTACAAGCTTCGCGGCCTGTGTGCTTTCCTTAAAAAGGGGATTTTCATCAAAGATGTTCCAGTTACTGGCCTATCCTGGAAAAGCCAGTGCTTTTCTAATTTGGAGCGGCTCTATTCCACTAGTTGTCTTAATTGTGCCACTTGATAATATAATTGGAGGTTAGGTATCCCCAATCCACCCTCACTAGGCGGAAGAAAGCTAAGGGACTTTTTCATCCAGGTTTTCTGGCCCTGCCATATGTAGTGCATGCTCTTCCTCTGTAGTTTATGAATCATTCCCTTGGGTGGCTGAGTGTTTGAAAGAGATACAGAATTTTGGGGAGGACTATCATTTTGATAGCCGCAACCCTGCCCAGCCACAAGATCTGGAGGTGTTTCCACCGTGGATGTCATTGCGGATTTGTCTATGTAGATTGTTATAGTTAATGGTAGCAGTCGCTTGTGTAGTCGGAGTTATTAGGACCCCCAAGTTGGAAATAGTGTCTTGGGACCATTGGATAGGGTCCTGATTCTTGAATCGTTCTATCATTTGCGGCAGGAAAGAAAGGCCAAGTGCTATGGATTTCTCTATGTTCACCTTAAACCCAGAAGCCCTGCCAAATGCTTCTAGTTCCATAAGGAAGGTCCCTAAAGAAGTGTCCGGGTTGTTGAGAATCACTAAGACGTAATCTGCGTGGAGACTTATGATGTGTTTGTCCCCCTCCAAATGGTACTCCAGATATCTGTGGGTGTTTGTACTCTCTGCTAGCGGCTCCATATATAACGCAAATAGCAGAGGTGATAGGGGACATCCCTGTCGTGTGCCTTGAGCTATTCGCAGTGGAGCAGATTCATGGCCATTCAATCACTGTTGCTGTAGGGAAACGGTAACAGTTGAGAATCCGAGTCATCAACTTCTCCCCCAGCCCGAAGTGAGTCAGAACTTTGTCTAGGTAAGGACAATTGTTAGACCTGGCCTGCCGGCGACTTTGAAATGAACAAGGTGCTATCTTGCAGGAAGCCCCCACAATCAGGGCGGGGGCACCAGGGTAACCCTGGCCGATCAAAGAACTTGAAAGACATCAGGCCCTATAACTGGAGGTCTCTTTCCCACTTCAAAAGGATAACTTTTGGAACCCGAGAGCCCTGCTGACTTTGTCGCGGCTCGACTCACCCCCAAGGACGCTTCGCTTTCCACGGCTCGAGCCCTGCTGACCTGGTCGCGGCTCGACCCTGACTCAAGGACTCTTTGCTTTCCACGGCTCGAGCCCTGCTGACCTGGTCGCGGCTCGACCCAGACTCAAGGACACTTACCTTTCCACAGCTCGAGCCCTGCTGACTTGGTCGCGGCTCGACCCAGATGCAAGGACGCTTCGCTTTTCACAGCTCGAGCCCTGCTGACCTGGTCGCGGCCCGACCCAGACTCCAGGACGCTTCGCTTTCCACAGCTCGAGCCCTGCTGACCTGGTCGTGGCTCGACTCGGACACCTGGTACGTTCCGTACCCCTCAGCACAGCAGTTTTCAACGTGGCTTGAGAAGAGTGAGCCGGACATCTGTTACGTCCCGTACCCCGCAGCGCAGCAGTTTCCAACGCGGCTCGAGGAGAGCGAGCCGGACATCTGATACGTCCCGTACCCCTCAGCTCAGCAGTTTCCAACGCGGCTCGAGAAGAGCGAGCCGGACATCTGGTATCGTCCCGTACCCCTCAGCACAGCAGTTTCCAATGCGGCTCGAGAAGAGCGAGCCAGACATCCGGTACGTTCCGTACCCCTCAGCACAGCAGTTTCCAACGCGGCTCGAGAAAAGCGAGCCGGACATCTGGTACGTTCCGTGCTCCGCAGCGCAGTAGTTTCCAATGAGTCTCGAGGAGAGCGAGCCGGACAACTGGTACGTTCCATACCTCCCAGCGCAGCAGCTTTCAACGTGGCTCGGGAAGAGCGAGCCAGACACCTGGTACGCCTCGTACCTCCCTACGCAACCCCACAGCCACTCATCACGGTTCCCCAGAACTGACCCGGACTGCTGTACGCCTCGTACCCGTGGAGTCGAGCCCACCTCCCGGTTGACTGTGAGTACCTGAGTCGTCACAACGACTCAAACCCCAACCGAACTGTCCCTCACGGCGACGCGCGTGGAGTCGCCTCTACCCACACCCATATTGTAGTGTGTACCCCTTTCCCTTATTTGACCTAGTGACAAATGTTATATAAAGAACCTGTTTTTTTTGTTTTTGTTTTTTAAATTCTGTTTTTATTATTTTCATTCACAACTTCGGCAAAAAGACCAAAATGTACATTCACATGTTACAGTTAGCTTACATAACCATCTTAAAATATCAATATTGATTCCAATAATAATCGGGGTAATTGCGGTTGAAACTCCAGGCAATCTACTTAACACAGTTCACCCTACATATCTCAGAACTAATCATCAGAACTATCCTCATCGTAATCCGGTATTGGCTCACATATGTTCCCCCGGTATGCATTCCATGCTTCCCATATTTTGGTCCATTTCTGGGGGCATCCCCGGTTTATGAAAACAGTTCTTTTGGCCATCATAGCAAGATCCATATCTCTACACCAGGCCGCCAATGATGGTAGTTCCTCGGCCCCCCATTTTTGCGCTATATTACGCATTGCTACCATGAGTCCCAGTGTGACCCACGTTTGCGCTAGACCCATAAGATCATTGGGTTCCCACATGTTTAATAGGTATCTGCGCTGCTCTGGAACCAATGATATACCTACTGTCTGTGACATCGTTCTTAGTACCTTTCTCTATTATTCAGCTATCTTAGGGCAGTCCCATAATGTGTGAAAGAAGGACCCCTCCTCCCCACATCCTCTAAGGCAGTATGGATGTTGCGCCCTGCCCATTTTGTGTAAGGTGCATCTAGTATGATATGTGCGGTGTAATATTTTAAGCTGCACAAGCCTGAGCCGCGATGGTATACCCACCTCCTTGGGCGAGGCCAGTGCTTCCTGCCACTCCGTCTCCTCCATGTCTCCCACGTAGACCACCCATTTTCCCTTAGCAATGTTGTAGGGTCCGGCAGGTTATTGATTAATTTGCTGTAAGTAAAAGACGTGGCACACTTTTGCATGTAGTCTGTGAGTAGTCTATCTTCCAGTGGGGAAGCTTCAGGGACCTTGGTACCCTGTGGTAGTGCCGCCAATAGCACGTGTCGTATTTGTGTGTATGGGAAAGCCTCAGAAGGAGAAAGGTCGTACTGTTGTCTGAGCTGGTCAAATGGAATCACATTCCCCTTATCTCACAGGTCTCCCACCGTGGAGACACCTATGTTGTCCCATTGGTCAAATCCCTTGCTATTTCTCAAATGCCCTAGTCGCTTAGTGTCCCATAGTGGGGTAAGCCGGGTGATGACTCCCCTCCATCCCAGTTGTGTCTGTGCTGTGTGCCATAACATGGCTGTGTGTTTTTGTCGGTCCTATTAGTTTCACGACTTGGCCTTTATTATATAAGGCCGCAAGCATATTCCCCGTGCCCAGCTGAGACCTATCTGCCCTGTACGCTGGGTCGGCCTGGGAGGCATGTATCCATTGATTAATAACTTTGAGATGTGCCGCCCAATAATACAACTGAATGTTAGGGAGTGCTACTCCTCCGTCGTACCATCATCCATTCCGTTTTGCTTGCACTATTTGTGCCGGCTTATTGCCCCATAGCAGCGTGGACACATGCGCAGCTATTTGTTTAAAATATTTTAGGGGCACTGGAAATGGTGTGTGCTCAAGGGCGTATAAAAATCGAGGCAAGGCCATCATTTTGAACAGCGCTGCCTTCCCCAACAATGATAGAGGAAGCAACTCCCAATGCGCCACATCTCTCTTCAAGCGCTCCAGTGGGGGAGCCAAGTTCCCTGAGAAGAAGTCTGCCGGTGCCGCCGTGGTGTGAATACCTAAATATTTAAATGAGTCATGTGAGATTAGAAGTGGGCAATTCTCAGAGAGACGTGGTGCGGGTCCCTGCAGTACGTACATAACAGATTTGGACCAGTTGATAGTGTAGCCTGATATCCTTCCGAAACTATCACATATCTCAAGGAGCACTTGTAAGGAGTATTTGGGGTTAGTCAGATACACCAAGATGTCATCTGCATAGAGGGAAATACGGTCTTCCCACCCTTCCACCCATCGAATACCTCGCAGCAATGGGTCTCCTCTGATCCATGTCGCCAGGGGTTCCAACACTAACGCGAAAAGGAGCTGCGACAGGGGGCATCCCTGGCGCATCCCTCTCGCCAGCGGTATAGAGTCTGATATGTGCCCATTGGCCGTCACATACGCCAGTGGTCCGGTATATAAGAGGCGGACCCATCCACAAAATGTGGGGCCAAACCCTAAATGACAAAGGACCGCGAAAAGGAAATTTCACTCTACCATATCGAAAGTCATCCTCGCATCTAGGGAGATTACAACCGCTGGTTCCTGCAGGGCCGGGGCCTTATCCAACACCCCATGCAATCGCCTGAGATTCAGTGCAGTGTTTCTGTTTGGCATGAAGCCTGATTTGTCTGGATGAATTAAATGCTGGAGGTGTGCCAGTAGTCTGTTTGCCAATACTTTAGCAAGTATTTTGGCCTCCGCATTTATCAAGGAGATTGGACGGTACGAGGTGCATTCGGTCGGAGGCTTCCTGGGTTTTGGGATAGCCACTATTGTGGCCAATCGCTGGTCTAGCGGCAGTTCACCTCTGTCTAGGCTGTCAGTGTACATTCGCAGTAAGTGCGGACTGATAATGTCCGCCATCTGTTTGTATAATTCTATCGGGACCACGTTGGGTCCCAGTGCTTTGCCTGACTGCAATGAGCGGATTGCAGTTTGCAATTCTTCCTCAGCGAGATCTGCCTCCAGCTCCAAGGAAGCCTCCTGAGTGAGTTTGGGCATTACTATATCTTTTATGGAGGCTGCAGCTTCTTCCATTCTGACATGATCGATGCCGATGTATAAACGTCCGACAATGCCCTGCTAATGTGTTTACTATTGCCCGTGGGTCTGTTGTCAACTGCCCCTCTACTGTCTGTATTTGTGCTATTCCCTTAGTACCCCGTTCTCACCTATCCAGCCATACCAAGAGCTTTCCTGCCTTGTCTCCTACATCGTATATCTTATGTCTGGTTGCTGTGAGGTTGGATATCGTCTCTCTTCGCAGATGGTCTCTATACTGTTGTTGTTTGAGGTGTAGTGTATGTGATGAGGCTGGTGAGGGGTCTGTAGGAGAGTAGGGTCTACTTTCCTATGGTCATTCCACTTTTTGTTTTTTGCTTCACTGGTTTTCGACTTAATGTGGCTGTGGGCCTGCTAATCAGACCCACAGCCTAGCTGTGCTCTCTAAATTCACACCATGTACTTTAGGTACATTACCAATTGGAAATTGGGTCACCTTATGAGCCCCTGTTCAGTGTACTATAGGTAGCCAGGGCATAGGTGCACCCAAGACCTACCAGGGGCTGCAGCATGTATTATGCCACCCCTGGCTGGCCATTGACACAACTGGCTGATCACTCAGCTGGGGCAAGGTTGTGTAATCACCCCTTGCTTAGGTGTAGTATCCCTATACCTTCCTTTACATATAGACACATATATACCTATAAGTCACTCCTATGGCAGGCTTTCTTCCGTTGGAGTGGTGTTCGTTTCCGGTGCCTCAAGGCTTTGGTTTTGGGGTACGGCCGTACCCGTCGATGCCCAAGATTCCAGGGCCTTTTTGAAGTCTTCTTTCGTGCTCAGTCCTGTGGTAGCAATGCCTAGTTCTATGCAGAATTGTTTTAGTTCTCTGTGGTTATACTCTTCTAGTTTCTCCATCTGCAATTTTTCTGTGGTTCCGCTCTCTTTGGTTGTCATTGTGGTTGTGTCGTGGGGTGGGTTACTCTCTGTACGATTACGCGTTGGTTCGGATCGCGCCACTGGCCACCAATGTTAGACGGGGACCCGGAGGGTCGGCCGAGTACAGGGGGAGAGGCCTCCGGTGAGGACCGTCTCCAGCGATCGTACAGACAAGTAACTCCCCCCCCCACAAATGGACACCACACAAGGATGCGATCTGCACACTTTATATAGGATTCTTGAGGCAAGGTTATCAACGATACAGTGGGGGGCAGGACACGAGGATCCTCCCAATTCTAGTCTCTGTAGGGTAAGGGGTAGCAGGACAGTCTTGGTACCGGTCCGGTACAAGGGCGGCCAGAAGGAGCTCACAATCCTCGAGCTCGGAGGTCTGAAAGGTCGGGCCGCGGCAGCGTCAGCAGGCTAGGATAATAGTTCTCAGTAAGGAGGGCCGCGGCAGCGCCAGCAGGCTACGATGATGATTTCTTTGCAGAGGGGCCGCGGCAACGCCAGCAGGCAAGAGCGATGGTTCACAAGGATGGGCCGCGGCAGCGCCAGCAGTTCCAGACGAAGATGCACGTTGCAGAGGGCCACGGCAGCGCCAGCAGGCAAGAGCGATGGTTCACAAGGATGGGCCGCGGCAGCGCCAGCAGGTCCAGACGAAGATGCACGTTGCAGAGGGCCGCGGCTTCGGAGATGGTTCACAAGGCAAGGCTGCGGCAGCGCCAGCAGTCCGTCAGGGATGAGTTCTTCAAGGTGTCTCTCGACTCCAGGATACAACTGCCTTCCTGCTCTGGAGCTGCCCCAGTTATAGGTCTGGCCTCCTTTGATGTCCGGACCCTCGCGCTTGGAGGTCGGGAGGTCCGGGCTGAGGGAGTCCAGACACCCAGTAGGGGGGTGGAGCCAGCGGCCGGGGAGACCGGGGGCGATCGGCACCTGGCGGAGGAGAGCCATTGACACTCCTTTCTCCCATTGACCTGCCAAGTGGTCTCTTCACCTCCTGGGTGGATGGTGGTGCCTCGATGTCGGGGCCTGGTCAGGCCCAGGGTTGGGGTCGCGTCGAGGCCACGCGGCCTCGTGATGCAGTGTCCAAAGATGGCGGCTGGGCCGGGGCAATGGTGCTGACGGGGGCCCGGGACAGCCGATGCTGGGATGTTCGGGAGCAGGCGTCCCGTTGGGGACGGGTTGCGGGTTGCTTCGGTGGGTTGCCGGGGTGGTTCTTCTGGGGACACAGGGAGAGCCGGTGTCCGGGCCTTATCATGCGGGGAGGGAGCGGGCCCTTCACGAGGCCTGTCCAACATGCGTCCCCCCCAGCTGAAGGCAGGGAGAGTCACCCATCCTCCTGGGTACTCTCCTCGCCGAGGCGGAAAAAGCGTGACAGGCCGTCCGCGTTGGCGTGGTCCTGGCCAGGACGATGCTCCACAGTGAAGTCCATCCCCTGCAAGGAGATGGACCATCGCAACAGTTTTGGGTTCTCCCCCCGCATCTGCATCAGCCATTGCAGGGGTCGGTGGTCTGTCTGTACCCTGAAATGGGTACCGAAGAGGTAGGGCCGGAGTTTCTTGAGGGCCCATACCACTGCGAAGGCCTCCCGCTCGATGGTGCTCCAGCGGTGTTCTCGAGCCAGCAGGCGTCGGCTGATGAAGGCCACTGGCTGATCGACTCCCTCGGCGTTGAGTTGAGAGAGGACTGCCCCAACGCCATGATCTGAGGCGTCCGTCTGGACTATGAATTCCCGGCTGTAGTCGGGGCCTGGAGCACGGGGGCGGTGCACATGGCGGCCTTCAACTTCTCGAAGGCCGCTTGACAGTCCGGAGTCCAGTTAACTGTTTTGGGGTTTGTCTTGGATGTGAGTTCTGTGAGGGGCCCCAAAATGCTGCCATAGTCCTTTACAAACCGCCGGTAGTATCCAGTGAGCCCTAGGAAGGCCCGGACCTTGGTTTGGATGACAGGTGGTTGCCAGGTTTGGATGGCAGCGATCTTGAGCTGAAGGGGGGCCACCAGACCGCTCCCCACTTGGTGTCCGAGGTAGGTCACGGACCCCTGGCCAATCTGACATTTGCTGGCTTTGATGGTGAGGCCGGCCTGCTGGAGGGCGTGCAGGACTTCTCGGAGGTGGTGAAGGTGGTCTGCCCAGTGGCGACTGTACACAGCGATATCGTCCAGGTAGGCGGCGCTGAATTCTTCAAGGCCCGCCAGTACCTGGTTCACGAGTCGTTGGAAGGTAGCTGGAGCGTTTTTCATGCCGAATGGCATCACTTTGAAGTGGTAGTGGCCATCCGGGGTAGAGAAGGCGGATCGTTCTTGGGCCCTGGGGGTGAGGCCGATTTGCCAGTAGCCCGCTGTTAGATCGAAGATGCTCAGGTAGCGGGCAGCCCCCATGCGGTCAACCAGCTCATCCGCCCGGGGGATGGGGTGAGCGTCGGTTCTGGTAACAGCGTCCAGGCCCCGATAGTCCACACAGAACCGGAGCTCGGGGGCAACACCCGGGGTGGCAGCCTTGGGGACCAGTACGACTGGGCTGGGCCAGGGGCTGTCGGATGGCTCGATCACTCCTAGGGCCAGCATTTTGGTGACTTCGTTCTGGATGCAGGTGCGCACCCGATCTGGCACTCGGTACTCCCTGTGTCGAATAGGTGGACTATCCCCAGTGTCCATGGCGTGAAGACACCAGGGGGTGACCCCGGGGGTGAGGGAGAACAGGTTTGCAAATTGTAGCAGGAGAGCTCGACAGTCTTGGTGTTGCTCCGGGGACAAGGAAGCGGAGAGTCTGACCCCTCCCACTGAGCCATCTTGTTCACAGGTCCTCAGTAGGTTCGGGAGGGGCTCGGAGTCTTCTTCCGTCCCACTATCTGTTGCCATCAGTAGGCTGAGCTCCGAGCGTACGAAGTGGGGCTTGAGTCTGTTAGCGTGGAGGACTCGTAGGGGGTTCCGGGAGGACTCCATGTCGATTAGGTAGGTGACATGGCCCTTGCGCTCTATCCATTTGTCCATTTGTCCTGCAGGGCACAGGGTTCGACTGGAGACATCACCCAGACTTGCTGGCCTGGTTCGAACTTGATGGAGGAGGCATGCTGATCGTACCATTTCTTCATGTCCTCCTGACTGGCCTCAAGGTTGGCTTTGGCGAGTTCCCTGAATCGCCGGGTCTGGTTGCGGAGGGTCAGGAGATACTTATATACATCTGGAGGAGTCTTCTGGGGGGCCATCTCCCATCCTTCCCTGACCAGGCTGAGGGGGCCCCGGACGGGGTGTCCGTACAGGAGCTCAAAGGGACTGAAGCCGAGGGATTTCTGGGGAACTTCTTGATAGGCGAAGAGGAGGCACGGGAGCAGCACGTCCCATTGGCGACGTAGGGGTTCTTCTAGGCCCATGATCATTCCCTTGAGAGTGCGGGTTAAACCGCTCGACCAGTCCATTTCCTTGTGGGTGATAAGGGGTCGTGAACCGGTAGGTGACCCCGCACTGTTGCCAGAGAGACCTCATGTACTTCGAGATAAAGTTCGTGCCCCTGTCGCTGACGACTTCCCGGGGGAAGCCCACTCGAGAGAAGATCCCCATCAGGGCTCGGCCTACCACGGGTGCTGTCACGGTCCGGAGAGGAATGGCCTCAGGATAGCGGGTGGCGTGGTCCACCAGGACTAGGATGAACCGGTGCCCCTGTGCCGTTCGGGGGTCTAGGGGCTCACAATGTCTATTCCCACCCGTTCGAACCGGGTGGTGACGACGGGAAAGGGTTGCAAGGGTGCTTTGATTTTTCGGCCGCTCTTCCCGCTGGCCTGGCAGGTGGGGCAGGCCCGGCAGTGGTTGGAGACATCATTTCGCATTTTGGGCCAGTAGAAGGGAGTTACCAGGCGGTTGTATGTTTTGTCTTGCCCCAGGTGCCCAGCGAGGGGGACATCGTGTGCCAAGTTCAAAAGGAAGTCTCTGAAGCGGAGGGGCACCACCAGCACCCGACTGCCCCCAGCTCAGCAATTCTTTGCTCACTGTAGAGCAGGTCATTGTCCCAATAAATCCAGTGGGCCCCTGCGGTGTCTCCTGGTTTCTGGGCGAGGGCTTGCTGCCGGAGTCCCTCGAGGGAGGGACAGGTCCTCTGCTCTTGTCGGAATTGTTCCTGGGTGGGACCATCCTCTTGGCGCCACTGGGCCAGTTCGGGGAGGTCCTGGAGTTGAACGGGCCCTTCTTCGTTTTGCTCTGGGGGATTGGCGCTTAGGGCGGCTCCCTCCGGGATGATCGGGGGAGGAGGTTCTGGCCATTCGGGTTCTTCGGGACTGGAGATGGCGCGGGCGGCCATGGACCGGGTCGTTATGCAGGCCCATTCAGGGAGGCCCAACATCCCCAGGTGCTCTCTTCTTTCACCGGCTGCCCAGGGGGAACTTTCGAGGTCGTTCCCCAGGAGGCAGTCCACTGGGGCATCATCGCGGACAGTCACCTTCAGCATTCCGGACACTCCTCCCCACTCGAAGGGGACGCAGGCCATCCGACACAGGCTTTCTGAGTTGTCGGCTGACCGGACGGGGCAAAGGACGTTCGGCAAGATCTGCTCCGGGGTCACCAGATGACAGCGGACTGCCGTCACACTGGCCCCGGTGTCACGTAGGGCTTCAGCCTGGCGCCCATTAATGTTGACCCACTGGCTGTATTTCCGCGTATTGGCGGGTAGGGGAGCCCGCGGAATCATGTCTCTTTCCCCTAGGCAGACCAGGGACATGGCGGCTGGTTCCCACTCGGGCTGGTCGGCCTCGTACTCTTCAGAATCTTCCGGGGTTTGTTCTTCCCCCAGGGCGGCGGCAGCGACCTGGCGGGGCATAGGGTTCTGGTTCTTCAGGCAATTAGGGTCGTTGGCGTAGTGGCCGGGTCGCTGGCATCGGTGGCAAGTAACGTTGGCTCGGAACCCTGGACGCATCGGGGGGTTTCCCCTGCCGGCCGGGGGTGGGGCGTTGCTGGCGGGAGCCACCGGGATGGCGTCTCTGCCCCGACCCTGGCCTCCTCCTCCCCCTCGGGGGCGATGGGGTCCTTGGTTGGTTCTGTTTGGTTCGCTGGGCCCGTTTCGGGCAACTCGGGTGCTTTCCCATCGGTCAGCTTCGGCGGCGAGTTGCCGAGGTTCAGTCAGTTTACTGTCGAGGAGGTGCTGCCTGAGCTCGACGAAGCAATTGTTAGAGAGGTGCTCCCACACAATAAGGTCAAAGAGTTGCTCGTAAGTGGTCACCTTGCTGCCCTTGATCCATCCCTCGAATGCTCTGCTGAAAAAGTTCACGTACTCCACCCAAGTTGTACCTGGGATCCGTTTGCAGTCGCGGAACCGCTGGCGGTACATCTCGGGCGTGAGTCCGTATCGAGTGAGGAGGGCGCTTTCATGTGGTCGTAGGAGGTCATCTGATGGTCCGGGAGTTGCAGCAGGGCGTCTCGCCCTTCGTTGATGAACCTTCCCCATAACCCGGCTCCCCAGTCGCTTCGGGAAATCCGGTGGGAGGTCATGGCTACCTCATAGGCTTTGAACCATTGCTGGATATCGTCGTTCCGGTAATATTCTCTGACGACATCCTTGGGGAAGTGGACTTTAGGGTCTGTAGTGGCAGGAGTGTTCGGGCGCTCGGGCACCCCGAGATCTTTATTCTGTTTCCGAAGCTCTATTTCTTTTAGGTTGCGCTCATGTTCGTAGGCTAGCTTTTTCTCTTCTAACTCTCTCTGTCTTTGTTTCTCTTCCCGCTCCTCTCGGAGCCGCAAGTATTCCAATGTTATTTTTTGTTCCGCCAATTTCAGTTCTCCATCCAAACGAAGTCGAGCCAGCTCTAATTCATGGAGCCTGCTTTTTTCCCGTTCTCGGATCTCCTCTGGGGAGAGACCCGGTCTTCTTTCTTCCGTTGGAGTGGTGTTCGTTTCCGGTGCCTCGAGGCTTTGGTTTTGGGGTACGGCCGTACCCGTCTCTGCCCAAGATTCCAGGGCCTTTTTGAAGTCTTCTTTCGTGCTCAGTCCTGTGGTAGCAATGCCTAGTTCTATGCAGAATTGTTTTAGTTCTCTGTGGTTATACTCTTCTAGTTTCTCCATCTGGAATTTTTCTGTGGTTCCGCTCTCTTTTGTTGTCATTGTGGTTGTGTCGTGGGGTGGGTTACTCTCTGTACGATTACGCGTTGGTTCGGATCGCGCCACTGGCCACTAATGTTAGACGGGGACCCGGAGGGTCGGCCGAGTACAGGGGGAGAGGCCTCCGGTGAGGACCTCCAGCGATCGTACAGACAAGTAACTTCCCCCCCCCCACAAATGGACACCACACAAGGATGCGATCTGCACACTTTATATAGGATTCTTGAGGCAAGGTTATCAACGATACAGTGGGGGGCAGGACACGAGGATCCTCCCAATTCTAGTCTCTGTAGGGTAAGGGGTAGCAGGACAGTCTTGGTACCGGTCCGGTACAAGGGCGGCCAGAAGGAGCTCACAATCCTCGAGCTTGGAGGACTGAAAGGTCGGGCCGCGGCAGCGTCAGCAGGCTAGGATGATAGTTCTCAGTAAGGAGGGCCGCGGCAGCGCCAGCAGGCTACGATGATGATTTTTTTGCAGAGGGGCCGCGGCAACACCAGCAGGCAAGAGCGATGGTTCACAAGGATGGGCCGCGGCAGCGCCAGCAGGTCCAGAAGAAGATGCACGTTGCAGAGGGCCGCGGCAGCGCCAGCAGGCAAGAGCGATGGTTCACAAGGATGGGCCGCGGCAGCGCCAGCAGGTCCAGACGAAGATGCACGTTGCAGAGGGCCGCGGCAGCGCCAGCAGGCTTCGGAGATGGTTCACAAGGCAAGGCTGCGGCAGCGCCAGCAGTCCGTCAGGGATGAGTTCTTCAAGGTGTCTCTCGACTCCAGGATACAACTGCCTTCCTGCTCTGGAGCTGCCCCAGTTATAGGTCTGGCCTCCTTTGATGTCCGGACCCTCGCGCTTGGAGGTCAGGAGGTCCGGGATGAGGGAGTCCAGACACCCAGCAGGGGGGTGGAGCCAGCGGCCGGGGAGACCGGGGGCCATCGGCACCTGGCGGGGGAGAGCCATCGACACTCCTTTCTCCCATTGACCTGCCAAGTGGTCTCTTCACCTCCTGGGTGGATGGTGGTGCCTCGATGTCGGGGCCTGGTCAGGCCCAGGGTTGGGGTCGCGTCGAGGCCACGCGGCCTCGTGATGCAGTGTCCAAAGATGGCGGCTGGGCCGGGGCAATGGTGCTGACGGGGGCCCGGGACAGCCAATGCTGGGATGTTCGGGAGCAGGCGTCCCGTTGGGGACGGGTTGCGGGTTGCTTCGGTGGGTTGCCGGGGTGGTTCTTCTGGGGACACAGGGAGAGCCGGTGTCCGGGCCTTATCATGCGGGGAGGGAGCGGGCCCTTCACGAGGCCTGTCCAACACAGGCCTTAACAATCCTGGAGGCAGAGTGCTTGGTTTTATGTGAGATGAGGCTCTAGCATGAGCTGAGCCTGTCTGCAGCTTTCGGAACCTTCTCCCTATAGCTGTTCTATGATATAGCCATACCATATACTCTTAAGTGCATTATCATCCTCACGGTCGAATGCTAACTTTGGTTTGGCTTTATCAAAACATGTTGTGTAAGGTGTCATACGCTTTGGAATACTACCCCCTCGCCAGTTCTGGCGACGGGGTAGCATTCCACCCTTCTAGAGGGGAAGACATGTTGTTCCTAGTAAATCCTGTTAAAGTTAACCAGAGCCTCAGCATCACAAAATGGATGCTGCTTCCACAGACACAAGTCTGACCTCCTGCTGCTGGGAGTCCTTACAGCGAGGGAGGCTTGGACAATAGGTGTCCTGTCTTAGGAGGTGCTAGCAGCACCCCAGACAGGCCATAGTGTATTGGGGCAGGGAGGGCTGAATGAAATGAGACACTGCCTGGGGCACACAAGGTGCTCCATGCATAGTCTAGTCGAAACCGGTTGCTGGGGCACTCCAGCCCCAGCGCGAAACTGGACAAAGGGAAAGGGGTGTAACCACCCACTTCCCTGATCTCACCCATAGGAGGGACCTAGCAGGTAATCCAGCCCATCAGATTACTATATAGGTAGGAGCTGAGTCAAGAGACTTTATATTTATCCTGAACTGAAACTTGAAATGAAACTCTGGACCTTCGACTTTCTACTCAACATAGAAGATTGAAGAATCTCCCTTGTGGTCAAGGAGTGACCACCCTGTGCAAACAGGCACCATCCAGCGATCTGCGGTTTGCTTTGTCG
This sequence comes from Lissotriton vulgaris, assembly GCF_964263255.1. Lineage (NCBI taxonomy): Eukaryota > Metazoa > Chordata > Amphibia > Caudata > Salamandridae > Lissotriton > Lissotriton vulgaris. Next base: position 1,226,143,495 of record NC_141687.1, read on the forward strand.
ATGCTCCCGCCGGAGCCCGACCACAGAGCCTGACAAGAACCAGACTTCCAGACTTCCCTGAGCCCGATCCACAGCCACAGCCACAGCCACAGCAAAGCTGATACCCCTAGAGGCGACGAGAGACGTGGGATCAGCCATCTTGGAATACCTGCACTTTGCTACCTGTGCAGCTCCCGAGGCACCCTCGAAGCTGTGCATTGATGCGTCTGCACCGACGCACAGCCCTCCACACCCCACGAGTGCCGCGTGAGGCCTGCTAGTGTTCTTGTGCTCGACGCGTCTGACCGGTCACTTGCCCGTTGGCTAGTGGCCTCTGTGACTATCAACCTACAAATTTCCACTGCTGGCCTGGTTGCTCCAGGCTGGCCCTTGCTTCCCTGAGAAGGAGAAGCCCATCAGACCTTGCTGGTCTGAACAAGAAGCCATCTTCAATTCCTGCGTGGGTTGCCTTTGCCAAGGCTTGTTGACTACAATCCGGAAACCGACACCGCCGACAGCAAGATTATTCGTGGGACAGTCCGTGCCCAGCTCCTGGTTGTCGTCAGCACCTCCTGGTCAAGGTGGGTGCAGAGACAAGCTTCACTACATCACCTGATTGCTTCGCGACATCGCCTGGTTCCTTCCTGGTCACTGGCTAGTGACCCAGACTCTGTCCCCTCTGCTTTCAGCTACTCTTCATCCTCGATCCGCCCTTGGATTCACCCGGACACTTCTCTCCTGGTCGCCTGCAGAATCTTTCTCCAAGGCTCCATAGAATTCAGCGACGAAACCCGACACACTTTGACACCTATGCACCCGCTTCCTGTGGGTGAGGTAACGCGAGTACTCCGGTGCTCCTGTGGTTATTAACTATCCTAGTGTCCTAGTTTTCAGTAGCTTGCTCCTAGTCCATCCGGAAGTGTCCTAAAAGAACTAGTTTCCATTTCTTTTGTTCCCATTCTAACTCTATGGTAACTCGCGTGTGTGTAAAGACACTGCACACGCCTCCCGTGGGCCTCCTGCTTCCTATCCTTTGGTAGTACAGCATAGCCCCAGCAATTCCCTAGGCCCTAGGCCTATCCTTTGTTCGTGACGTGGTTCTTATACCACTATTTTAGTATATGGTTTGAAGTGCCCCTAGGGCTCTACTGTATATTGTACAACTTATTGTATGATAATTGAGTATCTTGTTATGTGCTTGTGCCTCTGACCTCATAAAGAGTTCAGAGGGGTTATGTTAGAAATAATTACACATATATTTTATATATAATCTGTGTGGTGTCCTTTCTTTTGGTATTAAAGGGGTTACATATGGTAAAACAGCTGGCTTCACATGCCCTCTTGAGTTTAGCCTAAGACTGCTTTGTCCATGCTACCAATAGGATAGCTGGTCTATAAGGTTAACTTTACAACCATCACCATAAGGGTTGTTTGGACTGATACAGGGTGCCCACTAGAATAGTGGACATCACATATCAGGCCAACTTCTCACAGGGTCCATTGAGTGGTGCGTTTCGGCCGAATGTAATTCCAGCTCTAGATCTAATAGTTCTTTCTGCTTTTCTCGTTTGTGTCCTGTAATGGAGACTATAGCTTGCCCTCTAATAACCGCCTTATAAGCTTCCCACAAAACTGACGGGGAACCAACAGACGTAGTGTTCTCCGCAAAGAAGTGTTTCGTGGCTTTACGGATCTCTTTTCGGACTTTCAGGACTTGCAGGTAGCCGGGGTAGATAGGATAGAGCCTCTTACGGGTCATGTGGTAATATGAAAAAGTCAACATTATCGGTGAGTGGTCTGAGATGCCTCTGGGCTTGATCGTTATGTCGTCTACACTCTGTAAACTGTTAGCTGAAGTCAAGAAATAGTCTATTCTAGATAGGCTTTTGTGTGCGTTTGAATGAAACGTGTATTGTCGTGTTGCATGATGGTGGTGCCTCCAAATATCAACTAGCCCAAGCGCCTCTGTAAAACTCTGCAGGAGAGAAACTCCAGGTACTTGTGTCTTCACTGGATATGTGTCTAAGTTAGCATCCATCGTAGCATTGAAATCCCCCCGATAATAAGGTCACCTTCCGGCAAAGGAAGCAGAAACTCATTAAGAGCTGGGAGCGCCACCGCGTGGAGCACCGGGGGATGTACACTGATATCACATTGACAGGCTTTCCTTCCCATTGGCCCTGTAATGCTGCAAAGCTCCCCTGATCATCCGTTTTTGTTTGATGTACTATGAAGGAGGAATACTTCCGCACCAGTATACCTACTCCCATGGAGCCTGACGAGAACTCCGAGTGTATTGCCATTTTATATCCCCACCTATCCAATGCCTTACATGCCGTACCTGTGAGGTGTGTTTCCTGCAGGAGTGCTAATGTGGGAGCTTGACGTTTTAGAGCCTGCAGCACCAGGCCTCGTTTTATTTTGACTCCTAGCCCATGTGCATTCCATGTGAGTAGTGTTAGGGGGTCATTTGAGCTCCAAGGGTCGTTTCTGGATTACATTCGGCTGGGGTGAGTGTCGCCATAAGTGCGGTAGTCAGGGAGAGTGTACTTCAACTCGTCTGCGTGATGTGTAAGCATATCAGCCAGTGGGTATGTTGCCATTCTATCATTGCCTTTACTAACTAAAACTAAAAAACTTGAAACCCATGCACCCCAACCCTGTGTCCCACCCTCCCACCCTGCCTCTCTGTCTCCCTGCCTGATGGACTCTGTTCTGCCCGCCTCCCCAACTTAGCAGAGTGCTCAATCCCAACCCCGAACAATGTACTTGCGTGAAGGGGGTAGGAAGTCCAATGAGAAGCGCAGACCTTCCCTTCCCCCCATAGACTGCATCAACCCAGTGTCCAAAGCCGGCGTATCTGCATCTCTGTCCATGTACGTGTTTCCTACTTATTGGTCATTTTCCAGCTTGCCAGTTTTATCCGTGACCGAGGTCTTCATTTTCATTCTGCTGTGAGCAGTCCTCGTCTGTCGGCCATTGACCTTGGCCGCCTGTGTTCCCCCTCTCGCCCCGATGGCGTTGGCCTCTGGTCCCACGTAGTGGTCCATCTACTCGTCTCCAGCCCTCTAGCCAGTAGTGGGCCTCTTCTGGCGTTTCAAAAAACCATGTATTGCCATCTGCCACAACTTTAAGTTTCGCCGGGAATAGCATTGAGTAAGGCAGGTCCTTGGCTCTTAACTCTTTTTTGACTTCTAAGAAACTGCGGCAGCGCCTTGAGACCGTCGTCGTGTAATCTGGAAAGAAAGACACTGTTGAGTTCTGAATTTGGATCGGTGGGGCCACTCTGGCCGTTTGTAATATGGTGTCCCGATCTCGAAAGTTAAACAGACGGGCAAGCACCGGTCTGGGGCGCCCCCGGCTTGGGCCTGCCCCCCGGAACTCTGTGGGCTCTTTCTATTGAGAAAAAGGTCGATAGTCCCTTTGGTTGTAGCCAATTCTTTACAAGTTCCTCCACGTAGAGGTCCATCGCCGGGTTTCCCTTACTTTCCGGAATTCCGAGAATTCTGACGTTGTTTCTGCGAGAGCACCCTTCCTGATCGTCCAGCTTCGCCGCCATTAATTTATTTTCAGTTTCGAGCCAGGATACCGTTTTCTGCAGGGCAGCAGTATCGTGCACTAGAGTTTTGGTGACCTGTTCCACTTCCGTGACCCTGGCCGCCATTTTCTGAAAATCCGCCCTTAATAGGGATACATCTGTGGAGATTGAACCCACCGTGGTCTGGAAACTAGCAAGGGCTGCCATTATGTCTTCTAATGTCACTTTTTTGGAGCCGTCACCCCGGGGGCCTTCTCTGAGGAATCTTTTCTCTCAGAAAATGGTGGAAAGTCTTTCCCATAAGCATCTTTATCTAGTTTAGATTGCGTGGTCTGAGTCCGTGGGCCCCTGTCCGCCATGGTGTCTTCGGAGGTTGTCGGGGTACCCTGCTATTGATCACTGCTTTTGTCTCAGGCTCATCAGTCCACTCAGCCCGGTGACGCACTCAGGGCCCCCCGTCTGGTATGATGTTTCCCCCAGGGGTTTAGCTTGGCGAGTGATAGTTGGTGGGGGGGGAGGTGGGGGTCGTTGTTCGCCCAGATCCTCCTCTGCCTGGCACAGTTATCAGCCACAGAGCCCAGAATTGCGACCCTGATCGGCTGTTTAACAAGTGGCCCTCAGTGTATGGCCGTTGCATGTGGGCCACCGGATTCCCCACCCCTGTAGTTGCAGGGATCGCACACCATGTGGTCAGGTGGGGGGGTCCACCAGGTCCCTCTGCTGGTAAAAGCCCTTCACTCCCTGTCTCTGCCGCTGTATGGGCCTCTACGTCACCGGCTCGAGCAGGTACCAGGGGCTCTCAAGTACTCCAGTCCCCGGCTTATCTCCTGCTGGCAGGCCTCACCTCACTGTCGTCCCTGCTATTACTGAGGCCACTGCTCTCCGGGCTGCAGCATCCGTTCCGGCACTTGGGTGAGACCGTGCTTTCCTCCGCCTCGCTCAGAGGTGTTCCCGGCTCAGCCACCGCATTCCTTAACGTGCCGCCACCACCATGTCTTGCGCCGGGTACGTCCGGCAATCCAGTCCCCGACGGCAGCGTGGTCCATAGGCCACGGCAGTCCGCCCTCAGCTATTGCACGGTTCCGGTACCGGATTACGACCTGAGTTGTGTCTGCAGCCGCCGCTCGGTCCTGGGCATCAGCACGAGTCTCTGGGGTACGTTTTTATTTCGGATAAGTGACCGGATCTTTGCGGAAGGCTACTTCTTCCTCGGAGCTCTTTTAGTCAGCAGCCATTTTACTCGGCTGCTAGCCACGCCCCAGCAAGAACCCCTGTTTTTATATACAACTAGTGTGGCGTCCCTTTGTAGTGTGGTGAGACCTTAGTGTGCATGACCATAAATGCGTGACCCTCTCATCTGAGGATCAGACTAAAGTGCTCAGCAACATTACTGAGGGGGGGTAACTGTCTACCCACCCTAGAGGAGGTAGGTCCCTGTTTGGTCAGAAGTATCTACCTCTGCCAACCTGAGACATCTAAATCTAACACTGGAAGCAGCGGAAGGATTCGAACTGGCATTTATGGTTACTGTACAGTGAGTTACTGACCTACTACCTAGCGAGGGCAGGCCCTAAAGTAGCTCTTAGGTTGGGCAACAAAATCCTTTTTGACAGACTATTTTCAGAACTCGTTGAGGAAGAGTCTCATCCCCCGACAACCATGAGTCTTACTGGACCCAACATATGCCCAGCCTTTCAGGAAGACCAACTGGAAAGTTACGCCCATAGGGAGCTGAAACAATTCTGTAAAGACTTTACAATTTCTACCACTGGCCTAAGCACCAAGGAAGATTTCCAAAAGGCCCTGAGGGCCTGGATATAGTCCAGAGCCCAGAGCCCCTCCCCCCATGTAGAAGGAAACGGCGTCGGGGATGGGCAGCCGACCGAACCTGGGGTTCAAGAGAGAGAGAGAGAGAGAGCAGTCTCCTCTGAGTGTAGCAGCGTGTCAGAGAGAGGCTTGTCCCCAGAGGAGCTGGCGGACAGAGAAAAAAGCAGGACCCACGAGTTAGTTAGCTAAGCTCAAAATTGAAGGAGAACTGAAACTAGCAGAGAGAAAGTTATCTATTGAAGAGTTGAGATTACAAGGGGAGTTGGAAGAGAAAAAGCTACAGCGGGAGCATGAGGGCAGAAAACTCCAGTTAGAGCATGAACGGAGTTTGAGGGAGCTCGAGCTCAAGGCTAGAAAGGAGGAAGCTGTGCCCCCAGGGAACCGAGGGGCCCCTCCCCCTGTAGAAGCCAAGGTGCACATCCCTAAGGACGTAGTAAAAGAATACTATAGGAATGATGACATCCAACAATGGTTTAAAGCATATGAGGTAGCTATGACCTCCCACCGCGTCCCTGAGAAGGATTGGGGGGCCGGGTTGTGGGGACGGTTCCTGAGTGAGGGGAGGGAAACCTTGCTAGACCTACCCTCCACTGTACTGAATTCCTACAGCCACATGAAGGAGGCACTGTTAGCTAGATATGGGCTCACCCCAGAGATGTACAGACAACGATTCAGGGATTGCAAAAAGTTCCTTGGTACCACTTGGGTAGAGTATGCTAACTTTTACAGCAGAGCATTAGAAGGTTGGATCAAGGGCAGCAAGGTCACCACTTTTGAAGAATTATTTGATTTGATAGCCTGGGAGCACCTGTCCTTAAATTGCTTTGTAGAACTGCGCCAGCACCTACTTGACAGCAAGCTTACTAACCGTAGAAGGCTTGCTGCGGAGGCAGACCCCTGGGTGAAAACCCGGGTCCCCAGGGGCCCAGTGGGAGACTATGCCAGGAATGGACAGGGTCCCCGACAGCGAGGAGGGGGACGCCAAGGTAGGCAGAGGGAATTCGAGCCCGGGCTCCCACGTAGCCCCCAAGGGAACCAGCAGCAAAGTTTCCCGCCTCCCCCAGTAACAAGTCCCGGAGCCCCACCAGGCAGGCCTGGGCTCAGGAGTGCCATATCTTCTTATAGATGCCAGCAACCAGGCCCCTATGCCAGTGATACCCATTGTCCCCTATACAAAACCCCCGGCCCATTTGGAGCCCCAACCAGCCAGGTAGCCAGTGTCACCCTAGGGGAGGAGTTAGAGGCTCCGGAGGAGTGGGAACCCGTAGCAATGTCCCTGGTCTCCCTAGGAGATGGGGAAAAGGTCCCCAGGACCCAGCTGCTGACCAACACTAAAAAATACCGGCAGTGGGTGACCATCAATGGGCACCGGGTAGGGGCCCTCTGCGACACTGGTGCTAGTGTCACGGCTGTCCGCTGTCACTTGGTCTCTGAGAGACAAATTGTACCTCACGCCTTCTGCCCGTCATTGCGGCTGCCAGCTCGAAGAGTCTCTGCAAAATGGCCCTAATTCCCTTTGAGTGGGGGGGGGAGTCTCAGGCACCTTGCAAGTAGCATTCAGACCCGCCATGCCTGTGGATTGTTTACTGGGCAACGATTTGGAGAGCTCACCGTGGACGCAGGTGGAGCGTAAGGCTCAGCTGGAAATGTTAACCCTGCCCGAGTGGGTGTGTGTCACCACTCGGACCATGGCTGCCAACATGGGTGCTCAAGAGGACCTGGAGCCTGAGAGAGTGGCCCAGATTCCACCTTAGAGGAAAGAGCGGGGGAGTATGGGCAGCCAGACCCCTCCAGCTCCGTAGCCCAGGAGGAGGCAAACCCTGAGGGGGATGCCCTGGGACCTACCGAAGAACAGATCGCAGAACTGGGCACGTGCTGCATGACTGATATGTTCGCATTCAAGTTCAAGTTCAAAAATTTATATAGCGCACTACTCACCCAGAGGGTCTCAAGGCGCTTGAGGAGGCGGGAGTAATTACTTATTGAATATCTAAGTTTTTAATTGCTTTCTGAAGGAGAGGTGGTTCTGAGTTAGGCGGAGGTGGGTGGGGAGAGAATTCCAGGTCTTGGCCGCTAGGTAGGAGAAGGATCTTCCCCCCATGGTGGATCTGTGGATGCGAGGAATGACGGCGAGGGCTTGGTTGGCTGAACGAAGTTGGCGGGTGGGGATGTAGAAGGACAGTCTCGTGTTGAGGCATTCGGGTCCTAGGTTATAGAGGGCTTTGTGTGCGTGGGTGAGGAGACGGATCGTTATTCTCTTGTTGACGGGGAGTCAGTGGAGATCTTTCAGGTGGCCGGAAATGTGATCTTGCCGAGGGATGTCCAATACGAGTCTTGCTGATGCGTTTTGGATGCCTTGGAGTTTTTTCTGTAGTTTGGCTGTGGTTCCGGCGTAAAGGGTGTTTCCGTAATCCAGTCGGCTGGTGACCAGTGCGTGAGTGACCATCTTTCTTGTTTCAGTGGGGATCCAGCGGAAGACTTTTTTGAGCATGCGTAGGATGTTTAAGCAGGATGATGTGACGGCATTGGCTTGTCTGGTCATCGAGAGGGAGGAGTCCAGGATGAAGCCCAGATTACGTGTGTGATCCGTTGGAATGGGGGCGGTTCCCAGGGCTGGAGGCCACCAGGAGTCATCCCAGGCCGAGGGGGATGACCCTAAGATGAGGACTTCCGTTTTGTCCGAGTTCAGTTTTAAATGGCTGTTCTTCATCCACTCGGCTACATCTTTCATTCCATCGTGAAGGTTGGTTTTGGCTGTGTTAGGGTCTTTGGTGAGGGAGAGGATCAGCTAGGTGTCGTCTGCGTAGGAGATGATGTGGAGGTTGTGTTGGCGCGCGATGGCTGCTAGGGGACTCATGTAGACGTTGAAGAGGGTTGGACTGAGTAATGATCCTTGTGGAACGCCACAGATGACTTCTTTGGCTTCTGATTTGAAGGGAGGAAGGCGAACTCTCTGGGTTCTTCCGGCGAGGAATGAGATGATCCAGTCCAAAGCAATTCCTTGTATCCCGATGTTGCTGAGGCGTTGTATTAGGGTGTTATGATAGACTGTGTCGAAGGCTGCGGAGAGGTCAAGTAAGATGAGGGCAACTGTTTCTCCGTTGTCCAGTAGTGTTCGGATGTCGTCTGTTGCTGCGATGAGGGCGGTTTCGGTGCTGTGTTTGGCTCGGAAGCCGGATTGTGAAGGGGCAAGGGATTTGTTGGATTTGAGGAAGGCGGCGAGCTGATTATTGACGGCTTTCTCAATGACTTTGGCAGGGAATGGGAGGAGCGAGATGGGGCGGTAGTTCTTAACCCCTTCCAGGCTCATGACGAGCTGGGCTCGTCATGGTGTAGCCTCCTCAAACACTGATGACGAGCCCAGCTCGTCATGCACAATGGGTTTTTAAAAATTACAGCACAGCAGCAAAATATTGCTAGCAGCGATGGTGTTAAGGTCAGTGGGGTCTGCTGTGGGTTTCTTCAAGAGGGCGCTGAGTTCGGCATGTTTCCAGCTTTCCGGGAAGGTGGCGGAGTTGAAAGAACTGTTGATGACGTCGCGGAGATGGGGTGCGATGATGGAGTCTGCTTTGTTGAAAATGTGGTGGGGGCAAGGGTCGGTAGGCGATCCTGAATGGATGGAGTTCATCAGGCGGATGGTATCTTCGGTGGTGATTGTGTTCCAGGCGAACTCTCTGGGTTCTTCCGGCGAGGAATGAGATGATCCAGTCCAAAGCAATTCCTTGTATCCCGATGTTGCTGAGGCGTTGTATTAGGGTGTTATGATAGACTGTGTCGAAGGCTGCGGAGAGGTCAAGTAAGATGAGGGCAACTGTTTCTCCGTTGTCCAGTAGTGTTCGGATGTCGTCTGTTGCTGCGATGAGGGCGGTTTCGGTGCTGTGTTTGGCTCGGAAGCCGGATTGTGAAGGGGCAAGGGATTTGTTGGATTTGAGGAAGGCGGCGAGCTGATTATTGACGGCTTTCTCAATGACTTTGGCAGGGAATGGGAGGAGCGAGATGGGGCGGTAGTTCTTAACCCCTTCCAGGCTCATGACGAGCTGGGCTCGTCATGGTGTAGCCTCCTCAAACACTGATGACGAGCCCAGCTCGTCATGCACAATGGGTTTTTAAAAATTACAGCACAGCAGCAAAATATTGCTAGCAGCGATGGTGTTAAGGTCAGTGGGGTCTGCTGTGGGTTTCTTCAAGAGGGCGCTGAGTTCGGCATGTTTCCAGCTTTCCGGGAAGGTGGCGGAGTTGAAAGAACTGTTGATGACGTCGCGGAGATGGGGTGCGATGATGGAGTCTGCTTTGTTGAAAATGTGGTGGGGGCAAGGGTCGGTAGGCGATCCTGAATGGATGGAGTTCATCAGGCGGATGGTATCTTCGGTGGTGATTGTGTTCCAGGTGTAAAGGATGTTAGAGGGAGGTGTTGGTTGGGAAATGGGTGGGGTGGGCATGTCGTCGGACTGGTTGTCGAAGCTGTTATGTATTTCAGCGATTTTATTGTGGAAGAATGAGGATAGAGAGTCGCAGAGGTCTTGGAAGGGAGAAATGTCGTTTGTGCCGGCGGAGGGGTTGGTGAATTCTTTGACGATGTTGAATAGTTCCTTGATGTTTTGGGAATTGTTGTTAAGTCGATCCTTGAAAGCAGATTTCTTGGTGGATCGGATCAGTTGGTGGTGTTTGCGGGTGGCGTTCTTGAAGGTGGCTAGGTTGTCATTGGTTGGGTTTTTTCTCCAGGTTTTCTCGAGAGAACAACAGAACTTCTTGGATTTTTTAAGGTCATCGTTGAACCAGGGGGCTTTTTTGCTGTCTTGCTTGATTAGATGGTTTTTCAGGGGTGCTAGTTCGTCAGCGCTGTGGGTGATCCACTGTGTGAAGTTGGTGGCTGCTTGGTTAGGGTCCGACGAATTGGCAAGGGGGTTTTGGTGAAGCGATGTGAAGAGCTGGTTGGTGGTGATTTTGTTCCAATTTCTTCGGGGAATGGGTTGGGGGGTTGTGTGTCGTGGGCTTTTTGTAATTGAAGTGAACGCAGCTGTGGTCCGTCCAATGGAGAGCTGTGATGTGGTCGAAGAAGATGTGCTTGCTGGAGGTAAAGATAGGGTCAAGCGTATGTCCGGCAGAGTGTGTGGGGGTGTTTACCAGTTGTGTGAGTCCTAGATTGGCCATGTTATCCAGAAGGGTGGTGGTGTTGTTGTCGTTTTTCTTTTCCAGGTGGAAGTTGAGGTCTCCCAGAAGAATGTAGTTTTCGGAGGAGAGGGCATGTGGGCTGATGAAATCAGCAATGTCTTCGCTGAATTGCGTGCGGGGGCCAGGTGGTCTGTAGATGAGGGTGCCTCTGAGTGTGGTTTTGGGGTCGGTGTGAATCTGGAAGTGAAGGTGTTTGGCAGAAGCGAGGTTGTCGTCGGAACTGGTCGTGATGCGGATGGTGTTTTTATGGACGATGGCGATGCCTCCTCCAGTTTGGTTGGTGCAATCCTTTCGGATGATCTTGTAGGCTTCTGGGATGGCTATGGCGATGTCGGGGGCTGATGAGGCGTTCATCCATGTTTCTGTGGAGAAGGCGACATCCGGTGAAGTAGTGTCGAGTAGGTTCCAGAGTTCGATGGAGGTGGTTAGTATTTGATTCCTGTTTGGGGTTTGTGGATTTGGTGTGGGTCCTGATGCAGGCGAACTTGCAGGAGAGGCAGGTGAAGGGACCATGGGTGTGTCACTTTTAACCTTCTGATAATATTGTAAACTCTGACCTGGGGGAAATTTTACGTGCTGCATGATTGCTATGTAATTGCATTGTAATTTTTAATCTCTTTGACAATTTTATAACTGCGGGTAAATCTGTGCCTCTTACCGCTTCCACGCCCCCCTACCAGTGACCCGTCCCACCACGGGATATCCTGCATGTTGTGGAGGATGCCAGCAAAATCTATCACCCCCGCCCTGATTGGCAGCACAGTGTCTTGTGGGCCCTGCTCCGTAGGTGCACCGCTATTTAAACCGGATGTCTTTCTTCGCGACCAGCGGACGCGCCCAGCGGGCGCGCACCGAAGTCGCGCCAAAGTCCAGCCCGTCTGTGCCCGTCCGCGCTAAGGGCGTGCTGGAGGACGGGACAGGCGGGAATGAAATTGCAATATCAGGTATTCTCCGAGTAAGTTCAATATACACTCTTCATGACTTAATCTCTCTGAAGCCCTCCTATTTGCCATGTCACCACTCCCTTCCCCCTGAAGCCTTTCTTACGCCCCCTGGTTGTGGTTGCTATTCTAACAGCAGTGAGCATCTAATTATGGAAAATCTACAACGGAGGCCCCCGTTAAACCAGCTACTATGCCTATTTCCATCACGGAGAGGGGCTTCCTTATTAATGCATGATCACTGGTAAAGAACAATGTCGCTTTCAGTGAGTTTGTCTCTGCCAGGAAGCCCTCCTGGGTCTTCATCACTGAAACGTGGGCCTCCGACTCTTCTGGTCCAGAACTGGTGAACGCTATCCCTGAGGGCTATGGGCTGGCCAGGCTGGACAGAGTGGGCCGTAGGGGAGGTGGCTTAGGTATCTTATATAAGATATCGTCTACATGTCATGTCAGTACTCTCTGATCTCCATCCGATCTTTTTCAGGCTATCCATTTTTCCATTACCTCCCCCCCCTCTATGTAATTCGCCGGTCTTTTAATCTACAGACCCCCGGGACCCAGATCTGATTTCAGCCAGAATCTATTGAATATTCTAGAACCCTATTTTGGCTGCCCCCACCTAACTGTCTTGGGAGATCTAAACTTCCATCTAGATGATTCAGGCTCCAGTGAAACTCTCTCCCTTGTGGATTCCCTGGCCGCATGCGGCCTCCGGCAACTGATTGTTGGTCCTACCCATCGGGCGGGACACACTCTGGATGGGGTTTTCTCTAATGACCATAGACTCACTACAGGACCTCCTATTCCCCTGGTATGGTCTGACCACCTAGCTGTCCCTTTGGAAATAAAATCATCCCTCCCTTCTACTAGGTTGAGTGTCCCTAGAAACAGGGAACCAAAACGGAACTATAGGAAAATATCAAACGATACCCTAGCCCCCCTTATACCTAATGCCAGCACTGCCCCTCTGGGGGATGTTAATGTAGCTGGGCGTGAGCTTTCTAACGCCATAGCAAGTGCAGTGGACCTCTTGGCCCCCGCTTCTCTCCGTTACTCTGCTAGGAAGCGCCCCTCAGCCCCTTGGTTTTCCGAGACTTTTAGGCTTCTAAGGCAGGGATGTAGGAAGCAAGAAAGGCTCTGGCGAGCGGGCTGGGATATTGGGGAAAGGGAAAAACACAAGCTTTTTCTTAGAGAGTATAAGTTAAGGGTAATCATGGAAAAGCAGGCCTATTTCTCCAGCCTAACGGCCTCCCTTACCTCTCCCTGGGAATTGTTCAAAATCGTTGATTCACTGTGTACCCTACAAACCCCTGACCCCATCCTAGGCTCTCAAGAACTGTGTAATAGAATCTCCCTGTTTTTTCATTCTAAAATAGCTGATATCTACACCGGTCTTGAGTCACAAAGGAACCTGCTAGGCTCTCCTCTCCCCTTTGTTCCATCTTCCACAGAGCCTCGCACAACGGACCCCTACATGAGCCTGTCCAACTTCTCTCTTCTCACCCTCCAGCAGCTAGATCTGCTTCTGAATAAGACTAAATCTGGATCCCCGCTGGACCCATGTCCTCTTAAAATCTTGAAGGACTGTAGGGAAGTCTTACTACCCCCCTCCTTGAGGTGATGAACCACGCGATGACTGAAGGGACTTTTCCGGCCTGCTGGAAAAGTGCAGTGGTCAAGCCTCTGTTGAAAAAGCCGACTTTAGACCCAGAGATATTAAAGAACTTTCGCCCTATATCTCTGCTCCCCGCCCCAGCAAAGATTCTTGAGACACACCACAATCGGCACCTGACGGCCTTCCTGGATACCTCTGGTCACCTGGACAAATCACAACATGGTTTCCGGAAATTCCACAGTACCGAGTCGGCCCTCACAGTGGTTGTAAACAACATCCGCACTAAGGTCGATCAGGGCCAGACCACCCTCCTGGTCCTGCTCGACCTGACAGCGGCTTTTGACACCCTATCCCCGCCATTCTAACAGACTGTCTTAGGGAGATAGGGGTGGAGTGCTCGGCGCTGAGCCTCTTGGCCTCCTACCTCACACAGAGGGAACAAAGGGTCAAATTGGGGGAGTTTCTATCTTCGGCCACACCTGTGCAATGTGGGGTCCCACCGTGGTCGGCCTTAAGCCCCACATTATTCAACATCTGTGTGTCCCCACTTGCCAGGCTAGTTAGATCTTATGGGATGGAGGTGATGTCATACGCCGATGACACCCAAATTATGGTGCCCCTCTCCCACTCGTGAGTACCTCCGTTGTCAGCTTCAGGAACTGCATGGAGGCAGTCTTGCAGTGGATGATCCTGAATTCACTGAAGCTGAACGGAGAGAAAACCGAGATCCTGATCTTCGGTGAAGATCAGGATATTTGGTCCAGCGGGTGGTGGCCCCCCTCCCTTGGAGCTTGCCCGTCGCCCACTAAATCAGCCCGAAATTTGGGCGTGATGATTGACCCCTTGTTAGCTATGACACAGCAGGTGAACAGGACGGTCACAACTTGCTGGGGTGTTATTAGAACTCTCAGGAAAATGACCCATTATCTCTCTTCGCAAGCCCGCAAACAGATCGTGGTTGCACTGGTCGCCTCGCGGCTTGACTACTGCAACGCGCTATATTCTGGCATTAACAAAGGACTGATATAACGCCTGCAGATCGTCCAAAACGCGGCAGCCAGGTTTGTGCTGGACGTCCCCAGGCTTTCTTCCGCCACAGCAGCCAGGAAGAACCTGCACTGGCTCCCGATCCAATCCAGGATCTCTTTTAAGATCCGGTGCCTGGTCTATGGGGCCCTATCCGGTGAAGGTGCTGAGGGCGTGAGAGCTCTGCTGATTCCCTATGTTCCCAGCATGGTCCTTCGCTCTTCCAGTAAGAACCTCCTGTCTGTGCCCCGGGCTTACAGAGTACGGTGGGGAGGAAGGGCTTTCTCCTCCTTGGCCCCTAAACTGTGGAACTCCCTCCCACAGGAGTTAAAAACTCAACCCTCTATCACGCTGTTCAGGAAGGCACTAAAGACATGGCTCTTTGCCGAGGCATACCTGTAACCTGGCACTTGGTTCCTGCTTCCATTTCTGCTAGGCGCCTTGATGCCCTTCGGGCTAAGTTGCGCATTATAAGACGGTTTTCATTCATTCATTCATTCATACCTGAGCTGGCCCAGTGGCGACAAGAGGGTGGGGCTTCCAGGGACGAGTTCTGCCAGGAACAGAGCACCTGCTCCTCCCTCATAGGCGAGCGGCAGCAGGCTGCTGCCCAGGCGGCCGGCGACCAGTCCAGGTCCCACTGGATCTACTGTGAGAATGGCCTCTTATATAGTGAGCCCAAGTCTGCTGAGCTAGTGTCAACCCGTGTGCTGGTGGTACCCCTACGCTTCAGAGACTTCCTACTGGGCCTGGCTCATGACGTGCCTTTAGCTGGGCACCTGGGGCATGATAAGACCTACCACCGGCTTGTTACCCATTTCTATTGGCCCCGGATTCGCCAAAATGTAGGAGCCCACTGCAAATCCTGCCAGACTTGCCAGGCAAGTGGAAAGAGTGGGAGGAAGAACAAGGCTCCCCTCCAGCCCTTCCCGGTGGTTAGTACCCCCTTTGAGCGAGTGGGGATTGAAGTGGGCATGCTCCTAGCCACCGATGATGGAGTAGAAGAGGAAACTGAGCCTCTACCCGATCTCCTGTGTGCTAAGGAAAAAGATGGCTCAGTAGAGGGGGTGATTCTCTCCCCCTCCCTGACCCCTGAACAGCACGAAGACTGTCGCCAGTTATTGAGACAGTTCTCTGATTTATTCTCTCTGGTTCCCAGTGTCACTGATTGGTGTGTCCACGATGTAGACACAGGGGACAGCCCCCCTGTGCGACACAAAGCCTACCGAGTTCCAGACAGAGTCCGGACCTGCATTAAGGAGGAAGTCTCCAAAATGTTTGCTCTAGGGGTAGTTGAGTCCGCTGACAGTCCTTGGGCCAGCCCAGTGGCCCTGGTCCCAAAGGCGGCCGCACCTGGTACCACCCCCGAACTAAGATTCTGCGTGGATTGGGGGGCGTGGCCAACAGCATGGCCGACTAGACGTGCCTCGCCGGAGCTCCGGCCGAGTTGCCCCAAAATCCGACTTAAAGCTCTGACATCGAGTTAAAAAGCATACCAACTTGAAGCAAAACCACTCCGGGTACCGAAGAGCAAGCGGCCAGGGTGACGGTGAGGTTTTTTCCCTGGAATTCGGCGAGCCCGGAGGCTGCACCGGGGTGAGGGCGGCCATGATGGCGGCCGCGACGTGAGGAGGACGGCGAAAACGCTGACGCTGAGCCCGGCAAGCTGCCTGGAGGAACGAGCGACAGAGCACCCAGGGACCCCCTCACGGTCTGGGACTGCGACGCGCGGCTGGGACAGCAATCCGGATCCGCGCGGAACACTCGGCGGAGAACAGTCCCATTCCAAGATGGCGGCCGGCAGAGAGTGCTGAGCTGCGGCGCTGCCCTGCGTGGAGCGGAGGTGAGCTGGGGAACGAGCCGAACTGGAATCCTGACCCAGGAGGTACAGTCGCCGGCGGGGGTAGCTACTTCCCCCCCCCCCCCTTCGCCCACACGGTGTGGATGACGGAAAACGGTACAGTGGCAGGGTGAAGCACGGCGCCCAGGCTCCGAGACCGGGGAGAAGCAACGAGGGAGCCGTACTGGGACCAAGGTACGATTGGACTCCCCACGGTGGGTTCTGGCAAGCGATCCGCGCCTGGCCGGCCGGCGGACTGCGGGGGGTGTCGGAAGAGGAGGCTGTGAATTGTGCGGTCCCCTGACACCCTCGTACCACACGACCCCTGCGGAGCAGCCGGCCCGAGCCCCCCACCCACGTGGAGAGCATGGGGAAAAAGGAGATGGCTCCCAAGAATACGAGGCAAGGCCCCATGGACAATTTCGCGGCCCCGAGGACCGGGACTGAACAACCGGGCGCCCGCCCTGATATGGCCATGTTGCTGGAGGCCATTCAAGCGTCCAGGACAGACATCCAGGCGTCGAGATCAGCTCTGGAGACGAAAATTGGAGAGGTCGGGCGGAG
This sequence comes from Lissotriton vulgaris, assembly GCF_964263255.1. NCBI lineage: Eukaryota > Metazoa > Chordata > Amphibia > Caudata > Salamandridae > Lissotriton > Lissotriton vulgaris. The sequence continues at coordinate 1,226,159,997 of NC_141687.1, forward strand.
GTAACGTTATTGCGCCAAGACTTCAGGAACTTGAACGAAAGGGTGACGGCCGCCGAGGACAGGCTGAAGGAAGACGGGGAGGCGATTACTACACTCAGGAGAGACATGGCGGAACTCCAGGCTGCACACCGTAACCTCCAATGGAAAGTGGATGACGCGGAAAACAGGTCCAGGCGCAACAACCTCTGTTTTGTGGGGTTTAGAAAAGGACTTGAGGGCAAGGACATGGTTGCCTTCCTGTTAAACTGGCTCAAGACCACCTTCCCGACAGCGCCATTTTCTCCCTGCTTCATAATCGAGCGAGCACACAGAGCGCTCTTGGCCAAACCCCCGGAAGGTGCGAGACCCCGGCCGGTCATCGCACGCTTTCTGAACTTCGCAGACAGGGACCTGATCCTCAGAGAAGCCAGGGCAATGGGGGAGATCCAACTGGAGAACGCGACAATAATGATTTTCCCAGACTATAGCCAGGAAGTATCGAAACAACGCCGTTCCTATGACTCAGTAAAAGCTAAGCTGCGATCCCTGCAAATCAGGTACATGCTTCGCTTTCCCGCCAAGCTGAAAGTGATCTATAAAGATAAAGCGATCTTCTTTACTCATCCGGAGGACGCATGGCAGTGGCTCGAGGAGCGCCCCATCCTGAATAGCCGCGAGGTGGCCAGCCGGGAGGCGATGGACAAAACAGCGAGGAGTAAGTCACAGTGGGAACTGCCGAAGCCACAGAGACAGAGGCCACGGAGAACCCAACACAAGGCTTCAGCGACACCTTATAGGACCCGGGGGTCGGCAAGCAGGAGGGTCGGCAGATCGGAATCCCCTGACACGGCGTCGGGTTTAGTGGACTCCGGAAGGGCGCACGCTCGGAGGGCGACGACGTGGAGGAGTCGGAGGGTCCATCGTCCGGTGAGGAGGACATGGAACTCTTGAGTGAATCATTACACCCTTTAGCGAAGGAGATCCGTCAAATGGAACTGTAGTGTAGTTCCTAGTTTCCCACTAGGCCCTGCGCATTGGAATAACATAAACAGTAGTATCGACGTGGAACTGCTTATATTCCAGGCCTCCACTGACTATGCTAAACTTAATTGGGTTGTGTTACCAACTAGCTCAGAGGTCACTGGAAACTTTCTTCTCTGCATAGGAAGTGATCAGCTTCCTTGGCACAGACAAGAAGGGATTCAGTTTTCCAACAACCGTGCAACATGACAACTTTGCTCCTCAGATCAAGAGTCGATCTCTAGGGTCGTGTGAAACAATAGACATGTATTTCACTCAGTCAGTCTAGTGCAGTTTACTTTCACGAGATGTAGAGAATAGAGAGACGGGCGTTTATCAATAAAGGTTTAACATTTATTGAACAGTCTTTCTTCTCGTACAAGAGAAATGTATTGCCACAATTGCAATAACTGTTATTATAAAAAGTACGTACAGTAAGATAAGTATTGCGAAATAGAACTGTAAAAGCATTGATATGGTTTCTTAGCCATACAATGGTTTAAAAGTAATAAAACATATATACAGTCATATATACATTAGGCTAACATACTCAACTGGTGCTTCTAACTAAGCCTACCCCAGTGTGCCTGACCTAAGCCTAACACGTGAAAGGGGAGTAAGTAAGTAGCTTAAGTTAAGTTGGTTTTGCCAAGGTTTGTTTCAAGAATTCTCGTCTAAGGGTTTAGTCAACACCATACCTCTGAATAGAATGATGGAGGATTGGTATCTCCTTCAGGGGTCTCTCTCGATATCCCAGTCACCCGCGAGGGTAAACCGGAAGCGCCGGGACTGGATTTCTCTGCACGAGAAAGGCAGCGGCTTCTTCAGCGCGTCGAGGAAGGAGGGGGGACAGCGTCCGCGGGCAGCTGGAATCTGCTGGATGTCTTCGCAGAGGGACGGCTGTTCAGCTCCTTAAGCGTACTGCACCATAGTTCGCGCTGTAGCGGCGATAATGGTAATCAGCAGCTTCACCACCACAGGATAGCAGGCTGCAGCGACAGAGTGCTAGATTTATCAACACAGGGTCATGCAGGCAGCTGGCATCAGCAACAGGCAACGAACATTGCTTAAGGCAACGTTGGTAATATTTATACCTGACAGGTGCCGGGTTTGACGCAAGTTTGCTGGACATAAGACGTCAATTAAAGATGTCACTAGGAAGTGACAGTTATCAGTTGCTCATTAGAGTTCCATTACTAATCAAAACATAGCAAGCGGGGATTTCCAGGTTTGCTAAGTTTTTATCTTGTTGAAGAACTCGGAGTGTTATCTAGGAATATCAGATAGTGACTGCTGCTCTGTCATTGCACTATTTGGTCGCAAAGGAAGTAGCAGAGAGTCATGCTGGAATGTGGCTCTGTTCGTGTGAGGCCAGAGATGACTTTTCAGAAAATCGCACTTGAACGGTTATGCCAATATAGGGAATAAAGGGATTTATAGCCGAATAGGGGCATAAGGTCACAGTATCGATCAGGAACCTAGAATAGCACGCAACAGAACAGGACCTCTCAGGCCACGGCCTAACCACGGACACACAAGACTCTCATTCATGAACCTAGTGCGGTATGGCTCGATGAAGATGGCAACTCGGCGCGAATGGAGCACGCAAGTTGGCACAGTCCCCCTCACATACCCTACTTCCCCTAGAGTTTGATTTAACTATTGTTTCAGTTGGGGAGGGATGTGCGGGAGGGCGACTGACCTGCTCCCATTGATGGTTTGGTCCCATGTTGGGGCACGGCTGGAAGGGGAGGGAGGTGGGGTGGGGGTGGGAGGGACGTACGGGTGTTGTTGTTACCTCATGTTGGGGTGTTGGGATGTTGGGGTGGGAGGGGGACGGATGTCCATAAAGCAGCGAGTTCTAGAACAGTCACCCTTGCTACTATCCTGGCCCTGGGGTCCGGTACTTGATGGACCTGGTGAACTACAATAGCAAGTACACTAACTGCACCGAACGGAGATGGCACCGGGATTACGGTGTTAACCTGGAATGTGAACGGCCTGGGTTCCAAAATTAAGAGGAGCCTGGTTACTGCATACATTAAGCGCGCAGCTCCTGGCATCATTTTCCTCCAGGAAACGCATTTGAGGGGAAACCGTTGTGCGTTTCTAGCGCGCGGGCAATACATAGTCCTGGCACACGCTGGATACACCATGGACTTGAGGGGCACTGCAATACTTATTAGGAAAACGACACCTTTCACAGTAACACGCACATGGTTAGACCCTCAGGGCTCATTTGTCGGGGTGCAGGAGACATGGAGGAGACGCAGGTACACGTTGCTATCGGTCTATGCTCCACCCAAATTGCAGACACGAACGATGCAGGAGATCACAAATATACCACTAGACACGGCCGACACGGTACAGATTGTGGGGGGGGATTTTAATGACGTAATGTGCACGACACGCGATAGATCAGGGAGCCTCCACACAGTGGCTGCAGAGACAGCTCTGGCGCGTAGAATGGACACGATCGGTCTCACTGATGTTTGGCGGTGTCTACACCCTGCACAGGAAGCTTACTCCTTTTACTCTGGGGCCCACAAAGTCTTCTCTAGACTAGATTATATATTCACTTCGAGGCAGGAACTCTCGGCAGGGGACTCGGCGGAATACAGGGCGAGGGGTATCTCGGACCATTCCCCACTGATTGTACACATAGGCCGAGGAAGGGGGAGAGGGCAGGCACATTGGCATATGTCGTCATGGGACATACAGACTCCTGAAATTCTAGGGGGCATAAGAGCGGATATTAGAGTCTTTGTGGCGGAAAACGAGGGGTCGGTACAGTCCGGGGTTACACTATGGGAAGCCATGAAAACCGTGTTGAGGGACTGCTTCCAATCCAGGGTGGGGGAGGCCAGAAGGAAACGCACTGAAGCCATAGCGAAGGAGGAGGCAAACATTTTGACCCTAGAGGCCGAATACCACAGAACAAAGGAGGAGGTAGACCTAAGAATACTGCTAGACACTCAAAGGCTGTACAGGGAACTGATCACGGATGAGGCGCGTACTCAGGCGCTGGCTACCCTGCATCGCCTGTACGATGTCGGCGACAAATCAGGGAAACTCATGGCGTGGCTGAGCAGGCGGGAGCAAGCTGCCAGGTGGGTAGACTGGGTTGAGATCCCTGGTCAGGCGAGGGCGTCCTCAGATCACAATATAGCAGAGGCCTTTGCGACCTATTTCGAAGACTTCTACAGGGCTAGAGACCTGGGGGACCACGAGGTGGTGCAGTCGTTCCTGGGTAACATGGAGGTCCCGCAGCTGACCCCCGAAGATAGCGAGGCTTTGGAAGCAGACCTTTCCCTGGATGAAATCGCGGAGGCGATGACTGCCCTGAAACCGGGGAAAGCCCCGGGACCTAATGGTTTCCCGGCGGAGTTTTTCAAGCGAACGGGGGACCTCCTTTCCCGTCACTTAAAGTCGTTGTATGCGGATGCGCTTGACGCTGGCACTCTTCCGCCGGACTTGGCCCTAGCTACCATAATCCCGATTCACAAGGAGGGCAAGCCCAGGGGGGACTGTTCCTCCTACCGCCCAATCTCCCTTCTAAATATTGAGACTAAAATCCTGGCCACTATCCTGGCAAGGCGATTGCGACGTGTCATTACGGACCTAGTACACCCAGATCAATCCGGGTTCCTGCCGGACAGGGCCACTAAACTCAACCTGCGGCGCACACACAACTGGCTCCAGGAAGTCTGTGACAGGAGCGAGCCACACTGGTTCCTCTCCTTAGACGCAGAGAAAGCATTCGATGCGGTCCACTGGCCCTTACTAATGGGGACCCTTGACCGGTTTGGGTTTGGGCCCAAGTTCCAAAATTGGGTGCGACTTCTCTACTCGAACCCTAGGGCCAGAGTGAGGATCAATGGGCGGATGTCGAGAGAGTTTGCGATAGAGCGGGGGACACGTCAGGGGTGCCCGTTATCCCCGCTCCTCTTTACCCTCACGATTGAGATCCTCGCAATCCGTATCCGGCTCAATAGTGATGTGACTGGCTTCCAAAGGGGAGAATCGGACACTGACCAAGAGAAGATCTCCTTATATGCCGATGATGTGCTGTTGTACGTGACAGACCCGGCTAGGACGATACCGGCCCTGTTCAAGGAACTGGGCGACTTTGGGGCAGTGGCCGGACACACTATAAACTGGCATAAGTCGATCCTCTACGACCCACAAGGTGCGCCGCGGGGGGAGGGACTGCCGGAGCTGCTCATACATACCACAGAAGGCTTCCGGTACTTGGGGGTCTTTATCACCCGAGACAAGCGGCGCTCCTACACGGACAATGTTGACAGGGTGGTGGTGGCAGCGAAAGCGGAGATGGATAGATGGCGACCGCTCCCGCTCACCATTCTGGGCAGGGCCGCCCTGTATAAAATGATACTGCTACCAAAGTTTTTATATGCCCTCCAAAACGAGTACTATCCCTTACCGGCTATGACAGTGCGAAAAATTCATACTGATCTCCGCTCTTTCTTGTGGCTGGGGAAGCAAGCCCGGGTGGCGCTCGCGACTCTGCAGCGCCACCAATATAGTGGGAGAATCTCACTGCCTAACCTGGAGGCCTACTATTGGGCAGAGCACCTTACCCCGATCAATGACTGGATTCATGCCCCGGCTGATCACCCCACCTATGCACTGGAGAGATCTAAATGGGGCAATAAAACGGTGCTACACTTCTTATATGGGGGGAGAGGGGGCCGCCAGCTCCTCCCGGCGACTAAGATTACACTATTGGCGTGGCGCAGAGCAAGGGTTAGAATGGGCTGGCACGAAAGGCCCACCCGCCAAACACCCCTGTGGTCATGTAGGTGGCTGGCTGAACTGAACAAGCTACGGGGATTCCAAAGGTGGGACGATATTGGCATCTCCACAATCGGGGATGTCATAGCTAGGGGGGAACTTAAAACCTTCCAGGCGCTGCAGCAAGACTTTGAACTCCAGAGAACCCAATACTATAAATACCTACAGTTGCGACACGCATGGAGAGCACAAAACATATCTCTCGTTGACATGCCCCAGTTTGCACCACTTGAGGGCCGCCTACTGCAAGAACAGATACAGAGGGGGGCGGTATCCATGACATACAAAACTCTGACAAACAACATGTTGGGCGATCTACAGACACTCAGGGAGAGATGGGAGGCGGATGTGGGCACGCTAGAGAACCTAGATTGGGAACTCATACTCATGCACCCTCGAGAAGTAGCCATAAAATCGAGGCTTCGCCTCATACAGTTCAAGGTCCTTCATCGGGCCTACTTTGATAGAGTGAGGCTCTTTCGGATGGGGAGGATAAACGATACCGCCTGCCTGCGATGCCAGCACCAAACTGGCGATTTCTACCACATCATCTGGGGGTGTGCTGTGATACAGGAATTTTGGGACGAGGTCTTCAATGAATTGAGTGTGATACTAGAGGTGGAGATACCTAAGGACCCCAAACTGGCGCTTCTGGGCATGTCAACGGAGGTAGATATCACGCGACACCTCATTTTCCTGCTGCTGGCCCTGGTAGTCGCAAAAAGGGACATTGCGAGACTGTGGGGGGCGCCTGGGAAACCCAAACTAGAGGACTGGAGAAGGGGGTTGGATATGTATATGGCAGCTGAACGAGTTACCTATAAAGCTAGAGGGTGCCCGCGAAAATTTCGAAAAATATGGGCTAAGTGGAGGCACTACCATGGATTGGAGTAGGAGGGTGTGACTGAACGGGGAGCTGGACGGGAGGTAGGGTGGTGCACCGGGGTGGTACGTCTGTCGCTGATTCCAGCATATTTACCTCCAGAGGGTTCGGGCCCAGGGATTGCCTCTATTCAATGTAACATAACTTAGAGAGCCGAATGAGTCACGGATGTTGGGGGGGGTGGTGGAGAAGGGTACTATGCTGCTTGGAGGGGGAAGTGGAGGGCGGGAAGGGGGGCTTCGAGAATAGGTCTCTCAGTTGATGACTTCACTTGTAGTTACGGGGGGTGAGGGGGTGTTCGGGGTGAAAATAATAAAAAATAAGTTTGCCACGATGTATGCCATGTAACTGAATATTTACAAAAGTTGCGTAATGTCGGGAAGAGCGGAATGTTGACGCTCCCCCGAGAAGTCTGGTTCTTTGTACGTATGATTTGCCTGATGCAACAATAAAAAGAATAAAAAAAAAAAAAAAAGATTCAGCGTGGATTACCTCGGACTCAATGCCGTCACCTGGACGGACGCACACCCCATCCCCCGTGCAGATGAACTCATTGATCGCCTTGGATCTGCACGCTACCTCAGCACTTTTGACCTGACCTCAGGGTACTGGCAAATCGCCCTCACTGAAGGGGCAAAGGAGAGATCCGCATTTTCCACCCCAGATGGACACTACCAATTCCGGGTGATGCCCTTTGGGATAAAGAACGCCCCTGCCACCTTCCAGAGACTGGTCAACTGGGTACTGGCCGGGCTGGAGGAATTCAGCGCAGCCTACCTGGATGACATTGCCCCCGACTGGGGGGAACACTTGCGGCACCTCTGGGAGGTGTTGATGGCCCTGCGCCAAGCAGGCCTCACCATCAAGGCCAGTAAGTGTCAGATTGGACAGGGGTCGTGGTCTACCTAGGGCACCGGGTAGGGAGCGGCCAGGTGGCGCCCCTCCAACCCAAGATTGACGCCATCCTGGCTTGGGAACCCCCACGACCCAGACAGAGGTGAGGGCCTTCCTAGGCCTCACCGGCTATTACAGGAAATTCATCAAAGGATATGGCAGCATGGTGGGACCACTGACAGAATTAACTTCCAAGAAACAGCCCAAGAGGGTGAATTGGACCCCCACCTGTCAGAGAGCTTTTCACACCTTGAAATCAGCCATGTGCACAGCCCCAGTACTTCAGGCACCTGACTTCTCCTGGGAATTTGTTGTCCAGACAGACCCCCTCAGAGCATGGCATAGCGGCAGTTCTCTCACAGCTGAATGGGGAGGGAGTAGAACAGCCGGTAGTGTTCATTAGCAGGAGGTTACTACCCAGGGAACAGAGGTGGAGTACCATTGAGCGTGAGGCTTTTGCTGTGGTCTGGGCACTAAAGAAGCTGAGGCCATACCTGTTCGGGACACACTTCCTGGTGCAAATAGACCACAGGCCCCTCAGGTGGTTAATGCAGATGAGGGGGGAGAATCCAAAACTACTGAGGTGGTTCATTTCCCTACAGGGGACGGACTTCACAGTGGAACACCGCCCTGGTACCGATCACGCCAACGCTGATGGTCTGTCCAGAGTTTTCCGCCTTAGTGAAGAGAACTCCGATGGGGATGGGTAGTTCTCCCCGCCTTTCAGCTGGGGGGACGCATGTTAGACCTGGCCTCCTTGTGGTGGGTCTTCTTGCATTCTCTCCCCTAGGCCTCTCCTGTGTATGACTCATTCTTCAGGCTGGACTTGTTCATGCTCCACACCATAGGCCCGTGCGAGGCCTTCTAATGATAAGTAACCTCTGACCTCACAGATTCACTACGACCCCGGGGAGGTAACAGAAACTCCAGAGTAGCACCCGCATCTCCAGGGTTCAGGAGACCTACGTGTAGCGAAGACCTGTAGAACTCCCCAGTGTAGAAATAGCAGTGTTTCTTAAAAATCCTTGACTCCGTATCCACAAAACCTTACTTCGGGCCATGAGAAACGTGGAGGCCTAAAACATCCTGCCAAGTTGTCTCCCCAGCCTGGTGTTAGCGGGCAGCCTCTAAATGAGAGGGGTGGAGTAGTTTCTGTCGAACGTCCTGTCTCCCACGAGGCCGGCCCCAGTCCGCGCTAGCGGTCTGATGACCCTGCCGCTGACTTTGAAAGGAACATGGTGCCATCTGGCAGGAAGCCCCCACAATCAGGGCAGGGTCACCAGGGAACCCCTGGCCGATCAAAGAACTTCAAAGACGTCAGGCCCTATAACTGGAGGTCCCTTTCCAACTTCAAAAGGATAACTTTTGGAACCCGAGAGCCCTGCTGACTTTGTCGCGGCTCGACCCAGACTCAAGGGCGCTTCGCTTTTCACAGCTCGAGCCTTGCTGACCTGGTCGCGGCTCGACCCAGACTCAAGGACGCTTCGATTTCCACAGCTCGAGCCCTGCTGACATGGTCGCGGCTCGACTCGGACACCTGGTACGTTCCGTACCCCTCAGCTCAGCAGTTTCCAACGCGGCTCGAGAAGAGCGAGCCGTACATCGGGTACGTCCCGTACTCCTCAGCACAGCAGTTTCCAACGCGGCTCGAAAAGAGCCAGCCGGACATCTGGTACGTCCCGTACCCCGCAACGCAGAATTTTCCAACGCGGCTCGAGGAGAGTGAGCCGGACATCTGGTACGTCCCGTACCCTTCAGCTCAGCAGCTTCCAACGCGGCTCGAGAAGAGCGAGCCGGACATCTGGTAGGTCCCGTACCCCTCAGCACAGCAGTTTCCAACGCGGCTCGAGAAGAGCGAGCCGGACATCTGGTACGTTCTGTACCCCGCAGCGCAGCAGTTTCCAACTCGTCTCGAGGAGAGTGATCCGGACATCTGGTACGTTCCGTACCTCCCAGCGCAGGAGCTTTCAACGCGGCTTGGGAAGAGCTAGCCGGACACCTGGTACGCCTCGTACCTCCCTACGCAACCCCACAGCCACTCATCGTGGTTCCCCAGAACCGACCCGGACTGCTGTATGCCTCGTACCCATGGAGTCGAGCCCACCTCCCGGTTGACTGTCAGTATCGGAGTCGCCACCACGACTCAAACCCGACCGAACTGTCTCTCACGGCGACGCACGTGGATTTGCCTCTACCCCCAGCCATATTGTAGTGTGTACCCATTTGCCTTATTTGACATAGTGACAAATGTTATAGAAAGAACCCCTGTTTTGATATACAACTAGTGTGGCTTCCCTTTGTAGTGTGGTAAGACCTTACTGTGCATGACCATAAATGCGTGACCCTCTAATCTGAGGATCAGACTAAAGTGCTCGGCAACGTTACTGAGGGGGTTAACTGTCTACCTACCCTAGAGGAGGTAGGTCCCTGTTTATTCAGGAGTAGCTACCTCTGCCAACCAGAGACCTCCAAATCTAACAACAATGGACCCTGTCAAAGGCCTTGTCTGCATCTGTGGCCATCAGCATATAGTCGCTCGGAAATCTAAAACCCTTATCTAGGATGTACAGGACCCTTAAGGTATTGTCACTGGTCTTTCTTTGAGGGATGAAACCCGCTTGGTCAGGGTCTATCAGGGCTGGCATGTGGGTTCTCAGTCTATGAGCTAGTATTCCTGTGAATAATTTTAGGTCTAGGTTAAGCAGAGAGATGGACCTGTATGAGCCGCATGGGCCGGTATGAGCCCCATTGTGTTTTGTTCTTCCCGGGTTTGGGGATAATTATTTTTTTTTGATAAGCAAATTTTATTGATTTTAAAAAACAAAGAAGAACAAATCAGCCAGAGCAAGGAAATCACAGATATAGGTATATTCACTTCATCGTTATACCCCCAATCAAGATTCCTTTAAAATCCCTAGTAAAAGCTGGAATCCAGTCAATAGGGACCTTCCACAGCACCCAGCTACTTCCCCTACACTCTACGGTGTTTCATGGCACGCCCCTTCGCTGTATACATGGCTTTCTCTTGGCTCGCACACCAGTCCACCCCTCTTCGCCACTTCTCCAGGGCGGAAGCATTAGGGTTTATCCAGGCCGCCGCAATGTCCCGCTTGGCCACCATCATAGTTGTGTTGTAAAACAACTTGTCAGACCTGAACCCATCCAACCCATCTGTGATTTCCAATAAGGAGTGACGCGGATCATGGGGAACCTCCCAGCCTAGCACCTCCGTTAATTCTATGTCAGGACCGGAGGCTTCAGATTATGCTATATCTTCCTTCGCTTTATTAATATAAAGACTCCACAGCAGCTTAGGAAAAGATATAATAAGAACAAAAATGCTTTAAACATAAAGCATTGACGTAATGTTCAACAAAAAATAAACAACAACTCCCAAGAGTCTCTTTGCGTAACAATAGTCCATAGTCCTTCCACACTGTCCATCATCACTATATAACCGGACTTCTCATCATCTTCCTCCTCTTTCTTTGCTGCTCCCGCAGCCAGATAAGTGCTTTTCTATTTGTTTTCTTTTCATTGTGATTGATTGTCTTGTGTACGATCTTTGGGGGACTCCTTGCTTGGTTTATTCCCTTACAGAGTCACCAGTTGCGGGAACGTTCTTCGTTCCTACGCGACTTTATTCCCACTTGTGTGCGGTGTGTACATAGACCGCAAGGGGGCGGCCTGTCGTCTCGCCGACCCTCCGGCGCGCCTCCGCAGTGCGAGGAGCCGCGCCGTGGAGTCTGCTTGCGCAGGGGCCGACCCTCGCGTACCCCTCTGACACCTGGTGATCCGGGTCTGTACTTTTGCCCACTTTTGACGCCCTCTGGGGTCTGTATAGCGGTTCTGACCGCGTGAATCGCCTTCGGGCGAGATCTGTGCACCTCTTTACCCGTGTGTGGCCTAGCGCGCTTGAGGGGTACGTAGACCCGGTCCCGGCGAGGAGGGTCTGCGCGCTTGGGGGTTGGTGCAGCCCACCTGCCACGTCAGCTGGCCCAAAACGTGATCGCAGCCGCTTGGCCTGCCCACATTCGAGAACTTTCTGGGTTGCCGCCCTCTTGGGTGCCCCGCATTTGCCCTTGGTTCCGAGATGGAAGGGGAATACGAGGAGGAAGCCTGCCCCTATCTGCAGGATGATGAGTTCTATCAGGCGGTGGATAACTCCATCTATCGTTGCGTCACGGAGGTGGTAGGGCCCATGGAGGACCGCCTTCCGCCCGCATCGTGGAGGAGTGCGCGAAGCTGGCAGCGGCGCAGGTGCCTCCGTCCCCCGAACTCCCGGGGACGTCCGGCGGGTTGCCACCCGCTCCGAAGAGACCTCGTGGGGAGGGACCTTCATCGGAGGCCCAAGGCGTGGACAGGGGCGCTTTCGAGCGGCTTCGTGACGCCTTCCTGGCCAAGGCGACGGCGGTGCCCCCTGCACCCTTGGTGGACCCTGGCACTTCGGGCGACGTGTCTACGGCGCCCGCCTCCCCGATCTACGACTCTCCGGACATGGATGACGACGGGGAGTCGACCCGTTCTTGGCTTCCGACACCTTCAGCGAAGGAGATGCCCCGAGACGAGTCGGGCATGCTGGACCCGGACGAGATCGTCCACCCCCGATCCGCGGCCTGGGCCCCGGGGGGGACGGTGGCGAAGTTTGTCGCGGGCAGGCTGCGCAAGCCCCTGGAAAAGGAGGCGAGGGGTTGCCTGCGTGGGGAATGTCCTCGGCCTACTCTGGAAGGGAAAGTGGCCATGACACCAGAATTGGACCCCAAGATGGCCACCTTCCTGGCGAAATTCATGAAGGATCCCAGGAAGGGGATCGACCGGTCCTGGCGGGCTTGCCAGGACAAGTTGTTGGATGCGGTCGGGCCCGCCACGAAGATCCTCGATATGGCGGAGGAGGCTCGAGCGAATGGCACCGCCATTTCACCGGAGGTGCTCTCCAATTGGGCCCAGAGGGTGATCGTATTTTTGGGCAACGCCAACTGTGCCCTGTCCATGGAGAGGCGGCGTTCGCTCCTTATCAAGCTGGATCCGAAGCTGGGGGACCTGGCCTCGTCGGAGGCAGGTGCCGTGGCTCAGGGTGGCCTCTTCGGTGAGCCTTTCATCCGCGAGCTGGGAAAGTTCGTGAATACGTTCACGTCGCTGGACAAGGCTCAGTCCAGCATCAAGAAGGTGTTCCACCAGCGTTTTTCTGGAGGGGCCGGTCGCGGCAGGGGCCGCGCGATCGGCCATGGTCAGCAGACCAACAACCGAGGACAAGGCTCCGGAAGAGGTCAGTACCAGACCTCAGCCAACTACACCAACTTCTACCCCACGAGGGGACAGCGCTATGGTGGCAGAGGGTTCAAGAAGAACTCCGGACAAGGAAATGCCCCCGGTAAGTGTACTTTGCTTGGATCAAGTTCCGATTGGGGGGCGGCTGGCAAGCTTTTACGGGGAGTGGGAATTGCTCACTGCCGACGCTTGGGTTTTGCAAACTGTAAGAGGTTTCCACATCGAGTTTTACGACCAGCCAACTCAGGCGAGGCCCCCGCGCCCGATGGTTTTTTCAGAATCCGACGCGCGATTGATAGACGAAGAGGTCTCAGACTTGCTGCGCAAGGGAGCCATCCGTCTATCAACGCGCCACCCACATGGGTTCCTCAGCAACGTCTTCCTAGTGGACAAGACGGATGGGGGCAAGAGGCCGGTGATCAATCTCAAAGAGTTCAATGGGTGGTTGGTCTACCGTCACTTCAAGATGGAGGGGATCCACCTCCTTCGAGACGTGCTCCTCCCTCGGGATTTGATGGTACGACTGGATCTCAAGGATGCCTACTTGGTCGTTCCCATCCACCCCCCTCATCGTCGCTTCCTACAATTCCTGTGGGACGGCAAGGTGTTCGAATTCACCGCCCTGCCGTTCGGTCTTTCTTCGGCCCCGTGGTGCTTCACGAAGGTCCTCCACCCGGTGGTGGAGTTTCTCAGAAGTCAGGGGGTCCGGATGCTTGTGTACTTAGACGACATCCTCCTCATGGGGCAGTGCCCGGAGGTGTTGGCGGGCCAGCTGCGTCAAGCTGTCGGCTTGCTTCAGAGACTAGGGTTCGTCATCAACGGCTCCAAGTCGGTTTTGGTTCCCACTCAGCAGATCACCTTTTTGGGTTTCGTGGTGGACTCGGTACAGGCGGTCCTGAGCCTGCCGGGTCGGAAGGTCGCGAAGATTCGACACCTGCTTCGGCAGACGATCGCAAGGGATCGTACGTCACTGCGTCATATCGCCAAGGTGGTGGGCCTTCTCTCGTCCTCCATCCAGGCGATTTTCCCAGGCCCGCTGCACTACAGGGCTCTGCAATGCTTGAAGGCGCAGCATCTGCGCCGTGGGATGTGTTACGATCAGTGGGTTCCCCTCACGGACGAAGTGAAGGAGGAAATGTCATGGTGGCTGTCTCACATGGAGGCATGGAATGGGCGAGCGATCTTCGGTTCGGCTCCGGACCTGATCATAGAGTCCGACGCCAGCAGGTCGGGCTGGGGCGCCCGGTGCGGGGATTTTTCCACCGGCGGCGCCTGGTCGTCAGAAGAACAACAATTGCATATCAATTGTTTGGAGCTCCTTGCGGGCTCCTTCGCAGTTCGCTGTTGGACCAAAGACTCGGTCAAGGCTTGTGTCCTGTTACGGATGGACAATATTTCGGCAGTTCGATATGTGAACCATCTAGGAGGTCCTCGTTCCCGCGCCTTGGCGGACTTAGCGAAGGACTTCTGGGATTATTGCCTGTCTCGTCACATTGCGGTGACGGCGGAGTATCTGCCAGGCCAATGCAATCAGGTAGCGGATTGGCACTCTCGGCATCTCAGGGACGCCAGCCAGTGGAAACTGGACCCGGAGGTCTTCCGGTGGCTGCACTCCCTCTGGGGCCCCTTCTCTGTGGACCTCTTTGCGTCCCGTCTCGACCACCAGCTGCCGCGGTTTTACAGCTGGAGGCCGGACCCTCTAGCGGAGGCCACGGACGCGTTCTTGCAGGATTGGAGTCGGGAACAGCCGTTTGCGTTTCCCCCGTTCTCCATGATCATGCGAACGGCGGCTCAAATACGCCGCCAGGGTGCGGAACTGGTGTTGGTTACACCGCTGTGGAGGTCTCAAGTATGGTTTCCGGTTCTTCTGGAACTTTCTTGGGATTTTCCAATCCTACTCCCCCTGTTTCCTCTGCTCCTGACGAACCCGGATCAGGAACCTCACCCTCTCGTCATGCAGAACACTCTCCGCCTCGTGGCGTGGAGGCTCTCAGGAGACGCTGGGCGCTCCCGGGCCTTTCGGGGTCGGCTGAGCACTTGCTCTCCAAAGCATGGGCCGATAGTACGACGAAGCGTTACAGATCCGCTTGGCTTAAGTGGATGCGTTGGTGTTTACGAAGGGACTTGGATCCCATGGTCGCAGGCCTTGTTCCCGTGCTGAATTTCCTGGCGCATTTGGCCGACAAGGGTCTAGCGTATAGGACGATCAATGCCATTCGGTCGGCGATTTCTGCGGGCCATGATAACATCGATGGCCATCCGGTAGGGGAACATCCTTTTGTGTGTCGGCTTCTGCGAGCTGTTCGTCTCGCGCTGCCGCCTGAACCCAGGTACTCCGTCCTTTGGGACGTCGATTTGGTTCTGAATATGTTCCTGTCGTGGCCGGCCAACTCTTATCTGTCTCTTAAGGAGCTGTCGGCGAAGTTAGCCATGTTGTTATGTCTGGTTTCTTGTAGGCGCGTCTCGGACGTGCGCGCGCTGGATGTTTCTGCACGCATTTTTTCCCCGGATGGGGTTACTTTTACCGTAGGCCGGCGTACTAAGACGTCGTCGCGTTCCATTTCTTATCCAGCCTTTACTGACACTCCTAAGTTGTGTGTCGTGCAATGCCTCAAAGCATATGAGGACCTGACCTTGGATCTGCGCCCTCCGGGCGAGCGTCTGTTGTTGATTGCCCTGCGGAAGCCACACAAAGCTGTCTCCTCCCCTACTATTGCTCGGTGGGTGCGATGGGTCATGCAAGAAGCGGGCATCAATACTTCTCTCTTTGGAGCACACTCCGCCAGGGGGGCCATGGCCTCTAAGGCATTCTCGGTGGGTGCTCGTCTGGAGGACCTAATGCGCGCAGCGGATTGGTCCTCGGATTCCACCTTCAAGAGGTTTTATTTTAAGCCGGTGGTGGATTTGGCTCAGTTGGTGGTAAGTAAGCTGTAAACTAGCATAATCTGAAGCCTCCGGTCCTGACATAGAATCGAAATTTGCCTAGCTTACGTAACGGTAAGTTTCAATTCTATTAAGGACACGGAGGCGAGGATTATCCCACCCAGGCCACAGTGGTGTCTCTACCCACCCGTATGGCAGTAAGTAAAGCGTTTTCCTTTACATTGTCAGTACTGTGTTGTTCACTGAATGCTCCTCGCCTTGTTGTCGCATTCCTGGGCCACCTCGCTGATGCTGTTCCTTTTTTGGCAGGCAACGACGGTGCTAAGCAGGACCAATGAGGCTCAAGCGTGATCTGCGCGAAGAAAGAGGAGGAAGATGATGAGAAGTCCGGTTATATAGTGATGATGGACAGTGTGGAAGGACTATGGACTATTGTTACGCAAACAGACTCTTGGGAGTTGTTGTTTATTTTTTGTTGAACATTACGTCAATGCTTTATGTTTAAAGCATTTTTGTTCTTATTATATCTTTTCCTAAGCTGCTGTGGAGTCTTTACATTAATAAAGCGAAGGAAGATATAGCATAATCCTCGCCTCCGTGTCCTTAATAGAATTGAAACTTACCGTTACGTAAGCTAGGCAAATTTAGATTCTCCCTCAATGGAACCTCAGAACTGCCCCAAGCTGGGGCACGACCAAACCATGTGGAGGAAGTCGGCCAGGACATGCTTGCATCGCACGCAGGACGTATCTGGGCGCAACCCGCTCTCTGCAGGCTCAAGGGGGTGAGGTACGCTGCGTGTAGGTAGTATAACTGAATCAGCTTGAGTTTTGCAGAGACAGTAACTATTCTAGGGTCCATAAGGGCATCACGCCAGTCCACATCGTCAAGAGGGCCCACCCATTCATCCCTCAACTTGTCTAGCGATGTGGGGGTGTTATTGACTAGAGTACGGTAAATTCGGGAGACCCCCCCTACCCAAGTCACCTATCATCGTCTGAGCTTCAGAGGGGTTGTATTCAGGGAGCCTTGTGTTGCCTGTAATGTGTGTGAGGAGGGCATGTCTCATATGGAGTGTAAGGAGTAACAGGTTTGGAGCTCCCGGAAGGACAACATCTGGCCTCTTTCCCACACGTCTCCAAATTGGAGATACCAATAAGGTCCCAAGGTTTAAAACCCCGCAACCCGCCGACTTCCCAAAGCCAGGCTCCCTGCCAAAGGGGGTGCACTGGGTCAGCTTCCCCAACCACCCCGTGTGTCGGAGCGAGGCCTGCCATGCCAACAGCACTGAGCACGTCACTTCAGGAAGTCGGCTCAGAATGGGTTCCCCATATAGCATGGTTTGGAGACCCGTTATCCCCAGTTCGCTCAGCTCAAGCCTGTAGGCAGGGTCCGACCAGCCCCCATTAAACCAATTGTGTATCACTAGTAGGGGTACCACCAGAAAGTACAGAAATAGGTGTGTCATTCCCATGCCCCCATCATAAGAGGGAATCTGAGAGACAGACAAAGCCCCCGGGCCCTTCCACCACTCCAGAGGAACTTTGTGATTAGACTATCCAGCTCCTTGAACCAGACCTTGGAATAAAAGAAGGGGGTGTTTGGGGGACATAGAGGAATCTGGGGAGGATCATAATTTTAAACAAAGCTACCCTCCCTAGGGCGTTCAGAGGCAGCGCCCCCCATTTAAGGAGGTCCTCTTTAGCCCTCTTAACCAAGGGGGCCATGTTGAGGGACCAGCCCAGTTCGGGAAGAAGGGTGTTCCAGATCCCCAAATACTTAAAGGACAGCCTCCGGAGCGGTATGGTGGACTGCCACTCGAAGCACTCCCTAGAGAGATGCAGGGGGACTAGCACAGACTTTCCAGGGTTAAGCCACAGCCCTGTGGCCAGCTCGAAATCGTGCAAGATTCAGAGGCACTGTAGCCCGGAGGAGGCGGGGTCGGACAGGAACACAAGCACATTCTCCGCTTACAGCGCAATCTTGTCCGTGTCCATATGCGGCCATTCCCACCATGGATGCGATCCTCAGCCCGCACCAGGGACGCCAAGGGTTCCATCACAAGGGGAAATAGTAAGGGAGAAAGGGGCCATCCCTGCCTAGTGCCCCATGTGATGGGAAAGGCCTCCAACAGCACCCCGTTGACTAGGACTCACGCTCTCGGATGGGCGTAGAGGACTCGAACCAGAGACGAAAGTGGGGCCCAAACCCCATCTCTGCCAATACCCCCAGTAGATACTCCCAGTCCACAGAATCAAAGGCTTTTTCAAAGTCTATGGACAGGAGAGCCAAATAAGGGGTAATCAGATGCGGTGTGCCAGGTCCGACTGCAGTATTCGTAGACAATGGCGGGTCCCCCGCTGCGGCATGAATCCACATTGATCCGGTTGCATCAATGAGGCCAAATAGGGTTTCAACTCCTGGGCCAGAATGGTTGCATAGAGTTTGACTTTGGTGTTAATTAGGGATATGGGGCGGTACTCAGCACAGGAGTCGGGGTAGGCTGGGATTTCAGGATAACCACAATGGTGGCGATGTCTGTCTCCGACGGAAACGATCCATGGTCTACAGCTTCTTTAAATAAGTTTGCTAGGTGGGGGACCAAAGTGCCTCGATAGGCCTCATAATATTCCTGCGGCAGGACATTCGGGACCGGGGTCTTGCCCGGGGGAACCAGGTTGATCACTTCCTCAATCTCTTTCAGGGAGATGGGGCGCTCTAGGTCCTTCTGGGCCTCCTGTTCCAACGTAGGAAGGCGCACTCGGCCCCAGTCAAGGAGAGCAGCGACGGTCAGCCCGGGGTCCGTGCCGTGTACAATTGCGTATAGTACGCAGCAAAAATATTTGCTATTGCCATAGGAGCACGGTGCACCACTCCAGCTGTGTCGACCACTTCGGAATGATGTGGTTCGACCTGGGGTACGTGGCTAGCCTGTGCAGTATCATCCCCCCAGCCGTAGACTCTGGCCACCGAGAACCGCCAGAGGAGCTTGGCCGCATCCTAGGATAATTGCTTGATGTCACCCCGAATAAGGGCCAGTTGTCGAGCCTTGGAGGCGTCTTCTGATATGGAGATAAGCTGCTCCAATCGAAGCGCCTGTGCTTCCTTGGCTGTAATTTCCTGCAGCTGCGCTTGCGGGAATAACTATTATTTAAGCCTCCAGCATCATGGCTGGGATGGCTTCCGGCTTCCCAGATTTCAGAGATTACTTCCTCAATTCTAATCTCCCCGTCCAAGACTGCAGTTTGGTCTGGAGTCAGTCTAGTTGTCTGCACGTCTTGTAGATATCTCTTGCTTTCAGTATTGTATTGTGCCTGGCCTGTGTAAAGCTGTTAGAAGAATACTTGGAATGTCTCCACTATTGCAGTATCGTCCGACACTAAGTTTCCCTCCCGGCCAGTTATGGCCTGTGTGGCTTGCTGCTGTTGACTATTGCGTAGCTTGTGTGGGTAGGACGGCTGCAGTTGTCCCCTCCCAGGTAGACGGAATGGCGAATACGGAGGGCTGCATACTCCGCTCTATCTAAGTCTAATGCTGCGAGTTGTGTGCACAATGTCATGAGCTGGCACCAGACCCTGGGGGGCTCTGTCCACTGGTGAATGTGTTCTAATTCCCAGATCTGCAGGGAAGGCCCTCACTCTTCTCCTTCCGCAGTTTATTATCTGCTGCGGATATCGCTATGAATTCGCCCCGTAGGACCCTTTTGAGTGCTTCCCACAGTGTGGCTGTGTTAATCTCTGGAGTGTCGTTATATGTAATGTAGTCCCCCAATACTCATCTAATTTGATCCACTACCTCTGTGCGCTGTAGAAGTGTGTCTCTTAGTCACCTCTGTCTATAGGGGTGAGTCTGCGGGGGAAGCAACAGTGTAGTCACTACTGCTGCATTGTCCGAGTGTGTCGCTTTGAGTATCTCCGTGTCGACTGCAAGTGAATATATGTCTCTGATGCTGAGAAGGTATTCCAGTCTGGCATAGGTTGTATGAGCATTGGAATAAAAGGAAAATTCCTTGGTCTGGGGCTGGGCTGCCCACCAGAGATCCAATAGTCCTAGGTCCCTCAACCAAGCGTGCCCCCCCCCCCTTGGAAAGCAATCCTACCAGGCCATGTCATTGGGCTGACCTGTCTGTGGCATTGTCAGCACTAGGTTGAGATCCCCCCCCAAGAATATATTGTGTTTGTCCACGGCCTGCCCCACCGACAATGTTCTTTGCAGGAACCTCTCCTGGCCCTCGTTCAGGGCGTAAAATGATCCCACAATCAACCCCTGGCCCGAACTGAAAAGCGGTAAGTGAGAAGTCTTCTCTTGATTTCAGCTTCTTTCTGTATCACCTTTCCCTGAAATGTTCGGGATACCAAGATAGCCACCCCTGCAGTTTTGATAGGACTTGAAGAAAACTGCTGGATAGGGAATGCACCGCCTTGATCCAATGGCAATCGCTGGCCAGTAGATGTGTTTCCTGTAATAAGCAGATGTCTGCCTTCGTGTGCTCTAGATATCATAAAATCGCTCGTCTTTTAACCAGGTTATTAAGTCCCCTCACATTGAGGGTGAGGATTTTGAGGTTAGTGGGCAGCATTAGGGGTATGCAAATGTCATCTATCATATATCTTCCTATCTCTAGGCGCCCTGGCACATCCGAAGCCTTACCCAGGGGGAGCTCAACTGCATGTAGAGTATGTCTTATTACGACCTTGCACGGTGAATGAAGGCCCCAAAAACAATCCCCAAAAACAGAAAAAAGGAGAAGTAAATATAAAGAAGAGAACCCTATTAGAACATGAACTAGGTTAATCCGCAAAGAGTTCAGGGTCAGTCCTACAGCCATTCTCAGCTGCCAGGAAAAATGGATGGGGTCCATATTGTGGCCAAGCTCCCATCGCCACCTCCGCCCTCTGCCCGACAGCTAAGTCTCTGTGAGTCAGCTGCCCACTTGGTATGTTTAGTTATCCTCCGTCTTTGCCAATGCAGTAGGGCTAGACTCTAGTGCCTCTTGTAGGCCTTTAGCTATTTCCGCTTGATCTGGTTGATCTGGTTTACTTGGAATGTGACGCCGTCCTTGTCTTCGCCAGCCTGGACGTTGTTCTCTTGGGGTGGGAGATTCCAATTCTCTACTACAGTTCTCTTTCTGGGGTTCCAGGCCGGGCAAGCGGCAGGCCTCCGATAAGGAGCGTAGCTGTTGGAGCCTACCTTCCCAGCGAAAAATTAGTCTGAAGGGATGACCCCACGAGTATGAGATTTCCTGATTGCGTAAGTGAGTTGTGACAGGACGGAATTCTCTTTGCTTTTGTAGCATTAGGAAGGCAAGGTCCTGAAACAGTGTAGGGGTCTGGTCTCGAAATGTGATTGGGTGCATGGCCCGGGCTTTACATATTATCTCTTCTTTAGTCTGAAAGTCATGTACACAGACCAAAATGTCCACTGGGGGAGTCTTATCGGAACGTGGCGCGCCCACTCCGTGCACCCCA
The DNA here is from genome assembly GCF_964263255.1 of Lissotriton vulgaris. NCBI lineage: Eukaryota > Metazoa > Chordata > Amphibia > Caudata > Salamandridae > Lissotriton > Lissotriton vulgaris. Next base: position 1,226,181,207 of record NC_141687.1, read on the forward strand.
TCAAGTTTGATTACAGTGTCTTGGGGGTTGTCGAGCGCATGATTGAACAAGTCCCATATAAAGCCAAAAATATTGTTGCCCCCTGCTTTCGGTACCATACCATGGATCTGAACGTTATTCCTTCGGGATCTCTTCTCGAGGTCTTCCAGGTGCGATTGTAGATTGATATGCTGTTCTTGGAGTCTGATGACTTCCTGCTTTAGTGCCTCTGTTTCCTCGTCCCGGCTGTCCCCTTTATCTTCTAATGCTACAACTCTATCCTCAAGAGCGTCAACATCTTTTCTGATCTGTTTAATTTTTTGTGTAAGGTCTTTCTTGACTTTTTACAGGTCTTCCCTCAGCGCCGTGATTCCAGAAATGTGCGGGTCACTGGCTCCTCTGTTGGGCCTTCGGCCCGCGTTCGGGGCGCATCCCCGGCCGATGGGGCATCCATCGAGCTTTTGGCAGTGGGCTGTGTGAGAATATCTTTGAGGGAGCGGTCTTTTGTTACCCGGACAGTGGTCATTATCCTTCCCTGCATTCTCTCTGTCCGTGCGGACACCGGGGCCCGTGGGCTCAGTTTCTAGACCCAGACATTGGCCCTGTGATCTCCTGGCCGTGTCTCAGACTTGGGTCCAAGCAGGGACCTGTCTTTCGAACCATGCTCGCGCTCTCTTGCGTGACCCAGGTGTGGAGGCAGGGCGGCACAGTCTGCCACTCAATATTGCTGGCTCACCTCTCGTCGTCCGGCCTGGGTTCTAAGCTACCCTACTAGAATAATTTCTGCCCCCTCTGTTGTGTTTCTCCCCTTCAGCGTTGACGGTGGGTATTAGCTCCAGGTACCGAGTATCTTTACTCCTCTTGGGCTCTATGGCCCCACTACTTAGGCACAGAGGGACACACCACCGTCATCGCTGCCCCAAATGGGGAGGCGGAAACAGCCTTACATAGGGTCCTTCCAAGCCGCCCCAGCTCCTGCACTCTGCTTTCTGGTCCGAGGTCCAGGTCGGGCTTCACATGTGGCCCCTGCGCTGCCACAGTCACGCTCCAGGGAGGCCCTACTCCACCCACTGCTCAGCCCGCATGGACACCAGGGTGCTCGTCACCGAGGCCCTTCACCCCTGTGCTTGTAATAGGTCTGGGGTGTATGGCAGCACCAAGCGCAGCTCTTCTTGAATCGGGGCCTCGCGAGGGAGCCAAGGGATGGCGCTGCGGTGATCCCTCTGCGCCTGTCTCTTTCTCCGCTGTGGGCAAACGCGGCCTCTCCCCGATCGGGGCCAACGAGGGAGATTCGGTATGGTGCTACAGTGTTCCCTCTGTGCCGCTCCCCCCTCCACCATCGGCGAGCGCAGCCTTTCGTGGGTCAGGCCTAGTACAAAAGCCCCAGTATGGTGCTGCAATGGTCCCTCTGCGCATCTTCCCTCTTCCGCTGCAGGTGTCCAAGTCTACTCTCGCTCTCACCCAGTGCGTTGCTTACCTCGGGGCCGAGGCGGGACCGCCACTCCCGGGTAGTGTCTCTGGTCCTGAAGGCCAAGAGTGCCTCTCTAGTATCACATTAGGCCCCTGGATTTGGCAGGCTGAAGTCGGCCCTCGCTCTCCGCTGCAGTGGATTCCACCTTTGTCGTCCTGCACCTCACGGCAGCGCTGGAGGTTGCTTCCCCCCATTCACTAGAGGTCGCGATCGCTGGAGGCCTCTATCAATGGAGTCCCCAGGGCAGCACCTCACGTGCCAACTCTTCCCGGCTGGCTACGCCTCAAGAGCCAGTCACACCCTCGCTGGATCCACCGGCATCTCCGTCTCTCGGCGTTACTCGGCCCCGGAGCATCATCCGGTGCTCAGCTGGCTCTGTGTCGTAAGCTCCCACCGTGCGAGGGTCTCCCTCTCCTCTGTCCCTAATTTAGTGCTGCTATTCCGTGTGAGTAGTGCTATTAGGCTGACGACGGGTAGGAGAGACGATGCCGACGACGGGCAGGAGTGGCGATGCAGAGCATCATAACTCGCCACCATCTTGGCTACGCCCCCCTTTGAGTTACTCTAGATGAAAAACTCAGGCAGGGAGCCAGTCAGTGAGACCAACTCTGTGAGACCGCTGTCAAGATCCCTCAAAGTCCTTCCGGTCCAGGCAGAAGTCCAGTCATCTGGATTTGCAGTTACAGCCTGTGAGAAGTTAGCCTGGTATATGCTGTCCACTAATTAAAGTGGGCACCTTGCACCAGTCCAAATAACCCTTATGGTGATTTAAGAGATCAAAGATAACCTTAGAAAGCTATCCAAGTGGTAGCTGTGGAGAGCAGCCTTCTTCAGGCTTAGTCTTGAAGGAATGTTAAGCAGCTTGTTTTACCAGAATGCAATCTTATAGTATTAGTTAAAAAGAACGGAGAACCACACAGTAGTTATAAAAATCTGTATTTATTAATATAACACTATCTAGTATGACACAGTATCTACTACATAGAGATAATCACAAAGAACACAATACTTGAGCACAGAAATGGCAGTAAATAGCACTAATACACAGTGGACCGAGGGGGGACCAAACTATATACTGAGTAAGTGGTATAAGAACCACGACTCAGTCAAGACCGTGGCGAGAAGATGTAGAATTGTTGGGACCCCAAGGAACCACCCAAGGTGAGTTGATAGGGACCCTGCAGAGTGGTTGTGCAGTGTGGGAACACGACTGCATGCTCCATGCAAGTCTATGGGGAAGTCGCACTCGAAGTTTTAGAGTTTAAGGACTCTTCCCAGTGGACTTTGAAGAAATCCAATGGAATACAGAAGGTTGGAGAGACACCCCACCTGTGGATACCGAGGTATCCAAGTTACCTATCCCAGGGAAGTCAGGTGCATAGGTCTGAAGTGGCGTCAGACACAGACGTCGAACCCAATGGAGGACTTCGAAGAAGAGCTGCTGCTGGAAAGAAGAAAAGTGTCTGTTGGAATCCGAAGGTGGATTCTTGTGGAAGTACCTGAAAGCAGAGGGGACAGAGTCTGGGTCACCTGGGAGTGACCAGGGGCTCGGTAGACGAATGCCCACCAATGTTGGGTGCTTTAAGTTGGTTGATGGAGTCCTTGACTCTGCAGCTGCGGGGACCAGGAGACGTCGAGGACGACCAGGAGCCGGAAGTGAGCTGTCCCATGAAGGATATTGAGTGCTGAGGGGTCGGTGTCCGGCGGGAGCACCAACAAGCCTTGGCAATAGCAACCCATGCAGAAGGTCAAGGCAGTGTACGATTCGGACCAGCAAGACCCAGGAGACTCACCACACACAGGAGTCAGGGCGAGCCTGGAGCAACCAAGGGAGCCCAAGAAAAGCAAAGTTGACCCTCAATTGGACCCACAGGCCTGAGGCACAGGAGTTGCGGGAGGACCTCCAGCGATTTCACCAAACAGCCCACGAAGCACTCAGTGCAAGGAGGTTGAAGTTCTAGGTAAGCAATGGTGCCAGAGGTTGGGGCTACTCGGAGCTCAATGCACTTGTTCAGGAAATGCCAACAAGCATATGCACTTGCAAATACACACGGTTCACAGGGGTTTGGGTATTGCGGTCCCCAAGAGGGATACAGGCTTCAAACTTGGTAATAGGGCAGCTCGGGCCTCGAGGGACGTAGAAACCCACCTCCTGTGTTGCTGGACCCTTCGGAGTCCATGAGAGCTCGGGATCAGCAGACCGGTCAGCTTGTTGAGGTGCCTGCGAATGCAGGGGAGTGACTCCTTCAGTCCAAGGGAGATTATCTTTGGTTGTCCTTGATGTTCCACAGGTCCTACATGGATCCTGTATGGTGCACAGGCACAGTCCATGCTTCAGACTGAGAGGGAGACTAAGTCGGACCCAAACAAAGTCCGGTGAAGTCCAGAGTGTCCAGTCGGTCAAAGTGTGGTGATTTCTTGTTCAGAATCTTATCCACATTAAATCTAAGGTCCTATAGCCAGGTAAACCCTTAAGTACCCATGAGTGTTGATTGGAAAGATTCAGGGGACCCTCCTAGGGGAGGATCTAGACAGTGGGGAGGTTACTCCCATGTCCTTTATCCAGTTTTGTGCCAGCGCATGAGCCAAGGAACTGGTTTGAACTGGACTACACAGGGACACCAAATGTGCCCCTCATGCAGACTTTCAGTCGCTGGCAAGCGCACCCACCCAGCCCTTATACACTAAATCCTGTCTGGGAGGTGGTCACACCTCCCTGTGAAAGGATGCCTATTGTTCTGCCCGCCTGCTCGAGCTTGGCCCAAAAGGGGGTGGTGATGGACGGAGCAATTGAATCAATCAAACACTCACACCCAGTCAAAAGATCTGGGTTTAATCCATCACCGTTCTTTAGCCCACTCTGCCACCCCAGTTCAGACATGGCTATATGCAAATCAGTCTGACCCTGTGCCTCATGGGAACAGTCCAGCCCGAACTGCCAAGCCATGCCTTTCCTGGACCGGAAACAAGCTTCCGAGGACCGGTTTCTGGCATTTCAGCCGTATTCAGCCTGGCTTGCTTGAATCCAGTGGCAAAGTGAGCAAGGGACTCACATCTGCGCATACCCTTCCAACTTATGGCGAACAAAGTGGTACAAAAGCGGGTGGTGATGGACGGAGCATCTGAACAAATCAAACACTCACACCCAGTCAACAGATCTGACCCTGTGCCTCAAGGGAACAGTCTAGCCCGAACTGCCAAGCCATGCTTTCCCTGGACCGGAAACAAGCTTCCTAGGACCGGTTTCTGGCATTTCAGCCGTCTTCAGCCCGGCTTGCTTGAATCCAGCAGCAGTAGGGCAGAAAGGTGTCTCTGCTCGGCAGCAACCCTTTTGTGCTGTCCAGGACTAGAAGGCTGATACCAGGAACACCAGGGACCCCACAAAGCTCTTTTCTGACAGGTGGAATCATACCGGTTACCATTGGTGTGGGAGGTGTGATTCCAGCATGTTTGACACCAATCGCAATAGGGTTACTTTCAGCCGTTTTAGAGTTGGTCATCACGCGGTTGCATAATGCCACTCTATATGTCGTAAATGAGTAATGCAAAGACAACCCAGGAGAATGGACTCTGTAGGCTGTAGGGATGTCCTGCTCATGCAGGGGCATCCTCTTGCTTAGAACCAAGCACCCAGACTTCAGGATTGATAAGGCCTGCTATAGGGGTGACTTATAGGTGTTAAGTGCAGTGACCCTTAGATATAGGAAACCTATATCTAAAGTAGGAGGTGCATGCACCATCTTACACAGGCTGCAATGGCAAGCCTGTAGTTCCATTTTGCATGGCCTCTCATGGGTGGCATAATACATGCTTCAGCCCATGTGAGGCCTCTGGGGTACCTATGCCCTGGGTACTTGGGTACCATATACTAGGGACTGACAAGTGGGGGTAACCATAAGAAGCAGATCCTACTTTCCTACGGGTAGCATCCTGTGCTATGTAGGGTGTGCAATTAGAAGTATTTTGGCCTTATCCTAAGTGGGAAGACTTTCATGTCACCGATCACAAATGCAGTCACTGTGTTATAGGATGCAGCGCTTAGCGATGTAGTTTATGATGAGGTGTGAGAGTAGAATTTAACATTCAAATACAGCAATAAACTACTGAAAGGTGATCGGTCAACCTTTGGGAAGGGCCTCCCACTGTGCAACAGCCCATGATGCTGCATTTTAGTACATTTTGATTTGTTTGCACCAGAAGCATGTTTTGATAAAATCTGCAAATTATACAGTAGCTAATAGATTATTTGGCAAGTGTGGCAAATCCATATTTATACAAAAAAAAGCTGCAGATTTGCATAATTCCCCCTGTCCTTTTGTCTTCTCACACATCTACTCTCCTTTCTCAATAACCTGTTGTTCTTTGCATTTCCTGTCCTTCTGCCTGTAACCCCTGACCTTCTGCCTCTAATCTCTGCCCTTCCAGCTCCCTCCCTTGAGCTCTACACTCTCTCACCCCACTTGTTTATTTTGTGATTCCTCTCCCAGAGAAATACTTGTGCGTGGTGTGGTCGGGCCTGTCCTCGAGAGAGGAGGACTCCGAAGACTTTAGGGCAGCTGACCTGCTATTCAGCCTGAGCCTGTTAGACTTTGTGTAACCAGCAATTTTCAGGTAATTTAAGGTTCCTGCCCTGCCAAGTGCCACCGCATAACAGGTTAAAAAAAAACGCATTCCAGTGCATATTCCCGCATCACCGCACTGGAAGGCAAAGTCACACAAGTAGTTATACTCAGTGCCCACTTTTACTCAAGGTGCTGCACAAACAGAATCTGTTGGACTGCAGTAATACTCGGAGTGCAGGCAGTGACTGTGAGCCTAGGATTCGAACAGTGGTAAGGTTGTTTTAGATACAACAAGGCTTGCGCTTCTTGTGATGACAGGGTTGCGTGTGACAAGGCCCCATCATCATCCCCTCTTCTGTGAAGTGAAGTGACGACCACACGCCCCTCTCACATCTGACCCCCACCCATTTAGAGCTCTGTTGGCTATTTTATTCTTTCGTGTTAAAGTCCAGAAACAAAGTGCTTTGGTTTTGTACAGCAGATTTGTGAAAGATCACTGAGCTGCTTCTGTGTGCAATGATCATCGTGCTTTCAAGTAATTTTCTTTTTTCTAATCTATGGAGGTATAAGCTGTCCATTATGCCCTGGATCCCTTTTATGATTTGTGTTAAATGCAATCATAGTCCTGCTTGTTTACTTCCTTTTCGTAGTGTTGTGTCATTTAGCTTTTTCTCTAAAATGTGAGTGTTTAAGGAGTTGGGAGTTATCTTTAGAGCAGCACGTTCCCTGAGCTCTTATCCCTGTCGTATGCATTGTACCCCTTCATGTAGCAGTTAACTCTGGAGTTCCAATCTATGCCATTCCTATTTTGAGATATGCCTTTTTACGCACTACTGCATCTATGTTGAGTGCGCTTTGATAGGGACTGGAAGATGATACTGATGAGCTGATGTTACCTTGTCCACTAGTACCAGTGTGCAAAAGTTATGTGTGGGGTGAGGTGCTATTATTATGGCGATTGCAATATGTCGCTGTATGCGGACGACCTGCTTTTGTATGTCAGAGACCTCACCCAATTACCACCGGAACTGTCAGAAATCTTCCGGACCTTTGAGACCATGTCAGGCCTTAGAGTAAACTGGGCTAAATCAGGGGCGTACGCATTCGCTCCTGACACCCCAGACCCCAACATCACGATCAATGGCGAACAGCTGCCGTGGCACCATACCACGTTCAAGTATCTAGGAATATATATTTACAGAACACCTCTGGACATACTGGATGGCAACCTAACGCGTGCCATAAAATCCATAAGATCCCAGATTGCCTTTTGGAAGACCCTCCCGCTCAATGTGCCAAGCAGAGTGACGCTGGCGAAAATGATCGTCCTGCCCAGACTCCTGTATTACTTCGCTAACCTCCCGATCTACGTCCAGGTCCGCACTTTCAAAGAACTAGAGACCATGGTCAGAGACCTGATATGAAACACTGGGAGACCCAGAGTGGCTCTGCAAAAACTATACACGCCAGTCAGTGATGGTGGCCTCGCGGTGCCAAACCTAGAACTTTACTATTTAGCCGCACAACTACAATGGGTAACTGCCTGGCTCACAGGGAAGAACTTAGCGGACACGGCCACGGCAACAGATATACTGTCTCACACACAGATACACACCTTGTTCCACCCCCTGGCGCACACGAGGAAAACGTCACAATTGCACGCAGACGTGGCTGTAAAATGCTACACCAGGAGCTTAAGGCTCACGAAGCACATTAAACCATACACCCCAGCGCTCCCACTCCTAGGCACCCCCAAGACCACGTCCGTTGTCACGGAAGCGGCACTGGAACACTGGACACGCACGGGAGTGGACACCATGGCAGACCTGTATGCCGATAGAACCCTGATACCTTTTGTAACTCTAGCCGGCGATACGGGCCTTCCAGCGGGGCAGTTCTTACAACACGCCTCCATAGTTATGGCATACACGCAGCAATGGGGGAGCGTCATTGAGGAACCACCTACACATCAACTGATACAGAGCATGCATGTCATGGGAAACGGTACACATGTGGTGCACTGGCTGACTCAAGCACTATTGTCGCATACACAGTACATTTTACAACCACTACGTGACAAGTGGGCGGTCGACAGGGGGAAGGACTGGACAGATAAGGAGTGGATGATGGTACTGACGGGCCCCAAGAACATCCCCCGCAATGCGCGCTTTAAATTGATCCAGTTCTATATACTGCATCGAGCGTACCTCTCACCCGACAAAATTAACCAGTACTTCCCGGGCGCCGCGGCTAGCTGCCCGAGATGCACACTGGGGGGCGCAGACTTGCTGCATATGCTGTGGCAATGCCCACAGATTAAAATATACTGGCAGTCAGTGCTACCGACACTGGAGCGATGCACAGCCATGCCGATACCACACACGTGGGAGGCATGCATACTAAGCTTATACAAACGAACCAAACACAACAAAGTCCCCTCCCGTTTCTGGGACCTCGGCCTCCTCACGGCCAAAAGGCTCATCACAAAACATTGGAAGCGAGCCGCCCCACCCCTGATGGAACACTGGCGCACCTCCCTAGAAAATTGGGCAAAGGCAGAAAGCATCACCCTCCATAACGAGGAAATGGCGGGACTGAGAAAGTTCCCAATCGCGACATTGTGGGATGAGATGCTGAGTTCCTTACACAGAGACCGCCAAGAGGCGCTAAACGGGGCGGAGGGTAACTATGGACCACAACCCTGGCACCCCTGACGGGGAAATACACGGACACCCACATGATGCCGTAGATGCGCCTATTGACGACGCCCCACCCTGACCGCCACGGTGATACCCCACCCAGTGCTCTACACGCGCCGTGCACCTCCCACTGCTGACCCACCGCCCTCCCCGACACTAGACAGACACCAGTAGTCAGTACTCAAAGGCACTCACGAGCTCCCAAAGCATCGACACACCCCCAACTCGAACAGCACACCACATCTCCAAGTTAGATGACCATAACCCCTATTACATGTTTCCTTTCCCCCTTTGTTGTTTATTTTCTGATGTCGTCATCTTTGCAGGGCCAACGCGGCTGGAACATCTGTGATGTATCCATATTAAGTTATATGAGGCAATGTACTGCTGTGTAATGTGATACGTCCCGCGACCACGACAGACGTCCTTAGGACGTGGAAGTATGTATGATGTAACATTTACGTTTTCTTTCCTCCTGTGAATTCAATAAAGATATATTTTTTAAAAAAATGCCTTCCCTGGACCGGAAACAAGCTTCCGAGGACCGGTTTCTGGCATTTCCGCCGTCTTCAGCCCGGCTTGCTTGAATCCAGTGGCAAAGTGAGCAAGGGACTCACGTCTGAGCATACCCTGCCAACTTATGGCGAACAAAGTGGTACAAAAGGGGGTGGTGATGGACGGAGCATCTGAACCAATCAAACACTCACACCCCGTCAACAGATCTGGGTTTAATCCATCACTGTTCATTAGCCCACTCTGCCACCCCAGTTCAGACATGGCCATATGCAAATCAGTCTGACCCTGTGCCTCATGGGAACAGTCCAGCCCGAACTGTCAAGCCATGCCTTCCCTGGACCGGAAACAAGCTTCCTAGGACCGGTTTCTGGCATTTCAGCCGTCTTCAGCCCGGCTTGCTTGAATCCAGTGGCAAAGTGAGCAAGGGACTCACGTCTGAGTATACCCTGCCAACTTATGGCGAACAAAGTGGTACAAAAGGGGGTGGTGATGGCTGGAGTATCTGAACCAATCAAACACTCACACCCAGTCAACAGATCTGGGTTTAATCCATCACAGTTCTTTATCCCACTCTGCCACCCCAGTTCAGACATGGCCATATGCAAATCAGTCTGACCCTGTGCCTCATGGGAACAGTCCAGCCCGAACTGCCAAGCCATGCATTCCCTGGACCGGAAACAAGCTTCAGAGGACCGGTTTCTGGCATTTCAGGCATCTTCAGCCCGGCTTGCTTGAATCCAGCAGCAGGAGGGCAGAAAGGTGTCTCTGCTCTGCAGCAACCTTTTATTGCTGTCCAGGACTAGAAGGCTGATACCGGGAACACCAGGGACCCCACAAAGCTCTTTTCTGACGGGTGGAATCATACCTCCCACACCCGTTACCATTGATGTGGGAGGTCTGATTCCAGCATGTTTGACACCAAACACAATAGGGTTACTTTCAGCCGTTTTAGAGTTGGCCATCACGCAGTCGCATAATGCCACTCTAAATGTCGTAAATGGCTAATACAAAGACAACCCAGGAGAATGGACTCTGTAGGCTGTAGGGGTGTCCTGCTCATGCAGGGGCATCCTCTCGCTTAGAACCAAGCACCCAGACTTCAGGATTGATAAGGCCTGCTATAGGTGTAACTTATAGGTGTTAAGTGCAGTGACCCTTAGATATTGGAAACCTATATCTAAAGTAGGAGGTGCATGCACCATCTTACACAGGCTGCAATGGCAAGCCTGTAGTTCCATTTTACATGGCCTCTCATGGGTGGCATAATACATGCTTCAGCCCATGTGAGGCCTCTGGGGTACCTATGCCCTAGGTACTTGGGTAATAATACTGAGTTTTATAGAGCGCAACAGCTACCTCCGTAGGAAGTGTCCCGGCGCTGGCATGGGCAGTGAGAGTCATAATGCAAGAGAGATGAGATCTATTGCGTGAAAAGCCATGTTTTCAATAGGCTTCTGAAACAAGGTTCAGAGGGTGCTTGTTGGATTTCCTGTGGCAAGGTGTTCCAAAGCCGTGCCGTACTTACGGAAAAAGTTCTACCACCTAAGCGCGCCCTTTTCACTCGAGGAACGTGGAGATGGACCTTATAGCTAGACCTTAGGAGTCTGACCTGAGAATATCTAGGCAGTCGTTTTTTTAAGTAATTTGGGCAGGTCCCATGAAGGGCTCTGTAGGCCAAGGTGAGCGCCTTGAATTTTTTGTGACTTGCCACAGGCAGCCAGTGTAGCATGCGCAAGTGGGGAGAAATGTGATGTCTAAAAGGGACCTGCCTGAGTAATCTAGCCGCTGAATTCTGAACGATTTGCATCTTTTGCAACAAAAACTTTGGAAGGCCTAAATAGAGGCCATTGGCATAGTCTAGCCTTGAAGTGATTGTGGCATGGATAATCGTTTTGCGGCAGCTCACTGGGAGCAGTCGGAGAAATCTGCGTAGGCTCCTCAGTTTACCTATGCATCCTCCAACGACCTTCTGTATCTGGGGAGCAAAGGATAGGCCGTTATCCCATGTAACCCCCAAATTCTTTGCCTTTATGCTCGGAGATGGTGCGGGACCCATCTCTTCCGGCCACCAAAACTCAGCGGGGGGGTGGTCGCTTGTGCCAAAGAAGATTACCTCCGTTTTGCCTGCGTTTTATTTCAGTTTGCTGGTATTCATCCAACAGGCCACGTCGCGAAGGCAGCCCTTACAGTTAGAAAATGCTGCCTCAGAAACCTCAGAGAATGGGACCATATACTAGGGAGTGACAAGGGTACCCCAGTATCCAATCTGGAGTGTACCTAACTACATGGCATAACATTTTAGGGAGAAAGCAGATAGACTGGGGTCCTGATTAGCAGGATGCTAGTCAGAAACAGTATCAAATGAAGCAAAAAGTGGGGGTAACCATAAGAAGCAGATCCTACTTTCCTACAGGTAGAATCCTGTGCTATGTAGGGTGTGCAATTAGAAGTATTTTGGCCTTATCCTAAGTGGGAAGACTTTCATGTCACTGATCACAAATGCAGTCACTGTGTTATAGGATGCAGCGCTTAGCGATGTAGTTTATGATGAGGTGTGAGAATAGAATTTAACATTCAAATACAGCAATAAACTACTTAAAGGTGATCGGTCAACCTTTGGGAAGGGCCTCCCACTGTGCAACAGCCCATGATGCTGCATTTTAGTACATTTTGATCTGTTTGCACTACAAGCATTTTTTTATAAAATCTGCAAATTATGCAGTAGCTAATAGATTGTTTGGCAAGTGCGGCAAATCCATATTTACACAAAAAAAGCTGCAGATTTGCATAATTCCACCTGTCCTTTTGTCTTCTCACACATCTACTCTCCTTTCTCAATAACCTGTTGTTCTTTGTTTTTACTGTCCTTCTGCCTGTAACCCCTGACCTTCTGCCTCTAATCTCTGCCCTTCCAGCTCCCTCCCTTGAGCTCTACACTCTCTCACCCCACTTGTTTATTTTGTGATTCCTCTCCAAGAGAAATACTTGTTCGTGGTGTGGTCGGGCCTGTCCTCGAGAGAGGAGGACTCCGAAGACTTGAGGGCAGCTGACCTGCTCATCAGCCTGAGCCTGTTAGACTTTGTGTAACCAGCAATTTTCAGGTAATTTAAGGTTCCTGCCCTGCCAAGTGCCACCGCATAACAAGTTAAAAAAACGCATTCTAGTGCATATTCCCGCATCACCGCACTGGAAGGCAAAGTCACGCAAGTAGTTATACTCAGTGCCCACTTTTACTCAAGGTGCTGCACAAACAGAATCTGTTGGACTGCAGTAATACTCGGAGTGCAGGCAGTGACTGTGAGCCTAGGATTCGAACAGTGGTAAGGTTGTTTTAGATACAACAAGGCTTGCGCTTCTTGTGATGACAGGGTTGCGTGTGACAAGGCCCCATCATCATCCCCTCTTCTGTGAAGTGAAGTGACGACCACACGCCCCTCTCACATCTGACCCCCACCCATTTAGAGCTCTGTTGGCTATTTTATTCTTTCGTGTTAAAGTCCAGAAACAAAGTGCTTTGGTTTTGTACAGCAGATTTGTGAAAGATCACTGAGCTGCTTCTGTGTGCAATGATCATCGTGCTTTCAAGTAATTTTCTTTTTTCTAATCTATGGAGGTATAAGCTGTCCATTATGCCCTGGATCCCTTTTCTGATTTGTGTTAAATGCAATCATAGTCCTGCTTGTTTACTTCCTTTTCGTAGTGTTGTGTCATTTAGCTTTTTCTCTAAAATCTTGAGTGTTTAAGGAGTTGGGTGTTATCTTTAGAGCAGCACGTTCCCTGAGCTCTTATCCCTGTCGTATGCATTGTACCCCTTCATGTAGCAGTTAACTCTGGAGTTGCAATCTATGCCATGCCTATTTTGGGATATGCCTTCTTACGGGCTACTGCATCTATGTTGAGTGCGCTTTGATAGGGACTGGAAGATGATAGCTGTTGAGCTGATGTTACCTTGTCCACTATTACCAGTGTGCAAAAGATATGTGTGGGGTGAGGTGCTATTATTATGGCGATTGCAATATGTTGCTCTATTCTCTTTTTGACTTGTAGTTCGTCTAAGGTGCCCAGTTTGAAGTGTCAGTGGCTTATGCAGGGGGTTGTGCACTTTTTAGGTTTCGCCTAGCGGAAGCTGCGCTCTGCGCAGCTTTTCCGCGCAGGCGAAATCCTGTTGAGAACCGTAGGGTGCTTTGGTTCGGCCCTCGTCCTTGATTGGCTGGCTCCGTAAACGGAGCCTTGCCATTGGACGAGGGGCCTGTCCGTCAATGCCGGACCAGACACGGGGGCGTTCCCGACATTCTTTGGCTTTTGCCGACGTCACGGGACGCCGGGAACGCCCCCGTGTCTGGTCCGGCATTGCCGGCACCTCCCTTGCTCCCCCTCCCGCTTGTTTCCTGGTGTGGGAAATTAAACAAAGGTTTCTTTCTCGCGGAGGCGGGCGTGCTGTTTCAGGAAGTGACTCGCTTTCACTTCGCTCGCAGCGGCTCTTCGAGACTTCAGGAAAAGAAAGTTGGGCAGAGCTGCAAGCTGGTCCGGCTGCTTCCGAAGGCAGGACCATGGGGTAAGCTCACGCGCTTGGCGTGCCTCTTTCAGCCCTGCTGTTCCACATGGGCCCGTCTCTAATAGAGCATCGTGTCTCAAGTAGGCAAAGGCTTGCATTATACGTTCTTTGTCAGACCTAAGAACATTCGTAACCTAAGACCACTCGCTCTTGTTCCCTAGTTGTGAGGTACTTGGTGCAGCCGCGCGCGCCCCCGCCCCCTCCCGCCGTCCGTTCCTCTAGTGTCCTTTCCCGCCCCCCTCCCGCCCCCTCCCGCCGTCCGTTCCTCTCCCGCCTGTCACGTGGATAACTAGTTGGTGCAGCCGCGCGCGCCCTTTACTGCCCCTGAAAATCTGGCATCTTTATACAGAGAACTGCTGTGTTGCACGAGACGCAAGTGGATGGGTTTAAGCTACGGCAACAAATGACTGTCGGACCAAAGCCAAAACTGAACCCGCCTGCAGGATCCATCCGGTGATTGGTGGAGGTGTTTACGCACGCCTATTCTGCCGCCTTCTTTCCCCTGAAGCATGGATGCCTCCTGCACGCTGCACGGAACATGGCTTGCTGTTTACACCCAGCTCCGCCCCCTTCGGAGGCCAGCCCCTTGCTGTGTCCTGGTCCCGCTGTTGAATGAGCTGTGTCCGAGGTAGTTGAACAGCATTGGAAGGAGTGGAGCGGCGGTGGGTGCGAGAACTGCGGTGCGGGGTGAGTACCGCTGCTGCGGGTGGCGTCCCTCCAGTGGCGTCTGGTGTGCGGCTGCTGCTGAGAGTGCAGTGAAGGGCCTTGTAGCAGCCTCGTGTTGTTGGTGTCACCGTCCCTATGCGCAGTGAAGGGCCTTGTAGCAGCCTCGTGTTGTTGGTGTCACCGTCCCTATGCGCAGTGAAGGGCCTTGTAGCAGCCTCGTGTTGTTGGTGTCACCGTCCCTATGCGCAGTGAAGGGCCTTGTAGCAGCCTCGTGTTGTTGGTGTCACCGTCCCTATGCGCAGTGAAGGGCATTGTAGGTGCCTCGTGGTGTTGGTGTCACTGTCCCTGTGTGCAGTGAAGGGCAATGTAGGAGCCTCGTGGTGTTGGTGTCACACTCTCTGTCTGCAGTCACAGACTGATACGCCCCCCTGCCACGGCGTCATCACTGCACTCTGGAAGTGCCGCAGTTGTGGCCTCTGCTTAGGTTAGTGCATTGTAGCAGAAGCCGCAGAGCAGGAACAATGCCAGGCCCCTTAAATGACCACCTCACTGAGGTACCCTGTTATTGAAAGACATGCGTCGCTGTATTATTAATCACTGGTTCCTATGATGCATTTGTCCAGAAGCCCTACGTCAAGTCACCGTGACTCAGAGGCCCATATATTATTTATGTGATGGTGGGCCCATGTTTTATGATCCAGGCATTCAACCGGCAACTTCTGCCCCCACACACTCACACTCACACTGTAACATAACCTCCCGTGCATTCACCCTGCACCGTATGCTCCAGCACACTGACCCTCCTTGTCTGCTCCCACACACCCACTCTGCACCGTCTACTCATACGTACTCAGCCTGCAGTGTATGCTCTCCTGCAATTAATGTGCACCATATGCTTTCACACACTCACTCTGCACCATCTGCTCCTGTGCACTGACCTGGCACTGTCTGTTCTTGTGCACTCACCCTGCACTATATGCGCCCACTCATCCTGCAGTCTATGCTCCCCTGCAAACAATGTGCACCATTCGTTTTCATGCACTCACTTTGCACCATCTGCTCCTGCGCACTCACCCTGCCTCGTTTGCTCCTGGCACTCACCCTTCATCGTCAGATCCCATGCACTCACCCTGCATAGTCTGCTCCTGACACTCACCCTTCATCGTCTAATCCCACCCACTCACCCTGCATAGTCTGCTCCTGACACTCACTTTTCATTGTCTGATCCCACCCACTCACCCTGCATAGTCTGCTCCTGACACTTCACTTTTCATTGTCTGATCCCACCCACTCACCCTGCATAGTCTGATCCTGACACTCACTCTTCATTGTTGGATCCCACTCACTCGTTCTGAATTGTCTGCTCCCATGCACTCATCCTGAATTGTCTCTTCCCATGCACTCATCCTGAATTGTCTGCTCCCATGCACTCATCCTGAATCGTCTGCTTCTGACACTCACTCTGAAACATCTGCTTCTGACAGTCATCCTGCATCATCGTCTCCCGCCCATGCACTCACCTCACAACATCTGCTTTTGACAGGGATACTGCATCATCTGCTCCCGTGCACTCACCCCACAACATCTGCTTCTGACAATCATCCTGCTTCATCTGCTCCCGTGCACTCACCCCACAACATCTGCTTCTGACAGTCATCCTGCATCATCTGCTCCCGTGCACTCACGCCACAACATCTGCTTCTGACAGTCACCCTGCACCCTCTGCTGCCGCACACTAACCCTGCACCCTCTGCTGCCGCACACTCAGCCTGCATCCTCTGCTCCAATGCTCTCACCCTGCACTGAATGGGAACCTGCACTAACCCTAATTGGTACCACTTGGTACCACTGCACCAGCCACACTACTTCCCTACTGACCGTTCTCCACTTCAGCCCCGTCTAAATTACAATTCCTGCTTGTGACCCTTTTGCCTGCTTGTGCTTGTTTTCCTGACCCTGTTGCCTGCTTGTGCCTCCGTGTGCCCCTGTTGCCTGCTTGTGCCTCCGTGTGCCCCTGTCGCCTGTTTGTGCCTCAGTTTTCGTGCCCCTGTTGCCTGCTTGTGCGCCCCTGTTGCCTGCTTGTGCCTCCGTGTGCCCCTGTTGCCTGCTTGTGCCTCCGTGTGCCCCTGTCGTCTGCTTGTGCCTCAGTTTTCGTGCCCCTGTTGCCTGCTTGTGCGCCCCTGTTGCCTGCTTGTGCCTCCGTGTGCCCCTGTTGCCTGCTTGTGCCTCCGTGTGCCCTTGTTGCCTGCTTGTGCCCCTGTTGCCTGCTTGTGCCTCCGTGTGCCCCTGTTGCCTGCTTGTGCCTCCGTGTGCCCCTGTTGCCTGCTTGTGCCTCAGTGTGCCCCTGTTGCCTGCTTGTGCGTCCGTGTGCCCCTGTTGCCTGCTTGTGCCTCAGTGTGCCCCTGTTGCCTGCTTGTGCCATGTGAGTGTGTGTGGAGGGCTCTGTGTGGCTGTGTGTGTGGGGAGGTTTGTGTGGCTGTGTGTGTGGGGAGCTTTGTGTGGCTGTGTGTGTGGGGAGCTTTGTGTGGCTGTGTGTGTGGGGAGCTTTGTGCGGCTGTGTGTGTGGGGAGCTTTGTGCGGCTGTGTGTGTGGGGAGCTTTGTGTGGCTGTGTGTGTGGGGGGGGCTCTGTGTGTGTCATTTGCGAGAGATAAAGCTAGTGGCATTGTAAATGACAATGCCATTTATTTATGTTAAAAAATACATAAATAAAAATAATGTCAAGAGCAATGCCAATAGCTCTAACTTTAACAAAGGCGAAACCATTGCATTGTAAATGCTTGTTCTGTTGTGCGAGTAAAATGTTGTTTCTCAGCTGGTTCGAAATAATTATGTTTGGTGACATTCAGGGCTTTTTTATCAATGTTAACTACTTCTGCTAGTATGTCACTCAGAGTGTTGTACATAAGGTACTGAAACGTCAAACATTAGCACACCGGGTACATTGAAACGTCACACATAAGTAAAGCAAACCCTTGGCAGCTATGAGGGTTCTACCTGTCACACTCACTCAAATTTTCATAGGAGGGATAGCAAATTTGAGGTTAGCAATGCCATCTACTGGCCGAAATGCACAGTATAAAGTTGAAAATCTGTAATTAATCCCAGTTTCCCATCTTCAGGATATTGCATGATCCTTTATTTTACCTAGCCTTCCTTTGTGTGCACGGTCACAGAACGGAGCATCTTCAAATTCAGGATTTCAGCTGTACAAATACTTCGCTGGTGTTTGACCTAATAGCATACAATGTATTGCCATGTACAGTAATAATTTAGTCCACATATAAGCTACACATGAATCCTGCTGTGTCTGTTTCCTTAATAGCACTGTCATCCGGATGGGGATAGCAATGTTTCTCAGTGCATGTTTAAAACTCTCACTTTTAAGAATTACTTCTTAATATCTTATCATATTCTAACATGATCTATGTGTCAGGATGTACATGCCAAATATTTTCATATCTTGCCTGAACCACTCGCTTTTAGAGCCAGAGCCAACCTTTAGTTTAGCTCTGTCTCGGCACTCCCTGTTCATTACCTCCACGTCCCTCGTCCTCGACCCAGTCATCACTCATGAGGTATTCCATAGACAGGAAGCAAAACAGGAAACGCTTTTAGGCTCCACCCCCTTCCTGCCAGGTGCTATATCATGCCTAACCACCAAAAGCACATCCTGTTTTGTTTCCTGTCGGATTCCTTGATGGGAGACGCTGGGGTGGGTGCCGGGCGCTTACCTCCATCTTTGTCCTGTGGTTCCTCCTCTGCTGGGCTCTGGGAGGCTCCCATGGACCGTCGTGGGATTCTTTGGAGTGGGGCTGCTGGGCTTCCCTGTCTCCTCCTTGGCTTGGTTGACCTGAGCTGCTGGGCTTCTCTGGTCTTCCTCCATCTGCTTCGTTCCTAGTATCCTGCTCTTGATGTCTTCTGGCTCCTCGTGCTCACCTGCTGACAGGTAGGGGTGGGGAGCGCTGGTCTGCTTTGTGCGCGCTCCTCCCCGGGGTGTTCCTTACCCCCCCCCCCCCCCCCCCCCGGCCTCTCTGTGGTGGTGGGGGCCCGGGGATGTTTTTTATTGGGGTGGTGCTTGGATTGAGGAGCGCTGGTTTCTGCGCGCTCCTCTCCGTATTTCTCACCCCCCCCCATCCCCTGCCTGGGCCCCTCTGTGCTGTGGGGGCTGGCGGAGGGGTGGGGAGAAAGGTTGGAGGCGTTTCGGCCGGCGTTGGTACTCGCGGTGTGCCGACAGCCGGCTCGGTCCTCCCGGTTTGCTATGGCCAGGCTTCCTGGTTGTGTGGCGGCCCGGCCTCCTCTCGCGATGCGTTGTTTCGCGCATGCGCTGTGGATTGTTTCCTGCCTGACCTCGGTATGGACGGACGCCCGGGTGGGCTCCGGGCGCTCCGGTCGTTGGGGACTCTTTTTGGTACGGCCCCCGCCACCGGACCCTGTGCGGTTCCGGCGCCCCTGCTTCCGGCTTCTGGCATTAGCCTTCCACTTGCAGAGAGCCTCGGTGAGTCGTGCATTGTTATGCCTCGAGGGCTGTTCTGCTCTCTTTTTGTTTTTTGCCTGTCCCTCCCTCTTCTCCGGCTTGGCCTGCTGGCTGGCTGGGGGGTCGGGACTTGCCTCCCTGTGGGGGGTTAATTGGGGTGTGCCCTCAATATATATATATTTGTGTCCTCTGGGGGGGGGGGTGTGTGTGTGCTTTTGTGGTGTTTTTTCCTTCATTCCTGCTTTGTGCTTTGGTTATTGAACATGGGCAAGCACCATCGCAAGAGGAAGCATTCCTCTCCTGTGCCTCCCTCTTCCTCGGGTTCCGGTGGGGCCTCCTCTCCTCCTCCTGTGAAGCGTGCCAAGGGGGTTGATGATGATAGGATTAAGCGCCTTATCCTGGAGACTCTTTCTGATATCAAGGCGTCCAAGAAGGGTGCTGCTGGTCTTTCTGGTTCTGCTGCGCTTTATTCTGATATTTCGTCCTCTTCTGAGTCTGATGAGTCTTCTTCGGCTGCTGTTGAGCTTCAGGGCAAATAAATTTCCAGGGATCTCTTGCCTGACGTCCTTTCCCATGTGAGGGTTAACATGGGGTTTCCTAATGATTCTGCGCCCAGTGCTTCTCAGGATTCCCTTTTGCCGCAGTTTCGGAAGCCTGTTGCCTCTTCCTTGCTGGTTCATCCCTTTGTCTCTGATGTCCTGCGTAAAGAGTGGAAGGACCCTGATCATATTTCCATGCCCAGGTTTATGTCCAAGCTTTATCCCTTGCAGGATATGGCGGATAATTTACCTGATTCCGTTCCTGTGGACTCTGTGGTGGCCAGTTTTGTGGGTCGTCCTTCTATGGCAGATGATAACATTCTGAAGGACGGCGTGGACAAGAAGGTGGATTCTGCCCTTAAGAAGTCTTATGCCGCCTCGCACCTGGCTATTCGTTCTGGCATTTATGGGGCGTATGTTACCCAGTCTCTGCTGACCGATTTCAAGTCCCTGTTTTCATCTATGCAGGAGGGTGCCAGTTGTCCAGAGTTGCTGGAGTCTATGGAGGACCAGGCGGAATTCCTGTCGCACATCGCCTTTGATTGTATGAGGGCTTCTGCTATGTCCTGTGGTTCCTCTGTGGCTGCCCGTCGTAACCTATTGCTGAGAGATTGGAAGACGGACGCAGCCCAGCGTTCCATGGCTTTGAGGCTGCCTTTCACTGGTGCTCGTCTGTTTGGTGACTCGCTGGAGGAGAAACTGCACAAGGTCTTCAAGGAGCGCAAGCATTCTTTGTCCTTTCGTGATCTTCCGCCCCGTAGGAGTTCCTCCTTCTCTGGTGCCAGGTCTTTCCGCCAGCCTTCCAGGTTTCAGCAGTCTTCGTTTCGGAGTCAGCGTGGCACTGGCCGGTCTTTTCCCCGGATGTTTCAGAAGAAGTCCCAGAGTGGTGCCGGGTCTGGTCCGCAGCGTTCCTGACTATGCCAGCCTGGGGGACGTTCTCACTGGTGGTCCGCCTCTGGTTGGTGGGAGGCTTCACCAGTTCCTTCCTGCTTGGCGCCTGCCGACCTCCGACAGATGGGTGCTGGATGTCTTGTCAAGGGGCTACCGGATCGAGTTCCTGTCCCCCCTTCCCCCCTCCGGGGTGGTGGTGACCCCTTCTCCTCGGGATGCCTCCCGCCGTCTGGTCTTGTCGGACGGAGTTCGTTCTTTGGTCAGCAAACTTGCAGTTGTCCCTGTTCCGCTGGTGGAGAGGCGGTTCGGCGTCTACTCCATCATCTTTGTGGTGCCGAAGATCACGGGGGGCTTTCGTGTGGTCATCAACCTTCGGGGTCTGAACTTGTTCGTGAGGAAGATCCCGTTCAAGATGGAGACTCTCCAGAGGATTATCCCGCTGATCCAGTCCGGTTGGGTGTTCTCCACTCTGGACCTGCAGGATGCGTACCTGCACGTCCCGGTGGCTTTGAGGGATCAGCGTTTCCTGCGATTCTGCCTGGAGGGTCAGCACTGGCAGTTCTGCGTCCTTCCCTTTGGTCTTCGGTCCGCCCCCAGGGTGTTCACCAAGGTGGTGGCTCCCTTGGTGGCCCATCTCCATCTCCTGGGGGTGTCGGTGTTCCCGTATCTCGACGACTGGATGGTTCAGGCTCCGTCCCTGGAGGTCATGTCTTGCCACCTTCTCTTGACCATGTCTATGCTCAGGGACCACAGGTTCTTGATCAACTTGCCTAAGTGCCACCTGGAGCCTGCCACTCGGAGGACCTTCATTGGAGCTGTGTTCGATTCTGTGTTGGGCAAGGTGTTTCTGCCAGAGGCCCGGATTTGTCGCCTTCAGTCTTTGCTGAGGAAGTTGTTGTCGCAGTCCTCAGCTCCCCTCCTTCAGTGGCTGGAGGTTCAGGGTCACATGGCTGCGTCTGTCTTCACCGTGCCCTGGGCCCGGGTTAATCTGCGCCCTCTGCTGTGGCATGTGCAGCGATGGGTCCCCTTTCCTGTCCTGGATTATGTGGTTCCTGTGACCGTGACTCTGGACATTGTGTCTGCTCTTCAGTGGTGGCTGGATCCTTTCCACCTTTCCGTGGGGATGTTGTTCCGTCTGCCTCCTCCTCTGGTTGTGACCACGGATGCCAGCGCTTCCGGCTAGGGGGCGACTCTGGACCATTGGGCTGTTCAGGCTCATTGGCTCCCGTTGGAGTCTCACAGGTCGTCCAACTGGAGGGAGTTGTCAGCAGTGGAGAGGGTGCTCGGTTTTTTCCAACTTTATCTGAGGGGTTGCCATGTCCTGGTGAGATCGGACAACTCCGTGTCTGTGGCTTATATAAATCACCAAGGGGGGACCCGCAGTTCTTCCCTGAATCTGGTGGCCTGCTCCATTTCGGACTGGGCGGAGAGGAATCTTCTGGCCCTGTCTGCTCTGCATATTCAAGGTGTGGACAACGTGGTGGCGGATTTGTTTCCCTGTCCCTGTGCCTGGCTCCCCGGACTTTCCGCTTGCTTTGCCTGAGGTTCGGGACTCCGGGTCTGGACTTATTCGCCTCCCGGTCCAACGCCCTGGTTCCCCTGTTCTGCTCCAGGTCTCCGGAGGTGGGCACCTGGGGAGTGGATGCCTTGTCTCTCCGGTGGCCTCCTTGGCTTCTTTATGCCTTTCCTCCCTTTCCACTGATTCCTGCCTTCTTGCTGAAGGTTCAGCAGGAGGGGGCTCAGGTGGTGGCTGTTCTTCCGCATTGGCCAAGGAGGTCCTGGTTTCCTCTGCTGCTGGGCCTTGTGGTGGGCACCCCTTGGTTTCTGCCCCGCTACCCCTCTCCTCTGAGGTCCCCGTCCCCTCTTCTGGTTCCCCTCTCCTTGGCGGTCTGGAGGTTGAACGGTTGTCTCTTGGAGTCCGTGGTCTGCCCGACCACATCATTTCTGTGATGCAGGCCTCTCGTAGGCCGTCTACTTTGTCTTCCTACTCGAAGCACTGGTCTTCTTTCTCTGGGTGGTGTTCCTCTTCTGGTTTGTCTCCTACCTCTTGCCCTGTGTCTTCTGTCCTTCAGTTTTTTCTGGATGGCTTTCAGAAGCGCTTTGCTGTGTCTACCTTGAGGGGCCAGTGGGCTGCTATCCGGGCCTTCCGGGACCCGGATTCTTTTCTTTCTTCGGCTGGCTTGTTGGTTTCCCGTCTGTTTTGTGGTTTTTCGCTTTCTTCCCCTTCTGTTCGTTCTCTGGTGCCCCCTTGGGATCTCTCCTTGGTGTTGGGTGTTTTGCAGTCTTCCCCCTTTGAACCTTTGGAGACTGTGGACCTTAAGTTTCTGTCCTACAAGGTGGCTTTTCTGGTTGCCATCACTTCTGCGAGACGGTTGGGGGAGCTTACGGCCTTGCGTTGTTCCCCTCCATTTTTGCGTTTTCTGGATGACGCTGTTGTGCTCTCTTTGGATCCTGGTTTTGTCCCCAAGGTCCGCTCCCGTTTCCATTCCTCTCAGGAGCTGGTTCTTCCTTCTTTGTGTCCTTCTCCTTCTTCTCCTTCTGAGCTGTTGCTTCATTCTTTGGACCTAGCTTTTGTTGCTCAAGGGCCAACGTCCTAAGACTCAACTCATGAGCCCATAATGCCATTTTCTCCTCTAAGGCTAACTTCCTATCCTCCTCTGGGGACAGGGAAGGGGATGAGGCGCTGACTCCACTACTGGACCCAGCAAGGGACTCCCTATCTCAGGGGTCTTCTCTATCTGCTGGTGCCCATTCACTGTCATCTTCTCCCTCCTCACTGCGCACAAGATCCCATTGACCCTTTTGCCATAGGATCAGGCTGCTCCTAAGTTCGGGCGGGGTGTCTGACTCACCCACCTCTATGTCTCTCTCACCACAGAACCTTACCAACTCTAACATACTGTAACTAAACAGATCACTGAAGTCAAAAGTAGGCTCCATTCTGGCGGACGTTCTTGGGGAAAGTTTAACACAGGGAACCTAGGGGGTCTGAGCTAACACAGGAGTACACAATTCACAAAGGTATTCAGCAAGTTCCCTATCCCAGAGAACTCACACTCACTTTCCCAGTGCAACACACCATTCATTCACACACAACCCCCCCCCTCGGACTGGTAAGGCAGTTTCTACCACCCCTGATTCCTCAACCTGACCACACGTGACACAGGAACCAAACTCTGGGCGCGGGGCGGGGAACAAATGCACTGGACACAATTTCACAATGATACCTTTAGGAGAAGAAAATATGGAACTTGAAAAAAACAATAATCCCCAAAATATGGTCATCTAAAATGCAGAGTTTTGTAGTGCGGCCAGTTTCCACTGCGGTACAACGCAAACACAAATCCGGATCCTCACCGCCTGCCACCAATGTTAGAAATGGGATCCCTGGCTGGCCAGGGCTTGCGCCAAAGTCAGTCGCAGACCACCATTCCTAAATCAGGGCAAGGGAGTTACACGCCAAGATAACCCCTGCTCACCCTCTAGGTAACGTGACGTGAGCAGCAAGGCTAAACTTGGAGGCTTTGTAGGTTAAGTGTTTGCGCCCGCACCCAGCAACAACACCCAAGGCCCACCACAAAGGAAACTCCACACAAAGTTATATATAAAAAATAGCCTTTGTATTATACCAAAACACATTAAATAAGAACACACACTTTACAATGTGCCCACAGGCACGGGCAGAATTTACAGGGGATATGTACAAGACAGGGCCACATGGACCACTGTCAGGAATATGCACTTTCAGACTTAATACTTGGTAGAATTAGCACTTAGGACATAGAATATAAATCACTGTAGCACAAATTAGAAAATAGAGCACACAACCAGTAATCACTGGTTACAGGTAAGTACCACCTACGCAACCCTAACCACTGTAGGAGAATATTACGCAGGGAACCTGAACCTCACTAGTAACACCTGTACTAGGAGAAAAACAACCACCTAAGTATCGCAATACCTGTAGGGGTATAAGCACATTACACATGATGCATCACAACACATTCAGAGGTGTAGGGAAGGAAAACAATTGTGCAAAATTCACATGAGCCACCACCTGTGGCAGTCCCTAGGCCAACTGGCCTCTCTAGGGCTAGGACGCCCTGTGCCCCAAAGTCAGGGGCACGCTGTAGGCAGCCAAGAAGAAATGCGCCAAGCCTACACGTGGCAGCTGCCCACTAAGTGCTGGGCAGCTGAATCCAATGGGCAAGACACGTGGGAGCCTTGCAGGCTCTGGCCAGGAACACTCATGGCCCTGTGAGCCTCGTGGGCTCGAGCAACCTGCTGCCAACGGTAGGGGGAGCGGCCCGCTGCCAGCTGGGGCCGCTCTACCTCCCAAAATGCACCCTAGATCGTTGGAGTCCCTCGTGGGGGGACTCAAACTTAACTTCTGCCCCCAGGACGTTGGGAGCCCGTAGGCTCAAGAGAACTGTGGCCTGATCCCGTGGGCGTCCCCTCTCAGGGGGCTCAGAAACAACTTATGCCCCGGGGGCCCTCTTGGCCGTAAAACAACTATCCCTGCGATGGAAGGGAGGGGCAGGCACCGACAACGTGCCCCAACGCCCTCCTCTTCCCTAATGGGCCCCACTCACCGCTCCGCAGACTGCTCCGGATTCCTCTGCTTCTGGGAGGGCGGCGGTCTCTTCTCCAGAGCCCCGGCTGCTTCGCCTGTGCTGCGGCCGGTCTCTGCTCCTCCGCAGAGCCCCACCTGCTACTCTGCACCCAGGCACCCTCCTGGGAGCCCAGGGACGGTTTACAGCAACTCGAGGAGGCGGGGTAGGCTCCGTCCTCCTCGCACACAGCCCAGCTTCCGTTCTCCGCCGGCAGTCAGCAGGCCCCTCCTACGTCCCAGGCAGGGCCTGCCAGACTTCCTGTGGCCAGCAAATGGCAGAGCGGCCCCTTGGACGAGCCTCCAGGCTCCGGGGCGCGATGCTGTAGTCGGCGCTGATTTCTTGATCCTAAATGTGGGGTAAGCTCCCAGGAATTAAATAACTACAGCCATGTGTGCGGCGTGGGCAGCCGCTGGGAGGCACAGGGTCCCAGGAGGGGTGGGCACTTTCTAGGGACCAAAGACGGCAATTGTAAGCGAAGAAAATGCCGGGTGGGCACCGGCTCTAGCCAGTCAATCGCTCCCAAGCGCTAGCAGGCAATAAAGCGCTCCCAAGCGCTGGCACAGCAACCAAAGTGCTTCCAGGCGCTAGAAGCAAAGTAAAGCGCTATTAAGCACTTCGGGCCAAAATAAAGCGCTCCCAGGGCTAGGAAACACCAGTCCTGCAAAAAGGTCCTCCTAGCAGAGCAAGGCAGGGGGGGCAAGGCTGGGCCCAGAGCCAGCTCACAGGGTCCTCCCAGGCAGAGTGGCAATCCCCAGTGGCGGTCCTCCTGGCGCCCAGCAGCAGCCCCCCTCAGCAACAGGATCCAAGAAGAGAACAAATTGTAAGGGGACACAGCCCCTTCTTATATAGTGAAACCCTTTGTCTTTGTGCAGGGTGGGGGAAGAACCAGTCGCAGCTGGTCTGGGAGCACCCTTGATGTGCTCAGCCGCTCACTCTATTCACTGGCAGGGCTAGGGTCATCAGTCGCACCACAGGGGGCGGAGCCAGCATTGTGTGGGGAAAGCCCAGCCCTATTCAGGACCCAGATGCACTCCTCCCCAGCTATCAGCATGCTAATCTCCACACTCACTACCGGGCAGACCCATCCAGACTCCTGGAGCCAGGCTCACCAGCTAGCTCCAGCCAATACGTGCCAGCACACTCACTGCACACGCTCACCCATGTCTAGAAGTGGCACTTCCACACTAGACACATTCACGCCACACATATCATTGCGCAGCATTCAATCACACGAGTCCGCTCATACCAAACTCGAGCCTGCACACCTCACGCATCAGGAACTACCAGGGACACAGACATTCCCCATGTATTCCTATGAGAGGGCAGGCCAACCTTACTCCACGCACTCAGAGTGCGCACCCACTCTCCACTGGGACACAGTGAAAGTGCGCAGAAACCAAAAATCACTACCACCAATTCACATTCAAAAGCAAAAAGTTTTAGGGGTGAACCTGCTAGAAGGGCCAAGTCCAGCAACAACCACATGCACAACCACACACACAACCCCCCACACAAACACACACACACAACCACACACACAACCACAACCACACACATACAACCACACAACCACACACATGACCACACAACCACACACACAACCATAACCACACACACACAACCAAACACACACACAACAGCACACATACAACCACACACACAACCACACACACAAAACCACCCACACAACCACACACACACACAACCACAAGCACATCCAACCACACAAACAAACACACAATCACAAGCACACACACAACCACAATTACAACCACAACCACACACACCACACACACAGCCACACACACAACCACACACACAACGCACACAACCACACACACAACCACACACAACCAACCACAAACAAACACACAACCACACACTCACAATCACACACAACCACACACAACCACACACACACACACACAACCAACCAACCACACACACTACCACAACCACACACACAACCACATGCACAACCACACAAACAACCACACACACAACCACAACCACACAACCACACAACCACACACACAACCTCACACAAGACCACACACACAACCACACACGCAACCACACACAACCAACCACACACACAAAATCACACACAACTACACACACATTCACACACACACAACCACACACACATACAACCACACACACAACCACACACACACACAACCACACAAACAACCACAAACACAACACACACCACCACACAAACAACCACACACACACACACACACACACACAACCACAAACACAACCACAGACAACACACACAATCACATACTACCACAACCACACACACAATCACACACACACACAATCACACACACACACACAATCACACACATACAATCACACACACACACAATCACAAACACACAACCACACAACCACACACACACAACCACACATACAACCACACAAACAACCACACGTACACACAACCACACACTCACAACCACACACAGCCACAAACACACACAACCAGACACACACAACCACACACATACACAACCACACACAACCAGACAACCACACACAACCACACACATAACCATACACAACCACATACACAACCACAACACACAACCACACAAACAACCACACACACCACAACCACACACACAGCCATACACACAACCACACACAACCACACACAACCACACACACTACCACAAACACACAACCACACACACACAACCACACACACACACAACCACACACACAACCACACAACCACACACATGACTACACACACACACAACCACACACACACACACACACAACCACACACAACTACGCAACCACACACACAACCACAGCCTCACACAGAATCACACACACAACCACACACACAACCCCACACACAACCACAACCGCACACTCAACCACACGCACAACCACACACACAACCACACACACAACCACACAACCATACACACAACCACACACAACCACACATAACCACACACACACAACCACACCCAAACATACACACACACACAACCACAACCACACACACATAACCACACACACACACAACCACACCCAACTACGCAACCACACACACAACCACAGCCACACACAGAACCACACACACACACAACCGCACACACACAACCACACACAACCACAACACACTCAACCACTCATAAATACACACACATAAACACACACAACCACACACACAAACACACACAACCACACACACAAACACACACACACATAAACACACACAACCACACACACAACCACACATACAACCACACACACAACCACACACACACAACCACATGCACAACTATGCAACCACACACACAACCACACACACAACCATACACACAAACACAACCACACAAACACAACCACAGACACAACCACAAGCACACAAACAACCACACACATAACCATACACACAACCACACACACACAACCACACATACAACCACATACACAACCACACACACAACCACACACACAACCACAGACACAACCACACACAACCACACACAACCACACACACAAACCACCACAAGCACACACACAAGCACACACACAAGCACACACAAGCACACACACACAACCACACACACACAACCACACACACAACCACAAACACAACCACACACAACCACACACAACCACACACACACAACCACACACACACAACCACACACACAACCACAAACACAACCACACACAACCACACATACAACCACACACACAACCACACACACACACAACCACATGCACAACCACATGCACAACCACACACACACACAACCACACACACCCCCACACACACACACAACACACAAAACACACCTACAACCACACACACACAACCACCCACACAACCACACGCACAACCACATTCACAACAACACACAACCACACACACACACAACCACACACACACACAACCACACAGACACACACACAACCACACACACGCAATCACACACACAACCACACACACACACAACCACACACACACACAACCACACACATAACCACACAGTCACACACACACAACCACACACACACAACACACACAACCACACACAGAACCACAACACACAACCACACAGACACACACAACCACAACCACATACACAAATACACACACAACCACAAACACACGCACACACCCACACACACACAAACACACACACACAATCACACAACCAACCACACAGACACACAACCACACGCACAACCACGCACACACACAACCACAACCGCACACCCACAACCACACACACAGACACAACCACACACACACACCCACACACCCACAACCACACAACCACACCCATAACCAAAACCACACATACAACCACGCACACACACAATCACACACACACAACCATAACCACACACACAACCACACACACACACAACCACACCCAACCACACACACAAACACACCCAATCACACGCATGCACAACCACACACACACAACCACACACACACCACACACACACAACCACACACACACACAACCACACACACACACACAACCACACACACAACCACACACACATAAACACACACACACACAACCACACACAACCACACACACCACAAACACAATCACCCACACACACAACCACAACCACACACACAAATACACACACAACCACAACCACACACACAAAGACACGCACACACCCACACACACAATCACACAACCAACCACACAGACACACAACCACACGCCACAACACACACAACCACAACCACACATACTACCATACACACACAACCACACACACACACAACCACACGCACAACCACACACACACACAACCACAACCGCACACCCACAACCACACACACAGACACAACCACACACACACACCCACACACCCACAACCACACAACCACACCCATAACCAAAACCACACATACAACCACACACAACCACGCACACACACAATCACACACACAAAACCATAACCACACACACAACCACACCCAACCACACCCAACCACACACACAAACACACCCAATCACACACACACAACCACACACACAACCACAGACACAACCACACCTAACCACACATACACACTGCAACCAACACCCAACCACACACAAAAACATCCACACACAACCAAACACACACAACCACACACACACAACCACACAAACAGCCACATACACGCACACCACCACAACCACACACAACCACACACACACACAACCACACACAACCACACACAACCACACCCACACACCCACACACAACCACACATACAACCACACACAAAACCACACATTCACACAACCACACACACAACCACACATACACACAACCACACACACAACCACACACACAACCACACGCACAACCAGACACAACCACACACAACCACACACACACTACCACACACACTCCCACACACGCAACCGCACACACACAACCACACACACACAACCACACACACACAACCACACACATGCTCAACCACACACACACAACCACACACACGCAACCACACACACACAACCACACACGCACAACCACACACACAACCACACACACAATCACACACACAATCACACACACACAAACAAACACACAGACACACACACAAAAACACACACACACAGCCACACACACCACACACACCACACACACACAACCACACACACACAACCACACACACAACCACAACCACACAGACAAACACACGCACACAACCACACACACACACAAATACACACACACACACAATCACACAACCAACAACACACACACACACACACACAACCACAACCACACCTACACACACAACCACACACACAACCACATCGTCAGGGCAAACTTTCACCAGACACAGACACTATCAGTCATCAGTGCATGCTTTCACCGGGCACAAACACCACCAGCTGTCAGTGCAGGCTTTCACCAGGCACACACACCACCAACTGTCAGTGCACGCTTCCACCAGGCACACACGCCACCAGCTGGCAGCTCACACTTTTCACCAGGCACACACACCACCAGCCATCAGTGCACAATTTCGACAGGAACACACACCACCAGCCGTCAGTGCACACATCAATTGTTAACGCATCCACAATTAACTATTGTAGCAATTGCAGTATGGCGCACTTTATTTTTAAACATATTCATCCTAAGCGCAGCATGCCATCATTGATACAAAAATAAATACACTTTTTTTGGCCTATAATTTATAGACTTTTGTTGCAATTGGTGTTGCAATATTTAGCAATGTCAATAGCTCAAACTTAATTAATGCGAGACTTATTGCATATGCTTGTTTTAACTTTTTTTTTGAGGTGGGTGGGGATGCACAGGAAATGGGCCTGTAGAGTGAGCATCGGACTCTACTCCATGATTTGATAGGCCTGGGAGTGCGGTGGGACTTCACGGGACAATAGACCTGACTACATCCTTTCTTTTAGGGGCGCATGAAACATTCTCGATCACTCTCTGATTAATTAACGTTGGCTGTGGTAGCACTATCCCACTGTTACATGCACAAGTTTGGGTGATGGGCACTCTGCAGCTTGAGGAAGTGGGATGTTTATAGCTTACTATGCAGGGAGGGGGAGTTCATAGGATTGTTTGATTCTGTTGACATTTTTAACTGTTTTGCTCATCAATGTAATAGGCTAAGAACAACCTGGACAGGTGTGTTGCCTAAAGTGCGGTGGCTGGAAAAGTCCCGAAAACTTGCACACACCATGGCAGGTACATAACATAAACACATACACGTGTGGACGTTGAATGTTAACGGAATTGGCAACAAGATTAAATGCACCCCGGTGTTGCAATACATCAAACACCATCCCTAGACATTGTACTAATGCAGGAAACACACATTAGGGGCAACCAATATAGGCCTCAGGGCCTGTTTAGGTATAGACTCCTGGCCCACGCCAGGAACTCCACGGACTCTTGGGGGGAGGGGGGATCCTGATCAGGAGTTTGCTGCCCTTCATGGTGAGTAGAGTATGGTGGGATGCCCAGGGATGTTAAATGGCTCTTACGGGTACTTGGGAGGGCCGTACCTTGAATCTGTGCTCCCTGTATATTCTGCCTAGACTCCATGATACAGTCCTTCCAAAAATCAATGCCCTTCTCCAGAACTGCCCAATGGTGCTGTCCCAGGGGGCCGCCCCAGAGATCACTTGCCATTGGATTATCAGACTTGACATGGATGGCCAGATGACGCCTGCACACAATAAGAAAGGGGAAACTTCAAGGACATTTGTGAAGCCTGCCGGTCCCCAGGCTGGGGAGGCCCAGAAGGAGCCCATTAGAGCAGCCTCACTGAATAAAGAGTTGCTGTTGGCTCCGGTCACGCACACATATATGGAGACCCAGTTTACTTCACTGTGAGCAATTGCAACAGGAAGTAATTAGTCTCTTGGATCATCTGATAGAACTACAGGCCTATGCGGAAGATCTTGAAAATCGCTCTAGACTGAACAATATTCATATCAGTATCAGCCTCTACGATTCACATGGACAGGACCCACTGGGCAGGCTGCCGAGGTCCCGAAGAGACACTGTCTACAGACATCTTGACCTGTGTTCATAACTTCCCCCTAAAGGAATGGATTCTTTGCATGGCCTGAGGATCGGCCTCCGTACAGTTCCGTGGACATACCCTGCATTTGTTCCAGGACCTCACAGCCTCAACACTTCAGAAGCTGCGGGAGTTCCGCCCTTTGACAGCCTTTCTCAGGGACAAGAATGTTCCATATTCCTGGGGGAATCCCTTCTGAAAAGTTTTTCGCTGGCAGGACCAGCTTTATCAATTTCTCTCCCTTACTGCAGCATGTGACCTCTTGCAGATTGAGGCACAGGAAGAGTCAAAGCTGGAGTTGGTGTCTGGAGGGCGTAGAGCTGACAGGTGCCTGAGGTGGAGCGAGCCTCTGCCGGACATGAGTGGCCAGGCCGGACTCTGCCGTGATTGCTTCAAAGAGAAAGGCTCGGGTGGAAAAGCTCTCTGAGGATTCTAGTTCCAGAGACCCCGCCTGAGCATGTTGCAGCCTGATTTTGGGGGGCTTTGCTGGGGTCAGGTGGGAGGGCCACATGGAGTTTTGAGGAGATGGCCGTGGTCCCCTTCTGTACTTTCACTACTGAACTGAGGTTGGATACTTCGGTCCGTTCCAGGGCCATTGGTTCATTTCAGTTTTTGTTGGGGTGTTCTTTCAAGGGTGCTCAAGACTAGGTCTTAGTCACTACAGGTTTTTTACACTAGGGGCGGCTGGGTAATTTCTACTGTTAGACAGGAAGGGGATCCTTTTGGGGCCGGGACACAGGTCTTCCACGTGAGCGAGATACAGGATGGCATCTTCACTGAATGGACTGAGGGTTCTGACCTTCAATGTTAAAGGGCTCAAACCCAGTTAAAAGACGGGCTATCCTTTCTTACCCAGAACATACACATGCTGACATTTGGTTGCTGCAGGAGACTCTATAGCAAGTGATTGACATAGGCATGTCCGTCTATCTCAACAGTTTTCCTGCTCTGGATCCTGGATATTGGTTACTTTCCCTCTTGTGGTTCCTCTCGATTTTTGAACAATGGTGACTTTCAGGAGTGCTCTGCTTTACTCCTTAACGCTGTTACTCTCAGGGTCTTCACAATTTACCGTAACCTAACATACTCAGTATTCAGTGCTATTGGTCTTTGTTTATCCCTGCAAAAAAGGGGGTTTCAAGAACTGGTTTGCTTGATTACTTAGACATTCGAATGTTATTTGTTTATTTGTGCGCATCAATTGGAATTCATGGTGAATTAACCTGGAATTTAAGACAAGATTACATTGGCTTATGCTTTTGAAACTATACCTTTCATGGGGATAAGATTCATTGTTTTTTGTGTTCTTATGGCTCTATTTCAACAGGAGTAAATTGGAGTGGTAAAGGACTACGCTCTATCCCTGTGAGGCATATTGGAGTGCAATAAGGGTAGGTGATTGGTAGAACATGCTTTCACTGTATAATGAACTAGTGAGATTAATGTGCAGATTCTGATAATGTTGTGCTGTACTCTATGAATGTTTGTTTCTTACATGTATCCCACCCTACAGCCAAAAACACCGAAAGGAACACTTTACCACCTTCGCTAGGTGACAGATGTGTCTTGATCTACCAGTGCCATTCTTTAACTTTACAGGTATAGAGATTGAATTAGTTAACATTGTCCCTACAGTTTTGAAGGTTAGTGATAGCAAATGAGTGTACTTATATTGTTCTTTGTATTTTCAGGTCTCCCTCCCTGCTGTTCCCTTCCTTTCCTTCCCTCGCTTGATCCCCCCACTGACCTGTGCCATTACAGCAATTAGGCTTGGGTATATCAAGAGGTGGACCCTTATGAGCAACAAACCGATCCTGAGGACTGAACAGTGTAACACACAGAAACGATGCCCACTGGAAACTGTGAAAACTATCCTTTACACCTGCCGGAGGATGGAGGGCCTGCCAATACTCATGTCAACTGTCGTAGGGTGCTGGACCGAGACAGAGTGCTATATGGGATAGCGGGCCAAGTTGACGGCCATGACCCCCCCCCCCCCCCCCCCCCCTCCTCTACGAGTGAGGTGTTCATCCTGCTGGGCTTCGTTTGATGGGCAAACCTATGGATCGAGCACCTGCAGGAATGAAGTCACAATTTGACCACTTTATTTCAAAGGTTCTTTATTAATCTTCATAAAAACACAGGACAACAGCCAACACATTTCTTCCTGTTAAAGGAACTTCCTCAGGGCTGTAAGCGACATAAAACAACATATAAATAACCACATACATCTATATATACATTCCAAATACACATTTATACATAAACAACTATACATAAAAGCCACATATAAATGTACATATAGACATAAGTAATCTTGTAACATGACTACATGGCACTAATGACTGACATAACCACAATGAGACACGAACAATAATAAGGTCACATATATATATATATATAAACTGATAGTCATAGTGAGAGTTTGTACCTTCACTGTTTGTATTATTTGGCCTGTATAATCTGACAGGAGACACTTCACTTCACAGTGCGTGATATCACTTTACCCACATAGGGAGAATATAGGAGTAGAAAACTAACAAACCAGAGTAAAAGGGGTATCAAAGATAGAAAAGAAGTATAATCATGTCACCCTCACCAAGAAAATGTAGACTTATAAGCTGGACCAAAAGTTCTGGCCTGGAAAATGATAATCCCTATCCTAGTATCTATTGCAAGATCCAAAGTCTGTATATAATAAATTAGAATATAAACATACAAGAGTATAAGAGAAAGTATTTGAATAAGACACAATAATGTTTATTAATAATAAGCCTACGAAATGTCACAATCGTCGTTTTTGCAGGCAAATAAATTGCCCTGAGGCTCCTACGCGTATGTTGCAGAAGACCAGTGATACTAAATAGAGCCCTCCTACCTATGGTCCATTCTTATTCACAAAATAAAAGAACAAGAGAAAAGTGGAGATCAACATCATAAATCTCACATACAACGTTGTTTGATATGCCAATGTCCTCACCTCTACAATATCTGTACATGGGCGCAGTTCGGTTAACTTATATGCAGGCAATTTCTCCAGGCTAAACATTACACAGCCTGTGTATGAATAGTGTTAATCCAAAAAACAGAAGTCCAAGAAGAAAATGTATTTGAGGAACTACATCTAAATACCAAAATACAAAAAGATATGAAGGTTATGTCCAAGTGGACAAACAATGTAATCAAAAGGTCCCTATATTAATCAACAAAAAAATATAATTAGATGAAATAGAATAACTATTACCTAAATATGATGGTCCCGCTAGTATATACAGCAGTACCAAGTTGAAACCAAGCTCGAATAACGAAGAAGTTATAAGTTTGTCAATTCAACAAAAAGAACAATAAAGATACAAAGGTCCACATCATCTAGAATTGGATATCATAAAAACAAAAGACCCTTAATATGTATGCACAAAAAAAGATGGCTAATTTGCACATCATAAGGAAAGATGTATGCATAACTGTATAACATCCACAGTGCTAATTCCCAGAGCATGGTTCACAATCATAATTGCCCAAAATGATCCACTGGTCAAAAACAATTAGTTAATATTGTTTCGAAACTGAAGTCATATGCCAACGTTACTATCTAGAATAATACACATTCTAAATTGCATGTCTACCACAGCTAAAAACTAGCACATATTACCATATTCGCAACATTCCCAATAACAAGTAGTCATCGTTCATGGCTACTCCAAAGTAGAGTCGACCTCTCCTTATCTGCACCACTGCATAGGTGGTGCATCAAACTATTAACACAAATCATTTACTGTAACTGCATCACTCACATCTATCCCATACGGAAAGAGGCACGGTTATACAGACAGAAGTTAAACTAATCAGCACTGATAGTGTTCTGTGAACAACAGAAATTATTACATATAAAGTACTTACACAGGACGTCTTTACAGGGGGCACATCTTTTTATTCCCACGAGATCATGATAAACCTTAGACGTTGAGATCTAAGGGAATAACAAACAGGAACACATCTCATATACCTTTTACATATTAAGAATGGTATATGTCTGTTCATAAAGACCATATCACCGTACCGGTGTCATAACCCATGTTTAGGGCCATCTACGTGTGAATCACATCTGCCCATGGGTCCACCCCCTAACCCATAGTCAGTATACGTGGCCGAGCAAGCAAATTCTTGCCCAGTGTGCCTCAAGTTATGTAATAAAGCACCTCGCATATGCTGGGCCCAACTGATGCTACTTACACACGCCCATATCGCCACATGTTAAAAACAATAGCATCTAATCTTTATAGATAAGAGATTACGCGTCCACCGAACGCGGGTTGCCCCAAAGTAAATAACCCCAAAGTCGCTGATTAATCCAGCGACTGTGCCCAAAGGATACTGCTTTCTTACGCACATATAGCCCACATGGTTTAAGCAACAATATCAAATTGGTATAGTTAGGAAATTACGCGCCCACCGAACTCAGATTGCCTTTAAGTAAAAAATAAATGTCAAAGAGGCTGATTTAACAAATGACTACTACCCATGTATATTAAAACTAAGCATCCATACACTCCACTTACCCTATTAGCCTTCTAAGCAGAGTAACGGAACCTACACCACAACCCTCAATACGGGAAGCCTGGGATATATTTCCCAAATTCCCGGCAACTTTTAGAGCACTCCATAACTCACAGAGTTGCGCACCTCTGAAGTCTATCGGATCCTGCCCGTGTCCTCAGAATGTATGGGAAACTCTGTGCCATTTTTAAATGTATACGGAGACTCCAGCCAAAACTTTATAGTGTTCAAGACATAAGGTGTAATAAATATTAAATAGTCGCAACAGCTGGAAGTCAATGAAGACTATCACCCCGATAATCGGCACCCCTTCAAAAATGCCATGAGACAGATCGACCCGGTCAAGATGAATGATCACGGCCAGATCTCAATCCTCGTTTAGAATCCCTAACGACTATCCGATGGATGTAGGTGGCATAATATAATGCCCGCTGTAGGAGAGTAGGGTCTGCAATCCTATGGTCACCCCAGATTTTTGCTTTTTGCTTCACTGGTTTACGACTTTCCCTGGCTGTGGGCCTGCTAATCAGACCCAGAGCCTAGCTGTTCTCTCTCTAAATTGACATCCATGTACCTTAGGTGCATTTACCAATTGGTATTGGGTCACTCTTGTAAGTCCTTGTACAGTGTACCATAGGTACCCAGGGCATAAGTGAACCCAAGGCCTACCAGGGACTGCAACATGTATTATGCCACCCCTGGCTGGCCCTCCAAATCTGACACAACTGGCTGATCAATCAGCTGGGGCAAGGTGGTGTAATCACCCTTTGCTTTAGATATAGTATACCTATATCTAAACCTAAAATGGACACATATACTCCTATAAGTCACTCATATGGCAGGCCTTAACAATCCTGGAGGCAGAGTGCTTGGAATTATGTGAGATAGTGCTCTGGCATGAGCTGGGCCTGTCTGCAGCTTTCGGAACCAAGTCCTTTAGCTGTTTCCATGATAACACTATACCATATGCTCTGAAGTGCATTATAATCCTCGCGGTTATTGCTAACTTTGGCATAGCATTATCAAAACATGTCGAGTAAGGTGTCATACGAATTGGAATACTACCCCCTCGCCAGTTCTGGTGACGGGGTAGCATTCCACCCTTTTAGAGGGACACGACATGTACCTAACTGTGAACCCTGGTTAAAGTTAACCCGAGCCTCAGCATCACAAAATGGATGCAGCCACCACAGACACACGCCTGACCTCCTGCTGCTGGGAGTACTTCGAGCGAGGGAGGCTTGGACAAAGGGTTTCCTGCCTTGGGAGGTGCTAGCACCACCCCAGACAGGATTTCGTGTATTGGGTAGGTCGGGGCTGAAAGGAATGAGACATGCCTGGGGCACACAAGGTTTCCCTGTGCATACACCGGTCTAAACCAGTTCCTGGGGCTCTCCAGCCCCAGCTCTGGCGCAAGACCGGACCAAGGATAGGGGGTGTAACCACCCCCTTCCTGGTCCCATTCATAGGAGGGACCTAGTCATAGTACAGCCCCCTTTAGCAGGATAAAGGTAGGAGCTGGTCCCATTCCAAGTTAGATTAATCCTGAACTGAAAATCTACAAGAAGAAACTCTGGACTTCGACTTTCTGCCAAGAAGACTGAAGAAATCTCCCTTGTGGGCAAGGAGTGTCCACCCTGCACAAGCAGGCACCATCAGCGTCCAGCGGCTTCCCTTTGTCGTCTTCCCTCAAGGATCCAGACTTCAGAGCCTGACGAGACCCAGATTCCCAGACCTCTCCGACCTCTACCTACATCTGCAGCACAGCTGAGATCGTGGGTGCGACGAGACACTTGGGACCGGCCATCTTGGAAGAAGCAGCACTTCGCTCCAGCACGACTTCTGAGGTAACCTCAACCAAGTGCTTTGGAGACTGAGAAACCCTGACCCCGAGCAGCTCCTGCACCGAAGACCAGCCTTCCAGCATCCACGAGATCTGCGTTGGGCCCTTCTGCCTGTTTGCTGCTCGACACGTTGTCTGGTCACTTGCCGGCTGGCTAGTGACCTCCTAGACGACGAATCTTGAAATCCAATCTGCTGGTCTGGTTGCTCCAGACTGGCCCCTGCTTCCCTGCAAAGGAGAAGCACCCCGGACCCTCATGGTCCACTCCAGGCGCCATTTTCACTCACCGCGTGGGTTGCCTTTGCCAA
Organism: Lissotriton vulgaris; assembly: GCF_964263255.1. NCBI lineage: Eukaryota > Metazoa > Chordata > Amphibia > Caudata > Salamandridae > Lissotriton > Lissotriton vulgaris. The sequence continues at coordinate 1,226,220,460 of NC_141687.1, forward strand.
GGCCTGTTGACTCCAAATCCGGATCCGACACCGCCGACAGCAAGAGCCTGCGTGGGACAGCTCGTGCCTCCATCCTGGTTGTTGAAGACACCTCCTGGTCCACATGGCTGCAGAGACAAGCGTCCACTCTTCATCTGATCGCGACGACGACACCTGGTTCCACTTCAGTTACTGGCTAGTGACTTTGAACATTGTCCCCTCTGCTTTCAGGTTCTCCTCTTCACTGATCCACCCTTGGATCACACCAGACATCTTCCTCCTGGTCACCTGCAGCATCTTTTCTTCCAGGCTCCATAGACTTCAATGCCGGAACCCGACACGACTTCGCACCTATGCACCCGCAGCCTGTGGGTGAGGTAACACGAGCATTTCGGTGCTCAAGGGTAGATTGACTCTCCTAGTGTCCAGTTCCACAGTCGTTTTAGTCCTAACTAGTCAGGATTGTCCGTACTCACCTTTTTCTTGAACTGTACTGTCCATAGACGTTGTTACGCATCTCGCGTGTGAGTTCACACTCTGCACACGCATTCCGTGGGCCTCCTATTACTTACCTAAGGTTAGGGTAGCGTAGTCCCAGTGATCCTACAGCCTCTGGACAGCTCCATGCCTTCTATCGACTTTCACATTCCACTTACTTAGTATATGGTTTGTTGTGCCCCTAGGGCAACATTGTAATTGTGCAACTTAAATGTATTTTTCTTAAGAGTCTTGTCATGTGCTTAGCCCTCTGATCTCATAAAGAGTTCAGAGGTGTTTGTTAGTTAATAAATATCTTGTTTATTTTCATAACTACCAGTGTGGTGTCCTTTCATTTGGTATTCAAGGGGTTATATGTGGTAAAACAGCTAGCTTCACATTTATTTGCGTGTTTGTATCGTGCTGGGATCGACTCCCGAAGGAGTATCTCAGCGCCTTTGGCAGCCATAATGCAGATAGCGAATGCTGGCAGTGAATGCTAGCAATTTTGGAATAGGAACGTTTTTAATTGTTTCCTAAACGGGAGGTGATCCTTACAAAGTCTCAAAGTTAGTGGGAGACTATTCCATAGGGTTGGGCCAGCAACTGAAAGGGCTCTATCTCCTTGTCTTGCTTTTTTTGCTCTAGGTACAGGCAGCAAGGCCTGTTCGCTAGATCTCAGAGAGCGCGTGGGTGTGTAAAGGGAGAATTTATTGGACAGGTAAGCAGGGCCCTTCCCCTGTAAACATTTGTGTATTATACAGCAGGTTTTGAACTTCACCCTCTGTTTAATGGATAACCAGTGCAGCATGGTCAGAAGGGGTTTAGAGGGGGTGCGAGGGGGCCGGTTTAGAACAAGTCGAGCAGTGGTATTTTGTACCACCTGAAGCCTGGAAATTACTGCTTCATTTGCTGACAGTAGTAGCCCATTGCAGTAATCAAGGCGACTCAATACTAGAGCCTGCACCAAGGTTTTTCTAGTAGAGTCTGGCAGCAAAGGAAATACTTTCCGTAGCATCCCAATGATATGGAAACAGGAACCCACCACTTGGTTGCCATGTTGTTTTAGGGAAAGCTCCTGGTCCAATCGGACGCCGAGGTTTTTTACCACCTGCTTGGGCTCGGGGACTGGGCCAAGATCTTGAGGCCACCAATCAGGGGTCCACAGAAGTTTGGCCTCACCGAACAGCATCACTTCCGTCTTAGCAACGTTACATTGCAGGAAGTTAGATGCCATCCAGTGAGCCACTGCCTTCACCCCCTGAGCAAAGGAGTTCCTAACCTCAGCCGTGAGGATTTTAAAAGGAAAGAGGAGTTGGGTATCATCCACGTATGACACTGGGATGAAACCATGGGACCTCATAATGTTAGCTAGGGGGGCCACATAGATATTAAAAAGGGTAGGGCTCAAACAAGAGCCCTGTGGCACCCCCTTAGAGATCCCCAACTCCTCTGACCGATAAGCACCCAGGGTGACCATTTGGGTGCGGTCTGTCAGGAAACTCCTCAGCCAAGCCAGCGCCTTATTTCCAGGCCGATGTTAGCTAGCTTGCCAAAAACAAACATGCCAAAAGAGTTTAGCCTAAGACTGCTTTGTCCATGCTACCATTAGGATAGCTGGTCTATAAGGTTGACTTACAACTAATCACCATAAGGGTTGTTTGGACTGATACAAGGTGATCACTAGAACTAGTGAGCATCATATATCAGGCCAACTTCTCACATTGGTGTGCAGCGGTTGGGATTTGAGCTTGCTATTGTTTTTACCAAATATAATTTTGAGATATCATTTGAAAGATCACATAAGGTACCATAGGTACATATAACAAAGCTTAGAAATACTCTGAGTTCTACTGAACCAGCTGTTATAGTAGAAAGGGAGTAGCACACCCTGACTACAACTCTTAGCAAGGGATCAGTAGGAAAACCCATAGTGTAGGTAAGTGCACCACTTACACCTCACTAGAAAGCATGTCTACCACAGGAGAGAACACAGTGGCTCCCCTTGTGGAAGTTGACCCTCCACAGGTCATTTCAAGATATGCAGCCCTTAGCTTCCAGGAGATGAGACAATTGTGTACCTCCAGGAAACTAAAACAGGGTTCAAACCCTACCATTCCTTTTCTGATAGGTCTCTTAGAGACATATGATGCAAGAAGGGCTTCTAATCCAGGCCCATCTGATCTTACAGAAGGAAACATACCCCCAGTAGAGGAGGACTCTAATCTCCCTGAGACTGAAGAAGTGGAGGAAGATGGAGACTCATCTGATGGAGAGGTAGACAATGGTCAGGAGGGAGTCAGCAGACTTACCAGGGCCAACTTAAGCAGACATGAGAATGGAACTGGGGGAGCCCCAGACCCATCCTCAGGCAGGCTTAACCTTGGGAATAGACGAGTTAGGTCCCGCTCCAGAGGCTCTAACAGATCTATTCACGCCCATGTCTCTCAGGCATCTTCTCAGAGAGGGATGACATCCCCTCAGAGAAGAGAGCATGAAGCTAAGATGAGGGAAGTGCATCTGAGGATTGAGAGGGAAGAACTTGCCCTTGCCAAAGAGAAACTTGCCTTTGCCAGAGAGCAGAAATTGAGTGGATTAGATTACACTGGTGGCAGCAACATTATCCCTAGAGATAAAGACAGGAGTTTTGATAACAGAAACCTGAGTAAAATAGTCCCCCCCTTTAAGGTAGGGGATGACATCCACAAATGGATGACTGCTTTGAAGAGAGCCTGCAAAGTACAGCAGGTACCCAAGAGTCAGTGGGCAGCTATATTGTGGCTCTCCTTTGAAGGTAAAGGAAGAGACAAGCTCCTCACTGTTAGAGATGAGGATGCTAATGATTACCAAGTCCTGAAAGGTGCCTTGATTGATGGGTTTGGCCTAACAACTGAACAGTACAGGTTCATGTTCAGAGACACCCAGAAAACTCAGGCTCAGGATTGGACTGACTTTGTTGATTATGCCACTAAGGCTCTGGAAGGTTGGTTACTGGGAAGTAAAGTTACTGATTACACATGATTGTATAATCTAATTATGAGAGAGCAAATCTTAAATAATTGTCAGAACCAGTTGTTGCATCAGCACTTGATTGACTCAGATTTCACCTCTCCCCAAGAATTGGGAAAGAAGGCAGACAGATGGGTCAGGACAAGGGTCAAGCAGCAGAACCAGAACCAGGGTGGTGGCCAGAAGAAAGCAGACCAAAAGGGTAATCAAGAGAATAAGCAAAATGACCAGAAGTCTTCAACAGGGCCCCAACAATCTAAGGAGGGTGGGTCCCAAAATTCCCAAAAGAAGAAGAATGATGGCCAAAGAAAACCCTGGTGCCAATACTGTAAATGTAAGACTCACTGGTTTAGTAGTGGTAGTGCATCCCCAAGGCTATAGTTGGGTTAACCCTGGGTACTGAGGTAGATTCTGACTTAGTTAGAATACCTACTCAGGCTCTTCTTGTTTATACTGGGGACATGGATATGACCCCTACTGTAAGTCCCAGTACTCTGGGCAAGTACAGGCAAACGCCTTTAATTAATGGAAAAATGGCTCAGGCCTACAGGGACACCTGTGCCAGTGTCACCATGGTGACACCAGCATTTGTGGACCCTGAACAGGTAATACTAAGTTCAGACTACCTAGTGACCAATGCTAGCAATGTCACTACCAACCATAGTATGGCACTTGTTAATTTCTCCTGGGGAGGGGTAACTGGCCTCAAAAGGGTTGTAGTTAGTTCAGACCTCCCAGTGGACTGTCTGTTGGGCTATGATTTGGAATCCTCCTTATGGTCAGATGTGGAGTATAGGACTCATGTGGAAATGTTAGGTTTGTCAGCACATGTCCTTGCTGTGACCAGGTCACAGGCCAAGAAATGCCCAGCGGAACAAGTGCTGGATCCTGGAACAATGGACCAGACACTTCCCAAGAGAAAGAGCAGTAGGGTTAAGGCAGTGCCTTCCCCCCTACCCCAAGGTGAGGATCAGCCCTTTCAGGAGGCTGACCCAAAGACCCCAGAAGGAACTGTCCCAGAAGAGCTTGAGCCTGAACAGGTTGAGTTTCTTGGGGCAGGGGGACCTTCCAGGGCAGACTTGAGGCAGGCACAGTTAGACTGTTCCTCTCTTGAACTCCTCAGACAGCAGGCTGCAGGGAATGCTACAGGTACCCACAAGGTGTACTGGGATGATGAACTCCTATACTCTGAGGCAAGAGACCCCAAGCCTGGTGCTACCAGGAGTCTGGTTATCCCCTTGCAGGTCACTTAGGCTAGAACAAGACTTGGGAAAGACTTGTACCACACTTTTACTGGCATCATATGTCTGAAGACACAAAAGAGTTTTGTCGCTCATGTGTCACCTGCCAAGCCAGTGGCAAATCAGGTGGCACCACAAAGGCCCCCCTTATACCACTACCTGTGGTGGGGGTTTCCTTTGAAAGAGTGGGGATTGACATTGTTGGACCAATGGACCCCCCAACAGCATCTGGGCACAGATTTAGACTGGTGGTAGTGGATCATGCCACCAGGTATCCAGAAGCTATTACCCATAGGACCACTACAGCTCCTGTTGTGGCCAGGGCCCTACTTGGAGTTTTCTCCAGAGTGCTGTTTCCTAAGGAGGTTGTCTCTGACAGAGGTGCAAACTTTATGCCAGGATACTTGACTGCAATGTGGAAGGAGTGTGGTGTCAATTACAAATTCACCACCCCCTATCGTCCACAGTGCAATGGGCTTCTGGAGAGATTCAACAAGACCCTAAAAGGGATGATAAAAGGGTTACCAGAAAAGCTTAGGCGAATATGGGACATCCTTTTACCCTGCCTTCTGTTTGCTTACAGAGAGGTCCCACAGAAGGGGGTTGGCTACAGCCTTTTGAGCTTCTATTTGGGCATCCTGTAAGAGGACCCCTATGTCTTGTGAAGGAAGGATGGGAGTTACCTCTCAAAAAGCCTAAGCTTGATATAGTGGACTATGTACTTGGTCTCCGCTCCAGGATGGCAGAGTACATGGAGAAGGCATCTAAAAACCTTGAGGCCAGTTAAGAACTGCAAAAAGCTTGGCATGACCAAAAGGCTGTCCTTACTGTTTACCAGCCTGGACAGAAGGTGTGGGTGTTGGAGCCAGTGGCCCCAACAGCTCTCCAATACAAATGGTCTGGACACCATACCATCATTGAACAGAAGGGAGAGGTCACCTACCTGGTGGACCTTGGAACTCCCAGGAGCCCTCACAGAGTACTTCATGTGAACAGGCTCAAGGCATTTGTTGACAGGGAGGACATGGGCTTGCACATGGCCACAGATGAGGGACAGGAGGAAGAGAGTGACCCTCTCCCAGACCTGCTCACTCAGAACCCTGTTCAGTAGATGGTGTAGTCTTTTCTGACAGCCTCTCTGAGTATCAACAAGAGGATTGTAAACAGGTTCTTCAATCCTTCAGACAAATGTTCTCTCTGACACCCAGTCAGACAAACTGGTGCACCCATGAGGGACTGCATAAAACAAGAAGTACAGAAGATGTTGGAATTGGGAGTCATTGAACCCTCAGAGAGCCCTTGGGCTAGTCCTGTAGTTCTAGTGCCTAAACCTCACACCCAGGATGGTAAGAGAGAGATGATGTTTTATGTAGACTACAGGGGTCTCAATGCTGTCACTAAGACAGATGCCCATCCAATACCAAGAGCAGATGAACTCATAGATAAATTGGCTTCTGCCAAATTCTTGAGTACATTTGACCTGACAGCTGGTTATTGGCAAATCAGGTTAGCTGAGGATGCCAAGGCCAAAACAGCATTTTCTACCCCAGGAGGTCATGATCAGTTTGTGGTGATGCCCTTTGGATTTAAAAAATGCACCTGCCACTTTTCAAATGTTGGTGAACCAAGTTCTCACTGGGCTGGATGACTTCTGTGCAGCATATCTAGATGATATTGCTGTCTTTAGCTCCACATGGGAGGATCACCTGATCCACCTGAGGAAAGTTTTGGAGGCCCTGCAAAAGGCAGGCCTCACTATCAAGGCTACTAAGTGCCAGATAGGGCAGAGTCAGGTTGTGTACCTGGGCCACCTTGTAGGTGGAGGCCAGGTTCAACCATTGGAGAGCAAGATTACAGGCCATAAAGGACTGGGCTCCTCCAACCACCCAGACACAGGTCAGAGCTTTCTTGTGCCTGTCTGGTTACTACAGGAGATTTGTCAGAAATTATGGGACAATTGTGACCCCTCTTAATGACCTGACAAGTATGAAAATGCCAAAGAAAGTTCAGTGGACAGTTAGCTGTCAAAAGGCACTCGATGACCTAAAGCAGGCCATGTGCACTGCACCTATTCTCAAGAGTCCAGACTACTCCAAACCTTTCATTGTCCAAACAGATGCTTCTGAGTTGGGTGTGGGAGCTGTTCTATCTCAACTGAATATTGATGGTGATGACCAGCCCATTGCTTTTATAAGTAGAAGGCTGACCCCTAGAGAGAAACGTTGGTCAGCTATTGAGAGGGAGGCCTTTGCTGTGGTTGGGGCCCTGAAGAAGTTGAGGCCATACTTGTTTGGAACTCACTTCAAGATTCAGACATACCATAAGCCCCTCTTGTGGCTAAATCAGATGAAGGGGGAAAACCCCAAACCTCTTAGGTGGTCAATTTCCCTACAGGGGATGGACTTTACAGTGGAGCACAGACCAGGGACTGACCATGGCAATGCAGATGGTCTCTCAAGGTATTTCCACTTAGAACAGGAAGACTCACCTGGTCAAGGTTAGTTTAATGTCCCTAAGTTTGGGGGGGGGGGGGTTATGTAGGAGAATAGGGTCTGCAATCCACTGGTCACCTCAGATTTTTGCTTTTTGCTTCACTTTTTTACGACTTTCCCTGGCTGTGGGCCTACTAATCAGACCCGCAGCCTAGCTGTTCTTTCTAAATTGACATCCATGTACCTTAGGTGCATTTACCAATTAGTATTGGGTCACTATTGTAAGTCCCTGTACAGTGTACCATAGGTACCCAGGGCATAAGTGAACCCAAGGCCTACCAGGGGCTGCAGCATGTATTATGCCACCCCTGGCTGGCCCTAAAAATCTGACACAACTGGCTGATCAATCAGCTGGGGCAAGGTGGTGTAATCACCCTTTGCTTTAGATATAGTATACCTATATCTAAACCTAAAATGGACACATATATTCCTATAAGTCACTCCTATGGCAGGCCTTAACAATCCTGGAGGCAGAGTGCTTGGAATTATGTGAGATAGTGCTCTGGCATGAGCTGAGCCTGTCTGCAGCTTTCGGAACCAAGTCCTTTAGCTGTTTCCATGATAACGCTATACCATATACTCTTAAGTGCATTATAATCCTTGCGGTTATTGCTAACTTTGGCATAGCATTATCAAAACATGTCGAGTAAGGTGTCATACGAATTGGAATACTACCCCCTCGCCAGTTCTGGCGACGGGGGTAGCATTCTACCCTTTTAGAGGGACACGACATGTACCTAACTGTGAACCCCGGTTAAAGTTAACCCGAGCCTCAGCATCACAAAATGGATGCTGCCACCACAGACACAAGTCTGACCTCCTGTTACTGGGAGACCTTCCAGCGAGGGAGGCTTGGACAAAGGGTTTCCTGCCTTGGGAGGTGCTAGCACCACCCCAGACAGGATTTTGTGTATTGGGTAGGACAGGGCTGAAAGGAATGAGACATGCCTGGGGCACACAAGGTGTCCCTGTGCATACACCGGTCTAAACCAGTTCCTGGGGATCTCCAGCCCCAGCTCTGGTGCAAGACCGGACAAAGGATAGGGGGTGTAACCACCCCCCTTCCTGGTCCCACCCATAGGAGGGACCTAGTCGTAGTACAGCCCCCTTTAGCAGGATAAAGGTAGGAGCTGGTCCCATTCCAAGTTAGATTAATCCTGAACTGAAACTCTACAAGAAGAAACTCTGGACTTCGACTTTCTGCCAGAAGACTGAAGAAATCTCCCTTGTGGGCAAGGAGTGTCCACCCTGCACAAGCAGGCACAATCAGCGTCCAGCGGCTTCCCTATGTCGTCTTCCCTTGAGGATCCAGACTTTAGAGCCCGGCGAGACCCAGATTCCCAGACCTCTCCGACCTCTACCTACATCTGCAGCACAGCTGAGATCCGTGGGTGTGACGAGACACGTGGGACCGGCCATCTTGGAAGAAGCAGCACTTCACTCCAGCACAACTTCTGAGGTAACCTCGACCAAGTGCTTTGGGGACTAAAAAGCCCCGACCCCGAGCAGCTCCTGCACCGAAGACCAGCCCTCCAGCATCCACGAGATCTGCGTGGGGCCCTTCTGCCTGTTTGCTGCTCGGCGCGTTGTCTGGTCACTTGCCGGCTGGCTAGTGACCTCCTAGACGAAGAGTCTTGAAATCCAATCTGCTGGTCTGGTTGCTCCAGACTGGCCCCTGCTTCCCTGCAAAGGAGAAGCACCCCGGACCCTCCTGATCCACTCCAGACGCCGTTTTCACTCACTGCGTGGGTTGCCTTTGCCAAGGCCTGTTGACTCCAAATCCGGATCCGATACCGCCGACAGCGAGAGCTTGCGTGGGACAGCTCGTGCCTCCATTCTGGTTGTCGAAGACACCTCCTGGTTCACGTGGCTGCAGAGACAAGCGTCCACTCTTCACCTGATCGCTACGACGACACCTGGTTCCACTTCAGTTACTGGCTAGTGACTTTGAACATTGTCCCCTCTGCTTTCAGGTTCTCCTCTTCACTGATCCACCCTTGGATCACAACGGACATCTTCCTCCTGGTCGCCTGCAGCATCTTTTCTTCCAGGCTCCATAGACTTCAACGCCGGAACCCGACACGACTTCGCACCTATGCACCCGCAGCCTGTGGGTGAGGTAACACGAGCATTTCGGTGCTCAAGGGTAGATTGACTCTCCTAGTGTCCAGTTCCACAGTCGTTTTAGTCCTAACTAGTCAGGATTGTCCGTACTCACCTTTTTCTTGAACTGTAATGTCCATAGACGTTGTTACGCATCTCGCGTGTGAGTTCACACTCTGCACACGCGTTCCGTGGGCCTCCTATTACTTACCTAAAGTTAAGTTAGTGTAGTCCCAGCGATCCTACAGCCTCTGGACAGCTCTATTCCTTCTATCGACTTTCACATTCCACTTACTTAGTATATGGTTTATTGTGCCCCTAGGGCAACATTGTAATTGTGCAACTTAAACGTATTTTTCTTAAGAGTCTTTTCATGTGCTTAGCCCTCTGATCTCACAAAGAGTTCAGAGGTGTTTGTTAGTTAATAAATATCTTGTTTATTTCATAAGTACCTGTGTGGTGTCCTTTCATTTGGTATTCAAGGGGTTATATGTGGTAAAACTGCTGGCTTCACATGCCAAAAGAGTTTAGCCTAAGACTGCTTTGTCCATGCTACCATTAGGATAGCTGGTCTATAAGGTTGACTTACAACCAATCACCATAAGGGTTGTTTGGACTGATACAACGTGATCATTAGAACTAGTGAGCATCATATATCAGGCCAACTTCTCACACCCGCTTTATAACTTATACCTCAAAATCCCACAGAAACAAAAAATAATAAAAACTAAAAAAACAGAGTTGACGTCGACTCCTAGTGAAATGCAGACGCCATTTTGGAAGGCGGGACCGACCTAAACCAATCCCACAAGTGCGGCCTGCCGACAGGAAGCAAGCAACAATACGGAGGATGAATAAGCCGTTTTTGATTAATATACCGTTTTTGAGGAATGTGGAAGAAAAGTCCACATACACGAGATAATATACATGCTTATATTTCAAAAATCTCCAATAAAAACCTATTAATCGAAGTATTAATGATTTACACGATTGAATAATCAATACAAATTCCAAAACAGATAATAAAGGGCCAAATTTGTGTAAACCCCATTTCATTACAATATTTACCTAAGAGCCGGAAGTCGAGTTACGTGTAGAAAGGGGACACATATTCAAACCAATATATAGTGCCTCCTGTCACATTATCACCAAAAAGAACACCACCCATCAAAATTATTAAAGTAATAGCGGAAGTCATTGACAAGGTGCAAAAATAGATCAGAGCAAATGCACACATACAGTAATGGTAATACATACTCGCTAATTATGATGGATCCCAACCTTAAATGATCAATATGACCCCTGATCGCATTTAAGCTAATTTAAGGGCAACTTCATGTAAATTGCAAGTCTGTTGTTTCTAACAAACACACATCAAGTAAAGGAACCATGTGTTTCAGATAACATAACAGTTAGTAATGTCCTTATCTCATATGCATAAACCTAATGTTTAAATGACAATGTTCAGTAAATCACAGTTAGCCTCTTCTATCATACAAATCAACAGGTGATAAGAGCATATGATTAAGGTACCAAGACAAATGACAAAACTAATCTATAGGATAGGAAATAATGCATTTCGCGGTCTGTGTTATGCCCAAACTGAATTGATTGTGAGCGGCATATCCATTTTGCCTCCGCTCTTCTGAGCAATAGCTCCCTATTGCCCCCACCCGCCTATTCAGTGGCACGTGTTCGATAGCATGGAACCAAGACGTATTGTCATTTGGGTGTGTGTCATTAAAATGTTCCGTAATTGGATATCTTGAATCCCTGCTGTTGGATCCTTCTCCGACTTAACCCACAACCACGGAAGCGAGGATGGCCCCACTCCTCTGCCTCTGCTCGGAACGCCACACGCACGTCAGTATAGCGTGACCGCGAATCGGGCAAAGGGAGAAGGTAGGAAAAAAGTAAAACAAAGAAAGAGTAAAGCCAATGCTCTCTCTATGTTACAGCAATGCAGACCCTCTTCTGTTGCATAGGGAATGGTCTTCTAACCTGCAGCCATAAGAGAAAAGAAACACAGAAGAGGAACAGCACATTAACACAATGCCCAGTGTTCTTTCACCTGAATCCTTGTTATCACACCATATATATGCCCAACACACCCCGATCCCCTCCTTACTTGTGTAACATAGCAGGATTGTCCCAAGGAGAGCGAGAATCCAATTGCTTTACTAGGATTGACTCCCCGAATTACTCTTTATTTTCTGAAAGGGGAAAAAGTCATACTTCTGACAAAAAAAACCCTGAAAAAACTAGAAGCGCAGAACACTGCACTGTATATCCAAATTAAATCAATATACCTGTGGCCACAGACTAGGCGCGCTTTCAAAACGAAGCGCTAAAAACTACACTATACGTCGGGTACTCAAAAACCCGGAAATCAGCTTCACCGCGGTTCCCTCGGCAGCGAGGTAAACCCTTGAGCCCAAGCACGAATCTCCAAAGTACTACAACAGTTATTGCGCGAGCTTTACAACTCGAACGCTCCTCTTACGCTTCCGATGGTTTTCTCTAGCTCGGGAAGACGACCGGAGTTGCACCCATCCGGGCCGCTGACACGAAGCCTCGTTCAACGTAACGCCGCCTCCAGCCAGGTCGCGTAGAGAAGAACCGGATTCCCACACGTTCACACGATAAGTTCTGGACCCGCAAATCACACTCCAGACGGTTGAAAAACGCCAACAAGGTAAGAAACCAAGCACAGAGCCCAAGTGCTGGCGTCCTATATCCAACTGAGGGAAAAGGGGCGGCAGTACCAAAAACAAGGAAACAGAGAAAGGACACCACAGGAAAAACGGAGAGGAGAGAAAACATAGAAATGAGAGGAAAGAACTGACTAATCCCTAACAGTACCTCCCCTCAAAGGCCTCCCAACCGGGCGAGGTTTAGACGGGTGACGAAGATGGAACAGTCTAACCAATCTAGGAGCATGCACCCCGGTAGCAGGTTCCCAAGAGCGTTCTTCCGGCGGATACCCCTTCCAATCAATCAAGTACATCAACCTCCCTCGTCTCCTCCGGGCATCAAGGATAGCATTGACCTCAAACTCCACCTCACCTTCTACCATCACAGGAGGGGGAGGGGGCAAAGACTGATCGGTGTCTGTATATGGCTTCAACAATGAAGTATGAAACACCGGATGAATGCGATATTCATCCGGCAACTCCAGCTTCATTGCAACCGGATTGATCACCTGAGCTATGGGAAAAGGACCCACAAACCTAGGCTGCAGTTTCCTAGGGCCATCCAGTCTCAGATTCCTAGTTGACAACCACACCCGTTCCCCCACTACATAGGACGGGGAAGGAATCCTATGTTTATCTGCCTGTCGCTTCATGTCGTCTTTGGCCTTTACCAGATGTTCCTTAGCCAAATCCCATATCCTGCTCAAAGCTATACCTAATGAATCAACAGCAGGCACATGACCAGTAGGTTGAATAGGGATTGCCCTGGGATGAAACCCCATAGAACAGTAAAAGGGAGACATTCCCACTGCAGAATGAAAGCTGTTATTATACGCGAATTCCGCAAGAGGGAGGGCTACTACCCAATCACAAGTTAAAGAAGTCAACAAACACCTCAAGTACTGTTCCATCGTTTGATTGACCCTCTCCGTTTGACCATCGGACTGGGGATGATACGCTGACGAAAGGCAAAGTTTCATATGGAGAGCCTCACCTAACTCAGTCCAGAACCGGGACACAAACTGAGACCCCCTATCAGACACAATGGCTGAGGGTAACCCATGCAATCTCACTATGGAAGAAACAAATACCAAAGCCATTTCCTTGGCTGTGGGTAGTTTAGGTAAGGGGATGAAATGGCCCATCTTTGTAAAGGAATCAACCACAACAAGAATCACGGTGCAACCAGATTTCAAGGGCAAGTCTGTTACAAAATCCATACTAATCGTATGCCAGGGTGCAGGAGGTACAGGTAAAGGCAGTAACAGGCCAGAAGGACTGGAATGAGATGGTTTACTCACAGCGCATACCGGACAAGAAGCCACGAACTGCTGAACGTCATGTGTCAATGACTCCCACCAAAACCACCGTAAACAAAATTCCCTGGTTTTATTGATTCCGGGATGCCCGACCAAAGCAGAAGAATGACACCATTCCAACACTGAATCTCTCAAAGAGGGTGGTATGAACAATTTTGTGTCATGATACAACAACCCATCTCTCATTGCAAAGGAAGGCTGGGAAGACCAAGGGGTTAGATCCAGTCCCCTCAACTTGTCTTTCACGGTGGCCACAAAATCATCCAGTGAAATACTCCCCACTATCTTCTCAGATGGAATAAAAGACCCCGAGTCCTTGTCTGTCCCCCACTCGTTCTGTTTTACATGGATGCGGGATAAAGCATCAGATTTCAATTGCTGAGCGGCAGGCCTGTAGGTAATAATAAAATCGTACTCATTGAAGAATGAAACCCACCTCATCTGCCTGGGAGTAAGGGCACGAGCAGACCGAAAGAACTCAAGATTCTTGTGGTCTGTAAAAATGGTAATGGAGTGGCGGGCCCCCCACAAATGACGTCTCCACTCCTCGAAAGACAGTTTGATGGCCAGCAATTCGCGTTCAGCAACCGTGTGGTTTCTTTCAGCAGGCAACAGAGTTTTCGAAAAGAACGCTATGGGATGCATAAATCCTGTTTCAGCATTCCGCTGCGACAAAACCCCCCCACAGCACCCAAGGAAGCATCGGCTTCAACGAAAAAGGGTAACGCCGGGTCGGGATGAACCAGGACAGGGGCTGAAGTGAACCTTTCTATCAACTGATCTAGAGACATTTGAGCCACATAAGACCACACAAAAGGAACCCCCTTTCGCAACAAAACAGTCATGGGGGCCACTATCTCCGAGAAATGGGAGATAAACCTTCGATAGAAGTTTGCGAATCCTAGCAACACCTGTACTTCTTTCACATTTTTTGGCGCTGGCCACGATGTAATAGCCTCGATCTTCCGTGGATCCATCCGAATGCCCTCAACCGAGACCACAAAACCCAGAAACTCTACCCTGTCAGTATGGAATGTACATTTCTCAGGTCTCACAAACAACTGATGTTCTTTCAAGGTCTGCAAGACCTGCCGAACGTGTTTTACATGTTCCGCATCCGTGTTTGAAAATATCAATATGTCATCAATGTAGACTATCACGCTCACATCCAGAAACTCCCTCAGTACCTCGTTGATAAAAAACTGAAAGGCAGCCGGGGCATTACACAATCCGAAGGGCATAACGCAATACTCATACAGACCGAACTTAGTCCGGAAGGCAGTTTTCCACTCGTCGCCTTCACGGACTCGTATGAGATGATATGCCCCTCGGAGATCTAATTTGGTAAACACCGTCGCATGCCTCAGCTGATCGAGCAATACAGGAATCAAGGGGAGGGGATACTTGTTCTTGATAGTACCCTTATTGAGAGCCCTATAGTCCACACAGGCGCGGAGACCACCTTCCCGTTTGGGAATAAAAAAGATAGCCGAAGAAGCGGGAGAGGAGGAAGGACGAATAAACCCCTTAGCCAACATCTCGTCTAAGTACTCCTTTAAATGCTGTTCTTCCGGACCAGATAAGGCATAGATACGACAACAAGGTAGGGTGGCCCCAGGAATCAGGTCTATACGACAATCAAAAGAACGATGGGGAGGTAAGTCCCTCGCTCGCCCTTTGTCAAACACTTCAGCAAATTCCACATAAGCTTCCGGTATCTTCTGCACGTCACACCTCAACCCATCTCCTACAGCACAGGATAGAGGAGTCACCCAATCAGTGGCAACTTTATAACAACTCTGTAAACAAAAGACAGAATCAAGTGTCACCGTCCTTCGAAACCAATCGATGCAGGGATTGTGGGATTGCAACCAGGGAACCCCCAACACAACACCAAACGAAGGGGCATCAATTAAATCAAACCCAAGGTACTCCGAATGTCCGTTATCGCAAATCATACACAAGGGCTCAGTCTGTCTAGTAATAGTACCTGAGGACAGCTCTGTTCCATCTATAGCCCTCACAGGCTCAGGTTGATCTTTCATAATCCAGGGCACTTTCAATTGTTCCGCTAGCTTGATATCCATAAAATTGCCAGTGGCCCCTGAATCCAATAAAGCAGACACAGGAGTCCTATGGCTGTTGGAAATCACTAAGCAGACGGTAATCATAAAATGTTTGGGGACTCGTTTGACTATGCCAGAAATCTGGTAGGAAGGGTTAAGTCTATCTCTCATCACCAACTCAGCAGAAGGTTGCACACAAGCTACCACTTTCTTCGATGACAAAGAAGAAGGTTTAACAGAGCAATCCCTGGCATAATGACCTCCTTGCCCACAATACAAACACAAATTTTGTGTTCGTCTTCTACTTTTCTCTTCGGCAGTAAGGGGGCCTCGTACGCCACCAATTTCCATCGGTTCAGGAGTTGCCCTACTCTCACCGGGGCTCTTTGCCTCTCCTCTCGTTGGAACCACCCGAGAAACCTGAAATCGGTTTTTCTCTCCTCTCCGTTCTAGTAACCTATGGTTCAACTTCACCACAAGATCAATAAATTCCACACAATCTTCAGGAGGATTCACCACCTGTGAGACAATATCTTTCAGGTCTTCTGACAACCCTTGGTAAAACAATGAGGTTCTTTTATCCACAGGCCAATGGGTTTCGGACACTAACCGATTGAACGTGGATATATAGGTCAGCAGATCCTGCTTTCCCTGTCTCAATTTCAACAATTCTGCGTCGCTAGCTTGCATAAAAGCATGTTTCGCAAAGAGACAACGCATCTGCTCCTTGAAAGCCACATAATTATACAATACAGGGTCATCATTGTCCACCAGTGGCACTGCCCAAGAAGCCGCGGTTCCCGCTAAATAAGATATGACAAAAGCCACTTTGGAAGAGTCATTAGGAAACGACGCAGGTCGACACATAAAGTGCAAATGACATTGGTTCATAAATACACTGTACTTACTGGAATCTCCCGTAAACCTTTCTGGGACCGCTAAAGGAACAGGGGTGGGAGTAGTAACGTTAACAGTTAAAGGAGGATTACTGGCACTCGCACCTCTATCGAAATGAAAAGTAGCAGGTTGTAATAGAGAAGGTTTACCCATTCCCCAGACTGGATCCTTAACCTTCCCTGCACTCATCTCCTGACGCAACCCTTGATTCTCTTGTTGCAATTCTTGCACCTTGATCTGAAGGGCATTAACAGCCCCCATCAGTTCTTGCACTGTAGAGACCCTTTCTTCTAACGCATTCCCATCCTCATCCATTCTCGCTCGGGTGGTGTTAAATTCGTGGGCTTGGTTTTCTGTTGGATCTTTCTCCGACTTAACCCACAACCACGGAAGCGAGGATGGCCCCACTCCTCTGCCTCTGCTCGGAACGCCACACGCATGTCAGTATAGCGTGACCGCGAATCGGGCAAAGGGAGAAGGTAGGAAAAAAGTAAAACAAAGAAAGAGTAAAGCCAATGCTCTCTCTATGTTACAGCAATGCAGACCCTCTTCTGTTGCATAGGGAATGGTCTTCTAACCTGCAGCCATAAGAGAAAAGAAACACAGAAGAGGAACAGCACATTAACACAATGCCCAGTGTTCTTTCACCTGAATCCTTGTTATCACACCATATATATGCCCAACACACCCCGATCCCCTCCTTACTTGTGTAACATAGCAGGATTATCCCAAGGAGAGCGAGAATCCAATTGCTTTACTAGGATTGACTCCCCGAATTACTCTTTATTTTCTGAAAGGGGAAAAAGTCATACTTCTGACAAAAAAAACCCTGAAAAAACTAGAAGCGCAGAACACTGCACTGTATATCCAAATTAAATCAATATACCTGTGGCCACAGACTAGGCGCGCTTTCAAAACGAAGCGCTAAAAACTACACTATACGTCGGGTACTCAAAAACCCGGAAATCAGCTTCACCGCGGTTCCCTCGGCAGCGAGGTAAACCCTTGAGCCCAAGCACGAATCTCCAAAGTACTACAACAGTTATTGCGCGAGCTTTACAACTCGAACGCTCCTCTTACGCTTCCGATGGTTTTCTCTAGCTCGGGAAGACGACCGGAGTTGCACCCATCCGGGCCACTGACACGAAGCCTCGTTCAGCGTAACGCCGCCTCCAGCCAGGTCGCGTAGAGAAGAACCGGATTCCCACACGTTCACACGATAAGTTCTGGACCCGCAAATCACACTCCAGACGCTTGAAAAACGCCAACAAGGTAAGAAACCAAGCACAGAGCCCAAGTGCTGGCGTCCTATATCCAACTGAGGGAAAAGGGGCGGGGGTACCAAAAACAAGGAAACAGAGAAAGGACACCACAGGAAAAACGGAGAGGAGAGAAAACATAGAAATGAGAGGAAAGAACTGACTAATCCCTAACACCTGCCCACGATAGCCCTACGATGTTCCTGAATACTGTAGTTTCAGAGGTCGTATGGTGCTGCCAACGTAGATTTTTTTCACACTGCCAGCCAAGAATGTACACAACATGTGTAGTGTTGCAATTGAAGAATTGGTTGATGGAGTATTCCTGCTCATTGTTATAGCAAAAAGACTTGATTTTATTTTTTCCCATGGGACAGATATTGCAAGTCCCGCATGTAAAGAAACCTTTAGGTAACGGTGGAAGCCAAGTCCCGCTATTGGGAGGAGTTGTCACATAGCTTGGACATAACTTATCTCGTAAAGACACACCCCTCCTGTATGTAATGGAGGGCCGACTGTCTATGTTGTCTTTCAGTCCAGGAATTGCTGTCAATAGGTGCCAATTTTTGCGAAAAACATTGAAGATCTTGTCACTATACATAGTGTATTGTGTCACAAACCTAGCCTTAGTTCTTTTGCCACACTGTTGTCTTCTAGTAGAGTTATGAAGTGAAGTTCGAGGATAAAGCGCACAGCACCTTGTTAAATTATAATTGTCAGACTCCACGCTGCAGGATCCGGTTGATGCACATAAAACTCCACCTCCCGACCTCACCAACACACTGCTGTTCAAAACACAGTGTGTTCGAGTGATAGGGCGAGGGAAAATAAACAGAACAAGGAGGAGACGGAAGGGGACTGCAGGGAAGGGATAGCTGAAAGACAAGAAAATGGAATACAAGGTTATAAATGAACACAGCTTAACCCTACACTCATTTCATTCTTGCTAAACAGATCACAAGAATCACCTTAATGAAGTAAGTGCGCTCCACCTCTTCCCTGATGAGTTATGTATTGAATATCAGAATCTCTGATCCCTAGAAAATACAAGAAGAGGTTAACTCCTATACCATACAGTCACCATGTGAATTCCTTAGAATATCTGGTAACGTACCCCTCCTTGTTTTAGGTCTTATCCAAATTATAAATGTGTTTCCTTCACACAATTCCAAGTGAATCCAATCCAAACAATAAGTGAAGTGAAAACTGAAAGTTAATCCATAAAATGTACCAGAGATAGTTTTTTATGAGACACGGCAAGACATGGCTTCCCACTACTGTCCTCCGTTCTATAATATTTATCCACTAAATCCTCAATAGCTCTTTTCTCCAAACACAGCAAGGTGTAGAGCCCCACAACCTTCCGCTTTGGCACTTGAATCAACAAACACTAGTGCTTTTCTTCGTAGCGGTGGAGCCTAGAGAAAGCCTCTCCACAACACTCCGCTCTCTCTCGGTATGCAAATGACCCTTGTACTGAACAGCCGTGTCAGTTCCAATTCAGCATACTGTTTCCAGACGAGTTACAGAAATACAATTCCACAGTGTTGGTAGCGCAGGAATAACTCGCGCTGCTGGTACTCACAGGACGCGGGTCGTTATCAGAGGTCCGCTCTCCCTCGATCTCTCTGCAACGCAGTTCCCAGTCTCCGGCGTCTATCAGAGAGCTTAGACTCCAAACGCCTAATCACTTTCCTGCTACTCGGTAACACCCGAGACAGCAGGAAACGAAATACGAGCGTCTCCCACACTCGCCAATAAACAATCCTCCGCACATCAAGGAATTCCCTCGCAGGTACAAAGAAGACTCTCGCATGTAATCCAACTCCTGTAGAACTAAAGCACAGCTAGACACAAAATCACGAACAGTGTTAACTGGTTCCTCCCAGCTTATATAGGACCACGCCCACCTCCAGGACTTCTGGGAGATGTAGTTTTTACCTATTAGGCAGGCGCCTTGGCCATTTCTGACAGTATGTCCCCGTCCCTAGCGCCTCCAAGGGCCAGGCTTAGCAGGGAATCTCCTATGGAAAGATCGTACCGCACCAGGAGCATGTACATCAGAACAAAGCTCCCAAGAATCGTCTTCTGCGGTGTAGCCCTTCCAAGACACCAGGTACTTAAGAACACCCCTGCACTACTTGGAGTCACAAATGCTCCTCACCTCGTATTCCATTCCCCCATCACATAACACTGGCGGAGGGGCCGCCCCGCGAGATGTAAGAGCGGGCTTCAGCAACTGCACATGAAACACAGGGTGTATCCGCAGCGAACCTGGCAGTCTCAGTTTGTATGTTACGGGATTCACCTGTTTCACAATGGGGTAAGGGCCAATGTATCTTGGGTGGAACACACTGCGCAACTTAAACTTAATGTTCTTAGTGGACAGCCATACCTTATCGCCCACCACAAACTGACGGCTCTCTATCCTGCGGCGATCCTCCCACTTCTTGTACACCTCCTTTGCCTTGTTCAAATGCACCTGCACCCCCTTGAGTACCTTCCTCAACAACAAGACCTTTTCTTTAACAGAAGGCTGGTCGTGGAGATCAGCGGGTATGTCAACAGGCAATGTGTTTGCATCAAATCCGAAATTAGCTTTGAAGGGAGACATCCCCGTAGAACTATGCCAAGCATTATTATAGGCCAGCTCCGCCATCCACAACAGATCTACCCAGGACTCGTGAGCTTCTTTAGAGAAGCATCTCAAGTATTTCTTTAAAGTCTGGTTCAGACGTTCCGTTTGCCTGTCTGTTTGAGGGTGGAAGCTGGTAGACAAATTGGACTCGATATTCAGGGCGCGACACCACATGCGCCAGAACCGGGCAATGAATTGAGGCCCCCTATCTGACACAATCACTCTGGGTATCCCATGCAGACGGACAACGTTGCTAGCTAACAGCTGAGCAGTCTGACTTGCATTTGGAAGATTTTTACAAGGGATGAAGTGTCCCATTTTGGTGAGGCTGTCTACTACTACCAAAACGGCTGAGAAACCCTTATCCAACGGAAGACCAGACACGAAATCCAGACTAATATTCTGCCAAGGTTGATTGGGTGTAGGCATGGGAATGAGTTCCCCGCTTTCTTTGTGGTTACTCCCTTGGCTCTGGCACAGATATCACAACGATTATTTTTGAAAGTAGGGGACCCCTATATATTCGTACTAGTATACTTGCTACACATAGGGAAGTAAATCAGGTTGGAAACGGTCTATAGCCAAGTAGATTCAAAACTTATAAAAACTATATGATGTACATTATAATATGTGTGTTTATCAATACCCAGTGTTTAAGTGAAAAAGTCACCCACAAACCAATTTAGGAAAATATTATTTCATTTATTTATTATAAAGTTTTTTTCAAGAAGATTCTATTATATCTTTTGTTGGTATTCTTTTTACGTATAAAATTCTTTTTTTTATATATTATTACATAACAGATAGTAATTGATGAATCACATACATGAATTATAAAAACAGTTATAGACAGACAGTGAGAAAATAGAACAGGTGGTGTTAGCAATACGGCAAGATGGTTCACAACGTGCGTTTTGAATCTACTTGGCTATAGACAGATATCACAATGAGCCACCCACATAGTAACATCCTTGATCAGGGTAGCCCACCAGAAATGTCTTTGGATGGTATCGATGGTCTTACGAATACCAGGATGTCCCACTAGCTCTCCCTCATGACACCAGCTGAAAGCCTTTTTCTGCAAAGGAACAGAGGGCAAGAACAACTTATTCTGAAAGAAAGGCAGCCCGTCTCTCACCTTCCTATCCACTATGCCATGAGCCCATGACATCCAGCCTCCAGGATAATGATGACTTCTTACGTCATCCAAAAATGTCTCAGCTCTCACTACACACAAGACTTTCCCTGTAGGAATGATGGCCTTTTTCTCTTCCACACTCTCTGCTGACATGTTCTGTCGGGATAGGGCATCTGCCTTTCTGTTTTCAGACCCAGGGCGGAAAGTGACCACGAAATTGTATTCAGCAAAAAAGAGCATCCATCTCATTTGCCTCTGTGTTAAATGTCTGGCAGATGACATGTATTGCAAGTTTCTGTGGTCCGTGTATACTGTGATGGTATGAAGAGCCCCCCAAAGATATTGCCTCCACTCTTGAAAAGCCCTCTTTATAGACAACAACTCCTTTTCCGCTATTGTATAGTTGAGTTCAGCCGAACTCAACTTCTTTGACAGAAAGGCCACAGGGTGCAACTGCCCTGTACCTACATCCCTCTGAGACAACACCGCCCCTATGGCTTCATCTGAAGCATCAGCCTCTACCACAAAAGGATGTTCTAGATTGGGATGGGACAGTACCGGAGCGGTAGTGAACGAAGTCTTAAGGGTTTGGAAAGCCTCACCTGCCTCCAGGGTCCACTCAAAAGGTATACCCTTCCTCAAGAGCCTTGTAATGGGCACTGCCAGTAGCGAAAAATGCAAGATAAAGCGACGATAATAATTCGCGAAGCCCAAAAAACTCTGGACCTCTCTCACATTCCTCGGAACTGGCCATTCTCGCACTGCCTTCACCTTGCGCTCGGACATTTGCAAACCCAAAGGACTGATCATCACTCCCAGAAATTCCACACTGTACACTCCAAACTCACATTTACTGAGTTTCACAAAGAGGCTATGTTCCCTCAACTTCGCCAACACCTTGCAAACGTGCTCCACATGAATGTCTTCCTCCATAGAGTACACCAAGATGTCATCAATGTAGACAACTATGAACAAATGGATGTATTCCTTCAGGACATCATTGATCAGGAACTGAAAAGCCGCAGGGGCATTACATAGCCCAAACGGCATGACCAGATATTCGTATAGGCCGTACCGCGTCTTGAATGCCGTCTTCCACTCATCCCCCTCACGAACCCTGACCAAGTGATAGGCACCTCGCAAGTCCAAGCGAGTATAGATCACTGCCTCCCTCACCTGGTCAATTAATACATTAATGAGGAGAGAGGGTATCGATTACGAATGGTATTCTTATTCAAGACGCGGTAGTCTACACAGGCCCTCAAATCACCATTGGCTTTTGCAATAAAAAAAAGGGGAGAGGCTGCAGGGGAACGTGAAGGTCTTATAAACCCTGTGCTCTCATAATGATCGATATACTCCTTTAAATGGGTGGTTTCAGGTACAGACAGGGCGTACACTCGACATGTGGGAATCACTGCCCCATCAATCAAATCAATACGACAGTCATATGCCCTATGAGGTGGTAATATCTCAGCTCTGCTTTCACTAAACACTTCCTCAAAGGCTTCATATTGTTTCGGAAGGACCACCTCCTTCTCTGCGGCTGTAGCCACCATAAACTGTAAAGCTAGCACTGCTACAGGGGAAGACACATAGGGCACCAGATGTTCCTTACAAAACCCAGATGAGAAATGCACTGTGCGTGTTTTCCAGTCAATAGAAGGGTTATGGAATGTGAACCAAGGCATCCCCAAAATGATCTCATATTGAGGAGCATCGATTATATTTAACTCCACCTTTTCCACATGTCTCCCTTCTGACACGTCTATCGACAATTCTACAGCTGCGGTTTTCTCGGTTATAAGACCTGATTTGATGGGCTGCCCATCGACCGCCAAAACCTCCTCTGGATTGTCTCTGGGTACCCTAGGTATCGACAAACGAGATACCAATCCATTGTCTATAAAATTACCCGTGGCACCTGAGTCCAGCATAACCATTACTTGATGGGTTTTCTGCTCACACTCCAAGTTCATGGCTAGCACCAGGTGTGACTCAGTCTCCCCTATCCCAGATGAAGATAATGAGGTGAGTTTCCAGTCGGGGGTTCCTCCCGCTCTAGGCGAATGCTCCAACACATCATCAGACTCTCTAGCTGTAGTGGAAACAGCCACCCTTTTATTTTTGTTCCAATTGTTGGGAGTCTTGGGTTTAGAAGGGCACTCTCGTACATAGTGTCCCTTTTTCCCACAATACATACAAAGGCCTTGGACTCTTCTGCTTTCTCTTTCCGCTTTGGTCAAAGGGGGTCTAATAGCTCCTATTTCCATTGGTTCTATACCAGCCTCAGCGGTACCCGTAGCCCTAGGAGGGAAGCTCACAGTACGGGCATAACCCTTGTCCCATTTCCTCCTGTCCCCACTCCTCTCAGTTAGCCTACCATCCAATCTTAGTACCAAGTTCACCATGTCTACACATGTAGTGGGCTGAGGGTCTATCTGCGCTACTACATCCTTCAATTCATCCCTCAAACCTTGATAAAACAAAGACATTCTCTTTCCTTCCGGCCATTCCGTTTCAGCCACCAAACGATTGAACGCAAGGTTAACAACTCCTTATCTGCACTAAAATTAGTGGCCCTTCTGTCAAACACTTTCTCAAATTCATCCCTGAAAGCCGTCCAGTTTGACAATATGGCATCATCTCTTTTTATCAGGGGTACTGCCCAATTGGCTGCATCCCCCACCAAATAAGAGATAGCAAACGCAACCCTGGAATGGTTCGTAGGAAAAGAGGCAGGTTTACATGAAAAGTGTAGCATTACCTGTGTCAGAAACACTTGCGTTTTGTGTGGATCACCCCCATATCTTTCTGGGGTAGCTAGAGGAATAGGGGGGGGAACAGTAACCTGTATCTGGGATGGACTCCCGGAAGAAGGATTCTTAGATAGCTGCTCAACCCTATCCTTAAGGGCAACTGCCTCGGCCTTGGACGATGCCAATTCTTGTTGGACCAAAACCAACGCCCGTAATACATCCTCCAAGGTGGCCATATGTACCCCAACCAGACCAGGCAGAATGCAATTCGTGGGTTCGTGATTCTGTCAGACTCCACGCTGCAGGATCCGGTTGATGCACATAAAACTCCACCTCCCGACCTCACCAACACTGCTGTTCAAAACACAGTGTGTTCGAGTGATAGGGCGAGGGAAAATAAACAGAACAAGGAGGGGACGGAAGGGGACTGCAGGGAAGGGATAGCTGAAAGACAAGAAAATGGAATACAAGGTTATAAATGAACACAGCTTAACCCTACACTCATTTCATTCTTGCTAAACAGATCACAAGAATCACCTTAATGAAGTAAGTGCGCTCCACCTCTTACCTGATGAGTTATGTATTGAATATCAGAATCTCTGATCCCTAGAAAATACAAGAAGAGGTTAACTCCTATACCATACAAGTCACATGTGAATTCCTTAGTATATCTGGTAACGTACCCCTCCTTGTTTTAGGTCTTATCCAAATTATAAATGTGTTTCCTTCACACAATTCCAAGTGAATCCAATCCAAACAATAAGTGAAGTGAAAACTGAAAGTTAATCCATAAAATGTACCAGAGATAGTTTTTTATGAGACACGGCAAGACATGGCTTCCCACTACTGTCCTCCGTTCTATAATATTTATCCACTAAATCCTCAATAGCTCTTTGCTCTGAACACGGCAAGGTGAAGAGCCCCACAACCTTCCGCTTTGGCACTTGAATCAACAAACACTAGTGCTTTTCTTCGTAGCGGTGGTGCCTGGAGAAAGCCTCTCCACAACACTCCGCTCTCTCTCGGTATGCAAATGACCCTTGTACTGAACAGCTGTGTCAGTTCCAATTCAGCATACTGTTTCCAGACGAGTTACAGAAATACAATTCCACAGTGTTGGTAGCGCAGGAATAACTCGCGCTGCTGGTACTCACAGGACGCGGGTCGTTATCAGAGGTCCGCTCTCCCTCGATCTCTCTGCAACGCAGTTCCCAGTCTCCGGCGTCTATCAGAGAGCTTAGACTCCAAACGCCTAATCACTTTCCCGCTACTCGGTAACACCCGAGACAGCAGGAAACGAAATACGAGCGTCTCCCACACTCGCCAATAAACAATCCTCCGCACATCAAGGAATTCCCTCGCAGGTACAAAGAAGACTCTCGCCAGTAATCCAACTCCTGTAGAACTAAAGCACAGCTAGACACAAAATCACGAACAGTGTTAACTGGTTCCTCCCAGCTTATATAGGACCACGCCCACCTCCAGGACTTCTGGGAGATGTAGTTTTTACCTATTAGGCAGGCGCCTTGGTCATTCCTGACAATAATGTATTCAAAAAGTCTTATATGTTAGAGCGTGCTGCCCAGGTGGCGTCTCTTGCCTATGGCGTCCTTATTAAAGTAAAAAGAGTGATGCTCACAAGTGGAACATTGAAAGCATCCCCAGGCGTATTTCTCAATAATTTCCCGGATCAACCACGATTCCTTATTGTTCAAATGATCGACAACCAAGTCGAAAGTTCACGTTCTCCAATGAAAATATTTACTTCATAAATCATCAGAATCAATTTAAATTCATCATATTAATTTCGTGTCAATCAACATAATTTCATCAGTCCAATGCATTTCGGGCAGTGCCCTTCATCTGGGACAGTAAGCTGAAACAAGGTATGATAATGATATAATCAAAATACAAGTATGTGTTACACATGACATAAAGACAAGAAACGATCTCTTATTTTTCATGCTTAGTGACTATACAGTGTGCATATTCGTGAAAAACCCCAAAGTGACTGTGTGTCGTGATATAAAAACTGAAACTCAACTCCCCTCAGGCACTCACATGGATCGATAGTGAACTGAGATATGTAGTCAAGTAGTCAACTAACAGAACTGAAACAATGAAAACGTAAACATAATAAGATCAGTCTGTGTACAAACGTACATGAGCGAAAACTCCCCGTTATGGCATATTAAGTGCACTTACTCGTAAGACGCGAAGCGTCCCTCTCGTAAACTCGTAACGAATACGGTGTCTCTGTGGTGATTTGAGCAATAGCTATATACATGTCAAAAAGGGTGCAAACAGAATCAGTTACCCGTGTGTTGATTGGTCCGGTCTCCGATCATGTGATCGGAGGTCGGCCAATCAGAAAATAGATTCAAAGGAAAAGTGCAGGCTAAGGTCTCTGGTGTTCGTGAAGAGGATACTGTGTTTAGTGAATGTGAATAAAGTTGTGAATTGAAACAGAGGAAAAGGAATAATTAAACAAAAATAAAACAAAGTAAAATAAATATGTAAATGGTGATAGGAAACCACACATACTACATTAAAGGTACAAGGCTGAAGTCGAAAAACAATGATTACAGATAGCAAGTGAATTCTGTCCGGTCATTAAGACCAAATGGTATGTTGGAATTTAACAAATACATCCAATTATTCTCCCTTTGTAGCAAAAAGCAGTTATTGTCTCGCCCTTCCTTCTTTTCGATAACTTCTAGAATCAAGAATTGTAACTGGGATACATTATGATGTGCTTCTTTGAAATGCATGGCTACACATGATTTTACATTACCAGTTCTGATGTTAGATTTGTGTTCATGCAGTATTGTTTTGATCTTGCGTGTGGTCTTACCAACATACGCCTTTCCACATGGGCATTTCAACATATAGATAGCATTAGCTGTATCGCAAGTAGCATTAACATGAAGTTTAATTTTGTGTCCTTTCATGGGGTGGGTTAGATAATTTCCTCTGATTATGTTATTACAATGACCACATTGTAAACAGGGTCTGGTTCCACGAAATGTCTCTTCTGGGTTAGTTTTGGTCTTAAGCAATTCTCCAAGATTTTTACCCCTCGTGAAAGCAAAAATGGGTTGTTGATCAAAAGCGTTTTTGAAGTCTGGTTCAGATTTCAGAATTTTCCAGTGATTTTTGATGATTGTCTTAAACTTGTGACTCATAGTAGAGTATTTGGACACAATGCTCGTTCTCTTTTCTTTATCTCTGATGCGTGTCTTCAACAGATCTGCACTCTGCATGTTGTTTACTTTTAGCATAGATTGACTGATCACCGTCTCTGGATAACCTCTGTTACGAAATCTGTCGCCCATTTTCTTAAGTTTTATGTTCACTTTGTCTGGGTCGGATGTGATTTTCTTCACCCTCATCATTTGCGATGTGGGTAAATGATGTTTTAATGGTTCTTTGTGAAAACTTTGGAACTGCAAAGTATTATTCCTGTCAGTTTCTTTGCGAAACATCTCCGTTTCTATCCCACCTGGACGTAGATTGATGCGTACGTCCAGAAAGGTGATGGTTTTATCTGACATTTCCCATGTGAGTTGTATCCTGTCGTTTTTGGTGTTGAGTTCTGTTAATGCTCTTTCTAGAGATTCTTTAGTACCCTTCCATAGGATAAAAATGTCATCTATATAGCGAACAAGCATTTTCAAGTTGGTGATCCATGTAAGATTATTCAATATATTTTTTTCTTCATAGGATTTCATAAAAATGTTGGCATACACTGGGGCAGCGCAATTGCCCATAGAAGTTCCAACCAGCTGTTGGTACCAGATGTTATTGACTTTAAAATAGCTGTGATATAGAGTGAATATGATGAGTTCCATCAAGAGAGTTTGAACAGGTAGATCGAAATCTGTAGTGAGAATTGCTTCCTCCATAGCTTCAATTCCTGCATCATGAGGAATTGAGGTATATAAAGCTTTAACATCAGCTGTGCAAAGCAGTAATTGTTCATTTGGCTCGATTTGTTGCATGTTGAGTCTCGTTAAAAAGTCAGTGGTGTCCCTGATATAGGTTGCCATGCGTTGTACAGTGGGTTTCATATACTTATCAATAAATTGACCTATCGGTTCATGTATGCTGTTTTTTGTGGAAACAATGGGGCGTAAAGGTGGATCTAACAAGTTCTTATGCACCTTCGTCATCATGTAGAAGGTAGGGCTGCTTGGGTTGTATTTGATCAAAAAGTTCTTGGTTCTTTCAGTGATCACCCCGTTGTCTTTGGCTTTAGAAACAATGTCTGTAAGTTTATTCAAATATTCCTGTGTAGGATTGTACTCCAAGGGAGCATACGTGTTATTATCAGAAAGATGTTCAGTGACTTTGTTCTGATACATAGTGGTGTTTCTTGTATTTTGATTATATCATTATCATACCTTGTTTCAGCTTACTGTCCCGGATGAAGGGCACTGCCCGAAATGCATTGGACTGATGAAATTATGTTGATTGACATGAAATTAATATGATGAATTTAAATTGATTCTGATGATTTATGAAGTAAATATTTTCATTGGAGAATGTGAACCTTCGACTTGGTTGTCGATCATTTGAACAATAAGGAATCCTGGTTGATCCGGGAAATTATTGAGAAATACGCCTGGGGATGCTTTCAATGTTCCACTTGTGAGCACCGCTCTTTTTATTCTAGTAGAGTTATCACATAAAGTAGCATACCTGTCGCCCGTACATATCCTAGCTTCAGCTTTGTCAAGGTTTTTGTTATCATACCCACGTTTCAGAAACCTCGGTTTGGTCTCAGTAACATTTGCCTGAAAATTTCCTGCTTCACTACAGTTCCTCCTGACGCGGGTCAGTTCCCCAAAGGGTATATTTTTAATCATCAAACTCGCATGTACACTGGATGCATGGAGCACCGAGTTACAGGACGTCTCCTTACGATAAAGTTTACTCTGGATGATGCCATGTTCAATATAGAATGTAATGTCCAAAAAGTGAATGCACTCTTTGTTATAGGACATGGTGAACTTGACATTAAACACATTGCTATTAAGGTAGGCAAAGAACTGTTCCAGACGTTCAACTGATCTGGGCCAGATGTGTCTCCCCTTGGACAGATTACATCGTGTACTGGGGGAGGTACATCACCGAGGTCATTTGTTTATGGTCAGGATAAGATGATCATCTGGAGTCTCCATATACATTTAAAGATGGCGCGGAGTGTCCCATACATTCTGATGGACATGGGCAGGATCCGATAGACGTCAGACGGGTGCGATTCTGTGCGTAATGGAGTGCTTTAAAAGTTCCCGGGAATTCAGGAACTATATCCCAGGCTTCCCTTATCGTGGGTCGTGGTGTAGGTTCTGTTACTCTGCTTAGAAGGCTAATAGGGTAAGTGGAGTGTATGGATGCTTAGTTTTAATATACATGGGTGGTAGTCACTTGTTAAATCAGCCTCTTTGATGTTTTTTTACTTAAGGGCAATCTGAGTTCGGTGGGCGCGTAATTTCCTAACGATACCAACTTGATATGGTTGCTTAAACCATGTTGGCGATATGTGCTTGTGAAAGCAGTATCCTTTGGGCACAGTAGCTTGATTAATCATCGACTTTGGTGTTATTTACTTAGGGGCGACCCGCGTTCAGTGGGCACGTAAACTCCTAACTATAAAGAATAGATGCTATTGTTTATAACATGTAGCGATATGGGCGTGTGTAAGCAGCATCAGTTGGGCCCAGCAGATGCGAGGTGCTTTATTACATAACTTGAGGCACACTGGGCAAGAATTTGCTTGCTCTGCCACGTGTAGTGGCTATGGGTTAGGGGGTGGACCCATGGGCGGATGTGATACTTATGTTCACACGTGGGTAGCCCTAAACATGGGTTATGAACACGGGTACGGTGATATGGTCTTTATGGACAGGCATATACCATTCTTTCTATGTATAAGGTATATGAGATGTGTTTGTGTTTGTTATTCCCTTAGATCCCAACGTCTGAGGTTTATTATGATCTTGTGGGAATAAAAAGATGTGCCCATTGTAAAGACGTCCTGTGTAAGTACTTTATATGTAATAATTTCTATTGTTCACATAACACTATCAGTGCTGATTAGTTTAACTTCTGTCTGTATAACCGTGCCTCTTTCCGTATGGGATAGATGTGAGTGATGCATGTACTGTAAATGATTTGTGCTAATAGTTTGATGCACCACCTATGCAGTGGGGCTGATGAGGATGATGCGCAAATTAGCCATCGTTTTTGTGCATACTGTGAGAAGTTGGCCTGATATATGATGTCTCCAATTCTGGGGGTACCTTGTATCAGTCCAAACAACCCCTTATGGTGTCTGGTTGTAAGTCAACCTTATAGACCAGCTATCCTAAGGGTAGCATGGACTAAGCAGCCTTAAAGGCTTAACTCAAGAGGTCGTGTTAAGCAAGCTGTTTTACCAATCACAATCCTGTAATATCAAATGAAAGGACACCACACAAGTTATATATTATAAAAATATATGTATTTATTACTAGAATAATCCTCTATACTCTTTATGAGTCTAGAAGCACAAGCGTTTAAACAAAAGCACAGTTATCCATAATTGTGCAACTTTTATATGTTTGAGGCCGGGGGGCCACGCAAACCATATATTAAAAAAGTGGTATAAGTATCACTAATCGAACAGTGGTCAAGCCTAGGGCCTGGGGAATTGCTGGGAGCAGTTGGGACTAGCAATGCTGAAGTCTGCAAAAGCCAGCGGGATTCGGGTGCAGCGCTTAAAGCACACACATGCACCAATGCAAAGTCAATGGTGCGTAAAAGTTACAAAGTTACTGTTAAAGGAGACTTCCGACTAACCTAGAAGGACGAAACTTTAGACATATACACTAGAGGTGTGTACCAGTACAGGAGCACCAGCGTTGCTGAGTTACCTCACCCACAGGAAGCGGATGCACGGGTGCAAAGTAGTGTCGGGTTTCGTCACGCAGGTTGATGGTGCCTGAGGATGAAGATGCTGCAGGCGTCGAGAAGAGAAGTGTCCGGTGTGATCCAAGGGTGGATTGAAGATATAGATAATCTGAAAGCAGAGGGGACAGAGTGTGGGTCACTCAGCAGTGACCAGGGTGGAACCAGGAAGGAACCAGGCAATGTCGGGCGCAATCAGGTCGATGCCGTGAAGCTTGTCTCCGCTGCCACGTGGACTCTGGGGCACCGAGGATGTCCAGGAGTGGATCACGAGCTGTCCCACGCAGGCTCTCACTGTCGGCGGTGTCGGCTTCCGGATTGGAGCAAACGACCCTTGGCAAGTGCAACCCACGCAGGATTCGAAAATCGCTTAATACTCGGACCAGCAAGGTCAGAGCGGGTGCTCCTTTTCAGGGGAGCGAGGGCAAGTCTGGAGCAACCAGATTCACTAGTCAGATTCAAAGGTTCGTCGGTACTGGGGCCGCTAGCCAACGGGCAAGCGACCGGACCAGCGCATTGAGCCAAAAGATGCAGAAGGGCCCCACGCAGCACTCGGTGAGTGTAGAGGGGTGAGCTTCGGTGCAAGAGTGGCTCAGGGCAGAGGCTTCTCAAACCCCAATGCACAGCTTCGAGGGATCCTCGGAAGCTGCACGGTCAGCGCCTCGTGGTCTTTCCAAGATGGCCGGCCCCACACTTCAGGTCGCCTCCACGGGTCTCAGCTCTGCAGGGACTGTGGTCTGGCTGTTAGAAGGCAGGAACGCTGGGTCTTGTCAAACTCTGTTGCTCGAGTTCCGGCGGGAACTGCAACAAAGCAAACATTGAGGTGCTGGATGGTGCCTGTTTGCACAGGGTGGTCACTCCTTGACCACAAGGGAGATTCTTCTGTCTTCTACGTCGAGTAGGATGTCGAAGGGTCCAGAGTTTCGTTTCATAAGTTTCAGTCAGGATAATTTGAGTGCGTTGGCACTGCTCCCATTCTTATACCAATCTAGAGGGCTGGATTACCTGCTAGGTCCCTCCTATGGGTGGGACCCAGGAAGGGGGTGGTTACACCCCTTTCCCTTTGTCCAGAGTCACGCTGGGACTGGGGCTGTTGTGCCCCAGAACCGGTTTGACCGGATTATGCAAGGGGAAGCCTTGTGCGCCCCAGGCACTGTCTAGTTTCTTTCAGCCCTCCCTGCCCCAATACACTATCTCCTGTCTGGAGTGGTGTAGCACCTCCCCGCGACAGGAAACCCTTTGTCCAGGCCTCCTCTGCCAAGTTTCGGTCAGCAGCAGGAGGTCAGACTTGTGTCGGTGGCAGCAGCATCCATTTTGTGATGCTGGGGCTCTGGTTAGGATTAACCGCGTTTTAGTAAAGTAACATGTCTTCTCCCTCTGGAAGGGTGGAATGCTATCCCCGTCGACAGGACTGTCGAGGGGGTAGTATTCCAAATCGTATGACACCTTACACGACATGTTTTGATAAAGCCAAACCAAAGTTAGCACATAACCGCGATGGATTATAATGCACTTAAGAGTATATGGTATGGTATTATCCCGGAACAGTGAAGGGAGTTGTACCCGACAGCTGCAGACAGGCTCAGCTCATGCTCGAGCACCATCTCATGTAAAACCAAGCACTCTGCCTCCAGGATTGTTAAGGCCTGCCATAGGAGTGACTTATAGGTCTATATGTGTCCAGATATAGGTTTAGATATAGGTATACTATATCTAAGCAAGGGGTGATTACACCACCTTGCCCCAGCTGAGTGATCAGCCAGTTGTGTAAATTTAAGAACCAGCCAGGGGTGGCAATAGCTATGCTGCAGCCCCTGGTAGGCCTTGGATGCACCTATGCCCTTGGCACCTATGGTGCACTGTATAGGGGCTGACAAGGTGTCCAGTACCAATTTGGTTATGCACCTAGGGTGCATGGAGTCCATTTTAAGGAGAGAGCAGATAGCCTGGGGCCCTGATTAGCAGGGAACCAGGCCAACTAAGTAAAAAACCAGCTAAACACAAGGCAAAAAATCTGGGGTAACCATAGTCAGGTGTCCACCTTCCTACACATACATATTAAGGGTCTTTTATTTTTATGATATCCAATTCTAGATGGTGTGGACCTTTGAATCTTTATTGTTCTTTTTGTCGAATTGACAAACTTCTAACTTCGTCGTTATTTGAGCTTGACTTCAACTTGGTAATGCTGTATATACTAGCGGGACCATCACATTTAGGTAATGGTCATTCTATTTCATCCACTTATATTTTTTTGTTGTTTAATATAGGGACCTTTTGAATAAATTGTTTGTCCACTTGGACATTACCTTCATCTCTTTGTGTTCTTTGGTATTTAGATGTAGTTCCTGAAATACATTTTCTTCTTGGACTTCTGTTTTTTGGATTAACACTATTCATACACAGGCTGTGTACTGTTCAGCCTGGAGAAATTGCCTGCATATAAGTTAACAGAACTGCACCCATGTACAGATATTGTAGAGGTGAGGACATTGGCATATGAAATAACATTGTATGTGAGATTTACAATGTTGACCTCCACTTTTTTCTTGTTCTTTTATTTTGTGAATAAGAATGGACCATAGGTAGGAGGGCACTATTTAGTATTACTGGTTTTCTACAACATATGCGTAGGAGCTCTCCGGGCAATATATTTGCCTGCAGAAATGATGATTGTGATATTTCGTAGGCGTATTATTAATAAACATTATTGTGTCTTATTTAAATACTTTCTCGTATGCTCTTGTATGTTTATTTTCTTATTTATCATATACAGAATTTGGATCTTGCAATAGATACTACGATCGGGATTATCATTTTCCAGGCCAGAACTTTTGGTCCAGTTTATAAATCTACATTTTCTTGGTGAGGGTGACATGATTATACCTCTTTTCTATCTTTGATACCCCTTTTCCCCTGGTTTGTTAGTTTTCTACTCCTGTCTTCTCCCTATCTGGGTAAAGTGATATCTAGCACTGTTGTGAGAAGTTGGCCTTATATATGATGTCTCCAATTCTGGGGGCACCTTGTATCAGTCCAAACAATCCCTTATGGTGATGGTTGTAAGTCAACCTTATAGACAAGCTATCCTAAGGGTAGAATGGACTAAGCAGCCTTAAAGGCTTAACTCAAGAGGTCGTGTTAAGCGAGCTGTTTTACCAATCGCAATCCTGTAATATCAAATGAAAGGACACCACACAAGTTATATATTATAAAAATATATGTATTTATTACTAGAATAATCCTCTGTACTCTTTATGAGTGCAGAGGCACAAGCATTTAAACAAAAGCACAGTTAAACATATGAAAGTTGCACAATTATGGATGAGGCCCAGGGGCCACGCAAACCATATATTAAAAAAGTGGTATAAGAGATACCAATCGAACAGTGGTTAGGCCTAGGGCGTAGGGAATCGCTGGGAGCAGTCGGGACTAGCAATGCTGAAGTCAGGAAAAGCCCGCGGGATTCGGGTGCAGTGCTTAAAGCACACACATACACCAATGCAAAGTCAATGGTG
Organism: Lissotriton vulgaris; assembly: GCF_964263255.1. Taxonomy (NCBI): domain Eukaryota; kingdom Metazoa; phylum Chordata; class Amphibia; order Caudata; family Salamandridae; genus Lissotriton; species Lissotriton vulgaris. The sequence continues at coordinate 1,226,254,999 of NC_141687.1, forward strand.
CGTAAAAGTAATAAAGTTACAGTTTAAGGAGACTTCCGCTCAACCTAGAAAGACAAAACTTTAGACACATACACTAGAGGTTTGTACCAGTGTAAGAACACCGGCGTTGTCGAGTTACCTCACCCACAGGAAGCGGGTGCACAGGTGCGAAGTAGTGTCAGGTTTTGTCACGCAGGTTGCTGGTGCTTTGAGCTGAAGATGCTGCAGGCGTCGAGACGAGAAGTGCCCGGTGTGATCCAAGGGTGGATCGAAGTTAAAGATGATATGAAAGCAGAGGGGAAAGAGTCTGGGTCACTCAGCAGTGACCAGGGTGGAACCAGGAAGGAACCAGGCAATGTCGGGCGCTTTCAGGTCGTTGACGAGTCGCTTCTCTGCGCAGCCACGTGGACTCTGGGGCACCAAGGCTGTCCAGGAGTGGATCACGAGCTGTCCCACGCAGGCTCTCGCTGTCGGCTGTGTCGGCTTCCGGATTGGAGCAAACAACCCTTGGCAAGAGCAACCCACGCAGGATTCGAAGATGGCTTAACACTCGGACCAGGAGCATCAGAGCGAGTGCTCCTTTTCAGGGGAGCGAGTGCAAGTCTGGAGCAACCAGATTCACGAGTTAGGTTTCAAGGTTCTTCGGCACAGGGCCCACTAGCTAACGGGCAAGTGACCGGGCCAATGCGTTGAGCCAAAAGATGCAGAAGGGCCCCACGCAGCACTCGGTGAGTGTAGAGGGGTGAGCTTCGGTGCAAGAGAGGTAAAGGGCTGGGGCTTCTCAAACCCCAATGCACAGCTTCGAGGGTAACTCGTGGGCTGCACGGTCAGCGTCTCATGGTCTTTCCAAGATGGCGGGCCCCACGCTTCCGGTCGCCTCCACGGGTCTCAGCTCTGCAGGGACTGTGAATCGGGCTGTTAGAAGGCAGGCACGCTTGGTCTTGTTGAACTCTGTCGCTCGAGTTCCGGCGGGAACTGCAACAAAGCAAACATCGAGGTGCTGGATGATGCCTGTTTACACAGGGTGGTCACTCCTTGACCACAAGAGAGATTCTTCAGTCTTCTACGTCGAGTAGGATGTCGAAGGGTCCAGAGTTTCATTTCATAAGTTTCAGTCAGGATAATATGAGTGCGTTGGCACTGCTCCCATTCGTATACCAATCTAGGAGGCTGGATTACCTGCTAGGTCCCTCCTATGGGTGGGACCCAGGAAGGGGGTGGTTACACCCCTTTCCCTTTGTCCAGGGTCACGCTGGGACTGGGGCTGGTGTGCCCCAGAACCGGTTTGACCGGATTATGCAAGGGGAAGCCTTGTGCGCCCCAGGCACTGTCTGATTTCATTCAGTCCTTCCTGCCCCAATACACTATCTCCTGCCTGGGGTGGTGTAGCACCTCCCCGCGACAGGAAACCCTTTGTCCAGGCCTCCTCTGCCGAGTTTTGGTCCGCAGCAGGAGGTCAGACTTATGTCGGTGGCAGCAGCATCCATTTTGTGATGCTGAGGCTCTGGTTAGGATTAACCGCGTTTCAGTAAAGTAACATGTCTTCTCCCTCTAGAAGGGTGGGATGCTATCCCTGTCGACAGGACTGTCGAGTGGACAGTATTCCAAATCGTACGACACCTTACACGACATGTTTTGATAAAGCCAAACCAAAGTTAGCACATAACCGCGATGGATTATAATGCACTTAAGAGTATATGGTATGGCATTATCCCGGAACAGCTTAGGGAGTTGTTCCCGACAGCTGCGGACAGGCTCAGCTCATGCTTGAGCACCATCTCACATTAAACCACAAACTCGGCCTCCAGGATTGATAAGGCCTGCCATAGGAGTGACTTATAGGTATATATGTGTCCAGATATAGGTTTAGATACAGGTATACTATATCTAAGCAAGGGGTGATTACGCCATCTTGCCCCAGCTGAGTGATCAGCCAGTTGTGTTAATTTAAGAACCAGCCAGGGGTGCCACAAGATATGCTGCAGCCCCTGGTAGGCCTTGGATGCACCTATGCCCTTGGCATCTATAGTGCACTATATAGGGGCTGACAAGGTGTCCACTACCAATTAGGTTATGCACCTAGGGTGCATGGAGTCCATTTTAAGAAGAAAGCAGATAGCCTGGGGCCCTGATTAGCAGGGAACCAGGCCAACTAAGTCGAAAACCAGCTAAACACAAGGCAAAAAATCTGGGGTAACCATAGTCAGGAGTCCACCTTCCTACAACTGTGAAGTGAAGTGTCTCCTGTCGGATTATACATGCCAAATAATACCAACAATGATGCTAAAAACTCTCACTGTGACTATCTGTTGATATATATATGTGACATTATTGTTTGTGTCTTGTTGTGGTTATGTCAATCATTAGGGCCATGTAGTCATGTTACAAGATTACTTATGTCCATATGTACATTTATAAGTGGCTTTTATGTATAGTTGTTTATGTATAAATGTGTATTTGGAATGTATATGTATGTGGTTATGTATATGGTTATTTATAGGTTGTTTTATGTCGCTTACAGCCCTGAGGAAGTTCCTTTAACAGGAACAAAACACGTTGGCTGTTGTCCTGTGTTTTTATGAAGATTAATAAAGAACCTTTGAAATAAAGTGGCAGATTTGTGACTTCATCCCTGGTGCTGCATCCATCTTTGTAGTGAATTTTGTCTCTGGATCTCCAGTGGGACCGATCTGCAGCAGGCCCGTGGTTGGCTGGCATAGGACTCGACATTATATGGGACTTTACGATTGATGTGCTCAGCTTAGAGGCAGCTGTAGGTTCAACTGTTTTGTTGGATTGAGCACTGGGGCGATGTATGGAGGAACAATGCATTGATTACCTTCTAAACACTTAGAAGTACGAGTTATCAATCACCCAAAAACGTTGCTATCTTCAACATAGACACAACCTCTGGGTCCACATTCGGAAGTGGACAAGCCTGCCAGGCTCCTTCCCCTTGGCAGACCCCTTGCTCACGGATCCATCTCGAACAAGGGAGTGTCAGTGATCTACTGAAAAATAATTCATAGTTCCCCTGACCCCTTGGACCCCTCAGGTGCGCCTGGACGGCTGACCTAGGTGACATTGACGATGAGGACTGGGTGGGAGCTCTACAAAGCTCTCCGGACATAGCTGTTTGTGCAAGATTTAGATTGATACAGCTCTAAGTTTTACACTGGGCCTGCTACTCACGCACTCTGTTACTCAAAATAGGGGCAGTAGATATGCCACTATACGCGAGAGGGTGTGCACTGGAGAGCTCCTTCTTCCATATTCTTTGGGATTGTCCCATGATTCAAGGATACTGGCAGGGGGTGATGGAGGTGATATCTAGAGTCTTATCAGTGCGGGTGCCCATGGATGCTAAATGGTTGCTATTGATGATACAGGGTGAGGAGGACTGGCCCAGATATACCAGACTCTGGTTGGCACTGGCTGCAGGGGGCCACTCTTCCCCCGTCGGCATCCGAGTGGGAAACTGACTTGGACTGGTGCCAGAGGGTGGAGGAAGTGGTTTATCATAGAAGAGGATACCCTTAGAAGTGGGAGAAGGTGTGTGGCCCCTTTGCTGGAATACCGGGGCGCGACTCTAGGGAGATAGTACAGCCACGGTTTGGGTGCCAGTGGCCTACGGCCGGTGGATTGGGGAAGAGTTGTGTTTATACCTGCTCCCAAGTTAAGTACCACTATGCTGTTAACTGTACACTTAAAGAAAGTGGTTATGCCACTCTGCGCTGTGCCACTTCTACCATACTGTATCCATGTACTTATAATGTGTTTCCAGATTATGTATCATATTAGGAGCTTGTTTGATAAAAATCATTTTACAAAAATGTATTTAAATCCTGACTTTGTGTTTCTCCATACCAAGTGCATTTTAACATATAATGCCTCCCAGTTAGAAAAAATATGTGATTCCCACACATTGCAGCTCTCAATGTCCTTTGTAACATTCCCTGTACCTTGATTTACACACTGGTATGATTCATTATCTCTGTATAATACGTTGTTTGCGATGTCAAGCGCTCCGAGATGCTACATTAGGGTGAATAGCGCTATAAAAGATATTAGAAATAATTAAGCGTGGCCCTTTAACTATAGAAGCTAACAGTGGGGAGCCGGAGGCAATATGGCTGCTGTGTGAATGCTGCTGAACACCACTCATCTTCAGCTGAATGGCTAAAAACTGTAAACCCCTTGTTATCTAGATGATTACCCCACTAATGGTTGATGGCGGAAGACGGGTTCAAGGAAGGAGGCTGCCAGAAGCAGTAACTCGATTTACCTACTTGTTGGTTCGAGCCGCGCTGAAGGCGCTTCTCGGCTGGTATGGCGGGGGACGGCGGATTCTGTCTGCCTTCTGCAGGATGCCTCCAAAGCAGCCGAAGCTTCCACTAGATCATGTGGAGAGTAGCGCGATAGGAGGTGGTGCGGCAGGGAGCCTCCGAATTCCGCCTGCTTTGCAGAAAACTCTGTGTGGGAGAAAAGTGGGAGACGCTATTCCCTTAGCAGGAAGCGCGGAGGCAGTGAAACCCAAATGCAGGGAGCAGCTTCTCGGTGAAGAGGCGGACCCAGCCAGACAACGGCTGGTACCTGGGATGTTTGTCGGTCAAGGGAAATTGAAGGAGAAATGAAAGAAAGTGGACATTGACAATGCTGGCAGAGGAGAATATCAACCCTCCAGTGGCCAATGGGAGTACCGGTTTGGCGACTATGGGGGTCTGTAATCCTGTACAGGGTGGTGCAGGGGGACTTGAAGCCATAATGGTAGACAATCATTTTAGCGCGGAGAGGGTTATGCATAGCAGCTCAACTAAAGATCCTAAATCCATGATTATTCAGGGCAAGGTTGGGGAAACCCCAGAGTGTGGAGAAAAATTATTTTCTTTAAACGAAGACTCTGAGACGAATTCTGATAGTTCTCTCTCCAACCATGGCACTCAAAAATGCCTGCCTTCTCTAGCCAAAAGAAGAAGGAGAATCCAAAGTCTGAAAATGTGTGGATCAAGGCAGTCAGAATCAGACCATAGCTGCTCCAGACAGCTAAAATGGGACTATTCGACAAATCCATTTCTAACAGAAGATGGTGGATATGATGATGTGGACCTCGCAGAAGGCCTACAGAATCAGCCTGATCACCCTGTGACTGAGGCAGAATCTTCCCCCTCGGTGAGTTTGATATATTCAACCCTCAAACAGATGCAGGGGGAAGCTAGACAAGAGCATAAACGGGCCCATCTTGCAACCAAGAAACTTCAAGGTGCCATTAGAAAAGTGAATAAATAATGTGTTGAGATCGCAGAGCGAACTACGACTCCTGCAGAACGGGTGGTAGCATTAGACACTGGAACAGAGACCTCAGCTCGTCAAGCCACAACAAATGAGGCGTGGATGATGGATATGATGTGGAAGCTAGAGGACTTTGAAAATCGCCAGCGGCGCAACAATCTAAGACTTCTTGGTACCCCGGAAAATGCAGAGGAAGGGGATATTAGAGGGTTTGTGTTGCGTTTATTGAAGGGTGGTTTTCCCGAACTCGCACAGTGGGACTGGTTTTCTGAGGTGCAGCGCGTACATCGCTTTCCACTTATGCTTATGAAAAGGCAGGGGCAGAATGAGGGGAAGGAAAAACCTAGAGCTATACTGATCTTTTTCAGGAATTTCCTCCTCTGGCAAGAATCGCGGTGATCGGCTGAAGGTCATACTTTCTTTGTCAAGCCAAACTTTTGCCACATTATGGTGGAAAGAAGGTGGAGGCTCCGCCAGTTAATTTCGCCATTTCAAAGGATAGGATGCTAGGCTTATTTACTCAGCCCGGCACGTCTTAAAATCATATACATGGGAACTACTAGAGTACTCTTTTGAGATAGAGGCTCAAGATGTTTTGCGGGAAATTTCTCAGACTAGGAGCATGAACCGACCTGAGGGGTAACTTGGGGATTATCGATTGCTAATTGTGATGAATTTGGCTACATTTTGTGTGTGCTCTATTTTTGGTAATCACTTTGTTTTTGTTTTCTTTCCAGGACTGTTTCTTTTGGGTTGGAGCGAGATGAGTGGTGGTGGGGAGCAGCTTAATACAGGAGGAATCACAAGGGTCCATGGACTTTTTTTGCCTAGGGAAAGAGGATAGGGTGGGTGGGTCGAGGGGAGGACGGGGGTTGAGGGAGGAAGGGGGGCTTAGGGACGGGGCTGGTCCAGCTGGTTAAAATTGATGAGTTAGTATCAGTAGGAAGCAGGAACAGGCATTGATTTGACCTACTTTGCACTATAAATGGTACTGGGTAAATCGAGAATTGCCTCAGTTAACATATGTGGCCTGAATAATACCATGAAGAAACGCAGGATTAAAGAGGATATGCAGTATTTAAAGGCGGACATAGTCTGTCTACAAATGACTCATATCGAAGCCGGCAGACAAAGGATAGCTGAGCTAGCAGGATATCAATTGATCTCTGCCTCAACCCAGGGAACACACACCTGAGGGGTTGTGGTCTTGGCTTGCAAAAAGGGTCTTAGGGTCCCACGTTCAAAATCAGACCAATTGGGTAGATGGATTGTCACTCAATGCCATACTGACAAATATTATTTTACATTATATTCTGTCTAGGGATCAGTGTTTGATGAGCCTGCCTTATTTAATTGGCTGAATGTGGAGCTGGTTGGCTGGCCGCTGCCTTTGATTAAATGGGGGATTTTAATGTACATTTAAATAATGAGAATATGAAATTAGGCGAGCGATCATATCATGGTCGTAAGCCTAAAGTTTTCAAGGCAGTCATTAATTTATGTAATACGCATGGACTTGTTGATGCATGGGCTACATTAGAACCTCAAGATGCGGGATAAACATTCTTTTCAGCCCCCCATCAAACGCATGCTAGGTTGAATTCTTTTTTTGTATCCCAGGAGATGTTAACATGGTCTAGCATAGTTAAATTTCCCCGGGTGATGTCTGATCATACTCACATACCTAGAGTATCCAAGGGTCTACAACAATGTTCTGGACACTATTTATTTATGGGTTTCTATAGCGCTGGAATCGACTCCAACTGGAGTATCTCTGCGCTGTGATACCAAATAAGATTTCAATATATATGCAGATAAAGAGGCATGGGGCTAGATTTTATCAGTAAACAGCAGAGTTTTCAGTTGTTTCCTGAATTTTAAATGGTCTGTGCAGAGCTTAAGGGCCAGAGGAAGTTTATTCCACAGTGTGGGCCCTGCAACAGATAGAGCTTTCCCTCCGTGTCTAGTTTTTTTAACACGAGGTACTGCCAACAGAAAATTTTCGCTAGTTCTCAAAGATCTGGAGGGGGTGTAGGGGGTGAATTTCTGCTCCAGGTATGTCGGGCCATGTCCGTTTAAGCATTTATGAATAATGCAACATATCTTAAACTTGGCCCTTTGTCGAATACTCAACCAATGTAGTTTGTCGAGGAGAGGTTTTGATGCTGTTCTGGGAGGGGCGTTTAGGACAAGGCGAGCTGCCGTATTCTGGACCACCTGGAGCCTATCCAGAACTCCTTCATTAGCAGAGAGGAGCAATCCGTTGCAATAGTCGATGCGACTCAGTATAAGGGCTTGCACTAGGGTTTTTCTGAAGGAATCTGGTAACAGGGGAAAGATTCTGCGCATCATGCTGATGGTGTGAAAGCATGAGCCAGCTACCATGTTACTGTGCTGTTTAAGGGAAAGGTCATGGTCAAGGCGAATCCCCAGATTTTTGACGATCTGTTCGGGTTCTGGAACAGTACCAAGATCAGATGGCCACCAGTCTGGGGTCCACAGTAATTTGGCATCTCCAAACAGCATTACTTCCGTCTTGTTGACATTGCACTGTAGGTAGTTGGTGGACATCCACTGTGCGACGGCTTTCATGCCAGCGGAGAAGGAGTTTCTTATTTCAGTGGTGAGATTTTGAAAGGGAAAGAGGAGCTGCGTGTCATCCACATATGACACGGGAATGAAACCAAATTTGCGCATCACTCTTGCCAGGGGTGCCACGTAGATGTTAAAAAGTGTTGGGCTCAAACAGGAGCCCTGTGGCACCCCTTTCGTAATCTCTACCTCTGTTGATCGATATTCACCCATGGTGACAGTCTGGGTGCGATCGGTAAGAAAACTCCTTAGCCAAGCAAGGGCCTTGTTCTTAATCCCTACGTTCGACAACCGGTCAATAAGGATGTTGTGTGACACGGTGTCGAACGCTGCTGACAGGTCTAATAACACCAATATTACCGAGTAGCCTTTGTCCTGAAACATATGCAGGTCGTCAGTAACAGACAGGAGGGTGGACTCTGTACTGTGTTTCGGCCTAAACCCAGATTGGGAGTAGTCTAGGCCGCCAGCTATCTCAATGTAGCTGGATAAATGACGATTAACATATTTCTCAGTGAGCTTTCCCAAGAATGGTAACAATGAGATTGGTCTGAGATTTGATAGATCAGTCCAGGGAGTTGTGGTGTTCTTCCTGATAGGCCTAACTAAGGCCTGTTTCCACTGTTTGGGAACAGAGCCTGTACAGAGGGATAAGTTGATAAGTTTTTCAATAGTAGGTGATAGAATTTCCAGCAAGGTGGGCATAAGTCTTGCTGGGATGATGTCATCAGGACTTCCGCTTTTAATCTGCATCGTGAGTAGAGACACATCTTTGGGAGTAATAGGGGGGAAGAGGTCTAAGGTGTGGGGGCCACTATTAAAAGCTCTGAATCCTGAAAGATGGATACTGCATTGGTAGTCAACGTGTTGTTAGAGTTGACTATTTTCGCATAGATGAGATCTATTTTGTTAGAAAAAAATAGAGATATATTGTCACAAAGTAGTTGTGAAGAAGTGTCTGGACTCTCACATGCTGTAGGATTAGTAAAGGAATGCAGGACCTGGTATAAAACTCTGGGGGAATTGTCTGCAGCCGTAATAAGGGTGGTAATATGGGTTTTTCGCGCCGTTCTAATAGCTTTATGATATATGCTTAGAGCATCCCAGTAATGTCTCCTGTCTGTTACAAGATGGGTGGATCTCCATTTCTTTTCTAATTTTCTGGCTGTTTTCTTTAGATTCCTGAGCTCTTCAGAGAACCAGATCTCTTGTTTTTTGGCTGGTCGGGGTCTAAATTGTTTTAAGGGGGCTATCTCATCTATGACCGTTTTGGTAGCTTTGGTGAACATATCAACTGCATTGTCAATATCTTCAGGAACCATATGGAAGGGTTGAACAAATTTCCCTGCAAAGGAGGTCTCATTAACTTTGTGCCATTGCCGCCGTACTTTGGGGATATTGGTAGGTTTGAGGATAGTGGTTACAGGATAGGGAGTATTAAACTCAAGGATAAAATGGTCAGTCCAGCTGACTTGTATGGGGGGAAGGCATGTGACACTGGAGAAATTGGTAATTATAAGGTCTAGGGTGTGTCCGGCCACGTGAGTTGGGCCCACATTGTGTTGTTCGAGACCTAGTAGTGAGAGATCATTTAGAAATGCTTGTGCTTCTTTACAATTTGTGAGTTCACTGTGTAGGTTGAAGTCACCTATTAGCAGGAATTCTTTGTCTTTGTGAACATATGGCGCAAGATTTTCAAATGTAATGTTGACAAAGTTAAAGCTTGGTCCAGGGGGACGATATACCAGGGCACCCAATCTGGTTTGTTTAGTGGAATGAATGGTTTTAAAAATCAGCAATTCAATGTCAGGGGTGCTGAGTTCTGCCAAAACAGAGCAGTTGATGTTATTTTTATGTGCGATTGCAATTCCTCCACCTATTTTCTTAGGTCTGTCTAATCTGATTATTTTATATCCTGAAGAAATGGCTAATGTAATAGAGGGAGTGGAATGAGGTTTAAGCCAAGTTTCAGTCATGAAACAGTAGTCAGGCTCGTTCGTGGAAATAAGGTCCCATATTTCAGAGGTGTGCTTAGGTAGAGAGCGCACATTGCAGAGGATGTTTTTGTGACCAGCGATTTTGGATGTTTTGAAAGAGGGTGTATGGGTTATCACACATCTTTCAGAGCCTTCTCCCTTCCGGGTAGAGAACTGGGACTTGCAATACAGGCATGCGAAAGGCCCTTCCACTATAGGTTAGAGTCTCTATGACAGTCGACAGTCTGAAGATCCCTAATTACCTGAGCTGAATAGGTAATCCTGGTAGAGAGCGGGTCATGCGGGGTATTTGGTGAGACCTCCATGGCCCCTGGCCCCGTCCTGTCGCGGACGGGCGCAGACGGGCAGGTCTTTGGCTTGTCTTCGGCGCGTCAAAGGCGCCACCCTGCGCGCAATCGCTGCGCGCTTGTTCCCGACGAGTGGCTAAATAGCCCCAGTTGCAGCAAGGCTAGAGCACTAACCGCTCGGTGCTACAGCGGGAAAGCGGAAGTGTGTCACTCAGGCTCGTACCTGTCCCGCCCTCCGCTCAACGGTATTGGATACCGAGTCGGACCGGGGCGGGCAGGCTGTAACACAGAGCGCTGTGTGTTCACGTTTGTTTTAAACCCCTGGCAACGCCTAGGGAGAGCGTCTAAGCCCAGATGGTATGTATTATAATTATAGATCAACTATAACACAGTTAAAAGTTAAACAATTCTGTCGGCTTTTAAAATCAGCGTTTTTAAAATATTTCTATAAGGCTTAGCGTTTCAGCAACACAGCATCAGCAGAATATTTCCACTTTACCTGGCATCAAGCGGGGTCGGCAGACACTGCCACTGTCAGCCTTACCGCACTTTGCCTCTAATTCTAGAGAGCAAACAAAACAATGTAAAGGTTCCACAAATAAGGAAATATTCAATAAATTTCCGGATTCCCATCACTCACCAACCTGGTGACATGCTTCATCATCTGGGTCTCCTCTTGAAGTCACTCTGGTGACACTAAGGACTACAACCCCATCATAGTGATTGGGGAGCCCGGGGATGTTTTCATTCAATTGGTAAAGGAGGATAACTACCTAACCTACCAGATGAGAGCAGTTGACTGTGAGGTTAAAATTGAATTCCGACAGACCCTATATTTATTCTTGCCCCCGCAATTCAAACTAAAAACAGTGCAACAACAGTTTTACCAAATTGCTGTCTGAGATTACAATGTGGTCAACGTGTTTCGGTACACCCGGACATCGATCTGTCCAGTGCCTTCGTCAGGACCCACCAAAATATTGCTACCGCAAACTAGTGAAAAATAACTAGCAGGTATTTCTGGTGAAAGATTGTCAACAAAGGAGACTGGCAAATTGAAAGGCGATTGGAACGGACGCTATTCCTGGCGAATTCTATAAAATCTTTGCCCCCTCCATATTGGAGCTAATGAAGGATGTAGTTTTGGAAGCTCAGGCTGGGCGAGGAGCTCCTGGGTCTTGGGGATCAGCTAATATTGTTATATTCCCTAAGAAATGTAAATCAGTGAGAGAGATGGGGTCTTACTGTCCTATCACTTTAATAAATAGTGACGTCAAAATATTTGCCAAAATTCTGGCTAAACAATTGTCGACTATTGTTAAGGAACTGGTTTCCCCTACCCAGCATGGATTTGTAGCGGGACGCAGTACAATAGATCATATTCAGAGGGTTATCGCTCTATTTGCTGAGGCAGGCATTACCGGGGACCCTATTGGGCTTATCCTGCTTGTTGCGGAGAAGGCCTTTGATGGGGTCTCCTAGTCGTTTTTGTGGGCAACTTTCAAGAGCAGAGGGTTGGGGGAAGGCTTTATCACTGCCATTGAAATAATGTATAAAGACCTTGTGGCAAGAATATCAATAATGGGCGAGATGTTGGACCCTGTGTTGATCAGCAGGGGGACTCACCAGGGATGCCTGTGCTCCCCCTTATTGTTTGCACTATATATTGACCCACTAGTCAGGAAGATCGAATTTAACAACCAGATTTTAGGAGTACAGAGCAATGGGGGGAGGAGTACTAAGATATTAGCATATGCCAACGATCTCATGATTATTACCTTAAATCCCATGAATGCATTAAGGGAAATCTAAAAAGAAGCTGTTATTTTTGGAAAGCTTTCCGTTACCGCCTGAATTCAAACAAGACTCAAGTTCTGGCAAAGGACTTCAGATGAATGATTCTCGAGTGGTGCGGAGTGCAATATATTTAGGAGTTGAGGTTTCGGCAGATGTTCCGAAAAGGATAGAAAATTATCTGAAGCCCTTACTCTCCAAATTTGTAATTGAATTCAATCGACTAGAGAACCTTAAACTTACCATGGTGGGGAGTTGTAATGCTATCAAAATGCTCTTTTTGCCCAAGATTCTATATTTTTCTAGGGCTATTCCTTTGAGCATCTGCAGCTCGTGGTTTATCGCTATGCATCATTTATTTTCTAGGTTTATTTGGGCTAACTGCCGCCCTCGGAGAGAGCTCAAATATTTAACACTACCAAGAGAGAGAGAGGTGGGTGGAAAGTACCCAATCTTCAGTTTTATCATTGGGCCTCAGTTTTACATAAAGCAGGGATATTACTTAATGAAAAAGAGGAGACAACGCTGATGGGATCTTCAGTATCGATTTTTGAGCTGATACTGGGTGATGAGGCTAGGGGATGTCTTACGCTACATAGAATTTAAGTACTATAAAAGGGTAAAATTCAAAATCCTGATCTGTGTATTTAAGGTTTGGACTTCGGTCCAGAAAAAACTAGGCTTCGGACACATTAATGCCTATACCCCAATATTCAAGAATAGCTCTTTCCCAAATATTTTTAAAGATGGGCATGTGAGGTATTGGTATGATAAGGGAGTTAAGATAGTGGGCGATGTCACAAATGGGACTGAGGTACTTCTAATTGAGATTATTAGAGACAGATTTTAGCTGGATGAAAGACAGTTTTTAAAATATCTTCAGATAAGGGATTTTTCAATTAAGAGGGCACCTGTGGTTTTTCTAGGGTGAATGTGATTTAGGGGCTACCAAAAGGCTCAACTACATTAGGGGGGGATATATAAAATTCTGAATGAGTTGACACCTGATGATGTGATTAAACACTCAGAGCGATGGCAAGGACTCTTACAGGCGGAATTGGGGGAAATTGAAGACTCCTTACAACTGGCTCAGACATCATTCATTGCAGCTAATCTTCAACTTCAGTGTTTTAAGACATGGATTAATCTCTACATCACACCAGTTAAGATTGCTAAATGGGGCAGGGTGGGAGGATCAACATGCCCACGGTGCAGCTATCAAGCTGCGGATATTGTTCATATGTTTGCTGATTGCCCCGAGTTAGACACTATGAATCAGGATGCGAGCAATATATTGACAACCATGCTGGCCATGGAAACTGTTTTATCATCTCAATTGATTGTACTGGGGTGGGATGCTCTATATCTTAAAATCGGAGTCAGTCCTTCCTATTCATTGCCATGACAGTTTTTAGACTCTGTTTGGCTGCTCATTGGCTCGATCCTGTTCCGCCATTTGGCCAACATTGGCTAGGAAGATTTCTAGCGCTATTTAGGCTAGAGAGAGCTGTTTATTCTAGAAGAGGCTGCAGGGCAAAAGCTAAAGGTTTAGAAATCTGGGCTCCCCTCATAAATTGGCCCCATGTGAATAATGAATAGAAATGTTGAATGAGAGGTATATTTTGAGTAAGGATTAAAATCAGCTTTTATACTAGGTATTGGGTCATGACTAAGCTGTATACATTTTTTTTCCTCTTTTGTAATCTATGTTTAATGAATGTGGATGCTACTAGGGCTGGGTCAGCCAAGGGAGGGTGTGGTGGGGGTGGGGGGGAGGAGGTGCTGTGTTGGATTCGTTTAGACTATATCTTTGATTTTTCCTTTAAAAATAAATACATTATTAGCTTGAAGATATGCCGGCATCGCCTTTTTACAGGCCTTAGGGAAAGGGGATGTCTGAGGTTGGAAGGTGAGGTTGGGGTACAGTTAGTCAGGGCTGTGAGGGGAGGGTACATTGGGGATAATTGCAATGCATGTATTTAGGAAAGTGCCCCTTTTTTGCATGGTTGCCCCACACTTTTTGTCTAACGTTAATGCTCTTTGAGTGTGCCCTGAGTTTCTGCCAACCAAGTACCCAGGGTCCATATTCTTTCCCTAAAACTGTACTGTTGTAAACCCAGTTGGCAACTCTCTGGCCACATGCAAGTCCCTTGTAAAGGGTACCATAGGTACCAAGGGCACACTTACCAGGGAATGCCTCTAAGGGCTACAGCACTTATTGTACCACCCTTAGAGGTCCTGTACCTTGACACACACACATTGCAATTGCAGCCTGTGTATTTTGGTGCAGAGCAAAGTGAAGAGTCGACATAGCACATATCTGTGTGCCATGCCGACAATCCACTGTCATTGCATAGGTAAGCCACCCCTCTAGCTGGGTGCACTATACCAGTGGTGAGGGTACAGGTGCATGAGCCCTCCACCCATACAGTGTCTAAGTCTATTATTAGATATTGTAAGTGCAGTAAAGCCATAAAGAGTATATTGTCTGGGAGTTTGTCATTGGGAAATCCACAGCACCATAATGGCTTCACTGTAAACTGGGAAGTTTGATATCAAACTCCTCAGCACATTACGCCCACTTCATGAAAAATACACTCAGAGGGCATCTTGAGATGCCCCCTGAAAAACTACCTGACTCTAGTGTCCTGGCTGAGTGATGGCTTGCCATCTGCCACCACCAGACATGTTTCTGGACCCCAGAGCCTGCTGCTCTCCGGGTCCTGAAACAAAGCACATCCTAGGTCGAGGTGCCAAGCCTCTTCCCCCGAGGATAGACAGGGTCCACGAAGAGGAAGCTTCAAAGGCTTGCTGCCTTTGTAAGCTGAACCAGCCATTTGCTGCTCTCAGCAACTGGCCTCCACCGGTTCTGACCCCTACTTTGGGTGGGAGAATAATCAGTAAAAGCAAGATAGGAGGAGAGGTGTGCCCACCTTTGCCAACCACACCACTCAGGTAGGAGAGGACAGACGAAGCCCAACTCTCAGTCCCCGCCATCTTGAAGATCGGGGTACCCATCCAACCAGAGTGAAGCTTCTGCCCACCTCCCACTGGAGGGTGGCATTATAGGGGGTGTACCCACCCCAAGGAAGGGACACATTGGTCCCAACCTGTACCTACCTGAAACTTCCCTACATTTTGTATTTAAGGGCAACCCCAAACCATGCCTCATCAGACAAGAAGGACTGAAGAACCGTGCTGAAGGAAGAAGAGAAGGACACAAACTGACTTGGCCCCATCCCTACTAGCCTGTCCTAACCTCGACCTGCTCCAGCAGAATTCCAGTGTGTCCTGCAGCCAGCAGCCCCCCAGAACCCGGAGGAACTACCCTGCCTTCCCTAAAAAGACTTTGTCTCCTTTAAGCTCCTGATTTGCTTACCCACAGACTCTGGCCAAATCTGTGAGTCTGCACCACTCGGTACCCGATGCCCACGGTCAGAGTTCAAGTGGCCCAAATCCACGAGGAGCTCCTCCAGGCGATCCTGACCTGGGATCTGGTGTTTCGTGACCTGCCTCAAGTCTCCAGCCAACGCCTGCAGCCCCTTTCTGGAGGATCCCTGCAACCTCGACCGGAGCCAGTAAGAGAAACCCAACGCCAAAAGACACCCCTGCACTCAACGCCCTACAGCCTTGGGTGGGCCAAATAACAGTGTCCCAGCATCCCTCGACATCCCAACTTACTTCTACAACCGGTGGTCGCCACCAGAAGATCTTCGTGCCCGAGCCTGCAGTGTTTGTTGAAACCAGAGAATCCCCATTGGAAACGACAGGGCCCCTGTTGCCAGACAGCACCATGCACCCAGCTGCTCATCTGCCGCTGTGGGTGCTAACTTGAACCCCTAGAGCTTTGCTCCCTCAGCCTTGTGGCCTGGTCGTGAGCAGCCACCACCCGAAAGCCCCTATCCCGATTGGTTAACATTGGGCCTCACCACTCTGCATCGGCCGCCCAAGTGCCGCTAAGGGTGCTTTTTAAGTGCATCCTTGACCCTAGGGCAACCCTTGTTCTAAGCCCAGAAACTCAACCCTCAAGACAGTTTACCTGCAAAACGATAACCCAATTTTTCTCCATAGGACTGCATTGACTGTTTTCCTCTGGAAAAAGTTCCAAAAGTGTTGAGGGCCTTTTGTATGGAAACCCAAAAAACTGTTTTGATAACTGTTTTACCTACCTTTTATCCAGGAAGTGTCGCAGTGTGATATCTAGGCATATCACACTGAGTAGAAAACGTAATCTGAAAAGTAACTTAAAAAGTAATCTCAATCTCAGTAATTGCAAAGTAACTGAAAAGTCATTTAATCTGTTTCTGCATATGTGACCTACATGTGTATCTGCATTCAACTGTATTATCAGAAAAGTACTATTTTTACTTACCTGCACCAAGTTTGGCCTGGTTCTAAAAATAGAATACAACAAAGACATTTTTTTATGCGAAAAATAAATAAATAAATAAAAAATAAATACATTATTAAGCGCTATTTACG
Organism: Lissotriton vulgaris; assembly: GCF_964263255.1. Taxonomy (NCBI): domain Eukaryota; kingdom Metazoa; phylum Chordata; class Amphibia; order Caudata; family Salamandridae; genus Lissotriton; species Lissotriton vulgaris. The sequence continues at coordinate 1,226,271,419 of NC_141687.1, forward strand.
TCAATACTATAATTAGTCATACAGATAGATCTGACATTCTTACAGAGCATGCATATCTCTTACACAAAGGGATTGAATATGCAAAGGATTATTTTACATCTAAAATTGTATTTGTGATCATCACATATTCAATCTCATACATGTGTTGTATACAGAAAGAAATTTTTTTTTTATTGCAGCATCCTGTTTTAATGTTTTCGTTCGGCCAGTATGCAATTCGCTTGTCTGCCAATTTCAGATGACAGTTCAGAAACAGCTGGGTTGGTTGGGCAAGATTCCTGTGAACTGATGGTTAAACAGTCTGCCAATGTTTCACCCCATATGTGTGTTTTCCCACTATTTATTGAACATGTACATATATTTCTAGCTAAAGCTGTACTTCATCGAAACACGAATGTGTTCTTGTTACAGAAGACAAGTGGAGCCTCTGCTCTGGGACTCCTAATATTCTGCTCACACGGTGTTCCATATCCCCCTTTATGCCGATGGAGAACAAGCCGCTAGGCACAGCCAAACAGACCACACTTCAAAGTGTCATTATAATCTTTTATTCATTCTGATTTCATTCGATAAGTGTAAACATGCTTTGTCCGCTTTCAGTCCATTATTATTAATTCATGATTCAAACCACGAAGGCATAAACACAGCATTTTTAAATTGATCAAATGACAGAACAAATGGTTTTAGAACGGGGCTAGTTGACTGTGCGGGAGGAGTACTTTGAAGAATTAGCTTGTTTGTGCGAAGTTCCTGTTTCTTGTTGCATACTTTTGTTCTCCCATTATTTCCCAGTATTGCACCTTTTTCTATCAGGGCACGTCCTGCCAGCCTCTGACTTCAAATTGCCATGTGCACAAATGAGTCCCTTTATGTTTTTCTCCTATAGACATTTTACAGTACCAGATATCTCTTCGAGTGCCGCTAAAAAGTACAGGTACTGTTAAATTAAGGATTGTTTTATGCAGTGTCAGTCTGTTGATTATGTGTGTGGGTTGTATTGGGATGTCCTGAGCAGTCTACTTGTGTATGTTATAGGGAGTTACTGTTATGTGAGTATGTGCCTGTGTACGTATATGTATGTATATGTGCAATTTTAATTGTCTATTCAGGATTACGGTGGTTTCTGGGAGTGTGTGATTGCATGTGTAATTGTGCGACTACATGCACATATGGCTTGGAGATAACACGCACAAATCTAGTCGGGCGCAAATGCTATTTCAAAGTGTTTGTACCAGATTGTTTGCCTTCAAACAATGCATGTTATGAGTGTCACTTGGTCATGTGACAGTTTGTGGTTCATGAATGGCAGCAAACAGCTGTGATAAGAGGTTATTTGCATTAAGAGATCTATTAGGTGAAACCACTGATTACAAATTATAAAGTCCTCCTTATATGTGGTCGGTGTGCAGACACAAATTTATAGCATATATAGTTTTAAAAGCCACCATTTGTTTTGTCTTTTACAGTGTCAGAGAGCTGAACGTTAAGCAGGACTTCCCGTGCCACTGATACTGTCCCAGCCCCGCCAGTATATCCAACACAGTAATATGGATTTTTTTTCCTTTTACTAAAAGGCACGTCAAGCAGGGTTAGCCGTTCTTCTTACACTGCCCCACCCCGTCCAGTCTTTCCAAGACACAATCCCACTCCACATAATTCTAGTACACTCAAAACTACATAATTGCTATCCACATAATTCCACTGCACAACATGCCACATAATTCCACTACACACATCCACTCCACTCCACACATTTTCACCCCATACAATTACACAACTGACAATACTAATGCAACCCACATAATTCCACTCCACACATACATACTCTCCACTCTATAACACATGGGTAAATTACATTGCCATTTACAATGCCAACAGCTCTAACTCTAATAAATGTGAGACCTATTTGCATTGCACAAAATACATTCAACTTCGCAAAATGCCACATAATTCCACACCATATAATACTACTCCACACCATACACTATAATACCACTTCAAACCATCCCATATAATTCCACACACCACATATTTCAATGCCACACAACATAATTACACTACACATAATTACACCCTACTCAATACAACCTAAAATACACTCCACATTAATGCACTCTGTGCCACATACCAGCAATACACACAAATGCCCTCCACACCATGACACACAATTCCAATAATATTAATTTCACTCAGCGCCACACAGGTCCAGCCCACACAATTCAACTCCCCACATTGCCAATACACACCGCATAAGTCCACACCAAACAACAAAGTCAACTACACAACAGAATTCCACAACACACCACACTCCTCCAATCTTCAACACAGATTTGCACATCATGCCACAAAATGTGACAGCGCACCACATAATTCAACTCCACAACATTCCACTACACATAATTAACTCCATAACACACAATCTCACTCTACATAATTCCAGTACACTTAATGCCATTCACTTACTAACCCCGTAATTCCACAGCATACCATGCCACATAGTTCCACTATACATCTCCACACCATACAATTCCACAAGAAGCAATTCAATACAACCCATCTTTCCCTCGCACTTCACCAACCCTGTCATCTCTCTCTCACTGCCTCGCTCATCTCCCTCACACTGCCACTACCCTCTCACATCTCGCAATCCCACTGCCCCCTCTCATCCCTTCCACACACTCCCTGTCTCTTCTCTATACTGCCTGACGCTCATGCTCCTTCCTGTACCTCCTCGCACTGTGCACTGATCCACCTTGCCTCACCCCACCTCTAGGTGCCCCTCCCACTCATCTCTCTTCTACTCTTTCACCCCTCTCTTGCTCTGTCATGCACTCTTCCCACCTCTCATGTGGGTGACTTCAGGCCTTCGAGCATAGTTTCTTTCCTGTGCCTTTTCAAGGTTTCCGTCCATCAAACCCACACTCTCCTCCTCTTTGTGGGGTGACTTCGGTGTACTCAGGTGCTCCATCTTTAAGCGTCTGTGGCCTGGTCTCACACTCCTTTTGCTCCTCTGCATGGAGTCCATTCACCACTTCATGCAGAAACGACCTATTCCTCTCAATTTTCTTATTATCTACTCTGTGCAGCTCTCGCCCCCATCGAATTACAATACCACATAAGTCCACTACACAAATGCACTACACACCACACAATTCCACCCCACCAGGGGCGGCTCCTCCACTATGGCAGAGGAGCACTCCCCACTGCTGCTACCCAGCAGAGGCAACAGTGAAAACCAAAATGATAATAAAATAATTTTATAATCATTGCCTTTGTAACTGTTGCCTCTGCTGTGTAGCCAAGTCATGCGGTAGGTCGAGCCATCCCCGTGAGCTTCAAGAGGAGGAGTTGTGGGCACTACTAAGCGGGCATGACAGTTTGGGTGGCCATTTTAGGCCGGTCAAACCGACATGTACACTTAACATTTGAGAAAAAGCCACAGGCACTGTCTGAGCAGCAAACCATGCTGCTCTGACCAATCCCAGAACTTCTCTTAGAAGTGCTAGGATTGGCATCTGGGAGCCAGCGCAGTGTGCACTAGTCAAGGATCAGTAGAGGAGGAAATTGCAGTGAACAGAGCATCGGGTAAGTTGCCATATGTGGAGTGGTGTGGCTCACTGGTTAGAGGCGATAGACCCGGGAGCAGAAGTCAGCCGGGACCAGGGTTCAATTCCCGACGCGGCAGGGTCGTGGACTTGGGTCAGCGGACTCAATAATTCTCGCTTCGGTGCCTACTCTAATCAGGGGTCCCACTCAGCAACTCTGGGCATTAGCTTGCCTAATCTCCACAACGGCCCCATCAACGCCGGGGATGCCTGGCTCCACCCTGGAGACTCCCAGCAGGGACCATCCCACAGGGAAAGCCAGGACGGGTTCCCCAGCATTATACAGCGCCAGGAAACCTACGGGTAGCAGTGCGCTTTACAAGCTCAAACATTAATTAATATATATATATATATATACTTTTTTTAATGTATATATGCCCCCCTTGCCGCTTTACTATGTCGCATCGGGAGCAGCTGTCAATGCACCCACCCCACACAATTCCATAATTGACAATTCCAATCCAACCCACATAATTCCACTGCACATGACATATATCCACTACGCTCCAAACCAAAACACATGAGTAAAATACATTGTCATTTACAACGCCAATAGCTCTAACACTCGCAATTGCAAGAACTATTGCATTGCAAATGCTTGTTTATATTCTGTCTAACGGTTATGATATAGGCTTAGAGATGCATGATGTTTTTTTATTAGATTCTAATATAGGTTTAGAGATGCATGGTGTTTCTTATTCACTCCTGCACCCACCGTGTACAAATGTAACTTCAACATAATGTACCTTCAACATACGTCAAAATTAGGTGAGGGACTGTTTGTTCAGATTTTTGCTATTATCCTGGAGTAAAGTCAAACTGTCTTTTCAAGGTTAACCTGCTTGCCCCCTCTTCCCCCCTCCCAAGACAAAAAGTTGTTTAAAAAATGATTTTCACTTTCTGTGTTTACTGTCTATGCCTGTGGTTGTTACAGGTAAAAATTGTAGTTTTAGCCTGCCTGTAATTGCATATTTTATCCCCTGTGTTGTGTTTTAAATGTGTGGTTTTCCCTGCCCATGATTACCTCCATTTAGTGTGTTGAATTGTGGGATTTGCAGTCCAACCTCTGTAGTTGTTCCTCTCATTCCTTTGTGACAATTCTGTTTTCCCTCCAAATTTCTCCTTTGCTCTGTGCTAAGACCTGTATGTTAAAACCGTGCACTCCCAGCCACTATTTTGTGGTCACAAGCCAGTGAAACCAGCCCCCCTGTCCCCCCCCCCCCCAGCAACAGGGATTTTTTCTACATCAGAGGATGCTTCTGTGACCTGTTTAAACTGTGTTTTACTAGGGCCTGTGCACTTCGTTTTTTGGCCAGCAGGGCGAGTAAAGTTTTATTCAAACAGTATTGTTAGATTTCAAGGGAGTGAGACCCTTACCTGCTGAAGTCCAAAGTGTGGATTGAGCCTGTCAGTCTCCTAGGAGATTCTGAACAGGAGAAGCAGCTTCCAACCCCCTGGACAGCAAATCTTGTCCGAGGTCGCTGGTACCTTATATGATCTGCTAGTGGTTGGTACATGTCTACACTGATTGGTGGTTGTATCTTGCGTTTCTATTGGATTAGGGTTAATGTCCTCATTGGTTGGGTGTTTGGGGGTTCTGATTGGTTTCTGGGTCTGTGATTCAATCATTGTAGGGTTAGGACTAGGGCTAGGGTTAGGATTTCTATTGGAAGTAGGGACTAGGGCTTCCCATGTTATTGGTTGTTGGGAGTAGGGTGAGACTAGGGATAGTGTTAGACCTTTAATTGGAAGTAACGATTAGGGCTTCTGGGGTGATTGGTTGATGGACTAGGTGTGGGACTTAGAGTAGGGTTAGGCTTTCGGTTGGAAGTAGGGACTAGGGCTACCTGTGCTATTGGTTGCATGGACTTGTTTTGGGACTACTGGTAGGGCTAGGGCCTTTATTGGACGTAGAGATCAGGGTTTTTGAACTGATTGGGTGCTTGGACTAGGGCTAAGATTGGCTGTAAGGTCCTGGTCTCCTATTGGTACCTAGATTTTAGGGCTAGTGTTGTGATTGGATAGTGTTAGGGCTAGGGTTCCCATTGGCTGAAGGGGGTCACCTGATTACTAGGGTTATAAAAAAAGGCCAGGCTTAGGGCGTCTCAGCCCGGGCGTCGAGGCGAAGGGCAGAGAGGACAAGGGCAGTTGCCTGTTTGAGCCTGTTAAGGGCAGAGAGGACAAGGGTAGTTGCCTGTTTCAATCAATCAATCAATCATCGCATTTATATAGCGCACTACTCACCCAGAGGGTCTCAAGGCGCTGGGGGAGGGGGTCCGCTACTGCTCGAACAGCCAGGTCTTGAGTTGCGTCCTGAAGGCGAGGTGGTCCTGGGTCAGGCGGAGGTGGGTGGGGAGGGAGTTCCATGTCTTGGCGGCGAGATAGGAGAAGGACCGTCCCCCTGTGGTGGCTCTTCAGATGCGGGGGGCGGCGGCGAGGGCGTGGCTGGTCGATCGAAGCTGGCGTTTGGGAGCGTAGAAGTTGAGGCGGCTGTTGAGGTATCCTGGGCTTTGGTTGTGTAGGGCTTTGTGTGCGTGGGTGAGGAGACGGAAGGTGATTCTCTTGTTGACCGGGAGCCAGTGCAGGTCTCTCAGGTGTCCGGAGATGTGGCTGCGACGGGGGATGTCCAGGATGAGTCGTGCTGAGGCGTCCTGGATCCGTTGGAGTCTCTTCTGGAGTTTGGCGGTGGTTCCGGCGTAGAGGGAGTTGCCGTAGTCCAGACGGCTAGTGACGAGGGCCTGGGTGACCGTCTTCCTGGTCTCGATGGGGATCCACCGGAAGATCTTACGTAGCATGCGCAGGATGTTGAAGCACGATGAGAAAGCTGTCAACAACCAGCTCGCCGCTTTCCTCGAAGCCAACAAATCCCTCGACTCCTCACAATCTGGCTTCCGAGCAAAACACAGCACTGAGACCGCCCTCATCGCAGCAACAGACGACATTCGAACTCTACTGGACAATGGAGACACAGTCGCCCTCATCCTCCTCGACCTCTCTGCAGCATTCGACACAGTCTGCCACAGCACCCTTCTACAACGCCTCAACAACACCGGAATACAAGGAAAAGCACTTGAATGGATCACCTCGTTCCTCACCGGAAGAACCCAGAGAGTCCGCCTTCCACCATTCAAGTCCGAGGCTACTGAAGTCATCTGTGGTGTACCACAAGGATCCTCACTCAGCCCCACCCTATTCAACGTATACATGAGCCCCCTCGCGGCCATCGCCCGCCAACACAACCTCAACATCATCTCTTACGCGGATGACACTCAACTAATCCTTTCTCTCACCAATGACCCCAGCACCGCCAAAACTAACCTACACGAAGGAATGAAAGAAGTTGCCGAATGGATGCAACAAAGCCGTCTGAAACTGAACTCAGACAAAACAGAAGTCCTCATCCTAGGTACATCCCCCTCTGCATGGGACGACTCTTGGTGGCCGGAAGCCCTTGGAAAAGCACCCATCCCGACAGACCACGCACGGAACCTAGGCGTCATCCTGGATTCTTCCCTCTCAATGAACAGACAAGTCAACGCTGTATCCTCATCCTGCTTCAACATTCTTCGCATGCTCAAAAAAACATTTCGCTGGATCCCCACCGAAACAAGGAAAACAGTCACCCATGCTCTGGTCACGAGCCGACTGGACTACGGAAACACCCCCTACGCAGGTACTACTGCTAAACTCCAGAAGAAACTCCAACGAATCCAAAACGCCTCAGCCAGGATCATATTGGACATCCCGCGCAGCGAACACATCTCCAGTCACCTGAAAGACCTCCACTGGCTACCCGTCAATAAGAGAATCACTTTCCGACTGCTAACCCAGGCACACAAGTCACTCTACGACATCGGACCAGAATGCCTCAATTCACGACTGTCCTTCTACACCCCCTCCCGCCAACTGCGTTCTTCCAGCCAAGCCCTCGCCACTGCACCTCGCATCAACAAGACCACCATGGGAGGCAGATCCTTCTCATACCTGGCTGCTAAAACATGGAACTCACTCCCCGCTTACCTTCGCCTTACCCAGAACCACCTAGCATTCAGAAAGCAACTTAAAACGTGGATATTTGACAAGTAATCCTCCTCCCCTCTCTAAGCGCCTTGAAACCCTCTGGGTATGTAGTGCGCTATACAAATTCTCTGACTTGACTTGACTTGACTAGGTTGCGTGCGTGGTCTGTTGGTTTGGGTGCGCTGCCTAGGGCGGGGGGCCACCAGGAGTCGTCCCAAGCGGCGGGTGAGGATCCCAGGATGAGGATTTCCGTCTTGTCCGAGTTCAGTTTCAGGCGGCTGTTCTTCATCCATTCAGCTACCTCTTTCATCCCTTCGTGAAGGTTGGCTCTGGCGGTGGCGGGGTCGTTGGTAAGGGAGAGGATCAGCTGGGTGTCGTCGGCGTAGGAGATGATGTTGAGGTTGTGCTGGCGTGCGATGTCTGCGAGGGGGCTCATGTAGACGTTGAAGAGGGTTGAACTGAGCGAGGAGCCTTGAGGAACGCCGCAGATGACTTCGGTGGCTTCAGATCTGAACGGAGGGAGGCAGACTCTCTGTGTCCTTCCGGCGAGGAAGGAGATGATCCACTCCAGTGCCTTCTCCTGGACTCCGACGTTGCTGAGGCGTTGTACTAGGGTACGGTGGCAGACAGTGTCGAAGGCCACGGAGAGGTCGAGGAGGAGGAGGGCCGCTGTTTCTCCGTTGTCGAGCAGTGCTCGGATGTCATCGGTGGCTGCGATCAGGGCGGTCTCGGTGCTGTGGTTGGCCCGGAAGCCAGACTGCGAGGGGTCGAGGGATCCGTTCGTCTCGAGGAAGGCGGCCAGCTGCTTGTTGACGGTCTTCTCGATGACTTTTGCAGGAAACGGGAGCAGCGAGATGGGGCGGTAGTTCTTGAGGTCGGTGGGGTCGGCCGATGGCTTCTTAAGTAGAGCGCTGAGTTCGGCGTGCTTCCAGCTCTCCGGGAAGGTAGCGGTGTCGAAGGAGGTGTTGATGATGTCCCGCAGGTGGGGTGCGATGACAGCGTCGGCCTTGTTGAAGACGTGGTGGGGGCAGGGGTCGGTCGGAGATCCGGAGTGGATGGAGTTCATCGTGCGGACGGTGTCTTCGGTGCTGATCGGAGTCCAGGCGCGGAGGGTGGTGGTGGGGGGCGGTGGTTCGGTCGTGGCGTTCGTCGGTTGAGTGCTGAAGCTGTTGTGTATGTCCGCGATCTTGTTGTGGAAGTAGGAGGCGAGGGAGTTGCAGAGGTCTTGCGAAGGGGTGATGTCGTTGTTTCCGGTGTTGACGATGTTGAAGAGTTCCTTGCTGTTGTGTGCGTTGTTGTCCAGTCGTTCCTTGAATGCAGTTTTCTTGGTGGCGTGGATGAGTTGGTGGTGTTTTCGGGTGGCGAGCTTGAGGGCAGTCATGTTGTCCGGTGTTGGGTCTCTGCGCCAAGTTCTCTCGAGGGCTCAGCAGTTCTTCTTGGAGCTCTTGAGTTCGTCGGTGAACCATGGGGCTTTCTTGCTAGGCGGGGTCCTCAGGGGGGCGAGCTCATCTGCGCAGTCGCTGATCCACTTCGTGAGGTTGGTGGCCGCCTGGCTAGGGTTCGTTGTGCTGGTGGGAGGGTTCATGCTCAGGGAGGTCGCGAGCTGGTCGGCTGTGATCTTGTTCCAGCTCCTGCGTGCAACCTGTTGCTGGTGGTGGTGGATCGTGGTCCTTCTGAAGCTGAAGTGGACGCAGCTGTGGTCCGTCCAGTGGAGTCCGGTGGCGTGGCTGAAGGCGATGTCCTTGCTGGATGAGAAGACTGGGTCGAGTGTGTGTCCGGCGTAGTGGGTGGGGGTGGTCACCAGCTGCTTGAGTCCCAGGTTGGTGAGGTTGTCCAGCAGGGTGGTGGTGTTGCGGTCGTTATTGTTCTCCAGGTGGAAGTTGAGGTCCCCTAGGAGGATGTAGTCAGCGGAGCAGAGGGCGTGCGGGCTGATGAAGTCGGCGATGTCTTCGCTGAATTGTGTGCGTTGTCCCGGGGGTCTGTAGATGAGGGTGCCTCTGAGGGTGGTCTTGGGGTTGATGTGGACCTGAAAGTGCAGGTGCTCGGCGGTTGCGAGGGTGTCGTCGGTGTTGGTCGTGATGCGGATGGTGTTCCTGTGGATGATGGCGATGCCTCCTCCGGTGTGGTTGATGCGGTCCCTTCGGATGATCTTGTAGCCATCTGGGATGGCGATGGCGGTGTTGGGCGCTGAGGCGGCGTTCATCCAGGTTTCCGTGAAGAAGGCGACGTCTGGGGCTGTGGTGTCGAGTAGGTTCCAGATCTCGATGGCATGCCTGTGGACGGAGCGGGTGTTGAGCAGGATGCATTTCAGGTGGCTGCTGCTGTTGCTCGTCTTGGTCTTGGTTGGTGCTGGAGTAGTGCAGGTCCGGAAGCAGGTGAACTTGCAGGAGTTGCAGCAGAAGGGTCCGTGGGTGCGTCTCGGGGTGGCTCGGTAGCAGCCCGGGACTCGGCCGGCGTTGAGGGCATTGAGGGTGGCGGCGTCGTACGTCCGGCGGGCGGGCTGGGGTCTGCGGGGGCCAGGGGTCCTGGCACTGGGCGCGGTCCAGGCGCGGACGGGCGCAGACAGGCTTACCTTTGACACACCTTTGGCGCGCTTAGGGCGCGCCCGCTGCGCGTGCACGCTGAGCGTACGCGTGGACTCCGCCATAAATGGCGTAGTGGGGGGGTGGAGCGAGGGAGGGGCAGCTGGGAGGCGGGAGCGGGGAGGCGAATCAGGGGCGAGCAGAGGAAAGAGGGGGCGGGCTGCAGGGGGGCAGTGGCGGCGAGGGGGGGAAGTGAGCAGCGGGGGGAGGAGGGGTGGGGGGAGGATCGGCGGGAAGCAAAAAACATCGGGAAATCGGCGGAGCGGCGAGGGGGGAGGCCTGAGGGCTGACCCTAGCAGGCGGCGGGCAGGGGGCAGGGGCAGGGGTCGGGCCGCAGTAGGGTGACCTGGCCCCCGGGGACCGTGCTATGGCAGGGTCGGGGGTCAGGCAGCCGGCAGCAGGGGGGCCAAGCACGTGGGAACGTGCGAGGCTGGCCTGGGGCTGGAGGCAGGCAGCAGGGGGACCAGGCCGGTAGGCAGCGGGAGGACCTGGCAGGAGGCGGCAGGCAGAGGGAGGCCCTGGCACACGGGGACCGTGCGGCAGGAGGAGCGACCAGGAGGGTCACTGTTTGAGCCTGTTAAGGGCAGAGAGGACAAGGGCAGTTGCCTGTTTGAGCCTGTTAAGGGCAGAGAGGACAAGGGCAGTTGCCTGTTTGAGCCTGTTCGAGACTGGTAGGGACTAGGGCCAGAAATGCTGCTTTTTTTCTCATTTAGCAATACCCAGCCCACACCATCCACATCCACGAACAGAGCAACAGCTCACACCAAATGTACACCACGCACAACACTATGCACAGATTAATGTACCAGCCTGCACTACATACCCAACCAAACCACATCTACACACCCTACTAGCCCAACTACCACACATATCCACCATCACCTACAAACAGTACACAACTCTATCCTATACCACTAACCAATACACTCATCACTAACACAACACCAATCAACACCATACATAACTACATCCCATTCAGACACACTCCCCCTTCTGTAATTACACCTAACAGACCTTCCATCAGTTGTCCAACAAACACCCTCCTCTCCTTTCTACCATAATAACACTAACGCACAACACACACACTGCACACCACCACACTTTGTAACTCTTGCAACACATATACTTTCAATGTAATTATGGATCTACATATTTATCACTTTCTTCAAATTTAGCATTTCCAATGCACTACCCTATTCCTCAGCCTCTACTTCGCTCAATAAATATTCTATCCCAACCTTCTGTCTCATCTCAAACTTCTTCTACTACTCCTTCCAATGCACTATCCTATCTCTCATCCTATACATCTATCAATATATCCTCTACATCAACTCTCTCATTTATCCCAAACCCCATACCATTACTATGATTGCCAAAATAACCCTTTCTAGACTCTCTCCTACTCTACCCCTCCTTGTATTATCTGACACCTCTTTTACTATACCGATCCCCTAAAACAGACCTTTCTAAACTCTTTCCTCTGAGTCCTCCCCTCCAAAACTCCTTTTTACTCATCCAAAAACCTCCTCCTATTGCTAAGACCTTAAAAAAAATGTATTTCACTCTTTTATCCCTCCACTATCCTTTTCAATCGAAATTAACAGACTAACATGTTCACTTCTCAAATTCCATAATAAACTATACTAATATACTACCCAAATAACTGAATAACATATCCACTATTCAAATTACTTCTTTTTTTTTTTTACAATACTAATTTTCAACACTAATCCTTTATGAGTTCCAGAGTGGCGTGCTACTCACCAGAAAAGCGATTCAACACCCATCACAAGTGCTATATGAATGCAAATCTTTCTTCCCCTTTTATCCCTTCACTATCCTTCTCACTCCAAGTAACTGACTATTCTCCAGTGAAATTACTTCATATTTCACCATATTAATTCACCACTAATCCTTTGTAGGCTTCCTGAATAGCGTGCGTCAACAAGCGCTATATAAATACAAACCTTTGTCCTCCTCTATCCTTCTGCTATAATTCCAAATCCAAATAACTGACTAACCTATCCACCACTTAAAATGTACTTGCATTTTTCACTATACTAATTCAACACTAATCCTCTATGGGTCCCAGAGCAGTGCTACGCGCTGAAAAAGCGTTTCGACGCCTCGTCAGGGGTAGTAAGCGCTATATACATGCAATTACAATACAATACGTGCCTTCCTTCGTGATGCCTTCCTTCGTGATGCGCACAGCGCACAACGCACACGCCCCCTCCAATGCTTCCCTGTCCGCAAGGCAAATGCCACGTGGGAAGGAAAGTGGCGGGAAGCGGGTGCATCCTCCATTCTATTTAGTTTTGGCTTTTAATATAGCGGGGGCATCACCCAAAGTTGCTGGAGCATTTTACAATAGAAAATTAATATTACATAAGGTGCATTATTATCACCATTACATAGGTCACGTTTACGTTGGCAACAAGCATATAAAGTATTAGTTACAGCAGTCCTAGACTTGCCTCAACAGGATTACGACCGGATGCGTGTTGGAGTCTTTGAAAGGAAGATAGATCAATAAGTTTTAAAGGCACACTTATTGATTGAAACTGAGGAGGAGGGGTTAGGTAAAATGTCTTCGAAAGAGACAGGATTTCGGTTTACTTTTAAAGACAACGATCTATTAATGTCCGCTCACGCGCACTGTTCCAGCCACTGGAAAAGTCTGCTCGTGCTGACAGGGCCCACGCACTACCTTGGCGTACAGTGAGGAATCTTATGAATATTGCACCCATATCACGTGGTCTAAAGCATTGCTTTGCTACAAGTCTCTTCATTTAAAGTGCAGAGCTGGCGCACTATGATATTGTATGACTATGCAATTAACCATGTTTATTTTTAGCAAAGCTCCAGTGAAATGTTTGACAACATTTACGGATTAAAATAAAGATTAGAGGTGGTAATAATTTATAAGACAAATAACTTGACACAGTATACAGTGAAGCATTATCCGTATATCGTATAGGACCAACATTTTCAATGATTTAATATCTGTAATGTATTCATCTCTATGTGTAGATGAAAAAATCTTTCATTGGGAACCTGTTATACCACGGAGTTATCCTTGATCGTCATGACATCCCCACAGAAATTCTCACTAGGTCCGCTGTGTGAACTTTTACTGGCCCCAAGAGAACCCAATATGAATTAAATAAAGCAGAAAGAATATTTTTTTAGGTAGTTGTCTACCAGGGATAATCAAAATACGAGCTTATCTCCTGTCATGAAGAAAAAATATATTGTTTTGGTCTAGAAGGGTTTCACATCTACAATCAAATGCAAACAAAAGAGAGGGGCAGTTGAAGCAGACATGTTTCCCGAATCTGGATGAACGCCTCGCTCCCCATGTATTCATAGCTATCAAACGTTAGTGAGTTTTCAGTGTAAGCACCAGAAACATGAAACAGTGAAGGATTGTGTTTCTTCATTTAGAAATTTGCCCATCAACTCCAATTTTGGCATGGCCCTGGATGAATGCATACTTGCTCAAGTTGTAATGACTCTTACGGTCAAAGTTTTCAAGAAAGACTTGGGATCAGTTTAGATTCTCCTCCTAATGATGTTATATTAATCATAAAAAAGGCAGAGCTTACAGAAAGATGTATGTATGAACATGGTATTTCCATCATTTAAACTATGCCAAACGCAAGCAGGAATTAAACACGTAATAGGCAGTGGTGGCCCCTCCATTAGGTTGGAGAAGTACCGCTCCCCCCTGCAACCACCCTCAAATAAAACTATATTAAAACTGGTTTTAAACCAGTTTTATTTGAAACCCCTGGATCCCCTGGACCCGCCCCCATGACTCTGTCGAGTCTTTGGATCGGCTCCATGGGATGACACTGCTGGTGGGGGAGTGGTAGTGCACTCCCTTCACTGTGCATGAGAGTTTGGCCAGCTGTCTCAGGCAGGCCAAACCCTCATCTGCAGTGAAGCTCTCTCCAGCCCCAGCTGCGTTGCTGGGGCTGGAGAGAGCAGATGCAGGCATAGGCCCCCAGTCTGCCTGAGAGTGCAAGCTGCCAGCACTCAGGCCAATCCCGATGCTGCTTTCATGTAGTATAACACAAACTATATGTTCCTTAGGCTTATTATTCAAAATAACTTCACAGTTGGAACATTTGTGTCACTGTAGTGAGCATGAATTGTATAATATTCAAGAGGAATACATACACTATATCAATTATTTGTATTCAATCATATTCATCTCAAATCATAAGAATATGTATGTCCATCATATATCAATCCACTTTTGACAACAAAAAGGTATACTGTTTCCTCCGTTTCTCAAAATAATTTGGTCTAGCACCAAAGAAGAGTTACAAGAAATGCTCACACAATTCAACCAAGTGGATGAAAGAATTCAGTTAACCTGGGAAATGTCTGACACAACCATTACATTCCTTGACGTCAGAGTCAATCGCACCAACAAAGGCCTTGAAACTGACCTTCATATCAAAAGCACAGACCGCAATAACATGTTACATTACAGCAGTTTCCATTAACAGAACCTCAAAAGATTTCTACCTTTCTCCCAGATGGCAAGAATAAAGAGAATCACATCAGAACCCAACATGTTGCAGAAAAGAATAATGGAAATGAATAACAAGTTCACACAGAGAGGATATCCACAAACCATCCTACAGGAATCCAAACAAAAACTTGAACAAATAGACAGAAGAGCCCTTCTACTACCTAGTCAAACAAAAGAGCAAACCAGGATAGTTGCCATATCTAAATTTTCAACAACAAGTCAGAAATTTAAGAAGACCATACTCAAGCATTGGCAAATGCTCACCTTAGAACCAGACTTTAACAACTGTTTCAGAGATCCACCATTATTCGCATTCACCCGATCAAGAAATATAGGAGAAATCATCCAACCTCGGACACTCCCATCTGAAACCTATCATGGAACCAAACCATGTTACAATTGCGGACACTGTAACAACATCATTAAGGGCAACAAAATCAATCACCCCATGAGAGGTCAGGAAATCAAATTAAGAGTCAATGCTACATGTGATTCATCCAACGTTATATATGCCCTCAAATGCCCATGTGGCAAACTCTACATTGGCAAGACCGAACGAAGGATCAAAACCAGACTTACAGAACACAAATCCAACATACGTTTAAAAAATTCAAAATCAACCGTTGCAATGCATTTTCTGGAAGCTAAACATACCATTGCCCAACTCAAATTTTTGATTCTAGAAACCATACAAAAAACAGAAGGAAGAGACAATACTAAATTCTTGCTTCAAAAAGAGAACTCTTGGATGTATAAACTCTGTACTCATAGACCATTTGGACTTAATGAAAAAAGCGAATTTTCTTGTTATTTATGAATCATGTTTTGAATTGTATGTTTGCCCCATGTGCCCCGAGTTTTGGTACCCCTGTGCATGACCACAATACATTCAATTCAGTGAACGTCTCATCAGCATTCCCCAATAGCTCAACACAGTAGAGCTCTTGACATTCAGACTCCCTTTTCTTTTAGATCATGGTTCTCGCCAGTGTGGCGATCAGCTTCACTCTATTCTTATTTTTCATTTTTTTCATTTTTATATTAGACAAATTCCTGTTTTACACTTCCCTTTTAATGATATCCCAACAGTAGTGTTTAATGGTAATCTTCACCGCCAACTAACACAACACCCATAGTCTTTCTTCAACCTCCACCGGACACGTGATCGGGTCCGTGTTTGATCTCGTAAACCGAACGGCAACATTGTTGCAGCAAAGAGACACGGAACGACTCATGATCCGACTTCTTTTCGAAAATCTATTCTGCTGAACTCCAGGTTAGTGAGCCAGAATGAACCCACGCGTTCGCTCTGCTAAACACAAAACGCGTAACACTTTTTAACAATCCCTGCGCTCCCGTTTTTCTTTCAGCTTACCACATCATTAGATCTTTGACTGGCTAAACCGTCACAGGCATGTAAGTCAACGTTTATATTTACCCTGCACTTACCAAAGTAGAGATTAGTCTGCAGACGTTCACACTAGCCAAACCCCAGCACTTTTGATTGTTCTTTTTTGAATGTATGATTTATGGTCAAACACACTATGTGGTTACACTCAATCATTTATTTCCACAGCTTTATTCCCTGATGAAGGGCTCACACCGAAGCCCGAAATGCATTGGATACTTGAAAATATAATGATGCCTCATGAATGAAATGAACTACACATATGCATTACAAAGAAAATGTTAATTATTGAATATGCTGCAAACTAATATTCAATGAACTTTGCAAAATAAACGAAAAAATTCTTATTCATGAACCCATTGTGTGGAATCCTCTGTTGTTAAGAGGAGTAAAAGGTGTTCCCAAGGGGATGGTCCCAGTGACCCACTGGTATCACATGTTCATTGTTCTGTATAGGTGCCTTTAGGGGTATAGACGCCACCCTTGTGAGAACCCAAACTTTAAGAACTGAGATTAAAGGCTGTGCACCCATCCTCAATTGTTTTCAAAATATACAGTACCATATGACACTTTTGTATTGAATATGGATAGTATTTACATATCTCCCATATATACAATAATTTTGCAAAAATATATACAAAATTACAGTTCAGTCAATGCTGATACTATTTACAAAGAAGTGTCGTTGCGTCGACGTTTCGGTCTCATATAGTACAGTTCATCGAGACCATCATCAGGACATGTGTTGCACCATGGACCTATTACAAAACAATGTACATAGAATCAAACTCTGTATGTAGATACTCTTGATAGCATAGTCTAGATCGACTGCCCACACCGAACCAAATAGTGAACATAAATAAAAATAAAAATAAATGTGCCAACACTATGTGCCATGGGACTAAAACATCTTATTTACAACTATATATATGGTGGTCATGCCCCAAAACGACATGCACCCACACCTCTAGTGACAACGTGGGAAAAACAAATCAGAAAGAGTACTCACAGAAAAGCAATGAAGGTATCACTAATCCTATTAGGAATGAAGTAAAACAACATTAGGTCTCAAAACTGTCCGAATTGTATATACAACGTACACAGGAGTAACCGCAGAATTGTATCAGTCAAGCAAGAAATGGTCACAGAATATCAAAATCGTACCTTTAGCCACTTTTAAATTGGGCGCTCAATTCAAGGACAACTCGAAAAACAATTGAACCAGCTTCGTCGTATCTGTATGAAAACAGAACCACACAAGAACCATTAAGACACTAGTAATAACCACCAAAACTAGTGAATATCAGCAATAGTAAGGGGGCAAGCCTTACTTCTAAGGGAATAAATCACCACTCGATATCCAGCTATTGTCAGGAAAACGCGACCTGATTGAAGCGTTTACCTGGCATACTAAGCTCTAGATCGCGGTCACGTGATTGAACTAGTAGCGTCATGGCGGCCATATTGGGTCTGAAAATAGAGCCTGACTCTACATAGGGCTAACATTGGAGGTCAGGCAAGTCCGACCTAATAGCGGTCACGTAGTAGAACATACAGCATCGTGACGATCATCTGGGATTGGCGTATTAAAAAAGTTAAAGAATGGGGCTTGACTCTCCATAGATAAAACATAGGGGGTCCTGTAACTATGTAAGGAAAAATTTAGAAAAATATTAAAGGAATTGTCTCACAATCAACATGTCGATGTTGCAAAATACGGAATCAACATCGAGATTTATACATTAAGGTTGTACCTCAATTCAATCAATGCAATCTGAAAAATAGGGAGCAACCAAGTTCCATGATCTAACTAGAACGTAGCCCTAATGAAAGAGTGATTCAGACAGATACTTCAGCGGAGAGTTGCTAAGACTTCTCTGTGTTAACAACAAGGACCCCCTGATATGGATCAATATCCTGGGACAGGGTAAACAATGTATGTGAGGTAACACTCCCAGGCATACAAACAAGATAATGGCACACTAGACTAAGCAAACAAACTAGTTTAGTTTAGAAAATATACATATTTAATGTGATAAAAAAGAATGATAAAAATCAGTACATTGATCAAAATCGATAAAATAACATTGTATTAATACATATGTATTCACAGAAAAAGTTAAAAAGAGTAGATGGTTTCCTGTCAACGCGTTTCGACATAAAGACTATGCCTTCATCAGGACTTTTACCATCACATTGCTGTAAAAAGAGCTTATAGAAATGTTTTACTATTCAGTTTCTTCATCTTAAGACAGTTTAACAGAACTAGTTTTGTGTTTGCCACAACATTCTATTGCCAAATACTTCTCAACAACAAGTTATACCGCTTTATATTTAAAAACTCTTTACTCATGTCAGACACCTATGTATATTCTATTCACTGAGACAAGTATACATATCATTGTTCTGCACTTACAGGTAATTCAATACTGTGCAATAGTATAAATATTCTTTACAGAAACAAAGATTGACATTTCATGTTTGCTTGTATTGCCGGATACATTTTTGGTACAGAAATTATTTCATGTGTGTCTTATTACATACATAAATCGTTAACATTTAATCTATACGATTTAAATTGCAACAGTGGTTCCTAAGTATAGAATATTTTATAGAGAGTTAACAGAAGAATAATTAGGGGAAGGAAAGGGGAGAATAGAAAACAAGTTGAGATAACCATTTTAATGCTCTATATATTTCTTCGCTAACAGCTGTACCAGGATTATCCTGTTTTTAACAGAACAATATCAATAGCGCCCATGTTTTAGTACCTGTATAGTTTAGTTCGAAAAACGATTTTGATTTTCCGTTTCCCTGCTGGTTATTTATTTGTTCCAAAATACAGGGTATGAAATCTAGAAAAAATATTTATAACACACTCACTAGCATGTTAACAAGGAAAATTCCTTTTTCATTTCATCTTATGTTCTGACTATTTCACGCTCTTACCTTACTGTTCTCATGTAGCACGGCTGTACAACCTGATATCTAGCTGGATATTCTGATTGAAAAATTTCTCAGTTTTCTGCAGAATGAGATATGTAATGCAATGTTTCAGGTAATTGAACTCTAAACTATTGGATTTCAGTTTTATATTTTCGGTACCACTAGATCATTTTATGTCGAATCTCACCTTAAGTAGTAAGCTTTATTACGGCTATAACTTTCAATTCTGTTTTTCAGACCATGGAATTCTTAAGGGTCCTTTAAACATCAACTGCCTATAAACAAAAGGACATTTTTTTTTATATATTAGTGACTTTTCTACTATTAATTATTTAAGAAAATATCTTACACAAAAATACAAAATCAATCTTACCCTGAAATTTCGGACGCTATCTTTCTATGGGTTTCAGCTTCGAAAAATGCGTCACAGCGATATCCTGATATTTTACATGGACCTAACCTATAACAATAGGACAACGGGTATTACAACCTAAATTTTATGGGGAGCATTCGTTGAATATGGTTATCGCATGGCTCACGCTTACCTAACAGACGTAGCGTGGTGCCATAACGGTCCGTAGGCGTTCTCGTAACTTGATGGTAGCGTATGCGGCGACGGCGTGGCGTTATGTTGATGTCTAGAATTCTCTTTTGGAGCAGTAAGCACGCTACATCTACGCAAGCCGCATCTAATCTAGAGTAAAAAACCCTATGTATTAGTGCTAAGTCACACTTGTTTAACTGAGTTAAAGTCTGAGACTAAACGGTCTCTTACCGGTAAATATACGAGGGTACAACGCTTCAGGATACACTGCTTAGCGGGTCGGTTTCCAAATCGAACAACCTTTCGCTGCAGTTAGATGCTCCTTTTATAAGGAAGATTTCCATTGGTCTAACAGGGCGGCCTAATTTCTTAAAGGGAAATGCCCAAATTTTAGGTACCACGCTTGTTGGAGAATGGCGATTATTTATTTATTTTCGTGTTAGGGATCTATTGGTATTTTATTAATTATATTAAGAGCTAGGCCAGGAAATCTTATTAGTCACACATATCCTATTATTGTGTGTTATATTTAGAACTAAAATAGGTGAACTTATTATTTATAAATGGCATATTTTTATATTTTGGTTCAGATATCTTTAGGTTATGACTAATTACCTCATAAGATCGCATTTTCCCATGGCAATTCATTGTTCAATCCATGGCTAAAGGTCTTTAAAGTAAAAATCCAAAAAACTTCTCGTTTCTTTCTTATTTTGTCACCTCCCTTAGCATTAGGTATATGGATCTTTTCCAATATGCGCCATCTGATATCTGATGGGGCATGTTGGAAATCTAGGAAATGTGTGACTAATGGAGCTGCAATTTTATGAGTTTTAATAGCTGATCTATGTTCAGTCAAACGGATTTTTATTGCTCTGGAAGATTCGCCCACATATCCCATATTACATGGGCATACGAGCAAGTAGACTATATTACAAGTATTGCATGTCCAAAGTTCATTTGCTTCAATGTCATATCCGTTAAATCTAAAGGTTTGTCCTGGTATAATGCCATCACAGGAGTGGCAAGAACCACATCTTGAGGTACCCTTTACAGGGTTCACTCCTTGTATCGATTTTTGTATAAAGGGAGATTTTGTAGATGGTCCAGTGTATCTTGATCTCACCACTGAATCCTTCAAATTCTTGTTTCTCCGATGTGCAAACATCAGTTTCTTAAGCTTAGGTTTAGATGATTCTATATTTAATAAATGCCAATTGGCATTTACTATTTGTCTAATTGTTGCATTTAGTGTGGAATGTCTTGTGACACAAACTAGTTTTGGTTCCTGGACTTCTTTGTTTGATCTTAAAAGTGCATCCCGATCATAATATCGAGCCCTTTTATATGCCTCACGGACAAGACGGTGAGGGTATCCTCTATCGAGGAATTTTTGCTTCATTTTTACAGATTGGGTGTCATAATCTTTGATATTAGTGCAGTTTCTCCTCACCCCGAGAAACTGCGAAAAAGGAATGCCATCCTTTTGGTTCCTGGGGTGATAACTAGAAAAATGGAGCAAGGTGTTCCTAGATGTGGGCTTCGAATAAAGGTCCACTTCAAGCTTGTTGGTTTCATTTCTGATATATATGTCCAAAAACTCCACTTGGGTGTGAATACATATGTATTAATACAATGTTATTTTATCGATTTTGATCAATGTACTGATTTTTATCATTCTTTTTTATCACATTAAATATGTATATTTTCTAAACTGAACTAGTTTGTTTGCTTAGTCTAGTGTGCCATGAGTTGCTAAGACTTGCCATTCTACAAAGGAGTTTAGTCCCTTGGCAACAGTGTTAGCTGACCAAATCCACCTGTTTTCTTTCTGTGTAAGCAGCGGTCAATATCACATCTTCGTTTCGACTGTTTGACACTTTCCAAAACAAACCATTGCATCTCACATGGAGAGTGTTGTTTGTGCAAGTAGTGTTCAATCAGAGGTGCTGTTTCAATTTTACATCTTATTCTTGACTGATGTTGTATGATATTCTTCTTTATCTCTTGTGTGGTTTTTCCTATATAATACAGGGCACACGGACATTTGATGCAGTATATGACATTTTTTGTTAGACAGTTAGTGTGGTTTCTCATAGTCCAATTTTTTCCATTTATACAGCAGGTCTTTGTTATTGTCGTTGTTTGGCATGCAACACATGAGCCGCAGGGGTAATGTCCCACTATAGGTGTTAAGCCCCAAATGTTTTGGATGGTATTCACAGTTGGTTCTCTGTAGGCTTTTACTAAGTGGTCCCTTAGGTTTCGTGCCCGTTTTGAAAGCAAATCGTGGTAGCAATAATTGGGGTTCAATCTTTTGGATGAGATGCCAATTTTCTTAATACAATTGGATTCTGATCCAAACATAGTGATACATGTTACTTGATCATTTACTACATGTAGTGTCAGGATTGGTCGCAGTGCAGTCTGGAAGTCTGTGCCCAGAAGCAGGAAGAATGCAATGCACTGGGAGACGGCGGCTTTGGCGGCATTCTATTATGTATTTTTAGGTTTTTTTTTATGCCCGGACCACTCCTTCCCCCCTTCTCCACATACCTCCCTCCTCTGGCCCGCCTCAACACTTTTGCAGGCGACAGGCCGCTACTGGTAATGAGAGAGGAAGCTGGGTTGTGGAAGGTAATACATGGTAATTAAGAGTTCTTTAAAGAGGCGTAATCAACTTTTTTCTAAATTGGAGCAGCATTTGAGCAGCCCTGATGGATGCAGGGAAGTTGTTCCAAATCCTGGGTAAATAGATGGCATATACCTGCTGTCTTATTTACTCTTTTTTACACTTCTTAGTCTGCAGTCTAATGGTGCCCCGGATGCGGGTGTGCAGAGAACATGAGTGCCCAATACAAAAAGAACAATTGATGGACAGAATGCAGAACAATGTCATACATTCACCCCAGTAAAGAGATCTGGGCCTAAATCCAACGTTTTTTTGCTCACCATGCCATTCCAGTTTGGGTGGCACAATCCATGCTGCAGGCCCACGAGTAGCGGTTGACTCATACGGCACCCACAGTGCCCTTTACTGGGGACTGACAAGTAAGTCACACATCCAATCATAACACAATTTACCACAGGAGCACCAGCGCTTTACCGCTGATCAGCAGTGCGAAAAGCGCGCAGAAATGTTATACCAGCAAAAACAAAGTCAAAACTGGGAGGGCAGAAAGCAAAAAACTCGGGGGAAACACGCCAAAAGATGCCAAGTCTAACAAAGCTTTACATGCATTGATTTGTCCTGGGCGCTATGGAGCAGTCACAATAGTAAACAGTTTGCTTAAAATAATCTTGTGGTTGGCAAATAGTTGCAAGAGAAATTTGAAAATGGAAATAGTTGAGATGGTATGGGTCAGAGGTGCAACTAGAGCCAAATTTCGGGGGTGGGCTAAGAAAAGATTTCGGGGGGCTAATTCTTCCAATAGTAGGCAGAGTGGATATGCAGGGGCTCCAAGAAGGGGTGAAAAAACAAAGAACAAAGCCTCATTTAGAAGCAAATGGTCTTTGAAAGACATGTGAAGTACTCTTGTGCAGCTGTGTGTGTGCCCGGGACGCTGTCTCAGCCCGGGCTGCCACACACGAGGGAGGGGGGGGAATCTGAAGCCCTTTGAGCCCAACGGCCATTGCACTCCTTGTATGGGTCCACCTTTTTTTAAAGCAAGAGACAATTGGGACAAGACCTTTTAATATTCTGACAATAACTTATTAAAAAGACACTCCAGGTTGGATGCGCAGCGCTAAGGTCTTTCATTAGAATCCCTCGGCTGTGAAAGAATGTATTGAATAAGCACAAAGGAAGTATAATATGTATTGTGATATGAAAAATGGTCAAATTGAAATTTGGGCACTTTGTTGTGAGTAAAGTTTGGGGAAAGAGTTCCAAAGGGAGAGTGTGAGTTTAGTGAGCTAAAGGAAATTGCATGTGTGTTTGGAATGCTGTTAAACTGTAAGATGGAAATGTGTGACACATGAGTTGTTTGGCTGTAACCAGAGACAGGGGTGATAGTTGCATAACCATGAGACAGGCAAGTGCACAATATTGGTGGCTGGTAAATAACAAAGATGTATCTGATGTGAGTGTAGATCAGGAGTTGTCTGTTCCTTCCTCAGAATCTGAAGAGACTAACAACTCTCCCAAAGGTCAGGAAATTGGTGGGGTTACTTCGTTATGTTGGTACCATAAGACTGAGTGACCTAGATGTGTGTATGTCCAGTCCTTTGACTGGCTGTATTTGTAGAGAGAGCATAATGTTTTGGAGCAGAGAATTAAAATTCCAAGAATGTTTGATGAATGTGACTTCTTAGGTTTCACACGTTTTGTAAAAAAAATGTTTTTATTGACTTCCGTTACTGGTACAGCATATACATTTGATGTGTATAGAGATCTTATCATTGCACAAGTTTTCACACTGTCTTTGGTCATTGTGGGTGGAATAAACACTGCATTTCTGTGGTCACAAACTCTCTGATTCTGATTGTGTGACCATAGATCTACTTTTAGCAATGGGTTGTTTCAGCAGTCTGCTGGAATTCCATCTCAGTAGTTGAATGCTCCTGAAGCTTCATTGTGCAGAAGCCTGTTATGTTTTATATAGATGTCCTAATATAGGCATGATTCTGGATCCCCTTATATAGGCATGATCTTTCACCTACATTAGTTCCCCACACTGCACTATAATGAGCTCTGAGGCTTGAACCTTATCCAGTTTCAGTTCTGGGTGCAGAAGGAGGGGTTTTCCCTAAACAAATGCCTCCTAGAACATCTCCGATGGGCTCATACATTATGTGTGAGCATTCATGAGGATTCTTGGAAACAAAGCAGAAACTACATCAACTGCATAATATCTATGTACAAGGTTTATCCCTTACATCTTCCTCAGTCCGACAATGTCCCATACAAAACCTACAAGGGACAAAGAAGCCCTAGATACTTTCGGGAATAAATACACCACATCTTGCCAAGATAAGGTAGTGGGAACCAAGACTTCCAGGCCAACACACTGACCAGAGACGCTGAGGCTCCAGCATGCAGACGCTCCAGCTGACAGCGATCTAAACATCCCTTGCAGAGTGTCCAACTCGAGACCAAGAGGGGCTCCTACATTCTCACACTTCAGGTAATGGGGTCGACTAAAACCTAGAGGGATTCTTGGCTACACACTTACTCACATTCTAGGTACACTTAGGTACATCTATAGAGGCATCAATGGAGCATGCGCACTTTTATCATGCATTTTATATTCATGTATTTATTCATGCTTATTGCAAAATGGTAGATACGTACTATCCTTTTATATTCATAATACTGCTAATCATATATCTCTGCTACTCTCTAGTGGTTGTTGCAGCTCATATATTTTACACGAGAATAACAACTGTTCAATAAATCCTTATTGAAACGCCCAGACTGTTTATTCTGTGTACCTCTGAAATAAACTAAATGAGCACGAGTGACTGAGTGAAAAGTAGTACATTGTTTCCATGATCGTGAGGGATCAGGGTTGTCATGTTCTAAGGTTGCCAGAAACTAATCTCTACACAATAAGAGGAGACACTAGTGGCACTGTGAGCTAGCTTAAATGCAAACAGGTTATCATTTCTATGTTGGAGTGTATGGAACCAGTCTGCCACCAATCCCACAGTTTATGTTATCCAAATGCGCAGGTCCTGCATGGGTACCATAGGAACTACATAACAAGCCCTCCTATTCTAAAATTCTTCTTCCCTCCAAAAGTATGATAGGCACCTCGTTTACAATTTGTTGAGGCTTAAAGAGTGAGGTTTGCCTGTATTTTCAGAGGATTAAAACAGGCAGGACCCAAAATGCAGGACAACTGGTGTCTCTCTGTGCAGGCTGCATGGCAGGAGTCATGATTGTAGGACAAACCTGCAAAATGCAGGACTGTTGGCCACCCTAATCATCAGGATCAGCCTAGACTATAGCGTAATTTAACAGTCCCAGGAGGGCAAGTCTGACAGCTCAGTGTGTGGGCCAGATATTTGGCTGCCTGTGGGCCTTTTTATGTTCAAGTGGACAGGTTTTTACTGTTTATTTGCCTGATATTACTGCAAATATTGGCTGCAGTAAGCCATACCTTGCAAATAACCTATAGAGCGTGTCTGTATATGTTAAAAACTGACCCAAAATGCAACTGTGGGCCACTTTCTTTTGCTTTCTGATTCACTAACGGGGGCCCACTTTTCTTTTGGTGTCAAGACCTATTTTCTGACCCAGTCAGACCCTGCTTATCACTTCGCGTACTCTAATATTGGCATCTGTGAGTACAGCGTCATCAGATGAACTACGAGGACCAGAATGCACAGGCAGAACTGACTAAAAAGTCATACATGACCTATCCAGGATGCCTGGGTACCTTAGGCTACTAAGCAGCTAGAAAACGGCATAACACGTGTTTAAGTGAGATTATTAATCACTGAATGTGATTTCCTTCTACTGCGAAAAACCTTGAGGTTCTTATTGTAAATAGTTTCATATTTCAAATGTTGATCTGCTGCTTGTAATGACGAAGTCTCAACCATACCACTTGTAGGATTTTCGCATGAAGGATCACCACATTCATATGAAACAATGCTAAAGGCTTTATATGACCATTTTGAACCCCTGGCTAATCTTGACTATGAAACGTTTCTTCTGAGGCAAGCAAATTGAGCTCTTTAAGATTATCTGTACATTTTCTCCACTAGATTAAGGGAGTAGGCCGGCACATGCACTCCACGCAATAAAATGGAAGACATTTGTGCATAATTTATTTGGGGATGCACATCAGCAGAGGTGAGGAATCAGATCCTGCAAGGTTGATGGCAGATGTACTTAATTAAGGGGAATCCAGGGAAGTGGCTGTGCTACAAATGTGGATCAAGACAGAACCATTAAATCGAATCACTAAGACTGCCCTATCCAAAAAAGAAAGAAAAAACGAAAACAGAGTTAGACTTGTGTGTGCGCTGCAGAGCACAGTGTTTCCCCACACAGTGAAATGTCCAGCAAATGGGAAGAAATGTTCTGCCTATGGACAACCAAACCATTACACACTTTTGAGTAAATCAGAGAGAAGTACTTTTTCGGGGTTCGGGTTCATAGCATATTAGAGGTGGAAGACACCCCAGACGGAGAATGAAACGTTCCTGGGGAATTTAATTTGAAGGATTTTGTCCAAAAAGTAAGTAGTAGTGGGCATTCATATAGCAGGTGAACCAAGTCGACATGGGGGGAGAGTTGTAGCACCAGTAATTATCTTTCTCTAAAAGGCCTAGAGTGGTGAATCGGTGAGGTGTATAGTATGTCTTATGGAGAATAAGAAATTTAGTCTGGGTAAGGATAAGAGTTATTTTTTGGGGAAAAAGAGAGGACCAAAGTTTTGGCCAAATGATATCCGACGGATTCCGTAGGCCTTCCTGAGATCATTCGTTCTGCAATTTCTGTTGTAGGGGTAGATGTGGGACTGACCTTAGCGTAAATCTAGACGGCTACTTGACCGCCTCTTTGAAGCTACTTTGATAGGGTCTTCATCTCATCCCTGTGTTCACCGACAACAAACAGGCGCTGCAGTCTTGGTCCGGTCTCCAACTGGGTATGGTGGATGTTGTTATTCCCTAAGTTCCTATATTCCCTACAGATATTCCCATTCCCCATCTCTGCCTCCTAGTCCGCACAGCTAATTCATTTGGCGGTGAGGCCCCCACGCATTGCCTGGTCTGAGTGCTGCTGTTCAACATTTGATGAAGGCTTAGGGTTGGCTCATATTAAGCTCTAATAGTGGACATCACATCTGCCCATTAATGACTGAATGAGAGGGGTAGGAGGGTTCATGTATACAGAGCGGAACTGGGCCCACAGGGTCTAAACAGGGTCCTGGGTTACCTATATAGCAGCCTTATTTCCCACTTCCATGTTGAAATCCACTAAGGTGGTGGTGGTCTGCTGGTGTGCAGTGCTCTGATTCATAGATTGGAATTGTAAACTTACACAACAGACTCCACTGTAGAGTGGGCGTTCGTTGCATCATATCGCCCGACTTCAGGGACTTAATCAGTGGGATAAAGCCGGCATCACATCCCTAGGGGATGTATAGAGCGGTGCCCACATGAGTTCTTTTGTGGAGCTGCAGGCTCTCTTCCAGCTCAATCACATGTAATTCCACAAATACCTACAGGTTCGTCATGCACTGACCACCCATTGCTTCTACCTTGCAGACCTCCCGGAGTACAACCCATTGGAGGCCCTCCTGGGTTGCTTTGGCAGGGGTGACATCTCTCTAATATATAGCTCAATAGTCTAGCACGCCCCAGATGTAGTCGGGCCCCTGAAGCTGAAATGGGAGGGTTGGGTCGGGTAGCTTGATGAAGTGGACTGGCGAGATCCGCAAGGGAAACCATTATTCCAGTTAGGCTGTGACTTATCCAATTGAACTTATTACATGTGATGTACCTAACCCCCCTTTGTCACTGGTGGGCTCTCCACACCCCAGTGCTTCAGTTGAACCCACGAGGCAGATTTTTTCCATGTGGTTTAGCAATGTCCTGGCATTATACCATTCTGGGAGCGCATAGCCAAAATACTTACGCAGGTGTTGGGGAGACAAATCGCGCTTGTGCCCAGGTCTGGACTCCTTGGGATCCTGGCAGACATGGGTGGCAGTAGGTGCGACCTGACATTGTTTGACGTTGCCTCATCCCTGGTCAAGCATGATATGCTGTGGCAATAGAGCTCCCTGGCCTCACCCTCTATAGCAGAATGGCAGAGGGTGATGGATTGGTGCTCCAAAATTGAGGAAACTGTATACAAAGCACGAGGATGGGGAAATGGCAGGACTACTTTGGACTGGGAAGCTTTCCAGTACTGGAGAACTGATGTGGGTCCTTCAACAGCTATGGTTGGACTCGGGTGAGGATGGGTGAGATGAGTGGGCAGGTGAGTGTGCACTGTTGTGTTAACATGTCATTACATTTGATTTATTTAAAAAAAGAGCAGCCTACCATGTGATATGTTTAATTTCTGAAACCCTGGAAGCATCTTTTCTGCCAAATGTAACCTCGCCACAGGTGGCAGAATTAGCAGCATTGACCAGAGCTTGCTGCTTGTTGGAGGATTTGAGAGTGACAGTTTATACAGTCAGCCAATATGGTTTTGGAGTAGTGCGTGACTTCAGTCAACTGTGGTCGCAAATCAGTTTTTATGACATCTCAGGCTCCTATTAAAAAGAGTGCTTACATATTGGATTTGTTTAACGCAATATAATAACCAAAAGAAATTGCAGTGGTAAGTGTGTTACCCATAAGGCAGGAAAAGATTTAGTTACACAAGGCAACAAGTATGCAGATCAAATGGCAAAATACTGTGCATTAAAAGATAAGACGGTGGAGCAAGAAAATTAGAATATTTAAGAATAAGTTATATACAAAATGCTGTAAATGTTATTTGTTTCTTTATTAAATCAATTCAGAATTATTTGTTATTTGGATGAGCTGAGGGACTTGCAGGCAATACATTTCAGATGAGGAGAAAAAGAAATGTGAAACTTTGGGTTATTAAAAGAATTATCAAGATCTGTATGTCAATGCGGAAAACGAATACTTCCGTCTGGGTGAAATGTTGGATCCAATGGGTAAGTATTTGTAAAATCAGAACCATGCTGGTGAAGATAGTATGTTGCGTACATTTAGAAAATGCTGGGAAAATATTGGATTCAGAAATGTAAATGAAGACGTATGTTATCAGTTTTTCGTGTGTCAGAGAAATAATCAAGGAAAGAAGAATTTACGTGTAATGAATAGCAATTGCAAATCAGAAAGCCCATTTACGAGACTTCAAGCAGAGTCAAGTACAGGGAGGTGGAGTTCAAACTCAAGCTTAAGTTCACAGAGTGGATGCAGAGGGGGGGGTGAGAGTTTAGGAACTGGTGAAGAATTACATGGAATCATAAAGTTTCAGGTCAGTGAAAGTTCTGATGTAGAATCTAAAAAGTCCAAAGTCCAGCTTTCAGTGATCAGAGTGAAGGGCTGTTACCATGTAAAAGCCAAAAGCATGAATGCCAGAAAAAAGAAGTAATCTGATATAGAAAATGAGAAATTTAATTTGAAAATCTTTGTTACTCAAATCCCCAGAGGAAGAAAGCCAATGGCAGGAAATCATGCTGTCAAAGTTGATCAAAGCTCAAGTTTACGTTCTTCAGTCAGTAAAGTAACTTTGACAAATACTGGTAAACTAAAGTGAAGAAGATATTCATAGGAAAATAATTAGTAACAGAAAGCATTGTGAACTAGAAATATTTGAGCGACAATTAGATTCTGAAACTAGTGTGAGTGAATCATCTGTTGCTAAAAGATTAACTAGGAGCAGAGTCCCAAAAAGAAAATATGCATCACCTGAGTAGGCATTTCTAGCTACAGTATTGTAATAAGATGAACTGGAGCTGGAAAGTTAAAATCTGTGAATCAATGTCAGTATCAATTTGAGAATGAATCTGAAAGTGTAATTGAAACAGAAGAAGGACCACCATGAATGAGTGAAAAGACTGTTGCGATCAAAAAAGATCCAGAGACAGGTGTTAAAAACAAAATAAGACTGAAAAACAGAATTGAAATAAACTTTGAAAACACCCTGAAAAAATATTTAGTTTTGATAATTATTTTAAGGAAAAAAAACAAGAAAAGTCTAAATCCATTGAAGTTTTAAAGATTTTCTTTTGTGTTTAAAGTTTGGAAGTATTAAAATTACTTTTTTCTTTTTGCCTCTAGTGGCAGCTCCTCTGCTAAGGCGAAGGAGCGTCACCCCACTGCGTTGCAGCAGTGAAGGAAAGGAAAAATAAAATCATAATAATGTGATCTTATTATCATTTTATTTGTTCCTGTTGCTACAGCATGGGAGGGGCTGCTCTGCGCACAGAGTAGGGCAGGGGAGGAGTGGTGAGCACACAAGTACGTATGACGATTTGGCCGGCCGTCTCTGGCAGGTAAAACAGTAATGCGCACTTAGCATGTATTCCACCCAGGCTGCATTATAGTCTGAGTGGCGAACATGACCTGGCCCCCAGCCCCCTTAGGGGAGCCAAGATTGGCTCAAGAAAGACGGGCTGCTTCCTGTTAGATCGACGGAGGAGAGACGATGTGGGACAGAGCAGTGAGGAGGGAAGTGTATTTTTCTTTTTTTACACTTCCTTACCCCCTCACTCCAGCCTTGCAACCCCAGATATGTGCCGTCTGCCACTGTTTGTCGCAACTAGAAGATGAAATACAGAAAATGTTGTAAAATTGTCGGGTTAGTGAGAATATTAATAATATTATCAGTCTTAGTGTGACTGTTATTGTGCTTACTAACTCCCGGAGGGGTATGTTTCTATTCACGGTAAATATACTAGTGTTAGAAATGAATTAAAACATGATGTACCAGAGCATAAAGAGAGTTTAGTTAGTGTTTTCAGGATAATCTTAATACTAAAATAATTCACGAGTATATAAACATAATGAAGATTTGTGGATGCTTCCTCTGTGCTTTCCTTCCAGGTTCTGCTGGGGAGGGGCACATTATTCATACAACTTACAATTTCTTATACTCTTTCTTGAAATGTATATGTTGCCATGTTTAACAATAATGAATTCCATTCACCTTATTTCACTGATTCTAATGTCTTTAGAGAATTTATATGTAAAATAAGCTAAAAAGACTGTTAGTTATAATACATTGTTACGGGTGATTGCACAGAAGAAGCATGAAAATATAATTACTAATCAGTCATGTCTGAGTAGTGAAGAGCATAATTATTTTAGAGAATATAATGAGAAAGGAGTAAAGATTGTGAGGAATTGGGAAGGAGGGGAGGCTGTAGTGGAGCAGATAAAGGAAGAGAAAGAATTTAGGTTGTCAAATTTGCATCTTAGAGTAAGGATGGAGCAGGAACAATGGGGTGAATTATGTATGGTAAGGGGTAGTCCTTTAATAGGTAGAAAGGCTACATTTGTCGAAGAAAATTAGTGTAGTAAAATGTATGAAGTAAGTGGATACTATTTGCTAAGTGGAGAGCTAACTCTGAGAGCAATTTATTATGTTTGTTGAACAACTGCTTATTTCAATTTACCACTAAACTGGGTTGGGTCTTGTTATTTAGCCTTAGTGTTTCCTAGAGTTTACCATATGAGTGAAGTGGAGAGTGAAGTTGGCATGAAAAGGGTGAGACAGAGTTTTGGACAGACAAATAGTTCTTAGATATATTGGGTCCTATAATTCCTTCTGTAGGTGTGGCAATGAATGATGTGAAAATTTGACGTCTACTCTTGTGGAAATGCTTGCGGCAGATACAGCAGGATAATTAAAGCAAGTAAATGCAGAGATGATGGCAATTAAAGTCATGGTAATACAGAATCATTTAGCATTAGATATCCTCCTGGCAAAAGAGGGCGGGATTTGTAAGGTAATAAATGCAGATAGGTGTTGCACGTATACACCACATAACAGGAGGGTTATTGATTCCATCATTACTAACCTGTCTAATATTTCACACAATATTAAAACCTTTGAAAAGTATAGCTTATGGGAAACTCTAGGCTCCTGGTTTAGTGGGATGGGACAGAGTTTTAGTAAAGATGGTAAAGGGAAAGCTAATGTAGGAAGAAGTACTGTACAACTAATCCTAACCCTTGTATTAATCAGAATAATTTGTGCAATTGTCCTGTTTTTTTCTTAAAATGTTCAGGATGTTTGTATGAAAAGAAAAAGAGCAATTTGTAGAGCAACAGACTCAAAGACTATGAGATGTATGACGTCAAGGATTATGTTTTACAACCAGCTGGAGATGACCCAGGACAATTTCAATAAGAAGCAGAGAGTGATGCAGCTTGATTTGATTTCCAGACTAATAAACATATTAATTGGTTTTACGTGATCATAAAATAATCAGGAGGAGATCTGTTAGAGTGTTTAAAAAGGTTAATATTTTTGTGAAGCAAATAATAAGTATTAATGATTTCTAGGTTAAATCCAGTACGCAAATGCTGAATTAATATGATTACAATTAAAACAAGTTTATTACAACGTATACAAGTATGTTTATTAACCTTATTTAGTTATAGCACATTTTGGTGAATGGTCCATTTGGTATCAAATGAATACTGGTGTTGTCTTGTTTTCACTCTTTTATTCACCCGCCTCCCATTAGGTTCCCTCATTCATCTTCTCTCCTCATAGCCCTGCAAAACGAAGACAAGCTGATGTAATTTTCTATTTTGCTCTGAATTAACTTTCTTGTGGTCTGCAGACCCCTAGGGGTCCGTGACACATTCTCAGGGGGTCCGCAGGCAGCAGTTTTAAAAGCACTGCAATGTTCCTTGTTTAATTATCAGTTTTCGTGCAACAATAAAATTGTCAAGATAATTCCAGTGATTAATGTACCTGGAGAGAGATGGGAGTTTTGTTCAATGGCAGCTTTGACTTATTTAAGGTAGTGCATATGGTTAATCTGGCTGCTGCAAAGAATGTATACCATGCAATTAAAAAAAACTGTATTTTATGTGCATAGGACAGTGGGTTACTGCTTTTGCCACATAGATTGTTTTGTTACTGTGCAGTTCATGAATTACAATCTTAATTTAGCACAGTGAGCTATCAACAGCCATCAAAGAGCTGCATGCAAACTGCATGGTACAAGTTAGCAAGTTACGTATTTTTCTCAGACTGTCATTATCCTGATAAAAAATGTTTTTTGGGGTAGAAATAAATTCATATTATTAAACTCTACAATTACCACTGTGTTATGTTCTGAATCCTGAGTTTGTGCTTCTCTATACTAAGCACTCTTAAAGAAAAGAAAATGCCTACCAGTATGAATGACATGTGAATCCTACACCTTATAGTCTCCTTTGCCTTAAGTAACATTTTCTACACACGATTTTCACACGTATGATTCATTGTCTCTGTGTGTGTGTGATATAAAGTGCTTTGACACCCCACACTGATATGAGAGGTGCTATAAAACAAATTAAATACATGTGACAAAGGGGCTATGGAGAGATAAGAGGCACTGTTGGAGGGAGATAGTGAGGGAATCATTGAAGAGTTCCAACAAAGATTGTCGTATCCTGGTGCACAGTAAGGTCATAATTTACTATACTTTAAAGGTAATAGAATTCAATCTATAATGCCAAATGTGTTCTAGAATGCACAATTATTTCCCAAATTTTCTTGGGGGGAGAAAGCTCCCCTCAATGCCCCCTTTGTAGTGGTCAGGTGAACTCGTTGCACTGAGTATGCACCGTTTGGGGGCTCGTCTGACAACATTTCCAGGGCTGCTTTGGGTTACCAGTACGGCCCTGGCAGGAGCAAGAACCTCGTACTGCAAAATAAAACCAAATATTGAAAGGTTAATTGCAGCGATGTTGCACCAACCTTTCCATTGAATTATAAAATAATAAAATCTTGAGTAATTTGAGTATTTGTTTGGTTTCCCTAATTTGCATATTTCTTTCTGAATTACTGTTTTAGTGTTTGAAATTCAAATTATACAAATTGCCTGGGGTTCCCTTGCTTTCAGTATTGACACAGTGAGGGTCATCAGGAGTCAAACTACTCCTAGTACTAGTGTTCTTAACTGTGAAATATTTTCAAGGCTGTTCCACTATGTTTCCTTTGCTGAGCCTAGTATTAGTCATCTGTGTTAAAGATTCATTGCCTGAATTTTTCATATTAATTTAGACATCTAAGGATTTTTTTTTTTTATTAGGTTTTTATTGCATCACCAATATAAATGTACAGACAATACAATCAGCAGTATTTATGCAGCTTGCACAAGAGTAGCATGGTCCAGTCCTTCTCCATCCGGGAGGTCCACCCTGTCCTCGGGGCGTATGACCTCTCCCCTGATCGCCTCTTGTTGCATCTCACAATGTCTGACAGTATCATTTGGCAAATACCTTTGGGTTGCTTTTGTGATTTTCACCCCTCCCCCTCCCCAACTTTCGGTACCCCAACACCCCACCAAACCAGCTTCCTACCCACCCTCCCCCGTGGTCGCTCTGCGTTGGGTCAATAGTGTAAAGGTGTCTGGTGTGTTACAGGAGGAATCAGTCATTCGCTAGTGTGTATTCTCCTGTATAGTGACAGGGCCTGCCCCATCCAGTTCACCCTCGCCCTCCAGCTCTTCAGCATCCATATCACGAAGCGCCTGCACCATCACTTCCCATGCGGTCGCCCTCTCCAGAGCTTTCTCATCATTCATCCTCCAGGCCATCTGGTACCTCAGGGT
Source organism: Lissotriton vulgaris (assembly GCF_964263255.1). NCBI lineage: Eukaryota > Metazoa > Chordata > Amphibia > Caudata > Salamandridae > Lissotriton > Lissotriton vulgaris. Next base: position 1,226,306,333 of record NC_141687.1, read on the forward strand.
GCTTTCACACGCAGCCCATCTCAAGCACTCCCCATACCATCTTTGATATGTGGGCCCCACTCTGGACTTCCAGTTCCTCGTGATCTCCCGCTTGGCCAGAATAAGTCCCAAGTCAATAAATTTACTAGTCATCTTGTTCCTAGGCGTGTGGGGGAACCAATGGAGAATGCCAACCGCTTTAGTGTACTGGACATCCCTGTCTGTCGCGCCATTAAGGGCCCGCCCAACTTCCTGCCAGTAGTCTCCTAGAGAGGGGCAATCCCAAAGCATGTGACCCAAGTCCGCCCCCACCGTGTTACATCTGGGGCAAGCAGCGTTGTCCACCCCAAAGTACTGTTGGATTTTCCCTCTAGTAAGGTATGCCCTGTGAATAACATAAAAGTGAATCAGTTGAAACCTGGCGTTTCTCGAGCTCTTCCGTGCCCGCCGCAGCAACTGGCCCCAGGTCGCGTCAGGTATCTCCACCTGAAGGTCCAGCTCCCACTTGGCCTTCAGGGCCGTCAAAGGCTGCAAGGCCTCCCGCTGCATCCTAGAGTATAAGCACGTGACGGCCTTAAAAGTCCCCGCCGCCATCATTGTATACTGGCAGGCCATTGAGGTGACCGGCTCCTGCAACCCTTCCCCCCAATGGGCTTGCATGGCGCCCGTGACCGCTGCATGCAACAAGTAGTCGCCCCTCGGGAGGTCAAAACGCTCCTGCAGGTCCTGAAACGGCAGCAACACCCCGTCTTCGTAGAGATCACCCAGCATGTGTATTCCCGCCTCCTCCCACCCCAGCAAGCGCGACCAGTCTCCTCCATGCGGGAGGGCGGTGACCATCCCCAGCGGAATTTCAGGGGCATACATAAGGCGGACATCCGCTCGCTTACGGGCCCGGTCCCAGCAGAGCCGGAACGTCTGCTCCTCAACCGTCAGGTCTCCCACCCGGAGCCTCTGGTGCAGCGTAATGTACGCCAGAATGTGCCGCGGGGTGCCGTCTACTCTCGCGTCCTCGGGGCCTCTATATACTCCCGCTACCTCCTGAGTAAAAATCTGCAGCTGCGCGGCCAGGTAATACCCTTCAAAATCTGGCACCGCCATACCTCCTTCATCCTTGGGGCGCAGCAGAGTGTCGAGCGCTATGCGCCTTCTTCCCGTGCCCCACAAGAACGCTATGACCAGTGATCTCAGGCGTTTAAAGACAGAGCTCGGGATCCACACCGGGAGTGTCCTAAAATAATACAAAAGCCTGGGCAGGGCTACCATTTTAAGCAGGGAGATCCTACCAGCCAGGGATAACGGCAGAGTTGCCCAGAAGTCCATGGACCCCCTCAGGGCATTAATACAGCAGGTGATGTTACCGTCCAGCAAGTCAGCCGGGGTATGGTAAACGTAGACCCCCAGATAGTGCAGACAGCGTGGCTCCCACCGTAGCTCCTGTGCGTTGAGCGGGCACGGTTCCCCTGGTCTCAGGGGGAATAGGCAGGATTTAGGCCAGTTGACCTTCAGGCCCGACAGCCTGCCGAACCGCTCCAGTAGCTGCCTCGCCCCCCGGAGCTCGGGTCCCGCATCAGCCAGAAACATCAGCAGGTCGTCTGCGTACAGAGAGATGAAGTGCGGCCTGCCCCGAAATGATAAACCTGCATAGTGGCGGCCCAGCCTGGCCTCCGCAGCGAAGGGTTCCATCGCCAAGGCGAACAGGAGCGGGGACAGGGAACAACCCTGTCTAGTGCCACGCCTGACCGGGTATTGTCTCGATATCAGAGTACCCACTCGAACTCTAGCCACCGCCTCGGTGTACAGGACCTTGGTCCACTTAATGTATCCGTCCCCCAGTCCGAAGCGTCGCATCACCTCATACAGGTATCCCCACTCAAGGCTGTCAAATGCCTTCTCTATATCAATGGAGAGGACAAATGGGGAGACGGCGTCCGGCCAGTCCGCACCCATCAGCCTCGTAAGTCTGCGAATGTTGTGGGTGGTGTTGCGTGTCGGAATAAAACCACACTGGTCTTTGTGAACAAGGCCCGTCATGTGTACCAGCAGTCTGTTGGCAAGGATTTTACTGAGGATCTTATAGTCCGTCGTCAACATGGATAACGGGCGGTACGAGGACAAGGCCGCTCTCTCTCTGCCCGGCTTTAAGAGCGGGATCATGAGGGCCTCGCTCATGGAGCCCGGGAGTCGACCCTTCGTTTGTGCCTCATTGTACACCTCGCGCAGCCGAGGAGCAAGGTGCTCTAGGTATTTACTATAGAATTCGATCGGGAGCCCGTCAAGTCCCGGGGTCTTATTTCTGGCCATCTGCTTTACTGCACACCCTATCTCTCCAAGAGTGACGGGCCGACCCAGCTCTTCTGCCTCTGAGTCTTCCACCCGGGGCAACTGCAAACCGTCCAAGAACTCTCCGAGCTCCTCCGCCCCTCCTGTTTCCCCACTCTCATATAGCCCTTCGTAATAAGCCCGAAACTTATTCAGGATCCCGGGTTGAGTGTGGCAGGGCTCCTCCCCTGTTTCCTGGATCCCCATGATCGGCACTCCCCTCCGAACTGGGTTAGCGAGCCATGCCAACATAGACCCCGCCTTATCACCCTCCGCATGCGCCCTCGTCATATACGCCTTGTGGTCAAAACTAAGCAGCCGCTCTAGCTCCACCGCCAGCCCCTCCCGTGCTCCGCTAAGCCCCTCCTGCAACTCAGGGTGATTCGGGCGCCTCTTCTCCAGCTCCCTCAGTCGTGCCTCAGCCTTATCTAAGTCGTCCAACAAAGTTTTGCGGGCCCCAGCCGTGTGCCCAATACAGTGCCCCCGTACCACCACCTTAAATACATCCCACTCTACCGCCCTCGTGGAGGCCGAGCCATTGTTCTCCTTGAAGTACCTCTCAATGTGCTCACCCAACGCCTCCCTGAACAACAAGTCATCTAGGGTGTCGGGCTGCAGGCGCCATGTTGGCACACAGTTAACAGTCACCATCCAGTCCAGAGATATCAACAAAGGGTTGTGGTCCGACAACGTCCTGGCCAAGTATTCCGCCCCACCCACCGCAGGGAGCACACATGACGAACAAAGGAACGCGTCAAGCCTTACGTGCAGATCATGTAGGTGCGAGTGAAAGGAGTAGTCCCTAGTAGTGGGGTGCAACGACCTCCATGCATCCGTGAGGGCCCAGCTCTCCTGCCACTCTAGCCTACGCTTGGCAACCCTATGCACTGGTGACGCGCGCAATGGGGGATGGGACCTATCTAGTAACACATCCTCGACCGAGTTGAAATCCCCCCCCAGGATGACCGGCCCTGCCAAATAACCCGCCATTTTGCCCGAGATGGCAGACAAGAATGCGGGCAAATCTACATTAGGAGCATACACATTACAGAGAGATATCACCCTACCTCTCAACCTCCCTTCCACCGCCACATATCTGCCCTCCGGATCCACCAATGTTTTCGACACCTGGAAGGGGACCCCCGCCCGTATCCAAATCAATGCCCCCCTTGCAAAAGCTGAGAACGTCGTATAAAACAGCTGCCCCCTCCAGCGCCTCTGCAGAGCAGCCCCTTCTTGCTTATTAAGATGTGTTTCTTGCAGGAACGCTATGTGAACCCCCCTACGCTTGAGGTATGCCTGAACCTTGTGTCTGCGCGTCATGGACTGCATACCCCGCACATTCCAGGTCACACATTTCAATGCCCCAGTACTAGCCATCCCCCCTCACACAACCGGACCAAACAATAAAGAACAATGTCCTTACAAGTCCCGCAACCACGGGCCTACCCACCCACCCTCTCCAAACAGGAAGCCAAACCCCTCCAACAACAACTACCCCCGAGCAACCCCAACTGCTCGCAACTCCCACCCCCCCAGGACAGGCCCCCCCACAACTGGAAGTACCCCCATCCAAACCAACACTCCCAACCACCCCTCAAAGAAAGGCGGTAATGGCCGCAGCCTCCACTGCGGTGACCTTAGGGGCCAGTAAGGCGTGGCTCGATGCGATAGATCCTCAAAGCAATTCTGCCCCGCGCACTCCACCCCACAATCCCCACATTACAGCTCCCCAAAACCTCCAGTAATAGCGTTCCACTACCACGGGCCCAGTGCCCCGGTGTCCCACCGACGAGTCCGCTCCGCCAGTTCAACTCAACACGCCTCGAGTATCTCCCCTGAAGTCTGCGGCGTCACAATAGGGCCCCGGGCTCCACCAAGTTCCGAAAGTCCCGTCTCCGAGCCCGTGCTCGGGTCCTCTGAGTCCGTGCCCTTCCCGGACTGACTTCTGGCGTCCCTGGATAAGTCCGCTACCGCCTGCAGCGCCGCCTGCCTCTCTGCCTCCGTTTGCGATATCGATGGTTTGCCGGTCCTCCTGCGGTTCCTCCTGATCCGTTGGGATTTCCTGACCGGTTGCGCCACCTTAGCCTCCTCCTCCCTGGCTTTAGCACCGTCGGTTCCCGCCTTATAGGTGTCCCACCAGGCCCAAGCGTCCACAGAGGGTGTGAAGAAGAGTGATTGTTCATCCACCACCACTCTCAGCTTGGCGGGGAACAATAGGGAGTACTTGATACCCTCCCCGCGGAGCTCCCGCTTGAGGGACAGAAAGTTCGCCCTAAGCCGCTGCGTCTCAAATGTGTAATCCGGGAACATAGTGACTCTGCTGTTGTCCACTTGAAAGGGTCCTGCCTCTCTCGCCTTCTGCAAAAGCCAGTCCCTGTCCCTGTAGTGGAGCAATTTGAACACCACTGGGCGAGGAGGGAGGCCCAAGGCCAGTGGGCGCGCTGGAACCCTATGTGCTCGTTCCAGGGAGAAGAAGGGGGACAGTCCCTCCGGTGCCACCTCCGTCCGCAACCAGTTATCTAGGTAGCCCACCATATCGTCGCCTTCGATTTTTTCCGGCAGGCCCACTAGGCGTATGTTGTTGCGCCTATTACGGTTTTCCGCATCTTCGGCCCTCCGTTCCAGCACTTTCAAGCGGTCCATAACTTCCGTCATCTGGGCCTTTATCGTCGCTTGGCCTGGGGCTAATTCCTTAACCGTGATCTCCACGGATTTCACTCTGTCCTTAAGTTTATCATGGTCGGCCTTCAGGAGGCCCAAGCCCGTCGCCACCTGAGCTATATCTTGTTGTAGGGCGTCCTTTGTGGTGGCGATGGCCTCTAGGATACGATCTTGCATCCGCTGTAATGCCGCTTGGTCTCGCTCCGCTCCCTCCGCAGCTTCTGTATCAGTCGCGCCGTCTCCCTTTCCTTTCGGCTTCCCCATCTGGGCTGGCCCGAGCGGTGGCCTCCGCGTCTGTCTCTGGTCTTCCCCCGCACTTCGCCGGGCTGCGCTCTCCGGTGGGGCCCCCGGATCCAAGGTTGTCTCCAATAACCAGGATCTCCGATCAACCGTCAGCCCGGCTGGCGCCAGTCGTGTTCCGAGGCCTGGGGATTTCGTCACAGGGTCACAGCCGCACCATCGCCGCCACTACTAGGGGGCGGCCCTCAACCACCGCTCGAGGGTGCGCCCAAGGCTCACTCCAGCACCCAGGGAGAGGTGCGATGCGACCTCCAACACTTCCGATTTGTCGGGGAGCGGTCCTTAGTGAGTCTCCGGGCAGACGACTCCGTCGGCACCTAGGCTCATGCCACCGCCGCCATTTTAGGGTCCGTGACTCCTCGCTTGGGTCCAACTTTCAGAGTCGAAGGACTGGTTTGGGATGGCTCGCCGTCGTCCTCCGTGGGCACCGGACCCTCCGCAGTACCTTCCAGTACCGGATGATATCGATCACATCGGGGTCCGATCAGATTTTCAGGATATTTTCCGGGATCGGGTACGGAGCTCCGAGCTCACGCTTCCTACCTCCTCGGCATCCAAGCCACGCCCCCTCTTAGACATCTAAGGATGACAGTGACCTGGAAAAGCAGGATGCTTTCTTAGAAATGGGTTAGTGTTAAAGTAGTTAGTGTTAAAGTATATTATTATTTACATGAATTCTGATTTTCTAAATAATTTTTACATTTTATCATGCCATGCTGAAGCTGTGGTTTTATCTAATTTTCTATGAAGTAATTGTGTATAAGCCAGAATTTAGATTTTCAGGAGACTTATGATTAAGGCTTCCTGTTTTCCATTGTTACTAATTTTTACAGATAAATACAGACAGAAAACATTAATTTTCTTGCCTGTATTAATTTTAAATGTGGATGAAAATGGAAATTGGGTTGCTTTTTGAATAACTCTAAATACTGTCTGCCAGGACTGCCAGGCCAATAGATGTGTGGATTGATAGATAAGTGGGTTAGAAACGGAAGAAATTTTAGTAATGAGGCTTTAACAACAGTAGATATGCACAAAGTTGACACTGGAATTAGCATTTTCTTTTATATAAGTGCACTGATTGATCTTCTGAGGGTTCTCACAGTGTGGTACTGAAAATTCTGGACCCTGCTATTGTATGGTACCGAAGCTCTACACTCGTGTCAAAAATATCATCATACCATGACGAATTTGGTATCGGCAGACCGGTAATGATTAAGACACTATGCCTATGTATTTGCGTCACGATCGAGTGACGCAATCACCCCGAAATCATAGTTTTTGTCTCGAACCCTCGGGTTCCATTTTGTGAGCGGCATCCATTTTGTGATTGCCCTTACATAGTCAAAACGACCAAAGGCCGAATTCGATTTAAAGGACACGTACACCTTTGCTGACTCCCCCATGACCTGGGCGAGCTGACTCCACTGCCTCAAGCCAAACCTGTTCGGGCAGTTCCTCGCCCAGTGGCCGAATGGGATTAGTATCAAAGCAAGACATGTCATAAACCATTCATCCCACACAATCTATGCCTAATCTCACACACACCTGTCCCTGTTTCTTGCTTTATGACTTGCTTTACGATGAGGAGGTGCCCGATTTTATTGGGGGTCCGTCGATATCTGATGGAAGTTCTGGGCCTTGCCGGGTAATCTATCACAAACTGGACAAACTAAAATGTGGGCTTGTCATCATGACTCTGCTTTTTCTTTGTAGTGAAAATATGTATATGGCCAAACTGTAAAACTAGGAATTCTTGCCTGAAGCTTAATATTTAGTATAAAGAGAAGAGGCTGGTTCTGTAAAAACGAGCAGTCTCCTGAGAACATACATGCGCTTCATGCTGTTGTACTTCTAGGATATCTGTTACTGGTTGCAGCCAATAAATTCGATCCTTGACATCACCTAGAAGACTCTGCGTTTCTGTGGTCCAAAACAGGAAGAACTCAAGAGGTGTACCCCTGGCACCGCCGGGTCCATAAAAACCCGGTACCTCAACAGCACTGAAACCTGGCAGACTTTCAAGCTTGAGTGCATATTTATCGGTTAAATAAACATGGAAATATGCTAATTTCAGCTTCATTTTTCCCTAAAACCCAAAATAAATATGGATGAATACAGATAAAATCAGCAAGAAATAAATATGGTTAAATACAGATGGAAATGGCAAAGAAATAAATACCTTAAAACCGGGAGCCCTACTTATGATTTGTTTAGGGGTTGGTGCCTTTTCTTTTCTGATTTTTGATGATCACTTGGACTTAGAATTATTTCTGACTTTGACTACTTCTGAGCCTTCATGGCATTACTTTCTGTATCACTTTATTTGTAATAAAACTCTTTAACTTTGACTCCTGATCTAGAAGTCAGTTATTGAGTGGTCCAGTTACTTACTTTAGTACTTTACTAAACTGATGTTGGAAGGGTGCCTTTTTATGCAAAATCATCCTTGAGCAAAAGCACCTGATACACATTATCGGGGTGATCTAAATGTTGTGGTGTCCTAAATATTGGAGTACGGGGTTCTGTTCCACAATTACTCAAAATATCCAGAAGTAGAAATTGTGCACAGCAGGTAAACCAGTTTAGTAATTCCCAAATTAGAGAATATCATAGCAACTCATAGTTTAATATAGGTAGTGAGGATGGACAGTGGGCCTCCATTTCATGGGCAAGAAATTACTTAATTCTTTACATCCCTAGGGGTCACACATCAGAGCACTGTAGCTACAAGCAAACAGTGAAGCGGAAATATCTATGCGTACTATTTAAAAAATGCTTCTAGTAGGCCAAGTCAGTCAATAAAACCTTGCGTGTCCTATTCAGTCCTTTCTTCTGGATTACACTCAGACCCCTCATGTGACTACTGGCTGGGCCCCGGGGCCTGTATGTGTGAGAAGAGCTGTGAGAGAGGTTATCCCTCATCCCCTTGACAGGGTTCCCGACAGCATCAATCCCAACCAGTCATTTCAACAACATTGATACCAGAACACCTGAGCCAAGAGGTGGGAGTTCAAAACAGGGGATCAAGTCCTTGTGAGAGACTGGCATCCCAGGAGCATGTTTCGACTATCCTTTAAGTTAAGGTCGTAGGGTGACGAGAAGATTAAAGGGACCATGATCACAGCTCGTCCAGGGACTGAGGAAGTCACCCAGAACATGTTGTATTTCCAGATGATCTGGGGGGATGCCTGTGGTCAGTTGTCCGGTAAGGCCAATGGACACAGTAATGAGGTGCCAGCAATGCTGGTAACTGATTTGACCTTCAGTAGGTCAGGGAGGATTACCTTTCAAGTGGTCCTGGAGATGCCAGACCAATATGGGGATGCTTTGTCACCTGCCATCTTGACCTCTGAAACCCTCGAAGATTCAGCAGTCTGACAACCAGTTACCAAATGGAAAAACAGGAGGGCTCAGCCTAGATTGTAATTGTATTTATATAGTTCTTTCTACTTCTGACAAAGCGTTGAAACACTTTTCGGCAAGTACCTGGCTACTCAGAAACCCAAGATGGATTAGGGATGCATTAGTAGAAGGAAATATACATTGTTATTGGGAGTGGTGGACATGTGAGCCTGTTACTTGATGAATAGGATAGAGGAGGGGAATAGTTGAGAAAGGGTTGGTTGTGAGTTCATAGTTGTAAAAGAGGTTTGGGATGAGTCAGAACCCCTGTTGTTGGATGAACAGGATAAAGAATGGATAGACGCTACAATACGCTTGAAAGGGTTGTTTGGGAGTTCATAGTAGATCAAGAGGTTTGGGATGAGTCAGAGAGTGGAGGTAGGGGATATTTTGAAAGAGGCATAGGATGCATCATACAGTAGTTGTTTGGGGAGGTTTTGGTGGAATAGTTAATTAAAACATGTGTTGTTTACCTCTGCAGTGGGAGTATAATATATACATATGTAGATACATCACTGAAAATAAAAGGTATACATACATAGAGAGATGATACACATAAGAAAAATAATCATGATATAAATTGTATTAGATGAATTCCCATATGTACCAATAAGGATACATATTTTCATCCTCGGGCTTGCCATTTTTTGCTGTACAAAATTTGTTTCCTTCATTTAATTTATCTATATATTTTTCGCTCTGCAATGGGCAGGAAATATATAAATATGTAGATGTATACCCACACATTAAAGGTATATATACAAAGATATTTTAGAATCAATCATTTGTATTGTGTGGTGGTAAATGAAAAATACACAGCTTAACTGCCTACATCCAAGTGCCAGCAGAGCGAAAACTAGGGAGCAATACACAGCGTGTAAGGTCTAGATCTCTGGGGACGACCTCACGGCAATGCAAACCTCATTGGAACCTCAAGGCACCGTGGCCAAGACACAACTTTTAAAAACGCCATAAACAACAGAAAAAGAACCCTCCTCTCCAGCCCACCCCACTCACCCCCCACCCTCCCTCCGCATCAGTTCAAGACCTCTCCTCCACCAATCCCCGGTGTTAACCACTTTGTGTTACTTATCAAAGCAATAAGCTCCTGTGCCAGGTGGGTCTAAGGGTATGAGTTGTAAGATCTGCAGGTATTTTGGACATGTTACTTCCCTCATGTCTTTCGAAAGGAGGTGTAAAAATGGGGCCCAAAGTTTTGCATATTCTTTGCCGCGGCCCTCCACACTAAGAGAGAGACGTTCCATTGCTAGTATCTGCCAAAGCCTCTGTATCCAGTCTCGAGGGTCAGGGACTAACAGAGAACCCCATTGCCCTAGGAGTACTTGCAGTGCCGCTAACAGTGCCAGGGCTATCTGCTTGCTCCTCAATGACTTCAGTGGAAAGGACCCTGGATGGGCAGGCCCAGAAGGGTATGCTCAGCGCTCGCGGCAGTGTAATCTGAAATGCTGCATCAATGTCCTCGAGAATTGCTGCCCAATAATGCACCAATTTCGGACAGTGCCACAGAGAGTGCACTAGGGTACCAGTGAGGCCACACCACCGCAAGCAGAGGTCTGATTTGGACTTGTTCCAAGACTTAATTCGCTCTGGTGTATAACACCAATAATGGACCACCTTATAGGCCGATTCTGCACCCGCTGTACTGGAAGCAGTGTGGTGTGTGCGATCAAAAATGTGTAAGGGGTCTCCCCAACTCAGTCTCCCATCTAACTTATGCCTTTGTACGATGTTTCTTAGAGTGCACAGTGATCATAGCATATAATTCAGATATGAGTTTGCAATAATTTTTTTTTACAAATCAGCCATCCTAAAAGGTCGTATTGGGGCGGGACATGTGACTAAAATTCTCCGGACGCATGACCCAATGAGCGAGCTGCGAGTAGTGGAAGGCATCAAAAGCCGGCAAATCGTAATCTGTACATAGCTGAGGAAAGGAAATCAACCTGTCAAGATCAAAGAGGGAGCCTACCCTTTTACAACCCTCCTCCCTCCATGGATGAAACGTCGGGGGATGCTCAGCTGGGTTGGAAGTCAGGGTTGTCTACATTAGGGGACAGTGGAGAGGAAAACGAGGTCCACCTCTTCTGCCGCGCAAGTTGATTCCATGCCTTGAGGGTCGGAGAGGTGACTGGAGAAGAATACAAACCCCATACCCTATGCTTGCAGGGCAGCCACAATTCATGCCAGATGTTGCATCCAGGTACTGATGATCCATAAAATTCCAGTGCTTGATGGACAGTGGCCTATTCCATTCGACGATGTAGCCAAGACATGCCGCTTGGTGATAAGCTCCTACTAGCGGGAAGCCCAGCCCTCCCTTCTCCTTCGAGGCGGTGACCAGTGCTGATGCAAGACAGGGCTTTTTATTATCACACAGGAACTTATTCAGGAGCCCTTGTAGTTTCTGAAGGACGCCGGGTGGAGGGCTAGCAGAGAGCATCTGAAAAAGATAAAGGATACCTGGGAGTACAGTCATCTTTACCGCTGCCAATCTCCCCTACCACGCCAACTTAAGACGTGTCCAGGCGGAGAGCGCCTTGGTGGTTTGCTCCAGTAACAGTGCATAATTGAGGGCAACTGTCTTAGAGATGGACGGGGTCAGCTGAACGCCTAGATATGTTCTGTCCGTATGGACCCATGGAAAAGCGTAATCTTGCCGCAAGTCCTGAATTTCGTCCTCGGGGAGAGAGATATTAAGAATTTTGTAAAGTTGACTCTAAACCCGCAACATCGCCAAAAGTAGTAAGTTCTTTGGACAGGTGCCGCAGAGTTGTCTGGGGCTGTGTGAGCGAGAGAATGGCATCATCGACGTACATACTGAGTTTATGTATGTCAGCTCCAAATTTGATACCCGTTATGTCAGGGTTGGATCGAATTTGTTGGGCAAACGGCTCCATGTAGAGGGCAAATAAAAGTGGGGAGAGGGGCAGCCTTGCCGCGTGCTCCGGGCAATAGGAAAGTGGTAGATTTATATCCATTAACCCGCACCACAGCTATGGGGGAGGCGTATAAGCTTCGGACCCACGGGATAAAATTATCCCCAAAGCCAAAGGAGCGTAGAACTGCGAAGAGAACTCCCAGTCCACACGGTCAAAGGCTTTCTCTGCGTCAATTGATAGAAAGAAGGCTTGGGTGCGAGATCGATGGGTCAAGTCAATAAGGTGAAGGAGTCTCTTAGTATTATCACCTCCCTGACGCGTCGGAATAAAACCAGATTGATCCGGGTCTATATGGCCATCCATAAGCGGGCTGAGCCTTGCAGCTACGATACTCGTAAATAACTTTGCGTCTATGTTAAGGAGCGATATTGGGCGGTAAGACCCACATTCTGTAGGTCTTTCCCGGGTTTAGAGATTACTGAGATAACCGCCTCAGACATTGACTGAGTCACTGCTCCAATATCAAGGAAGGAGTTAAAAAGCTTTGTGGAAAAGGGAGCCAGCTCCACGCAGAATGACTTATTAAACAGCACTGGAAAGCCATCTGGGCCTGGTGACTTGGCTACCTTTAATCGCGCTATCGCTGAGATGACCTCCTCGATGCAAATGGCTGAGTCCAAATCGTCCGCCGAGGACTTAAACAAGGGAGTGGTACCACAGGACTTTAAATATTCCCCCCAGGTCGTGCAAATGTGTATCTTCTTTTGCATAGAGGCGTTGATAAAATTGGCCAAAGGTGTCCCCAATATAAGCATCCATGGTGTGCTCTACTGCATGGAGATCCCGGAAAGATCAGATGGCTGACCTCCGAGCCTGCGCACGAAGCCAATGTGCGAGCATCCTTCCACACTTATCCCCACTAAGATAGAATTTGTATCGTAACCTTAGGAGATCATGCTCTGCTCTATCTAGATCCAGATATTTTAGCATGCGCTGCCTCGTCTCTAATTCTCTCCAGATTCTCGGGCCCAGTTTTATGAAGTGCTTCCAATTCACCCACCTCCCTCTCTATTTCCATGCGTTTCTCTTTGCACAACCGTGCATAGGATGCCACAATTGCAATAAATTTACCTCGCACCACAAGCGTTAGAGCTTCCCCGGTAAGAAGAGTACCCTCTTGATCGTTATTCAAAAAATAATGCACTATAGTATCTCTAATTCGCTTGGTGACATCCTCCGAGTGAAGAAGTGATTCCGGAGGCACCATCCGGACAGCATCGGGCGTGGACCCTGCGTGTGAATAAGACAGAGATGAGTGCATGGTCAGGAAGGGAGCGTGGGGTGATGTCTGCAGAATGCAGGTAAGGGAGGAGGGAGGAAGAGGCCAAAAAGAGGTCCAGACTTGCGTATGTTTTGTGTGCAGCTGAGAAGTAAGTGTAGTTGCGCTCGCTAGGGTGTTGGACAGGCCGTACATCATTCAGGCCACAGTCTCTCAACCACTGTTTCCCCCCTGTGTCAATGTGCCTGTGTGGGCAGACCTCTAAACTGACATATCCAACTCCGGATCCATCACCACATTGAAATCTCCTCCCACCAGGAGTGCTATATCTGGCGAGGCAAGGAGCAGAAAGGGTTCCTGCCGCTCATTTGGGGCACATAAGGTGAGGTTCCGTGACGATCGTAAGTGGTGTTTTTGACTCGCACGAATATGGTCGAGTCTGGTATCTATGAACCGCAAATGACGAGTTTAGTGGGTGTACACAGCTTCGCTGTGCTAACCTAAACCGTTCGTTTGTTTCGTGGGTTTCTACATCCGAGCCCACGGGTTCCATCTTAGATACGGCATCCATTTTGTCTCTTGCCCTCAAGTAGCCAGCGAACGGACGCTGTCCGCTTCGCGACCCTGGGATTCCCAAGACTCTTGCGGAAGACACCTTTCCTTTGAAAGTGTCTTTATGATGAGGGGGATGACACTGTAAGGCAGATGGCCCCGCTCGAGGCTCATCTTGCCGTGCCGCTCTATTGTCTTAACCGCGCATCTCATTAGGCACGTCCCTTTGATGCTTGTAACTCGTGTTTCCCGATACCACCCTTTTACACCCTTTCCGATCTCCCCACTGTTTCTGGTTTCCTCTGCACCTGTTTCTGTTCCTTCTTCGATCTGTCTACTGCCAATTGGAATGTACTAATAGTGGGAAGATGGGTTTTTACAGTAGGGAACCACCAAATGTTTCCGTACTTATGTTCCGGGCCCTGAATACATGAAAGCAACCCCTTCTGGCGTTTATTATGGGAACCAAGTTGTAAACCTTTGTGTATCATGTTAACCTATGAGAGAAATGTGTATAAAAGGAGCGACCCACAGTAGCAATTTGAAGCAGTCTCCCAGAACTTACACGTGTTGTACTTCTTGTGACTTCTGTGTTCCCTGCAGTAATAAACCTCGAATCTTTGACGCCGAAGGAAGTGTCCCGTGTCTCTGTCATTTGTACGCCGGAACAGGTTACCCACGAAGGTTTCAGGTGTTGTCCCCTGGCACCGCTGGGTCTTAGAATAACCCAGTCCTTCAGTTGGCGCCCCATGTGGGGCTGCATCAGTGGTACCGGTCCAAGCCCGACGATCGTGAGGAACTTCGTGTGAAATCTCCGAGGGAAGGTGCACCCCGCTTCATCGATCCTGTTGTCGAAATAAGTGGCCCAACGACTTTTCCCGCGAAGATTCCCGCCTCCTGACGGCTGCGACAGACTGCTGCCCTGACTGTAGACCTGTTTTGGCGCCTGGCGTAGACCTTGGTACAGCGAGACGATTGACGGGCCTTCCTGGTGACATCATCGATCTTTGAGTTAAGTATTTGTGGGTCGCTCCCAGAGTCCTTAGTTGTGGTTGCTTAGTTGTTGCATGGTTCCATTGCATTTGTGGTTCTTAGTACTTGGTTCTTTGTTGTGATATTTGACGCCTGCAGACGCCAAAAAGCGAGGGTTTTTGCTCTTTGCTGGGACTTGGTAAATCCCGTAACCCTTGAAGTTTGTGAAACTCAGCTAGTGTGCAAGATGCCTGGCCGTAGTACTTTGTTCAGTTGTTTTAGTCGTTGTGGTACGGATTCCCGATTGGAGGACTCGTGTCCGATACCTCCGGTTGGAACTCCAACATATGAGCTCTACAGCAAGCACGGACTAGGTCCGATTACTTTTAATGAATATTGGATTCGCTATACTAAAAAAGACGGTGTCCTTAGTTGGCCACCTCATGGTAGTTTTGAGACCCCGATTTTAGATAACCTCGAGGCTAATCAAGGCCGGCCATGTTTGATGCCTTTCGGTTGTGGCGTAAAGAAGCCAAACAGAGAGAAATCAGACTGTTCAAACGTAATCAGAGAGATGGAGTTGCTACAACGGTAAGAAAAGCAGAGCAGTTTCAGCGAGATAAGGAGGAAAAGGAAAAGGAAGTTTTCGATAGATTGCAACGTATGTCTGTAGATAAGTGCTATCCCGCTTTACCGGCGGATACGGACAAAAAGGAGGAAGGTACCGAGGACCCCTTAATGTCTTATCTCATGAAGTCACCACCTCCGTATGTACAGGGTACCACCGCTCCTGTGGTTCCCCCTGTTCCTGCTCCCCAACCAGCTCCTGTCCCTGTACTTCCAGCTGTCCCCGCTCCTCTACCTGCTTCTGTCCCTACTGCTCCTCCACTAGTACTTCCTCATACTCCTGCTCCCGCTGCCTCTACTGTTCTGGTTTCTCCTGCTGTTCCCTCTGTTTCTGGTACGTCTCTTGTTACCCCTTTGGGTTATTCTTTGTCTCCGTCTGTTCAACGTCGTACTCCCTCTGTAGCTGCTAACTTCTTTAATTCTCTTGGACCTATTCTTGAGTCCGCTGGTTCGGACTGTCCTCAAAGACGAAGTCAGCTTCCTGGTGGTAGGGAGCGTGACTCATTGTATAATATGGCTATGGGTTGGATGAAATGCCCCGTTAGGAATCCTCCACGTTCGGTATTGAATACATTTGGTCAATTCAATATACCAACACAAAGATATGTTTTTGAAGAAATGTGCAAGGTTTTACGTGACCTAATATCGGCTGACGCATCTGATGATGTAATGACTGCCTTGACTAATCTACAGCTTCAGTTTTCGAGTGGAATGATAGTAGGTAGCAATGTTCGACGTGCAGTCGAGCAATTACTGTCCCTTCGTCCTTCTATAATGCCTCGAGCATTGTTTGTAGAAGATATTGAAGGACCGCTAGGAGCACCTGGTCAATATCCTATGCGCGAGGTTCCTCCAGTGTGGATGCCAGGTAACGCTAACGCTGCTCCGCCAATCCTGCCACATTTTCAGAGAGTGTGGATCCATCTTCCATGGAAACGATCGGAAGTTCTCCAGGTGAAGCAATCTTTGCCTGACCCTCGCAAAAATCCTGCTGGGTATTATAAAGAATTATCACAGCTCGTAGACGCTACGATAATGAATCTTGCCGATATCGATATGCTGTTTGGTAATGTCGTACCGCAACCGGTATGGACAAAGATTCGTCAAGAAAACCATGCGGCAGAATTAGGTGGTGATTGGGCTGCTCTTATCGCGGCGGACACACGACAAATTGGTGGGGCTAAACCTGAACAGCTCATTACCGATCTCCCTCAGAGAATCATTACCCTAATGAAAACGCTTATGCCAGCCATGAAGGTAAATTGGGACAAACTGTCCGCTTGCAAACAAAAGAAGGATGAGAGCGTCTCTGATTTCTTTACGAGATTTGAGGAGGCTTTCATTGACCACAGTGGTCAAGACATGGGTACCGAAGGTGGTCAGAGGTTGTTTGTGGACAAATTTGTTTCAAATTTACTGCCTGACTTAAGCAACAAATTACGAAATTCTGAAAGTGCGTGGGCTGTTTCTACTTCTGCTCAAATATTGGCTACGGCTCAATATTATGAGAATAGAGAGAAAGAGGAGAACGATCGTGCTGACAAGAAAACGAAAGAGCTCTAAACTAAAGTGTTGTTGCAACAGGCGTACCCTCCGCGTTCGAATCAGAATGACTCGCAGCAACGTAATCGATCGCAGTCTCAGTCAAATAGGTCACAATCACGAAATGATTCCTCTTCATAAAGATCGTCGTTAGGGTACAATCAGTGTGCCTATTGTAGACAGGAGGGTCATTTGAAATTTGATTGTCCAGTCCTCAATGAGCGTAATAGTGGTAATTCGTCTAGAGGAGGTCGTGGTGGTTCTCAACAGACATCACGTGGTAGAGGTCGCGGTGCTCAGAACGATCGTCCCACTAACACTTCTGACTCCAATAATTGTTTTGATCAGCGCGGATCGTCACAAGGGCGATCTGCTCAGTACAATGTAGATGATTATTACGTAGGTCAGGATGTTGACGACGGTAATTACTAGGACAGCCATAGACAAGGAGAGGGAGTGGTATCAGTTCCGGTTGATCAGAGAGGGCCTTACGTCGCAGTTGCCACCTCGGGCGTCGTTGAGCCTTTTCTGTTGGACACTGGTGCAGCGAAAAGTTCTATTATGCATTCGAAACTCCCTGGCGCACCTTTGTCTGGCTTAACAAATGTTTCCGTTGGATTCTCTGGCGCCCCTGTTAGCAATCCGGTTTCACGCCCTTTGCCTCTTACAATTGGGCCGCGTGAGCTCAAAGCTCCGTTGATTTTGACCACTGGGTGTGGTGAAAATCTCTTGGGCCTGGATTTGCTAAAACGTTTGCATCCGACTTTGTATTGTTCTCCTGCGGGAGTGAAGCTTACTTTGGGTGAAAGAGTTATCTCTCCAATGTACTTGTCTCTCGATAAGCTTCCACCGGAATTGAGTTCTCTTCCTGCATCTTTGTGGGCTACAGGTCCCAATGACGTGGGCCTGCTTGACATCTCCCCTTATGTTGTTCATTTGAAATCTAATGTGCGGTTGCCACGTATTCCCCAGTATCGTATCTCCCTTGATGGTGAACGAGCATTGTTAGCTATTATTTATGACCTGATTGAGAAAGACGTTATCGAGGAGACTCGAGGAAACATGTGCAACAGTCCTGTGTTGCCCATTCTGAAACGTACTGATCCTTCGAAACCACTTGTTTATCGTTTTGTTATCGATTTACGGGAGGTAAATAAAATTGTGATTCCTCAGTTCCCTGTTGTGCCCGACATCACGGCGCTACTGACTCTGATTCCAGCCTCGGCATCTTGGTTTTCAGTGATCAATCTGAAGAATGCGTTCTTCAGCATCCCGATTGCTGAAGAAAGCAGAGACCTTTTCGGTTTCTCTCTTGGTGGTCGCAGCTTCCGGTTTAAGCGTGCTCCTCAGGGCTACTGTGAAAGTCCATCGATATACAGTCAAGCCTTGAAGGGCCAACTAGATGCGTTTGTGTTGCCGGCTGGCGCAGCCTTGATCCAATATGTTGACGACTTATTGGTGGCTGCAGATACTCAGGACATTTGCAAAATTGCCACGGTATCGTTGTTGCAACATCTCTGTGACTTACATCACAAGGTGTCTCCTTCTAAACTTCAATATTGTTGCCAAGAAGTAACCTATCTAGGTCACTTATTGTCAAAGGAGGGAAGAAGGTTGACCCCAGAGAGAATTGCAGCGATTGCCCGAATGACTGTGCCAACAACTCAGAGAGATGTGCGTGCCTTTTTGGGCATCACGTCATACTGCAGACAGTGGATCCCAAATTTTTCACTGTTAGCTAAACCATTGGTGGCTCTTACGTGTAAGGATGTTCCAACTCCTTTACCATGGACGGAAGAATGTCAGAAAAGTTTTTCTGAATTGCGTGACGCGTTGTGTTCGGCTCCTGTGTTAGGTACCCCTGACTACAGTAAGCCGTTTACACTATACGTGCACGAGAGAGAAGGTTGTGCGTTGAGTGTTTTGACGCAACCTTTTGGTGGTAAGCAACGTCCATGTGCATATTTTTCCTCGACCTTGGACCCAGTAGCTAGAGCATTGCCGAGTTGTTTGAGAGCAACAGCGGCAACTGCAGTGTCCATCCAACAATCAGCAGGATTGGTCATGGATAATATGCTTACGGTGATGGTTCCGCACGCAGTTGACACTCTCTTAAATCGTACGAAAACCCAGCACTTGATGAGTGCAAGGTTGTCTGGGTACGAGTTGACGCTCTTGGCAAGTCATATTCAGATAAAACGTTGTAATGTCCTGAACCCGGCGACCTTATTACCCATTACCATGGAATCAGACGAAGTAACCCCTCACAACTGCTATTTGCGGACTGAGGAGGAAACAAAAGGTTGTGTGGACCTTAAAAACACTCCTTTGGAAGATCCCGATGGGACTTTGTATGTGGATGGTTCATGTTTTAAATTGCCAAATGGTGATGTCACGACTGCGTATGCTGTGGTAACTTTGAATACTGTCGTGGAAGCTGCGAGATTGAATCAGAACTCTGCTCAGGCTGCAGAACTGATCGCTTTGACTAGAGCGTGTGTGTTGTCGAAAGGGAAACGGGTGAATGTGTTTACTGATAGCCAATATGCTTTTGGCGTTGCGCATAGCTTTGGACGATTGTGGCGAGAGAGAGGTTTTATGACATCGCATGGCACTAAGATTCAACATGGACAGCTTGTGAATGATCTTTTGGATGCACTTACGTTACCCAAGCAGGTGGCGATTGTTAAATGTAGTGCGCATCGTAAGGTGACAGATGATGTTGGTCGTGGTAATGCGTTTGCGGATGAGACTGCTAAGGAGACTGCCCGGAACCTTAGCACGAGAATGTATGTGACGAGTTCGGTAAGGTGGCCTACAGAGACTGGCATGTGTGAGGATACCATCGAGAGTGTGAAAACGATACAGAATGAGGCCACCGAGACTGAACAGACGAAATGGAAAGAGAGTACGGGAAAGTTGGATGCGAATGGTTGTTGGATTGATTTGTCAGAGCACAAGAGGTGGATGTTGCCAGATGCGTATGTATTAGCTGTTGTGACGATGGCACATGGGTTAGCGCATATTAGTGCGAAAGGTATCTGCAAGTTGTTGTCTCCTGTGTGGAAGAATGATGGTATCACGAAGTGTGCTGAGAGATTGGTGAAGAATTGCATGATATGTATGATGTACAATCCTGGTAAAGGAACCCCTACACCTCCTGGCCATTTTGCTCCCCCTTCATGTCCGTTTGAAGTGATCCAGCTAGACTTCATCCATATGGAGAGATGCAATAACTTGAAATACGTTTTAGTGGTGGTTTGCGCATTCTCCCGATGGATTGAAGCCTACCCTCTTAAAGATAACACTGCTATGTCCACTGCGAAAATCCTACTGAAGGAATACTTTCCTCGGTATGGAATGCCATGGATTGTATGGTCTGATAACGGAAGTGAGTTTGTAGGGAGTGTGATGAAGAGTGTGTGTAAGGGCCTTGGAATTACCCAAAAATTCCATAGCGCCAATCATCCCCAGTCAGCAGGTTTGGTTGAAGGGTATAATGGCACCCTTAAACTCAAACTAGCGAAGATTCAGGGTACGACTGGTCTTTCGTGGCCTGACGCTTTGCCTCTAGCTCTGTTGTCAACAAGGGCGACTGTACACTCCCGAGTAGGGCTCAGTCCCTATGAAATAGTGTTCAGCCGTCCTGCAAATGTTTGGGGGGTCCCTAAACCAAGTGTGTTTTCTGATCTTAAGTACCCAATGTTGATCGATTATCTACATGATCTGACTGCTAAACTGAGGTTAATTCATCAACAGGTCTTTGAAGCACTGCCGACGCAGACGGAGGGTCCAGGCCACCAGCTCCAGCCCGGAGACTGGGTGGTGACGAGGAACTTTGGAAGAAAAAGAAACCTCGAGCCTCGTTTTACTGGACCCTTCCAGGTCCTCCTTGCCACGAGAACTGCTGTCCGTTTGGAAGGCCGGAAGAACTGGGTGCATGCCACCCACACCAAAAAGGTACCTATACCTTTACCGGCGGACTCGTGGGTGAGGAAAGGCATTGCTTCATCTGAAACGGAGAGATTGCAGACCTTCGTACCCTTTAGCGACGCCGAACCTGTCGGAGAATCCTCAGTGCAGCAGAACGACATTGTTGAACATTTGTCATCGCAAAACTCAAGATCTGAACAATTGACTAATCAACAGAACTCTGTTCCTTCATCGGACCCATTGTTCGACGAACAGACACGTCCTGGAAAGAGCCGATACTTTTTGCGATCTAACACCAAGGACAAATAAATTTGCTTTTGTTCCTCGATATCTACGTTACCCCAATTGCCACGATCAGTCTAAACACTTGTATTTTGTAAATATTGAGTTTTTTCCACATCTGTGTTTTTGCTTCCACAGCTGAAAGACTTTGTGCATATTTGTGAAATTAAGATACCTTCCATCCAGGTGTACCGTAGGGCCACGCGTGTACTTCCTTCTGGTTAGTAGGTCTTGACACTAGGTCAAAGACCGTCGGTTCCTGGGAATTCCTAGGGATTGACTACTACTACACAGAACGAAGTGCGTCAAGAAACGTTGCGGACGGTTTTAGGGGATGGCGTTTTCAAAACTTGTGGACTTGGAAAAAGCTCAGGCGCAAAGATTCAAATTGCAACAAATTACCCGTACCAAATGCTTTATGTTTCAGGTGTTCCTTCTGTTTTTAATTTTTTCCTCGTTATTGGCGGGTGGGGTGTATTATATGATACAGTACTTCCTACCTTCTGCCATACCTACTCCTACTTCTGAACCTAAACTTACCACCACTGTGTCCCCTCATTCCTTTCACATCTTACCTCAACACGAGCAAGCTAGACGTGCAGAATTCAGAAATAATTCCTTTATTCAGCTTTTACATCAGCATCAGTTAGTGGTTAATACTACTAATTGCTGGGTGTATGGGTTAATGCCACATACCACAGATAAGGGAATTCCGTATCTGGTCCTTCCTTATAGTTCCCAGGGTTCAGCTCGAGCATTCCAAACAATGTTTCGAAGCGCACTAGATTCCTACCCCAATCGAGAGCCACGTCCTTCCCACTTTGGCCCTGGTCCGTATCATAAGCCTTTGGCTATAGCGATCGCTGATTTGGATAGGGATATCTATGAGCCGTCGCTCATCCCAGAGGAAGAGGTGCGAGCCTATAGGGACCTGAGTGAGGTTGAGTATAGTGCGCTCGTGGGTGAAAGACAGCTTAGAAGCTCGTCTCCAATATGGATCGTACCCCACCTCGGTAATTTCTGTCTAAAAGGTCGTGGACGAAGATCGAGAGCATATCTTGGGGAGAGTGCTTGCTCCGAGACGTATGTTTTACCGATGCTCTCGTCCCCTGTGTTTCTGGCTGCCAAGGGTACGTACTTTGTCTGTCATGATCGTGCGTATACGTGGTTGCCCTCCGACTTTGCGGGCACATGTTATATCGCAAATTTGTTGCCTCCGACATTCACCGTAGATGCAGACTATCACAAGACTAGAATTGTGAGGGGCGTGATTAGCGAAGAGGACACTGCCGGTCAAGAGGCAGGAGACTTTTTCAAGGGTTTCTTTCCGTTTTTGGGGCCTATGGTCAATAGTAGGAACCTGAGACAGTTGACTCGAGTAGTGGAATCGACAGCTAATATCACTGCCAGTGCCCTTGGTAATATCACTGCAGAACTTCAGGCGGATAGGCTCATGACGTTACAAAACCGTATGGTTTTAGACGTTGTTTTAGCAGATCGAGGTGGAGTATGTAAGGTGATCCATTCGAGCTGCTGTATTTTCATTCCAGATAACGCTCCGACTGTCTATCAAGCCATCTCAAAGTTGCATAAAATCTCTGAGTCCATACACGTGGACGTAGGGGATTGGACGCTACTTGGGTGGTTTTGGGGCCTAATGTCGACTTGGGGTTGGAAGATTCTGATGATCGTCGGAGTTGTTGCGGCGTTTCTGTTCACGTGTTGCCTTTGTGTGCAGTGTGGTCCTGCCTTATGTGGCCTCTGTGCTACGACGTGTATAAGACAGCCGCCTGTTACCAAAGGAGCTCAGATGGATAGAATTATGCTGCAGCAACATCTAGATGGTCTGATGAATATCGAGTATGATTCCGACTAGTGCTTGCCTACATGAGGGCAAAAGGAGCGTCTGAGGTTCCGTGACGATCGTAAGTGGTGTTTTTGACTCGCACGAATATGGTCGAGTCTGGTATCTATGAACCGCAAATGACGAGTTTAGTGGGTGTACACAGCTTCGCTGTGCTAACCTAAACCGTTCGTTTGTTTCGTGGGTTTCTACATCCGAGCCCACGGGTTCCATCTTAGATACGGCATCCATTTTGTCTCTTGCCCTCAAGTAGCCAGCGAACGGACGCTGTCCGCTTCGCGACCCTGGGATTCCCAAGACTCTTGCGGAAGACACCTTTCCTTTGAAAGTGTCTTTATGATGAGGGGGATGACACTGTAAGGCAGATGGCCCCGCTCGAGGCTCATCTTGCCGTGCCGCTCTATTGTCTTAACCGTGCATCTCATTAGGCACGTCCCTTTGATGCTTGTAACTCGTGTTTCCCGATACCACCCTTTTACACCCTTTCCGATCTCCCCACTGTTTCTGGTTTCCTCTGCACCTGTTTCTGTTCCTTCTTCGATCTGTCTACTGCCAATTGGAATGTACTAATGGTGGGAAGATGGGTTTTTACAGTAGGGAACCACCAAATGTTTCCGTACTTATGTTCCGGGCCCTGAATACATGAAAGCAACCCCTTCTGGCGTTTATTATGGGAACCAAGTTGGAAACCTTTGTGTATCATGTTAACCTATGAGAGAAATGTGTATAAAAGGAGCGACCCACAGTAGCAATTTGAAGCAGTCTCCCAGAACTTACACGTGTTGTACTTCTTGTGACTTCTGTGTTCCCTGCAGTAATAAACCTCGAATCTTTGACGCCGAAGGAAGTGTCCCGTGTCTCTGTCATTTGTACGCCGGAACAGGTTACCCACGAAGGTTTCAGGTGTTGTCCCCTGGCACCGCTGGGTCTTAGAATAACCCAGTCCTTCAAAGGACCCTATCTTCAGTTGAGTGTCACCCATCTACACCCTTACTGCCAAAAACCTGCCCTTAAGGTCCGCCACTGTGGAGAGTACTTTGCATTGCGACCGTGCGCTGAAGAGTATGGCTATTCTGTTCTTCTTAGATGCCCCAGAGGACCACAGCTGCAAAGGGAAGCGCCTGTCTCTCATCCGTATGGTGTCCCTGGCTAAAAGATGGGTTTCTTGAAGCAAACATATATCGTTCTCAGTGTTTTCTAAGAGGGAAAGAATGGCAGACCTCTTAACTGGATTATTTAACCCCCGGACTTTCAGGCTCACAATTTTAAGCTTTCTACCCAGGACGATCTACAGGAAAGGAAAGGCTGGATGCTGGCCCATTCTCCATAGGGGAACAATCAGAGAAGGTCGACTCATCCTAACTAACCCATTGCCTGTCATACCCATTAACTGATGCGGAGCCCCAACAAAAAGCCCAAAAAACCCCAAAACCCCAACCCGATTGCAGGCAAAAACCAAGAAACAAAACAGCAAAAATAGAAAGTTGAAAAATGTGACCACAGTTCGTCTCAATGACCAAATTGTCAGGGGGGCGAGAACCATATTCAGTCCAAATCATATCGGACCGCACGAGTTCCTGTTAACAGAGAAAAAAGTTACTAGTCACTGTCGGACTCCTCCCTCCCTCCAGCGCCATTGATTAAGTCCACCAAGATGCCAGAGTTGTGCAAATCACGGAGTGTCAGTGCTGTTGGTGACCTGTGACACCGACGCATGGGCAGCCTCTCTCTCACGCGGACTAGCCGAGGTATCCGGTTTGGAGCTAGTCGACGACCTCCCAACTCGTTGCCACTCCGATGAGTGACGGCAACGCTGGAAAAGAGGGAGATTTTTCTCAGGCGATGTGGAGGGCCGTTCCAGACCAGGACAGATGAGGCAGAATTGGTGGCCCCAAGAGTAAGGGATGCTCCGGTCTCGCAGGTGACTAGTGATAGGCTTAAACGCTCTACACTTAACTAGAGTGGAAGCAGCCAAGTCCTGGTAGACAGCAGGTTGCTGACCCTGGAATAGCACCGGCTGTAAGTCTCTGGCCTTGCGGAAGATCCTCTCCTTGAGTTGGACGTCGTGTACACAGACTAAGATTTCTGGGGGGGGCACCTTGGGGCCCAGCGGCAACTCCACCCGATGCACCCGGTCCATCTGAATCTCCAGAGTCTCATCGTCTCCGAGGATCTGCTGGAATAGGGCAGCAAGGTAAGCCCGATGTTAATCTCTCTCTTCTTGCCATGGAACTGCCTGGATCCGTATGTTGTTACGTCTGGAGCGGTACTCCAGGTCCTCCGTATGCGCCTGAAGGTCCAGATTTTGATCTTTGAGCCGTATCACCTCTTGTTGAAGTTGGTGCAGGTCGTCCTGTCTACCCAGATCATGCTCCTCTAAGGTCGCGACTCTTTCACCTATGGCGTCGACATCCCATCTAACTTCTATAAGATCCGAGGAGAGTTGGGAGCGCAGTTCTTGTATATCTTCCTTGATGGCCGTGAACAGCTCAACCATAAAAGCTTTGGTTGCCGACGCGTCTTCGTCTTCTGCCCGTGTGGCCTTAGTATCTGGCTGGGAGTATTCTGTTTATTTTTGCAGGAAGTCTTTCGGTGGCTTGTGCTTCCGACCTCTGGCTGAGGACATGGCTAGGCCGGATTCTTGGGGCCTGTTAGAAGCTATCGCCGAGTGGAGCACAGGGAGGACTTATTTGATCGTGACGCAGAGTCTTTCCTGCCAGACAACTGCGCACCAGCCCAGGCAGACGGAAAAACGTGTGCTAACTGCTGCGGCGAAGACCCTGTGTCTAGGCTCTATAGCTGGGCAAGTGCGTCAGCCACAAGGCTCTTGACCTGTGTGCTGAAAGGCGGTACAGACTATCAGCGGGCAGCCAAACAAAGGAGGAATCAATAGTTTAACACACCAAAGCCGGGTGGGAGCAGCCACAAGAAGCACTCAGTTAAGCAGCGCCCAGGGCCCAGGACCGGCGGTGGAAGCGTAGGGGTCTCCGTGCAGAGAGACTCGGGGTGTTGCCATGTCCAAGCTGTGGGAGCAGCGCTCCGATAGGGGGGCGGATCGCTACTGGGCCGCTATGCCGACTTCTCCACCACATACCTCCCCACCCGCCAAGCTCAAGTCTGGAGGCGATGTGCAGCAAACCAAAGTTGTAGTCAACCAGAGACCAAACGCTGGCTAAAAAGATGAAGAAAATGCCCCCAGCTAATTTGTCTTCGAGCACCGAAGGCGCGAGTCTCTCACTGCCTAATAGAAGCAGGGGTGGAACCGCCCTAAGTTGCAAGGCAAGGCCCCAGTCCCCTCAGCTACACCACCGCCCGTCGACCTACGGGCCGAGTACAGGCCTCACCACAGCCAAGGCGCAAGAGTCAAAGGCATCAGGGCCCCGCAGTTCTCATTATGGGCACTGCCGGCGGGAGTCTCTGCACAAATGGGTTCAGCCCAGAGGAGAACGTGCACTGCAGAAGCTACCTCGCACAGCCAGCCGGAGGTGGGGGAGGGGATCAGCAAGCAGCCACAGTTCTTGCTACCTTGTCTCTGCCTGCGTTATCACCGTCCTTCGACACACGGAACGAGCGCCACTCAGGGGCTATCAGCTCACCGCCCCTCCACTCCTCACCGAGCTCACACCGGAGGGGCAGCCATCTCGTCCGGCAGGGTTTCGCAGGCCTCCCAGAGGCCGGGCTCACACGGAGGACTTTTCTGCCTCACCTGCTTCTCACCTCACTCTGGCTTCCCCAAGCCAGCGATGTGGTCACGGCAGGAGCCTGGAGAGTCACGGGCAGGCCAACCTGGGAGGGACAAAATCGCAGGTGCCACACGCAGTTCTTCAGCTTCTCGCCCCCAGCAGGCACAGCGGTCTGGGGTACCGCCACTGCACAGCACACCAGGAATGGGGCCCGACACTGACCCCTTGAGTCCGCCGCCACCCACGTCCGGCAACCCCGCCGACCACCACCGTCAGAGTCCCTCATTAGCTCCGCCGGGCTGCAGCAAGGCCGGGGCCGGGTAGACCGCTTCTTGAGTCGGGCCGCCGAGGGATTCAAAAGAAGTCTGTCACCAGCACCAGAACAGTGGCATGCAGCATTCCTTACATTGGTAAGTGCGGATGGGCATCAGAGTGGGTGATATTACAAGGCTGTTGGCTAGGGCCGCCGGAGGGATAAGAAGGGAAACGGCCACTACAACGAGGCCGTTTCAATGAAAACCTTAACCACGCATGCATTACAACGCATGCGTGGTTACAACGACAGCCTTTACCACGCATACGTTTACTACGAGGTACGTAGTAAAGGCATGTGTGGTAAAGGGTAAAAAAAAAAAACAAGGGGGGTTGGGGGGATTCCCCCCTCCAAAAAAAACACTAACCTTTAGACGAGATGTGCAGGCAATCGGCGTCGCAGAGGGAGGAAACGGCCGTTTCTTTTTTCCTACGTATGACGTCACCACGAAAAAATACGTAGAGAATGATAAGCGTGAAAATAGCATTCCGTAGTAACGCATGCGTGGTAAAGGCATGCATTACAACGGATTCCGTTGTAAGAACATACAACCGATAAGAAAGACTAGAAAGGTAAGAAAGGGGGCATGGCCAAGATGGCCACGCCCCCTTTCTTACCTTTCTTATCTTTCCCTATCTTACCCTACATAGATATTTTAATGTGATACACATATGCAAAATAATCAGGAGATATAAAATTGTAGTAGATGAAGTCACAAATTTACATACAAGGATAAAGATTTACAAACTCAGCCTTTCCATTTTTTCCTATAAAATAAAAAAGTTTTTTCCCTATTTTATAATTTTTTAAAATTTATATTTGGCCCTCAATATTTTAAAAGTAAAACACTTATAGATACAATTACTATAGGTATATTTACATATTGTGACAGATGTTATAGGGAAATAAACTGAGAAGCATACACTCATCACCTTTTATTTTATTAATGTATGGAATTACTTACAAATGGATATAATTATAAATTATATTATACATAAAATATATATATTTAGATATATATAAATTATATGCATATTATATACTTTTAAAATGTATTTATTTACATTTCTCTCTTAAAGGCGAAAATAAATTTGAGATCAACATACCCATATTTTAGTTTGTTTTTATTTTTTCTATTAATGTATTAGTATTTTTTGTTTTTATGATTTAATTATTGATGATGTATGTATTTTACGTAATATGTGTATTGGATAGTTGACATTTCCATATACTTTCTGTATAATCGTGTTTATATTTTCTGATATGTGTGATCATAATAAATACTTATGAGCATGTAGTCAAATACCTATATATTATTTATGTAAGGATCTATATACATGTTAAGCATAAAAATAAGGAAAGTTTATTTTTTAACCATAAGATATAGACATATTTATATATATATAAGCACCAACTCGTAATACCAACCCGCTTAGAACGCGGATTCACAGGCACAGACCAAGCTTTTTTGCTGCATTATTTTATTTACTCTCACAAATATGTCAATTTGTTAAGCCTAAATATAAGAAAGTATATACATTTTATTCATAGGTGTCATATACATTTACACAAATAAATTCACATATTTGAATATATATGTACACACATATATATACACAGTTCCAACCTCTGATTACAGGAGCCCCAGACCCTACAGGGAGGCCTCAAGGCAATGGGCACGGAGCAGCCCATCAAAACACAGCGGTGTACAAAAGAAATTTGAGGCCCAATGTTGGAGACAAAACTTTAATACAGCACCCAACCGCACACAAATGCTTCCATTTCCCTACGCGTTTCAGCCCATGAACGGCTTTGATCTCGGGTGGAAACCAACAGTCAAATTTTGAAAGTGCGCTTTTGCGTGCTTTAAAAATGTCTGGTCACGTGACGATTTCATGTCAGAAATACAACTCCCATAGTGCAGTGTAAAGTCCATACAAATAAACAGTTCTGGAAGTCCTCATTTTTTTCACCTTTAGTTCTTATTTGATACCTGCACTGATGTTGGTGTGGAACCTGTTGATGGTATCAGTCAGGTGAGTTTGTGTTCAGGTTCCTGCGTTGTGCTGGCATGCCACGATTGGTCTGAACAAAGTTTGTGCTCCAAAACGCTCAAACCAGGAGGTGTTCCCACTTCAAATCCCTTCCTCACGCTGACATTATTTTCGCTCCAGTGGCAAATCCTTTTGTAGGTTCAAATCGTGAGTGGGTCATGCTCCAAATTAACACACAGTTCCATCCTCCGATTACAGGAGCCCCCGACCCTACAGGGAGGCCTCAAACCTAATGGGCACGGAGCAGCCCATCGAAACACAGCCGTGTACAAAAGAAATTTGAGGCCCAATGTTGGAGACAAAGCTTTAATACAGCACCCAGCTGCACACAAATGCTTCCATTTCTATTTCAGGACAGGAGGCTCTGATTATGCTATCTCATTTCTTTAATGAAATGCCCAGCAGCCATAGAGACAATAAACTACATTACCCAGAAACACATGGGCAACAACCATAGAGTCAGGGGTATAAAATGGCATATAGAAAGTCACTCTCCCTCTTTCTTTGCTGCTCCGCAGCCAGTTAAGTGCTCTCTTAATTCTACTTACAATTTTGATGCTTGTATTTGTTTTGGTGTTTTGCGCTGTGTTCGCGCTGTGTGCCGCGTTCTTTCTTGCTTTGTTGCACTAATTGCGGCTTCGTATTCGCGCTTTGGCGTTTCTGCTTCCTTCGCCGTTTTTTCTCGGCGGCGCCTTCGGGAGCGTGTGCTCACCTCCCTTTCAATAATTGGGCGCTTCGCGCCTGCATTGTTTCTTTGTGGAGTGGCATTTGGGGTTTGCAGCCGCTCGCTCTGCCTGCGCGTGCTCTGCCATTGTTCAGCGAGGCAGCCGGTGCCCCGTGCATGCGCATTGGGGCATTTCCGG
Source organism: Lissotriton vulgaris (assembly GCF_964263255.1). NCBI lineage: Eukaryota > Metazoa > Chordata > Amphibia > Caudata > Salamandridae > Lissotriton > Lissotriton vulgaris. The sequence goes on from NC_141687.1 coordinate 1,226,335,867, forward strand.
CGCTCCGTGTTTGTTGACAGAACCGGAGCTTGAAGAAAGGACGTCCTTCGTGACAGACTCGCCCACAGCCTCCCTGTTAACCCCTTCTGACGCCGGTTCCTATTTTAAGCTTCAGGCAAGGACAATAAGCATAGGCTCTGCCTAAAGTGTGTTCTTTTGTGTACAGCAAGCCTTCCCTCCACGTTTTACTTGTTTTGTGAAGCATTATTTTGTTGCTTCTTGGCTTGCTGTGGGGTTTTTGCACTCCCTCTGATTTTTGCCTTGGGCAAATTCATTTGTGTCATCTTGTGGGCTATAACTCGTTCTGATTCACTCTGGCAGTCTCTTACTATGCAGATGACAATGAGCAATGAGTATGATGAAGAGGTCTCTGATTCCCTTGAACAGAGCCTGGTTGAGGCATTTGCACACTATGAATAGAGCTTTGGTCCGTGCCATTACTCCCCTTAAGCGCCATCTGACTAAGTATGCGCAGCAGCAGGGTTGGGTCCCTCCTTCCCAGAACTACGCCTCTTCACCTGGAAATCCACATGCGTCTGATTTTCAACGCTTTTCCAAGTCCATGTCCACTTCAACGCCTCGCAAAAGGGCCGTGGAGGCCGAAAGTGAAGACCATCTCTCTTCGTCCTCAGAACATCTTTCCCCTCCTCCTAAGAAAAGAAAATGTAAGGAACACTTTGTGGATGCCCCTAGTCACCCCCAGGTTCTCTCCTTTGACCCCGCTATCATAGTCCACCCAAATTCGACGGCTTGGCTTCCGTCCCTAGCGGTGGCGGAATATGTTCAGCAGCACATTAGACAGTCTTTTGACAAGGAGGTCCGTGCGCGCCTCCGTTCTGAATGCCCGAGGCCAGACCTTGCTGATAATTTAGCGGATACACCTGAAGTGCATCCTACTTTGTTAACCTATTTACGAAAATTCACTAAGGATCCCAAAAAAGGATTCGACCGCTCATGGAGATCCTGTCAGGATAAAGTCTTGGACATGCTGGTCCCCTGACTAAGATCCTTGATCTTGGCTTTATAGCTAAGGAGTCTTCGACCATGGTGGACCCGGACGAACTCATTGAGTGGGCTCAATGTGCCATTTGCCAGCTCGGCAATGCGAACTGCGCACTCTCAAGTGAGAGACGTCGCTCAATTTTGTTAAAACTTGACCCGAAGTTGGCGGAGCTCTCTACCTCCAACTCAGGTCCATCTGCTCAAGGTTTGCTTTTTGGGCAACCTTTTTTGAAGGACTTGACCCAATTCGTAAGTACCTTCAGCGGTTTGGACAAGCCGCAGGCGACCCTCCGGCGAGCGTTCCGTCCGGTTTTTGCCAAGGCCGGACGTGGTAGGGGATGCTCGTTCGGCCGCAGTCAGCAGCAGCAGTCCTCTCGGAGAGGTTATCAGTCCAACAGAGGGGGTCATCAGGACTCCAATTATAACCAGAGGTCCAACTTCTATCCCTCGAGAAAAGGACGAGGTCAATACAAGAAGGGGCGCTCCGGCGGTCAGGCCGGTGGATTTCACGATTCCGGAACTTCAGGTGAGCTTAATTCCTGCATGCAGTGTTGTTCTGGGGGGCAGGGTTCAGTTTTTCCTACACAATTGGCAATTGATCTCCAGCGATGCTTGGGTGCTGGAGACGGTTCAGGGTTACAAGATAGAGTTTTACCATCCCCAATGTCAAACTCGTCTTCCTTCTCCACTGTCTTTTTCCCAAAGAGATCAAGAGTTCATCACAGAGGAACTCAAATCGCTTCTCCAAAAGGGGGCAATAGTTCCGACCGAACGTCATCCGCGAGGGTTCGTCAGCACGATCTTCCTAGTGGAGAAGAAAGGAGGGGGATCGAGGTTGGTTCCCAACTTGAAGGAATTCAACGGGGGTGGTTTATCACCACTTCAAGATGGAGGGAATCCATCTCTTGAGAGATCTCTTGGGGGAAAAGGATTGGATGTTTCGTCTGGACCTCAAAGACGCTTATTTGTCAGTCCCGATCTTTCTCCCCCATCATCGTTTTCTCCAGTTCCATTGGTTGGGTACTTGGTGCCAATATCACGTTCTTCCCTTTGGCCTATCCTCAGCACCTTGGTGCTTCACGAAGCTGTTAAGCCCAGTCGTAGAGTCTCTCCGCAGTCGAGGTGTTCGGTTGATCATTTAGTTGGACGAAATCCTCCTTCTAGCGGATTGTCCAGTCAAATTGATGTCTCATCTAGATTGGGCCATCAAGCTTTTGCAGTCCCTCGGTTTCTTGGTGAATGCTCAGAAGTCTGTTTTACGTCCGACTCAGGTGATCGACTTCTTGGGTTTCGAAGTCAATTCTCTCACCTGTCAACTTCTTTTGCCCAATCAAAAGATTTGTTATATCAAAAGGGAATTGACTTCAGTTATCTCGAAACAGACTGTGTCATTGAGGTCGTTAGCACGGGTTGTCGGTCTCTTAGCTTCTTCCCTGCAGGCGATATTCCCGGCTCCGCTGCATTACAGGGCGCTACAGCGTCTGAAGATTCGTCATCTTCAGAGCGGCCTTCGTTATTCCGACCAGATTCCCCTCTCGGAGGAGGCGAAAACAGAGATGCAATGGTGGCTGGATCATATGGAGGCATGGAATAGTCGAGCCCTGTTCGGTTCCACACCGGAGGTGGTGATAGAATCGGATGCCAGCTGCTGGTGCTGGGGAGCCCGGTGCGGACCGGTCTCGACGGGGGGTCGTTGGTCTCCCCAGGAACTGTCGCTCCACATCAATTGTCTGGAGCTATTGGCGGGCTCCTTCACAATTCGCTGCCTCCCCCCCCTTCAGTCCAACTGCTGCATACTTCTCCGTATGGACAACGTGTCTGCAGTCCGGTACATCAACAAACTAGGGGGAACCAGGTCCCGTTTGTTGGCGGAAATTGCCAAGGAATTTTGGCATTATTGTCTGCACCACAGGATCACGGTTATTGCCGAGTACCTTCCAGGGTGCAACAATCTTGTGGCGGACTGGAACTCGAGGTATTTGAGAGATTTCAGCGATTGGTGGCTTCATCCTCGGGTGTTCCGTCTTCTCCTCAGGTCTTGGGGCCCTTGTCAACTGGATCTGTTTGCATCCCGTCTCAACTCCCAACTTCCTCGTTTCTTCAGTTGGAGGCCGGATCCGGCTGCCCTTGCCACGGATGCCTTTCTTCAACCGTGGCCGACTGCTCTGTGTTATGCCTTTCCCCCGTTCATGATGATTCCCATGGTTCTGGCTTACACGAAGAGGTATCAGTCGGATTTGATTCTGATCACTCCTCTTTGGAGGGCTCAGGCGTGGTTCCCGGTTCTTCTGGAAATGGCTTGTGCAGTGCCGTCCCTTCTTCCCCAGAAGTGGAATCTTCTGCTGGATCCGCTTCAGAATCCGCATCCCCATATCCAGTCAGGCTCTCTCCTTCTTCTAGCGTGGCGAATTTCGGGGAACGCTGGTCTGTCCCAGGCCTTTCTGCGGACGCTTCCAAATTCATCAGTGACGCCTGGTCCCCTAATACCCACAAACGATACAGGGGATCCTGGAAGCGTTGGAGTGACTGGTGTACTCAACGGCAAGTTAATCCCACTTCGGCGGATGTTTCTGTAATGGTCAATTTTTTGGCCTCGCTCACTTCTTCTGGCTTGGCCTATCGTACTGTGAACAATTTCCGTTCCGCTATTTCTGCAGGTCATCCCCATTTGGACGGTAAACCGGTAGGTGAACATCCTCTGGTTGTCAAGTTGCTCAAGGGTATCCGCCTAGCAACTCCCCCTCGTCCTAAATATGTTTCTTTATGGGATGTTTCTATTGTCTTACGTTTTCTGGAAGCTTGGCCAGTTAATTCTTTACTGTCTCGTAAGCAGTTATCGGCTAAACTTACTATGTTGCTGTGTCTCCTGCAAGCGGGTTTCTGATGTTCGGGCTTTGGATCTAGCCGGACACAGTTTTACCCCTGAAGGGGTTTTGTTTTGTCTCTCCAGACGGACCAAAACGAATACTGCAGTTATTTCCTATCCTTCTTTTCCACAACGACCGAAACTGTGTGTCGTTCAATGCCTCAAGGATTATGAAGTAAGTACTTCTGCTTTACGTTCTGATATGCAAGGTCAATTGTTAATTGCGTTACAGAAGCCCTTTAGCCCCGTTACCCCGGCTACGTTAGCCAGGTGGCTCATGGCCGAGGCTGGTATTGATGTATCTGTTTTTGGGGCACATTCTGCACGTGTGGCTATAGCTTCTAAAGCCTTCTCTTTGGGAGTGACTTTGTTTGATATAATGAAGGCTGCAGACTGGTCCTCTGATTCTGTGTTCAAAACCTTTTACTTTAAGTCTATTGATAATGTTGCTTCTGTTGTGGTGGATCAGCTTTAAACAAGCATAATCGGAGCCTCCTGTCCTGAAATAGAATTCAAAATTTGCAAACATTCGTGACAAGAATTTTCAATTCTATTAAGGACAAGGAGGCGAGGATTATCCCACCCGTTATTGTCTGCATTCTGTTCAGATACCTATGTTGCTATTGTGCTTCTGATGATATATTGCACTATCTCTTGTGTTTTCCCCCCCCCGTTTTGCTTTATGCTCATATGTTGCATGGCTTGGATATTACGGCTTTGTGTTCCTTTTCAGGATCTGATCCCAAGTGAGGATGTTTCCGTTTTGCCTGGTTCCTGCCTTCCTGTTCCTGCGGAGGATTCTGGCTCTAGTCTTCGACAGTCTCTGCCGTTTTGGATGTTCCTTGGACTTCCTAGTTTGGTGTTCCTGTTTTCCTTGTTGGATTTTCCGGACTGGATATGGTCAGCTTTCCTGGATTTTTTGTCACAAAAGAAAGAGGAAGAGTGACTTTCTATATGCCATTTTATACCCCTGACTCTATGGTTGTTGCCCATGTGTTTCTGGGTAATGTAGTTTATTGTTTCTATGGCTGCTGGGCATTTCATTAAAGAAATGAGATAGCATAATCCTCGCCTCCTTGTCCTTAATAGAATTGAAAATTCTTGTCACAAATGTTTGCAAATTTTGAATTCCCTATGTGTTTCAGCGCTTGAATGGCCTTGATCACGGGTGGCAACCAACAGTTAAATTTTGAAAGTGCGCTTGTGCATGCTTTGAAAATGTCTGGTCACGTGACTTGATTTCAATTCAGAAGTACAACTCCCATAGTGCAGTATAAAGTCCATACAAATAAACAGTTCTGGAAGTCCTCATTTCATTCACTTTTAGTTCTTATTTGGGATCTGCGCTGATGTTGGTGAGGAACCTGTTGATGGTATCACTCAGGTGATTTCGTTTTCGGGTTCCTGCGTAGTGCTGGCATGCCACGACTGGTCTGAACACTGTTTGTGTTCCGAAACGCTCAAAGCAGGATGTGTTCCCATTTCAAATCCCTTCCTCACGCTGAATTTATTTTCGCTCCAGTGGCAAATCCTTTTGTAGGTTGAAAGCGTGAGTGGGTCATGCTCCCAATTAACACACAATTCCATCCTCCGATTACAGGAGCCCCCGACCCTACAGGGAGGCTTCGAGGCAATGGGCACCGAGCAGCCCATCGAAACACAGCCGTGTACAAAAGAAATTTGAGGCCCAATGTTGGAGACAAAGCTTTAATTCAGCACCCAGCCGCACACAAATGCTTCCATTTCCCTACGCGTTTCGGCGCTTGAATGGCCTTGATCACGGGTGGAAATCAACAGTCAAATTTTGAAAGTGCGCTTTTGCGTGCTTTAAAAACGTCTGGTCACGTGACTTGATTTCATTTCAGAAATACAACTCCCATAGTGCTGTGTAAAGTCAGTACAAATAAACAGTTCTGGAAGTCCTCATTTTTTTCACCTTTAGTTCTTATTTGGTACCTGCACTGATGTTGGTGTGGAACCTGTTGATGGTATCAGTCAGGTGAGTTTGTGTTCAGGTTCCTGCGTTGTGCTGGCATGCCACGATTGGTCTGAACAAAGTTTGTGCTCCAAAACTATCAAAGCAGGATGTCTTCCCACTTCGAATCCCTTCCTCACGCTGACTTTATTTTCGCTCCAGTGGCAAATCCTTTTGTAGGTTGAAAGCGTGAGTGGGTCATGCTCCGAATCAACACACAGTTCCATCCTCCGATTACAGGAGCCCCCGACCCTACAGGGATGCCTCAAACCCAATGGGCACGAAGCAGCCCATCGAAACACAGCCGTGTACCAAAGAAATTTGAGGCAGACACAGCTTTAATTCAGCACCCAGCCTCACTCAAATGCTTCCATTTCCCTACGCGTTTCGGCGCTTGAATGGCCTTGATCACGGGTGGAAACCAACAGTCAAATTTTGAAAGTGCGCTTGTGCGTGCTTTAAAAACTTCTGGTCACGTGACTTGATTTCATTTGAGAAATACAACTCCCATAGTGCAGTGTAAAGCACTTATAGATACAATTACTATAGGTATATTTACATATTGTGACAGATGTTATAGGGAAATAAACTGAGAAGCATACACTCATCACCTTTTATTTTATGAATGTATGGATTTACTTACAAATGGATATAATTATAAATTATAATATATATAAATTATATATATTTAGCTATATATATATATAAATTATATGCATATTATATACTTTTTAAATGTATTTATTTACATTTCTCTCTCAAGGGCGACAATAAATATATTGAGATCAACATACCCATATTTTAGTTTGTTTATATTTTTTCTATTAATGTATTACTTTTTTTAGTTTTATTATTTAATTATTTATTATTTATGTATTTTAAGTAATATGTGTATTGGATAGTTGACAGTTACATATATTTTCTGTATAATCGTGTTTATATGTTCTGATTTGTGTGATCATAATAAATACTTATGAGCATGTAGTCAAATACTTATATATTATTTATGTAATGATCTACATACATGTTAAGCATAAAAATAAAGAAAGTATATTTTTTAACCATAAGTAATATATATATATATGTCCATTTGTTAAGCCTAAATATAAGAAAGTATATACATTTTATTCATAGGTGGCATACGCATTTGCACAAATGAATTCACATATTCAAATATATATATATATATATATATACATATATATATATATATATATATATATATATATATATATATATATATATATATATATATATTTACACACATTGTAAAAACCAAAGGTTACAGGAACATTATAGTTAGGGTGATATTTCACTCGTACAAAGCCAGAGGAATTCAGCAGTTATAGTGTGCTTAGCTAACTGTAACTCGCACCCCCGCAATGCACTGCTTATGACCTTGCATATTACATCACTCATGACATGGTCAGTGACATTACTGATGACATCACTCAAGGTATTTCCAATTACTTCACTGATGACATCCAGTGACTGTGAGTGTTTTTAAAATGTTTGAGTGTTAAATATATATACCAAGGTGTTTTGATGAATAAGAGGGTGTGTGAGAGCCTGTATCGATGATTCAGTAGGTGCATGACTGACTGTAAGTGAGTGATTAGGTTTCTCAGTTAATGTATGGATCACTGACTAGGTTGTCTGAATGTCTGTATCAGTCTGTCAGATGGTGTCTAAGTGGCTGAATGGGTTGGTAAGTGGGTACATAAGTGGGTGTAGAAGTGATTGTTTGGGTGTCTGAGTACCTGTATGGCGCAGTGAGTGTCTGTCTGGGGGGATGAGAGGCTGTGTGGCTGCCTGCTTGGATGAGTGAGTGTGTGAGTCAGTGGGTGAGTGTATTAGTGAGTGTTAAGAGAAGTGTTGCATAAGTTGCCGAGTGTGTCTGTGGCTGTGTCAGTGAGTGAATCAATGTGTCAGTGGTACATGAGTAAGTGGATATGTGAATGGCAGTATAGGTGAGTGTTGGAATATATCAGTGACTGTATGTGTGAGTGAAGGATTGTGATAGTAGCTGTATGGGTTAGTGAGTACGTGTGTGAGGGTCTGTATGGGTGAGTGATTATGTTAATATCTGTACGCATAAGTGAGTGGGTGTGTGTATAGCTTTATAGGTGAGTAAATGGCTGTCTGATTGACTCTATAGGTGAGTGAGTAGGTGTTTGAGTAGCTCTATGGGTGATTGGCAGTGTGAGTGGCTTTATGGCTGGATATATCAGTGGCTGTATTAGTGAGTGAGTTGGTGTACGAGTGGCTGTATGGGTGACTGCCTGGATGTGTGTGTTGACCTATGAATCAGTGAGTGGGTATTTAAGCACTGGTGTGGATGTGTCAATGATTTTGAAAATGGTAGTGTGAAAGTTGCAGTGGGTGTATGAAAAGTTACATAGGGTGGGACTGACTGAATCCAATTCTGTGGATGATGTCATGGGTGATGTCATTTGAGATGTCATCAGTGATGTCACTGACCATGTTATGAGTGATATATTTGAGGTAATAAGCATTGCGGAGCGCAAGGTATAGTTAGCGCAGCAAACTATAACTGCTGAATTTCTCTGGTTTTGTATGAGTGAAATATCACTCTAACTATAACATCTCTGTAACCTTTCTTTTCTTCAGTGAATTTCTAAGGTTTTTTTAAATTCTATTTCCTAACTATAACGTCCCTGTAACCTTTGTTTTTTCAGGGAATTTTAACGTTTAAAAAAAATTCTATTTCCTAACTATAACATCCCTGTAACTTGTGTTTTGTTCTGTGAATTTCTACTTTTTTTAATGCTAATTCCTAACTATAACTTACTTGTAACCTATGTTTTTTTCAGTGAATTAATATGTTTTTTTAACTAGTAATTAGGTTTGCAGAATTTTAAAGAAAGGGGGCGGGCCTCGAACCAACTCTTAGGACTCCCGCTGTGTACGACTAACAAGAGCTACCAGAAGGGCTTCTTGGCTCCCAAGGTCAATCTGGAGTAAAATGGACTTCATCCCACAATCAGTAGTGCACCACAAGCCGCGTTTGCAGAGTAGTAGAGAAAGGGGGTGTGTTCTCCGAAGACTTCTTACCAATCCCACTATGTGGGACTTACTGGAGGTAACAGGAGGTGTAGTTGGCCCCCAAGGACGCCCTTGGGGCCCAACTACCCCTCCTGTTACCTGTAGTAAGTACCACTCATCGGGATTGCTGGGACATCGTAGGAGGCCACACACACTTTCTTCACCACTCTTCAAACGTGCTTTGTGGCGCACTACTAGTAGGTGGATGAAGTTCCCTTGGCTATTGAGGGTCCTGGGTGGGCCAACTACCCCTCCAGTTGCCTCCAGCAAGTCACACAATGGGTTTACTGAGAGAATTTTTATGGCCACACCCCGTTCACCACCACTCTGTAAACGTGTCTCCTGGCACACAACTGGTTGGGGGATGAAGTCCCCTTGGCTCTTGAGGGTCCTTAGGAGACAAGTACTCAGCTAGTTACCTCCAGCAAGGCCCAGAGGATTTTGGTGGCCACAACCTTTCTCCTCCACTGTGCAAATGCGCCTCCTGGTGCACTAATATTTGGGAGATGAAGCCCCCTTGGCTCTTGAGGGTGCTTGTGGGCCAACTAGCCTTCCTGTTACCTCCAGTAAGGCCCACACAGCTGGATTGCTGAGAGGTGGTCAGAGGCCACGTCCCCTTTCGCCACCACTCTGCAAACGCACCTCCGGGTGCACTGTATTTTTTTTTAAATGCGGAGAGGCCCTATGGCCTCCCCCGCAGCCCCAGGGACCGCCACCTCCCTTCTCACTGTTATAGCCCTGGGGGGGTGGTGGTCCCCAGGGCTTCTGTTAAGCCCAGGAGGGAGGGCCCAATGAACCCCCCTCCTTCATACCCCCAGGATTTGGCCCATCGTGGGCTTTAAAAATAGACAAACCGGAGACCACACGTCTTTTTCAAAAAATATTTTCCAACTCTGCTTCAAAATTAAAAATAAAATGCATTTAAAATGTGGCGACGCCCCTGTGGGACTCTCTACCCTATCTGGGGGGGGGGGGGGGTCAGGGTATTCCTACCCAGCCCCCTTTTCTTTATTTTTTACTTTTTTTCTGGGACTTGGCTTCAAGCCAAGTCCCAAGATGGCTGCCAACACTTCCTGGTTGTAGTGTTGGCAGCTAATCAGAGCAGTGCATTTCCCTGCATGAGCTCGTCTTTTTTCGCGAAGGCTTCGTGGCCAGAGATATCACTATAACTTTCGGCTTAAATTACTCAAAAACTACTAAACGGATTTACCCAAATAAGCTGTGAATGTAAGGTGTAAGTCTGTTCAGCAGTTCGGGCTGTAGGTGTGGCTAAAGGTTCCTATGAGACCATTACAAATGCATCCTTTTTGCGTGACCCAAATTCTCTGTCCCAACTGCACAGATCACCCCCAAAGTTTCCCAATCATTAGTGCCCACAGTGACACTATTTGGGCAAAATTTCATCCAGATTGGTCAAATGACACTAAAGTTATAGCCAAGTCGATAAATGCTTTTCCTATGGAAACTAGGTCCTAACTATAACTACCTACTGGCACCTCCCAGTAGGTAAGATATATAAATATATATATATATATATATATATATATATATATATATATATCAAAGAAATCTCCACTCCACTTCAGGAAAAAGAGCATGCACACAAGGACCATTAAGGTAAAGGCTTCTTTATTGAAGCCTCCTCCAACCCGGCACAGAGAGACGCGTTTCGCCTGTCACAGCAGGCTTTCTCAATTGCTTTTTCTGTGAGCAGCACGCTACTCAGGAATCCATAAAGGATTAGTGGTGAATTAGTATAGTGAAATATGAAATTTGAGAAGTGGACATGTTAGTCTGTTATTTTGATTTAAAAAAATAGTGGAGGGATGAAAGAGTGAAGGATTTAGTCTTTTTTGTTTGTTCTGAAGGTTATAGCAGGAGGAGGAGGCTTGGTATGAGTAAAAAGGAATGTGGAGGGGAAGAGTTTAGAAAGGCTTGTTTTTGGGGATCAGTGTAGTAAAAGAGGTGTCAGATGATGCAAGGTGGGGTAGAGTAAGGGAGAGTCTAGAAAGGGTTATTTTGGAATCATAGTAGTGGTATGGGGTTTGGGATAAATGAGAGAGTGGATGTAGAGGATATATTGATAGAGGGATAGGGTGAGAAATTGGGTAGTGCATTGGAAAGAGTAGTAGAAAGAAGTTTGAGATGAGTCCAAAAGTTGGGTAGTGCATTGGATATGCTGAATTAAAAGAAAGTAATAAATATATAGATCCATAAGTACACGGAAAGTATATAGATATATAGATGCATAAAGGTGGTAAGTATATGTAGATTACAGATATTGATAGAGGTATGGGATAAGAAATAGGGTAGTGCATTCATTATGCTTTTTTAGGAGAAATGTAATAATTATATAGATCCAAGTACATGGAAGGTTGTTAGGGGGCATTGAGATATTATGGGGCACAGACGGCGAATTATTGGCCGCAAACTACATTTCCCAGCACGAGGTGCGCCGCGCACGACGTGATCGTATTGTATCCAGGTCACGTGGGCGGAAACGCATATTGCTGGTGGAGTCGAGCAGGACGCTGCCGATTATTCTTGCCCTGCAGTTCCCGTGATGTAAGACAGAGTTCCTGGTGCGGTAAGGGTGTTGTTACACCAAGGATCCGTTATATTTCATTTCCCCTGAGTCGGCATCAGCTGGTATGCGGACTTCTGTTGCGTGCGCCAGGATTGGGCACGGTTGTTTTGTACCGGATGGAGTCGGACTGGTAACTCTGCAATCCGAGTATAGCAGTCTGGACTATACTCTTGTCTTTCTTTGGAAATTTCGAGACTGCGTTTGGGAACAGTGAATTAGATGCCAGGCATCTCGATGCATCAGTGTTCTTGTTAAAGGAACATAAAGGATATGTACATTGGATTCTTCTAGGTGCTTTCTTTCCCTTCGTTGGCGGGCTTTGCAAAACCGGCTGGTTTGTGAAGTTCATGCGAGGGAGAGAATCGTAGTGGCAGGTTATTGTATTGACTTATAGCCATCACTGCTAAATCTGAAATAAGCTTGATTATTATTTCTGAATTGTGGGTGAAGTAAATGTTTACCTCTAATATGGCTTGGTGCACAATGTCTTAAGAAATGGAATTAAAGTAATAGAGGGTTTGTGGAGGAGAAAGAAGATAAAGGATTTCTCTTCTTTAATCAGTGAGACAGATCACATGGTTATGTACAAATTGAATTTCAAGTGAAGTTTCATGCTTATTGTTGCTGAGGTCAACGAAAAGGTGTTATTGCTACCTGCAGTTGTTTTAATCGTTGCCTGCTGTTTTCTTTTCTTATATGCAGGAGTGTGTATGGATAAAGAGGTTTCTTTCGGCATGAAAGGTATTTGGGTTTCTCCATCAGAAAGGATATGTGCTAAGAATCTTATATAGGATCCTTACTTTTTCTGTTGTTGTTTCAGCTTCATGATCAGGAAAGATACTATGTACACTCCTTCTGCATACCTGATTATTGTATTTTTTCTTTACAGGTTAGTAATGTGGAATTGTGTATTAATATAGAAAGGAAGGGATTAAGGAGTCAAGCTAATTATCCTTTCTGTCTTGTGTCTTCTGACAGATCTCCCTCCCCGCTGTCCCCATCCTTTCCTTCCTTGATATTCACAACTTTCCCTCGCTTAACCATCTATAAGTCTGCTTCTTGTGTACATGCATATTTAGGGCGGTTGAGAGGTGGATACCATTTGAGCATCGCTTCAATCCTGAGGAGTCGTATTGGCCTGGAACAAAGATATATAGATGCATAAAGGAAGTAAGTATATGTAGATTAAAGAGGCCCTAGATAAACTCTGGTTTTCAAGTGTTGTTCTACTTAAAAATGTATTTTATTTATTTTTTAACACCATATCTATTCTACATGTTTATACAAAGCAATACACAAAGATAGGCGCATATCTACAGTACAAATAAATGCTTATATACAGAGGGATAGCCTCTATATTTTGGTTTGCATATGGTGCTTATATGGGGAAGAGCCAATTCTTGAGTAGTTTTCTGAAGATAAGGTGGTTGTCCATGAATCTTATGTTGGGGGGTGAAGAGTTTCATAGTTTGGCTGCTTGAACAGAGAAGGATGTGTCACCCATGGTTTTTTTTCTCGTACCTTGGGATTTTGAGGGAAGGTGCCACTCTAGAGTGGAGGTTCCTTTGTTTAATGTGTTTGGTGATTTTATTCCTGATGAAGAGTGGTCCCATTCCATGTATCGCTTTGTGGGTGATACAAAGCAGTTTGAACATGGATATTCTGGCAACCGGTAACCAATGCAGGGCTTTCAAGGCAGGTGAGATGTGGTCTCGCAGTTTGATATGAATGAGTAGTCTGGCAGTAGAGTTCTGAATCAGTTGTAGTCTTTTCATTGTCGTTGAAGGTGATCCATGGTAGAGGCTATTGGCGTAATCGAGTTTGGACAGAACAAGGGAGATGGTAGCTTGGACGTGGATGTAAATCCCAAATGGGGGAAGATTCATCGTAGAGTTTTTATAGTGACAAAGCTAGATCTTGCTATTTTGTCCACTTGGCATTCATCGATAACTGTGAGTCCATGGTCATTCCTAAGTTTCTTACTTCCTTAGATACTTTAGGTGGTGCTCCCAGTTCATCAGGCCAGGGGGCAAGTAGGTCATAATGTTTTCATTCGCCACACATGCTTGTTTCTGTTTTGGAAGCATTGAATTTGAGATGGCTCCAAGTGATCCACTGATCCATGACTCTGAGACGACTGATAATTGGAGAGTTTCCAATGTCTTTGGGGCATTCCAGTTGAAGAAATATTTGTGTGTCATCTGCATAGTTATAGCATGTGCGGTGAAATTGATTGATCCGTACCAGCGATGACTTCATGTAGGTGATGAAAAGCATGGGAGAGATGATAGAGCCTTGAAGGACCCCTGCTTTTGTGGAGTATGGTTTGGACGAGAAAGGTGGGGTATGGATGACATTAGTTCCGTTTCGAAGGTAGGACACGATCCAGTCTAGAGCAGTCTCCTCTATGCCAGCTTCGTGGAGTCTTTGTTTCAGAGTGTCATGGTCAACCGTGCCAAAGGCAGCCGAGAGGTCGAAGAGGTGTAGCGCAGCAACCCTGTTACTGTCAACTGTGTTCTTCAGGTCATCCCAGATGGCGAGGAGGGCAGATTCTGTGCCTCTTCCCGGACCGAATCCTGTTTAGAAGTCTGAAAGCATGGCATTCTCTTCAATGAATTGTGACATCTGGGCAAACGCTGCTCTTTCTATCAGTTTGCCCAGGAAAGGTCCACTTGTAATGGGCCTGTAGTTGTCAAGGTTCAGCGGGTCCAAGTTTGTTTTCTTCAGTAAAGGGCGTATGTATGATTTTTTGAGTTTTTCTGGAAATATTCCAGTAGTTAAGGAATCTTTGATGATTCTTCTTTATGGAGTGGCAGCAGAGGTTTTTAAAAGAATTGTCTTGAAAGTTTGCAGTGGACACGGGTCAGAAGGGCTGACGGCAGGCCTGTTTGCTTTGACCAGGTCCATGAATTCATTGTGTGAGATGTGTTGGAAGGAACGGAGAGGCTGGGTTAGAGTATTCTCAGATTATTGTTTTGTAAAAGGGTTAGTGCTGGTGTTTTGTTTTAAGTATGAGTCCAAGGTGTCTGCTTTGTGCGTGTAATGATTTGTCAGTTTGTCTGGGAAATCTTGAGTAAAGGGATGAGTTCCTTCTAGGCAATTTGGTTTACGAAATTCATTGAGTATTTTATAGAATTCTTTATTTGCACAAAAGCTGGATCTGGTGGCTCAGTGGACTAATGCGTCCACTGCAGGGGCCTGTGTTGGACCACCTGGTCACAGGTTCAAAACCCAGCGGGTCCGCTTAGCCTTTCATCCATCTAAGGTTGATAAAATGAGTACCATTGAGTTGGGTAACAATAAACATCTGTTGTTCAGCACCAAGATATCTACGGGTGAATGTGCTCTTTACAAATACATGTGTTATGTTATTTAGCATTTTGAATTCTGTCTGAATAGTATCTTTTCTTAGCTTTTTTAATAGCTGACTTGTATAATCAGTTAATTTTCTGTAGGTGAAGTTTGTCTTGTTTCACGTTTGTTTTGAGCCAGGCATGTTGCAGCTTTCTAATTTGTTGTTTTATGTCTTTTATCTCTATATTTCTCCACTGTGATTTTTTTCTTTTGTTCTGCTGTGTGGTTTTGAGTGGTATCAGGATGTCAAAAGCTTCCTGTAGCCACTCATATAGTTTTTAAACAGAATTTGTCTCAGAGTCACATAAGTGAGGTGCAGGAAAGTAAAGTGCAGTAATTTGTACCTATGATTACAAGACACCCACTTTACCTGCTCAGATGCACATAACCAGTCCGCATCTGCAATTGGCTCCCCCAGTTCTCCAGCCCAGGCCCAGTGCCCAGGCCCCCGGCTGCGCACTTTGTACTTTCCATGTCTGCCACACCTGCCATAAAACAGGGTAATGTGATACTGCTCATCATCACACAATAGCAACCCACAGAGCACCTGAGTGTTGCGGTGCCACTGGAACCCCAGCCTATATATCCCTGGCTGTGTTCCCCAGTCTGGCATAGTATAATGGTTCAATAGAACACCCCTTCCGCTTACCCGTTTTGCCTCTATGTGTGCATATGCTCGAGTGGGACGCAGTTTCCTCTCTCCGGCATCGGCTGGTTAGCAGGAGCGCTTCTTGATTTCCTTAGGTGCATAGCGCAGGTGCGCTTGTACCTTGTCAAGACTTTCACTTCCTTTCTTTTGATGGTGGCAGATCTTCAGATGGCTTCATAGGAGGTATGCTGTCTCCCACATGAGTGTATGTTTGTGAGTGGTTGCAAGGTTAGTGTGTTATTGGTAACTGGTGTTCCCTTGTCTTCCTGTCCATCTGGTGCCCAAGGTTCATCCGAACAGAGGGACGTCCACTACTACCTACCCAACACCATCCTCATCCTTTTATGGCTACCATCCTCACTCCCATCTCCATCCCAGTCTGTTGCCATATCTAGAGTATGGTAAGGTGGGCGTGGGGCGATAGCTCGTGTCGTCTCTGCAAGATCTCTCCACGAGAAACAGGTACTTGTGGGGATCACAACACATAGTGAAGGAATTGACCTGGGCCGACCCCAAAAGACTCCTGAAAGGTGAAGAAAACCTCCCTCCGGTACAGGTCACCAGTCACCTCACATCACTCCAACCTCTATTGCACCATGGACATATCCTCTGCCCATCACCGACAGCGGGAGTCTCGACCGGAAAGCTATAGAGCCCCTCACATGTTCTAATAGAGTTTCCACATTTAGACACAGAAAAGCAGCCTCGGAATGGTTGACTTGATGCCTACGTTTCGGAACTCCTCAGGCTCCAAACAGATACCCAGCTCCGGCAAGCGAACCTCCGGCACCCCGATCAAGCTTCCCAAAGGGAACAACAGCGACTTGCTGACATTTACCCTAAGCCCAGACACTTGTCCGAAGGTATTGTCTAAGCCCATCAGAACCGGTACCGAGCAGTCCAGGGAGTGAACATAGATAAATGCGTAATCCACATATAGAGAAACGACATGCAGGGTGCCCCTTATTTGAATCCCTCACAGTGCCAGCTCCTGACACAACAACAAAGCTAGAGGTTCAATTGCGAAGAGCAGGGGTGACTGGGGTCAACTCTGCTCAGCCCCCCACCCTACATCCATAGCCCTGAGATTTCACCCCTGACTCGAACACGGATCATACAGCCAGTGTACAGATGCAGGACACAGCTACAAAACACGGGCCCAAAACCCATACCAGCCAGCACCGCCTGCAAGTTGGTCCACTCAATCGTATCAAAGGCTTTTTCCAGATCAATAGAGACTAGGGCCAGCCTCCAATTATCGTCAAGTGTCTCGTGTAGTACATTGGTAAGCCTGCAGAGATTAAACGCTGTGCTGCGTGCTGGGATAATGCCGCATTGATCCTCATGCACTAACCCTTAAATTACCCCCACCAATCTGGTTGCTAGCACTTTACACAGAATCTTAACATCCAAATTAAGCATAGTGAGGGGTCTGTTGGATTATGGATCCGCAGCGTCCTCGCCAGGCTTAGGCATAAGACAGACAATTCCCTCCCTCAAGGTGGCCGGAAGAATACCATTCCTCCGTGCCTCCTGGAATACCTTTAGGAGTTTGTCTTTAGGTGCAGTGGAAAAGGCCTGATAGAACTCCACGGGGAACCCATCCCCTCTGGGAACCTTTCATCTATTGAGGGCCTTAGTGGCCTCGCCCAGTTCCTCCACCGTAATCTCCCTCACCAGTTCTTGTACCAGCATGAGGGTAGGCAATCCCAGTATGCCCAGAAAATCTTCCAGTCTCCCCTCGGGCCCACCCCACCGGCCTAAAACACCTGCTTGAAATGACCAACAAAGACATCCATTATGGCCTGACGACTCGTCACCATGCCACCACCATTTGAGCAGACATGAATCACAGGGGAGAATCTCCTGCTCCCTTCTAAGGATCCAGGCTAGCCATCTGCCATATTTGTCCCCTTCCCTGTGGAGGCGCTGACGATAGGTGTGCAACGTACACTTCTCCAGGGTGTCCCACAGATGCAGCATTACCTAAGGAGCCGGAGTTCCTGTGCCCGCGTCTCTGATGTGATCAGGTCTTCCCTCTGGAGCTCTGCCAGGTGGTGCTTCCGATCCCCTAGGTTAGCCTCCAGCTGCCTTCGGACCCCACAAGTGGTGCCTATGCAGGCTCCTCTCAAATTGCTTTAAGAGCCTCCCAATCAAGCGCCCTGGAGGCTCCTGTCCCCAAATTGACTGCCATAATGTCATGAGTGAGGCTGCCAGTGCTTTCCCATCACACCGTGTCCATCAGGAGGTCAGTAGGCATGACCCATCTACGCTCTTGATGCATAATGTCTCCAGAACTTATGCGCAACAGGACCAGAGTATGATCAGCGAAATACCTCCCAAGATGAGACACCCCATGCAATCTCCAGGATTCCACCCAAGCCCCCAACAGGCTGTCTAATCGACAATCAATGTTGTGCATAGGGGAGTAACGGGTATATTTGCGATTCCTCGGTTGGGATATTTGCCCGCTGTCAGAGAATCCTAAGTTATGAATGACCGTGGCAAGCGACTTGGTTATCATGTGTTTAGTTGCAAGTGTGGGGGGATACCGGTCTTCATTCCCATCCAATATACAGTTAGAATCCCCCACCCATATCACTTCGTGCCCCATACTGTCTTCCAGCAAGTCCTGAATATGATTGAAAAAGTGCTTATCGTCAATGTTAGGTGCATAAGTATTAAGGAGTTTGATAGGCCACCCATCTAGCATGTCCTGCAGTAAAAGGTACCAACCCTCTATATCCGCCTCACAATATGTGTGCTTAAATGGGACCCCTGGGGTGACCTAGATGGCCACCCCTCGGGCATAACCAGAGTAAGTGGCTGAAAACGGCTGTGCCCTATACTTTTTACCCAGCTTCTGGGCTTCTTACCCCATAAGGTGGGTCTTCTGCAGACAGGCTATATGCACCTTGTGGCGCCTCAGGAATGAGTGTACCCTGTATCTCAATCCTTCAGGCAACTCACATTCCATGTCACAATATTTGTACAGTCAGCCACAGTATTGTACTTATTCGTCCCCTAGGGATCCAATCCACCTCTCACCTCAAACCACCACCATCATGTAGTGGCCTGGACAAGTAAAACCAACTAGAGAATGACTGTAATGCACTGCCTATAAGTTGAACCTCCCATGACTGTGCAACCCCCTTTGAACACCCCCCACCCACAGACACATAGTACAACAACAAAAAGAACAAACACTGTATACCCATGTCTGACTATGCTGCCAGGACTCAAAGCTTTAACCCAAACCTCCAAAACTGTAGCAGACCACAAACATGGAGGCAGCTACCCCCCGCCCGCATACAATACAATGCCATATCAACCATTAAAGAATACGGTTGGTCACTCTTTAATGACCACCTCCAAAGCAATGGAAACAACAGTGTATATACAGACATCACAGGGCGAATCCGGTCAATACACTCAACATCCCCCTACACCCCCCCCCCCACCCCAAGATTCAAAGGAAAGCAGAGAGAAAAAAGAATGAAAGCCAGGCAAGGAGCAACCCAACACATAATGAGACTCATCAATAGGGTGAAAGTTGAGCCCGTAACATCTTCCATGCCTGTCGCCGGCCTCAACACCACCGTCCATCCTTCAGTGTTCAACACATGGCCCGGGGGCACCAATGCCATCTGCCCATTATCTTGGATGTCAATCCCAGAACAGCCCCCATCAGCTGTAGGCAATGAGACATCCACCTCCGGAGACCCTCACGCCCTCCAGTTGGAGCCAAGAGCCCACATATCAGTCCCGGTTCCAGTCCGTCCTGAAAGTGCCCCATTACTGAGCATCTTATCCCAAATTTCTAGCCATCGCCACACACCCTCCGGGTTGTCAAAGAAAGGGGATTTACCCCCGCTATGACCGCAGCCTAGTGGGTTACAGGAGCATGTAACAAATTCCCATTGCTTGCAACTTGGCCTTCACCTCCAAGAAGCCGTTCTGGGTGCCCTGGACCTTGTTGGTATAGTCAGGATATATGGAAATTTGGTGATTCTTGAACTGGGAAGTCGGTCTCCTAGGCACCCCTGTGTATGTAATTTTGGTTTCTGTAGTTCAGGTATCGGACTATAAGCCCCAGGCCTAGGGAGAGCCGCTAACGCCAAGTGCACCCTTTCAATTGCTAACGTGGGGGACAGTCCAATAGGTCTTACCACATCCAGAATCCAGCACTCCACAAATGCCTCTGTGGCATTGCCCTCGCCAGAAAGTCAACCAGGCGAATATTATTACGCTGAGACCTGCCCTTAGCGACCTCAACCCACGCTTCAAGCTTCCCGGGCCTGGAGGTGTCCACCGTAATCTGCTTTTTGAGCACAGCCATCCTCTAATGAAACTCTACTATGGAGCCCTCTGCCACTTGCACCTTTTACGACACCTTCCTGAGGTCAGTGTGTATAAGACGGACTTCTAAAGCCACTGTCTCAATCTTGCCTTCAAGAGCCACTCTGGAACCATGTATGGCTGCAGGTAACTGCCTGGGCAGGTTTCTCTGCAGGTACACCCTGACCCCCCTCCTCCCTCAAGCCAGCCTGATGTGTTTGCCGCTGCTGGAGCGGGATCGCAGTGGTATATTACTTCATGTTGAAGGAGCCGGGTTCCACGTTCTAGACTTACTCTGAAACCCCGCGTCGATGGCTCTTTGTTTGCTGCTTAAAAGTGTGGAGGGGAGAAAAAATTATTCACCAATCATATGTTGCAATTCCAATGAACCATGACTCAGAAGAATCACAGACTCCCGAATCAATTCAATTCAAATATCTTTATTCAGTTATAATAGCCAATAACCATAAAAGCACAGTAAAATACTTAGTTAAAAATAATTTCTGGGTCATCAAAGTTCATAATTACAAATCACATTATCATCGATTTCCGAAAATTAAAAACATTTCTAAGAAACATGGTAACAGACACAATGACGGATTCATTTTCTAAAAATTGCAATGCTAAAAAATGCTGGTGGGCAACGTCTCAAACCAAAGTCCTTAAAACAGGAATAATCCATCTCTTTCTTAATGTATCATAAAATTTGCAGAAAAACATGACATGGATAGTTGATTGTACTGAGCCGTAGTGACACAGGCACTTACACAAATCTCTAGCCCAATCATTTACTGCGGGGAAGCTTAGGTAACTATATAAAATATTCAATTTTAAACGAGTCAGCAAAAAGCGGTCAAAGTCAATTAAAGATATATATGGCTGAATTGTTGGAGTCAGGAGAATTAAGTGATGGGCTTCTACCGAAGACTTCCTCATTTCATTGGTAGCTCTAATTTCGCCCAGAAGTCCCATACAGCTCGTTTTAAGATCTTTTCTAGGTACATTACGCATAGAAATAGGCTCTGTAAAATATTCTTGATGTCCTAGTTTTACGAGAAACAATCTTACATACTCCAACCATCTTATATGTTTGGCACCATCAGACCCCAATATATATCAATTAAAACCGGTTTCATCTGACATCCATATTCTAAGCCAAAGAAGGACAGGCTGAGTCTTAATTGTGTCTTCCAGGTATGGCATGCCTAGTTCCTGATGGCAAATATAATTTGAGGTGCTTTGTGGTAGGGCCAAAAGAAACTTAAGAAAAATATTTTCGGCAGTCTGTTTGTGTCTGCGTAGCCCCATATGCCAGCTCCATAGGTAACTATGGTCACACATTTAGCCCTGTAAATATATAGAAGTTCCGCCTGAGCACCCCTTCCCAATTTACGGCAAAAATTTGATAGGGCCATTAGAGCTTTAGCAAACAGCAGGCGTCTAGTTTTGACTGCCTCGGACCATAATCCTGTTATATCGAATAGTATCCCTAGTTATGAAAATATTTTAGTGGACTCTATCGGTCTTCCATTTATGTATAGAGTTTAAACCTTATTTGACCCGACCCCGCAGTTCATTGTATAAGTTTTAGAACAATTTATATTAAGGCCCAAATTCTACATAAAACTAGAGAATGAGTTAACAACCCTTTGGAGACCGAGAGGTGTACGGGCCATTAAAACTGCATCGCCTGCATACAAGAGTGCAGGGATAGGTCGCTTTGCCGCTTTAGGTAAGTCCCTGCACTCTTTAACTAAAATGGTTTCTAAATTATTTATATATAAAGTGAAGAGAAATGGGGCAAGGACACAGCCTTGCCTCACTCCTCTCCCAACTCTAAAGTGCCTAGTGCATTCTCCACCCAGCACTTATCTGACCTTAGCCTTGGCCCCAGAATAAAGCTCCCTTAAAAATACAATTATTAAAACATCCACACCTAAACCATCTAAAATTGACCACAACTTATTGTGGATAACGCACTCAAAAGCTGCCGTTAAGTCCACAAAGGTCATAAATAGTCATCCTTTTTGGACCTTGTGTACTTGTCCAATAAAATATGCCCTGCTCAACTGTGCCCAGGCCCTTGCGAAACCCATATTGCAGATCGCTTATAACATCATGTTCTTCTGCCCAAGCCTGCAATCTATCTAGTATAACCGCCCAATGATCTTGACTGATGAGTCCAGAAGGAAATCGGACGGTAGCAGGCAGGATTCGTCCTATCTCCCTTTTTAAAAATTGGCACAATAGTAGATTCATACCAAGTTGGTAGGAGACCCCTTTCGTTGCATGCATTGAGGACCTGAGTTAAAAGCGGACCCCATAATGCCAGGTTTGATTTAAAAAGGTCCACAGGAATGCCGTCAGGGTCTGGGGCTTTGCCACCAAGCCTTGAGTTAATTGCCGCGGTGACCTCATTAAGTGTAAAATCTAATCTTAATTCTTGTGCTGTAACCTCCATGTTTGGCTTGGTTCCCTGAGCATCTAATGTCGGGTTATTGTACAGATTTGAATAGTGTTGTATCCATTCTGGTTCGGAGATAGCAATCTCCATGGTGGCATTCTCCTTATCCACCAAAAAATGCGCATTCACCGCTTTCCAGAATGATGAGAAATTGTGACTTTTTGAAGCTTTGTGTAAAGCACGCCAGGCTTCCTTTTTTAAAATAGCCTTTCTAGCTTTAAGTACTGTTTTGTAATTTCTTCTTGCCTCCCTAATGTGATCGATATTTTTTACTGTAGCATGAATACAGTGTTTACGTTTAGTGTATGCCTTAGTGCATTCAGTATCAAACCACCCTTGTTTAGTTTTCCTCTTAGTTTCAACAAAAAGTGATTTCTTTATATAATTTGAAATGGCCAAAAAGTTTTCCATAATCTCTTGACTGGATGACTTTTCGTCCAAGCATAGCAGGATCATACTTTTACAATTTAGGACAATTTTTTAGATGAATTCCTTAGCATCCACATTAGCCCATTTAAGTGTGTATCCATTTTGCCTGCACAGGGCAACATTATCAACATTGTCCAAGGATATAGTTCTAGAGTTGATGCTCTGGTAAAGCACTAACACATCTATAGTTAGAGCGAAATGATCGCTTAAGGCAATATCGTGTGTCTTGAAGAATGTAATATGTGAAGAATATCTACTGGAAGACTAGATAAAATCTATGGTAGAAAATGTACCACGCGCATTAAAAGTGGGGCAGAAAGGAACCATGGGTGAACCCAGGGTGTTGGCAAATACCAAATCAAACGTGAACATAATGTCATTCAGAGAATCACCATATATTGTATGTGGAAAATGAGCAAAACTATCACCTTTCTCGTATGTTAGGCCGCAGACATCATTATCAGCATGTTTACATATGGGGGAATTCAATTTTTACTACAATCAGGTAATTTGAAACATACGTAAAAAGCCCCCCCTTTGCTCTGCCAGATGGTGATGCAATGGCTGGAGTGTGGAATGTTTTATAGCCACTAATATGTATAGGGTCTATTGCCCAGGTTTCTTGTAGGCTAACAATATTAAATGTTTTCAAAAACTCGATCCATAAACTATTAGACTCTTTAGATTTCAAACTGGCAACGTTCCAAAACAGCAGTTGATACTTATCCTCCAGTCCTTTACCTCATTCATTAACCCTCACGTTAGTAACATTAGTTGGTGTGGAGTTAGTTTGTAGGGGTGGAAGTAAAGTTAGTCTAGCGTATTATTGCCCTGCGAGTCATGTACCAACTCTGTACTTTCCTTCTCAGTGGAGCCATGTTCGATATTTATTATGTTAGTGGATGGGAGTGCCTGATATCCCGGGCTGTACAGGGTGCCCCAAATGCTAGCTGTTACTGTGTTCTGATTTTCCCCCGTTTGTAGTCAATCGACTGATTCGAGATTGTTGAGTGTCTCAAACCGATTATAGTCAGGCCCATTGAACTGATTTCTAAGACCCGGTATATGTGGTTCCCTCCGATTGGTAAAATGGTTATTGCTCTTTAGGTGATAATAATAACCCAATGGTACAACGTTGACACCCTGGTTAGTGATTGTATGGCTACCGACACGGTTTAGAATTAATTGCACTAATTGCGGTGTTTTAAATGTCAGTACCACACAATCCCCGCTCAAGTACTTCCGGCCTCTACCCACCCATGATACTCTCCTAACCATCTTGAACTCTTCATATAATCTCGCGGTTAGTCCCCTCCTAGAACCCAACCAGTGTAACGATCTGTTCCTTAGGAGCTCCCGTGATTCCGCCATCCCCATCTGTACTCTCTGGACATTAGCTAACACCACAACATAAGGAGTGGCGGCCATCGGTAAATCCAAACGTACTTTGTGCCAGTCACCTTCATTATCATCATCAAATAAACTTTTTCTTCGATTCATTGAATCATAAAAGTAAGCATTGTACATAAAATATCTTTAATATTTTCCAATACAACATTTGGGGTGGATAAATATTTAGATTTCCCAATATAACATTTAAAACATGATCTTAAGCTTTCATCGCATTCTATCACTATCCGAAAATAACTGCACGGATTTAAACCCTTCAATCGCATTACCCGGATTTCCCAACACAGTTCATAACGTTTCCTAATTGATAATGCAGTTCTGATAAAGTTAAGCATGGCACTACAGATGGCAACCGAGGACCAAGATAATAAGTAATTAAAACCCTCCTGATGCGAACTAGGACACATTTCTTTAAAAATTGGCCTCATAAAATGGGCCCTTATATCCTTATATAAAGTGCAAAAGAGCATAAAGCGCATTGTGCTTTGTTGGGCTAAATTATTACATGGACAGGGAGTCAGTCTCTCACACCAGCTCACTGGGTTAGGAAAGGCCAGAAGAAAGTGCACTGTGCAGAAACCAAACCTAGTCAGAAGGAAGTGTGATTGTGTCTGGGTGCTAAGAGATAGATAACATTCCTGGCCTCTTGGCTGCCTAGAATCTAAAAGCTCGTTAACCGAGTCAAGCATTCCTAATTCTTTGTAATAAGCATTTTTTATGATTGGTTTCATATTAGCTGGTATGCTTTCGGGATTTCATAAATCAATTAAGGAGGGGGGATCACTTGTCCTGCTAACCTTGGTACACAGGTGGGTTGTATGTCCCTTGATAAAAAACCCTCATGCACGTGATATATTTATCGTAATAGCGGTATATCTTGGTTCTCCGCTCATTTTAATCACGTGACTGCATAATCATAGGGTTAGTTGGTATGCAACCTCCACCAGGAGGTACTTTCCCTTGGTTAAAAGCAGTAGTGGCCAGTGATAAGTGATGATTGCGAGATTTAAAATAACTCGGACAGCCAGATGGTTCAATTTATTGTCCTGGATTCGAGTTAGGGGTGAAAATATCGCAAATATGTGTGAGGAGAATGATTAGGATTCACACGCTATCAATTTTCGTGATCTAAAAGGTCGACATGTTTCAGCCCTCTGTTGCCTATGTAGGTCGGTGGGACTTTCTTCAGGACCATGTGAGATATGTGTGGTAAAGTGACGTACTAGTCCTCTACTTCATGGAGGTAAATTGTGCCTGTGAATATAAATGATGTAGATAACCAGGGGGGGGGTTATGGGACATTGTGAATTTTGCAATTAAAACTATTACATTTAAAACTCTCAATGCAACTTATACAAATGGCAATACTTTATAGATCATTCGCCCTACGGTCAGCCACCACAGTCTCATACACCCGGTAGCAACACTGTGGTAGTTAAAATATCCTTGTCATTTTTAGGAAGTTACTGGCAAATTTTCCCAGCTCATTATTTTACTATCCCGTTTCACTCTAACTCCTGGAAGTAGCATGTCCCAATGTACTCAGCATGACTTGAACATTAGATATTTTTACTATTGTGAACAGATTATATATATATATATATATATATATATATATATATATATATATATATATATATATATATATATATATATATATATATATATATATATATATATATATATCTGGAACACTCCAAACTCTCTCATGCAAGTAAGGCACTGACTCCGTGAAATAGATGATTCCAAATAAGTTTATTCACTCATTTAGGCTGCTTGACGCGTTTCGGCGGTAAGCACCCGCCTTGTTCATATATATACTGGCGATAGCCAGTAGGTATATATAGTTAGGATTTTTTCTCTATGGAACTTTTGAAAATTCTATGTCTAATAACTTTGGCGTTTGTGGACGGAATCGGCTGAAATTTTCAGGAAAATGGCACATTCTGTTTCTTAGCAGCCCCTGGAAATTTGGGGAGGTTCCGTCAAGGGGGGGCCGAGAAAAAAGGGGGGTCCCAAAACGCGTTTTTCCCATTCATTTTTCCATAGGGCGTTTGGCCTCACTTTTAGCTCGAACGGCTGAATGGATTTGCACGAAACTTGGCAAAATTGTAGGGACTGGTAGCCCGATGTGCCTTTGCTGGGTCTCAATATATGTGCTCCAGTGGATTTTGAGAAATTAACGTTTAAAAAAACAGATATATCTGTGACAGCGTCCCGGATAGCGCACCAGTTCGCGTACTTTTCGCGTAACGGAGCTTTGCGAAGCGAAGCTGATTGGCTCTCCGGTGTCTGTCAACATTCTAAACAGTCCGGAGCGGCCGCCATCTTGTCTCTCGGTAGGATCGAGAGACAAGAGGAGGCCAAAACGAAGGGGGAAATGAAGGAAAGGGGGCAAGGTAGACCCCTTCTGACCCCCTTGGATTGATGAGGGGGATATTAAAGTGCCCCGCGGGGCCCAAAAAAAAAAGAAAAAAAATGCAATTTTTTGTCGTAGAGGCGCAAATCGGTACGTGAACCGGGCAGCTAACCGGGCAGCTAACCGGCAGCGTAACGGGAGTCTGAGGAGAAGCTGATTGGCTGTCAACATTGTAAACAGTCTGGAGCGGCCGCCATCTTGTCTCTCGGTAGGATCGAGAGACAAGAGGTGGTGAAAAACGAAGGGGGGAATGAAGGAAAGGGGGCAAGGTAGACCCCTCCTGACCCCCTAGGATTGATGAGGGGGATATTAAAGTGCCCCGTGGGGCAAAAAAAAAAATTTGCGATTTTACGCCGTAGAGGCGCAAATCGGTACGTGAACCGGGCAGCTAACCGGGCAGCTAACCGGCAGCGTAATGGGAGTCTGAGGAGAAGCTGATTGGCTGTCAACATTGTAAACAGTCCGGAGCGGCCGCCATCTTGTCTCTCGGTAGGATCGAGAGACAAGAGGTGGTGAAAAACGAAGGGGGAAATGAAGGAAAGGGGGCAAGGTAGACCCCTCCTGCCCCCCTAGGATTGATGAGGGGGATATTAAAGTGCCCCGTGGGGCAAAAGAAAAAAAAATTGCGATTTTTCGCCGTAGAGGCGCGGCCCGGTACGCGAACCGGGCAGCTAACTGGGCAGCGTAACAGGAGTCTGAGGAGAAGCTGATTGGCTGTCAACATTGTAAACAGTCCGGAGCGGCCGCCATCTTGTCTCTCGGTAGGATCGAGAGACAAGAGGTGGTGAAAAACGAAGGGGGAAATGAAGGAAAGGGGGCAAGGTAGACCCCTCCTGCCCCCCTAGGATTGATGAGGGGGATATTAAAGTGCCCCGCGGGGCAAAAGAAAAAAAAATTGCGATTTTTCGCGGTAGAGGCGCTTCCCGGTACGCCAACCGGGCAGCTAACCGGCAGCGTAACGGGAGTCCGACATCTTGTGTTTTTGGAGCGTCCGGTTTACGTACCGGGTAGCGTTCCGGTAAGCGTAACAAGGGGAAAACCAAGAGAAACAGTAAAATAAAATTTAAAGGAATAGATTTCCACCAAACTTGGCAAAATTGTAGGGACTGTTTGTTTGATGTGCCTTTGCAAGGCCTCAAGATATGTGCACGTGTGGATTTTGTCTAATTAAGGTTAAAAAAAATATATATATCTGTAAGCGTGCTCTGGCGCGCTTACGTTACGGGTTTTGTTTGCGCTGCAGAGACGATACGTCACGTTTATGCGACGCGTCATGAGACGTCTCACGTGGCTACGTGATACGTCACGTAATAAAGAATATATTTTACAGCTATAGATATTAGCTTTTAAAAAACCAATGAAATTCACTGAAAAAACCATAGGTTATAGACCATATATAGTTAGGAATTTGCATTTACAAAACCATGAAAATTCCATGAAAAAACCATTGGTTATCGACCATATTTAGTTAGGGATTAGCATTTACAAAACCTTAATTTACTCGCCCAAAATCATAGAAATTTGCATATATAGTTAGTTGCAATAACTATATATCGCGCACCCGCAATCCACTGCTGATGATGTCACATATTACATCATTCATGACATGGTCAGTGACATCACTGATGACATCACTGATGACATCTCAAATGACATCACTGATGACATCTCAAATGACATCACTGATGACATCACTGATGACAACATCCAGTGACTGTATGTTTCTGTAAAGTTAAAATATGTCTTACAATAACCAATGGTTTTTTCAGTGAATATATATATATATATATCTATATATCCAAAAAAGTTGTCGTATTCCCTCTGCCTTCCACGCAGAACAACGAAAAGAGAGAGACCACAAAGTAAGTGCAGTTTCTCAGTGCATTTTATTCCGTGCCAGAGTTACAGCCTGCAATTCGCCATGACGCGTTTCACCTCGAGAGAGGCTTGCTCACATAGCGTGTCATGGACACAAACGAGGGATTATAAAGTGCTAGTGCCTAATTCACTACAGCTGTGCAGTTCACATTTTTTTCCATTTCATCGACAGTGAAAACATACTGTGTTAAGTCAACAGAGAATAAAGGGCATGGTGCCCAACGGGTTCCAGTGTGTATAAATGCATTAGTAGAGTATAAAATTCTCTTTAAAATTTATATAAATAAATAAATTTCATATATATACACATGGTTAAAAAATTAATCCATAGCAATTTCATCAATTATACTCCATATATATACACAATTCGGTCAGTATATGTAACCTTTGTTCATATGTAAATACATACAGTTTTAGGAACCCTGATTTATCACTTGCAGTCAAAAAACATATGGCTTCACACAAGAAAGAAAATTGCGCCCCAGTGGGCATACCCAAAGAAACTGCACAAACCGATAAAGACAATAAAGACATGCACTTTTAAATCAACCTCTTATGGTTACTGCAGATCAGAATGTGTTTTAAAGTGAAAAGGTGCTAATACTAGTTGTTAAAAACATGCTACAGTTAACAGCAGATAGCAGAGTCAGATAAAAACAGATCGAGAGCCGGTTAGGGGAAATTGCTCATACACCTATAAATTTTTTCAAAAAGTAAGTTCATGATACATTCAAAAGTAACGATCAGCAGATTTACACTGGCTAAAGACAAGTATAAAGATCCTCGCTATTATTTAAACCCCCCGGGCTCTTTGTGTTGAACTCAAGGATGAACCTGGTTTCCAAGAGGCGTAATTTTGCGTCTCGGTTACCTCCTCTTTTTAGAGGCAAAACTGAGTCCACAAGAAAATACTGCAAGCTGCTGGGGTCACTATTATGTGTGGTTTCAAAGTGTCTAGCCACTGGATAGGCCTGGTCCTTTCCGGAGATTGCCCTTAGATGTTGCAAGATGCGCTTGTGGGCAGGTGGGCGCGTACTCCCCACATATTGTAGTCCACAAGGGCACTGCAGGACATAGACAACGTATTCTGTCCTGCATGTAAGTCTTTTATTAATAACAAAGGGTTTGTCTGAAAAAGGGCGTGGGACCTGAGTTTTGTTGACTCCGTGGCGACAAGCTTTACATGTAAGACACTTTTTGAAACCAGTAATGTGATCCATCCAGGATTTTGCGGGTTCTAATGTATTGCTGACTAGGGCACTGGCAAGGCTGGGGGATTTTCGAAAAGTTAGGCTAGGTCTGTCCGGTACCAGGTCACCTATTATAGGGTCACCTTTGACCAGATTCCAGTTCTTGTTCAGGATTCTCCTAATCTGGGAATGTTGGTTACTATAGGTCACAATGGCCCTGGATTGAATTTGCTCATTGTTACTATACTCTGCATTGGATTTAGTTTTAGGCACTAGTGCATCCTCCCTCGTGATTTTCTTAGTACGTCTAATCGCTCCCTCTATTAGAGTACTACTGTAACCTCTTTGCAGAAACCTGGCTTTGCTGGCTTGTTGTGCCAGGTCACACTCCAAATCAGAGCTGCAAATTCTCCGCAATCTCAGCATCTCCCCTGTTTCCACATGCACTTTTGAACCCATACATCTAGTGAATCAACTGCTCACACATCTATGCACAGAGTCACACACCTCCCAGCCACCCCCACACACACTCACTCTCCCATACAAATATTTGGGCAACCAATCAATAACCCATATAGTTACTCATATAGCTACTGCTCAACACATGCAGCAGTTTACAGAACTACAGAAATAATGATGCACAAATTAAGACAGTTTAGTCACTAACCCATGCACTCAGTGAGACACATTTAATCATTCTCTCATACAGTCAGTCATGCACCTACTAAATCCTTCATCCAAACACTTATACATCCACTCATTCTTCAATATGTAAGACATATTTTAACTTTACAGAAACATACAGTCACTGGATGTTGTCATCAGTGATGTCATCAGTGATGTCATTTGAGATGTCATCAGTGATGTCATTTGAGATGTCATCAGTGATGTCATCAGTGATGTCACTGACCATGTCATGAATGATGTAATATGTGACATCATCAGCAGTGGATTGCGGGTGCGCGATATATAGTTATTGCAACTAACTATATATGCGAATTTCTATGGTTTTGTGCGAGTAAATTAAGGTTTTTTAAATGCTAATCCCTAACTATATATGGTCTATAACCAATGGTTTTTTCAGTGAATATATATATATATATCTATATATATCTATCTATATATATATATATAGATATATATATATATACACATACTCTAGACATCCTGGCTCCTACCTTGCGCTATATCGTCTGTCTCTTTTTCATTTCTTTTTAGATATTCCCCCTGACAAAGAGCACCCGCTCAAAATGCATAGGGGATGCATATATGAATATCAAATATAATGTACAGTTCTTTTGAAATGCAGTAATGCAACGATTTGTTTTTGGGATTCTACAACATCTGATTTATAAATTTATGAAGACTGGTTCAAAATAAACCATTTCTGAACAGAAAAAAATTGGAGATTACATTTTAGTTTGTATATTACAAGGCACACCATTGCGCATAGAGGTTTCGAGTTTTATCTTACACATTGTAAGATTTGTTTGTGGATTCTACATTTTCGTTTGCCCCATACTCCTGTCCCATAAGTTGTGACTGACCAGCATTTTGATTTATACAAGGTAAGCATTTCCGCAAACTGTTTATGACCCAACTTGCATGCGAAGCGGAACAGGCCCTCTATGATTCTACTAGTATTTTGGGCCCTCACTGTGATCAGATGATCCCAATTCAGTTTATTTTTGAAGACATTCCCCAGATATGTGAAGTTAAGTACTTTGTCTACAATATTTTCCTTTACCACAAATGTCCTCATTTTTGTTTGTTTTGGGCCACACACCATGATAAAAGACTTACTAAAATGTACTTTAAGATCCAGTGCCATCATAAAGTCAGTAAAAGCCAGTAAAGCTTTTTGTAGGCTATTAGCAGTTAAAGTCATCAGTACCGTATCATCCGCATATGACAAAAGGGGAACCCACTTTCTTCCAATCTTCGGTAGTCCAACTGCTGATCCAATACAAGTTTCTCCACCCCATTTGTATATAAAAGAAATAAAAAGGGGGCCAATATGCATCCCTGTCTGACACCCTCAGCAGACGTAATAGGCCTAGTTTTTTCGCCCCCTGGTCCATAGCATTTAGAGACAGAGGTTGTTGAGTGCAATCTACGCAACAAAGTAACAAGTGCTTCCTCAAAGCCCATTCTTTCCATTAATGTCTACAACTTCCCTCCATTGACTGTGTTGAAGGCGCTATATAAGTCCATGAAGGCCAGGGGGATTGACCCCCCTTGGCCTTTATGTACTTACCCATTACTAGGGACAGGTTGAAACATTGTTAATTCGTTCCCATTCCCTTCCCGAAACCATATTGTGATTGAGATATAGGACCAGAGTCATTAGCCCAGGTTTCCAGATGTGCGAGAATTACCCTCCCCAGCACTTTACATGTTGCATCAATTAGGGATATGGGCCGATAGCATATAGGATAATTCCTGTTGCCTTTCTTATATATCGGCACCACCACAGCCTCTTTCCACGCAGTAGGGATACGACCCACTATTATTGCTTTAAAAATATTTGCCAAAAATGGAGCCCATAACTGGAGATTACCCTTAAACATGTCATGGGGTACCCCATCGGGCCCTGGGGCTTTTGCAGAGATGCCCTTTATAAGCGCCTCTTCAACCTCGCTGGCAGAAATTGATAAACTCAATTGGGTCGCAGTTTCCAAGTTAATAATTGTGTGATCTTTTTGATCTTGCAAGGATACGTCGTTTGGGTTAAATATTTTCGAAAAATGGTCTACCCAGGATTCCCCTGTTATAGTTGATTCCATATTTCTAACAGCGTCTGTAAAAAATGGACGGTTTTTGACTTCCCAAAAGCCCCTGGAATCCTTGAGAGAGCTAGCTCTCTCCAAGTCTTCCTAGGCAAGTCTTCTTAATTCATGCTTCCTAAGCCCGATTACTTGTTTATAAAGTTGTCTTGCCAAACCTATTAAGGCCCTATCACGGGGGACCATGTGCAAGGCTTTTTTAAGGTCTTTTTGGGCCCTAGAACAATCTGCATTAAACGATCTTCATTATCATTCTTAGCACTACCAGTGTTGGAATTGGAGTTTGGGGGATGAGTAGATATAGACGGGGCTAGAGGTGTTACATTGGGGGGAGCCTCATGGTTAGTATTAGGGATTTTATCAGCTCTTAGATATATCCGTTACTTATTACTGGTAGGGGCGGGGTCAGTAGCTTGACAGCTCTCGCTGTTAACCGATTGGGCTTGATTGCTCCTGTGCATATTTATTAGTTCTTGTACATGTTACTGTAATTTACAGAAACAATTAAGTAATGCGTCTTCATTTTTCCAATTTTCCTCAATAGGTTATCCAGCGTAACCCTAAGAAAGATGTCTAAAGAGTCCAATGTGGCTTTTATCTTAACCACCTCATTCTGTGTACGGGTGTTGGAACTACACTCTAATTTTTGTGTCGCTAATGACATGCCATTTTTAAGGACCTTTTCCCGTGTTTTTAGAGGGGTTACCACAGATGGTAAGACTGTGTTCTCTGTTATTTTGGAACGCGTATCAGGTTTTCTAGCTCGCTTAGATGGTGGTTGACTCTCATTATCTTGGTCGCTTCCTGATATGTGTCCTGATGTATCTACAATACAGCCATTAATACTTGGCTGGGGTACTTCAATAGGTGTAACAGGTATTATCCCTTTCCAATATACCACATTGGTCGGGGTTGCCTGAGCTTAATGACTCTTGTACAGTCATGATCTGTTGTTCAATAGCGCCCATGGCCCCTGTTAAGTAGTTAAGTAGTGTTTGACGCGAACGCGCCTCTCTGTTGGGCTGTTTATTGTTCTTGGCAGTTGGAGCTTTTCTTTTCCCCATCATAAATTATGTGAAGAAAAGTGCACAGTAATTAAATGTATAATACTATAAGACCCAGCACAATTCACACAAAATAACACGTATATACCAAGAAATAGTCCAGGTTATAGATGTGATCAGCCTGCCAGTACATATACAATTATCTGTTATCAACTAGGAAAATCACTGTATTGACGGTGACGAGGATAACAAGTCTCAATGTCAGTCAACACGTGAATAATCGCCAACGTTTTACCCTCTGCCACAGTACCTTATAACGATGAATCAAAAGCTGTGGCCCAGCCCAGTCTATTCCGGTCTGGGACGGGCTAAGACAGGCCCGCTTTGGCCCGGTCTTTGCCCCGGCACACCCGCGCCCGTCCCGCGCTGCGTGACAGCTGCGCTGGTTTTAAAGTCCCTCCAGGGACTAGGGGCAAAGTGCTGGTGCAGGTTTGGGCCAGGGACCGGCTACAAGAATGCAGGCGTATGTTTTGCGGTCTCCCGCCCTGCGGGACCACTGTGCTGGTTTAATGTCCCTCCAGGGACCAAGGGGAAACTGCTGGTGCAGGTTTGGGCCAAGGACTGGCTACAAGGTTGCAGGCGTCCGTTTTGTGGTCTCCCGCCCTCCGTGACCACCGTGCTGGTTTTAAAGTCCCTCCAGGGACTAGGGGCAAAGTGCTGGTGAAGGTTTGGGCCAGGGACCGGCTACAAAATGCAGGTGTCCAACTCAAAGTTTAGTTAGTTTATTATAAAGCCAAAAACAGCTGGACATACAGACACCTCAAGAAGAAGGTGTAGAAATATATTGGAACAAATACAAAGCAAAATCTACGGGTAAAATTGAGTTGATGTAACATACAAAGAATGACCAGTTCTAGAATCAGGATGCAGAATATAATTGCGCCAACATCGAGGCTACTTCATTGGAGGTTCGTAAGTGAAATACATTAGTCTGTCCCTATACTACCACTATCATGACATCTCTACTTAGCATTTTCCAGGCAAGTTCAAAAAAGGTGACAGCACATTAAGCTTCTTAAGGAATGCACTCACTCACGCTGAATGGGTCAAGTAGCATAAAGCTACAGAGCATGTTCTAAGATTCTCTCTCCTCTCAAGGCACGGCAGAAGTCCAAGGACTCTGTCCCTAACCCCAACACAAAATCGTAGGACAACCCCTCATCACATCACATAATCATTCCATGTAGCTGGACGCGTCCTCGTAGGTAACTATCCATGTGGTAGCAGTGCTGCCAGGCTCTTGCTCAATGACCTTGATTCCCAGGCCTTCTCCTCATTATCAGTAGCACTTGTTCAAATGTATCTTCTCCTCCCTAAGTCTACCTCCTAAAACAAAAGCGTTATTCTAACTAACAAAGGGGAATTTCTCCACCTGCAACAGAAATGTGAGAATGAGTAAATTCTACATATATATGAATTTCTACTAGCAAACTCATCTAGAGAGCCAGGGAGAAATCACGAGGCCTACAAAATTCGGCTAACATAAGAAACAACATGAAATTGCACTGAGCATACATATGCGTGATCATTGCTACAGTGCACATTTAAATCAATGCATTACAAAGCAAACAAACTATCTTTTGTTAGCCACATGTAAAACTTGGCACATTAAGGATTTCATCAAATAGCGCATGATTATAATGGTTTTAAAAAAAAACTTTTTATTGCATACTTCTGAGATTACACTGCCATTTGCCTACAACCCTGAGGCCGGCGGCTTATCTGTCCGGATAAAAGTACACAGCTTTATTTGCCAACATCCCGAAGGGCAGGCAGCGGATTTCGACCAGTATGCATTAAGGGTGGGAGTAGCGCTCCGCACCGTCCACGGAGTGTGCGTGGTGTTGCCTAGTTCGTGATTCGCAAAGTAGGAGTAGTAGGCAACACTACGCACACGCCATGGCGGAGCCAAGTTGCCTGCCACCCGCCTCCCTCCCGCCCTCTTCTAAATGCCCAAAATCATTTGAAACATAGTAAACCTAATTGAAACGATTTACCAGAGATGCGGGGTTCCGGGGCTCCCTTTTCCTGGTTTTTCGCCAACTTCTTCCTGACAAATACGCACGCCCGGCGCCCGCGCATGCGCATTTCTTGTGCGAAATGCGCATGCGTGGGTGGGCGCCCGCGCATGGGTATTTGTCAGGAAGAAGTCATCGAGAAACTAGGAAGAGGGAGCCCAGGGACGCCGCATCTCAGGTAAGTTGTTTTAATTAGTTTTACAATGTTTTAAATTATTTGAAGGGCATTTTAGAAGTCAAGTCAAGTCAAGTCAGAGAATTTATATAGCGCACTACATACCCAGAGGGTCTCAAGGCGCTTAAGGAGGGGTAGGGAATCACTTGTCAAATATCCACGTTTTAAGTTGCTTTCTGAATGCTAGGTGGTTCTGGGTAAGGCGAAGGTAGGTGGGAAGTGAGTTCCAGGTTTTAGCTGCCAGGTAGGAGAAGGATCTACCTCCCATGGTGGTCTTGTTGATGCGAGGTACATTGGCAAGGGCTTGGTTGGAAGATCGAAGCTGGTGGGAGGGGGCGTAGAAGGACAGTCGTGTGTTGAGGCATTCTGGTCCGATTTCGTAGAGTGCTTTGTGTGCGTGGGTAAGGAGCCGGAAAGTGATTCTCTTATTGACGGGAAGCCAGTGGAGGTTTTTCAGGTGACCAGAGATATGTTCTTTACGCGGGATGTCTAATATGAGCCTGGCTGAGGCGTTTTGGATTCGTTGGAGTTTTTTCTGGAGTTTAGCGGTAGTCCCGGCGTAGAGGGTGTTTCCATAGTCCAGTCAGCTCGTGACCAGAGCGTGGGTGACCGTTTTCCTAGTTTCGGTGGGGATCCAACGAAATGTTTTTTTGAGCATGCGAAGAATGTTGAAGCAGGATGAGGAGACAGCGTTGACTTGTCTGTTCATTGAAAGTGAGGAATCCAGGATGACGCCCAGGTTCCGTGCATGGTCTGTCGGGATGGGTGCTTTTCCAAGGGCTTCTGGCCACCAAGAGTCGTCCCATGCGGAGGGGGAGGTACCTAAGATGAGGACTTCTGTTTTATCTGAGTTCAGTTTCAGACGGCTGTGTTTCATCCATTCGGCTACTTCTTTCATTCCTTCGTGTAGGTTCGTTTTGGCGGTGCTAGGGTCATTGGTGAGTGATAGGATCAGTTGAGTGTCATCCGCGTAGGAGATGATGTTGAGGTTGTGTTGGCGGGCGATGGCCGCGAGGGGGCTCATGTATACGTTGAAAAGGGTGGGGCTGAGTGAGGATCCTTGTGGTACGCCGCAGATGACTTCAGTGGCCACTGACTTGAATGGTGGAAGGCGGACTCTCTGGGTTCTTCCGGTGAGGAACGAGGTGATCCATTCCAGAGCTTTTCCTTGGATTCCGATGTTTCTGAGGCGCTGTAGAAGGGTGCTATGGCAGACTGTGTCGAAGGCTGCTGAGAGGTCGAGGAGGATGAGGGCGACTGTGTCTCCATTGTCCAGTAGAGTTCTAATGTCGTCTGTTGCTGCGATGAGGGCGGTCTCAGTGCTGTGTTTTGCTCGGAAGCCGGACTGTGAGGAGTCGAGGGATTTGTTGGCTTCGAGGAAGGCGGCGAGCTGGTTGTTGACAGCTTTCTCGATGACTTTGGCCGGGAATGGAAGGAGCGAGATGGGGCGGTAATTTTTGAGTTCGGTGGGGTCTGCTGTGGGTTTCTTCAGAAGGGCGCTGAGTTCAGCGTGTTTCCAGCTTTCCGGGAAGGTGGCGGATTTGAAGGAGCAGTTGATGACGTCTCGAAGGTGCGGTGCTATGATGGAGTCTGCTTTGTTGAAGATGTGGTGAGGGCATGGGTCTGTGGGGGATCCTGAGTGGATGGAGTTCATCAGTCGGATGGTGTCCTCAGTGGAGATTGGGTTCCAGTCATTAAGGATGTTCGAGGGGGGTGGAGGTTCAGTAGATGGTTGGGTGGGTTGGTCTTCGGGTTGGTTGTCGAAGCTGTTGTGGATGTCTGCAATTTTGTTGTGGAAGAATGAGGCTAGGGAGTCGCAGAGTGCTTGAGAGGGGGTGATGTCGTTAGAGTTGGCCGAGGGATTGGTAAATTCCTTGACGATGTTGAAAAGTTCCTTGCTGTTGTGGGCGTTGTTATCTAGTCGTTCCTTGAAGGCGGTTTTCTTGGCTTTTCGGATCAGTTGGTGGTGTATGCGGGTGGCGTTTTTGAAGGCGTCCTTGGTGCTGGTGGTTGGGTCTTTTTTCCAGGCCTTCTCAAGGGAGCGGCAGAGTTTCTTGGATTTCTTAAGATCATCGTTGAACCATGATGCCTTCTTGCTGGCGGGAGGGAGGCGGGCGGCGCCTAGTGGGGCTACGCGAAGTGTGTGGGTGGGTGTAGATTTCCTCCCACTACGTGGTGCTTCGCGTAGCCCCACTACGCCCACTACGCCCAGGGTTAGTATGCATCCTATCTTGAAAAGCAAACTGCCACGCAATCAATTACAACTGTACATTAGAGCTAGCTTGAAACCTTTCACCCCCCTACTACCATTCTATCAAATCAAGAGACAAGCCGCTTCAAATACATGTCAAGCAATCCGCCACGCCGCTTACACTCAACCAGCCTGCGCATAATCAACAGTGTACATTCCATTTAGTCAGTGCATAGTGGCAAGGCATGCCCTACCTCCAATCATGTTGCTATTGGTGTCTAGCAAGATGGGTCTTTTCCGGCACCACATTTGTCCTAGTCCCGCTGGAGGTCTGCTCCACCCAATCGCAACCAATTGGAAAGGGGTTCCCATATGTCAGATGGCCTAGATCAACTTGGCATTAGTTCCCAGAAGACAGATAATTGATCCTTGCAATACGTAACAGCCCTGACCCATTCAGCTATCGCAGGGGGGTTCTGCTTCTTCCAGTGGATGGCCACCTCTCTTTCCGTTAGCAACAGCATCATGGCCGTGAGTTTGCGGTGTTCTTTCGGGATGTCCTGTACATACCCCAGCAGTGCCATGGTATTGAGGCATTTATTATATGATCCATATGCCTAAAGATGTCTGTCCTATATTACGCTATAGGTCCGCAATCCCAAGCCAGGTGAGTAAATGCGGCGTTCTGAGCGCCGAATCTCCAACACCCTGCATCCGGGT
This sequence comes from Lissotriton vulgaris, assembly GCF_964263255.1. NCBI lineage: Eukaryota > Metazoa > Chordata > Amphibia > Caudata > Salamandridae > Lissotriton > Lissotriton vulgaris. The sequence goes on from NC_141687.1 coordinate 1,226,374,448, forward strand.
GCAAGCCCATGCGATGTAGCTGTGACGGTGTGCGATATAATCTATGCAGAAAGTTAAAGTGGATAAGCCACAATTTATAATTCGGTGAAATGTGTTCCAGCTGAGAGCAGCAGAACTGACATTGTTTGTCAGCAATTGTTAAATCGGCATCTTTTTCCCATTGCACTTTGGAAGCAACATGAGTGATTGGAGATTCCCCCTGTGTGATACTGTAGGTGCGTGTGATGAGTTTGCGGGTGATGGATTCGAAAAAACATTCTCCAGTGCAGATAGGGTAGACGGTGCGCTTGGAAATTCCTTATACCTGGATTTGCATGCTGCTCTGATCTGGTAGTATAGGAGCATATCCGACGCAGTGGGCGTCTGTGGATCACACATCTGCATTAGTGTTAGAAATTCGCTGTCTGGAAATAGGTCACTCCCTTTCTCTAGTTTGTATGATTTTGCCCTCATGTCAATTGCCTTGTCTAGTAGGGGGCTCAGTAAGGGATTATCTCCTATGGGCATAGATGGTGCATGTTAGATTTGGGGGTCTTTAGTTGGCACAGGTAGGTACTTGTGGCAAATAGGGACCCTCTCCTCTAGTCAGGACAAGGGGATTACAGTCATAAAAGAACCCCTGCTTACCCTCTAGGCTGCTTGGCGCAAGCAGACAACGCTTATTTCAGAGGCGTTGTAAGTTAAGCAGTTGTGACCACATACAGTAACCCAGTGACAACACTACAAATGGACACCACACAGGTTTTATATAAAAAATAAATAGACTTTATATAGAGTTACCACAAGACCATAAACAACAAAAATACACACTATGATTACTCTAAGATGGTAGATTTAAGCTTAGTTCAGTTCAGTTCTTAGATGCGACACTCGGCGTCAATGTACCTTAAGTGGTGTTGCGCTTCCACGACCAACAATGTCGCAGCGATGGGAAAAGTGGCAAAGTTCAGATACAAAGAAATAAAGACGTGAAGATCCTCCAGATGCGGCACGCTTCTCGGGGATGCGAGAAGCCCTTGGTTCGATGCATGGACTGCAGAGGCGACAACCTTACGATGCAACGGCAACAGCTCCAGCGGCGACGCTCTTCTCCACAATGCGTGAAGCTTCCGCTCAATGCGACAACTACAGTGGCGACATCCAAAATGCGACGGCAGCATCTCCGACAGCGGCACGCTTCCCGGGGATGCGAGGTGCTCTTCGTCTATGCGGTGCAATGCGACAGTTCCAGCAGCGATACCCTCTTGCTTCGGAGTTGCGACGACAGGCACAGTGACGGCGACACGCTCCGACCTGGTTGCGAGATTCTTCTCCTGATGCGGTGCAGTGCGACAACTACAGCGGCGACATCCTCCTTCTTCGGAGTTGTGACGGCAGCAGCAGCGACGGCGACACGCTTCCTCTTCGTTGTGGAACGCTTCTCTCTGATGCGGTGCAGTGCGACAGTTCCAGCGGGAACACCCTCCTTCGGATTTGCGACGGCAGGCACACCGACGGCGACGCGCTTCTTCTCGTTGAGTCGGGCTTCCAGCTCCTTGCGACACGCAGTTCCTCAGAAGGCCCAAAACAGCAGCAGGCACTTCCACAAGAACTCTGGGGAGTTGGGGAGGTGAAGTCTGTTGTCCTTGACACTTGAGCAGGAGGCAAGCTCTTTTCCAAGCCCTTGGAGATCCTTCACAAGTTGAAAGCAAAGTACACAAAGTTCCTTTCTCCTTCCTTTAGCAGTAAGGCAACCACTGCAGGCCAATACCCCAAGCAGCACTTCAGCTTGGGAATAGTCTCTCCTCAGTTTCTTCAGGTTCCTCTCCTCAGTAAAGGTTTTTTCTTGTAGTCCAAAGTGATCTAGTTTCATGGGATCAGGGTCCCAATATTTATACCCCAAAATCCTTGGTTCTCCGAGGGGAGAGGGGCTTTTGCCAGTCCAAACCAGTTCTGAAGTACTCTGTTTACCAGACTTCTCCTTTCCTTTCACAGTGCAGGGCAGGCACATCAGACGCCCCACTAGAGGTGGAGCCAGCATTGTGGAAGGCAAGTACAGTCCTGGAGCACTTTGTTTACAGGACTCCTTCTCTTCTTTCAGTGTGCAGGACAGAGACATCAGCCGCTCTCCAGGGGGTGGAGCCAGCATTGTGGAAGGCAGGCACAGCCCTATTCAAGGTTCAGGTGCAACTCCTCCCTCCCATCTAGATGCAAATCTCTCTATTCACCACTGGGTGACTCAGCCTGTCTCCTGGAATTCCCCAGTCCTGTCACTCTCAAAACCAGACATAGGAATACACAACCTAGCAGAGGCAGGTTTGAATGGTTAGACAAGCAAATACCTACTTTCTAAAAGTGGTATTTGCAAACACAGAATATTAAAATAAACTTCACTAAAAGATGTATTTTAGTATTCTGAGTTCAGGCATACTAAACTCGAATTTCCACCATGTTCTCTGAGACAGTTAGGATTATAAAATGTAATAACTCTAACAGCTCATTCTGGCCTATAGAGAACAGGTAGCCTTGCAATAGTGAAAAACGAAAATGGTTGTAATTCACTATTAAGACATGCCACACACACCAGGGCTTGTCCTACCTTATACATACAATGCACCATGTCCTTTGCCTACCAAAGGGGTGACTGATATGAAGAAAAGGGAAGGTTTAGGAACTGGCAAGTGGGTGCACTTGCCCAGTCAGCATGACAGTACCAGACTGCATACAGGCTCTGCAATGGCAGACCTTAGGTACATTTTACAAGGCTGCTTCTGTGGGTGGCACAACCAGTGCTTCAGGCCCACCAGCAGCATTTGGATTTACACGCCCTGGGAACACTCAGTGCACTAGACTAGGGTCTGACAAGTAAACCAAATAGCCAAACATGGAACCACTGATTAGTACATCAATTTACAATAGGGAGCACTTGCACTGTGGCACTGGATAGCAGTGGCACAGTGCCCAAAGCATACAACACCAGCAAAAATACATGAGGCAACAGCAAAAATGGAAGGGAGACCCACGCCAATGGTGCCAGGTGTAACATGGTTCCCCTCGAGCTGAAAAGTGGGGAGAACTACCCTACCTCCTGGGAGTTCTCTTCACTAAGGCGGAGAAATCTGGACAGACCATCAGTGTTGGCGTGTTCTGTACCAGGGAGATGTTCCACCGTAAAGTCCATACCCTGTAGGGAAATAGACCACCTCAACAGTTTGGGATTCTCACCCCTCATCTGCATCAACCATCTGAGGGGCCTGCGGTCTGTCTGAACAAGGAAGTGAGTCCCAAACAAGTATGGTCTCAGCTTCTTCAGCGCCCAGACCACTGCAAATGCCTCACGCTCAATAGCACTCCACCTCTGTTCCAGTGGAAGTAACCTTCTACTGATAAAGGCTACAGGTTGATCTAGGCCCTCCTCATTCATCTGTGACAGAACCGCCCCCACACCATGCTCTGAAGCATCTGTTTGGACGATAAACTCTCTTGAGAAGTTAGGTGCCAGGAGTACGGGCGCCGTGCATATGGCAGCTTTCAGGGCCTCAAAAGCATTCTGACAGGTGTCAGTCCAGATCCCCTTCTTGGGCTGCTTCTTGGAAGTCAGCTCTGTCAAGGGGGCAACCATGCTGCCATACCCCTTGACAAACCTCCTGTAATACCCTGTGAGACCTAAGAAGGCTCCTACCTCTGTCTGGGTTTTGGGTGGCTCCCAAGCCAGGATAGTTTCAATCTTGGGTTGTAGGGGCGCCATTTGGCCGCTCCCAACTTGGTGTCCCAAGTACACCACGGAACCCTGCCCGATCTGGCACTTACTCGCCTTGATCGCGAGGCCTGCTTTCCGCAGCGCCATCAACACTTCCCAGAGGTGGCACAGATGTTCCTCCCAACTGGCACTGAACACTGCGATGTCATCCAGGTAGGCGGCACTGAACTCATCCAGTCCAACCAGCACCTGGTTGACCAACCTCTGAAAGGTGGCAGGGGCATTCTTCATTCCAAAGGGCATGACACGGAACTGAAAATGCCCATCTGGTGTGGAGAATGCTGACCTCTCCTTTGCCCCATCAGTCAAGGCGATCTGCCAGTACCCAGATGTTAAGTCAAGCGTGCTGAGGTACTGTGCAGCCCCTAGCCGATCAATGAGCTCATCAGCTCTGGGGATGGGGTGCGCATCAGTGCGTCAGTCTTCGTGACTGAATTGATCCCTCTGTAGTCCACACAGAACCGGAGTTCGGGTGCGGCACCCGATGCTGCAGCCTTCGGGACCAAGACCACTGGGCTGGCCCAAAGACTGCCGGAGGACTCAATCACCCCTAGCACAAGCATCTTTGACCTCCTCTTTGATGCAAGCCCTCACCCTGTAAGTTACCCTGTAAGACTTGTGCTTCACAGGTAAGCTGTCTCCTGTGTCCACATCATGGACGCACCAATCTGTGACACTAGGAACCAGGGAGAACAGATCATAAAACTGTCCCAGCAACTGGCGGCAGTCATTCTGTTGCTCAGGGGTCATGGTGGAAGAGAGGTTAACACTATCCACTGACCCATCTTGCTCTGAGGCTGACAGGAGGTCAGGAAGAGGCTCAGTCTCCTCTTCCATCCCAGCATCTGTTGCCAAGAGCATGCCCACTTCAGACCTCTCTAAGTGTGGCTTAAGGTGGTTGACCTGTAGGACCCTCAAGGGGTTCCTAGGAGACCGCAGGTCCACCAAATAGGTAACTGGACTCTTGCGCTCCACAACCTCAAATGGTCCGGTCCACTTATCTTGGAGCGGGTAGGGCTCCACTGGGACCATGACCCACACTTTCTGGCCAGGTTGAAGCTCTACCAGAGTGGCATTCTGGTCATACCAGCGCTTCATCTCCTCCTGGCTGGCTTCCAGATTCACCTCAGCGAGTTGCCTGAAACGCCTTGTTTGGTTTCTGAAGGCCAGCATGTAGCTATATACATCCTGGGGAGGTTTCCTGGGAGATTGCTCCTAGCCTTCCTTTTATTTTTACACAATTTTGATTAGTTTGCCATCAATTTACAATGTCGTACTGGTAAATGTCATAACAATCAAACATACATGTCAGCACTCCACATGGTATTCACTAGTTAACCGAAACCTTTCTGCCTTGTCTGCATTCATCCCATTCCTCCAGTCTCGGTGCAGTTCATGTGTGGGTGCCGTAGAAGTGTCCTTTCACGACTGCTCCCCCACCCCAACCCCAGTCCCAACTCAGTCATCCCCAACAACCCGCCTTGCTCCCCCCCCCCCCCCCCCCCCCAGGCATGTCTTCGTGGGCTACTCACTGTTACACAGAGGGGCCAGAACCCTGAATGCAGCCTGCAATGGGATCAACAAAAGCACCATGGTAATAAACGTCTCACATGCGGACAGGGGCTTCATCTCATCAATAGCCCATGGTGGACCCCCATTGATTACTGTGGTATGTTATATATTGGGCATGCCTCGGGACAATTCGCTGGGGCATCAACATCTACATCCTCAGGGGCTGTAAGTTCCATGACTAGTCTTTCCCAGGCTCTCGCCCTCTCCAACGCCTTTTCGTTGCCCGTTCTGCATGCTATTTGTAGTCGGATAGCCCCCTCACACTCGGCCCACTTTCGGAATTCAACCCTCCATTTGTCCAAACTAGGGCCCTTTTTCGCTTTCCACTGGGAGGTGATAGTTCTCTTGGCTAGTAGGAAACCCAGATCTATGAATTTGCTAGTGATTTTTTTTTTGGGGTGTGGGGAAACCAATGGAGGATACAGTGTGCCACGGAGGGCTGTAGGTCTCTCTTTGTTACATCCATCAACAGGGCCATCACCTCCCTCCAAAAAAGGTCAAGATATGGACAGTCCCATAACATGTGTTTAAAATCAGCTTGAACCATGGCTCACCTCGGCAAACAACTGTGATTATCTCTTTGTCTGAATTTAAGCTATTGGTACCTTATAGATAGAGCACACCTCACTGTCATTTTATGTGGTTATATGTGCATAGAAAAAGATTTATGATGTACTTTTTAAGCGAATGATCATTGATTATATGTATGTATGTGTTTTTTGTTGTTGTTTTTTTTTTAAAACCTTTATTATGTAAAGAAATGACAGTTACAGACCCACAACCACGGAGGCTGGTCAGTCGAGCATAATACCATCAACATCAAGTTACACAGCTCATCAGCCGACAACCCGGGGGTACGGCAGCGATACTTCACGATTACGTACAAGCCTGTGGTATGCTAGGATTCGTGAAAGGTTCCACATTTTGTATTTTATTTAAATAAAACCACTAACAAAAACACAAAAAAGAAAACGAGGCATGTCTATGTATAAAACTGGTAGTTCCCTATGGCCGGGGGGAGACGGGTGAAACATATACGTCAATGAGAATGAGGAGAAATATCGGGGAGGGCAGGGGGGGGAAACCTGGTAGCAACCAATACAGTGCAATCAACAAGAGCTGAGTACAAGGAACGCACGATCAAGGAAGAAGGAGCGGATCCGGAAGGTCGGTGAATGGGGGGGGTACAAATCTCACCACGATATGCATTCCATTGTCCCCATATTCTGCCCCATTTCTTGGGTCTGCCGCGGGAAACATATACAACTTTCTCTCTGAACATGGACCAGTCCATATTCTCCTTCCAGCACAGGAGCGTCGGTGGCCTTGGGGAACCCCATAACTGGGCTATGTCACGTTTAGCAACCATATTACCCAGTGTGACCCATTGAGTTTGAGCAACAGTGCAATCATTCGGTTCCCAAACATTCAACAGACAGTGCCTGGCTTCAATCAACAACACTACACCCGTCACTTCACCCATAACCACATGCACTCTGCGCCAAAATGCCGCCACCTCCGGGCACTCCCAGAGGATATGCAGAAAAGTGGCTAGCATACCACATCAGCGCCTACACAATCCATCCACAGAGAAACCCATATGCATCAGTCGAGGGCCCGTGACATACACCCAATGCAATATTTTAAGTTGCACCAGTCTGAGACGTGCCGGGATCGCAACCTCCTTAGGAGAAGAGATCGCCGCCTGCCAATCCTCGTCATCCAGTTCTAATCCATCTCCGGTCCAGATAGTCCGCAACTGCAAAAGTAGATCAGAGCGGTCATTAATAAGTTTCTTGTAAATGAGGGATATAGTGCTATCGGGGACATATCCATCAAGCACCCTATCCTCAAGAGGGGAGGCCTCCGGAATAGAAGCGTCAGCCGGAAAAACCGATTGAATCGCATGTCGGACCTGGAGGTACCGGAAATACTCTCTATCGCTCAGTTTATACTCTCGCTGTAGTGCCTCAAAGGTCTTGACTGCACCCTTGGCCCAGAGGTCACCCACCTTGCTGACACCAATAAGGTCCCAGCTGGTGAAACCCTTCGATTTCCACAGACTACCTAGCGCTTCCGAGGCATACAATGGGGTAGACTTCGTCAACTTATCCGTCCAGCCCGTGGCGGCGGTCGCGCTTCCCCAAACTCGCACTGCCACTGCCGTAGGGCCCGTGAGATGCTTGCGGTCGGCTCTGGAATAGAGGGCCCGATTGTAATCTCCCCCAGGGAGTTGCCATCTGTCCATCTCAAAAGCGGGATTAGGGACGGGGCCATACATGGCGTGATTCGCAGCACTCAACTGGGAGGCCTAGTAGTAGCGCTTGATGTCGGGCAGTGCGATACCTCCATCGTATCAGGGCAAAGTCAATTTTGCCAGTGCAATACGTGGTCGCCCACCCCAAACCAACCGCCTCTGCAAGCCCTCGATCTCTCGAAAGTAGCTAGCAGGTACCAAATCAAGTGTATTTTGAATGGCATACAAGAAGCGGGGGAGAGACATCATTTTGAACAGGGCCGCCCTTCCCAAAGGGTACAGCGGCAGGCCACACCACGCCGTAGCATCCGAACGGAGCCGGGAAAGCGGAGGCAGCAAATTCCACTCATAGCGGGTCTTGGGGTCCAATGAGATGTAGATCCCCAAGTATTTGAAACCGTCCCTAGAAACCGGAATAGGACAATGGCGAGGAAGAAGAAGCTCATCGTCTGTGAGTGGATAAATACAGGATTTAGCCCAATTAATAACCAGACCGGAATTTCGTCCAAAGGAACGCAGCACGTCGAACAGAACGCCCAGCGACTTACGAGGAGAGGTAAGGTACAGCAATATATCATCCGCATAGAGTGATATACGGTCCTCGAAATCCGCCGACCAGCGGATGCCCTTAAGCGATGGTTCCCAACGCAGCCATGCAGCCAGGGGCTCAAGGGCAAGCGCGAAAAAGAGCGGCGACAAGGGACATCCCTGTCGCGTTCCCCGACCAAGGGTGAAGGGCTCAGAAGCCCTGGCATTAACCACCACCTGTGCCAGTGGCTGCTCATATAGGAGTCAAACCCAGCCGATGAATTTAGGGCCGAAACCAAACTTGGCGAGAACAGCCCACAAATACAGCCATTCGACCGTGTCGAAGGCCATCGAGGCATCGAGGGAAACCAAAATGGCCGGTTCCCGAAGAGACCCCGCCCTTGCCAAGACGCCATGAAGACGACGTAGGTTGAGGGCGGTGTTTCGGTGGGGTATAAATCCAGATTGGTCCGGGTGGATCAAATCTGCTATCACCGTAATCAACCGATTCGCCAGTAGTTTAGCCAGAATCTTGGGTTCGACGTTTAAGAGCGAGATCGGCCGGTATGATGAGCATTGGTCACGGGGTTTGCCGTCCTTATGTATGACGACAATGGATGCAATACCGCCATAAGTGCGCTGGGGATGCTCAGACGTGGGTCCCAGGCACTCCACACCACTGGAGTCAAGCTAGCCGGGCTGATGAGAGGTGTTACCTCGAAACCGGTCCGCTCCTCGGATGCTTGATTCCGTTCTGGGAAGGACATGGCTTTTGTAGTTCGGACTGGACTGTTCCCATGGGGCACAGGGTCAGAGCTGATTTGCATATCAAAATTGTCTAACCCAGGGTGGTGTGGAGTGCAAAACAACGATGGATTTGGGCCCAGATCTTTGGACTTGGGTGAATGTGTGACATTGATCCACATTCTGTCCACATTCTGTCCATCACCTGTTTTGTTGACGACAATAGATGCCAGTCTCTGGTCGCGAGGAAGAGAGCCGAGATCTCGCGAGGTCAAAAACATCTTACGGAGATATGGTGCCATTTTGTCCGGACAGAGTTTATACAATTCCACCGGTATGCCGTTTGGGCCCGAGGCCTTCCCGGACCGTAGTGAACGTATATCTAGCGCTACTTCATCGGTGGAAAAATCCGCCTCTATAATAAGCTCCATGTCAGAGTCCGACAGGACGGGCAGAGTGATATCTCGGAGCAAAAGATGCGAATCCTCTTCCGGTAGATCCGAGACCGGCGCATAAACCGTCTGAAAGTGACGGGCAAATGTTCGGACTATGTCAATCTGTCAATCAGGTCCACCACTCTAACACCATCCACACTCTCAACAACGGGCACCACTCTGTTCAATCGATCCCTTTTATCCAACCATGCAATCAACTTTCCCGCCTTATCACCCACATCATACAGGCGCCCCTGTTGCTCACGGTGCATCGCCTTAGCTGCATCAGTGACCAGGGTCTTATAATCAAATTGTTTCAGGGCCAGGGTATGCAACACCTCCGGAGCGTATGTATGTGTTTTTAATAATATTTGACATTAGTCATAAGAAGCAAAAAGAAAAAGAAATACAAAATATATATTTTTGTAAAACAGTAGTATTGAGTATATAATTATCCATAAATCTATGATATGACTGCTGCACAACCGAGTATTTAGTACTATGCCCAGTGCAAGTCTGTTTTCCAAACACCTCGGGCAAGACGCTGACTGGGTCGGGAAGTATTTATGCAAGCGGACTGGCGTTAAGTATGCTCTATGTAGGATGTGAAAGTTCACTAGTTGGAATCTCGCGTTACGCGTGCTTTTCCAGGCCCTCTCTACTATCCCATTCCATGCCATATCCGGGATGTCCCTCCCTATATCAGTTTCCCACTTCGTCTTCAGGGTTGCCAATGGGGGCAGGGCTTCTTGTTTCATGCGCCTGTATAGACATGTCACCGCTTTGATGGTACCCGCGGCCACAACAACATATTTGCATCCCATAGAAGTGGGTGGTTCTGTAAGGCCCACCCTCCAGTGCTTGCGAACAGCTGTCGTGAGCGCAGTGTGTAGCAGAAAGTCTCCACCCGGCAAATCATAATGGGCTCGTAGGTCGTCAAAAGGTATGAGGGCACCGTCCTCGTACAGGTCTCCTATCGTCAATAATCCCTGCTGTTCCCAGGTCTCCAGCCTCTGCCTAGTGCCCCCATGTGGTAGGGCCCTGCACATCCTCAATGGTATGTCAGGGGCGTAAGGGGTCCCTATAGACCCCCTCCGCAGGTATCTGTTCCAACATTTCCGGGCTGTGGCAAATTCCCGGGTAAGGCATGTGTTCCCGAGCGGAAGTCCTAATACTATGCAAGATAGTACAATCAGGGGGCCCGACAAATCTCCTGGCCCACCCTCTTCTCTAGTGGCCCTCGCTAGCCATTGCGTAAGCCATTGGAGCTGGGCTGCTATGTAATACGTTTCATAGTCTGGGACCGCTATTCCTCCTTCTGCTTGGGGCCTCATGAGGGTGTTGAGGGCCACTCTGCACCTGCCCTTACCCCTCAGGAAAGAGGTGACCATGGCTCTGAGCCTCTTAAAATAGGCTGCCAGAATCCAGATCGGCAGGGCCCTGAAAAAGTATAGTAAACGCGGAAGGGTCACCATTTTGAGTAGCGCCACGCATCCCGCTACTGACAACGGTGAGGTACCCCTGAAGCCAAAGTTAGCCCTGGCTCCCTGGCTCCCTTGATCCCCTTCCCAACGTTCCCCTCGAATATATCCTCCTGCTCGTGATAGATCACTGTGCCCAAATAGGGCAAACAGCTCTCTTCCCAGTTCACTCCATCAGTGGTATGAGGACCTATCCTGCCTTTGCGCACCGGAAAGAGGCACGACTTCGTCCAATTGACCTTTAGGCCAGCCACTGTACTCAGGGCCTGCAGCAGGGACTTCGCCCCCTGCAATGCTTCGCCAGGAACAGTAAGAGATCATCTGCGTAAAGTGCAATATGGTGGATCTAACCATAAATGTCAAAGCCCCGGAAAGCCTGTCCCGATCGAGCATGAGCCGCCAGGGGTTCCACAGCCATAGCGAATAATAATGGGGAGAGGGGACACCCTTGCCGCGTGCCCCTCCCCACCCTGCATGCCTCGGATATCACCCCTCCCGTCCTGACTCTGGCGGTCGAATCTGCATACAATAGGGCAGTCCATCTCACAAAATCGGGGCCAAGGCCCATTCGTCGCATTACATGAAATAGGTACTTCCACTTTAAGCTGTCAGAGGCTTTTTCTATATCAACAGCAAATACCGCAGCGGTATCCACCTCATCGGAATCCACCTCCAAAATATGTAGGAGCCGTTGTATATTAAGCGCTGTGTTGCTAGCTGGGATGAACCAAGACTGGTCGGCATGTATGAGGGTAGGCATGTGGGGAAGGAGTCGAGTGGCCAGTATCCTGCTCAGGATTTTGTAGTCGAGGTTGAGCATAGACAGGGGGCGATAGGCCGTTCTGTCCCAAGAATGTTTGCCTGGTTTTAGCAGAGGAATAATGATTGCCTCCCTAGTGGAATCCGGCAGTCTGCCTATCCTCATAGCTTCATTATATATTCGCGTGAGGTGAGGGGCCAGGAGATCAATGTAAGTGAGATCAAATTCAACTGGGAGGCCATCTGTGCCCGGAGTTTTATTACGGGCCATATTTTTGATGGCTATTCGCACCTCCCGCACCTCAGTGTTCCGCCCCAGCAGTTTCACGTCTTCGTCGCCCAACTGTGGCAGGTCCACCCCCTCCGTAAAGTTCTTCATGTCTTCCTCAGAAGGGAGTACTCGGCTGCGATACAGCTCTGTGTAGTAATCAAAAAATAAATCATTAATCCCCTGTTGGTCAAAGCGGGCTATCCCCATCTGATCTCGCAGCTCCAGTATGACTGAGCCGCGGCAAGCCGGATTGGCCAACCAGGCTAGGAGGGCCCCGGACTTATCCCACTCCGAATGCGCCCATTTGATATATTTTTTGTAATCGAAGCACCGCAGACACTCAACATTCGCTGCCACCGCTTCTCTGGCTTCTAACAATTCATCCTGCTTGGCCGGATTTTCAGGGCATTCCCTCTCTAGGGCGCGCAAGCACTCATCATCTCTTTGGATATCTTACAGGAGGACCTTCCTGGCCCCAGCCACAGCCAAAATACACCTCCCTCCAATGACTGTTTTACAGGCGCCCCCCTCCACGGTCACCGCCCCCAGCTGTTCCCTCATTAAACTGGAAATATTCTGCAATAGCCGTTGCAATGGTAGCGCGGAAAACCTGATCGTCAAGCGCTTCCGGTCGCAATCTGCAGGTGGGGATTTTGGGGCGCAGTCGCGACCATCCCAACTGGACCAACAACGGATTATGGTCAGAAATAGTTCTAGTGAGGTATTCACTACTGCGGCTCTCCCCGTGCACATCTGGGGAGCATAAGAAAGCGTCAAGGTGGACGTGTAATTCATGCAGGGCAGAAAAAAGGAGTAATCCTTAATCAGTGGGTGCTGGGCCCGCCAAGTGTCTACTAATCCCCAGGTCTGTTGCCAGGTCCTACGCGCCTCTGCTAGTTTATGTGCTGGTGCAGTCGGAAGGGGGGGTGGGAGCGATCTAGGGCAATATCTGTGATACAACTGAAATCACCCCCAAGTAATAGTGGCCCTGTGAGGACAGTCTCCAGTTTGTGTGATAGAAGAGAGAAAAAGGCAGGTTGGTCCGCATTAGGCACATATATGCTTCTCAGAGTAAGGTCCTTACCATCCAATTTTCCCTGTATTACCACATATCTACCCTCTGGGTCAATCAATTGTGTTGTGCATTGGAATGGAACTCCAGCTCTTATCCAAATGAGAACCCCCCTCGCATATGCAGAGTATGTAGTGTAATAAACCTGACCCCTCCATAGGCGTTGTAATGCTTTCCCTTCTTTCGCGATGAGGTGGGTTTCCTGTAGGAATGCGATGTGTATGCCCCTACGAGTCAGAAATGAATGTATCTTGTGTCGCCTAAACATAGTGTGCTTGCCCGTACGTTCCATGTGAGACATGTGTAGCCTAATGTGTGTCCCATCGCATGCAATGACATTGGTGATGTCCCACAACTCCCACCCACGTGACACGCCTGGTTCCCCTTAAAAAAAAAACATAGGTAAAACACCCCCAACTCCCCCTCCCCAGGACAGGCACCCAACGAGGCAACCCCATCCAAACCATGAAAATGTGCTTACATAAATCTATCAAGATAAGGCGGTTGGAGCTTCATCACGATGGCCCCCGAAACCCCCCCAACCCCTCCCCTGCAATCTAATACATCCATCCAGGCCCCCCATGCCTTCCGCAGAGCGCCAGGGTAGCCCGCCACCACCCGACAATGGAGTCTCGAGGTTCAATAGTCAGAGCAGATACTTCGTAGAACTTGCCTCGTCGCCCCTGCTGCTCTCTCACCCAAACATGCCATCTGCCATTTGCTGAGTAACTACTGGAGGATCTGCATCTGAGAGACCATGTGCGCTACTCGAACTCGGGCTCTCCGCTCCACTCTTCACAGGCTCCGAGTTGCTACTGGCTGGACTAAGAGCCCCCTGGCTAATGGTCGCTACTGCTAGAACTGCCCTGTCTCACTCTTTGCGCCAGTCCGTGGGGGAGATAGGCTTCGGCGTCGGCAGTGTGGTGGGTGGGGGTCCTCTAGGTGAAGCCCCGGGCGGGGAGCGCGCAATGGGTCCCCCCCCCGGGCTTCCAGCCAGTCCCAGGCGGCCTGTGGCATGAGGAAGAAGTGTGAGTCCCCGTCAGCAGACACTCGTAGCCAGGCCGGGAACAGCATTGCATAAGAGAGACGTAGATGACGCAATTTCCGTTTAAGCGCCAAGAAGGAGGCTCTTTGGCGCTGTACCTCTCTAGTATAGTCTGGGGATATCATTGACTTTGCTGTTCCCAATGCGCAAATCCTGTCGTTCCCTAGCCCTCTGTAGAATAAAATCTCGGTCTCAGTAGTGTAGAAGTCTCACCACCATTGGGCGGGGCGGGCCCCATGTCTAGGCGGGGGGGGTGAAACCCTGTGTGCCCGCTCCAGCGCGTAAAATGGAGAAGGCCCTCCGGTGCCACCTCCGCTTTAAACCATGCCTCCAAAAACTGTACTGCATCAGATCCTTCCTCTTGCTCCGGGACTCCCACTATGCGGAGGTTGTTGCGCCTTGAGCGCCCTTTCCTGTCCTCTGCCCTCACTTCCAACACTTTGACCTTATGCACCACTTCATTCAGTGTCTTTTGCAAGGCGGCGACCGTATCTGGAATGGCTTTCATGGTGGTTTCGTTAGTCGCCACCCACTCTTTGAGTTTCCGGTGGTCATCCTTTAGCAGGGAAAGATCCGAGCAGATAGCATCCATCCTCTTCTCCAGCGCCTCCCTCGAAGCTATGATGGCCTGCATGATGTCACCCAAGGAAGGGTCCTCAGGTTGTGTGGGTGCACTACCCCTATAGGGGTAGTTACTCCTTCATCTATGGTGCGTTCCGATTCCTCAACCTGCAACACCTCGAATCGCTTTCTCCTGGTCATTCCACCCATCTTGAAATTCACAGGCAGTAATAGATGGCAAGAGCAATAGAGTCTTTATGCTCACTCCCCCGGAGCAGGGATCCTATGTCTCTCTTCAGGCCCAGGCAGGTCCATGCGGGGCACTCCACCGGACGCTCTCCACCAGCCCTCTATTCAGTCAAACCCGCAGACGAAGCATGACAGCAGGCATGTGCTGGAAGGACCCCTCTCAGCAACCCCGCTCGTAGACCAGTCCTTGATGTAGCCGTCCGTACTCCAAAGCCGCTTACAGGGGCAGTTCCCACCGCAGCTTCGTCTCACAGAGCCGCCATGTGAGCTGGATTCCGCCAATATTTTTTTAGGACATGCCAGACTTATCGGCCTCGTAGCTCTCTTCAGCTAAGATCCCCCTGGAAAGTCCAGACAATGGTCGCCCTCACCTTGGGCTCGATTCACAGAATGAACTTACTACTTTTGGCATTCACAGAATGCACTTACTACTTTTGGTATTCACAGAATAAACTTACTCATTTCGGTATTCACAGAAGTTAGGACTACTAACTTTAGGACTCCTAAATGCCTTCTGTGAATACCGAAAGTCTTAAAATTAGGATTTTTCTCAATTTAGTAGTAGTAAAGTTAGGACTACTAACTTTAGGACGCCTAAATGCCTTCTGTGAATACCGAAAGTCTTAAAATTAGGATTTTTCTCAATTTAGTAGTAGTAAAGTTAGGACTACTAACTTTAGGACGCCTAAATGCCTTCTGTGAATACCGAAAGTCTTAAAATTAGGATTTTTCTCAATTTAGTAGTAGTAAAGTTAGGACTACTAACTTTAGGACGCCTAAATGCCTTCTGTGAATACCGAAAGTCTTAAAATTAGGATTTTTCTCAATTTAGTAGTAGTAAAGTTAGGAGTCCTAACTTTACTACTACTTAATTGAGAAAAATCCTAATTTTAAGACTTTTGATATTCACAGAAGGCATTTAGGAGTCCTAAAGTTAGGAGTCCTAACTTTACTACTACTAAATTGAGAAAAATCGTAATTTTAAGACTTTCGGTATTCACAGAAGGCATTTAGGACTCCTAAAGTTAGTAGTCCTAACTTCTGTGAATACCGAAATGAGTAAGTTCATTCTGTGAATACCAAAAGTAGTAAGTGCATTCTGTGAATGGCAAAAGTAGTAAGTTCATTCTGTGAATCGGGCCCCTTCAGTTCAGAGTACCTCCCCGGAGTACCGCCCCAGGACCCCTCCTCTCACCATGGGCCCCAGGAGGTCGGAGCTGCCACCCGCTGCTCCAGTGGCTGCTCAACTTGTCCCCAGGGCTATGACCTTCAGCACAGGCCTGATCTTTTGTGAGGGGCCACCACAAGGAGCACACAGGCAGACGGGATGCTGCGATCGCGTGGTAACTCCGTTCTCCGCACCCTGGGGGGCTAGTCAGTGGACCCCCTTCCTAAGCCTCAGGGTAATTTCCAGCGCACCCCTGCTCGTTGGAGCCATTGATCAGGAGGTGCTGTACTTCAGCGTAGTTCCAGCCACCGAGCTGCAATCCTCACCAACTATGGAGATATGGGCGCCAATTCACAGCGCGAGCGCAGCCATTTTGAAGTCAGACAAGGCGCAGCATACCAGTAAAGTGGGACCAAATAGTCAATCTCACCGTCTCTTTATCGTGAGGAGCCGCGGGGTCTGCCTCCTCTGCTCCGGTTATCGTTGGCGTGATCGAGGGCATTCCCAAGGCCCCCCCTGCTGCGGCAGGCGATTCTCGGTCAGGCGTCCCCCTCTCCAGTGCTGGCCGCCATTTTGAGCCTCCGCGCCGCGGCCCGCACTGAAATCAGGGAAAAGTCTGTTCTGCCCCTTTGTTGTGCTCGTGAGCTCCTCCCGCTCCTGCATCTGCGAACACGGGGCTTTCCGCCCCACAATGGGCCGTCGGGACCCGGTAGTAAGGTCAGGATCGGTGTGGGAGAAGGGCGGCAGTGGAAGAGCTCCGGAGACCGCTGCTGCCTACATCGGCGTCCAAGCCACGCCCCCATTGCTCCCAGCCTTCCATAACCAAACTCAGAAGTCCTCTGACTGGGTGTCCATAGAGTAGCTCAAAGGGACTGAACCCTAGAGATTTCTGTGGCACCTCACGGTATGCAAAGAGTAGGTATAGTAAGAGGACGTCCCACTTATGCCTCATGGGTTCCTCAAGACCCATAATCATGCCCTTCAGGGTCCGGTTGAACCTTTCAACCAGCCCATTTCCTTGGGGGTGGTAAGGAGTGGTGAACTTGTAGGTTACACCACACTCCTGCCACAGGGACTTCAAAAACGTGGTCCCCCGGTCAGACACTACCTCGTGAGGGAATCCCACTCGGGAGAAAATTCCATCAGTGCTCGTCCCACCATGGAGGCCGTCACTGTCCTCAGAGGTATGGCTTCTGGGTATCGGGTGGCATGGTCCACCAAGACCAGGATGAACCTGTTGCCCATGGCTATCTTGGGGTCCAGTGGCCCAACTATGTCAATCCCCACCCGGTCAAAGGGGGTACTGACCACAGGGAATGGCTGGAGAGGAGCCTTGTGCTTCCTCCCACTCTTTCCACTTGCCTGGCAAATCTGACAAGTTCTGCAATGAGTATCAGAACTCTTGCGCATTTGGGGCCATGAAAGTGGGTGACAAGCCTTTCAAAGGTCTTGTCCTGCCCCAAATGTCCTGCTAACGGCACATCATGAGCCAGCCCCAGTAGGAAGGCTCTGAACTTCTGGGGTACCACCAGCACACGGGTTGACCCAGGTTCAGCAACCTTAGGCTCAATATACAGGAGACCTTTCTCCCAGTAAATCAAGTGTGACCCTGACTGATCACCTGCTGCCTGGCTTGCAGCCTGTTGCCGCAAGCCCACAAGAGAAGGGCACTCTCTCTGTTCCTTGCAAAATTCCTCCCTGGAGGGGCCTCCTTCTTGCTGCCAATGGGTCAGCTCAGGCAGGTCCCCCAGTTCAGCTACTTGCTCCCCGGTAGGCTCCAGGGCATCCCCCTCAGGGTCTACCTCCTCCTGGGCCGTGGAAACTTCGGGGGCCGGTGTCCCGTGCCCCTCGCCACTTCTCTCTTTGGCAGGGTCCTGGGCCTCCCTCTCAGGCTCCAGGTCCTCTTGAGAACCCCTACTGGCTGACATTGACCGGGTGGTCACGCACGCCCAGTCAGGCAGTCCAACCATCTTCAAGTGAGTTGTTTTTTCCACCTTTTCCCAAGGGGAGCTCTCCAAATCATTTCCCAACAAACAGTCCACAGGCATGGCGGGCCTCACAGCTACCTGAAGAGTACCAGAGACCCCCCCCCCCACTCACAGGGAACCTGAGCCATTGGACAATGACTCTCTGTGTTGTGGGCGTTACCAACTCGGCAAAATGCATGGGGGACAATCTGCTCTTGAGACACCAGGTGACACCTGGCAGCTGTCACACTGGCTCCTGTGTCTCTAAGAGCCTCCACCTTTTTGCCATTGACGGTCACTCGCTGCCCATATTTCTTAGTGTTCCTGGGTGGTTGAGCTTCTGAGACCGTCTCACAGGCTCCTAAAGAGACAAGGGTCATCTGTGCTGCCCCTCCCACCGTGGACCTCAATCTCCTCCCCCAAGGCTACACTAGCCATCTGCCGGGGCGGAGCACCAGTGGGTGCTGGTTTACCAAACAGGCGGCACCTGGTATCATTCGCCTTATGACCCAGATCACCACACTTGTAACATTTCAGGGGCCCCTGGGGAACAGGACTACCTTTCGGGTCCCTTGCTTTCTCTCAGGGGGAGGCTGGGAACCTTTCACTGGGTTCCCTTGGGGACTACTTTGGGGCCCTTTGCGGAACTCCTTCTGTTTACCCTTGTCCCCCCCACTCTTCTGCTGGGGACCCTGCCCACCTTTGGCTGAGTCTCCCATGTGAACATTGTGGACCCTGGTACTGACCCAGCGGTCTGCCTCCTCAGCAAGTTTACTAGGGTTAGTCAACATGCTATCTATCAGATGCTGGCGCAGCTCTGGAAAATAATTATCAGACAAGTACTCCCAAGCAATCAAATCAAAGGGACCTTAAAAATCATTAACTTGCTGCCCTTCACCCAACCATCCAATGCTCTGCAAAAGAAAGTGACATATTCAACCCAAGTACTGTTTTCTAATTTTTTGCATTTCCTGAACCTCTGCCTATAGGGCTCAGGTGTCAAACCATATCTAGACATCAATGCATCTTTCATGTGGCTGTATGAATTGTGGACTTCAGAAGGCAAGTCTAACAATGTATCCCGCCCCTCACTAAGGAACCTTCCCCACAACCCCGCTCCCCAATCTCTCTCAGGGACCCGGTGGGAAGACATGGCTACCTCATGAACCACTAACCAATATCATCATTTTTGTAAAACTCTTTCACCACATCCTTGGGAATATACACTCTACTTTCTGTATGTACTGGCGGTATGCTGCTTCCAGAGGGAGTAACTACTAAACCTTTGGTTTTAAACTCCAGCTCCCTCAAACCTTTTTCATGCTCAAACTGCATTTTCTTTTCCTCAAGATCTAACTTTCTATTTTCTAATTCCAGCTGCCTATCCACCTTGTACCTGGTCAATTCCATTTCATGCCTTCTTGACCTCTCTCTGTCCTCCAACTCCTCGGAAGACAGACTCTTGTTAGAAGCACTGCTACATGCGGGGGAAGGTGCTTTCCTTCCTCCTAGGCCCACTGGCCCTTCTTGTTGCACAATTGCCAAGTCATCCTCCTCAATCACAGGAGTTTCCCTTGCTTCTATCCAGGCCCTCAGCGCCTTGCAGAACTCTTCTTTTACTCCGAACCCAGAGGTGGGAACATTGAACTTTTTGCAAAATAACTTCAGCTGTGCAACTTTGCAGCTTTCCAATTTCTCTTCTTCCCATTCAAGATCAGTAGAGGCTATGGATTCTGCCCTCTCTATCACAACCGAAAAGGGCATCTCACAAAAATAGACCAAAAATCCAAAAAGGAATCTACGAAAAAGTATGCGGTATCGTTATGGTCTGAACTTGCTCAAGTAGTGTTCACCAGTCACTGTACATGAGTCACAAATGCAAATCCAGAATCCTTGCCGCTAATGCTTTCAATGTTAGATTTGGGGGTCTCTAGTTGGCACAGGTAGGTACTTGTGGCAAATAGGGACCCTCTCCTCTAGTCAGGACAAGGGGATTACACTCCTAAAAAAAAACTTGCTCACCCTCTAGGCTGCGTGGCGCGAGCAGTCAAGGCTTATTTTAGAGGCGTTGTAAGTTAAGCAGTTGTGACCACATACAGTAACCCATTGGCAACACTACAAATGGACACCACACAGGTTTTATATAAAAAATAAGTAGACTTTATATAGAGTTACTACAAGACCATAAACAACAAAAAATACACACTATGATTACTTCAAGATAGTAGATTTAAGCTTAGTTCAGTTCAGTTTTTAGATGCGACACTCTGCGTCAATGTACCTTAAGTTGTGTTGCGCTTCCACGACAAGCAATGTCGCAGCGATTGGAAGTTCAGATACAAAGAAATAAAGAGGTGAAGATCTTCCAGATGTGGCACGCTTCTCGGGGATGCGAGAAGCCCTTGGTTCGATGCGTGGACTGCAGTGGCGACACCCTAACAATGCGACCGCAACAGCTCCAGCGGCGACGCTCGTCTCCACGATGCGTGAAGCTTCCGCTAAATGCGCCAACTACAGCGGCGACATCCAAGATGCGATGGCAGCAGCTCCGATGGCAGCACGCTTCTTGGGGATGCGAGGTGCTCTTGGTCGAAGCGGTGCAATGCGACAGATCCAGCGGCGACACCTCCTGCTTCGGAGTGGCGACGACAGGCACAGCGATGGCGACACGCTCTGACCTGGTTGCGAGATTCTTCTCCTGATGCGGTGCAGTGCGACAACTACAGCGGCGTCGCGCTTCCTCTTCGTTGCGGCACGCTTCTCTCCGATGCGGTGAAGTGCGACAGTTCCAGCAGCGACACCCTTCTTCAGAGTTGCGACGCCAGGCACAGCGACGGCGACGCGCTTCTTCTCGTTGAGTCGCGCTTCCAGCTCCTTGCGACACGCAGTTCTTTAGAAGGCCCAAAACAGCAGCAGGCACTTCCACAAGAACTCTTGGGTGCTGGGGGGTGAAGTCTGTTGTCCCTGAGACTTCTTGTTTTACATAAACGGGGTAACCCTGTGGCCCTCAGAACCTGGGTAAGCGTGGTTAAGTACAAAGTGGTTCTGTTGGGTAACGAAAAATTACTTTAAAGAAAGGCTAAATCAGCTCATTACACATTGAATAAACCTCTCTGAAAACAACTGAAATTAAAGTCTTTATATGAGTAAAAAACACAATCATGATACACAAGAATTACTTCATTCCGTGATGCCACAAGTTTCAATAGATGGTAAACGTGACTGTTGGTGAATTAATACTCCAAGGAGATAAGAAGTAGCCTTTGGCTGCATCACGATTGGACGTGCTGCTCGTATTGATCCACACGGGGTTGACCCATTGGCTACCCATCAGGCTGTGATATTTCCACCTATTCCCAATACCTTCCCCTGTCTTGATAAAGACCTGCCGCGACCACCAACTGGGGCGCCTTAGGGTCGAAACGTCGACGCTCACTATTGGTCAAGATAACTCCAGGAACTTGTACAGCTACTTCTTGCCTCCTTGGAGTATTAATTCAATACTCTGGCCTTCCTAATTGCCCATGTATAATTTGTATATATGTGTCACTGAATTCCATGCACTGATCACTTTGTTCACCAACAGTCACATTTATCACATGTTTTCTTAACGGTTTACCATCTATTGAAACTTGTGGCATCACGGAATGAAGTAATTCTTGTGTATCGTGATTGTGTTTTTTACTCATATAAAGACTTTAATTTCAGTTGTTTTCAGAGAGGTTTATTCAATGTGTAATGAGCTGATTTAGCCTTTCTTTAAAGTAATTTTTCATTACCCAACAGTCCCTGAGACTTCAGCAGGAGGCAAGCTCTTTTCCAAGCCCTTGGAGATCCTTCACAAGTTGAAAGCAAAGTACACAAAGTTCCTTTCTCCTTTCTTTGGCAGTAAGGCAACCACTGCAGGCCAATCCCCCAAGCAGCACTTCAGCTTGGGAATAGTCTCTCCTCAGTTTCTTCAGGTTCCTATCCTCAGTAAAGGTTTCTTCTTGTATTCCAAAGTGATCTAATTTCATGGGATCAGGGTCCCAATATTTATACCCCAAAATCCTTTGTTCTCTGAGAGGAGAGGGGCCTTTGCCCAGTCCAAACCAGTTCTGAAGTACTCTATTTACCAGACTTCTCCTTTCCTTTCACATTGCAGGGCAGGCACATCAGACGCCCCACTGGAGGTGGAGCCAGCATTGTGGAAGGCAAGTACAGTCCTGGAGCACTTTGTTTACAGGACTCTTTCTCTTCTTTCAGTGTGCAGGGCAGAAACATCAGCCGCTCCCCAGGGGGTGGAGCCAGCATTGTGGAAGGCAGGCACAGCCCTATTCAAGGTTCAGGTGCAACTCCTCCCTCCCATCTAGATGCAGATCTCTCTATTCACCACTGGGTGACTAAGCCTGTCTCCTGGAATTCCCCAGCCCTGTCACTCTCAAAACCAGACATAGGAATACACAACCTAGCAGAGGCAGGTTTGAATGGTTGGACAAGCAAAAACCTACTTTCTAAAAGTGGTATTTGCAAACACAAAATATTAAAATAAACTTCACTAAAAGATGTATTTTATTATTATGAGTTCCGGCATACTAAACTCGAATTTCCACCATGTTCTCTGAGACAGTTAGGATTATAAAATGTAATAACTCCAACAGCCCATTCTGGCCTATGGAGAACAGGTAGCCTTGCAATAGTGAAAAACAAAAATGGCTGTAATTCACTATTAGGACATGCCACACACACCAGGGCTTGTCCTACCTTATACTTACAATGCACCCTGCCCTAAAGGGAAGGTTTAGGGACTGGCAAGTGGGTGCACTTGCCCAGGCAGCATGACAGTACCAGACTGCATGCAGGCTCTGCAATGGCAGACCTTAGACACATTTTACAAGGCTGCTTCTGTGGGTGGCACAACCAGTGCTTCAGGCCCACCAGCAGCATTTGGATTTACACGCCCTGGGTACACTTGTGCACTAGACTAGGGTCTGACAAGTAAACCAAATAGCCAAACATGGAACCACTGATTAGTACATCAATTTACAATAAGGAGCACTTGCACTGTGGCACTGGATAGAAGTGGCACAGTGCCCAAAGCATACAACACCAGCACAAATACATGAGGCAACAGCAAAAATGGAAGGGAGACCCACGCCAATGGTGCCAGGTCTAACAGTGCATAGAGTACCTACTGTCGTGCCCTCTTCGCAATTCCCCTCTACGCCCATCTCACCGCCTCTACTGTGTCTATTTCCTGGTGTGGACGTTTATTTGGTTTATATATAGCCGTGTTGAGCAGAATTGGTGTGATTCTGTCTATTTCTATCGCCACGTGAGGTTGGAACGGTGTAGGGTGGTACCAAAAGTGCAGGAACTGTGCTTGCACACTGTAGGTACACAGCTCGAAGTCTGGAGCGCCCAACCCACCTTGCATGAATGGCAACGTCAGTATTTTCCATGAGATTCTGGGTTGCTTACCCGCCCAAACTAGTTCCAGTATGTTTGAACGTAGCCATTTAAAAAAGTGAACGTTCAACGGCATTGGAATGTTCACAAACAGGTATATAAATTTGGGCAGGATTACCATTTTTGTAATAGCTATGCGCCCTGTCAAGGATAACGGCAGACCCTTCCATCTTGGTATCTTGCTCTCCAGCCAGTCCATTGCCCTGCCATAGTCGGCCATCCATATTTCCTGCAAAGATCTACTTATTCGGATACCTAGATATCTTGTCTCCCCTTCTACCCATTGTTTCAGAAATTTGGAGTCAAACGGGACTGTGGTATCGGTGAGCGGCAGCATCACAGATTTTTTCCAGTTTATCTGGATCCCGGTCAGTCCGCCATATCATATCAATTCCCTCATCACTGCGTCAAAGTTGTCCCTAGGGTTAGTAAGGTATATAGTCATGTCATCTGCATACATCGATATCAAAACGCCCCTGGTCGTGAATCCAATGCTTTTCTGTGTATGGTATTGCCGGAGCCTGGCCGCAAGTGGCTCTGCGGCTATAGCGAACAATAATGGTGACAGTGGGCAGCCCTGCCTTGTCCCTCTAGTTATGTTGAAGGGTTCAGATATCTGCTCATTTATCTTAACCCTCGCTGTCGGGTTCCCATATAATATTTGGATCTGTCTGATGAATATGGGGCTGAGGTCCAGCCATGTCAATAGGGTAAAGAGAAACTTCCACTCCAAACGCTTTTCCGGCGTCCAAGAGCGCCGCTGTGGCTTGCATATGTGGGGCCAGGTAATGGAGTAAGCAAAAGATCGTCCTCAGGTGGGCAGTGGAGCGGCCTGGTATGAATCCTGACTGGTCTGGCACAGCTATCTGCGGCAGCATAGGATGTAGTCTAGTTGCTATTAACTTGGCGTATATTTTGGCATCTAAGTATATCAAGAATAACGGACGGTATGAATCCGGTTTAGTCGGATCTTTGTCCGGCTTCAATATGGTTATTATAGTGGCCTAACGAAGTGTTGGAGGGAGTACACCAGTTTCCATTGCTTCCAGGTATATCTGTAATAATTTGGGGGCTAGTATATCAGCATATTCTTTATAAAAATGCTGCCGATAAGCTGTCCGCCCCTGGGGCTTTGTCTGCTGGCATGCTATTTTTGACTTGCTTGACATCTTCTGACGTAATTGGCAACTCCATGTACTCACGGGCACCATTGTTAAACCAGGCCAGCGCTATATCATTCAAATATTCCGCTATGTACACCTGCGTTGGGTCCGTTTGAGAGGTATATAGTCATTCATAAAACAGGGACATTTCACCTAGTATGTTAGGTGGTGTTCTAGTTATTTCCCCACTGTCCGTATGTAGTTCAGTTATGTAAGTCGACCCTCTAGGCATGCTGAGTAGTCCTGCTAGTGTTTTACCCGGTCTCTCACTCTCACCGTATCGCCTCGCCTGAGCATGCTTATTCAGATATGCCGTTTCCCTCTCTGCTTCTTCTTGAAATTCTGTTAGTTTAGACCTTATCTTTGCTGTGATCTCAGGGGACGGGCAAAGCAGTTGTGATTGTTCCAGCTCTCTTATTTCTCGCTCTTGCCTGCTACGTGTGTTACGGACATCTTTTAGGACGCCCGATTTAAGTGCTATGCAGTCGCCTCTTGTGACTGCCTTAAAGGCTTCCCAAGGTGTGTCCGGCGAGTCCACTGTGCCCTCATTTAGCGTGAAGTACTCTGTGATCTTATTTTGCAGATCTTCGTGAAAGACCAGGTCCAATAGGGTGCTAGGTATGCAGAGTAGTATCTCGGTAGGCGCATGATCTGAGAAAGTGCGAGGAAGGTGTGAGGCATCTGTCAGCCAGGTGTGGAGGTCCTTAGAGACCAACCAGAAGTCCAGGCGTGACCAAGCATTCCGATGGTGCGTAACACAGGTGCCTGCTCTGACTGATGTATGTATGGCCCCCAAGGAATCTACTAACTGAAGATCCTCTATAATGTCATGTAGCATTGCTGATGCCTTTGGGTGATGTGCACGGGATGAACCCTGTCTGTCTGCCTGCCTGTGTCGACAGGACTACATTAAAGTCTCCCCACTACAGAACCGCAGTGTGCCCCAGTGCTTGTATCTTCTGCCATATAAGTTGAAACAATTCTGGACTATCTGTGTTCCAATGGGGAAAAAGAGAGAAAACACTCTATAGCAAACAAATATTTAACAACTGCCCTTTAATTAATCAATATTCAAAAATATCAAATCGACTATCAATAATTAATGAACAGTTCAAGACCATATATTAAAGTTCAAAAACTTTGTATTTGTTTTTATTTTGTATATTCTTTTTCATATAAATATATTAGATCATTTTTCATTCTGTTTTATATACTTTATACAAACATTAACATATTACAAGAAATACATATATATACATAACAAATACATAAGAAATGAAGAAGTGAGAAAAGGGGGAATATTTGGGTCGATGTAATACGGAGGTAGGCAAAGCGGTGGAATAGAACTACGCGCGTTTCGGCCAGTAGCCTTCGTCAGGTGACAGTCATTCGCTTTTTAAACTTCATGTTATATATTACATTTTAAATCTAAAAGATCATTGGGTCAGTATTTTCATTTCTATAATACATCCTAATTGGATAACAGGCAGCACCACATTACATATTATGATGAATCCAATAAATATTGTTTCTCAACATACAAACTAAAAAAAAAATTATTAAAACTTTTCATATTTTAACCTTCTATAACATGGGTACATATTTTCAATTCATCTCGTTTTTTTTATTAGTCAGTTTTACATTCTATATGTCTCTTCCAAGGAATGTCTTTGTAAGTTACTTTGTTTAATTACTGTAGGTCTATATCCTTTCCATATGAAAGAGGTATAGCGATTGTTCCCTACGACTAGCAAACTTAGTACATGTAGGGGTCCCCCGTTTTTCAAAGATTCTATCTGTGTTCGGGCCATAAGTGTCAACCAGTGTTACCAGAGTATGACACAGCTCTCCCTGCAATATTATGTATCCGCCCTCTCTCTCCACAATCGTGTTGTGTGTTCGCCAGTGCAGCCCCCTGCGCATGAGTATCGCTACTCCCCTCCCTAGAGTAATTGGAATAGCCAGCCTCCACTACCACCTCCCATCTTTTGTTTTTAAGCATCCCCGCTGATGTGCTTGTCAAATGCGTTTCCTGCAGAAAACAAAAATCCAACATATGCCTTGTGAGATAAGAGTGGATCAGTCTCGTCTTTTTGTGATCATTTAGGCCTCTGACGTTCCAAGTAAGGCATGTTAGTGAGTTCATGTTAGTTTGTTGTGGCATATCTATTCACAGAAATCTAGGCTTGTCGCATATCTGCTGTCAGGATGCGCGCTGTTGGAGTTCGTCATCGCACGCAGATGTAACCAAGCGCCATCTCCCTGCAGACATGAGTATATCACAATACATAGCAGACCCCCAGCATGCTTGCTAAGTCGTACATTTTGTGGCAGTTCTAAAATACAAAAAGTGCAACTGTCCCCCCCCACCCACACCAACCCCCCAAACAGGCTGTGTACCCCCCCCACTTTTTACCCATAACAATAAACAGTCTATGATGATGAGTAACACGCCCTCTGCTCCGCTGACTACATCCTCCTAGGGGACCTCAACTTCCACCTGGAGAACAACAACGACCGCAACACCACAACCCTGCTGGACAACCTCGCTAACCTCGGACTCAAGCAACTGGTGACCACCCCCACCCACTACGCTGGCCACACACTCGACCCAGTCTTCTCTTCCAGCAAGGACATCGCCTTCAGCCACACCACCGGACTCAACTGGACGGACCACAGCTGCGTCCACTTCAGCTTCGGAAGGACCACGATCCACCACCACCAGCAACAGGTTGCACGCAGGAGCTGGAACAAGATCACAGCCGACCAGCTCGCGACCTCCCTGTGCATGAACCCTCCCACCAGCACTACGAACCCTAGCCAGGCGGCCACCAACCTCACGAAGTGGATCAGCGACTGCGCAGACGAGCTCGCCCCCCTGAGGACCCCCCTTGCAGACCCGGTAGCAAGAAAGCCCCATGGTTCACCGACGAACTCAAGAGCTCCATGAAGAACTGCCGAGCCCTCGAGAGAACTTGGCGCAGAGACCCAACACCGGACAACATGACTGCCCTCAAGCTCGCCACCCGAAAACACCACCAACTCATCCACGCCACCAAGAAAACTGCATTCAAGGAACAACTGGACAACAGCGCACACAACAGCAAGGAACTCTTCAACATCGTCACAGAGCTCTCCAACCCCAACGCCGGAAACAACAACATCACCCCTTCGCAAGACCTCTGCAACTCCCTCGCCTCCTACTTCCACAACAAGATCGCGGACATACACAACAGCTTCAGCACTCAACCGACGAACGCCACGACCGAACCACCGCCCCCCACCACTACCCTCCGCGCCTGGACTCCGATCAGCACCGAAGACACAGTCCGCACGATGAACTCCATCCACTCCGGATCTCCGACCGACCCCTGCCCCCACCACGTCTTCAACAAGGCCGACGCTGTCATCGCACCCCACCTGCGGGACATCATCAACAACTCCTTCGACACCGCTACCTTCCCGGAGAGCTGGAAGCACGCCGAACTCAGCGCCCTACTTAAAAAAAACATCGGCCGACCCCACCGACCTCAAGAACTACCGCCCCATCTCGCTGCTCCCATTTCCTGCAAAAGTCATCGAGAAGACCGTCAACAAGCAGCTGGCCGCCTTCCTCGAGACGAACGGATCCCTCGACCCCTCACAGTCTGGCTTCCGGGCCAACCACAGCACCGAGACCGCCCTGATCGCAGCCACCGATGACTCCGAGCGCTGCTCGAAAACGGAGAAAAAGCGGCCCTCATCCTCCTTGACCTCTCCGCGGCCTTCGACACTGTCAGCCACCGTACCCCAGTACAACGCCACAGCAACGTCGGAGTCCAGGAGAAGGCACTGGAGTGGATCATCTCCTTCCTCGCCGGAAGGACACAGAGAGTCCGCCTCCCTCCGTTCAGATCTGAAGCCACCAAAGTCATCTGCGGCGTTCCTCAAGGCTCCTCGCTCAGTCCAACCCTCTTCAACGTCTACATGAGCCCCCTCGCAGACATCGCACGCCAGCACAACCTCAACATCATCTCCTACGCCGACGACACCCAGCTGATCCTCTCCCTTACCAACGACCCCGCCACCGCCAGAGCCAACCTTCACGAAGGGATGAAAGAGGTAGCCGAGTAGATGATAAACAGCCGCCTGAAACTCTGAACTCGGACAAGACGGAAGTCCTCATCCTGGCATCCTCACCCGCCGCTTGGGACGACTCCTGGTGGCCCCCCGCCCTAGGCAGCGCACCCAAACCAACAGACCACGCACACAACCTGGGCTTCATCCTGGACTCCTCCCTCTCCATGACCAGACAAGTCAACGCCGTCTCCTCGTCGTGCTTCAACATCCTGCGCATGCTATGTAAGATCTTCCGGTGGATCCCCACCGAGACCAGGAAGACGGTCACCCAGGCCCTCGTCACCAGCCGTCTGGACTACGGCAACTCCCTCTACGCCGGAACCACCGCCAAACTCCAGAAGAGACTCCAGAGGATCCAGAACGCCTCAGCACGACTCATCCTGGACATCCCCCGTCGCAGCCACATCTCCGGACACCTGAGAGACTTGCACTGGCTCCCGGTCAACAAGAGAATCACCTTCCGTCTCCTCACCCACGCACACAAAGCCCTACACAACCAAGGCCCAGGATACCTCAACAGCCGCCTCAACTTCTACGCTCCCAAACGCCAGCTTCGATCGACCAGCCACACCCTCGCCGCCGTCCCCCGCATCCGAAGAGCCACCACAGGGGGACGGTCCTTCTCCTACCTCGCTGCCAAGACATGGAACTCCCTCCCCACCCACCTCCGCCTGACCCAGAACCACCTTGCCTTCAGGAAGCAACTCAAGACCTGGCTGTTCGAGCAGTAGGGGACCCCCCTCCCCCAGCGCCTTGAGACCCTCTGGGTGAGTAGTGCGCTATATAAATGCGATGATTGATTGATCCCATGGGGCACATGATGTTTCCGGAAATCTCCCCTGCACTTATGGCAGGGTGGTCGAGCCTTAAACGACACACTCACACACCTAATAACCTCCCAATAATAACAGACTACATACTTCGTCAGGGAAATTGTCAAAATGTGTAAAGCAATATGTCCCCTCAACGTGAGAGTAGAGCTCCCATCTTAACAACTGAACGGCACGTATTCTAGTCCATTTTCTGTTCAATCGTTGTCGCTGAGTCTGACCTCCGTCTGTTCTTCACCCGAGGCTTTCTGCTGTTGACCTTCACCATTTGTTTCGCCAATGCTGCTTTAGCATCCGTGAAAAAGGTTGGCTTGCCATGTCCCTGAATACGCAGCTTGGCCGGGTATATCAGTGCATATTTGGTCCCAAGTTGTTGAAATATTTTCTTTGCAGGTATAATTCTCTAAGGGCAGCTTGTACTTGCAGTGTTAAGTCAGGGTACATTGCAATATTATTCCCTTGATATTGGATGGCGCCCTTTTCTCTAGCTAGGCAGAGTATCGTATCTCGGTCCCTGTAGTTGAGTACTCTCGACAATATCGGCCTCGCCGGCGCGCATGGCCACGGCCTGGGTGCCAGGGATCTGTGCGCTCTTTCAATAAGGAACATTTGGGACAGGTCAGACCCGAATAGGTCTCTCATCATAGTTTCTACATACTGCTCCATGTTTTGAATGTATGTCGTTTCAGCAATTCCCGTTATTCGTATGTTATTCCATCGCGATCTCGCTTCCAAATCCTCGTTCTTTTGTTGGATTACTGCCAACACTTTGTCCATGCCTTTCAATTTCTTCTCCATGTCTGTCTGTCCCTCCTCAGTCTCCGTCACTCTCGTCTCCAGTACGCTCACACGTCTATCTTGCTTGTCCATCCGTTGAGTGATTCTGTCCATATGTTCCGCAAGCGTATCCATTTTGGAATCAATGCCTTGAAGGCTGGTTTTCAATTCTTGGAACATCGATCGGATGTCATCTTCTGGCGGCTGACTGGCGGCTGCGTCCTCTGCAGGGTCCCGACAGCCCGTGTCAGTCTCAACTGGTTTGCAGGACTTTCTTTCCAAATTGATCCGAGGTTGCCTCGTGTCCGGCTTCCCCATGCTCATGGAGTGTTGGTTATTGCCGCGCAGTTGGCGCACTCGTTGACTGTATCTTATGCCAGCAGTCATGGGGGCGCATGGCAATGCAGATCCCCGTAGTCTACAGTTTTCTTACACTGGGTTATCTCCGCAACCAACTTGCTGAGAAAGCTGGACCTCTCGGTCTGCCTCACTGCACCTACAGGTAGGGTCATTCCACGCACTGCACCCTTCTCGCACACCGTCACCAATATCCATTAGGGTCAGCTCTGGCCACAGTGCTGTGTTTCCCACCTACCGCAGCAGCACGTCTCTGGGAGTGTGTCTGTGCGACCGTCCATGTGTATCCCGGCTGGGCTTCCCCCAGGGTGCCTGCGTTGCTAAGCGGCCGCAAATTACCGGCGCGCATTCCCTGTGCCCCCACTAATAGCCGCCAGCACCATCGCCCACAATGCATCCGTATGCCAGGATGGCCTGTAGCTGGCCCAGTTCCCCGCTGCCAGGCTACTCACGATATGGGGCACTTGGTCATGTCGGCGCATCAGTCACTGCGCCAGGTAGCGTTGTCTCTCCACAAAATGGTGGTCCCGTCGATAGTGCGCACTGCGCTTGTACTCCACAGGATCAGGGCGATCGCACTCCTCTATTGCAGCATAGGCCCCCCCGGTTGCAGGGATGTAAATTCCCCGAGCTCACCACCGGCGTCGGGTCCTCTCAAGTGCGGCCTCCGGCCACATCCGCAGTCCGGTCTTCTGGACGCTGCCGCCGGCGGGGTCAGGGCTCAGCCGCGGAACATTGCGCTCTCTTCTCTGGGGCCGCCTCAGCCACCCGGGAGGGCAGCCAGCCAGCACAGCCAGTCTTGCTCTCTATTCACGGACTACATCAGTCCGCGCTGCAGGGCTTGCGGCCTGCAAGGCCCCGGCCTCCACAGTCGCGTAGGCCCTTCACCAGTCCTGGACTTTCACCAACAATAACTTCGTACTCTGAGGGGGCACAGTCGTTGGACTTGCACCGATGCAGCTATATTGGACCCCTGTTTCTTCCACAGTGTGCGGTTCTCTGCATTAGGCGTTCTGTCCGGATGTTTGCCGGATTTATCGGGCTCGGCCGGCCGACCCGCCGCTAACGTGCGGCCATTTCGCTGCACAGCCAAGCCACACCCCTGCGCATGATTACAATGTTGATCTCTCTATATTGTATGCAAATCTCTATCACATCACTTTACATGTTTTTACTTTACCTGTTCTAATAACCAAATGTTAACACGACAAAGGATTATATAAGAGAGTGCCGCCTACTCGCGATTATAATGCACCCCTACAAATAAAAGAGCACAATCTCGCTCTATCAATGGCATTCCCCTGAGGGGGAGCCACCTGCTTATTTATCCCCACATGTGCTCCACAGGAGTTCCTCAGAGGCACCTTGCCCCAAGGAACCAGTTGACAGCCTCCCAGGTGCCTTGCTCTTGCCTGCCCCAGGCTCAACAGGAGTAATTTAGGCTCATTAACAGCCTCCGCACCGTCTCAGAGCCTCTACGGCCAGGGCAAGCAGTCCACACACCCAGTCAGGGGCACTAAGGGCCACAAAGGAATCCACTCAAAAGGCGACAGAACCAGGGCCCACAGCGAGCCTCCAAGCAGCAGGAGTAACTCAGTCGGTGAAGAGCCACGCATACCGAGGACAGCACTGTCAGCCCCCAGTAGCTGTGCGTCAATAGCCTCCCCGACACCTGCAGCCTTATCTAATACAAAGTTAGTGGGAGGTGCTCCCTTAGAGATCCGCACCAGTTTTGTCACAGGGCCAAGGATAACATAGGGGCCCCTCGGGGTGTCCCCGGATGCCCGACTAACATTCATCTTGCTTGGTCACTTGTCATCAGGGTAGTTAAAGCAGGTGAGCTGAATTAATTGATCATTGCCGGTAATTACTTCATGAAGATGTTAAAAGGCATGGGTGAGACTGTAGAGCTTTTAGGGACCCCTGCTTTGTGATGTAGCGTTTGGATGAGAAAACAGGAATATGGATGACATTTGTTTTATTTTGAAGGTAGAATGTGATCCAGTCAAAAGCAGTCCCTTCTCTGCTGGCTCTCTAGAGTCTTTGGATTAAAGTGTCACGATCAACTATGTCGAATGCAGCTGAAAGGTCCAAGAGAAATAGTGCAGCAACCCCGTTTTGGTCACCTGTGTTTTTAAGGTCATCCCAGATGGCAATTAGGCAGATTCTGTGCCTCTTCCTGGACTGAATCCTGTATGGAAGTCAGAAAGTTTGGAGTTATCTTTAATGAATTGAGACATCTGGGTGAATGCTGCTTTCTGTTAGCTTGCTGAAGAATTATCTATAGTTGTTTTGGTCTTGAGGGTCCATGTTTGTTTTCTTTAGTAATGGGCATATGTATGTCTTTTTCAAGTCTTTGGTGAAGAAAATTCCTATTAACAAAGAATTATTGATGATTGTTATGACTGGGGTGGTAGCAGAGGTTGATAAAAGGGTGTCTTGAAAATTTGTGGTGGACAATGGACAGAGGGGAAGCTGTTTGGCCCGCTTGTTTTGACAAGACTCATAAATTCAGTTTCTGATAGTTTGGAAGAAGCAGAGGCTGGGTTAACCTTCCCTTGGGAGGAGGGGTTGTTGGGAAAGGGCTGGTGATGGTGGTTTTCTTTTGGTTTAAATATGAATCTAACATGTCTGCTTTGATTGTAGTGATTTGCCAGTATGTCAGTAACATTTTGGGAAATGGGATGGTTTCCTTCAGTGCATTTAGGTTTACTAAATTCGGTGAGAATTTTTGTTTAATAGCAATCTTTTTTATTAATTTTTGCATCATACAGGTCGTACGGGCAATAAATGCATTTTGAGTTCAATACAAAACACAGAGATAATCCAGAGACATCAATGTGTGTAACATTTCTCAAAGAGTTGTAATAGTACATTTACCTCACACAATAACAATATTAATACCAGAACATTGCCTAATCCTGTAATGCATTCTCCTTCCTGACAGGATGTCTCTTCAAAGTTGTCATAAATCAATCTGCATATGCCGTGACAGCTCTACTTCTGTCACTTACTTGGTACAGCGGGTTGCAGCTTCAAGGCTTCAACTTACTACCGAATGTCTGCCGTTCGTGGTCCCTTGGCCGGGCCTAGGCTGCAAGTGCTGAGTCTTCCCAGTGCTGACCCTTTCTTACCCTTTTGTCTGCCCTCAAGTATCCTGCTGTAGTATCCCAAGGACCCTGTACGGGCACTTGTCTCAAGAGTCCCGGCCGTAAGGCATCCCAAGGACCTTGTTCGTGAAACTACCCTTTTACGTCCTTCTGTGAAGAGATTTATTGCTAAACCTTGTGACACCCCGCCACGCTGAAGGTGGTTTACCGACCACCAACAGCTCCCCCACAACTAGTAGAATCCGCAGCTTGAGTGACTCTACTACATTCAGGATGAACCTCGTCATCTGCGTAATCTCTGGGGAAACCACCATAGGGGAAAGGCATGTGACTCATAGAGGAGCCCCCCATGCCCTTTTGACCTTGTGGTCCACACAGTGGGGCCCTTGCCAATTTGTTGCTTCAAAACCCACTGCCTAATCGGCACCCGGAATTTTACCAGGCGAAGCTGCCGCCCGCCATTATCACTGCACCTGCCATTATCACTGCCCCCTATTAAGGGTTTGCTGCAGACCCCTCACCGGTCCGGCTGCTCCTCCCTGAACTATGTGCTGTCTAACAGAATACTGCTCTCTGGGGTCCGCTGGACAGAAGAACTCTGCCATCTTGTGCTGTCCCCAGAGGTGCAGGAGGATGACTCTTGGAGCCTCCCACACCATTAACCTTGTGGTGTGAATGTAAAAAGAACTATTGATGAACAGAATGCAAAGCAATGTCAAACATTCACCCCAGTACAGAGATCTGATCCTAAATCCATCTTTGCTCACCATGTCATTCCAGTTTGGAACCAGCCATATGCAAATCAGTCTTGACCCTGCGCCCGATGGGAACAGTCCAGCCCGAACTGCCAGGCCAGGTCCTCCCTGGACTGGAAACAAGCATCCTAGGACCGGTTTTGGGGTTTCACCCCTCTTCAGCCAGGATAGCTTGATTCCAGTGGCATGGAGAGCACAGGACTCACGTCTGAGGAAACCCGTTCCACTCGGAGTGACAAATGCAAAAAGAAATATTCATGGACAGAATGCAGAACAATGTCAAACATTCACCCTAGTACCGATATCTGGGCCTAAATCAGTCGTTTTTTTGCTCACCATGCCATTCCAGTTTGGACCCAGCCATATGCAAATCAGTCTTGACCCTGCGCTCAATGGGAACAGTCCAGCTTGAACTGCCAGGCCAGGTTCTCCCTGGACTGGAAACAAGCATCCTAGGACCGGTTTTGGAGTTTCACCCCTCTTCAGCCAGTATAGCTTGATTCCAGTGGCATGGGGAGCACGGGACTCACGTCTGAGCATACCTGTTCCAATCAGGGTGACAAATGTAAAAAGAACTATTGATGGACAGAATGCAGAACAATGTCATACATCACCCCAGTACAGAGATATGGGCCTAAATACATTGTTTTTTTGCTCAACATGACATTCCAGTTTAGACCCAGCCATATGCAAATCAGTCATGACACTGCGCCCAATGGGAACAGTCCAGCCCCCGAACTGCCAGGCCAGGTCCTCCCTGGACTGGAAACAAGCATTCTAGGACCGGTTTCGGGTTTCACCCCTCTTCAGCCAGGATAGCTTGATTCCAGTGGCATGGAGAGAACAGGACTCACGTCTGAGGATACCCGTTCCACTCGGGGTGACAAATGCAAAAAGAACTACTCATGGACAGAATGCAGAACAATTTCAAACATTCACCCTAGTACAGAGATCTGGGCCTAAATCCATAGTTGTTTTTGCTCACCATGCCATTCCAGTTTGGACCCAGCCAAATGCAAATCAGTCTTGACCCTGCGCCCAATGGGAACAGTCCAGCCTGAACTGCCAGGACCCGTCCTCCCTGGACTGAAAACTAGCATCCTAGGACCGGTTTTGGAGTTTCACCCCTCTTCAGCCAGGATAGCTTGATTCCAGTGCACCCCACCCAATTGATCGTTTCAAACCGAGCCGACCAATCGCTGCCTGGCACTCACTTTTGGGGGGGCCGCACAACCTTTGAACCTTGTGGTGCACCCAGGGGGGCCTTGCTGATTGGTTATTACAAACCAAGCTAACCAATCGCCACCTGGCACTCATTTTGCTATCTCTTTGTGCTGTCCCCAGCTTGCCTGAGCCCTTCAGCTATCTGCGGCTGTGACGCACCAGCCCATTAAACTCCCTTCAACTTTAACTCCTTACAGTGGACTTCGAGCCAGTATGGGATTTCACCAACCACGTTGCCCATGTACCTTCTTTAACGGCCTGCCCCACTCTTGGTGATAACAAGCAATATTTTAATATCCTGTATCATTGAAACAGCGATAGACTGACCTTCCCTGGCCAGCACTCTAGGCTGAAGTCGTAAGTACCGTGGAATTCAAGAATGCTATTGGTTGTTGCCAGAATCGTACCCGTGGTCCTATGGACAGGTATGTATATTCTTAGTTCAGTGTGCCCATCCTCCCAAGATCACCTGAATGCGCCCAAGTTGGGCAACAACCAGCCTCTTCCATCCAGCGCCCAGTGGTCCCTCACGGTGAAGGTGCGTCTCACAACACAAATGCTATGTTTATGTTTTCAAATTTCTGGAGCGCATGGTTGCCCGTGAGCGTCCCAGCGCTAGTAATAGAATGTGTGAGGGCAAATGCGGGGAAATTAGGGAAACAGCCAGGTCTTAAGAAGCTTACAAAAGGAAAGGAGATTGGGTTGGGCGCGGATGTCCAGTGGGAGTGAGTTCCAGAGTTTGGAGGTGTTGTACAAAAAGAGGCGGCCTCCTGACTGGGCCCTCTTGATCCCTGGTATGGCGGTCAAATGTAGATGCGTGGATCGAAGAGTTCTGATGGTTTTGTATGGGGACATAAGGTCTTTTAGAATAGGCGGGGCCTTGCCATGCAGAATTTTATGGGTAATGCACAGGGCCTTAAAATGTACTCTTTCGACGATGGGCAGCCAGTGCAGTGACCTGAGGGCCGGCTTAGCTGAACTGCGGTTATTGGCGCCCGTTAAAATCCGAGCCGCAGTATTTTGCACAACCTGCAGTTTAGCTGTCACTTTCTGTGGAGCGCCCAAATACAACGCATTGCCGTAGTCCAGTCTGGATAGTACAAGGCCCTGTATCAAGAGCTATGTTATAGTCATGCATAGGGGTCACTTTATTATCAAAATAAGTTGTGTTTTTTTAAAAGTGGTTGTGTTTGGGTTTTTGCGTGGAATTCTAATGCCTGTTGGGAAGGAGTGTATTCAGTGCTTGAAATGGAAAAGTATAAGTACAAGTACTCTGTACCAGAGTACTTGCTTGTTATGAGAAGTGCCTGTACTCTGACATTGAAATTTATAACTTTTTAAAAATTAGAACGACCATCGCAAAAGCCAAACTGTCTGCCTCACAACCATCAATCTCCCGGTTTGTGGCAAGCATTAATAAATTGGGGCACCAGGTCTCACAGCTCTACAGGCTCCCGTGTCCAGAATCCTCTAAGCTTAATGATAAGACTGTTGCCTACTGGGATAAACAAACTAAATTGCAATGTGGCGTAGGGTTTGGGCGTGCACAACCTCTGTATCCTCAAAATATTATAACATGTCTGTGCTGCCTAGGAATCACTCCCCGCCCGGAGTGTAGTCATTAAATCTGGTAGGTTGCAGTCCTATGGAATATAGGGCTGTCTCCCAGGGCACTGGGTGTATGCTGTACTATCCAGCTAGTATTCCAATAAACAAAATTATATTCGATATTTGCTGCAAAATTTCATTTGTTTTTTCAATATCTCCTTATTCAATGTTCAAATCACATTTTGCTTTCCTTATATGTCATCCTGAAAATACTTTCTTGTTGTGCATCCCAAGTATATTCCTCTCTCCAATGCATTTCGGTGACATTTTCGCCTTCATCAGGGAAAAGCATTGCTACAAAGTGATTACACAGAAGAGTTGCAAGTGTTTCTAATGGAACTCATGGAGTTCACATTGATGCACAGCTATTTTACCTATGAGAGCAGATGGTTTATACAAAAAAGCGGAACTTGCATGGGAAATTGCGCTGCACCTGCACACGCGAATCTCTAAATGAAAATGAAATGAAATGAAACATGGAAAAGACACACAGAAATGTATGTTCGGTTCATTGATGATATGTTTGTAATTTGGAATGGCAACAGAGAATCCCTATTGAACGAAGTGGAGACGCTAAACATGAAAGACGAAAGGATTCAATTTACTTGGCAAATCAAAGATGATAGCATCCAATTTCTGGACGTAGAGATCACCAATACCAATGAGGGATTTGCAACTAATCTCTATAGAAAACAAACGGACAGGAACAATCTTTTAAGATTTGAAAGCTATCATCCTCCATCACTGAAGAGACACCTCCCCTACACTCAATTTCTTAGGGTGAAAAGAGTAGTCTCGGAACCTAATCAACAACACCACCAAATGACATGTATGGCAAGACGGTTTCAGGAGAGAGGATACCCAGACAACATCATAAAACAGGCCCTAAGCAGGACCAATGTTAAAACTCGAGAAGAACTATTGAATATCAGAACTCACCAAACTGAACAACGAATAACATGTGTCAGTAAATATTCTAATATGAGCACCCAATTGAAGTCAATCATCAAAAGACATTGGCCATTATTGAAATTGGAACAGGAATTTAAAGGTACATTCACCAATGAACCTTTGTTCGCTTACACCAGGGCTAAAAACGTAGGTGAACTCTTAAAAAAACCTAAAGAAGACATCGTAAAGTCCACATACCCGGGTACCACACCGTGTCTAAATTGCAATAATTGCAACAATATCATAAGAGGTAATCAGATTACACACCCTATGAAAGGACATAACATCAACTTAAAAGTCAATGCAACATGTGATTCAACTAATAGAATTTACATGTTGAAGTGCCCGTGTGGCTCAGTATATTTTGGACACACAGAAAGGAAATTGAAAACACGATTAAACGAACACAAGAGTAACATACGAACGAAGGCTTTAAAATCAACTGTAGCGGCTCATTTTTTAGATGCTAAACACCACATCAGCCAATTAAGAGTCTTTATTTTGGAGGAAGTTCCGAAAAAAGAAGGAACGGACAATAAGAAGAATTTGTTAAAGAGAGAAAATCATTGGATTTATTTTTTAAATTCACTCAAACAGAACGGCCTAAATGAAAGGGTTGAATTTACCTGTTATTTGTAACGTATGCCACATATGGACAGTGAAGTGAAACATTTTTATACAGTATGGTGTAGCTTAAAGTATTTGTTTCATAGTAATCGTGTAACGATTGGTATACATGCACAAGCTCATAGGCACAATGAGTAGTCACAGAGTAATGAGGTCATTGAATGTAAACATATTACAGGAACTGTAGAGTTAACCCCTTCGATGCTCATGACGGAACGGTTCTGTCATGAGGCACAGTGGAGCTGTGCTGATGACGGAACCGTTCCGTCATGACCACATATGATTCAAGTGATCCAGCACAGGAGAAAAATCTCCATAGCAGCGATGAGGTTAAAGACTGTTAATACGGGCTCATTTACCCAATAGAAGGAGCAAGGCTAGTTTGTTAACATGCGCGCGATACACCAATAAAGCACAACACAGAAAAAAAAGGTTAGGTCACATGATAACAACCAACGCTTGCACACTAAGTTACGTAAGGTAGAACAGAAGCGGAAACAGCCGCGGGAAGCTTACAGCGCGTAATCGACAAATTGAAGACACAGAAAGGAGCGTCCAGCGATAACGGTTGCAGCTAAGGTGAGCTAATAAATATAGGAACCCGCACGAATGATATTGCAGTACAGCATGTTATGTAAACGGTGGGAGGACAATATAAAAGCCATCCCATAAGGAAACCGCTTTTATATCATACTAGCTAAAGTGATGAGGATACAGGAATTTCGGGTGATGAGTCGCAGATAACGATAGTACTAAACATGGCACGTAGACTAATAAAGAAGTAACTCCGACGTGGGTAGTATCCATTATGAGTTACACGTAAAAATAGCATAAGGCACGGCGCAACTACGTAGGGTTTAGTAATATGGGCATAACGAACGATCGATAGTTATCAACAGAAATAGCGTGATTACAGTGCAATTTAGGCAAAGGCGGGGAGCCCACTCATGAGTAAAAATTAGCATAGTCATGCATGAATGTAGCCAATATATAGTCAAAAAGTATAGCATGTAATATAAGTGAACCATGGACACTGCTTTAGATTAAATGGTAAAAATGGTATGTTTATATTTTAGAATGTTTCCTTAATGAAGGCGAAAATGTCGCCGAAATGCATTGGAGAGAGGAATATACTTGTGATGCACAACAAGAAAGCATTTTCAGGATGACATATAAGGAAAGCAAAATGTGATTTGAACATTGAATAAGGAGATACTGAAAAAATAAATGAAATTTTGCAGCAAGTATCGAATATAATTTTGTTTATTGGAATGCTAGCTGGATAGTACAGCATACACCAAGTGCCCTGGGAGTCAGCCCTATATTTCATAGGACTGCAACCTACCAGATAAACAAACTAAAACCACACTTAACGAACAAGAATGGTCCGCACTATGGAGCTCGGCCTCACATAACAAGATCTCACCTGTGCTCTCACAAACAAAATTCTGGCTGCTGCACAAAGCGTTTTGGACCCCTGCCCGTTTATTCTCATTAGGCCTCAGGGAAGACGCGTTATGTTGGAACTATAACACTGAAACAGGGGATTTGGCACAACTTATCTTTCATTGCCCAATACTCAAAACATTCTGTGAAATAATCTTTGTCTTTATAAATGGTTTGTTTGATTGTAAGCTAACAAAAGAATTTTCCACCCTCACCACAGCATTTATGTGTACATACTTGAGATCTGAACCAGATAAGGACCTACTATTGACAGCAGCAGTGAAAATGGTCTTCGCCAATTGGAAAGACACAAGTAATACTTCTTACACAGGCTGGTTCAATTGGATCACCCATTTCAGAGGAGCGGGCAACATTGCAATACAGAACTCACCCTGGAAACCAGCATCCAGAAGGATGTGGGAATCTCTCAACACGTACCTGGACTCTTATGAAATTCCATGAAAATAAGATGTGACGGCGAAACACAACCGGAACCCCCTGTGAACAAGGATACCTAACTGGCCTACTTGCGTGCTAACATCTCTGCAGAATGTCAGATGTAACTGATAAGAAATGTAACTCCCCTTGCCAGTCTCCTACTTCTTCTTTCCCCCTTTTCTTTCTGTCCTTTACTGCCTGTCTCTCTCTCTTTTCTTTTTAGGGCTCGCTGATCCAACATGCATGATCTGCGAGAGTTTACAAGGGGCTCTCAAAAATGCTCCCAAAGTCTGCAGGCGGATCGGGCACAGTGCATGTGCGCCAGGCGCCGCGCACCATTTGTCCGCCTGCAGACTTTGGAAGGACCTTCGGGACGCTTTGATGTTCTCAGTGAGCCGCGCGGCCACTGAGAACATCAAAGCGGCCATGAAAGTGCTCACCATTTGCCACCCCTCCCTTATCCCACTTCCTGCTTGTTACATTTCATTCTTCTCCCATTTCATCTTACTTCATTCCTCCCTTTTGTCTGCCTTTTTCTCCCATCTGTTCCTTCCTTCTGTCATTCATTTCTATGTTTTTTCCTTGCTCTGTCCTTCGTCACTTTCTTTCGTTATCTTTTTTTCTCACGCCTTTATTCATGCCATCTTTCCATTTCTTCTCTAGATCTTTCTACTACCTCCTCTCTTTTTCCGCCTATCTTCTGCTATCTGACTCACTCTCTTAGCCTCCTTCCAGACTCTCTCTCACCTTTTGCCTTCTTTCCCTCCACCTTTCCTGTGCCTCTTTATTTTCTCTTCTTCTCCACCCGCCTTACTCTCTTTCACCCTATTTTTCGTTCTTCCACTCCTCACTTTTGTCTTTCTTTTCTCACGTTGTCCAGTTGCCTTTTCTTTTGCCGTTCCTATGTTCATCCTTTCTCTTTGATTTGCTTACACCTCTGACCTTGACCCTGCTGCTGTCATGCCCTTTTATTGGTGTTATATATTAGCTTCCCTTTGCAGCCTGTGCTCAGTGTTGATGCTGATAAGACTTAGTGCGAATTAGAACACCTACATTTCTCTGCCTGATACTGAGGGGCAAGTGGCAACCCCTACTGTACATGCTGGAGGTTGCGCTTGACAACGCCACTGGGGAAAACACCCTGAACTCAGTAGCACTATATGCCACATAATGTACTGCACACATATAGCCAATTATAAGTGACTTAAAAAATACACTAAGGGGGCAGCCACTTGAATTATGCAGAGGGGAATACACATTTACGTGCCAGGATTGACTAAATTACACGGCCAGAAAAGGAAAGTTATGTGGCGTTATGTGGCACATTTTGTAAAGGTGTAACTTCATTATTGTGTCTTATTTTTTACACGTTAACACTGTTTGGACACATG
This sequence comes from Lissotriton vulgaris, assembly GCF_964263255.1. NCBI lineage: Eukaryota > Metazoa > Chordata > Amphibia > Caudata > Salamandridae > Lissotriton > Lissotriton vulgaris. Next base: position 1,226,416,539 of record NC_141687.1, read on the forward strand.
TTTCACTTCATTAGTATCAGTTTAAGACCCCGCTACAGCTCTAAGCAATGTTAAATTGACCAGTCAACTTTGCCAAGGACCTTCCACTACACGGCAACAAATAGTAACATGTGATCCGTGTCACCTAAACACAATTTTTTGGGTAACATCTGCAATTTGTGATTATGTGGTAAATATTGCAAACCCATAACGATGAGGAAGAACTTTGCAGCTGCAGAATTTCATAATTATAGTGGCTCTCTCTGACTATGGGGTTCATTTCAAGTTCAAGTGTAAAACGATTGGGCAATACCACGCCCATCATTAATGACAACGCAAGGTGCGGTGATACCCACGATCAATATTACGGCATTCTTTTTCCTGTCCAGGGCAAGGTGTGGCATGCGGACCCGGAGGTCTGCACAGTAATTATTGCATGTTTTTCCTTCTCTCCAGTTTCCTCCGTTCACATTTCACTAGTGTTTTTTTTTTCTTGGCGAAACTCGATAGGAGGAACATCTCAGAATTTCTTCTTTTCCTGTAAAATTCGGAATCCAATGCCACGTGCCAATTTCCGGTGGTGCCTAAATCGGGAATCCGCATGCCTTAGAACTCAGGATGAGCACATGCGAAAATAGATTTCACAGCAGTGGCAGTTGTGTGCTATTCAACTGCCAGATAACATAACACAGTACTTTGTGGAAAAGGCCAGTAGTAAAAAGTGCAGTTCAACGAAAGTGAAATTTGCATTGTGCTGCCTGTCTAACAGAGGTACAACGCCGCACATGGACTCGTGCGAGTGTTCCAATAACAGGAAGCAGCTGGTAGCGCACTTTGTAACGCACACATTTATTAGTGAAGACCTTCACGTCTGTCACATATGTGCGCCTGGGATTGTGTTAAGGTGCGACGCATCTGCCAGCCGCTCTCAATACAACAACAATGTGCTCTTCGAAGTGCCGTGCGGCGAGAAGCCACTGGGGCCCACGCGGGGTGTGGGGGCGTGGCCTGCCATCTGCGTGCGCACGCGGACGGACAATTCCACCGAGGCTGTATCGTTTATGGCGAATGGCGTGATAATGGGCTCACATTAAGCCTCTATTTCAGATATGGCGGAATAAGCGTAGCAATTACCGCCAGGGCCGGACTGGACTATAGGCAGCGTCCCAAGGGCTGGTGATATTTGCAGTTTTATATTGCGGGAACAGGACCCGAAATTTATCGGAGCCTTTACCAGTTGCATGCTTAATTTGAGCTGGTGCTTTCCGTGCTCAGCACCAGCATTGTTTTCCGGTGCTGGGCACGGCATCTAATTCTATGGCAGGACCGGAGGCTTCTGATTATGCTTTCTCATTTCTTTACTGCACAAACAGCAGCCAATGAAAGTAAAAGTACAATGGTAAAAAACAACATTTCCCATGAGGCTTTGAAACACGCCTCCAATAACAGTAACCAATCACAGTAGTCATAAGCATATAAGATATAGAGACACTAATCTGGCCTCCTCTTTCTTTGCTGCTCCGCAGCCCAGATAAGTGCTCCCTATTCTTATATGCTTGTTTGACTGAAAGTGTTTTTTCGCCTCTGGCGTATGCTTTATATACTATTCATGATTGATATTCATTGCTTTATATGTGTTTGCGCCTGATTATGCATTTGACTGCTCAATTTTAACGCGCTGTGGCGCCCTGCTTGCCAAGTGCTCACGCCGCTGTCGGCTTCCCTTCTCCCAAATCTCCGGTGCGGTGTTGCCTGACCCGCTCCTCTCCCCTACCCCCTCCCTCCCCTCCGATCTCGGAGCGGTGCTCCGTGTCCCGCTAGTTTCAGAAGAGCGCGTGTTGCGCTTGTAGGCTTACCCGTCCCCTTTTCGCTGCTCGCGGCGCCTACCGCTGCTCAATCGCGGTCGTGATTTGGAGGGACTTGGCCCCCCCCTCGGGAAAGAGGACGCACGCGGGAGCCCGGCCGAGGCCCGGCGTGCGTCTGCAGGGGCTCGCGCACGCAGTGTGCGCGCGCAGCCTCGTTTGTGCCGAGCATGACGCTTTAGCCCCGGCTGAAAGGGGACTACACACAGTTTGGCCAGGAGCCGAGGGCCGTCTTTTGACCTAAAAGGGCAGCGTTTTTCACCCCATCTAACTATCGGAGGTCTGGTGCATTAACCCCTAGCTTCCCAGTGACAGAGGAAGCAAGGTACATTTTTGGAAACCCTTTTCACTCCTGATTAGGGTTCTCTTTCCCTCCATTAGTCCTAGATTTGGACTTTATGCTATTTTAACCTTGGTATTTACGGCTCCTGCGCCTGGCACTTCCCCTGATTGACGCCCTTGCTTGGGCTGGCAATTCTGCTTCCCTCTGGGGATTTGGAGTGGGATTTTACAATCTCTGGTGAAGATGGCAGATACTGAGTACTGCGAAGAGGAGGGTGCTGTGTGCGATTACCAGGGCAATGATGAGTATTACGAGGAGGAGTCTATGGAGGATATCATTGACAAGAAGCTGGACGCTAAGCTTGATAAAGCTCTCTCCTCTGCCCTTATTCCACTAGCCAAAAAAATTGGAGATGTTGGTCCCTGGTAAGCCACTTCCCATTCCTGGACAGGATCACTCACGTCCCCCCCCTCCTAAGAAGGTGGCCCTTGACCCCTCCTGGCCCCACGCCCAGTCCTATGAAAAAATGTATAAATCCAAGGAGTCCTCCACTGGTGACAAGTCCCTTCCTTCCCCCCCCTCCCCTGAAAGATACCACCACTGACACTGGTACAGACACAGATTCCTCTGATGCTGCCCCTCGCAAGCGCTCAAAGAAACGCAAACATGCCTCCCCGGCTGTCACCCCCTCGCCCTTCTCCTTTGACCCATCGGACATTGTGCACCCCAGGTCCTCTGATTGGCTTCCCCCCCTCCGGCTGTGGTGAGTACCTGGAAACTCACCTCCGTAAAGGCTTCGATAAAGAGGTGAGAGCCCGCCTTAAATCTGAGTGCCCCCACCCCGACCTGGCCCACAAGGTGGCCGTTACCCCCGACATTGACCCCTCTATGACCACGTTCCTCAAAAAATATAAAAAAGACCCCAAGAAAGGGATTGATCGCGCGCTCAGAGCGTGCCAAGATAAGGTCCTTGACCTTTCAGGGCCGTTGGCCAAGATCCTAGAACTTGCCCTTCAAGCTCAAGAGACTGGTGATGCCATCCATCCGGAAGTCCTTGCGGGCTGGGCACAACACGCCATCTGTATGCTGGGGAACGCCAACTGTGCGTTGGCCTCTGAAAGCCGGAAGTCGGTCTTGCTCCGGATTGACCCTCAATTGGTTGAATTGGCTTCATCTGAACCGGGTCCTTTGGCGGAAGGACAGTTGTTTGGGGACAACTTTGTAAAACACATTGCCAAGTTCGTTAATACCTTTGCGTCCCTTGATAAGTCTCAGGCCTCCTTGAAGAGAGTGTTGCACCAGGTCTCTAACAGGGCTGGGCGTGGTAGAGGACGCTTGACCGGCCGCTACTCGAATACCAGTCCTCAGAGGGGATATGCCCCTAGACGGGGCAGAGGCTACACACAAGAACCGGACCAGGCCGTTTTCTATCCATCAAGATCACGCGGCTTCCGAGGCCGATATAATCGAGGTGTCAACAGAGGTTACAAAAACTTCGATAACCAATCCTCTGGTAAGTCAAATGTGCCCTTTGTTCCCTCTGAGGGGAAGGTTGCGTCATTTTGCAATGAATTGGTCGAATCTCACTGCAGATGCTTGGGTCCTACAGACCGTCCAGGGCTACGAGACAGAGTTAGTGGAATGTCCCCTGCAACCCTTCCCTCCCCAGCCTCTCCGTTTTTCCCATCTTGAACAGAGTTTTATCGACTCTGAGCTGGAAGAGCTTTTGACAAAAGAGGCTGTTGCAGTAGGACCCTTCATTCCAGGAGGCTTCTGCAGCAACGTCTTTCTAGTTCAAAAGAAGGGAGGCGGTCAACGCCTTGTATTAAATTTGAGAGACTTCAACCCCTTTGTAACATATCGCCACTTCAAGATGGAGGGTATCCATCTTTTGCGAGACCTTCTGTTGGAGAACGACTGATGGTCAGATTAGACTTAAAAGATGCATATCTGACAGTCCCCATCTGCCCCTCTGATCAGAAGTACTTGCAATTCCCTTGGAAAGGGCGTTGGTATCGCTACAAAGTACTTCCCTTCGGACTGTCCTCAGCCCCTTGGGTGTTCACCAAGCTTCTCAAACCGGCAATCTCTCGCCTTCGAGAGATGGGAGTGCGTCTCATCGTTTACCTAGACGACATACTCCTTCTAGCCCAGTACCGGTCCCTTCTCCTCTCTCACTTAGGGTGGACGAAGTCCTTACTAGAGAATCTGGGATTCGTGGCCAATACCAAGAAATCGGTGATGATACCGAATCAACAGATGGAATTCCTGGGTTTCCTGATCAATTCTGTTTCAGCTCAATTGCTTCTTCCCCTTCCCAAGATCAGGTCAATCAAGAGGGAAATAACATCCACCTTGGACAAGGAGAAAATCTCCTTGCGTGTGCTGGCAAGGATTGTGGGCCTTCTGGCCTCGTCGATCCAAGCCATTTTTCCCGGCCCTTTGCATTACAGGGCCCTGCAGAGGCTAAAAATCTTTTACTTGCAGAGGAAGTTTCATTACGATCACCTAATCCCTCTTTCCCCCGAGGCACGAGAGGAACTCTATTGGTGGCTGGAGCACATGTCGGCCTGGAATGGTCGAGCCATCTTCGGCGCAGCCCCGGATGTGGTCATCGAATCGGACGCCAGTCAATGGGGCTGGGGCGCTCGCTGTGGGGATTATACCACAGGAGGACGATGGTCAGCAGACGAGCTATCTTTACACATAAATTGTCTAGAGTTGTTGGCAGGGTCTTTTGCCATCAGGTCTATCTCACCACTGAAGAGCAATTGCTGTATACTCCTTCGGATGGACAATGTCTCAGTGGTGAGATACATCAACAGATTAGGGGGAACGAAGTCCCGAATGCTAGTCCACATTGCGAAGGAATTCTGGCACTTCTGCCTGGATCGCAAGATCTCTGTTGTGGCGGAATACCTTCCGGGCAAATTCAATCAGGTGGTGGATTGGAATTCCCGATTTCTCCGAGACTTCAGCGATTGGAGACTTCACCCATCGCTGTTCTCTCAGATCATGACTATGCGAGGCCCCTGTCAGGGAGACCTTTTTGCCTCTCGCCTTAACACCCATCTTCCTCTATTATACAGCTGGAGACCGGACCCAATGGCGATGGGGACGGACGCGTTCCTTCACCATTGGGGGCACCGGAGGAATTATGCGTTTCCACCGTTTGCGATGATTCCGAGAGTAGCGGCGTTAGTGCGCCGGCAGAGGACGACAATAGTGTTGGTGACTCCGTTCTGGTCGACTCAGTCGTGGTTTCCCACACTGTTGGAGTTATCTGTGGATCTCCCCTTCCGGCTCCCAGTCTTCCCGACGCTTCTGCAGGACCCAGTGGGAGCGTGCCATCCCTTGATCCTGCAGAACCAGTTGACTTTAATGGTGTGGATGCTCTCAGGCGACATGAACGCCTTGCAGGCCTTTCACGAGAAGATTCCGGCTTTATGCAGCAAGCGTGGGCTCTTTCCACCCGGAAACGATACTCTGCATCTTGGAAGAAGTGGGTGGGTTGGTGCCTTTCAAAACAGGTGGATCCCGTGGGATCAAATGTAACTGAAATACTGAATTTTCTATCCGAACGTGCGGCCTCTGGCCTGGCTTACAGGTCAGTTAATAATTTCAGGTCTGCAATTTCTGCTGGTCACAACCACATCGAGGGTAAGCCTGTAGGGATGCATCCCCTGGTTTGTAAGTTGCTTAAAGGTGTGTGTGTGGCCAATCCTCCTTGGCCCAGGTATTCCACAATTTGGGATGTTTCAAAGGTACTTAATTTGTTGGAAACCTGGCCCAGTAATGGTGATTTGTCGTTAAAACAGCTCTCTGCCAAGCTCACTATGCTAATGTGCCTCATTTCATTTCGTAGAGTTTCAGATGTTAGGGCTTTGGATTTAGCTGGTAGGATGTTTTCTCCTCAGGGTGTCTCCTTTGTTATCACACGACGGACTAAGACCATGTCACGTTCGGTTGAGTATCCCGCTTTTCCTCATAACAGCAAATTATGTGTGTTGCAATGTCTCAAATGTTATGAAGAACGTACTATTGCACACAGGGTTGATCCTTTAGGTCAGCTGTTGATCAGTGTTCAAAAACCCTTCAAGCCAGTCGCTGCTGCTACTTTAGCCAGATGGGTTCGATGGATCATGTCTGAGGCAGGCATTGATATATCTGCATATGGTGCTCACTCAGCTTGAGGTGCGATGGCTTCTAAAGCTTATTTATTGGGTTCCCGATTGGAAGATATCCTAAAGGCAGCTGATTGGTCTTCGGATTCAATGTTTAAAGTGTTTTACTATAAACCTATTCCTCATGTTTCTGATGCTGTGATTGATTGGCTTAATTGATGAGCTTTGAACCAGCATAATCAGAAGCCTCCGGTCCTGCCATAGAATACAAAATTTTCTAGCTATCGCAACAAGAATTTTAGATTCTATTAAGGACACGGAGGCGAGGATTATCCCACCCGTTGGGACAGTTTGATAACTGTAAAGTTGTTTGGAATTGATGTTGTTTAACAACTTTGTACCCACCCTCTGAGAAATGTAGTTCGTAGGTTTCTTTTCTCAAACCTTCTTTTTCTGTTTCAGGAAATGACTCCAACAAAAGTTAATTGCCTTCTGTGGATGGTGCTGCCCAACCTTCCTGGTGGAAGAGGATACCTCCTGGTTTTCGATTTTTTCTCCGTTGAGAATTCCTAAGGAACGTTTCTCTCCGTTGAGAGTTAAAGACTATGTTTCATTATGACAAGACTGTTCGCGCAAAGAAAGAGGAGGCCAGATTAGTGTCTCTATATCTTATATGCTTATGACTACTGTGATTGGTTACTGTTATTGGAGGCGTGGTTCAAAGCCTCATGGGAAATGTTGTTTTTTACCATTGTAGTTTTACTTTCATTGGCTGCTGTTTGTGCAGTAAAGAAATGAGAAAGCATAATCCTCGCCTCCGTGTCCTTAATAGAATCTAAAATTCTTGTCGCGATAGCTAGAAAATTTTGTATTGTCAACACCATACTTAGAACAGCCCACCACATGGTGGCAGCTGCTCATCTAATTTAGAGATGAGCAGAAAAAGGGTAGTTTGGGACTACAATATACATTAAAATTGCTACTACCTGCCGCCCCAGCCATTCCTTTAGCTTTGGGGACCTGGAATAATCTGAACTGTCGCATTTACATGCGAGAGAGATGGTTAGTAGTTGTTTTGCCAGATAGTTAGTAGTTGTTTTGGCAGCGATGAAAAAGGCATGGGTGTTGCAAGCTGCATTGGCCTCCTGATCAGAGCCCTGGCACTTAATAGTTTACAAATTCAGCACTTAGATGGACACATTCATTTTTTTCTTAAACATTATTATTTTTAGGCATGGGGATTTTGTTTCTTTTATTGTCTGCTGAGCAGGTCTTACCCGATATCAAAACAAACAATGTCTGCATCAAGCTTAAGTCCATGCAGTCTTCCATACCTTGCAAACCACTTAGACAACAAGCCTATACAAGTTCAAAATTGCTTTAATTTTCACGTTTTTATGCATTTAATTGTGAAATGGAGGCCACTTTTATTTTGGTGACCAGGCCTATTTTCAGTCCCAGTCTGATCCTGATTACTGTATCCCATAATTTCTAGTACCCAAGGTGTGAAAATTGCATCCTATTCTGAGTATTGCGCCGCATAATGAGGCACAGCCTGCGGAAGCACAACACCAACTATCTGTTGCTTGTTTTTCATTTCCCATCACAATATAATTTCCACGTTTTGTTCTGAAAATGTGCTGAGAAAATCCCATGGCTAATAGCAATACTTGAGTGTGAAAACTGCAACATGAAGTTGTTACTGCACAACTTAGAATCCCAATCTGTGCACACACTTCTACTTGCACACAGGACCTGATTTTGAGTGCCCCCTAGAATCCATATATGTGCATTAACTCCTGTTACCGCACAGAGTCATGCGGTCTAGCGTGCGTTGGGAATTTGCGAGTGCATTCAAATTGCATTCCTGTAATTTACCTTTGTCAATTCCTGCAGATCAAACATGCCAAAATATACTGAGAGACAATCTGTATGCTAATCTTCATTTGGAGGGGGGACTCCATAGTTGGTTTTTATAGCACCTGGCTAATTTTGTAACTCGCAGTTGCTTGCTTCCTATTAGCTGGCTTCTTTTCTTTTGGGCTGTCCCTCCCGTTAAGCATAGCCTGTCCTCTGTATTTTTCCACCAGTGCTCGCTCTCTGTAAACAGGCTTGCCTTGTTCTTAACATGTCACATTTGCTTTGCATTCAAAGACAGAGGTCAAAAGTCAGGCTCTATTTTCTGAAAGATCTTGGTTTTTACTTTTCTTTCTCTGACTTCAAAGTGAGAGGGTTTATGTGACAATCTTGCTGTGAAAGCAAAGGTTTTTTTCTAGCACACAACAAAATGTAAATGTCTGCAAATGACATGTGCTGATATTTCAGAATATATCAGAATTAGAAAAGTACAAATGAAGCAAATTTTTTTGCAATTCTCTCCACTCAGCAACCAAGCATGCCTCCCAAAAGGCCGTCTGCAAGACAATCTGTTCCTCTTCTGGGAATTTTACTTTTTTGGTCTATTTTTCATTGCTGTCCCCCAAATAACATTGCTCCAAATATTGGTACAATAGAACATGTGCTTAAAGCAGAGATGTCACCTTCCCAGAGATTGTTTCAAGGACATTTTGGGAAGGCACATAAGTATGTGAGGCGGTCTCGATAAAGCAGAAAAGCATGGGGCCGGAATACTACGTCATCAAGAGGATGTGATCTCACTATGTAATGGCTGTGGTTAGTGAGTGGTGGCTCCTGTCCACGTCCTTCAGGAATGACAAGACATTGCTTTACAAGCTGCCTCACTCTATATATCTATTGCCTTCACTCTATCTATCTATGTATCTATTTATCTATCTATCGCCCTCACTCTATCTATATATCTATCTATCGCCCTCTATCTATCTATCTATCGCCCTCACTCTATCTATCTATCTATCGCCATCACTCTATCTATCTATCGCCCTCACTCTATCACCCTCACTCGATCTATCTGTCTATCGCCCTCACTCTATCTATCTATCGCCCTCACTCTATCTATCTATCGCCCTCACTCTATCTATCGCCCTCACTCTATCTATCTATCACCTTCACATTATCTATCTATCGCCCTCACTCTATCTATTTATTGGACTCAATTTATCTATCACCCTCACTTTATCTGTCACCCTCACTCTATCTATCTGTCGCCCTCACTCTATCTATCCATCTATTGCCCTCACTCTATATATTGCACTCACTCTATCTATTGCCCTCACTCTATCTCCCTGACTCTGTCTATCTCCCTCACTCTAGCGCCCTCACTCTATCTATCTATCGCTCTCACTCTATCTATTGCCCTTACTCTATCTATCGCCCTCACTCTATCTATCTAATTATCGCCCTCACTCTATCTATCTATATATCTATCTATCTAGCTATCTATCTATCGCCCTCACTCTATCTATCTATCTATCGCCCTCACTCTGTCTATCGATCGTACCAACTCTATCGCCATCACTCTATCTATTGATCGCCCTCACTCTATCTATCTATCGCCCTCTATCTATCTATCTATTGCCCTCACTCTATCTATCTATCTGTCTATCTATCTATCACCCTCACTCTATCTATCTATCGCACTCACTCTATCTATCGCATCACCACAGCATCACTCAGGGGCACCACAACATCACTATGCGCTACCACAGCATCACTGAACCCCACAGCATCACTCGTCACCACCACAACATCACTCAGCCCCACCACAGCATCAATCTGTGCAACTATTCAACAACAACTGGTTCAATAATGTTCTCTCAATGTTTCAAGCTTTATTACAAATGTCACAAAAAGATGTGAATATTTCACTTCTGTTCTTGGATTTTCGTCACAATAAAAAAAACTGAACATAATCTTCACAAAAGTTATTTACAAAAGTTTAAGCTATTGCCATTATAAATTGCAATAACTTTTATTTAAGTATTAATTATTTAAAAAAAATAAAAGCCATTATTATTTGTAATATCAATACATCTAAGTCACGTAAATACAACACATATTGCATTACAAATGCTATAGGTGTCACATTTGCGAAAGTTAAAACTATTGGCATTGTAAATGACAAAGCTATTAATGTAATCATTTTCAAAACCAACACATAAATTAAAAATTGTCATTTACAATACCAATAGCGCAAACTTTCCTAATGCGAGACCTATTGCATTGCAAATGCTTGTTTTATCTCTTCTTTAACTATCACCATGTGGGGTTAGCTAAACAAAAGAAGCATAACGTCTCACTCAGTACACTGTTGATGTACAAGCTGCGCTTAGTACAACCGATGCTAACCCTGTAACAGATTTGCGAATGTGTTCTTGTATAAAAATAAATAAAACATGTTGAAAAAAAATGACAAAAAAGTACTGTATTTCTTTTGAGAAGTGCAGGTACTCTCCCTCTTAAAATAAAAAAGTGCCGGGAATAAATACTGGCCCATTTAAAGCGCTGAATGTAGTATTTGCGCACGATCCAGTACGGAGGAGTTTAGTTTGTTTGGGCGAGTTGCCAGACTGTTTGCAAATTAATGGTATGTTTTGAATGATGTCACACAGTTAATTAAATAAAAAACAGAGCTGCAGGGGTGGCCACGCCTGGCCCGGCAGATAGAACCTCGCTTGTACCTACCTGCACGTCACGCTGTGGTCCAACCACTGCACCACTTCTCTGTAGGCACTGCCTTCAGAGGCGACAGCACGCGAGGCGCTCATTTTGAAACGATACGCGCGCTAAAAAAGAAAAGCATAGCTGATTAAAAATTACTAAGAATTTTGGACACGTATACGTTAAAAAAAGAATACATCGCGGGATGAGTGCAATAACTTCTACTACTTGAGGACAAATGTTTTTTCGAGAATAGCGATATTTTTAAATGACATTTTAAGATGGGTTTACGGAATCGAATAAAACAAAAATAGCAGAGTCCCATATGCTACCAAGCCAAAGATAATGGCTGAAGCATGTATGTGGCACAACCGCACGGTCAAATAGGTCACCATATCGGTGCAGAAAAATGGCCGTCATCGTTTTGCCTTCGACGTCAGTTCCTCGAGCACTAAGACACTGCACAGGAAGGAGGCTCCAGTTTAATTTTTCTGCCAACCAGAACACTGGCCAGCTAGGAGGGCGCGGTAACACCTGCAGAAGAGGCGGGGCAGGCGCTGACTGGGAGCGCTTGGTGTCTCCATAGCAACCAGGGAGCGCTCGAGTGTCAGGGAGAGGAGGGAAAGTGGCAGACAGGCAGCGGGAATCCCAGAGAGTACGGCGCGGTCTTTACTCTGTGTCCGAGATGCGGCGGGTTGTGCGGCGTCGGCTCTGTGCCCTCTCTGGGGTCCTAGCGGTTCTCCTGCTCTACAAGTAAGAATGGGAAAACGAATTTATTCTGTGCCATACTATCTGCCTGCATATAATGACAGATTGTAATTACTTATTTTCCCCACAGTTTCTAAACTACCTCAAGAAATCATACTGTCCTTGCCCTTCCACTGGCTCAATATCCATTTAATTACCTCAGCTTCCCATCAGTCCTTTGTGGTCCCAGTTGATGCACCATGCGTGTGTCTGCACCCAAGGTGCATCTTTGTAAAAAAAATTGGAACGGGGTCTGCCCCTTTACGTTAATCCTTTTGAATGGCTGCTCTCACTGGGTGCCTCTTGTAAGTGATTTGGAGATGCTACAGAAGGTGGTTATTTTAAACGCCCCTTGCATCTTCCATCGGTGATAGTCGGGTGGGGGTAGTAGGAGCCCCATCACTGACCATGTGCCACATTCCCCCGAACTGTCAACTGAGTACGCATAGGGCCTCCTGATATCTGTCTCCCAATAGTACCCATATACACGTCATATGAGCATACCCTATGGGAATGTGCCAATCACAGACCATTGAGATCGGTACCAGCTAGAGGCCTAGCTTCCATTCGGTGCAGCAGGTGCCGAATGTACCAGGGCCCGAAGCTTGGGGGCGGCACTGAACCCAGATTTCTTTTTTCACTGTTCTAACAGCAGTTAGGCGCGCTATTTCTTTCGTTGCACCAGGGCCTATGACACACTGGCTCCACTACTTATACCAGCGACCTTCTGTAATGCTTTACATCTGTTTTTCTCAGTCAAGAAACAGTTGAGAACGAGACCTGCCTCGTCTCTGGACCCTTTGGCCAACTTTGTACGTTTTGAAGGTGCTATCTTTATGGCTCGTTAAGGCTTTCATAATGTGTAGTCCCTTATAGTTTATAAACCAAACAAATACAATTAGGGTTGTGTCTGTCGCAGCCCTGCCAACTACGAGTCTCCTTTTATCGGCATCCCGGAAGAGTTGATGGTATATTTTTAGATGTCCCAGTATCTGCCAGGGGGACACCTTTGCTTGCCACTAAAGGTGTACTGCCACAATACTCAAGTCTATCTCCATAATTTACATTTTATTTTGAATGCAGACCTTTTAACCCTGCATTAGTTTAAGCTTTATTTATTTTTATTGTATTTATAAAGTTTTATATAGCGTAGACTTGACCCTAGTAGGGTGTTGAAGTGCTTTACAATTGGTTAGGTAAGAAGAAAATAAAACCGCCAAACAGGTCAAATGCTGTCAATATCCGTTGCAAATGAGTGAAACACCCAGATGACAAATAACGAGTGTGAGCACATGTTGGGTCATTAAGTTAGTTACATTCCATATGCTGAGCCAGAGAGTTTGAGTGTAGACTTTTGTTAATCAGAAACAGATTGACTTCTTTTTTTAATGAGATGATTTTTTGACGAATGCAGTCTGATATCAGGGTAATGGGAGTTCCAAATTCTAGGGGCTATTCTGGAGAAGACTCGGCTGTAGGTTTTCTTTTTCCAATATTTCTTAGGTTTTAACAGTAAGGTGCTGGCATTCTTAGAATATCAGCAGCCGCCAAACTGCCCCAGTTTGTCAGCTAGTTACTTCGGTTTGTTAATGTGTAGTGCTTTATGTGTCAAGCAAGCAATTTTCAGCTGTTCCCTGCCTCATAAGGGAGCCAGTTTAGTGTATTCAGATAGGGAGTGATGTGGTTGTTTTTCTTGGATCCTGTGATGAGTCTTGCAGTGGAATTAAGGGACACCTTTAGTGGAGCCAGTTTGAATTTAGGCAGACCATATAAGATAGCACTTCCATATCTTAATCTGGTGATTACTAGTGCTTGTACAGCTGTTTTAGACCGTCGAAGGGGAGGAAGGGTTTTATTTTTCTTAGTATGTTGATTTGAAGGTTGGCTCCTTTGGTGGCTGTGCTGACTTTGGAGATTTCAGAATTTCTGTTAGATGCTCCATGAAGAGGTTGAACAGAGTAGGTCATAGGGCGGGCTCCTATGGGACTCCTAGAGTGACCGGAGTTGTATTGGACAGGGTTTGGCCAACCTTGATTCTCGGAGTTCTGCTATTAAGAAATGGAGTGAACCAGTTTAGAACGACCTCTGATAACCCAATTCTGCGTGCTAGTAGGTCAAGTAGGCTGTTATGTTTGACCGTATCGAAAGCTGAGGAGAGGTCCAAAAGGATGAAGAGACAAGATTCATTCTGATCCAGCATTTTAAGCGCGTCAACTATATGTGTTAGGACTGTTTCCATGCTGTAACCCTGACGGAAGCCAGAGTGGTATTGGTCAATAAGGTGGAACTGGTTTATGTGATTGCATTGCTGGGTATGGGCACATTTGTCCAGGAGCTTTGCCAAAGAAGACATGGCGGAGATTGGTTGGAAGTTATTTGGGTTAGAATGAACTGATGAGGCTTTCTTTTAGAATGGGGGTTTCTTGTCCTGTTTTTAGGCAGTCGAGTATAAGCCCTTGAAGTGGGAATAATTCTCTATCTTGCTCTAGAGAGGAACTAAAGACGCTTTAAGCTGTTTGACGAGGTTATATCGTAGTGGGTTGCAGAAGTGGTTTGAAGGTTTTAGGGTTGTTAAGATATTAAGAATGATATTTTCATTGACGGGTTTGAATGTGTTCCACGACGCTGAAGTAGCAGGTTAGTGATGAAAGAACGGAGTCAGAGTATGACGATGACTGCAAACAGCAGTCTTTATTCTTTTATTTAAGATTAAGAAGATAATAGGACACACGGCACAGCAAGCACTGCATAGGAGTAAGGTCAGGTTAAAAATGACTGCCTTCTCATCACTAAGTTCTAAAATGGAATTGAAGCGTAATAAAAAGAACACAGAGCTTAAAGGGAAACAAACTAATAAAGAAATAATACAGTACAAGAGTTCATGTAATACAAAGTGACGATAATACAAACGCCTTGTTTTTAAGGGTGGGATCTGTGAAGATCGTGCACTGAGCCATCAGAGTTGGGTGGGGGGTATTTGGGGGTTTTATCGGGAGGAACTCAAGTGCCATCTGGAATTCATTCTCAATCTTTGTTGCCTTATCAAGGAAGAAGGTGGCAAATTAATTGCAGTTTAGCTGCAGATCAGAATCATTAGTGGGGGGGTTCACTTTTTGACTGGATTGTTGTTTGACCATTTCAAACAGTGTTTTGGGCAATTTCTGGCCATGTCAAGTTGAGTTCTACAGAAATTTGCTTTGAGTTTCTGATGCACTTGTAGGTGCTCTTCTGTGATCTCAGGCGCTTAAGGTGATCTAGGGACGGTGAGGATCTCCAAACTCGTTCGTCTAGCCTCAGATTGCTCTTTCCTATGTTTAGGTTCTCGATATACCAAGGTTTGGAGTCTTTAGTGGAGTGTCGTTTTAGTTGTAGGGGTGCAATAGTGTCAAGAATGGTCGTCATGGAGTTGTTGCAAGTTACTGCTCGGTAAGATGGTCTGTAGCACCCCTGGTTGTTATTTCAAGCCACACTTGTGACCAGTAAGATGATTTTATCCCTTTCGCTCTTAGGCCTACCCCCCCAGCCGCCCCCCACCATGCTAAGCCTTTTTTGGGTTATTTGGAGCAATTCGTGCTTAGGCCCCTGTAACTTTTTGTCCACATAAGGGATCCATGCCAAATTTGCATCCCTGTCTTCCAACATCATGGGGATATTAAAGGTACCCAGGGTTTGTGGATTCCCCTGAAGGGGGCCAAGAAAGTAGCCAAAATGCAGCAACATTTATTTTATTTTTGAGAAATAGGGAAAAAGTGCTGCAGAAGAAATGGTCTGTTTTATTCCCTGCAAATGGAATCAACAATAGGTTTGTGGTGCTGAAATCCCCATCTTCCCAGCTTTCAGGGACAGGTAGACATTTGGCAGAAAAGCAACATTTACTACAACGTTTTGGCTTTTTACGGGGACATAGCCTATTTTTGCTACTTTTTGTGCTTTCAAACTCTTTCCAGTTAGTGATAGAAATGGGTGTGAAAGCAATAATGGATCCCAGAAAGCTATACATTTCTTAAAAGTAGACACAATTCTGAATACAGCAAGGGGTCATTTGTGTATCCTTCAATGATTTTTTTAAATGGAAAGTAACAGTAAATATTAAAAATGAGTTGAAAAAACCAGCCATTTGTGCCAACGTTTTCACCTGTAAATTCATCTAAGTATGACCGATTTTTTTTTAAAGCAATATGCCTTCAATTCTGCTGGGCTCTTCTGGTTGTGGGGATATATAGGACTTGTAGGTTGACCAAGAACTCTAACTCAGGGTCAATAGCTGAGCTGTGTCATGCAATAGTTTTTCACTGTGTACCGGGTATATATTAATTCATTTGGTAAAACATAGAGTGAAACATAGGTATCAGGGACACCCATGTATTTCCGAACCGGGTACAAATATAGAGTTAGAAGCAGTAGTTTTATGCACATCTCCGAAGTTGTGGGTACCCATACTAGCATGGGAATTGTAGGACATTTTTCAAAGTGACTTCTTTTTTTATACATTGTCAGGGTCAAGACCGATTTGCATATGGCTGGGTCCAAACTGGGGTGGCGTAGTGGGCAAAAGAACGATGTATTTAACCCAGATCTTTTGACTGGTGGAGAATGTTTGCATTGTCAGCATCTTGTCCATCATTTGTTTGCTGTTACATTTGGAAGGCAGAAATGCATAAAAAGTCAACAGGTAATAACAGTTGCTCTACAATTCTTTACTCCCCTAAGTCTCACGATAACATGGTACCTCATTTGTGTGGGTAAGCCTGGTGCCCGCAACAGGAAACTGCCCAAAACGCAACGTGGACACATCACATTTTTCCACTGAAAACTGATCTTTTTTTGCAATGAGCCTAGCTGTGGACTGTGAACCCTAGCTCGGCTAGCACCCAGGGAAACTTAGAAAACCTGTACATTTTTGAAAAGTAGACACCTATCGGAATCCAGGATGGGGTGAATTGTGTGGCTCCCACCAGGTTCTGTTATCCAGAATGAAAAATTTCCTAGCTATCGTAACAGAAAGTTAAAATTCTTTTAAGGACTTGGAGGCAAGGATTATGCTATTCTTTCTTCACTTTATTAAATAGCAGCCATTCAAAGAACTTCACAAAACCACTATTCCCAGAAACCTTAGGGAATAACAAGATTTAAACAATAGAGTTTCCCAGTACAGAATATCCACATAAGTCCACCAATCACAGGCCTCAGTGGTCACAATAGTCCTCTGTCAACTTCTATTCCCCCTCTTTCGACGCTCGAGGTCAGCCCAGTGAAACGTCTCAGGAATCCTGTTTAGCGGAATCCCCTGTCAGAAATAAACAACACATTTAGACACCAGCAAGTGCTAAGGTTTACCCTTTAGGGGAAAGACAGAGTGCATCATCACAATGAAAGAATGCTAACCAGCAGAACAAGACCAATGTACATCAAGTCAGATAGAATCAAAAGGGAACACTTTACTTACTCAAATACGAGGGTGGGAAAGTACGAGAACTGTACCCTGGGTGGGATAATCCTCTCCTCCGAGTCCTTAATAGAATCTAAACTTTCCGTTAAGATAGCGAGGACATTTTTCATTCTATGTCAGGACCAGAGGCGAGGATTATGCTTGTTTAAAGCTTACTGACCACCAAGTGAGCCATATCAATCACCGGTTTAAAGTAAAACCGTTTGAAAGTAGAGTCTGAAGACCAGTCTGCTGCATTCAGAATGTCTTCCAGACGAGCTCTCACGGTAGAAGCTTTAGAGGCCATGGCCCCTCTACTAGAATGAGCCCAAAAGGCTCTGAGGTCAATACCGGCCTCCTGCATCACCCACCACACCCAACGGGCAATGGTGGGGGAGGAAACCGTCCTGTGGGGCTTGCGCAGTGCAATGATCAACTGACGTTCCCCCGGAGGACGGAACTTCTCTGACATCTCCTCGTAAGCCTTGAGGCATAAAACCATACAAAGCTTGGGAGAATCTGGAAAAGCGAGATAGGAGATAGACGTCGTACCACACTTGGTTTGACGGCGAACATTGAAAGTAACCCTGAGGGGGAAAAAAAATCTTACTGGTAACGTCCAGGGCCCTGACATCCGAGACCCTCCTGCAAAAAATAAGGCAGGGAAGCATGGCCAACTTCGCCAACAGCTCCTTACGAGAGAGGAAACTGTTCAACTGCCAAGACAAAAACAGATTCAACACCAGATTGACGTCCCAGAGTTGGGAATAACGAGGCTCCGGAGGAAGAGATAGGCAAATGCCCCGAAGGAGCCGGCACACCAAAGGATGCTTCCCCACCGGGGAACAATCCACAGGCATATGACCCGCCGAAAGGGCGGAATGAAAGGTATTGACGGTCCTGTACGCCAGGCCACCCTCTGCCAAAGAAGCCAGAAAATTCAGGATCAAAGTCACATCTGTTGCCACGGGATTGAGACCCCTTCGCACACACCAACGACACCACCTTTTCCAGGTGGATCTGTAACACTTGACTGTACTGTCCGCCCAGGCCTTGGACATGAAACTCTCAGCCGCTCCCGAAAGGCCTGGGACTGCCCATCGTCCCCTGTAATCCTCCATGCCATCAACACCAAGGAACCTTAGGCTATTAGAGGATGAGGAACCTTGTTCGGCCTGAGAAGAAGGGTTGGAAGGCGGGGGAGTGGGATTAGAAAATCCCAAGAAAGTTCCAGAAGAACCGGAAACCACACTTGAGATCTCCAAAGAGGCGAAATCAGAACCACGTCCGCCTTCTGGCGCCAGACTTGCACCGAGACCCTTGTCAACATCGCTAACGGGGAAAAGCACACCCCGTTTTGGATCGCCAGTCCTGCAGAAAGGCGTCCGGCCACACCGCCAGGGGGTCTGGTCTCCAACTGAAGAACCGGGGAAGCTGATGATCCAACGGGGAGGCGAATAGATCCACCAAAAACAGACCCCAGATCCTCTGGAGCTCCGGAAAGACCCCCGGGTGCAACTTTCAAAGACTCGAGTAGCAAAAATTGCGAGAGTGGAAGTCTGCCACCTGATTGTCCTGACCCGGAAGGTACTCGGCTGTCACCGAAACGTGGTGATGTAGGCTGTACTGCCAAAGTTCGTTGCCAGATTTGACAGAGCTCTGCAGCGCGTCCCCCCGAGATGGTTGATGTAACAGACGGCCGAAACATTGTCCATCTTGAGTAGAACACAGGAGCGGACTGAGTCTTTGGTCCAACATTGGATCGCAAAAGATCTCGCCAACAGCTCCAGACAGTTGATATGCAACTGTTGGTCTTGAGGAGGCCACACACCTCCTGTGGTAAAATCGCCACACCGAGCACCCCATCCAGACCTGCTGGGGTGCGACTCTATGACGATATCCGGCATGGAACCGAATATCGCACGCCCATTCCAGGCCTCCAAGTTGGAGAGCCACCAGTGGAGCTCCTCCCTGACTTCCGCTGAGAGGACAACCTTCTGAGAGTAAGTCAAGCCCCTGCGCAAATGATGGGCCTTGAGACGTTGCAGGGCTCTGTAATGGAGTGGACCTGGAAAAATGGCCTGGATCAAGGCTGAGAGAAGACCCACAATCCGGCCAACTGCCTTAGGGAGAGCTGGGGCTGAGCAAGTGCCCTCCTGAGCTCGTGACGGATCTTCTACATTTTGCGAGCCGGGAGACTGAGGGTACACTCCACTGAGTAGACGGGAAACCCCAGGAAGACTACCTTCTGGGCTGGGGAGAGAACCGACTTTGCTTCGTTGATCACGAAGCCTAAGCCCTGTAGAAGATCCACCGCCGTCCGCAACTGGTCGGCTAAGACCCGAGGACACTGAGCCATCAAAAAAAGGTCATCCAGGTAGACTATAAGCCTCATACCCGCTGCTCTCAATCGTCTGACCACCGGGTGCAGAACCTTGGTAAAGCACCAAGGGGCAGAAGACAGGCCGAAGGGAAGCGTCGTGAACTCGTAAACCCTGTCCCGCCAGGGAAACTGTAGGAAACACCGGTGGGACGGAAAAATGGGGATAGCCAGGAACGCGTCCTTGAGATCGAGGTGCGCCATCCAATCGCCAGGCCGGAGGATTTCAGTAGATGGATCCCCTCCATCTTGAAATGGTGATAAACCAGCCATTCATTGAACTTGCACAGATTTATAACTGGTCTCTTGCCCTCATCCGGCTTGTCCACCAAGAAAAGGTTGCTGACAAACCGGTTGGAGTGGAGAGAGGATTCCACAACCACGCCTTTGGCAAGAAGTGAGTGGACCTCCTGGTCGGCTAAGGCAGCGTCTGCTCCAGAAAACGCAAGAGGACGCGACTGAACCGGTTGCACGGGATGACCGTAAAACTCGATATGGAAACCCTGCACGGTCTGTAGAACCCAAGCATCCCCCGTGACAGAAGTCCAAGCCTGAAAAAAACATGCCAGACGGCCCCCTACTTTTAGAAGGGAAGAAGGGACAGTACTCACCTGATGAACTAGAGGACCCACCGCCTCTATTCCCTCTCTTCTTCCCACGACGTCCTCTTGTCGGATAGAAGTTTCCAAAGCGGGCTTGATCCTGATATTGCCCTCCGCTTGAGCCTTGTTCTCTACTCTGATTTGGGCGGCCGGACGAGCGGCCCCTCTCTCATCCAGCCCCCCTGAAAACCCGGGGGCGAAACACCTTCTTAATGGAGGACTGAGCCTTATCTAACGATGTAAAGGTGCTCACGAAATGTCCGAGCTCCCTGAGAAAAGGACCCCCAAAGAGGCCGCCCCATGCAACAGCGCCAGACTCAGAATCTGCAAGATCCCCAAGCTTGGGGTCCACCTTACTCAACAGGGACCGTCGCCGCTCCGTATTGATAGCACAGTTAGCGTTCCCAAGGAACACTATCACGCGCTGGGCCCATGCGGAGAGGTTGTCTGGGGAAATAAGCGACCCCAACGCCTTAGCCTCCTCCACCATATCTAAGATCTTCGTGGCGGACCCCAAGACATCCAACAGCTTGTCTTGACAAGCACGCCACAACCTGTCAATGCCCTTTTTAGGGTCCTTGACTAACTTCTGCAAAAAGGTCGCCATTCGAGGTCAGGTCAGGTGTGGCAGTGACTTTACCCTCCAAAGAGGGCAGAGGACACTCCTCCCTAAGGCAGCTCCAAGCCGAAGCCTCTAATGGCCGGCGGATACGGCTAGCCACATACTGGGCCACCTTCTCACATGGCGCCCACTCCGAGGAGGGAGGATGTAGAACATTATCAGGATCCAGCATGTCTGCGCAAATATCCTTGGGAGGCTCGGACTCCGGGCGGGACAAACAGCAGGGGCGGGAAGGGCCAGCAGCATCATCATCCCCTGGAACAGAATCCCCCACAGGGGTAGGAGCCACAGTGGGTCCTTAGCTGCCAAGAAGGCTTGCTTGAGGCATGCAAAGGCGTCCATATCGACCCCTGCTTCCTTCGGGCGTTTGGCTAGGGGGGCTGCGCGTCAGCGTTTGTGGCGTTAGTCTCAGGAGTGGCGGTGGAGACACTCGGGACCGGAATGGCCGTGGTGGGCTGTGCAATCCTGGCTAACTTCTCACAGGCTTGCTCAATGCGCAGAGACAGGCGGTCCTCTAATGGACCCATAGCCTGTTCCACCGCCTTGTAAATGGACACATCAACTTTGTCATAAAAGTCCTCATCCCACTGGAGTGCCGTTAGTGGGTCCTCCTCCCACTGGTCATCAGCATAGACATCGTCCTGGTATCAATCCATGCCAGAAGGTGATGACACAACAAAGGTAAGTGGGCAACTAGAAGAGGGGTTACCTCGGCTATTGGAGGCTGGGTCGCAGCCAAAATCAAGGGGAGCAGTGCTCCAGAGAAGGACAAGCCTTGGGCCCGAACAGCCCTGAACAATTCTAGGTGGGCGGCCTGCTTCTTGGGCCCTAGCAGGTAATCCTGCTGTACAGACTCGCCGGGAGCGTGTAAGCACTGCAGGGAAAACCAGACCTCAGGCGGCAAATACAGGCCACTCACTGTCTAATGACAGGAAATACAGACTCTAATGAGAGCGTTCACGGTTGTTTCCAGTGCGCAAAGCAACACAGACCCCACCGAGTGTTACAAGCAGGCAAGGCAGGCTTCGATACGGCTGACAGCTCCGGGAGTACAGTGCGGAATGCACGGATTCCCAGGAATGACAGACAAGCCGAGGACGCGATGGGCCCTCTAGCGGCCGGAGGAATGCAGCGAGCCGCACTACGTCACAGCCGTTAGGGAGAGCACTCCCACGGCAGCACGCGAGTCCGCCTCAGTGTGGCTGACTTGCGCTGAGGGAAAAAACGAAAGAATTAACAATGCGGCAGAAATAAGGCGAACACAGACCTTCCGAACAAATAAAGGTCACTGAATGAAAGCAACTGAGGCGCACGGCTGCCGATGGACGGTGCGCGCCAGGAAATCCGAGAAGCGGCGCCGCCTGTCACTGCCGCCTGAGTGAAACCAAACGCAGCGGCCGAACCAGGAAACCATAGTCGCAACAGCAGAAAACCACCAGCACGTGACCACAATAGACTCTATTACAAAGCTAAATAGACTCTATTACAATTCTAGCTTAAATCTCAATAGCATAAAGCAATCGGTATAATCACCACAGCATAACAGCTAGAGAACAAAAAACCCATGACTTAACTGGCTGCGAGCAGCGGAGAAAGAGGGGGAATGGAAGTTGACAGAGAACTATTGTGACCACGGAGGCCTGGTGGACTTATGTGGACATTCTGTACTGGGACTCTCTATTGTTTAAATCTTGTTATTCCCTAAGGTTTCTGGGAATAGTGGTTTTGTGAAGTTCTTTGAATGGCTGCTATTCAATAAAGTGAAGAAAGAATAGCATTATCCTCGCCTCCTGTCCTGACATAGAATCCCTTGCAAACCTCAAACTTTGTAAAAAACAACAACACATTTTCCTCACATTTCTGTGAAGGAAGTTCTTGAATCTGCGTGGACCCATAAACTTCCATCCAGCTGGTACCTAAGGAATCCTAGCAAACCTATACATTTTAAAAACTAGACAACAAGGGGAATCCAGGATAAGGTGACTTGTGTGGCTCTCACCATGTTCTGTTACCCAGAATCCCTTGCAAACCTCAAACTTTGTAAAAAAAAAACAAACAAAAAAAACATTTCCCTCACATTTCTGTGATGGAAAGTTCTGGACTCTGCGTCGATCCACATAATTCCACCCACCCCGCGTTTCCCGAAGTCTCCCACTTAGGGGTGACTTGTGTCGCTGTCACTAGGTTCTGTTACCCAGAATCCCTTGCAAACCTCAAACTTTGTTAAAAAAAAAACACATTTTCCTCACATTTCTGTGTTGGAAAGTTCTGGAATCTGAGTGGATCCACAAAATTCCACCCAACCTGCATCCCCCAAAGTCACCTGATAAAAATGATACCTCACTTGTATGGGTAGGCGTAGTGCCCGCGACAGGAAACAGGCTTAAACGCAATGTGGACACACTACATTTTTACAGTGAAAACGGACCCTTTTTTTGTTAAGTGCCTAGCCATGGATGTTGAACTATAGCTGATGCCAGCATCTAGGGAAATCTAGCAAACCTATACATTTTGTAAAACTAGACACCCATGGGAATCCAGGATGGGGTGACTTGTATGGCTCTCACCAGGTTCTGTTACCCAAAATCCCTTGCAAACCTCAAACTATGAGAAGAAAAACACATTTTTCTCACATTTCTGTGATGCAAAGTTCCGGAATCTGCGTGGATCCACAAACTTCCATTCACCCCGCATTCTCCAAAGTCTCCCAATAAAAATGGTACCTCACTTGTGTGGGTGGGCCAAGTGCCCGCGGCAGTGAAGGGCCCAAAATGTATTGTGGAGACATCAAACTTAGCTATCTCAAAACAACCTGGTTTTGCAAAGGGACTCACCTGGGTTTTTGGCCCCACGCTCGGTGGCCATCTAGGGAAACCTACCAAACCCAGATTTTTTTTTAAAACAAGACACCCGGGGGAGTTCAGGGAGGTATGGTTGCGTGGACCTCCAAAGTTTTCCTACCCATAATCCCCTGCAAACCTCAAATTGAGCTGAAAAAATATCACATTTTCCAAATTTCTGTGTGGGAAGGTTGTGGAATCACCTGTCTGATAAAAATTTCCTATCACCCAGCGTTCCTCTTGGTCTCCTGATAAAAATTGTACCTCATTTGTGTGGGTGGGCCAAGTACCAGCAACAGGTAAGGGTCCAAAATGTATTGTTGAGACATCAAAATTACCTATCGCAAAACGACCTGTTTTTGTAAGGGGGTCATCTGAGTTTTTGGTCCCGGGCTCGGTGGCTATCTAGGGAAACCTAAAAAACCCAGACATTTCTGAAAACTAGACACCTGTGGGAGTCCAGGGGTGTGTGGCTTGTGTTGATCCCCCAACATTTTCCTTCCAATATTCTGCTGCAAACCTAACATTTAGCTTAAAAGTCAAATTTTCCTCTAATATCTGTGTGGGAAAGTTGTGGGATCACCGCACAGCAAAAATTTCATACCACTCAGCGTTCCCCTCAGTCTTGAAAATGATACCTTACTTGTGTGGATGGGCCAAGTGCCTATGACGTGGAAGGGCCAAAAACCTGTAGACATTGAGGGGGGCCCAAAGTGGGTCCAAAAGGGCAGAATGATTATACATTTTTAGGCTGGCGCTACTTTGGGCACCCACATAAGTGAGGTATCATGTTTCTGGACAGACCAAGGGGAATGCCGAGTAGTAGGAAATATGAGGAAAATGTGACTTTGTAAGTAAATTTTAGGTTTGTGGGAGATTCTGGGTAAGAAAACGCTGGGGGATCCATGCAAGCCGCAGCGCCATCCATGCACACCACCAGCCAAGGGCCATCCATGCACATCGCCAGTCAAGCGCCATCCACACACACCGCCAGCCAAGCGCCATCCACACACTCCGCCAGCCAAGCACCACCCATGCATACTGCCAGCCAGTGCCATCCACGTACACACCCAGCCAAGCAATATCCACGCACACCGCCAGCCAAGCACCATCCCCACACACCGCCAGCCAAGCAGGGCCAGACTGGGAACAGCAACCAGCCCTGGCAGATTGCTCCTCGACCGACCCTGGGAGGGGAGGGCGTGCCAGTAAAAAGCACTGCTCCTGGTTTTGTTACTGGTGCCCCGATATTGCAGCACTGCTGCAAAACCGACCCAGTGACAAAACCGCCCCCCATGGGCAGAAATCTGTCCCCCACCCCTTCGGCCCACCAAGGAAATGTCCAGTGCCCGGTAAGGCCAGTCAGGCCCTGCAGCCAAGCACCATCTATGCACACAGCCAGCCAAGCACCAGTCCACGTACACCGCCAGCCAAGCGCCACTCCACGCGCACCTCCAGGCAAGCGCCAATCTACACACACACAAACTCTCCCTGGTTTCTAGTGGTTTTCTGCCCCTGCTTGGGTGCAGATGAGAATAAAAATATCACTGAATCATCCAAAATGTGTGCCTAAAAAAAGAGAGAGAACCTTGCCTATGGGGCTTCTCACTGGAATGCCCATAAACATATCCCTGGTGTCTAGTGGACATTCTGCCCCCGCGGGGGCAGATAAGGGGCTATTGCCCTGATCTGCCTTCCAGAGGGGGGGGGGGGGGGGCAGAAAGACTTTTTTGGTGGGAAGGCATTTGCATGCCCATTCTTGGCAGCCCCTACGTATCAAAAAAACCCAAATCCCTGGTGCTTAATGGGCTTTCTGCCCCCGGGGGGACAGATTAGGGACTAATGCCCTCATCTGCCTCCTGGGAGAGGCAGAAAGACTGTCAAATTGTTATGGGGGTGGGGGCATTGGCATGCCCCTTCTGGGTATCCCCAATCCCCACGTTTAATAAAATCCATATTCCCTGGTTGGCTTTCTTTCCCCCCCCACCCCCGGGGGCTGATAAGGCGCTATTGCCCCAGCTGCCTTCCGGGGAGGCAGAAAGACTCTTAATTTTTTAGGGACGGGGCATTGGCATGCCCATTTTGGCTGCCCCCACCCCATACATATAGAATAAGAACATAATCCCTGGTGCCTAGTGGGGTTTCTGTCCCACCCCGTGGGGGGAGTGGGGTGGCAGATCAGAGGCTATTGCCCCTATCCGCCTCCTGGGGGAGGCAGAAAGACTCTGGCAATTTGGTTTGGAGGATGAGGGCATTTATATGCCCATTTTGGGCAGCCCCCACCCCTATGCATAAAAAAACCCACTCCTTGTGCCTAGTGGGCTTTATGCCCCCCCCCCCCTCGGGAGCAAGCCACTGGCTATTGCTCCCATCTGCCGCCTAGTGGGCTTTCTCCCCCCCCCCCCCCCCTCGGGGGCAAGCCACTGGCTATTGCTCCCATCTGCCGTCTGGGAGGTAGAAAGACAGTAGAAGTTTTTAGGGGTGGGGGTTGGGCCATTGGTATGCCCATTTTGGGCAGCCCCACCCCTATATACATAATAAATCCCTGATGCCTGGTGTGCTTTCTGCCCCCCTGAGGGACAGATTAGGGGCTTTTACCCCCCATCTTCCTCCTGGGGGCAGAAAGACTGGATTTTTTTAGGGGGATGGGGGCATTTGCATGCAAATTTTGGGTAGCCCCCACCCATAAACACATAAACAAATCCTTGGTGCCTAGTATGCTCTCTGCCCCCCGGCTGGCAGATTGGGCGTTATTGCCCCCACCTGCCTCCCAGGGGAGGCAGAAAGGCTGTGGCAATTGTTTTGGGGGATTAGGGCATTGGCATGCCCATTTTGGGCAGCCCCCACTTCTCCTTATAAAAAAAAATATATCATTGGTGCCTAGTGGGCTTTCTGCCCCCGTGGGGCAGATCAGCGGCTACTGCCCCCATTGCCTTCTGGGGGGGGGGGGGGGGGGGGGCAGAAAGACTGTGGATTTTTTTGGGGAGGGTTGGGGCCATTGGCATGCCCATTTTAGGCAGCCCCCACACCTAAATAAATTCTTTTTTTAAATCACTGGTGCCTAGTGTGCTCTCTGCCCTGGTGAGTGCAGATTGTGGGCTTTTGCCCTCATCTGTCCCCCAGGGGTAGGGGGAGGGGGTAGAAAGACTGTGGAAGTAGGGGATTTGGGGGCATTGACATGCCCATTTCAGGCAGCCCCCTCACCTATATAAATTGTTTTTTTAAATCACTGGTGCCTAGTGTGCTCTCTGCCCTGGTGGGTGCAGATTGTGCCTCCCAAGGGCGTCAGAAAGACTGTGGAATTAGGGGGCAGTGGGGCCATTGGCCTCCCCATCTCAGGCAGCTCCACCCCCAAAATGTGCAAAAAAAAATAAATCCCTGGTGACTAGTGCGCTTTCTGCCCCGGGGGGGGGGGGGGCAAATTGGGGGCTAATGCCCCTATATACCCCCCAGGGGAGGCAGAAAGACTGAATGCGCCAGAAATTATTTGAGAGAGCAAAGAACCTTGCCCAAGGGGCCGCTCCCCCCTCCCTGGTGTCCAGAGGGTGGACCCCTGCTTGGGGATCACCTAGGGAGGGGAACCATTTGAAAGGAGAGAGACTTCCTTTTGCAACGATATCTCTCCTGTATTTCTACGTGCTCGGAGGGCTGAGATGGCACATTGAAAGTAAAACTGAAATGAGCCTATCTGCTCATTTCAGTTTCGGTTTTAAAGAAATGGCGTCAGTGTGACGTGCACGCTGATCGTCATTTCCCTGAAACAAGCCACACAGCCTTAGGACCTAGGGAAGCCCTTTCCCAGCTCTGAGGCTGTTTAGGGCTTAAAGAAATTCCTTGGGTGCCCACACAAGAGGGATTTATTGTGCCATTTGCTCCAATGGCCGGGAGCTGTCAGACGCACACGAGCACTGGTGCGCCGGATGGCTCCTGGCCTTCCGATGTACCAAAGGGGTTAATACCTGCTTGTCTTCTTGCACAGTAATTCGGGTGAGTCTCACACTCTACTCAATCCAATTTATTACACCAGTCGCAAACAAACCTTAACCAAGGTATATTCAAGGCTCGATCCATATTCTTAGTAGGAGTCATTTAGCCATGTTTCTGTAAGTAATAATAGTCCTAGCTCTTGAGGAAGAATGAGGTTGGTGATATCTGCCGAACGTTTCATAGATGATCTGCAATTGAGAAGCTTGCATGTCAGGTGAGGTTTGGTGTCAGCAGGAGATGTCTGTGTGATGGGGACCAGCTATGTTTGGCCTTTTTTATGTCTCTAGCGTTCTGCCTAGGTTCTCTGTGTGGGTTTGAAGAGATAGTTTCGATACGCCCCAGATTTTCTGTATTTTCATGTTGAATCTGATTAGATATATATGTAGAAGGGAGTGAATGTCGCTGTCTGATAGTGGGTACTTTAGTCTAATGGGCCTCGAGGGGGCGTTAGGGTAAGGTATAGATCACCATTTTGTGAGATGGGATGGCGAGATTGGTGGTCGTGGATGGTGTTTGGTGGCTGGTGGTGGGCTGAGTCTATTATTTTATGGAGACCATTTGGGGCATCTGGTGTAGGTCATCTCGGACATGATATTTATTAGGCTTTGTATGTCAGTCTTGAGTTGGTGTAGGTCTTTTGCTTTCTTTTTAAATTAGTAGGAAAGCAACAGTCATTGCATCACACATCAAAACAATTGTGGCATATACCATTTTGTGCAGTTTTGTTGAGCGCTGCATGTTGCCTTGCTTTTCTGCCAGACTGGTAATGTAATGATATGAATTTGCATCGCTGAGCAATTATCTATGTCGAGGAGTTAATCACAAAAGCATATTCCGTCAGGAGATGGGGTGTCACGGAAGTGCCATTTTAGCAGGGCCCATTCACTCAGCAAACTCAGATGGTCTGCACCAGCCGATTTAGTGGGGTTTTCTTTGCAACAGTTCCATTGCGAAATGTCCAAATTAGGTGTTTTCATAAGCGCTTGGAGTAGGGGTACATGGGGAGGGGTGCTGCAACCCTCCTAAAATAACCATTCTGGAGTTCAGAAGATGAATGAGCAATAAAGATACTTTTACATTTTAATTTTATCTTGTCTTATGTGTTGCATGTTCAAAGATAAATGTCAAATGAAGGGCCAAGTCTTCTGACAAATTGCTGCTTATTCATTAACACGGAGGTTGGTGTTTACTTTTCTTTCTCTGACTGCAAAGTTATAGGATTTTGTGAAGAGAACTATGTGACATTCTTATTTGGTGTGGGGGTGCATGACTGTGGCAGTGTGAGATCAGGGCCATCTCTTTATATTTTGGCACCCCAGCCTTGGTGTTTTTTTAACCTCACCTACCCATTATTACCGCACACACCTCTCCCATTGAAAAATATTGTATTGCTGCATGTTGGTGGGGTCTGTGACTCTCCAGCAGAGGGCTACATCTCTTTGGATCCTCCCAATTGTTTTCGTGAGCAGTTGTGAATTTATTGTGTTCAAACATTGTGCTCGGGAAAAACCGAGGCACAGCTGTGCTTTAAGACTTTGGTCTGTGCCGTGGTGGCTGGGGGGCTTTTAGGCTTGGGGTAGAGTAAGTTGGATAACTTAAGCTAGAGTTCTGGTCCTGCCCCCCGCCCCTCCACACTCCAGGACTAAAAACCTTTCAAGAAGAGCGAGACAGAGATTGTTGGGGCGTCGGACATAGGAGGAGGGCCAGTTTGGAAAGGATCAACACGTCAGTAGTGTTCTAATGGGTAGAGCAATACATGTGGTCCCTTTTCAACGACTGCTGTTTTTGTCCCCTCTTGCCAAACGTGGCTGCATTATAGGAGATAGATGGGATGTTAAAGACGAGGGTACTTTTCGGGTTCTCTTCCCTTACTTATGACTTACCCATTTGGGTTAGCCATGCTACAGTTGTGTGAATGCGAACTAAAACACAAAATGGCTGCCACCAGATTGGCTTCAGTGACCTTGTGAGACCATAGTGCCCCACTAGGACATCTCAGTGCTGCTCTAGAACCCTACCCCCTTTACGCTCTGCTGGACACTTCTAGTTCTACTTCAAGCAGGTCAACCAGACCTGGAGTGAAAAAGAAGATGGAGTATTTTCTTCAAATGGTAATTATTGTTAAAACGACATTTTCCTCCATTAACTTGCACTGTAGTTGTCCGACACATACTTGCTTTTATTTTAGGAGGGTACACCTCTCCATTTGTATTCTATGAATGTGTTTCTTTAATTTGGTATTATGGTTATTTATTTTTTTAACATTTCCGTCTGTATTTATCCTTATTTATTTTGTGTTTTGTGTAAAAATTAAGTTGGAAAACTGTAAATTTTCATATTTAACTGTTCAAAGCGCACTACTACTTTGATGTCTGTCATGTTTTCACTATTTAAGCTACCAAATATTACATATTAATATATCCACTGGTAAATATTAGCATTATACCACAAATGCATGTTGACAAATGCCATTATTTAAAGAAATTTCATCCTGTTTTTTTTATTTTCCATGCTGTCCATCTGCTCAGCTGTTGGGCTATAATGCATGAAAGACAGCACGGAGGTTCATTCAAAGAAGCACCATTTTCTGTATTTATCCCCCTTTAAAAATAAATGCAGTCAGAAAACACATTGTTTTCTGTCTGTATTTATCTGTAAAAATCCGTAAAAATAGAAAACAGGGAGCCTTAATTGTAATCAAGCGTCACTGTTGGTTTGCGGACCTTTTACCAGTAAGTGTTCTCTGTGGTTTTCAGCTCGTGAAGCCATTTCTATTAGTGTGTTTTTTTTTAACATGGTTGACCTATTTCTTTGTCAGCACTAAGCTTGTGGACAGCATCCGCAGCTTTTTTTTTTTTTAAGCTCAGTTTTGAGGCACAGCCTTATACACTTTTTGCTGTGCTTAATTTCTTAACAATAAGTGCCAGGGCCATCATCAGGAGGTTCCCGCAGCTTGCCCCTCCCATTGTCTCTGTCAGTTCTCTGCCATAACCCCACCAGCACAACTTCAAACCATTGCACTCCTAGAAATATGACAATTCAGACTTTTCCAGGCCCCCAACTCTAGAGGGATTGTGTGGGCGGCAGGTATTAGTCATTTTAATATATATTGAAATAATAAACAACTGTTGTGAGCTCATCTCAAAATTACACAAACAGCACCACCATGTGGCAGATTGTCATAAATTCTGGTGTTGACATTTGAGTGCTGGTGCCAAGCACCGAAAACCACCGGTTAAAATTGAGCTTCAGTTCTCTCTGTATTTTGAGTGTTTATAAGAAATGAGAAATGGGGAGGTAAACATTTTAAAGGCTGCAGGGTCCCGTGGACTGTTCCCACCGAATATAATTCCTTTAACTTTGACTCCCCACAAGATTCTCTTTTCCTAAAGCATGAGAGTACTTTTTTAACCCTTTATTACTGTACTAAATCATAAGCGCGTCCTTGCTGAAGAATGAAGCTGACAAAGGCATCGCTGATATGCTCCTTGAGACCCCCTGCACCTTGGGCCAGATGTAGGAGACCAAATACCGTTCGGTAACGGCCGATTTCGGCCGTTACCGACCGGTATTTGGGTTTTGAAATGTAGGGGGCCTTTATTTTACAGAATCGGTAAATTTACCGATTCTGTAAATCCAGATGTAGGTGGCACAGTGAACAGTGCCACAGGCCCTTAGGAATTCGTTATTTACCACCCAATACTATTGGGTGGTAAATAACAAATTCCTGTGTACATACACATCTGTGCATGTACACCTGTGCCATGTGGCACACATACATGCCCTAAGGGCATGTATGTGTGTATCATGGTACACAAGCCAGAAACAGGGGTGCAACAGGGTGTCAAAGTGACACCCTGTCCCCTTGGCAATTCGGTATTTTTACCGATTCGGTAATTACCGAATCGGTAAATACCGAATCCTACTGATTTGGTATTTGTTACCAAATAATTACCTACATTAGATTTACCGATTCATGAATACCGAATCGGTAAAATTCGGTATTTATGAATCGGTAAAACTAATTTACCTACATTTGGCCCCTTATCCCCATGACAAGCCTGAGAATAAAATATCGATAATTTCTTGGCGTTTTGGGGTTGCAGAAGTGGCAGGATTGGGAAATGGGAATAACAGTTCCTGTAAAAACCTCCTATTCTTTTTTAGGTTTTGACAGAAACATGCACTGTTTCTTGAACTTTTGCTTTCTATTACTGGCTTTAGATACCGCCCTTTGCTTATTATTTGTTGACTTCATTATCACTCTCATTTGCTTGCTTCATATCAGCTGTCCCAGGCCAAACTTTACTGTATGTGAAAGATAATGATATCCGAGATTCTGATACTGACTCGGTTTATGTTTAATTTCCCATTCTTAAATGCCCCCGAATTAATTTTCTGAATACATCGGAGACGGTTCATACTGGTAATTATACATGTCTCCTTTAAGAATCCAGCACCCAGGCTCGAGATACCACGTGACCTCTGTAATCACATGGTACAACCAGGAAGCACTAATAACATGAACACCGACATCTCGGCGTTCAGTCCGGGCCGCGGTGGTGCCTGATTAGGTGCATAGAGGGGAGCCGCCTGCAGTAAAGTAAGTAA
The DNA here is from genome assembly GCF_964263255.1 of Lissotriton vulgaris. NCBI lineage: Eukaryota > Metazoa > Chordata > Amphibia > Caudata > Salamandridae > Lissotriton > Lissotriton vulgaris. The sequence goes on from NC_141687.1 coordinate 1,226,448,582, forward strand.
TTAAGCATTTCCTGACTGGACGCTCTTTTTCAGAAAACGTTCCCTTGTCCCTACGTTTTTTGGTTTCTATGCGTTTTATATCCCTACACGCGTTTCAGGGGGCAGACAACCAATATATTCTGGTCTGTTTTTCTTTCCGTCTGCACAGATTGCAGCGTGAAGATTACCTCACACCGCGTTATGTGCCCATGAGGTCCGATATCGACACACCTCCTGTGAGTTTAAAGCGAGACCCTTTGTCCCACTTTGTTCTATTGTCAATATGGTTTGCAACCATTTAAACCACGGGTTGCATGATTACTCCGTTTTTTAGCGTAAGATGTGATTAGTGTACTTTGTTGAATTGCTGACATTTGTACTTCTATTTCATTCACTGTCAAATAGTGAATTGTTGGGCTTTGTTGTCGTCTCATGAGCCATGAAGACACCCCACACTTAGTCCCTTCTATGCAATTTCAGAATTGCAAAAATGTTGTCACATAAAATTTGGGACACAGTAACGCTTGCATGTTGGTAGAGCTTGGAACGATACCCTTTACCTACTAGTATAATGCTACTTAAGCTATAGAACACTCACAATGAGAAGTCCACTGGATGGGTGTTTCTTTTGCTTAGGGTGATGGGACACAACAGTTTTTTCCATTTATAATATCGTATCGATTTGGGGATATGTCTCTATCTAATTACTGAAATTTTCCTTCCCCACAGGTACATGACTCCAGCAAAATTGCTACGTGAGTTATATGCGGCTTTATAGCCACGAGTATAAATATACTTTTTTGGAAGAACAGATTATTTCCCCAAAATTTTTTTACACTTTCTCCTCACGGCAGGGTGCACCTTAGGGCGTGTACACCACCGGAGGATCACACTATTAAGGTACTGAAGAAAGCTGAGCGACTCGGGCTCGATAAAAGCAGAAACATGTCGACCAAATTCACCTATATGGACTAGGGGTCTACCATAATTAAGGCCACACCTATGGTCCATTCACCCTTGTTTTTAACCAGTGCAGACCGGACAAGTAATAAAATATTTGAAAGTCACGTGCTTGCACTTTTTAATTATTTTTTTCTATTTCTTTGCACTCACCTAGCTTAATTTGGCTTCACTAAAACACCTTCAACACACACTAAACCAGCTCCGCTGTAACACAGGCGTTGAAGCACACTGGAAAGACATTAGGTCTTTCCAGTGGGAACCCAGTGATGAAGCATGTCACCACTAGGTTGGTGAGTGAGGGTTCTTAAAAATTTCTTTTGTGGTGTCCCTCCCCTTGGAGTTTTCCATTTTCTTTTCTTTTTAGACACTTTACCACGAAGTTGTCCTTTATTGTGTTGTCACTCTTCTGTTGTTTAAAAATAGTAAGATAAGGGGTGTGAGAGTGTACATCTAAACCCTTTCTCTCTTGTTGTTCTTGGCTTGCTTCATATTGGTCATCTGCTGTAGGCTTCCTTCATTGTGTGTTGGTACCTCTCCAGGAGCATGGATGCATTAATTGTGTCCTATCACTGCTCATTTTTGCAGGTGCTACTTTTTCCTTTGTGTTTAAGCTGTCTTCCAGACTGCTTCTCTTTCAGCTGGCTTCCTTGTGTACTTCTGCCCCCTATGTTTTCCTCTTCTGTTATTGTTGGCTGTTTCACACCCTTCCTCCGTTCTTCCGTTGTCCATCTTGTTGCCTTGCTTCATGTTGCCTTTCCAACACCCTCCCTCCCTTTGTGCGCTGTGTTGCGTTTTGCCCTACCCTTCCTCCTGGTGTCCGCCGTGTTACCTTTATCCCACCTTTCCTCTTGTTGACCATCGTGTTGCCAGCACTGGCTGCGTCATAGAACTTTTTTAACATATCATTTTCAGTCATGCTGCATGTAGTAGCCTATGTAGCAATGTTGTGAATTGAAATGGTGCCATTTGGTGGTTCCAAGTTCCTATAGGGAATGTAGGAGTGACGGTTGGGACAGTTGCTGATGAGTGTGCCTACCAGTTGCTTGCTATTAATTTTATTGGCTGGAAATAAACGTGAAATCGAAGAAATCTTACTGTGTCTTAAATTCTTAACTATGACATCTTCTGGCGATGAGTGAACGAGTCATTGACAACAAACCCATTGTGTACTTATTCATTTAAAAAAACTTTATTTCGGTCAATATAGACCAGAAAAAGTAGATGATACAATTTCATGCAAAACTTTAATTTTGCAATGCTAAAATTTCATCAAAAGCAACATTGATCCAAAATTAGCTGCTTTTCGACCTCATACAATTACCATAGCAATTCTCATATTTAAAACTACAATCATCAAGGGAGAAAAAGGTGGTCACATTTCATTTTGGATTAGCAAAGATAATTTCATCAATATTTCTAGATCATCGAAGGTAAAAAGAAATGAAAGGAAAGTTACAAATAAGTAAAAAGTTAAAAATGGTTAAAATGTGACAGAATGTACAATGAGAGGTCTTTATACTTGCAGTGATGAATTTATCAGCACCCTACGACTATGCCACATAGAATTCAAGAATCGTGAAACAGCGAATACTATGGGTGGGTGGGGATCAGTTCTTAATATTCTGTATGGCTCCAAACACTGCCTGCACTGCACATTTCTGCAGTGGTACAAGCCAGCGCCGTCTGGCTGTTTTATAGCCGGGGGCCAAAAAAAGAGGACATGGATGTCTGGCTCTTCTAAGGAGTTACAAGCAGGGCACCCAAGAGAGGGGGCTTTTCACCATTTATTCATGAATGTACGAAGCGGCAAGATCCCTATTCTAAACTGAAAGTATAACTTCCTTGCCCTGGTGGGTTGTATGTCATCCAAAAAAAGCTCAAAAGATACTCAGCTTTAATATTAAGGAAATCAGTGTTTAAATGGCCCAGTTTAGTGTTTCCCTGGATGTCATCTAAGTTGTGCGTTCTACAACCTCTAACAAGTTTTAAACGTGAGATTGTCAGGCACACCACCTTGGGGTTGCTCCATAGGTCTGGGACACTTAGCCTGAGGCTAACATCTCTTATATGACAAAACCATGGTAGTTTGCCCGCCCCGGGAGTCCCAGAACCCCTTTTAATTCAGACTGGTAAACTACTAGTTCTGGGGTCGCCCACAGTTTACGCCAGAAGGTGAACAGTCTGAGTCCTATCTCTTCAGCAATAGGACAAATTCCTAAATCCCGGTTTAGGGGAACAAGAGGGGTGCTTGGCTGTAGGATCAATAGCTGTCCCATAAATTTGTTCTCTATTTTGGACAGTCCGCCATGGGATGATGGCCCCAAAGTTCAGCCCCATACATTACTGCACTCCTGACTTATACTTTGTATATCTCCGTCACTGGGCTAGGCGGTTTGTAGGAGGAGTTCCGGAAGGTTTTTGGGACCCCCCCTACTGTCTGAACTAGCTTCAAGCTTGCTTTGGCTAATTGCGGGCCCCAATAAAATGTTTTGGGCAACGTGACTCCAAGATAGTCAAAGACAGTCACCCTCTCGAACAAGGTGCCATTCAAAGAGGGGTTTGTTCGAGATGTTTTGGCTTGGTTAAAGACCATAAATTTGGTCTTTGATGTATTGATCTCCAGTCCCCCATTTTTACAGAATGTTGAGAAACTGTCAAGTGTCCTCTGCATGCCCATAGGCGACTTAGATAACAACAAAGTGTCATCTGGAAACATCATAGGTGGCACCTTCAAGTGTACCAGCTTTGGGGCATCATTGTCCTCCACCTCTTTTAATTGGGCCACCAGAGCATTAATAAACAGACAGAACAGATCTCCGTTGACTGGCACTGCCTTGCCCTGGGAATTCCCCTGTGTTTCCAGCTTATTACAGTGGAGCACTCCTACTTGACCACACCGACTTGTTTATGTCGAACTGTTCCTTTGTTTACATAAGCTCTGATGAAGTTATCGGTGAGAGAACGAAACGCGTTGGCTGAGCTTAATGTGTCATTAACACTTGGAAAATATTAATTGGAAATAAAGAATTTTCAACCCACAAGAGTATCTTGGACTTCTTTGCCTGGCGCACACCCACTTGCAGCTGCATCTTTTGCTAAACCACCCCCTTCTAGTGGGCCTGTTCAGTGTATGGCATGTAAACCCAGATGACATAGCTTTCAAAAGATCTGGCCCCAAAACATTGTCAGTCTAGGATTCTGTCACAAAAGCTATATTCATATTTTGTGGCTGTCTATGTTATGTTTTACTAAAGATCTAGCATTCAAAAGGGTGCAGAGTAAGGTGTTCTAACCTACATTTATCCCACTAGTAGGTATTACAGGAGTGTGGGGGCTTACTTTGGAGAAATACATCTTTGGTAGGCTGATCCCACAATTATCACAAGTGACGTACTCTTGTTTTGGTACTGTATTGTGTGGTGTTGCAGTCTAGTGCCCTGCACCCACGTCACCTGCTCTGAGCCTCATGGGAATGCCAGAGGCGGCGCGAGAAGGCAAAGGGGACACCGCCATGTATGTATGCCCGCTCCCTCTCTGTAATAAAGAGTTTACGTGCACACACAGTTGCCGTGGCATCTCTTCCCGGGGCATACATTTAACACCACAGACTGGCGACGAGACACCACGAACCCCGCCGACACCACCGAGCTGAGCGCCACATCACCTGCAAGACGCGGCACGGCATCCAGTCCCCAGGGCGCCCAGAGGGAGAGCGGCATTCAAAAGAAATCCGGCCTGAGGCCGCTACACCTCATTTCAGGTACGCTCATAGCGTGAGTAAGGCCCCGCGCGTGACCGCGCCCGCCCACCACCTACTACACACACTACAGAGGGAAATTCTTCAAGTGGTTGACCGGCAATCGCCAGGAGCGTGCACTGTACACATGCACTATCCACGCATACCAGCCACAGCGTCTGTCGAGCTCTGACTGCTCGAGTGTCTCTGACCAAAGGCAACCCCACTGCTCTCCTGCCACCTCTGCCACAGCGGGAAAAGCACTCTACTCCTCAGGGCCATGCACACAGCAATTGAACCAAGCAACTTCATCTCACCCATATCACTTACAGGATAGGACGGAGTCCATAAGTCTCCACACTTCCAGCGTCTCCTGGATTCCCAAATTGCTGTTCAGGACTGCCAGAGTGAAACTCACCAGGTGTACCTGCGGATACCTACACCACAGCCTGTCACCATCTGCTGCACCCCCCTGCCAAACCTCCCAGGCAGATACACATGAGTCCAGTAAGATGTGCGCCCACACCTTCTCTTTAACCAATCCCGCGCTTATCCTCCCCAAGCCGGGTGAACCAGCCATGAAGTAGGCAGACTGGAAGGGGTACTTTCTCAACTACTTATCGGCCCTGGAAGATGAATGGGAAGAAGCGTTCTCCAACAAACGCAGGAAGAAGATACGGCTTCACAACCTCGGACCGGAGGGCTTACGAGTGTATGAGAACATGGTCTAGAAGCCAAGAGCAGGCACAGATGAAGATGTATTCCAACACGCGCTTGACGACCTGGACTATGTTGCAGCACTTAAGAAATAGGCAGTAAACTGCAAGTTTAGACCTCTGCACGACGACCTAGTACGGGACCAGATAATAATGCACATGGTCAACACCAGCGTGCAGGAGAAGTTATGTGTGAGCGGGGAGGCTCTCCATGAGATCATTGCGTTTGACAAAAAGGCTGAACTCTCCAAAAGATGCGCTGCTGCAGCAAAAAAAAGGACACAAAACCGATGGTGTGCAAGATAAGCGACAAGACACTCCCAGAGACAAACCAAGTCCCCCCCTAGGACACAAGTCTGGTCGACGACCCACGAGGAGCTCGACAGGAACCCCCAGGTCCTCCCAGGACTCTAAATGCTCCTGTTACAGATGCGGCAGCCAGACGCATATGGCCAACGACAAATGATGCCCTGCCTTCCACGTCAAGTGCTCCTTTTGCGGTGTGACAGGACATTTCGGCAAAGTCTGCAGGCGGAGACCTCGCGGCAGCGCAGTTAAGTGCGTCATGTATGACTTGGAGCCCGACGCGAAAGAAGGTGAAGAGGACGAGGATAGCATCTTGTGCATAGAGGACCAGGTGTTAGGCATCGACTGCAACTCTAGGAGGAAACCGTCATGCCTCCTCTCCATAGAAGGGATCCAGATATCCACGGTGGCAGACTCGGGGTCCCATTCACTGTCATAAAAAAGGACATATGGGACAGGGATTTTTCCAGCACCATAGGGCACCACCTACGCTTCACAGATGTCCATCCGGTCACTTTTGCAGGTGAAAAGATTCCCATGGTAGGGTTACGGCAACTGCACTTCGAGTTCAAGGGGCGGGAGACCACAGGCAAGTTGTACGTAGCAGAAAAAGGACCCTCGGTTCTCGAGTGGATCGACCAAGGAGCACTGGGCATCCGGCTCAACCCCGGTGGAGAAACGCAAGTACTAATGACAAGCAAAAACCCCAGCCCCAACGTGGACAAACTTCGCTAGGAATTCCCCCTTGTCATTGGCGGAACCATTGGACAATTGTCTAAGTTAACTCACAAAATCCAGCTTAAAGATGGGCTGTTCCCTTCAGTCTCAAGATGCGGAACATCCCCTTCAACTGTAGGGAAGCTGTGTATCTTGAACTACAACGCCTGGAGGACAACTGAGTCATTGAACCCATCAAAATCGCCGAGTGGCTGGCGCCCTTGGTAGTGGCACGCAAACCAAACGGAAAAGTGTGTCTGTGCATCGACCTTCGAGAACTAAACAGAAACATACTAGTTGACAAGTTTCCGCTACCACGCATCAACGGCATGCTAGCTGAAACGAGGAGAATCAAGTGGTTTTCGACCATAGATCTAACCGCCGCATACCACCAGATCTTACTCCACCCATCGTCTAGGAAGCGACCTCGTTCATCACCCCATTCGACTGTTACCGATTCCGGCGCCTGCCCTTCGGACTGGTGTCTGCAGCATCAGTATTCCAAAAGCTAATACATAAGCTGTTCAAAGAATGCAGCGATATCCTATACTACCAGGATGACATCTTAGTAATGGGGAGAACCAAGCCTGAACACGATGAGAAACTTCGAACAGTCCTGCACACCCTGTCCACCAACGGCCTCACCACTGAACTGGAGAAATGCAGATTCGGACTGTGCAACATCACATACCTGGGGCATGAAATTGGCGAAAATGGGATTTTCCCTCAAAAAGCCAACATCGCGCCATAAGATCAGCGCCCAAACCAAGTTCCAAAGATGAAGTACGATCGTTCCTCGGATTGGCGGAATTCTATAGGAAGTTTGTCAAGAACTTTGCAACCAAAACCCACAACTTGCGCCAGCTGCTGAAGGAGAAGTCTACGTTCCACTGGTCAGGAGAATCGGATGCAGAGTTTGAGACTATCAAAAACAACATATGCCGAGCCGTTCCACTTCAAGGGTTCGACAGCTCAGCCCCCAGTATCCTGACAACAGAGGCCAGCGAGAAGGGATTGGGAGCCGTCCTGTCACAACGCGCCATGGACGGCACTGAAGTCACCATCTGCTTCGCGTCCCGTTCCCTCGCTCCCAATGAGGAGAAGTTTAGCATCATAGAAAAAGAGATGCTGGCTGCCATCTTGGCCATGGAGAAGTTCCGACAATACCTCTGGGGCTCCAAGTTCACGCTCCGCACGGACCACAAGCCGCTGATCAAATTAATCACGTCCAGCGGGAATGCCAAAGCCACCCCGCGCATTGCCAAAATGACACTGCGACTCCTAGACTTCGTCTTCGAAGTGGAATTCCTACCAGGCCACAAGAAAAAAGTAGCCAATTTTCTCAGCCGTTCGGCTGCAATGGCAGATGCTCCACACTCCGACTGTTGGAATGACTATCAAGTGGCGCTCACAGCAGATAGAGACCACCATTGGTGTGCAAGATTGGAAGACTGCCTACGAACAGGATCCGGAGCTCTCCAAAGTAAAGTCCTTCATCACTCAGGGCTGGCCCGAGTAGAAGCACATGAAGGGTGATCTCTGGAAGTACTGGGAGGTGCGCAAGGAATTATCCCTCAACGATGACGCCACGTTCCTCCTCAGAGGAGACAAGGTCGTTCGCCCGAAGGACTTGCTGGACCGCCTTCCCAACACACTGCACGAAGGCCACTTAGGCATCGTCAAATCCAAACTCAGAGTGAAACAGTCATACTGGTGGCCGGCAGTGGACAATGCAGTGGAAAGATTTGTGTGAGCCTGCCAACACTGCGCCAACTCCGACAAAGCACACACAATGCTGTTACCCCCGATGGGGGAATTCACCACGCCTGGAAACCCTTGGAAAGAATTGTCAGTGGACATCCTGAGCCCCATCCTGAACGCATAGGGAGTACCCAAATACCTGATAGTTCTTGTTGACAGCTACTCAAAGTGGCCGGAAGTGAAAATCTGTGACAAAGTTGACACCAATGCCGTCATAACCTTCTTGACAAACTTATTCTTGAGGGAAGGAATTCCAAGAGTCCTCACAAGTGACAACGGCCCCCAGTTCACCTCGGAAAAGCGGACAGCCTTCCTCCGGAGAAATGGCATCAGGAACAAACACACGCCAGTGTACTACCCCGTAGGCAACGGCCAAGCAGCCATCAGCGCGGGCAAGAACTGGGAGACTGAATTCAGAAACACTGTGTGGGTCTATCGCATTACTCCTACGCTCACAGGGTACAGTCCGTTCCGGATCTTGCGAGGTAGGGAACCGTTTACAAGAGACAACATGGCATGGATGGACTTGAAGCTTCAAAGTTGCTGGTCACCTGCAGAGGTTAGAAGCAACACACAGAAAGCTCAAAAGATATACAAGGACAATGACGACTGGACGCACAGAGTGCGAGCAGTCTCCTTAGCCCGAGGGGACTGGGTAAGACTGAAATTGAGCCACTTCGGCAGGAAAGGGGACAGCAAATTCTGCCCACCCCTCCAAGTCCGAGAACTGTATTCCCACTCAGCACTTCTGGGCGACGGCAAAGTATTGTCACACAGCAGAATGGCAAAGTGCAACAAGGTCCTACAGTGGCAAGCCAACGGATCCTCCTGCACAGCCCGTTCTCAAGGGACGACTGTGGATCTGGAAGACGATGTAGCTACCAACAGCTTTGAGTCTGGCGGCCCGAAAGGGGGGACAGGGGGCAGCACCGAGGCCGCAGGAGAAAGAAACAACACCTTACCACAACACATACCGCCCCAAGCGCCTGATTATACGAACGTACCAGAGATAAGGCGAGAAGCATCCACCTCAAACGACAACTGCCTGGAGAGAGAAACGCACGAGGAGCAAGCCTCCTGTATACACACCCGCACAGGCAGAAGAATAGTTCGACCAAGAAGATTTAATGACTTTACCATGTTGAACCCCAGGGTGTCTCAACCACCCCACCTGTAGCAACCGCCAGAAGGGGCGCTCTCTCTCTCTCTCTTTTTTTTCTCTCTCTCTCTCTCTGTCTCTCTCTCTCGCCCCCACCCTGAACAACAACGAAGATATCCGGGGCCCCTCTGGTGAAGTGCCACCATGCAGAGATTATGTGCAGTAGTGGCCACACACACAACCCATCGTTCACGCAGTTCAGGCAGTTTGGACACTTGTTCTTTGGCCTTTTGTAATGTTGTTAAAGGGGGAAGATATGTGATGTTGCAGTCTAGTGCCCTGCACCCACGTCACCGGCCGCGCTGAACCTCATGGGAATGCTAGAGGGGGCGCGAGAAGGCAAAATGGACACCGCCATGTATGCATGCCCGTTCTCCCTCTGTAATAAAGAGTTGACGTGCACACACAGTTGCCGTGTCATCTCTTCCCGAGGCATACATTTAACACCACATATAGAAGGTTGGGCATAAGCAGTTTCAGTCCTTACCTCCTAAATTCCATGCTCAAAACTCTGGGCCAGTATAACATCTTGTGCACCTGGATTCGAGGTTATCAGATTCAGGGGGGGCTGGCGCTGAACGAGGTCTGAGTGCAGACAGGCTTGAATTTGGCACGCCTTTGGTGTGTTAGCGACGCGCCCGGGGCTCTCTTCACCAGGTTTTAAGGATGCCCCCATACAGGGCCAATCGGGACAGGTGGGCGTGTCAGGGCGTGTTGACAGCTAAAAGAAAGAGCGAAGGGCAAAGCAATGTGGGCTTTTAACTGGTGTCCAGCAACCCCGACTCGGAAAACAGGCTCCTCTGCTCCCAGACTCATAATGGTAAAGAAAATATTACAGGAAATAAAATGTGAGCAATTTAAAAGCATAAAATAATTAAAAGTAGTGGAAAACGACCTTTCCAATAATGTCTCCCATGTAGTAGGAGCCAGGCATCTCCAATATGTACAACGTGGAGTACAAGGAAAAGAAAGAAGCTCGTAATAGCAGATCCAATACCTGCTTTTGTTTGAATACTCTGCACGGATGCGCTTTACCAGGCTTTAAGTAAGCCCCCATACAGGGCCAAGCGGGCTGGGTGGGCGTGTCAGGGTGCGTTGACAGCGCAAAGAAAGAGCAAAGGGCAAAGCAATGCAGGCTTTTAACCGGGGTCCAGCAACCCCGACTCAGGAAACAGGCTCCTCTGCTCCCAGAATCATAATAGTGATGAAAATATTACAGGAAATTAAAGGTGTGCCATTTAAAAGCATAAAATAATTAAAAGTAGTGGAAAGGGACCTTTCCAATATGTCACCCACGTAGTAGGAGCCACCGAGCCAGGCACCTCCTATATGCCGAACGTGCAGTACAAGGAAGAGAAAGAAGCTCGCATTGGCAGGTCCAATGCCTGCTTTTGTCTGAATAGCAGATGAGGGTAGTAAAGGGGTGAAAGACTATAAACAAGCTGATAAAACCAATTCAATTTTCTATGATAAATCTATCTCGATCACTTCAAAGCAGAATATGTTTCCCGTGTGTATGTATGTATGTATGTATATGTATGTATAGGCATTTATATAGCGCACTACTTACCCGGAGGGTCCCAAGGCGCTTCGACCGCTGCGAAACTCTTCCTGGCTTCCCTGAGAGATGGTCCCTTAATGGGTATCTCCAGGGTGAGACCAGGCATCCCCGGCGGTCTGGTGGGGCCGTTAGTGAAGATGAGGCAAGCTAATGCCCAGAGTTGCAGAGTGTGATCGCTGATCAGAGTGGGCACCGAGGCGAGAGAATTATCGAGTCCGCTGACCCTGGTCCAGAAACCTGCCGCGCCGGGAATCGAACCCTGGTCCCGGGCCGTCCTGAAATCGAACGCATGTGAAAGGAGGCAAGCAGTGCCCAGCTAGGTATGTAACTTGTAGATTATGCAACAGACAGGGACACTTTGCAAAAGTGTGTCAATCTTCTACATCTAAACATTAGTCTTCGGTCAGATGTGTCACTGATGGCTATATTGAGGAGGAGGAAGATGGAAGCTTTAGCAAGGAATGAAGAAACATGATATTAGTTGTAAAAAGTGAGGTGGTGAAAACAGGCAATCCAGATTTATGTGCATATCCCTATGTTGAGATCATGGTGGGTGACAGACGTTTGAGTGGCTGTTGGTAGATTCTGGGGTACGCATCACCATGATCATCCAGGGTCTATATGACAGTGTTTGGCCTACAAGCCCACTATTACTGCCTGATGGCAAAGCAGTGTCTTTTGAAGTAAAAGGCATCAGTGTATGGGTTGAAAGTGGTCAATGGTGGAATATCTGTCAGGTGGTGAAGGTGGAGCATGTAGAAAATAGGCGTGGCAGGGACAAAGAGGGTGAGGAAGATGCTGGGTAAGATTTAGAAGGAGCGAGTGCAGGTAAAAGTATAAGACGTAGTAGTAGAGTAAAGAATGTACCTTTGCGTTTTAGAGTATGATTTAGATTGTGTTCCAGGTGTGCCTGCTGTTCAGGTGAGTTCCTAAAAACGTCAAAACAAACTAGACCGCAAAAACGCTCCCTGGTTCAACGATGATCTCAAGAAATCCAAGAAACTCTGTCGCTCCCTCGAGAAGGCCTGGAAAAAAGACCCGAACACCAGCACCAAGGACGCCTCCAAAAACGCCACCCGCACACACCATCAACTGATCCGGACGGCCAAGAAAGCTGCCCTTAAAGACCGACTAGACAACAACGCCCACAACAGCAAGGAATTATTCAACATCATCAAAGAATTTACCAACCCCTCTGCCAACTCCAACGACATCACTCCCTCTCAAACCCTTTGCGACTCCCTAGCCTCGTTCTTCCACGACAAAATCGCAGACATCCACAACAGCTTCGACAACCAACCCAGAGACCAACCCTCACAACCTTCTGCCGTACCCTCACCCCCCTCGAACTTCCTCAACGACTGGAACCCTATCTCCACGAGGACACCATCCGGCTAATGAACACCATTTACTCTGGCTCCCCTTCAGACCCATGCCCTCACCACATCTTCAACAAAGCAGACTCCATCATAGCACCTCACCTCCGGGACGTCATCAACTGCTCCTTAAACTCCGCCACCTTCCCGGAAAGCTGGAAACACGCCGAACTCAGCGCCCTCCTGAAAAAACCCACAGCCGACCCCACCGAACTCAAAAACTACCGCCCCATCTCGCTCCTACCTTTCCCGGCCAAAGTCATCGAGAAAGCTGTCAACAACCAGCTCGCCGCCTTCCTCGAAACCAACAAATCCCTCGACTCCTCACAGTCCGGCTTCCGAGCCAAACACAGCACTGAGACCGCCCTCATCGCAGCAACAGACGACATTCGTACTCTACTGGACAATGGAGACACAGTCGCCCTCATCCTCCTTAACCTCTCCGCAGCCTTCGACACAGTCTGTCATAGCACCCTCCTGCAACGCCTCAGAAACATCGGAATCCAAGGAAAAGCACTGGAATGGATCTCCTCGTTCCTTGCCGGAAGATCTCAAAGAGTACGCCTCCCACCATTCAAGTCCGAGGCCACTGAAGTCACCTGCGGAGTTCCACAAGGATCCTCACTCAGCCCTACCCTCTTCAACGTATACATGAGCCCCCTCGCGACCATCGCACGCCAACACAACCTCAACATCATCTCCTACGCTGATGACACTCAACTGATCCTCTCACTCACCAAAGACCCGACCACCGCCAAAACCAACCTACATGAAGGAATGAAAGAAGTTGGCGAGTGGATGAAGCACAGCCGTCTGAAACTGAACTCAGACAAAACAGAAGTCCTTATCCTAGGTACCTCTCCCTCCGCCTGGGACGACTCTTGGTGGCCAGAGGCCCTTGGAAAAGCTCCCATCCCGACGGACCACGCACGGAACCTAGGCGTCATCCTGGACTCCTCTCTCTCGATGAACAGACAAGTCAACGCCGTTTTATCATCTTGCTTCAACATTCTTCGCATGCTCAAAAAAACATTTCGCTGGATCCCCACCGAAACCAGAAAAACGGTCACCCACGCACTGGTCACGAGTCGCCTAGACTACGGGAACACCCTGTACACCGGCACCACCGCTAAACTTCAGAAAAAACTCCAACGCATCCAGAACGCATCAGCCAGACTCATACTAGACTTCCCGCGTAACGACCACATATCTGGTCACCTGAAAGACCTCCACTGGCTCCCCGTCAATAAGAGGATAACATTCCGCCTCCTAACCCACGCACACAAAGCACTCTACGAACTTGGACCCGAATGCCTCAACACTCGACTTTCCTTCTACACCCCCCCCCCCGCCAGCTACGCTCCTCCAACCAAGCCCTTGCCACTGTACCTCGCATCAACAAGACTAATATGGGAGGAAGATCCTTCTCCTACTTGGCAGCTAAAACCTGGAAACCAGAAAAACGGTCACCCACGCACTGATCACGAGTCGCCTAGACTACGGGAACACCCTGTACGCCGGCACCACCGCTAAACTTCAGAAAAAACTCCAACGCATCCAGAACGCATCAGCCAGACTCATACTAGACATCCCGTGTAACGACCACATATCTGGTCACCTGAAAGACCTCCACTGGCTCCCCGTCAATAAGAGGATAACATTCCGCCTCCTAACCCACGCACACAAAGCACTCTACGAACTTGGACCCGAATACCTCAACACTCGACTTTCCTTCTACACCCCCCCCCCCCCGCCAGCTACGCTCCTCCAACCAAGCCCTTGCCACTGTACCTCGCATCAACAAGACTAATATGGGAGGAAGATCCTTCTCCTACTTGGCAGCTAAAACCTGGAACTCACTTCCCACTCACCTTCGCCTCACTCAGAACCATCTAGCATTTAGAAAGCAACTGAAAACCTGGATATTCGACAAGTAATTCCCCACTCCATCAAGCGCCTTGAGACCCTCTGGGTATGTAGTGCGCTATATAAATTATTTGACTTGACTTGACTTGACTTGGTGTGTCTGCATTTACTGTATTGTTTAATGGTCTTGTATTAGTTTATTGTTGTACCTTTTCTATTTGGACAAAATTAATATTTTATTTATATAATGTTTTCTCTTGTTATAGATTATATCTTTGTTTCATTTATAAAAGGGGAACACATGTAGTAGCTTAGGCAGAAATGTTGGGAATTGGAATGGTGTCATTTGGTGGTTTGAAGTTCCTTTAGAGAATGTTGGAGTGATGCTTGGGACAGTTGCTGCTGAGTGTCCCTACTGGTGGCTCTCTGTTAATTTACTCTAGGAAATAAATGTGAAATTGAAGCACTCTTACTGTGTCTACAATCCCTAACTACCACACTACACAACAGCCATGCTGCTGTACAACATGACTTCACTTACGCTCTGTTATGTTATGTTAGGTTAGGTAGATTTGTAAAGTGTGCTTATCACCCGAGGGGCATCCGGGTACCGGAGTAGATGAGTAGGCCGAACAGTCTCCTAGTTGAACAGCCAGCTCTTTCGTTTCTTGCGGAACTTGAGTAGGGATGGGGAGGTCGTGATGTGATGCGGAAGGACATTCCAGGATTTGGTGGCGATGTAGAAGAAAGATCGTCCTCTGGATTTGCTTGTGAGGATGCAGGGTGTCTGCAAGGTAGAGTGTGGCTGAGCGCAGTTGCCTGGTGGGTTGGTGGAAGTTAAGGTGGTGGTTGAGGAGGCAGGTCCAACTTTGAGGAGGGCCTTGTACACGTGAGTGAGCAGTTTGAATTGGCAGCACTTCTAAAATTGGTAGCCTGTGTAGCTCTCTGAGGTGGTACATGATATGTGCGCTGCAAAGGATGTTAATGGTGAGTCTGGCAGGGTGACGTGGAGTCTTTATATGAGTTGATTTGTGATGATGGGGTAGAGTGCATTGCCGATGTCTACTTTGCTGGTGATGAGGACCTGAGTGACCATGCGGTTGGTGTCAATGGAGAGCTATTTAAATATCTTGCGTAGCATATGTAGGATCAAGAAACAGGATGAAGTGACTGCGTTCACCTGTTTTATCATTGTTACTCTGTTGTCCAAGATGATGCTGAGGTTTTTGGCATGGTCAGTGGGGATGGGTGTGGGTCCCAGGTCGATTGGTTACAAGGAGGAATCCCAAGGAGTGCTCTTGTCCCCAAAGATCAAGACTTTTGTTTTATCAGTAATGAGTTTGAGACCGTTTCATCCAGTTTGCTACGTTTCACATGCAGATGGTGAAGCTTATCCTAGTGGCATGGTTTTCTGTGAGGGAGAGGATGAGTGAGTGTTTGCAAAGGAGACAAAGTTGATTCCATGGAATTTTATTACGTGAGTGAAAGGTGTCATGAAGATGTTGAAGAGGATGGGGCACAGCGATTAACCTCTGCAGATGATGTTCTTGTGTTCTGTAGTGTAGGGATGCTGCCTGACTTCTGGAATCTGTTGGAGAGAAAAGAGGCCAACCATCTCAGGCAGGGAGGTTCTTGCATTCCGGAGTTGTGGACTCTTTTGATGAGGGTACTGTGGGTGATTGTATCGAAGGCAGTTGAAAGGTCAAGTAGTATGAGCGATACTGTTTCCCTTTTGTCAAAGATGGTCCGAATGTCATGAGTTTCTGAGGGCAGTTTCCATGCTGTGATTGCTGCGGAATCCAGACTCCGAGATGTCTAGGAGGTGGTATTGCACAAGATGTTTGGTGAATTGTTTGTTGATAGCTATCTACACGACTTTGGATGGGAGGGGCAGGAGTGAGATGGGTCTGTAGTTGCTGAGTCCTTCAGTGCCTGCTGTAGGTTTTTTCAGGAGAGCTGTAATTTCTTTGTGCTTCCAGGCATCCTAGAGGGTTTTGCGATGGATGGAGACGTGTATGATGGTACTGAGGTGGGAGCTGATCAGAGTTCCTCCTATGTCGTAGATATGGTGGGGCTGCGGTCATTAGGGGCCTTAGAGTGGATAATTCTCATGATTTTGTTGCTGTCTTCCGGGTTGTGGAGTTTCTAGTTTGTGGTCTGGTGGTCATATTTGGTGGCAGTGGGCAGCTGGTTGATAAGGTCTTGAGTTTTACTTTGGGGGTCGAAGTTGCAGTAGATTTTTGGAATTTTGTGAAAGAATTTTGAGAGGTTGTCCCAGAGGTCTTACATTGGCGTGATGGAGGTAGTGGTGACTGGGGTGGTTGGTGAATTCTTTGACGATGTTGAAGATCTCTTTGCAGTTGTTGGAGCTGCTTTCCAGTCTGAGAGCAAGGGCTGTTTTTGCTAGCCTCATTGATTTGTGTGTGATATTTACTGAGCGCAGAATTGTATGTGTTTCTTGCGATAGTGTCCTGGCTGGCTCTTCATCTTCTCTTCAGCTGTTTGCAGTGGCATTTGGAGTTTCTAAGTTCTTTGATGCAACAGCTGGCTCATGTGTTGATTCTTGATTGTCTATTGACCTTTATGGGGGCTATGTCCGCACAGTTTGTGATCATGTTTAAGGCTTTAATGTCTGAATGCATTTCACCAACGAGGTTTGGGTGGTGTGCACTGAGGGTGTTGGTCCAATCTGTTTCCGTTATCTTGTTCCAGTTGCGTCTGAGGTCGCTAGCAGTTTTAGCTGTGGAGAGTTGGGGTTGCATCGAGGAAGAAGTGGAGGATGGAGTGGGCTGTCCAAGTGAGCGGAGTGAGGTGGTGAATTCGATCTTGTTGCAGGCTGTGAAGATGAGATCGAGCCCCTCAATTGTGAACAGGAAAGAATTTGGGAATCCAAATTGACAGTGCCTTTCCTTCCAACCTCAAACTGAGGCACCGGTTGGCTCTAGTTTTGGACTGTTAAGTTCATTCCAAAAATTCTTACCTCTTTTGTCTGTTGAAACTAAGAAAACTGTGATCCAAGCCTTAATCACTTAAGGCTTGATTATGGAAATGCACTATACTTTTTTTTTTAACAAATCTTTTTATTGCAAGAAAAATCAAAATTATGCAAAACTAACCAAAACAAATACTATATAAAGCAGTCATCAAGGTATTCAGAATTCAAAATAGGAAAGTGTGGTCAAAAACAAACGATCATTTTGGAGTTTTGTACAAGCGATTCTATCATGGTCCCAGGTAGTCAGAAAAGCCATTACAGTGACTCATTATCAACAACAAATGGGGGAGCATCACTAAAGGGGGTACATAACCGACCTCTGCTCTCGTTCCAAGGGCCCTATATTTACGCCCATTTGCCCGGACACCCTCTACTTTCATACACCACCCTCTCTGCTTGCATACACCAATCCATATCGGATTCCCAATCAGTGCATCTTAGTTCAACCCCTCCCTTCCATGTTCTAGTGATGTTACGTTTTGCCACCATGCAGCCCAATGATACCCATAGTTTTCCGGTTCTAGATAAATCAGTAGCATCTCAAATATTCAAAAGAAATAGCCTCAGGGAAACTTCTATAGTTTTATGACATATCCGTGACATGGCGGGCCACAGCCACGCGGACACGCCTGGGAGTCGAGGAGACCCATCTTAACCAGTGTGGAACTCTTGTAATAAGCCCTGTGGAGTATCTTAAGCTGTATCAATTTAAAACAGGAACGGATCACCACCTCCCGGGATGATGCCAGAGCTTCTCTCCAGTCCTAATCAGTAATCTCACCCACGTCATCTGTTCATTTTGTGCGCACTTTGTCATGAGTATCGGGCGAGTTATTAAGGATCTTGCGATAGGTCAATGAGATGGCCTATGTGGGAGGTAGTCGTCTAGGAGTCTGTCTTCCCAAAGGAGAGGAACCCGGTATATCCAAGGCCCTGGGTAATGCTTTACGCAATACGCTTCTTGCCTGAAGGTAACAAAAAGTCTCCCTCTCATGCAATTGGTACCGGGTCTGTAGCTCCGTGAACATCACCAACCCTTGAAAGGCCAATCAGGTCCCATTGATCAAAATCTGGTTGCAAGGAGAGCATACCTAATTGACCAGACTCAAGGAGCGGAGTAGCCTGTGTGATCCTGCCCTTCCAGCCCAATGTGGAATTTGCTGTATGCCAGATAGAAACTGTGCTAGAGGTTGGGGTATACTTTGGCACATGTTTTGATCCACCATGCAGAGCTCTCAAATAAGTACCAGGGAGCATGTTGTGTCTGTCGATTCTATACGCCTTGTCTGTAATGGGTCAATGAGTCCAGTGGTTGAGAACCACTAATTGTGAAGCCCAGTAATATGATATGATAGCTGGTAAAGCATTACCACAGTCATACCAGCTTTTAGTAAGTTTGGCGAGGGCCATTCGGGGCGTACCGTTATTCCAGAGCAAACAGTGAACCTCTGAGTCGACAGAGCGAAAATACTGAGATTGGACCAAGTGTGGCGTGTTCTGTAGCGCATAAAGAAAGCGGGTAAACAACATCATTTTATAGAGAGCGGCCCTTCCTAGAAGCGCAAGGGGTAGAGTTCTCCAGTGCTGTACGTCAGCACGGAGGTGATGTAAGGGGGGTATCAAATTTCATTGGTAGAAAACCTCTACGTCTGTCGTAATATATATACCAAGGTACCAAAAGCCGTCAGTGACTATCTTGACCTCACAACCAGATGGAAGGAGTAGTGGCTGCCCACTCAATACGCAAACCAATGATTTGGCCCAGTTGATGGTATAACCAGAGTATTTTTGAAAAAGGACAAAGATATGGAGCACCCTGTTGATCGAAAATCGGGGTCTGGCCATATAAAGTAAGATGTCATCCGACGACCAATTAAGTCAGCGAATCAGGGGGTCCCCTCTGAGCCCTATCGCCAAAGGTTCAAGCGCCAAAGCAAATAACAGAGGTGACAGAGGGCACCCCTGTCTTGTGCCTCTTACCAGCTCAAAAATTGCTGACCTACCACCATTAACCGTGATTCTGGACAGCGTCTTTGAATAGAGTAGACACACCCAGGACAGAAACCGATTGCTAAATCCGTATCTCTTCAGCGCGGCAAACAAAAAAAGCCATTCTATCATGTCAAAAGCCATTTTGGCGCCTAAAGACATGATCACCGACTCCTCCTGTATTGTAGAGGCTCGACCCAGTACCCCAAACAGACGACGCAAATTAAGTGCAGTATTCTTAGTGGGCATAAATCTCGACTGATTCGGATGTATCAACTTATGGAGGAGGGGAGAAAGACAGAGGGCCAAAATCTTGGCCAATATTTTGACCTCAGGGTCAAGGAGAGAGATAGGCCTGTAGGAAGAGCATTTCTCCGGGGGCTTACCTTGTTTATGTATGACTACTATATTAGCCAACCCTTGAGTGTCCCGCAGAACACCCTTTCTCACACTCCCGTCATACATACGTATCAAAAAGGGCGCAATCAGCAGGGCCGTGATTTTATAAAGTTCGATCGGGAGGCCACTTGTACCCATGACTTTCCCAGATTGCAACCAGATTGCAACATGCTAATCGCTTTGGATATTTCCTCAGAAGCAGGGCCACATCTAGTTCTATAACCTCCTGGAGATCCAAGCTTGGCAAGGGCAATGTGGCCAGTAACCCAGCCGCTTCTGCATGCATGGATTAAGACAAGGGGGTGTAGACTTGGTCAAAATAAGTAGCAAAAACCTCAGCTATTCCAACTCTATCATGATGGCATACGTTTTGTACGTCGGCAATTTCTGCCACCCATCTGTTAGCCAATTCTTTCCTATCCAACCATGCCAACAACTTACTAGCTTTGTTGCCAATATTGTATATTCGATGTTGGGTGGCCCGATATTGGAGTCTGGCTGAATCCTCCTCAATATCTCTATATTCTTTTTGCTTTATGGCCAATTTATGCAAAGTCTCTGATGATGTGGATGTCACCAGTTCATGCTCGAGGGCGGCAACCTCTCTTTCAATATCCTTAAGCTGTTTGCGTTTCTCTTTCTTGTGTCCTGCTACTGCCGCCACCCCACAGCCCCGGATTACCTTCTTATATGCTTCCCATAATATTACAGAAATGCACTATACTTGAGTCTTCTAGAATACCTTTTGAGTAGACTTCAAGTGGTGGAGAATGAGGCGGCTAGAACTCTTCTCAACCTCGCTCCAAGAACCCATACGACCCCACATTTGAAAGCGTTTTACTGGCTTCCTATGGGGAAGAGGATTCTTTTTACAACTCTGGTCCTGGGTTATAAATCTCTACGTGATAAAGGAGAGGTATACCTGAGACGGAGGATTTGTACGTATATCCCTCCCAGGAATTTATGGTTAGCTCGTGGCTATTAAGCCAAAATTCCCAAAATCCGTTGTGCAAGGACCTGTACTGGCCAGTACCTTTGGTCAGAGGCCTGGAACAATCTTTCAGGAAAAAACTCAAAACCTAGCACTTTAAGCCGGAATAATAGATATCAGGGCTGCGATAGGCAGCCTTCCATTTAGCACCTAGACACACTTTGGAGCATGGGTGCGCTCTGTAAGTCCCTCTTCATCATCATCATGAGGGAAAGAAACCTGCGTGCTGTCCAAGCTGTACGTGTAGATAGAAGCTTGCTTTGGTGCTGTAACAGAACTATGAGATGCTGTCTGGTGCGTGTTCTGTGTTTGAGGGAAGCTTGTACTGCTGCTTTTGTGGTGTGCCTATTCTATGGGCAAGGGAAATGTACATTGTGGATTCTGTCCCTGTTTTGTGAGGGACAAAAGTTTGCACTGCTAATGCCAGTACTCCCCAAATGTTCTGTGAGGGAGGGAAGCATACGCTAGCTGTAGCTGACATGCTTTACCTCTTTTCTGAAGTAGGAACCCTGGCACTGCTACATCCCTGGTGCACCTATTGTGAGAGGGAGGTCTACTTGTGCTGCAGCTATGTGTGCTATACCTACTCTATTGGGGGTTGGAAGTTGACAATGTTTGCCCAGGCTGTACCTGTGTTAAGTGCTGGTAAATTATGGTGAAAATCAAATCGCTGTACAAAACCCCAAACTATTAGTTGGTTTCAATATTATCTTTTTCTTGTGATGCGGACACAGTGAGGTTCTACAGAAATAATGAATTTTCTCTCACCAAGAGCCCCGGCCTGAAGGGTAAAGCAACCCTTGCCCGACTATTACATTTTAAAACATACATTTCAGTCTTTTAATTAAAAGCATGTTTCTCATTATCAGTGGCGGCTAGTAGGGAATTGATGGGGTAGAGTACGACGACAGGAAAGAGTTGAAAATATTTGTCAAAAAACGCACTTATCTTTTCCGCCGGCTGCATCCCTTCTCCACGTCTCTGCTCTTCCTGACTCCAGACTGGAAGAAGCTGCCGGAAGCACCCGGGAATACAGGCACCCCTAAGCCAATCAGTGGTGTGATTGGTCCGAGGACAGTAAGCCCCTGCATTTTCTCTACCAGGATGTCCATTACAGCCTGGTGGGGAATATGCAAAGTGTGCATAGTCCACTCTTCCTCCCTAAGCCACCATCCCTGCCCTAACCCAGTCCTGCAGCAACCATAAATAAAATGATAATAACGTTCAGTTATTATCATTTTATTTTTCCCTCTTTCAGTGCTCTAAGAGCAGTGGGGCGACGCTCCTCCACCTTAGCGGGGTAGCCACCACTGCTCATTATCTAAAATAGGATGACTCAATGGGTGGCTGTTGCAGAGACCATTGTGCAAGTCTCTGGGTGTATGTTCAAATGTTCAAATGTTCAGCGCGGGGACACACTGTAAGTGTAACCATGCGCTTTACAAATTCAGAAATAAATAAATAAATAAAATAAATCTAGCAATGAGGGCTCACCTCATTATTCTGTTGTCTATAAAATAACTGTAATTAAGTAGAATAACAATCCCACCAATTAGAAGCACTAAAAACAATACAGTTTCTCATTTGTGCTATATAATTCGTTATTATTTCTGTTGTCCACTTGATGAACAGTAATAAAATATACACATAATTTAGCAGCTAAGGGCCAGATGTAGGTGGCTAAATACCGTTCGGTAACACCGAAATTCGTGAAATTTCAGCGTTACCGACCGTCATTTGGTTGAGTGCAATGTAGGTGACTTTAAACCTACATGCAAAATACGGAATTGCAAAATAGCGATTCCTTATTTTTCTCTTGCATTTAAGGAATCGGGAATACCGATTTCTTAAATGCAATGTACGTAGCATTAAAAACAGTGCACTTCAGACTTAAGGAATTTCTATTTACCACCAACTTCAAGTTGGTGGTAAGTAGCAATTTCCTTTCAAAAAGCACTTTTTTGCTTTTTGAATTGTGCCATGTGGCACACATGCACCATTCAGGGGTGCAACAGGGTGTCCTTTGGACACCCTTGAAATAGCTCCTGATATTAGCGATTCGATAATACAGAATCGCTAATAGGTAATTTTATTGCATGATTTAAAAGAAAACCTTTGCAAAGTACAAAAGATAAAATTGTGACACTGTTGAAATATTGATAGATTATAACTCTTAATATGTTTGGCAAAATAGAACCCCAGTTCCAATAATACAAAGTACCCAGCCCCCTCATGTCCGAGCTCTCTTGTGGGTACACTGATCCCCGGATTCCTATGGGAACAGTCCCGTCAGGGCAATTGTGGTCGCGGCCAAGATTATATTTTGAGTCCAAAAGTTGACCAGCCTTCGCCCTTCCCTTTTTAATTTCGGTCTTATTTTGGATTTTTCCAACTATTACATAACAAGGCAGACTTTCTGCTATTATGGAGGACCCTGGATCTGCGCCTCTAACTGAGATTGGAGAAGACATCTCCCCTCCCCTGATTTTTTTTTCTTTTTCTACACAGTCCAAAAACTTCACCAGGGCACAGTTTAAATGTGTGTTCCGTGGGTCAAAGCAAGCCAAAACTGCAGATCTGCATGATCTAACTTCCTTCTCATTCCAGGCCCTCCGTAGAAGGGTCCTTCTTTCTTTCAATAGACTTGGGCACAGGCACAGAACATGAATTATATCTTCCCTATGGTTGCCACAAAATCGACATTGTTCCTGGGCTTGAACTCTTTTCCATTTGGAAAGATGGCACGACAAGTTGATTACCCCCAATCTTAGTCTTAAGAACCAAAGTTTGGTGTGTGCGTTAAAAGGACAAGTTAAGTTACTCTGAGGTGTCAGCTGGTCATACGTTGTGAGCGTCATCCAACCATGGCTTCTTTTGGCAACGCTCGCCTTGTCTTCCATAGAGGAGAGCTTTTTTGCACTTATTTTCGCTAGCCTTTTAAACTCCTTTTGGCTAACGTGTAACCATCCCCTCCCCAGGTCCACCCATAGGAGGGACCTTAGAGTTAGTCCAACCCCTAAACTTACTATAAGTATAGAACCCCAGTCCCTAGGACTTTAGATTACCCAGGACGAAACTCTGCAACATATATCTTGGACCTTCGACATTCCATATCGACTGGAATACGGAAGAAATCTCCCTTGTGGTCAAGGAGTGACCACCTTGTTCAAACAGGCACCAACGGCATCTTTGCCAGTCTGCATTTTCGAGGCTTCCGCCAGATCCCAAAGAATCTGCGACACAGGACACGGACTTCCAGACATCTCTGACCTGTGCTCCCAGCAAAGCAGAGACCTGTAGCGGACACGAGAGACGTGGGACCGGAACTCCTGGACATCTTGCATTTTGCAACCTGCACCTACTTCCAGAGGTATCCCGAAGTTGTGCATTGGGGTGCTTGAAGCATTAGCCACAAGCACCTTTTGCACCGAAGCTCAGAGGCCCACACTCCACGAGTGTCCCGCGGACCCGCTTTGTGCATTTCAGCTCAACGCGTCTTTGCGGTTCCTAGTCCGTTGGCTAGTGAACCCCCACGAAGACCAATCTTCACTTTCTTCAGCTTTCCTGGTTGCTCCAGGCTTGCTCCAACTCCTCTCCAAAGGGGGAGTTCCTCAGACCTTGTTGGTCTGCACCGAAGCCCATCTCGACATCCTGCGTGGATTGCGTTTGCCAAGGCTTGTTGGGTCCAATCCGGATACTGACACCGTAGTCAACTAGATCCTTCGTGGGACAGCTCGAATCCAGCTCCCAGTTGTCGTCGACACCTCCTGGTCCTCTTGGCTGAAGAGACAAGCTTCACCTTTTCACCTGAAATCACCCGACATCGGCTGGCATCTTCGTATCGCCATCCTGGTCACTGGCTAGTGGCCCAGACTCTGTCTCCTCTGCTTTCAGGTTCTTCACATCTCCGAACAACCCTTGGATCCACCTGGACACTTTTCCTCTGGTCGGCAGCAGCACTTCTTCGCAGCTCTCCAGTGGAATCGACGGCGAAACCCGACACCGAAAGTCACCCTATGCACCTGGCTTCCCTGGGTGAGGTAACGCGAGTACTCTGGTGCTCCTGTGGGTCTTGACTCTCGAAGTGTCCTATTCTAAAAGGGTTCCTTCGTAGGTCACCTAAAAGTACCCTTAAACTGTAACTTTGTAACTTGTTCGTTCTCCATAGAAAGTCAATGGTAACCCGCGGCTGTGTTTAGACACTGCACGCGTCTCCCGTGGGCCTCCTACATCCTAACCTTTGGTGGTTCTAGGCAGCCCCAGAGATTCCACAGGCCCTAGGCCTGCATTCTAACTCTCACGTGGTTCTTATACCACTATTTTAGTATATGGTTTGTGAGCCCCCTATGGCATAACGTATACTGTGCAACTTATCATATGCTAATTAAGTTCCTTGTATTGTACTTTTACCTCTGACCTCATCAAGAGTGCAGAGGGGTTTTGTTTAGAATGAAAACATATATATTTGATATATACCTCGTGTGGTGTGCTTTCATTTGATCATTCAAGAGATTATAATTGGTAAAACAACTTGCTTAACTCGTCTCCAAATCTTAGCCTGAAGGCTGCTCTCCACAGCTACCACTATGATAGCTTTCTATAAGTTTGACTTTATAACCTACCATCAATAAGGGTCGTTTGGACTGGTGCAAGGTGCCCACTAGAATAGAGGACATCATATACCAGGCCAACTTCTCACAAAGGAGAAATGAAAGCATTTCTCCTTCCTTATGCCTACTTTAAAAGGCACAGTTTTCTGACCTGAACCCAGTCTACTTTGTTTAGTAAATTGGGTTTAGCGTCAGAAACCTTGGGTAGCTGCATTGGAAAGCCAATGCTCCACCAATGGTACTCCCCCTTCGTGCTAAGTAATGCAAAGCAGAGCTATGTGCTGCTTTGCATTACTTTGACGTTATTTCCAGTGCTAAACAAGTTGAGTAAGGAGTCTAGACCATAACGTAATTTCCTCTTGCTGTCATCATGCGACCTGCAGTGACACAACCTGTGCTCACCTAACAGGAGTAGCTATTGGTCATGAGCAGAGCTGTGTGTTACACAATGTTGCATATGTGCAGTATCCTATTTCCAGTTAGTATGAACAATAGGCTTCTACCTGCTGTTACCAATAATGAACACTGCCCTAGTCAGGTAATTGTATACGCTGGGCTCAGACCTGGAAATATGCCTATGTTTACACTGAATGCCGTGGTCCTAGTAGAGACGCAAATCAGTGCCTGCACTGTGAACAGCTCATCAGTGAAAAGAGAACCAACTATTAAAGTTTCCTGTCTGCCTTTCACTGTGCAGGCACCAACTCAGCATGCACATCAAAAAGCGACAGAGTCTCGTGTAGGCGGATGCAGTAAGTGATTGCACCCGCCTGCAAGAAGATGTCTAGATGCGCAAGGGATGTTTTTCCGTTTTTTACAGGACTCCATCAGGGGCGTACTGACTTTTTGCCATGTCTATGAGGTGCACAGTTCGTGAACCTCCTGGTGGTCCTGCATATGAAGGAACACACCCTTCTTGATGATTCAGTCGCTACCTGTATTATAGATTTGTGCAGTACAAGCATTTGTGACACGTCTGTAATGTCAAAATAACCGAGACACACAAGAAGCAGGTGCAAATGCCCATTTTTTCCCTTACTGTAACACAAGCCCTGGTATACAGCCAATTCATGAACTAGATAGAGTAATTTTTCCTATACTCAATTAATTCAAGAACAGAGGTGCACCATAGGGAAACTTTGTTTTTGATGCAAGCTGTTCTTGAATCACTTGGGGCCAGGAAGAAGGTACTAGTTGTTGTTGTATTTAATACGGACCCCGTGTGAAATTTGTAAAGTGAACCTCATTGAGGGTCTTCCCATATTGGATATATTGTTATGGAGCCGTGCAGTGAACTCCATCCGAACTTGGAGGAGTTATTTTTCCTAGAATCATAAATCTTTTAGGCTGTCTACATCCCTATAGTCCTGAGGACTCCCCACCGGCATGTCTAACTACTAACACATCTTTAACAAGTTAAGGGGGGATGTGACCAACACCCCTTGGAGGGTAGAGAGGTCCTCTAAAGCAAGGGTGGAGGCATACGTCCTCCCTGGGGTATACTATTAACCCCTTCCATGCTCAGGCACGGTTGAGCTGTGCTTATGACGAGCTGAGCTCGCCATGAACAATGGAGTTCATCAATGATAAGCACAGGAGGGGAAAACCCCTAGCAGCCAAGGTGTTAAATAAAAAGGTATCCCATCTGGAGCCCAGCTCCTTTGGAAGATCAGAGGTGGGGGACTACTGGTACACCTTGTGACAGCACACCCACTATCATGGGTGGGAAGGGAAACTGACCCTTTTCTTTATATAACCCTCACCCACTCTAGTAGTGGCATGCTTGCTCATCGGGTTCACTCAAACTCCTAAAGGTCAGGGTGGGCTCCACCATATTTCAGGGAGCACTTATGAAGATAGGTTGTGTGGGGGTGTAACTTTAAATATAAGATTCCTCACCCACTCTAAAAGTATTCTTTTATTAGAAGAGTGGGAGAAAAGAGTAAAAATATATGTAGGGGTATAAGGATGTGATTGTGAGGGTCCTATGACCCTAGAACACCAACATGCTTCAGGCCTGTTCTATCTGCCTGTGTGAGGTCCTGGGCTTTCATCAGGGTGGGTAGCAAAGAGGTCACTCCCCTGAAGACATGACTAGCGTGTGCTTGTTATCATTAGCATGCAATTAGCATGCAAAAATGAATGAAAGTTTACTCGCCACTGTTAGGAATTACCTGTAACAAGAAAGGAGTATAATGTACATACCATTAAGTGCAAGTGCAGTTGCTGCCATACGGGGTGCAGAAACCCAGAATAGTAATTCATCTCAGTCTTGTCCCAGAAATTGCCTTCAGTGTTTTAGCTCACAGAGGCATATATGTAGAAGATTACGCCCTATTTGGTGATCCCAATTGTTAGAACTGGCTATTTCTGGTAGGCTAAGGCTGACGCCAAAGCCAGGCAGAAACCACCATTCTAGTCAGGGCAAGGGAGTCACACGCCAAGATAACCCCTGCTCACCCCCTGGTAGCTTGGCACGAGCAGTAAGGCTAAACTCTGAGGCAATGTGTAAAGCATTTGCGCCAGCACACAACAGCAACAAAATACTAGGCACACCACAAAAGGAACTCCACACAAGGTTATTATAAAATAACTTTTGTATTGTAAAAACACATCAGATAGGATCACACAGAATACATAGTGCCAACTGGCACGGGCAATTTTCACAAGGGATTATGTACAGGACAGGGCCACTGTCAGAATCAAATATAGCACTTTTAGAACTTAGAATAAGTATAGCACAAGATAACAATTATAAAATACATCCAGTAACTACTGGGAACAGGTACCAGGACCTCACTAGGACCACCTGTACTAAAAAGAACAACCACCTAAGTATAACACAGCATTTAGGGGTATAAGCACAACACATTACACATGATGCATGAAAACACATTCAGCGGTGTAGTAAAGGGAAACACATGATGCATAAACCTACACATTCAGCGGTGTTCAGAACAAAGCACATGATGCAATAAAATACATTCAGGGGTGCAGCGCAAGAAGACACATGATGCCTAAAACATTCAGAGGTGCAGCGCAGGGAAAAGGAAGACACATGATGCCTAAAAACATTCAGAGGTGCCAGAACAATACAATAGTGCAAAAACACATGATGCCTAAAAACATTCAGAGGTGCAGGAATAACACATGATGCAAGAAAACACATTCAGAGGTGCAATAACCATACAATTGCGCAAAACTTACATAAGCCACAACCTGTGGCAGTCCCAAGGCCAACTGGCCTTGTTGGGGCTAAGACGCCCTGTTTCCAAATGTCAGGGCGCGCTGCCATGCAGCGCCAGTCCAAGCACAAGCCTAAACGTAGCAGGTGCCCACTACTTGCTGGGCAGCTGGGGACTTCAAAACTGCGACAGGGTCCTCACTGACCCTTGGGCGCAAACTGCACCCACTGTGGGAGCCACACAGGCTCTAAAAAAAACACATTCCTCGCAGGCAGAAGAGGGCGGGCACCGGCAATGTGCCCCGACGCCCCCTCTAACTAAAAATGGCCAAACGCTGGAGCCAAACAGGCCCTTAAACAAAATAGTCTCCATGGAGCCCTCAAGCTCTCAAAACAACTGAAGGATTCCCCTGGGCCCAAGCAGCAGCACGCCCCTGGTAGGTTTCAAGTCAGAAAACAAGAACAAATTGGAAGGGGACACAGCCCCTTCTTATACAGGGAAAAGTCTTTGAAGTCTTTGTGCAGGCAGTGTGAGAATCAGCTAGAACTGGTTATAGGGAACTCTCTTCAGTATTAGGGACAGAGGTGACAGTCGCCCAGCGGGAGGTGGAGCCAGCATTGTGGTCAGGCAGGCACAGCCCTGGTCACTCCCAGGCGCCATCTCCTCCCACTTCCCTGGCAGCAGATGCAGCCTTTCATCCACGGGCTGACTTAGACAACCTCCTGGGGCTCCCCAGCCCCTGTCATCCTCAAACCAGACAGTCAATCCACAAGCAGGCCCAGGCACTCCAGCCAATCACACGCCAGACACAAATTACACAAATATGCCAACTTCTAAAAGTGACACTTCTAGACTAGACACACTCATGCCGCATATACCATTACGCAGCATTCAATCTCACAAGTTCGCACATATCAAACTCGCCCCTGCACTCCCCACACATCAGGAACTACCATGGGCATACATATTCCCCATTCATTCCTATGGGAGGGCAGTTCACTCACCACACATACACAGAGAGCTCAAGCACTTTACACTGTACCACAGTGAAAAAGTGCGCAGAGGCCTAAAATCACCACCACCAGGTTCCAGAAACAGGCTAGGAAAAAGCAAAAAGTCTCGGGTGAACCTGTCTAAAGGGCCGGGTCCAACACAACCCCCTTCCAGCCAAAACGCAGGGTAGACCAATCACTACACTGATGGGCTTCCTTGCTTTGGGCGACAAAACACGGACACGGACCCGCACTGCAGGGACACCCTCCGGTATTTCGCCACTCTGAACCCACATGGTTTCCTCCAAACAATAACTCTCTGACACAACTAGGATACCCCACTGGTACTCCCTAGTCATCCACAGCCAAGACCAGGCCCTAGGCCATCCAAATATCACAGGTCCTAACCAATCCACAGAGCGGGGGTAGTAACCCCTGGCACACAATAGCCATTCTCCACTCTCTCTCTCAGTGTAGCTACAACTACCACTGATCCTTCAACCTAGGGACCACACCCTCAGGCTGACCAGAGGTCACGGGCAAGAATGCCCCACCCTACCTCTACTTCTGGGTTTCCGCACCCTCACATGGAAGCACTTACCAGAACACAATTCTCCTACCAGATCAGGACCTCACTCCATCACTGGTCTACCACCTGGAAACTATTCCACTTCTGAGGTACAAAGCACACAGCACAGTTCCTCTTCAAGCAGGTGGGGGGACACAGCACACAGCAAAGTCCCCTTTCAAGCAGGTGGGGGGACACAGCACACAGCAAAGCCCCCTTTCCTCTACCTTAGTGGAAACAACAAACTGCAGGTGAGCCCCAGATCACACAGCAAGGGCAGCCCCCTAAGTCTCTTCAGCTGATCCACTGTGGTAGAGATTCCTCTTGACCTAGAATTTTCCTAATCTCCCAACCTAAGATCTAAACCCTCAGGTTGCAGCGGGGTTAGAAGTAAGGACACCGTCCCTCTGCACCCCCTTCCAGAGTTCTGCACCCTCCCACCTTGGAGCGGTACCCCTAGAAGCCAAAACCGGTCAGGACACTGAGTACAGATGCCCTTCCCTCCTGGTCAGGCTGAACCTGAATCTGGCCTCCCCCCTCTTCGGGGAACAACCTCCAGAGGCCCCACAAAATGGTCAAGCACTCTAGACGGTCAAATGCTCAGCGAGCCAGGACTTCTGCACCCTCCACTTAGGAGCGGTACTGCCCAACACTAGGACCGCCGGAGTTCTGGTTACAGACACTCCCCGTCCTCTAGACACAGGAAGATCCTCCTCAAATGACCTATGTACAACTTAGGCCCCTGACCTGGTGCTCCCTTAGGGAACCCTCCAGGCCCTGAGATAGGGTTTCGGGCCAACGTGGGACACACCGTTCCACACTCACTCCGCCTCCTCTGAGACAGGGCGTGAGCCCCTACACCCCTACCATCCTACTGGGACCTAGCTGGGCTACACATGAACCTCTTTCCCTTCACATGATCATCAGATACACAAGCCACTCCTTTTAGGTTCACTTCCTAATGCCTCTGCAAGACATCTAGCACACTGCCAGACATCCACCTTCTTGTCCAGTACCTCTGCGGGACCTCCTGCACACCACCAGAGGTACACCTCACGTGCAAGCTCCTTAAAAAAAACTCACACCAACTCCTCCAGTTCAAGACACCACTCATCCACACACTCCCCCTCCAGACTGGTGAGACAGTTCCTCACTGCCTCTGACTCACAACCTGTACCCCTCTTACTGAGCACCAGGCACCATACTCTGGGAACTGGGAATGGGACTTCACACGCACTGGACACATTTAAGCTGCCACCACTGGATCCTACCATACTGGGGAATCCAGACACACACACTACACTCAGAGGATAACCACCCTCCTGAGCTAGTCATTTCTCCTCCACACTCCCTCTCTTCCATCTACCCACACAGGGACAGGACCAGGGATGGGCACTGGACCCAGCAAGGGATTCCTAATCTATGGGAACCTCCCCCTCTACTGGCGTCCCGCCCTGTCAATTTCTCTCATCTGCCACTAAACATAAAGTGCAGAAACACATTTGAAAATGACACTCTTGAGGAAAAACAAAAATCCAAAACAATAATCCCAAACATGTGACTATCTATAAACTGCAGAGTTTTGTAATGTAGCCAGCTGTCGCTGTGGCACTGCGCAAACACAAGTCCAAATCCGCACCGCTGACCAACAATGTTAGAACTGGCTATTTCTGGTAAGCTAAGGCTGACGCCAAAGCCAGGCAGAAATCACCATTCTAGTCGGGGCAAGGGAGTTACACGCCAAGATAACTCCTGCTCACCCCCTGGTAGCTTGGTACGAGCAGTAAGGCTAAACTCGTAGGCAATGTGTAAAGCATTTGCGCCAGCACACAACAGCAACAACATACTAGGCACACCACAAAAGTAACTCCACACAACGTTATTATAAAATAACTTTTGTATTGTAAAAACACATCAGATAGGATCACACAAAATACATAGTGCCAACTGGCACAGGCAATATTCACAAGGGATTATGTACAGGACAGGGCCACATGGGCCACTGTCAGAATCAAATATAGGACTTTTAGAACTTAGAATAAGTATAGCACAAGATAACAGTTATAAAATACATCCAGTAACTACTGGGAACAGGTACCAGGACCTCACTAGGACCACCTGTACTAAAAAGAACAACCACCTAAGTATCACACAGCATTTAGGGGTATAAGCACAACACATTACACATGATGCATGAAAACACATTCAGCGGTGTAGTAAAGGGAAACACATGATGCATAAACCTACACATTCAGCGGTGTTCAGAACAAAGCACATGATGCAATAAAATACATTCAGGGGTGCAGCGCAGAAAGACACATGATGCCTAAAACATTCAGAGGTGCAGCGCAGGGAAAAGGAAGACACATGATGCCTAAAAACATTCAGAGGTGCCAGAACAATACAATAGCGCAAAAACACATGATGCCTAAAAACATTCAGAGGTGCAGGAATAACACATGATGCAAGAAAACACATTCAGAGGTGCAATAACCATACAATTGCGCAAAACTTACATAAGCCACAAACAGGGGCAGTCCCTAGCCCAACTGGCCTTTTTGGGGCTAAGACGCCCTGTGTCCAAATGTCAGGGCGCGCTGCCATGCAGCGCCAGTCCAAGCACAAGCCTAAACGTAGCAGGTGCCCACTACTTGCTGGGCACCTGAGGACATCCCAAGACCTAAACGGTGCAGCTGCCCACTAATTGCTGGGCAGCTGGGGACTTCAAAACTGCAACAGGGTCCTCACTGACCCTTGGGCGCAAACTGCACCCACTGTGGGAGCCACACAGGCTCTAAAAAAACACATTCCTCGCAGGCAGGAGAGGGCGGGCACCGGCAATGTGCCCCGACGCCCCCTCTAACTAAAAATGGCCAAACGCTGGAGCCAAACAGGCCCTTAAACAAAATAGTCTCCATGGAGCCCTCAGGCTCTCAAAACAACTGTGCCCCCTAGAGCTTCCGTGGCTCTAAGCACAAAATGGCCCTCAAGCCTCGCTGGGCTCGTAAATCGGGTATGCCCCCTTAGAGCCTCAGTGGCTCTCAACACAATAATAGGGGCAGGGAGCCTCTCAGGGCTCTACACGCGTTGGGGCGACCCACTGCCAACCGGGGCCGCCCTTGAAGCCCTCGTGGCTTCACACTGACAATGAGTGTGAGCTCGCGCTACTGGGGGCCCTCCCTTTCGTCTGCCCCACTCACCGGTTTGCCAGACGATCGGCAGCTCTCCTCACTCGGGGCTCTCCCTCCATCCGGGGAGCCTCGGGCCGGACTTCTCTCTCTCTCCGGGGCTCCCTCAGCACACGGGAGCCCCAGCAGCAGGCCACGCTTCCTCCTCTCTTCCCGGGGCTCCCTCCTCCTCACGGGAGCCCCGTGAGCACCATCAGTCTTCTTCCTTCGTGCCGCCTCACACATGGCGGCTCTTCGGCCAATCCGAGCGCGGCTCAAGGACAAGCCCCTCGTGACGCCGCCCAATCACCACGCTGTTCGCAGGACGAGCCTCCCGCAGCAAACCAATGGCTGCGCGGCTCTTGAGGCAAGCTTCTCCGGTGGCCATTACACACAGCTCGGGCCGCGGCGGTGAATAAAGGGGCACAACGAGGGGTGGGCACCCTCGCTATTAAAGTAAAATAAAGAAGCGAGGTGGGCACTCGTAAAATAAGTAAATAAACGGGCAAAGTCGCAGGGTAGGCACCTGCCAAACCTCACGCAAAATGCGTGAGGGCTCCATGCTCGCAATGGGTTCAAATAAAGCGCTCTCCCAGCGCTATAAGTAATATACAGCGCTCCCAGGCGCTAAAAATACCAGTCAAGCGCTCCCAAGCGCTTAGGCTTCAACAAACCTGGGTAAAGGCAAGAAAAAAGGTCTCTTGAAGGAAAATGCAGCTTCTCCATGCTGCCAAAGGTCCCAGAGATTTCAAGGGGGTAAAGCAATGTCCCCCCCATCAGCCCAAGCAAGGCAGAGGGGTCCCCCAGGAGTCCAGGAAAGTCCATCAGGTGTCCAGGGGCTGGGCAGGGCCCAGGGATTCCCCTGGGCCCAAGCAGCAGCACGCCCCTGGTAGGTTTCAAGTCAGAAAACAAGAACAAATTGGAAGGGGACACAGCCCCTTCTTATACAGGGAAAAGTCTTTGAAGTCTTTGTGCAGGCAGTGTGAGAACCAGCTAGAACTGGTTATAGGGAACTCTCTTCAGTATCAGGGACAGAGGTGACAGTCGCCCAGCAGGAGGTGGAGCCAGCATTGTTGTCAGGCAGGCACAGCCCTGGTCACTCCCAGGTGCCATCTCCACCCACTTCCCTGGCAGCAGGTGCAGCCTTTCATCCACGGGCTGACTCAGACAACCTCCTGGGGCTCCCCAGCCCCTGTCATCCTCAAACCAGACAGTCAATCCACAAGCAGACCCAGGCACTCCTGGACCAGGCTCACCAGCCAATCACACGCCAGACACAAATTACACAAATATGCCAACTTCTAAAAGTGGCACTTCTAGACTAGACACACTCATGCCGCATATACCATAACGCAGCATTCAATCTCACGAGTTCGCACATATCAAACTCGCCCCTGCACTCCCCACACATCAGGAACTACCATGGGCATACATATTCCCCATTCATTTCTATGGGAGGGCAGGTCACTCACCACACATACACAGAGAGCTCAAGCACTTTACACTGTACCACAGTGAAAAAGTGCACAGAGGCCTAAAATCACCACCACCAGGTTTCAGAAACAGGCTAGGAAAAAGAAAAAAAGTCTCTGGGTGAACCTGCCTAAAGGGCCGGGTCCAACACCAATTATACACACAAGTGTTTATACATTTATCATTGGGCCTTTACAGCCACTATTACTGTGGTACTGTTATATGCCATAATATATACAGTTAGTACATTCATACATCGATCGAGATCTGGCTGCTACATCATCTTCCCTTATCATAACCTACATCATAACCTACATAGGGGTCATGTCTCACTTGTACATTAATCAGTCTATCGTGCCTTGGTATTAAGTTAACAAAGGTATATTACAGGGGGGAGGCAAGTGAAATGGGACATGTATTCCCACAGGAGCATGAGAAGGAGGCCTTGTAGTCACACTCTGTATAACGGGTGACAGGAAAACAAGAGGACCGTCAATCATTACAATTAGCACTAGTGGTTTCCTCTCAGGGAGGCAGAGAAGAGGTGGAATGCAGAGTATTTTGCAGCCCGTGCCCAGCATTTGAGTTAGGAATGGCTTACTTCGTCAGAGGTTCCATCCCTTCTGTGAACTTGTATTCTGCTCTGCTCCTGTGGTGTTGAAGCATTCTATGTTTGGAATGCATGAGACATCCTTGGTAGAATGTGAATGTTCACATGGGCATTCTTGGAAGTACAGTTGATGAAGGGGCCGAGGAGATGGTTACATCATAATGTTATTCATGCTGCAGAGTTGCCAATAAAGCATCTAATGAACATATTTGGAGTACGAGCCTATCTTACAATTTACTACCCCTCATCAGCACAAATGGACTCAAACCTGTGAGAGATGGTGTAAGACGATAACCCCATAACATTTTTTTTAACTCAACCTCCCAATTTTTCTTATTCTCACAAGCAATTTGGATTGTTCCTTTAATGACACAATTAAATCGATCCACTGCGCCATTTCCCGAAGGATGCTAAACAGACGTCTTAGTATGAGTTATACCATTCCTTTTTAAAAAATCTTCTACTTTCAATGCTGTATATGCGTTCCAATATCACTCGCAATTCTTTTAGGCAATCCTTCTCTCAAAAATATGGCATTCAGAAAATGTATCACCGTTTCTGCATCAGCTTTCTCAACAATTTCCAACTCAACCCATTTACTAAAGTAGTATATTAAAACTATAATAAACTTAGTCTCTCTATTTTTGTTCTGAACAGGACCAACAAAGTCAATAGCAACTAAATCCCAAACCATTTCTGGACATTGCATGGGTGATAATTGTGTCTTCATCGTTCTTAAACTCTTATCCTAATCTGCACATTCTTTGCACTCCCTCACAACCCTTTCCACTTAAAGATCTACTCCTGGCCACCAATATGAACTTTTTATTTTTTTTATTTTTTTAAAACCTTTATTTCCAGTAAGTGCAGTACACAGCGTCTGCCTACAACCCAATGGGCCGGCCGCTATGACATTGCACTTTGAAGCATCATACAACGTGCAAATCGGCAATTGCACAGTGCATCAGGCACATGTACAAACTCAGCAAAAGGATGAAATAGGTTTTATTTTATAATTTTGATGAAGAGAACATTGAACAAACTAACACACAATCACATGGCAAAGAACAATTAAGGGGGCTCTAGTGGAGAGGGCAAGGGAACAGATTACACCAGAATAGTAAGACATATAGCTAGGGACAGGGGGGCGGCGAGCAGCACGTTGTACACGTGTTACACCAGACAGATTGTCCGGAACGTTTACTACGGGGACAATATAACATCAATAGTAAAGTCAAGTGGGGGTGTGCAAATATCCCCACGGTATGCATTCCATTGGGACCAAATCCTGCCCCATTTCTTAGATCGGCCCCGGGCCACATAGACCGTCTTTTCCCTGAACATGCACCAGTCCATGTTCTCCTTCCACGCAGTGATCGTTGGTGGCCTATGGGAACCCCAGAGTTGAGCAATATCCCTCTTGGCAACCATGTTACCAAGAGTAACCCAAAAAGTCTGAGCAGCGGTACAGTCCGTGGGTTCCCAGATGTTAAGCAGGCACCTTCGAGCCTCCGGCAAGAGAGAGACTCCGGTGACCCTTTCCATGGTCGCATGCACTCTGGACCAGAAGGCAGACACCACAGGACATTCCCACATAATATGCAAGAATGTGCCACTCATACCACATCCACGCTTACATAACCCATCAAGCGAGTATCCCATTCGCACCAATCGCGGACCAGTCATATACACTCGGTGGAGGATCTTCAGCTGTACAAAACGAAGGCGAGCTGGTATGGCCACCTCCTTAGGGGAGGAGACGGCCATCTGCCAATCCTCGTCATCGAGTTCCAGCCCATCAGCGGTCCACGAAGCCCTAAGTCGCACAAGAAGGTCGATCCTGTTATTAATAAGCTTTTTATAGATCAGAGATATTGTACTGTCTGGCGCATGTCCATCAAGAATTCGATCCTCAAGCGGCGAAGACTTGGGAATCTCCGTCCCCGGAGGAAAAACAGAGGTTAACGCGTGCCGCATCTGAAGGTACCTAAAGTGCTCCCTGTCACCAAGTTCGTATTCCGTTTTAAGAGCCTCAAAGGACTTAACAGTGCCCTTGGACCAGAGATCCTCCACCCTGCTGATACCAATCGTATGCCATTTATCAAACCCTTTCGTTCTCCACAAACTACCTATTCTATCAGAGTCATACAACGGCGTCATTCGTGTCAATTTATCACTCCATCCCATAGCCGCAGTAGCATCCCTCCACACTCGTACTGCTCTTTTCGTGGGACCAGTCAGGGCGCGGAAAGGCGCCTTGGAGTACAATGCCCTATTAAAATTCCCACCCGGCAGGAGGAGTTTATCCATCGCAAAAGCAGGAGCAGGATCAGATGCGTAGGTTACATGATTATCCGCGCTCAACTGAGAGGCCCAATAATAGCGCCGAATATCCGGGAGGGCGATGCCGCCATCATACCACGGCAAAGTAAGTTTAGGTAAGGAGATACGAGCTCGTCCATCCCAAATCAGTTGTCTCTGAAGGTTTTCAACCTCACGGAAGTAGCCAGCGGGTATAGGATCAAAAAAATTCTGAAGTGCGTACAAAAACCTAGGGAGCGACATCATCTTGAAAAGAGTTGCACGCCCCAACGGAGATAGGGGCAAGCGACGCCAACGCTGAACGTCCGATTTAAGATGCCGGAGAGGAGCATATAAATTGCGGTCATAACGGGCAGAGGAATCCAAGGAGACATGTACCCCCAGATATTTGAAACCGGTATCAACCACTCGGATCGGGAATCTACGTGGCAACGGAGGGAGCTCCCCGGCCAGAACATAAACGCAAGACTTGGCCCAGTTGATGACTAGACCCAAATTTTTCCCAAAGGAGGTGAGAACGTCAAAAAGCACATTGAGTGACTTCCGAGGTGAGGTGAAGTAAAGGAGAATGTCATCAGCATAGAGCGAGACACGATCTTCAAGATCAGGGGCCCACTGGATGCCCCTGATCGAAGGCTTCCACCGAAGCCACTCTGCCAGCGGCTCCAGCGCCAGGGCAAAAAGCAATGGAGAAAGCGGACAACCCTGTCGGGTGCCACGCCCAAGCGCAAAAGAACCGGACACCCTGCCATTCACCACCACCTTGGCTAGTGGTTGTGCATAAAGGAGTTTGACCCAGGCAATAAAATTAGGGCCGAAACCGAACTTCGAGAGAGCCACCCAAAGATAGGGCCACTCGATAGTGTCAAAAGCCATGGTGGCGTCAAGAGAAGCCAAAATGGCCGGTTCGGTCAGCGTCCCAGCTCTCGCGAGAACTCCATGAAGCCGCTGAAGATTAAGCGCAGTGTTCCGGTGCGGGATGAAACCGGATTGATCTGGACGGATTAGGTCGCAGATGACCGTGAGCAAACGAGTAGCAAGCACTTTAGCCAGTATGTTAGGTTCCGCGTTTAACAAAGAAATGGGGCGATAGGAAGCACATCGATCACGGGGTTTGCCCTCCTTGTGTATAACAACGGTAGTGGCCAAACGCTGGTCAAGTGGAAGGAGGCCAGTGTCAAAGGCCTCAGTGAACATACCTCGCAAATAAGCCGCCATCTTGTCAGGTCGCAACTTGTAAAGCTCAATGGGCAAACCGTTGGGCCCCATGGCTTTACCGGATCGAAGGGCACGTATAGCACCAGCGACCTCGTCCACCGTTAAGGGCGCGTCCATATTGGACCTGTCCTCTTCTGAGAGACAGGGTAGCGCAATATCACGCAGGAGCAGATGGGAGTCACACTCATCCCTATCACTTACCGATCGGTAAACCGTCTCAAAGTGATCAACAAAGCAGTCCACAATCCCGTTCGGGTCAGACACGCACTCACCATTCAAAGTTTCAATCACCGGCACCACACGATTCGCTCTCTCAGACTTATCCAGCCATGCAATAAGCTTGCTCGCCTTATCCCCCACATCATAGAGTCTGCCCAATTGGTTCAGGTGCATAACTTTGGCCGCGTCAGTCACCAGGGCTCTATAATCCGCCTGCTTCAAAGCTAAGGAGTGCAAAACAGCAGGAGTATCATTACCACCCAATTCACTTTCAAGCGAAGTTATGTCATCCTCAAGGCGTAATAAGTCCTCCTGCTTAGCCTTCTTATTGGCAGCAACCAACGACAGTGCAGAACCCCGTATAACAGTTTTAAAAGCCTCCCACAAGGATACAGAAGAGGAAACAGACCCCACGTTTTCATTGAAGTAGCAATCAATAGCTCGGTATTCGATGCGAAGTCGAGCCGGGAACAGCATCGCATATTTGAGTCCCAAGTCCCGCAAGCACCGTTTCACTCCCTGGAACTCCATCCTTTGTCGCTGTACTTGAGAAGTAAAATCCGGGTATATGGAAACCGAACTGTTCTCGTATTTCAATGGGCCATGGCCTCGTGAGGCCTGGCGGATAGCATCACGATCCCGAAAGTGGAAGAGCCTGGCAATTATAGGCCTCGGGGGTGCCCCCGGTTTAGTCTGTCCACCCGGGAACCGATATGCACGCTCAATCGCGAAGAATTTGCTGAGTCCGGCTGGAGCAAGATGGGTGAGGATAAGGTCCTCCACTAACAGGTCAACGGTGGTGGCGCCGTGGTTCTCGGGAACTCCCACCAAGCGAATATTGTTACGCCTGGCCCTATTTTCATACTCTTCCAGTCGTCTGGCCATCATGTCATGCGATGATCGCAGGTTACCAATCTCTGACTGTGCGTCCGCCATATCAGTGACGAGACTGGAGGCCTTCAGGTCCAAAGCCTTGACCCTCTATTTGGTCTTAGCCAAGTCTGCTCTAATAAGTGTGACATCCACGGCCACGGTGTCGATTTTGGAGACAATGGCCTCATATTGTGTCCCCATATCAGCCTTCAGCCCAGTGATGGCGCTCATAAGGTCCTGGAGCGAAACCTCCAATGGCGTTATGGGATCTATCCTGGAGTCAGCAAGAGTATGGCCAGCACCTGCGAGGGAACCTTTTGGTTGCGTGTAGCGATCCATAACTTTAGTTTGGACGGGTCCCCCACAGATCGGCGTCTTCGTCTTGCGCTTCTCGAGCTCAGGTTTAGACGCCATATTGGAAGCGGCGCCCCGAAGGGGCTTTCTGGACCTGGTGTAAATGGCAAATGTCGTTGAGTCACCAAATCAGAATTCCAGTCCAAAATTGTAGAGCGTGAGCCAAGGGATATGGCAAGCAAGCACAGCGGACCAAGGCCGCCTCAAGTCGAAAGCTGGATCACTCTTAGATCAGTCAATGAAGAGGTCGAGAAGAAACCGAAACCGAAAGCGACAATGTCGCCGGCAGGGAGGACGTCCTTTGCCGTTGTTGTTGACTTACTCCTCGGCAAGCCAGAGCAGCAGAGGCCCCGGTTCCGGACGGGGGCAGGCCAGAAAGTTGAAATCGGTGCAAAAATGGTTCCCGAAGTCCGATTCCAATTCTTGAAAGAGGATTAGGATCAGCCAGAGTAGATCATCAAAAGCCCATAATAAAGATCAGGATATTTCAAGGATATGTGCAGGAGGGCGGCGCGGGTCCCGGGAGCTCTCTGCTCACGCGACCATCTTGGATGCCCGCGTAGCCCCTCTTCCCAATATGAACTTTTAACCATTTTCTTTGTTCTGACAATACCAAAATGTCCCTCATGACATACATCTACTATTCTTTTCCTCAAACCTCTTGGTGGTATCATCTTTCCTCCTCTGTACACAAACCCTGACTCAACACTCAGCTCACTCCTTACTTCCCAGAAACATCTTTACTCTGCCACATCTGGCTTCCTTTCTCCCCAACCTTCCATGACCTTCTCTTTAATTTTTTCCATCAATTCATCTTTTCCATATTGTAAGATCCATTCTTTTTTATCAATAGACTTCACTCCTTCATCCTCAACCACAGCAATTTGATAATCAACCCACACATTCTTAGGTACTTCCTTAATTGATAAAGGTATTCTGCTTAAACAGTCTGCTATTTCATTTTGTAAACCAGGCACACATTTAATTCTGTAATTGTAATCTTGCAATCCCATTGAAAGCCTTGCTATTTTTGCAGATGCTCTTACCATTCCATTCGTAGTTAATACATTCACTAATGGCTTATGATCAGTTCTTACATCAAATTAATTACCCCATAAATATGCTCTGAAATGTTCCATTCCCCACACACATCCAAGAGTCTCTCTTTCTATTACAGAATAAAATTCTTCAGTTGGGGTTTTGACGCAAATCCAATAATTACTTCCTTGTCACCACCTTCATTTTGTGTCAAAACTGCACCTAAACCTTTCCCGCTGGATTCCACCGTTAACACACTCCTTAAATGAGGATCAAATCCCTTTATAGGTGTGGCATTGCATATCTCTCTCTTCAATGTCTCAAAACTCTCCTTACATTTCTCATTCCAATCAAATTTACTCTTCTGTTTGAGTAATTGTCTCAAATCATAAGACTTTTCTGCAAAGTT
Source organism: Lissotriton vulgaris (assembly GCF_964263255.1). Lineage (NCBI taxonomy): Eukaryota > Metazoa > Chordata > Amphibia > Caudata > Salamandridae > Lissotriton > Lissotriton vulgaris. The sequence goes on from NC_141687.1 coordinate 1,226,490,134, forward strand.
TTTTACGAAGTTGGAGTAATACTCCGCCAACACTAAAAATTAACGTAGTTCATCTTTGTTCTTTGGCTCCGGTGCTTCACTCACTGCTTCCAATAGTTCTTTCTTTGGAGATATGCCATCAATCCCAATATTGTGACCTAAATAAGCCACCTTTTGTTTAGCAAATTTACATTTCTCAAATTCTGCTGTTAACCCTTTATTCCTCAAAACATTGAATACATCCTTTAACCTCTGATCATGTATCTTCCTATTTTCCCCCATTATTAATATGTCATCTTGAAAATACAACACACACAAATATCTCTCAAAACCGCACTCATTATCCTTTGAAAGACTGCCGCCGCAGAGGCTAGCCAAAATGGCATCCGAACATACTGAAAACAGCCAAAAGGTGTTATAGAAGGTGTTATTTTCCTGCTCTCCTAATGCAATTGAATTTGATGGTATGCTGACGATAAGTCAACCATGGAGAACCATCTCATACCTTTTGTTTTAGCTAATAACTCGTTAATTTCTTGGCAAAGGATATGTATCCACTTGAATCTCCTTGTTCACACCCCTCAAATTCACACACAATCTGATCTTGCCATTCGATTTCCGAGCTACAACAATCGGAGACATCCACACAGACGACTCAATCCTTTCAATTATTCCAGATGTTTCTAACCTCACCAATTCTTTTTCTAATTCACTCCTTACAGCAAATGGAACATTTCGCACTTTATAATTCACAGGAACAGTATTCTCCTTCAATTTGATTTCATGTTTGAACCCTTTAAGCATACCAATTTTTCCTGATAAAACATCACTAAACTCTTCTCTTAATTATTTTGTAAAATCATCACTCTCACTCAACACCATAACCTGTTTCTTTCCATTAGGATTTAATAATATATCCAAACTTGCATGATCTCTCCATCCCAACACACTTGGTCCATATTCAGCAACATACATTCTACCCTCTGCTATTCTCCCTTTAAACTCAAAAGTCACATCTCTACACCCCACCATAGGAATGCTTTCCCCCGTAAAACTCCTTGGATTAATATCACTTTTTTTTAAGTCTTCAGCAATTTAATTCACAAATTCTCCTTTCCAAATATCCAAATTAACAATAGTAAATGGCGACCCTGAATCAGCCACCAACATCACTTTCACTCCCGCTACAACAATTTCACACTTTGGTTTACTTCTTCCTTTACTCTTGACATCTAAAATAAAGTCTCTTATAAAAATCTCATCATCATCTTCAGAATCTTCTTTTTTCTTTCTTCTTCTTCCTTTGTTACATATGTTATCCTTGTAGCTTTGTCTTTGCTATAGTACACCCTTGCATAGTGACCAATTAATCCACATTCTGATCTCTCGCTCTACAAGCTCTACTATTAGCTAAATGAGTATAGCTTTCGCATCTATAACACACTCAATTAGTTTGGTTTCCTCTTCTGTACTCATATTTTGTTGGATAACTAGTTTTCTTTTCTGTTCTAATATCATTGAACTTTTCTTTTTTCTCCACACCTACACTGCTTGCTCTTATGGTCTTCCTTACAACACACACTTCCTCTTTATCTTTTCCTTTTCCGTCGTCAAGAGCTGCTTTTGCACATCTGACAGATACTTCCGCTCTTCTCACTACAGTAAGTACCTTGTTCAATGTTCCATCACCCATGGTCCACAATCTCTATTGCACCCTTTTATTATTAATCAACATGATGATTTGGTCCCTTATCAGTTCCTCTTCTATTTGTCCAAATCTACATTTCTCCGCCATTCTCCTTGAAACACTTAAATAATCATCTATCTTTTCATCTTGCTCTTGTTTCCTTCTGAAAAACGTGTACCTATCAATAGCTACACATACTGTTGGTGCATATTACCTCTCTAAGTCATCTAACGCATTCTCATAAACATCTGTTTTATCTTCCGCTCTTTCTTTCTTCTGCATTTGTTCATAATATCGAATCCCTTCTGGTCCTAAGGAGTGTAATAATATTCCTTTTTAATTTCTGGTGTCATATCCTCGTTTTTTATAGTGAAGATATAGTTTTTAAAATACACTTTCCATTCCTGCCATCTAGTTTTCGGTTCTCCAGGTTCAGTCAAAAATGGTATTGGTGGTGTCAATGTAAACGTTTGCGCTGCACACATTTTCCTCTGTATTATATTCCTTCTATTATCTCTTAATCACCTGTTCAAAAGCTCTTTTCCAAATGTATTATTCTTATTTCTCTGTTAAAATTAGCCCAGTAATAAATGTTCCTATCTTTTTTTTCCCTTCACAATTCTTTTTAAATTCATTCCATAAATAGTATGCAAATCATCCTCCTTTTCTTCCCCTTTATATATCAGGATTCTGTCCTCCTTCGTTACTCCTTATTATTCGCGTTTGTTGTAATTCACAAACGTCACAAACTCCTGTTTCTCGATATTTCCTTTGTTCCCAAACTAAAATGGCCACCAACGTGCTCACGTGACGCACTCTGTTTATCACTGCGTGGTGCCGCTTTTCGTCACAATCCTCCTGTTGCATGCAATACTTTCCTTCTTGCGCGATGACGCTTCCAGTGCACGTGATACTACTGCCAGCTTCTCACGCGCACAACGCCTCCATTCCTTTTCCACACGCTGTTCCTCTCGCGCTAGGTAAGTCGTCTTTCCTCTTTATAAATTATTTTCCGCTCAAATTAAGTCATCCGCACCACTTTTCAGCTAAATTAATTATTCCGCTTTCCTCACCTCAGTCTTTTCATTTGATACACCTTCGCTTCTCACGTCAAGCACTTTTACTCAATTCCTCATTTTCCGTGGGCTCACGCAGAGTTGCCGATCCTCAGTCGCCAAATTGTAAGATAGGCTTGTACTCCAAATATGTTCATTAGATGCTTTATTGGCAACTCTGCAGCATGAATAACATTACGATGTAACCATCTCCTCGGCCCCTTCATCAACTGTACTTCCAAGAATGCCCATGTGAACATTCACATTCTACCAAGGATGTCTCATGCATTCCAAACATGGAATGCTTCAACACCACAGCTCCCCTGCTTGTGGTGAGCGACTAAAAGGTGATTTGTGTTTTAAATACTTATTGTGACCGGTCTGATCCGCAGACCGGTGCTCGTAGGCTACCTCGCTTCGGGAAGCTGCTCTGCCAACAGTTCTTGGTGCGGCACCCATACGTTGAAGGAAGGGGCTCGTCTGGGGAAAGTGGTCCCGGTTATCTGGTTGCCTAGCGACGCTCTGCATGGTTAACACTAGCCGGGTGCTAGAGCGGGCTAAACATGAACTGTCTACGTGCGGAGAAAGCTCACGCACGGGTGGGACAATCCTCGCTTTGGGAGATGGCAGGCCAGGCATGCTGATTGCTGCACGTCACTGGACCCACCATTAGCCGAATTATAGATGTACCTAGCTAGGGAGATTGTGGTCAACGTAGTTGGCATATGAACGTGTTTTAGCATGTTAACAAGGGTTTCAACTGATGTTGTAAATAAGGAACTCATATCATTGGATTTCTTTGTGAGTATTGCTTGGCATAAATATATATTAGTTGTCTATTTGTGAACAACTAAAAACGAGTGTACATATATCCATATAAAAGTGTCCGAGCAGATTAAACCAGGAGTGTTGATTGATAATAAAAATAAGAAACGTATGTCATTGGGTTTCTCTGTAAGTACTGCTTGATATAAGTATATGTTCGTTGTTTATTTGGGGACAAGTAAAGGTGTCTACATATATTCATACAGAAGTGTCCCATCAGGTTAAAGAGGGGGTAACTAATTTCGTAAATAAGAAACTCATGTCATAGGGTTTCGCTGTGAGTACTGCTTGATATAAATATATATTTGTCGTCTATTTGTGGACAGCTAAAGGTGACTCCGCATATCATGTGTCCAAGGGCATTGTGTCAGTTCAAAAACTAGGTGGTAATCCTGCAATTCAGGATAAATTGTTCAGCTGGTTCCAAGGGATATCGTCATTTAATCCTCTTGTATGGGTCTGCATTCTGTGCAGCCAACTTTGTTCTCTGGTAAGGATTATTTTGCTAATCCCAGTTTGTGGGGTTAGTTTTTCTATGATTGACCAAGATATGTCAATATCATTATGTTGCATGTCGACAAAGTAGCCAGTGAATTTGGTTGTTATCTTCTTGCATCTTATAGTGCTTCTATGTTCACTAATGTGGGTTTTTATTTTCCTTGTAGTCATCCCCACATACTTTAGGGCACATGAGCAGGATATAATGTATATTACATTATTACTGTTGCAATTGGTGTGTGCTCTCTGCTTCCAGGGGGGAGTCAGTCCGAGGTCTATAGTTTTGGTGTGGGACGTAAATGGACAGACTGAGCAGTTCCCACATGGAAAGTGTCCTGTAACGGGGGGCAGGTCTCATAGTGTTGTCTGGCGGTTAGTATTGCCCTGTACTCTGTTACTATGTACTAGTCTGTCTGTGATACTTCTATTTCTTTTGAAAGAGACAAGTGGTTTTTCGAACGTGTGTTGGTTAGATGTTAAAATGCGCCAGTGTTTGTTAATGGTGCGTTTGATCATGTTGGATGCTGAGTTATATGTGCATACACAGATCAGTGATTTAGGCTCTTGTTTTGTCTTCGTCTCAAGTAAGGCCTCTCTAGGAATGTTGCATGCTTTTATTTTCTTTAGAGATAATACGTTCTGGGTATTCTCTCCCTTTTAGTTCTTTAGAGAGGTTGTTAGCTTCTTTTTTGTAGTCATCAGTATTTGAACAGTTACGTCTAATGTGTAAGAATTGACCTACTGGTAGGTTTTCTATTAGTGACCGAGGATGTACACTGTTAAAGTGTAACAAATTGTTACTGTCTGTTACTTTGGTGTTGAGTGAAGTGCACAATTTTCTGTCTTCTGCAATGGTGTTCACATTCAAGGAAGGATGCCTGTCGGTTGTTGCAGGTCATGGTGAAGCATAAGTATGGGTTTCTTTCATTGAGCTACATGTTGAATATTTCACTCATAATGTAATTGTTGCGCCAGATCACCTAAATGTCATCGATTTATCGTCTCCAAAGGCGTGCCTGGTCTTTGAAAGGGTTATTGGTCCAGATGTTTTGTTCTTTGAACAAGCTCATGTATAGACAGGCTATACTGGTGGCAAAAGTACTGCCCATCGAGGTCCTTTGGTATTGAAAGTAAAATTGGTTTTCAAAACGTAAGACCTTCTCTGGTAGAGCCAGTTTTGCTAGCTCTATAATCGAGCTGATGGGGGCTCCCCATCTTCAGTCTTGTTCCTGTAGGAGGTCCTTGATGACTGGTACACTTTCTTCCATGGGGATACTTGAATATAATGTCTCCACATCAAGGCATAGTAATGTTTCATTTGCGGGGTCATACTCTGTTTTTTGTAGAATGGTCAGTAAATGTTTTGTGTCTTTTATAGATGACCTGGCCTGTGTTACAAATGGTCTCAGGAACCAGTCTGTATATTGGGAAATTGGCTCCAATACGGAGCCGATGCCAGACACTATGGGTCTTCGAAGTGGTGGTATCCTTCCTTTGTGGATTTTCGGGTTAGTGTAAAACATCGGGGATCTGGGTTCAGTAGTGATAAGTAAGTATTTTCATTTTTAGTTATCCAGCCTTTTGCATTTCCTCCTCGACCAGGGTGGTATTCTTCTTCTATATTGGTTAGTGGGGTCAGCATGAAGGATGGTGTAGTGTCTAATGTCCTGTAGTAGTGACAAACAAGCCTGCCTGTAATCTTCTTTGTTCTGTATGACAATGGCACCGCCCTTGTCGACTGGTTTTATCACTATGTGGTCATTCTTGCTGAGGGTATTCAATGCTGTAGTATCTTTATTAGAGAGGGCCCGGTATGTTGTTAAACTAGGTTGATATGTCTCACCATCTTTAATTACTGCTTCTTTGAAAGCCCACACTTCTGAGGGTATTGTAGAGGGGGGGATTGAAACTGGATTTCTTCTTCAGGTTTTTATATCCCACTACTACGTCCGAAGGAGGGTTGTTTAGAAAGAAGACTTTGCTACTGATTTTCCTGAAAAATTCAGCCAGTTCACATCTTATTTTCAATGTATCCATGTCCGTGTTGGGAACAAATCCCATTCCTTTGTTCAGGACTCCTATTTCATATTTTGTTAGAGTTTCTTTAGAAAGGTTCACAACCATATTTATTAGTGGCTCGGGCCTCGTTGAAATTGGTCCCGGGTTCGACTCCTTGTGTTGACTCCTTCCTTCTCTTCGTTGTGCCATTGGACGCATCTTCCTCCTCTTCGTCCTCGTCCTCCGCTTCTGCCGCCATCCCCTAATTTATTTTCAAATTGGGGTGAAATGTATTTATTTGTTGTGGCGGTGGGGGGCCTTGGAATGGTTGAGGGCCTTAGTTGCCTGGCCAGAACATCATTTGTGGTTGTTGGTAGTTGGTATGGGGATAACTTCCGCTTTGTTGTCTGCGTCTCCCTCTTCTGTTCCTGTTGGAGTTAGAATTTTCACTTGACCACTCATCTGTTTCAGAAGATATTGATCCAGAATCGCTTCTACCTGTTGAGTCTGCATCAGACTCCTTTTTCTTATTGTAATCATCCCTAATGTAGGGGTAAAATTGTTCATGCAAGAACTTTTTAAAGTCTTTTTGGAGTTTCATGATTTTACTCTGTAATAGGAAATCTTTATGTTCTGAGATCTCTTTGTTGATTTCATCCAATTTGTTTTTGTAGATGGTATTTCTAATCTGGCTGTTTAGGGCATCTTCACTTGTCTTGATTTTAATAAGTGAGGCATCAGTTACACGTTTCGCGGTGTTGATGATAAGTATTAGCCAATCTTGTGTGCATTGTCAGGCAATAAGGGACCATTCCTTTTTGAATAGGGAGTCTTGAAGAAGATCCGTGGTCATTGGTCACAATGCGTCCTGTGGGGGCAGCATTGCCTCGCAGGTACTTAGTTATAATTACTCCATGTAGGAGGGTTTTCATTTGTTCCCTTTTCAATTCCTTAACCTCATCCCAGTTCTGAGCTTGGGCCAGGCTCTGAGTGATGTTTGTGTTTGTGAGGAGGGAGGGGGCTGCAAGGATCAGAGATGCCATTTCATTTGTATAGGCTAGGCCTAGTTGTTCCGTCATATTTATAACCTGAAGGGGAGAGAGCGTGGTTATTTTGACAGATTATGCCCCATGCAGAGTTACTCTACCGCTGTGCGCTGCTCTAATATCTTTAACAAGATAAGTGGTGATGTGACCAACACCCCTTGGAGAGTAGAGAGGTCCTCTAAAGCGAGGGTGGAGGAATACGTACTCCCTGAAGTATACTATTAAGCAAAAAGGTATCCCATCCGGAGCCTGCCCAGCTCCTTTGGAATATCAGAGGTGGGTGACTACTGGTACGCCTTGTGACAGTGTAATTATACGCCTTGTAATAATTAATAACTACTAACACATAAACATAGGGTCGAAACGTTGATGGCAGTCCTGTTTCATGTTCTCTGTCAACTATCCAACAGAAGTGTTGATAATGATATAAAGTGTTTGTTGAAATGTGGACAGGAGAAAGAACAGGCATCTGTGTAATAATGTCTTTATGTATATCATGGTACAATCAGCCTTTGTCTGTATTATGTAATGTAAAAAAAAATCACTGTCACTTTATCACCTGAATCACATTATTTGATGTCTTTGTGTTTTTGACAGCCTTATATGAAAAAGAAAAAGATTTGTGCATATTATTTAGATATATGACTTTGAATATTCTAAATAAATATAATTGTTGTTGTGTGATGTTAATTTAGGTGATGTGCTTTGGGGTGTTGAACAATGGTCAGTAAAGACCCACACTCTCCCAGTTTTTATGTATTACAATCAAAGACCTATTTTTCATGCAAAGAAATTTCAACACCTGACAGAATGCATTGTAATTTGTAGCACCCCAAATCCCACAGCGAAAGACACCAGTCATATGTGACAAGTACACCCATATTTGGTGAGTGGAGGTTAGGGGTTCCAGTCACTTGGTGATATGTATAGCTCACCTGAGAGCACATAACAAGCAGCGACATCTTAAGGATCCTCATGATCCCTAATCAATATTGAATTATGTATCTGAAAGAGACACGTTAGTGATAAATTCCTTCCCTTAGAATATCCCCAGGCGTCAGACTGGGGATATTCTAAGGTAAGGAATCTATCACTAACTAATGTCTCTTACACAAGTAGTAACTTGTGCGTTAATCCTTCATAAACGGCGGCAAACCAAAACAGCGAGTGGTGATGTATAAAAATGGTCAATTAGAAAGAAGTAGAGGAAGACAGAGGTACTTAAGGAAAAACAGAGATGAGAGGCAGAGAGACAACAAAATTAGAAGAGTTATAGAAAAACAGGTCAGGTAAGAAGAGAAAGGTAGTGGAGTGAATGGTAGAAAATAAATGGAGAGAGTTGAAGAAAAGGCAACAGAAGGGCAATGAGACAAATTGGAGGTGCAGAGTTGAAGTAGTGAACTAGTAGTGAGGTAAATTAGGAGATTAGCCAGTGAGAGAGAGGGGTAAGGTAGTGGGTGAGGTATAGGGAGAAATGAGCTACAGGTGAAGGTAGTGGTAAGGGAGAAAAGTTTCAGATTGGTAGGGTAGTAGAGACACGGAAAGAGGGATGAGGTAAAGATGGAGATGGTGTCTGATAAGTAAAAGAGAAGGAGGAGATATACAAGGGGGTCAGATGAAAAAAGGTAAGTGAGGTCAGAGGGAGAGATGATGTAGAGAGAGAGAGTTGAGTTAGAAAGAGGGGAGCGAGAATGACAGTTATAGATGTAGGCACAGCGAGTGATAGAGTCGGGCAAGGTCATAAGAAAGATGAAGTCCAGTGAGGTGCATTGAGAGAGAGAGTGAGTGAGAGAGAGAGACAGAGACAGAGAGAGAGAGAGAGAGAGAGAGAGAGAGAGTGAGAGAGGAATATGTATTTATTTGTAAGTTTTATATAGCGCAAACTAGACCCGATGGGATGTCCCTTCACAGAGTAAGCACAACAATAACATGAAGTACATTGAGAATAGGTAAAAAATATATAGTAACGGTAAAAAGGGCTAACAGCATACAATTTATCCAAACAAACAATTTTTTTCGAAATAATGAACTCTTCGCTCAAGAGAAATTTGTTGATAGAATGGGTGCTCGAAGAAGGTGTTTGTGAGGATTAAGAGTGAAAAAGGAGAGGGAGGGTTTATAGACACATTTCTTCAATTATATTTCAAAATCTAAAAGCCTGCCCAGCATATAAATACATGTGTAGTATTTATTACATTTAGGGATGGCACATTTCATAGGTGCCACCACGTGAATTGTCTAATCAATCTAGGCTTAATTGTGGGTTGGCCACAATTCGACCCGACATAGAAGAAGGGGCCACTAATTCCCCCAAGCGCGGGTCCTCATCAGGACTAGAAGAGTGAATGATAATGGAGCTTCCTATGAAAAGGGGACAATTTTAGATCCTGGAAAAGAAATTATGAAATCCAAAACTTGTGTGTCTATTAAAAACATTAAGCTGCCCTCACCTGGAAGCACCATCCAAATGTACCAACATTAAGGAAATAGAAGGCTCACAGGCTCCGCTTTAACAGGTGAAACACATTTGCACCCCATCAAGAATAAGGTGAGGTAGAGAGAGAGAGAGGATGAAGGTACATAGGAAAGATAGGTTAATATAGAGGGTTAAGGTAGAAGAGGTTAGGGAAAATAAGGAGAGAGAAATGACACTACGTTTATTTTTCAGTTTAAATGCAACCAGCTGCTTTAGAGTGCGAAGGTTAAGGCTGTGTAGGTCAGGCATTCATACTAAGGGGCAGATTAAGTATTGCTATGGTGCAGAGGTGTGCGTGCTGTCTAGAATAGGATTTGTACTGGAGACATAGCCTTCCAGTACAAAATCCTATGCTTAGATAAATTCTGAAACATTCTACACATTGCATTTGTGCTGTACGGTACAGCAGAAGTGCAGTGTGTGGAACTTTTGGAGAAATCTTTTAATTTTTAATTTTTACCTCTTGCTTCAAGGACGCATTATTTTTCTGACATAAAGGCAGGTCTGGCTATTTTAGTAGTTTAGGCTTTGCGCCATCAGCTATGGGTGCATGCTTTAATCTGCCCAAGTTAAACCAAAGTAACACCCCCTTGACTCAAACTGGCACAAAGTGATGCAAAGCCGTGCAAAGTGCTACTTCTGCTGAGAAAATGGCACCATTACAGAGTGAAAAACCTTTGAGAAAGGGTCGCTCCTGTCCCCTTTCCAAGGAAAACCTGGGGAATGGGCTTTTTGTGATGCCGGTGATGCCTAATCCCAGAACATGTAGACTGATGCCTGGAAGACCTCAAGGACTTCAAAAACACCCATGTAGGGCAGAAATAAGAGGACCCAATTGAGCATATGGCAGAAATCTTCACAGATAACTTTAGGAATTTTTAATACACCTGGGGGCCATTGGTGATGTCCTCTCTAGGGGGCTGCCACTAATAGCATGCCCAACATGTACAAGGGCACTCCACCTCTTTCAATATTAAGAATCTCACCACGTGGGAACACTAATACTCGACAATCCTGGGGTCTCACCCTACCATTGCTACCTTTAGGCCTGACTCCCATACCACGTTTGCCTTGTACGCACTAACTTTTTGTCCTGCGCCCCATTCGTTTGTTTGTTAGTTGGAGGGGAGGGAGTTTGGGAGAACAACTATGCTTAGGTTATAGTCACTGTAATGTAAAGCACTTGTTTTAAAAATGGCAATTGCGAGAGCCCCGAGAACTATTGCAGCTGAACCTGTAAATAGCTGCTGTATACTATGTGATGGGGACTACACTTGATAATGCTGTAACAATGTATTTTGGAAAACTTATAAGAACAGATTGGACTGGAAAAATAAGAGGACCAACTTGGTGACTGACCTATCCAAATTGTTGGTGGCCTGAATTGTGACCTGCAAGTCTGGTTCCCACCTCCTGTTCTCCTCCTTGGGTGCTCTGTGTCATGTCGCATGAAAGTTGTAGGGAGATTTCATTCTCAAGAATGGTAAGAATGGACCCACCTATGCGGGGTTGGCCGTTCACCATCAGGATGATGTTCACCCCTATCGTACTTCATTTCAGTGTTTTCACTTTTATTCCCGCCCTATTTCTTTTTTTTTTTCCATTTGATTTAAAAAAACATTTGTTTATTAGTTTTAAGCAACATACAAAAACAAGGGCATTGAATGTCAACTTTAGCCAGTCAGAACATAGACATATGATGGATTACCTAGTATAACATAGCATTTCGCGTCCAAGTATCCGTTGTATCATTATACAGTAAGATCTTCTACCGAATCAACATCATGGAACAATGCAATGACATATGTAACATGCATCACCAAATCCCAATGATTAAGGTCAGCGAAGTCATATCAGTATATAGTTCACAATATTACACTTCTGTCACATGCACAGTAATACATTTAATTCATCACCGGTCCACCCAGATCAAAACACATCTGCATCCCATATTAACCAGCAGAGACCTATGACACCTCCGTCCTCCCTTCAGCCCCATCCAGAACTTGTAGTTCTTGATCTACCGCTGCCCGTGACCACTCCAAAAATGGTTCCCATATATCCTTTGGGCAGGATTAGACGGCATCTGCTCCCAAAAGAGCTTTAATTGTGTATGCCCATAAGTCACATCTCGTAGCCAATCCTTGAACTGCGGCACTCGCTTTCTACCCCATCACATAGCGACTTGCCTACAAGCATATAACAGTAAGAGGGCATGCAGCTTACGCCTCTTGGGCACTGTGTCCCGCACATATCCCAATATACCCAGCAGTGGGGACGGTTGGTCATCCCTGCCAATTATCGTATTTACTGCGCCAAATATCTCACTCCAGTACACATGTAAGTATGGGCAGTCCCATGCCACATGCAGAAAGGTAGCCCCATCACACCCACATCTCCAACATACAGCATCGTCCCTCAATTGCATGCGATGCAAACTATTCGGGGTTCTGTAATATCTATGTAAGAACTTAAAGTGAAAAACACAAAGAGAGAAGACCAGGTCAAAGATGGTGTAGTGTCCTGGGTAGTGTGCGGCAATCACATGGGCACATGTGTGAAAAAGAGTAAAGAGTCCTACTGGGCTATAGAAGCGGTGCGTAGCTGGTGGTATAAAAACCGTTCTGCAAATGGCACAGCACCTTCAACAGTATACTGCGCGGGGGCGGAAACTACCCTCTGGATAGAGTTCAGCGAAAGTGTTCAGTTTTAGCGCAGTCGTAAGGGTCTTATCACGCCCCTCGCCATGCATGCTAACATAGGATTATTCTCTAATACCACTGATGGCGCATATAGCGTCTTCACACCCGCCCGTTTCTGTAGTTCCCCCCATGCTGTAGTTCTGAAAATTCTGGACTCGTGCAACAAACTTTGTCGTAGTATGACAATTTTGGTGTCAAAAGACCGATAATGGCTAGTACACTATGCACAAGCATTTTCGCCATAATCGAGTAACGATTTCACCTCGAAATCGCCATTTTCATTTTTGAACCTTTGGGTTCCATATTACGCTTGGCAGCCATTTTGTGAGTTGCCCTTCACATAGGCTTGTAACCACAACTGAATTCGATATCAAAGGACACATACACCTTAATTGACTTTTCTGTGACCTGGGCAAGCAGGAACCATTGCCCCAATCCAAACCTGTTTGGTCAGTTCCTCTCCCAGTGGCCGAACGAGATAGCATCAAAGCACAACAGGCCATAAACTGTTTCCATCGCACACACCCCGCCTAAATCTTGCTCACACCTGTCCCTGCTCTTTTCTCTTCTTTTGCTTTATGATGAGGAGGAGCCCGGTTTTATTGAGGGTACACCGATGTCTGATGAAAATGTTGGGCCTTGTCGGGTAATTGATCACGAACTGGACACACTAAATGTGTACTTGTCATCATGACTCTGCTTTTTCTTTTGTAATGAAAATATGTGAATAGCTCACTGTAAATCCAAGAATGTTTGCACGGTAAATCTAAGAATGCTTGCCTGAAGCTTAAAAATCTGTATAAAAGAAGAAGCCAGGCTTTGTAAATTTGAGCAGTCTCCTGAGAATATACACACCGTGTTGTTGTACTTCTAGGAAGCTTGTTACTTGGTTGCAGCCAATAAATTCGATCTTTGACTTCACCTAGAAGACTCGTGTTTCTGTGGTCTGAATCAGGAAAGTACTCGAGGTCTTTGGGTGTTGCCCCTGACACCGCTGGGTTACCGGATCAGTACCGGTTCTGAAAAACCCAGTACCTCAATGCCCAGCACAACGTTCCAGCTGTATCAACGTCCACTCTTGGCCTACAGACGGTGCAATATAGTGCCACATTTAGCGGCGTCGGTGCTACCGCATCTCTCTCTCCACTGCTACATGAGGTTGAAATGGGGTCTCATGGACCCAGAAATTAAGGAACTGGGCCTGCGCGCATAACCCATATAGTTGCATATCAGGAGCTCCTAGACCGCCCTGTTTCAGTGGTAGAGTCAATAGATCCCAGTATACTCTGACCTGCCCTCCCGCCCAGACCAATGAAAACAGTTGTGTACGTATCAATGCACAGAAATGTTTAGTCAGTGGTATAGGTACATTCACAAACAAATAAAGAAACTTAGGCAATACAATCATCTTCGCCAGTGCTATCTTGCCGCCTTAGAGAGTGGCTGTGCCGACCACAGTGCCACCTTTCCTTCCACCCAAGCATATGCTCTGCCAAAGTTCAGTGTCCATATGTCTTGAAGACTACGGCTGAGCCACACCCCCAAATATTTTACCTCTGCGGCCTCCCAACGTAGGGGGAACTCCGAGCAAACCTCCTTAGTGCCAGCAGTGAGGGGGAATATTACAGACTTAGACCAGTTTATAGTGATGCCCGCGAATCTACCGAACCTTATAAATTCCCACAGCACTGGATCAAGATTAACTTCCGGGTCGAGAATGTACAGTGTAACGTCATCTGCATAAAGGGAGATCACGAGACTGCGTGCACTAAACCCTATACCTCTGGCAGTATGGTGCTGCAGTATTCTTGCAGCCAGGGGTTCCATAGCCACAGCAAAAAATAACGGTGACAGCGGACACCCCTGTCTCGTACCTCTCGGTATTCGGAAAAGTTCAGACACCTTGCCATTTACCTGGACACGAGTTCTAGGCTCCACATACAGCAGATTTATTCTTTGAATGAATAAGGGGCTGAATCCCATACGCTGGATAACTAAAAATAAATACGACCACTCTAAGGAGTCGAACGCCTTAGTGGCATCAAGGAACACCGCTGCAGCCTGAACACTGGGATGTAAGTAATGAATTACTGAGAATAGCGTCCTTAAATTATGTGACGTTGATCTCCCCGGGATAAAACCCGACTGATCAGGTAACGCTATAATTGGTAAGATTGGTTGGAGACGGTTCACCAACAATTTGGCGTGTATCTTGACATCGACGTTAATCAAAGACAGTGGTCTATAGGAGTCTAAATCATTTGCGGCTTTGTCAGGTTTCAATAGTGTGACAATCATAGCCTCCCTCATTGATTGTGGCAGCATTTCCGTCTCTAGTGCCTCCTCAGAAACTGCTAGTAGTTTGGGAGCCAGCTCCTCAGCGTATGCCTTGTAGAAGGCTGTCGTCAGACCATCCGGCCCTGGAGCCTTATTTAGAGGTAGGCTATGAATCACTTGCTTTACGTCATCTTACGTTAGGGGCAGATCCATGTATAGTCTGTGGTTATCATTGAACCATGCCAAGGCAATGGAATCTAATAATTCCGACATATTATCTGAGTCAGCCATTCCCGCTGTCCCATAGAGATTTGAATAGAACTCCCGAAACGCCTCTAGTATGCCCTCCTGTCCTCTAGTAGTCTCACCCGTTTCATTACACAAACGTGGTCCCCTTAATCGGCTTGATCATATTCGCCAACGTGCGCCCTGACCTATCCCCCTCTCCATATCAAGGGGGCTTCTGCATATTTGCCAAGGAATTTCACCTCCCTAGTAGCCTCCTCCTCAATTCTAACAGTTTAGTTTTTAATAGGCCCGCCGTCTGAGTGTCAGTTTGCAGAAACATCTGATTTTTTTTTTTTTTGAAAATTCTTTATTGTCAGGAGTTTAGAAGAGATATTCATAACGACATTTTGCAATTGCAGCAACATAACAGTAATATGATCCCCGGGCGGGGAAAGGATTTAACATAGATTGTAGTAACAGTTATCATGTTCACGTAAGGCCCAGCAGGTGAAAAGTAAATAAACAGACATATGTAACACAAGGCCCAGTGTCACCCCTTCTTCTTAACACCCATCCCGCCCACACTGTTTCAAGTCAGTAGGCTGACTTCCCCCTTACATAGCATGAGCGGGGATTCATAAGAATAAAGAAAACAAATCTAAAAAACCAAACAACGGTCATCATGTTACCAAAATCTGTGTATGTTCATATATACTATCCCACAGGCTTACATAGTCAGCATTCCGCTTGGAGTGGCGGTGCACGCCCTCCGCCTCCCGGCCCCGCCCCCGTTCATGTTAGCACCTCTATAGCCACTAGTCCTCTTCTTCCTCCGAGTCTGAGTCCTCATCCTCCGGCAATGCTTCACATGGGTCACCCCTATATGCGTTCCATGGCATCCACACCCGGTTCCATTTGCGGGGGCAGGCTCTTAATACATACACTGCTCTCTCCTTAACCATGAGAAGGTCCATATTTCTTATCCACCCTGCCACCGTCGGCAATTCTGGAGCGCCCCACCTCTGTGCAATGTCTCGTTTGGCCACTGTCACTGCTAGGGTGACCCACAGCTGTCCATACCTGTTCAAGTCCGTAGGGTCCCAAATGTTCAACAGGCATTTACGAGGTTCCGGCAGTACAGACACATTGATGGCCTGAGAGACTGTACGCATAATCTGACGCCATAGTTCCCTGATTTGTGGACATTCCCATAACGTGTGTAGGAGAGTCCCTTCCTCCCCGCATCCCCTGAGGCAGTATGGGTGTGGCGCCCTCTGTATTTTGTGGAGTAATGTGCGAGTGTAGTAGGTGCGGTGTAGCACCTTGAGCTGTACCAGGCGGAATCTGGCTGATATGCCCACTTCCCTCGGCGAGGCCAATGCCTCATTCCACTCCGTTTCATCCATGCCGCCCAGTTCGTCCACCCATTTCTCCTTAAGTTTGTGTGTGGGATCTGGCATGTTGTTAATTAATTTTTTGTACGTGAGTGAGGTCGCTTTTTGCTCCATGAATTCGGTGAGCAGCCTATCCTCAAGGGGCGATGATTCTGGGAGTGCGGTGTCTGGTGGGATCGCTCGTAGTAGTGCATGCCGGATTTGTACATAGCGGTACGTTTCAGTGGGCCCCAAGCCGTATTGTTGCTGGAGGTGCTGAAAGGGAATAACCGTGCCCTTGTCCCAGAGGTCCCCAACTACCGAGATCCCTATGTCGTCCCACCTCGCAAATCCTTTACAGGTCCGTAGGTTACCCAGTGTTTTAGTGTCCCATAGTGGTGTCAGCCTGGTGATTTTACCCTTCCACCCTAGGCGTGACTGTGCCGTATGCCAGATTGTCGCTGTGTGGAACGTCGGGCCTAGCAGGGTCTTTACCTGCGGGTAGTTGTACAGTACCGAAAGCATGCCATCAGTCCCCAGTTGCGACCAGTCTGCCTTATATGCGGGGTCGTCTCTTGAGACGTGAATCCAATGATTAATAACTTTAAGCTGTGACGCCCAGTAATATAGTTGGAGGTTGGGTAATGCAATACCCCCCTCGTACCAGCTCTTCACCAGTTTTGCCTGCGCTATTCGCGCCGGACCATTACTCCACAACAGGCTGGAGACCAAGGCTGCTACTCGTCTAAAATACTGCGGGCTAACCACATAGGGGGAGTTTTCTAGTACATACAGAAATCTCGGGAGAGCCATCATTTTGTAGAGCGCCGCGCGCCCTAGGAGGGTCAGCGGCAGCGTCGCCCAGTATTGGACATCAGCACGCAATCTTTGCAGAGGCGGCTGCAGGTTTTCGATATAAAACTGTTTAGCGTCCTTCGTCACATAAATACCTAAGTACTTAAAGGAGGAGGCGGTCACTGTGAGAGGACAGTTAGCCGGCAACACCGGAGCCGGGCCAGTAAGGACATAGAGTATAGACTTAGCCCAGTTCAGGGTATATCCTGAGGCCCTGCCGTGGTCATCGCAGATCGCCAATAGGGCGGGGACCCCTTCAGTTGGGCCGGTCATGTATACTAACATGTCGTCGGCGTACAGGGAGACCTTGTCCTCCCACCCGTCGCTCCAAGTGATTCCCCGAAACAGCGGCGTCGATCTTAGCAGGATTGCCAGTGGCTCCAGTACTATCGCAAACAACAGGGGCGACAGCGGGCACCCCTGTCTTGTTCCCCTCCCCAGTGGAAAGGTCGAGGATATGCGTCCGTTCGCCACCACCTGTGCCATCGGCTGGGCGTAGAGCAGTCGCACCCATGCCATATAATGGGGCCCGAAGCCCATGCGGGTTAGGACAGCAAAAAGGTATTCCCACTCTACCAAATCAAATGCCATTTTAGCATCTAAGGAAAGTATCACAGCCTGCTCCTTAAGAAGATGCGCCTTTGCCAGTACCCCATGTACCCTCCGTAGATTAAGCGCTGTGCTTCTATGTGGCATAAAGCCCGATTGGTCAGGGTGTATTAGGGTCGTCAGATGCTTGGTTAGGCGACTGGCCAGGAGCTTCGCCAGGACCTTTGCCTCTGCGTTGAGCAGTGAGATGGGTCGGTATGAGGCACTATCTGTTGGTGGCTTAGATGGTTTGGGGATGGCCACAATGGTGGCCGTGCGTTGATCGAGTGGGAGCAGCGCCTTTTGTACGCTGTCGTTATACATGTCTAGGAGGGGCTTGGCCAGGACAGAGTCCATCGCCTTATACCATTCCACAGGAATTCCGTTTGGGCCTAGGGCTTTGCCTGACTGCAGCGCCTGTATCGCCAACTGGACCTCTCCCTCTGTCAGGTCTGCATCAAGTTCCTGCTGTGCTTCAGGTGTGAGTACGGGGACAGGGATGTGACTAAGTGATTCTGTGGCCTCCCGCTCAGTGACTGGTCGTGTCGGTGTGTAGATCCCCTGGAAGTGGCGAGCTAGAGTCTGGATTATTTGCTCCGGGTGAGTTTGCAGCACGCCGGTCGCATCGTAGAGCCCGTGTATCCCCTTGTTACTGCCACTCCGTTTGTCCAGCCACGCCAGCATCTTCCCCGCCTTATCGCCCACATCATAAATTCTGTGCGCCGTGCTCGCGAGGTGTCCTTTGGTGATCACAGTGAGGTGTGCCTGGTGTTGCTGCTGACGGAGCTGCAGTTCATGTAGCGTCTCAGGAGTGGGGTTTGCCATATGCGCAGTGTTCGCTGTGTGTAATGCTAATTCCAAATTGGCCAGTGTAGCCCTAGACTCCCGTTTATGCCCAGTAATGGCCGATATGGACGCCCCTCTGAGGACCGTCTTATAGGCCTCCCACAGAATTGAGGGTGAGGTGACCGACCCAGTGTTCTCAGTAAAATAGTGTGTGGTGGTTAACTTGAGTTTTTTCCTAATGGTAGGGACCTGCAGATAATTGGGATAGATCGGGTACAGCCTACCCCGCTTACAATCCTTGGTAGAAATGTGAAGGGAGACCGGGGAGTGATCAGAAATTCCTCGTGGTAGGATATCAATACTATCCACAGAGCTCAGTCCAACCCCTAGAAAGAAGAAGTAGTCAATACGGGAGAGGGTGTTGTGGGGTGCAGAGTAGTGCGTGTAGTGCTGCGCTGTAGGGTTCAGGTGGCGCCAGATGTCTGTGAGGCCCATAGCAGATAAAAATCCCGGAAGTGTGGCAGACCCTCTCTGGCGAGCTCGCTGGGGAAAGGTGTCTAGCAGGGGGTCCGTGATGGCATTGAAATCTCCCCCCAGGATCACGTCCCCCTCAGGGAGGTCAATAAGGAATCGACTAAGCGCCGGCAAGGCTGTAGCATGCAGTGCTGGGGGGATGTATACAGATATCACATTCAAGGCTCTCCCCTCCCACTGGCCTGAGAGTGCTGCGAACCGTCCCTGATCATCTGTCTTGTGGCCAGTGACCAGGAAGGGGGAGTTGTTTCTGAGGAGTATCCCGGTGCCCCTGGAACCCGAGGTAAACTCGGAGTGTACTGCCATGGTGTACCCACGCCTGTTTAGAGCCTTACAGGTGGTCCCCGCCAAATGTGTTTCTTGCAGCAGCACTAGGTCTGACCGATTACGTTTAACAGTTTGCAGCACCAGACCCCGTTTAATTTTGTCTCCCAACCCTCTGACATTCCATGTAAGGAGCTTCAGTGGGGGCACCAACGTCGTTACAGGGGTACCCATTGTGGGTGTAGCTCGATCATGTTGTGCCATTTGAATGTATGAACCGTGTTCTCCATGCTCAGTAGGAGAAGGACGCCAGAATGCGGAGGCGGCGCACGCCGCCCATAGTGAGCAGTGTTCCCGTGCCTTGTGAGATTGCAATAATGAAGACCATAAAACTTAACTTTAACTTGAACCTCGTAACTCCCATCCCTCCACCCCCTCCCTGCTCCCCTGCACCACGGACGAATTCCCGCCCGCATCCCCAACTTGGCAGAGTGCTTTTCTCCCCCCCCTGTCTAGTCTTACTTGCTTGTGGGGTTGGTGAGTCCCCTACAGGCTCCGGCCAAAACCCGCCCTACTCAGTTCCATCGGCCCAAGGTCCCAACGGCAGTGTTCAGTTCTTGGTGCTTCCAGTGTAGCCATTCATCCCCTGCTAGGCTGACCTGAATCAAACGGGTCCCTCTCGAGATCGGAGTCCAGGCCCCCGGCCGCGCCCCGCTCAGTGGCCGGGCTGGCCGCACGGTGTTCCGGCGTCTTCTCATTACGGCGATCCTGGCGGTCCTTGCGCGGGCGTTGAGGCTTGCCCGCCGGTCTCCAGCCATCCAGCCATTCTCGTGCCACCTCAGGATTGTCGAAGAACCATGTCCTTCCCTCGGCCACAATCCGCAGTTTGGCGGGGAAGAGCATTGAATAGGGTAGTTCCCTGTCTCGCAGCGTCTTTTTGATTTCATTGAAGGATTTTCGACGCCTGGCCACCTCGGCCGTGTAGTCTGGGAAGAACGCTAGCGTGGAGTTCAGGATTTTTACCGGCGGCGCCACTCTGGCCGCCTGCAAAATGGCGTCCCTGTCCCTATAGTTGAAGAGTCTGGCCAGCACCGGTCGCGGCGTGGCCCCTGGTTGGGGCGTACCCCCCGGGACTCGATGAGCCCTCTCAATGGAGAAGAAGGCTGACAGGCCTTTAGGTTGTAGTTTGGTTTTAATGAGGTCTTCGATGTACAGGTCCATGGCCCCCTTTCCCTCCGATTCCGGAAGGCCTAGGATACGGACGTTATTTCTTCTCGAGCGTCCTTCCTGGTCGTCCAGTTTTTCCTGTAGTTGTTTAGTGGTCCTTTCTAGTCGCTCCATCGCCACCTGAAGGTCAGAAGTGTCTTCAATGAGGGATTTTGTGACCACCTCCACTTGCGACACTCTCTCCGACATTTTCTTAAAATCCGCTCGTAGCAAGTTCACCTCAGTGGAGATGGTGCCCACCGTCGCTTGGACGTCTGTGAGAGTTCTCATTATGGCTTCCAGTGTGACTTTTCCAGTGCCATTGGTGTCAGAGGAGGCACCGGCGGAGTGCCGACCAGGTCCCTGTGAGTGGCTGTTCTGGGCGTAGGCAAACTTATCAAGCTTTGCTTGCGTCGCTGTCATGCTCCTCGTGTTTTTGCCCGTCATGGTGGTTTGCTTGGGTTGACAGTGTCCGTGTAGGCCTTCCCCTTGGTGTTTGCCGTCGAAGCAGCCGGTAAAAGGAGCAGGAACCGCAGGGCCCAGGTCGATCCCGGCCTGTAGTGTAGCCTTACTGTGGCTGCCGTTGGAGTCAGCAGAAGGGTTTTCGCGGTGCTGATGGCGGCGTGCGCATCTCTCGGATATCGTACTGTTTCTCCTCTCCACGTGGGTCGCGCCGCCGCTTTCTAGGGCTGCAATGGACAGCCGGAGACTGGCGCCACTACGATGAATTTAGCCCTTCTGCCCAACGGCGCTTCGGAGTAATGTTCAGTGCTGTGGGGGGACTGCGTCGACCCAGGCGTCCCTCGCCCTGTCTTGCCGTATTTGTCAGGGCGTCCGCCCGGTAGCGTAGATCCGGGGCTGCTTCGACGTTGTGCGGGGCCTCTCCCGCCCTTGATATCACTGGAGTCTTGGCTCAAGGGTGCTCCCAGGTGCAGCGTTAAGTGAGCGCCGTGGTGGAACTTGGCGCCAAGCGAGGAGGAGCGGATGCCGGCCGAGGCTGACTTCTCCCGGCCGGGCAAGGCGCGCTTCCGGTCGGCCTGCCCCCGAACTCTGGGCCGGTGCTGCCGAGTTGTCGTAGGCCTCGTCTCACTGTCGACGGATGGAGCACTTCCCGGCGTCGGATTTGCGCTGGGGGCGGCTCGTTGTGTGCCGCTCGGTTCCCGGAGCCGATTTCACCCCTTCAGGCAGGTTAGTAGACGGATGTGCATGCGGATTATTGTACGGGCCGGATTGCCTTGCGGAGCTCCCGAGCTAAGCTGCCGCCATGTTCGGCAGTTGGCCACGCCCCCCCAGAAACATCTGATTTTCTAGATTTTTGATCTCTCCTTCTAATCTAGCCAATGTCTCCCTAATGGCCTTCAGAACCCCTGCCTGCCTCGCAATACACTGCCCTCGTATGACAACTTTAAAGGCGTCCCAAAGTGTAGCCACAGTGTCCACGGACCCCTCATTAGTGTCAAAATATAGCTCAATGTCTTTTCGGATCTCTTCTTTGAACGCTTAGTCTAACAAAGCATTCTGAGGTTAGGCCAGGTTAAAGCTCGAGTGGGGGCTCCAGGCAGAGATAAACGGAGGACGCAAGGTGCGTGATCTGATAATGAACGCGCCATATGAGCGACCTCCACTGTCCAGGTGGCAACGTTTCTGGATGCAAGCCAAAAGTCTAGTCTGGACCAGGTCTGGTGTTGGGTGTATATACATGTGCCTTCTCGTAGATCTGGGTGTCTATCTCTTCAAATGTCTAGGAGTCCCCCATCCAACATGATATCTTGCAGTGCTAGTCTCGCTTGTGGGTGTAGTGTTCTAGCCGTACCTCGTCTATCATACTCATCAGACAACACTGCATTAAAATCCCCTCCCCAAATCCCCGTTTGACATCCTATAGCTCTTATCTTGGACCAAAACTGTCGGAAAAAATCAGGGAGTCAGTATTTGTACCATATACTGCAGCAAACGTCACCTCTATACCTCCCAACTTTCCATTCAATATCACATATCGCCCCTCCGGGTCCACATGTGTATACATACATTCCCAATCAGACCCTCTCTTGATGAGTATAGCGACTCCCCTCGCATTGCTAGAATAAATTGCGGAATATACCTCCCCCCATTTGTTATGTTTAAGTCTCTGCGAGGCCGTCACATTCAAATTCGTTTCCTGCAGGAAACATATATCAACAGCATGTCTTATTAAATATGCATGGACTAGTCTTGCTTTTCTCCCATCATTTAAACCTCTTACGTTTCAGGTGACAATATTCAAAGCTCGGCCAGTGGTTGTCATTGCAATACAACAAACTTATAGTGATGACTTTTCTGTGTACAACATCTTACCCGCATCGCTACTTTGCTTCGATTGTAATTCTGACATTTTTGCTTAATGAAAACAACTCCCCATACCCCAGTCCCCCCTCCGCCCACACCAACCCCCCAATTAGGTTGTAGTGTACCCCTCCCATACATAACATTTGCTAACATCAACAGTTCAAAGGGAACCTTCCCAGGAGGGCGAGGGTAGACCAGCTAACTCCCCCACTTTCGCAGGGTGACCGGGGTTACACAGCCGCTGCACACCATGTATCACCCAAAATGACAACTTTAACCAAAAAACAATGCATTGCTGAATACGGAGGATTGCTCTCCCGACTCTCACACACGCTTAGTAGCACACCCGGTCTGCCCAGGTCAGAGCGTTAAAGTTCCACTAATTCGATAGCCAACAGCCGCCTCAACAAGTACACAGGAATTTAACCCAGTACAACAACATTTTAGTTTTTCAGTCATTGTCACTTCGCCTGCAGGATTCCGATCCTTCTGCAGCTCCTTTCTTCTTAGCTCCTTTCCAGCAACATGCTTGGCAAATTTCAGTGCTGATTTTGCGTCTGTAAAGTAGTGCGTTTTACCATCATGCGACACTTTAAATTTCGCCGGATATAGCAGGGAATACAGGATTTGCACTTGTAAGAGAAGGCGTTTGGCCGGAATGAATTCTTTTTCTCGCTGCCTGTACCATCGGGGTAAAATCAGGATATAAAGATAAGGTGTTCCCCTGGTGCGTTATCTGACCTTTCTCACGTGCCAGCCTTAGTATTGTGTCTCTATCTTGGTAGTTTAGCAGTTTTATAAGGATGGGACGTGGTGTACTCCCTACCGGTGGCTTCGGGCCCAGTGTCCTGTGCGCCCGCTCCACGATGAACACTGTGGAGAGGTGCGGGTCAAACAAAGTATGTAGGAGATCCGACATGTAAGTCTCCATCTTGGACATCGCCGTAGTTTCCGGTATTCCCGTGCCGCGCAGATTACTTCTGCGAGAGTGCGCTTCTAAGTCATCATTCTTCTCACGTATGACTCCCAGCAGCTTGTCCATATGGAGCAGTTGCTCTTTAGTTTCCATCTGAAACTCATGGAACTCCACCTGCCTGTTTTCAAGACCATCTAGTCTTGTCTCATGTACCGACACCTGCGTCTTCACTGTCAAGTTGTTGAGTCAGCGTATCTAGCTTGGAGTCAATACTTTTGAGGCTCGAACGCATCTCAAGTAGCAGCGTCTTCACATCTTCGTCTCCTGTTCCAGACTGCATGTCCGTTTCGTCACCATCCTGTGCACCGCTTCCGTTTCGTTTTGCCTGGCCGAACGCCTCGAATCGAAGGTGATCTTCGGCTGTCTGGGATGCTGCTTACCCATATCGACCACCAACAAGGTTAACACTTTGTAGTCCACGTTGTCGGGAGCACAGGCCAAGTGCGTGTATCAGAAGATCTGAAAGCCCCTTATACCACTTTGGGCGCTCACTTCAGCCACACCTCTGCCCGCCACTAATAGTTTAAGGTGCAGGGCACGTGCACCAGGGCAAGCTCACCACATTTTGCTGTTATGTAGCAGGTCAGAGACACACCAGTGTTTCTCTGGGTCGTTTTTGCCTGTGCCACCCTCTGTCACTGTATTATTGTAGCTGGACTCGGATCAGGGTGCAGCCATCTCCCCATTTCCCATTTCACCTTTCAGCTCTCTCCATCTCTCACGCAGTTTTATATACTCGTTAGATTATAGGCGCACTTCAACAGCACCAAGCCAGGTATTTACAGTGCATGGGTCGAGTGTGGAGATGGGTAGACCTATGCCGCCACTCACAGATAATCCATGTCAGCGCCCCACGCACCTCGAAAACTGGAAACCGCCGTGGCGCGATTTTCTAGCACTGTTCCCTGCCAGGTCGCCGCACAATTTGTCTCAACTACGCTTTACTGCACCATGCGTTGCAAGGGTGAACGGCTAGTCCCTTCCTCCGCCTCCCAAGTATCGTCAATTTTCTTCTTTAACACCTTGGGTGCTTGAGAGATTCCCCTCCTGTGCTGCATTCCCTGAATCCCCATTGTTCATGACGAGCTCAGCTCGTCATGAGCACAGCTCAACCGTGCCTCATGACGAGCTCAGCTCGTCATGAACAGCGAAGGGGTTAATGTCCGCCTCAGTCTCAATCCTGGCCGGTCGGAGCAGATCTGGGTCACCTCGAGCCTACAGCCTCTGAGCCTGCCAGTAGGCACCATTCGCTCCCAGTCAGCCGACATTATAATGCAGAGCTATGGGGTGCCGCCATTTTGACGAGTTTCAGGTCAATACAGTGTGTACGGTTTTAGTTATTTTCCCCAAAGTACTCCCGCTGTCCTGAATCATGTACTCGTCTTCACCGATCCGCAATCATAAGGTAACGCGGTTCACCAGATGTCGGTTTTGCGCGTCTATCGCAGCTTCCCACATCCGCGGCCTCCAGCCTCACTTTCCGCCCCGGGCTCGATTTCAGCAGCGAGGCAGCAGTCACCAGCCCCGGTCTCCGCAGCTCCGCCCAGTCCGATCTCGCCGGCCGTCGGATCTCCTACAGCAATGTGAGCGGCACTCCGTTTTTCCATCCATGTGAGCGCCGTCGCTTCCACCACCGTCCAGCTTGTTTTACACGGTCAAAGCAGCTTATATTATGCAGAATAAATACAGGATTTTACCCCCGGTCTGCGGAGCTCGCTCAAATGGCGGCCATCTCGCAACCCGGCTAGCCATGCCCCATTCCCGCCCTATTTCCATAGAGCTCTGGGTGGGAGACCTTAATATGTCCCATCTGAAGATTCATCTGCCAAAGTATTGTGAATAAGTGATATTCCCGGACTTCTACCTTAATCAGTATCAATAAAACCCACCCAGGTGTCCCATTGTCTTTGTCTTACAGATGACTCATTGACACTTTCATAGGTTACTCTTGATGAATCTCTAATCAGCCTTTGTCGCTAAGTGCTTACTCTGTGACTAGAATTCAAAAACTTTAATTGGAGCCCTGTATTCCCTTATCTGTCAAGAAAGTTTTTGGTTATTACAGTCAACTGGTCACAAACCAGAATGAGTGGCTGAACAAATCCATCTGGTGCAACAAAGATATGAAGACAACTATTCCATGTTACTTGTGTAATATTTTAATGAGGAACAGCCATCAACAAGTTATTCATTGGTGACATCACTGTAATTATAGGGCTGTTCCATAACTACTCTCAAGCTGACCAACGAAAAACGAATTTCCTAACATTATCACACAATATCCTCAGGTCTATGGACACCTTGTCACTCAGAGTTCATACAATTCCACACAAGTAAGTTGCCAAACTGGGCTCGCACCTATGAATGTATCCAAGAAAGCATAATCACCCCTCCTAACTCAAGACAAATACAGTCATGGCAAAACCTCTGCATTACCTGTCAACCGGAGCAAACTCGCAGACAAATATAAGAAAGGGCCAGCAAATACTGCTAAAGCTACGATGAAGAAATAAAAAACGCCATCAATCATATATAGGTCTGCAGTCCCCCATTGGAGCCCTGATGGAGTAAGATCTCTCTCTACAGTGTCAGCATTATTTTACCAGATACAGAACATGTCTCTAAAATAACTTTTTCTTCCCTCCCATATGTCAGTCTCACCACTAACGAAAGACAAACCAAAGTTACTTATCCTCCTCACAGAGGTTGCATTTCAGAAGACAATGTCTATATGTGAAGCCCTTGAGCCGCATTTGGTCTGCCTCGGTGGAATTTTATCTACCACTTACCAAGGTTTGAAAATAAGTTGACAGCCATTAGTAAACATCTAAACAGAGCCACCCCATTTTCAAAGGACAGGGAAGAGCAAAGTCAACCACAGCTGCCCTCGTGCTCTGTTCTGATTCGCATTGTTTGGTGGTCTTCCTCACTTGCTAGGATTTTAACCTTCTGAACTGGAACCATGTTGTAGCTGGTTTTGCGGTAATTGTGAAGTGGGTTAGCCGTACCATTGTTAGATTTAGCGAACACTCAATTTGTTTGCTGTGTTTTTCAATAAATAATTTTGAGCCTTTCTCTTGTTTAGCTGAGCTAGATGTAATTGCTTTTTAGACAGCATTACTTGGTTATTCTGGGCCCGATTCACAGAATGAACTTAAGACTAAATCCTAAACTTACTACTATTTGGTATTCACAGAATGCACTTACTACTTTCGGGATTCACAGAGTGAACTTACTACTTTTGGGATTCACAGAATGAACTTACTACTTTCGGTATTCACAGAATAGACTTAAGACTACTAACTTTACGTCCGAACTCGGGCCGTAAATTACGGCCCGGGGGCGGAATTTCCGGCTTGGGGGCGGAGCTTGCGGCCCGGAGGCGGAGCTTCCGGGCTGGAGGCGGAGCTTCCGGGCCGGAGGCGGAGCTTCCGGGACGGAGGCGGAGCTTGCGGCCCAGAAGTGGGGATTTAGGCATGGCTGAAATGCCCACCTCTGGGCCGCAAGCTCCGCCTCCGGCCCGGAAGCTCCGCCTCCAGCCTGGAAGCTCCGCCTCCGGGCCGCAAGCTCCGCCCCCAAGCCGGAAATTCCGCCCCCGGGCCGTAATTTACGGCCCGAGTTCGGACGTAAAGTTAGTAGTCTTAAGTCTATTCTGTGAATACCGAATCAGTAAGTTCATTCTGTGAATCCCAAAAGTAGTAAGTTCACTCTGTGAATCCCGAAAGTAGTAAGTGCATTCTGTGAATACCAAAAAGTAGTAAGTTTAGGATTTAGTCTTAAGTTCATTCTGTGAATCGGGCCCTCTGAGTCTATGACTGAATATAGGGTTTACTCTTCGAGGGTATATTTATGTTTAATAACATGTCTTAAAAGTAATTAATTGACAGTTATCTTAGACTGCTGTCCAACACAGATGTCCATACATCCTCACAACCATGCTTACTTTTGGTTTCTCAAAATATTTCCTTTGAAGAAGCTTTTAGGAGGGTTTTAGTTTTAGTGTTGTCTGAGTCCTTACTTACATAGGAGAAGATAAATAGGAGACATCAGAAGAAGAGAATAGCACCAATTAACAACATGTATTGCCTTACTTGAACATCTTCATCAATACCACATCTTCCAGTTTGGACTTTTTCTACTTGTGATATAAACAGCAAATTCCAGCCTGCTATTGATATGTGGTGTTCAATGTGTTGATTTCAGCTTTTAATGAAGGCTGTTATGGGTAGGCTTACTTGCAAGATCCACTAAGGGTTTTTCCCGGACTAAGCTGAGATAAGTTCTGTACTGTGGGTTGATCTACAGTTAGGATCCCCGATGTCTTATGTGAGTTAAATATACCAAAATATAGGTGCCATTGGCCAGATTCACAACACATTTTGCAATTTCGCTTCTGTTTTGCAGGATTCGTTTTTGTTGGCTTTAGGACTCTGCTCACTTTATCACTGCTAACCAGTGCTAAAGAGCTTGTGCTCTCTCCCATAAACATAAAATTGGCATACATCTGATTGGCACATTTAATTTAGTTGTAAGTCTCTATTAAAGTGGTACTACATGTCCCGAGGGCCTGTAAATTAAATGCTACTAGTGGGCCTGCAGCACTCATTGCACCATCCACTAAAGTAAGCCTTGTAAACATGTCTCAGACCTGCTGCAGCCTATGTGCAGGTTTAACTGCCAAATGGACCTGGCAAAATAAACCCTTTTCCAGGTCTAAACCTTCTTTTTTAGAACATATATCACCCCAAAGGTAGGCTCAAAACAGCCCATAGGGAGCATGCCTTGTATTTATAAAGTAGGACCTTTGTTTTTTAAGTTTTACATATTCTGGTGGTGAAATATTCCTAAAATAGTTTTTCACTATTGCAGGGCGTATCTCTTCCATAGGATAACATTGAGTTACCTTATTCCCCTTAAGTGATCACTTACGTTTGGGAGCAGAGAGGAAAATTATATTTACACTCAATTGAATTGTAATTTAAAATCCTCTTTAATGGTAATGTCCGATTTTAATTCCTAATTCTAAAAATGCCTCTATTCTAGTCCTAACCATTTGTGACTTCTGCCAGTATCCTGAGTCACATGACTATGATTTGCTTAGCTTTTGGCCATTGTGTATTCCTCCCAGACAGTGAGATAGAGGGGGACTGTGTGTTGGCAGGATGGGCCACCCTGCCAGTATGTTTGTGACAGAGTTGTTCCCTGCCCAACTTATATTTCAAAGGGCTGCCTCCATCACACACACAAAGGACTTGACACCAGTCTTTTGTCACCCTAGACTACTTGAAGCCTTGGGAGGGGAAGGAAGGGACTTTCTAGAATCAAAAATGAGGGTATTGTATGGAGTCCACCCACTTCAAAGGCTGGCATTAGGTATAAATATTGGTCCTCTTGAACCACTTATCAGATATTCTAGACCAGTGGAAAACTCGTGTAAAGGACTGCTCTGCTGGACTGCTGGTTCTTCCCTGTTGCAGGAGGAAGGAAGCCTGGACCTGGTCCTTGAACCCAGGAACACCAGAGTGACTCCAAGGACTAGCTGACTGGCCTCCTGTTCTGAGCCAAAGGGATACAACAAGCTCCAGAGGCCTCCCCGCAACTGCCCAGCTGCCCTGCTATCCTGGACTTTCCTGGACCTGCAACCGGACATGACTGAGCCCTGCTGGCCTCTTCTGGAGTCCCTGATCCTCAAGAGGTGCCTTTCATGGTCCTTGATCCTTGGCTGGCTTCAGAGAGAACTCCTCCGTATCTAACTGAAGGCTCCATTAGATACATCTCTAAGCTCTGCAAAGCCTCTCCTAACAGCTGCCAGCTTCATAAAAACAAAACACTGAGCAATGCAAAGCCTTGCTGCACAGCTGCCACCTTTATTGGAACCGACACCAAGCAACGCAAAACACCACAATGCCTTGCAGCACAGCTGAAGGGTCATCAGAACTGACGCAAAGCGACGCTTTGCTTCTCCACACAGCTGAAAGTTTCATCGAAGTAACCCAAAACCCTGCCGCACACCTGGAAACTCATTGAACCCAGCGCAGCTTTCCGCAGCACCTAGCAGCTCCTGATTGGTGACCTCATTGGAACTGACGAAGTACAACGCAGATCCTGATTGGCAGCCTCATCGAAACTGAAGCAGCTCGACGCAACTTGATGCAGCTTCTCGCCGCTCCAGATTAGCGGTCCCCTTCAGAACCAACCCCACTTGAGGCAGTGCAACACAGGACGGCTCATCTCAGCTCAAGCACAACCAGGTACAATGTCCAGCGGGCTGAACTCGATCCTGTACCCAGCTCGCACTCCATTGCGGTCAGCCTGAACTTCTGACTTTGTCCCAGTCCAGCGCAATCAGACAACCACAGATAGAACTACGCACTTTTTGGCTACTTTTACCTAAGACTTTGAAATTTCATATCTCCAGTTTTCTTGATTGGATTTTTGTCATTCTGGTATCTTTTTTAAAAAATTACTCTATTTTCCTAGATTAGTGTGGGATTTTTCTTGTGTTGTGTTTTCACTTTATTACTGTTTATGTGCTGCATAAATACTTTACACATTGCCTCTACGTTAAGCCTGACTGCTTTTGTGCCAAGCTACCAGAGGGTTAAGCACTGGTGGACTTTTTATCGTTCACCCTGACGGTGATTGTGCTTTTTGCTTGAGAGGGGATTCACACACCTCAACCAATAACCCAATTTTTCACAAGGTGGCAACTACAGTAGTTTGAAGTGTTGTATGTACTGAAAGCAAAGGCAATGCAGTAGTTCATTTTGTTCTCCGTTTTTAGGTCGAGCCTGGGCAGCGCATGCGCTGCTCTGCGAAGCATGCTGTATTCAGGTTAGGACTTGACGCTCAGCCCACTCTCCGCCCATATTTTTCATTGGCTTGTGTTATTGTCCACTGTAAACTGTTTATGTTCATTAGTCAAACACTCAGTCAGTCAGTCAGTCATCAAACTTTATTTCGGCCGTAGGCCATAAAAGCAGTACAAGATAAAACAACTCTAGACTAGTCTGACGTCCAAAACTAAAAACGAGCATTTTTGACATTAAACATTGTGGTTAAAACTAAATAATATCGAGTAAGATCCTTTAAAATTGGTTTTAAAATATTAATATTAATTGGTCACAAGCAGTTCTATTACTTAAATAAGTGCGTTAGATACTGGGCAAGGAAAGCTGGGGTTGTGGGTCTGGTCACTTGCCGACCCCCTCCAATATTTGTATGAAATAAGAACCACATAGGCGCTGTGGGCAGTATCAAGCGCCTTGAGCATGGCCCTTCTGTAGCACCACATGGAAAATTGGAATCTGGAAGTTACAAATACCAGTAAGGCGGAGGAGTCATATTTCAGAATACGGTACACTTCCTGGTAATTCCTGATGCCCAAATTTTTACAGAGTTGGATGATCCATTTGGCTCTTGCATTAGCATAAGAAGGACAGAAGAGTAAAAAATGTAGGTCAGATTCTACACTGTCGTTACAACCTGGGCAGCCCTTGGGTGGAGAGTTTGCACCTGCCCACTTATTCGTGAAGTCCCTTACCGGAAGTGTTCCGTGTCTAAATTGCACATAAAGTTTTTTGCGAGGGGGGGTTGGATATTGTCCAAGAATTGTTCAAAGCGATATGTGCACTTTACCTCCAAAGATCTTGAGCTTAACACCCCTATGGCATTGTTCTGTAATATATTGGCCTGATGGTATTCCTTGAGTGCTAATGCAAGAGATTTTTTGGAGATACAGGGACATGTCTGTTCTGGAGTAAGCCATAGGTCAGCCCTTCCCAGTGCATGACATAGATGTTTGATGTGCATGAGCCAGGGGATCTTCCCTGCAAGTAGGAAATTCTTCAGTTCCTCCCTGTAATGGATAAGCTCGGGGGTGCTCCAAAGACATCTCCAGTAAAATAAAGGGCGATTAGAAATGATATCCCTGATTGGGGTCTAGCCAACATCTAGACGCAATGGGAGCAGAGGGGTGCTCTGAGGAAGACGTAATAGACATCTCAAAAAAACGTTCTCGGTAGCATCCAAAGAGGTAGCGTTAGCATGCCCCCAGAGTTCTACTCCATACAGCGCTCCTCCCCTTGCTTGCGCCTTATATATTTCTAGTGGGGGACCTGCGATTTTTTGGGGGCAATCATTGTGTACGTTCAAGATGCCCCCTGAAACTTGTGCAAGTTTTAGGTTTGCTTTGGCCACATGGGACCCCCAGTCCATACGATCGTTCTAGGTGATCCCCAGGTAATCAAATGTGGAAGTTTTTTCCAAGGCCAGACCATTCATATGGGGGTGGGGACAATTTACCGTTCTGGCATGGTACACCATGTATTTGGTTTTGGAGAGATTAATCTCCAGTTTCCTTAGTGAGCAGAAGTTACAAAATGCTTCCAATGTTCGCTGAATACCCATAGATGATTTGGAAAGAAGTAACGCATCATCAGCAAACACTGGGGCTGGTACGAGACGATCTGCCAAGCGAGGAGAATCTAAATCCTTCGTTCCTAGGAGGTGGTTTACCAGGCCGTTGAGAAATAGGGAGAAGAGTGTGGGGGCCAAGACGCACCCCTGCCTGACCCCCTTTTCAACTCTGAAAGGAGCCGAAAGCTCCCCCATTTTTCCGTAGCGGACCCTAGCGTAATTGCCTTGGTGCAGATGTTGTAACATATGGCATAAATAGGGGGGAATGCCCATTTTTTGCAGTATGGCCCAGAGCCTGTCTCTTTGTATGAGGTCAAACTCAGATCGGAGATCTACGAAGATCAGGTACAGGCTACCTCCCCCTTTAATCACCACTTTTCAGTGAATTAGCTGTAATCTGAAGAGTTGGTCCGTGGTGGAGACCTTGGCCCGAAACCCCGCCTGAAGGGGGGTGAGAATCTCGTGATCTTCTAGCCATAACTGTAGCCTACAGAGTAGTATTCGCGCAAACAGTTTTTGCAGGATGTCAATTAGGCTAATTGGTCAGTAATTCACCAGGTCGAGGGGGAAACCCTTTTTAAAGATAGGAATGATTTCTGCTCCAAGCCAAGTGTCCTGGACCTCCATGCCCTCAAGAATGGCATAAAACAACACCCAGATGTATGGGGACCAAACCTTCTGCTCGCTAAGGAACAAGTCACCCGGAATCCTATCGAGGCCCGGCGCTTTTCCTGGGGGTAGGGACCTCAGGGCCTCTTGAACCTCTGTCATGGTGCATTGAGGAACCCCCAAATATGGGTTTCAGGAACTTTACACTCTGGTAGCTCATCTAGGGGGCAGATAGAGACCTCAGAAAAGGAACTGTTAGTTTGGGAGTACAGTTTTTTAAAGTGCAGTGGTCAATAGGCTTAGTAGTCCCTACTTAGCAGGGCCAGACTGGCTACCGGGCATTTTTTGCTGGGGTGGCAGGGTGGGGTCCAGGTTTATTGCTGAGGGGGCTGATTTAAAAAAAAAGTTTTCATTTATTTTATTGCGTTAAAAAAAAACATACAACATTGAGACTCCGCACTGCCGCACCACACTTTACATTATTACTATATTCAGCATATAAATCAGTGAAAATACAAATGGACAATAACCCCCGTCTGACGTCTACCTCCCACCAGCTAGCATGATAACTTTAGATGATTAGAAGATAACCCAGCACGCTATGGAACTTAGCCACAGATAGTTAAGAACAGCCCATGCAAAGAAATAAATAAGGGTGAGCTTCCGTCTCGCAGAGTTTCCCATCATGGTTGTGAGGATGAACCATTAGTGCCACAAGCAGCTGTGTACTGGTGAGCATTGTACAATTCCCAGAAGTTTTTGGGTCTGTTACACTGAGGGAGAAGCTCACTAAAGATCTCTGTCTGCGTGGAACAGTATGTCATGTCGTTCTTCCATTGTGTGAGCGTAGGGAGAGGTCCACAAAACCAGTTAAGAGCAACCCTACACTTGGCCATAAGCATTCCCATATCTATAAGTCTACGAACCCCCTTTGGGATCAGTTTGGAATAACCCAACAACGCCAGTGCTGGGGAGGGGGCTGATTTTGTTGCTGGGGAGCTGCCAGCTTTTGTTGCTGCCAGCCCTTCGAAATGAACAATGCAAAATAAATAGCTTTAAAGCTTACTTTTTTGAACATTTACTTTGCATTGTTTATTAAGCAAAGCCAGGTAGTCTGTCTGGCCCTGCTCCTTGGTACACCCTTGTCTCATTTTGAAACCTCCCATGGCGACACCCCCTGTTACGTGTGTTGTTAGTCGATAGGCTTCAAATTACGGCCTCTGAGCACTATTTTCTCTATTAGCTTTGTCGTACCTGCTGTTGCAGGCGGGACACGCTCTCTCTTAACACTTAAAAAAAAAAAGAAAATTATAGCACGGGTGCCGAACGCATTTGCAATGCAATAGGTCTCTTATTTGCGAGAGTTTAAGCTATTGCATTGTAAATGACAATGCCTTTTATTTAATAATAATTTGTATTTATCTGTAACACATACATAAAAGGCATTGCCATTTACAATACCAATAGCTCAAACTCTTATAAATGCTAGACATTATTGCATTGCAAATGCTTTTTGTTGTTTATATGCACCTCATTGAGTTGAAGCTCTATTAACATTTTTATCAAGCCAACAAGATATTGAATGCCCTCTGTTGAGCCATGTTTCACACCTTATTAACATGCATGAGGGGTGTGCACCAGTGCTTTGTAAATCGATACAATGACCGTCTCTCGGGTTTCTGTCTGTATGCCTGCCACCAAGTTTGTTTGTGCAGGCTGTGCACACACCTGATAAGTTGTGCATTCCACTTCCGGTGTGCATGGGCATTAGTGCTTTTGTGGCACCAGAATTTAATGTAATTTAAACAAACGTGTAACCTATTAGTGCTTTTGTGGCACCAGAATTTAATGTAATTTAAACAAACGTGTAACCTATTGAAACCATTGATCTGGTTGGTCAAGTGTGCCCGCCTTCTTGGTCCCCTAGCGCCGCTTTCCACTTTCTTTTTAATGGACATTGGTAAAAGTTATCCTTATTAATCCCAACCCTTGGTGCAATCAGTTGGGTCCCAGGCTGCCCTTGAGGGTGCTGTTATGGAATACAGTGGGAACGAGCTTACTAAAACTACCCCTGGCCTTTGCCGGGCTCTGCCAGCCTGTTCACATGAATGGAGTCTGAGCAGGAAAGGACTGTGCCAAGTAAACCTTTGTGGTCTGTGGCTGGCTGTATTATGGGTTTGCAGAGGAGTCTCTTGCAACTAACATCAGCCGCACAAATCTCTAGCCCTGTTCTTCATCGCGCAAGTAGAGTGCGAAGTCCTGCGTGGCAAGCTTGGTATTTTGGCCATTGTTCCCTTCAGAGCTCCCAGCCAGGAGACAATTGTTCATGAATAGGCATGCAGCTAATGTTTTACTTGTGTTATGGCGTCTTATGATCTAGTTAATAAGTAGGTTGAAGGGCAGTTAACTCTCCACAGTCCAAAGTGCTGAGAGGTGCTTGACAATTGCTTCGTATACCTTTAAACAACAATCGCTGGCAGATATTTGACTCAGGTAAATAGTGATAAAACTTTGCATGGTGATCTATTACAATATTAATTTTTTATTGTTTTAAAATGTTATTAAATGCAATCGATCTGATGTCTGGTTAAATTCCTGAGCAAACTGTGGATCAATTACGAGGGTTCAAAAAGACAATTTTTTTAATCTCCTGTGCTTTCAGTGGGTCAACTCCGCCACGACAGAATGTAAATTCCGTATATGAGGCAACGTAGAAGCCTCGCCTTCTTTACAACGAGCTACTGAAACTGGGTGTTGCAAATTTTGCGTTGCTAGTAGCTGATCTGGTTCCGTGCAATCTTTTTGCATTTCTATCCTATTATGCCCTCATGCAGAATGACAACCCTGAGAGGCATATATTGCCACCATTTCCCTATTTTATGGCTATCTTAGCAACCAAAAGAGAGTGTGTTTCAAATGTAGCTATATTTCACTTTGATGCTGCTTTGTGGTGAACCGATTTAGCAAATTAGCAACTTTGCTTTAAGCAGGCTAGATTTAAAAAGGAAAGTATACAAAATGAGCATGTTTTAGGATCTGTATCTCCAAAAGATGGGGGTATGAGTGTAAATTGCTGGATATACACACAGAAAGCAGGTTTACAGGTGTTTGGGTTAGAACAAGTTCTTGTGCACTAAACCGGCAGAGGTGTTTGTGACACATTTGAGGGGCATGACTCAGGTGATGAAGTAAAGTGATGCCAATTTGAAATCTGAAACAGAAAAGTGCAGATGAGTCTCCAGTGATTGGGTCAGTGGCAGCAGCATGGGTGTAGTGCAATAGACTTGTAGAAACCAGATACCTTGGTATGAGGGTAATGCAACTGACTACCTAGATCAGGGACTCCATCTACCTTTCGATGGCTATGGCATTCATGTGATATGGTAGTCCACAGGTGGCCCATGCTGCACTAACTTCCTTGGACGGTGCTGATCATCCTAAGTAGGTTACCATGGGTTTATGTACATATATTGGATTTCGTTTCTCAGAACACTCAACCAGTGATCTTCCCACTGTTTCGAGACGCAAAGCCTTCTCCCATTTTAAGATAACCTTCTTCTAAATCATTAGAACGCAGCAGAACTTTGCTTAAAAAGGGCACCCTCTACTGCAAGGTGCTCTGTTCTCAAGGCCATTGAGCTCAAGGTGAGCCGTGACCTTTCTTTTCTGTAGCTACTGCACTCGCCTGCATGGTGTCCCTGCAGTTGCCATTGACTCTTTCTTCACCGGCTGTGTAGTGCTGATTATCATGAAACTGAAAACCTCCTTCTCTGCTGCTACGGGCAACAAGGAGACTCCCAGTAGACAGAGACACAGCCCCAGGGAGGACATCAAAGACTTTGTATTATAAGCGGTTAGCAGAAATAGGCACTTTACTGCTGAAAGGTGTGGCATGCAGCGAAGGTCAGCTCACCACGCCTAATCTTCTGAATTTCTAGGCAGGCGCTGCCCTGCGGTGAGATCTGATTATGCTGTCCTCAGGGAATTCTCTTTGTGACAGCAACCCAATTATGTACAGAGTGTATAATCCTAGCCTTGACATCCTTACTGAACTGTAACTGTCTTTAATAGTAGCCTATCTCAAAATAAAATAATAACTATTATTGAAGTCAAAAGATATGTTGTTGCCTCATACACTCCAAGTTATGCATTTTACCCCATTATTATGTATACGTTCCCTCTTTCTTCATTATAGCTCGACCCCATGTCCCCCTATTCCCAGCTCTAAAAAGAGAGAAATTACGAATCTATACTCCACTAGGAAGGGAGCCGTGGGGGGGTAGGAAGAATGAACTGACAATATAGAGGGTATGTTTTTGTTATAGTTATCCTCTTTATTTGTTGTATCAATCAGTAATGTAGACGTGCAGGTAAAACACGAAGAACCATCTTGCAATTGAGTTTATTTTATTCCACTGCTAGATAGCCTCAGTACATTCACATGTATGTAAAGTGGCCATCTTGTAATGGAGTTTAAAAAACACATAAGAATCTCCATTGGAAGATGGCCCTGTAATAGCAGAAAAAGACATTTAAGTATATATTTCCTCCTAGAAGTCTGCGGACTCCATTTGAACGCCAACCTGCCCTATTAAAGTGGAAATGTAAGCACAAGAAGGAATAATCTTTCTGCTCATTTCTCTCTGACCATTAAATACTGTGGAAGTGAGGCGTGGCCAGGCAGGCTATCATGGTGGACACTTTCAATAGGAGCTCAGTCCACGTGCCCAAACATCCCTTATAATGTTCTCTAAATGGACACCAGATACAGTCTGCTGTATGTTACAGCATTCCATTAGCTACTTACCTCATGGAGGTTCGCCCCACCTGCTTGTTCCTTCCACTTTGTAACAGAGCTCTGATGTGTCCTGGAGTCGGTGTGTTGAACGATTGCAAAGGCCTGACACTAGTGTCTCTGAATCCAGCATCAACAGGTGAGATGAAACACGGCCTTCGTTCCACTGTCCCTTTCATCATCTGCAGGATCACCTTGCTGTGATCATGCCCAAAGAGGAGATGGAGGCCCCTGTAAGGCAGGTGAACTGCTGACGATAGGTTGCTTGATTTGTGTGACCTGGTGGAGACTGCCCTCACCTACATTTCTTCTTCCCTTGCTGGCTGAACCGAGCGGCCTGGCCATGTTCAGTTTACCCACACTGCTCTGCCCAGGGGAGCATGAGCTGAAGACCAGAAATAATAAATAATAATGATAAAGGAGTTTATAGAGCGCCTGGTTACGCCTTCCGGCGTGTCCCCGCGCTGTGGAGAAGAGTCTGGTACATAATAGCAGAGAGAACCCACCGGTCCGCTCTCATACTAGGGGCTATTGAGAGAACAAATGAGTTTTGAGAAGACTCCTAAATCTGGTTTCTGATTGTTCCATCCTTAGACCAAGCGGGAGTTTTCTCCAGCTTTGCGCAGCTAGGAGGCGAAATGAGCGACCACCCATTCTCGCTTTCTTAATCCTAGGGATTGCCAGCTGTCCTGTCCCGCCAGACCGGCCGCATTTAAAATATACGTATAGGCTACTAATAAATAGCGCAGCTTCTTATCTTTCAGCCCAAGGGAAGCACCTCGCTCATTGTCTGGTCATGACCAGACCCCCCCCCCCCCCCCCCCCCCCCCCCCCCAAGGGAAATGCTATTCCTCTATATAGGCAACTGCATTAGGGCCTGGTCAACTATAAAGTGAACCAAAGCATCTTCCATTCAGCAAATCTCATTAGGGCTCGATAAAGACATTAACATGTGCCTCCAACTGAAATAATCTTTTTATCCAAATGGGCTAGAATCTGTGGCCTTTTTCATTTTGTTGTGCTCAGGTGGTTTATTAAGGGGCCAGGGATACATACCAGCTTTGTTCTACCACTCCCTTCTTCATCAACTCTAGTATGAGCAGCTATACCTTACTGTTTTTGACGTTACTCCCAATGTCTCTCGTTTCCGTAACACTCCTTGTCAGTGGCCCAATCTAACATGAGATCTTGACCCCCACTGATTCTCAAATTATGGTAAAGGATCAAATAGGTCCCAATCATCATCACGGGAACTTAGATGAATTTGCGATCAGCAAGATCTCTTCTGCATTGATATCTGAAACTAACTTCACTTCTACTGCCTCTGTCACTGAACAAACTGACCCTGTCTCATCCACTGAGATCATTCCCCAGGTAATTCAGTTGTCTCGTTCTGGCATAGTAGCAAAGATGGTAGAAGTAGATCTTGATATAACTTTCTTACACAAGGATCTCCACAAAGCAGTTGGTTGTCACTGAAGCCGAACGTTTGATCTCAGACTTCACAGACACAGTCAAACAACTCAATTCCCGAGGTCCATAGCCCTAGCAGAAAATCAATCTTCATACTTTATAGAGAAAAAGCTTGCTGGGCACTCACTCTGAAACCTTCCCGGGAGTGTTACCAAGGCCAGCGATTGCCTAGATGCTGAATTACCAAAATAGTGATGTAATGCATGGGTTGGATTTGGTTCATTAACACCCGTACAGCCTAATTTTTTTTTTTAAGTAATATTTATTGTAGTCACACATTGCTCAGGCCAATGCTGATGCATATACAGTATTATTCAGGGTGCTGTTTCACGTTATTACTCATCCCAGTTTACACAGCCTGCAAGCCCACATCCCGGAGGCCGGGCGGCAGCAATTTCTCAGCTCTCCCATGCTTGGTGTCAGTACTACAGGAGTAACGTTCCGCAGTAGTGGGTGTGTGGCTACTTTTAATCCCTCTCCTAATTGGCCTACAGAACCTCCCACCTAACCCCCCCCTTTTACTTGTGGAACCCCCCCCCCCCATCATCCGCCCAAAAGGTCACTTGGTGTTTGCGTCTAGGCCTAATCGCAATTCTCCTGTGTCTACTGGCTCTGCCCCCTCTTGATTAGTTTAAGTTGCTGCTCCTGTCCGCGCTAAGGGCCTCTATCTCGTCTACCATCCCGCTGTCCCTGAGGGCCTGCACCAGCATCTCCCAGGCCGTTGCCAGTTCCAACGCCCTGGTATTAGTGGTCCTACGCGCAATCTGGTACCTATGTGTACTATCACAAACCGCCCAATTTCAAAAATTCGTTGTACCACCGCCTATGAGTTGGGCCCGTTTTTGCCTTCCAGTTTCTGGTTATCTCCCGTTTGGCTACCATCAAACCCATATCAATAAATTTGCTTGAGAGTTTGTTTTTGGGGGTATGTGGGAACCAATGTAGGAGACACGCCGCTGGGTCGAATTCGACGGTCCGTTCCGTCACCTCATTCAGGGTCTCTCCCACGTCCTGCCAGTAGTCCCGGAGGGCCGGGCAAGACCATAACATATGCACAAGCTTGGCACCCTCTGCAGTACAGCGGGGGCACGCCGCGTCTGTCACGCCAAAATACCTCTTAATCCTCCCGGGGGTCATGTATGCCCTGTGCAATATATAATAGTGGATGATTTGAAATCTCGCTTTCCTCGTGCTGTTACGAGCCCGGCGTACGAGCTGTGCCCACGTCGTGTCCGGTATGTCCTTGCCCAGATCAGTTTCCCACTTGGCCTTTAGCGTCTCGAGGGGTGGCAAATGTTCACGAAGCATCCTGTTATACAAGCAAGTCACCGCCTTGAATGTTCCCGCTGCCATCATGGTGTATTGGCAAGCCATAGACGTTTCAGGTTCCGCCAGTCCCATTCCCCAGTGCTTCTGTATTGCTCTTATTACCGCTGCGTGAAGGAGGTACCTCCTGAAGGGCTGGAAACGGGAGGAGCTCCCCGTTTTCAAAAAGATCTCCTATTACCTGTATCCCCGCCTCCTCCCATTGCTGCAAGCGCGACCAGTCGCCCCGTGCGGCAGCGCTGTCAGCATGCCCAGCGGCATTTCCGGGGCATATGGGTGTCGTACCCCCGCTCGCCGCTGCGCCCGGTTCCAGCACTGCCGAAATGTGCTCTGCTCAAGGGTCAAGTCCCGAACAGCAATTTTCTGTCTCAAGGCAATATAGGCCAGTACATGCCGTGGCGTGCCTCGCAGCCTTCCGTCCTCCGGACCTCGATAAACTCGTGCCACCTCCTGCGTGAAGATCTGCAGTTGGGCAGCGAGATAGTAGAGCTCGTAGTCCGGGACTGCTAGTCCCCCCTCCTCTTTCGGGCGGGTGAGCGTTGCCAATGCCACCCTACATCTACCCCCTCCCCACAGGAATGCGGATAATTGGGATCTGAGTTGTCGGAAAAAGGAGCTGGGAATCCAGATCGGAAGTGTGCGGAAGTAATATAACAACCGCGGCAACGCCACCATCTTCAAGAGGGCTATCCGACCAGCAATAGAGAGCGGAAGCGTGGCCCAGAAGGCCATACTGCCCTTCAGCCCTCGCGCGCATCTCCCTACGTTGCCCTCGAACAGGGCCGCAGCTGAGTGATAAATATGAACTCCAAGGTATTGGAGACAAGTCGGTTCCCAAGTAAGCGTTGGTCAGTGGTCAGGCCGGGCGGTGCCCTCCCGCATCGGGAATAGGCTCGTCTTGGTCCAATTAACCTTCAGCCCTGAGAGCTTACCAAATCGTCCTAGCAGCCCTTCTGCGCCGTCTAGCTCTGCTGCGTCATTTTCAAGAAACAGCAGGAGGTCGTCGGCGTACAGTGAGATAAACTGCTGCCCATCCCTGGCTTGCACACCTGCAAAATATCGCCACGCTCGGGCCTCCGCCGCCAGCGGCTCGATCGCTAGCGCGAACAGGAGGGGGGACAGGGAGCAACCCTGCCGGGTGCCTCACTCCACCGGGTACTGGTGGGATACCAAGGTCCCAACCCTCACTCTCGCCACTGCCGCTGCGTAAAGAACCCGCGTCCATCGGATATAACCTGCACCTAAACTGAAGCGTTCCATGACCGTGTATAGATAGTCCCATTCTAGACTATTGAACGCCTTTTCGATGTCAACCGAGAGGACTAGTGGGGTTCTGTCTCCCTCCTGCGAGTCTTCCATGAGGCGGATGAGCCGTCTAATATTGAGAGTCGTGTTTCGGGCAGGGATAAAGCCGTTCTGATCTTCATGGATCAAGTTAGGCATGTGTTGTACGAGCCCCGCTGCCAGTATAGAGCTCAAGATTTTATAGTCAGCAGTTAGCATGGAGAGCAGTCTGTAAGACGCGGGGCTGCTACTCTCCCTACCGGGTTTCAGGATTGGTATCACTATCGCTTCTCGCATTGACTGAGGCAGTTGGCCTGCAGCCCCGGCCTCCTTGTAAACGGATAAGAGGCGCGGCGCCAAGATGTCCATATACTTGCTATAAAATTCAATGGGCAGCCCATCTATCCCCGGCGTCTCATTACGGGCCATTTTCTTGATAGCTCCTCTAATCTCCCCCAAGTCAATGTCTCTCCCCAATTCCTTTGCTTTCTCCTCATCAAGCCGCGGCAGGGTAAGGCCATCAAGGAAGGTCGCTGCCTCATCCACCCGGTCGCCCTGGTCACTTCTATATAGGCCCTCGTAATATTTTTGGAAGCCATCCACTATGGCCGACTGGGTGTAGGATATACGGCCCTCCTCATCTGCGATGTGAAAAATGGGGGAGCAGCGTTTCGAGGGGTTTGCAAGCCACGCCAGTAGGGTGCCTGTCTTATCCCCATCCACATGAGATCGCATATGCCCGATGGTCGAAAGCTCGAAGCCGCTCTACCTCGACCGCCACCGCTTCTCTAGCCGAGCTGACTGTCTCCTGGAGCTCCGGGCGGCCAGGTTGTTCCTTCTCTGCCTCTCGCAATTTAGTGTCTGCTCTATCCAGATCCGCTAGCAACACCCTCCTCGTGCCCACGTACTTTGTTATACATTGTCCCCTCACCACCACCTTAAAGGCATCCCATTCCGTTGCCCTAGAGGTTGTGGACCTCTCATTGTCAGTGAAATATTGGATCATGCCCTCCTCCAGGGCCGCTCCAAAAGGTGGGTCCTCCAGAGTTTCCGGCCTGAGTTTCCACGTCGGTACCCTGGGTGTCTCATTTACCCAGGCTAAATGAATCAGGAGCGGATTGTGGTCCGAGATTGTTCTTGTTAAGTACTCAGACCAAGTGACGGCCGGCAGCACGCCCTGCGAGCATAAAATCGCATCTAGTCTGACGTGGAGATCATGTAACCCGGAAAAGAATGAGTAATCTCAATCAGCGGTATGTTGCGCCCTCCATGCATCAGTCAGCCCCCAGCTCTCCTGCTACTCCTGTCTACCCTTGGTGATTCGGTGCACAGGGGAGTCCCTCAGGGGCGGGTGAGATCTATCCAAATTCACGTCCGCTATGGAATTAAAGTCCCCTCCCAGAAGAATCGGGCCCGCTAGGAAACGCGCCAGTGTCCCCGACAGTCCTGCATAAAAAGCCAATTGTTCTATATTCGGGGCATACACACTACAAAGGACAATGTCTCTGCCCCTCAGCTTGCCCTCCACCACTACATACCTCCCCTCCGGGTCTATCAGCTGCCGTGTCGGTTGGAAAGGTGTTCCCGCTCTGATCCATATCAGGGCTACCCTGGCGTATGCTGAGTAACAAGTATGAAAGATCTGCCCCCTCCATCTCCTCTGTAGTGCCACCCCTTCCTGCTGCGTGATGTGTGTTTCCTGTAGAAGCGCTATGTGTATCCCTCTCCTCAATAGATAAGCGTGCACTTTTTGTCTGCGCTGCATCGTGTGTAGACCCCGCACGTTCCAGGTTATGCATTTCAATACGTTCACATTAGCCATTGTCCCGTAGACCAAAGCATTGCCTTCCCTCCATTGTCATTCCCCTGCGGATGATGGTCCCTCCCCAAAACCAAACTTGAGCTCCCAACTGTCCAGCCCCTAATCGTTCCGGGGTCGGCGACTTCAAGAAAGACCAACAGTCCCCAACTGTACAACCCCCCCCCCAGAACAGGCCCCAATATCGAGATATCAGTCCGCATCCAAACTCCCTCACCTGACCAACCCAGGTTACTAATACACGGCCGTAACCTTGGGTGCCTTAAGGGCTTATGGAGCGTGGCCTTGCCTAGAAGGGAGCCACGTGGCCCAACCCCGCACCCCTCCTCCGGTCCCCCATAACAGTGCCTAGCTGCTAGCCCAGCTCCCAGCCCCGGTTCAGCATACCTGCTAGTCGGGGGAGTCCCCTCCGGTGCCCCTCCCTTTACCCTCTAGATGCAAGTCAAATGTTCAGGATCTCTTCCGATGTCTGCGGCGTCACCGATGG
The DNA here is from genome assembly GCF_964263255.1 of Lissotriton vulgaris. Taxonomy (NCBI): domain Eukaryota; kingdom Metazoa; phylum Chordata; class Amphibia; order Caudata; family Salamandridae; genus Lissotriton; species Lissotriton vulgaris. The sequence goes on from NC_141687.1 coordinate 1,226,534,023, forward strand.
GCCTTTGGCATCATGGATCCCTGACAGGTCCGATTCCGAACCCGAGGCCGAAGCATGCGTCTCTGTGTCCGTGTCCCGTTTGGACTGGGAGTCCCCCGCTCGTGCCATCTTTTCCACCGTTTGCAGCGCCGCCTTGCGCTCAGCCTCGGTTTGTGAGGCAGTCGGTTTTCTTGCTCCATGTCTCCGTTTGTGCAGTCTCTGCAATTTCCGCAGGCCCGCCGGTGCTCGCTCCCGTTCTTTTTCCCGTTCCTCCCGGACCTTGGCACTGTCTGTTCCCGCCTTGTATGTTTCCCACCAGTCCCAAGCGTCCGCTGCCGAGCTGAAGAACAGCGTTTTGTCATCCACCACTATCCGGAGTCTGGCCGGGAATAGCAAGGAGTATGAGATCCCTCGGTTGCAGCTCCTTTTTAAGCGTTAAGAAGGAGGCTCGCAGTCTTTGCGTTTCAAATGTGAAGTCAGGAAACAGCGTGACTTTATTATTCGCAATTTGAAATGGGCCAGCGTCCCGGACTCTTTGCAGCAGCAGATCCCTGTCCTTATAATGCAGCAGCTTGGCTACAATTGGCCTCGGTGGCAGTCCAGGTTTAGGCGGTCCGGACGGAACTCGGTGTGCTCTCTCCAAGGTGAAGAAGGGCCACAGGCCCTCTGGTGCTACCACAGTCTTAAGCCAATTATAGAGAAAGGACTCCATGTCGTTCCCTTCTTCTTTTTCCGGAACACCTACTATTCGCACGTTGCTGCGTCCACTTCTATTTTCTGCATCCTCAGCTCGTCTTTCCAAGATCTGGATTCGGGTTAGGGCATCCGTGAGTTTGCTCTCCAGAGTTTTAGGAGCGGAAGCCAGGTCCTTCAGGGCGATCTCAGCCTCTTTCACCCTGTCTTTCAACTTATCATGGTCTGCTCGGAGTAGGCCAAGCCCCGACACCACCTGCGCAATGTCATTGTGCAGCGTTTCCCGCGTGGTCGTTATGGCCTCCAGGATGCGAACCTGCAGCCGCTGCAGGTCAGTGGGCTCGCCAGAGTCATCCTCTGCTGCCTCCGAGGCCGCCGTTCCCTCCTGTTTGCCTCTCGGTTTTCCCATGTTTCACAGTATTTCGCTACAAGTCTCTGTCCAGAGTCCGGCTTCCCCACAGACTTCCTGCCGTTTCGCAGGCACCCCCAGCAGACGGCGAGGCTCCGCCGCATGCTCACTGCAGTTGCAGTTGTGAACCCCGCTGCCTAGATCCGGGGTTATCGGGGGGTTCGCGCCTGTTTCTCCCGTCCCCCGATCGCCAACGGTCAGGTGCTGCTCCCCGTCCTCCGTGGGCCGCCCGGCTCGGGCAGATCGGCCTCAGCCAGCTGTTCCGGCGTGAATTCTGGGCACCCCCGCAATCCCAGGGCCAGCCAATGTCGCTCCTTGTGGCGTATAATGGCTGGAGCCCCAGCTGTCGGCCCGGTCTTCTCTCCTCTAGCGTTCGCTCGGCGCTGGGAGTTGCTCGGGTCTCACCGGGTCGCCTGCCGCCCTCGCCAGCCCCCCCTCTGCAGCTATGCAGGGCCTGGCGTCTCCGCTAACCGTTTGTCTCTGGGGGGGAAAGGGCGCCGGTCCGACGTCCGTTACTGCGTCGATCGCTGGCACACTCGGGCGGCTCCCTCCAGTCTGCGCAGCCGCCCGGGCCTCTCCGCTCATATCAGGCCGGCCGCTCTTTAAAGCCACAGGTGGGGCTCTTGTGAATCCTCCCAGCTCCCGGGGGGCACCGCTTGGCAATCCGCAGTCGGCGGCAGTACCCAGCCGCAGCGCCGGTCTCCGATGATCGGCCGGGTCAGCCGAGGCGCAATCAGCCTTTTCTCGCGGCCGCCATTTTGGACTCTCCTCCGCTTCGGGTCTGGCGATCTCAAACCGCGGCGGCTGCACTCGGGAGATCAGCCCCGTCGGCGGCTCCTCACACGCTCCCGAGCCCCCGCGTTCAGACCACTTCTTCTCCGGGGCTTCACTGGGCTCCTTGCGTTGTTAGGCAGGATAATCGTGGGAAATGGGCGCGGAGCTCCGGGCTCACGCCGCCATTACCCTCGACGTTCAAGCCACGCCCCCCAACACCCGTACAGCCTAATGGTGATCCCATACTACACCACACTTGTTTCAGCGCAAGAGATCTTTCAAGGACAAAAAGCAGAAGCTCTGAACAATGAATCTCCTCTACGTGCTCATGCACCCCGCCAAACTTAAAAGTATTTCATCAGGGTAAATCTTTGTTCTTTGACACTCTAGATACAACCCGTGCATGGGTAGAAGAGACCCAACCTTCAACTGTGCCCAGAAGCATCAATTTGCGGAGTATTAGTTCACTTTCTGGCTACAAGTCATCTATTTTAACCCTTCTCCAGAAGGATTACCCCTCTCGTCCTTGGTGAGACCCCAAATACTCAATGGAAGTTACCCCGACGTGCTCCCTGATTGTACCAACAGAGCTTTGGGTCCCAACTCTCTACTCCTTGCGTCCAGGTTGCTGAAATTATATGGTATTCACTTCTCTCACTGAAGCTCTTCCCATATCCTAAACCTACGACATGCCTACCAAACGTAAACACCTAGCTAGACGCAGTTCACTTTGCCTAATCCCTCTACGTTTCTGACTGGTACTTGTTTTGTTGGTTGGAGGTTCTCAATTGATCGGTAATTAGTATTGATGCTCCTCATTTTCAGTGGGGCTTCATATTATGCATCAGCGATAAACGACAATACTTCATGTTGGACATGAAGAGTAGCAGGGTTATTCTGTTCTTAGTTTTAAGTTATTTTCTCTTTTTTAAATTAGTTTACATCAGGTGCTGACACATTGACACATTTCAAGGGTTTATCCCATGCTTATTATGTTGAGGTTTCACCTCTCATCCCATACTCTGACTGAAGACCACTGAACAAACTGCCTCTGACTTTCCAGCTCTGCAGACTCAATCCCGGAATGTCAATGTTGTAAATAATATGACCAAGAAAAGGTCTGTTTTGAAAGGAATGAAATAAAACTACCCGACATGCATTTTGTTCCGGAAACTCACTGGGATCTCAATGTCCTTTTGTAGGTTGACATTGGTTCACAAATATATTATACTCTCACTTTGCCCAGTGTTCCTGTGGATTGGCTATTCTATTCTACAATGCAGGAACTCACTTCTCCAGCGGGTCTTGCAGGACACTCTTGGCAGATGCATAATGGTCTCGGAGTCTCTCAAATACCACCCCTTTACTTGCTTAAATGTTTATGCTTCGCATCCTGTATCACCCTTCTTTTTTGTCTTTCCTAACCTTTTCTTTTACTAGATGTCCGACAGTCCCATCGTTCTACTAGTTGCTGGAGACTGTAATTGGACCATGGACTGGGACCTTCATCTGTTCTCTACCAGATTAATTGTCCAACATGCTACACCCCCTTATCTAGCTTTGCCATCTCCTTGGGTGTATCAGACATTTGGTACCCACTTTGTGTCAAAATATGGGCATACTTGCTATTCTGTTTTCCAGATTAGACAATTTATTTGCTCCACTAATTCCGATAGCTTTCGAAATTGAAATTTAGCCTTGTGGCATTTCAGACCACTCTCCTGTTCTGCTTGCCTTTGTGTCCATCAATCATTTGGAAACATCAAATGGATACTTAACAATTGGTGACTTTCCAAGTGAGCCCTTAAAGGCACATTTAACTAAAGAAACTTTTTCTTACTTTTAATTTAATTTTGGATCAGTTGATTCATCTGTAACACTTTGAGAAGCTTTGAAGCCAGTGAACAAACTATGGGGTACATTTCCCAGCTGAAAGGAGAACACTGCGGAGTAGTAGCACTTCTTGAGGCACATGTGCATGACCATGACGTTCTGGGGACCATATACTGCCCCTGTTTATGGGAGGAGCACAGATTATATTGTGACAACAATTGATGGAAGAGTCCGAGAACATTTAGTTCTTGACACAAGGCACATTTATGAATATGGAGACAAAACTGGAAAGTTACGCTACTGGATTAGCAAGCTAGAAGATCCCTCCAAACTCTCTGACAGCAATGCAACTAATAGCTGACGCCTTTGCCTCCTACCATGTGGTACTATACGATTGCGATACACCACTGTCGCAGAGAGAACTGTAGAGTATCTTAAGGGAGACTCTTTGCAACAGACAGAGTCTGGAAAACACAATATTGGTAGATAAAGTGGCAAAGACCGTATTTCAACCCTCCCCATACAAGACCTTTTACCCAGTGGGTTCACACTAGAACACTTCTAGTTCCTCTTGAAACTTTCTTCTAATTGTGTACTTTGAGAAACCATTCAGTGCTATTGGATAGGATTATTTGTTTTCAGTTCTTGATTGCATTGGTTTTGGCCACCTAGTTTCTAATTTATACCTGTCTTTTATATACCTGTGTTAAGGCTAGGATACAGGTCTTGTTTAACTCCTTCCCCATCTAGAGGGGGAATCAATAAGGCTATGCTCTTTCTCTTCTGCTATTTGTCTTAGCTGTTGAATCCCTTGCAGTGCTGTTGAGAACTGATTCTGTTACGCAGCAGGGTTGGTGGACTGTGTTTTCTCTCTTTTAATGATTTTTTTGATGTAGTTAGATCGCCCTCAAAAAGCCAGCTCACAATTCAAAAAAATCCTTGACCTCTTTAGGTGACTAACTAGGCTAAGAGCCAACTGGACAAAGTTAATCCTCAGACACCATAGCTAGGTGTCCAGAATTGACAGTAGAATTTGAGGTTTTCAGATAACTGGTGGTGTATTTGGCACTTGTAGCACCTCAGTTGTGAATTAACGATGTAGGGGAGAAAGAGAGAGAGAGAGAAGTTTCTGTTGCCTATCCTGGGTCGTGTTGGTATCATCGAGGAGCTGCTGCTCAACTCTATCCAAAATGTTCCTATGGGCAGTGCTAAACGAGGTAGTCATAGGTAAGACCTATATAAGGTGCGTGCAGCTGCTTTATGGGGCCCCCACAGCTAGGGTGAGAGCGGAAGGTAATGTGTTGCAGAGTTTTGCATTGGGCCGGGGGACCCGTCAGGGTTGCCCGCTTTCACCCCTGCTATTTGCTTTGGCAATGGAGCCCCTGGCTTGCAGATTGCGGGAGGCATTACAATAGGAGAGACTGCACGCATGATCTCCCTATATGTCGACGACGCATTGGTTTATCTGCGGAGCCCAGCATACTCAGTTCCCATCATGCTGGCTGTACTTTCTGAATTTGGTGCACTCACTGGGCTGCATGTGAACCATACTAAATCAAAGATGTTTGCTTTAGGTGTGCTAGCGGGTAGACAGGTTGCGGATTTGCCACAGCTCGAGCTCCTGTGGGAAACTGAAATGGTAAAGTATCTGGGGATTCGGGTAACGCACTGGGCTAAGGAATTCAGGGCTGCAAATATAGTAAGAGTGATTGATATCTAAAGCCTCAAATAACATTTTGGAATACACTGGCCTCTCCCTGATGGGGAAGGTTGCTTTAGTAAAAATTATAGTAGTTCCTCGTTGTTTGTACATTTTCCAGGGAACCTTATTTGAGGTGCACATGAGTTTCTTTCGGGAACTAGACAGAGTGATCGTTGAGTTGTTGTGGGTTGCCAGTAGAAAGAGAGCTGGGCTGAGCACATTCAAGCGTACTTGGCACACAGGCGGCCTGGAAGTGACCTGTTTGGAACGTTATTGCCTAGCTGCACAATTACAGCATGCAGTTCACTGGATGGACGATCAAGACAACTGGGAGCACAGACTACTGAATGGCACCTATGGAAGGGACACACTGCTGGAAATATTAATGATGGGAGCAAGGGCCCAGACAACATTACCATACCCGGTGAGACTGGTATGCTGGGTATGGAAACGGGCAGTAAAGGTAGTTTTGAAGAGGGCTCCCTATGCACCCGATATGGACATCTGGGCACTGCGTCCATTTAAACTCATTGAATGAACCATGTCCCTACAAAAATTGCGGGAGGGCTGCTGTTCTACTCTAGGCGACCTCTACCCTAATAATAGGTTTGTTACCATGGCAGAAGCCATTGATACGTTCCAACTTGGACCAGCCCAATTCTTACAATTTACTAAAATAGCGGCTACATCACGTGGGATATGGCCATCATTCCTGGATGCCCCACCGGTCTCCCATACCCTGGGAACCCTATTTGGTGTGTCGTGGGGGGGGGGGGGGGGGGCAAGAGGCTGATTTTGCATATCTATACGGTTCTGAGAGAGGACACTCCCCTGGCTGAACCCTTTGTACAACATAAATGGCATGCCACCGTAGAGATACTTCTGACGTCAAAAGCATGGAAGGGGATCCATGAAGGAGTGAAAACCACTTCCACTAATGTACAGTTAAAATTGCTGCAGTATAACGTGATACACCATGTATACCTTCCCCCAATAAACTACGTGCCATAAACCCAGAATACTCAGTGGAGTGCCCCCATTGCAAATGGCATAATTCCTACACATACTCTGGGGGTGCCCAAACATAGATGACTATTGGCAGTCAGTACTGACAAAGCTGAATACAGCTACGGATGGGCAATACCTAAGGAAGGAGGTGGGCCCCTGCTTTTTAGGACACATCCCATTTCGGAAATTTCTTGTTTTTAGGCTGGTGCTGGCAAAACGTAGCAGTGGTTGTCACCGATTGCGCCAAAAGAGGCGAGGCAGATTGGTTGAGAGATATGGCTGAATGGACGACTGCTGCGAGCAGCCACTTGAGCAAGTCGCTTAGGGATGAGAAATTAGAGGACAACCTGCGAGCTTTGGCTGCAATGCTAACAGAGTTGCTAACTCCACCAGATGAGTTGCCCCCTTAGATCTGCGTGGCGCCCTGACATGGGGGGCAGATGGAAGTATGGTAGTTGATGAGGGAGGGCCCTCGTTTTGTCCTATACACAACAACGCTATGCTAGTATTTATCAAGCTCTAATGTGGAAATATATGAATAATATTATGGTATGTATTCAACCTGCACTGTACATGTTAGTCTCAGGGGGGTGGAGAGAGGGAAGGGGAGGAGGGAGGTTTGAAATGGAATGAAGATGTGCATGTAAACAAAACGTGACAAGATAATCCTATTTAATGCTATTGTAACTTGAAGAAAATCGAATAAAAATGTATACGCTCTATCCAAAATGCTCTATGCAATATAAAATGAACCCCAACACATCTAGTCTTCTTTCTTCCATAGAATCAAGGCATTATTCCAAATTGTTCTGGGGGAGGGTTGGGGTGGCATCCTGCGAATATCCTTGGCTAAGTGTTACAAGCTAGCATGTGAAGGCTGTCTAGGCATGATACATCACTTAATATTGAGCTTCACACCATTCAGTAATGAGTGCTCCTCAGAACGAACCTGCATTTGCAACTGATTGGTAATTTTTGGGAAGACCACTCATTCTTACGCTATCCTTATGGGTAACTTGTGCTTCCTCAGATACCACTTCCTACTATACTGGCCTTTGGCTACAGGTACATTTCATTATGTGTGATCCAGTGGCAAAATAAACTGATGGTCAAAATTCTATTTTGGGTTGGCTCATGTCGGACAGAGGTCTTGTTCCTCCTAGGCTTTGATGGATGGCCATTTCTGGGATATTTCAAATAAAAAATGTTATGTCCTACTTCTAAATTCTGTTATTTATAGAATTTCAAAATAACTAAAAACTCCATAAATCTCTATTTCTTTTACTCTCTCCGATTGGGACGTGCCAACACTCCTTACCAGAAAGATGCGGGTTACATCACTGACTTCAACCTGTTGGAAGCTAAGGTCACAGGTCTTGCGGATAAGATAATTTCTTGGCTGTAGTGATCTCTCATTATAAATTTGACTGGCACCCTCCCCAAATTACAACAAGAGTTGGAAGCAGATGTAGGGTGTATGATAGATGAGGACTGGAGTGAGTGATGCTCTTACTTACCCCTGACATGTTGGCCTTGTCTATTTCGTACTGCTATTGTCTTGCACAATTTAAATACTTACACAGAATCTATTACTCTAAGGCAGGGTTCCCTTGGATAGGGAATCTTCCCCAACATGCCTCAGGTTCAAATATGAAGAGGGTACTTTCTTTCATATGTTTTGAGAATGCCCAGTTATTCAAATATTTTGGGGAGACATCTTGGAACCTCTTTCAGAAGTCCTAGACTGGAAAAGTCAGCCCCCTCCCAAACTTGCAGTATTGCATAGTGGACAGCATTGAATGAAATCTCTATCACAAGGCCCTAGTCAACCTCGGACTAGTATTAGTAGAGAGAAACATTTGCCCAAAACTGAACACCCAGTTGCCCAACCTTAAATGGTTGGGTCTGAGGCATGAATAAATGTATTTGTCTTGAAAAACTCATTTGTGAGGTCGATGTTTGCCCACAAAAGCACCTGAAGATTTTGAAACTTCTGCTAACTCCGACTACTTGAATGAAAGTCATACTGAGTGTTATATTATTATTATTATTATGGCCATTGACTCTCATATTTGTAAAGAACCATGTGCCTGCTTTTCAGTATGCTGTGTTACAAGCACCAGATTCTTATTATCTACTTTAACCTCAATCCAGTGTTTTTTTATGTCTTTGAAATTCTGAGAAAAATTAGTTGTACAAGTAAGTACTGTGGAATTAACAGAGAATTCATAAAGGAGCAGCCTACAGACTCTTCTGAACCAACCAATGCATACACACACATTACACCTAACCTTTTCTGCCTACACTGGCTCCCAGTAGTTAGAAGGATTACCTTTAAGGCAGTGAGCATAGACCAGTAAGTAATTCACAGAACTGGACCAGTATTCCTTCAACAAAAATTGCAGCTGTTTCGCCAAACCAGTTCTCTTCAATCAAATCAAGGTGCTCTACTATTGGCAGAACCTCTGTTTATAAAGGTCTCAAACCGGTGGAACCTCCTCCTCTCCAGAAAACCAAAGTGTCTCAAACCGGTGTATCCTCCTCCTCTCCAGAAAACCAACCTCAGTTATTCAATCCCTGCTTGTAAAAGCAGAATTATCAATAACCTCGAATTCTGGAAGGCACTGCAGTTCCCTGTATCGTAGACAATAGATCCATACTAAAACCTCCACACATTGGTACTTGCGTATCAGAAGCAGCACCTACTCCCTCACACTTTAAATGAATGATTAAATGAACCATTTATAAAGCACACAGTTGTCAAACAGATGTCCCCGCATTAACTAATAACTGGAAGGAGAGAAATGACGGACCACTACTAAGACTGGAATAACTACGTTTTCAGTTTCTTTTGGAAAATCTGTTCATTGGGAGAAGTTCAGATTTTTTATGGAAAGGCATTCCGTAGTTTGTGAGCTCAATAAGAAAAGGACTGACCACCAAAATGGACATTTCATACTTTGGGAACTAGCAACAACAATTGACTATAAGATCTCAAAGATCTAGCGGGATGAAATGCTCAAAATCTATCCTTCCGATACATAGGACCTCTATTTTGAAAAGCTCTGAAAGTTATCAGAAGGCTTTTGAACTGCATGCTTTGACTCTCCGGAAAGCAATGGAGATTCCTCAAGTGTGGCAAGATGGATTCCTGTCTGGGAAGTTTCAGAAGAAGCCTTGTGGCTGCATTTTGGATCATTCGGAGGCGACCAACTAAATTGACTGGGAAAACCAAGATATAAAACATTGGTATAGTTCAAACGGGAGATAATAAAAGAATGTACAATGGTTTCCCTAGTGAATTCAGAAACTAGTTTAAGAAAGTTTTTAAAGCTTTTTTAGATGAGCGAAGCTGAATCCTGAGACTGCCCTCACCTGCAAAATAAAGGAAATATCCTTATTAAATGTAATGCCCAGGTTCCTTGTTTACCCCACTGGAGTGGAAGGAGACTCAAATTCTGAATGCCACCATGCACTAGACCAAATCGAAAGAGAGCATCGGGAGAGCACTACTTCGGTTTTGTCTGAATGTAGTTTTAAACAGCTGCTCTTTACCCAGTTGTCCACTTTCACCAGGCAGGATTGAAAAGAATTCTGTAATTCACTATCAACCTCCAAAATAACAGAGCAAGAGATGTGTGTCAGCATACGATACCACCTTCAAGCCAAATGGTTGGAGGATATTTGCCAAAGGTGCCTTATAGACATTAAGCAGCGTGGGACTGAGGGCAGGGCCTTGCGGTAATCCCCGTCTCAAGAGCTTGACAGAAGACGTAAGTTATGGAAGATGGACAGTCAGATAGTGATCAGATAGAAAAGACTTGAGCCAAAGTAGGGCAGACCTGCAAATACCACTGCTTGCTAAACGCTGTAACAAATCTGAAACATCCTGCAACAATTCTGTGACTCACTCTGCACTATGAGCTATATATGTCTTTGAACCTCACATACCTCAACCAACATCTCCCATATAGGTATTTCCACTTCCAGCTCTTTCAACAACACACCTTCTAAAGAGCACCCAGGAAATGATGAAAAGTGGGGCGTTTTTGCAGGCTCAGCAGCCGTATGTAGTGCTATACTAATGCAGTCCTCAGAAATGACTCCCTGACCAGATGTTGCTGCTGCCATCACTGCTCCCTGTCTTTGGAACAGTGACTTTATTCCAAGACTCGATCTCTGTATTAACAAAGCTATAATACAAAAAAACAGATCGGCGTTCCTTATTCTTCTTTTGATCTAAGACAGATGGGAGCCTTAAGCAAGGCAAATGTTTGATGATGTTTCTTCTAAATTTAGGACCTCTGATACAGCCACAAGAGCAGCTCTTCATGTTCCTTCGGCTTCGGAAGCTGCTTTATGTCACTCCATGATTACACCAGCTGTTCCTACTCTGGGTCCTTTAAACTCTGTGACTCCTCTGAAACCAGTAGAATCGTGCTAATGCCTTCTTGTGTTCGACAATCAGTTCTGTGTAGGATGCAGCCTGTACAATCATCAACACCAGGTACCCCAACATTGCCCATCACTCTTTCGATGCTTCTAAATAATATAATTGCCCAAAAGAGAGCAGCAGTGTATTTCTTTGATGAATGACTGTGAACCCACACTTGCAAGAACTCCTGCCTCTTTGAAGAGCTGTTTGGCTTATACCTAGATACAATTGGCTTCCTTTATTTTTTCACTCGCGTCACATCCTCGCCACACATCAACTCAACATTATACAGCTCCTCCTAACCACCAAACATCCTAAAACAACCAAACACCTTTTTCAAATCATGCTCATTAACATGCACTCCGCAGTAATCCACACTCTGATCATCACGGACCTCATCACATTTCAAAACCTTTTTTACACTCTTCATCATAAGAACTTGACTTACCCCCAAATCCTGACACATCCTCACCACCCTTCTTTCCACAAACTTTAGCATCCAGCATGCAAACTGTGCTTATCAGAAGGGAGGAGGCTTTGCCGTCATCAAGAATTCCTCCTGGTTCTGCACCCTTGAAAAGCGAGCAACAATAAACGACATGGAGCTCCTCCTATACCACCTCCCTCTCTGCAACTCATTCCACCCTCTTCCACCTCAGGTACACGCCCCCCAGACAAAAGAGATTTCACAGACAAGTTATCAGACCACCTTAACACCTCATCTATGTGATCCATACTCACCACTCTCCTCTGTGACTTCAGTCTCCCAGGTAACTTAAGCATGAACAAGACACAAAAACATTGACACTCACAAGATGGTATAGCATGTCACTCAACCAGCACATTCTAAAGGCCATGTCCTGACTAGTGAGGATTTTAATGATATTGCTAGCTGTCTCTCCTTGGATATGGCCCCAGATCAAATTCTGGAGGGTTTTACAAAAATCTGTACATTTTTGGCATCTGAACTATATATAACCAAGACACCAAAAGAACAACCGGCTATCCCTTGGTTTAGTTCTAACTGTACAGCAAACCTTAAAGTATTAAAACAAACTACTAATAACGTTCCCCGAAATTTAGAGGACATTAGGGTAGCCAGGACAAATTATAGGCTAACCCTAGAAAAGAGGAGGCTGGAGATTGGAACCAAGGCTTGGGATGACATGTAAATGTAAATGTAAATGTATAGGCATTTATATAGCGCACTACTTACCCGGAGGGGTCCCAAGGCGCTTCGACCGCTGCGAAACCCTTCCTGGCTTCCCTGAGAGATGGTCCCTTAATGGGTATCTCCAGGGTGAGACCAGGCATCCCCGGCGGTCTGGTGGGGCCGTTAGTGAAGATGAGGCAAGCTAATGCCCAGAGTTGCCGAGTGTGATCGCTGATCAGAGTGGGCACCGAGGCGAGAGAATTATCGAGTCCGCTGACCCTGGTCCAGAAACCTGCCGCGCCGGGAATCGAACCCTGGTCCCGGGCCATCCTCTGCTCTCGGGTCTGCCGCCTCTAACCAGTGAGCCACACTGAAAATGTGGTCAACTTGAGAAACAATAGATTATTCTGGGAGGTTAATAACTGGTCTTTTTTTTACGGATAATCACCATAATGGTATTGAGATGAACATCCTTGAATAAGACTGGTTTAATAATTTTTCTACAGTTTCAAACCCAGATCAAGAGAGAATCGCCCACAATGAAGTTATGAGGTCCGAACCTCTGTTAATAAAGAAGGACTGGCTTGTTGATCTTATAAATCTTCGCTCTGTTCCTGCAGAAATCCAGACCACAGCAAGTGGTAAGGCTCCAGGCCCTGATGTGTTCTGAATAGATCTTTTTTATTATGATATTGACTTTTTGTCCCCTCTTTTCACTAATATCTCGAGGGCAGCAGTGAGGAGTAATTTAATTGAGTCCTGGAGTGAGGCTATAATTATTCCAATTTTGAAAAAAGGTGATCAGAATTTGCCAGATTATTACCGCCCAATTTCATTAATAGGTAGTACAGCCAGGATTCTGGGGTAAGTTGTATTGGAACAACTGGAGGATAGGGCAGAGTATTCCTTTTTCTCACCTTTTCAATACGTTTTTCGCCCCAGTTTAGGGACGGCAGAACAAGCCCCCAATTTCAATCTTATTTGGGGGAAGTAGGTAAAGGCCAGGAGAGGTGCCCTCCATATGACATTTATGGACCTCTCCTGTGCCTTTGACCTAGGTGACAGGAAGAAATTGTGGATTTTAATTGAACACGCGGGTGTGGATTCTTCCTTGCTGGACCGGATTAAGTGTATGCACTGTGACACAACCATTAAAGTGTGTTATACACTGTTAGGAGGATATCTTGAAACCTATAAGGGTGAACAGAGGAGTGAGGCAGGAATGTAGCCTGGCTCCATTTTTGTTTTTATTCTTTATTAACTCCCTTGATACTTTTTTAGGGGCTTGTAGCAAAGACATCTCGCAAATTGGCTCTCATGTAGTGCCGGTTATTTTGTACGCGGATGATGCAGTTGTCCTGGTTTTACTGAAAATGGTCTACAAAATCTGTTTAAGGGTTTTAACAATTTTATTAGTGATTTAAATCTTAAGGTAAATCATCAGCAAACTTTTATAATGACCCGTGGTCCAAAAGTACAAAGACCAAGCATTTTAATATTGGAGGGACTCCAATAGAAAAGGTATCCACTTTTAACTATCTAGGCCTCTTGATTAATACCAATGGGTCCTGGGAAAGTTTAATTAGCCAGAGATCGCAACAGATAAGGTTAGCTGGTGAAGAATCTTGAGGTTTGCTAAAAAAAACTGGGGCACAAACCGATCAGGAAGATGATTCAACTTTATAAAAGTAAGTGCCTATCTCTTGACTTCTTTCGGGCAGGAGTGTGGGGTTATACAGTCCCAAGAAAGTTAGAGCTAGGAAATAATTTTTAATGTAGACTTTTAGAAATACAGAAATCTTCCCCAAGTTTTATCACACAGCAGAATTAAGGATGGGATTCTTGGAAGATTTTATCGGGGTAGCCCCTTTATAATTATGGGTAAAATTATGGAGCACACATCGGCCTGTTCCTCTAGGGACGTTTTGAGAGACTGTTTGAACCTAGATAACATGACTGCCATTCCATGGATGGCTTACGTAAAAAGGTATTTTATAACTTAGGTCTGAGTGCCCTCTTCAATTCTCCAGAAGGCATAGGCCCTCAGACAAAAGGAAGGGTTAAAGAGAGTTTTGCTTCTTATAGAGAAGAGATCAGAATTGAAGTGTCTCACCTCATGTGCTATGCTGCCAACACTACATATTGGCAGCCCATGTAAGGTGCTGGTTCTGTAAGTCCCCTACCCAGGTGCTTCCTGATAGCCGCAGTGAGGGGGACCTGTACTGCAGGAAATCACCCCCGGGTAGGTCCTACCGGGATTGCAGGTCATTGAACGGGATCATGGCACCCTCCTCATATAGGTCCCCTATGGTAGTCAGCCCTTGTTCCACCCAAGTTTCCAATCTCTGTCAATTGCCACCATGTGGCAGGGCCCTGCACATTATCAATGGTATTTCCGACTTGTAGGGGTATTTAATAGAGGCTCTACGCAAATATATGTGCCAGCATTTTCGTGCCCTGGTGAGTTCCAGCGTGAGGGTCTCGGTGTTAACCGGGAGCCTTAGTACAATGCGGGACAGTAATAAAAGGGGCCCGAAATCGTCCCTGCACTCATCATCTCCCCTAGTGGCCCTCGCTACCCACTGCGTAAGCCATTGAAATTGTGCTGCCAAATAATAGGTCTCTTAGTCTGGAACTCCCAGGGACACCTTCTGCTCTTGGTCTCATGAGTGTACTGAGCGCCACCCTGCGTCTGCCCTTGCCCCAAAGGAAGGATGTGACCATTGAACGAAGCTGCTTGAAATACGTTGCCGGAATCCAGATTGGTAGGGTCCCAAAGTAATATAAGAGCCTCGGGAGGGTTATAATTTTTTAGAAGGGCCACAAGCCCAGCTACTGGCAGCAGCAGGGATCCCCAGAATTCGAAGTTGGCTTTTGTCCCACTGATGGTCTTCCAAATATTACCCTCAAGAATGTCCTCTTGTTTGTGGTAAATATGTGTGTCCAGATAGGGCAGACATCTGTCTTCCCAGTTCACCCCCTCTGTGTGCTGCAGGCCTACCCTATTCCCACGCGCCGGGAACAGGCAAGATTTTGACCAGTTCCCCTTAAATCCTGCTACTCTGCTGAGAGCGTGGAGTAGGTTTTTCGCCCCCAAGAGTTCAGTTCCCGAGTCATCGAGGAAAAGCAAAAGGTCGTCCGTATATAATGCAATATGATGAACCTGTCCATTTAAGGCGAGCCCCTGGTATGCCTGCCCTGATCTGGCATGTGCGGCTCAGGGCTCCATCGCCAGCGCAAATAATAATTGGGAGAGGGGACAACCCTGTCTCATACCCCGCCCCACCCTGCAAGCTTCGGAGATTAGCCCCCCAGTTTTGATTCTGGCAGTGGAGTCAGTATATAAAATAGCCGTCCAGTTCACAAAGCCAGGCCCTAGCCCCGTTTTCTGCATCATATGAAATAGAAAAGCCCACTCCAGACTGTCGAAGGCTTTTTCTATGTCTGCTGCAAATATCGTGGCAGCATCCCCATGGTAGGTGTCCGCTTCCAGGATGAGCATGAGCCTTCGGATATTGAGCGCTGTGTCTCTAGTGGGGATAAATCCGATTGGTCTTTATGTATAAAGGTGGTCATGCGAGGGAGCAAACGGGAAACTAAGATTTTACTTAGTCGTTTATAATCGAGATTGAGCATGGATAAGGGGCGGTACGCAGTTTTATCCCACGCCTGCTTGCCCGGCTTTAGCAGAGGGATGATGATTGCTTCCCTTGTGGGGACAGGGAGTTTGTCAAGACTCTTGGCATCATTACATAATTGTACGAGTTTGGGAGCCAAGAGGTCAATGTATGCGAGGTAAAATTCTATTGGGAGACAATCAGTGCCTGGAGTTTTATTGTGGGCCTTACTCTTGATAGCTCCACGCACTTCTCTTACTTTGATCTCTCGTCCTAGCGAGAGTGCTGTATCTTCGTTCAGCGCAGGTAGATCAACCCCTTGCATGAATTCCTGCAGTTCCTCATCCGTTGGGGACAGCTGACTTCGATAGACCGCAGTATAATATTCCAAAAATACATCATTGATCCCTTGTTGGTCGTATCTGGCTACCCCATTCTGGTCCCTGAGCTCCAGTATGACTGACCCCCGTCTAGCCGGGTTGGCCATCCAGGCCAGAAGGGCCCCCGATTTATCCCTCTCCGAGTGTGCTTAAGTTATGTTGTTTTTGTAATCAAAGCATCGCAGGCGCTCTACCTGTGTGGCTACCGCCTCCCTGGCCTCTAGTAGCTCCTGTTGTTTATCTGGGTTTTCGGGTCTGTCCTTTCCCAGGGCGCCCAGGCGCTTGTCATCTCTCTTGACTTTAAAGATACACACCTCCCCCGTAGGACTTTTTTACAGGCGTCCCACACCACGAGGGAGGATGTGGCTCTAATCCCGTTGTCCTGGAAATAGTTAGTAATAGCTGTACCTATTGTAATGCGGAAAGCTTGGTCATCTAAGGTCCCTGCGTACAGGCGCAAGGTGGGAATTTTCGGGCGTACGCGTGACCCTTGTGACTGTACCAGGGCAGGGTTGTGGTCGGATAGTGTCCTGGTGAGGTATTCGCTGCAGCCCACCCCCTCATGGACATCAAGTGAACACAGAATGGCATCTAGTCTGACATGTAATTCGTGGAGGGCCGAGAACAAGGAGTAATCTCGGGCCATGGGGCGGTGCGCCCTCCAGGTGTCAATTAAGCCCCATTTCTGTTGCCAGTTACGGCGGGAGTCTGCCAGTTTGTGTGCAGGTGCATTAGGGAGTGGAGGGTGAGAGCGGTCAAGGGCAACGTCAGAGGTATAATTAAAGTCGCCCCCCAGTAGTATCGACCCGTGAGGACGGTCACCAGCTTTCCTGACAGAAGAGAGAAGAAGGCCGGTTGGTCCAAGTCAGGTGCATAAATGCTACCTAGTGTAAGGTCCCTACCGTCTAGACTCACTGACACCACTGCATACCTGCCCTCTGGGTCAATTAGTTGTGACGTGCATTGGAATAGAACTACTGCTCTTATCTATATCAGCACTCCTCTCGCAAAGGCGGAGCACGTGGTGTAATAAGCCTGACCCCTCCAGCGGCGTTGCAACACCTTCCCTTCCTTTGCTAGCATATGAGTTTCTTGGAGGAATGCGATCTGAATGCCTCTGCGGATCAAATAAGAGTGTATCTTATGGTGCCTGACCATAGAGTGCATGCCCCACACATTACACGAGAGACAAGTCAAGCCTAATGGGGATCCCATTGTTGTTGCCTATGGTTACAACCCTTAAAAAACTTTACCCCCGTGAAACGCCTGGATCCCCTTAAAAAAACAATTATAGAAACGACCCAAACTCCCCCACCGCAGAACAGGTATCCAAAAAAGCATCCCCGTCCAAACCGTAGAAACACAAACCGTCGCCCAGTGACAGTGGAAGGGGTGGTCACCCAATAAGAACCGTGTTAAGTACCCCATAGTGCTGCCCTCGTAGCTGATCTAGCCAACAAGCCCCTTTTCAACTGGATGTTCCTCATAAGGCAAAGTAGTGAAGGCATAAGTTCACTATCACTGCTCCAGTGACACAATGATGGGAGGTCCCGAAAAATCTCCATGTTGGATGTTAGCCCATAACCTTCACATGAGATCATCAGCCGTTTGGGGAATAACCCGTGGCATGTGCGCTCCTAGACTGTCGTTGTCGCTGCGGTCTGGTGAGGTCTCCAACCTTCCAGTGTGGAGTCCACTCTCACTCAGAGGGGAACAAGGGCTTTTGTGGCTGTGAGATATCACCGCCTGTAGAGCCTTGCGACTTTCATGACTAAGTTCTCTAGGTGAAGGAGTCTTGGTTCCAGCCCTATGACTGCGAGGACTTTGCTGTGGGGTCCCAGGAGCTGAAATGTGCTGACCCGCCGAGCTGCGAGTGTCAGGCCAGTCTTCTTGTGGCATGTTGAAGAAACGAGTCCTCGTCGGCTCTACCACCCGAAGCTGAGCAGGAAATAACATGGCATAGGGCAGATTCAATTTGCGTAGTTTAGCCTTCACAGCAATGAAGGACGCTCTGCTGCGTTGCAACTCCCTCGTAAAATCCGGGAAGATCATGACTTTATTATCAATGTGCAGTGGCGGGCACCATATAAAATGTGGTCCCTGTCCTGAAAGTGTAGAAATCTGGCCACAACAGGACATGGAGGAGCCCCTGGTTTTGGTGGTTTAGCTGAGACTCTGTGAGTCCGTTCCAGGGCGTAGAAGGGGGATAGTCCAGTTGAAGCCACGTCAGACAGAGCTAGTCCTCCAAGTAACGGACCATATTTATCCCTTCTGTTTTTTCTGGAATCCCGATGACTCGGATGTTGTTTCGACAAGACCTCCCTTCACTGTCCTCGGCGCGTATTTCCAGAGTCTTTACCTTAGTTTCTAGGACAGCGAGGGCACGGCGCTCCAGCCCCCTCTCACCTCTGCAGCAACACGCAGGTGGTCACTGATCAGCTTGGGCGACCCTGCCTGTTCTTACTTGTCCGCCAGCCTTGTGGAGCAGGAACGGCTGCAGTATTCAATTTGCGGTCGCCATTTTGTTTGCGGGCCGACCAGGACAGGGATCGCCAATTCATGCCCGGGTACACCGACAGCGGCAGTTGAGGGCTCCGCCATTAAGTGCAGGCATGTTCCGGAGTCGTGCGAGGATGTTTTCAGCTTCCCCTGCTGTGTCAGGGGATCAGGATTAATGTTTACGTGGAGACGGCGGTCTGAGCTCCTCAGCTCGCGTCCGTCTCCATCGGCAGCAGGCCCCACGCCCCCCCTTAAACTTAATTCTTCATTTAGCTGTCTTTCCTCTGACTGTTTCTTGGGTTGCCTTAGGTACAAATTGTCCGTGTGATGCTGTCTCCACCCAATCTACTGCGCACTTTATGATGTTTTAGACATTGTATGGCTGGATAAGGGTTCGATTTCTACACCCAGTTCTTTTCCATAGCTATTTTACTTCATACAAAGACGGATTAGGATTTTTACAATCCCTGGCCTCCCCACAAATTTGTTATGCAATACTAAATTACATAATTGCTGCTATGAAACTCAAGAAATCTTATGCAATGTAAAATCTTTTATGTTCAAATTGTGATACCCTCATTGTTGTTATTGTAGTTTTTTAAAACTTTTAATGACAATATTTGTTTTTCTGTTTTATTATTACTGATTATGAACTTTGTATTTATCTTGTGTGCTTTTATGAACAGTATTGGGTCGAATAAAGATTTTTGACTGACTGGCCACAAATGGGAACATGTAGGTTCTAGCGTACCTGTACATTTGCTCTGAATAATATTAATATATTTTATGCATTCATTCAATTATCTGAGAATCATTTGTTGAGAAACAAAGAGAAATATCTGTGTTCTAAATACATTTGAGGGAGGAGCCTAACCTTAAGCTGGACGCTGTTGACATTGATGCATCACTAGTTAGCATTCTGGAAATACACTCTGGGTCCTCAGGACAATATCAAAGGTGTAAGAGAAATACTGTGGGATCTCACTTACGGGAATTGATGGTGGAGCTTTATCTTATCAGCGTAATTTGAAGATTTGATAAGGATCAACATGCCTCTCACACTTTTAGATATGGTCATGACCAGGGCCCAACAGGTTGTTTTAATGTTCTCAGAACTGCTGTCATGATTTTAATCTGATTAAAGGGTCATAAAGTGGCAATATACCACTTCTAATCCAATCCAATCCAAAAATCTTTATTTCGGCATTTAGGCCATAAAAGATGCATAAAAAAACATACAACAATATTAAAATCAGCATTGGTATGCATACAAGAACAAGCAACAACATTTCTTGACATTTAAAATCAGGTAAAGTGCATAGAAGGAGGAGCAACAACAATACATGTCATTGCATGAATAAAATAGACAGTGTGATAGAAGGCATTATCAACGGAAGTCGAAGGTTGCAATGAGACAGTGGCAAAGCCATTTATCCTATGAAGGTTTGGCCTTAATCAACTTGGACCTAATGCGCCACATGGCGAAGAGATATTTTGAGACTGCGAAAACGATGTGGGGGGAGGAATCAGATTTCAGTATTCTGTAAGATGTTAAACAGTTCCTTATTGCCATGTTCCTACATAGGGGCACCAACCAATATTTCCTTGGTGACTTGTAGGTGGGGCAAAAAACAGAACATGGATTTCCTCCTCATCGCACAAATTACAGCCAGGGCATAGTTTGTCCCCTCCATTGGTCCATTTGCTGGTGAAGGATTTGATAGGTAGGGTGCCAAACCGCCACTGTATGAAAAGCTTCCTTGCCATATTCGGGTAAATAAAATCCATAAAAGTTTCAAACTTGTAAGAATTTTTCGATTCAATAAAACAGTGAGTTAAAGTGCCGATGCTGGGTGCAGTCGTGTGGGAGACAAGATTTTGTTCCTTGTATGCTTCCACAAGTCTTTTCCGAGGGACCTTGTTACAGCCTATTTCTGGGGCCACCCATAGCTCGTTAAAACCAAGCCGGAACAATTCTTTTTTAACAAAGGCAAGCCAAGGGATCTTATCATTGTGGTTTAAGTTCATGACATGCACCAGATCTTGCCTGTAGTGACTATGGGCCCGATGTAGGTAGGCCGTTACCGATCGGTAACGGCCGAAAATACCGGTTTTGGGCCCTTACCGATCGGTATACTGCCATCGAGATGTAGGGCAAAGAAAAACGTCCAAATCGGTCCAAATACCGAATCGGAATGACTACCTAATCGAAAATAATCCGATACGTACATACCCCCATTCGGAAATGTAACGAATCGGTAAAACACCGATTCGGATAAAAAGACCGAATCGGTCCATGTACCGAATCGGTAGTGACACCGAATCGGAAAATATCCGATTCGGTCCATGTACCGATTCGGTAGTGACACCGATTCGGAAAATATCCGAATCGGACCATGTACCGAATCGGTAGTGACACCGAATCGGAATTATTCCGAATCGGTCCAGGTATCGATTCGGTAGAGACAGCGAATCGGAAATAAGCCGATTCGGATAACCTACCGAATCGTTAGAATCACCGATTGGGAAAATCCCCGATTCGGACAGATAGGGAGATGTAGGGAAGCACAGAAATACCGATTTTGCCTCCAAATCGGTATTTCTCACTCGGTATTTACCATGGATTACAATCAGGTGGTAACCAACTCCAACCCATAAAAACAGACCCAAAATGCATTGCAACTTGCAGGATGGCAGCTTTTTATGTCATTGCAAGGCGGCTACGGCTACAGCAGGAAGGACAGAGGGAATGGCAAAGAGAGGAACAGGTCTACAGACAGAGGATCACCCTGTTCATGCTCACAGAGGCAGAGATGCTACAGAGGTACAGGCTGGACTCAGACACCATTCTGGAGCTCATCAGGGACCTCAAACCACTGTTGGACCACCCCACCCCAAGGGCACACGCCATCCCAGCGCACGTCCAGGTGCTATGCAGCTTACACCTGCTTGCGTCTGGCAGCTATCAAAGTGGAGTTGCAGCGGTAGGAGGGGTGACCCAGAGCAGCCTGTCAAGGTTCTTCCACACATTCCTTGACGCCATGATACACAGGATGGACCAATACATCTCTTTCCCTGCAACCCACGCAGAACTGCTACAAACTAAAGCTGACTTCTACCAGATGGCACAATTTCCCCAAATCATTGGCTGCATAGATGGCACGCACATACCGATTTGCCCCCCAGCTGACACAGAATACATATACCGCAATCGGAAGTCTACGCACACCATCAACGTTCAGGTGATCTGCAATGCGAAGTGCACCATCACAGACCTGGTAGCAAAATTCCCAGGGAGTACCCACGACTCCTACATTTTTCAACAGAGCGGCATCTATGCACGGCTGATGGCTGGCGAATTTGGTGAAGGATACCTCCTAGGTGAGACACATCATCAGACCCCCATTACACAAAGTAGCTAAGTGTAATACATGTATGCATGTGAGTAATGTTACCCCTTTTCCTTCCAGGCGACAGTGCATATGCCCTCCGCTCTTTCATACTCACCCCCTACCTCAACCCCACCACACCCAGCCAAAGGAGGTATAACCGGGCCCACAAAAGCACAAGGAATGTAGTTGAACGGACCTTTGGCATCTGGAAAAGTAGATTCAGATGCCTGCACAAGAGTGGAGGTGCAAGGCAGTATACCCCCATCACCTGCTGCAAGATCATAGCTGTCTGTACAATGTTGCACAACCTTGCGGTGAAGAAGGGCACTGAGGTCGAGTTGTCTGACTACGAGGACCATGACGACGACGATGCTGTGCCACTAACACAACCTGCTGGGGTGTCTACGCCAAGTGATGGCAGATACAGACGTGAGGAGATTACAGAAAACTATTTCTGAGTGAGTACAGATGCACAGACAGGTAAATGGTTGTGGGGAAAAGCAAATTTTAATAATGTTGCAACACCGTTACTGCACTGATGTGCAACAAAATAAAATGTCAAAGTAAAGAAAACAAATGTCAAAGGTCCGGGTTGCCTCACCCGCCCTGGCAAGCCTACTTTTTGGGGCGCTTGGCAGCCCCACTGGGGTGTGCCTCACCCCCTTCCGCATGTCCTGCGGCTTCTGCAGAGCGCCTGGTGCTCCGGCGCGGCTCCGACGCAGCGCTGGCCGGGCTGCTGCGGCTGCTGCTGTCCCCAGCCTCCCCCAGGTCCAGGGCTGGATTGGCCGCAGTGTTGGAGATGATCATTGCCTCCATGGCTGTTGTTATGCGGGCCATTCCCCTGGTGACCTCAGCGGTGTTCTGTGCCAAGCTTGCCTCCATATTAGCCCCACGTTGGCACAGTTGCGCAGTAGCAGCAGCAAGGCGGCTAACAGATCTGTTATGCATGCGGGCATCCCGCCTGTGCGAGTGCTCGTGCTCGTCAAGTCTTCCGCATAGCTGTGTGATGGCTGTGGTCAGCCTGCCAAGACCTGCAGCAACTTCCTTGTTTGTGTCAACAAAAGCCTTGAACCCTTGCACCATCTCGCCCATCTGCAGGTTGTGCTGGCGGAGCTGGCGCTGGCAGGCCATGATGGACTTTGCCTGCATGCGCTGGATTTTGACCATGCTGCCTTCAAGCCCCTGGAAGACGCTGGCCTCCCGTGCCGGCGGTGCAGTGCTGGAAATGGCACGCCTCCGGGAACTGCTGCTGCCGCCCTGCTGTGTGGGCTGGGGTGCCACTGGTGTTGTTGTGGTGGTGGCTGGGGCCTGACCCGCTGCTCCCTGGATAGGGTTGAGTGGAGCCACAACCATACTCCTGGCAGGAGATGTGGTAGGTGCAGGGTGGGCCGTTGTCGGAGAGTTCTCAGGGGAGAACAGCAATGGGGGTGTGCCTGACATTTGTGGGGAGTGAAGGAATGCGTAGTCAATTACCAGGTCTCCCTCATTTCCCTGGCCAATGGTGTTGTCCTCCTCCTCCTCCTCCAGGGCAGCCTGACTTGTGCTAGGCCCTGCCACCGCACTGGTAGTTGGTGCTGGTGCTGGTGCCTCAGTAGCTTGTGGTCCTCCACCTGATGGTGCCCCTAGGTATAAAGAAGCATTTGTAAATTGAGTGCCGATGTATTGCAGTCACTACAATTAAAGCATTGCACATGTCCTTGCATATCCTTTGAATGTGTTCCACTGTTTTCTATATTGTGGTTCTGCACTGCCATATTTTGCCAACTTCTGCTGACTACATTTACCATGATGATCTCTTGTATGTTGGTTACAGTACTGGGCTGGTGTTTGGCTGTGCATTGTGTCTAAAGGGGAGGTGTCTGGTAGGGTGTGTCATGTTGCGCATGCTTCTTACCTGTAGCTGTAGCTCTGGCTGAGCTATCCAGGGTCCCGATTCCTGTCACACACTCCCTCTCGATGGTGCTGGACACCAGTTCCTCCAGCTCAGTGAGAGGTGGCGCCGGGGTCCTGCCTCCACCAGTCAGTCCGGCTTGCCTCTGCAGCTCAGCCATCTTGCGTTTCGTCAGGCTGCGGATGTCGTAAAATCGTTTTTATAGGTCATCAAGGGTCCTGGGGGTGACACCTACTGAGTTGACCTTCTCAGCTATCTCGCTCCAGAGCCTCCTCTTCGTGCTGTCCGGCACAGTGAGGGACAGCCTCCCAAATAGCTGCCTGTGCACCCTCACCACCTCCTCCACCAACACCTGCAGCTCCATGGTGCTAAACTTGGGCTTTCTTTTGTGGCCAGCCTTCTGGCTCTCACTGCTGCTTGCCATCTTGCTATCACAGTGCTCTGGCTCCTGCTCCCACTGCTGCTCACTGTGAATGTTCAGCTCAGGCTGCCTCTCCAGAAACTTCTTAATGAGCTGCACCTGCCTGGGTAGCCACTCCCTGCTGGGGTGGGGGAGGGAGGATCCACCTCATTGGCTGTTTCGGATTTTACCGAATCGGATTTTACCGATTCGGGTTTTGCTGATTCGGATTGTTCAATGCATTCCTATGGGCATTTTGGCCATGGGGGTGTATTCCGACCTCCGAATCGGTAATTGCCGAATCGGTATTTGCCGAATCGGCAATTTCCGATTCGGTGGTAGCCGATTCGGTACATTCCGATTCGGTCCGTGCCGATTCGGTACGTATCGAATCACAATACCGATGACGAACGAATCGGTATTTTTTCGTTTTTTTTTCCCTACATCTCGTTTTCCGATTTCAGAATACCGATTCGGCCCGCCTCGGTATTTTGAAATCGAAAAACCCATTTACCTACATCGGGCCCTAAGCTCCTTTGTTGACCAGAGTCTATGCCAGAATCTTATAGGTTTGGATTCAAGGTCCTCCCTAATGGACGGTAAACCCAAATCTAGACGTAAGGGAAACAGAGGAGTTGCAGTTGGGAGGGCTAATAGACGCCTCATGAAGTTATTTTCAACGCGTACCAACTCATTTGCAGCTAGGTGTCCCCATAGTTCACTACCGTAAAGTGCAGCAGATTTCGCTTGTGTTTTATACATCTCAACTGCAGGAGCTATAGGTTTGTATGATGAGGTGTTTGTAACCTTTAAAATAGCCCCAGAAAGTTGAGAAAGCCTTATTCGTGAACTTGAGATCTGTGGTCCCCAGGAAAGGTTCTCTTGGAGGGTTACACCCAGGTACTGAAATGTCTTGACCCTCTCTAGAACCGTGGAATTAAGGGATGGGTTAGGTCTAGTTGTGGAGGAGGGGTTAAAGATCATATACTTAGTTTTCCCTGCGTTGATCTCAAGGCCGTACTGCCTGCAGAAAAGACCGAAACCATCAAGGATTCTCTGAATTCCCATGGGTGATTTGGAAAGCAGGAGGGTGTCATCAGCAAACATAATTGCCGGCACCCTCCTGCCTGCCAAGACCGGGGCGTCATTGTCCCTAACGTTAGCTAAGTGTGAAATGACACTGTTCACGTAAAGACAGAAAAGAGTAGGGGCAAGGACGCATCCCTGCCTAACCCCCCGGGAAACAGGAAACCTGTTAGACAAAACTCCACCCCTCCCACATCGTACCTGGGCGAAGTTGCCCTGATGGAGTCTTATTATGGCCTGGAGTAGATTGGTGGGCACTCCCATCTCCTTCAGGACCTCCCAGAGTTTTTTCCGTGGTACCAAATCAAAAGCTGACTTCAGGTCTACGAACACCATGTACAATCTCCCGCCCTCGATGGTCACCGATTTCCAGAAAAGGAGGACGAGGCGGAAGATTTGATCCATGGTGGACGTATTTTTCCTGAAGCCAGCCTGGAGGGGACTTAAGATTTCATTTTCCTCCATCCAGTCCAAGAGTTGGTCCAATAAGAGTCGGGAATAAATCTTTTGGGGGACATCTATCAGGCTGATCGGCCTGTAGTTGGATGGGAGCAGAGGACAGCCCTTCTTGAAGATTGGGACTATCTCTGCCCCCAGCCAAGTACAGGGGATCGCCATTCCACTTGCAAGTGAATTGAAAAGAATGTGAAGATAAGGCGCCCAGATCTCACGATGGGACCTAAAAAGGTCACCTGGTAATTTATCAAGGCCGGGGGCCTTACCCAACGCTAGACCATCTATTGCGCTGACCACTTCCCCTAGCGTAAACTCCAAGGTGTCTCCAGGAAGGGAAAGGAGTGTTGCAACAACGGCATCAGTATTCTCTAGGGTATCTGCATAGAGTTTACTGAAATGTTCTTCCCATATGTGTGCTGCTATATTGGGTTCAACTGCAGCTTTGGGTTCCCCTGAGCCAGTAGTGACTAAGGACCAAAATCTTCTTAAGTCCTTAGTTATTAGGGCTGCTGAAAGATCCTGCCATCTATCCCAGTCCCAGTCTGACCTCGCACAGGCCATTGTGTCCTTATACTGATGTCGCAGAACGGTCACCCTGGTACGGGGAACGCCCTCTTTGACTGCGGTGATAAGGTCAGATTTGGCCTTTCTGCAATCAGAATTGTACCAGGTGGAGGTTCTAGTCTTGGGCTTGGGCTTTGGCACCTCTGGGTAGAGAACCTCTCCCAATAATCCCACTAAGTCTTCGTGTATAAAGGGTAGGGTATTATGTAAATCCTGGGTACTGGATTGACTAATTAGTTCCTCCAAAGCCTCAATTTTGGGCAGCACCAGATTGTATATTTTCCCAATATTTTCTTCTGATTTGGAAAATTTCTGCCATCTCACCCTACGCCTGTTTGAGGTTAGTACCAGGTTTCCCCGTTCATCTCTTTCCTCAAGTGGTGATGGTCCGGTATATTCTGGAAGATAGGCCAGGGAGAGTAGGAGAGCATTGTGATCACTATCAGTGCGGGGGATTATGTTAAAATCCTCTACCTTTGGCCAAAGACTGGTATCAACAAAAATGTAGTCCAGTCGTGACTCATGATTATTTCTGTTAAATGTACATTTTGAAGGGGTGTCTGAGGGTGTACGTCCGTTGCAGGCCCTTAGTGCAAAATTAAGAGTTAATGACATGATTTGGACCGCAAGTGGAGACCAGGATCTGGGATGGGGCGATTGACACACTGGAATACCCCAGAAGTCATCTTCTGCCGTAAGGGCCCCTTCCCTCAAGCCCTCTAAGGTCTCGAAATGACAGTTAAAATCACCGCCCATTACCACCTTGTAGTCGGTCGGCAACTGACCCAAGAAAGACGCAAGGTCTTCAAGTGTGGTGGACTCCGCCGTTGGGGCTACTGGGCGGGAATAAACATTTATTATTGCCAACTTGGGGGCGCCCAACCAGTTCAATAGAACACACTGGATGTCTTGAGAGGACGTGGCTATGAATTCCGCTGTGCAACCAATATGAGACGCTATCCAAACCGCCAAACCACCCGAGGGCCTCCCCTTGCCATTCCAGGAAGCCTGGATTTCAAATATTGCGTAACCCGTTTTAAGAATGGGTTCCCTAGCCCATGTCTCTTGGAAGAGGCAGATGTCATTATTTTTTATTAGGGAGTCCCATTCTTCAGTGTGTATTTTATTAAAAATGCCTGCAACATTCCATGACAATACCCTCAGGGCTCTAGAAGGAGTGTGCAATGTAGGTCCCTGCCCCCCTGAGGTATCACTACCACTGCATACATGTGAAATAGGAGTCCCTGGAGGGGGAGGTGGACTGTGGTTGGATGTGACTAGAAAGGTTTGGATCGTGACATATGAATCACCCGGCAACTGAGGAGGGGAGTTAGCACCAGAAACATAAAAATTAACATCCTGTACACTTGAGCCCCTCTCTACAGCAGAATGACCGGGGGAGGATCCCAGGCGTCAATCACAGTAATCCAAGCCGGAAAAAGCTTCAAATCTATTGCTAACTTCCAAGGGTGTGAAAGGAAGCAAATGGTCCATCCCCCCTGTTTGAGAAGAATAGTCCGGTCTCTTATAATTAGTACCATAGCCCCTTTGCGGGACAAGTTCCCACCCATAAGCATTCTTTGGAATCATGGGGCCAGGCTGCAAGGGGAGGTAATGGTTGTTATGCTTAGGACCATTAATACCTGTTAGGGCCAAGGAAGGCCATGGACATGACAGGGGAGCTACTAGGGCTCTAGGGTAGAAGTAAGTAAGATCACACGGCATAATTGATTTGCCTAAGTTCCCTGGCATCCAGCTCAGAATGTGCCTAACAGCTTCTGGGTCCCTAAAGTTTATCACAGTCAAGTCACCCTCTATGTCTTTCTCCCGCCCCCCCCAGCCAGGAGAGACGACGCACGTGCACTATATCCCCATTAACATTCTCCGGGAGTGGCCTATTTTTAGACAGCCAGTACATGGTTTTATTTTTGAGTTGCTGTGGACCTTCTCGCTTGTCAGGATCAAGGGTGGGGACTCCCGTAAGCACCACTACATAGGGTAGTGATTCCGGAGGAAGTTCAACCTGGGGGATCCTACGTTTTGCTACTTTGCTAGGGACTTCCCTCTCTCCAGCCGGCTGCAATGGTCTTGTAGCCATACTGTTTCCACCCTTCGGGATGGCACATCCATGTGCATGGCCGGTCTGGAAGGAATGGCAGAGGTTGTGGTTCCTAAGGGATTATGGGACACTGTTTTAGTAGGGACATTAGGCATAGAAAAAGAGGTCGTTGTGGTGGTGATGGAAGTTGTATGGGCCGTCTTAGTTAGATTATTAGATGTTGAATGAACCATCTTAGATGAAGAAGGTTTTGAAATATTGAGTGAACTGACTGCAGCCAGTGCTGTACTGGGAATAGAGGGGGCCTTCTGGATATCCGATTTATTAAGAATAGCCTGTTCCAAGTTCCCTAGCCGTTGTTCAATGGCCAAAAGTCTGTCTACAATAGGGGAAATGAGCGTCCCGAGCATTTGCCCAAGAAACTCCAGGGAGGGGGCGAGCGGGAGAGTCTCCTCGGAAATTGCACTAGGGGGGGTAGTGACAAGTATAGGTGGTGGTGTTTCCTGTGTAGTCACTGTAGTGATGACGGGTCTTGTGTCCATGATTGGTTTAGAGGCAGATACTACACCCCCCCCTTTCCCCTTACCAAATTCAGAGTGGCTAATTTTGCCCTTTTGAATAGAACCCCCTTTCCTCATTCTCTTTTTGGGTGGAGGACCATGAATTATCTGAGCCTCTATCTTCCTCGGTTGATTTTTGGCGGTGGTTTTACCAATATGGAGGGGAGCTGGCGTAACTTCCTGGCCTACATCAGAATTACATGGTGGCGAGGGAGCGACAGTAGGTGGGCTAAGTAGGTCCCCAAGAGAAGGTGGTGTAGGAGTAATATCCCTTAGAAGTTCTGGAATTCCCTGAGATGCAAAGGGATCCTCAGTGATAGGGGTCACACCTGAGCTAGGTAGTATACTATGCGGGGATGTTGCCATAGAGGGTCTGGCCTTATAACCCTCGATGGAGCGACGACGCTCCACCCTTCTCTCCGCTAGGGCTTCTTGCCTTTCAATTTCTGAAATAGATTTCTTAAAGTAATTGTCTAATGTGCCCTTATTAGAATTTACCCCCGCTGTCCCAGGTGAGGCCGTGTCCATGATGGCAAGGGAATATGCAACAGTGGTACTTATACAGGAGTATCCGTTCTGAAAATTGCCTAGCCAAGCAATAATAGTGGAACTAGACTAGCTCAGGATAGTAAGGTCAGGAACGCGGTACAACACATAGAAAGAATGTATAAACAGGTTTATACGTAGAGAACTCAGGTCTAGGTAACACACCTGAAGATGAAAGAGACGGGGCCCAGCCCAGCCTCTCCAGCCACCTAACGGCCATACAACGGCCCGCTCTTTGCACGGTCTTCGCGCGCGTCCCGCGTACGCGTCCGGAAGCTGGGCTAAGTAGGAGGAGGAGGGGGGCGGGAAGAGGCACCAGGTGCGCGCGATTACCTTGCGCAAGCACCTCTGGGCCTCGCAGTCCCGCTCCCACTTACTACCTCGACTCCCACGGGCAGATGGTAAAACGTGGAATGGAGCACACGGGCTCAAGCAAAGTTCCAAAATCCCCAGGCACAGTCAAATCAAGGCAGCACGATGGAGCACGCAGGCTCAGACAGTCTTCCAGAGTCCCCAAGCACAATCAGTGCACAAGCGTTGGAGCACACGGGCTCAGAGAGTCCCCAGGCACAGTCAGTGCACAAGCGTTGGAGCACACCGGCTCAGAGAGTCCCCAGGCACAGTCGGTGCACAAGCGTTGGAGCACACGGGCTCAGATAACAAGAATCCCAGTGGGGAGATGGTCAGCAGTGGGAAGGGCACGACTCCACGCTTCAGGCTTCTGGCAGAGATCACGACTACAAGCGGCTCCCGCGGAGCGGGGGCCGTGAGTCGTTAAATGCTTGCGGGGAGGAGGGGGCGGGAAGAGGCACCAGGTGCGCGCGATTACCTTGCGCAAGCACCTCTGGGCCTCGGAGTCCCGCTCCCACTTACTACCTCGACTCCCACGGGCAGATGGTAAAACGTGGAATGGAGCACACGGGCTCAAGCAAAGTTCCAAAATCCCCAGGCACAGTCAAATCAAGGCAGCACGATGGAGCACGCAGGCTCAGACAGTCTTCCAGAGTCCCCAAGCACAATCAGTGCACAAGCGTTGGAGCACACGGGCTCAGAGAGTCCACAGGCACAGTCAGTGCGCAAGCGTTGGAGCACACGGGCTCAGAGAGTCCCCAGGCACAGTCAGTGCACAAGCGTTGGAGCACACGGGCTCAGATAACAAGAATCCCAGTGGGGAGATGGTCAGCAGTGGGAAGGGCACGACTCCACGCTTCAGGCTTCTGGCAGAGATCACGACTACGAGCAGCACCCCACGACTACGAGCGGCACCCGACTTCCACTTAAAGCCCTGCTCACACCAAGACAATGTTGCTGCTCCGGAGTTTCATTTCTCTAGCTAGAGTCGGGAGCGGTATGTGGATAATTTAGAACAATTATGCACTGAAGTACTCAAAACGAAAAACATTTTTAGAAATGTATTTATTGCTTTTAACAAGGTTCAGCGAAGAACAAGGTAGGCCAATTGTTGCATATATCTGTACATTTATGTAATTCCTTCAGGACTCAGCACTCCACAAATAACAGGTAGTATCAAATACAAGTGCAAACAAGTACAGCAAGGACATTGCAATCATTATTGGGAAGCAGTAACAGTCAAGAGCAGAAAGAGCAGAAAAGGAAAGGATAAAGAGGGGGCGGAGACCTCAGTCAGCTGTCCCCTGAGTCGTTGTACCTAAGAAGATAGTGTTAGTGGGTGCCAGAGGAGAGGCATTGGGAGAGTCTGGATCGAGGGTCAACAAAAGAAAATATAAATGGGTTGCCCAATATCCTTGGCTCTGGAGGAGGGAAGTTGCAGTATGGTGTAGACTTCGCTGGTTAGGTCAAAGTATGTCATGATCTTTAGCCACAAGGCCACAGTGGGACGATGTTTGCTGCCCCAGTGGAGGGCGATTTCTCAGCCGCGAGTAGAGCAACGGCAGAAAAACTACAAAGGTGTTTAGGGATAGAAGAGGTGTTGCGCAAGAGAGCCATAAGGGGGTATGTGTGAAGGTAAGTGAAATCATGCGCGACAGAGATTCAAAGATAGCTGTCTAATAAGTAGCGAGATTAGGGCAGGTTCATGTCATATGTGCAAAATCAGCATTGTGTGCTTTGCATTTAGGGCATTGCGAGGATCTGGAGGGGTCTATCTTGGCCAGGCTAGCCGGGGTGGTGTATGTTTTATGTAGAAACCGGAAACGGAGCAGTGTATGACGGTGTTTGGGGAATCCCATAGCTGTCTAACTTTACTATTGTAAGGAGCATGAAGTCTGCAGGCACCAGTGGATAAGTAGGGAAGGGCAAGTAGACTGTGCTGAGTTATTGTTGGAAGATGAATTGATCCATGAGTGTTGCATGGGACAGGTTGGGGTCTGTTGTGGGGGAAAATACATGACCATTTGGAAATAAATCACCCAACGTATGGAGAGCATGTGCGATGAGTGCACTGTACCATTTTTCCTGAGGTGAGTATATAGCAGCAGTGCTGCTGAATATAAGAGGCCCACCCCAGTGTCTCGCTGAGTATCCTGAGGGCCCAGCTAGTGTTTGAAAGGGTTTGTAAGTCTGTGGGTCGAATTTGAGGTCTTGAGGTAGTAAGGCTGTTAGTGAGACAGGGTCCATCAGGTCACGCTTGGGTTTTTCCTATGTTAAGCGGGTATCGGGTGATACCAATGGTGAGAAAACTGTGATTGTGCGACTAGCAAATACATGTAAAAGCCGGGGACAGTGAACTGTTCACGTTCACATGAGAGTATCCCAGGCCACTCAGGGGTCTACTGCCGGCTCAATTCAGGCGAATCAGCAACCCGCGCAGATGAGTAAAAAAGAGACCATGAGGGGTATAAGAATATTTTGAAACGGATAAAGGAAACTGGGTAGGGCAATAATTTTTATAATGGCGATCCTACCCACCATGGACAGGGGAGGCGGATCCAGCGTTCAATTAGGTTTGTCAATTTGGTTACGACATTGCCATAGTTGAGGCGAATGATTTGTTCCTTGTCACTATGTAGGATGATGCCTAAGAATGTGGTGGTGTTAGTACACCAAGCAAGTGGATACTCGCAGTGAGGGGGAATAGCCCTGATTTCTTCCGGTTGATGTTTAAGCCCAAGAGGGTGCAGAAACAGGTTATCTCACGCATGAGAGGAGTTAGATTGTCTGAGAGTTTTTTAACAACCCTTACATTGAAATGAGTAGCATGCCTGGCTTGAAGTGAAGTCCTCGGTGTAGGTGTTTCTCCTGTAAATGATAGACCAGGGCATCCATTGCAATGATAAATAGTAGCGGTGAGAGAGGGCACCCCTATCGGTTGCCTCGTGTAATGGAGAAGCGGTCGGATAAGGAGCCATTAACTCGAGTGCGGGTAGTTGGTGTGGAATATAAGAGAGAGTCCAGTGTTATAAATTGTGTGGGTAGGCCCAGCCTTGGCAGAGTGGCATGCAAAAAAGGCTACTCTAAGGAATCAAAAGGCTTCTCTGCATTGAGAAGGGCAACTGAGGCTGGTATCTCCAGAGAGATTCTGTTCAGGACTGAGAAGACAGCATGGAGGTTTAGCGATGTGGATCTGTGGGGAAGGAATCCGGTTTAGATGGGGGAAATGATTTGCTTCAAATGCAGTGAAAGTTTGTTAGCCATTGCCTTGGCAAGGATTTTGTTATCGAAATTTAATAGGGATAGAGGTCTGTAAGGTGCAGAGGTTTGTGTATTTGTAGGGTTTCAGTAGAAGAGATATCACAGCTTTGTAAGGGAAGGACACCTTTATCCAGGGCTTCGGCGTATACCTCCAAAAGGTCAGGAATAAGGAGATCCTTATACACTTTATAGAAAGCACCCATGAGGCCGTCAAGAACGGGAGCCCTGAAGCCAACCATGGAGTCTATGGCTGAGGCGAGCTCCTCCGAAGTGAAGGGATCGGCCATGAATTAGGATTACCCCGAGGCAAGCCAGACCATTGCTATGTCTTCAAAGTAGGCTAAGTGTAGTGAAGCGTCAGGGCCGAGGCGTGTAGTGTGTAATGATTTGTAATAAGAGATAAGCTCACAATGGATATCCTCATTTTCTGTAACTTGAGAGCTGTATGGGAGATGCAGTTTGGTGATGCATCCCTGCTCCCAAGAGGGGCAAAGGAGGTGGGCCAGTGTGCGGCCTGGGCATTCGCCCTCGCCATTGCGGCCCCCCTTTGCATATTTACTGAAATATGCAGACTCTCTTTCCGCTAAGTCTTGGAAGTCTGTTAACAAGTGGGTTTGTTTGGGTAGATTGTCAGGGTTGGGATGTGAAGAGTTTAGATGATCGAGGGCTACCAGGTCAGACTCCACCCGGGCCAAATCCCTGCGTAGGGTCTGAAGATTACCAGCATGCTTTGATATGCAAACTCCTTGGATATATGGTTAAAGGCGTCCCACAACACAGCGTAGGTGTCCACCATGCCTGTGTTCAGCCTAAAATAGTCAATGATTGCCTCTTGCAGCTCTGAGTGAACTACTTTGTTGAGTGGATCTGTTGAAGGGAAGGACCATCTGAGTTCCCAACCACCCACATAGGGTATCATGAGAGTCAGCCGGATAGAGGCACAATCTGACATATCTCGCATACAGGGGAGAGCAAGAGAGGAACCAGTAATCCTGCCGAGTCCATATTGCGTGGGGGGTTGAGTAAAAAGTATAACCAGGGATGTCAAGATAAGGGGTGCGCCAGACGTCTAGCAGAAAATATTCGTTCAATATAACGTAAATGGCTCGCAATGCAAGGGGCTTGCCACTTGGGCAGTTGCTGGTGGTGTCTAATTGGGGGTGGAGTGCAAGGTTTTGGTCCTCTCCCAATATAAACTTGGCAGTGTCAAACGGCTTAGGAGGGCAGATAGGTCTTGAAAGAAGGTGGGGTTGTCGACATCAGGAGCATATATGTTGAGGAGCAGGGCCCTCCTCCCTAGTAAAGTGCCTGTGACTATGACAAAGAGACCTTGCATGTCAGTGACAATAGTGTGAGGGTGAAAGGGGAAGTTTTTTTTTAATCAGTATGCAGACGCTGCAGGAGTAGGTGCGTTAAATTCAAAAAGTATCTGTGGGTCTACCAGGAGGTAGCACCATCGGACAGCGGTTGGGGGAATGTGCGTTTCCTGTAGAAAGGCCACCATTATGGAGTGGCGCTTCAGATATGGTAACATCTGCTTACACTTACTTGGGTTATTAAGACCTTGTATGTTCCAGGTGAGTAGCGTGGTGTCAACATGCTGCTTATTACAGCCTGTCATTCAAGTCGCTGAGCATTATTGGGGGTGCAGAGTTGGTAAGAGGAACCCCGAAGTGTGATGTCTGGTCTAAAAATAGCAATAGAAGGAAACAAAAAGGAGAAAAGACAGAAAACACCATTCAAATCAACCGAATGCTCCCCTCCTCTCACCCACACCGAGCCAAAGAGCATCAGCGAATCCCAAGTAGAACAGTGATATGAACATAGAATCCAACATGGTACATGGAGTACTCGTGGGGTGGCGAACATGACATAGGGGTCCACGTCATACTGAAACACATCACATAACTTCAAATATGGGGAGGCTACTCAGACAAAAAACTGTCTTAAAGGGACACAGAATCAGTAAAAGAGAAATAAAGGGGCTGCCAGCATGGAGGCACTGAATCTCAACCTGGGTTGAACAGGTCTTCAGTTGAAGGTATGTTCAGTTCAAGGGGAGGGGCGCTTGTGAGCGACGCAGGACTGCGAAGGTCCGCTAGATCTCTGCTATTTGCAAAAGAATATGACCTCGGCCAGAGTGTCGAAGAATTTTGCTTTGTTGCCCACCGTGACACGGAGGCTGGCAGGATATAGCATTCCGTTCTTAAAACTATTTTTGTGGAGCAGTGCTTTAGCATCGTTGAACTTTCGCCTAGCTTCTTGGACAGCTAGTGTAAAGTCGGGGTAGATGGAGGCCATGGTATTTTGATATTGCAGAGGCACCAGTCAAGGAGTGTTCCCTATAGTTGAGGAGCCGTGCAAGTATGGGGCGAGTGGGGCGCCAGTAGGAGGCCGGGGGCCAAGGATCTGTGTGCCCTGTCGACAATGAAGGTGGATGAGAATGATTCTGAACTAAAGAGTTTGCTAAGCAGAGATTCAGCAAATGGCTCTGGGGACCCATTAGTCGTCTCCGGAATGCCTGTTATTTGTGTATTATTTTGTCGCGATTGGGCTTCCAAGTTCTCGTTCTTGACGACTACTGCTTTTAAGAGGCGCTCCATTTTCTCCAGGCGGGGTCACAGCGCTTGTGTTATCCTCAACTTCAGACACGCACTCCTGCACTGCATACAAGCGATGCTGCTCCAGGTGCTTTCCCATTCGATCATGTCAGGAGATCAGGGCATTAAGGCGGACGTCCATGACGCCAAAGCCAGCCCACAGCTCCGCCATGATTGCCATGTCGCCATCCTGTGAGCCTGGGGGTCTCATGGGATTGCGGGTTTCCTCTGTGTCAGATGATGTCCTGGAATGGTACATGGTCTTGGAGGTTTCAAATGTTAGTCTCTACTGTTTGGGGTCCCTGTGGCCCATGGTGAGAATGAAGCAGCACACACAGGTGGCCGAAAAAGTAGAGGTGACTATGGATAGGGCAATCAACGTTTGACAAGTGCAAACGTCTGGAAGGTGTAATCTGCCCAGTAAATGAAGGATAAGCTGGCACCTTATGAGACAGCGAGGATCGACCTGCAGGTGGTAAGGCGGGATCGGAAAGGTCAAGGGCTGTGCGTTGCGAGTATGTAAGTCAATGGTCCAGGTGTGGGGGAGGCTCCGCCCCAGAGAGCACTGGGTGGTGTCAAAGGTAGACTATCAAGGAGGGGTTGTTGCAGTCCCCTCGGGGCGTCACGAGGTGGTACCACCCTGAACACAGACCAGGCATCAAAGATAGAGGGTTGAGTCTCACAGCTGCCCCGGATTCACCCAGCAGCAGTCAGCACACGAGCAGGAGAAGCAGAGCAAGGCTCCAGCCAAGTGATGGGAGGGGTGCCAGTGGCCACAGCCAGGCCGGGCCGCTGCGCATGGGTGCTCCAACTAATCCGTGAGGATGGAGGGGCCAGCTTTCGTGCAAGGCTGGAAGGAGTGAGATGGAAAGGCCAGCTCAGCAGGTTCACCAACCAGGGAGAGAAAGCGCGAGGTCAGCGGGGACGCTAACCAAGTTTTCAGCTGTAGGAAAGTAGGATCTGCTTCTTATGGTTACCCCTACATTTTTCTGGATGTTACACTACTCTGACTGATATCCTGCTAATCAGGACCCCAGTCTATCTGCTTTCTCCAGATAATGTTATGCTATGTACTTTGATACACTCCAGATTGGATACTGGGGTACCCTTATAAGTACTCAGTATATCGTACACATGCACCAAGGGCATAGTAACCCAGAGGCCTCCCATGGGCTTAAGCATGTATTATGCCACCCATGAGAGGCCGTGCAAAATGGAACTGCAGGTCTGCCATTGCAGCCTGTGTAAGCGGGTGCTTGCACCACTTACTTTAGATATAGGTTCACTATATCTATAGGTCACTACACTTAAAACTTATAAGTTTTGACCAGTAACTCGTCCGCTCCTAACCATCAGCGACAGACTTTTCCATCTTTTTCTTCAGAGACATTAACTGAACTTATAGCGCCAAGACGCCCACGTGCTTTCGCTGCGCTTTATAAATTGTAATAATGAATGAATAAATAAATAAATAAATAAAATAAGTCACCCTATAGCAGGCCTTAAGAATCCTGAAAGCAGGGTGCTGGGTTTTACGTGAGAGGGTGCCCCTGCATGAGCAAAGCCCCTTTGCAGCCTTCAGAGACCAGTCTCCCGGGTTGTCTGTCACGCAGCCAGACATATAGGTAGAGGTGCATTATAATCTTGCGGTAAATGCTATCTCAAAAACGGTTGAAACAAAACATGTTGTGTTTGGTATCAAACACCTTGGAATCATACCTCCACAACGGTATACTGTGTGAGAGGTATGATTCCACCCTTCTGAAGCGAGCTCCGTGGGGTCACTGGTCTTTCCAGTGCCAGCCTTCTCGACCTGGGCAACACAAAATGGTTCTGCCAAGCAGAGACAAATGTCTGCCCACCTGCTGCTGAGACCAGCTCGATCAGGGGAAGGCTGGACAATAGGCATCCTATCACAGGGAGGTGTGACCACCTCCCAGACAGGATTTAGTGTATTGGAGCTGGGTGGGTGCACTTCCAAAGTGCCTGAAAGTCTGCTTCTGGGGCACACTTGGTGTCCCTCTGCATAGTCCAGTTCAAACCAGTTCTGGGAGCCGTTGGCTACTGCTCTGGTGTGAAACCTGACAAAGGACATGGGAGTAACCTCCCTTCTGTCCTGACCCTCCCCTAGGAGGGTCCCCTGAATCTGGTCAACCCTTTCCCGTGAGTACATAAGCGCTTACCTGGCTGAAGGACCTTACATTTGATATTTGCAAGATTCTGAACAAGAAACCACTGACCTTCGACCGTCTGGACACTCTGAACTTCCCTGGACTTCAACTGGGCCTGACTTCGTCGTCCTCTCCATCCAAAGCATCGTCTTTGCCCTTGCACCATACAGGCTCCGTGCAGGACCTGTGGAGCATTAAGGACATCTGAACAATCTCCCTTGGGGTGAAGGAGTCACTCCCCTGCATTCAAAGGCAACGTAACACAACTGACCGGTCTGCTGATCCTGAGTTCCTGCGCACTTCAAAGGCTCCATCAACACAGTAGGTGGGTTCCGACGTTCCTTGAGGTTGAAATTCCCTCTCACCGTGTTTGAGGCCAGTATCCCTTGTGGGGACCACCTACCCCAAATCCCTGTGCATCGCATACTTTTGCAAGTTCATATGCTTGTTGGCGATTCCTGAGCTTGTGCATTGGACTCCGTGTAGTCCTGACCCTGAGCAGTATTTCCACCAAAGAACTCCGGCTTCCTCGCATCGAGTGTTCCGTGGGCTGGTACTTTGTGATCTTGGTCGAGGTCCCCTCGTGACTCCTGGCCATTCGCCCTGTGGGTCATCTTGAATTCTGTTGGGCTTTCCTGGTTGTTCCAGATGTGCCCTGAATCCCTATTGATTGGTGAGTCCCCTGGACCTTGCTGGTCCACACCGTAACCTGCTTGACCTTCCTGCGTGGGTTGCTGTTGCCAAGGCTTGTTGGTGCTCCAGCCGGACATCGACCCCATAGCACTCGACATCCTTCGTGGGACAGCTCGCATCTGGCTCCTGGCCGTCCTCGACGTCTCCTGGTCCTCGTGGCTGCAGAGTCAATCATCCCTTCTACACACCTGAAGCACCCGACATTGGTGGACATTCGTCTACCGAGCCCCTGGTCACCCTGAAGTGACCCAGACTCTGTGCCCTATGCTTTTAGGTTCCTGCCATCATGAATCTACCCTTGTATTCCAGCAGAAAATGTCTTCCTTCCCGGAGAAGCACTTCTATGAAGCTCCCTATTAAAAACGACGGCGGTTTCCAACACCACTTAAGACCTATGCACCCGGCTTCCCTGGGATAGGTAACTCGGGTACTCCGGTATCCACTGGTGGGG
Source organism: Lissotriton vulgaris (assembly GCF_964263255.1). Classification (NCBI taxonomy): domain Eukaryota; kingdom Metazoa; phylum Chordata; class Amphibia; order Caudata; family Salamandridae; genus Lissotriton; species Lissotriton vulgaris. The sequence goes on from NC_141687.1 coordinate 1,226,572,986, forward strand.
TGGCTCTCCTACCTCTTAAGTTCCGTGAGTTCTAAAGAGTTTCCTCAAAGTCCACCGAGAAGGGTCCTTTACCTTTAAAAGTGTAACCACGACTTCCCCATAGAATTGTACGGAGCCCGTGGTCGTGTAAGAACATTGCACCAGTCTGCCGTGGGGTCCTTATCTACTGACCTTGGGTGGTTCCTTGGGGTCCCAGCGATTCTATGTGTTCCAGACACTGTCTCGACTCAAGTCGTCGTTCGTCTACCACTATTTTAGTATATGGTTTGGTCTCCCCCTGGAGCCCACTGTGTATTGTGCTACTTACCACCGTTTCTTTGCTAAAGAATTGTGTGCTTGGTGTTGCATCCTCGTGTAGAGGATACTAGAGAGTGTTCTATAAATAAATAAATATTTTTATAACTACTGTGTGGTTCTCCTTTCATTTAGTTAATACTAAAGGTGATATTCTGGTAAAACAAGCTGATTACATTCCTTCAAGACTAAGCCTGAAGATTGCTCTCCACAGCTACCACTAGGATAGCTTTCTGTTATCTTTGACCTCATATATGATAAGGGTCGTTGGACTGTTTCAAGATGCCCACTTTAATTAGTGGACAGCATATACCAGGCCAACTTCTCATACCAGCCCCCACCATACCTGTAAATACAGGCCTTTCGTTCGGGCTGTCGAAATCATCATCCGTGTCAAGTGGGGGAGGGTGAACCTTACGGCCCTAATCCGCAGCCCGTTGGCCCTGTCCTGGCACCCACGTGGACAGAGGGCTGAAGTGGAGTGCAGCCGGCGGTCCGGAGTTTCAAAAAGTGGTGGCCCAGGTCACACCGGTCGAATCTCCTGCCGTCATCTAGACACTGCAGTCAGTTGGGCCTGTCCAAGCTGCAACAGCGGAATGCGCAATAGAAATCAGGCTGTCTTCAGGCAGCCGGCGGCGATGACAGGGAGACTAGGGCCCAGCGGGGACTCCGCTACCCCGGTCACAGGTTTGCCTGCGGCTCCCGTGCTGGGGGGCCTCCGAAGCAGGCAAGGCCTCAAACACGTCTCCCAGAAGTAACAGTGCGTATCAGCCAGGCAGGCCGTGGTGGTTGGGCTCTGGCGGACTCCGCAGCTCCCGAAAGGTTGGGGGTGAGTTCTTTCAGTCCCCCCTCATGAGGAAGGGAGAAGGTTCAAGGGCGTTTAGCCGTCAGGATGTGGACATCGGCTCTGGAGCTTCATAGCCACGCTGCCATGTTGGTCGGCGGCTTAGCCACACCCCCTCCACAAAACTACTATTGAGAGTATTAAGTAGCTCCAGAATATGTTTAAGCTTCCTTTGTGCACTGATGAGAATCCTTTATTTTGGTATGCTTAAACAATATGTTGAGCAACTGTTGCAGCAAAAAAAATTACAGATCAAAAAAAGATCTAAAAAATTATAAAGTTCAAGGTTCAAGATCTCCCACGACACCCTCACCTCTAGGGACGGCCGAATTAGGGTAAGTTATGTGACAGACGTGCGAAGGGTTAGATGGTTTGAGAATATAGCACTGTTGAGAGAGCCCTTCTTCCCCCCCCCCCTGCCCCACTTGCCCTGTGCTCCAACAGAAGGTTAATAATGGATGTGTAAGTGGTCATACATGTGTGCTTGTGTGTTGCTCCCCCCTTTACCCCCACCGCTGACCACCACCCCCATTCTCCTGCACTTCGGTGGAGGTGGAGCATCCATATTGGACGCCCCCCTCCCACTTACAAAATGTAAACAACAATTTTGGGACAAATGATTCAAGGTCTCCATGGTTTGAGTTTGAATACAATAAATGAAAAAACAAATTCCATCAATGTCAAATTAGATTCTGGAAAAATCGATCTGTGGGGAATGGTCTCGCACTGAAAAACAGAATACCAGCATGGCCAGAATAATGCCCAAGCAGCTCCGCTCTGCCTCAAGACACCCTGTATCTAAGGCCTCCCTGTTTCTTTTTCTTAGTTTCTGTTCTTTCCACCCTCTGTTGCTGAAATTAAGAATTGCTGCTTGAATTAACCAGAAAACCTCTATTTAGAGTATTCCAGTGGCACAACCATATGCTTTTCACTGGGAGGAACTATCGAGAGAATACATGGCGGTGGTTCTAAACACTGTGCACACACATCAAGATACACTTTTGCTCCGCTTACAGCTGCACACCAATCCTGCTGCTACTGACACCCATTAGGAGAATGTGGGTCAGTGACACAGGAAGCTGTTAGCTGTGGCAGTAGCAGAAGTAGTTATTTCTGAGCTCGAGCTAGAACTTGTGTGATAACCACGCAGCTCTTTGCACTGAATCGACACTTCACTATGCATGCCTTGCAATTGAAGCACTCTGCAGGTGAAGTAACACAACTGTTGACCAATCAAGTACTTAGCTGGCGTAAGCATACTCATCACGTAGGGGTCCACCCAAAGCCCTTCCCTGTATACTGTTTATTGTTCTGATATGAGTTCTTGTAGATAGAAAAAGCTATGTCTAGACAGATGTACATAGAAACCTGAACCATAATTTACATTTTCCCTATATTGCTAGCATTAGAGTGAATAGATCGAAGTCCTTGTCCTGTTGAAAGTGTGGCAAGTTAAGTCTCAGATGTTGTCACAGTAATAGAGATGCACAACGTCTTAAAGGACATGTTAACTTGCGTTGGCTAAGCATCAAAACTTCTTATCTTAGCAATGTTTGGATTTTGCTGCCTTTAGGCTCATATCTCTATTCATTGTGTGATGTCGCTAGATAGTACTCTGAAAGTATTAGATTAGTGTCTGTTTTGTAATTATTATGCATATTTTCATTGGAAAACAATGTAAATGGATTCTTTCCAGTTTCAGGTTAATATTGGTGACGTCCCTTTCAGGAAAGTATGAAGCAAGTCACACATTTCAGTGGACACAGAATGGAGCCATACAAACCCCGAAAGTTAACATATGAGTTTCATCTCACCTCCACCTCTCCACAGAGATTGATTTTGAGGCTCTAGTAGCTCTACTGGCTGCCGGCAGCAATGACCTGCACCCAGTGTCATCCTCCAAGCCAATTAATTCGATGCATTCATACCTTTCATTCAAAAGGCTTTATGGTCAACTTTTTTCCAGCTATGTAACCACATCACTGGGCATATGCATGATGTATTTAGGAAGCTAGGACTCTGTAATAACACTTGTTCTCTCTGATTGCAGGTTGGACCTTCTCCCTTTCAAAATGTGGAGCCGGCACAGTGGACTGCAGACTGGTGGGTCATTGTTTCTCCTGGAAGGAGTGCCCTTTCAAATATTGGGAGGCTCCCTACATTACTTCAGAGTGCCTCGCGAATATTGGAAAGACCGGATGCTGAAGATGAAGGCCTGTGGCTTGAACACACTCACTACGTAAGTTCTGAACTCCATGGCGCCAATGAGCCAAGGTTTTTCCAAAAGGGTGTTGGGTAGATAATTTTAAGTTATATTGTTTGATCGTGAACATCATCATTGTAGGGTACTTAGGTCTCCCTTACAATCAGACTCAGTAAACTGCTTGGGAACAGACCTTTTGTTTTCAATATGGACTTAAGGATTTTGTGCCCGCCCCTTTTTCATGATTTGATGGCTTTCTTGTGTATTTGAGTTCCCTTCTACGGAGCCATTGCTTCCCTCTCTATTCTAGTCCCGCGTAAGCAGCATTTCCACCTTAATGGGTTTTGTTTGGATGAGTTGTATCTTTCATCTGCTGACGTCATAATTTGGCATGCCAGTCCACGAGGGACTATTTTCTCTCCCTTTGTGTTTCTCTCTGCCCCTTCTTCCTCTTTCCGCCTCTTGTTGGACTCCTACGCTTTATATAATTTACTAGACCCCGTCCCCCCCATGGCCACTTGCACCCATCCCTCTCGTGTTATCATAGCTGCCCGCTGTGGTAACCGGCAGTCGGCCATCTTTATGTGGATTTTAAATCATTCCAAGATGGTTGCTGCGTGTAGATGATTTTAATTAAAACTAAACAAAAGAAATACCATTCCAATTTTTTTTTGGCAAAGTCAAAATCTGTCACGTGTGAGATTTATCGGCTTTGCCAGTGCTGTTTACTATAGGCAAGGCTGCCATTCTGGACTCCTAAAACTCATAATATTTTTGGTACCTGGGCGGAATATGTGCTTTTAGAAAATGAAAATGTTTTTAAGGGGTAGGTGCAGACCACTGAATAGGCTGTGCCCGTTTTACCACTTCGGTGAACCAAATACATATTTACATCTCTTCATTTCCATTGTTTATGGCTGCCTCTCTGTCTCTAACTTGTAACTCCCCTCGATACCTCCGATGTTTCCTCTAATAGTTGTCTTTTCTTAACAGAGGTCATGGTAATTGTAAACTGGTGGTTATGCTCACAGGATCTAATAACAATGCCTTCCTCCGCCGACCTCCTTCACTCCTGGGTGCTTTTAGTTTGTTGGATGAATTACATATAAATACCCTTTGCAGGCGAACATTGTCTCAACTGGTTGGTTCTGTGTTGCCTTTGGGTGGGCACCATATCATTATCCCCTGGTGGTGAGTTAGTCTACAAGTGGGCTGTGTATTTTTATGCTATTAAGTGAAAATGATTGCTCTGCAGCTCCACTGATGCACATCAAATGCAGATTCCGCATTTGATAGTGCCTGACCACTCTAAAGTTGTTAAGCATCTGCATGTGTGACTGATTCGGTTCTTCTTGTCTGCTACACCAGTGGTTCCCAAATTTTTGACTTCGGAGGACTCCCATTGACTCGCCACTGGAAGCTGGGGACCCCGCAGTAATTTGTACGATTTAAATTTCAAACATTAAAAGATACAACAAACGCAGAGCAGAATCTACCAGTGGGGGTACAAGTCCGGCACAATGCTGTATAGACTGCCAGGGCACGTACCAAACTCAGACGCTGCCGGCGCTACGGGATGAGACCGGAAATTCTCTGTCCGATCCGGGGGTCATTGCTGACAGCTTCGCGCGCTATTACGCGGCGCAATATGCCCCTAGGGAATCCCTCCCAGCAGAAGCTGTAGATAAATTTCTGGCGGATCTCCCACATCGGGGGATCTCGGATGAAGAGCGTAGTCTTCTTGAGATTCCATTGTCCGCAGAAGAATTAGGGAAGGCCCTTGGAGAAGTAAATGAAGGAAAGGCCCCAGGGCCCAACGGGTTCCCGTGCGAGTTTTTTCGGAAATATCATCTCCAATTAGGGACACATTTCAAAAAGGCGTTAGATGTTGCTAGAGAGTCTGGCCGCCTACCGAACGATTGGAGGCATGCCGAGATAGTGGTTTTCTGCAAGCCAGGGAGACCTCCAGATCGTCATGAATCATATCACCCTATCTCACTTCTGAATACTGAGGCGAAGATACTGGCCAAAGCCCTCGCTAACCGCGTCCTCCCGTTGATCACCACCCTGGTCCATTCGGACCAGGCCGGTTTTATGCCGCACAGGGCCACCAGACACAACATTAGGCGGGCCCAAGTGGTTTTGGAAATGATGGGAGCTACCGGTACTCAGGCGGCGCTTCTGTTGGCTGACATCGATAGAGGCTTTGACTCACTGAGCTGGGTTTACCTACACGCGCCCCTGCCTCGCCTAAATCTCGGACCCCATTTTCTCTCGTATGTACTGCTGTTATATACAGATTTGACAGCGTCGGTGCGAGTGGTCGGTGCGAACTCGGACACCTTCCCTATTGGACGGGGTACCCGACAGGGGTGCCCTCTCTCGCCGTACCTGTTCGCCCTCGCCATGGAACCTCTTGTGGCGTGGGTACGCATAGACGCGCAGATGAGGGGATTTGAATGGGAGGCTGGGCCGTCCGACAGGATCGCGCTTTATGCAGACGACGTGCTGTTCTTTCTTACAGACCTAAATAGGTCGGGCCCGAGAGTCCTTGAAATTATGAGGGTGTTTGGAGAGGTTTCAGGGCTTCATCTTAATGTGAGGAAATCCACCTTATGGACTCTGGGAAATGGTGCGACACTTGGCGATTGGGCGTTGGCTCTACAGGAGGCGACAGGAGGTATTAAGTATCTTGGGGTGTTTCTAACGGACATACCTGGAGTCTCGTGGGAACGCAACATCGTTCCAGTCTGGGACAGGGTCCGGTCAGACATGAGAACATGGTCCTGTATGCCCTTGAACCTGTGTGGCCGCTCGGCCATTTTTAAGATGGTGGCCCTTCCTCGTCTGCTCTATCAGTTACTGAACCACCCCTATCCTGTCTCGCCGCAGTGGTTTCGCCAGGTGAACTCGGCACTAGGCCGCTTCCTTTGGGCAGGAGGTGCTATACGTGTGGCTCTCCGCACCTGCTTCCTTTCTACGTATTGCGGTGGCCTGGCGTCGTCGGATATCCTATCCTATTGTCAAGCATCCCATTTGTTGGTGCTAAACGAGTGGTGGTATGGAGATCGGAGTGATCCGGCTTATGACCTAGAGAGATTTTTGATGGAACCAGATACTCTACATACGTAACTGTACTCGGCGGGGAAGAGGAAGAGGCTCCCAGTGGCTATGCAGGTTGTCTTTCAGGTCTGGCGTTGAGCGCTTAGTCGCATGGGATGGTGGAACAGGCTGACTGAGGAGACCCTGCTGTGGCAAAATGGCCGTCTACTGGCTCTGGCGACCTTGCAAGGGTTTCGCGGCTGGGACACGATAGGGATCTCGGCACTGGGACATGTCATGAAGGGCACAAGCCTTAAATCATTTCCGGAGCTGAGGGATGAATACGATATGCCCAATACCCAATTTTTTAAATACTTGCAGTTTCGACATGCCATCTCCCCCGCCCTGGAGGGACTGGACTCCCTACCGGAGTTCAGTCCGCTAGAGGCTAAATTATTTATGGGGGAACTGGTGGAAAAGAAAATATCCCGCATCTATCAGACGCTGGTTATTCATTGCTCCCCCACTCTGGACGGCTTGCGGTCCACCTGGGAGAGAGACGTAGGAGAACTGGATGAGGAGGGGTGGAGGGAGGCTCTCGCGGCTCAGAGGGAGGCGGCCATCGCTGTACGATTGCGCTTTATCCAATTTAAATACCTGCACAGGGCTTACTATACGAGAGAGAGACTGTGGCGGGCCGGTTTGATTGCCTCCCCCGACTGTCTGAGATGTGGCAGGGAGGTGGGCACCTTCCTTCACACGGTGTGGTCCTGTGGGGCATTGGAGAGATACTGGAGGTGTGTATGGGATTGCTTGGATGAGGTACTGGGCTGGCAGCTCCCACATACATCGTAGCTGGGCCTTCTACATGTCCTGGAGCAAGTGGGTGGTAACATCTACAAACGACACTTACTACTTCTGGGCCTTACGGTGGCCAAGAGGGACGTGGCCCGTGCCTGGAAAGACCCTAGGGCTCCCCCGATAGAGGTATGAAAACGGGGATTGGAATATTAAATGGGACTGGAACGTCCAGTGTTTGAGGCCCGTGGCTGCTCCAGAAAGCATTACAAAATATGGAAGAGGTGGGCGGAATACACGTGGCTGTGGCTGGAGCCGCCGATACAGCAGGATGTAACTGGTGAACAATTGTTCTGAGAACCGGGGCGAGGGTAAGAGTGTATTACCAATTTCATACAGACTGATTTGCTTAGATCTAGGTGGACATCGTGAACGGGGCTAGGGTGGGACCCGGGTGGGGGTAGTTTTACGGGGCTGGGGGGGTAAGGGTTGTTTGATACCAATGTTTTATCTTGATTACTGTATGGATTGCTATTCTTTGCATTTTGATCTTATACTCACAGCTCCTCCGGTGTTCAGAGTACTGTGGATGTCTTGCAATCTTACTCCAAACAACAATAAAATTTTGTTCTGAAAAAAAAGATACAACAATCTTTGATAGGGTTCTTCAATGATTCCCTTATTATCACCCTTCAACACTGCCTCTCTTTTCTCCATAGCATATCTGTCACACATATTTCATTAATTTTATAGCATCTCTCATTACCATTGGAGGATGTAGGAGCACTTTACATCACACACATATAGAGACAATGAATCATACTTGTAAATCAATATAGAGAAAATGTTACATAAGGCAAAGGGGACTACAAGGTGTAGGTTTCACACGTCATTCATACTGGTAGGCATTTTTAAAGAGTACTTGGACTGGAAAAGCAAAAACTCAGGATTCAGAACCTAACACAGTGGTTAGCATTGACTTTAACAATAAAAATGTATTTCCACCCAAATAAACCCCGTTATCAGCATCAGGATAATAAAAGACTGGGAAAAAACATAAGCTACTAACTTGTACCATGCAGTGTGAAAGCAGCTCTTTGATGACAGTTTATAGGTCACTGTGCTAGATTATGATTGTCTCTTATGAGCTGAGAGTAACAAAAGAATCTCTGTGACAAAAGCAGTAATGCACTCACCTATGCACATAAAATTCAGTTTTTTTAAAATGCATGGTACATGTCCTTTGCAACAGGCTTATTAACCCTTTGTGCTACATTAGATAAGTCAAACCTGCCACTGGACAAAATCTCATCTCTCTCCAGCAGGTACACTAATCACTGGTGTTATCTTGTCACTTTTATTGTTGCTCAAACTGCTAATTCTACATTGAATTTTGGAGTGCTTTTAAAACTGCTGCCTGAGGACCCCCTGGGAATGTGTCAGGGACCCCTCGGGGTCCACCGACCCCAGTTTGGGAAACACTGTGCTACACCCTTTCTTAAGTGAAGTGACTTTAGGAGCAATGTGCTTCTAACAGTCCTTTCAAACCTCACACACCTGACCCATAGTTTCCCACTTAGACCAAACTACAAGCAGAATCCTTTCAGTTATGCTCTCCGAAAGGCACCCTGGAACCCAATACAAATCAGAGCGCTTTATGACCTTACTCAGGGTAGGTCGTGCCATATAAATTAAGCAGTTAAACCACTCAGAATGTGCTTTAGATCTTGAAAGAGTTGGTAAAACACAGTACAAATATCATTTGATTACAATGCTGATGCTCTTTGGTAGTTATTATATCCATTATTTGCACCTAGTCTGTGACTGCACCAAGTTAGTCCTGTGTGTTGGTGCCAGTTGGCAACTACACCTCTTGTGTTTTTGCTTAAGCCAGTACTGCCCCTCATAGACCCACCTCTGGTTGCCCTCAGTCTCTGCCCCAAGTGATAAAATGGCGCGTCATCACGCGTATCAGGCTATGATATGCCAATTGTAATGGCTTCAGTTTAAATGGGCACATTGTATTATGCATAACCATGAAAATTCTGTGCCTGTTAGTAATCTGGCATAGCTGGAAAATATGATGTTTCCTGTAATGCATGTTTCTCTTCCAGGGGATCCTCATCAATAGTCATAAGCATTAGAATATTCCCGCCCATGCGCGGGACCCCGGAAACAATATATTATATGTGCCCCACATATACATATACATATATATATAAATATATATATATAAAAATAAGCAATTGCAGCCAAATAAAACAGTAGAGCTGGAATATGCTGTGAAGAATTTCCACCATACATGTGTATTAGCATTAGAAACATGAGAAACAACACCAATGTTTGTTTAGAAACTGTTTTAATGCTTAGAAAGCAGTAGAAATTCTTATAACACACTGTAAGCATCATATACAGCTCCCAGGCTGCATTGCAAATACCCAGTCTAAAAAGACTGAAAAGCTAACCCTGTAGCTGCATGTACCAAAACTGACGCTGTGCCTTTAAGGCACCTCTGCCCCTAGCTTCCCATCATGCCTCAGGGGTTACAGTTAGGTCAGTTGTTCTTTCCGGCTCCTTCAGGAAGGACCCTGGATACACCGCTCCACATTTTTTCTGCCTTTTTCAGTCAGAAAATCTTCAAAGAACAATTTTTTGATTTACTTTGACTTTTAACATCAGGGTCAAGTAAATAACTGCTTAGCAGTCGAATTTTGGTGAGGTTTTCCTGTCAGGATGCCCTCATTATTTGATGATTGCCCTTCTTGTGGCCACAAGAAGGCAAAAACGGACTCTCATGAGGTCTGTATTTTATGCTTGCCAGAAGATCATGATCCAAAAGACTGCTCTCATTGTCAAAATCTGTCTGACAGGACTTTAAAAGACAGAGAGAGGAACAGGCTCTATGGTCTGGCCCAGAGATCCATGAGGGGAAGATCTACAGAGAGGAAGAGTTCAAAGAGACCCAGAACTCCCTCCAAAGGCAAGTCAGAGCATCCATCAACCTCAGCGCCGGGCTCGGCGCTGAAAAAACGACATCTGATGGACAGTTCGAAAGAAAAAGCTCCGTCGACGTCGGGACCGGCGTCGACGAGGAAATCGTCGTCGAAAAGAGGTTCACGTCGTCGAAGAAAGCTCCGCCGTCGTCAACTAGGCGACGATCGGCGTCGAGAGAAGCCACGAGATCTCCGTCGACGAGAAGATCGGCGTCAAGACGTAAGTCAACTCCGCCGCCGTCAACCAGGCGACGGTCGGCGTCGAGAGACAGAATACACTCGCCGTCGTCTCAACGTGGACAGGCTTCGAAGAGTGTGACACCTCCGCCAACGTCTCCACGGAGGCGCTCGGCGTCGAGGAGCAAGAGCCCCCTCGGACGATCGTCGTCGAGGAAGGGATCATCGTCGAAGGCGTGTCGGCGCTCGACGTCGAGGATGTCCGATCCTCCGCCGTCACCACATGCCAGGTCGACATCAAGGGCATCGTCGACGACAGGACGTCGAATGCCATCTACGTCGCCGACAGACCAACGTCGGTCGACGTCGAGACCTCCGTCGACGGCAGGACAACGCCGTTCGACGTCGAGACCCCCGTCGACGGCAGGGCAACGCCGTTCGACGTCAAGACCTCCGTCGACGGCAGGGCAACGCCGTTCGACGTCGAGACCTCCGTCGACGGCAGGGCAACACCGTTCGACGTCGAGACCTCCGTCGAAGGCAGGGCGACGCCGTTCGACGTCGAGGGAGAAGACTTCGTCATCGGCTCGACATCACAGGTCGACGTCGAGAGAACACAGGTCGTCGTCGAAGCGGTCGACGTCGAAGGTTATCACTCCGTCAACGCCGCAGAGGCGTTCAACGTCAAGGGAAAGACTTTTAAGGCGTCTTCCAACACCGGTGAGACGAAAATCCTCTTCAGTGCCTTCAACTATTTTGGTGACTCAATCGGCTTCTCACCATTCCTCCTCAAGTACCTCTAGTTCATCGAGGTCCTGTTCCAGGAGTAGAAGTCCGTTGCCCCAACGAAAGGCAACACTCTCGCCAAGATGGTATGCTCCGTTGAGCAATTGGAAGGATTCTGGAGCGACGGAGAGGCTGCAAAGATATGTAAGCCCACTCCACAGGTCACCTCTTCAGAGACTGATAGAAGAGGCAGACAGACAGAGTCCTAGCAAGCACCGATCACGCTCTCGGGAGAGGAGAGCGGAAAGGTTGCGTACCCCCAGGGTCTCCCGATTACCACGGAGGGAGCATCCCAGGGCTACAACACCGAGAAGGGAGGTACGAACTGAGAGGTCGAGATCTCCACGAAGGGAGCGTCTGAGAGAATCACGCTCTCCTCGAAGGGAAGATCGACCGAGAAGATCGCCAGTGAGGAAGGAAAAATCTCACCGCAGGAGAAGGAGAACGCCATCATCCTCCTCCTCATCTTCTTCGAGATCTTCTAAAGGGGATTACTCCCCAACGCTGGCAGACAGCCCTCGCTCCAGAGCTTCCCCGCTTGACGACGTCAACACATATCTGGACGTTTTACAAAGGGGCGCTCACAAACTTCTGATAGAAATGGCTGTTCCAGAAGTTTCCACCACTGTGATTTTTGAGACCCTTCGTCACAAATCATATTCACGGCCTTTGCTCCCATTGGTTCCAGGGATAATGGACCCAATCAAGGAGGTTTTCCTCACACCAGCAGCGATCAGGGCGGTACCGGCACGTATCCAGAAAAAGTATAGGCCGGCCGACTCAGATCCAATCTTTGTTAAAGGAGAGCCTGCGGCGGACTCAGTTATCGTAGCCTCAGCTAAGAAGAATCACACAGTCGCTCCTTCTTCTTTAGTTCCTCCTGACAAGGACAGCAAGACCCAAGACTCTTGGGGACGCAGAGTGTGCAGCACAGCAGCTTCATCCCTGAAAGTCTCTAGTGCATCAGCACTTCTCGGCAGGTACAATAGAGCTCTGTGGGACTCCATGGAACGATTCAAAGAAAAATTGCCCAAGGAGGACCAGAAGGACTTTGAGGAAACAGTGACGGAGGGCTGTTTGGTGGCAAACCAGATGATCAGTTCCTCTGCAGATAACGCCCTTCTAGCAGGCCATGCCTACTCACATGGGGTATGTGCGAGGAGATCTTCTTGGTTGCGTTGAACTGGTCTCAAACCAGATGCCCAGCAACGCATCCTCAATCTGCCCTTCTCAGGATCTTCACTCTTTGGGGAACATGCCGATCAGGAAATGACCCGCATGAAAACCGAATTGGACACGGTGAAGGCGGTTGGTCTGGAGAAGAGGAAAGAGCCGTTCAAGCGACGCTTCAAGACCAACAAGAACCGGGGAGGCCAACAGAGGGTTCAAACCCCTCAATGGTCCCAGAACAAGCCACAAGGGAAGACACAATACAGAGGAGGAAAATCGGGCAGAGGCAGAGGCGGACATCACCAGTCCTCTACCACGCCTAGCGGAGGCAAAGCCTGAGCAGTGGCTTCCTCTGGCGCCGTTACCCACTCCAGTGGGAGGAAGTGCTTCGCAACACCTGGCAGAATGGGTCAGCATCACAAAAGATCAGTGGGTGCTGAATATCCTGCGCAATGGATATGCGCTACGTTTCCGGAAGAGACCACAACCGATCCCTCCAAAAAAGACTCGCTCGTACCATCTAAACCTCCTCAAAAGGGAGGTGAGCGTCCTCCTAAAGAAAAACGCAATCGAAGAGGTACCCCCACCCCAAAGGGGGAAAGGAGTGTACTCAAGGTATTTTCTAGTCCCCAAAAGAGACCAAGAGGACAAGTTCAGACCGATTTTGGATCTTCGGACCCTCAACAAGGTGGTGGTCAAAGAGAAGTTTCGCATGCTGGCACTTCATCAGATATGTCCTCATCTACAAATTGGAGATTGGATGTGTTCGGTGGATTTACAGGACGCGTACTTCCACATTCCTATAACACCAGGTCATCGGAAGTACTTGAGGTTTCTGGTAGGGAACAAGCATTACCAGTACAAAGTACTTCCGTTCGGACTAAAATCCGCACCAAGGGTGTTCACCAAGTGCATGGCAGTGGTAGCGGCATGTCTACACAAAAAAGGTCTTTTTGTGTACCCATATCTAGACGACTGGCTCCTGAAGAGTCCGTCCCCTCGTCAAGCCACCAAAGACTGTCATCTGTGTCTTCAACAACTACACAGGCTTGGGCTCCACGTGAACACAGAAAAGTCAGTCCTGCATCCCACGCAAACCATCCACTATCTGGGAGCAGTTCTAGACACAAATTTAGGAAGAGCGTTTCCTTCGCAGGAGAGACTATCTTCCATGGGGCAGAAATGCAGAAAGTTACTTCAGTTTCCTCGTCCAAAGGTGCGAGAAGTAGCGTCTCTACTGGGCTCCATGGCGTCCAGCATCTTCCTAATTCCAAACGCCAGGTTGAGGATGCGTCCTCTACAAGAGTCTGTGGAAGATCAGTGGGACCAAGCGACTGGAGATTGGGAGGATCGAATCATCCTATCTCAAGCAGCACTGACCTCAATACAGTGGTGGACTCGCCCTCGGAATGTCTTGCAGGGAGTCCCTTTTCAGCAACCTCTTCCTTCGCTGTCTGTGGTAACGGACGCATCTCTGGAAGGTTGGGGTGCTCACATGGGTCATCTTCAGATTCAGGGTCGCTGGTCGACCAACCTTCAGACATACCACATCAACATGCTGGAACTTCGAGCAGTTCATCTGGCGCTCAAAGCGTTCCTTCCAGCAATCACAACGGACAAAATCCTGGTTCAGACGGACAACACTACAACTATGTTCTATCTGAACAAGCAGGGAGGAACTCGGTCTCGCCCTCTGTCTCAGGAGGCCCAGACAATCTGGCACTGGCTTCTGGCTCGGGGACTGTCGGTGGTGGCAGTACACCTTCCAGGCGAACTAAACACAAAAGCGGACGCACTCAGCAGGCACTTCGAAGATCAGCCAGACTGGGTGCTAAACGACGAAGTAGTCGAAGAACTCTTCCGTTGCTGGGGTCGTCCAGACATAGATTTATTCGCGGACGACGAAAACGCCAAATGCCACGCCTTCGCGTCCAGGTTCCACCGGCCAGGAACACAAGGGAACGCTCTCCTGCTGGAGTGGACAGGAATGTTCGCCTATGCGTTTCCTCCTCTGGCACTGATTCCGAAGGTGGTGGCCAAGCTCATCAGATCGAGCATGGACATGATCCTAGTTGCTCCGGATTGGCCGCGACAATGGTGGTATCCAGACCTATTACATCTGTCGCTGTGTCCACACAGACGTCTGCCGTGCAGGCCAGACCTGTTGAGCAAAATGAATGGGAGGATCCTGCATCCCAACCTCCCGTCACTGAACCTGACTGCATGGCTCCTGAGGTCTTGCAATACGGACACTTAAATCTACCTCCGGAATGTATGACTATTTTAAGAGAGGCAAAGAGACCTTCCACAAGGGCGTCTTATGCGTTCAAGTGGAAAAGATTTTTCATTTGGTGTAAGGACCATGGCTTTGATCCCACCAAAGGACAAGAAGAGGTAGTCCTCCCATACCTCCTTTACTTAGCGACATCGGGGTTGAAATACGCTTCTATCAGGGTTCACCTATCTGCCATAGTAACGTACAGAAAATCACCTACACAAACGTCGTTTTTTCAGGTCCCAGTGGTTAAGGATTTCCTTCAGGGATTGAAGAAGGTCTATCCCCCTGTGAGAAATCCTTCTCCTCCCTGGGAGTTGAACCTGGTTCTCTCCAGGCTGATGTCTACACCGTTTGAGCCTATACACAAGGCCTCCTTGCAGCATCTCACTTGGAAGGCGGCCTTCTTGGTGGCAATAATCTCTGCTCGCAGGGTTAGCGAGATTCAAGCACTCTGCACCAAGGAACCTTACACTGTGTTTCACCACAACAGAGTGGTAATGAGGGCTCACCCATCTTTCCTTCCAAAAGTGGTATCGGATTTTCATATAAACCAAACGATTACCCTTCCTTCGTTCTTTCCTAACCCATCGACCCCAGCTGAGAGGTCGTTGCACTCGTTAGATCTTAAACGGGTGCTAAAGTTTTACCTAGAAAGAACGAAGGGCACCAGAAAGACAGACCAACTCTTTGTCAATTATGGTTCAATGAGGACCGGGTTTGCAGCAGCCAAAAGGTCCATCTCCAGATGGATTGTCTCATGTATCAAACTAGCATACCAGCTGGCTGGCAAACCTTTGTTACAATCACCCAAAGCTCATTCCACTAGGGGGAAGGCAGCCACAATAGCATTTTTACATGACATTCCCATGTCAGAAATTTGCAAGGCTGCGACATGGAAATCAGTCCATACCTTTACAAGGCATTATTGCCTAGAGTCTGATTCCAGAGCGGATTCTCAAGTAGGGCAAGCCTCCTTGAGAAACCTATTTGGGTAGAATAAGGCCTACTTTTGGGCCTACGAATGTGAATGTTACCTGTTGATTCCTTTGCCCGCAGGGATGAGGTGAGGCTCGCTACTCTATTCTAATGCTTATGACTATTGATGAGGATCCCCTGGAAGAGAAGGATTAGTTACTTACCTGTAATCCTAGTTCTCTTCCAGGGGTATCCTCATCAAAGTCATAAGCAACCCTCCCGCCTCCCCGGGCAAAGGACTTTGTTTATTAAATAGGAGATGTTTTAACCTGTTATTACCATGGTTTTGTTTTCAGTCTCCGAAAAGAACAACTGACCTAACTGTAACCCCTGAGGCATGATGGGAAGCTAGGGGCAGAGGTGCCTTAAAGGCACAGCGTCAGTTTTGGTACATGCAGCTACAGGGTTAGCTTTTCAGTCTTTTTAGACTGGGTATTTGCAATGCAGCCTGGGAGCTGTATATGCTTACAGTGTGTTATAAGAATTTCTACTGCTTTCTAATCATTAAAACAGTTTCTAAACAAACATTGGTGTTGTTTCTCATGTTTCTAATGCTAATACACATGTATGGTGGAAATTCTTCACAGCATATTCCAGCTCTACTGTTTTATTTGGCTGCAATTGCTTATTTTTATATATATATATTTATATATATATGTATATGTATATGTGGGGCACATATAATATATTGTTTCCGGGGTCCCGCGCATGGGCGGGAATATTCTAATGCTTATGACTTTGATGAGGATACCCCTGGAAGAGAACTAGGATTACAGGTAAGTAACTAATCCAATTGTCTTATCAATGTATAACTTGTAAGAATAATGATTTGTCATATATCAGGCACTAAGCAACGATGAATCAATTTTTTGCAATACGTGTTGGCTGTGAAAGTCATGCATTCATTTTTATGAAATCAGAATTTTGGATCAATGAAAGCAAAGCAATAAAACACTTGGAGTAATTGAAAGAAAAGCCCATGTATAATGTTTTTGAGGCCCCGTGGAAGCACTAAAACCAAGTATTTTTTGAATAGGCGCTATTGTAGGGAGTATAGCGCTCATGGGTATAAGCCGCAATTGCACTGGTCAGTTCCTTTTGCAGCTGCTAACTGAACATTAAACAAATCAATAGATGAAAAGGGGTGATCACAGGCACTTCTTTGTCTGTATATAATTATGTATTTTCTACCTATTTTGATTACATGAGGCGAGACAGCTACGGCAGGCCATTGCGATATATAGAGTGGCCATGCGTCATTACGCAATGACCAGCTCTAAAGCGGCTGTAACGAACCCGGTCATGTTTGGTATCAAACATGTTGGAATAATACCCCACACCGTAAACTGTGTCGGAGGTATGATTCCATGCACTGTAAAGCTCCTACAGGAGGTCCTCAGTGCTCCTGGTACCAGTCTTCCAGAAACGGACAGCAAGCTAGGGTTGCTGCCGACCAGAGACGAGCTTGAGCTGGGGATAGATATCCTGTCACAGGGAAGACCAGTGTATTGGGGCAGGGTGGGGGTGATTGTCACCGCCACTGAGACTGCTGGAAGGGCACACTTGGTGCCCTCCTTGCATACTTCAGTACAAACCAGTTCAGGGAGCAGTTGGCTCTCGCTCTGGCACAAAACTGGACAAATGACATGGGAGTATCCTCCCCACTGTCCAGCCCCTTCCTTTGGAATGGCCCCCTGAATCGTTCCAACCCTTTCCTTATGGTACTTAAGGGCTTACCTGTGGGTGGGTCCCTAGATTCGTCGTGGGACAAGATTCAGATCAAGATGCCACTTCATTTTCAACCGCCTGGGTGCTCTGGACTTCGCTAGACTTTGCTCTGGGAACTGAGACTGCAACTGGGAAGACTCCTGCTGCTCCTTGTCTCATCATCTTGCAAGTCTGCTGCAATGTCTGTGCCAGTGCTCCATACAGGACCCTTACAAGGCCGCAGACATCCAAGACACCTGAAGGAATCTCCCTTGAAGTGAAGGAGTCACTTCCCTGCATCTGCAGGCACCGCAACAAAGCTGACAGGTCTGCTGCTCCTGGGCTCCCACGGACTCCGAAAGGCTCAGCAACACAGGTGGTGGTCCTACAACTCCCTCGAGGCCTGCACTGTCTTCTCACCAAGTTAGAGGCCTGTATCCATCGTCGGAACTGCTGGAACAGAACCCCTGTGCACTGTGTCAACTTGCTGTTGCAAAGGATTGTTGGCTCTCTCCCTCAGAGATCTTCGGGCTCCAAGAAGCTCCCACCTCAAGCATCTCCTACAGTCAAGATCATCGTCATCACTGCATCCTGTGCACTGTAAGCCTGCATTCCTGGGTGAGCTGCTCAAGGTCCTCAGAGACTCCTGTGCCTCTGGCCTGTGGGTCCTCTTGAGGGTCTAATTCGACTCCAGTGGACTCCCCTGCTTGCTCGGGCCTACTACGACTTACCTGTGTGTGTGGTGAGTCACTTGGACCTTGCTGGTATCAAACATGTTGGAATAATACCCCACACCGTAAACTGTGTCGGAGGTATGATTCCATGCACTGTAAAGCTCCTACAGGAGGCCCTCAGTGCTCCTGGTACCAGTCTTCCAGAAACGGACAGCAAGCTAGGGTTGCTGCCGACCAGAGACGAGCTTGAGCTGGGGATAGATATCCTGTCACAGGGAAGACCAGTGTATTGGGGCAGGGTGGGGGTGATCCGAGCAAAACACAGCACTGAGACCGCCCTCATCGCAGCAACAGACGACATTCGAACTCTACTGGACCATGGAGACACAGTCGCCCTAATCCTCCTCGACCTCTCGGCAGCATTTGACACAGTCTGCCACAGCACCCTTTTACAACGCCTCAATAACATCGGAATCCAAGGAAAAGCACTTGAATGGATCACCTCGTTCCTCACAGGAAGAACTCAGAAAGTCCGCCTCCCACCATTCAAGTCCGAAGCCACCGAAGTCATCTGTGGAGTACCTCAAGGTTCCTCACTCAGCCCCACCCTCTTCAACGTATACATGAGCCCCCTCGCGACCATCGCACGCCAACACAACCTCAACATCATCTCCTACGCGGATGACACTCAACTTATCCTCTCTCTCACCAATGACCCCAGCACCGCCAAAACTAACCTACACGAAGGAATGAAAAAAGTCGCCGAATGGATGAAACAAAGCCGTCTGAAACTGAACTCAGACAAAACAGAAGTCCTCATCTTAGGTACTTCCCCCTCTGCATGGGACGACTCATGGTGGCCGGAAGCCCTCGGAAAGGCACCCATCCCGTCAGACCACGCACAAAACTTGGGCATCATCCTGGACTCCTCACTCTCAATGAATAAACAAGTCAGCGCCGTATCCTCTTCCTGCTTCAACATTCTTCGCATGCTTAGAAAAACATTTCGCTGGATCCCCACCGAAACAAGGAAAACGGTCACCCATGCTCTGGTCACGAGCCGACTGGACTACGGAAACACACTCTACGCAGGCACTACCGCTAAACTCCAGAAGAAACTCCAACGAATCCAAAACGCCTCAGCCAGGATCATATTAGACATCCCACGCAACGAACACATCTCCGGTCACCTTAAAGACCTCCACTGGCTACCCGTCAATAAGAGGATTACTTTCCGACTGCTAACCCATGCACACAAATCACTCTACGACATCGGACCAGAATGCCTCAACTCACGACTGTCCTTCTACACCCCGTCCCGCCAACTACGTTCTTCCAGCCAAGCCCTCGCCACTGTACCTCGCATCAACAAGACCACCATGGGAGGCAGATCCTTCTCATACCTGGCCGCTAAAACTTGGAACTCACTCCCCGCTTACCTTCGCCTTACCCAGAACCACCTAGCATTCAGAAAGCAACTTAAAACGTGGATATTTGACAAATAATCCTCCTCTCCTTTCTAAGCGCCTTGGGACCCTCTGGGTATGTAGTGCGCTATATAAATTCTCTGACTTGACTTGACTTGACTTGACTTGACTGGTCCGAACACTGCATCCTTTTCGCTTGCCATGTTGTTTGCAGATGCCAAGGTTTGTTGGTGCTCTTGGCGGACACCGACCCCTCAACTCTTGACATCCGACGTGGGACAGCTTGTGAACGGCCGCTGGTCTTCCACAGAGTCACCTGGTCCACACAGCTGCAGCTCCAAGTGCATCGTCAACTCTCATGCAGCTCCTGACATCGGTGGGCATTCGTCTTCCGTGCTTCCTGATCACTTCTAAGTGGCATAGACTCTGTCCCCTCTGCTTGCAGGTACTTCTCAACTTTAATCCACCTCTGGTTTCCACGAGAAACTTTCACCTTCTTCAACAGCGGCATCTTCCTGAAGTCCTTCATTGAGTTTGACGGCGGTTTCGGACGTCACTCCACACCTTTGCACCCGGCTTCCCTGGTGTAGGTATCCTGGTTCCTAGGGTATCCACGGGTAGGGTGGCTCTTCAACCTTCTGTCTTCCGCAGGGTTCCTTCAGGGTCCGCTGGGAGGTGTCCTTCTTTAAAATTGCAACTGCGACTTACCCATTGATTTGAATTGAGCACGCAGTCGTGTTCCCACTCTGCACACGGCCTCCGTGGGGTTCCTGGGTACAACCTCGGGTGGTTCCATGGGTCCCCAGCACTTCTACGTCTTCTGGGTACAGTCTTGACTCGAGTCGCGATTCGTATCCCGCTTTTTTTTTGTATATGGGTTGGTATCCCTCTGGTGACCACTTTGTATTTGTGCTACTTACCTGTTTTTATTGAAAGGTTTTGTGCATTTTGTTATATCTAGGAGCTTTTGTGATGTGTTAGTGAGTGTCTTATAATAAATACATATTTTTATAAATACACTATGTGTTTTTTTTTACTTTACCTACAACAATAAGATTAAGATCTGGTAAAAAAAAAAGCTGCTTTACACTCCTTCTGGACTAAGCCTGAAGGCTGCTGTCCACAGCTTCCACTTAGAGAGCTTTCTAAGGTTGTCTAAGGCAACTAAAATCATCATAAGTCTTGTCTGGATTAGTGCCAGGTGCTACACTTACATAAGTGCAAAAAGAACAATTGATGGACAGAATGCAGAACAATGTCGTACATTTACCCAAGAACAGAGATCTGGGCCTAAATCCATAGTTTTTTTGCTCACCATGCCATTCCAGTTTGTACCCAGCCATATGCAAAGCAATCTTGACTCTGCGCCCAATGGGAACAGTCCAGCCCAAACTGCCAGGCCAGGTACTCCCTGGACTGGAAACAAGCATCCTAAGACTGGTTTCGGGCTTTCAGCCCTCATCAGCCAGAATAGCTTGACTCCAATGGCATGGAGAGCACAGGACCCACGTCTGGGTATACCCGTCCCACTCGGGTGACAAATCCAAACTGGGGTGGCGTAGTGGGCAAAAGAAAGATGCATTTAACCCAGATCTTTTGACTGGGGGAGAATGTTTGCATTGTCAGCATTCCGTCCATCATTTGTTTACTGTAACACTTACATAAGTGAGTACCATATACTAAGCCAGCCTCTCACAATCCCCAAGATGATTCTCATAGCTCCGGGTTCACATCGCCAATATTGGAACCTTCACCTTCTTCCGAGGCTACTAAAAAATGTGAGGTACGTGAGAATGTGCACATTTAAGAAAAAAATATTTAAAAGATCAACTAGCCACTGGACATCTGTACGAGTTTTACACAGATATCTGGTATAATTTTTTATTACCTTGTGACGTCCCTTTACTACCTTTGTTTGATGCCAGGCAGGTCTGGCTTTGGGCATGGATAAGATGGGCTGAGGCCCAGAGCACCTACAGTAAGAGGGGCGCACAGGTAGCTGACCTACCGAGCTGCCTTTAGGTCAGGAAGGGGGTCAAATTTAGTTTTGCCTGGGGCGCTGTCTGAGAAAAGGCCTACCAACGAATCAGACAAGATTTTGCAACAAAGGCTGTGGCTTTACGTTGGAACAACTTATCCGTCGCCACAGAATTGTGCGCCCACCATCAGACATTGAGATATGTTGACTTTCTGTAATAAACTTAGTTTTATGGCTATAAGCAAAGGAGTAGCCAGAAATATAAAAATACCATCTACTTTGAATTATATTGCTGCGAGTGAGGATCCTGAGCTAGAACTTAATTTGCAAAATAAAGCGTGCCTGTACCCGAAGCCCCTGGTCAGAAGTCTGTGGCTGGTGCAATTAAACATTAGCCCGCAGACTAGCATGGCTGTGTATGTAGTCTAGAATCCACGTCATGCAGGTTCGGACTGGGACAGAAAATAGGCCCGTGCACCAAAATAAAAGTAACCCTTATTAGTGAATTAGAAAGCTAAAAAAGTGACCCCTGTTGCAAACTGAGACAGTTCTGAACTTGTAAAGACATGCTGTAACGGTATTCTGCAAGGTATGAAAGACTGCATGGGTCTGAGTTTGCTGCAGGCAATGTTTGTTTTAATATCCGGCATATCAGCGCTAAAAGCCGGCCCAGTAGATCATGAAACAGGCCCACAAACAGCTCCCAAAAAACGGCCCTTACAAAACCTGTCAGACCAGCCCATCGGGCACTGCCTGATTGACCTTTAGGCCAGTCTGACCCTGACCTCATACCTCTTAAATCCACTGTCAGACACTCCCTGCCTGGGCTTCCACATTATCTCAATCTTGCAGGTTCCTGCTTTCTCCGTTTGTGACCGTTTTTCCATCTTTATCTTTCTCCATCTTTCTCATTCGTGTGTTTTTCCCTATATTTTTGCTCTCGTGAAATATCACATAAGAAAAATAAGTGCAGGTCCTCAAAAATCAGTTCCAGTGGCCACCACTGGCAACCAATGCCTCAAATTAAGCTCTGATCCTGACCTTCTCAAGAAAGGGCCCTAGGAATTGTTTCCCCAAGAAAATTTACTCCTGCTCTTTCTTTTCCTTCTTTCCATTTTCCTTTTGTTCCTTACATCTTTATTAACGTCCTGATTTCTCTTTTCCTTCTATCCTTATTTCTTTGCATTCTTCCTTCCTCACTTCTTTCAAGTTCCACTCCACTTACATTATCCTAACCATTTTCAGTACTCCTGTTTCTTTCCTTAAGCAATTTTGATTATTTTTCCATCACTCACCCATCAATTGTATCAGGGTATCTTACTTTCTGGTATTTCTTAGTTTCTGCTCTACTTTTTTTTCTTGCGACCGAGTAGGTCCAGATCAAAATTAAGAGCCATACATTGTCGATTGACACCCCCCCCCTCCCTCCCCCCCCCCACCTCCGCTCGAGCTGATATAGCGGTTGTTTCCTGCGCCCTTGCTATAAAGACAGATCATAATATATCCAGTTTGTTGTAGGAGACACATAAACGCAAATAACTGCATAAACGTACCCCACCAGATGCAGGCTGCCTTCCTATTCCAGCTTCAGCCACAAAAAAAGTAAGAGTACCCAGAATTATTTTACTCTACATATCACAGGTGATAGCTAGTTCATTTTCAGTAGTTTTAGTGTATTTTCAGCGATGGGACTTCAGACTCTTTTTTTTTTTTTGTTTTTTTTTAAGACTACAGTTATTAATAAAAAAATACTGAGTCGATCTAAAGCCAGGCCAAAGTATTTCATTAAACAGCCTAAAACAGTTGTGTGAAGAACCTTTAAAACAGAAATTTCAAGACACCTTAATTGAGCTAATGTCAAATGCTGTGAATAGTGCGCACAGATATTTCTTATGTAGATCAATAGCATTAGTACACAGGCAGATTATATGTTCTAGACGGCATTTCCTCTGATCTTATCAATCGACCTCTATTCCAACTCCAATCTTGAGGATCGGATATGAAAAAATATCAATATTAAAAAAGTTTCCTTCTTTTTACTCAAGTTTATAATCTGTGCCTGTTTTGTCATAGTATACCGAAGTGAGAGATGATGCACAATGTGTCTGAGCCCCTTTAACAAAGGAATCCTGCTAAGCGCAGAACCTAGACTCCTCAACAAGAAGACTTTCCCTTCGCCTGTTCCCCTTCACTTTTAGCCTCGTTCCCAAGACCGCCGGAACAAGATTCGTCACAAGACAATGCTGTCCATCGTAACACTGTATAAATATTTGCTTCAAGATATATGTTGTAAAGCCCTCTGATACCTCCGGGTCTAGCTAGCGCTATATAAAACTCTTAAATAAATGAATAATAAATAGCCATCCACTTAGTGCGCGGGGAACTCACTTACGTATGACACACCTTCCTTTTTATGGAAACGCAAGACAACAGCTCTCACTGCCTTCCAACAACGAGTGACACACAATGAATTTAGGTTTAGATTTGTTATATTGAGTTTGTTCAGTAGCACATATAAGAAACAAAAGAACATCTCTCAATATGCTACTCAGAAGATACACAATGATAGCCACCCTACCTCTAAACATTATAGCATAGGTATGAGTGAAAGAATGCAGTGGGAAGAGGGAGAAGCGAGTCCAAACCCATGGAGAGTGTTATCACGTCTAATCCGTATTGCGACGTACTCACTCTCTGTCCTTGAAATAAACAACAAACTGTGAGTCAATGAGGCGCAAACGGTCAGGTTCTGCCTGCCACAGGATCCGAATCTCAAGTAAGTCCACGAACGATGTCATTGCTTAAAGGCATGAGTCTTTCCATCATACACAACTCTCACGTTAAGAGAGATCCAACACAGAGGTGTCCAGATTTAGCGGATTCATTCATTTCTTCATGCCTTGCAGGTCTAGACTTTGTACCCTTGGAATTGCAGTGATCCCCATCTTTTGGAAACTCATTTCACTCTTTACTCCCGATTCAAGTTCCCTAGTTTTAATTTGATTGTGTCCTTCTCCAAATTTCTGATGCATACATATTCAAGCAGATCCTTCACCTCATTAATTTTCTTTTCAGCCTCTAACTGAACTGGAAAACTTTTTCCCAGCAATGCGCTACAATGCCGCTAGGTGGCGCCATATAGCTCTGCCTCTAGACATGACTTGATCAAAGGATATTGCCTAGCAACTAGCGTGCTGACATTATCTCCTGTTTTACAACTCCTCATCAACTTGATTCTGAAGATTTCTTTTGAGATCTCACTGCCAAGTTCCTCAGATTTGCCTACAGCAGGGTCAAATTTCTCCTCCAAGACAACTGTATGTGGTGTCTGGTGGAGACATAACGCTGCAACCTGTGACCCTTGTGCTTTCATGGACCCGAAGGGTATCAGGAAATGGCTATTTAAGTTATTTTTGTCTAAAGTATACAAGTAGATTCTCACGTGGAATATCTACCAAAAAGGTAAGCCAACAAGGTAAGCCACCCTCCGGGGAAATGTTCTTTTAATTGACTCTTCCTCTACATCGGGCAAACCATTGTATCTAAAAAGAGGAGACCAGAATTTCCTGGTCCTCTTTGATCCTGCACAGGCTGAGGCTGGAACTTTTCTGTACAGCCCCACAACCTTCTGGGCCGCTCCTAAAGGGCTTGGTGGCTCTGACCCAGACAGATCATGGTGCCACACATCCACGATGTTTGGTCCCAAGGTCAAAGACAAAATATAAACCTGCTTGGGCTCCAACATCCATTGGTTTGGGCCCTTCTTGGCACGGCTCTTGCAGCTAGTGCACTTCCATTCATGAAGCTGACTTTGGCACTGACCAGGAAGTCAATAGGAGAAAGTATCAGCCTTCTGACAAAAGCCAAAAGGTTTGCCTGCTTGGAAGAGAGTTTCATCTCACATACAGAGCCTTGGCTAAGGAGGATAGAACTATGGCTATACCAGGTTGGTGAATCATAGTCTGATCGCTTCATGCCACTTTATAATACTGGTGCTGGTATCTACTAGGACTTACAAAATGGCAGGGGTATAGACATATCATCAGAAAGGCAGCCCCTCCCCCATTTGGCCTGCCTTGGAGAGGGGGTTCAGTCGTTCTTTGAAGCGGCAGCCTTGAAATTGACTTTGCCTTCTGCAGAAGTGAAGTCTAATTTTCTGATGGGAATCTCGAAATCCTCAGTGTCTGTGGAGCCCTTCCTTACATTTAGTTAGGCACTCCTAGACCTTAAAATGCTGGGTGGGAGAAACCATATTTATGTCTGGCAATCCAAAGGCAGATTGCCGGATGCCATAGGCCTGCTCCAGGTGAACCTCTCTTTTTGTCCTTCCACCAGAGAATTTGGTTGTTCAAACCCACTCTTCAAGGCTGAATCCCAATGCCTTCCCTACAACACCCCTGACAGGGAATCTAAGAGCTTGTCTCTCTGCACGGTTGAAGCCAACTGCCTTTTAGGATGATATGCCCATGCCTTACGGGAACTGGTGACATTTAGGATTGTCTGCCTGCCAGATAATATAAAGAGTCCATTCTCTGACTTGGTGAATGATGCATCAAAACAGATCCTGAAGTGTGGTTTGTCTCTGTGGACACAGTTTCTCAGTCTGTGGTTGCGACTGTTACTCCACATCGCACTATTGGTTGCGATCTACTGTTTGTTTTGGGAAATCTCCAGGCTACGCTTATGGACATGCCCCTTGATGCCTAGCAGTCCAACAGCAATCGAGAAAGAAGGCCTTCTTGTCCTTGGAATACTTGAAGAACAGCAAGGCAACTGCTCACGCTGTGGCCCTGGCCTCCCCTGCACAGCCATTCCACGGGAAGTATGAGAAGTTCAGCGGCTATTATTAGAGGCGGTGCACAGTCTAAATATTGAGTTTGAAATATCGACCTACAAAAATATTGTGTTGGAAATATCGAAGGCACATATTATCGAGGTCAAGAATATCGTTGAACAGAATATCGACTCTAAGGTAAGTAATATCGATTTTTTTATATCGATGTAAGTAATATCGAAGTTACTAATATCGATATTTGTATTATTGTTATGTATTTTATTATGTATGTGTAATATTTTTTTTGTTAAGTATTTTACTTGTTTTAAATTATATGTGTATTATTTTGATATGTTAATAATGTTATTTTTAAGTAAATTTTATGTTTTAGTACTGGAGCGATTGTGGGTTTATAGGGGAATTGGGCGGGAAGTAATTTAATTATAATTAATGAATGATTTATTTTTATTTATTGGAATGGGTAAATATTTTGATTTTAATTAATTATTATTTGGCAATTAATTATTTTAATTGATAATTAATTTTTTTAATTGGTAATTAATGTTTTTAATTGGTAAATACTTGCTTTAATTGGTAATTCATTTTTTAATTGGTAATTCATTTTTTAATTGGTGATTTAATTTTTTTAATTGGTAATTAATGTTTTGAATTGGCAAATAATTGTTTTAATTGGTAATTACTTTTTTATTTGGTAATGAATTTTGTTAATTGGCAATAATTTTTTATTAATGTGAAAATATTTTTAATTAATTGGTAATCAATTACTTTAATTTAATCATAAAAAGTATTATTTGGTATGAAAAATAATTTTATTGTTTAATATTTTTTCAATTGCGAATTAATTTCAAATAATCAAAAAAAATTGTAATGAAAAATATGTTATTGTTAAATATTTATTATTTGGTGACTAATATTTATTAATTAATATTTATTGGTATTTATCGTGAATTTATTGTTAATTAATTATTCAATTGTAATTATGTTTTTAATAATTATTAATGGGTATTTGTAAATGATGTAGAGTTATTAAAAAAAGGAAATTATTTAATATTTTAAATACAATATATTTTTATAAGTATGTTATATTTAAATTCTACGCTATCCAATGTTTTCCCTACTGTTGCACCCTCTGGAGATGGAATAGTAATTTTTACCCCTACGCTATCCAACGCTTTTCCTACTGTAGCACCCTCTGGAGTTGGAATATTAATTTTTACCCTTACGCTATCCAACGCTTTTCCTACTGTAGCACCCTCTGGAGTTGGAATAGTAATTTTTACCCCTACGCTATCCAACGCTTTCCCTACTGTAGCGCCCTCCGGAGTTGGAATAGTAATTTTTACCCCTGCGCTATCCAATACTTTACCTACTGTTGCCCCCTCTGGAGTTGGAATAGTGATTTTTATCCCTACGCTATCCAACTCTTTCCCCACTGTTGCATTTTCTGAAGTTGGAATAGTAATTTTAAGTGTTACGCTATCTAATGTTATCATTACTGTAGTTTTTTGGGGAGTTTGAATAGTAGTTTTATTTATTTAGCTATTTAATATTTTTATTATTATTTTTGATAATGTAGTATATTATTGATTTTTAAAAATATTGAAAGTATATGTTTTTTTAAATTTATTAAATGTATCAAATATAATTATTTACTTTTTATTTATGTTATTGTTTGATGTGCGTATATGTATTTGTAATTTATAATAGTATTTAATAATTTATAAGTTATTAAAATAATTATTAAACCTTATTAGGTAAGCAAATATTATATTTTTTATGTATATGATTAACTAATGTTATATTATTGTATATGTATTATTTATTCATTTTAAACATTATTAAATATTTTTATCTCTGTTTATTTGGTTTATAAGTATTTACTTTATTTTACACTTTATTTTTTATTTTACAAAAACAATATTTTTTATTACGATATTTTTAATTTCGATATTTTTGTTTCGATATTTTTGTACTTACCATGTTGTAGATAGGCTGTCGATATTCTTGCTTCTGATATTCCAACGTCGATTTTTGTGTAGGTCGATATTTTTTCCGTCGATATTGTGTCAGTGATCCATTAGAGGCATTCTTGACAGCCTGTCTTATCCTGTCTAAATGCTACCAACCAGCAGCATCAGTAACATTTCCAGTCTGTGGTATCAGGGCTTTGTCACCTCCAAATCCAGTGACTCCTCGCCCTCATGACATCAACTTCCAGTGGGAGTGTCCTATTTTGTCACTCACAGGCAGGCAATCATGTCAGGCCACAGGGTGAGCCATCTGATCTGCCTGGGTATGCCTTTTCTTTCGTATCTTACCCTGCCAGCCCACTCTCTTCCTTCATGGTGTACGTGCTGGCTTTTGCCTCAATACTCAAGACAGAAGTACAAGCCATACAGAGAAAAAAGGTGCCATAGTAAGGGTACCTCTGGCAAAGAGGGACATGTGTTTTATTCCCTTTAATTCTTGGTCCCCAAGAAGATTGGAGGCCTGAGGCCTTCCATCTAAATATGCTGTCTCTGTGCCAACTCTTCTTGGTCTTGAACTTGGGATAATCGTTGGTGTCTATGGACCTCTAGGACACCTGTTTTCAACTTCTTATTCTCCCTGCTCACAGGGGCTGCCTGAGGTTCATATTGTGGTCCCAGCATGAACCTCATATTCGTAATGACAACAGCTCCATGTCTTTCTACAAAGTTACAGGTGGTCTTGACAGCTTCGCTGTGGAAGTCACAAGTCTTTGTATTCCTATTCTTGGCTGACTGGTTCGAGAAGTCGAAATCCCCAGTGCTAGTCCAGGAAAAGTTCTTGCAAATGATGTCTCTTCTCCAGGGCGTCAAGTTGCTGTGAGCATCCTTAAGTCTCACCTCACCCCTAAAGAGACTGATATTTATTGGGGTGGTGCTTGACATGAACCTTACCCACATTCTGCTGATGCACAGTTGCCTGGTTCTACTTAATACCTTGAAGACAGCTTAGTACATGGCAGTTACTTCAATGGATAATATTGGTGAAGTGCAGACCTCATCAGTTCATCCACCCTTCACAGTTTTCTACCCACATAAGTTAGTTCTCCAGTATTGGATCCTTCATAGATTCACATGCTTGAATCATCCTCGTTATTGTAGTGGGAGTCCCACGGTATACATATAAAACCAATAGATAATACTACAATAGGCTACAATGCAATGAAGAGTCACTGCAATAGCCTGTCCATTTTCTTTTGTAAAAAAGAACCAAACTTAAGTAGCAGCCTATCAGGCAACAGCACCTCTGGAACAATCCCAAGAGAGGCTACATTCCACAGATTTTCTACCGCACGTCGTGTGAAAGTGAGTCTTTCTGAGCTCTGCTCAGTTTTTCTCTTGTTTATCCAGATTTCAAACAAGAATTTCGGAATCTTCAAAGAAAGATATCTTCAGGTCTTGTGGATCATGCGGTAAGAAGAGGCTGCATGCTGAGGATCCACAAAAGAGCTGCATCTACTGCCTTTACCCTCAATATAAGGTAAAAGACTGGAAAATCTGTAGAACCTTTTCTACAAAAACCCTCAAGGACAGAGAGGGTGATTACTGATTTGGCTTCAGAGACTTAAATCTAAATCTGACGCCTTCTCTAAGGATGAGGAGAGCTGTACCTCACAGACTTCTAAGGAAACATCCAAAAGAAGAGATAGACTTCTTGACTCTCCGGAGGTTTCCAAGAAAAAGACTTCAAAAAGGGCTTGTCAGGAAGATGCAGGCACCTCAGAAAAAGGAAAGCTTCCATTTCCTACTGAGGAAAAGAGCCACAAGAAGGAAAAGCACTCATCTGTTCACTCTATGAAAATTTCAGTCTCTAAAAAGCTTGTGTCACTGATGCCGTTCACTTCTGAATCACCGTCAACGCAAAAATCACCTTCTAGACAACCTTCTCCTACCTCATCGTTGAAAAAATCCACATCGTCGACGACTGATTCGACGACGGTCCTGCCGACGGCACTTCCAGTGACGACGATGGCTTCGACACCCCCGACGACCTTATCGTCGACGGCGACTCTGACGACGAGGACTACAACCTTTGTGTCTGCGTCGACGACAGTGGTTCCGTCGACGACCTTGTCCACTACCTTGTCTACGATTGTGTCGACGATGATATCGTCTACGATGCTGACGGCAACTTCATCAGTTCCTGGTATGTCCTCATCGAGGACGCAAACTCCGCTACTGTCGACGAAGCTGATGGTGCTTTATCCCACGCCTGCTCGTAAGTGTTCATCCACCTTACAGCTTACACCTATGTACCCGTCTATTACGTTCTCGATTGCAAAATCCAGCAATTGTTTCACCTTACCATCTTCAACTTTTTTAGAGGAGTCTGATGACTATGTGATGTTTGGACCTGCTGATCGTCCTTCTCAATTGCATGTAAAATATCAAAAGGAAGATGACAATGAATATGAGGGATATTACCAACAAGAATATCACCCTCCTAATGCAAAGATTCAGTATATGGAACCAGTCAATGAACCTATGGTCTACCTTCCTGTTACTCTGGTACAAGACCTTCAGGATTTATAACATGACTATCGCACACGCTTTCCTTCAGCGGCTGTTCCTCCACCTCCACAGCCACCAATGCCTGCCACTTCTCCACCATGTACCTATGTACCCTTGTCTGCGTCCTCTACTGCAGGAGATACTGTTTTGCCGCAACAGCCCACCAGGACATTTCTGATGAAGGAGAAATTGAGGACAATCAACCTAAAAAAGATGGGCAAATAGGAGATGAATGGGGCGACTACGTTATATATCGACACCTGCGTCTGCTTCTCCGCAAACTGTAGCGTCTCCACCAGAGGATATCGGCGGCTTTCACGCTCTAATAGAAAGAGCAGCGTCACGTTTTCAACTGTATTTAACGGTCAAGCAATCAGATTGCTGCCCCTACAATTTCAAAGATCTATCCAGGAAATCTGTTAGAGCTTTACCCATTGTATTTCACATCTGGGAAGAAGGTGTAAAAGTAATGAGGACACCTGCCAAAGTTATCCCTGTCTTACCCAGGATCGACAAAAAGTATAAAGCTCTGGATGATACTCCAGCTTGTCTAGTAGGACATCTTAAGCCTAACTCCGTTATCTCACAGGCCACTCAACGGAGATTGAGAAACCATCTAGCGCCCATTACTGCTCCACCTGTCAGAGAAGGAAGGTGCTTAGATAACATCGGCAAAAGATTCACAACCACATCAGGTGCAACTGTTCGTGCTGCCAACGCTTTTGCAATTTTATCCAGATACAATCGACTAATGTGGTTGGACATTGCTCATTTCTTAGATCTCCTTCCAGAGGATAAAAGGATGGAAGCAAGAAAGATACTGCTAGAGGGGGAAAGATCTGCATCTTAAATTATTGATGCTTCTATGGACATTGCTTCCTTTGCCTTTTGTCAGCTTGCTGGAGCTGCTGTACTCAGACGCCAGGGTTGGCTAAAAGCAACTGTGTTCCGCCCTGAGGTGCCAAGCAACGTTTTGGACATGCTCTTTGATGGTGAAACACTCTTTGGCAAACATATTGATGATGCTTTGCAAACCATCAAAACAGACACGGACACAGCTAAGGCTCTGGAAACGCTCCAATACAGAAAGACTCCCTTTCGTGGAGCACGTGGCAGAGGGACCTATTCTTTTAGAGGAGGTTACCAGAGATACCAGCCTCAAACTTACACCTCTTTCGGACCTTCCTACCAACAACAACAGCAAAACCGAGCACCACCACAAGCTGCCTATACCAGACAACCTAGACGGAAGCAGCAAGTGCAACCCAGGGATTCTGGCCAGAAGCAGTGACAACGCCTTGCCGCCTGCCATTCTTCCCTTATCTTTTTCACTGAAGAAAATTCCCCTTTCTCATTGCCCACATCAATGGCAGAAAATAATATCAAAGGAAAAGATTTTCCCATATCGGTTCAGAGGGTACCTCCCTTTTGGTTTTTGGGAGAAAATAATATCAGACAAATCGGTCCTGGATATAATAAAGTATGACCATACCCTAGAGTTTACCTCGACGGCACCTCATCATCCGCCTCAGAAATCAATACCACCCCATCTTCAATTGCTAAACAAGGAGGCTTTACTAATGCTTCAAAAAGGAGCACTATAATGTGTTCCACGCTCTCAGAGAGGAAAAGGCTTCTACTCCATCTTTTTCCTGATAAAGAAGAAAAAGTTGGGGGAATAACGACCCATTCTAGATCTCGGAAAACTCAGCAAATACCTGCTGAAGAAATCCTTTTGCATGGTTACTCTCCAGGAGATATTACAGCTTCTGAACCATTCAGATTTTTTAGAAAGCCTAGATTTGGAAGACTCCTTCTTCCATGTCCCTATCCACCCCAAACATTTAAATTTTCTACGCTTCTCTGTGGCAGGCGTGCATTATCAGTTCAAGGTACTTCCCTTTGGCCTTCGTTCAGCTCCCTGGATTTTCACCAAGTGCCTAGCTCCCGTGGCAGCATACCTAAGATTGAAAGGCCTACAGATCTTCCCATACCTCGACGATTGGTTGGTGAAAGCTCCTTCTCTTCGTCAAGCTTCAGAAGCCATCTCATTCTGCCTATAACTCTTCTGTTCTCTAGGGCTGGCAGTCAATCTTCAAAAACCCATTCTTGCTCATTCTCATTGGTTAACGTTTCTAGGAGCAACACTGAACACCCTCCAAAACAAGGCATTCTTATCAACAGAGATAAGAAAAGCCAGTTATGATCTCTACAAAAGAAAGTTTGTTTCTGTCCGTCTCCTCAAATCCTTTCTCGGAATGATGTCTTCCGCCATTCGCATGGTACCTCATGCTCGTCTAAGGATGAGGCCATTTCAAGAACAGTTGGACACCTAATGGCTTCAAGTAACAGGATCATTCAACGACACAATTCGGATAACTCCGATCATGAAAGATGCACTTCTTTGGTGGAGATCTCCCAGCAATCTCTCTCTGGTACTGTCATTCCTTTCTCCTCTTCCAGAGTTTGTTCTGACAAGAGATGCATCTTTGGAAGGCTGTGGAGCGCATCTGCAAGACCTCCAGATAAGTGGCAAATGGAGTCTCTCTCCAAAATGTATATCATTTTCCTGGAACTGCGGGTGATTTTTCTATCCCTCCAGTCATTCCTCCCAAGGATAAAAGCATCCTCAGTCCTCATAACGCCACAGACAATACCACCGCATGCATTATCTAAACAAGCAGGGAGGAACAAGATCTCCAATCCTATCCTGGGAAGCTCAAAGAATATGGGAATGAACACCGCAACATAAAATAACTATCAAAGCGGAGCATTTCCCAGAAGTAAAGAACAACCTAGCAGATACCTTGAGCAGGTTAAATCAATCAAATAACGAGTTGGAACTCAACCAACTGATTCTCGATCACATCTTCCAGAAATGGGGAACAACTAACTTGGACCTATTTGCGTCTCAAGGGAACCAGAAATGCTGGTTCTTTGCCAGCAGGGAACCACATATAGGGTCATGGGGGAATGCGTTTTCGATAAGATGGTCAGGAATCTTTGCGTATGCTTTTACCCCATGCCCCCTAATCTCCAGAGTGCTGATGAAAATGAAACGGGAACGGTACCAACTCATCCTCATTGCTTCGCATTTGCCACACCAGCACTGGTTCACGGAGCTACTCCTGCTGTTGCAATCCAAACCTTATCGCCTTCCATTGTCAACCATACTTTTAACGATGAACAAAGGGCAGATACTGCATCCGCACCCAGCTTCTCTCCAATTGCATGCCTGGAACCTGAGTTCAATGAGGATTTAGTCATCTCTCAAGACTGTAGAGATATATTGTCCAGAGATGAGTCTACTACTAAAACGTATAGACTAAAATGGAAATGTTTTTGTCCTTGGTAGCTTCGGAATGACATTCACACTCTTATCTCTTCCCCAGAACAAATCTTGCCTTACCTCTTGTCTCTGGCAAGATCAGGTCTGGCATCTGGTTCAGTAGGGGTCCACCTCGTGGCCCTCTCCCGATATAGATACACATCCGATGCCTCTTCTCTCTGCTCTTCTTTCATCATCAAGCATTTCATGAAGGGTCTATTCAGAACTTTCCTCCCTATCAGGCCTCCTACACCAGATTGGTGCCTTAATGTGGTCCTGTCTCAGTTAATAAAACCACCGTTTGAGCCAATCCACTAAATAGAACTCAAGTTTCTCACATGGAAAGTGTCTTTGCTTTTCGCGATTACTTCTGCTAGAAGGGTAAGAGAAATTCAAGTCTTCACCGTTAAAGAGCCTTACTTACGTTTCACAGAGGACTATGTGATGTTACGAACAAACCCTAAATTCATACAAAAGGTACCATCTCGGTTTCACCTTAATGAGCCCGATATACTGCACACTTTATTCCTGCATCCTTTTTCACCGGCGGATAAATCTCTTCACTCTTTAGATGTAAAACAATGCCTTAAGTTTTACTTGCAAAGGACAAAACAGTTACGCAGAACGGATCAACTTCTAGTATCTTATGGGCCTGTAAAGCTGGGTTCTGCTGTCACAAACAAACGATTGCACGGTGGATCGCTGCTACTATCTACGGTGTCATATTAACCCCTTCAGTGCTGATGACAAAGCCAGCTCGTCATGGGCTTTACCTGCCCTGTGCTTATGACGAGCTGGCTTTGTCATGTAAAGTGGGATTTATGGAATTGCAGCACCCAGGGGGAAAACCCATAGCAGCCAAGGTGTTAAGGCAGGTAAACCTCTTAAAACCAAGACCAGGGTGCGTTCTACAAGAGCAGTGTCCTCTTCTGCTGCTCTTTTCGCTGGTGTTCCACTTGACAAGATTTGCTGTGCAGCTACCTTGAAGAATGCCTATGCCTTCATGCGGCACTATTGCCTTGACATGGCAACTTATAGCGAAGCAGCAGTGGGACAGGCAGTCCTACGTCATCTATTCCAATAAGCTAAGCATCTACTATTAAAGTGTTTTTTTATTTTTTGCCTTGTGTAATGTTCTAAATCTTATGTCTATATATATATATATATATATATATATATATATATATATATATATATATATATATATATATATATATATATATATATAGCCATAATTGATTTTAAAATATGTGGATGCATTTTAGATGTATATATTTTAATATGTATTTATTGCGCATTACAATTATTTATTGCACTAGCCACTTTGACTTTATTATTCCAGCATTCAAGCTGTTCAAAATTTGTATATAGTGTAAATTGTAAATTATAAATTATAAATTATCATTTATAGATTGTATAGTATAATTTAAACATGTATTCGTACAACATTAACTCTGTGCAAATAATGGTGAAAGGTAATGCTGCTATTAATTGTGATCTTAAACGCTGCAATTTAACAGTATCTTTTCTATGTCTATGAGTGTGGTCATGTGACTCACAGAGGGAGGTGATACACTAAGCATACTATAAAAAGAATGGCTGACTCGGTGCTCGTTGTGTGAACAAGAGCACTTGATACTCGAAACGCGTCAACTGGAAAGGTTGGAATAAATAAAAACATTTCCTTGCCTAAAGCCATTGGGTCCGCTTCTTCATTTCGCCCGTGTGGAGGTTATGAGGATTGCTGTGCTGAATTCAATTACGGAAGCGAGTTGTCTCCGTCAGCGGTACCCCCTCCCCTGAAGTGGCCTCGATTTACAACTGGAAAAGCATCAAGATTCCAGAGAGGAATAGTACGCGTGGCCCCCTGCAGCTGTGAAAAAAAATCTACGGAAACCGAATGGTGAGCGAAGTCGACGTGGTTGGAGGACCTGTTGAAAACGCATACCGACTGTGAGTATCGCAACTAAGCAACGAGCAGTTGGGGAGGTATCGGCTTCTAAGTCATGTGAAGAGTAACGGCACACGCCAACTCCAAGAAATATAAATCCTTTCCGCACCGAATAAATTACCATGTCAGCAAGTCTGGAAAGGGAACGGGAGGCGGCAGCGAAAGAACTGTTTGGTAACCTGCCGCAGGCTAGCACAGGCTTCACTAATAGCATCATCATCAAAGCTTTATTCGAGAATTATACTCATAAAAGCACGAACATACATTTAAGATACATTGTTTATAAAAGATTTTTCCTAATTAAACGACATTATAAAACAATTGTACAGACATAAACATTAAAACTCTTTGATGTATGATTACACAAAAACCACAGAGAGTACTCCAGTCAATTTACATTAGTAGAGATTGCCCTCCGTCTAATGGACCATGCCCACCCCAAATACTTTGCTGTTCCTAGGACAATAGGCATATCAGTGGTGGTACAGAGTATTCGTAGTGCTTCAACAATCCTAGATGTCCCTAGATTTCTACAGACCGGAGCTAACCATACTCTTCTCGGGGTGGCGTAAGCTTTGCATAAGAATAGAAAGTGACCTATACTTTCATCTACCGCACCACCGGCTGGGCAGCAAGAGGTGGTCGAACTCCTCCACCTGCCTGTCAATGATCTTAGAGGGAGGGCACCTGATCTTAGCTGGAAGAAAAGCTTCCTATCCCCTGGGTTGGTAATGCTGTCCCAATATGGTTCCAATGCAGGATACAATTTGACGTCAAAGAAACGCCCCGTCATTGTGTCAGATCTCGTTTTACTCCAGAGTCTTCCATCTACCCAATCCCAGTATAAGCCTTTGATCATATTTTTACTTGGGAAGGGTTCCCCAGACGGATTGTCCCATAGATTAGAGAGGCCAAGATCTCCTAATGCAGTCCTGAGATTTTTTAACCAGACTATCTTGTGAAAGGTGTCAGCTTTGATTATGGCCTGGAACCCCTCTGCATAATGCCGGATCTCCGGGGTAGTCCAAAGGCGTCTCCAATAGAGAATCGGGCGCAACCTCGCTTGGCTGCTAACTGATCTTCTCCCTAGATCAAGACCAAGTGGGATTAATGGTGTACTCTGCAGGAGTCCTGTGATTCCCCTAAGGAACCTATTCTCGGATATCTGCAAGGGGAGGTGATTCCCAAATCCCCACAGCTCAGCCCCATACAGTGCCGACCCAAGAGCCTTGGCATCATATACAGCCAAGACGGGTTTTATAGGCTTGGATTTCGACTTTTTGTGTTCCACCCTAAGCGCCCCCGAGATCTGTTGGTGCCTCAAAACCGCCTTTTCTATATGCTGAGACCATCTTGAATTATTTGCTATCTGTATCCCAAGGTAGGTAAATACAGTAACCACCTCAAGCTTATAGTTATTCAAGAGTATTTTTAACCGGGGTCTGCGTTTTGTTGTGAAAGCCATCAGCTTGGTCTTGGCCACGTTGACTTCCAGGCCATGCTTCCCACAGAAGAGGTCGAAAATGTTTAGAGCTCGCTGCAGGCCAGCCGGCGTTTTGGATAGAATCAACGTATCGTCGGCGAACATCAGGATCGGAACCCTGAGGCCCGCCAATGAAGGCGCGTCAACACTGGCTTCCAGCATCCGAGCCACTATCCCATTGACAAATAGGGAAAAGAGCAGGGGGGCCATTGCACACCCCTGTCGTACTCCACGTTCGATCGGGAAGTCGGCAGATGATTCGCAATTCATACCCCATTGGACTTTAGCGAAGTTGCTTTCGTGCAACCTCATTATCAGGGTAAGTAACTCAGCCGGAAGACCAATTTCGCTCAGAACTGCCCAGAGCTTTCTCCTTGGGACCAGGTCGAAGGCAGCCCGCAGGTCGACAAAAGCAACATACAGGCTGCCCTCGCCAAGCAACACCGTCCCCCACTGCAGCAGAGCAAAGCGAAACACCTGGTCGACTGTGCTTGTAGCCCGCCAAAAACCAGCCTGATAAGGGGACAGGGCATTATTCTCATCAACCCAATCCATTAGTTGTTTAACCACCATTCTCCCTATCACTTTTTGGACGGTGGCGATCAAGCTTATCGGCCTGTTTTGGCCGGGAGGGACCGATCCCCTTTTTTGTATATGGGTATGATGGTTGCTCCCTTCCATAATTCAGGGACAGCCGTTCCCTTGGCGATAGCATTTCCCAGAAGGAATACGTACCTGGCCCACCTCGCCTTGTCCTTTATAAAAATATCAGAGGGTATCCTATCTAAACCCGGGGCCAGTGCATATTGCGACCTCGGTCTCTTTAGGGGTAAATAAATTCCCAATAGGGAATACAGCTGAAATTGCTTCCACATCCTTAAACTCAGTAGTCTCGGCATATTGGGGTTTGAAATAATCCACCCATGCACCCTCAGCGACATTATTGTCGGGTTTGTCTGGAGTTACACCTCTACCCCACTTAACAATATTCCAAAATAACCTGGAGTCCTTAGCCCCGGAAGCCTCCTTTAATTCTACCCAGTGCTTTTCGTCCCATGTTTTTTTTGCTAGAGAAATACTAGCCTTGTAGTGCTTCCTAGCTCCAGTAATCGCAGCCCTGTCCCTATTCCTAATCGCTCTTCCCAAGCTTAGCCTGGCTTCCCTGCACTGGTGGCACAGGCACAAACATAGCGACTAGCGAAGGAAACAATATGAATCAGGATGTAAAACAATTGTTGGAAGCTTTGGAAAAGAAAACAAAATCCAAAATCGCAAAGTGGTGGGAGCACAAATCGCTTAACAAATACGAGGAAGCAGGACGAGTGCCCAGAGGCTTGAGGATATTATTGGCACCCAGCTTTGAGGAGCCCAACCCCGCAATGTAGAAGGAGTGGGGAGAAAGCAATTTGTTGGCCTCAATGAACCTAGTTAAGATTTTAATTAAATATGCTTTGCTAGATCGTCAAACAATATTAGAAGAAATTGCCAAAATCAATTAGGAACTTGATAAAGTGGTTCAAAATGAGCAAAAAGATCTAATTGTGAAAACACGAAAAGAAATAAGCGAGAGGTAGCGTGAACACGAAGAAAAAATAAAAATTTGCAAGGCGCACAAGTTTTCAAGGGACCAGAAAGATTACGAACTGGGACAGATCTATACTTTCTCTCGCAAATTTGAGCATGCCAACAAATTAAGTTTCAGTGTCAAAAATGCTAGCAAAGCACAACAAGGCCAACGGAGCCAGGATGAGAATGCAACAGAGTCAGACTTAGATACATTATCTATGTCAAGCACATCAGGCTCTGAGCTGAGTACAACGGAAGGGAGCACAACTAACATGGTATTGGACCTGGGCGAAGAAGTAGATTTTTTAGTAGAGGGTCGTTTGCAAACACTCAGCCCCAGAACGCGGAGCAACAAAGCAGGAAAAGGCGCAAAGCGAGAAGCAGAGCAAGGACAAAGAAATGCCGACAAGCCACAGCAGAAAAAGAAACCGTGGTACAAAAAG
Source organism: Lissotriton vulgaris (assembly GCF_964263255.1). Taxonomy (NCBI): domain Eukaryota; kingdom Metazoa; phylum Chordata; class Amphibia; order Caudata; family Salamandridae; genus Lissotriton; species Lissotriton vulgaris. Next base: position 1,226,612,436 of record NC_141687.1, read on the forward strand.
AAGCAGTAAAGGACTGCACAATTACTAACTTAACAAATGAGACCTTGACGGCAGCAGAAGAGCAACTCCTTGCTTTGGGCCTGAATTTCTGCCCAGAAAGTACTTTTAACTACACCAATACGAGGGCAGATATTTTCTGTTTTATACGAAAACTAAAATTGAAAATGTATTTTGCAATCAAATCAGGTAATGCTCAAGATGATGACAGCAACAATGTACCTGTAAAACTACAATGCAAACTACCTCTAGCAGCCGCAGCAGATGCTAAGTTACTGCTAACTCTGTGTGATTTGGGAAAGATTTCTAATACAGCCTCACAATCTAATGAGACGGATGTATTAAGTGCTCAGAAAAGCTTACAGAGGATTGATATTGTGCAAAAAGGAGCAGGAGAAAGCCCTTTCAAGTCGAAAAGTATTTTTGTCCCAATGATGCCTAAAGACGCAGTGGATATATTCCAGGAATGTGTGGTCGAGGATCTAAAGAAATTAAATCATAAGGTTAATGGTCAAAAGCGCACTCTAACACACAATGAGGTACAATATGCAAACCTAATGAACAAACTCAGCAAAAACCATGAAATTATTATCAATAAGTCAGACAAGGGGGGAATATCGTACTCTGGCATAAAAAGATTACATCTGTGAGGTCATGAGGCAGTTGGAGAATGTTGATTGCTATGTTAAATCAAATGGTATGGAATACAAGAAAGCAAAGGAAAGTTTAAAAAAGCAACTGGCTACATTTAAAAGGGAAGGATTGATATCACCAACAGAATTTGGCTTCCTACATGCAGAACATCCAGTGATTCCAAACATGTATTTAATACCCAAAGTTCATAAGATGAGGTCCCCAACACCTGGCAGACCAATCATCTCTGCAATCAGCAGCATAAGTGAAAATATCTCCCAATATATAGATTTTTATTTGCAGGATTTTGTGAAAAATCTTCCTAGTTATATTAAGGACACTAAAGATTTTTTAAATAAATTGAACTTGATAAAGTGGCAAGATGACTGGTGTATGTTAACGTTAGACATTGAATCATTATACACCAGCATCGACCATGTTAAAGGAGTGGAAGCCATAAAACAGGACAAAGACATTGCGAATATTATAGCCATAACCAAATGCTATATGACTTGGTGAGCTGGTGTTTGAACAACAATTTCTTTATGTTCGGGAAAGATATATGGAGACAGACAAATGGTGTGGCGATGGGATCCTGCTTCTCCCCCAGCTACGCATGTTTACATGTTGGCTGGTGGGAGGAGCGGGATCTCATCGTCACCCCAGGTTTTAAACATGCACTTCATTGGATGCGCTTTATTGATGATGTTTTTTGTGTGTGGAAGGGGGATGAATCTAGTGCTCAGAAATGTGTGGAGTCACTAAATAATAACAAACATAACCTCTTCTTTACATCTAATGTTAGTAAGACTAAATCTTAATTTTTAGATGTACAAATTGAAGTAAAAAAATCACACATGTGCAACATCTTTATTCCGTAAGGCCACTGCCGGCAACAGTATTCCACATGTTAGTAGTTGGCATCCGAGACACCTGATCAAAAGCATCCCCTATGGGGAGCTGCTGCGATTTAAGAGAATTTGCAGCTCTCCTGAAAGCTTTGCGAAAGGAGCTAAAGAAATGGTAGGACGCCAAAAAGCAAGGTTACAGTGATCTAACTTTGTCAAAGGCACTAACCAAGGCACAAGAACGGTCTTGGGAATCCCTATTTATTTATTTATTTTTAGCATTTGTTAAGCGCGAACAATTGCCCGCAGGCGTCTCGGCGCTGTACGTTTGTTTACTCTCCTGTTTGGTCTCATGAAATTGTTTAGAGGTTAAATAACCAAGTTTTCAGTTTCTTCCTGAAAGACATTAGGTTTGGGCTGGAGCATATGAATTGCGGGACTGTGTTCCATAGTTTTGGGCCGGCCACTAGGAAACGTCTGTCTCCCCAGTTGACCAACCTGGTCCGTGGCACAACCAGGTCGTTCTGTTTTGCTGAACGGAGTGTCCGAGAGGGAATGTATGGGACAAGATGGTCTCTCAAAAATTGCGGCGCTTGATGATGTAGTGACTTGTAAACAATACACAGTGTTTTAAATTTAATTCTGTTCCTAACAGGGAGCCAATGAAAACTTCTCAAAGTCTCAGCTATAGGCTTAAATTTAGGAGTATTTGAGAGAAGTCTGGCAGCCGCATTTTGGATTACCTGCATTTTCTTAATAACCCTGGCTTGGGCATTGGCAAACAAGCCATTGCAGTAATCCAGTGCTGATAGGACAAGAGCGCTGACAAGTGTCTTGCCTACATTTGTGGGAAGGAAAGGGAGAATCTTCCTGACCAGGCGTAATTTGTAGAATGCTGTGGCGGCAGTCTGATTGGCATGTGCCATGAAATTTAGGTTGTCATCGAAGATGACGCCCAGATTTCTTACCTTTGTGGCAGGTTTGGGCACGGCTCCAAAGGATGATGGCCACCATACTGGAGATCAGCTGGGACTGAGATGGCCAAAAGTGACCACCTCAGTTTTATCGGAGTTTAATTTCAAACAGTTTGCTGACATCCATTGTCCAATGGCCAGCATACCTATTTTGAAACTCTCCGCCACTATTTCCCCATCGTTTCTGACACCCAGAATCAGCTGGGTATCATCTGCATATGAGGTAAGGTTCATCCCGTGCGCTTTGATGGTCTTTGCGAGGTCCGACACATAGATATTAAAAAGTGACACCCTATTGACACCCAAAAGTCCTAATGATGTAGAAGACAATGATACCCCTCGCTTGATAATGACATTCAGCAAGCAGGAGAGGAAAATCAAGTCGATCATCAAAAAGAACTGGCCCATCATAATGTCGGATGGAGTTTTGGGAAGTAGATTGCCCGATACACCTACCATAACTCACAGGAGAGCAAAATCCATGCGCAATAGATTGGTGAGAGCAAGTCCTGAATTAGGTGGTGGCAGTATCTGGTTGAAACCCAAAGATGGGTTTTATAAATTCTCATCCTGTCGAGCATGCAAATTTGGGACAAATACAACCCATTATTTCTCTCCTTTCTCTAACTTTAAACTGCGGTCAAAGGCAATTACAGTTGTCGTACTGAGTATGCTGTGTATGTCCTGGCGTGCACCTGTGGCTTGTGGTATGTGGGCAGCACCAAGCTACAGGTGCACGTCAGGATCTTGCAGGATCCCAGGGCATTCGTAAATAATGTCAATGCCTATCCGGCTGCACAGCACTTCAGGACCACACATAATAACAATCTAGCATACCTTTCATATTTTGTGATTGACGCTGTTGCCCCCCTGAGAAGAGGTGGCAAAGGAGAAAGGAAACATGTTATATAATAGAACTTGATAGCAAACATCCTAATGGGTTGAACACAACAGAAGACTTGCACAACTTTTTATAACAGCATAACAATCAGAATTACAATATTGAAAGCTTACTGAGACTCATGCTCTACACAGAAATTACTGTATTTTGATGAGGTATTCCCTGGTATTCCTGCATAGGGCAACTATGAATTGATGAATTCCCCGGTAGACAGACACATTTTGAAATCACTATGTATTGTTGGTATATATATTCTTTGTGAGGGTTTGTGTTTGAAAGTTTTTTTATTTTTTTTAAGTTTAAGATGGACCTTTTAAGGTAAAAGGTTGTGGTTGGCACAGAGAAAGCCTGTAACAATAGAAAAACGCATACCACACAAATCTATGGATGTATACTGTACATGATCACTGATGAGATTAAATGCAATAGGAGTATAGATTGTGGATATTTAAATTTATGGAAATTAGTTTGAAAAGTCAATAAGTGGTTTTGGTGTTAATGTAATTTCAAGGTTGGCGACACTTAATGTATTGGCTCTGAAATTTGCAGACATGAATGTTACATTTTGCACATATTGATGGAATTTTCAATAGTGAGATTAGGTTGCAAATATCAAAATGGATCATTTAATCTATTTGAGAAATAGCAACTGCAGTTTACAATGTTTACATAATTTGAATGAAGACCCGATAAAAAAGCACTAAGCAGTAATATCGCCATCAATGATTTTAAAATATATGGATGCATTTTAGATGTATATATATTTTAATATGTATTTATTGTGCATTACAATTATTTATTGCACTAGCCACTTTTACTTTATTATTCCAGCATTCAAGCTGTTCAAAATTTGTATATAGTGTAAATTGTAAATTATAAATTATAAATGATCATTTATAGATTGTATAGTATAATTTAAACATGTATTTGTACAACATTAACTCTGTGCAAATAATGGTGAAAGTTAACGCTGCTATTAATTGTGATCCTAAACGCTGCAATTTAACCGTATCTTTTCTATGTCTATGGGTGTGGTCATGTGACTCACAGAGGGAGGTGATACACTAAGCATACTTTAAAAAGAATGGCTGACGCGGTGCTCGTTTTGTGAACAAGAGCACTTGATGCTCGAAACGCGTCAACTGGAAAGGTTGGAATAAATAAAAACATGTCCTTGCCTGAAGCCGTTGGGTCCGCTTCTTCATTTCGCCCGTGTGGAGGTTATGAGGATTGCTGTGCTGAATATATATATTGCACCAAATCCTTCCTGTATTTTCGAAAGAACCGAGCCCAAACTTCATATGCGTGTACGTTTTTTATTTAGTTTCCATCATCGGCAAATTTTTGCCCAACGCTTTTCGGAGCCCAGCTCCTTTGTCACGGGTCCTATATATGTAGTTGATACCTTACTGCATAATATCTTATATATGCTTCTGTATTGGCATGTATATTGTTACCCACCATCCTCTAAGGGTCGAGAAGTATATATTACAGTATTTCTATAAATGTATCTTTATGAAACTGCTAACTACTCTGATTCAAGCATGTGGATCTATGAAAGATCCAATAATGGAGAAGAAAATTAGTTACTTACCTGTAACTACGGTTCTCCAGTATTGGTATCTTTCATAGATTCACATGCGACCTGCCCTCCACCCCGGAAAGGGTTCCCTTATTCCTCAAGGTTTGTAGTTTCACACTTGTGCTTGAAAATCTGAGCAACCTAGCCTCTCTTGGATTGTTCTAGAGGGTGCCATGCCCTGATTGGCTGCTACTTAAGTTTGATTCTTTTATACAAACGAAAATGGATAGGTTATTCCAGTGATTCTTCATTGCATTGTAGCCTATTGTAGTTTTATCTACTGCTTTTATATGTATACCGTGGGACTCCCACTACAACGACGGGGATGATTCAAGCATGTGAATCTATGAAAGATATCAATACTGGAGAACCGTAGTTACAGGTAAGTCATTTTCTTCTCCTCACCTGCACATCCTTCTTACCTAAGGTGGCTTGTGCACTCCATATGGCCCAGAATACAACACCTCCATCCTTTGTCCTCCTCCTTAGCTATCCAAAGAGGAGCATTGTATGCATAGACTGTATCCTAGACAGTGTTGAAATACATTGACCACAAACTACAGGACAGAGTTGACATCCAGCTTTTTGTGGGCCTCATTCCAGCTAAAAAGGAGAAGGCAGAGACTACACTCACTATTTCTCATGTATCATCTTATCTATTGAGCACTGCTATAACTGGGTCAAGAAAAAAGTCCAGAGGATACTTGTGCTCTTGCTTTGGAAAGAGCCATGACTGCTTCCATCGTTCTATACAAAGGCTTCCCAATAGCTAACATCTGCCCCGCAGCTATGTTGTCATCCTTGCATACTTTTGCAAAGCTCTACTGCTTCATGCCACAAGTACACAGTGATGGGTACTTTGCCCCAGCAGTTTTGCATTATTTCCTTGGCTAACCAGCTCTACTTACTTCCACTTCCCATGGAAGTACTACTTTGATGTTTAGTAATAAGGGGAAGAATCTGCCAGAAGACACGAGCATCAGAAGAAAATGCTGTTTTTTATAACAATATTTTTGGTGTATACAGAAACTTCCTGCAGATTTCTGACCACCCCAACTCCTCAACATTAAGCTAGTGCCATGATTAATATGAACCCAAGAAATGCTAATATGTTATGTGCTATATTTGCTGCAGTTGTGGCTGTCTCAGTTCCTCTTCACATGCCTTAATGGGGCACAGAAAGAATATCAAGAACTAATAAAAGCGTACTAGGTGTCAGCTAATCTACTCTGATGATATCACATCCAGAGGTGGAGTCATGCCCGGAGCCGCATGGTGCCACTTAGTGATGCAGGAGGGTCTTTGCTGGGGGAAATTTCTGGAAGTCTGACACAAGTATTCATCAGTTGAGAAATCTGTGAGAAGATTATGTATTCATCAAACATATTGTCACTAAAGGTAAGTCGTTTTTCTTCTCTGTCTAAGGCCATGTATCACGATTCAGATGGGAGTGGTAGTGCACTCCCTTCACAAAGCTTGACGGTTTAGCAGGCCGTCTCAGGCCGGCCAAACCCTCATGCTCAGTGAAGGTCTCTCCAACCCCAACTGTATTGCTGGCGTTGAAGAAAGCTCCCAGTCTGTCACGGAGCGCTAATCGAGAGCGCTCAGGCCAATCCTGAAGCTGTTCTTTTGCGAGAACAGCTTCAGGATTGGCCGTAGGGCAGGCTGAGAGCCTGTGCCTTAAGGAGAGGAGCTGAGGAGAGTGACGTCGGATACGCCGGCTGAAGGTACGTTTACATTTTTAAAATAATTTTTTATTTTGCCCCCCTCTCTTTGCAGCTCCTATTCCCCCCCTCACCCCCCGCCCCTTCCTGCCCTGCCACTCGTAGCAGACACCGACTGCTACTGCAGGTACCCCACGATTCTCCAACCTAATTTACCTTCGGCCCAAACCGATCAAATTCTTCACAGTCTTGTGACTGGTTGTCATTAGACAAGGACTCCTCCCACTTATTGGCCAGGCAGATTACCACTCCCAGCTTTACCTTGGGGCCAGTGCCAGCGCCTCTCCCTATCACCACAAGTGGGAAAGAACCAGCGCCATATACCTGCAGGGATAGCATGATTCCAATGACACAGGGGCTGACCACCACCCTCAGGAGCAACAATGGCCTCGGTGCTTCGGGGGCCTTTTCTGGGATATCAATTTTTGCAATCTAGATTACTTCTTGGGAGATGGTGATCATCTGAGGGCCTTGGATTTACAGCCCAGGAGCGGGTAAATATCATATTCAACTAGGCTCTCCACAAGCACCTCCATCTAAGGGTTTCACCCAGCCTTCTTGGGTCAACACCAGCGCATCATGCTACCAACCTAGGGACGGAGCAAAAAGCAAAACAATGAATGTACATAGTGCATTAAAGAAGAACTATTGTTTCTCTTCCATGGGATACTCATCAATAGTAATAAGCGCTGAATTATCTCCGCCCATGTGCGGGAAACCGGAGCATGAACAACAAAATTCATATATAGGTGTATGTTTTAGAAAAGAAGTACATAGTACTAAATAAACACAAACATGTACATGTATAACATAAAAATATGCATCCCCATACATATCCAATAGGCTAAAAAGCCAAAGTTTGCACGTATTTCTCTATATGAAAATAACACATATACAAATAAAGTAAGAGAAGTACATGCACAGTAATAGCATTCCGCAATAACCTTTTATTTTCATAAAAGAAAACAGGCAATAGCAGGCAATTAGCCTAAGAAAGGCTGCATAAATAAATAACATCCTTGTACAGAAAAGAAAACAGGCACCTCGCCATTAAGGCCTCAGAGACCCTGAGCGCTTTGCCTTTAAGGCCTCCAAGAGCCCTCTGCTCCCATCATGCACTACAGGTGACAGTTAAGTCAGTTCTTTTTTCTGGCTCCTTCTGTGAGGAACCTGGAGCTTGAGCGGAGCTGATTGTGACTTTTTTCTGTCAGAATTTCATTTCTGAATACTTATTCAACATTTCTTGGTACTGGTTGTATTTACCAGTCTTTTTTTTGACAGATTGGTCATTCTTCAGAAATGCCATCTTTATTTCACTCATTCGCTCTGCGTCATGTGCCTACCTTCTTCTCACGACACAGAGACCTGCTACCACTGTCTTCAACTTTCCAGGAGAACATTGAAATACAGAGAGAAGATCAGACTTCTCGGTTTGATGGAGAGAGGAAAACATCATAAAGTGGCCTAGAAAGTCAGCATACCTCTGGAGAGCCCTCCTCTCAGTAGATACGGCGAAGATCTGCATCACCAGACGCTAGAAGTAAGAAAAAACACCACAGGGTGTCGTCGAAGTCGAGACCAACGAGGCAAGTGAGATCGACGTCAAAGACAAGCTCACCGTCAAGAAGTAAGTCGACGTCGAGACCTACGACGCAGGTGAGTTCAAAGTCAAAGACAAGATCACCGTCAAAAAGTAAGACGACGTCGAGACCAGCGACGCAAGTGAGATCGACATCAAGACAAGCTCACCGTCGAGAAGTAAGTCGACGTCAAGACCTACAACGCAGGTGAGATCGACGTCAAATACAAGATCACCGTCGAGAAGTAAGTCGACGTCGAGACATGCTTCGGGCTCGAAGCATGATAGACCTCAGTCGACGTCGAATCCCCGTCGACATCAAGTCAAAGGTTGACGTCGAGATCTCTGCCTTCTTCTCTAAGGTCGACGTTGAGACGCTCCAGATCACCCTCTCTGACCCATCAGCGGTCTACGTCGAGGTCACTATCGCGTTTAACACAATCGACGTTGAAGATGCCGCATGTACACCAGCGGTCGACGTCGAGGAGACCGACGTCGAGGGCTTCTTTTAATATGTCTCTACCGTCAAGAGTGTCACTGCCATGGTCATCGTCGATGGTGGCTCACTCAGGTTCAACATTGAGGCGTTCGACGTTGAGAGGCAGACAAGTTGCTCCTGCTGAAGATATAGAAAGACTGATGTCGAGATCTCCGCGCTCGACGTCGAGGGAAGCTTCTTCCTCGCCTGGTATCACTATTTTTCAGATTACACCGTAGGGCTCCCACGACTCACAGGAACAAGTCTACTCCTATCAACATGTCACCAAGATGGTTGGAGGACATTAGGCATTGGAAAAACCAACCCAGGCCTTCTGAGAGACCCCCTGCATCAGGGTCTGCCGCTCTAATCATTGAGCCACACTTCTCTATAGAGACTATTCACCAACTATCTTCTCAACCCCACCATCCAGGGTTTCACCAGTTGATGATATTGAGACATTCAACAAGGTTCTCTGTAGAGGTGCCAGCAAGTTGAATATAACTATGACTGTTCCTCAGGTGACTACTTCTATCATATTTGAGGCTCTGCACCATTGAGCTTCCGCAAAGTCTCTTCTTTCTTTGGTGCCAGGATTGTTAGAGCCGGTGATGAAAACCTTTTTGACACCTGTCACAGTGGGCTCGGGTCCTGTCAGAATTTCAAAGAAGTACAAGACACCAGATCAAGATCCTTTGTTTCTTCGATCTGACCTCCACCAGACTCCCTTATAGTTGCCACCGCCAGAAAGGCTAATTCTAATACTTCCATCTTGTCTACTCCTCCAGAGAAGGACAGCAAAACATGGACGCTTTGGGAAGGAGAATGTGCAGTACGTCTGGATCTGTCATGAGACTACTGGGTCGATATGATCGGTCTCTATGGGACTCTTTATCAAGATTTACAGAGAAATTACCCAAAGACAACCAACGGGATTTCCAAGAAATTTCGCAGGAAGGGGGCCTAGTAGCAAACCAGATCATTAGTACAGCGGCTGATTCTGCAGACTTGGCAGCCCATGGATACGCACATGGTATTTGCTCTAGAAGATCAGCATGGCTTCGACTCACAGGTCTCAAACCTGATGCTCAAAGAACGATAGTCAATCTGCCCTTTAATGGCTCGTCGTTGTTCGGTTCACATGCGAGCGACGAAATGGCAAAAATGAAAACTGAGTTGGATACGCTCAAGGCTGTAGGCCTCAAAAAGAAGAAGGAATTCCGTCGTCGTTTTCGTTCTTATGACAAACTCCCTTTCCAGCAGCGGGGTCAAACTTCTAACTTGACCTCGCAGACCCAGGGTCAGACGAAACAAAGGTCCCAATTTCAACAGCGTCGACCAGGACGAGGTAGAGGTGCGAACAAACAACAAACAACAGTCAACAGCACCAAACCAGCCCCAAAACCAATGAGGTGTGTCTTCCTCCAAAGCTGTTGTCCACTCCGGTGGGAGGAAGTGTTTTGTTACATCTGGAGGAGTGGAAACGTATAACAAAAGACAAATGGGTCATCATTATTGTACAAAATGGCTATCTTAGATTCAGAACTCCTCCTCCATCTATACCTCCGAGAGGTATGTCTCATCACCACCATCGATTGTTGCAAACTGAGGTAAACACCTTATTAAGGAAAGGAGCTATAGAGAGAGTTCCCAGTTCCTGTCCGTCAAAGAAATCAAGGAGTCTACTCTCGCTACTTCCTCATGCAGAAAAGAGGCCTCACCAAAGAATACAGACCTATACTGGACTTGAGACTATTGAACAAATGCATTAGCAGAGAGAAATTTCGAATGTTAGCACTCCACCAAATTTCCCCACAGCTGCATCAAGAGGATTGGATGTGCTCCATCGACTTAGAAGACGCATACTTCCACGTGCCAATATCAAAGAAGCATCGCAAATTTCTACGGGTTCAAGTGTCATCCCAACATTACCAATACTCAGTTCTCCCGTTCGGGCTCAATTCAGCTCCCCGAACAGTCTCCAAATGCATTGCTGTGGTGGCCGCTTTTCTCCGCAAGCAGAACATTTTCATATATCCTTACCTGGACGACTGGCTCATTAAGAGCTCATCTCCCACACTGCTGCAGGATCATCTGTTGTGCTGCCTTCAAATTCTCAATAACGTGTCAATTTCAAGAAGTCCATACTAAATTCAACACAAAAGATCCATAAACTAGGCTCCTTCCTGGATACCGAAAAAGCAAGCGTGTGCCCTTCGGAGGAGAGGTGGTCCTCAATCCAAGAAAAATGCCGGAACCTCCTTCATGCGCATCTCCCGACAGTTTGTCAGGTGTCATCACTGGTGGGCTCGATGGCGTCAAGCATCTTTATAGTACCAAACGCACGATTACACATGCGTCCATTACAACAACGCTTGAAAAACCAGTGGATGAAGGGATCAGGGCGCTGGGAGGATCCTGTAGTTCTCCACCAATCAGCCAGAGACTCCATCCAGTGATGGATAAAGCGATCGCATCAGATGAAGGGAGTGCCTTTTCACCAGGACCCTCCAACACAGCCGATAGTCACTGGTGCCTCTCTCCAGGGATGGGGTGCTCAGATGGGTCCTCTACAAGTACAAGGTCTATGGTCCGACTCAGAAAATAGTTACCACATCAATCTGCTAGAGCTGAGACCCGAACATCTAGCTCTCAAGTCACTATTCCAGTCGTTCAAGTCTCAGTCCATCCTAATTCAAACGGACAATACTACGACAATGTATTACTTGAACAAACAGGGCGATACCCGATCAAGAACACTCTCGATAGAGTCTCAAACCATATGGAACTGGCTTCTAGCGAGAGATTTGTCAATAATGGCCATTCATCTACCGGGCTCTCTCAACTCCCTGGTGTACTTCCTCAGCAGGGACTTCGTCGAAGCCCACGATTGGGTTCTCGACAACGAGATCGCTCACTGCGTATTTCGAGAATGGGGAATGCCAGACATCGACCTGTTTGCAGACACAGTAAACGCAAAATGCCCCGTCTTCGCATCCAGATTTCCCCAACAAGGATCCCAAGGGAATGCCCTTTTGATTGAATGGTCTCAGAGCTTACTGTACGCTTTCCCACCTATTCTATTGATCCTAATTGTAATCAACAAGATGTACAAGACCAACGCAAGGATGATCCTAATAGCCCTGGAATGGCCCCGCCAGTGGTGGTGTCCGGACCTCCTTCAACTATCGAAAGTTCCACACAGGAGGTTGCCATGCCGTCCGGATCTCCTATCCAAACAGGCAGGGAGAGTATTCCACCCCAACCTCTCCTCCCTCCGGTTGACAGCATGGCTCCTGAAGTCATACAATATGGACACTTACAATTGAATCCAGACTGTATGGCTATTCTCAAAGAAGCAAAAAGACCTTCCACGAGGAAGTCGTATACCTTCAAGTGGAAGCGCTTCTTCCTATGGTGTGTGGACAATGGACATGATCCCATCCGGGGTCTGGAACAGGTGATTTTATTATACTTGCTGCATTTGGCTAGATCTGGTCTTCACTTCACTTCAATCAAAGTCCACCTTGCAGCTATCACAGCCTATAGCAAGTCCCCCAACTAGACTTCTTTGTTTAGAATTCCTGTGGTGAAGGATTTTCTTGAGGGCTTGAGAAAGGTTTACCCACCAGTCAGGTTCCCTTCTCCTCCATGGGAGCTTAACATTGTATTAACAAAGTTGATCGGAGCCCCTTTCGAGCCCCTTCATAATGCTTCCTTGCTGCATTTGACATGGAAAGCCGCTTTCCTGGTGGCTATTACATCTGCTTGCCGGGTGAGTGAGATCCACGCTCTCTGTTGTGAAGATCCTTACACTGTGTTTCACGCCTACAGAGTAGTTCTCAGAACACATCCTATTTTTTTTCGCCTAAAGTAGTCTCGGACTTTCATATTAACCAGACTATCACTTTACCTACCTTTTTTCCGAATCCTTTGAATCCCCTAAGAAAGATCTCTCCACTCACTAGATCTCAAGAGGGTTCTGAAATTTTACCTAGACCAGACAAAGGCACTGAGGAAATCAGAACGTTTGTTTATTAAATATGGTCCTGTTAACACAGGTTCTGCAGCTTCCAAAAGATCCATCTCGAGATGGATAGTTTCTTGTATTATACTGTCATACCAATTGGCCAACAAGTCCCTTCCAGAGATTTGTAAAGCAGCTACATGGCGATCAGTTCATACGTTTACTCGCCATTCTCTTCCAGGGGTATACTCATCAAAGTCATAAGCAACCCTCCCGCCTCCCCGGACGAGCATTAACAGTTTATACGGTATTGTTGCATCTTAGATGCAGTTCCTACAGGTTTCCTATACCGTACAAAAGAACTGACCTAACTGTCACCCGTGGTGCATGATGGGAGCAGAGGGCTCCTGGAGGCCTTAAAGGCAAAGTGCTCAGGGTCTCTGAGGCCTTAAAGGCGAGGTGCCAGTTTTCTTTTCTGTACAAGGATGTTATTTATTTATGCAGCCTTTCTTAGGCTGATTGCCTGCTATTACCTGTTTTCTATTATGAAAATAAAAGGTTATTGTGGAATGCTATTACTGTGCGTGTCCTTCTCTTACTTTATTTGTATATGTGTTATTTTCATATAGAGAAATACATGCAACTTTGGCTTCTTAGCCTATTGGATATGTATGGGGCTGCATATTTGTATGTTATACATATATATGTGTGTGTTTATTTAGTACTATGCACTTCTTTTCTAAAACATACACATATATATGTATTTTGTTGTATATGCTCCGGGTTCCCGCACATGGGCCGACATAATTCAGTGCTTTTGACTTTGATGAATATACCCCTGGAACTAGGATGACAGGTAAGCAACTAATCCATGTGCATTTTGGGACTGTTGTTAGTGTAGGCAATGTGTGATTCTCATAGCTATAGCTAGAAAAGAGCTGCGGATCCCTCATCCAGTTTAGGAGGGGCCAGTACTGAAAAGAGATGATAACTTTTGAAATTGTCAGAAGGCAAAATACTTGATTTTTTTTTTTTAATCCATGAACCATAAATGGACAATGGATTAAAAAGATTTCTCATCTACTGGAAAGTGTTTATTTATCTAAATCTTCGGTCTACAGATGATCCTCTCAAGAATCTTTCACTGATTAATGGCCCAAATTTATCTGCCCTTTTTGACAGGTCAGTTGAAAGCTTTTAGGATTAGATGGACCATGCTCAACTCCAGAATGTTAATGTGGTTCAGAAGTTTTCTTTCTGACCAAAGCTTTTGTACCTTCAGATGTTGCAGGTAAGCTTCCTATCCCTTCTATCCCACTTCTTGCATCAGAGAGGCATCTGTTACAATGGTCTGTATAAATAACTTCTGAGGAAGAACATGGTGGTCACCTAACGTAGGTCGCCGGCTTACTCCAAGGAGGCTTTGTGGAGATGTGTCCTGCCTCATCTGACATGTTTAGTGGCGGTTCAGATTATGCAAGTTGCTGAGTACCGGAGATGATGGCGAGGAGGGGTCTGACAGGTCGAGGGGCTTGGGTTGCCTTGGAAGGAAGAGTGTTTTATGTCCCTGGGGGTGCTTGTCATGTGCAAGGAGCCCGCGTCATGCTGGAGTCGCGCGGCAGGTGATCTCCGCCAGCAGAGTAGTGCTCTGACAGCAGTAAAGCCTGGGGCTTGCATTGGTGGCACTAGCACAAGCTCAAGCAAGTGGGTATTGACTGGATGGGCTTGTTCAGAAAATGAGGAGGAGGAGGAGGAGGAGGAGGAGGCGGTGGTAAGCACTCTGCTGGTTTTCATGTATGCCTGTCTTCAGGAAAACAAAGGAGGGGAGGACATTAAGCTGGTACAGGTATAGGGGCCCTCTCAGTGCATGGAGACAGCAGATGTCTCATCTGGAAATTCCGTTGTGGGCAGTGGCACGAGGGAGTGCCAGCTGAGGCCCTGAGCAGCTGTGGATGCATCCGCTGTATCTAAACGTGGTGTGGGCAAAGAATCGTAGCCAAGGCAGCCTTGCAGACTCCTCCAGGACCTCATTGGGGAGTGGTAGACTTTCCCTAAAGTGTGCTGGTTTTGAGGACTATGGTAGTAGGAGAGTTAAAGATGGGTCTGGGAGATCCACCGCTAGGAAACTGCATCCGTCAGCCCCTTTAGACTTGCTCTCCACAAAGCTCACCAGGCCTAAAGTGACCCCTTCCCTCAAATCCTTTTTAAAATCATGGTGTGCAATAAGGAGGCACAAAGAAGAGCTCTATTACCCCCCCCCCCCCCACCCTCATCTCTGCTCGGGTATTACACAGGAGGAGAACCAAGACTCAGTGTTGTTCAGAGTTCCAAAAGAAAACACATATCAACCCTTAAGCGGTCTAGCAGACTCAGTTCAGATGGCGAGTGAAGGGTCAACTGTGGTCGAAACAGGTGCACCCTATACGGCACGGGAAGAAGCTAGAGCCACTAAAGAAATGCTTAAACAGATCTTAACAGAGATGTGTCAGGAGTTGCTGTGGGGGTTCGCAACATATGAACTTAATCAGAAAGGGATCCAGAGAGTATGTCATGCCCTGGAGGTGAAACTAGAAAATGTTTGTGAGAGGACTAAGGTCCTCGAGGTGAATGTGGAAAGGTTTGATCAGGAGGCTAAAAGGAGCTTCAATGATTTAAAAACACTCCAGTTGCTAAATCAAACTTAATAGGATAATTTGGAAAAGCAGGAAAATCACTCCCAAGAGGAACAATTTGAGGATTCTCAATATTCCTGAGGCAGTTGAGGGGAGTGACCTGGAGGGCTTTGTGATTAGTCTCCTTAGGGTGTGGGGATCCTGAAGGGTAACCCAGAGTAGACCTGGAAAGAAGAAAACAAAGGATCCATAGCGACCCTACCATGAGGTCAGTAGGCTGGATTAGACCAAGGAAGATTTTGATAAACATCTTGTTGTACAGCATTAGGGAACTGATCCTGAGTTTAGCCATGAAACAAGGGAAGTGGATGGGTGAAGGCTTTACATATACAAATAGATCAGACATATGCAAGGCTACTGAACAGAGGCAGGGTGAGTTGGGCCAGAAGATAGGGCAACTGCAGAATTTGAAAGCTATGGTCCACTGAGGTTTCCAGAAAAGTGAGGAAATATGAATTTTATGGTCAAGAAATGTTCCCTAACGTGTACCCCACCGTCTCCATGTACGAGCTTAAAGTGCATGTAACTTCCCTCCTGTGCCAGCTATGAAGACGCAAATACATTTTCGTCCAACGTTAACGTGTCCTCTTTCAGATCCACCCTGAATGGGTCGGATAGTCCGTTCCTAAATATGCCTTGCCACCGTCTTTGTATGGTGCACTTTCACGTATTCCTGGCTCTGTGCGAGTTAGGCCCTGTTTTCTGTCATCGAACCTCTTTTCAAAGTCATCTCTGCCTCCTGAAACTGCAACGTGGGATGCCCCCCCGTGAACTCTGTCCTACTCCCTGTGAGGCGAGCGGAGCCTGGCTCGGCCTGCCTGCCTGCCAAAGACAGTATTTTACCTTCACGCTATCAGCATAGCCAAGCTCAGCTTCCCGAAAACCCATTCCAGCCCAGCAGAATAGATAAACAATCCCCGGCTGCAGAGCAAAGGGCCCGGCCTTTCTGTCTCCATGCAAGTAATTCATAGCTCCCGTTACCATGGTAGGCCCATGGCCCCCTCGCTTTACACACAGACACGTAGGCACATATGCACGCAGTCATAATCAGTATAGGTTAGCCTCTGCCCAAGAGACCTTTCCTTCTAGATAATATGGTTCCCAAACATCAGATATCAGATATGATATAGGAACGAGTTGATCTGACATGCCAGACTTCTGTCTCTTTTCCTCTAGTGTAAATGTCAAGTCCCCTGCACCCTCCAGCTTCACGTCAATCACACGTCATGCAGCTGCGCGCGCATCCAGACCTCAGATTTCTGCTGACATTGCAAGATTCTGCCATGTACCCACCCACTTGTGACACTTTCATATGACGTTTCTAGCACACACCTCTGTGCACGCCCTAGTTCACGCCTTCTGATTACGTATTGCTAACACGTGTGTGCTCTTATCTTGTTTCTCTCAGCTGTTACGCCTTCTGCATTGGTTTTCATTATGTGCATTAAGTATAAAAGTTATGTATTGTCAATAAAGTATGCTCTATCCCTTCCTGAACCCCAGTGGTGTCAGGAATCCGATATCCGGTTCAAGAACCATTCCTTTTTAAGGAATAAAACCCCTAAGAACGCTAACACCACGGACTCTGCGTCTTTCTTTCCGATTGAGTTATTTTATTTTAAGTACTTACCTGCATAGAAATTAGGACGGTAATTAAATATTTACCACAGTAATTTGGCGCCCGAACAGGGACCCCTCCCCCACCCCACGCGCCGGTTGGTGCGTTGCAGCCTTTGCCCCCTGCCACAGTCAAGACGGACAACTACGCGTACCCGCAGGATTTCCTGTATCTCCCTCAGGCCTACGGAGGTGACGGAGACTGCGATCAGCACCCAGACGAGGCGGTGAGGAGTGCGGAGGATCCCGACCAGAGCCTAGCCGAAAGAAGCAAGGTCCGAGGTGTCAAGAGGCCCACCAGTTCCGAAGTATTCACGTATCGAGTCGAGTCGAGTCCAGTCCGGTCCAGTCCAGTCGAGTTTTCCGAGGCCTTCTGTTCCGTGCTTCCCGGTGAGTACCGTTGCTGGGGACGCATCTAGACGGGTGCATTATTATGTATCCGGTAAAGACGGGTTTGGGTACACAAACACGGTCTGCACTGTTTTAGACAGTGTATCTGTGCTGTTTAGCAGTACATCAGGCATTCAAGTTCTTGCACTGTTCTTGGCAGTGTATCTGTACTGTTTAGCAGTATATAAAGTATTCAAAGGTTTCGATTTTTGTTCTCGTTTTCTGGAATTCAAGGGTAGTCCATATGTGTCCAAAATGTTTCATGTGATAAATGTCGTGGTATGAGTGACTGTTTGATGTACATTACTGTGTTTTTGTGTAACTAGCTGTGTTCAGAGTAAGTAATAAGTATCGAGTGACCAGTACCACGTAACAAGATGCCGTTTTTCAATAAATTAAGACAGATAGGAACTAGGAAAGGGATACTAGAGGAAGAAATTCCTGTCCCCCCTAGGGACACTCCTGGAAATTTTATGTACCATAAGCATGGCTTAGATGCCATACTGTATCTAGATTTATGGGCTGATTATACCAAGCACCTAGAAGAGAGACACCGGTGGCCCGCTACAGGAACATGGGATGCGAGTGCATCATGAGAGTAGAGGAAGCGCTATGGAAAAAGAAAGCCAGACAATCCCAGAAAGATGCCATAGAATTGTGGCGTAAAGAATCGCATAAGCGTACAGAAAAAGCACTCCGAAAAGCAGAAAAACATAGAGAAGAGTCAGATGAGGTCCGAGAAAACGAATTAGTTATTGAAGGTATCCGAGTAAAAGCAGAACAAGTAGACCGCATGCGAAACACTCTTGCCAATGGCATGTATTTAGTGGCCGAGGGTTTGCCTAAGGCCACTCCAGAAATACCGAAAGATCTACCGCCACCATTGGTTCCGACTAAAGTAAGTCACAGGACCACCAAAGACATATTCCTTGCCTCCTATCTAGACGATGTAGCTCCCGCTTACACCAATTCACGTACCAACGTACCGCCTACTGACGGTGACGGTGGTGGCAACCCACTCCAAGACAATGCCCAGCCCGTACCGCAACAGGGTTCACCTGTTCGAAATCCTGTACCACCTGTTCCTCCACCACTTCCTACACCTAAGATTAATACACTGAATCCGTTTGGGCCTGATCCTGGTAAAACACAAGTTCAGTTACTTACACAGACTCCGCAGACAAGTCATGCTCAAGCCTCCGCCTCAGGAGGTGCGACAGGAGGTCACCAGACCCCGCCACAAACACATAGGTTAAACCTTAGGGACGTATTAAAGCAACGTACACCCCGAACACCAAGTTACGACATGCTTAAAGAACCCCTTCCAATTTGCAGATACGATCCAGTACCCGGTAAAGACGATAGGATGTTGTTAGCATTTCTACGCTTACGAAAAGTTACAGATTACTTAGTGTTATTCCCAGGAATGACCGAATACCTAGATAGAATATACCATTTTATCCAGACTGGGGAAGATCCTGAAAGTATTAAAGAGGCCCTGGCTCATCAGAAAGCTGACACTCAAGGTTGTATATTACGCTTCTTCATAAATTGTTTAATAAGAGAACGAGACAGGCCTGGAGTAGACAAGGACGAGATGGACGCACTAAACAAGTGGGGTCAGAATATAGCCGATGGAAAACACGACAAACAGAGTTGTATAGCAAGTATGTATAAAAGAATCAGGAAAGAAGTAATAGAAATACACGAAAGAAAGGAACAAGAAAAGGATGGAGATAGCGACAGGAATAACTCCTCCGAGGAGGACGAACCAGAGGAACAAGACTCGGCTAAAGAAATAATAGCATATGTAGGTAAGGGAAATTACCTTAAGAAAGGCATTCGTCCAGAAAGCAAGAGAGTTTTTCTCTCTGGCATCTCAAAAACGAGTTCTCCTGAATATCTGTTTCAGGTTACCGATAAAATTCTTCAAGAACGAATGGGGTACCATGTACTCAATTCTATGGATGAACAAGAACTAGCCCGGTCAGCAGTACTATGGGCTGACAATTCTAGTACATATAATGATGATACAGTAGCACAGACATTTTTGAACCTTTCCCCAGACGAGCAGAAATTAGCTGGTATGTACATGATTCAGCATCTCATCACGTTATACAGACATCAACATTCTGATCCAGGTCCTTTACCTGATACATTAGAAGCACTACTTATGAATAGATGGAGAGGCCTAAGTACCAGGTTAATTCAAATCATTCTAGAACAACGGCACAGATATAACGCTTTCTTAGGCCCACAATATGTTCCAGCTCCGCCCCCAGAAAGGAAAATGTTTCATTTTGACAGGCAGAATCCTTTACGAGAAGTACACCCAGTTATGAATAATGATAATACCCTACGACGTGTGTTTGTGTACACACCTTTAACAAAGTTGGAATTGTTAGAAATGAAGAAACTAGTGCCCTGTCACGATAAAGACCCTGCAGGTTTTCACCGAGAACTTAAGGACATGTTACTCATGGGAGATTACACGTATACGGATATTATGAAATTGTTAAAAGTACTGCTGCCCACGGGCATTTACGAAAAACTGAAGGAAAAAGAATGGGAGGTGGGAGACAAAAAGATTATTTGGACTGAAATCGAAGACTAGGAAAAAGGTCGTACTCCAGGGCTAGGCCTTGGGGACAAAGCTAAAGCATTACCAGGTTTAATAGTACAGGTTTTGCCAAGATTACTGACAACTAAAAAGGAAGATTGGGACGCAATCTCAGCTTGTAAACAGAAACACGATGAAGATACTAGTGACTTCTATTCAAGATTCGAGAAATGTTTCATTATTAATAGTGGCCTGAAACCAGGTAGCGAGTCATACCCGCACCTTTTTGTAACAAAATTAGTCGAGAATTCCCTGACACAAGTTAAGAACCGTGTATATAAAGTCGAAAGTACATGGCAAGCAAATACGCCATCCCAGATGTTACAAATGTTACAATATCACCAGAACAGAATTAGAGAAGAACAAGATCACGAACAGAGACGTATGAAAGACACGAAAATGAAAATGTTAGTGGCCCAGTCGGTTCCAGCCGACGGTCAGAAAAGGGGTGTGACCCAGACAAGTAATTCAGCAGCTCCTGTTAAAGGGACATGCAACTATTGCAAACAACCAGGTCACTACGTAAACGAATGTCCAGTCCTGAAACACAATATATCAACAGGTAAAACTAAAGAAAGACCGCGTCAGCCTAGACAAGACCAGGTCCAGCAACAGACTTCACAGAATATACAGCCTATGCATGCTCCCCCACATACAGTACAGACCGTAGCGGTATCACAGCCACAGCCCATTGCCGCGACGCAGCAAGTTTCGCAGCAGATGTACCAGTATGCCCAATCTGATTATCCCGATTATCAGCGATACACATGAAATAGCCTAGAGAGGGAGGTTGGCTTGCCTCTTATTGAGATTCCTGTAGATCAAGAGGGTCCTTATGTATATAGTCAAGTATTAGGAAAAGACAGAAAATTTCTAATTGACACAGGGGCAAGTCGCACCACGATCAGTCACGACGAAGTTCCAGGGGCACCCCTCTCAGGCTCACAGAATGTTTCCCTTGGTTTTTCAGGACAGCCTATTGTAAATGAAGTATCAGAACCTGTCCCCCTAGCAGTAGGTCCGTTATCACGTGTTACAGACCTGTTACTCACAAAATCATGTCCAGAAAACTTGTTAGGTATCAAGACACTGAAGGCTCTAGGAGCAGTGATATGTTGTTCTCCGGAGGGAGTTAGACTTTTCCTACGTGACTTTAAGGGTCACTATGTACTACGAGAGTTTGATGTCAGATTGAAAAATGTACCGAAACACCTGTGGGCACAAGGCCCAACCAATGTAGGTTGTATGCACATTACACCATACCGTGTTACACTCAAACCAGGAGTTGTTTCACCCCGAATCAGACAATACAAGTTGCCGCCCGATGCTGTAGTGGCTTTACTGGAAATCATTGAAGAGCTCATTGCCCAAGGAGTGGTCGTAGAAACCGACTCCAATATCTGTAATTCCCCTATCATTCCGATTCTTAAACGTACTGATCCCAATGCACCGCCAGTATATCGGCTGGTGATTGATTTACGAGAACTGAATAAATGCATTGTACCACAGTATCCTGTGGTTCCCGACATCTCATCCTTATTGACTGCTATTGATTCAGAAGCGACGTTCTTTACTGTAATTGACCTCAAGAACGCCTTCTTCAGTGTACCCATTGATCCAGAGAGCCAATATCTCTTCGGTTTCAGTTTAAATGGCCGAAGCTTCAAATTTTCACGCGCACCTCAAGGATTCACAGAAAGCCCCAGCATCTATAGCCAAGCGCTAAAAAGACAACTTGACTGTATCCAGATGCCAGTTAACACTGCCTTACTACAGTACGTCGATGATCTGCTGATCACCGCACGAAGCGAACCCGAATGTGAACAAGCATCACTGACAGTTTTACATTTTCTGGCCGACAAGGGACACAAGGTGTCTCCTTCGAAGCTACAATTCTGTGTTCAGCAAGTGGTGTACCTTGGGCACTTGCTGTCCAAGTGGGGAAGACAGCTCACACCTGATCGAGTTCAGTTAATTGCACAGTTACAACAACCCAAGACACAAAAGGAAGTGCGGGCCTTTATAGGCCTCACCTCGTACTGCAGACAATGGATTCCTCAGTATGCATTTCTAGCTAAACCACTGATACAGTTGACAACACAGGAGGCAGCAACTTCGACTGTCCTCCCTTGGACTCAGGAACATACACAGGCTTTTGAGGAATTAAAGAAAGCTTTATGTCAAGCACCAGTTCTAGCGACACCATGTTACAGCAAACCTTTTACACTTTTTGTTACAGAACGTGATGGTACAGCGTTGTCTGTCCTCACACAAGATCAAGCAGGTTCACATAAGCCTTGCGCTTATTTTTCAAGTACATTGGATCCAGTGGCCCAGGCTCTGCCTGCTTGCTTAAAATCAGTTGCAGCGACAGCCTTAGCAATCAGACAAAGCGATTCAATAGTATTAGGACACCCATTGACAGTACAAGTTCCACATTCTGTAGAGGTCCTTCTAAACCGAACACAGACTCAACACCTGACTATAGCACGACTGACAGGTTATGAACTGACACTATTCCAGCCACACATAGAAATCAGACGCTGTAACATTCTAAATCCTGCCACATTGTTACCCTCGGTTATGACAGATTCAGCCCCGCATGATTGTATAGAGACCATTAATGCAGTAACAAAGCCCCGACGAGACTTAACAGATGTTGCACTGACAAATCCAGACCTGACACTGTACGTGGACGGTTCATGTATGAGAACAAGCACAGGAGAACTAGTGGCCGCATATGCAGTGACCACCGAAACTGAAGTCAAAGAAACACACCGTATTGACACACTGTCCGCTCAAGGAGCAGAGCTTATCGCTCTGACTCGAGCCTGTATACTAGCCAAGAACAGAAATGTTAACATATACACAGATTCACGTTATGCTTTCGGAGTTGTACACGACTTCGGAATGTTATGGCAAGAACGAGGTTTCTTGACCTCTCACGGTGCCAAGATCCAACACGGTCCCCTCATTCAAGCACTGTTAGAAGCAATACATCTGCCTTCAGGCATATCCATCATGAAGTGTAAAGCACATACTAAAGTTACAGACTCTATTTCCCAGGGTAACGACCTGGCAGACCAAACAGCAAAACATACCGCATTGACTCACACCCAGACAACTTGTGTGACAAAGACAATAGTACCGACACATTGTATGACAGTTAGGGATCCCACACTAGATGTAATCGATATTCAGACACATGCTACTCCAGACGAAATCAAGAAATGGACTGAACTAGGAGGGGTCCAGACAGATCAGGGATGGATGACGAAGGGAAAATCTACATGGTTTCTCCCCGACTCTATGGTTCAAGTCATAATAAATACAGCACATAGCCCAGCACACCTGGGAGAAAAAGCTATGTTAGACAGTTTACAGAATCTCTGGTTCAACAAACATTTACGAGCAGCAGCAAAACAGAAAGTGCGTACTTGCATGATCTGTTGTCAGTTCAATCCAGGAAAAAGCGTCCCTGTAGAGCAAGGTGGATTTCATCCTCCCGATCACCCTTTTGAAGTCCTCCAGATGGATTATATCCAGATGGAACGTTGTAGAGGATTCAAGTACGTCCTCGTAGTTGTTTGTGCACTTTCCCGTTGGACCGAAGCATATCCAGTCCCAGATTACACTGCCCCGACCACTGCTAAGCAGCTGGTTCGAGAATTCTTCCCACGGTACGGCTTGCCTCGTATCGTGTACTCAGATAACGGACAGCCATTCTCATCCGAGCTCATGAAGCAGGTTTCACTCCTGCTAGGATATCAGTGGAAATTCCATTGCGTCCGACATCCCGAGGCAGCTGGCCTTGTAGAGAGGCACAACCAGACACTGAAAACCCGTCTTGCAAAAATATGTAAAGAGAAAGGGGTCGACTGGATAGTCGCCCTGCCAGTTGCACTATTCTATATGAGAATGGTCCCACATTCAAGATCAGGGCTATCCCCGTATGAGGTGGTCTTTGGCCGGCCACCAAATATGTGGGGGACGCCCATGCCTAAGAAAATAACCGATGTTGACTGTAATATGCTGACAGATTACCTTGCCTCCTTGATGTCTGCACTCCAATCATGTCGTTCACAGGTTGCCGCAGCTTTTCCCGACAACACTGACGTGAAGCCGCACGATGTCCGTCCCGGAGATACTGTCCTGATACGTAATTTCGACAGGAGGAGTCCGCTGGAGCCCCGTTGGCAGGAGCCGAAGCTCGTCCTTCTGACCACGAGGACTGCAATCAAGGTCGAGGGCCGCAAGGGGTGGATCCATACGAGTCATATTAAAAAATGTAATGAACTGTTGCCAGAGACTGACTCTTCCACCCCCTCAAAGGACTGCCCAGATTCTAGTGACTCTAAGCTCCCCAAGGTAGAGAAAACTCCGCAAGAGGAGTATAAATTAAAATTGCGGTCTAGCAAGTCAGACAGTTTAATTGTTTAAGTCCTCCCCTAGGTGAATCGGTTAAATAGTTTCTGACATGTATCCCCTAGACCCCAATAGAGAGAGAGAGAGAGAGAGAAACAGATCAAGAAGCAACGATATTGCAAATCTCTCAAATGTTACTGTATTGTTACCTTATGGATTATGTTTTCTTTAAGTCTTACTATTATTGTCACAAGTATAATTTTGCATATCTATTTTCCTATTGCTACACGTGCACATTCTTTTTCTAATAATACTGCCGAGCATTCTTTTAGTGAGTTACCCCCTCATGAGTTGTCCTACCGACTTGCGCTGCGCAACAATACATTCATTAGTATGTTACATCACTCTCATCAGACCAGCAACGCTACTAATTGTTGGATATGTGGCCGACTCCCTCTCTACCAGAAATACAGGGGAGTTCTGCCCCTCTTCCCGTACCCGTTCACACACAATGGTTCATGTGGAGCCTGGTTTAGTTTGAATAATTCCTTAGATTCAAATTCCGTAGTTTATCAGGGTAACTGGGTATGGGGAAACCTGAACACAGTTTTGCATAAAATGTGTTATCCTGACAAAGAGGGACTTCCCAAAAGGACAGGGACTGATCTAGAAAATGAAGTATATGGATTAGGAAAGTTTACACTTAATCTCATGATTCTGAATGTTGAATCCGAAACCGAGCCAGACTTGCCCACTATGTCAGTACTACCAGTAAAAGGTGAATTATGTGTCAGAAAGAATGGTTCTGTACACCTGGGTCATAGTAAGTGTACTACTGTGGTCGAATTTAGTGATAAGGGCAAGTCCACATTCAAAGCTACACATCACTCCTATTTTATTTGTGGTCAGGCAGCATATGTACGTTTGCCTCTAGATTGGGATGGGACCTGTTACATTGGATTCTTACTACCACCTGTTTTCCTAGCTCCACCTGATTATCATAGAAATTCCCGCCTAGTTCACAGACCCAAAAGAGATCTCCCAATTGTCGATTATACTGAGACAGCATGGGAACAGTATACAGATTTCAATAAAGGTTTCTTTCCCTATTTAGGAGCTATTTTTAATAGTAAGTCTATCCGTCACTTGACCAGAACCCTTGAAGCAGTAGTAAAAGAGACTACCTCCGCCCTAGGTAACTTGACTGAGGAACAGTCTGCTATGAGACTTGTCGTTCTTCAAAATCGTCTTGTTATTGACGTCATACTAGCCGATCGAGGAGGAGCCTGTAAGGTCCTCGGGTCAGCTTGCTGTGTTTTCATCCCAGATAATGCTCCGTCCGTATATAAGGCTATTACACGTCTCCATAAGATAGCTAGTCAGATACATCAGAATCCAGGCACTTGGACTTGGTCCGGTTGGCTCTGGACTACTATTTCAGCCTGGGGATGGAAAATACTGTCACTCCTTGGAACAATACTACTTATAGTGTTCAGTTGCTGTCTATGTTTACAATGTGGGCCAGCGATTTGCGGCTTGTGCGCCACATCCTGCACTCCCCATTCAAGTCAACGTTCTAAATCCCATGTGAAAAAGGATGAGCAGATGATGCTAACTACTCAAATAAATGGATTAATGAAGATTGATATATCATGAAGGGTCCGTAGGGAACAAGAAGGGAATGAGGAAATATAAATTTTATGGTCAAGAAATGTTCCCTAACGTGTACCCCACCGTCTCCATGTACGAGCTTAAAGTGCATGTAACTTCCCTCCTGTGCCAGCTATGAAGACGCAAATACATTTGCGTCCAACGTTAACGTGTCCTCTTTCAGATCCACCCTGAATGGGTCGGATAGTCCGTTCCTAAATATGCCTTGCCACCGTCTTTGTATGGTGCACTTTCACGTATTCCTGGCTCTGTGCGAGTTAGGCCCTGTTTTCTGTCATCGAACCTCTTTTCAAAGTCATCTCTGCCTCCTGAAACTGCAACGTGGGATGCCCCCCCGTGAACTCTGTCCTACTCCCTGTGAGGCGAGCGGAGCCTGGCTCGGCCTGCCTGCCTGCCAAAGACAGTATTTTACCTTCACGCTATCAGCATAGCCAAGCTCAGCTTCCCGAAAACACATTCCAGCCCAGCAGAATAGATAAACAATCCCCGGCTGCAGAGCAAAGGGCCCGGCCTTTCTGTCTCCATGCAAGTAATTCATAGCTCCCGTTACCATGGTAGGCCCATGGCCCCCTCGCTTTACACACAGACACGTAGGCACATATGCACGCAGTCATAATCAGTATAGGTTAGCCTCTGCCCAAGAGACCTTTCCTTCTAGATAATATGGTTCCCAAACATCAGATATCAGATATGATATAGGAACGAGTTGATCTGACATGCCAGACTTCTGTCTCTTTTCCTCTAGTGTAAATGTCAAGTCCCCTGCACCCTCCAGCTTCACGTCAATCACACGTCATGCAGCTGCGCGCGCATCCAGACCTCAGATTTCTGCTGACATTGCAAGATTCTGCCATGTACCCACCCACTTGTGACACTTTCATATGACGTTTCTAGCACACACCTCTGTGCACGCCCTAGTTCACGCCTTCTGATTACGTATTGCTAACACGTGTGTGCTCTTATCTTGTTTCACTCAGCTGTTACGCCTTCTGCATTGGTTTTCATTATGTGCATTAAGTATAAAAGTTATGTATTGTCAATAAAGTATGCTCTATCCCTTCCTGAACCCCAGTGGTGTCAGGAATCCGATATCCGGTTCAAGAACCATTCCTTTTTAAGGAATAAAACCCCTAAGAACTCTAACACCACGGACTCTGCGTCTTTCTTTCCGATTGAGTTATTTTATTTTAAGTACTTACCTGCATAGAAATTAGGACGGTAATTAAATATTTACCACAAAAGCTCAGAGTAATGTGGAATAATGAGATGCATAACATCAGCCGTAATGAGCAGGCAGGTGTCCTCATTAAAAAAGATAGAGAGCTCACCACATGGCCATGAAGTGCTCTTTCCTATCCTCTGGTTTCTTCCTTAGTGATTTGTGGTTTTCATTAATCTCCAGGTGTTATTCCATCTTTTTTCTTTTCTTTTTGATAAAAGAGGTGGCCAGGCAATGTAGTTTTTTTAATAGTTAGATATCCCAAACTGACATTGAAGAAATGCCATCTGCAGTAGCAGGGAGGGTCACTAGGTGGGGTGTATTTGACACATAAACGTAGGAAAAAGACAAAAAAGGGGGAAAAGCCAAAACTTGTCCTCATTGCTATAGTACCTGTTAAGAATTAGGCTTGCTTTTTTAATGATAGCCAAAGCTCTTTTGTCAGACGAAAGCTTTCTATGTAAGGGGTGAGTGGGTGGAGATTTCAGTAGAGTGGGTATGGGGATAATGCAAATATCAATATTGACATAGAACGTCAACGGCCTACGGTGCAGAAGGAGACAAAGACTGATCTGTCAGTACTTAAGATTGCTGGGCACACATTATAGTTCTGCAGGAGACTCATCTTTCAGCAGGGGAGTTCAGGGATCTTTTTAGTGGTCAAGCGTGGATTCATCAGGTTGCTTGTTCTGATCAATCCTTGTCTACTAGGGGGTAGCTCTGATCAGGTAAAATGCAGGTAAATATGTAGTATATTTTTAAAGTGATTGTTCAGGCAGGTGGATTACAGGTAGGCTGAATTTAGGGCAGTTTAAGTTTGCATGTGGGAGTTTTTCTGGCCCTAATTGTGATGATGTCTCCCCCTCTGTGATCTAGGTAACAACCTGTTGTATTTCCCTCCCCCTATTAAGATTGTGGGGATTTTAATGTCTACCTGGAAGTAGTTTGAGACAATTCATCACAAAGGTGGGTGGCTTGGCATATAAAGTTAAGGAAATCTTTGAGGAACCTCTTGTTAGATTTTAATCTTTACGATATGTGGCAAAAAAAGGCCAGATCTGAAAGAGAATATACTTTCTTTAGTAATACATTTCAAAGTTTCACCATGGTTTGTTATATTTTAATAGATAAGGTATTGTTAAACAATTCAATGAGGTCAGGCATATCCCTGTTCACTGCTCAGATCATGCAGAAATTTGGTTAGGGGTAAGATTACCCAATGTCCGGTCTAGCTTTGGGTGGACATTGGACAGGCTGTTGTTGTTGGACTTTGATATATTGTATGCGTTAAAAGAGGAGAGTAGGTACTATTTTAATATCAATCTGGGATCCACCCCCGTGAGGATGGTTTGGGATTCATAAAAGTCAGTGGCCCAAGGGAACAAGGGTTTATTAAGTCAAGGGAGCTACATGCGGAGGGCGAGAGTTATGAGAAAGAGATAGGGGCAATGGAAAAGGAACTTCTGGTGTCCTCGTCAGAAGCAGGGTTGTAGGGAGTTAAAAGGAGACTAGTTGAGAAATGGGCAGGTTATATTCAGGTCATTGAGAGCACGATTAGAGCAAGGTGGTTTGCTACCGAGCTTGTCCATTATGAGTATTGAGAGAGGATGGTAGGCTGTTAGCTTAGAAGGCAAGAGTGGACAGAGGGCGGAAATATATAGAGAGCCTGATAGCGGATAGCAATGGCAAGGTATCAGAAGATGCAGATGAGATCGCAGAGTGCTTTCACAAAATGCTTGAGGATCTATATTCTGAGAGGAGCACTTTCAGGGCAACAGAAGTAAAGGAGTGGTTAGTGGGGATACATCTTCCGGGCCTGTGCAGTGCTGCACAACAAGACAATTTGGAGGTTATCACAGTGGAGCAAACTTTTAGCACGTTGATAAATCACGGAACGGGAAGGCGGCCGGTCTGGATGCTCGCCTGGGGCGACTTTTTAAGGATATGAAAGAAATAATAATTCCAATATGGAAAGAATTGTTCACTCTACTATTAGCTGGAGACTATCCCCCAATACTGGAATGATGCTGTGACAGCTGTATTTATTTAGACCAAATAAAGATTCCAAGAAAGCAGATTCATACCATCCTATCTCCCTTCTAAATTGTGATTATAAGGTTTTTGCGGGTATTTCAACGAGGGAGCTCTCCTTAATTATCAGTAAAGGTAGTACATCCATATCAGAAGGGTATTGTGCCAGGTAGGCAGCTGCATGATGTGACTCAACGGTTGATATCTGCAATAGTTTTGGCAATGGCAAATTCAGACCCATTGGCTATTGTCACCAGCAACACCGCTAAGGCATTCGATCGGGTGTGCTGGGCTTATGTGCAGGAGGTCTTTGAGGTTTTTGGATTCCCCTGAGTTTTTTTTGCTGCAGTTAAGGCTCTTTAGTATTAAATCTGTTTTTATGAACAGAACACAATCAAAGTAACAGCAGTAGGGAGCCTACAACCCAGCGGGCCGGCTAGCAATAGTTCAGCTATTCAATCAAAGCAACAATCCGAGTCGGGCCACTCAAGGTTAAACACAGCAAGCCGCCTACATCCCATCTGGACAGGCCTCGTCCAAAGGGTGGATAGTAACCGATAGGTAGTGCCGTGGTCAAGCAAACATGTCAGTAAAAGAGCGAAGGGACCAAGGCAGTGAGAAAGCGACTCACAGAAGTTCATAGGCTCCAGGCAATGTTCCGTATGTGTACGATGTAAACTACCTAAAAAGGAACATCTAAATAATGAGAAACAAACAAAACCACAACCCACCCCGCCCCCCTCCTCAGTGAGCATTAAGAAAAATAGAAGGGAATTTGGCGGCTCGCGGGCCCTGGGTGGTGTGATGGGCCTGTTACAACAGTGGGGAAGAAGAATCTAGTGAAGCACACTCTTAAGGGGTGGCTGTACTGAAATCCGGAACTAATTTCAGGTTACAGAGGTATTGAGGGCAGGTCAATTCTCGGTATTCAGTGGAGAGGATAGACAAGAAAGGGGCCCAGATTTTGGCATAGTTGTTACCCTCCCCCGCCGCTACCATTGAAAGTTTCTCCATTGCCAGAAGATTCCATAGTTGGTGCAGCCAGTGAGTGTGATCTGGTATTTTGTCCGTGTTCCACCTAGTCAATATTACCCTACGTGCAGCATTCAGTGCAAGCGCCATTTGCCATCCCCCAGAGGAGCGCAGTGGGAAGGATATCGCATTGGGGAGGCCTAAGAGGGTGTAAGCGGGGAGTCTGAGTATGAAGGTATTAAAGGCTATATCAATGTTGTCCAGTACCTGTTCCCAATAGTGGGTGAGTTTTGGATAGTGCGAAAGTAAATGAATGAGTGTCCCAGGATTGCAGCATCCCCTCCAGCAGAGGCCGTCGCATTGGGATTGCCATTTGGATAGTCTATCCAGGGTATAGTACCAGTATGTAGCAATTTTAAACGCTGTTTCTATGTGGCTCGAGGAGTACGTAGTGTGGTGTGCTCAATAGAAAATGTCCTCCCATTCCTTATCTGTCAGTGTGTGTCCCAGTTCCGTCTCCCAACGTTTCTGCCCTGCAGTGCGAGCCCTCGGGAGGGGCGTAGTGAGGAAGGAGTAGATTTCAGAGATAAGGCTCTTATCATCTTTTTTGTTAATTGACCTTTTCATAAAGGGCTTCCTAGGTCGGAAGGCCAGGTGACGCGTCCCAGCTCCTGAGATCCAGTGTATCATCTGGGCATGCACATAAGTGTCGGTGGTTGGCAAGTTATAGTCCAACCCCAGTTCCTTAAAGGGGATTAGGCCCTGAAGGTGAAATGAGTGCCCTATACGTTTACAACCCCCTTCCACCCAACGTGCTGCGGACCTGGCCTCCGTCCCTGGCGGGAAGGCGGGGTTGGAGAATAGTGGAGTCAGGGGGAGGAAAATGTGGTCACGTTGGCCCTCCGAGAGACCCTATCCCACAGGAGCATTGTGGGTCGCGTGACTGGTGAGGAGTAGAGTCCCCAAGCTCGGGCCGATATCGGTAGCCAGGCATCTCGCCAGTTGTGATGGCCCGCCACCGTCTGATCCATGAAGACCCAGTATTTCTCTGTCATGGGGTGGTTCCACTCCACCAAATAACGCAAGAGGGAAGCGTGGAAATACTGAGTAGTGTTAGGGAAGGCTAGGCCTCCATTCTTCTTGGTTCGTTGGCGCTGTCTTTTCTGTAGTCGTGGCGAAATCGGCCCCAAACGAAGCTCTCGATTTCTGTTTGTATTTGTCGGAGGGCGTGGGGCGGGGGCTCCAAGGGCAGCGCTTGGAACAAGTATAGGGCGCGCTGCAAGACGTTCATTTTAATTGTGGATAATCTCCCAAACCACGTCAGGGGCAGTCGACGCCAGCGATGGAGGTCTGCACGGGTAAGGGATAATAGAGCAGAATAATTCGCTTCCGCAGTTTTCGCCAGATTCCTGTGTAGGGCCAGGCCAAGGTATGTAACTCCCTCCGAGACCCAGTCAAAGGAAAGCGATGACTGAGAGCCTCCAAGTTAAGGCTCTTTACACAACATTAATGTAAACAACAAGGACCCCCTGTTAAGAAAGTCAATTCGTAATACAGGGAAATGAACAATGCAAAAGAAGTAATCAAATATCAATACGACAGGGGAGAAATTGTATGAAAAGCACTAAACCAAATAATTAAAAAACAAAGTTGCATTTATTTATGTGTAAACTTATTCACATTGAAAACATTTGATAAAAAAGCATAATAAACCAATGATTACATAAACAACTCAGTAGTACAATATTCATATACTTATAACACAATTACATGAAAAAGTCATAAAACAGTGGCAGACAATGTAAGTCGACGCGCGTTTCGGCGTTGTTGGAAACGCCTTCTTCAGGAGCCACAATAAAATCTGAAAAACATATACAAAGCAAATTTAAAACCAGAAATTGCAATCTCAAATTCTAATTTGAACAGTGAGAAGTACATATGAAGAATATACCTTTGGCTGTGCATGTAAGCACAGCCAAAGGTATATTCTTCATATGTACTTCTCACTGTTCAAATTAGAATTTGAGATTGCAATTTCTGGTTTTAAATTTGCTTTGTATATGTTTTTCAGATTTTATTGTGGCTCCTGAAGAAGGCGTTTCCAACAACGCCGAAACGCGCGTCGACTTACATTGTCTGCCACTGTTTTATGACTTTTTCATGTAATTGTGTTATAAGTATATGAATATTGTACTACTGAGTTGTTTATGTAATCATTGGTTTATTATGCTTTTTTATCAAATGTTTTCAATGTGAATAAGTTTACACATAAATAAATGCAACTTTGTTTTTTAATTATTTGGTTTAGTGCTTTTCATACAATTTCTCCCCTGTCGTATTGATATTTGATTACTTCTTTCTCATTATTCTTTACACAACATTGTCAGCTCAGATTTTGGTTAATGGGAGACTGACAAGGAAGGAAAACAGTCTGAGGGGGACACGTCAGGGCTGCCCTTTATCCCCATTACCTTTTGATTTTTATACAGAGCCATTGGCGCAGGCTTTTAGGGTGGATGTGGAAATCATGCCTTTTGATTCGCAGAATTATAAGCTGAAGCTGGGCCTTTATTCAGATGACATCATTTTGTATGGAGGGAACCATGGAAAACAGTGGAATGTATGGAGGTTATAACTGAAGCACTTGGGGCCTTTCCGGGCTATTCCATAAAGGAGAAAATGAGGTGATGGCATGGAATATAGCAAGCACTTGACCCTTTATGGCAAAGCAAATTTAGTGAAGATGACAATCCTCCCTAAGCTGAACTATCTATTTGGCAATACCCCACTTTCTTATTCCAAGAGTAGTTGAGATAAGATTCAAGGGATGATAGGGAGCCTTATATGGGCCTCCAGAATTCCTAGACTTATTTTAAAGAAACTTAGGAGAAAGTTGGTTAAGGGCGTGGTAGCATTACCAGATGTCTTCCTTTATTATCTCTCCTTCCAGTTTCGGAACTGCAGGATGATTTTGGTGAGCCCAGACGACAATAGCAGGGGTTAAAGCTATGCTGGGCTGTTGAATATAATTGGGCAGGATGGTTTCCTGTATAATTTCAGGGACCAGAAGTACTTCAAGAAGGTTCGGCTGAAAGTACTACAGGGCTTTCTAGATGTTTGGTATCGCATGAGGAAAATCCGTGGAATTTAATACTACTCAGAATTTGCCCTCGTTTTGAATTCCCCAGGTGCGCCCTCTTTTTTGTTGGCTAAGTTGAGTACCCCATTGATTAATGCAGGCAATAATCAATGGGGGGAGCTACACGAGGGTTCCTGGTTAATATCGTGGGAGGTGTTAAGGGCAGTAACTAAGGGCACACTGTCATGGTTTAAATACTTGCATTTGGCTAATTGGTGTTCTGGGCATGAATAGGTCGGCAGGGAGAAATGGGAATTAGAAGATAGGTTACAGGACCCCAAGCCAATAAAAAAGGAAATCTCCATTTGGTATTGAGAGATAGTGAAGGCTGATAATGAGAGATGTAAAATCCATGTCCATCCCTGGGGTGGGTATCACCCGGTAGAGGACCATCCAGATATTTGACAGTCTTCTTTACACCTCCTTTATTCTACTGTTAAATCAGCACAGCTTAGGAAATACCATCTTTATATTGGCACAGAATATACCTCACTCCGAAGAAACAGGCGACATTTATTGTAGGTGCCCTCCCTTGCTGTAATCAATGTGGGATGGAAAATGCAGATAATATTCATATGTTTGTGTCTTGTCCCTGGTTGAGCTAGCTTTAATCCAGTGGTACAGCAAGCAAGGGACCCACGTCTGGGCATACCCATCCCACTTAGGGCAAAAAGTGCTGTGGCAACAAATTATGTACGGAATGATGAATGAATCAAACATTCACCTCCAGTCAGGAGATCTGAGTTAAATCTATCGCCCTTTTGCTCACCATGCCACCCCAGTTTAGACCCAGCCATATGCAAATCAGTCTTGACCCTGTTCCTCATGGGAACAGTCCAGCCCGAACTGCCAAGCCAGGTCCTCCCTGGACCAGAAACAAGCATCCTGGGAACGGTTTCAGAGTTTCACCCCTTATCAGCCAGCTAGTTGAAATCCAGTGGCACAGTGAGCCCGGGCACCACGTCTGGGCATACCCGGCGCATTTAGGGCGAGAAAGCAAAAGACACACAAATGATGGAAGGAATGCAGAACAAACCAAAACATTCACCCCCAGTCAAGAGAGCTGGGTTAAATCCATTGTTTTTTTCCTCATTATGCCACCCCAGTTTAGACCCAGCCATATGCAAAGCAGTCTTGACCCTGTTGCTCATGGGAACAGTCCAGCCCAAACTGCCAAACCAGGTCCTCCATGGACCGAAAACAAGCATCCTGGGACTGGTTTCGGGGTTACACCCCTCTTTAGCCAGGATAGCTTGAATCCAGTGGCACTCCGAGCAAGGGCAACACTGTAGCTGGTCTGAAGTTATTTAGTTATCAGTGCCAGCCCATTTGTTCCTTAGCAAGGGCTTGACCTGATCTTTGCACAAATGTTATGGGATTGATTCAGACGCAAGGGAATAGTTAATGTTCTGCTACCACATAGTTTAAATGTGCATCTGTATTGACTTAGTTAAGCAGGGAGTTATGGGGTCCCTGTAATTCTGTGGAAAGAGTTGTGGGCTTGTTGATCTGTATGTCAATCCTTGCTTTTTAGGTTTCGCCTGGCGTCCGCTGTGCAGCAGCGTTCGTGCAGGCGAAATCTTTTGAGAAGCAGTCTGGGGCTTTGTCCTGCCTCTTTGTTCCATCGGCTAGCTCCATAAATGGAGGCTAGCCATTGGAACAGAGATGCGTCAGTCATTGCCCGAGCAGATTCGTGGGTGTTCCGGCGATTTTCTCGCCTTCCGCCCCTTTGTGAACGTCATTGCGGTGGTGGGCGGTGGTTTATTTATTTATTTTTTTAATGTTTTTTTGGGTCATTCCTCCAGGCCGACCGCCGCCGGAAGAAGTCCAGGTGAGTGCTCCCCTCCCGCTGTCCGTGTGCCCGTTCCCGCCCCCCCTCCCGCTGTCCGTGTACCCGTTCCCGCCCCACTTGTAAATGCTTGTTTTAACAGTAAGCAACGCCGCATGTAATCATGGCTGACTGGGGAAACTAAGCAAACAAGTTCTGCCACACGGCTCGCCCTACTCTATTTCAACATCCCAGCTTTTATATTGACAACACAGGCACCGCTCTTTAGGTTGCAGTACAGCACCCACTTTCACACTCTGCTGGCGGATCCTCATCGCTGTCCCGTAATCCCCCCCACCCCTCCCCACCGGCGCCGCTATAACCTCAGCATTACCAACAATGCACAAACCACGCTTTAGGTTGCAGCATTGCGCCCGCCTTTTCACCCTACTGACTGCTCCTCATCTCTGTCCTGTCCCCGGGTGCTGCGCTGAACTTTCAGCATTAACAACAACACGGCTCCACTCTTAATAATTTAGCAGGCGCTCGCTTGACCTGCTGACTTAGCCAATGCTTGCTTTTCTTTCTCCCCGCAGCCATGTATACTTTGCCTCATCTGTTTTCTTATCTATACCACCTGTTTCCCTCCCCCCAGTTTTTACTCTTTACGTTTCCATTTTACTCTCCCATATCCTCAGTGCACCTTCTGTGTCTGTTCTCTAAACCCCCTCCACCGATTCATCCGTGTCCCTCGTACTATCACTCACCTATTTTTCATACCGCTGTCACTGCCTTTTGTTCTGCCCCCCACTGCTTTTCTACTACTCCTGTTCTTTCAACTTCCTCTGAGCTCTGCCATTCATTCCTTTCTTAGCTCGTTTCATCTCCTCTCCTCTTCCCTTCTTTTCTACTTCCCCTGCTCCTCCTATTTTCTTACCATCGCTGTTTGCACTCTCTCCTCTGTGCTGCTAGTAATACTCGATGCCTGCTGTCCCTGCCCCGTCCCTTTACCTCCCACCTTGACTGCTGTGGTTCATGCTCCCAGTTCTATCTGCCCCTGCTACGTCACCACTTCCCCCGTTGCTGCAGGCGATGCACCCCGCTCGCATTTTGCTCTAGGTAATGGCCCAGGGCACCCAGTTGTGCCCCCTCCTCCATTGCTACAGGTAATATCTCCGCCTCTTTGCTCCATTTGCCCCTCCCCATTGCTGCCTGCGCTCTGATGCTAGGATGCATGCAATTTAGTCTCTCCAGTGATGGGTGCATTAGTGCTCAGAATATGTAAATCTGTGGGCTAGAAATCTTGCGGTTTCTGTCCGGTTGTCCAGTGTGAGGTCACATGGAGTGCTAATGCGGCTCCTTGCCTTCTCTGTCGCTTGCTTTTCTTCCCTTAATCCTGAACCCCAGCCTGGGCTCCTTTCTTCCACCCCTGACAACTTTCATTCCCACTCTGCAGATCCCACCCATTCGTTAACACCCACTCAGCCTTTTTACCTCATAACCTGTTGCCAGACCTCTTCACGTGCCACACACCTTTTCAATCTCTACTACTCATATTCCTGTACCTCCTTTATATTACCCAGTTACTTTTTATCTTCTTTGCAGCATTGGCCTTTCCTCCACCCTTACATCCTCTACTTACTTCCCTTGCCTTCATCATTTGGTCGTCCTACTGAATTCTCTCTGGCCTCTCACTGTCTGTGGTTACATTCCTCTGGCTCTGTGTGTGTGTGTGTGCGGCTGGCTCTGTGTGTGTGTGTGCGGCTGGCTCTGTGTGTGTGTGTGCGGCTGGCTGGCTGTGTGTGCGTGTGCGGCTGGCTGGCTGTGTGTGCGTGTGCGGCTGGCTGGCTGTGTGTGCGTGTGCGGCTGGCTGTGTGTGTGTGTGCGGCTGGCTGTGTGTGTGTGTGCGTGGCTGACTGTGTGTGTGTGTGTGCGGCTGGCTGTGTGTGTGTGTGCGGCTGGCTGTGTGTGTGTGTGCAGCTGGCTGTGTGTGTATGCGTGGCTGGCTCTGTGTGTGTGTGTGTGGCTGGCTCTGTGTGTGTGTGGCTGGCTCTGTGTGTGTGTGTGTGTGCGGCTGGCTCTGTGTGTGTGTGCCTCTGTGTGTGTGTGTGTGGCTCTGTGTGTATGTGTGGGTGCAAATGCAATAGGTCTCGCATTTGCGAGAGATTAAGCTATTGGCATTGTAAATGACAATGCCATTTATTTATCTGTTTTCAAAACCAAAAAAATTGTCATTTACAATGCCAATAGCTCTAACTTTTGCAAAGGCGAGACCGTTGCATTGTAAATGCTTGTTGTTTTTCGTTATCAAATACATTTAAAGATCTTTAAGACTTTTATTTTTAAATGTGTGTAAGAGAAGCCTGTGGTGATTCAGTTGTATGGTTGATAATATGGAATTATTTCTCTAGCCTACTTTTTGCCTTCTAAAGTTGGTTCAGGAAGAATGATGCTCAAGTTTTAAGGATGTTCTATATTTTTGGGGATGTGCTGGTTTTTACTCCACTTCTTTACCAGCACTCTAGCTGTTTTTCTATGATTATTCAGACCTTTGAGGAAACATGGTGCAAACTTCTTTGTTT
Organism: Lissotriton vulgaris; assembly: GCF_964263255.1. Classification (NCBI taxonomy): domain Eukaryota; kingdom Metazoa; phylum Chordata; class Amphibia; order Caudata; family Salamandridae; genus Lissotriton; species Lissotriton vulgaris. The sequence continues at coordinate 1,226,650,165 of NC_141687.1, forward strand.
TCTCTCTCCTCAAGGGGCGATTTCATCAAGCAGTTACAGATGCGATATTATAATTGATTGTAGTGTTTTCACCTAAAGCTGCTCGGGTTATTCCCTCAATAATGTTTTACTGACGGGGGTCTGAAAAGGAACTGGATGACGTCAGGCCAATCCACAATGATAGGATCCATTCCTTAACAAATTAATGGGTTCTGTTTGGCAACGATGAAACTTGAGATGACACACTTGTACCTGGTGGGTGAGTGAGGTAGAAAATGGAAAATGGATTAGGATTTGTTCTTCTGCAGAAAAGTTCCAAGGTATTATGCCGATTTGTTCTCCGTGAATGTTGAAATTTCCAAACAGAATATAAGTTGAGATGTTTAGGTTCTTAGATATGCTAAATTCCGTTGCCAACTTACTCGTAAACCTTTACCTTGAAAATCCAGGGCAGAGTTTACTCGAGGGAAAGTAATTACTACTGTTTGGTTGCTAAATGTTTCCATACCAGGTGTATACAACGCTGCTACATGAAAATCTGAACCCACATTCAATGGACAAAGCTTTCTAGTCGAGGATGCCACAGTTGCACTTGTTTAAGCTGCTCCAAAGGACCTTTTCCATTAGCTTGTCTGCTAGGTGTTTTTTAATTCATAGAAGTGTGTGTAACCCACTTCTACAGAAGGCGCTGCAGGAGAAATGGACTGGGCTTGCTGGGGTTGTCAGACCATATGACTATTAATAAAGATCCTACAATTCGGAACTCGGGCTACAAATAAGTAACATTTCTTTAGTAGTTGGGTCTCACAGGATCAGCACCTTGAACCAAACCCTCAGCCATCGTCCAAAATTGAACCACCACTTGTCTCCATTTTACAGACAGGAACTGGCAAGGTGGGTATCGGCATGGTGGTAGAGGTTGTGACACCCATGTGTGGTACCGGGAGAGCAATCTCTAAAATAACAAGGTGTTATACGAGACACAGTACCCAATTTTCGATAATGGGAAACAGTCTAAGGACAAGCAATTACAGTCACAACAGAGATAATTAAACTTTTATGCTTTGTATTATCCTTTTTGAAACGTTCTCTGCTGCCTATGGTGTAAGTGAAACTATGCAAACATGCTAATAAAATATTACTAGAACGTAGGTCAACATTTAGAATTCAGTATTCTGATAGTATACCCTTGGTTAGTTGATGATTTTCCACTCCTTTCTTTGTGTAATGCTGCAGACATTCTAAGACAATTACATAACTGTGAACTTTGCTACTGTTTGACTTGCTACTAATTCACAATCTAGCATTAGGTTTGGGAGTCACTGAAATGCTATTGCCTATTTGAAAATTGGCAATAGATCTATCTATCTATCTATCTATCTATCTATCTATCTATCTATCTATCTATCTATCTATCTATCTATCTATCTATCTAGTTTATTAGCACCGTCCAATGACACGTGTTTAAAAGGTATTGTGAGTATCACATCAAGATCAAATGTAGCTCATATGTACACTTGTTAATAAACATGAACAAAATAATAAAACTTGATGTGAAAAAAATTTACCCTAGCTGGGGAGTGTGTTAATTCTCAGCAACCAATATTGCACTGGCGTGCCATGAAGCTGTGGTTCTCTTGGCCAACATGCCACCTCATGGCCAATACCTGTTGTTTGTTTATGGAAATAGCCGAACGCGCATCTCGTCATGCGGAAATATTACCATTAATCACTGCTGCCACTTGTTGACTTAAAAACACGTTCTTCCTAACTTTGTGGTTTGTACACTGACACCGAGCATGCACCTGCGTATGATGTGCAAATAGCACATCTCTGGTAACGTTGAAGCAGCTGGGTGATCGCAGTTGTATTGGCCATTATTAGTTACAGCATAATATTTCATGATGTGTAGTGATCTGTTCGTATTCAGTATCAAGAGCCAAACTCATTTTGTAAAAGTTTAAAGGATATTTACTGCAAGCCTCCACAACCATTCTCTCTTTCACATCCGTTTCGGATAATTTCATTTTTAGTTGCACAGCTTTGGCCTGAAGTGATTAATGTATCAGTGTTTTTCTGTCCCGTATCTTCTGATGGGTACTTCTAACTGCAGCTTCCTCACCTTGTGAATCTCCCGAGATGCTAGACTGGATCCGAAACCTCTTGCTATAGTTCCTGCACACCGATTGCCTCTGTTGTGACTTCAGCCGGCCGCCGGTCATGAAGACATAGAGCTGCATAGAGGCATCACTCTTGTGCACTAACATCAGTTCCTCTTTTTTGATGCCCAAAGATGGGGATCCGGAGCTCCGCACCTGCTGCTTTTGTGTTTTTCACCAAAATGTTAACATTTTTATTTTGGCAGAGTGCTGGGAATTTGCCCTCCAAGACGACAGGATTCAAACTGTGTTGCATGTGTCGGAAGCAAATGTAGTTAATGGAACCACATAACGTCTGCTTATGGTGCATATGAAGGCCATCAGGAAACAAGAGTCATGAACATGTGAAGCAGGATCAATCTAGATTGTCCTAGACAGGCAGGTTAAAGCCAAAATCGATAGACAAGTATAGTAAAAGTCAGGAAAAGCACAAGAAGTGTACCCGAAACTCATCAACATCCAATCTAGTCCGATGAAGGGCGAGATTGCACAGTTGGCGCTCATGACATCTGTTTCCAACTCCAACTTCGGCCTCTGAATCTATGCTGAAACTGAGATTTCTGGGCCATCATGAACCCAGACTCATGTGGGCCTCTAGTCGGGCTTCGGCCAGTGGTTTCTCTCTTAGTGCTGCCAGACCTCAGGTGAAGTCAGTGTGCTCCCCTTCAGTGAAGTGCTGTGCCTCAGCTCCTCTGCTTTAGGCCTCGCCACGTGATCATCCATTAGCGCCGTCTCCATTTCTAGTGGTTCTGGCTCTGGATGTCTCCCTGACTCTGATGTTGCTTCTGGAACAATCATTGACAAGGAATCATTGAGTGTAGTGATATCCTAACATCAGAGCTAATGAAGGGCTTCTTTCATTTTCTTTGCCTAGGCAGCAGTGCTTCTGGAGGATGAAAGGCATTTTTTTTATATCAGATTTGGATGCTGTACAAGGCCTCCAACAGGAAGGGGATGATGATGATAAGGCAGATAATTTGCTCTCTCCTCTGTATATCGTAGCGGGCCATTATATTGACTTCCAAAACATCAGTGGCTTTGACATAACTCAGAGTATTCGCTAAATTAGCTCTTGGGCCCCTTATAGAGAAAATTGTATCTTTTGTGGTAGCCAGGGCTGTAGAGTCCTCAAATTACCACTTAATGCTGAGAAGACTAAAGTTAAGCTCCTACCACAAATTGTGTAATCTGGACCATCTACCTCTGAGCCGTACTTGCCTTTCAATTAACCCCTGACCGACCATATCCCTAAATCCTGGCCGCTTTAGTTGAACACGTTCTTGGCTCAATTGAGGTAATGGTAATATACTTTACTACCCAGATAGAACTAGATGCACAGGATACTGCACAGTATGCTCTACATTCTGAACTGGAAACTACAGTTTCTGTTTCCCACTTCTTGGGCACCAGTGTTATTTTCAGGAGACATGCCTTGGTGCACTTCACTGACTTCCCTGAGAACTGCCAGGCCTCTTTATAGACATGCCCATTTCTGTCTGGAGGATTTTCAGCTACAAGGCTAATGCAGCCTTAGAGAGAGTTAAAGACAGTAGAGCTACAGCCTGCTCACTGGGGTTAGTCCCCCCCCATACCAGTTCTATCAGCAATAAAGAAATGTCAGGGGATACTCTAGGGGACTTGCGTTGAGTGTTCAGAAAGGGAAGCAAGTTATTCTTCTGTGGCCTTCACTAACTACACTTACAAAAGCTTTGCCAGGAAGGTGCCACATTTCTAAAAAGGAAATGGTAATGCGCCAAAACCCTCCTGCTGCAACACTAGTCCCCGAGCTCCCTCTTCAGTATATTTCTGATGGGTACTCCTACTTGCAGATTCCTTGCCTTTGATTATCACAGGGGCCAATCTGGATCTGGAAACGTCTGACCTAGTTCTCCAGAGTTGGCAGGGGGGTGACTCCGTCTCAGTGGCAGAAGTGGACTCGCACTGACATCACTGCAACCATATAGAATCCATCCGTGGGCCCTAACGTCAGCGTCAGTTCCATTTTTTCTGCACTTTTCAGCACGAGCACAGAGTTTCTCTTCTCAACTTTGAGGTGTAATTATTTTTTCTCTTTTAGATGCTGTTCTAGGGACATGTCCCACCAAAGAAGTAAGGGTTTAAGTTCTGCAGCAGGTATGTTGGTTTGAGGCATGACTTTTCATTGTGTAAACTCTGCCTCCAGATAAAAACTCAAAGTCAATCAGGGAACGGTACGCGAAGTTCTTCGTGGCCCGTGTCCGAGATGACCATTAGGGATGTCATCGGTCGAGGCCCAGAACGAGATACAGGTCGCAATCTTGCTCTTACCCATGTTCTAACCCCTTAAGGAAGGAGAGAAGTCACAAGAAGAAAAAGAAGCATTCCTCTTTTATCACAAGATCGAAATCCACAGGCAAGTCTCCTCCTTCCTTTCCAGAGCCGGAGTTATAGACATTGTCCCTGCTGGCGTTGCCAGCACCAGCATCACCTACCCCAGAACCAAGGGTAATATTGACACTGGTGTACCTTGAGTTTTCAATACCAGGTACAGATCCAGCCTTATTGCGTCAGGCTGTGCTGGACATGTTTCATATAGCTGCAGTCCCCTCTGGTGCATCTGTCAACCCCATGGGACCATGTGGGGCTCCACTTGGTATCTCTCCTTTGGCGCTCAACAATCCTTTTGCCCCTAATGGATTCTCCTGACACTGTCTGACTTTGATTTTACACAAGGTCCCTTGACAAGGTAACAAGCTCTGACGTTGATTCTGATGCCAACCCAGCACCGCTCCTGGCCACAGTAATGATTCCAGTGTTGCTGAGTCTCTCAACATCTCCAGTACCTATTTCTCCTCCCCTCTCTTCCTCAGGTACTCTCTCCTGCCATATGTTAAAGGGAGCTCGCCCCAAGAGAGGCTTTGTGCTTCCTGGAGGAGGAATATTGCTAATAGGAAAGGTCTATTGCCTAAAGGTAGTATTAGAACAGTATTCCTAACCGTTTTGGAGTGGATGCAGACCATCAATCCCCAGATTGACAGGGGTATACTGATTATAATGATCTTCACCCCTTCTCTGCTGCATCAGATCTGTTGACCCTCCACAATGCCAGTGGGTTGGTTACATCACGAAATATTGACATGATTGAGCCCCTAATCCAACTCCGGCGGAGATGGTATCCTCCCATTTTCTTTTTTTTAATCTGTTAATTATTTTAGCAGTAAAACCTAACAAACAACGTCAACCATGTGCATAGCACAAATGTTCATGACACCATTACATAGGGGTAACAAAGGTCCCATTATAGCAGATGATCTTATGCGTTTAACTTGCACGTATGAATGTTCATATAAATTCCACGTTACATACTATCACATCCAGACTGGTGACATAAACATTGCCGATATCTGGTAAAATGCTGTAGATCAATGAGTTTACAAAACTAAGAAACTAATTAACTTCAGGCCTAACAGTACTCGAGACTCCTCTCCAGCGATGAGTTTTACATACATCTGCATTATTACATGACCAGCATGTCCCAATTATAGCAATCTTCTGTTCATATGGTGTTACATGTACCATATCAACCCTCCCAGCCCAGGGCAGTAAACATTTGATCACTCCACTTCACTGACTGTCAGCTCCACCTGCTGTGAAATATTTGATTCCCTGTCATGGTATACATTTTCTTGAAGCGCTACTAGAATCGAGTTCCAACTATATGAGATACGAAATTTGCGTTGTCCCAAGGTGTCCTCCCTTCGAAAAAACACCCCCCAGCCTTTGCCCAGTTGAGGATAGAGCGGGATCAGACTAGTAATGGCAGTGGGTCATGAGATTTCTTGCGTTTTGTTATGAGTCTTTTGGCCACTACCAGACCTAGATCTGTGGCTCTGTTTTTTTTATCTCTCGGGAATAACCCCAATACACATATTTTCCAGGTGTTTGAGAGTTGTATACCTGTATAGTCAGATAGTTGTGATATTACCCCTTCCCAATGTTGCTGTAATTTAGGACAGGACCATAACGTGTGTGATATTGGCAACAAGATGGGAACATCTTGGACACTGTGCATAATTTCATTTAATGTAATGATTGATTTTCTCCGGGGAGAGGTGTGCTCGGTGTATTATGTAAAATTGTATTAATTTAAACCTAGCAATCCGAGGAACGTAAATAGGGTTCACTAATACTGTGTTCTATTCTGTGTCTGTGCATGAACGGCCCAGATCAGATTCCCATCTTGTGTGCAGTAGGGTCATATCTGTTGCTGTGTGTTGGCGGAGCGCATCTACAAACCAGAGAATGATGTTTCCGCTGTTTCCCATGACATGAATATGCAGGAGTACCAGATTTATCTGTGATTCCTGCATTATATCCCCCATCTACTTTGCAGACTAATCCATGAGGCATGCATGAGGAAATGTCCTGGAGGCAATCCTTCCTCTTGCACGAGATCATTGAATGACTTAAGCTTTCCGTCTAGATAAAGATCTCCCAATGTATGTATACCTGCATTATGCCAATCCACCATCCAGACGGTGCAGAGATTCTGTTTCCTCTAGGTGTTCCAAGCAGTGGAATCACTGGGGTGTAGGGTCTTATGTGTTTAGTGAGGAATAGAGCTCTATGAAAACAATGGAAAGCTATCTGCAACAGCAAACGGAGTGGTACCTCCTTCCTGCCGCATGGGTGAAACATAGAGATGATAGTGTGCACTGCATACAGAGTTTCGTTTTCTGCTGTATCTGATAAGTATCGTCATTCCACCCAGCGAGCCACCCATTGCAGCTGGGACGCTAGATAATAATTCTCTAGGTTGGGTACTGCCAGACCCCCTTGACCCTTCGGTAAGTATAACTTTCCTAGTTCTACTCTGCAGCGAGATGTAATCCATATTAAGCTACGAACCATGCGTTCAATGGGTCGAAAAAAGGATGACAGCAGGTATAGTGGCAGATTTGTGAAATAGTAGAGGAGACGAGGGAGCACCACCGTCTTGATAAGTGAAACTCTTCCTGCTACTGAAAGAGCAAGCGTTTTCCAGAAGGTCATCTGCGATGACAGAGAGGTAGGTGCCCTAGTGAGGTTGCCATCCAGGAGATCTTGGTCACTATGGTATACCCTATGCCCAAATAGAGAGACTTGGATGGTTGCCAGGTAACCAGGGTTCCATTGATTGTGGACCTCGGGTCAGGAGCACTGGGATCAAATGGAAATAACCGTGACTTATCCCAGTTGACTCGCAGACCTGAGAGGCGGGTAAAGCGACTGAGTGTATTAGGTATAACTTCAGGTACCGCCTCAACATCTCTTATATATAGGAGAAGGTAATCCTCTTATAGGAAGTTCACGTGTAGTTCTCTTCCTATATGGATGCCCCAGAGGATTGCAGATGCTCTCATGGCCAGGGCCTGCGCCTCGATCACCAGTGAAAAAAGATGGGGCAAAAGGGGGCAGCCCTGCCCAGTATCCCTGCATACCGGAATGGGCTGTGACATCATGTGACCCGTCCTAACCTTTACCACTGGTTTGTTACATAATAGTTTAATCCACGTAGTGAAATATGGTCCACACCTGTATCAGGGTAGGACACTGAAGACAAATGGCTACTCCAGTGTGTCGAAAACCTTCTGCAGATCCGACACCATGCACCTGGAGCTAGGCCAAGCCTTTGGTGCGTACTGCATGACCCCGAATAGACGGTGCATGTTGAGGACGTGGACCGGTCCGGAAGAAGCCCGTTCTAGTCCATGTGTATTAAATATTAAATACGGGACTAATGGCGCCAGCCGCCCTGCAGGGATGCCTACCAGCACCTTATAATACGCGTTTAGCAGTGCCAATGGACGATAGGAGCCTACCTGAGTGGGATCTCTATCTGGCTTCAAGAGGTTGACCAGAGTTGCTTCGCACAGTGAGCTCGGCGTATGTTTTGCAAACCTCTGAGGGAAAGCCATCCAGGCCCGGCTCATTTCCCGAGGCCATGGATTGAATTGCTCCCTGAATTTCTGCTATTGTTATTTGTACCTCAAGCTCTGTGCATTGATCAGCTGTGAGTTGAGGGAAGGAGGTGTCAAAAAAAGTATTTATTTCGGAACCAGGAACTTCCAGAGTTGACTGGTATAGGGCGGTGAAGTGGATAACTAGTTCTCTGTGTATTTCATGTTGACTATATTTTATCAGCCCTTCTGGAGAATGAATTGCCGTAATGGGACTGCATGGTCGCTCTTGCCTAATTAGCCATGCAAGTAGTGACCCGGATCTATCTGCTAGGGTGTGTGTTTTCACTGAGTGCGTCACGTAGTTGAGGCATCACAGCCTTTCTAGCAATGTAGTATGTTAAGTCCTTGCTCTCCACAGCTCCATAGAGCAGGAGGGGTCCAAGGACATACGTGCTTCTAGTGACAATACTGTGCGCTCCAATTCTCTGCATATGGCAACCCAGTTCCATGCAGTTACCTATCAGCGTCGTCTTAACACTTCACATTCCAACAAAGTCGACATTGCCGTGCCTGTGTTGTGTGTAAAATAATCCTCAGCTGCAATGCGAAGGGACTCGCGAAAGGGTGGGTCTTCCAGCATGGTAGGCTATCGGCGCTGGGTGTGCATAGTACCCTATCAAATTGGACATGTAGAGTATGTGAAGCGAAGTAGAAGGACTATACTTGTCTGGTAGGATTACGGTGTCGCCAAGTGTCTACCAACCCCCAAATGTCTCCCCAGCTCTTTAACATTGCAGCCTCATTAGCCGCTGTTGTGCCCCTCAGTGATGGGAACGGCTGGTCAAGGGTCGTGTCCAGCACGTTGTTGAAGTCCTCCTCCTCTATCAGGAGAGGGGTGCCTGGTCAGACCCATATCAGTACCCCACGTGAAAACTCAGAGTAATTAGTGGCAATGATGTGACCCCTCCAGTTACGCTGCAATCTGGTTGTCTCCCAGTGTGTTAAATGGGATTTCTGTAGAAGGGCTATCTGGACGTCATGCCTTTTAAGGTACGCTTAAACCGCATATCTACGAGGAGGAGTGCTTAAATGATGTCATAGTTTGAGTATGTTCATGTTCGCGAGTCAGAAGAATTAAAGTTCAAGCATGTGGTCATATTGGAGGATAATGTACTGGGGTAGTCCTATCCGGGCAAAGCAGTGCCTGATCAAACTTTTCACTGAATATAGCGTCAAATTTAAGAACATATAATACCAAATACCACAAGAGAGGACCCTGCAAACCAAGAGCCATATCGGATTAGAGCAAACAACCCCTAAGGGGGTGTGGATGCGAGGAAGCATGTCTCCAGGAGCCTACCGATGCAATATACCCACTTAGTAGCAAGTAAATGAAGTTCCTTTTAGAATCTCCTATTCTATGTACTGATACACCAACTGCCCAGACCATCCCATATACTGAGGAAGCCAGTGCCCCAGCTCTCCCTCCCATAGGCAGCAACATCATCCTACAGAGCATCAACATGCCAACTCTCACTGATTCATACTTAAGCACTTAAGACCCCCATACTCAATACAAGTAAAGGATATATAGTGACTTCAGATAAGCCCTTCTGATGTCTGCTGAGTGACTTCTGGCATAGTCAGAGAATAGAGAATTAGTGTTGGATGGACAGACCACTGAGGATCACTCATCCTCAGATGTCCGAGCCAATAGCTGTTCTTTGTTCGAGTCTTTAGCCAAGTCCAATATCCCTTCCGCTTCTAGATAATGCCTTTCGCCGTTCATTATTTGCTCCAAGTCAGGAACCGCTGTCAGTTGAGGCATTCGGTTTCTTCTCAGATATCCGCATCTCCTGGCAGATTCCGTAGTAGCTCCTCGTGTACCAACCTCTCCAGTTGGCCTGGGGCCTGAGAATTTCCCAGGAGATTTGAGCCAGTCCCACGCGTCCTATGGCGCACCAAAAAATCAGTTTTTTCCATCTGTTCCTACTTGCAGTCTTATTGGGAAATACAGAGAGTACTGGATGTCAAGCTGTTAACGTTGCCACTTTATCGCTAAAAGGAACCACGCTGACGATGAACCCCCACAGTATAGTCCGGGAAAAACATCACCTTAGCATTTTCCACTCGTATCTCTTGCATCTTCTGAGATTCCTTTAGAATTGAGTCTCTATCCCGGTAGTGAAGCACTTTGAAGAGAAATGGATGCGGGTTCAAACCTGGTGCAGGTCTCCGGAAGGGAACGTGAAGCGCTCTTTCAATTGAGAAGTAGGGAGGCAATGTATCCTTTGGTAGCAGATCTCTCAGCCATTTTTCAGGAAACTCCACTGCTCCTTGGCCCTCTACCCTCTCCGGCAGGCCTATCAAGCGGATGTTGTTCCGTCGAGAGCGTCCTTCTTCTTCTTCCACTCTTTTTTCCAGATGGCAGATTCTCATTTCAGATGCCCCCATTTGTTTCTCCACAAGGTCTGTTGCTGGTTTTGCCTCTACTAGAGTATGTTCCACATTGATAACACGATCAGAGAGTTTCCTGTGGTCCGCATGTAGGAGCATCAATCAATCAATCAAAGACATTTATAGAGCGCACTACTTACCCGTAGGGTCTCAAGGCGCTTAGGGGGGGGGCCGTTACTGCTCGAACAGCCAGGTTTTGAGCTTCTTCCTGAAGGAGAGGTGGTCTTGGGTCAGGCGCAGGTCGGTCGGTCGGGAGGGAGTTCCAGGTCTTGGCGGCCAGGTAGGAGAAGGACCTTCCTCCTGTTGTCGCTCTTCGGATGCGGGGGACGGCGGCGAGGGCGTGGCTGGCTGATCGGATGTGGCGTTTGGGAGCGTAGAAGTTGATTCGGTTGTTGAGGTAGCTCGGGCCTTGATCGTGTAGGGCTTTGTGTGCGTGGGTGAGGAGACGGAAGGTGATTCTTTTGTTGACGGGGAGCCAATGCAGGTCTCTCAGATGTCCGGAGATATGGCTGTTTCGTGGGATGTCGAGGATAAGTCTGGCTGAGGCGTTCTGGATCCGCTGGAGTCTTTTCTGGAGCTTGGCGGTGGTACCGGCGTAGAGGGCGTTGCCGTAGTCCAGTCGACTGGTGACGAGGGCCTGGGTGACGGTCTTCCTGGTCTCGGTGGGGATCCACCAGAAGATCTTCCGTAGCATGCGTAGGATGTTGAAGCACGACGAGGAGACGGCGTTGACTTGCCTGGTCATGGAGAGGGAGGAGTCCAGGATGAAGCCCAGGTTGCGTGCGTGGTCCGTCGGTTTGGGTGCGGTGCCCAGGGCGGGGGGCCACCAGGAGTCGTCCCAGGCGGAGGGCGAGGAGCCCAGGATGAGGACCTCGTCTTGTCTGAGTTCAGTTTCAGGCGGCTGGTCGTCATCCACTCGGCTACATCTTTCATCCCTTCGTGCAGGTTGGCTCTGGCGGTGGCGGGGTCGTTGGTCAAGGAGAGGATCAGCTGGGTGTCGTCGGCGTAGGAGATTATGTTGAGGTTGTGTTGGCGTGCGATGGCCGCGAGGGGGCTCATGTAGACGTTGAAGAGGGTGGGGCTCAGCGAGGATCCTTGAGGGACGCCGCAGATGACTTCGGTGGCCTCTGACTTGTACGGTGGCAGGCGGACTCTCTGTGTTCTTCCGTCAAGGAAGGAGACGATCCATTCCAGTGCCTTCTCCTGGACTCCGACGTTGCTGAGGCGGTGCACTAGGGTGCGGTGGCAGACAGTGTCGAAGGCCGCGGAGAGGTCCAGGAGGATGAGGGCCGCTGTTTCTCCGTTGTCCATCAGGGCTCGGATGTCGTCGGTGGCGGCGATGAGGGCGGTCTCGGTGCTGTGGTTGGCTCGGAAGCCGGATTGCGAGGGGTCGAGGGATCCGTTCGTCTCGAGGAAGGCGGCCAGCTGTTTGAGTTCTGCTGCCACTCTATTTTGGATTCCAGGGATACTCTGGGCCGCTCGATGGCTTGGAGAATTGTATCTGACCTGTCTTCTGGTAGCAAGGTTCATGAGGTCTGAGAGCCCTGCCGGTCCGTCTCTGTAGCTTATGGCCTTCGCGAGGAGGTACTGGAGTCAATTCCTCTGGAGCGCCCCATCACTGCGTGTTTTGTGGCGATATAAATGCTCCTTACTTTGCTGAGCTGTTTAAGTCTTTCCTATGTGGTATGTCTATAAATCAGATAACTTGTCCTTCAAAATGAGGACAGGGCTGGTCCTACTTCGGCGTTCCGACGTATTGTATCTTTGCCCTCGCACGATAAAGAACAGATTGTGTGTCACACATCATGTAATTGAATCCTTTATGGGACGCAGGGAGCTCCTTTTTCTTTTCTGCTCCTTCCAGAAAGTCCATGCCTCCCATGTCCTGCATGTCAATAAAGGTTTGATATGCCAGCAACCACTAGGGAGGTGTACAACAGTATGTTTTTCATGTCTTCTCTCCTGACTGGTCATGGTTCCCAGAAAAATCACTCCGCTGCCAAGTGTATAGCAAGGGAAGGGTGAAGGGGGGGAGGGGGGAGGAGAAAGCACCAGCCCGAAGTCTCCTCCACCAGCACCCAGAGGCCCGCCTCCATGAATTTCAGCCAGGCACAGGAGCTTCCAAACGCCCGGCCTCCCCACCCCGACTCCTCCTCTCTTCCTCAACTCCGCAGCAAGCAGCTTCGCATCCGCAGGTGGCAGGGCGCCTACTAGCACAAAGTAGATGGCCTATGGGAGACCCCAGGCATCAGCACCAGCCGTTGTGTCCGACCACTGCAAGGGTGGCAGATAGTTATTTCCCACAATGGCTCACCTTACTGCTGCTGTCACAGCTCCACTGCCTCTGAGCCGGAAACCGCATCAGGCCTGAGAACTCGACTGTTCCAAAGTCCCAGCATATACGTGGGCTGAATGGCTTTGCCCCGTCACTCGGCTGCTTTCTCCAGCCGTCCGCCACTCACGCACGCTGACTCACCCAGCACTCAGTCTCAGCTGTCACGGGCCAGTCGCAGCAGCATTTTTCCAAATCACCGATGATCTGGACGGGAAGACACTTCCTGCTGTGAATGTCGATGGCTCAGGAAGGCTCCTCCTTCTTTCTCACGGCAGCCAATGCCGTCCGCTTTCTGGGCTCAGCCGCTGGGGCTGCTCTGACTCTCCAGACCAGACAGTCAGCTCCACCCGAGGCACCAACCTGGTCCGGGAATCTCCGGCAGATAGCGGGAGCGTACCAGGTAGGCAAATGGTGCCTGGATTCAGGAATAAATTACGAGTAATTTGGGTGTAAAGCGGAGCGATGCTAGATCGCGTCTGTCATCTTGCTCCCGCAACCCATGCCCCCGAGATGGCATCCTCCCATGTCGTACTTAAGAAAGCAGGCTTAGTGCTGGAGCTTCCTCTCCCTTTAGTTGAGTACCACCCAGGTATCTTAACTGATGTATTATAGCCAGCTGAGACTATAAGGGAGCTACTCCTCCCCTTTATTGAGGCTCTGATGGAGGCTGTGAAATAAACCTGGTCTAAGCCTAGCTCATGTCCGGTGGTGAATTGCCAGCCCCTGGAGACTGTGCTTTCTTTTTGCACCATTGCTTTCTAGAAAAATGATTGGTTCAGGCATTGTTTACGACAGTGCTAAACCCAGGAGCCTTCCCTACCCACCCACTAGACAGGGAATGCAAAAAGCTGGCGTGAGTGGGGAAAAATACTTTTTTTCTAGGCAACCTAGTGCTGAACTCACTGAAATGCTCCTTGTCTGTTGGGATGCTACCCCCACACACTTTGGGTTTTGGCAGTAATGGTGGTCCCTACCTTAGCGGAACACCTCAGTGGTCATTTTGTGGAGGCACTCCGTAAAGGGCTGGATGCTATCTGCCATATAATCAGGGCAAGCCTTGAAAGGACTGACTGCATCTCAAGAGCGATACTTTCTTCTGGTGCTTTAAGGTGACCTGTCTCGTGCCCACCCAACAGGATTCTCAGCTGATATCCAAAACACACTGATAGGCATGGCCTTTGATGGCGAGCATCTCTTTGGTAAAAAAACTGGCACCCAACTGAAGCGATTCAAGGAGGGTAGAACGGATACTAGATCGCTAGGACTGCAGTTTTTTGCAAAGGACTTTCCTTTCCCTGGCCCAAAGCTTTCAGAAGAGACTTTCAGTTCAGGCAGCAACAGACCACATCTTCTCGACAGTAACAGCAAAATCCCCTTGTTCTGTAGTTCAACAGCAGGGACAAAGGATGCAGCTGACAGATTCAGCTTTCCTCCTCCTCCTCCTCCTCCTCCTCCCCTGCAGCATCAGTGAAATTGCAGTAGTTCATCCAGAAAGGAGCATGTGATGCTGCTGGGCGGGGGGAGGGGGGGGGGGGCGGTTGGGGCGATTTTCCTCTCGTCTGAATGCCTGGAAGGCCATAACTTCAGAACACTGAGTCTTGCAGATTCTGAAAAAGGGGTTTAGCCTACCCTTTTAACAGCAACCCTTTAACATCCTTCCCCAGCATTCCCTTCCATCCAAGGACCATCTGCGGATTCTGCAGCAGCTACAGAATGGAGCAGTGGAATTGGTGCCAGAGAAGGAAATTTTACAAGGGTGCTACTCCCTATACTTACTGCTTCCAAGAAATATGGCGGTTTATGTATGATCCTAGACCTCAAGCTCCTGAACCTATCCCTGCACAAGGAAAAGTTCAAGATTCTATCCTGTTTTGCTAGAATTGAATGCAGAAGACTCGATGGTGTTCCTTGACCTGCATGCTGCATACTTTCCCATAATCAACCTGCAGTCGCACAGGATGTATGTGCAGTTTGTAATGTGGTCCACTCACTACCAGTTTGTGGTTCTTCCTTTTGAATTGACTTTAGCCCCTTGGGTCTCCGTCAATCAGACAGCAATGGTCGGGACCCATCTCTGGAGGTCGGGGAATGGAGTGTTCCCGTACCTTAATGACTGCTTGCTCAAAGCTAGTTCTCCAAAGATGGTGTTGCTGCACTTGCAGACTTGCTGTTTAACTTGTTTTTTTTTACCAACGTACCCATATTTCACCTGGGATTTTGCAGGCTACAGCCAAGTCCTTGGGCCTCTCAGTGACCACCTGTTCCCTGTTGCTTTTTACCCCTTACGTGGCCATGGAAAAGGCTTTCAGTAGCTCGAGCCATATCCTGGCCACAAGACCGTGCAAGTTCAGTAACCTGTGTGCAGCACCCCCACCACTGCTCTTCCTGTGCAAAGGGGTAGTACTGAATTACCACCTTGCTTTGGGGTTTCCCTACTCCACATAGAATCCAGGACATTCAGGATATTATTCCGATGTTTTGCAAGGGAGCTCGGATTCGCTGCTCCTTTCGACCCCGTGGGTCGGGCAGCCAGTGGTTGAATCAGTCAGTCCCCTCCTCCCTGCAGCCTCTAAACCGTCATAGTCCAGCCCTTCAAGATCATAGGCAGCCGGTTTGTGGCTATATCAGCCATCACCTCCACCACTGACAAAACATCACATCGGACAGGTGGTTTCTTTAGATAGTCCGAAAGGGCTACTCCTTCCCTTCAAAACTATCCCTCCCTCCTTGTCTCTGACTCACGACTGGCTGACAGTGGACCAACTGAAATTACTTCAGGAGAAAGTGAGGACTCTCTTGGCCAAGGGAGCCATAGTTCCGTCGCCAGAAGTAGGCTGTGGTTGCTATTTCCACTACGTTCTGGTCCCGAAAAAGGACATAGTCCTATTCTAGATCTGCGAGACCTCAACTGCTTCCTCAAAAAGGAAAAGTTCAAAATGCTCACTTTGGCTTAGGTCTTGTCTGCCTCTGACCCCTGAGACTGGATGGTACCGTTGGACTTGCAGGACACCTATCTTCACATTCCCGTCCTGCCTGCCAATTGATCTACCTAGATTTCACTGTAGGTCATGCGCACATTCAGTTTACAGTGCTCCCCTTTGACCTTAACAGCAACCCGCGGGTGTTCACCAAGGTGATGGCAGAGGTCGCAGATCATCTGTGTAGATCAGGACTGACAGTCTTCTCCTATCTTGATGACTGGCTTTTGAAGGCGAGCTTGCCCTAGAGTGTCTTCTCCCATCCAGACTACGGTGAATCTCCTGCTTCCACTGGAGTTAATTATCAACGCACCGAAGTCACACCTGACTCGCTCGCAGACGCTCCCTTTCATCAGAGCTGTTCTGGACACAGTGACATTTCGGGCCTATCCTCCCGAGCAGTGAGTCCAGGATATTCAGGCTATGATACCGATGTTTCAGCCTCTGTTCTGGATTTCGGTTAGACTGAACCTGAGTATACTGGGCCTCATGGACACCTGCATCCAGATGCCATAATCGGGCTCTGCAGTCAGCCTGAAGTTTGAGTGGGCACAGCATCAGGGGAATCTCTCCGAAATGGTCCAGATATTGGAGATAATTGCACAGGACCTGCAGTGGTGGCTGAGAAACTGTGATTGGGTCAGAAGAAGACCCGTCTCCCTTTCCTAACCAGATCACACAGTAGTGACAGATGCGTCACTCCTAGGATGGGGTGGTGGAGATCAGAGGACTCAGGACTCTGGTCTCCAGTGGAATCCAGATTCCAAATCAATTTGCTGGAGCTCGACGCAATTAGCATTGAAAGCTTTTTTTCCTTCTATCAAGGGAAAGCTGAATCAGGTGTTCACGGACACCACAACCGGCATGTGGTACTGCAAAAAATACGGCAGGGCGGGGTCCGGCACCCTTTGTCAAGAAGCTCCGCGTCTCTGGACATGGCTGGAACAGCAGGGCATATCCCTGGTGGTTCAACACCTGGCAGGTTCTCTGAACGCAACGGCGGAATAATTCAGCTATCGATACCTAGCAGATCACGAGTGGCGTCTCCATCCAGAGGTGTTTAAGGTCTCTTTCAGAAGTAGGGAGAGCCTTGGTTGGATGTGTTCGCCTCTGCTGAAAATGTGCGATTTTAGCAATTTTGCATGCTTGAGCTTCCAAGGTGGCACTCGCTCTGGGACGCTTTTTGTCTTGAGTGGGGCCCAGGCCTCCTCTACACCTTTCCACCCATACCACTCCTGTCCAGAGTGCTCAGGAAGATCAGGAGCGACCGGGCCTAAGTCATTCTTGTGTTCCGGACTGGGCACGGAGAGTCTGGTATCCTGAGCTTCTCCAGCTGAGCATCGATACTCTGATCAGGCTGTCTCTTCAGGAGAATCTTCTGTTGTAGCAGCAAGGTAGGGTTGTCCACCAGAACCTGTCAACTCTATGCCTCCTTGCATGAAGATTGAGCGGCGGCAGTTGACATCATTCGACTGTGCTCCCAATGTCTGTGATGTGATTTTGGCAGCCAGATGTCCCCCTACCAAGACAGTGTACACCTGCCAGTGGCAGAAAATGTTAAAATATTGTACAGAAAGGTTGATTGATCGTCTTTCTGCCTCGCTCTCTCAAATCCTTCTCTTTATTTTGACCATTGCTCAGCAGGGCTCTGCTCTGGGCACTCTTAAAGGATACCTTTCAGCCATGTCTGTCTTCTTGAGGCTGCCAGACCAACTCTCTATTTTTTAAATCCCCTATTGTAAACAGATTTCGTAAGCGGCTTGTACATATGTTCCCACCTGCCCCATTCATCATGCTTCACTGTGACCTTAATTTGGTTCCCACCTTTCTGATGTGCACTCAGTTCATACTTCTGCACAACTGCTCCCTCTGGCTACTTTCCATCAAAACATCCTTTTTAGTGGCAATACCTTTTGCCAGGAGGGTGAGTGAATTGCAGACTCTGTAGTTCAAGCCTCCTTACCTGCCCATCTTCCCTGATAAGATGGTGCTTCGCACTAGGGCCTCCTTACCGAAAGGGATCACACCATTACACGTGGTGCCCACTTTCTTGGCTCCTCCGCACCCCTCTAAAGAGAAGGAGCGACTCCTCCGTTTGGACCAAAAAGAGTGTTGTCTTTCTACCCTGTTCGTCGGGTACATTGGATCAAAGAAAGGTCGTGTGGTGCAGAAGATGACTATCTCGCAATGGGTTGTGCTCTGCATCAAGATTTGCTACCCTCTGACCAAGAAACAGCCTCATGAAGGCTTAAGAGCTCATTCCACCAGTGCTAAGGCTGCGACCACAGCATTGCAATGTGGTGTTCCAGTCCTTGATATTTGTCAAGCAGCAACATGTGCATCACTGCACACGTTTACTAAGCCCTTCTGCTTGGACATTCAAGTACGAAGGGACAGCCTTTTTGGTCACTCTGTCCTGCAGGAATTCCTGGTACAAACTTGCCCACAGTCCCTCCTTCTTGGATTGTATTGCTTGGGTAACTATTCTAAGGTAAGAAATTTGCGGCTAGATGTCGCAATCAGAGGGACGAGATATTTACCTTTGGATATGCCTTCTGGTGAAAACATAATGTAGCTGCAGATTCCTTACCGACCCACCTATCCATCCTGCCCTGCAGACAGGTTTTTAGGGTGAGGGCTGATCCGTTTCAGACCCTAGTTGTTCTAAACAGACCATTGTTAGTACAATTCATGGCTCCTTGCTCCTGGCGTGGAAAGTCGTTAAAAGTAGCTGCATCGGTGCACCGAGGTGGCGCCTATATGGGTGACGCAGACATCACTTCCGGTGCGGACGACGCCAGTGGCGCCACACAGAGGCTACTGACACCAGCTACCTGCATACAAGGGTATTGCTTTAGCTTAAGTCTTCCGGATCCAACCTGATGCTTGGGAAATTCTAAGGTAACAAATCTGCGGCTAGGTTATATCTCTACCAGATAAGACCTTACCGAAGATAAGTTACTTGTCCATCACTCCTTCTGATCACTACATGGTATGCTGCCACCACTGCGCTTGTGCTACATAATTCTTGGTAAAGGCAGCAGCCTTTCACCATCATGAGGGTAGCGCTATGGGTGCCACTCCTGGTCCAATAAGGCTGCCGTGCATGAGACAGGCATGTGACATGGCACACATGTATGATCCGTGTTCGCCCATGACAAGAAAAATCAGCACTAGGGATCCAAATACAATTGTAGCTGGGTCACTCAGGGCAGGGGTGCATGTCTGTCAACATACAAGGGAATTTTCCATCCAAACACATTTGTTTCTCCTTTTTCTTTGTATTTTACTTTGCATTTTATTTCCCCCCCTTACGATTTAACCCACCAAAACGTCAGAATGCTAACTTGCTAACTCTATCGACTAAGCTCTGATGTTGTGAAACAAAAAAGTTTCCATTGCCCATCATAAAGAATCTTATTTGAAGCAGCACTTAAATTAGCATAGCTTTGAGATGTGTGATGCAGTCATTGTTAGGAAAAGTCAATCATGCTGTCTTACAGCGCTTAATATTTTCATATGTGGGGGCGTGGTTTGGAAGCCGAGAGAGATGGCGGCTCTGTAATTCTCTCTGCCCGTGCGGAGGTCAATAAACGAATTTGGGACGTGTTTTACCGATCCAGTACCGCTACATGTTGATGAATAGGCAACCGGAATGTGAGAGGAGCATTTAGAGGGTATGCTCAAGGACTTCTGTGGCTGGGAAGTAGTGTTTCGGTTACTCCGAATGTTCCGCTCCGGTGGCTGCAGCGAGTGAGGCGGACAAGAAGACTGCGTGGCTGCCCAGAGTGTCGGCGGACGGAAATGCAAGGACCCTGACTGGGGTCGGAAATGATCGCTGGTGGCAGCGGTGGAGGGCCAGAACTCAGAGGGGGATCGTGAGTACTATAACCATTATCGGGTGACAACAGACCCGTGAGGAAAGGGAAACGCTGGCGCTACTCGCGCACACAAGATGGCGGCATAAGCTTCTTAAACGAAGATACTCTATCATTTAATGAAGTGCATCAGCGCTGGAAGAGTAGGATGTATTTAGCACCGATTCTCCTCCAGCCAGTGAGAGAAACAAAGGTGTGCGCCACTAGCGATCAAAGGAGGGCGGCATGAACTTACGAAACGGAATATCTGGCTCAGGCGTTGTTGTTTACCGGCGCTCGTTATGAGGGATAGAAATAAGGTCGACTCACCCATTTGAACAGTAGCGGCTGGCGCATGTACAATTTTTGGCAATATTGGCAATATTGGCATGAATACAAGAAAATGCAGAAGTATGGACTCAAACCGGAAACGGCAATGTAGAAAACGGTTGTGATTGTTGTGGCACATGAGAAGCAGGGACTGCTTTGCTGGATAAATGGCTATGGAATCAATGTTTGGTGATTTGTAGACCTGCGACTGAGCCCTGTGCTGCACCATGATGTTATAGGCTTAAGAACTTAATGGATGCCTAGGTTTAGGCTTGTGTAGTTCGCTCCTAATACACGGATGCATCAAGTGGCTACGCAGTCAAGCTTTTCGGGACGTAATTTAGGATAAATTCAACAGCTAGGCTGATAACGTGACTCTACTCGTGCAGGGCCTTGCACGCACATGGTGGCTCCCGAAATGGTGGCGCAAGCTTCCGGCCTCATATGAAAGTGCGCACTTCCTCACGGCGACTAAACAAGTACAGGAAGCGAACAGGTAGAGTGAACATCATATCAGCTCTTAGGTGGATTCAATTGGTAATTGTGCATTTAATTGTAGTAAGCTAGAAGAAGGAGTTGTTAGCACTCCATAGGGGGCGGCTGGAAGTATAGGGAGACCATCCAAAACGATCAAGGAGTCTACGCCACAAGCAGCCATGGCAGATAACAAAGAGCTAGCGAAAAGCTTGAAGAGGCTTAAATCTGACCAGTCGAATCCGAACTCGCCCAGCAAAGGGAGAAAAGACAGCCCTGATCCGATAGAAATGATACTTAACAGATTGGATGAAGTAAGGGATCTGGCTAAAGCGACCTAAGAGGAAGTAGCGGCGATCAGGCAAGATAACCGCGACACCAATGCAAAACTGGTAGAAGCAAAATCAAGGATTAGCAGACTCGAGGACATGGAAGTCAAGACATGTAGTGCCATTAAACGCCTATGCATAGCTGCGGACCAAACGACACAGAAACTCGCTGAGTTGGAGGACAGGAACAGAAGGGAGAATCTACGTATTTTTGGAATTCTGGAAGGTTCAGAAGATCAACAAGGGAATTGTGTGGCCTTTCT
The DNA here is from genome assembly GCF_964263255.1 of Lissotriton vulgaris. Classification (NCBI taxonomy): domain Eukaryota; kingdom Metazoa; phylum Chordata; class Amphibia; order Caudata; family Salamandridae; genus Lissotriton; species Lissotriton vulgaris. Next base: position 1,226,671,247 of record NC_141687.1, read on the forward strand.
AGAATCTTGGTTCACTCAAGCTACTAACATGACCTTTCATCACCCGTTGGAATATGATAGGGCCCATAGAGTACCGGGCAGGATAAACAAGAATCAAAAAGGCCCTAGAGCTATTGTCTGTAAGCTACTACGCTACCAACATGTAGAACAAATTCTCAGCTTTGTGCGGAAAAACTACCATATTCTATGGAAATCTGCTAAAATCTACATTTCACAGGATTATAGTAAAGAGACGGTGGACGTTAGGAAGGCGTTCTTGGCGCTCCGACCGCTGTTGAAGAAAAGGGGCTTCCAATATGGTTTTATGGGTCCAGCAAAATATTGTGTGATTATCCAAGGTTCTCCGCACATTTTTTCAGATCCCCTGAAACTGAAACGTATGCTAGATGGCCCTGAAGACTTAGACATGGAAACAAGCAACCCCGAGAGTTCAGCGGACCAGGCCTCGGCCTCAGGTTACAAGTGAATGATCTTCGCTCACGCATTCCATGCAACTTTCATATGTGTTGCTCTTCCTCACTGTGGAGGGGTATTGAATGTACTAGACTCTGCTTAAGTTCTCTTATCATTGAGTGGCCTTTTTGATTATTGCAACTGTTATTGATCTTTTGGATATGGAGAATGTTTCTATTATTGCCTACTAGTATATTGAGCATCAGGTAATGAGAATCTGGCTACAAGCTGGTACGCTTATCATGTGGTATTACGAAGGGCTACGATAGTTGGTCATGTTGTTGTTTTCGTAATTCGCCCTAAGACCAGCAGGAAGCTATGATATTCACACTTCTTTCTCAAAGGGGTCCCTGAATCGAGATATATGTGCTGGGTTCCTAGATGTTGGTTTGCCTATGTTGCCTTAGTTAGCAGCAAACCACAGGTCTGCTGTGATAGTTCCTTTGTTCCAAACTTTTCTGAAGTGTACATGCACGGGGAGGATGCATTGCAATCTCTCTCCAATCACCATGCCTACTACGTACAGTTGGGGTGGGGAGGGTGGGGGGATGAGGGGATTTTGGGTCGGGATGTGTGTTCTATGTTTTTTGCTTTTGTTTCTTCGTGCTTGCATAGTCTTCATTGTTTTACTGCTTGGTGGTGGGGAAGGTTGTGGGCTCTACTATCGTACATGTGGGCCTTATAGATCTCAGGATGTTGTCTCTCTGTCATGCTACTGTTTGTACTATGTGAGATATATAATTATCGCTATGTAGGTACGATCTACTGATGTCACATAGTACAATTAATACTCCGTTGGGGGTATGTAATGTAGACAAACTGAAGATATTATCTCTTAATGTTAAAGGTCTGAACCAACCTGTCAAGAGACAAAAGATTCTAGACTATATACGGAGATTGAGAGGTGACATTGTTTTGCTACAGGAGACGAAGCTTGAGGCTAAGCAGTTCTACCATCTGAGGAATAAGTTTTATAATGAGGTTGTGGGTGCAGAGGCTGTGAACAAAAAGAATGGTGTTTTGATACTTGTTGCGAAGAAATCTAAGGTAGAGCTTTTGTCCTCCGAAGCGAGTGACGACGGGAGGTGGGTCACGGCCAAACTAAGTAGGGATAATACAGAGTTTTATGTCACGAACATCTATGCTCCTAACACCAGTGACCTCAAATTCTGGGAGGATCTGAATAAGCATATTGAAAATATCCCGGATAATGCTGTTCACATACTGGCTGGGGATTTCAATCTTCCAATGGATGCAACGTTGGATAGAGACTCCCACTGTCCCTTCAAAACAAATAAATCTCATAAAGCCTTCCTCAATTTATGTCAACGCTTTCACTTGGTGGATGCATGGAGGCTTCAAAGTCCCACAGGAAGAGACTATACTTTTTACTCCTCACCACATGATTCGTACTCCCGAATCGATTACATCCTCATATCACAGAACGGGGTCCCTAGAATAGAGTCTACTGCCATAGAACCACGAGTAATGTCTGATCACTCTTGCATCTCCTTATCCATTGCTAATGTCAAACCCTCCTCTCGTCAGACGTCTTGGCGCCTGAATGATGAAATCCTAAGTAATGAGCAACATCGGTCGACAATACAAGCTGCGATCTCTTCTTATCTGCAGGTTAACAAAGAGGGGGACACATATGATCTCATTAGGTGGGATGCCTTGAAAAGTACCATAAGGGGGGTGTGTATCAAAATCAGATCAGCAATGAACAAAGATTATAATGCGAATTTGGAGTCCTTGCAGAGTGAAATTGTAAACCTAGAGAGTAAACATCTGAAGGATAGGGATGATATGTCTCTTTATGCCTTGGCGAATAAAAAATACGAATACAATAAAATAGTTAGCGAGAGAGCGGGAGTTTGGCTTGATAAAAGAAGGAGATTTAAGCTTTGCAATTCTAATAAAGCTGGCAAGAGTCTAGCCTCGTACTTGAAGTTTAAGGTCCAGAAGAATTCTATTAGTGTCATTAAAGATGCCTTAGGGTTCTCACATTCGGAACCAGACAAAATAACAGAGGTGTTCAGTGTATTCTATGAAGACCTTTATGCAAAGAATAAAAAGGTGGAGGAAGACAGGATTAAGAGTTACTTAGATGAATGTGATCTTCCACAGCTCTCTGCTGAGGACCAGCTTAGTCTTAATGGCCCGATTAGTGCTCTAGAAATAGAAAATGCAATTAAAAGTCTGAAAACAGGAAAGGCCCCAGGCCCGGATGGCTTCACGGCTAAATTTTACAAAACCTTCCCCTCCCTATTAGTCGAGCCCCTCCTACATCTATTTCAAGAAATAAATAACTCAGGTGAGGTCAGAGGCACTCTAGCAGAAGCAATCATTGCAGTACTCCCTAAAGATGGGAAAGACCCGTCGCTCCCGAAAAATTACAGACCTATTTCACTGATTATTATAGATTGTAAGATCCTGGCTATGATACTTTCCGCCCGCCTCCTGAAGGTCCTTCCCCAGTTAGTCCATCCATCTCAAGCAGGCTTCCTTAAAAATAGATTGTCCAGTGACAATACAAGGATTCTGGCACATGTTTTAGAAAAGGCGAAATTCCTAGGCACACCCACAGCAGCAATAACACTGGATGCTGAAAAAGCCTTTGACAAGGTTGACTGGTCCTTCCTTGAAGCAGTCTTACACAAATTCAACTTAGGGGAAACATTCACAATACTGGTAATGTCCTTATACCGCTGCCCTTCAGCAAGAGTTAGGGCTGGTGGATCTTTCTCCTCCGCCTTCTGTTTAAAGCAGGGCACGAGGCAGGGATGTCCCCTGTCTCCTTCATTGTTCTTATTGGCAATTGAGCCGTTCTTATATCATATAAGAAATGACCCTAACATCGCAGTCATTCAATTTGGGGATTGCACGGTTAAATTAACGGCGTATGCGGACGATGTGCTTGTTCTGTCAGAGCTGAGGAGGCCATACCTGCACTCATGACTGATATTGAGGAATTTTCCAGGGTTTCTGGTTACAAACTCAATAAAGATAAAACGGAAGTCAAACTCCTGAACAACATAGGTGATAAAGGAATCATTGGGGACTCCGGTCTTACATGGCAGCCTAAGTGCTTTAAATATCTGGGGTTAGACTTTGATAAAGATTTGATCTCCACCCTGAAAATAAACGAAGAACTGACTCTAAAAAAGATATCCACACTGCTGGAAGGGTGGTCTCCAAAATTCCTCTCCTGGTGGGGTAGAGCGGAGACGCTCAAAATGATGTCTACTCCGTTGGTTAATTATCTGGCCAGCATGCTCCCTATGACGTTCTCGAACAACTTTGTTGCTACGGTAGATAAGCTGTTTGGTAGTTTCCTGTGGCGGGGTAAGAAAGCCAGGGTATCATTAAAGAAGCTGCAATTAGCAAAAGATAAAGGCGGCCTGGGTCTGCCCTCGTTCAGGAACTATCAGACAGCCTTCCTTTGTAAACAGGGAGCTCAGTGGTTGACAACATCCCCAATCTATACACCAATATGGATTAATATCAAAGAATCACTAGTGGACCATGCTCCTCTTGAAACCTTACTCACTATGGACCTGTCACATTTACCACACTCCAAATATATAATGCTAAATACTAGACGGGCTCTGCTTAGACTCGACCAAACACATAAAACAAAGCTGACATTCGCTAAATCATCTTTTATGTCCCTGTGGAGAAATCCCTATCTCAAGCATAATGGCAATAGACTCTTCTGGGACTCATGGTCCAAGAAGGGCATTAACTTGGCAAGGGATCTGTACGACGATAAAGATCCACTCCCGTTCTCGACCTTGCAACGGAAGTATGACCTTACTCCGATGGATTTTTATGATTTCTTGATAATCAAAGCGATACTAACTGCTCGTAATTTCTCTCCCTATACACCATGGTTAATAACCCATCTCCCACGTCTTATGTATGCGGGTCACTTCGTTTCTAAGGTGTATAAACTGTTATTGCCTTTGCCCAAGAAAGCTCACAGAAAGGTGGAATCGAAATGGGAAGCTGAACCGAATTTAACAGGAATAGATTTTGACTGGGATGTGATTCATAAGACTGCCCTTGCCAACAAAGTATCACCCATCCTATTCCAGACAAAATACATGCTTATAAACCGGGCATTCTGGACTCCGGATAAGCTTTTCAAATGTAAATTAAGGGATTCTCCTACATGCTGGAACTGCCAGTCAGGTTCCGGTGATCTTGCTCACATGTTATTCAGCTGTCCTTCTCTAAGAGTATACTGGGGGAAAATATTTGACTGCATTTCCCACGTATTCAAGATAAGGCCTGCACAGGACTTTGTATATGTAATTTTAGGGGCGCTTGACCCACAGTTATCAAATGATCAGGATCGCCAGCTTTTGGACTTAATGCTAACATTGGCGTGTAAAGTGGTTCTGTGCAAATGGAAAAGTGCAAATGAGGTAAACTTCAAAATCTGGCAGGAGTGGTTATCATTTCTGAGAGGTGCTAATAATCCGGCACTACAAGCATCTACATGGAGTCCGTCTAATAGAAATCTGTGGAAATCACTAGACGCATCTTCATTTCACTATGAGCCACCTTTATGCAATATATGATGATCTTGTTACATTGGCCTGTGGCATCTGAGAGTACGTTTGTTGTCATCCACTAGAGCCTAAACCGCTACATCCACACATTGAGTGTTATGTATGTATCTGTATATCGATGATGCAAGCAAGAGTTGATTTACTTTATATTATTTGCATTTGTGTAATTGTTCATCAATAACTGAATCGAATCTTTTCTGTAACGGAAGAATTACTGTATTGTCTTTACTTTTGGTTTTCTACTTCACTAAAAACGATTTGAAATAATAAAAAAACATATATATATTTTCATATGTGACCCGTATTCACTCTCTCTTACAGATACGTTCCATGGAATATGCATGAGGCTGAAAGAGGTGTTTTTGACTTCAGTGGAAACCTAGATATCGGGTATGGCGTGTTTATTCCTTTTTTGTTTTTATTGACTTGGTAAAAAAAAAAACAAGAAAAGAGAATTGTAAGATTGTAGGGCTTTAGTACAAACTTTATCTTTGATATAAAAATGCAAAGGGAAATGTATTTGCTTTTCATTTATTAATGTGAAAATGTGTATGAAATGTCAATTTCTATTTTGTAATGTCTGTAATGATATTGCTGGGACTGTAAAACTCAAGATATTGTCTCTGGTTTTGATCATATGTTGGAAGTGTTTCCATGCTGTGCACCGAACTGCGGTTATTGTGTTAGAGGACGCAGTGCTTAGCAGTGTGATCAAAGTTTATAGTTTTCAGTTTAGCTGGCAGCTCTCAACAGCGCTGGAGTTACCTTTATGATATTATGATCCGGCAGATTTCTTCAGTTATTCCGTGCCTGTCCAGTTGGTGATGGGTGGTTTATTGCTCTGCACAGGTACACTATTGGGCAGTGGACATGACCCACAGCAGTTTTGCCAAATGTGAGTGTACACGAGCCAAACAGTATAACATGATTGTTATGCATCCTGTAAGAACTGCAGTACTCTGCCCAACTGCTAAGTGTTATATTAGTTTTAGTGTGCGTCAGGAGGGTTATATCTTGTATTGTATTGTAATTACATTTATATAACACTTATTACCCGTGACAAGATATTAAAGTGCTTTACACTGAGCAGCATGCTTTCCCGGGACCAAAGTTAGTGTTTTTGTTTCCAGTATTTATTGGGATTTTCCTTGCACTCTTAAGGAAAACATTCCTTGCATTTACCACAGTTTCTATGTGGAAGATTACATTAATAGGCGTTAGCTGTAATCTTTAGAGTTAGGGGGTATGTGAATTAATGTCAATGGATGGCCGTATTAATAGATGAGTTACAGGAGATTAGGTATTGTTAGGTTTCAGGTACTACCTTTAAAGGATAGATTATAATAAGCTTTGAAATGAAATGTGGGCAGATGGCTAAAGTACATTATTTGACATTAAGGCAAGCATGAATATGACTTAGAGTAAGCTGTGTTTAGAGAGAGGAGCAGAGCATGCAACATAGTAGAGGGTATTTCCTCTCCTCTTAGCTGAAAGAAAAGTAGAGAAGCTGCAAGCTGTAAGTCAAGGTCAGTTGTCATTGGAATACAGATGTGGGTTTTTGAGATCGGGTGTAATCTGAGGATGAAAAACTGTAGAAGAAACATGTTTTGTATGTGAAGTACTAGAACCAGTAGAATCAGGCAGACATTCTTTTCCCTGAAAGGCTCCTTCTAGACGTCTGCTTTAACAAGAACAGCTAATCAAATCAAGGGATGAAAGCATAAAGTAATGGCTGGACACACACATTTGGGAATATGGAGAGCTTTAGGCTGCGCTTAAAGGCAGCAGTAACCTTATGATCATAGCAACATTAGAGAGTATACGGGGGAAATAGTACAGATTAACAGTAGATCCTGGAAATGCTGGTGCAGATGTCTTATAATGTTCACCCTTAAAGTTTGGCACAGTGTATTGATTACAAAAGTAAAGTGATATTCATTTTGAATGCCCTTGGTTTAGCATGAAATAAGATGAGGCTGCGGACAGCTTCCCCATAAAATGGAAGTGTATTGCATGCACTCTTGCAGCTGGAGGGTGAAGACCCCAACAATGAAGTGAGGAGAATCAAGGATTACTTTTAGTATTTCCATTAACTTTGTTAGCAATGGAGTGCTAAGTAGTTTATTCTTTGTATATGGTTGGGATGAAGGTTAGGATTGCAGTTTCTGTTCAAGGTGCTGAAGTTTTTAAGTCTGGCCTGCTTATTGTCCGACACCAATTGCTGCTTCCAAAAGGTTAATAGTGCAGAGAGGAACATTTATAAACACCTGACCTCTCCAGGGAACAGTTTCCAGTCATATTTTAGGGAACAGAAGCATGGTCATATTGTGTTTTTACTCTTTGTTTGCTCCATCCTACCAGGGAGACCATATCCGGAGGAACTTCTTTAGACACACAAGACTTCATAAATTATCCTCTTGGCAGACAAACAACAGTTCATTCTCCTCCTGCACACAACTTGTGATTCTCCCACTCCTTAGCAAAGTCATGTCATGCCAGCATCAGCCCGAAACTGGTGCTAGGATGCTTGTTTCCAGTCCAGGGAGGACCTGGCCTGGCAGCTCGGGCTGGACTGTTCCCTTTAGGTTCAGGGTCAAGACTGATTTGCATATGGCTGGGTCCAAACTGGAATGGCATGGTGAGCAAAACAACGATGGATTTAGGCCCAGATCTCTGTACTGGGGTGAATGTATGACATTGTTCTGCATTCTGTCCATCAATTGTTCTTTTTGCATTTGTCACCCGAGTGGGAAGGGTTTGCCCAGACGTGGGTCCCGTGCTCTCCATGCCACTGGAGTCAAGCTATCCTGGCTGATGAGATCTGAAAGCCCGAAACCGGTCCTAGGATGCTTGTTTCCAGTCCAGGGAGGACCTGGCCTGGGAGCTCGGGCTGGACTGTTCCCTTTGGGAGCAGGGTCAAGACTGATTTGCATATGGCTGGGTCCAAACTGGAATGGCATGGTGAGTAAAAAAACTATGGATTTAGCCCCAGTACTGAGGTGAATGTATGACATTTTTCTGCATTTTGTCCATCAATTGTTTTTTTTTGCATTTGTGACCCCGAGTGGGACGGGTATGCCCAGACGTGGGTCCCATGCTCTCCATGCCACTGGAGACTAGCTATCCTAGCTGATGAGGGCTGAAAGCCCGAAACTGATCCTAGGATGCTTGTTTCCAGTCCAGAGAGGACCTGGCCTGGCAGCTCGGGCTAGACTGTTCCCTTTGGGAGCAGGGTCAATACTGATTTGCATATGGCTGGGTCCAAACTGGAATGGCATGGTGTGCAAAAAACAATGGATTCTGGCCCAGATCTCTGTACTGGGGTGAATGTATGACATTGTTCTGCATTCTGTCCATCAGTTCTTTTTGCATTTGTCACCCTGAGTGGGATGGGTATGCCCAGACGTGGGTCCCATGCTCTCCATGCCACTGGATTCTAGCTATCCTGGCTGATGAGGGCTGAAAGCCCGAAACAGGTCCTAGGATGCTTGTTTCCAGTCCAGGGAGGACCTGGCCTGGCAGCTCGGGCTGGACTGTTCCCTTTAGGTTCAGGGTCAAGACTGATTTGTATATGGTTGGGTCCAATCTGGAATGGCATGGTGAGCAAAACAATGCTGGATTTAGGCCCAGATCTCTGTACTGGGGTGAATGTATGACATTGTTCTGCATTCTGTCCATCAATTGTTCTTTTTGCATTTGTCACCCAGAGGGGGACGGGTATTCCTAGACGTGAGTCCCGTGCTCTCCATGCCACTGGAGTCAAGCTGTCCTGGCTGATGAGGGCTGAAAGCCCGAAAACGGTCCTAGGATGCTTGTTTCCAGTCCAGGAAGGACCTGGCCTTGCAGCTCGGGCTGGACTGTTCCCTTTGGGAGCAGGGTCAAGACTGATTTGCATATGGCTGGGTCCAAACTGGAATGGCATGGTGAGCATAAAAACTATGGATTTAGGACCAGATCTCTGAATCGGGGGGAATGTATGACATTGTTCTGCATTCTGTCCATCAATTGTTCTTTTTCCATTTGTCACCCCGAGTGGGACGGGTATGCCTAGACGTGGGACCCGTGTTCTTCATACCACTGGAGTCAAGCTATCCTAGCTGATGAGGGCTGAAAGCCCGAAACCGGTCCTAGGATGCTTGTTTCCAGTCCAGGGAAGACCTGGCCTAGCAGCTCGGGCTGGACTGTTCCCTTTGGGAGCAAGGTCAAGACTGATTTGCAAATGGCTGGGTCCAAACTGGAATGGCATGGTGAGCAAAAAAACGATGTATTTAGACCCAGATCTCCGTAATGGGGTGAATGTATGACATTGTTCTGCATTCTGTCAATCAATTCTTCTTTTTGCATTTGTCACCCCTAGTGGGACGGGTATGCCCAGACTTGGGTCCTGTGCTCGCCATGCCACTGGAGCCAAGCTATCCTGGCTGATGAGGGATGAAAGCCCTAAACCGGTCCTAGGATGCTTGTTTCCAGTCCAGAGAGGACCTGGCCTGGCAGCTCGTGCTGGACTGATCCCTTTGGGAGCAGGGTCAAGACTGATTTGCATATGGCTGGGTCCAAACTGGAATGGCATGGTCTGCAAAAAAACAATGGATTCAGGCCCAGATCTCTGTACTGGGGTGAATGTATGACATTTTTCTGCATTCTGTCCATCAATTCTTCTTTTTGCATTTGTCACCCCGAGTGGGATGGGTATGCCCAGACGTGGGTCCCATGCTCTCCATGCCACTGGATTCAAGCTATCCTGGCTGATGAGGGCTGAAAGCCCGAAACGGGTCCTAGGATGCTTGTTTCCAGTCCAGGGAGGACCTGGCCTGGCAGCTCGAGCTGGACTGTTCCCTTTAGGATCAGGGTCAAGACTGATTTGCATATGGTTAGGTCCAATCTGGAATGGCATGGTGAGCAAAACAATGCTGGATTTAGGCCCAGATCTCTGTACTGGGGTGAATGTATGACATTGTTCTGCATTCTGTCCATCAATTGTTCTTTTTGCATTTGTCACCCCGAGTGGGACGGGTATGCCCAGTTGTGGGTCCTGTGCTCGCCATGCCACTGGAGTCAAGCTATCCTCGCTTATGAGGGCTGAAAGCCCTAAACCGGTCCTAGGATGCTTGTTTCCAGTCCAGGGAGGACCTGGCCTTGCAGCTCGGGCTGGACTGTTCCCTTTGGGAGCAGGGTTAAGACTGATTTGCATATGGCTGGGTCCAAACTGGAATGGCATGGTGAGTAAAAAAACTATGGATTTAGGCCCAGATGTCTGTACTGGGGTGAATGTATGACATTGTTCTGCATTCTGTCCATCAATTGTTCTTTTTGTATTTGTCACCCCCAGTGGAACGGGTATGCCCAGACGTGGGTCCCGTGCTCTCCATGCCACTGGAGTCAAGCTATCCTGGCTGATGAGGGCTGAAAGCCCATAACCGGTCCTAGGATGCTTGTTTCCAGTTCAGGGAGGAACTGACCTGGCAGCTCGGACTGGACTATTCCCTTTGGGCTCAAGGTCAAGACTGATTTGCATATGGCTGGGTCCAAACTGGAATGGCATTGTGAACAAAAAAACGATGGGTTTAGGGCCCAGATCTCTGTACTGGGGTGAATGTATGACATTGTTCTGCATTCTGTCCATCAATTGTTCTTTTTGCATTTATCACCCTGAGTGGGACGGGTATGCCCAGACGTGGGTCCTGTGCTCGCCATGCCACTAGAGCCAAGCTATCCTGGCTGATGAGGGCTGAAAACCTTAAACTGGTCCTAGGATGCTTGTTTCCAGTCCAGGGAGGACCTGGCATGGCAGCTCGGGCAGGACTGTTCCCTTTGGGAGCAGGGTTAAGACTGATTTGCATATGGCTGGGTCCAAACTAGAATGGCATGGTTAGTAAAAAAAAGTATGGATTTAGGCCCAGATGTCTGTACTGGGGTGAATGTATGACATTGTTCTGCATTCTGTCCTCAATTGTTCTTTTTGCATTTGTCACCCCGGGTGGAACGGGTATGCCTAGACGTGGGTCCCGTGCTCTCCATGCCACTGGAGTCAAGCTACCCGGCTGATTTGGGCTTAAAGCCCAAAACCAGTCCTAGGATGCTTGTTTCCAGTCCAAAGAGGACCTGACCTGGCAGCTCGACTGAACTGTTCCCTTTGGGAGCAAGGTCAAGACTGATTTGCAAATGGCTGGGTCCAATTTTTATGGCATGTCGAGGAAAAAAACGATGGATTTAGACCCAGATCTCTGTACTGTGGTGAATGTCTGACATTGTTCTGCATTCTGCCCATCAATTGTTCTTTTTCCATTTGTCACCCCTAGTTGGACGGGTATGCCCAGACTTGGGTCCCCTGCTCTCAATGCCACTGGAGTCAAGCTATCCTGGGTGATGAGGGCTGAAAGCCTGAAACTGGTCCTAAGATGTTTGCTTCCAGTCCAGGGAGGACCTGACCTGGCAGCTCGGGCTGGACTGTTCCCTTTGGGTGCAAGGTCAAGACTGATTTGCATATGGCTTGGTCCAAACTGGAATGGCATGGTGAGCAAAAAAACAATGGATTTAGACCCATATCTCTGTACTGGGGTGTATGTATGAAATTGTTCTGCATTCTGTCCATCAATTGTTCTTTTAGCATCAGGCCTAGAGCATACAGGTTAAATTTATGATTGGGAAATTCCAGATTGTCCCTTAAGTCTAGCACTGCATTATGGTGGTCAGGCGCCACCTCCACTCTAAGACAGACTCCAGTTCGGCATATACCCTATTTCATAAGGACGGGACCTTGGCACACTCCTATATGTTGCAGTAGAAGATACCTTACCGGTCCATACATTTTATGAACTTGTGAAATGGCACCAACCGGAAGCATGGATTATGTGTAATAACGGAGCACACGGAGGATCTTGGCCTGTATTAGTCATACTCTAAACTGAATGAACTGCTTCCCTGGGGTGTTCGAGTGCTTCTCCCTGTCCAAATTGTACTGCACACCCAGTTTAATGCCCTATCTTTGGATTCAGGCAGGAATTATATCTGATAGGACTGCAAGCCAAACCCTCTAAGAGATGAAAATGTCCTACCTTTGAATTCAGGCAGGAATGATGCCTGATAAAACCGCATGACCCCCCCCCCCCCCCAGACTAACGGAAATAAAATGCAATGCTGATAAAAATAGAAGAGAAAAAGTGAACCATCTCAGGTTTTCTATTCAGATTAAAGTGACTGTCGCATTTGTTATTACTGGACTGAAAATTATTGATATTTACAAATAGAAAAATGATTTTAAGGTGTAGACCACCAGAAGCTCATTCATAGTTGTTGATAGTGATTCATAATTAGTGACTGTGAAACTGGGAAACCTACCAGCGCATAACCAAGTCTTTGAGAGCCGTCCTGCTGGGTCAAGGAGCTGACACGAGCGCACCAGGGAGGAGGAGGAGGCGGAAATCCACCCGTAGCAGCGCAGCCACCGCCCGGTCCTTCTCCGCCGCTGTTGCATTACCACTGCTGCACGGCCGCTTTGTGGGGAGGACCGAGGGGAGCAGGGAAACCACAACTCCCAAGCGGCGCTGTTACTGGCAACACGCGCCAGGAGGCGCATAAATTAAACGTCAGAGCCGGGGTAGTGGGGAAACCTACCAGCGCATAATCAAGTCTTTGAGAGCCGTCCTGCTGGGTCAAGGAGCTGACACGAGCGCACCAGGGAGGAGGAGGAGGAGGAAATCCACCCGTAGCAGCGCAGCCACCGCCCGGTCCTTCTCCGCCGCCGTTGCATTACCACTGCTGCACGGCCGCTGTGTGGGGAGGACCGAGGGGAGCAGGGAAACCACAACTCCCAAGCTCCCTTGCGGCGCTGTTACTGGCAACGCGCGCCAGGAGGCGCATAAATTAAACGTCAGCGCCGGGGGAGTGGGGAAACCTACCAGCGCATAACCAAGTCTTTAAGAGCCGTCCTGCTGGGTCAAGGAGCTGACACGAGCGCACCAGGGAGGAGGAGGAGGCGGAAATCTACCCGTAGCAGCGCAGCCACCGCCCGGTCCTTCTCCGCCGCCGTTGCAGTACCACTGCTGCACGGCCGCTGTGTGGGGAGGACCGAGGGGAGCAGGGAAACCACAACTCCCAAGCTCCCTTGCGGCGCTGTTACTGGCAACGCGCGCCAGGAGCCGCATAAATTAAACGTCAGCGCCTGCGTCGCGGGAGCGCGCAGGAGCGCCCGGGGCGAAGCCCGGGCAAAGGGCGGGCCGTCTGTGGCCGTCCGGGGACGAAGGAGGACGGGACGGGCCACCCCCCTTACATTTTGACTATTTTGACTATTCCATATCCCCGATATTCACAACAGGAAATCTAAAGAGAAGTACCTGCCTTAAAATCTATTGTTCAGCGGGTGACCACTCCTGTTAATAACCATCATGTCAACAAGGGGTAGTCGGAGTAAGACTGCGGCAGGAGGAGGTAAGGTTACTGGCCCAATTGATAACTTTATTACAAGGGCCAATGAGGCCATAGATCATGGAATATCACTCTTGGAACGCAGAGTTTCTTTAGATCTGGCACATGCTAAACGCTCATCATTGGGCCTTATTGCCTCAGCTAACACCCCAAACCGGGATAATGACACTGGTGCTATGCCTGGAGTTAGAGTGGAAATTCACAGTATGCCTAACATAGTTGACTTGTCAGCAACACAGTCACTCTCAGATTCTCAGCTAAGTCTGGAAAGATCCCCAAATCTAGATTTAACTGATAATTTTAACATACAACTGGACCTGGTTACCAATTCGATCCCAGCTGTGAGCCCTTTTCAGATTCAGGTCTCGATCCCTATATTGGAGTCTGAGTTACCTCCTACCACTACGACGGATACCACACATGTCTCTGCTACTGACCCGATTTTGATTGCAGACTCGGATTTGGTGGCCGCTAATTCTATCCCTGCAACAGATCCAGTCATTACTCACACACTGGAGGAGCCAAGCCCAAGAGCGCTGAGAGGTCTAAGGGAGGGAGCCATACAGAAACAGCCTAGAGGTTCAAACACATCTATACCCAAGGGGAACCCTCTACCACAGAGAAAGCAGGAGAAAGGTCCACCCAATATCTCAAAAAAGGGCAATAAGAAAGAAATACAGGGTTGGAACACATAGGGGACTTGCCCACCTTGGGGATATCATGTAAAGACTGTTCCTCAAATAGCCAACTGATAATGAGAGTTGGGAAACTTATAAGCGCCCATTTGGCAACCATAGATGCAAGACTAGGGAACATAGAAAAACAATTAACTGAATTAAGTACCTAAGTCAGAAGCCCCCCTATAAAAGCAACGCCCACAATAGAGGCAGCAAAATCTCGTACCCCCCAATCACTGGGCCAACCCGCAAAAAAAGCTGTGGTAGCCTCAAACATCAAACCCAAGCCATCTTTGGCTCCTAAGGACGTAGTAAACAGACCAACCCCTCCCACTGTAAATACAAATTCGCAAGGGAATCCACCAAAACCGCAGGGCGGGAGTTCCAATAGCAATAAGGATGGGAATAAAGGAAACAAAGAGAGATTTGCCGCCAATTTGCCCCCAGGCTCAAGCCCTTTTGTAGTTGTGATGACGGGGGTTCCAGAGACATTAGATAACATTGATGAACCCACCTGGTCCCTACTAAACAAGGTCAACCACTGGCTAAATAACAACAGGCCCCTACCCCCATACTGTAAAAGTAAAATTTTAACAGTCAGGAGAGTACCGTGGGTGGGCCATGAGAGAAAGAAAACACAGGGTGACTGTGTGATTATTAATTTCGAGGACCCACGCACAGTAGATTATATCTGTTCCTGGAGAAGTGAGGGGTATAGTGAAGGCATTGAGACAAGGCACCTTTCCTTCTTCTATCCATCTAGGAGTCATGCTAGGCTTGATTATCATGACCATGGCTCCGATGGAGGTGCCGGGTGGGGCAGAGGGACTCGGGGAACAATTGAGGAGAGACAACTATAGAAATCCGCAGAGAAGCATAATAAGTAGGGATGTCCACGGGGGAATCCCAACCTTCAACAGATTTAGCAGCCTAGAGATGGTTGATTGACTTCCACCACCGACTAGGCTGCAAAATATCAAACTGGAGGGAGATAATCAGGGCAGTCATAGTAAGGTGATGAAGACCAAAGAGGCCTGTGTCGAGGAGGTCCCTAGTACACCCCCAGGTCCAATTAGCCCAAGGATGGCACGATAAGGGAAGAGCTAGCAGGTGGTACCATCAAGGAGGCCGTGGTATTCGAGCCCCAAGATCTAAGTATCCCCCAAAAAGTTCTCGATATATACACAACCCATGGGAAACAACACCTAAAAAAGCAACCTAACAACGAGCTTAGGATCCTTAGTTGGAATGTCGCAGGACTCCAACAGCGGGTGTCGGATCTGGAATGGTTAAACATCCTATCCGAAAAAGACATAATACTGCTGCAAGAGACATGGGCTACCTCTGCTGTAGACATAGAGGGCTTCCACTGCTATAGTATCAATGCTCAAAAACCTGTTTTTGGACGTCCAATTGGAGGTCTATTGATCGGGTTCAGGATAACTTTAGGGGGGGTCCATTAAACTAATACCTACTAAAAGTCCAAATATTCAAATAATTGAGTTTACACGTAGGTTCCCTTTTTACTTGATTAATTTTTACAATAATGATTTCCATTCTATCCCAAACAAGAATTATATAGAATTATTTGGAAATCTATCAAAAATAGCCGAATCATCCAACAACTGTGTGAGCAATAGGATTATCTTAGCCGGGGATTTTAATGCGAAGTTTCCCAAAGCTAAAGAGGGCACCACACAAATGGATAGGGCCACTAAACGGGGCAGGGAACTAGAAAGTTTTATTAATGAACACATCTTAATGGATATAATGGACATAAGTAAGACCAATGCACCCACATACATCCCAACCTTCAGAGGCAGAGATTTCTCTAGCACAGTGGACTATATTTTTATGTCAGCAGAATTAATAGACAGAGTCACTATGGCTAGAGTTCTAGAAACTGCCTTCAGAGACCATAATGCACTGGAAGTGAACATAAGATTAGGATCCTCCAATGCCCCTGCTTGTACCCCTGGAGCTAGGGATATCATGCCCTCAACCAACAACCTAAGGCTGAAATGGAGGGGGGTGGATAGTGGCTGTATCATGAATACAATTAAAAGCAACCACCGACCCATAGTTGATTCCTGTTCACTTACTGATGGGAATCATCAGAGGATAGTTAGAGATGTTATTAATCTTTGCAATATTATAAAGACCCTTTTAAGTGTTCCCAATAAAAGGACTAATTATGAGCCCAGGTGGTTCGATAGCAGTTGTTCAGCAGCAAATAAGGCTCTTCGTAGGGCTTTAAACTCTAAACCCAGATGTCAAACAGAAGTACGGACTGCCAGACAAAATTACAAAATAGCTATAGGGATAAGGAAGGCTGCTATAGTGGAAGAGCACTGGGAGGAATTAACTGTCTCCGCCGCTGTGGGGAATGGTGCTACCTTTTGGCCTGCAGTAAGAAAGATGCGGGATATGGGTAAGCAGTTATCCCCAATAAGTTGCACCATCTCAAGTCAGCAATGGGAACAACATTTCTCCACAATATATGCTAACCCGGGCACTTCTATAGAAGACTAAAGTCCCGGTAATTTGCAACCACTAGACATAACTATGGGGGAGGTCACCGCGGCCATTAACCAGAGCCTTGGCAACAAGGCGCCTGGGCCTGATGGCTTCCCAATAGATATAATCAAACACAAGCCGGAATTTTGGGGACCTATCCTTGTAAATGTCTTTAATAGTCTCCCGCTGGTCCTAATTCCTGACACCTGGTCAACAAGTATAATAGTCCCTATTTACAAAAAGGGTGAAAGATCTGACCCCGCAAATTACAGGCCCATTTCGCTCTTGGATAACACCCTGAAAATCCTGGGCCGGGTACTGTATAATAGAGTGAATGATTGGGCTGAGGAAGCGGGGGTGTTGGATCGATGCCAGATGGGTTTTAGAAGTAAGGTCGGGACTACTGAACAATGCCTGAATTTAAATCTTATAATTAGTAAATATAATATAGCTAGGGCTTCGCCTATTTACTTAGCATTCATGGACTTATCCTCCGCATTTGACTTGGTAAACAGGTCAAAACTGTGGTCGACCCTTCTGTCCTATGGTCTTGATGAGCCCTTAGTGCACTTTCTGGCCTATTTACACACAGACACAAAAGCGCAGGTACGGATTGGCATGGAGGGCGCAATTTCTGGGGCAATTAAGGTTGAAAGAGGTGTGAGGCAGGGGTGCGTTTTAGCACCCCTGTTGTTTATTATTTACATAAACGGATTGAGTGACTCTTTGAAGAGGGCGACCACTGATGTCCCCAAAATTAAAGGGGGATTGCTACCCGCACTTCTGCACGCCGACGATGCGGTGCTCATGGGATTAACACCAAACGCCTTACGTGCTTTGGTTGAGAACTTTGCACACTATATGGGGAACCTTGATCTTAAAGTAAATTTAAAAAAATCTTTTATTATGTCCTGTGGGCCGGGGTCCAGACAACTTAATTTTATTACTGTAGGACAGGACAAGTTGCATTCAACAAAACATTCCCCTACTTAGGTATGGTTTTTGCTGCGAACGGCCTGTGGAGTGGGCATCTTGCCCATGCCACAGGCAAGTTCTCAAAAGCCATAAATTCAATTCTTTCTCTCCCACGGCCAAAGAGGACTGGAGCAACTAAAGCGATTTTAAAGATATACAGATTGCAGTGTGCCCCGGTAGCAACCTATGGTGCCGAGATCTGGGGGGTAGTAAAAACTCCCAGCCTGCAAATAGAAGAAAATCGGTTGTGCAGGAAACTACTGGGAGCCCCAATTTCCTCATCTGGGTACATCTGCCATGCTGAACTAAATTTGCCCTACATAAATGACTTCATCGCAGCAAGGCCTGCCCTGTTCTGGCTGGCTATTTGGGTCAATGACTGTGCTACCCTAACACAGGACATTCTGAAGGAGTGCTTGGACTGTGATAAAGGGATGAGCATTCCATGGCTTCGAGCGACGCAGGAAAGTCTGACCAGTGTAGGCAAAGGCCACCTTTTTGACGATCCTTCTCAGATTAAGAACACTGATAAAAAGGAAGTACAATCTGGACTATATGCCCTTTTTAGGAAAAAGAGGTTGGAAGAAGAATTGCGAAAACAAACTTTTGAGACCTATGTGAATAATGTAAATAATGACCTATTGTTGCAACAAATCCCTTTATATTTAAGACTGCCAATGACCAATTGGGAGAGATCGTTATTATTTCGTATGAGAGCAGGGACCATAAAATTCTCACTCTGTTTTCCCCTTGGCCATAGTATGATGAACTCGGGAAATATGCCTTGCCCATGCGATGGAGTTAGCAGGCAAAATGATCTACATTTCTTTTTTAATTGCAAATTTTATATGAAATACACCAAATGGTTTTTAGCCCCATATTTTAAAAAACACAGACCACTTTCCCTGAATCAATCCTACTCTATGCTCCTAAAATTAGAGAACGATGAATTGATTTTTCGTGTAAGTTCTTTTTTGAGAGTTATCTCCTATACACGTAAAACGATGGAATGCCCTTGAATTATTTATGTGTCCCACAGTTGTCAAAGCACTTTGCACTTTAATAACTGGTTTATATGGAATGTTTACATCTGTGTTTGTATGCGCCTTTTGTAGTACATAGTTCTTGGGATGAATTTAAATTCTTACAATTCCACTGTATTTTAAATGTGTTGCTTTTATGGATTTGCTGAAATCCGAATAAAGATTTTTGAATTGAAAATTGAATAGTGACTGTGAACCAGCATGTTTGTCATAACTGTGCCAAGATTAAGCTCAAAGACCTACCTGTGTGGGCCAAAACCTAAGAATCGTTGACACCGTGGACAGAATGCACATTTTGGCAAGCTGTGCTTGGTGTGTGTGTCAGTGCTTGTGACTCTAGATTATCCTGGCTTCTCTGTGTTTGCAGATTTCCAAAAGTGTGCCACATGAGCAGTTCAGTCAAGATGTGTACAATAGCAGTGGGCTCACAGAACGACACACCGGAGGACGAATGTCAAGCTTGGGCGCCATGATTTACAGAGTGAAGGCGCATTCAAGTCTTTTAAAAAGCCCTTTTCAATATGGTGATCACTCCATAGCATGTGGCCTGGGAATACCACTCAAGATGAATACGGCCCTTTTCCTGTGATGGCAGACAGATCCTGTTAGACCATGTATAAGGAGTCAGCTATGAATAAAGGCTGCATCATATTTATTCACTTATCTTTGGTCACGTTCTTCATCCCTTTGCTTTTATTTCTTGTCCAGATTTTTTTTACTTCGGGGAGATGGAACTTCTTTTGGCAATTCTCGGATTTCGGTCTGGCCTTTGTTTCCGCCCTGGGATTCGACGCTGGCCATTCTTATGATTACTACTCTGCTTCTTCAAATAAGACTCTTAAAGCTACTTGATTCTTGTTGAACACTTTTGCAGGACAGGTGCCTCCTTCGTGATTATTGGCCATCACGTACAATCATTTTTCAACAAACATCCACCATCCAAATTTCTTTATTGTAACCAAGTAGACGCGTTTCGGCGACATAGCCTTTCTCAATACTGGTTAACAAGATTCGTATCAGTTGCGAGCGTTTTTAATTAATTCTGTTCTCATTCCCATTGGTTGATGTCTCCTAGCAAGAGAAAGTGGAGTGACGTTATTCAAGTTGTTAACATTAACATCCGCCATGACAGTGTGTTGAATTTTATATTTGTTTATTTTATTAATGGCTTTACGCGTGCCCCTTTGCAATATTTAGTGATGTTTAAACCATAATGGATCTCATATATGGCACGACTCTTTGACACACTGTCATATTGTACAATTACAGTTCTCCTTTAGCAACTTCAACATTCGTAGGCTCAAGCAATATTGATTTGCCTCTCTCGTCTGGCTGCTTTTCTAACACGATAAATATAGATAATATGGAGGGTTAAAATTATGTCAGAGGGCGAAGAAACCATATACACCTATGGTTTTAGTTTGATACAATCATATTTTATATTTTACAAACAAAATTCTACATACAATGAAAAAGAAAAATGTGCGTAGTGTCCCCAGTGAGAAACAGGAACCTAAAATATTGGTGACCTAATTGTGACAGTATTTTACAAGGTTTCCAAGGTATTAAAAACAGTAGATTATTTAGCAACTCACTACATAATATACAGCAGCTATATACAATATTACTCGCTTTTAATGGTTCGTATTTTTTTGTTGTCGACGAGGTTTCGACCTTATACGGATCTAAGGTCTCATCAGGACCTATGGATTTAGGGACATCTGACAGGTAGAATGCGCAGCCGCGTGAGGTGTACGTGCCAACAGTGGGTGAAGGAGGAAAAGGAAAACGAAATACTCACTTTGAATGTTCAATATGGTGGTCTGTATCTACATATGGTAAGAAGCCCATCCAAAGACGCACGTTTTTTTCAACTTTCTTGATTCACAGGTCAGTGCGACAGCACCGCTTGTGATTAACACCAACTCCAGAGTTCCTCATCACCGTCTTCATACACGTCTCTGTGTATCATCAACACAGTAACAGTGTTCAGCTACCCATAGAGTGCTAGCCTTCACTCCACTTGTGTACCCGGCTGGGTGTCCTTGTGAGTATCTCGTTTTCCTTTTCCTCCTTTAATCACAGTGTTTATTTAACAACTCTTCTCCCAAATTGTACTTCTTCTGCAGAATGGCAGTTACACAACCTTTTTGTCAGAGGGCTGGTACAGTATTATATAGCTGTAGGGACGTTCTGCTGTTAATCTTTGCGTCGGACTTGGGTGTCTTCAAAGCCCATGCTGCTGTGCACCAAAAGGAAGCTGGGTTGGTGCCTGTAAATTCACATTCTGCAGCCTACGGCGAGGGACGCACTGCTGCTAATCTTTGGGCCGGACCTGGCAGGACTACAAAGCCCACACTGCTATGCACCAAGAGGAAGTCGGACTGGTGGCTATAAATTCACACTTTACAACCTGTGGCGCCAGACGCTCTACTGTTAATCTTTGGGCTGGACTTGGCAGAATTTCAAAGCCTACACTGCCGTGCACCAAGAGGAGGCAGGATTGGCACTTTTAACTTCACACTCTACAGTCCTTGGGACAAGGCTGGGGGCATGCCCGGGTGAAAACTGGACCAAGAGTGGGCCCGTCTGCACCAGGACATGGCTGGGGTGGGTCCTGTCTCTTGGCCCTGCACTTTGGACACTACAGCCTTTTCAAGGAACATCATGGTACAGTCGGTCATCTCTCTTTATAGCTGACTGTAAGTTGCTTACTATAAAATGGTGAAGAGGAAGCACAATTTATCTGTAGAAAGATCAAATAAGAAAAATGCAACCACAAATTTCATTGAATACTATCTGTCTTCGGTTATGGGGGGTCATTGATTCGGAAATAGGATGGTTGGAGGCATGGCTAGATGTCTCTTTGAGACAGCGGTATGTTTCTCCTGTGATGCAAACAGATGATTTGCCTACTGCTAATTGGCTTGTCAGTAGAGAGGCATCTGAGTTCTTGTGCCACTCAAGGGGGAAACCAAGGTGTGGCTGAAGCCATCTTCTCAATCTTTCTACACCATTAATCCATGTGTATCACAAGACCTTATGAGGGACACTGTAGTAGTATCCTCCACCCCTCCCTGTACTCCACCAACTAAAAGGAATATAAGTGATCATTCAGGGTCCAAGGAGGGATGAGGAGGTGGCAAGGCCTCACACTGAAGCCTCGAAGACTGCCTCTAACACTCCCGCAGCAACAGAGTTTCATTGGACTTGACAGAATTTGAGGCCAGACTTAAGGATCATTGTGGCAAATGTCTTAATAAATTGGAGGAATTTCTTAATGTTTTTTGTTCTCAAAGTCTGAACACAGTAAAGGACTCGGATGACAAACTGACGACCTTTTGTAAAATCACTTCTAAAGCCCCCCAGTCAAGCCATTAGCAAGCTATCTGGGAACCCCTCTGTTTGGACACATTTATTAGGGACTGAAGGTCAATGCGCCGCAGTTAACAATGTGCATCACCAAGGAGGCAACAATATGAAGGGACACTGTCTGACATTAATCGATATGGCATACAGAGAGAATGTACTCAAACTGTGTGAAGCATGCACACGAGTCCCTGAAAGCCTTCCATGGTAAATACTGCATACCCCCAGATTTCTCCCGAACGCACCCTCTATATCATTGTGATAGAGAATATTCCCAAACTAGCGCATACTCATAAGGAAGGCCATGCATTGCATCAAGGCAAGGTCTCCTATTAGCTTACAAAACATTCTGGCTAGCCATGTACATTTTATGCAGAAATTCTTCTAGTTAAGAGTCGCCACCCACGCCAAGGATTCTCTGGGGAACTATGTAATTGTTAATTTAAAAAATCCTTCTTTTACCCAAACGCTACATCATTGTCTATACACGCTAGTTCCTAAATCAAGAAATAATAAGGTCCATGCCTTAATATTTCTATGGTCCAACCAGCTAGTCTGTTGGACTTCAAAATTCCAACGACATAACCTGTGACTCTAACTCGATCCTGGAAGGTAGCCTAGTGGTTACCAATGGATAGGAGGCCCTTGCAACTTTTGACCAATTGGACTGATAGTTAATCATCCATCCAGCTCCTGGATTACAAGGAGAGCGTAGATTGGAATTGGTTAAGACCTCAGCAGTATTGCTGGCCCTATCACTTATCACTGTCAACAGTGATTCCCTAGAATGTGGCAGGGCTTCCATCCAACATGACGATTCCAAACTGGCTGCATTTAATACATTGTTATGATTTTATATGTTTCCAGGAGACTTGGGTTAAGGAGAATTGGTACATAAACAGTTATTATTCATTTTTTGGCCCTACTACTCCATCCTCAGCAGGCAGAGCAAAGTGAAGTTTTGCGAGATCCGTCTTAATTAAACTTGCTACATTTGCTAGCTGTGAAAGTTTTGTACCATTCCCTCTTTTATCAGATATTACTTTTTAAACTTAATGAAACTTATGATTTACTGCTGATTCATTTTTTTACCATCATATTTTTGACCAGTATGTAAATATTAATATTAATGACCTCGAGGCTCATCTGTTAGACTTTGAGAGAAAACATAAAAAAGAGGTCCTGGTTTTGTGGATAGGGGATTTCAACATATGCATCTTCAATCCTAGACTTGCCTTGATTTTTAGCCTACAGGATGTAGCACACACAGATTTAACCTACTTTAGACACACCATGTACGGGGATGCATGAAACAGGACTTCTTTGTCTAAAAATCTGTTACTTGCACACAACTGTAAATTGCCTCGTTTTATAAGGGAAAATGGAAATTGCAGTGACATTGATTTTATGATATTTTCACTGGGTCTTACTCTAATTTTAAAAGAGTACAAGGTCATTGCAAGCTACATCAATGATCATAACCTGCTCACCTTACATCTCAAAATGTATCTGGTAGAGAAGGGTGTACTGGTTTCAAGTAGGGACGTCTATTTTTCACGGATCAAGGTGGTTCGAATTAAATGGGATAAGGTCGACAAAGACCAATTTATGAGAAATCTAGTAAGTAAGGCACTCACTCTGGGTTACCGACAATGTTAAGACACCCAGGTCATTATCCAGGTATATAATTCTTTATGCACTTACATTGCAACTATGCTAGTAATGTGCAAATGCTCTAGATCAACGCAACCTGGTTGGTTTAATCATGCCTACCCCTTAGCCCATAAACAACTTAAATCGGCCACAGCAAAGCGTCCACGTGGCAAGAATAAAGTAATTACTTACTCCCAGACAGTGGCAGTAAGGAAGACAGACATGAGGAAAAAAGCATACAAGGACCTGGAAGCTGCAGGGAAGTTAAAAGATAGTAGCCCTTTTCGAAAAGTTGTTAATCTCCCCCTTTTCTCAAATTATTGAAAGCCCCTGCTATAAACTTTATCCCAATACAAGCATGGATCGAGCACTTTGCCAAGATCTTTGACCCAACCGTCCAGGGCAAAATGGTCATTAATGAGATCACCTATTACTAAAAAGCTGCTATTCGCCTGAGTGAATCAGTTGATGTGAGGGATGTCGTTCAGCCAAGTAAAGGCAATCGTTCAGGCAAAGCGCCTGCCTGAGACAAAGTCCCTATAGAATTATTTAAAGATTACCCGTCAGTATGGCCCCCCCATAATTACAAATGACCTGAAAGCAGCAATTGCAAGTCCATTAGTTTCACCTTGGCAGGAGCCAATAGTCAACCCAATATTTTAGAAGAGGAACAGGAGCTTCCCCTTCTTCTATCTTCCGATTTCTCTGCTATATAGTATAGTTAGTATTTTGGGGAGAGTGATACTCTCAAAGCTTGCGGAACGGGCTCTGGAGGATGAGGCACTGTCCAACATGCAGTTTGGGTTTCTTCCTCGGCTGGGCACTGTGGAACAGTTCCTTAATCTACACCTTATCACTGAAAAAATATGTCAGGGCAAAGAAAGGTGCTATGCACATGGCTTTTATGGATCTCAGATGTACCTTTGACACAGTTAGTTCAGCACACCAAACTGTGGGACAAAATGGAAGGCTTAGATATAGAAAAGACTTTGATAGATTTGGTTCGCCAGTTAGATTGGTGTACCCCAGCAAAGATACGGATTAGCAAGGAGGGTTAATTCTGCTGTAGGGGCTCACCTGTTTTTACTTTATATCAACGGATTATAGAATTTTCTCTGTTTAGCGCGGAAAGTACCTGCCCAAGCTAGGCTCCAATTCAGTCCAAGTATTAGTATATGCAGATGATGCAGTGTTACTGGCCAGAACTGCTAATGGGCGTCAGTTTCTTCTTGGTGCCTTTTGCACCTTCAGGAATGGTCTAGGGCTAAAAATGAGTCTCTCAAAGTCCTTTGTCATGAAATGTAGGCCTAAGCATTTCAAATCTAAGAAGTTTTATTTTGCCGGGTAGGAAGTGGCTAAAGTCCAAAGTTTTACCTATTTGGGCATCCAGATAGATTAAGAAAATAATTGGAGGTCCACAGACTGTACTAAACCCCATTTTGCAACACAATCAGCCCACAAGCTAGTGAGGGAGTCTGGTCACATTTTCAAGACCAAATGCAGTATGAATGGTAATAACGATCAAGGAGTGTGGGGTTACGCAGATGTCAACCAACTACAGAAGGTGGAAAATAATTTTTTTTAGGACTTCTGGCTCTACCACACCTGCCCCACCTCTTCATATCATGCTGAAGTTGGCCTGGAATTAGTGTAATTAGTGGAAGACCATATTGAACTACATCCTCTGTTACTTTGGACGAGGTTGTGGAGTAATCCAGAAGCCTATTTCACTAGCACTGTAAATTCTGATTTCCTTGCCCTGGACCGAGTATCTGATATCTCATGGCTAGCATATATCAAGCAAACATTTAGTAACATTTAGTAACCTGGGGATCCCCAAATTGTATACTAAGCCAGAGAGCATTTCATCTCATTCATTAGACATCGTAAAAGGCCAGTTTTTTTTTTAACTGGCACCACAATATCCGTAGGGAGGAAAAACGAGCAATACAGTCTAGTGAATCGCTCCAGAACACAAAAGTAAGACCCACCCAAAAAGCTTATTTAACATTAATTTCCAATGCATTGCATAGATTTCTTCTCATGGGACTGTACTTTAACCTTGTTCACTTTCTGTTAGCCTTTCCTACTGAAGGCTCCTGGTTTTCAAGGCCATGACTATAAAAGCACATCCTTTGGTTGCAAAAGCTAAAAATACAAATGCTCCTTAAAAATCCTCAATTTGATGAATTAAAAATCAACCAAGGCAATCAGGCTTAGAAATGTTAAGAGGTACCAAACAGGATGGAAAAAAAACGTGATTAAGTCTACAGCTTTTTAGTACTACTACATTGCAATTGATACATTAAAGGACGACTAAAAATATCAGGGTTGCTATATTTTTGTAAGAGGGAGAATTAACATTTGGAGCGTCAAGATCCAATCGCTCTTGGTCAGGGCCTTCAGGGTAGCAGGCTTGACACCCAGCAAGATTGTACTCGTGGTCTCAGGCAAAGGGAACCCCAACACCCCCTTGATGTGGCTCAGGACCTCCTTCCAGAATAGAGTCAGCAAAGGGCACGACCACCAGATATGGATGAGATCTCCTGTCACAGAACGGCACCGCCAACACAGGGGAGAGGATGCAGGAAACATCTTATGTAGACGCTGGGGAGTATAATACCATTGGGTCATAAGCTTATAGGCATTTTCCCACTGCGGGATGCTACAGTACACTTTGGGGATATCCTGCCATAGCCTACGCCATTGCGCGGGAGTAATGTCCGTGTCCGACAGCGCCTGCCATCTGCCCTGATAGTGATGAGAGGTCGGCGTTTGCGGGTGCTGGAGGATCTGGTAGATACAGGATATTAGCCCCTTCGATTCAACAGGGTAGTGAGCCAGCCGCTCAAAAGGAGTGAAGGCGCGTCTGGCCGCCTGGTACATTGCGTCTTCAGTCATCCAATGTCGCAGCTGGGTATATTGTAGCTGCGTCCCTAGTGGTACACGGAACTCTTCTCTATATTGAGCGAAGGACTTAAGCTTACCCTCCTCAAACAGGTCGGTGACCACCCTGCAGTCACCCTGCGTCCACTTGGCGAAGGCTCGTGACTGGTGCGCCGGTGGGAAAGACGGGTTCCCCTCTATCGGGGTGTGCGGTGAAGGAAAGGTCGTGAGGCCTCTGGGCACAGCTACCTTGTCCCAAATGTCGAGCACCGTCTTTGTGGGCACCGCTATATAAGCGGTATTGGGCCGCGCCGCCCGCTGATGCCAGACTAGGTCCCAGATGGTTCGCCCCGTCACAACCCGGTCCATGTGGAGCCATCCCTTTTCACTCTCTGTCACTCCCCATTCCACTACAAAGCAAAAATGTGAGGCCCAATAGTAATCCACTAGATCAGGGCACGTTGTCATGAGAAGCTTCTGGGAGAATCGGGGTCTTTTCCCGCCCCAGATAAAGGTTGTGATGGCACGCTGGAGGTCTCTTATACAACGAAGAGGTATAGGGGTGGGGAGGCACTGGAATAGGTAACATTTTTTAGGGAGGATTGACATTTTGACGGCATTGAGTCTGCTCAGCCACGTAAGCACTAGGGGTCTCCACTTCCGCATGTCCTCAAGAACCGATCGCCGACATTCCCGCCAATTCACTTGCGTCCACGTGTCCAGGGAAGGGGTTATCTGGAGACCGAGGTAGCGAATGCTGTGGGTGGCCCACTGATATGGCGCTAGCTGCTCAAGGTGCGGAATCTCTGCCTCTGGGATGGTTAGATTGAGGGCCCAAGACTTGCTATGATTGATCTTAAGGCCTGAGGCCCGCTCGAAGAGGCTCAACGCTGCATTGAGTGCCGGTAGGGACTCTCGAGGGCCGGTTAGGGTAAGGAGCAGATCGTCAGCGAACAACGCCACCTTGTTCTCGCAGCCTCCCATGGGTATACTGTGTATGTTGGTCGCTTGACGGATCATTTCTGCCAGTGGCTCTACCACAAGGGCAAATAATGAAGGTGTGAGAGGGGACACCCCTCTCTGGTGCCCCTGTGGATGGTGAACGGTACAGAGAGTTGTCCATTGATCCGAATCCGAGCCTGCGGGGTAATATATGGTGCCGTGATCCGAGTGATCATGCCCTGACCCAGCCCAAGCTTACTGAGGACCGCCCGCAGGAAGGTCCAGTCCATCCGATCAAACGCCTTCTCCGCTTCTAGCGATAGAAGGCAAGCCGGAGTTCTCCAGTGGCGTGCTTTCCGTACTAGGTGCGCTATTCTGCGCACGTTGTCCGCCCCCTGCCGGTTGCGGATGAAGCCGACCTGATCCGGGTCCACGAGGCCCGGCATGCGGGGGTCCAGACGCCTCGCTAAGAGTTTGGTGTAGATTTTAAAGTCGGTGTTCAGCAAGGCAATGGGGCGGTACGAGGCACACTTTGCAGGGTCCTTCCCTGGTTTCAGGAACAGTGCTATCTCCGCCATGCCCATGTCACGGGATTGTCTCTCCGTGTCAGTGAATGAGTTGAACAGCTTCACGAGATGAGGCCAGAGCTGCGACTGGAACATACGATAAAAGGATAGAGGTAGGCCGTCTGGCCCCGGAGTCTTCCCGAGGGGGAGATCCCTCATGGATACCGCTATCTCTTCCTGGGTAATGAGGAATTCCAGGGTCTTTGCATGATGGGGGTGAAGCGGCGTCCCCGTCTAGTTGTCCAGGACAGCTGCCACCGCTGTCGGGAATGGTGGTTCCTCCCGATACAGTGCGGAATAGTAGGCTCAGAACGCCTCACATCAGAGAGCAGGAGATTGGCTATATGGGCCTTGGCGGCTCGCACACTCAGGCATCTTGCCAATAGTCTGCCCACCTTGTCTCGCCCTTCGAAGTATTTCTGCTTCAAGGCCAGCAGGGAGGTTTCCGCCTTGTTAGTGCGTATGAGCCGGAGCTGTCCCCTAAGGTTGGCTAGCTGCCGCCGAGACGCTAGGGAGGTGCCCCCGTGATCTCGCCGCTCCTCCAGCTTTATGTCCCGTGCCAGACTATCCTTAAGGGCCCTGGCCGCGCGCGTCCGTGCAATCGAGAGGGCCGTAATGTATCCCCGAATCGTCGCCTTGAAGGCGTCCCATACTACAGGGAAGGGCGTCTCTGGCAAATTGTTACTAGCAAAATAGGAGTCGATGGCCGTTTTAATGCTATCCACAGCGGCCGCGTCTCGGAGGATATCCGGCGGCAGGCGCCACCACACCTCACGAGCAGGGCAGACGGCCGGGTCCTGCAAGAGCAGTTCAACATGCGCGTGGTCCGACAGCGAGATAGCGGAGATGGAGGTTCCCAACACGCCATGCAGCAGAGCATGGGTTGACGAAGAAATAATCAATACGGGAATACAAACGGTGGGCATGAGAGTAGAACGAGTAGTCCTTCAGCTCCGGGGAGTGGTAGCGCCACACATCAAATAGCCCCAATTCCGCAATCTGGGTGCGCAGCGCGGAGTAAATGGCCCCAGCCCCGCAAGCCGAAGTTTCGCTACGATCCACGTCCGGGTCCCAAACCAAGTTAAAATCCCCCCTCCCCAGAATCAGGGAAGCGTCTCCATGCGGGACGTGTGTTTTTAGAAGTGTGCGTAAGTACCGATCCTGCATCTGGTTGGGAGCGTACACGTTGCATAAAGTGAAGACGCGCCGGCCAACGCCTACACTCACCCTGAGAAAGTGCCCATCCCCACTTCTGAAGGGCTTGGTCTCACCCCACCTGATGCCAGTTCTGCACAATATTGCTACGCCTGCTGTCTTGGTTTCTGCAGTAGCCCAAAATTGGAGGGGGTACTTAGGATGTGCCATGCGCCCAATATCTGCCTGCAAGAGATGGGTTTCCTGTAGGAATATGATGTCAGGATTCTGCTGTAGGAGGTAACGCCAAGTTTGCAGCCTCTTGTTGGGGGAATTCAGCCTTTGACGTTAAAGCCTCAAGACCTTCAACGGGCTAGGTAAGGGAGCTGCCGTAGTGAAGCCCTAAAGCCCCTCCACCCCCCACTTCGCATCTGCACACCATCGCAGATACCGGCCACCAACGCACCTCACGCTAGGTGTCGCCGCTGCAAACCCCCCCACCCCACACAGAAAAAGACGAAAAAAGAGAGGGAGGAGAAAAGCAGTGAAAAGCAGAGAAGTAAGAGACACAGAAGAAAAAGGGAATAGCCCAACAGTAGCAGAGCGCAGGGGAGAAGGGAGCGGCCAAGTCGGCCATAAAACATAGTACAACCATAACAGCCAACAGGGCTGCACTTCTCTGACCCACGTACAGGGCATCCTACACCCAAGGGTTTGGATACTCTCAGGGATGTCACTCCCTTAGGGACAGTCTGGGGTGGATCCGCAGTAGCCTCACAGCTCTATCCTCAGGGAGTTCCCTCCACCCCCACCCAGGAGCTAGGGCATAGGGTGACATATGCCGCAGAGTACCACCCATCGGAGTGAGTGAAGCCCGCCAGGGGAGTGGGCAATCTGTTGCACGGGTAAGAGACAGTTTTCTGATCATGGTGTCAAGGGGCGCGAGACAGAGTCCTCCCGGTCTCCATCCAGAGATTTAATGTGCACAATGATGTCTTGCTTGGCCTGGGAGGCCGACCTCTCATCCAGCGGGGGCGTGCGACGATGGCGCTGAACAGTAGTCCAGGTCGGCTTGGCTGGTATCCGTTCCTGTAGCTGTGGGCGAGATGGGCTTGTCGGCGGCGACGTTGGCACCTGAAGGAGCTGCGCCGCCTCCATTTAGGTCCGTATCACTCTTCTTCTGCTCTCCCACTGGAATATGAGGGCGAAGGGATATTTCCACTGGTATGGAATGCCCAAGGAGAGCAATTTATCTGACACTGGCTTGAAGGCTCGGCGACGCTTCAGAGTGTTGGGCGCCAGGTCTTGATATATCCTTATCTTGTGCCCCTGGTACCGGAGGTCTTGTTTGTCACGGGCTGCTCTCCAGATGGCTTCCTTCTCAATAAAGAAATGGACCCGTGTCACTATGTCGGGGAGGAGGCCCGGCCGCCCCAGGGGCCCAGAGACTCGATGCGCCCGATCCAAGGTCGGCAGCGAGGCATTTTCATAACCCCATACCTCATGGAGGAGCTGCGCTACTTACGTTAGGATGTCCTTCCCCTCTTCTCCGATGGGAACTCCCCGGATGGGCAGATTGTTCTGTCGGCTCCTGTTCTCCAAATCCTCCTGTTTGACTTGTAGCTCAATATTCTGCTCCTCCAGAACCGCTAGACGCTGCCACAACTGCTCCTGATCCTCCGTGCGAGCATCCATCGTTTTTTCCAGCCCATCCACCCGGTCTCCTAAGTCCGTGACTTCCCTCCGAAGTTCCGTCACGCAGTTGTGCACCTCGGTTCTGAGGGAGCCGATGTCCATCTTAAGCTCTGTCATGAAAGAGGCCATAAACACCTGAGTGACCGGCAATGAATCCCCTGCCGCCTGGGAGGAGCTCTCAGAGGCCGTTGACGCCCCCGCCTCTCCCCACAGAGCCACGACAGAATTGTCCCTGGAGGCCGCAGCCGGGTCCGCCTTGCCCCCTCTGGAGCGCGTCATCACTAGCCCTGAAGCGATTCGGAGGCAGCCGGAGAGTGCAGCCACCGTATACACAGCACAAGGTAACTAGGGGGCCAGTCCAACGTGGTGCCGTGCGTCAGCTGTGGGCCGAAGCCTCAGTCCCAGAACAGTATGCAAGGTGTCAGGCCCCAGCTCCCTGCCCGTCTGCTCACTGGTACCCAGGCAGGGGGACCCTCTCTCTAGACCGCCCCCCCAGAAGACTTTAACAGGTATGACACAGCTGTCGGAAGTGGTGACGCAATCCCCCAAGGACACCAACTGCAAACGGCAACAGGAGAGGAGCCAAGGCTGCGAAGCGGGGCGCGGGGGATATACCCAACCCCCCTCAACAAACAAACATGGGGCTTAGGGGGCCATATGAGTTCAGTCAACGCAGCAGGGAAAACAGGCCGCCCAGCCACACCACCCCAAGTCAGCTCTTGCTGCCCCCCAAATGGCAACCCCCAAACAGATGATAAGCCCCCCGAGGCTCGGGGCATACAGAGCATGTGTCGCAGGGCAGGCAGTCTCAGCAATGGGGAAGAGTCCAGACAAATAGTCCCCACCAAAGCGCCAACGCAAGACGGGGGGATACCCGCCCCTCCACTTTCCTTCTGGAGGCCTTCCTCAGCTGTAGCGTCTCTGCACACCCTTTTATGGCCCCTGTATCGCAGTCTCAAGTTTCATCCAGTGCCCAACAGCAGGTCAGGGCCCCGCAGTAAGAACAGAGGCCACCAAATGGAGGGGAGCGCCAACCCACGGCAGGAAAGCAGGCAAAACGACGGGGAGGAGCACGCGCTCCCACTCCCCTCTCACCTGAGTTGACCACCTCCAGCACCAGCGGTGTCCAGGCCCCTGTACCACCGGGGGGGGGGGAGATAGCCCAGGTCCAGCTGTAGGCCCCGCTGTCCACGCACTTCTCCAACCGGCAGGTCACAGGTCGCCCATGGGGGCCGGGGCTCCAGCTGCCTCCACTTCGCCTACCGCCGGGACTCCTCAGCACGCCTCCAGGCCCGAGCAGGCCGCAATACGCTCTGCGGCAGGCAGACCCCAAAATGGCGGCCCACACTCCCCGCCGGACTCTCAGGGGGCACCACAAGACAGGAGGCTGCCGCACTTCAGGCCCTCTGCCAGGAGCTCGTTCTCACAGGGGGGCCTGTATACACCACCCGGATGCTGCAGTCTCCCGCACCTCCGCTACCACAGCGGGGCCCCTCCAGGAACCAGGGCCGCCCACAGTATAAGGCCTCAGTCGGGAGTCCAGCGTAAGACCCCTGTTAACCTCTCATCGCCTGTCAGCGCGCGGGGGGGAGGCCTCTCGCCCAGTTTCAGGCTCCGGTGTCCGGCTGCGTCACCAGGCTCCCGCCGTCGCCCAGGAGCCAGGGGCAACACCGCTGCTGCGGAGCTCCAGTTGCCCCCGAAGCACTCCCCGCTGGAGTGTCTCTGCAGCCGCCGGCACAGGGAGGGCTTTATAGGTAGCCGGGGCCCAGGGGTCGTAAGGCTCAGGCAGGACGCAGCCCTGAAGCCACCAGACCGCACACAAGATGGCGGCTCCCGCCTCCGAGCCGCAGTGCTTCCCTCGTCAGCCTCTCTCCGGGGGACACCACTAGACTGGAGTTCAGCACACCTCCGGGTCCGCAGTCCGCCACAGATGCCTCTCACCCCGGGGGCCAATGTAAGTGCCCCAGCTCCACGTTACAGGCCCAAAACGGTGGTGGAGGACCGGAGCTCCCACAAGGCGCGTCCTACGGCATCTCCAGTCAGGCCACGCCCCCCCCCCCCAAATGGAGGATGTTTGATATGTGAGCGAACCATCGTAAAAAGCGATCTATTGATTTTTCATGATCTCAAGTAAAGTGCGTTTATAAGTGCAGAGCTCATCTTTGGTCCAAATTCGAATCTAGTATTTTTTAGGTACTAATGCAATGCAGTCCTCAATTTTTCCTTTCCCCATATCTGCTCAAAGCGCGTCCATCGGTGTTCCACAACCCAAATGCAGTAGTTGGCCAAATAAGATGTTTTCACTGACCTGAATTGATGGACATTTTCTGTACCCCGGAATTCTGTGCAAGCAGCTCTGGCTTTCATTTTGTATGCCAGAGTAGCAGAGCTTATTGAGCGGTTTCCACATGATTTTGCAAATCACAGTACGGCAC
The DNA here is from genome assembly GCF_964263255.1 of Lissotriton vulgaris. Lineage (NCBI taxonomy): Eukaryota > Metazoa > Chordata > Amphibia > Caudata > Salamandridae > Lissotriton > Lissotriton vulgaris. The sequence continues at coordinate 1,226,704,596 of NC_141687.1, forward strand.
CTGCCTGTTTGTCCAGAACAGTATTACTTTTGGACACCTGAGGAGTCCACAACAGTTTGCTGTCCAGACAGATACCCAAATATTCGAAGGTGGTCACAAGTGCTAATGACTTGTCATAAACCCTAAAGGTCGCTTCGAGTATGGTCTTTTGATTGATAATCATATACTTGGTTTTCCAGCATTAATGGTGAGACTTCTAGAAGCACAGAATGACTCGAACCCTGCCAAGAGGTAGTGCATTGATAATTCTGTTAGAGTTTTTAGAACTGCATCATCCGAGAAGACCAGTATTGGTATTGGCTCGTTGTTTATTTTTGGTAGGGCTAGGTCAAGGTTTGTCAGAGTTTTTACAACGTCCTTTATATAGCAGTTAAGTAATGTTAAAGCTAATACACAGCCTTGCTTGGCACCCCGATCTATTGGTATCTCTGCAGTAAGTTCACCCCTGTGTTATATTTCACCTGGATAGATGTACCGGAGTGCATTGCATCTAGAAGTCTTAAAAGCTTGTAGGGAGCGCCCTGTTGCTTTAGAATTTGACATTGAATGGAGCGATCAATACTGTCTAATGCAGTTTGAAGATCAATAAAAACCAAGTATAATGATGACTTTTGAAGGAAGTGTATTTGAAGCAAATGAGATTTAGTCTCACTACTGCACTCTGTCCCTTCCTAAAACCTACCTGGAATGGGGATAATAGATTTTTTTTAATCATCTACTGATCCATGAGAGACAGTAACAATTTCCGGAAGATCTTTCCTACAACATCGAGCAGTGAGATTGAACGATAGTTCTCTGGTATATCTCAAGGCCCCATTGTGTATAATGGGACAATTGTTGATTTTTTCCAATAGGATGGAATCTCTTCATAAGACCAGATGTGATTAAACAACCTAGTTAATATGGTTGACCATAAATGTAACTGATTCTGAAAAACATCTGTTGGGTCTAGATGGGAATAGACCCCAAATAGACCGAGTGGCGGGTGTCTGTTTCAGCGTTTTAAAAACCCTACGGAAGGTCCTTGTTCTCCTTCCTATGTCCGCCCGAAGAACGCTGGTACATGCCCTCGTGACATCGCGCCTAGACTATGGCAACCTACTTTACCTGGGAGCCACCTGTAAGGCAATAGACCGCCTCCAGGTATTACAGAATGCGGCAGCCCGCCTTATCTTAAAAACCCCAAAAAGATCGGATTCTAAAGCTGCCCTTCAGACTCTCCACTGGTTGCCAGTGAGAAGCAGAGTGGAATTTAAAGCCCTCTGTACCTGTCACCGTATTCTTGCTAGGAAAGCGCCAACACCACTTCAGAACCTAGTTACTAAGTATGTACCATCACGCGCTCTGCGCTCCTCACACGGAGGCCTACTTAAGGTCCCTAGGGTTAGAAGGGCCCGCATGGGTGGACGCTCTTTTCGCCATTTGGTAGCGAAGAGCTGGAACGCCCTGCCTCTTAATCTCCGCCTAGACCTATCGGAATCCAGCTTCCGGAAGAACTTAAAAACATACCTATTTTCAAGATAATTGGGCTCACTCCTTACTACTTCTCTGAGTTTTTCAGTTGTAGCGCGGGGACACGCTTCCTAGCGTAACCAAGCGCTTTATAAGCCTCCCTTAATATTATTATTACTAGTCATGCCCAGCTGTTTTGTGCAGTTTTTGTGCTCGAATTAGTTGCACGGCTTCTTTTTCAGTAAAAAAATAACTTGCACCGGGATTAGATAATGTAAAAGAGCATCTGCTGGATCAACTTGGAGGATGCTGGAATTTGCTGTATTAGCGATGGTACTTAGATGGTCTGTATTTTGATGTGCAAGTTTCCTATTTGCATTCGAATTTTCCCTTCTTTGAACCTTTAAGCCAGTATTTTTTAAGCTTTAATTTAATTGCTTTGGTAAATTTCAAGAAGTGTTGACCTCTGAGAGGTCTTTATTTTGTGTTTATGGACTGTTCGTTATTAATAGAGGTACTGCTTCTGAATTTCAAAAGAGAGCAGTAAAATGATTATACCAAATGTTTGGACTTCTATTCAGCTCTTGGGTCTTCATAGTCTCCAGGCTCCCACTATAATCACATTAAATTCACCGGCTATAGCAGACCAGATTCTAACTGAACAAAAGGCATTTAAAGCCTGAGGCATAATAATTACCAAGCAAGTCCCAAAGGTTTATCCGACTTCGCTTATTAGTGATGAAAATCAGGTTCATCAGGTAAAAATAGACAGGCAAATAGTTCCTGTACTAAAAAATGTACGGGGCAGATCCCCTAAGAAAGCGGCAGTGACATTACCGCAAATGAAAGTAGGAAAAAACTCAGAAATAAATGAAAAATGGATCACCCTGGCATTACCTAGCAACAAGAAACAATGAGCGAATAGAACTAAGATCCCTACATTTAAAGCAACAGAGATGGGACAACTGATAATGTGCTCATGGAACATAAATGGATTGGGAACAAAGATTCACAATGCACACATAGATTCCATATCGCTCCCATGTCAGATTATTTTCTTACAGGAAACGTGGGAAACCAAACCATTTATGTTACATGGATATATAGGTGACTTTGAATATGCAAACAAAATCCATAAATTTGGTCGACCAAGCGGGGGGTTAGCAACATTTATTGCGAGTGACCTACAGGTTGCGCACGAGCGACTGGACCTAAATAGTACGAACATTTTAATAATTAAACTGAAATATAAAGCAACTAATCAGAAACTAAAGTCTTTATACTTGATTAATGTATATAGTCAGCCAATACGCACTAGTAGGGAATCTACTTGTGAAACACTTAATACATTTCTATTGGAGCAAATGCTGGAAGACCCTCTAGCTGACTATATGTTGACTGGGGACTTTAACCTAAATTTAATGTCACCTTTTATAAGAGATGATATTTCTCAATCACAAGATCTTCAATGGTCAATCCCCGTCAGGACCTAGGAAAAGACATTAACACCCTCAGTAACAAAATAGGTATACAATTTGTTTAAGATATGGAAGCGATGGGTCTGCGAATTCTTAATGGTAGATTTAAAGCAGATATGCCACCAGCCTATGCATACTTTACGCACAATGCAAGGTCAAGGATTGATTACACAATGACATCACTTAATATTTTTCAGAACATTATCTCATATCAGCTAGAGAAAGGCACGGAGAGTGATCATTGTCAGCAGATAATAACAATCAATATTGGGACTAATACAAACCAACCTTACCAAACGGCCTCGGGCACATGGGAACTGTAAACTATAAAAAATTGTTTTGGACTGTCCAGAATAAGGATGCGACAAATGAAGAAGTTGAGAGAATAATAGAGAATTGCTTCAATGATTCAACATTGAAAACATCGATAGAACAGTGGGTATATTTTACCAAGAAGCTTGTTAAACCCCAATCTCAACCTCAAATGCGATTGAATAAAAGGAACCAAAATGAGGAACGAAAGGAAAAGAAAACATATATAAACCTTCCATATACAATTACGAAATTAAAAAGAGCTCGAAATATGTTGAGAAGGCAAATTAAGAAATCCGTCGCTAACGAGGAAATACTAGGCAAATTGAAATCTCTAAATCTAAACTTAAAGAAGTTAATATGGAACAAAAAAAAACAAGTAAAACAAGTATTCTGGGCAAAAGTATTCCATGCAAGTAAACAAACAAATGCAAGAGAGTTCTGGAGGATCATAAATGGACTGGTTCGACCAAATAAATTGGTGGTTTCATCTGTACTAACGGAACAAGAATGGATCACATTTCTTATAAAACATCTAAACCAGAATGGCTCAATAATGACAAAAAACGAACCACAACCTACATACAGTTATGACTGTAATACGGAACCACCAATTATAATAACAAAGGAACAACTAATAAAGTTAATTACAAAACAGAAAGATGGTGCACCTGAACCAAATGGCATCCCGTTTGCCCTCTACAAAGAAAATCCAGATCTATGGGTAGTATATTTAGAAAAGCTATTCAAAGAAATTATACAGGAAGGTGTCATCCCTGAGACATGCCGAGGGTCGTTAATTACACCAATCTTTAAAAAAAGAAAACTGGGCACTTCCGGAAAATTATAGGCTTATTACCCTACAAGACACAGATGCCAAGCTGTTTGCTAGAATTTTGCTAATTAATTTAAATGAATGGGCATCAAAAAATAAGCTACTGCCTTTGCATCAAACAGGCTTTATTAAAGGGCTGGGGACAACAACAAATATCCTGGCACTATCTCTTCTAATGGACAAAGCAATCAGAGTCAAACAACCCCTGTATCTATGCTTTGTAGATTTTAAATATGCCTTTGATCGTGTCCAAAGAAACTTATTATGGAAAAAGCTCCAAGAAAAAAACATTCCAATGGTCCTGTTGAAACGGATTCAGCTCCTGTATAGTAAAACCTGGGTTAGGGTGAGGATGGGGGAATGGCCAAACGCTATCAAAAGAAATCCCAGCAACTGAAGGCCTAAAACAAGGCTGTGTACTAGCCCCACTCCTTTTCAATTTGTTCTTGGCGGACTTAACTGTGACCTTGGATGAATTAAACGCACACCCTCCGAAACAAGCTGATACGCATATTTCTAATTTGCTCTATGCAGATGATGCCATCCTACTAAGCCATACTAAAGTGGGACTACAGCGTTTAATTAATCGAACAATCAAGTACGCAAAGGAAACCGGGATGGAGATAAATGAAACTAAAACCAAGATCATGGTAGTCACCAAGAACATAAAACTAAGACGTAAAAGTAAATGGTACATGGAGAACAACCAACTGGAACAAGTTGAAGTATATAAGTATTTGGGTGTACTATTTGATGAGAAGGGCAACTATCAGCCACAAAAAAGGGATATCCAAAGGAAGACAAACGCCTTGACTGCAGCATTCAGAATCTTACAAAAATCACTTATCAACCTCACATATGGGCCGCTTTTGAAGATTATAGGGGCTAGACTGCTACCAACCATTACATATGGCAGTGAATCATTAATGGGAAAGGATACTGAATTAATAAATAATGCTCTATCTAAAACATACAAATCATTATTCCACCTTCCAGCGAATGCCTCGTCTGCACAAATTAGACTAGAGTTTGGTCTAAACAACCAATACTATGTGAGAAAGGGTCATTTCATTAAAACCTGGAATCGGATAAAAAACGATCACGATAATCAGATATTCCAGCTGTTGTGGAAATAAATAAATAATAATGTTAAGTCAACTGCATGGAATTATCTTAAGGAAGCGATAGAGGAGTTTGTGGTTATTACAATCTGGAATAATACGATAAATAACACATCGTTCAAAAAAATAATCAATAAAACTACAAACCAACTATCCCTCGTAAAGGACAGAGATATTTTAACAAAAAGAAAACATGCTTGGACAATAATAAATGGTTACAAAAAAAGAAGGTACAACAATATTTGGAAACACCCTGGTCGGAAAAAAATAAACAAGATCTACTCAAAGCAAGATTTGGAATACTCCCAGGACTTTGTCATCTCCCCCTGTGGAAAAACACTGAAAGTTGCACATTATGCAGATTTTGTAAAAAGGGAGAGGAGAACATTGTCCACCTTTTATGAATTTGTCCTCGACTCCAAAACGAAAGAAGATCTTTACTAAAAAATACCTTTTAATCTACGTGGAATAAGGACATGTAGGCATGCACTGAAATGTTGTCTTCAATCGAACGATATAGGTATGAACGCTACCTTTGTGAGGTTCCTACTAACAGCGAAAACAAAATTAGGAGATTAAGTTTTAAAATGAAGTAGTTTGATGAATTGTATGGTGCAATGGCTTTTATTGGTTTTATACATTACAGTAAATTTTATGTATTTTCCATATTGTAATATTTTAAATAATCAAACAATAAAGAATTACACTTGTTGAATACACTTGTTGGGTCTTCATAGGACCATCACTACCCCATCTTTTTATTTGCCAGAATTTTCTACTATTTTTAGATGTTATTATGTCATGTAAGTTTCTGCAATTGTTTTTTAAATTGTTTTTTTTTTTTACTGCATTCGAATTTCGTAAAAGCGTTTCTTGCTGTTATAGGGCAACTGTCGATTTTTTTAGGCTATTGCCCAAGCTCTCTTTAATTGTAGACATTCTGTATTACACCAGTGCAAACAATCTGTGGATTTTTCTGCAGATGGAGCCTGAGTAATACTTTTTCTTACTATAGCCGTTTGTGCCATTTCATCTTCAAATTCTTTCAACTAATTTTCCTCGTTTTTCGGTCTACTTTAATAGCCTAAGTATGCAGGGCCACCCATTTAGAACTAGAAGTGTAGGTTTTTTGATCTCAGATTTCAATGGACCCCACAATGTTTTTTCTATTTGGTTTTAAGACTACGGCTTGATTATCTATGGGATTATGATTATCAAGAAAGATTGAATATGGATGAGCTATAGCCAAAAGAAGAGGGTCGTTATCACTTTCGAATCGTTCAAGCACTTTCATATTGGCTGCCAGATGCCAGGCTTCAATGTTAATTGCCCTAAAATGAATAGCGCTTTGCCTGTTTCCGATATGAATGTTGGTTTTGGTGGGTCATTGGATAGAGTTTTACCGTTCAATGGACGTAAACCCCCCTCAACTAATGTTTTGAAAATACATTTGCCTTTCCTTTTGGAGGCGCACTGCTCTTTAGGTGTTGGAGGGATTTCCCATATTTTTTCTTCATACTAAAGTGATAGATCGAGCCATAAAGGGAGCACTGAAGAATGGAGTCTCCACATATTAATAAACATTCCTTTTTGGGGGACCGACACCCATCATTTCTAACTATTGTTGGTATCTTTTTAGACTCAGCAGACCTTATTGCCATAAGTTGTTCTTTAAATAACTGTACATCTGTTTTAACTTTGGCCCATCCTCCCGGAGGGAATTACTCATTCAGAAATGTTAGCGACCCCTCCTAATTCCTTAATTCCACAGTTTGTATGTCTTTGTTGGTTACTGTATGGATCATTTCTGTCTTTGTTGGTTACTGTATGGATCATTTCTGCATAAGTGGCCAAAACAAATCTCACCAAGGTGGTCAAGTCTCCAGTAGGTCTGTTACAGGAATGTGGTAGGTAAAACATCTGTCCAGATCAATATTATCAACAGACCATGATTTTTGTAGAAAACAAATGTCCTGTTGTTTCATAAAGCCAACCAGTCCTGATCGTCCAGTTTTGACGTTAGGCCTGCTATGTTCCTGCTCAAAGGTTTTCGGTATGCTGCTAAACCAGTTACTAAAGTAGAAATTCGGATTTTATTCTAAAGGCGATTACTTAATTGATCCTATAGAGTTGGTCTTTGCAATGGTAAAAGATTGCAGATTTTATTTGCAGAAAATGTGTGCTGAATCTTCCTATGTGCCCCAGTGATGTTCTCTCTAGGCAAAGCATTACACACTTCATATAGTTTCGCACTTTTTACACTTCCCACTGGAAACGTTTTTTTGATTCCGCTTTTACGCAACGCAAGCATTAAACCTTATAAACAGGTCATTCTTTTCCTGCATCAGTTGGGTAGCTTGCAGGTCTGTTATGCTGTAATTAAGTTTGTAAATTGTTTGCTTACAACAAGGAAGAGATACTGTTATGGTACAATGTACTTTTGCGGGCTGGCCTGTGTTTTTCAAATGTTCTCTCGTAATACAGCTTTTATTGTTATTAATTAAACTCAAGATAGTATTGCCTGGTACAAAGTGTTTTTAAGAGCATACTCTGAATGCATTTTTATCCATGTATTGTGCACTTTTAGCCTAATAAAGTTGATTTCATGATGATGATATTATATAGATAGGAACCAAGATATTCATAAGGGCAACAGCTCTTGGTAAATTATGGAGCTGTTCAAACTGAGCTAGCCTCCGCTAAATAGACTAAAACCAAATTGAAAGTTTATTGTATTATTACCTCTTATAGGAAAGCTGATGGCACCATACCTGCTAAGGTCAGGGCCCAGCTTTGAGCGGAAAGGCTGCTCGACTACTCTGTTGAGAATTGCCTCCATTCCTGACCTTTGTAAAGGTCATGTTTGGAGGTCACTTCCCACCCTTGCTACACATTTCTTGTGGACTCAGACACCAGGACAGATGCTGTGTCGGAACAGGATTTGCTTCATAATTTGTTTGATTAGGAGTTCAAGCAGTGGCCGTGTTCATACTCTTGAGGTAAGATTAGCTTGCTAATTTGTTTTGCCTTCTGTGATATCAGAGAAAAGCCCGCAATGAAGAAAAGGAAGTTATGTACTTGAAATTGTTATTCTTCATCATGGATAATCGCTCTTGATTCATAAAAGCACTACCCGCCTCCCTAGGTTTGGGGGCCACAGTGAAGGCATTAAATCAGTTATTCTTTATCCTTCTTTTGCTCCAAAAAACGATTGGCCTCACTGTCGCCTTGCTGAATGTGATGCGAAAAGGCAGTTTTTTAGATTCTTAAAAGAGCTGGGTGATTTCACACGGTTTACAATGTTACTGCCATTTCCTGCTTCTATTTTCTATCAGGTTGGTTTTCCTTTGGTGTTTTCAACAAATGTTTCTGTTAGCTGTGCAGTTTGACAGACTGGAAACTAAAACAGTAAATGTTATTATTTCTCCTATGTTTTCTGTTGGCTTGATTAATTTTGGAAAAATCGATTTTTAAACAAAAGTTGTGCTCTGGGGTCTCACACTCGTGCAATGATACTCTAACTTTTATGAATTCAGAGAGAATACCCATGGTTGAACTCAAGCATTACAAGTAGCTTGTCTACTATGGAGGGATTCAGAGGCTGGGACTCTGTAGGACTCTCGAAGATCGGTGATGTTTGGTTAGGAGACCATATGAAGGCCTTTCAGGACCTTAGAACTGAATTCCACATGCCGACCTTCCAATTTTTCCATTAAAAAACATTCATGAGTACAGTCCCTTAGAATGCAAACTACTCATGGGCCACTTGTGTAAGGGAGGGGAGGGTGTCCCAGATCTACAGGTCTCTAGTGGTACACACCCCTGTATTGTTGTACTATTTGAAGGGAAAACAGGAGGCCTGGGTTGGAGCCCAGGATGAGGCAGACTGGAGAGACTCCTGCATGTCCCCTCGGATCCAGGCGATATCCACTTCACTCCACTTAGTGCAATTTTGGTACCTGCACCTAGCCTACCTGACACTCTGTCGCATGTGGAGAGCATACATTTGAGAATCCCCAGCCTGTTACAGGTGCCAAGATCCCATGGGAGATTGTTTTCATGTAGTATGTAGTTTTTCATGTAGTATTGAAATACCCCGTGAAGCGTGCTTATTGGGTTACTATTTTAAATGCTTTCTCCGTTGTCGAAGGGTCCTACTTCAAACCACAACCAAGAATTACACTGCTAGTCATCATGGATGATGTATGTGGGTGGACCCAGGCGGGACAAAATGCTGATTGGCCTTGGCAGAGTAGAAGCTAAAAGGGACATAGCCGGACAATGGACATCTACCACAGCCCCCTTTGTAGAGACATGGACAAGAAGCTTGTACGGGTGTGGCTAGCTAGAAGAAACAAGTTATGAAGCAAGAGGCTGCCCCCAGAAGTATAATAAATTATGGAAAGATGGTAGGACTATCAGGTATCAACCCATGTATTTGGGGCGACAATGTGATAGATTGGATTCAGGATTGTAATATCGTGGTAGAAACCTGTAAGTGAATCTCTGATGAGTAGAGCAACTGTTTTACTCATATGCAATAACATGTTTCTATTGAAAAAAAAAGAATTACAAGTAACTTACTTTCTATTTCTTTCCTCCGGAAACCAAACCTTCCATAAACCTGCATCCAACAGTACCCACATCCCTCACTAAAATGATTACCACACTTGTCAAGGATTTGAAGAAAATCAAAACCACATGATGTCCCTTGAGATTTTCTATGAACATTTAAGAACTGTATTTTTCCATTTGACCCAGATTGTGCCTCAGATGTACATCTAAATTTACTCCATAAATTATAATGGACTACAAATGTAGCGATGAAAGAATGAGGGGACTGAAGAATAAGAAATTACTGTCTGTAGTAACTCATGTACTCCTGATCCTGCCTCGATAATCAAAGTGGTTGAAGGACGAAGTGTGCAGGAGAAAACGTGGCGAGTAGCATTTTCAAATTTTTTATGTTTGAGCTTTATGCCATGATGAAACTTGAAACCATTGGTAGATTCCAAACAAACCCACAGTAGCACCAAATAAATTAATAAAAATATACGTGAGTTGGTTTCTTAATTGAACCATGAATGATCCAAATGTGTGTCAGTTTTATTAACCCAACACTTCACAAAACCAATGATTCACTTGGGAATGCTGGGACAGCGAGTGTTAGACTTTTCTCTAAAGTAAACAAGGACACATTATCTACCCCCCCCCACCCCCCCCCCCCCCCCCCCCCCAAGACAGACCTCGAAAATCTCTCTATGCAGACAGGAAGACATTCAACGTCTTGATATTCCATATATTCTTTCTTAAATAAGATCAAACAAGATATCATAACACCTTTTGATGTCGTATAATTTCTGATGTGGGTTTTCTCTCCGCGTTAACCTCACGCTCACCACCATCTCTTGCCTCCTTTCCTACAACTCACTCATTTTGTTTTCGATTAGATACTTGTGTCCCCTTGGTTTTGACTTTATTCTGAGGCAGCGTCATACTGCGCTCAATTGGTAAGTGTTCTCTGGTCCATAAAGATTACCCACTCTTAGTCTTGTGGTTTACCAAGGCATTGTCACAGATTTTCCATCATAACCAACAGACACTTGGGAACTGATTCACAAAAGCATTTATGAGTACTGGAAGTAATATTGCTTAAGTAGTCTTTCAGCTGTCAGAGGCAGGTGTAGATGAATAGAAAGAGACAAGGACAGATAGATTGATAGATATTGATACAGAAACTCATAGAGATCAAGACAGAGATAGAGCCAGAACGGCTACAGGCCTTCAATCCCTGCTTGATACCTTCCTAAATTTCATGGGGGTCCGAGATTTAGCAATAAATAACGCTAAATCCTACATACTGCAGGTAGGGACGCAGCCTAAGAAAAAGTTTCTCTTCACAGTAGGTCCCGAGAAGGTCCCTCTGACAACTGTTTTTTCTTATTTGGAGGTTTTACTGAATGATCGTCTGAAGTGAGGGACTCTTATCCAGAAGAAAAAGGGGGAGCTTACAAGGGTAAATGCTGCTATTTTCAACTTTGCTGCAAAGTTGGGCAAGCGCCTAATTGCAGCCATGTTGAAAGTCTATCAGGCTAAAAGTGTAGCTACAGTTTGCTATGGTAGTGAAATTTGGGGCACACTGCCACAGATGGGTTGCAGGTGGTCAAGAACACTTTTTTAAGGCGCTTTTTTGGTGCGCCAAGCGGTTTATCGTACCTGGTGGCTTATGAGGAACTGGGGGTGCCTTTTCTTTGTGACACCTTGGCATTGCTCCCCCTAGTGTTCTGGCTCAAGTGTTGGCGAAATAAGGATTTAGCCCTCAGCCAGCAGATTATAACCGAATGTATGAGCCTTGACCACAGCTGAAATACAGTAAAACTTGTTTTGAAGAGTTGGGGCGCCCTGAACTTTTCTCTAAGCCTGATTCCATTGTACGAAAGGACGTGGAGCTTGTCAAGAAAGCATTTAGCAGTCTAAGGAAATTAGAAAGAGGCGAGCTAGAAGTGCGAAAACCTAGCGTCCGCAAATTCCTGATGTTAAAAACAAACACATTTACAGAGCCTTATCTCCTGGGGTCACTGTCTACATACGAGCGGTTTTTATTGTCCAGGTTTCGCCTGGGTTTTTAATTTGTTACTTGCTGTTCCGCAGTAGAGGACAGCTGTTAGCACCTTGTGGCTGCGACGGTGTGTCTCCATAGGATTTGCTAAACTTCATGTTCTTTTGTAAATTTTATGAGGTACCCCAGAGATATTTTTTATTCCCCCTTTTAAAGAAGTTGAATTTTAACCAGGTTCGCCCAGCTCTTTTGTATTTGCAATTGTTGAAGGCTGACTGTATTTTTTTCATCGTGGGTTTCTTGAAATCTTCAGTGAGAACCAGGGCCTGTCTGGACAATTAGAAGCTCTCTTTGGTAGAAAGTTTTATCTGTTTTTAGGTTTAGGACATGAGTCATACTATTGGAGCCTTTCTCTTTCTCCTTTTATTGTTATGAATTGTAAAACGCTGTTCTACCGCTACGATCTAGGTAAGCAGCAGCATTTTCCTCCCTACAGGTTTGGCGCTAATCTCTGCCTTTCTCAACAAAATCTAGGGTCTTTTCTCCCTGCCAGGTGACCCAAGGAAGCTTTAACAGCAAACAGCAAGTGTGAGGAAAACGTATTATACTTACCTGTACCTCACCCTGCACTTACCCCGCTGTTTAGCCCACCACCCCCACTTCGGTTTTTACGCTTAAAACCACACCAGCCATGCAACCAACATGGCCACGTTTTTCAGCCGATTCTAGGTCGTTCACACACCTTGGCAGCCGGCAATACGTTGTGATTTTAAACCTTAAACTTATCATGCTAACTGACTCTACCCTGTACGTCTGTCTGTGTCATTTATGTTATGTGTATAGTAAAGCAGAGGGAATCCCCCTCTAACACGTAACGCACCTTAGCGAGTGCGACACTTTTAAACTACACCACAATCACTTAAAATATTTATTTGCACCTTCACATACTCATTGGTCCTGAGGAAAGCCAGTTGTAAATAAAAGGCCTGGCTGAAACATGTAGACCACACAGGACGAAGGAGGTCATAATTCACTCCAACACGTCCGTTTGCCCTTTTAGTTGCTTACAGGGGCCCAGTGATTAAAGTTTATCCATTCACCCTCGGGTACTGGGACCCACTGTATAGCTTTTAATCTTCACCTTTCACACTCACCAACACTGCACATTCAGCAAGTATACCAGCTCCTCAGCAATCTGGAGTCGAAGCACACCCGGGACACATTTGGTGTCATTGTGGTGGGCCCGATGATGAAGCATGCCACCAACTAGGTTGGTGGGTGAGGGCTTCATGACCAAACCAAATGGTTTGCCAACACACGTACCCATTGAGTCTCTTTTCACAACTTAGCTAGTCCTCCTTGATAATCTACAGTGAAATTTGGGGCACACTGCCACAGATGCGTTGCAGGTGGTCAAGAACACTTTTTTAAGGTGCTTTTTTGGCGCGCCAAGCGGTTTGTCGTACCTGGTGGCTTATGAGGAACTGGGGGTGCCTTTTCTTTGCGACACCTTGGCATTGCGCCCCCTAGTGTTCTGGCTCAAGTGTTGGCGAAATAAGGATTTAGCCCTCAGCCAGCAGATTATAACCGAATGTATGAGCCTTGACCATGGCTGAAATACATTAAAACTTGTTTTGAAGAGTTGGGGCGCCCTGAACTTTTCTCTAAGCCTGATTCCATTGTACGAAAGGACGTGGAGCTTGTCAAGAAAGCATTTAGCAGTCTAAGGAAATTAGAAAGAGACGAGCTAGAAGTGCGAAAACCTAGCGTCCGCAAATTCCCGATGTTAAAAACAAACCCATTTACAGAGCCTTATCTCCTGGGGTCACTGTCTACATACGAGCGGTTTTTATTGTCCAGGTTTCGTCTGGGTTTTTTAATTTGTTACTCGCTGTTCCGCAGTAGAGGACAGCTGTTAGCACCCTGTGGCTGCGACGGTGTGTCTCCACAGGATTTGCTACACATGTTCTTTTGTAAATTTTATGAGGTACCCCAGAGGTATTTTTTATTCCCCCTTTTAAAGAAGTTGAATTTTAACTAGGTTCGCCCAGCTCTTTTGTATTTGCAATTGTTGAAGGCTGACTGTATTTTTTTCATCGTGGGTTACTTGAAATCTTCAGTGAGAACGAGGGCCTGTCTGGATAATTAGCAGCTCTCTTTGGTAGAAACTTTTATCTGTTTTTAGGTTTAGGAATGAGTCATACTATCGGGGCCTTTCTCTTTCTCCTTTTATTGTTATGAATTGTATTTTGTATGTAATTGTATTGTCTCACGTTTTAAATGAAAGACACCAAGAGAAAGAGACAGGTATAGATATTTGTTCACATTTCATAATTTCGTTTTTGGGCCTTAATCGGAATTACTAGAGCCTTTGGAAAACATGAATCAAGTGAAGGCTAATATGGCACAGAAAATGTTCTACCATTACCAACGAAAGGCATCTACAAATAAAAGCAGATTAAATAAAGAGAAACGTTACATATGTTATCACTGTGTGAATAAAATGTTGAAAGGAAGTTACATATGTATATAAAACTATGAAACAGTAGTAAGTGAATGCAAATGTTTACTCTGTTCTAGAGACTTGCGGGTTGGTGGAAGGTAGGCTGGTTGACGGGTGCAGAGTGAATTGTGCTCCAGGCACCCATGTCATGTTCTGGGTCCCCAGGACATTATAAGCTTGACTTATATTTTGTTTTTAGTGATTCATTTTCCATTGATGTTCCAGGGCATTCCTTAAAACTGCAGAGGACGTCGGACTATGGGTAATTTTGCGTCCTGGGCCTTACATCTGTGCTGAGTGGGACCTTGGAGGGTTACCCAGGTAAGATGACAAGTTCATTATCAGCAGTCCCTCATACACCAGTGGAGCGCTTTACTGCACCTGACTACCAAACATTTAGTGTTGGGTTCTGTTCTGAATTTGATAAGTCCCTTTCAGATTCAGTCTCCGAAACCTTTAATTCTCCGTATTTCTTCCAGTTTCATTCTGTGAGTTGAAGTATTGTTTCAACCTCCACATCATCATCAGTTGTCTTTTAGCCTATACCTTGTGCAATCACTACCAGCCTAGTGGTGTTATGGAACTACCTCGACCTATCACCACATAGATCTACCAATACTAAAGCACCATCAACTCAGTGCCGGTAGTGAATGTATCCTCTTCGATACCACTACGTCATCTAAGTAGCTACATCAACCATGCTTCCCTCCCTCCCAGTACACTTACAGCAACTCTCAACCTAAGCCTCACCTCACAGTATTTGATTCAGTGTAGTGGTGCCCAAGAGTTGGTATGTATAGGTGATGTAGTGTCAGGACTACCTTAACTATTGTCTGTTACAGTTTCTGTCCTCATTCTCTTGTGAATTTTATTTTAACTCTAAATTCTTGTGGCTACTTTTTTTGGGGGAGAGTTGAACTGCTCCTAGGTATACGTACGGCTTTGGAAACAATTTAAGCGGCAGCCTCTTCTCATTTGAGTCTCCCTAAGCAGAATGGCTGTATTGAGATTTGGATACCTTGTCCTTGAGATTTGGATACCTTGTCCCTTGTCTACAATGTCTATCGTAGAGGCTGAATGTGACTGAAAACTTGTATGAGGGTGACTGCTGTCTCCCTGAGAAATGCAACAGCACAGCTGTTTAGGACACCTCTTTTCTTTTGAGTGTGGTTGGTTTAAATGAGGTTGATCACCATTTGTAAAGGTACAGGAAACCTAACAAATGATGAATGCGCTGCCCTGGGATTTTCTTAGAGAGTACAAGTGCTGGCTCAAAATGTTTACCACAGTTCTGTTCTCTGTTCTGACATTGAACCCTCCACAGTCTGTGCCCCAACAGCTCATAGTCTCATCTCTGGTGTATCATCTCTCTCCTTGTATGGCTTTGGCACATTCGTTCCACCTATGGCTTACTTAGTTACTTGGGAATCTGTTTGATCTTGACTGGAAGAGTTTTCCTTAGTTACAGCGTCTCTGGAGCAGTCTGCCAAGTCCCATGTGCATTCCTTTCGTTAATTGCCATCTGAGATGACGCAGACTGAATTTAATTGAAGTTTCCCGTCTCTCTACCAAAGCACACGTTTGCATGCATAACCAAAGGAGTCATAAGAATAGATTTTGAAAAAATATTCCATACATTTTTCCATATAGATTTTCTTCTTGTAAGATGTGCCTGAGTAGCGGGCTGGAAGGCATACTACCATAATACTGAGTTTTTGTTTGAAATCTGTTTTATTAGTTCCCACATAACTGTGTACATAGTTTTGACACATACAATACTGTTGCTAATCATACAAACAAATAACATCCTCATAATATTGAGTTTTAAATATTGATTGCAGTTTGTCGACTCCCACTATGTCATTAAGGCACAACCCCACATCTGCTAACTTGACGAGGTAAGTAGATATAGTGCTAAGAGCAGTAAATGTACACTTACCTTTCGAAATTTAAATTGACAATATAGAGGTGGTTGAATTTCTTTCATCGATAACCCTGTGGTCGATATATTTGGCCTTCAAATTTTCCCTTGCAAGTCAATGGGAATCGCAGATCCACCGTATAACTAAACATACACATACACACGGACCCACTCACACACACACACACACACACACACACACACACACACACACACACACACACACACACACACACACACACACACACACACACTCACACACTCACACACTCACACACTCACACCCACACCCACACACACACACACACACACACACACACTCTCTCACTCACTCTCTCACTCACTCTCATTATGCCACAGCTTCCATCTTCCTTCACCTTCCAAAAGTGCTGTGTAGTCTCTCTAAGCTGCCGATGTAGAGATGAACAAATCTCCACTTCTCTACTTCAATATATATATATATATATATATATATATATATATATATATATATTCACTGAAAAACCATAGGTTTCAGACATGTTATAGTTAGGAATTAGCATTTAAAAAACCTTCAAAATTTACTGAAAAGACATAGGTTTTAGGGGTGTTATAGTTAGTTGGACATTTCATTCTTACAAAACCATTGAAATTCCCCCTTTATAGTTAGTTGTACTAACTATAACTCGCGCGCCCGCAATCCACTGCTGATGATGTCACGTATTACATCATTCATGACATGGTCAGTGACATCACTGATGATATCTCAAATGACATCACTGATCCACTTCTCTGTGGCGCTTACTGGAGGTACCTGGTGGGCTAGTTGGCCGCCAGGGGACCTCAGGATTCAAGGGGACTTAATCCCACAACTTAAAATGCGCCATGGGGCGCGTTTGCACAGTAGTGAAGGTAGGGGGCGGGGCCTGAGGTGATATATGTGCAACCGCCCCCCCGCGGCGTGTTTTAAGTTGGGGAATTAATTCATCTTCAATCCAGAGGTCCCCTGGGGGCCAACTAGCCCACCAGGTACCTCCAGTATGTGCCAGGGAGCTGCGTTGCAGAGAGATGTTCAGAGGCCATGCCCCTTTTTACAACACTCTGCAACACAGCTCCTTGGCGCTTAGTGGAGGTACCTGGTGGGCTAGTTGGCCCCCAGGGGAACTCTGTATTGAAGAGGAATTAATTCCCCAACTTAAAACGCGCCACAGGGTGTGTTTGCACACATATCACCTCAGGCCCTGCCCCTTACCTTCACAACTGTGCAAACGCACACCGTGGTGCGTTTTAAGTTGGGGGATTAAGTCCCCTTGAATCTTGAGGTCTCCTGGCGGCCAACTAGCCCACCAGGTACCTCCAGTATGCGCCAGGGAGCTGCTTTGCAGAGAGGTGTTCAGAGGCCACGCCCCTTTTTACAACACTCTGCAACACAGCTCCTTGGCGCTTAGTGGAGGTACCTGGTGGGCTAGTTGGCACCACACATATTTCGATGACTTCCTCAGTCTCGCTTCTACTGAGGCATAAAATGGTTGCCAACAGTTCCTGATTTCGAATGTTTACAACCGCTTGACAGCCAATTTGAGTGCGTGATCAGAAGGGCGCGCTTATCCTACGAGGCCAATCCTCGCACAATCCGCAGATTCTCCGCTCCCTAAGATATATAAATGACTTTATCCGTAATTTTCAAAGAAACTACGGAACAGATTGACACCAGATATGCCAAAGGCACAAGTCGGAACTGAGGACAACCTCTCTGCCAAATTTGGTGTAATTCAGTACAGCCGTTCGAGCTGTAGCCATGGCTAAAGGTCCTATAGGAAATTGCATGGTGAAAACACTTTTTGGGACCACCCTTTTTTCTCGGCCCCCTCTTCACCAAACACCCCCAAACTTTCAGGGAAGGAGCGGAACTGAGCTGGCCAAAAGTTTGGAAAATTTCAAGAAGATTCATCAATTGACGCCAAAGTTATTCCAAATAGAATGTTGCGGATTTCCTATGGATAATAACTATATAACTATCTACTGGCGATATATATATATATGACACTGGTTGGTTTCTCTTGGAAAGAGTGTCTTGTAGGTGCTATGATCATTTCTAAGAAGCACGTTTGGAAGATGTGGAAGTCCAAAGCAATATCAACAGGTCGTAACTGGATTCCAGACTTTATTGTGCAAGCAAAACATGAAAAGGTTACGCATTAAATACTGAGACAGTTGAATACATATGTTAAGAAATGGTTCACCTTAAACCTATGGGATGGATGATTTGGAGTTTTTCATATTCTAAGATGTTTTTGAGAGATGGCATGTTGTTAGATTTTACAATATGATTGTATTGTTTTATCTTCAAAGTACAGTGTAATGAAAAATCTAAAATAAAAAGGAGACAAATCTTCTGCGAATATTCGTATGATGGGCATTAATCAAGACAGCCACACTCATTCGTTTCACTGTTTGCTGGTGACACATCCTCTCTTGTATCTCTTTTGCCATAGGTTTTCTCTGAAACTTTTTATTTCATTTTTGACAACAATACAAATCATTATAAGCAGACAGCAGACTAGTACTGATGTCATCCAAGCTGGCTAACATTCGGTCCAGTGAGGCTTGCCGGCCCTGCCATACAATCATCAACAACATTAAACAAAACGGCTAACCAAAATAACAGTACACCCCTGAGTAGCACCTCATCTCACCTTGGACAAGATACTGATTACTCCTTGCCTCCCATCCCACCGCCCCCTCTGAAGTACACTAATGCTATAAGTGTTCTGATTGTGGCCTCTAGGGTCCCTTTCTGCTGAGGACATGGTTCCTGGCGTATCCCGCGACAGGCTGCTCAACCTTCCCATATTTTCTAGTATTTCTGAGGGCAACCCCTAGTTACATAGCTAGGACGCTCCAACTCCAGGCTGCAGTCTAATCCTCCCTTTCAACACTCCAAGGAGGGAGCAAGGGCATCCTTCCGTGCTTTTGCAATATCTCACTTGGCGATTGTAAGGGCCAGCCAAAGCAAAGCCCACAAGTATCCGTTTCTGTCTTCCCCCTCTGTGATTTGCAGCAAGGCACACTGTGTGGTCCACAACAAGTTCAGTCCCAACACTTCCTCCAAGCAATCAAAGACCACTGCCCATAAGGGAGCCAAGACATTGCACCTACAGACTGTGCTAGAAATTCCCCAACTCGGTCTGTAAGTGCAAACGTCTGGTAGACACATTCAGCCCCTGTCTCCTCAGCCACTCCTCGTAAAATAGACCCTGTGTAAATAGAGCAGCTGCATAAGGTGCTATTGGGAGGCTATGACCGCCTCGCGTGGAGAGGCCAGCTCCTCCCTCCAGTCCTCATCCGCAAGGGGGCCTAAATCCCGAATCCAAGTCTCCCAAAGGTGCCCAATGGCATCCGGGGCATTGACGACTAAGGACCAATAGATGTCGGAAATATTGTGTTGTGGGATGTCAGTCAGAAGTATTTTACCTTCCAGCGGGCTGAACTCTAGGAGGTCATTGAGGTGTGTGATATAGGGTGTGAAAGCGTGACAGAGTTGTAAATATTTGTAAAATTCGGTCCAAAGGAGCCCAAACACCTCCTGAAGATCAGCAAAGGTCATAAGTTAATTACTCCTAAGAATGTCGCACAGCCGAGAGATGCCAATAAGGTCCCAACGCTGGAACCCCTGCAGCCCAGCCACCTGGCACAGGACCATGCCTGCTCAAAGTGGAGTCTCCCATGTAAGCTGTAATGACCAACCCACAGACGTCCCTGCTTCCCTCTAGACCGTAAAGACCACACCGGTGGCCGGAGGGAGCCGAAAGTGAACCGTCCTCCCATGCAGTAGGTGTAGGAGAGGCGTCTCACTCAGTCTCCACCCCTTGGATACATAGGCCGGGTCTCTGAACCCCTCCCCAAACCACCAGTCATCCAGGAAGGTCAACTGGACCACCCTGTAATAGGACTGCACAGCTGGCGTGGCTATGCCTTCATTGTAGGTCGATTTGCAGCTCTTAGATAGAGCAATTTGAGGAGGATGATGATTTTACAGGAAGCCCCGCAGGACTGAGTCGATGCATGTGAAGAGGGATGTGGTAACAGGGTACGGGAAATTCCAAAGTTGGTATAACAAGCGGGGGAGCGCCACCATCTTGAAGATAGCTTATCTCTCCAGATGGGAGAGAGGAAGCGATGCCCAAACTTCACGTCTGATGCTAGCCTGTCCAGTTGCGGCTGTATGTCCAGGGCCCATGAATGGCCCAAGTAGCGAAACCCCTGCCGGGGAATCTTGAGCTTTGTCACCCATGACAGCTCCAGCATTCCATCTCCTACTATATAGACCCTGAGCCCTGAGAAGTGTCCATATATCTCCAGCATCCGTAGTGCGCACAATCCTAATTTCTGGAGGTTCGTTAGGAATAGAAGCACATTGTCAGCATACAGCACAATCTTCTCCTCTGCCCCAGGCCCCCACTTAAACCCCCTCAACTGCGCATCCACTCTGGCCCATTCCGCTAATGGCTCAATAATAAGATGAAAAGCAGGGTGAGGGGGCACCCCTGATTTTTTCCCCTGTTCAACCCGGAATAGCGGCGAAGTTGCTCTTCCCACCCTCACTCACTTGAGCAAACAGCTCCATATAAATTAGCTTCATATAGCTGATGTACCGGGATCCAACATTCATTTTAGCTAGGAGAGAGAAAAGAACAACCTCCTGACCGAGTCGAAGGCCTTTCGGAAGTCTGCATGCAACAGCGCACTCTCCATATGGTAGTGCTTTGACAATGCCATTGCGTTGTTCACCTGTAGGATATTGTGCCTCATAGCCCTTCCCAGCATGAAGCCAGATTGGTCTGGGTGGACCGAGGTAGCTATAACTTTAATCAAGCGGTTAACTAGGACCCTGGCGCACACGTTGACCTCAATGCTAAGAAGGGAGATCGGCTGAGACACAAAGTCACAAAGGTCCGGCAGCTGATGTGACTTCATGATGACAATGGCAAAAGTTCTGAAATTCAGAAGGAGCAGTTTGCCTCCAAGGGCCTCCTGAAAGACTCCCAACAAGTGGGGCCCTGTGAGTGCCCAAGTGGCCCTGTAAAACTCGCCAGGGGGCCATTCGGTCCCAGTATTTTCCCTGGTTGGAGTTGCATCACCGTCCAGGCCAACCATGCCTCCTCCATCAGGGTTTGACAAAGAACAGAACCAGTATGTAGTAAATCCCGAAGAATCGCCGGATTCGGTGATTCCAAATACTGGCCTCCAATTGAAGGAGTTTTGACGCTAGGCCCTACATTTCAGCATTCATCTGGATTACATCAGCAGCGACCGGTGTTGGTAAGCTTGGTGGGGTGGGACGGGGGTGGGGGAGGGGAACGTCGACAGACAGAATAGGATTTATTTAATTAATTTGCCCTATTCTGTCATCTGTTTATATCCCCCTCTCCGGATCTCCCCACCGCGCTTATCTGCAACGGCCGCTGCTGAATTACATAAATGTTTGCGACCCACCCACAAGCCATTGTTTTCCGCCAGGAGACTCTTCATTATTAGTTATAGGCACTGTACAGCTCTGTCCACATGTGTGATCCCGGAGCACTTTTTCAAATATGTGTATTTTCAGTATGGTTTCTCAAAAAGCCACCATTTTAAACGAAATTGAATATATTTGATTGCCTGCCTCCAGAATAATTTAGCCAGTTTTTTCAATTTTTCTTTAAATAATACCAAGTCCTTAATATCCTAAAATGGCACTTTTTGAGGCAGTCTTAATAAATGTATTCCATAATATATTTGAAAGAAAAGAGAGAGATAGAAAGCAGGGTAATTAGCCAGATACAGTCCAGGCATATCATGGCAGGCAATTGGCACTATGGCTTTCAGAAAGAGTGAACCATCAGCATCATGGCCTGTCAATGACAGTTAAGTCAGTACTTTTTCGGCTCCTGGAAACAAGATCTCCGGGGTAAGTAGATCTTGAACCCCAGAGAGATGCTTTTGTAGGTGCATAAACACCACTCTCAGCATTCTAAGAATTTCAGAAGACTTTACCGAACTCCAGGTTGTTCCTATTAAAAATCTCATACTTAATATTTCAATCCTGATGGCCACAATCTACTACATCTGTCATACTTAAAACTCTACATCAGCCTTCCACTTCTATGCATCTGTTACCATACTTCCAGAAGTATTAGAAACAGCAATTGAGTTATCTTTTACATCAGCCTCAGTTAAATCTGTAAAGTTACAAAAAACGTAGACTGTTTTCTTTCGTTCAGACCCTCCACCAGATTCTGTAGTGTTTTCTCCTACGAGACAGTATAATGCAACCACTCCAGCTGCAACAGTTTCTTCTCACAAGGAAAGCAAGCAGCGAGTGCTGTGTGTAGGAAGATCTGTGGTACTGTTGCTAAAGCAATGAAAGCTGCCAGTGCTCCTGCCTACCTGGCAGATCTGACAGATCATGGTGGGACTCTTTACAGCATTCCTCAGAGAAGCTTTCTCAAAAGGACAGGGAGGACTTTCAGGAGGTAGTACTCAAAGTAATCAGGTGATCAGTGCAGCATCTGACTACTCCTCCTTTCTGCCTGAACATTCCAACTCAGACTTGAAAGACATATGCCTCTCTTTTAGCTTGGGAACTCAAATAGGCCGTCTTCAGACGCAATAAACATGGTCAGAGAAGGTGAGCACTCTTCGAATCAACCACCTAGCGATAAAGGGAGTTTCTTTGTCGCTTAATTCATTCCTCCCTGCTCTCCATATGAACTCTCTTCTAGTAGAAATGAACATTACTACAACAATGCATTATTTGAACAAACCAGGAGGTACTCAATCTAGGGTTCTGTCTGTGGAAGCACAGTCAATATGTAGGTGGCTGATTGCTAGGAATCTCAAAAATAACTGCAGTACATCTCCCAGATGTTCAAAATACAAAAGTAGCTTCTCAAAGCAGCTTTAAAAAAAAGAAAAATCACCAATGAATTTTAAACAACTCCGTTCTTCCCAACATATGTTTTTAATGGGATTTCCTTAAATAGATATTTTGTGAATTGGAAAACTAAACTCTCAACCTATGCCTGTGTAGGACTTGGCCTTTTTGGCTAAAGTTCCCTAAACTGTTTGCTGTCCCCCTAGAACGTTTTCCTTGCATAGAGTTGCCAATTTAGGGGGGATGTGGTTTGGACGCCGGGAGAAATGGCAGCGTAGAGCTTCTCTCCTCCTGTGACGACCAGCTATATACGCTTTTGGAAACCCTTATACCGCTTCGAAAACGGCCCTGAGGACAGATTTGAAGATCGGAAGTGGGGGTCCTACCCGTGGCTGACTCCTGGAAAGCTGCGAAGTTTCTACGCGGCTTATCATGGGAGAGCCCCGACCTCTGAACACGGCCGATAATAAAAGGAGCGCGGAGCTCCAGCGTCTCCCGTAGTTGCTGAAACCGTGGCTGCTGAATGCTTATCGCACTCGAAGCTTCACCACACATCTGGGCTTCCGAGGCCTCAGAGTAAGTGCACAGTTGTACGCGCTGCTCACCGCCTTTTAGTGTCGGCTTCTGAAGTCCCGGTCACACACACAGCGCCTACAAAATGGCGGACGCGACCGAACTTACACGGGATTCGAGCAATGTGTGATGAGTACTGGGCACTGGTCCCCACGCACTGTCTCCAAGCGGGTAATGAAATTACAGAAGCGATCAGGACTAGCGCTGCCGCCGAACTAACGCTGAGTAATTTCGGTGCCCCTGGTGTTTCATTATCGTTACATGTGAGGAAGGTTCTCTAAAATGGCAGGTGCATTATCGCTCTGTATTACATACTAACTCGTCTTTAAGCATTAAGGACCCCTAACATTGCAGAGGGAGCTGAAAGGGACGCAGCAAGGGACCAACAATCTCCTGGCGCAGAGGAAGTTGATGTGGGGTGGGCGACCGCGTATCGCATTGGCGAAATTGACTTTGCCATGGTATGATGGAGGTATCGCGTTGCCCGACATCAAGCGCTATTACTGGGCCTCCCAGTTGAGTGCTGTGAACCACGCTATGTACGGCCCTGTCCCGAACCCCGCGTTTGAGATGGACAGACCCCAACTGCCCGGGGGGGATTACAATCGAGCGCTCTATTCTAGAGCCGACCGGAAGCACCTCACTGGCCCTACTGCAGTTGCGGTGCGAGTCTGGGGAAGTGCGACCGCCGCCACGGGATGGACAGATAAACTGACGAAATCGACCCCATTGTATGCCGCGGAAGCGCTGGGTGGCCTGTGGACGTCGAAGGGTTTTGACAGATGGGATCTCATCGGTATCAGCAGGGTGGGCGACCTCTGGACCAAGGGCAAAGTTAAGACCTTCGAGGTACTCCAGCGGGAATATAAACTGAGCGACAAGGAATATTATCGGTACCTTCAAGTCAGCCATGCGCTTAACTCGGTTTTCCCGGCTGGTACTACGATCCCGGAGTCCTCTCCTCTTGAGGATAGAGTGCTTGACGGATACGTCCCCGTCAGCACTATGTCTCTTATCTATAAGAAACTGATCAACGATCACTCGGATCTCCTTCTACAATTGCGGAATGCTTGGACCAGTGACGGGCTACAACTGGACGATGAAGACTGGGAGGCGGCGATATCCTCCCCCAAAGAGGTCGCGATTCCGGCACGTCTTAGGCTGGTGCAACTTAAAATATTGCATCGGGTGTATGTCACGGGCCCACGACTGGTACATATGGGTTTTTCTGTGGATGGGTTGTGTAGGCGTGGATGTGGTATGTTGGCTACATTTTTGCATATCCTCTGGGAATGTCCGGAGGTGGCGACGTTTTGGCGCCGAGTGAATGCGGTTATGGGTGAGGTGACGGGTGTTGTGTTATTGCCGGAGGCCAGACGCTGTCTGTTGAATGTTTGGGAGCCGAATGACTGTACTTTGCTCAAACTCAATGGGTCACATTGGGTAATATGGTTGCTAAACGAGATATAGCCCAGTTGTGGGGTTCTCAGAGGCCGCCATCACTCCTAGCATGGAAAGAAAACATGGACTAGTCCATGTTCAGGGAAAAATCTGTATATGTCTCCCGTGGCAGACCTAAGAAATGGGGTAGGGTCTGGGGTCAATGGAATGCGTACCGAGGAGAGATTTGCACCCCCCCATTCACCGACATTCCAGATCCGCTTCTTCTCCCTTGACTGTGCGTTCCCAATACTTAGCTTTTGTCGACTACATTGTATTGTTTTGCCCCTGGGTCCCCCCCCCCCTCCCCTCCCCAGTATTTCTCGTTTTTTATATTGTAGCATGTCTTCCACCCGACTCCCACTGCCATAAGGGACAGCCAATTTATCATACAGTACTGCCTCGATCTTCTTTGTGTTTTGTTTGTTGTTTTATTTATATAAAATATAAAATGCGCAACCTTTCACTAATCCTATTTATACCAAATGCTTTTACAAGATCACGAGATATCGCTGCCGGACCCCCGGGTTGTCGGCTGAAGAGCTGTGTACTTTGATGTTGATATTGTTGTGTGCGACTGACCAGCCTCCGTGGTTGTAGGTCTGTAATTGTCTCTTTCTTTACATAATAAAGGTTTTAAAAAAAAAAAAAAAAAAAAAAAAAAAAAAACAATCTCCTGCCGAATCTCTGGCGACTTCCCGGCCTGACAAAGTGGCGCTTACTGAAGCATGGACAAAGAAAGAGCAGACTTCATTGTCAATGCATGTACGACAGTGTGAGGATGCAAGGATTGGGCGCCTGGGTGGAGAGGAGAAGGACAACACTGAAAGGGCTGCAGAAGAGCAACTTGATTTTAAGGCAGCGTAATAGTATAAAGCAGTGTCATGCAGGGCAAGCAGCAGATTAACGGGAAGCAGACAAGCAGGCAAACAAGAAGCAAAGTTACTGAGCCAAGAGTGGAATAAAGAACAGAATGAGTATGAAAGCAATTTGATAAGACAGTGTGCAAGCACGGCAAGCACTACAGGCAGGCAAACAGATCAAGCCCAGACAACACACATGAACAGGTACTAATTACATAGAGCCTGAGCATAACAGTGAGCACGGTACAAAATACACAATCCTACAAAAGGAGCATGTCATACGGCATGAGCACGGCGCAGCAAAATAAAGCGGAGTGAGAGACACAAGCAGGTTAATATAGTCCACGGCGCAGCACATCGTGGTGCAACGAACTTGCTGAGAGGTGCCACATCCTGAGACGGTCTGACCGCTGGATCATGCCACTGCCGACACCAGATTCCTGATACATGGCGCCGCTTATCATCACTGGATAAGAGACTTGTCAATACTGTTGCGGTGACTCTTACATCTGCTCCTTCAAGGTTCCGGACGGCACCTACTGGCGCAAGTGAACGGCGCAAACAGACGGCAACTAGTGGCACAATCACTTTCCAGACCCCAGTCTTCGTCGGACACACATCCACGGCGAGTGTCACCATGGGGGACAAAGAAACAACAAAAAATCTTAAGAAGCTCAAGGCTGAACCTCCGAACCCAGTATCGCCTATCAAAGGCAAGAAAGATGTTAGCGATACTATGGATATCATATTAAACAAACTTGAGGTAGTACGTGACCTGGCGAAGCCCACAAAGGAGGAGATCGTGGCTATCAGGCAGGATATACGAGACACCAATTCTAGGCTTATTGAAACGGAATCTAGGATCTGTCGGCTAGACAGGGGCGTAGCTAGAGCTTCTGGCGCCCGGGGCTACCCCCTAGATTGCCGCCCATGGCAGGTAGCGGCGGGGAGGGTGAATCTGGAGAAAAATTACGGCGAGCAGCAGGGGTGGATTGGCAGGGTTTAAGTTACAACGCCACTCTCTACTCCACTGCATAAGAAAGGGTGTGAAACTGCGGCGTAAGCCTAGAGCAAACCTCGAAGGTCAAGTCTCAGTTGATGAAGGCCCACCAGCACTAAAATGGTAGCTAAATGCATAAGTAAATATATCCCTTCCTTCCCTTCCTCCTCTTACACCTCTCCATACTGAACTGCTGCTACAAGACCACAGCAGTAAAACCACCCGCTAGACATCAAGCACAACACCAAAACAACTCCCACATAGGTCACACTTTACACCCGCACTCTACCAAACAACAACAGTATTTAGAAACATAAGCAAAGCTATAGCAATAGAACAGCTTCATTATCTCTTCCATCCATGTATCTATCTATTGATTCTTTCACCCTTCCATTCACCTACTGGCATCCACTATTTCACCTTTAGATTCTGTCATCCATTCATTCTTTCATCCATCATTCAATATTTCCCCATTCTATCCATGTATCTATCTATCTATCCATCCATCCAATTTGCCATCCATCTATTATGCCATCCATCTGCCCATCCATACAGTCTAAAAACCAACCATCCACTCTGCCACCCATTGATCTATTCACTCTGCCATCCATTCTCTTTGCATCCATCCTCCACTCTTTTATCTTACCATCACCTCTGCCATTCATCGATTAACTGACATCCTTTCATCAATTCATTAACTCTTCCATTCATCCACTCAGCCATCCATCAGCCTACTCTACCATCCATTCATCCTCCTATCCTCTCTTCCATCCATCCATCAATCCACTCTGTCATTCACCCTCTCTGCCATCCACTCTGCCATCCATTCACCATCCATCCACTCTGCCACCCATCCATTCATCAACTCCTCTATCTATTCATCGAACCACCCATCCACTCTGCCATTCATTCATCCATCAATCCACCCACTCTGCTAATCAACCACACATTCATCCACTCTGCCATGCATCAATCCCCTCCACCATCTATCCATTCTGCCATCCATCTGCTCATCCATCCATCCATCCATTTATCCACTCTGCCATCCATCCTGCCATTCATTCATCAATCGATCCACTCTGCTATCCAATCATGCATTCAGTCACTTTGCCTTTAATCCATTCACGCTGTCACGCATCCATTCATTTACTTTGCCATCCATCCAATCTGCCATCCATCCATACATTCATTCACTTTGCCACCCATCTATTCACCCTGCCATCCATTCATCATCCATCCATTACGACCTCCATTCACAGATCTTTCGCCCACTCATCCAGCCCTTTACTCTATCCTCCTTTCAGCTGTCCTTCCACCTATTCATTCACTCAACTATTTATCCATTTGTTCTGCCTTCCTTTCACTTGTCCATCCACCTATCCATTCACGCACTCACCCATCCACCCATACCTTTACTTTACTTTCATGTGTGCATCCATCATCATTCACTTCTTCTTTCACCCACTCATTCATCCACATATCCATTCATCCTCCTACTCCTTCATCCCTACTTCCTTTTTTTCACCCTTTTCTTCCAACATTCCTTCTTTCTTTCCCTGTTCTATTTACCCAGCAGTCGGGTTTCCTCTGTGGCTGTGGGAGTGCTTCCGGTTTCCACGTGAGACATGACTGCATGTCAAAAACTCAACATGCCCCTACATGATCTGTAGTGTCTGGATTTAATGAGCGAGCCCGCACCATCCAGCAACAAACCACTAAACAGCCCATTCTTGGATCACAGTGAAGCACAGCATTCACTACAAACACTGTGCGAAAACACTTAAAGTTTTTTTGGGGGTGTGGAGTTGGGCTATGCAAAACTCCCAGGCACCCTGCAAAACCAAATGGGGGAGGGGCAGGGGGCTTAGGGGTGGTCAGAAAAGGACGGTGGAAGGAAGGGGCAGGGTGCTGAGAAAGAGAATATGGACAGAAGCATAGGGATAGTTAAGCGCAGTGTGAAGAAATGTGCTGGAAAATGAGGGCGTGCACCAGCTGAGTCACCGAGGACAGCTTCTTTTACCTCCACAGTGTCTTCCCTGCATGGGCAGAATCGTGTACACCGCGGAGGCTTGGGGCAAATGAAGTGGAAGCTCGCATGTCTAAAATAAACACAGTAAAAGAGGCTGTGTTTTTCGTTTGAAATGTTCCTAGAAATCAGGGAATGGTGGTCTATTTTAGCAACGGACAGTGATGTTTGGGGTCCTTCTTTCTAGTCCACAAAATTTAATGAACTGAATGTTTGCTTATTGCGGCGCTGGGAGTGAGCCTCGCATACCAGGGGGCACAAGAGGACGGAGACGAGAGCAGAGAGACGGGCGGGGCGTCCAGTTCAAGTACCACCATCAAAGCCAGTGCAAAATCAATGGAGAAAACTTACTTGGTTTTGCTTCAATGTCCCAAAGATCAGCACCATCACCACAAGGAGATAGAGTCGAGAGAGTCAATGTCTCTCTCACATGATCTGCGCCGGCCTTCACTTAAAGTGACAAGTAAAACAAGTCACTCACTCCACTCCAAAACCGGGAATCAGTTATGTTCCTGTTGATCCCTGGAGGCATGCAAACACCATCACGTGACGTGCGTGATGCACGCTCAATTTCAGCACGATTCACTGCCGAAGGCGGGCTCCGAAATATAAAGTTTGCAGGCCCGTCATTGGTAGCGATTTCGCGCGCTGATTGACGGCCCTGGGACGGGACCCAAAGAAACTTGTTACATATTCTCGGGTGGTGCGTGCAGTGTGGTTGCACTTACACCCACTGGCCAATTAGGCGGTACGCCTCTGCGGCAATTGGATGCAGTGATCTGAGCACTTTGAAATGGAAATGACGCCGCGCGCGCGGCACTAGTGGACCGTTACGGCCGTCTTTATAATTTATTTGGGGACACTGACAGTGTCCCCAAATAAATTATAAAGGCGGCCGCAACGAGTCACTAGTGCCACACGGCCGCGCCGCCCCAAAACAGTGCCGCCTGGGGCGGTCCGCCCGCCCCCCCCCTAGCTACGCGGCTGCGGCTAGAAGACACAGAGGTCAAGACCTGTAGAGCTCTTAAAAGCCTTACTATATCCTCAGATCAGATGACAAGGAGACTATCCGAATTGGAAGATAGGAATCGAAGGTGAAATCTCTGCATATTTGGCATACCAGAAGGCTCAGAGGAAGCCAACAGTTCATGTGTTTCCTTTTTGGAGTCATGGTTCTCGCAAGCAACCAACCTCACATTCCAGGGCCGCTCGAGTTCGACAGGGCACACAGAGTTCCAGGCAGGATCACAAAAAACCAAAAAGGCCCCAGTCTACAAACCCCTGAGATACCAACATGTGGAACAAATATTATTCTTCGTGCGGAAAAATAACCACATATTATGGAAATCGAGCAAAATCTTCATCTCGCAGGATTATAGTAAGGAGACTGTTAATGTGAGGAAGGCCTTTCTTGCTCTTTGCCCGCAGCTACGGTCACTGGGACACCAATTCGGATTCATAGGTCCAGCAAAGTTTCGGTTGCTTATTCAAGGATCTCCTCAGATTTTCACTGACCCGCAAAGACTCAAAAGGTTCCTAGATGGCCCAGAAGAGCTGAATATGGATACGACAACGCTGTACTCTGCAGCTGCTTCTGCTTCTGGCTATAAATGAGTATCCTTTGTTATGTTATGTTAATGGGGTTGCTTATATAGCGCACGGCTACTCCGAGGAGTATCCCGGCGCTTTCTAACCCGCAACTGAAAAGGAGAAACAGAACATAACAGCTTACTGATTATAAAGCCATGTTTTCAAAGCTTTTCTGAAGGCAAAAAGATTGGAGGTACGACGGAGATCAACAGGAAGGGAGTTCCAAAGTTTAGGGGCAAGATGTTTAAAGGAGCGTCCTCCTATCCTGGCCCTCTTAATGGGAGGAACCGTTGCCAGGCCAAGACTTTCCGATCGGAGAGATCTGGTGGGTTTGTAAAAAACGAGCCGTTTTTGAATGTACGAGACCCCAACCGAATGGAGTGCCTTGTGTGTCAATGTGAGAGCCTTGAAAGTAATCCGCTTCTTGACAGGAAGCCAATGAAGGGCAGAAAGCAACTCTGATGCCCTAGCTTGCCGAGGTAGGCCAAAAATAGCCGTAGCCGCGGAGTTTTGAACTACCTGAAGTTTATGCAGGAGATAATCCGGTAAACCCAGGTAGAGAACATTTGAGTAGTCAATCCTCGAACAAATCAAAGCCTGTACTGTCAGCTTCCTGTGAACTAGAGGAAGCAGAGGAAGGAATTTTCGCAGCATTTTTAGCAGACCGAAACAGGTGCTGGTGAGACCTGTGATCTGTACTTTCAGCGAAAGGGTGTTGTCGATTTTGATCCCCAAGTTTTTCGCGACCACAGAGGAAGAAGAAGGTGGAGACATGCTCACCGGCCACCATTCCTGCCAAGGCGGATCTGCCTGACAGCCGAAGAAGAGCACCTCAGATTTATCAGGGTTGCACTTGAGGCTGCTTCGCTGAAACCAGTCGAAGACAGCCCCAAGGCAACCACGGATGCTCTCCCTGTCAAACTCCATGCCCTTCTTGGAGTTTGACGGGGAGAGCATTACCCGTGTAGAACTCTGTTCTGAGCGAGGGGTTCGTCAGGGGTGTTCAATGGCTCCAACCTTGTTCACTTTGTACATAAACGGTGTTGTCCCCTGCATGGTATCAGCGCCAATAGATGCTCCCTCTCTTTCAGGTCTAAAAATCCCTATTTTAATGTTTGCGGATGACACGCTTGTTCTATCTAAAACCCCTAGTGGCTTGCAGCGTGCTCTGTCCATTTTTGAAAATTTTTGTGGGGAACATGGTTTTGAGATGAACGCAACTAAAACTAAACTCATGATTTTTAGGCCGCACTGCAGTTTCAAGTCTAAAATTGTCATGAGTGGTCGGCCTCTAGAGATGGTAAACTCATTCACGTACTTGGGTATCCATATCGCAGAGAATAACAGGTGGAGTCAGCACATAAACATTGCTACCTTGCGACACAAGCAATTAGCCGGTGCCATTAATTCGGAACACAGGAAGTCTTTGACCAAACCCGTCAAGCCAGCTTTGCTGGTTTACGAAGCAAAGGCAATTGGGTCCGCACTCTATGGTGCAGAGATGTGGGGCTTTGAAAATTTGAATACCCTACAAGCCTCTGAGAGCAAATTCTTATGGTTACTCACTGGTACCCCGACAAGCACTCCATTGTTGCCTTTAAGATATGATCTTGGTAGGAAACAAATTAAGGATCTAGCCAGACTACGACCAATCTTGTACTGGTGAAGGCTCTGGACTACTCCCGAGCTTTCGCATTATGCTGAAGGTTTTATTGATGTCATTAAGGCGGACTGCTTTCATAAAATTAGTTGGCTCAATTCACTGAAAGCAATATTGTTTGAGCTTGGGTTAAGTTCAATATGGCTAGATCCAGCAGGAGCAATATTTCCCACCAAGTCTGTCCTAAAAAATATATTTTGGGAAAACGTTGCTAGTAGGAGTCTGAGTAGTGCTAGCTATGGGTCCATGTCTGCGGGTTTTCTTGAGGTCAAACTGTATCCCGCTTTGGAGTCGTACTGGGATATTATTTCAAAGCCGGGTGACAGAAAACTCCTATTCCAACTGAGAGCTGGAGCCCTTCCCATAAGATCTCTGACAGCTAAATGGGGTACAGGGGGGTGTGATACCTGCCCAGCCTGTGGAATGGGGAAGGAAACACTTGGTCATTTTTTGTTTTCTTGTAAAGCTTATTGTGTTCCAAGACGTGTCTGGCTAGCACCTATGTGTAGGAACCTTGGGACCACCTGCCGTTCTGTTGCCCTGCGTATCATATGTTCAAGCCCACTTACATGGATATTAATAGCCACAGCAAAATATATTGGATGGCCATGGGCGATCAGACAGAGACTGCTAGTTAATTAACTATTCTCTGTCTGTAAAATCTGTCTCCACGAACTTGTTATTACTGCTTTTTAGACCATTAATGTTTTTGTTATCAGACAGAGACTGCTAGTTAATTAACTATTCTCTGTCTGTAAAATCTGTCTCCATGAATTTGTTACTATTGCTTTTTAGATCATTAATGTTTCTATAACCTTGCTACTTTTTTAATAATGTATTAATCTCTTTTTAATTATTCAACAAATACTGTGAGAAACTTTTTTATCGAGTGTATTTTATGGATTCAATAGTGCACTGTCTTTGTGATTGACTGCAGATTTAATTCTATTTTAACATTTTGTGTATGTCTTGCTTTTATGAGTAATTACTCGAATAAAGCACTATTTGAATTGAATTGAATTGAACTCTGTTCTCATGTATCTTTAGTAAGCTATCTATGCTCCAAATGTTAATGTCTGCGTTGTATCCCGCATAATTGTTAGGTGCACAGCTTTGATGCCATGTTGCTCTGTTGCTATTCTATTCATTGATGTCATGCTGTTCTATTGCAAAGATGGTCCCTGACCATCGTAGCTGTTGAGGACAAAGAAAAGCCCGGTCTCAGTGACTCAGCCGGTTTCAGACTGATGTTAGTACACTGAGCTTGCTCTAACGTTGTTCTAGCAAGTAAGATACAGCCTTCACAGATATCTGTGTCCACTCCGCACACTATATGTAAGGTGCTACTCTCGTAAGTTGGTCTATACAGGACTGTAACACGGGGGCCTAAAGTAAGTGTTGAAACAGAGAGGATTGTAGTAAGTTAACAGATTGCCCAGGAGCGTCATGTTTTCTTATACCTATGTTGCATACAAATATGACGCATAATGGTTTCGGAATGCAATGTGTCTGGTAGCTATTGTTCTAAGATGTCCAATTGTTGAATCAGTTTCCAATTATCACTATGGTTTGTGTGCAAGGCCATGGGAGGGATAATGTTGTTGTTTTTCCTAGTCACCATGCCTATTACCTTCACTTGGGGAGGGTTGGGTGGGCCGGGAAGGGAGGGAGGTGGGTGAGGGAGTTGGGGGGGACGGGGCGGGGTAAGAGTTTGGAATTTCTTTTGTTTTTTGTCTATGTATTTATTATTTGCTGCATACCAATGCCAGGGTGTTCACACTGTCAATATTTTGTAGTCGTTCTCTGTTGCTCTGCAGTTGGCGTTGTCCTCATCCGTATTGAAACTTCGATCTTGCTGTTACAGTTGTTGCTTTCCACACTTACGCTATGTAAACACTGTCATACTTTAGTCTGGAAGGGCCGCAGACTCTACGGGTACTCGGTTTGCCTGACTGGGTTTGATCTTAAATATATGTCCATGTCAACATCCACAATTGACACACCCCTTGGGGTAACAAGAGTAGGTAACCTGAAAATACTCTCCCTTAATGTTAAAGGTCTAAATCAAACTGTCAAGCGTCAGAAAATCTTAGATTATTTACGCCGACAAAATGGAGATATTGTTCTATTACAGGAATCTAAAATAGATGCTAAACAATTTAATACACTTAGGAACAAATTCTATACTGAAGTGACAGGCTCGGAAGCAGTTGGAAAGAAAAATGGCGTCTTAACATTGATAGCCCAAAAATCCAATATTGTTTTACTTTACTCCACGGCTGACACTAAGGGGAGGTGGGTCACAACCAAGTTGCTCAAAGACGACACTGAATTTTATGTTACAAACGTTTATGCTCCGAACACATGTGGTTTAAAATTTTGGTCAGACCTCACGAAGCAAATTGACACTATCCCTGACTCAGCTGTGCATATTCTCGCAGGAGATTTTAACCTACCCTTTGACCCGACTCTTGACAGAGACTCCCGATGCACCTTCCGTAGTAACAGGTCACACAAAGCCTTCACTAACCTCTGTAATTGATTTAACCTAGTGGACTCATGGCGGCTGCAAAATCCTGATGGGAGGGAATACACATTTTACTCATCTCCACACAACTCGTTTTTCCGAATTGACTACCGATTTATCATGAAAAATGCCATCCCTAGAATAGAAGAGACGACAATAGAGCCGAGGGTAATATCTGACCACTCGTGTATATCACTATCCATCTCCAATGTGAAACCATCTACCCGCCGAATCGTTTTGGCGCCTCAATGAGGAGGTACCATCGGTCCACCATTGAAACTGCTATTAAAGAATACTTGGAGCACAACCATAGGGGGGACACCACTGATTTGACACGCTGGGAAGCATTGAAAAGTACTATCAGAGGGGTTATCATTAAACTTAAATCTGCTATGAACAAGGATCACAACAAGGCCCTAGAAAACCTAGAAAAAGAAATATCTGCTCTAGAGACTAGGCACCTGCTTGGCAGGAAAGAAGAAACACTGAATAGGCTGGCCAATAAAAAATATGAGTATAACAAAATAGTAAGTGAAAGAGCAGGGGTATGGCTGAATAGGAGGAAACGATTTGAACTATGTGAATCAAATAAGGCTTGGAAGAGTTTGGCAGCCTATCTCAAATTTAAAGTACAGAAAAACACGCCAAATTCCATTAAAGATCAGTCTGGAATGGCTCATTCAGAACCTATCAAGATCGCAGATATATTTAAAGACTTTTATGCCAAAACGCAGAGGTTGAAGGAGCCAAGATTAAGGATTATTTTGGGGAATGTGAGCTACTGTCTCTCTCCCGCGATGACCAAGCCGACCTTAATAGCCCAATCACGATCCTGGAGTTTGAGAAGGCTATAAAATCACTAAAGTGTGGGAAGGCCCCTGGACCCGACTGGTTTAGTGCTAGGTTCTATAAATGCTTCTCCTCTCTCCTATCACATCCACTCCTCCACCTGTTCTAGGAAATCAATAACACAGGGGAGACGAGAGGCACACTATCGGAGGCCATCATTGCTGTCCTGCCCAAAGATGGGAAAACACCCAACACTCCCCAAAAACTATAGACCTATCTCGCTTATTAATCTAGACTGTAAGCTCTTAGCCACGATTTTAGCCAACTGCCTCCAGAAAGTTCTGCCCAAACTTATCCACCCCTCCCAGGCTCGTTTTTTAAATACAGGCTATCCAGTGACAATACTAGGACATTAGCACACATACTTGAGAAGGCGAAGCTTATTACCACCCCTACTGCAGCAATCATGCTCGATGCTGAAAAGGCGTTCGACAAAGTGGATTGGAGTGACATACTTGGAAGCCGTACTAAATAAATTTAGTCTAGGAACGTCCTTTACGAAGATGGTTATGTCCCTTTATTTCTGCCCCTCAGCTAGAGTCAGAACGGGAGGGTCGTTCTCCTCATTATTCCGACTACAACAAGGAACCAGACAGGGGTGCCCCCTCTCCCCTTCATTATTCTTATTAGCAACGGAACCATTCCTCCACCACATACGGAGCAATAAGGACATCTCGGGAATCCCCTTTAAGGAGTGTACAATAAAACTAACTGCTTATGCGGATGATGTTTTAGTCGTTTCGGAAAAAGCGGAGGAGGCTATACCGGCCCTCATGGCTACTATTGAAGAGTTCTTGAAGGTATCTGGATATAAATTAAATAACGACAAAACGGAGGTTAAATTGTTAAATAATCAAGGGAATAGGGAAGTGCTGTGGGATTCTGGTCTAACTTGGCAACCGGGTTGCTTCAAGTACCTGGGGTTGGACTTTGACAAGGACCTAATTTCTACATTACGCATTAATGAAAACCTACTCCTAAAGAAAATGTCCATATTACTCGATGGCTGGTCTCCCAAGTACCTATCGTGGTGGGGTAGGGCTGAAACCCTGAAAATGATGGTGACTCCAATGGTAAACTACCTGGCAAGTATGCTACCGATTACCTTTTCAGATGACTTCTTACACAAGGTCGATAAGCTCTTTGGTACATTCTTGTGGCAGGGGAAGAATCCCAGGATATCAATGAAGAAGCTACAGCTACCTAAAGAAAAAGGCGGCCTGGGTCTCCCCAACTTCAGAAATTACCAAACTGTGTTCCTATGTAAGCAAGGGGCACAATGGCTGATTGACGATTCGGCATACACCCCGCTGTGGCTAGATGTTGAGAGATCCCTCATTGACAATGTTCCCCTCCCTGCTCTACTCACCATGGACCTCTCACACCTTCCCCGTTCAAAATACATCTTACTAAACACAAGACGTGCCCTTTTAAGACTTGATCAATCCCACAAAACTGGTTTAAAACTTAAGAACACCACCTTAGTAGCCTTGTGGTGTAACCCTGCACTTAAAATAGACAGGGAACCCCTTCATTGGCAATATTGGTCTAAAAAAGGTGTCAATTTGGTGTGTGACCTCTATGATGGGTTATACCCTCTACCGTTCTCCTCGCTCCTGGCCTTACATCATCTCGCACCAATAGACTTTTATGACTTTCTGAAGCTAAAAGCACTCTTGTCCACGCACTCTTTTAAACCCTGCGAGCCGTGGCTTAAGACCCATATAACACGTATCAGAGCAGCGGGACATTTTGTCTCGAAAGTATATAAACTTCTCAACCCTCTACCCGGGAAAACTCACAGGCGTAATGAGATCCGATGGGAGGCGGAGCCGAACTCTACGGAACTAACATTTGATTGGGACACGATTCATGCTACTGCTTTCTTGAACAAAGTCTCTCCAATATTATCACAAACCAAATACATGTTACTAAACAGGACATATTGGACGCCAGATAGGCTTTTTAGACGTCACCTAAGAGATAGCCCTAAATGTTGGAATTGTGGGATCTGGCCCACATGCTTTTTTACCTGCCCATCCTTGGGAAAATACTGGGGGAGAATTTTTGATTGCATAGAACATATTTTCAACATCAAGCCTGCAAGGGAATTTGTCTATGTCCTACTGGGAGTACTAGACCCGACTCTTGTCAATGTTAATGACCGCCAACTGCTTGATCTACTGCTCACCCTGGCCTGTAAAGTAGTGTTATGTAAGTGGAAGAACGCTTCCGAGGTATCCTTCAAGATGTGGCAAGAATGATTATCCTTTGTAAGAGGAGCAGATAATCCTGCTCTGCATTCCTCCCCATGGCGCGCTTCCCATAAGAAGCTTTGGAAATCTCTTGATGCTTCATCATTTTCATTTGATCCTCCGTGAGGCATTGTAGGTATATGTAAATACTTGATTGTGAAGTGTAGTCCACTTGCTATTATATACTCCATATTATCTTTGCTATGGAATCGGATGGGGTACCAGGGAGAAATCATCACCGTTAACGGCACTACTCTCAATTGGTACTCGAACTGTGGAACACAAATGGAGACTGTAAGCCCAGGGCTCTGGACAGGGTCATTGTATATGCAACAGTGCATGTTTGTGTAGCACTCATTTGATTTGGTTGTCATATTAGGATGTATGGTATGCGTCGGTATGTAGATTATGAAAATGTGTATTTTCCGGCCTTTATTTGTTATGATTTTGCTGAGATTATGTATGTCACTCATTTTATGTATCAATGTACTTGTATGTTTACTTTCTGTTCCCTTTTAGTTTCTTCTTCTTTTTTCTTTCCCAGTAAAAATGATTTGAATAGAAAAAGAGTTGCCAATTTAGATGCTTAGGGTACTTTGCCACTGCTGATCAGTACAAGTGTTCCCTATGTAAAGTGTAATGGTAATTGGTTGGCCATGATTGGTTTGTTTGCCTTCCTAGTAAAGTCCCTAGTGATGTGCACTGTGTGTGCCAGGGCTAGTAATGCAAAGACGCGCGGAGAAGGGAACTCAGTCCTTCAGTGTAGGGCCTGCGCGTAGTTTGCTAATTTAGCATGTTATCCTGAGAAGTTCAACCACTTGTCAGGCCTTACTTTCCCTTTTGCATACACATTAGGTACCCCTGTGGTAGGTCCCGGGTAATCCCTGGGCAGAGTGCAGTGTAGGTAAAAGGCAGGACATATACTAAGGTGTTATGTCCTCACAGTGAAAAATACTCCATTTGATTTTTCACTGCTGAAAGGCCATCGTGCCCATAGGACGGAATGTGGGAGGCTGGGTGTTGTGTTTGTTAGCCTAGTTTCCTGTAAGTTTATAGTGGAGATCTGAAGTTTAGTATGTATGAACTCAGTGTCATAACACATCTTTCTCTGAAGGTAGTTTTGTCACTGTGTGTTCAGAAACCACTCTTTTAGAAAGCGGCTGAGTTTTGTGCTTTAAGCATTTCTGTATGTCTCTGCTGAAATGTGGATTGACTGTCTGGATCTGATAGGTGAGAGGAGCTGGGAGAGGTCTTGACCCAGGGAGGGGTTGAGATGGCAACAGGCTGCCCTGCATCTGGAGAGTAGGGGTAGGAGACGCCCGGGAGGTGAAAAGGCCTGGGCTGGTGCTATAAGCCAATTTACCCATCTCCTGCTGAGTGATTAAGGATCCAGACCCCCAGTTTCAAAGGGAGAAAGGTGACACTAGAAGGGAGACACCCAGAACTGATTTAGGGAGGAGTCAGGGACCCCTGAGCACAAATGAACTTCAAAGACATTAAGGGGTATAACTATGAGAGCTGAAACACCTGATCGTTGGAATTGAACAGAAATGGATTGAGACTGAAAAGGCTTGGACCCATTCTGTGGTCAAGAGGAACCTCTGATAAAGAAGGTGCAACTGAATAGACTGCTGTGGAAAGACCAATCCTTGCTTCGTGATCTGGGGCTGGTCTATAGTTTGCTGCTCTAACCAAAGGAGAGGCTGTTGGGACTGTGCTTGGAGGCACTGGGTCCCCCTGCTTGAAGAAGAGTGTGCTTTGTGA
The DNA here is from genome assembly GCF_964263255.1 of Lissotriton vulgaris. NCBI lineage: Eukaryota > Metazoa > Chordata > Amphibia > Caudata > Salamandridae > Lissotriton > Lissotriton vulgaris. The sequence continues at coordinate 1,226,744,219 of NC_141687.1, forward strand.
TGTGTCTTGTTACCCCAAGGGCCCGAGGTGAGCTGGCTCCCTGTTTGTAAATACAGGAACATAAAAGTTAACGGAGAAGTCCCAAGCAACACGGTATGTGCGTGCTTTTGCAGCTTGAGACCCTCAGAAGTTGTGCCTTGTGATCATGGGCACGCAGGAGTAAGCTGAGTCTCGGACGCACAGGGTGCGTGTTGTGGTGCAGTCAGGGCGTTGGTGAGGAGCGCCTGGTCATTGTGTGCACCGAACGAAGAAGTGAGTTTTGGACGGGCAGAGTGCGTGTTGTGGTGCAGCCAGGGCGTTGGTGAAGAGCGTCTGGTCATTGAGTGCATTGGGAGAAGAGGTGAGACTTTGATGCGCAGAGTGCGTGTCATGGTGCAGCCAAGGTGTTGGTGAGGAGTGCCTGGTCATAATGTTCACCGGGAAATGAGATGAGACTCGGATGCGCAGGGTGCGTGTCGAGGTGAAAGCAGAGGCATTGGTGAAGAGCGCTGGGTCATCGCGAGCACCAGAGAAGAGGCTAGTCTCTGATGCGCCGAGTGCGTGCCGAGGTGCAACCAGAGGCGCTGGTGAGAAGTGCCTGGGTAGTGTGTGCACCAAATTCGAAGTAAGTCTCCACAGTGCTGAGGACGGGTCTCAGTGTCCACTAAGACCGCCAGAAGGAGGTCCAGGTCGTTGGGCCCTCGGAGTGAAACAGCAGCGACCCGGACTGGCAGCCGGGAGTAGCTGAGCCTCCGACCCGAGCTTGCGGTACCCATTGAAGGAGTTCTGGATCAAGGCCCAAGTCGCTGAAGGAGGAGAGGAGAGTAGGGTTGCGCCCCTCCAGGTAACGTGGATCACCACCTGGGGTGGGGTGCGGCCCGGAGGGACACTCTCTCGGCCTCTCGCTTCTGTCAGCTGCACAAGCCTGTTGCTTCGGCTCGGATCTAGGCCCGTGCTGGCCCAAGGAGGGGCAGTACTGGGGCCGGAGTGAGAAGCTGTACTTTTTTGTCTCATTGATCCACATTGGGGGCACTGTTAGCGGAGCTCCTAAACTGTTGTATTACACTTTGCATTATTGCTGCTAACGATCTAACAAACTGTCATATGACTCCTGACCTCATTTGTGCCTGACGAACTACATGCTTGGTGCGCTACACACTGCGTTATTTTTCCCATGCAGAGTACATGATTGTAACGTGGCGCATTGCATTATTTCTTCATCGCACAGTACCTGATTATAACGTGGCGCAGTGCATTATTTCTTCATTACACAGTACATGATTGTAGCATGACGCATTGCTTTGTTTCTTCCTGGTACAGGGCATGCTGGTAGTGATACGCATTGCATTATTCCTTCAATTGCAAAGTACATGACTGTGGCGCTACGTATGGCATTGTTTCTCTGTTGCACAGTACAAGAGAATATTGTTAAGCATTGCAGTATTTCTTCTCTTTTGCAACATGTGTGATTCTAGTAATACGACTTGCCTAACCTTTTGTAAAAGGGTAGAAGTGAGCTTAATTGTTGGTTAGAAGCGGTGGTTGGGATTAGAACCTACCAAGCCACCGGAAGGAATACTACCCTTTCTTATATGTTGGTTTTGTATCATGTGGTCATATCGTATAGCTTCTTATATAAAGATTTTACTCATTTTATAAAAACCTGTGTGGAGTCTATTTGTGGTGACATCATTGTTTTGCTGTGAGTGTGGTTGCACATATTGTACACTGGTGCCTTGGAGATAAGCCTGGCTGCTCGTGCCAAGCTACTAAGGGAGTGAGCAGAGCTATCTCAAACGGTATCCTTATTTAGCCTAACGTTGAACGAGGGGTCAGGGACTCCCACCTCCAGCATTTGGTGGCGGTGGTGAGGGATGAGGACCCCCACTTCCAACAGCCTCAATGTTCTACCAGCCAGCCTTGTTTGGAATGCCCTTTTGATAGACAGGTCAAGGAAGTTTTTGTATGCCCTTCCTCGCTACCCTTGATTCCATTGGTCAGCATCAAGTTGACCAGTGCAAGGCACAAAATATACTTTTTCTGTTGGAGTCGCTGAGTCAGTGGTGATACAGCAATCTTCTTCAACTCTCAGAGCGCTTTCACAAGAGCCTGCTGTGCAAATCAAATTGGAGGCTAGTTCTCACTTTCAAACCTTCCATTGTTACCTTGACTACCCAGCTCCTGGAACAGAAGAGCATCTGACTGTTCCTCAGGATTGTATGCTACGGTAAAGCAGTCTAGACAGCCAACTACCAAAACTTCCTACACCATTTAATGAAAAAGGTTCTTTATCTGGCACATCCAAGAGACTATTCAACTGACAAGATGCAGTAAAAAACAGTACTATATCTTCGTATTTCTGCCAATACTGTGTTGTAATGTTCTTAACTTAAATGTACATCTTGTAGCTGTTACTGCTTTTTGAAATGTTATTTGCAAGCACCTTTTGCAAGGTTCCAATGATAAAGGGTGGGGGGGGGGGGGTAATAAAGTTTACCCTCCATTCAGGAGACCCTCTCCTCCATTGGAATTATGTAATAGATGTGTCATCCTTTTGAACCAGTTTATAAGGCTACCGTACAGCACTTATTTTGGAAACCAGCTGTTGATATGGCTACCGCTTTTGGCTGCATGGATTATTAGATTTGGGTGCTATGGTTTTAAGGAACAATGCATAGTTTTCTTGAGAATTAAAGTTGTCAGAAGAACTCATTGGAGTTTTCTTCAAAATATAGTGTTAGACTTCCATGACAATCAAACTATTACCCTTCCAGATTTTTTCCAGAATATCTCTGCTTCACCAGAGTGCTCTTAATGGTCCCTGGATGTTGAGAGTATTGAATATTTCAATAGAACTAATGGAATTATTTAAAAAGATCAAATTTATATCAACTGTCGACCCATTAATTTGGGTTTGGCCACCTCAAAACAGTTTACATCTAATTTGATTGTTTCTTATTTAGCTGTATTAGCAGAACACTAATAACAAATTGGCTGGTAAGCCATTCCACTAAGGGGTAGGATGCCTAACGCTGCGTTACTAAGAAATATTTGCATTTCTGTATGTAAAGTATCTATCTGGAAATCCGTACATACAAGACATTATTGTCTTGATTTAGATACCATCTGGTTTCCCAGTCGGCAAGGCTTTTTTTGTGTTCTTGTCTACCTTTGTAAGTATGGATCTAGCTATTCTGTTCAGTGGTTATGACTAAAAATGAAGCTACCCTAGAGGAGAAGGAAAAGTTACTTACTTGTAATCCTGGTTCTCCAGGGGAATCTTTATTATATTCATAAGCAACTCTTCTTCCTTCTCAGAGAAGACATCGAGAGTTCCTACTTTATTTATCATTGATAATCCGTGATATCTGTAAAAAAGAAAACTAACCTGTCACTGACAGTACAGAATTAGACACAATTAGGGTGCTCTTTCTTTGAAGGCACAGTGTCAGTTTCGCATGATGTTATAGTTGCAGTGTATCTTACTACACTGCTCTCCTTTTCTCTCACTGTTTCCTTTAAAAAGGTTTATGAAATCAATTTAAAAAGGCATCTTTTAGGATATGACTAGTTTTCTAATTTTAAGGGAAAATTGTAAAATTGCCTAACATCAAGTCAGAGAAGTATTATTTATTTGTGTATCACTTGTTTTCAATAACTGTTTTTAAATAGAAATTCTGTTCTCAAATATACATTTGAAAAAGTGCTCAGGATCCTGTGTATGGGTGGGTCTATTAAGTGATTATAACTATAATAAAGATTCCTTTGGAGGATACCTAGATTTATGGCTAAAAAACATGCTTTCATTCATTGCATAACCATGGCCAGCCATGTTCAATTCCACAAGTTTTTTTTTTAAAGTTTTCAAACGGAAAGGAACATACAGTATACTAAAATATGAGGGACATACAAAGCATAACACAAAAGGTACATAGGTAAAAGAAACCAAAATGACCATGTCTGAACAATGTTTTAAAACTTTATGGTGTATGTTACTTAGGCCCTGATTACAAATGGGCAGGATAACTCCAAGCCCGCCACAAAGTCCTGTTTGCACAGGGTCTGGAATTTTCCCCAGGTCGGACTAACTGAAATCACCGAAATGTCCTCATCATGCACCATTTTTAAGGGGTTTAAGTCCTACTAGTAATAATGATTTCACTCAATAAAAACTAAACTACAATGTATTGGATTTTATCAGGTGCGATAATTTTTTACTACCCACCAGAACACTTGTAATTAAGACGTTAGAGTTGTGAGCTGGTTGATCGGTACACATCCTGATATGTTAGATCAAGCATGGTGGGGGTTCTTTTTAAGAACTTTGACTCAGGAATGGCTGTAGTTGGATACAATTTGTATTCTTACACATGAATTCTCATCAGTGCTGTTTTGCAGATGTGAGACATGACATTCTGTATCAGCTTGTTAACTGCAATATTTCCTGTTTTTATCTGTTCGTAGCTGGTTACTGCGAGACAAGAAAATGAAGCTTCGAACCACTTACCCAGGATTCATTGCTGCTGTTGATGCCTATTTTGATCACCTAATGGGAAAAGTTGTCCGGTTTCAGGTATGCAGTGTGGACTGTAAAATCTCCATAGGAAAAAGATGTAATAATTTAATGGCACGGTTTGTGATATGGGTAGGCTTATCCATTTGTGTGCTGTTACGGCTGCAAACTACCAAACACTTTTTGGGTCATGCCACAGAGTGGCTTTGATACAGAGAGCTTGCCCTTCTGGTGGTCGTTCGCTTTTGGGAGCCTTTGTGAGCATGGGAGGGAATCTCTGCTCTAGATTTTGGCCTCCTTCGGCCTAGCAGGAGTTGGCGGAACCTAGGCCTTTTAAAGATTGTTTAGATTCTGCTCCGGTTGCTAACCTTAATTGCTTTTCTACTTCTTTCTTCGCTCATGAGGTGTATCTGTACAGCAGTTGGCAGTATCCCTGCCTTTAAAATAGGTGCATGGCTAATGCCCCTGTCAACAACATCCATGTTTTCATATTTGGCATCATTGTACTCATTTGACAGCATTCCTACCTTGTGCATGTTGCCATATGGTATCTGAAAGAGACTGTTAGTTATGGATTCCTTACCTTAGAATTACTGCAGGCGTCCGACTGGATCCAGAGAATTTTTCTTCAGCAGTATCCCTGCGCGTCAGTAGGTGGCGTTGGTCGACTCCGCGTTCGTCGCTGGTGTCGTGATCGCTGGAATAATGTCGCTGTATCTACTTAGACACTGCCCCTGCACGTTGATGTGATTTAATTCTTTCTTTTTCCGCACCAGCCAGTGCAGATCCAGAGAGAGTGGTACCTCTAGTCACTCTTCGACTGTCATTTTTTACTTTTGTTGACATCTTTTACGAGTTGTTCGACTCCTGGTGCACAGGGATGTGCCATTGATGGACCAGCTTCAAACCTTGTGGCTCCTGTCACAGGTTGATGTCGGTTACGGATTCGCACCTTGTGTGCCTGTGGTGCTTGGAGCGCGACCTCGACCCAAAGTCGTGCTTCGACTGTCGAGCCATGAATCTGAAGTCTTTGCGGGAGTGGTCCTGAAAGCTTCTGGAGGCCCGGCAGTCAGGTCCGCACCACTCAAGGTCCTGGTCAAGAGGGAGGTCGCGAGACCGGTCGAGGAGTCGCCACCATCACTCCTCTTTGAACTCTTCATCTTCTGGTAAGTCGAAGCACAAAAAGAAGGTGTAGAAGCACTGTCGCTCTTCGCGTTCTCTTTGGCCTAAGCAACACGGGATGCAGGAGGTAGTCGTCCTGCTCCTCCCATGGAGCCTGTTAGGTCGACTACGAGCTTCCCCTGCCCAACTTCGCAGTTTCTGCAATGCCCTCCACTCCATCTTTGGGCATCCCGACTCCACCGGCGTGCCTTCGGGTCCCCGCAAACTCGGCTGGGAGTTCTAGGCTTTCTATGCAGGCGACTTCGGCCCCGGTGCTGCAGGGCCCCCAGGGATCCAAGCTTGGCTCCGGATCGGTGCCGGTCGACCTTATGACACCTCCTCTGGCGCCAAATCCATTGACAACACTTCCGCCCACTCCGACAGCGGTTGTGTCCCCAAACGACTTCGACCCCAGCCTCCCCCTCGACATGGACACCAGGCTGAACCGGTACTTTTGTACCTCTATTCTACCCTGTTGTTCCCGATCACCCTGAGTGGCAACCAGAGGAGAGTGAGGAAGACTGGGAAGGGACTGTGGACCCTCTGGCTGACCATTTGGAAGAACCGGACTGGAGAGAGTTGGGTGAGGCCAGTGGTATGGACACTTCTCCAGACCTTAACATGCTTTCTCCCCCTACCGTGGCTACGGAGGAAGGAGCCTCTTATGCTGTGGTGTTGTGTAGGGCGGCTAAGGCCTCGAACCTTGAGCTTTCTATAGTGGCGGTCAGGACTAACCTCCTGACCGAGGTTTTTGAACCGGCAGCTGCCTCTTCGAGGCCGCTGGTGCCGTTTGGTGAGGCCCTCACAGACATCCTTCTGGTCCAAGCCCAACACAGGGGGCCCTGTGGATAGGATGATTGCCCGACACCACTGCCCGGACAACTCCATTTTCCTCTCCCAACACCTTACCCCTGAGAACTTGGTGGTCCAAGCCTCAACTTCCAAGGGTGTCTTGCCTACTACTCCACCTGATCGGAAATCCAAGAAGCTTGATCACCTTGGGAAGAAGATATTTTCTTCTGCCAGCTTAGGTCTGCGGTCGGTGAACACCATATGTCTCTTGGGCCGTTACACCCACTCTGTGTGGGACACAGTTGTGCAGGTACTGCCACAGTACCCAGAGGAGGCCCGGGCTGTGCTCGCCCACGCAGTTGCTGAGGGTAGAAATGCAGTGAAGTTCGCTATACGATGTGAGCTGGACATCGCCGACTCGCTAAGCAGTACGATTTCAATGTCAGTAGCCCTGAGATGAGATCCACTGGCTTTTTGGGTGATGTCTAATCAACTCTTTTGGACATGCCTTTTGAAGGCCATCGCTTGTTTGGCAACAAAGCGGACAACTGGCGTGTTAGGATTCTAGGGCTACGGCCAGATCCTTGGGCCTCGCTACCATGTCTCGCCCCGCGCAGTCTGCTTTTCACCCCTTTCGTGGCTACAGAAGGGGCAAAACCCTACGTCCCGCCCAGAGCCACAGGCCTGTGCATGCTGCCCAGCCTCTGTGCGGCCTGGGACATGGGACCTAGCGTTGTGGGTCTGGGGGCCAGCGGGTCGGCCGTCCACCAGCGCCCCCTCTGCAGCATCCTGCAAGCCTTCCTAGTCCGACTTTTCAGGGCCACCAGTTGCCAGTGGGCGGCAGGATTCGCCATCACCTCTCCCACTGGCACAACATCACGGCAGTCAGGTGGGTTTTGCAGATTGTCCGAAGGGGCTACTCCCTCCCCTTCGAGACTACCCCTCCCTCCATGCCACCTGCTTTCCTTCGCATGTCGGAGGATCACTTGGTCCTTCTCCGTCGGACGTTACGGCTCTCTTGGCCAAGGGAGCTATTGAGCAAGTCCCTGTGCCAGAAGTAGGTTGTCATTTTTATTCGCACTACTTCCTGGTACCCAAGAAGGACAAAGGCCTGCGTCCTATCTTGGATCTCAGGGACGTCAACCGCTTGCTCCGGAAGTAGATGTTCAAAATGTTGACATTGGCTCAGGTCCTGCCTGCCCTCGTCCCTAGAGACTGGATGGTAGTGTTGGACTTGCAGGACGCCTATTTTCACATCCCCGTCCTACTGCCCACTGGCGTTACCTAAGGTTTACAGAAGGCCAAACGTATTTTCAGTTTACCATGCTCCCCTTTGGCCTTACCAGTGCCCCTCGGGTGTTCACGAAAGTGATGGCGGTGGTCGCAGCTCATCTGCGTAGATCAGGAGTTCCAGTCTTCCCCTATCTCGACGACTGGCTGTCTCCCACCTCCAGACTATGGACCTCTTGCATTTGCTGGGGTTCACTATCAATGTGCCGAAGTCACACCTGATTCCATTTCAGAAGCTCCTTTTCATCTGGGTGGTTCTGGATACAGCACAGTTTCGGGCTTATGTTATATTATGTTATGTTAATGTTATTTGCTATAGCACACATCTCACTCGGGGGCATCTCTGCACTGTTGCAGATCCTGGCAGGAGGTGCAGATCAGGGAAGTTTAGTATAAGTAGGCTTTTAGTAATTTCCTGAATTTGCTGTATGTGGGAGTCTCTCGGAGGGCTTTGGGTAATTTCTTCCAGTACCTTGGAGCGAGTGATTCTGGGATATTTGGGCTATGATTCCGATCTTTCAGCCTCTGTCCCGGGTTTTGGTGAGAATGACCCTGAGGCTGCTGGGTCTCATGGCCTCCTGCATCCTGCTGGTGGATCATGTCAGGTGGCATATGCGAGCTCTGCAGTTGAACCTGAAGCATCAGGGGAATCTTTCCGATTGCATCCAGATCTCGGAGGGCACTGCACACCTATTGCAGTGGCAGCTGACGAACCAGGATTGGGTCAACTGCAGATCCCTCTCCTTTCCCCAACCAGAGTTCACAGTGGTGACAGATGCATCACTTTTGGGGTGGGGCGGCCACATGGGTGAGTCGGAGATCAGAGGCCTCTGGTCTCCGGCGGAGTCCGGGCTCCACATTAACCTTCTGGAGCTCTGGGCGATTCGTCTTGCACTGAAGCTATTCCTTCCTTCTGTCAAAGGGAGAGTAGTTTAGGTGTTCAAGGACAACACCACCGCCATGTGGTACTGCAACAAACAGGGCCGGGTGGGGTCGTGGACCCTATATCAGGAGGCCCTTTAGTTCTGGACATGGCTGGAACATCAGGGCATGTCTCTGGTGTTTCAGCACCTGGCAGGTTCACTGAACGCCAGGGCGGACTAACTCAGCCGCTGGTGCTTGATGGATCACAAATGGCGTCTTCACTCGGAGGTGGTGCAAGTCTCTTTCATCAGTGGGGAGAGCCTTGGTTAGATCTATTCGCCACCAAAGAGAATGCGCAATGTCAGCAGCTCTGCGTGTTTGAATTTCCAAGGCGGCACTTGCTAGGCGACGCTTTTTGTCGCAAGTGAATTTGCGGTCTTCTGTACGCCTTTCCGCCTATACCATTGCTGCCTAGAGTGCTGAAGAATATCATGCCCGACCAGGCCCAAGTCATTCTGTGGCTCCGGATTGGGCACGAAGAGTCTGGAATCCCGAGCACTTGAACATGGCCATCGATCCTCCGATCAGACTGCCTCTTCAGGAGGATCTTCAGTGGCAGCAGCAGGGGACTCTCCTCCACCCGATCCTGTCCAGCCTCCACCTCCTGCGTGGAGATTGAGCGGCGGCAGTTGACAGCTTTCGACCTTCCTCCCAAAGTCTGTAATGTAATCTTGGCAGCCAGGCATCCCTCCACTAAAACGGTATACGCTTGTAGATGGAACAAATTTGTGGCATGGTGCACAGCAAAGGCTGTGGGTCCCATTTCTGCCCCCTTTCAGAGGTTCTCCTCTTCATTCTTTCTTTAGCCCAGCAGGGCTCTGCTCTGGGCACCCTTAAAGGCTATCTTTCGGCCTTCCTTTGGCTTCCTGATTAGCCTTCTCTTTTCAAGTACCCTATTGTAAATCGTTTCCTTAGGGCATTACTCATTTGTTTCCTCCTATTTCTTTTGTAATGCCGCTGTGGGACTTGAACCTTGTTCTCACTTAACTTATGTGCGCTCCCTTCGAGCCGCTACATAATTGTCCTCTCAGACTCTTGAGCTTAAAGACTGCTTTTATGGTCGCAGTCACCTCTGCACGCAGGGTGAGTGAGCTTCAGGCACTTTCGTCTAAGCCTCCTTTCCTTGCTGTTTATCTGGACAAGGTTGTCCTCCAAACTTGACCTTCTTTTCTTTCCAAAATGGTTATCTCTTTCCACATAGGACAGACCATCACTTTGCCCACCTTCTTCCTGCCCCATCCTTCTAAAGAGGAGAGGCTCCACGTCTGGATCCAAAACCTACGCTCTCATTTTACCTGGAACGCACAAAACAATTCTAGGTGAATGATCAGCTCTTTGTTGGCTATGTGAGCGCCAGGAAAGGTTGGGCCGTGCAAAAACGAACCATCTCTCGATGGGTCATTCTTTGCATTAAAATGTGTTATTTCTTGGCGAAAAAGGAACTTCCAGTAGGGTTGCACGCCCATTCCACCAGGGCGACGGCAGCCACTACTGCTTTGGGACGTGGAGACCCCCTTTATGACATCTGCCAGGCAGCCACGTGGGCTTCATTGCACACGTTCACTAAACATTACTGCCTGTACAGCCAAGTCCAAAGATATGGCTTCTTTGGCCGTTCCATTCTTCAGGACTTTCTGGTGTGAACTAGGTTTGCAGATCTACCTCCGGGGTTGGAATCCATAACTAATAGTCTCTTTCAGATGAACAAGTAACATACCTTCGGTAATTATATTTCTGTAAGAGACATATTAGTTATGAATTCCTTACCGCCCCACCCATCCTCCCCGTTCTGCGAACTGACTTCTAGAGAAAGGGACTCCCTTTCAGAACCCTTGTTTTATGCACCAGTGGTCAGTGTCTTGCATGACTCTGCGCTTCTGGCATGGAGTGTTGTGTAAAGAACTGAAGTCAGCATGCAGGGGCGGTGTCTAAGTAGATACCGGTACAACATTCCGGCGATCACGACACCAACGACGACTGCGGAGTCGACCAACGCCACCTACCGACGCACAGGGATACTGCTGAAGAAGAATTCTCTGGATCAAGTCTAACGCCTGTGGGTAATTCTAAGGTAAGGAATCCATAACTAATATATGTCTCTTACAGATATATCGTTACCGAAGGTAAGTAACTTGTTCTACTGGGCCTTTTCCTATTGCCCTCCATTTTGGTGTGCAGGCAGATAGCATCCCACTGTCCCTCTGGTTAGGTTGGTGTTGGGTTGGTGCTGTGTAGGTTCTTGTATGTGTTAGTCCCCTTGCCACATCACCCTGAACTGGATTACCCGTAACCCTGGACATCCAGTTAATCCCTATCTTTAGAATTATTAAAATAGTGAAATGGAGCACAGAGTAAATTAAAAATGTAAGCTAATAACAGTTATGTTTTACACGTTTCGCCCCCTCCTCCACACTGAAGGACTCCGTGTCCCAAGACAGATAAGAGAACTTATCTGGTTACTCACACTTGATATTAAAGCGTTCCAACATAGGATCTCAACAATAATACAGCACTGCGCACCAGCGCCCCCCTTCGTGTAGCATGCTAACTGACAGTGTGCTTTGGGCTATGAAGTGCTATAATATAAAGTACCATCGAGCACAACTGGGTGAGTATCAGGACCGCCAAGAACAGGTACGTGCATATTAGAATTCAAGTCAGTACCATGTCCTGAGTGGGTGGGGGGAGTTTGCAGTCTGAGATCCTGGTTGGGACTGCATGCTACATTAGCTTCATGTTAAACAATAGAGACAAATATTAACATCCACCATAGTGAGTATATGGTATTTTACTATGCATATACGCTTTGCACATGTATCTGTGTATTGAGGTTGTGCTAAAGAAAGTTGTCTGATAGTTTGGACACAAGTATGTAATATAATAAAAAGAAGCTCTGTAGGAAATGTTTCTAGCAGTAGAGGCTGGATAGACTGCAGCACACTGCCACTTTCAAGAAATATTAAAGTGAAATGTTATTTATTTTACATCATCCTTATTTCATTCACAACCAGACATTCCTTAACCCATTATCTCATTCTTACATTTCTTTTTCATCCCTGCTTTCTCCTTTTGTCGCTATTTATCCATCTTTCTTTTTCTTCGCCCTTTTGTGTTTTTTAGGTCTCGCTTGAGCCAGCGGGTGCGCTACTCTGACGAGACATTTAGTGAGTCTGCTTTAAAAAGCCTGCCACAGCTATTTGTGGGCATACTGCGTGCGGTTATGCTCACAGGCACAAGCAGAGGCGCCATCTAGCTTTTCTCGCGCTCTCCCCAGCGCGCACGCCTCGCTCCGCCTCTCTGCCTTGCTCGTCCCTCCCCCACCACAGAGCGTGTCTCGCGGCCGCGCATCTTGTTTCATGTAATAGCTAAACACCGTTCACCTTTTACCTACATTACAATCTGTCTTGGGAAACGTGGCGGCCTGCCGGGTCTATTCACCGTGTCTCGCTCTGTGTTTTTTCAACAAAGCTCTCCTACATTACAATCTGTCCTAGGAAACGTGGCGGCCTGCCTTGTCTATTGACCGTGTCTCACTCTGTGCTTTTTCAACAAAGCTCTGTTTGTTCCACGATTTCAGGGCTGCAATAAACATGGGACTGGGGGAACAGGTCTGACCCCTCCTACCCCCCCAACCCCGGCAAATATTCACCCGGCTGTCAACGAAGCCCTCTTTTATGCATGTCTTCTAAGGGACAGACAGCGTGTGCAGGGCAGATTGGTTGTTAGAGATGGTAGTCTCATTTCAAACTCCATGAACGGTTAATACTACAAAAACATGGAGCTGGCCGTGAGTTCGAAACTAGAAACTCTACCTTCATTTTACACAACCCTGGGTCAGAAAGCTAAACTGTTCTTCCAATCTGTATTTAAGACAGAACCACAACATTCCTGCGCAACTCTTGACATCGTAGAAGCCGTTCCCAATGGACGCCGGCCCCAGCTCAAGAAACGCTGTAATGGTATCTCGGCGCATAACCGGCACCAGACGTGTTTATTTTAAAATCACTCAGGCACTCAAGGTCCCCTGCCTCCAAGAGTGCATTTGATGCAGCGCCATTAAAACACCTTTTACGAGCTTTTTAGACCAGAGACGGCCAAGGCCTTTTACCATGGGGCTGCTCAGAACAATTTATTGTACATTTTCCCTGTTTACCACTATATAATCAGAATAAATTCCCAGAAGATCTCACTCACAATTTTTAACAACTTTAAAAGTGCGAGCCTTACGGTAAGATACAGTGAAATCGCCGTTGATATCGTTAGAAATGTGAATAACGTGTAATGTTGGCTGTCTGTGTTCATGAAGGTACACAGGCACATATTATGTAGTCCAAACCGCTTTCAGCCTAACTCAGGGCATCAAAAAAATGAACCATTTAACTGGAAAAAATCAACAAAATATTACACAAAATGCGTCAGACATTCGAGATATATTGTACCCCCATTTGAAGTTTGAACATGTGTAGCCTACCTCTCTCTCTCTCTCTCTCTACCTCTCCCTCTCTCTACCTCTCTCTCTCCTTCTCTCTCTCTCTCTCTCTCTCTCTACCTCTACCCCTCTACGTCTCTCCCTCTCCCTCTCTACCTCTCTGCCTCTCTCTTTCTACTTCTCTCTCTCTCTGTACCTGTCTCCCTCTGCCTATCTCTCTCTACCTCTCGCTCTCTCTCTCTCTCTCACTCTACCTCTCTCTCTCTACCTCTTTACCTCTCTCTCTACCTCTTTACCTCTCTCTCTCTACCTATCTCTAGCTCTCTACACACCTCTCTCTACACACCTCTCTCTACACCCCACTCTCTCAACCCATTTCTACCAATCTCTCTACTCACCTCTCTACACACCCGTCTCTACCCATCTGTCTCTACCCACCCCCCCCTCTCTCTCTCTCTCTCTACACACCTCTCTCTCTCCCTTTCTCTCTCTCTCTACCTCTTTACCTCTCTCTCTACATCTACCTCTCTACATCTACCTCTCTACCTCTCTCTCTATCGAACTCTCTTCCTCTCCCTCTCTACCTCTCTCTACCTCTCTCTCTAACTCTCCCTCTAATTCTCTACCCCTCTCTCTACCTCTTTCTCTTCCTCTCTCTACCTCTCTCTCTACCTCTTTCTCTCTCTACCTCTCTACCTTTCTTTCTCTACCTCTCTCTACCTCTCTACACCCCTTTCTCCACACCCCTACAACCCTCTCTCTCCCTCTACACCTCTCTCTACCCCTCTCTCTCTAACCCTCTCTCTAACCCTCTCTCTACCCACCTCTCTACCCACCTCTCTACACACCTCTCTCTACCTACCTCTCTCTACACACCTCTCTACACACCTCTATCTAGACACCTCTCTCTACACCTCTCTCTCTCTAACCCTCTCTCTACCCACCTCTCTACACACCTCTCTCTACCTACCTCTCTCTACACACCTCTCTACACACCTCTATCTAGACACCTCTCTCTACACCTCTCTCTCTCTCTCTCTACACACCTCTCTCTCTCTCTCTCTCTCTATACACACCTCTCTCTCTATCTCTAAGTGCAGCCGGAGCCTGATAGCATTGCTCGTCCTTTTAATAAAAAAACAAGCATTGGCATAGCCAATAGGCCCCGCCTTTGGGGCCCTATAAGTGTTTAACTATGCAACAGTTAATGTTGTTGCACCAAGGATATTGTGCTGCATAACTGAATGCTTATAAGGTCCCAAAAGCGAGACCTATTGGCTATGCCAATGTTTGTTCCTTCTTTGCTCTGGGTCAAGGACAGATGAGGCATAATAAGAGTAGGGCCCACACTGAACTCCTGCTCAAATTAATCACTGGCTGCACGAAAACTTTAACGAGTAATGCCGTTATTTTATGAAAAACATACAAGTGAGATTAGCTTGTTGAAATTGTGCTGCTAAATCAGTCCGCCAGTCAATCAGCCGGCCAAGCCTGTACACAAAGCCCTGGGCGAGGCTATCCGTAATAGAAGCATCAAAATATAAACATCACGGCTTAGAAAACTCTGTTTAGAATGTCATCGTCATCTTGCCAATTAGCACGAATGCTGGGGCCTTTATTCTCAAAGAGCAAATTACTAACTCCAGGGCTAGTGGCTAGGCCCCCCCCCCGCTGCTCTGCTTCAGAGATGACCAATCATTTTATGTGCCGTAGAAGCGACATAAAGTGAAAATAACTCTCGGAGGGAACAGAATATGTGCCATTTTGGAACTTTGTATGTTACACTGTATTTGAAGGTAGTCTCATCCGATTTAGAAAAAGTTTAGGATTGGTGCCTTGTTGGCTTGAACACTGTTCTAAAGGGAAGGGATTAAGGCCATGAATACGAAATGCAGCTCATTGTTATTATGGAGCGGCTTTGTTCAGGAAGGAATGTCTGACTCCCTGAGCCAAGGAGCAGGGAAGGGCTGTCTTGCACCACCGCTTTTCCCTGGTCTGAACTTGCTTTCCATAGCTAGAAAAGATACTTTCAGGACCTCCACGTGGTGGAGGCAGCTTCTGTGCTGTTTAAAGTTGCGCAGAGTACCTCTTTCGGAAGATGAGTTTGCCTACTCTAGGCCTTGTCACTGGCTGTGTGTGCACAAGTCAGAAAAAGTCAATTCCCTTTGGGCAGATAAACATAAATACCACAGTACTTACAATAAATGACCTCACTAAAACATAAACATAGCAAAGAAGCAATGAAAAATGAAAATTCAAACACGTGAAAACACTGTAATAGGATCAAAACATTAATACAGTTTATTGACATAAATCATGCTAATTAAAAATTGGGAAACACATACAGGACGTAACAATAAAAAATTAAAAACATTCCAATTAAAAAAGGAGCTAAGGGGAAAGGACTAAATTCAAACACTATTATGAATTTTCCTTAAATATGTAATCCACATTCACTCCTTGGGCATCAACGCGTTTCGGCGGTATGAACAAGGTATGACCGCCTTCATCAGGGTATGAGTATATCTGTTTCCCAATAATTCTGTAAATTTAAATGAGATTGATCCAAATTAAAAATAATCAACCAAATCAAATACAAATTTAAAGAATAAATTTTTCTAAAAAACACAATGGAATGTCCTACTCTATCTTTGAACATACATTTATAGCATTGCTTCCAACATTAAACACCACATCAATACAAAAAATACAAAAATATAAAAAACATTACATACACCAATTCCATAAACTTTAGCAGCATATTGACAGAATAATACGATAGGTCTCTAAATAGATCAGTACCTAAAAGTTCATTGTTAATACATTTTAAACATACATCAAGCCTCAGCCTTTCGGCTCAAGAACATTACATATACCAATTTCATAGATTTTAGCAGCATATTGACAGGATAATACAGTAGGTCTCAAAATAGAACAGTACCTAATAGTTCATTGTGTATACATTTTAAACATACATCAAGCCTCTCGGTTCAACATATAAACATATTTATATAGGTAAATGACCCTCCATAAAAAAAAAAGGGGGGTGGCAATAGTATGGAGCATAATACATCACCTACCTCGAGGGAAAAAATGCTTAAATCAGTACGTCATAAGGGGTATGTATCCTCCTTATTCATTCATAGGGATATTCGACCCGCGAATTATCCAAAGGTTTACCTAAACATAGAGATGAATAGATTTCTTAGTCAATTTAGCCTGATATAAGTACTATATTCAATACTGAAATGAACCAAACTATTACAGGCCATGGCATGGAAGCGTGTCATGGCTTCTTCCCCAGGTCTCTGATAGAGCCTCGCTTTTTCTCTTTTAGCCTTGGTTTAGTCCATACTGTTAGCCTCAGTTTCGGCCATACTGGCAACAAAAATAATCCAATAAACCACGTTATAGATCTTTCTTCACATCATATTACACAATGTGCTATAGAGCACTCATAGGATCAATCTATAGCCGGCCACATGAATAGGATGGGATAAGACCTTACTCATCAATTGCTAAATATATTTGATTCAGGCCAATATATATAGAGAGAATATTGGGCCACATCCATCTTTGAAACAAAATGACAGTTTATGCAGTTTAATGCAACTTACTGAAGTTAAAAAGCGTTCGAAATTCCAAATACGTCCAGCGCTATAACTGGAGGCTGAAAAATAAACACACCAAACGAAAGTACCGTTAGTATCTATAGCATATCCAGAAATGTCAAGCAAAGACAACTCCTTAAGGGGCTATCATCAGCAAGCCACTTACTAGTTTAAAAACAAGATTGTTGCCGTAAAATCCGACTTCAAAATAACATCTGAAATACTTCCGGCAATGTGATTTTAAAAGCTGTGAAACGATCAGAAAAAAGCGGAAAAGCTATGAGCGTGTGTTTCAAATGTACATATCACTAACGCGAATATTTAAAAATAATACAGAAATGAACTTACACGAGGTAATAGCAATATAGGCTGCGGTCGCGGTACCGTCAGAATAATTGTGAGACTTGGTAGGGACACAGTATGACTCCTAGTTCCCTTTAATATGGGTAACTCGATATGGGTCTCTGTCCTGAAAATTGCAACAAACACAGAGCATCCCCGAATTAAAAAGACGTCCAAACCCGGATAGGGTAAAAGAGTTAGTGCAATGCAAGGCTAGCCCGTCCCTCTTACCTCTAGCGTATGCTCAACCGGCGTCCCGCGTCCGTCCTAAAGCACGTATAATCAAGAATAGCCAAAAGCCGCTTTCCAGCCTAGCGTTTATATGCCACACAAAGTGATAGGCGTGGACCTTAAAACACGGAAGTAAAGTGATACGCGTCACCATAATAGACATCAATAATGGACTAGTAAACGAACTAGTCATAACGTAATGGAAGTGATGGAAGTAAAAAACGGACTACCGAAAGGTCTCCCAAGTCAGATAACGTAATGGAAAAAGGCTGTATTAGATATATGAAAGACGCGTGTATAAAACCATGTGCATTAACCAGCAGGATGCACAATAAGTATATAAAGCTGACTGAATACTCCACAACAGAATCAGTGTATATAAAGCTGTCTAAATACTACACAGCAGAATAAGTGTAAATATGTTTCTGATTGACGTTGTAAGTTGCAATACGTAGTATTCATACTAAGGGCACTAATAGTGCAAAATAAACCAAACAAGCTGATAGCCTTGTTTCTTTTTAAAGACAATGCTGGTACACATCCAAGCCTGCGTATGACGATAAAACCCTAAAAAAAGTGTCATCCAAAAGAGGCATATCGCAAGCGGAACGACTCTATAGGTACCAGTCAAGGAAAGGATCTTTACTATTCAGCAGTAATTAGGCGTAACACAATAGCCCCAAAGCTAT
This sequence comes from Lissotriton vulgaris, assembly GCF_964263255.1. Taxonomy (NCBI): domain Eukaryota; kingdom Metazoa; phylum Chordata; class Amphibia; order Caudata; family Salamandridae; genus Lissotriton; species Lissotriton vulgaris. The sequence goes on from NC_141687.1 coordinate 1,226,762,180, forward strand.
TACACTGCTCCAGTGATACGCTCCCATTCTTCCCTCGAGTTGAGTCCCCGTTTTACTGTATCGAGGTAGGAGATGTACCATTGCTCCCTTTCCTTTCTTCTGGAGACAAGATTGCCACCTCTTTTTCCTATCCTAATCTTTTCCAAGATGAACCAGCCAAAATCCGATTCTTTGTGTCCCTTTTCAAGAAAGTGGGCAACAATTGGTGCCGTAATTTTCTTGGTCCTCACTGCAGACCTATGTTCCTGAAGTCGTATGCGTACCTCTCTGCCTGTTTCTCCAACATAGCAGAGATCACATGGACACCTAAGCAGGTATACAACATTTTTACTTTTGCAGTTGTTGTGCGTCTTGCTAACAACAGTCTTAGTGTTACATGTAACTTGTGATCCCACCATGCATTGGGAGCACACGTTACATGTACTGCATCTAGTTGTTCCAATAACTCTGGTACCCTCAATGGTTCTTTGATTCTCAGTCCAATCCTCTCTCTAAGTATGAACCAACAAATCACGTAGATTTTTGTTTTTTTTAAAAGCAAAAATAGGTTTCTCTAGGGTATGTTCTTCCTCGTGATTTAAAATATGCCAGTGTCTATTCACGACATTTTTTTATCTGATTACTAATGTTCGAGAATTTACTAACAAAGACCACCTTGTTGAGGGGTTCCTTGTCCTTCGGTTTACTATGAACCAAAGCTTCACGATCGTAAAACCGTGCTCTTTTCAATGAGTGTGACAGTAGCTTCTTCGGATATCCCCTATCCTTGAATTTCACACTTACATTTTCAGCATGTTTGTAGTAGTCTCCCAATTCAGAACAATTTCTCCGGAGACGGAGAAATTGACTGAATGGGATACTCTCCCTCTGTGATTTTGGGTGATAACTGGAAAAGTGAAGCAGGGTGTTCTTTGCCATGGGTTTAGTGAAGAGTTCTACTGCCAGAACACCGTTACAATTTTTGATACAAATATCAAGGAACTCTACCTTCGAGGTGCTATACATGGAAGTAAACCTAAGGTTTGGATCCCCTAAGTTGATCCAGAGTAAGAATTCCTCCAAAAGTTCAACTGATCCTTTCCAAATAAAGAAAATGTCGTCGATGTAGCGGTACCAGCCCGCTACATTTTCGAAAAATGGGGCCATTTCGTTGTCTATATGTCTTGCCTCAAAATTTCCCACATACAGACAGGCTAGACTAGGGGCACATGTAGCCCCCATACTGGTCCCCTTGAGTTGCCTGAAGTATTCGTTCTTGAAAAGGAACACATTATTGGTGAGAATAAGTTTCACGCAATCAACAATGAATTCCTTGCTCGCACCACCAAGGTCCTGATCAGACAGAATTTCATCTATTACTTCCACCGTGTCCATCTGGGGAATATTGGTATATAAAGACTCAATGTCTAGGGTTACCAGACACTGAGTCTCTTCACAGAATGGAGTCCCTTCTACCAGAGAGATAATATGTGCCGAATCACGCACATATGATTTCAATTTACAAACAAGGGGTCTCAGAAAATGGTCAACATATTTGCTAACCGGTTCTAGTAATGAGTCAATACTACTAACTATGGGTCGCATTGGTGGGTTCTTACTATTCTTGTGCATTTTCGGTAAGCCATAAATGGCTGGAGTTTTGGGTTCCAAATTATTGAGGAAGTTAAATTCATCCTCACAGATGAATCCCGCCTCTTTTGCCTCTGTAAGTAAAGATGCGCAGTCTCTTGCCACTTGTTTAAGACTGGCCTCAGTAGTGCGAGCATAATGTTCACCTACATTTAATAGACTCAACATCTTTTGTTCATAATCCTTGGTGTCAAATATCACCACACCCCCACCCTTATCAGCGGGTTTGATGGTGAGGGATCCATCTGCTCTAAGGGCATTTACTGCCTCTCTTTCAATGCGGGATATGTTATGATTATAATTACGTTTGTCTTTTTCCAATAATTTATGAACACCGCTCTCCACAGCAGTTTCAAAGGCCTCTATGTTTTTATTCACCATACCTAAAGTCGGTGTAAATTTAGATTTAGGTTTAAATCCAGATATGTTTGCTCGCTCTCTGCTCTCCCTATTCTCAAAGAATCTTTTGAGTCTTATCTTTCTAAAAAAGGAGCGTAAGTCCTTTTCTAGCTGAAATTTATCAAGGTGAGTAGAGGGGACAAAACTGAGCCCTCTGCTAAGAACCCCTATCTCTACATCACTAAGGGTTTTGCTGGATAGATTAATTATTGGTAGTTTGTCGGTTTCCAATATCTCTTGTTCCGGGTACTCAGATAGTCCTGCTGAGGAGGTCCCTGGTTGTAGTTCTGCTGGGGCGGTCCTTGATTGTAATTTTGTTGTGGGGGTCCCTGGTTGAAATTTTGTTGTGGGTGCCCCTGGTTGTGATATTGTTGTCTCCCTCGACCAAAGTGTCCCTGTCCTCGGTTCCCTTTGTGGTTTTGTCCTCTCCTTGGTCGTGATTCTAAAAAAACTCCCTGATTACAATTATTTGGTCCAGCTTCATTGCATCCTATTTCCTCTGCACTGGAGCATGAGGAATTCGAGAAGGTGACCTGTTTATTCCCTCCTCTAGAGTATACCTGCTTGTTGGGTGGTCTTTCCCAGTTCCCATTGTATTTGGTTTGGAAGTAATTCTCTTTTAGAAACGGGTAGGTTCTCTCTTCTGCATACTGTTCAATATCTTTTTTCCGTTTATTAGCTTTTTTGTTGAGAAGGTATGTACTGTATCCTTCCACATCTCTATTAATATCAGCAAGTTTCTTTTTGGCCTCTTCTAAAGCTGGGCAGTTCTTAAGTTCAGCTTCTAATTTATCGATTTCCTCTTTCTCTAATATTATTAGGCCTTGTGCTGTCTCAATAATTAAAAGCATCCAATCTCGGCTGCATCTGTTTGAGATTAATGCCCAGGTTTCAAGAAACTTCCTATTCTCAGTAAATACTCCCGGTTCATTCCGAACCTGTAGCCCAATGGGTATGGTACCTGATGTTACGTACTCTACTAGGAAATCAGCATGCGCTTCTGTTCTTATAAGTTTTTTCTTTAGATTTACCAATTTACCCCAATTTTCCCCTTTGCCAGAGGCGACAGTGATCCTGTTGCCACTCTTAGTGCTAATAATACGTTGAAGTTGATCTTCACTGAATCCAAAAGTTTTAATTTGGTCCATTGGGAGATTATAATCCCTCCAAAAGGATGCCTAACTGAATGGCGGAAGCAACTCTCCAGTCACAAAGGACCGTACTATAAATCTCTAATAAAAGAGAGAGGGACCCCTAAGCCAAAGGGATAGGGTACCACAATAGACACAAGTCAGAAAAAGTCAATTCCCTTTGGGCAGATAAACATAAATACCACAGTACTTACAATAAATGACCTCACTAAAACATAAACATAACAAAGAAGCAATGAAAAATGAAAATTCAAACACGTGAAAACACTGTAATAGGATCAAAACATTAATACAGTTTATTGACATAAATCATGTTAATTAAAAATTGGGAAACACATACAGGACGTAACAATAAAAAAATTAAAAACATTCCAATTAAAAAAGGAGCTAAGGGGAAAGGACTAAATTCAAACACTATTATGAATTTTCCTTAAATATGTAATCCACATTCACTCCTTGGGCATCAACGCGTTTCGGCGGTATGAACAAGGTATGACCGCCTTCATCAGGGTATGAGTATATCTGTTTCCCAATAATTCTGTAAATTTAAATGAGATTGATCCAAATTAAAAATAATCAACCAAATCAAATACAAATTTAAAGAATAAATTTTTCTAAAAAACACAATGGAATGTCCTACTCTATCTTTGAACATACATTTATAGCATTGCTTCCAACATTAAACACCACATCAATACAAAAAATACAAAAATATAAAAAACATTACATACACCAATTCCATAAACTTTAGCAGCATATTGACAGAATAATATGATAGGTCTCTAAATAGATCAGTACCTAAAAGTTCATTGTTAATACATTTTAAACATACATCAAGCCTCAGCCTTTCGGCTCAAGAACATTACATATACCAATTTCATAGATTTTAGCAGCATATTGACAGGATAATACAGTAGGTCTCAAAATAGAACAGTACCTAATAGTTCATTGTGTATACATTTTAAACATACATCAAGCCTCTCGGTTCAACATATAAACATATTTATATAGGTAAATGACCCTCCATAAAAAAAAAAAAGGGGTGGCAATAGTATGGAGCATAATACATCACCTACCTCGAGGGAAAAAATGCTTAAATCAGTACGTCATAAGGGGTATGTATCCTCCTTATTCATTCATAGGGATATTCGACCCGCGAATTATCCAAAGGTTTACCTAAACATAGAGATGAATAGATTTCTTAGTCAATTTAGCCTGATATAAGTACTATATTCAATACTGAAATGAACCAAACTATTACAGGCCATGGCATGGAAGCGTGTCATGGCTTCTTCCCCAGGTCTCTGATAGAGCCTCGCTTTTTCTCTTTTAGCCTAGGTTTAGTCCATACTGTTAGCCTCAGTTTCGGCCATACTGGCAACAAAAATAATCCAATAAACCACGTTATAGATCTTTCTTCACATCATATTACACAATGTGCTATAGAGCACTCATAGGATCAATCTATAGCCGGCCACATGAATAGGATGGGATAAGACCTTACTCATCAATTGCTAAATATATTTGATTCAGGCCAATATATATAGAGAGAATATTGGGCCACATCCATATTTGAAACAAAATGACAGTTTATGCAGTTTAATGCAACTTACTGAAGCTAAAAAGCGTTCGAAATTCCAAATACGTCCAGCGCTATAACTGGAGGCTGAAAAATAAACACACCAAACAAAAGTACCGTTAGTATCTATAGCATATCCAGAAATGTCAAGCAAAGACAACTCCTTACACTGGCTGTGTGTGTACAGGAAGAGTATAAGTGACATTGTTATGCTCGTGTCCAGTGACTTGTTGTGCAATGTCCTAAAATGTGATCACCACAGATCAGTAGTACAATGTTTAGACAAATAGCTTGGAACGTCTATTTGAGTTCCACCAGAAGACCATTGTGGTGTGCTTGCGCTCGCAACTAAACAAAAAATGATGGATGGAATGCTTGAACTATTCTCAGCCACTGGTAGTTCCCAGGGCTGCCTCCCAGTTCATCGTTATTCTGCACACCATGCCACCTTTATTTGGACACAGCCATATGCAAATCAGTCTTGACCCTCCTCTGATGGGAACAGTCAAGCCCAAACTGCCAAGCTAGTTCCTCTCTGAACCCAACACAAGCAATGCAGGACTGGTTTTGCCCTAGTTAAGGCTCAACAGCCAGATATTGCTTGGTCCCAGTGACACAATGTGCACTTTGATTCCAGTGACGAAGTGTGCACGGCTCCCACGTTTGAGCATACCTGTTCCACTTAGGTTGTCACACTAAAGTATACAAAAAGGGATGAATATAATTCTTGAATAAAATTAAGTAACTGGTCATTACTGGTGCGGCATCCTAATCCATGTTTACTTTGCACACCATGCCATCTCACTTTGGACCCAGCCATATGCAAATCAGTCTTGACCGTACTCCACTGGGGAGTGTCCAGCCCAAACAGCCAGGCCAGGTTTTCCCCGAACTGGAAGACACACATCCCAGGGCTGGTTTTGCTCTTATTAGAGCTCAGCAGCCAGGTATAGCTTGGTTCAGGTGGCACTGTGTGCACGGGACCCACGTCTGTGCATAACCACCACACTCAGGGTAAAACACTAAAGCATACAAAAAGTGATGGATGGAAAACTTGAGTTAATATCAGCCACTAGTAATAACTTTGGGCCGCATCCCAATACATTTTTATTTTGCACACCACACCACCTCAGTTTGGACCCAGCCATATGCAAATCAGTCTTGAATCTGCTCCAATGACTGAGATTGATTCAAGCATTCCATCAATCCCTTTTTTGTATACCTTGCTGTTCCCTCTAAGAGGGACGAGTATGCCCAGCGGTGGATCCCGGCTGGGTCCAAACTGAGGTGGTATTGTGTGCAAGATTAATGCAAGCATTCGATCCATCACTATTTTGTATACTTTAGTGTGTCTGTACCAATTCAGTGAAGACTTGAGCTCCATTCCATTTTGCTTAGAAGTTTTATAGTCTAGCTTGATAGCTCAGCTGTTGCCAGAGAGTTATGTGATCATCATTATAGAGGGACTTTGGCTTTGCCCACATGTTGGGAGCCAGAAGGGTATGTTGTCATTAGGCAGTTATTTGCTTCCACAAAAAAGTGCTTTCCCTTCACAAGCTGTAATTATTTTGTTTATCCAGTTGTATAAGCTTGAACTTTCTGGGGCACACATATAACATTGGACTGCTATTAAAGTGCCTGAGATAACTAGAACAATTATTTTGTTTTTCTCTGGCAGCAGTACAGATGGGAGGAGCGCAGTCTTTAACCTACATGGATTTGTAGGTCTGGCTTAACAGTGCAACTGTCATTTGACCTTTTAACCTACACCAATATTATTCCACGCTTCTTTGCTGGCACAAAAATACATATCTATTCCTATCCTATTTGCTTATATTGCTTCATATTTTCATATAACATTCTTTTGTATTCAGTCCTATTGGCATTACCAATGCTTGTTTTCCATTCTGATGAATGCTTCCAGCATATTATTTACCTTTGGATTAATTGACTCCTTGAATCGGACTGGATCCGGAAAGTGTTTCTTCCTAGAAATTGCTCTCTCCTGACGCTAGGTGGTATCAGAGTCACTCAAATCACAGACCAGCTCTGCTCCATCGGATATGATTAAGGGCCCGATGTAGGTAAACGCGATTTTCCGATTTCAAAATACCGAGGCGGGCCGAATCGGTATTGTGAAATCGGAAAACGAGATGTAGGGAAAAAAAAACGAATGAATACCGAATCGGTCGGCATCGGTAATGAGAATCGGTACGTTCCGATTGGGCTCGGACCGAATCGGAAAGTACCGAATCGGCTAACAACGAATCGGAAATTACCGATTCGGCTACCACCGAATCGGATAGTCCCGATTCGGCGAATACCGATTCAGTAAAAGCCGATTCGGTAAAATCCGATTCGGCAATCATAGATTCGTAGCCATGAAAACACACCCATGGCGAAAAAGCCCATAGGAATGCATTAAAGGAACCGATTCGGCTTTTACCGAATCGGATAATACCGAATCGGATATTACCGATTCGGTAAAATCCGATTCGACAAAAGCCGATTCAGCCAATGAGGTGGCTCCCCCTCCCCCACCCAAACAGGGAGTGGCAACACTGGCAGGTGCAGCTAATTAAGAAGTTTCTGGAGAGCCAGCCTGAGCTCAACACTCACAGTTTGCAGCAGTGGGAGTAGGAGGTTGCCAACTGAACTTGAGAACATGGCAGAGCAGTCAGAAAGCCAGAAGTCCTCCCAGAAGAGGAAGCCGAAGTTCACCAACACCGAACTTCAGGTGCTGGTCGAGGAGGTGGTGAGGGTGCACCGCCAGCTGTTTGGCAAGCTGTCCCTCAACGTGCCAGACAGCACCAAGAGGAGAATCTGGGCCGACATCGCCCAGAAGGTGAATGCTGCGGGTGTCACCCCCAGGTCTGTAGAAGAACTAAAAAAGAGGTTCTATGACATCCCTAGCCTCACTAAGAGGAAGATGGCTGAGATACAGAGGCAGGCTGGAGGCACTGGAGGAGGCAGGAACCCGGCGCCACCCCTCACCGAGCTGGAGGAACTGGTCTCCAGCACCATTGAGCGGGAGAGTGTCAGTGGAATCGGGACCCTGGACAGCTCTGCGAGAGCCACAGCTACAGGTAAGAAGCATGCGCATCATGACACACCCTACCAGACACCTCCCCATTAGACACAATGCATAGGCAAACCCCAGCACAGTACTGTCACCAACATACAAGAGACAAGCATCATGGTACATGTAGTCAGCAGAAGTTAGCTAAATATGGCAGTGCAGAATCACAAGACAGGAAACAGTGTGACACAGTGTAAGGAGATGCAAGGACATGTGGAATGCTATAATTGTACTGACTGTAATACATCGGCACTCAGTTTTCAAATGCTTCTTTGTACCTAGGGGCCCCATCAGGCGGAACAACAGTGGCATCAGAGGGAGCAGCACCGTCCGACACTGCAGTCGCAGGGCCGAGCACCAGCCAGGCTGGCCAGGAGGAGGAGGAGGAAGGAGACACCCCAGGGCTAGGAATGGAGGGAGTCCTGGTCATTGACTTTGATGCACTGCACTCCCCTGTAATGCCCAGCACACCCCCCTTGCAGTTCTCCCCAGAGAACTCCCCTACAAGGGACACCATTCCTCCTACACCAGCTCCTGCCACAACCGTGGCCTTGCCACCTGTTCAACCTGTCCCGGGAGCAGGGGCTCAGGGACCGCCCAGCTTCACACCCCCACCAGTGGCACCCCAGCCCACTCAGCAGGCCGGAAGCAGCAGTGCCCGGCGCCGTACCATCACCACCACTGCTGCACCAGCACGGGAGGGCAGTGTATTCCTGGGCCTGGAGGGACAGATGGTGAAAATTCAGAGGCAACAGGCAAGATCCACCATGGCCTGCCAACGCCAGCTCCTGCAGCACAGCATGCAGATGGGAGAGTTGGTCAAGGGATTCCAGGCCGTCGTGGAATCGAACAAGGAGGTGGCAGCAGGGTTAGGCAGGCTAACCACTGCCATCACCCACTCATCGAGCAGACAGGAGGAGCATGAGCTGGTGCGCAGGCGGGATGCCCGGGTGCTGAACCGCGCCATGGGCCGCCTTGCAGCGGCGACGGCACAACTGTGCCATCGCAGCGCCAACCAGGAATCTGTCCTTAGTCAGCATACGGCTGAGCTCACTAGGGGGATGGCCAGGATCACCACTGCTATGGAGGCCATGATAATTTCAAACACCGCCTCCAATCCGGCCCTGGACCTGGGTGATGCTGGGGACAGCAGCAGCCGCAGCAGCCCGGCCAGCGCTGCGTCTGAGCCACGGAGGAGCACCAGGCGCTCCGCTGATGCTGCTGGGCATTCAGAGGGGGCTGAGGGACACCCCAGTGGGTCTGGCAAGCGGGCAAAAAAATAGCCTGGCAAGGGCGGGTGAGGCAACCAGAACCTTGGACTTTATTTTATTTACCATACTCCATTTTTTGTTGCACATCAGTGCTGTAACTGTGATGCAACACTATTAAAATTTGTTTTTTCCAAGCAACATTTAGCTGTCTTTGCATCTGTACTCAGTCAGAAATAGTTCTCAGTGATCTCCTCACGTCTGTATCTGCCATCACTTGGCGTACACACCCCAGCTGGCTGTGTCAGTGGCACAGCTTCGTCGTCGTCATGGTCCTCGTAGTCAGACAACTCCACCTCAGTGCCCTTCTTCACCGCAAGGTTGTGTAACATTGCACATACAGCTATGATCTTGCAGCAGGTGATGGGGGTATACTGCCTTGCACCTCCACTCTTGTGCAGGCATCTGAATCTACTTTTCCAGATGCCAAAGGTCCGTTCAACAACATTCCTTGTGCGTATGTGGGCCCGGTTATACCTCCTTTGGCTGGGTGTGGAGGGGTTGAGGTAGGGGGTGAGTATGAATGAGCGGAGGGCATATGCACTGTCGCCTGGAAGAGAAAGGGGTCACATTAGACACATGCATACATGTATTCCACCTACCTACTATGTGTTATGGGGGTCTGATGATGTGTCTCACCTAGGAGGTATCCTTCTCCAAATTCGCCAGCCATCAGCCGTGCATATATGCCGCTCTGTTGGAATATATAGGAGTCATGGGTACTCCCTGGAAATTTTGCTACCAGGTCTGTGATGGTGCACTTTGCATTGCAGATCACCTGCACGTTGATGGTGTGTGTAGATTTCCGATTGCGGTATATGTATTTGGTGTCCGCTGGTGGGCAAATCGGAATGTGCGTGCCATCTATGCAACCGATGATTTGGGGAAATTGTGCCATCTGGTAGAAGTCAGCTTTAGTTTGTAGCAGTTCTGCGTGGGTTGCAGGGAAAGAGATGTATTGGTCCATCCTGTCTATCATGGCGTCAAGGAATGTGTGGAAGAACCTTGACAGGCTGCTCTGGCTCACCCCTCCTGCTGCTGCTACTCCACTTTGATAGCTGCCAGACGCTAGCAGGTGTAGGCTGCATAGCACCTGGACGTGCGCAGGGATGGCGTGTGCCCTTGGGGTGTGGTGGTCCAAGAATGGCTTAAGATCCCTGATGAGCTCAAGTATGGTGTCAGAGTCCAGCCTGTATCTCTGTAGTATCTCTGCCTCTGTCAGCATGAACAGGGTTATCCTCTGTCTGTAGACCTGTTCATTTCTTAGCCATTCCCTCTGTCCTTCCTGCTGTAGCCGTAGCCGCCTCGCAATGACATAGAAAGCTGCCATCCTGCAAGTTGCAATGCATTTTGGGACTGTTTATATGGGTTGGAGTTGGTTACCACCTGATTGCAATCCATGGTAAATACCGAGTGAATTCTACCGATTTTGAGCCGATTTCGGTGTTTCTGTGCCTCCCTACATCTCCCCAACTGTCGGAATCGGGGAATTTCCCGATCGGCGATTCATACGAATCGGCATGTTTTCCGATTCGGCTCATGTCCGAATCGGTCTTTGTACCGATTCGGTACATGGACCGATTCGGTGATTTTCCGATTCGGTGTCACTAACGAATCGGTACATGGACCGATTCGGTGATTTTCCGAATCGGTGTCACTAACGATTCGGTACATGGACCGAATCGGTGATTTTCCGAATCGGTCTTTGTACCGATTCGGTACATGGACCGATTCGGTGACTTTCCGATTCGGTGTCACTAACGAATCGGTACATGGACCGATTCGGTCTTTGCATCCGAATCGGTGTTTTTCCGATTCGTTACATATCCGATTTTCGGTATGTACGTATCGGATTCTTTCCCATTCGGTACTCATTCCGATTCGGTTTTCTATCCGATTCTTTATGTTTTTGGTTCCCTACATCTCGATGGCTGTTTACCGATCGGTAAGGGCCAAAAATCGGTATTTTCGGCCGTTACCGATCGGTAACGCCCTACCTACATCGGGCCCTTAGTGGCTCCATAATGAAGTCGTCATGTTAATACATTTTTATTCGCGTTTCACAGGCGCGAGGATCGGGAGCTTGTTCTGCGGCTTGTACTTTTTTGTAAAGTGTTTTCATCAATAATTGCATTTTTGTCAATGAAGATCATTTATCCTCCAAAACATCCGGCATTAATCCACGTAGACTGGAATTGGAACAAACCAAATTTAGAACCAGCTGGACTAATCTGTTCAGTATTATGTAGTTTTCATATTATAAGATAACCTGTTTAGTTGTGTGAGTACTGTGTGACATCTGTATACTGTTATTTTGCACTTCCAATTTTCTGATAGCTATTCATAATGCAAATAAATGTAATATATGAGATGTCTGGAAGGATGTTCGCATTTCATTGTAACTGTAATACAATTGAGATAGGCTTGAACTCCTTGTTGATATCCACCAAGAAAGTCAAACTTGGTGAGGTCTACTTTAAGAGGTAGATCTTGTTTTTTTCTTTTTTATAATGAAGAGTTTATTGTTTCAGTTACTTAAACCCATAACAATGTTATATTTAATACAACACTAATCTGCTAGTGGGAAACCTAAATAAAGTGCATCTGTGCTTGGTAGGACATAATAACACCACGTGTCCTTGTAGTATGACATACTAAAATACCTAGCTAAAATAACCGTATGCGATATTCCTTATAAGAGCGGATAATCTCAAACCTACTGACAAGGTGGTCGCACCAGTCCAAATTGTTTGCTTTCTCCACTAGTAGCTAAGAAGTCCAGCTGGTCTCTGTTCTTGTGGGTTGTATAACACTTATATGTTGAATGTTGATGTTAGTTTAGCCGACCCGCTGAGGTCAATAAGGGCGATCGTCAGGAATTTAACTAATTTCAGTTCAACTGTGGGTCTAATGAATTGAAACACACTATTATTGCTTCTCTGCACGTGTGAATGCCTCTGGCGTTGTTTTTTTGTAGATTGATGCGAGGTTTGTACAGATGAGGACATGTACAGATCAAATGTACAAAGCCCTCTTTTTGTCACCCCATAGACTACACCTGGTTGGTCCACTGCTTTTTCAGTGTGGTTGGCTGGCCAGCGCTGGTAGTTGGCCAAACAGTAAGGCTATCAGTCTCTGCTTGATGTGTGCTGGGAAGGTTTTTTTTTTTTAGATATGGAGGTTTCAAGCCGTCGTTCTGATTGATCACCATCGAGGCATGAGATCGGAAACTAAAACTATTTTTATCTTCCAGATATGTCTGCATCTTTACCGCCTTGTTCGCCGCTCTCTTAATGGTCAGAAAGAGGCAAATTCTTGTCCCAGAATTGTTTTAAGTGCATTATTTTCATGGAACAATACAAATATTTGGGATAAGCCGATTGTAGATCATTTTCTAAGAAGGTCCGTAATGACCTGTTTCAAGGACTTTCCTGACCCGTCCGTATTTTGTACCAGCATTTTATTGAATCAGACAATCTAATAGTCTTCTAGCCACAGATTCATTACCTTTGAATTTCCCCAGGTGTCAAACTGGATCCAGGTTTTTCTTGAGCAGTATCCCTGCGCGCCCGTAGGTGGCATCATTCGGCTCCCCATGGCATCTGCGTCATCCACGGGCGAAGTGACATCCGCGTCTCCTATATAGGCGTCACCTTGACACACTGATGTCAGTTCATTTCTTTCCATACCAGTCAGTTCTGATCCGAGAGAAGAGCTACCCCTCTGGCAGTTTTTGACAAGATTTTTGCAACATTCTGTCAATTGTTTGAGGTTATTTTCCTCCTGGTATGTCGAGGATGTCATCAAGGAAGACAGAATTAAAACCCTGGGGTGCCTGTTACTGCGCCATGTCAGTAACAGACCAGCATCTCATGTGTTTGTGGTATCTGGAGCGCGACCACGACTCCTGGTTGTGGTCTGACTGCAGGGCCATGGTGCCAAAGGCTTTAAGGGAGTGGTCCCTGCATGCGACTCCGAGGAAGTTATTATCCCACTTGAGAGGAAGTTCTCGGGACTGTTCTAGGAGTCCGTAGTCCTCTTCGTCCCACTAGAATCGGGGCAGTCAGGGAAGAGGCACAGAAATACAAGAAGTCAAAGTGCGCTTCCACTTCTCCTAGTCCAACGGCTGATTCAACTAAGGAGCATCAGCATTCAAGGCTTGGTTCCTTAGACTCTGCGCCTGGTCAGACTCCGCCCCTCCCCAGTTTTCTGGGAGCCGGAGTAACCCCGCTCAAATTAAGAGAGCCATGAGGCCATGCGAGCCATTTTTCAGCGCCTCGTACCCTCCGGCACGCCTTCTGGCCCGCGAGGTTGGAGGGGCTCCTACATGGTTCTACTCCGGCTGTTACGGCCCCAGCTCTGATGGGCCCATCATAGATCCAGTCATGGATTCGTACCGACGCTAAGCTGTGCTATTAGGACCGATGTTCCCGGTGCCGCAGGTGTCCACCAGCAGCGCCAGCTCCATTGTGTTCCCGAAGCCGGAGTCGCTTTGACAGATGCCGATTCCGGTGCCGACAGGGACCCCTTGTCCTAGGTTTGAGCCTGAGCTTCAATATGAAGGGCTAGGCCTCGGGAAGGAATGGGATGGGTTGCTGGACCCTTTAGAATACTGGTATGATCAGGATATGGACTGATGTGAGGAACTGGGTGATGCCAGGAGACTGGATACCTCTCCAGATACCGGCATGCTTTCTCCCCCTACTGCGCCTATGGAGGAGGGAGCTACATAGGCAGTGGTGGTGCGGAAGGTGGCTGATTTCCTCAACCTTCAGTTGCCTCTGTGGCAGTCAAGACCAACATCTTGACGGAGCTGCTGCAACCGGGAGTCTCCTCCTCTGAACTCCTACTTCCGTTCAACAAAGCCCTCTCCAACATCCTTCTGGGACCTGGTCCAAACCCAGCACAGTGGCTCCTGTGAATAAGACGATTGCCAGCCGCCACTTCTCCACTTTAGGAGACGTAAATTTCCTCACCCAACATCCTACCACGTAGAGCTTGGTGGTCCAAGCCTCTACTTCCCATGTCACCTTTCCTGCAGCTCCCCCAGATAGGTAATCCAAGAGCTAGACAGCTTCAGAAAGAAAAGTTTCTTCCGCCAGCCATGCATTGCGTTCAGTGAACACTGTATGCTTATTGGGCCATGTAGGAAAGTAGAATCTGCTTCTTATGGTTGCCCCCACTTTTTGCTTCATGTGATACTTTTTTTGACTAGTCTGACTGGAATCCTGCTAATCAGGACCCCCGTCTATCTTCTTTCTCCCTAAACTGTTATGCCACAGACTTAGGTACACTCCAGATTGGATACTGGGGGTACCCTTGTCAGTCCCTAGTATATGGTACCCATGTAAACAGGGCATAGGTACTCCAGAGACCTGAAGCATTTATTATGCCACCCATAAGAGGCCATGCAATATGCAACCTACAGGCCTGCCATTGCAGCCTGTATAAGTTGGTGCATGCACCACTTACTTGAGGTATAGGTTTACTGTATCTAAGGGACACTATCCTTAAAACCTAAAAGTCACCCCTATTGCAGGCCTTGACATTCCTAAAGGCAGGGTGCTTGGTTCTAAGTGAGAGGGTGCCACTGCATGAGCAGGGCACCCCAGCAGCCTACAGAGTCCATTCTCCCGGGTTGTTAGTGCTGCAGCCATTTACGACATATAGAGTGGCATTATGCGACCGTGTAAGGACCAACTCTAAAACTGCTGAAAGAATGTTTGATGTCAAACATTGTGGAATCATACCTCCCACACCGGTAACCGGTGTGGGAGGTATGATTCCATCCCTCAGAAACAAGCTTTGTGAGGTCCCTGGTTGCTGCCGACCAGAGCCACATTTCTGTCCTCCTGCTACTGAGCCAAGCTCGAGCAATGGAAGGCAGAACAATAGGCGCCCTGACACAGGCAGGTGTGACCACCTCCCAGACAGGATTTAGTGTATTGGGCCTGGTGGGTGCGCTTACCAGCGACCGAAAGTCTGCATGAGTGGCATATTTGGTGTCCCTGTGCATAGTCCATTTCAAACCAGTCCTGGTAGCCGTTGTCTCCTGTTCTGGCGCAAAACTGGACAAAGGACGTGAGAGTAACCTCTCCACTGTCCTGACCCTCCCCTGTGAGGGTCGCCTGAATCTGTTCAACCCTTTCCCATGGGTACAAAAGGGCTTACCTGACTGTAGGACCCTATAATTGACGTGGACAAGATGCTGAACCAGAAACCACTGAACTTCGACTGTCTGGACACTCTGGACTTCTCTGGACATCGTTTGGGCCTGAATTTGTCTCCCTCTGTCTGAAGCATCGTCTATGTCCATGCAACATACAGGTTCCGTGCAGGACCTGTAGAGCATCAAGGACAACTGATGATATCTCCCTTGGAGTGAAAGAGTCACTCCCCTGCAACCGCATGCACCACATCTCAACGGACCGGTCTGCTGCTCCTGAGCTCCTACGGATTCCGAAGGCTCCAGCAACACAGGAGGTGGGTTTTTCAAGTCCCTCAAGGTCCGAGCTGCCCTCTTACCAAGTTTGAGGTCAGAATTCCTCGAGGGGGCTGCAATACCCGTACCCCTGTGCACCGCATACTTTTGCAAGTGCATATGCTTGTTGGCGTTTCCAAAACAAGTGCACTGGGCTCCGAGTAGCCCAAACCTCTGGCTCCATTTCTTACAAAGTACTCCGGCCTCCTCACACCGAGTGCTCCATGGGCTGCTGCTTTGTGAAACTGCTCGAGGTCAGTTCGCGACTCCTGTGCCTACAGCCTGTGGGTACTCTTGAGGGTCAACACTACTTTTCTTGGGCTCCCCTGGTTGCTCCAGGCCTCACCTGACTCCCCTGTGTTTGATGAGTCTCCTGGGCCTTGCTGGTCCAAACTGTAACCTTCCTTGACCTTCTGCGTGGGTTGCAGCTGCCAAGGCTTGTTGGTGCTCCAGCCGGACATCGACCCCTTAGCACTCAACATGCTTTTGGAACAGCTCGCATCCGGCTCCTGGTCGTCCTCGACGTCTCCTAGTCCCTTTAGCTGCAGAGTCAAGAACCCCCTCTTCGCACCTGAAGCACTCAACATCGGTGGGCATTCGTCTACAGAGGCCCTGGTCACTTCTGAGTGACCCAGACTCGACCCCTATGCTTTCAGGTACTCTCCATCAAGAATCCACCTTTGGATTGCAACGGACACTTTTCTTCTTCCCAGCGGTGGCTCTTCTTTGAAGTCCTCCATAGAGATCGATGGCGGTTTCCGACGCCACTTCAGACCTATGCACCAGTCTTCTCTGGGATAGGTAACTCTGGTACTACAATATCGACGGCTGGGATGGCTCTCCAACCACCTAAGTTCCACAGGGTTTCTTTGAAGTCCACTTAGAAGGGTCCTTAAATTTTAAAAATGCAACCCCGACTCTCCCATAGAATTGTACGGCGCATGCGGTCGTGTTACCACACTGCACCTGTCCTCCGTGGGGTCCCTACTTACTCACCTTGGGTGGTTCCTCGGGGTCCCAACGATTCTACATGCTCTAGACAATGTCTTGACTCGAGTCGTGGTTCTTATACCACTCTTTTAGTATATGGTTCGGTCTCCCGCTAGAGCCCACTGTGTATTAGTGCTATTTACTATTGTTTCTCTGCTACAGTAGTGTGTGTTTTGTGAGTATCACAGTGTAGAAGATTCTGTGTTGTACTTAAAGTGTGTTATAGTAACAAATAAATATTTTTATAACTACTGTGTGGTTCTCCTTTCATTTAATCAGTACTAAAAGGTTGCCCTCTGGTAAAAACAAACTGCTTAACATTCCTACAAGACTAAGCCTGAAGGCTGCTCTTCACAGCTACCACTTGCATAGCTTTCTAAGGTTATCTTTGTAGGAAGGTGGAATCTGACTATATGGTTACCCCCACTTTTTTCCTGGTGTTTTGCTGGTTTTCGACTTAGTTGGCCTGGGACCCTGCTATTCCGGGCCCAGACAATCTGCTTTCTCTATAAAATGGACTCCATGTACATTAGGTACATACTAGATTGGTTACTGGGTCACCCTTGTGAGCCCCTGTATAGTGTACCATAGGTACCCAGGGCATAGGTGTACCCTAGGCCTACCAGGGGCTGCAGCATGTATTGTGCCACCCCTGGCTTGCCTTCCAAACTGACACCACAGGTCTGTTTACACAGCCTGGGTAAGGTGGTGTAATCACCCTTATTTAGATATAGTATAACCTATATATATATAGACACATATACACCTATAAGCCACTCCTATGGTAGGCCTCGACAATCCTGGAGGCAGAGTGCTTGGGTTTATGTGAGAGGGTGCCCTAGCATGAGCTGAGCCCCTCTGCAGCTTTCGGAACCATCTCCTTATAGCTGTTCTATGATATAGCCATACCATACACTCTTTTTTTTTTTTTTTTTGAAAACCTTTATTCAAAAAAGAAGGAGATACATGCGCAGGCCCACAACCATCATGGACGGCCGCAAAGACATTCAATGAAAACAGGAGAAACTGAAGCCAATCAGTAAACAGGATACATCAAGGTATACCAGATTCGATTGTGGGGCTCGCAGACAGGATATGAGGTTTTCATTTTTAAATTTTAGAAAATGAGTAGGGGCTGCAACAACAAGGACATCGCACCTCACAGGATAGGAACACAAAGGAGACGATTGGGACTTACCCCAATGACAGTCGGAGATAGGCTATAACCAAAGCAACTATGCAATCTGGGCAGCCACAGCGATAATACTGGACAGTAAACCACATTACAATAATCCACATTCTACAAAACACCCCAGAGAGCCTACCCCCCAAGAACAGAAAAACAGAGGCTTGTTGAGAAGCCGAAAAAAGAAAAAAGAAAGGTGCAAGACCAAGAGACAGCCAACCCTACGAAAGAGGAAAGAACCCTCCCAAAGCCCATACCATACACTCTTAATTGCATTATAATCCTCGCGGTTAATGCTAACTTTGGTTTGGCTTTATCAAAACATGTTGTGAGAAAGTGGCTCTATATATACTGGACTAGGCTGAAGTACAGTGTGTATTGAGTCCACCAACCCCAGAGGTATAACAGAGACTAAAGTCAGAACTGACCTTACTCTCCAAAGTGGTAGCTTGGTCGAGCAGTAAGGCAGTACCAGAGGACAGTGTAAAGCATTTGTTGTACACAATCAATCAGCAAAAGGTTTCACACACTCAAGGACTGAACTCCAGGCCAATTGTTTTTATATCCACAGATATAGTTGTTTTATTTTTAGAACCAACAGTTATAAAAATATACTTTTCTCGTTATGAGCACTCTCATGTAATCACTTTGCAAAGGAGCAATAAAGTTTGTGCACACAGTGAATACAGTATTGGTAGTAAGCAAAATGATACCTCCGGGTCTAGCCAGCACTATATAAAACTCTTTAAATAAATAAATAAAATAAATAATCCTAAAACACACTATAGCATTGAGCTCAACGGTTTTCTACATTTAAGTACAGTTGATTACTATGCAGATTACTTTGGTAGTTACAGGACTAGATTATAGATTCAGTCCTGGGGTCTAAGCTGAAACCAGATTAGCAAAAGCGTTTTAGTTACTGTAGTGAATTTTCATGAATATAAAGCTGTTTTAAAAGTTCACACTTTTCAATGAAAATGTTATTCAATGGGAGAAAATTCAGAATGCAGGTAAAGTACGAATGCGTTACATTTGTAATCCGCCACTGGTCTCCCAGGGCCAGCAATGGGGGCTTAACTTAGAACAGGTTGGTAATTGCGTTTCAGTATTTCGTAGGATTTTTAAAGGATATCTCAAGTTTTCAAAAGTAGACACTTAAAAGAAATTTCATAGAAAAGCAGACAATGGGTTCCTATGGAGAAAATACACGTTACTAGTAAACCCGGTTGGGATTACTTTTGCGGTTCAGTACTGGGCTGAAAGGTACAGTACTGGCTTCTTCCCTGATCACAGGTGAGTACTTCGGAATTCGGACTTTGGCTGATTTTATATGAATATTTTCAGTTTTCAAAACTTCACCCAAAAAAATTTCGAGTCAAAATTGGTCAATGTTATCCAATCGCAGGTAAGTGAGTTACCGATTTCCAGGTGAGTACTTGGTTGGTGGAGTTAAGGTTCTGGGCATAGACTCAGGGGTCCCCCAGGGTCGGGTAGGTACAGTTATTTTAATACCAGCGGCACAGGGGCAGCCGGGTGCAGAGGTAGGTAGGCCCAATGATATCCAGTGGGGGGAAGGGGGCCTTCGGTTGGTGGCTGCTGGTTAGCAGGCCACGCGGCTGTGGGAGCTGGGCTCCTGGTCACTTGCTCAGGGCAAGGGGGGAAGTAGGATAGGACAAATGTGGCACAGTCAGCGGCACTCGGACGGCTGGGTGCAGGGTGCTCTTGAGCCGTCGGGCGCTCAATGTTATCCAATGGGAAAGGTCAAAAAGGAACAAAGGCTGCAGGCTCGGGGACGGAGACTCTCCAGGGGCGACCAGCACTTCGAGAGGCGAGTTGGGATCTTGGATCACAGATAGGTACCCCAAAGGGAGGCACAGGGGATTTTAGGGCGCCGGGTGCAGGGTTGTCTTTGGGTGTTGGAAAAGCTTACCCTCGGCTGGTCGCGGTTGGGGGTGGCCCCTGGTTCTGAGTCTGCAGCCGTCGGCTGGTTCGTCGAGGAGGGTCTTTGGGCACTGGACTTCGGGTTGCAGTCGCCGGGGGGACGTCCTTGTGGTCTTGATTCGGTTGGGCCCGGCCCAGGCTCGGCGGGTGCAGAGTGGGCTGGTCCGGAGCTTCCTGGTTGGCACTAGGTGGGTTGTTGCAGCAGAGCCTCTGCTGATGGGAGTCCCAGTCGTCAAGAGGGTCAAGGCAGGCAGGTCCTCCAGGTGTCCCAAGGTTGCTGTCTGCAGGAGTCACCGGGATTAAGCAGGAGCAGGTTCCAGGATCGACAGGCCGGTAGGGGTGGGGCCAAGTCTGTTGTTGTCGTCCTGTTGTTAGCAGCTGCACAGCAGGTCTTCTTCTTCTTTATCTTCTTTCTTCTTTTCGTATTGGGATCTGAGGAAGGAAGGTTCAGGGAGCCCCTAAATACTGAATTTAGAGGCGTTACAGGTAGGGCAAAGATAGGGACCAATGGGTCCCTGTCCTGGGGTGAGTACACCCCCTAACCTGCTCCTCTCCTGTGGGGGAGCTGTGATTGGGCAGGGCTCCCCATCTTCAAGATGGCTGGAGCCCGGGGTCGTGCTTCACCTCGTCTCCCCCACCTGAGGGGTGGGGTTGGCACAGGCTTGGACCCCCCCTTCCTGAAGTAGTATTTCCCACCAGTCTTCACGCCAGAGTGGGGGGCGGGACTGGTGGGGGCTGGTTGCTGGGTACAGCAAATGGTCTGGAGAAGCTCACAGAGGCGGCATGCCTTTGAAGCTTCCCCTGCCCATCCTGGGGGAGAAGACCTAGCACCTCGCCCAGGATGTGCATTGTTGCAGGCCCAGGAGAGCGGGGGCTCTCCTACCCAGGGGTCCAGCAACATGTCTGCTATGGGCAGCCTCTGCAGCCACTCAGCCAGACGTGGATTGTAGGTTAGGTTTTTAGGGGGCATCTCTAAGATGCCTCTGGTGCATTTTACATTAAATCTCACACTGGCATCAGTGCAGGTTTAATGTGCTGAGAAGTTTAATACCAAACTTGTCAGTCTTCAGTGTAGCCAATTATCGTACTGTGGAGTTCGTAATGACAACCTCCCATCACCATATACTCTCAATTGCATCACTGCACATACAGTACCCAGGAATGGCCCGTGGTACAGTAGGGGCACAGGGCTCATGCACCTGGGCCAACACCACTGGCATAGGGCACCCAGCTAGAGGGGTGACTGATGTATGCCAGGGCAGTGGTTTTTGGGCGTGGCATACAGGGATGTGTGCCATGTCGACTCTTTGTTTAGTTCTGTACCTAGGCACTCAACCTGCCAAATGCAGTGTGTGGGTACCCAGTGTGAGAAGTTAGTCTGGCATATGTTGTCCACTATTCTAGTGGGCACCTTGCACCAGTCTAAACGACCCTTATTGATGGTGGTTGTAAAGTCAACCTTATAGACAAGCTATCCTAGTGGTAGCATGGACCAGCAGTCTTAGGCTAAAACCTCAGAGAGCATGTGAAGCAAGCTGTTTTATCAAATATAATCCCTTGAGTACCAAATGAAAGGACACCACACAAGGTATATATCAAATATATATGTATTTATTTCTAACACAACCCCTCTGAACTCTTTATGAGGTCAGAGATCGAAATAGATTACAAGTTACTCACTAAGCATACTATAAGTTGCACAAATACAGTTCTGCCCTAGGGGCCTCACAAGCCATATACTAAGTAAGTGGTATAAGAACCACTTCAAGAGTAGGGAATAGGCCTAGGGCCTAGGGAATCGCTGCGGCTACACTAGACAACCAAAGGTTAGGAAGTAGGAGACCCACGGGAGACGAGTGCAGTGTCTAAACACAGTCACAATTTACCATTGACTTACAATGGAGAACATAGAAGTTACAAAGTTGCAGTTTTAAGACACTTCCTAATGGACTACGGTAAAACCCCTTTAAACTAGGACACTTCGAGAGTCAACACCCACGGGAGCACCGGAGTACTCGAGTTACTTCACCCAGGGAAGTCGGGTGCATAGGTGTCTTTTCGTGTCGGGTTTTGTCGATGTTTTCTATGGAGATCTGCAAAGAAGTGCTGCAGGCGACCAAAGGAAAAGTGTCCGGGTGGATCCAAGGGTGCATCGGAGATGAGAAGAACCTGAAAGCAGAGGGGACAGAGTCTGGGTCGCTAGCCAGTGACCAGGAAGGAACCAGGCGATGTCGAGTGATTTCAGGTGAAGATGCAAAGCTTGTCTCTGCAGCCACGAGGACCAGGAGGCGTCGACGACAACCAGGAGCTGGATTTGAGCTGTCCCACAAAGGATCTAGATGACTGCGGTGTCGGTATCCGGATTGGACCCAACAAGTCTTGGTAACCGCAATCCACGCAGGAAGTGAAGAGGGGCTTTGAGTCAGACCAGCAAGGTCTGGGGAGCTTCTCTTTTGGAGGAAAGCTGGAGCAAGTCTGGAGCAACCAGGAAAGCAATTTGGTTTCAAAGGTTCCTCTTCGGAGGGCTCACTAGCCAACGGGCTAGGAACCGGGAAGACGCGTCGAGCTGAAATGCAGAAGCAGGCCCCACGCGGCACTCGTGGAGTGTGAAGGACTGAGCTTCCGTGCAAATGGCGCTCGGGTCTGGGGCTTCTCAAACCCCAATGCACAACTTCGATGGTGCCTCGGTAGTTGCACTGTTAGCAAAGTGCAGGGTGTCCGGTCCCACGTCTCTTGTGTCTGCCACGGGTCTCAGCTATGCTGTGGATTTGGATCAGAGTCGGAGAAGTCTGGAAGTCCAGTTCCTGAGTAGCTGAGTCTTCGGGGTCCGGCAGGAGCTTCGACAAAGCAAACCGGCATGTTACTGGTGGTGCCTGTTTGCACAGGGTGGTCACTCCTTGACCACAAGTGAGATGTCTTCAGTCTTCTAGTCGGTATAGAACGTCGAAGGTCCAAGAGTTTGTATCTAAGTTTCTTCCAGGATTATTCTAAAGTCTCTAGACACAGCTCCTATCTTTATTCTGATTTTAGGGGCTGGATTACCTGCTAGGTCCCTCCTATGGGTGGACCCTGAGAAGGGGGTGGTTACACCCCTTTCCCTAAGTCCAGTTTCGCGCCTGAGTGGGGCTGGAGTGCCCCAGCAACTGGTTTGAACCGGGCTATGCATGGAGCACCTTGTGTGCCCCAGGCAGTGTCTGGAAAAGCATCTTTCCATTGAACCCACCCTGCCCCAATACACTACAGGCTGTCTGGGGAGGTGCTAGCACCTCCCCTGACAGGAAACCTATTGTCCAGACCTCCCTTGCCGGAGTTTCGTCCAGCAGCAGGAGGTCAGACTCGTGTCTGTGGCAGCAGCATCCATTTTGTGATGCTGAGGCTCTGTTTAACTTTAACTGGGTAAAGCAGTAACTACATGTCTTCTCCCTCTAGAAGGGTGGAATGCTACTCCCGCCGCCAGGACTGGCGGGGGGGGGGGGGTAGTATTCCAAAGTGTTTGAGACCTTATACTACATGTTTTTATAAAGCCAAACCAAAGTTAGCATTAACTGCGAGGATTATAATGCACTTAAGAGTTTATGGTATGGCTATATCATAGAACAGCTATAAGGAGATGGTTCCGAAAGCTGCAGAGGGGCTCAGCTCATGCTAGGGCACCCTCTCACATAAAACCAAGCACTCTGCCTTCAGGATTGTCAAGGCCTGCCATAGGAGTGACTTATAGGTATATATGTGTCCATATATAAGGGTAAATATAGGTATACTATATCTAAGCAAGGGGTGATCACACCACCTTGCCCAAGCTGAGTGATCAGCCTGTGGTGTCAGTTTGGATGGCCTGCCAGGGGTGGCATAATACATGCTGCAGCCCCTGGTAGGCCTTGGATGCACCTATGCCCTGGGCACCTATGGTACACTATACAGGGGCCCACAAAGGTGACCCAATACCCAATTAGGTATGTATCAGGTATCAATTTAGAGCGAGAACAGCTGGGCTGTGGGTCTGATTAGCAGGCCCACAGCCACACTAAAGTCGAAAAACCAGTGAATCACAGCAGAAAGTGGGGGTGACCATAGGAAGCAGATCCTACTCTTCTACACCCAGGTACAGGGCCACTAAGGGTGGCACAATAAGTGCTGCAGCCCTTAGGGTCTTCTCTGGTCACCAGGCCCTGGGTAACTAGGGTACCATTTACTAGGGACTGATAGGTGGCCAGAGATGCCAATTGGGTTTTGTTTCAACACAGTTTTTAGGGAAGGAACACAGGCCCTGGGTACCTGGTTGGCATGAGCCCAGGGCACACTCAGTCAAAGCACATCAGCAGTCAGAAAAAAGTGGGGGCATACCAATGCAAGAAAGATGGCACTTTCTCACACATGTCGTGTAAGGTGTCAAACACTTTGGAATACTACCCCCCGCCAATTCTGGCGGTGGGGGTAGCATTACACCCTTCTAGAGGGAAAAGACATGTAGCTTACTGCTTTACCCGGTTAAAGTTAAACAGAGCCTCAGCATCACAAAATGGATGCTGCTGCCACAGACACGAGTCTGATCTCCTGTTGCTGGGGGAACTCCAGCAAGCGCGGCCTGGACAATAGGTTTCCTGTCCAGGGAGGTGCCAGCACCTCCCCAGACAGGGGTTTTGTGTAATGGGGCAGGGAGGGCTGCATTCAAGGAATGCATCTAGACACTGCCTGGGGCACACAAGGTGCTCCATGCATAGACCGGTTCAAACCAGTTGCTGGGGCAATCCAGCCCCAGCTCTGGCGCGAAACTGGACCAAGCGAAAGGGGTGTAACCACCCCATTCTCAGGTCCTCCCATAGGAGGGACCTAGTCAGGTAATCCAGCCCCCATCCTTAGTATAAGTATAGGAGCTGTGGTTTCCCTTGTGGTCAAGGAGTGACCACCCTGTGCAAACAGGCACCAACAGCAACTTCGCCGATCTGCAGTTTCAAGGCTCCCGTCGGAACCCCAAGACTCTGCGACTCAAGAACTGGACTTCCAGACTTCTCTGACCCCGACCCACATGCACAGCAAAGCTGAGACCCGTGGCGGACACAATAGACGTGGGACCGGACATCTTCGACATCCTGCATTTTTCTACCTGCACTCCTTTCCTGAAGCCTCAGTAAGTTGTGCATTGGGGTACGAGAAGCCCCAGCCCCGAGCACCATGTGCACTGAAGCCCAGGCCCCCCCACTCCGCGAGTGTCCCGTGGGCCCGCCTTTGCATTTGTGCTCGACGCGTCT
The DNA here is from genome assembly GCF_964263255.1 of Lissotriton vulgaris. Taxonomy (NCBI): domain Eukaryota; kingdom Metazoa; phylum Chordata; class Amphibia; order Caudata; family Salamandridae; genus Lissotriton; species Lissotriton vulgaris. The sequence goes on from NC_141687.1 coordinate 1,226,787,135, forward strand.
TCCCGGTTCCTTGCTAGTTGGCTAGTGAGCCCCCTGAAGACGCCATCTGAATTTACTTTGCTTTCCCTCTTTGCTCCAGGCTTGCTCCAGCTTCCCTGAAAAGGAGAAGCGCCACAGACCTTGCTGGTCTGCAACAGAGCCAATCTCGGCATCCTGCGTGGGTTGCGGTTGCCAAGGCTTTTTGGGTCCAATCCGGATACCGACACCGCAGTCATCTAGATCCATCGTGGGACAGCTCGAATCCAGCGCCTGGTCATAATCGATGCCTCCTGGACCTCGTGGCTGAAGAGACAAACTCACCTTCTTCACCTTCAAGTACCCGACATCGCCTGGTTCCTTCCTGGTACCTTCCTGGTCACTGGCTAGTGACCCAGACTCTGTCCCCTCTGCTTACAGGTTCTTCACATCACCGATCCACCCTTGGATCCACCCGCACACTTTTCCTCTGGTCGCCTGCAGCACTTCTTTTCAGCTCTCCATAGAAAACGACGACAAAACCCGACACGAAAAGACACCTATGCACCCGGCTTCCCTAGGTAGGGTAACACGAGTACCCCGGTGCTCCCGTCGGCCTTGACTCTCGAAGTGTCCTAGTTTAAAAGGGTTCCATCCTAGTCCATTCGGAAGTGTCCTTAAATGGCATATTTGTAACTTCTTTGTTTCCCATAGAAATTCAAAGGTAACTCGCGACTGTGTTTAGACACTGCACGCATCTCCCGTGGGCCTCCTACTTCATAACCTTTGGTTGTTTAGTGTAGCCCCAGCGATTCCAATGGCTCCAGGCCTGCTTTCTAACTCTCACGCGGTACTTATACCACTTTCTTAGTATATGGTTTGTGAGGCCCCTAGGGCATAACGTATACTGTGCAACTTATTGTATATTAACTCTGTGACTTGTATTTTATTTTGACCTCTGACCTCATAAAGAGTGCAGAGGGGTTGTGTTTAGATTAAATACATATATATTTGATATATACCTTGTGTGTGGTGTCCTTTCATTTGGTATTCAGAGGATTATATATGGTAAAACAACTTGCTTAACTCGCCTACTGAAGTCTTAGCCTGAAGACTGCTGGTTCATGCTACCACTAGGATAGCTTTCTATAAGGTTGACTTTACAACCACCATCAATAAGGGTCGATTAGACTGGTGCAAGGTGCCCACTAGAACTAGTGGACATCATATGCCAAGCTAACTTCTCACAATCTTTGACCTCTTAAATCACCATAAGGATTGTTTGGACTGGTGCAGTGTGCCCACTATAATTAGTGGACAGCATATACCAGGCCAACTTCTCACAGGCCACTATTACCACATGCTGTGGGAAACGGTTGCACACGTACTGCCACAGGTCCCAGATGAGGCCCAGGCCATTATCCCCGAAGCAGTTACAGAAAGGAGAGACGCAGCGAAGTTCACTATATGCTGTGGCTTGGAAACATATGACTCGCTGGGAAGAGCGGTTTCGCCGACTGTGGCCCTCAGATACAACGCCTGGCTGAGAACATCTTGCTTTTCAGGGAATTTCCAGGCTTCCCTCGTGGACATGCCCTTCGATGGCACCCGTCTCTTCGGAGACAAGGTGGACTTGGTGCTGGATCCCTTTAAGGACTCGCAGGGTACGACCAAAGCTTTGGGCCTCTCGGGTGCCCCTTGCCCCCAGTCTGACTTTCGCTCCTTTTATTGCGAAGAAATGGGCTTTCAACCACGCCGACCCTATCCCAGCCACCAAGCCACTCAAGGTTCCCAGCCTATGCCTAGACAAGAGTACAGTTCTTACCAGCCTCGTGGGTTGGGTATTCAGCGGTATGGCCCAGTGCTCACCCCCAGCTGCAGCCTCCAATCCTTCCTAGTCTTGCCCTTTTAGATAATGGGCATCCAGTCAGTAGCAGGATCCACAATCCCCTCCACCACTGGCAGCCCATAACATCGGCCAGGTGGGTTCTGCCGATCGTCTGAAGGGGCTATACCCTCTCCTTCGAGACTACCCCTCTCTCCATGCCTCCATTGCATGACCGGCTAACAAAGAGTCATTTGTCACTGCTGCGTGAGGAAGTCATGGCTCTCTCGGCCAAGGTAGCCAAAGAGAGGGTTCCGGTGCCAGGCGTAGGCTGTGGGTGATATTCCTGCTACTTACTGGTCCCCAAGAAGGACAAGGGTTTTCGGGCTATGCTAGATCTCCGAACCCTCAACTACTTCCTCAGGAAGGAGAAGTTCAAGGTTCTCACATTGGCTCAGGTCTTGTCTGACCTGAACCCAGGAGACTGGATTGCAGCATTGGATTTGCAGGACACCTGTTTGCACATCCCTATCCTGCCTGCCCATCAACGTTACTTGCGGTTTACAGTAGGCCGTGAACATTTAATTTTCAGTTCACTGTGCTCCCTTCTGGCCTTACTAGCACCCCTCGGGTGTTCACAATGCTGATGGTGGTAGTCACAGCTTGTCTGCGTAGGTTACGGGTGCCAGTCTTCCCTATCTCAACGACTGGCTACTGAAGGTGGGCTCGCCCCAGACTGTCATCTCCCACCTCCAGGCTACGGCGAACCTCCTGCATTCTCTAGGGATTACTATCAACATGCCGAAGTCTCACCTGACTCTCTCTCAGATGCACCATTGATAGTAGCTGTTCTGGACATAGTGCAGTTTCAGGCTCATCCTATTGAGCAGCACATCATGGATATTCAGGTCATGATATCAATATTTATGCCACTAACCCGGGTTTCGGTGAGGCTGACTCTGAGGATGCTGGGCCTCATGGCCTTCCACATCCTGCTGGTGACTCCTGCCAGATGGCGTATGCAGGCTCTGTAAGCCTGCATATGCCTGAAGTTCAGGTGGGTACAGCATAAGGGGAATCTCTCTGACATGGTCCAGATCAATGAGGGAACTGCAAAGGACCTGCAGTAGCGGCTAACGAAGCACGATTGGGTCAGAGGCAGACACCTCTACCTTCTCCAACCAGATCTCATAGTAGTGACCAGTGTGTCATTCCTTGGATGGGAAGGTCACCTGGGAGAGGTGAAGATCAGAGGACTCTGGTCTTTGAAGGAATCCATACTCTGCATCAACATGCTGGAGATCTGTGCGATCTGACTGGTATTGAAACCTTTCTACCCTCCTTCAAGGGAAGGCTAGTGCAAGAGTTTATAAACAACAACACCGCCATGTCCTGCAACAAACGGGGTGAATGGGGTCTTGGACCCTCTGACAAGAGGCCCTGCTTCTCTGGAGATGGCTGGAACATCAGGGCTATTACCAGGTGAAGTAGTGAAGTGAACAGTGAAGTAGTGTGGCTCACTGGTTAGAGGCGGCAGACCCGAGAGCTGAGGACGGCCCGGGACCAGGGTTCGATTCCCGGCGCGGCAGGTTTCTGGACCAGAGTCAGCGGACTCGATAATTCTCTCGCCTCGGTGCCCACTCTGATCAGCGATCACACTCGGCAACTCTGGGCATTAGCTTGCCTCATCTTCACTAACGGCCCCACCAGACCGCCGGGGATGCCTGGTCTCACCCTGGAGATACCCATTAAGGGACCATCTCTCAGGGAAGCCAGGAAGGGTTTCGCAGCGGTCGAAGTGCCTTGGGACCCTCCGGGTAAGTAGTGCGCTATATAAATGCCAATACATTTACATTTACATTTACAGGTGGTTCAACACCTGGAAGGTTGTCTGAATGCCAGAGCAGACAAACTCAATCGTCGAGGCCTTGCGGATCATGAATGGCATCTCCACCCATAAGTGGCGCTAGGTCTTTTTCAGCAAGGGAAGGGCCTTGGTTAGATCTGTTCGCCTCCGCCGAGAACGCTCAATGCCAGCAGATCTGCGCACTTTCGGTTCTAAGGCAGCTCTCGCTCAGAGAGGCTTTTCATCTTGAGTGGATCTCAGGTCTCCTATACACCTTTCAAGCCATACTAGTCATAGTCAAAATCTTTATTCGGTTATTCAAATAGAAACAACCATAAAAGCACAAGATAATTAATAAATAACACAATAAAACTTGATGTGCAGATATTAACCCCTTCGATGCTAATGGCGAGCTCAGCTCGTCATCAGCTACGGCGCTCGTATGCTGATGACGAGCTGAGCTCGTCATGTAACGCGGGTTTTCGAAAAACCCAGCACACAGCGGGAAAACCGCTAGCGCGCAAGGGGTTAAAAGAACAACCCACGTATAAAAACACATATTAAAATCAACGATCACAGTTAGGCGTGTGTAGTAATGACGACAATACTAAGCAATTAACCCTCCATGCTATTTCTAAATTTTAGGGCAGATTTTAGAAAACCGATCACAAATAATGTACTTTTGGGGTTTAACAATTGCAGTTAACAGGGTGCTGGTCTAACCTGGGTGAAGTTCAGTTTTTTTAGAAGGGGCTTTAGGTAAAACCTCCGAGGTAAATCGTAAAAGGGACAGATAAATAAAAAGTGCACCAGGTCCTGCGGAGACTCATTGTCGCAGCCGCAGGGGGGATAGCACTTGACCTCAGTGAGAACCCTTTGGAACGGTTAACATGAGATGGTAATGGTCCAGTCGGAACCTAGTTAGCAGGTATCGGTCAAAGCCCAACATCGGCCAAGATAGATAAGGCTCCATGGAAGGTGTAGTCTTCAGGATAGCATGTTTCCGGACACTAGGTTTATTTAGTTCTACCTCTTCGCGATGCATATGTTGTGAAAGGGAAAAAGTTTTCCTCACAGACTCTACATCAGCAAGCCTAATAGAATCAGGATTTAAAAAGAGTTATGAACGCCCCATACCAAAGAAACAGTCTTTCAAGTATTTTAGCCACGGGATTTTGAGCATATTATCCAAGGATAAGGCCTCTCTCAGGAGTAGGTGGTTTAAGGTCAGGTCTTTATTTAGCCAACATTTTAACCAACAGGTTAGTGGCCGTAGTGCTAAGGTATCACTTATAAAAAAGAGTACCGGTTTCTTCATGCACTGTTAGGTTGCAAGTCCCCCTCGCGACCCCCAACAATTGTTTCAAGAAATTATTCTCTGCCACCACAATGTGGTTAGCTGCCACATACCCCCAGAGTTCGCTACCATAGCTTCCTATTGCCACACTCTTTGCCTGCTAGGTCTTTAATAGTGCAGCAAGAGTTGTCAAGAAGATCAGAAACAACTGAGTCCAAGTCATCTTTGTGGCTCCAGACTGGGCACAGTGAGTCTTGCATCCAGAGCTTCTGAAAATTAGTGTTGATCCTCATATCAGGCTGCCCCTACAGGAGGATCTCCTGTCGCAGCAGCAGGGGAGGGTCCTCCCCCCGAACCTGTCAACTCTCCGCCTTCTTGCGTGTAGTTTGAGCGGCGGAAGTTGATAGCTTTTCACCCTCCTCCCAAAGTATGCAATGTTATTTTGCCAGCCTGGCATCCCTCCACCAAGTCGGTATACGCCTGCCGTTGGAAGCGATTTGTATCGTATTGTTCAGAAAAGTTCATTGGCCCAATTTTTTGCTGCCCTTTCTGATATTTTGCTTTTATTCTTACCCTTGCCCAGCAGGGCTCTTCTTTGGGCACCCTGAAGTATTATCTTTCTGCTCAGTCTGTATTCTTGCAACTGCCTGCCTCTTTATTTAAGTCCACTATCGTATATAGATTTTTGAAGGGCTTATACCTATGTTCCCCCTTCTCTTTGTATTATGCCTTAGTGGGACCTTAATTTGGTCCTCACATTCTTGATGTGGGCTCCTTTTGAGCCTCTTCACAATGTCCCCTCGGGCTGCTCACCATCAAAACAGCCTTTCTTGTGGCAATTACATCGGCCTGAAGGGTGAGTGAGCTGCTTTATCTTCCAAGCCTCCATTCTTCTCAGTTTCTTTGGACAAACTGGTGCTTTGCACTAGGGCCTCTACCTGCCGAATCTGCCACCTTGCCCAGTTTAGAGATCGTCATCGCGTAATAACAAATGGCCCCTCTATATGTCATAATAGCTGTGGCTCTTACCACCCGGGAGAAGGAACTCCGAACGTTGTAGGGGGTGCCCCGCTCATGCAAGGGCACCCCCACACTTAGGACCCCGCACCCTGCCTTCAGGATTGAGAAGCCTGACTTAGGGGTGACTTATAGGTTTTAAGTGTAGTGACCTCAGAAATTGGGAATCCTATATCTGTTGTAAGCGGTGCTAGTACCAGCTTACACAGACTAAAATGGCAGGCCTGGAGTCACATTTTGAGTGGTCTCCCATGAGTGGCATAATACATGCTTCAGCCCGTATGAGACCCCTGGTGTACCTATGCCCTGGGTATCTTAGTACCATATATTAGGGACTTACAAGGGTACCCCAGTAGCCAATCTGGAGTGTACCTAGGTACTCACTATGTCCAATTTAAAGAACAAGCACAGTAACTGGGATCCCAATCAGACTAGTCATAAAAACATGATGACACCAGCAAAAAGTGGGGGTGACTATGAAAGCAGATCCTACTATCCTACACTCCCTGTTCTGCAGACAGATTTCTAGGGTCAGGGATGATCTCTTTCAGGCCCCTAGTTTGGACTACCAGTGTTAGTGCACTTCATGGCTCTGTGCTTCTGGCATGGAATTCGTGAAAAATAACTGACGTCAAATGCCGAGGCGGCACCTATATAGCCGACACAGGTGTTGCTTCCGGCGCAGATGATGCTGCTACGCGGAGCCGACCGATGGCACCTACAGGCGTTCTGCTCATGAAAAATCTTCCAGATCCAGTCTGATGCCTGGGAAAATTAAAAAAGGCAAGGAACCTGTGGCTAGATATTGTCTCTACCAGATAAGGCTTAATCAAAGCTACGTAACTAATTCTTCTCCCTAAGTATTGATGTATGAGCCCAAAATCCAATCAAACTTGTGCAGGGGAGGAATTGTGGGTCAGGAGGAATACCCGCCTGAAGGCACTAACCTAGAGCCAGTCCAGAAGGTCTGCATCCAGGCCTTGCATGACCACCCTGGCATACACCACAGTCGGAAGTAGATTGACGGAAACTACTACCAGCTAGTGCTGAAGAGAGGGGCTATCCAACTTCTTTTCAAAGATGCTGAAGATGTGTATTAGAGCGTTCCCTTTCTTTACCATGAACTGCTTTTGGTGAGAGAAATTACCTCTGTTGTCTAGGTACATCCCCAGGTATTTGTAGCTGTTAACCTCCTCTAAGATAGGGGGCGTGGCCAGGCCAAGCATCAAGATGGCCGCTCGACCTTGAAGCTCCAGAGCGTCCGCCACATAGCTTCTCGTCGCTCCACCGGCATCCTTGCAGCTGTAGCAGGGAGAGGTGATGTTTTCCATGAATCGCGGCACGCTTGGACCGCTCGGAGGACGGCTAAACATTGTGTGCGAGAATCCGCCGCAAGGACTGTCTACGCCCTGACATGGCCCTCGGAGGCCCCTCGACGACATGGGTCGTGGGCGAGCATGAAGGTGGGGCTGCAGGCATGCAGGGCTGCAGAGCTGAAATGGAGTCCAGAGATTACTGATGGCCCTCGCACCAGCTTGGAGTGAGGAACTCCCTGCAGGGGCCCAGACACGTGCCTTGTGCTACATCCCGACAACAGGCTGCGGTGGTGAGTGCTTGTAACAAGATTTAACGCTGCCTACCTTTTGATTTGACCTTGCCTTGTGCTCCTCCTGGGCCAGGGGGCGCATTGGCAGTGAGTGGCATTCATTCTGCCTGATGTGATCTGCGGGAGCTGTTGAAACTCACACCTTGGGAGCTAATTGAAGTCTTTTGGACGGTTGCACATTGGCGATTACCTGGGATGTTCACTACTTCTGAGGCATAGCACCGCTACATTCTCTAGCTCGCTATACTCTCCTGGTTGCTTATTCCTGGTGCCAGCGAGCCGAGGTGGGCCTATGGATTGTTTTCCAGAGGGTCTGAAGTCTGAAGGCTGGAAGCCACTGGTGGTGCTGCATTGTCACGCTCCCCGCCCCATTTCCTACGATACATTGCCATTCCACCACACGATGGGGCGCAGTGATCCCAAACGGCACCAGGTCTCTTTTGACACAGCTAAAACCCTTCGATGCGAGTAGAGTGATGATCCACCTGGAGAAGGGGCCACTCCCTCTAGATGGGGCCGCGGCCATAATGGCAGAACTACGAGCCGGCTTTAAATAGATTGATGCACATTTTGAAACAGAAAGGCATGCATGGCTGTATTGAACAACATGTGACCCGCATAGATGCAGCTGAACAGCAACTGTCAGACATAGAGATTGTCCAGCCTGCTACCATGAAGAGACTTGAATGTGTTGAACGTCTCCTTAAGGTGGTTGCCTCCAAGGCGAAAGATTTGGTGGCGCGTTCGCTTCGGAATATTATTCGTATAGCCCGTGTTGCAGAATCTATCAATACTGGCCCCATGAATACCTATGTTGAGCGGCTCCTTGTGGATCTACTTGGCAGAGAGGCTTTTTCTTCAACCTTCGTGGTGGAGCGAACCTACTGATCACTTGCCCCGAGACCGGCACCTGGCACACCTCCGCGATTGATATTTGCCAAGAGAATTTTGTTGTAAAGGTATGTATAGTAAAAGCACATACGTTATAAAAAAAATATAGGCGATCCACGTTGTTGTGAGGAAACAGAGGCTCTTCCGTTTCCTCACAACGACGTGCACTGCCCTTCAGACCACAGGAACAAGAAACCACAAGGAGAGAGAGGAACCACGAGGAGAGACAGGTAAATGTGATTGGGCCTGGGATGGGGGTTACTATTTTAGGGTATAGGGGGTCAGAGGAGGGTTCGTACAGGGATAGTGTTGTAGGGTTTAGGGTAGAAAGAGGACTGGGGGTCGGGGGAGGGTCATGCAAGGGTAGTGCATTAGGGTTTAGGGTAGGGAGAGGACTGAGGTCGGGCGGAGGGTCGTGCAGAGATAGTGTTGTAGGGTAGGGTCGGGGGGTCGTGCAGGGTAGTGTTTTAGGATAGAGAGACGACTTTGGGTCAGGGGAGGATCATGCAGTGGTAGTGTTTTAAGGTTTAGGGTAGGGTCGTGCAGGGTAGTGGTTTAGGGTAGGGAGAGTACTGGTCATCAGGGGGAGGGTCGGGCAGGGGTAGTGTTTTAGCGTTTAGTGTAGGGTTGGGGGTCATGCATGGTAGTGTTTTGGGGTAGGGAGAGGACTGGGGGTCGGGGGGAGGGTTGTGCAAGAGTACTGATTTAGGGTTTAGAGTAGGGCAGGGCAGGGTAGTGTAACTTACCGTAGACACTTTTATTAAGTATATCCCTTTAGCACGCATGCCTTTGCGTTGTAATGTCATGTGTGGTAAAGGCATATGCGTGGTAAAAGAATGCGTTGTAATGGTGGGTTTTTGTAGGGTGCTAGCATAGTAATACCCGCGTTGTAATGGCACGCGTTGTGTTGGTATGCGTAGTACTGTCAAACAGTATTTATATAGGGAATTGATCACGCTGTTGGCCATGCATGTGCATATCCTGCACATCCCGCAAGTACACACATCTCTCCTCTATCTCTCTGCTGGTTAGATGACCCCATTGGTTGAAGAATTCGGGGCACTACCATTGGAATGTATTACATGGAATGTTAGAGGACTCTCTAACCCATGAAAATGGCGACAGGTCTTGTTCTACCTTGCCAGGCAGTCTGTCCAAGTGGCATTTTTACAGGAAACCAATTAGGCCCACACTCTACCAATCGATTTGCATCACATTGGGTTGACAATCATTTTTTTGCTAATTATAATACCTTCTATAGGGGGGTATGTATCTTGATCTACAAATCAGTTCCTTTCAGGATACGGAGGTGGTCACTGATCCCCATGGGACGCTGACGCGATGGGGGCTGAGACCCTCCTACTGGTCAGTGTGCATGCTCCAAATGTAGACTTACTTGAGTTCTTCCCTAGCATATCTACACACATATCTCAGCTATCAGCAGACACTATACTAATGAGGGGATGATTTTGACCTTACACTTGACCCATCGTCCGACATGACATGTACTGGATACTAAGCCCCATTAAGTGTGGGCACTCACTTCCCTTTTGCAGACCTTCCTCCTTTGCGGATGCTTGGCAAGCCCAAAATCCCATCAATAGGGAATATTCCTTTTATTCAGATCCTTACGGACCCTGATGCGTATAGACCATTGGTATCTTTCTCTCAAGCTTATGTTAGCTGTTACCGCGGTTGAACGCTTCCCGTGCACGCTATCAGACCACTCACCAGTATTTCTAACCTGTTGCATCCCCAGTATTCTGCACCTCTGCGCTCCCAGGTGCTTACCGCTGATGCACTACTCGATGACGTGTTTCGTAGCAAGGTCAAAGATGCCATAGTGGAGTATTTTCAATTAAATGCTGGTACGGTGGTGTGTCAGGCTACCCTTTGGGAAGCTTTTAAAGCGTACATCAGAGGAAATTGTATCGCGAAACAGGCTGGAGTGCTTCGCTCCATTTGCCAGGAACTTGAGACTATTGAGAGGACACTTCATGAAATCGGCGCACAGACTCGACGTGCGACACTCCGTTCGGACTTTCAGGCTCTCACGGCAGGAGAGGTGAATAATATTGGCAAATATGCACGGGCTCGGTTATACGGCGAGGGCAAGAGACACAGTCTGACGCCAGCCTGACTGCTTCACCCCAGTATCAATCCCTTTCAATTACACACCTTGAACTAGACTGTGGTACATCGATCACACGCAGCGAGGACATTACTTCTGCTTTTCTCTTCTATTGCACCTGCTTATATACCTTGCATTGCCCTCCTGTCGATAGTGCACTTACTAATTCCCTTGATGCGGTTGCTATGGTTTGGCTTGACGAGAGGCAGCACCAGTTCCTACCCTCACCCATTACTGCTGATGAAATCTTGTATGCCATTTATGATCTAGATGGTACCCGTGCTCTGGGCACTGATTGATTGACCTTATTGGCTCCCTATTTCCTGGAAGTATATGCGGAATCCTTGGTAGGTGGATCCTCCCACCTACAATGCGAGAGGCGGTAATTGCAATTTTGCTTAAATCTGACAAGCCTCATTATCGCTGTGCTTCCTATATGCCCTGATCATTGTTGAATCAAGACTATAAAATGTTAGCTCAGTTCCTCGCCTATCCCTACAACTACGGACGCCCAGTTGATAGACTGTCGACACAAATTGAACGTTGGATCAAACTTCCTCTGTCGATTGCTGATAGAATTGCCATCATCAAAATGGTAGTACTACCCCGTTTTCTATATTTATCCCTTAATATCCCCATAGCCATTATGATCACATTTTTTGATACACTCTGCAGTATGCTTAGCAGACTGGTTTAGGCTGACAGGCAGCCGCAAATCAACTGGAAAACCTTAACTATGCCATACCAGCGCAGGGGATTTGGCACCCTAATTTTAACTTGTACTACTTGGTTGCGCAAGTGCATTTGGTATCTCACTGGTACCACCCTGATGCCAGGCTGCAAATTCTGAAGCTAGAGTGGTCACAGGCCCACCCATGCTCACTCTCCTCTATTATTCCTCATGGCTTGCCTAGGACGCCGTCCGAGATACAAACAATACAAATCACATATTGGGCCTGGGTTAAGTTACAACGATATTTAAACCCCGACCTCTATTCCTCGCACACACCACTTCTAGATAATCCTTGGCTGCCTCCGACCACAGAAACACTCACCGAGCTAACCCTGGCCTTGTGTGGACTACATGCTCTGGGTGACCTTTTTCATGACACCCAAAGGCAATCTGTTGCGGCTTTCACAGCGGGGCATAACGTGTCCTACGTGGACAGGTTCATTCTACATAGATTACGAAACTCTATACGTGCCGCATCCCATCTCCCCCAGAGGAAGCAACAGAATTCCCCCCACTTACATTAGTTATCATTTCAACTAGTGGTGCCCATCTGGTCTCCTGACTCTATCACTTATCGTTATCACTTCGTCCAGCGGTTGGGGTGGGGGCCCGGGCAGCATGGGAGAGGGATCTAGGCTACCCCCTACCATACCAGACTTGGCTTTATTGCTGTGAGCAAACTCGGTACATCTCTAGCAATCACCGGTATAAATTGTTGCATTTCAGATATCTGCACAGAGCATACATTACGCCACACTTGTTAGCGAAAATGAACCCCACCAAACTACAGTTGCTTCAGATGTGCAATGGAACTTGCAGACTTCTCTCACTTGGTGTGGAGCTGTGCACCAATTTTGGAATACCGGGGGTAGGTTTTTCACCATCAACCCCAGATGATTGAATCCGAATTATGTCCAACCCAGCTGCTGGCCCTGTTAGGTTAGTTTTAAACTTTACATGCAGGAGTAAGATAATTAGTTGCTATTGCTCTGCTTCTCGCTAAGCGACAAGTCGTGCTACATTGAGGGGTTAAGGGGGGGTGGGGGCGGGGGTATCCACTGTTCCAAATGTGAAAACTTGGATTCGGGACTTAATGTATTGTGACACTAATAGTGACGCATTTGCCATATTACAACCATCTGCCTCAAGACCCAAAAATATATGGCAGTCATTGCAGTCTTACTTAATGCTTTATCCTGAGGAGATCGAATTACTGTAATGTACCTGAACTGAGCACCTTTGGATTACATACACACATGCAAAGCATAATGGTTTATCGCTTCATTTATACCCCTGTACACCTGTTCGGGGGTTTATAGGTACTCCTCTCATTATGGTGCAATACTGTCACAGTGGATTACACTTGCTCATAGGCTGGCTCTCCAGACGCCTTTCTTTTCCTCCTATTGTTATTCCAAATGTAACTGGTATCGCTCGATCCTTTTCTGTACATGTGGATGTGCCCTTTACCTACTATAATGTATTCTGGTCATTGATGCTGCATGTGCTGATGCTTTAAATATGACATTTCTGTTTCCCATGTATTTATTTTGTTCTCCTCTCCCCTATTCTGTTGGTCATTGTTCTCTGTTGGAAAACGTAATAAATAAAATCTAAAAAAGAAAACAAAAAAAAACTTCATCCAAGACTCTACCATCCAGGAGGATCCTAGATTGCCACCCAGGTCAGCTACTAATAGTAATGGTGTAGGAAGCTGTCTCTGTATACCAACTATACCAAAAAGAGGTATAATGTGCAGAGAGTCCAGGGATCCCCATATGCTTTACAAAGGCAAAAGTAGATAATACTAATGTTCTCTTTTGTGGCAGTGTGAGCGAGCAGTCAGGCTTATCAGAGGGAATTGCTAAGCATTTGTTGTACACACAGTGGCAATAAATGAGACACACACTCGGTGAATAAATACTAGACCAATTTATAAAAAAAAATAATACTTGGATATATTTATTTTGTAAAACCGCTTAAATACGTTTTGCAATAGAAATACTTTTCTAAATCAAAAGTGGACACAGTGCAATTTTCAGACTTTGCAATGTTAACCTGTGGGAGGAAGAAAACATTTAGCATACAGATAGGTAACATTGACTGACAAAACCAGTCTTCAGGAGTTAAGGTCAGTATTGAGCAAGGTTCAGTTTAGCACCATTCGGTACACTAACAGGGACACAAGGGCGGCCAGGTGCAGGGTGCAAATACGTTGTCAGGCGCCCAAAACAACTCAATGAAGAATGGGGCAGTCAGACACTTGCTGCTTACAAGTAAGAAACAGTGGCTTGGGGGAGGGGGGCAGTCGCTGGGGGTCGAAGTTAGCACTGGGCAGGGTCCAAAGCAGGACTAACAGTACACCGGGTGTAGGGTGCCAGCACTGCGTAGGATGCCCAATGTCAAGCAGTGGAGACAGGCCAAGTCGGAAAAGGGCTGCGGACTCAGGCAGGAGCTAAGTTGCAATGCTCGGGCACATAGGGACACCTTTAGTCCACTTCACCAAGGCCCAGGTGGGTGCAGGGGTGTCTTTTGATGTTGGAAACGGCTTACCGGAGCAAGTCATTGTTTAGGAGGAGTCCACGCAGAGGCTGCAGGTGACTTCAAGGAGTCTGGGAGGGGCCACCCCACGATGGGCCTCACTGGGACCAGTGGGCCAATTGAACTTGGGCCGGAGGCGTCAGGTGCAGAGGTAGAACCGGGAGTAGGGTTTTGCAGTTCTTCAGGTCACAGATGCCTTGCTTGTAGTTTGTTACTGGTGAACAGATCCGCTGTTCTTGGGAGATCTTTGTCGAAGTCAGGCAGTCCTCCCAAGGTTTTGGATGTTGGTGGGCTGTAGGACGAGTCTTCTTTTGCACAGGATCTTCGAGGGCTGCAGATATGCCGGTAGTGCTGGGGATAGTCAGTAGTTCTCTGCAGTCTTCTCTGCAGGTGCGGCTCTGTAGTGTCCCGCTCTTCTTAGGTCATAATAAACTGAAGTTCAGGGTCTGGGGATGCCACCTGAGTACTAGATGTAGTGGCATTACAAGGGAGTGACAGATAGTGGCCAATAGGCCCCTTACCTCAGGTGTCTACACCCTCTATTATGCTCACTTCCTGTGGGAGGGAGGCATATTCCTGGCCCTGATAGGATAAGTCCCACCATCTTCAAGATGTTGGGCACTGAAAGGGGTGGAGTTGGCAAAGGGGGACACACCGCCTATTCTTTCTAAATTTCCCGCCTGTCCTTCAGCCAAAAAGGGGGTGAAGACAGAAAGGTTGCCTGCTCCCTCTATTGCATTACAAAGAGGCAAGGCATTTGAAGCTCCCCGCCACAGATGGCTCTTGCTGAACACCTCTACCCAGGAAAGGCATTGTTCTCGACCTCTAAGCGAGCAGGCTTTTACCCCATGAGGTCAGAACACTGTATGGTAGTAGCAGGCTGGCTTAGGCCAGTTGGTGACCACACTAACGGTTGGTAGGTTTCAGGGGACCCCGCTAAGGGGGTCTCTTTGTGCAATTTATTATAAATCTGACACTGGAATCAGTGCAGGATTATTATGACGGGAGGTTTGGCACCAAATATCCCATACTTCAGTGAAGCCATCATGGAGCTGGGGAACTTGCACTGATGAATCTCCAGCCCATGTACTTACTAAAGCTTCCCTGGTCACTTACAATATCCAGGGAATCGACAAGGATATTGCAGTGGCATATCTGCTCATGCAGATATGTCCTCACAGGAGATATAGAGCACCCTGCCTTAGGGCTAATGCCTTCTAGCGGGGTGTCTTACCTATATCTCAATCAGTATCTGTGGGCATGGCACATAGGGATGTCTACCCTGTCAACTCTTCAGTTTTGTCTGCACCAAGACACTCAGGCTGCAGTGGCAGTGTACATGTCCTTGGTGAGGGGTCCCTTAGGGTGGCACTATTCGTGTTTCAGCCCTTAGTGATCCTCTTTAACCACAAGGCCCTTGGTACAAGGGGTACATTGTATGAGGGACTTATATGTGAGTTAAAGTAGTGCCAATTGTAGAAACAATAAGTAGAATTTAGGGACGGAGCTCCGGCACAGGGACTTGGTTGGGAGGTATCCTGTGCACTTCCAGTCGAAATTACATCATTTTCCATGCACAAAGTGGGGGCTAACCATTTCCAAAATAGGCACTTTCCTACACATGGTTTTTGTTTTTGTTCTGTTGACGTTGAGATTGTTGGATTTGGCATTGGATTTCAATGTGTTAATTAGCCTTTGAAGCCCAACTTTTGACATACTGAACAGCCACAAAAGACAGGTGGGATAAACAGAGTGACCCACTCATGGGAGTGAGAGTTTACCTGGTCTAACTCTGACATCAGGTCTACCACAAATAGATTAAAGAGGTGGGGCACCAGTACACACACCTGCTTGATCCCTTAATGGGTTGGAATCCTACTTGAGACTCTTGTGCCGTCGCCGATTTTGACTTGAATCCAAGTTTCCAAGTATAGTTGTTCTTGGCTCGTAGCAACTTTTGAGGGATTCTCCTTTTTCTTTATTTATTCCAGAGTATCCTTCGATCGACGCAGTCAAATGCTGCTTTGAAATCTATAAAGTAGAGATGCAATTTCTGCCTTGATCTCTTGCATCTGCGACTATTAAAGAAGCTGCTAAGATGTCTCTTATGGTACCAAGTACTTTCCTAAATCCCGACTGATTTACAGGTACCACATTATTCACGACCAGTCAATAAGGTCAGCCAATAATAGAGAGGTACAATGTTTGGCCTCCGAGTCCAGGAGAGCTATAAGCCTATTGTTGGCTGAATTGGGCCTATCCCCTCCTTTAAAGTCTGGATTAATGATTAATCCATGCCAACGCTCTGGGTTAGAGCCTGTTAGATGGAACTCTTTAGATAGAACCAATAGCGCATTCGTCCAGAACTGGGAATCTTATTTAAAGATGGCCTGTAGAATAGCATTCGGCCCGGGCTCTCTGTTGTGGCGTGCAACAGGTATGACTTTTTTGACTGAGGTGGTGAGTACGGGTCTCGCTCACTTGTGGGTGGATGTGATTGCTTGTGATCTCTTGTGTCGGATTCACAGTTAGGCATGTTGACATGTAGACAATTTTGTTGTGTATGGACTTGTTACTGCTTTGATTGTATTCTACAGTTGTAACTTCTGAGGAACACTTGTTAGTTGCGAATGTGTGAGCTATATGATCTATTTATACTGCCTCTGAGATGTTTGAGTTATTTATTACACTTAATGATCTGTCAAGACCAGGGATGTGGAATTCCTATAGCCCGACGCCCAGGACATATTGTTTGGGGTCAAGGGCAACCAGTTGTAATGTGCATTTTGTCTTTGGGACCAGCAGGCCCAATCCCTTGCAGCACAGACCCTTTGGCTGCCAGTTTGAAGTACCACATTAAGAATCAGGGAAGGGCACTGCCTGCAGTTAAGTTAATATTTGTGTGCATATGTTAATGCTGTCAAACATGTATTTATGGTTCATTAATTGAGACCTTTTATTATTAGGCTTAGCGCTCTCAGTAAATTCAAGTTCTGATTGCACTACTGACAGTGGTTCCAGTATAAAAATGTGGACACACGGTTTCAAAGTTTAGCAATATGAGGCTATGCATAATGCTCCCAGAATGCTCTCTGATTAGATGCAAATATTTGCAGAAGCTTGAAATCAAGATTAATGATTATTTGCTTTCAATATAAAATGTCCCTAAAAAATTAAAGTAGGAAAACATTTTTTTTGCTAAACTACTGTAAAATTTCAGGTACCATTTCTCTGCAGCATCACTTAGTAAAATGTGTTGATGCATGCTAGTATTTCCCCAAAATATTCATATTAGAAAATCAGTGTAACCAGTTTCAATAAGATTTTGGAAAACCTAAAATAAACAAGCATTGGCAAAGCCAGTAGGTCTGAAATGGTGGTCACCGTTTTAGTTTTGGCAATGCGTGACTTGTTTTGGCATGGTTTTTGTAAAACCTTATTGATGTGAGATCTGCCGGATCCTCGCCATTATAACAAACATTGGCAAAAGCAAAAAATTGTTTTGGGTCTCAAAAAAGCACACACTGTCATTAGTTACTGGCACTGAAAAAAACTACTTTGTGTGCCAATATACTCCTTATGAAAGAGCAGAATGCTCTCACTCACATGAAGCCAGACGGTACAGAGAGATCATTTTAATAAACACAAAAGGTCATGGTTAACACTCGAACAAATTTGGGGCCCAATTATTAAAGAAAGTCTCCAAAGGTCACCCTTGGTTTATGTCCTTGCATTAAGGGCAGCTATATGGAATTCATGAATTCACAAGAATTTACAGCAGTAGGGCAAGAAATAGTACTCCTTGAAGATATTTGTGAACTGCATTTTAGCATGAGCAAATATGCATGTGTAGATTTGCTCATGCGAAAACCTGAGTGTTTGCAAGTTTATTTTCCCTTCAACCACTTTTTTCCCAACTCTGGAAGAAGGTTTACGTCTGCCATTGTCAGGAGTAAATTTCCAAAAAATTTCAGTATTGGAAAAGATTAGAGAAGAGTTGTTGAAAACCCTTAAAACATGCAAGTTAAGGTTTGCACAGACTCAAAAGGACATTCCAACCCTGGAACTATTGTTTACCACTACCTTCAGTCCCAGCATGTAGATCTGCGGAAACGTAGCAAAATAAAGGGATTACTAGCATTCAAACACTACTATGGTATGAGCCCTGGCATAATCAGAGAGGCTGTATAAGAGCTCTTATATAATGAGATTGCTGCCATAATTTGTCGCCGCACAACAAGGCACCAAAGGGACAAGTGGATTTTGTTACAGGACAAGTAGATTTATGAAGCAACCTGCCCCATGGACAAGTAGATATTTTAATAAATTCCACACCACTGGTCAAGACCATTGATGGTCTCCCAGAACTTCCAGGAGTTTGTCTGCTTGGCATTATATATCAACTTAGTCAAGAATGCCTCTTTACTGGACCTCCTGTCCACCCAAAGTTGTTTTTTGTACTGTTCTCTTAATGTTTTTAGTCTTTTCCAGGAAAAGGTTTGCCTAGCTGTCTTTCTCAAGAGTCTGATGGTCTTTTTTGATTCATTTTTTAAAGCGCTGCATTTAGAAAAGAGTCTTGTGTGCCCTCTATGCGCAAATGGTGAGCCTCTTTTGGCTTGAAAGGCATAGGTTAACAGATTGGCTCTAAAGTCAGTCCATGCAGCAATATGATTACTTATAATGTTAGTGCTGGTAATCAGGAGTTCTTTGGCCAAGAGCCCGAGGTATCATATTGTGTTATTACTCCATCTCAGGCGCTTTAAGTTGGTTGAGTTTATTGCACCAATGCCTGCTGGTGCCGGTGTGTGAGATGAAAGACTTATACTTAGTGAGAGCATTAGATAGGAGTGGTCGCTATCCGTGTTGTATTAAATTTTGTATTGTTGTAACACTGGGATTAGTGGTAGTCAAATGATTGGATAGTGGATGATGGACATTGTGTTTGAGTCATGATAGGTGAATTGAGGTAGATTATCATGCAGTGGTCTTACATTTAAAACCCACATGGCAAGAAATTCCATGGCTGTCACACACTTTATTCCTTTTATGTCTCAGCATTTTACTACCAGGGTTGATCGTGGGAGAACGTTCCAGTATAAGTTCTTGGCTGCCAGCATATCATCTTCGTCAGTGGTTTTAATTACATTTGCATTGAAGTCCCCTGTCGGAATTATATACCATGATGGATTAGTTTGCCTAAAGTCAGTTGTTCTGGAGATTACCGTTTCCTGTATTGCTTGCTTTTTAATCAAGCTGGGATGAGCATAAACATTGGACAACAAACCTTGCTTGCGGCCTGTCATATTTGCCCCATTTGCTGAATTAGATTGTTTGAAGACCTAAATCAGTGGAGGGTAATTGTTCAGAGACAATGTCCACATTAAGTAATACATAGACTACAAGCCCCTTTGGGTTTTCCGTGGCGCTGTGTTTTAATAGCCGGTACTCAATGATTCATATAGCCTTCCACTGGCAGAGCTGCCATTGACCTGTTCTCTTGCAGAGCACTGATTTAGAAGTTTTGCCATCCTTTGGTGGAGTGCTGTTTTACAGTAGAGTCTTTGCCCCTGCAATATTCCATGAAAGGAGGTGCAGAGCCTTCTCCACCACCACGGTTGTTTGTGGGTGGAGAATTCATGTTTTGCTATGGGCATTTAACACAGATGTAATCCAGTCCCACTGATGCTAGCTTGAGTTGTTAGTCGACTTTGTTTGTATTGACGCCCCAGATCCATGGAGCGAATAGCCGAGGGCACCCTGCTGGACTGAATAAACTGGAACTATTTCTGGGGTGACTAAGCTTCTTGTGCTCGGCAGCAGAGGAAGGGGGTATTGAGGCAGAGAGTATATTTCGTGAGCATTATTCCTCACATTTCAATGGTACTGGCAAAACCTTAGGATCGAAGACAAAAGTGCCTCTGTGCCCAATGTTGTTAAGGTTAGTTCATGTTGTTTGTGGCCTTCATTTGTGAGGAATTACATGGATAATAGGTCTGATGAAGTTCTATTTTTCAATTCAGTGATCTCGCCAAGAAGCCTCTGTTGAGGATATCTTGTGGGCCTTCGTGGCGTATTCTGGCTTTAAAAGAAGTCAATGGCGCCCTCTCTCCTGGCGTTGGGGGGTATTCATGTTATGTGATAGCTTTAGGAGGCTACTTTGGCGGAGGACAATTGATGGATCTGATGTCCAATCCACACCTAGTGATTCAGATATGCTGCCTTGTCCTTGGATTTTGACTGTTATTTTTGTAGTTTCACACAATCAGAGGGGAGTTCTGTCTGTCTGCCCCCATGTGAGGCTGTTGGTGATTTCACTCGCCGTTCAGTGTGTACTGTTTTGATCTCTGTCGTGACCATTGCTGTTAGAAGATATTATTTCAGGCTTTGTTATTTCCAGTGGCCCAGTTCTCATCTGCTAATTTATTGGTTGTGGGACGATAGTGGAGTGGTCCAGCACAATAATCAATTTTTGGGCAGAAGGACCTTGTTCAGGTCTTGTGACGCAGCTCGAGTTTGTTCCATTTGTGTGGGCATCATGAGGTTTTGCCAGTCCGGATTGGGAAAATACTAAACTTGGTATGGCATGCTCATCGTTTTTTCTTGTTTTTCATTTATAAACTCCGGTAGCGTTCGACAGTTGTCTCTCTCGCTCCCTACTTATGGAATTGGTGGTAGGTTATTTCAAAGATGACGTTAAATCCAATGTGCTGTGGGCTGTAAAATCCATGGCTGATGCCTTGTCTATGGGAGAGTCTATTGAACTTTTTGTAATATTTCCATCAGCCCTACTTCGTTTTAAACCAAATACTGGGTAGACTCCTGTTTGCTCAGAATTCTTGGTCACATGGATTATATTCCTGGCATGTTTTCTTTGTCTTCTCGTTAGTTTGGAGGCAGCTACCCGTTGCACACTTAAATCACGTGATTCTGACAATTGCGTAGTCTGAACTTGAGCTCCCATATGCTCTTGCTTGCTAACAACGTTAGTAACTTTGGGCCAGATGTATCAAAGGGTTTTGCCCATTCTGTGTCTATGGGGAAATGTGTTGATGCATATGGCCCTTTATCGTGTAAGATATTTGTCTGTGTTTGTTCAGGTTGTTCTGCTATTATCTCTTGCTCCTGCTTATTTGACTCCCTTTTTTGAATGGCGATGGCAGGCTTGTTTACCAGAGATAATTGTTTAATTTCCCAAAAATGTGTCCGAATTACTGGGATACTACTTATTTAATCAATTATTGGGCTGCAGGAGCAATTTGCTTGGGATGGCGAATGGATGGTCTAAAACCCTTGTTATTAAACCAGTTAGATTTTCCAGCTTCATGTTTATGCCGGAAATGTACGAAGCCATTAAGTTCATGAGGTCGACCTGAACATCCAATTTGTCAGACTGCAGATTGAGAGCATCAGTCGAGGCTTGAAGAGTTATTAAAAGCGATTCTCAAAGACCTGA
Source organism: Lissotriton vulgaris (assembly GCF_964263255.1). Taxonomy (NCBI): domain Eukaryota; kingdom Metazoa; phylum Chordata; class Amphibia; order Caudata; family Salamandridae; genus Lissotriton; species Lissotriton vulgaris. The sequence goes on from NC_141687.1 coordinate 1,226,808,430, forward strand.
GATGTTATCAGATTGTGAGCTTGGGTTCTCACGGAACAGGTTCTTCACTGCTGCCGAAGTGATGGTTGCTGGTCCACTATACTCCTTGTGTTGTACACTGAGGGGTAGCACGGGAGGAGAGGGTCACGCAGGGGGGGTGTAGAAATAATGGCTTTTTTAATAATGTAACGTAATGTAATGTAACGTGGGGATTGACTTGAGCGGGCTGAAAAGACACCTTGCTCAGACCAGGGAGTCTGTGGGGGTTTCTCCGGCCCAGCTGCTCAATGCAGCTGGGCTGGAGAAAACCTAAGTGTGCATGTGTGTTTTGGTCAGCCTGAGACGACCGGCCAAACAAACATGAGCATTTAGGGAGTGAAGTGCACGTAGCACTCCTCCTCCCCCCTCCCATGCCTAGGCCCCGGCCCTCCCTACAGTTCTGGCTAAGAGCTGGCAAATGCAAAATAAAATGATGCAAGAACTTTGTTTTATTTTACATTTGCTGGCTCTGAGCCAGGCAGTGGCGCGGAACACCTCCGCCATTGCGGAGGAGCTGCCGGTGCCAAACGTTGGAGTTCACCCAGAGCCCCAAGTTTGTCCTCCAAAAAAGGAACATCATCTTCATTTGAAGGAGCAGCAAATGGAAATGTTCATGCTTCTTTCGAAGGAAGCTCTAGAAATTGTCCCCAAGAATCAAAAAAAATTAAGGCTTCTATTCCCAGTTCTTCCTAACAAAAAAGAAGACAGGTCAATGGAGGCCGATACTGGACTTCAGAGAGCTGATCAAGTTTGTAAAGAGACAGTCATTTTGGATGCTTACTCTGCAAGAAGTTCTTGTCATAATACAGGAAGGAGGTTTTTTTTGACCTTGTTGGACCTTTGGGGTACTTACTTCCACATACCCATTCATCGAAAACAAAGGAACTACCTTTGATTCTCTGTAGTGAGTCAGCACTACCAGTTAAAGGTGCTCCCTTTAGGTCTCAAACTAGCACTGAGAATATTCACCAAATGGCTTGCTCCAGTGTCTGCTTTTCTCAGGAGAGAAAGTCACCAGGTGTTCCCATGCCCTAACGACTGGTTAGTCATAGCGCCATCCAGGGACCAAGCAAAAGCATCCATGAATGCTTGCATCAGTCTCTTGAGGAGATTAGGTCTCACTTTGAACAGGGGAAAATCATCATTGGTACCGCAAACAAAGATTCAATTTCTAGGTGCAATACTCGACACTCAGTTGGGGAAGCATTTCTATCGGCAGAGAAAGTGAAAAAGTTACAGGCAATGCCAAAGATTATTGCTAGACAGCAATCAATCAAAGTGAGTCAATACAATTCTCTGATAGATATAATGGCATCATGTATAGGTCTCAATCTGTTCTGCATGCTTCGTATGAGATGTGTTCAGTAAGAGGTGGATTTACAATTGAAGGCTCATTGGGAAGATATGGCCCATGTCACAAGGTGCTTGAAACAAGCTCTGAAATGGTGGAGAATTCCAGAAAACCTGAATGCAGGTCTTTCTTTTATACCAATAACAGAAAAAAGGTTATTACTCACCATGGATGCGTTCATGGACAGTTAGGGAGCCCACCTGCAAGAGCTTTCCACCAGAGCTGTTTGGTCAGATGCAGAGAAAAAGCTCCACATCAATGTGTTGGAACTCTGCTCCTTAAGACTAGACTTACAAATGTTCCTCCCCAGATTGGCAGGTCAGGCAGTCTCAATCGGAACAGACAACACAACATCCATGTTCTCCAAGCAAAGCAGGGAGTGACATTGTCAAAGGTCCTTTCAAAAGACACTCGGATACTGTGGAACTGGGCTATTTCTCACAGGCTAGACATTGCAGTGGAACATCTGTCAGTCTGACAAAAAGGTCAGGCAGATGTGCTCAGCCAGCAAATGACAGATCGTCACGAGTGGGAATTAGAACAGAAACTGGTGGATTACATCTTAACTCTGTGGGGTCCTCTCACAATCGATCTGTTTGCCACTCCGAACAACAAAAAATGTCTGTGCACCAGAATTAGGTTTTGGCATCCAGGGCAGATGGACAATTATCTTTCGATCAGTTGGTCCAAGATATTTCCATATGCCTTTCCTCCTTTTCCACTGATCCCCAGGGTGTTGAAGAAAGTGAAGATAGGCAATTGCAATCTGATCCTCATTACTCCAACGTTGCCTTGCCAGTAATGGTACAGGGAGCTGCTGCAGTTGGCAGCATGTCCAGCTATTCCTCTGAAGGTGCGTCCCAGGATATTGTCCAGACATCAGGAGAGATTTTTCACCATGATCCCAAGTTGCTCAATTTGATAGCATGGTACCTGACAAACTAGAAGTTGGCCCTCTGGATCTCCCACAAGAGCGTAAACAGATTCTGGTGACTTACAACATTAAGTGGATGCGTTTCTGTGTATGGTGCAGGAATAATGGTCATCATCCTCTTCAAATAAAGACGTCTCATCTCCCCACCATATTTGTTAAGTTTGGTCAAGAGTGTCTTAAATATTCTTTAGTCAGGGTCCATCTGGCTGTAATCTCCATATTTAGAAGGACTGACAGTTCAATGTCTACTCTGTTTTCCCAAAATATCATTAAACAATTATTTTAAGTTCTTCTATTAGAGCTTTCCCATCTCTTTGACATCCTCCAGTTCCATGGGAGCTTACTACAGTCCTAAGTCAACTGATGTTACCTTCCTCTGAGCCAATAAATAGACCGGACTTTAACATTTGTTTCATGCAAGACAACACTACTCTTGGCTCTGACATCTGCTCTAAGATTGGGAGAGATTCAGGTATTCACCATCAGAGAACCCTTTCTCCGGTTCAATAAGGACAAAGCAATACTCCAAACCAACCCTAAATTCATTCCAATGGTGCTTACTGAAATCCATATGAATGAACCGGTCATTCTTAGATCATTCTTTCCCAATCCATCCTCACCAGCAAAAAGATAATTAGAATTGTTAGATTTGCATAGATGTTTTCTGTATGGACAAGACAAAGGACTTACGCACATCAGACCGGCTGATTGTATAATTTGCTCAACCTCAAGGGTCAAGTCCTGTCCAACAGGGGATCGATCATTGGCTTCCAGCTTGTATTGCGTTCTGTCATGCCAAAGCCAAGCATCCTCTTCAGGGAAGAGTGAGAGCGGATTCCACTAAGGGCATGGCTACAACTGCAGTGCTGAATGCTGGGGTTCCCTTGAAAGACATCAGTCATGCAGCTGCATGGAGAAGCAGACATACGTTCACAAAGACTTATTGCCTAGATGTGGATGCACAGACTTACACAGCAGTTGGACAGAAAGTCCTGGGAAACTTGCTTCATTAGAGGTGAGCCTATAATGTGTACTGCTTGCTAACCTGATTCAAGCATGTGAATATATAAAAGATTCAATGTCGAAAAAGAAAATAGTTACCCGTATTTCCATTTCTCCAACATTGGTATCTTTTAAATATAAACATGCGAACCTCCCTCATTCCCGGTCAGAGGCTCATTGTAGTCTATTCTCACAAACTTGTGCTTTTAAATCTGAGCTATGGTTGCCTCTAGGGAGAGTAGCAGGGCTTAAGCTTTCACCTCTGTAGCGGGGTCTGAAGGTATACGAAGTACACTGCGTTGGGGTAGAGACGGTTTTATTTTTAAATAGTCTCGTCTTTTGTGAGTAGCCAGTTTTACCCCTCAGTACTTGTGAGTAAATCAAAAAGTGAAGGAAAACAAACAAGCAAAATAAAGCAAGAATGCCAACAGGAGTCCTCCTCTTCTTTCGGGCTGGTTTCGTCCTGTTCTACACGTCTGGTCAAGGCAGGGAGTGTTCTCTGTATACACCAAAAGAAAAACATAAACAAATCCAGGTCAATACCTCAGCCCGGTTGTCTCACACACACGGGGTAGGGGTGTGAGGAACCACTCTGGTGCACTGGTGAACAGGCCACGAGGATGCAAGGGTGAGAGGAGTGATGGTGAAGGAGGGGTGTATTTACAAATATTTACAAGGGGAGGCGGTAGGCGGTAAAGATCTTAACCCTCCGGTTTCTCCCGCCTCCCGACCCAGCCTGAGAATCTGGCCCGTACCTGGGTCAGCCACGCTCCTCCGGGGGCGTGGCTCTGCGATGCGTATTCCCGTTGGCCTCCTGGCTTCAGCTCCCAGTCTCGTCGCGGGTCTTCTCCCACCGGGCAGGATACCTGCTCCGGTCATCTCGGGTTCTCTTCGGCTGCCCTGCTCCAACGTCCTACTCCTTCCGCACTCTCCAGACTTCCTCCGGTGTCGACGCACACCGTGTTCTGTATTCTGAGGCTCCTTATTGGGCGGCAACTCATGACGTCACAGGAGGGGGCGGCATCTTCCCATTTAAAGGGACCGTCCTCGCAAGTAGAAAGCTCCGTATTTGAGGCTGGCCACGTTTCTTCCTGGCGAGGAGAAAACAAAGGGGTTGAAAGTTCCCGGGCTCCCCACCAGTCACCCTATTGGTCTTTCGCTTCCCTGCTGCCCTCGTGACAACCTCATTGGCTGAAGTTTGGGTTCTTTCAAACGAGGTGGACTTGTTGCTAAACATACCATGTTGTTTCAGGCATATAGCCATTTTGCATTAAGAACATAGCATTCTATTTCCACACGAAAAGACACAATCCATTGGTTGAAAAAGGTTTTGTCCAAAATAGCAAGAATAGCAATGGGGACCTTGGTGGGCACAAGATTCGACAAATCTATCAGACACTGACTACCCACACCCAAACTACCTTACCCAAAACCCAAGAAACGAGGGAAGCTAACATTCCAGACCTTACAGATGAAGATTGGACTGAGGCGGTAGCCAGTTCTGAGGGTGCCACAGTAGACACAAGATAGTGTCTAATCCAGTTTAAATACCTCCATAGAGCATATTACACCTGCTCCTGCCTCTGGAGGAAGGGCGCTATCCAGTTCCCCACATGTCTCTGATGCGGGGAATCAGAGTGGACCTTCCTGCACATCGTCTGGAGCTGTGGGGCACTGCAACCATTCTGACATTAAATATCTTCCTGTCTGGGTCAGGTCCTGTCCTGGCGTCTTCCATTCAAACCCAAGCTCTTCTTACTTCAAAGTACTGAGGGGATGTTATGTTATGTTTATTTATATAGCACATTAATGCCCTGGGGTGTCTAAGCGCTATTTGTTTCAGTTGCGAATGTGATCAAGACTACCATCGGAATTTCCATCGTTTAAACAACCAGGTCTTTGCAGTTTTCCTAAAAGAAAAAAGTTGGATTCATTTTTAATGCCTAAAGGGAGTGTATTCCATATTTTGGTTGCTTCCAACACAATTCTCTCCCCCTCCCCCCCCCCCCCCATATAGTTTTTTAAAAATCTTGGCTGTATCAAAAGATTGGCAGTGGCTGAACGAAGTTTCTTAGCTGGAACATACTGCTTGAAACTATGGTTCAGAAAGGCTGGGTCCAAATTGTGGATTGCTTTGTAGGTTAAGCAGAGTACCTTAAAGGTTATTCTTTGTTTAATGGGGAGCCAGTGTATCTCTTTTAGTTTTTGAGCCACTGAACAAAATTCGGGCATTTTTAGTAGAAGTCTGGCCGCAGCGTTTTGTCAGACCCGAAGTTTGTTCAAAATATATTTTGGGGTTGTCAGAAGCAGACTGTTGCAATAATCTATTTTAGAGAGAACTAATACTGTTACTAGAGTCTATTGCAGGTTAGCCGGTATAAAAGGCAGAACTTTTTAAATTATTCTGAGGGTGTTGAAAGTGGAGGAGGTGACTGCATTTACATGTTCTCTTCCAGGGGATCCTCATCAATAGCATGGGCGGGAATATTCCTGTGATTATGACTTTGATGAGGTTACCCCTGGAAGAGAACTAGGATTACAGGTAAGTAACTTATCCTTCTGTAAAATTGAGTTGTGAATCGATAATCACTCCTAGGTTTCGTGCTTTTTCCGCTGGAGGGGGGACTGGACCCATAGTGGTTGGCCACACATCAGGACCTCAAAAATGTAACTCAGGTTAAAACAGCAGTACCTCCGTTTTTTCGAGTTCAATTTAAGGCAATTTACGTCCATCCAACTGTGAACGTCTATCGTGCAGTTCTGAAATCTATTTCCAATGCTACCATCATTTTTCTCTATGGAGACGACAATTTGCATAGGACGTGAGTGGGAAACCAAACTTTCTTATCAGTGCTGCTAACGTAGGACTCAGTGATGATCCCTGTGGGACTCCACAAGGCACGGAGAATGAGTGAGAGGTGACATTTTCTAACTTCACTACTTTTTCTCGATCTGCTAGGTTGGATTTCAGCAGGCTCCTTGCCTGACCTGTGATTCCACTTGTCTTTAGGCGGTTTAGTAGTAGTTGGTGATTGACAATGTCAAAAGCTGCTGAGAGATCAAGCAGGATCAAGGCAGCCCCTTTTCCCTGATCTAATACCTGCCTGAACGCTTCGGTTGCCTTGAGCAATGCTGTTTCTGTGCTGTGGCCTGTCCGGAAGCCAAACTGTGTCCTATCCAAAAGTGTATTTGTCTTAACGAAGGAAAGCAATTGCTCAATCAGAAATCTTTTCGATGTTTTGGCAGAAAAAGGGGAGACAGGAAATTTGTCTATACTTGCACGGATCTTTGTGATCAAGAGAAACTTTCTTTAGAAGCGGGATCCCAACTGCTTTTTTCGAGATCTTAGGAAACGTTCCTGTTTCACACATATTTTGGAAAATAGGCATTAATTTAGATGCAGTAAATTCTGCTGCTAGTTTTATTATTTTCGGCAGACATGGATCTTCTGGCGATCCCGAGATGGCACTGTTTAATAGCTTTATAATATATTCTGTTGATGGAGGGCTAAATTCCTTCAAAGGATTGGTTATATTAGGGTCATGATCTCCCTTTGTTCCAGGTGTTAGCTTTATGCATAGTTGACCATCTGAGACGTTTTAATTTTTTTTACTTTCTCTAGGAGGAAATCTGCCAGCTCGTTACAAAAGGGCTGATTGGCATTTGTGGTTTTGGTATTATGATTGGTTGTTAATTCAGTTACTGTGCGAAAAAGCTCTTTGGTTGAGTCTTTAGGGCTCTTAATCTTATTTGTAAAATATGCTACTTTAGCTTTTACAATCCTGTCTTTATATACTGCTATTGATTGTTTGTATTTTGCTTTTTCTTCCTCCTTATATGAGACTCTCCGTTTTCTTTCCTGGTTCCTGCAGTTTTGCTTACATTTTCTAAGCTCTGGGGAGAACTAAGAAGCTGATGGATTTTGCTGTTTTAGTTTTACCATTTTACCAGGTGCTACTTGGTTTGATGCTGTTTTCAGCCATTAGTGTTTGGCTGCTGTCTCCATATCATTTCCTATCTCTACATTAATATGTTTTAGAGTATTATTGAAATAGTCTGCTTTCACATTTCGCCAGTTTCTTGACTGTTGACAAGTGTCAGATTTCGCTGTTCCAGTTGGATTTCGGAAGCAGCAAGTCAAAAAATATTGCTTTATGATCGGTTCAGGCTACATGAATAGTCTTTATATTGATTAGGTTGGGATTGTTAGTAAAAAATCCCATCCGAAGTATGCCCTGCTGGATGTGTTGGTTCAGGAACAATTTTATCTAAGCCAAATGCAGAGAGAGTTTGTAAGGAGTGGGTCGGTTTCAGAATTCAACTCTGTCTCAAAGTGATAATTAAAATCTCCCAGGACTGTAAAATTAGTTTCTAGAATAAAGTTTTCCACAAATCTACTATTTCTCTAGGAAAATAGTTCCTAGGGTTTGGGGGTCTGTAGAGTAATATACCCGTAAAGGATGTTTGTTTAGTGCTCTCTATCAAAAATGTGATTGCTTCTCCAAAAGAGGATATAGATGGTATAAGTACTACACTGTTATGTTAAAAGTCTTTTAACATAACAGTGTAGTACTTCTATCTGGAGCTCCACGCACTAAATACACAATTTACAGGCGATTAAATGCTTAGAAAGGAACAGAGTTTGGATCTTATCTGGATACCCTTTTCTTATCATTATTTCATGTTGACTTCCTTTTCACGAAAAGCAAAATGAAACACAAAGGCTGGGGTTGAACGAGGAGCTGTGGGGGAGTCTGTAGAGGTGTGGGGAACAGCATACTAGGGAGAAAACAACATGGGGATTGGGAGATAAATGCACGGTGAGAAGCACACAATGGAGTCAGGGTCGCACTTGGTAGGAAATAGGCCTAGGCAACAGAACAAACAAGCTTTTGCAATGCTGTAGATCTTTCAAGCAAGTTTGAGCTATTGGCATTGTAAATGACAATTAAAATGTGCCTAGCCTTCGTGCTGGTAAGTTTCAATTCTATTAGGACTATCAAGGATTATGCCTTCTTCCTTCGCTTTATTCCTTAAGCAGCAAGAACAAACAGTAACAACACACTACATTTTCCATGAACACTTGGGAAAGCAAAAAAGTCTTATCTGGAGTCCTTCGTCTGTGTCCGCACTCTGGCCAGCTCCCATAATGCACTCCTGCTGTTTCCTCATCCTCTTTCTTCGCGCGAAGCTCATGTTGTTTCATTCTCTAGATTCCTGTTTGGGACCGTTGTTTCTTGCAAAAGAGGCACTGTCAGAGGCAGAACCTCAATCAGCAGAACATGTCGCATGGAGAGAAAACAGTGCAAAACATCAACACTCATAAATAAGCTGAAAAAGCACATGAATGATTTACTTACATGCTTTACTGGGAGGGTCCACTTCTTGGAAGTCATTGGGAGGGATAATCCTCGCCTCCGAGTCCCTAATAAAATTGAAACCTACCAGCACGAAGGCTAGGCACATTTTCATTCTATGTCAGGACTGGAGGTTTTGGATTATGCCAGTTCAAAGCTTGTCGACAACTAGCCTTGCCACCTCCAACACAGGTTTAAAATAAAACCTCTTAAAGGTGGAATCTGAGGACCAATCAGCCGCTTGAATCAGATCCTCCAATCTTGCCCCTAGGGCAAAAGCTTTAGAGGCCATCGCAGCTCTCGCTGAATGAGCACCAAATTGTCTAGTATCAATCTCCGCCTCCTGCATTACCCAACGCAACCACCTGGCAATTGTTGGTGATGAAACAGCCTTGTACGGTTTGCGTAAGGCAATGCGAAACTGTCTTTCGCTCGGAGGGCGGGTATCATCAGTCATGTCTTCGTAAGCACGGAGGCACTGCACTACACACAGTTTAGGGGAATCTGGAAAAGCCGGATATGAAATAACCCTTGTGTTGGACTTAGTCCGCCTACTCACTGTGAAGGACACTCCGTCCGTGGAAAAAACTCTGGCAGAAATGTCTAGGGCTCCTACATCTGAAACCCGCCTGCAGGAAACCAGCGCACAACAGCATTGACAATTTGGCAGTCACTTCCTTACGAGAAAAAAACCTATTCGGATGCCAAGAAAGAAAGAGGTTCAAAACCCTGTTCACGTCCCTGAGGACCGAGTAGTGTGGCTCCGGGGGCAGCGAGAGGCGGATCCCTCTCAGGAGCCGGCACACCAAGGGCTGCTCCCCCACCGGGGAACCCTGCACTACCACATGACCAGCCGAGATTACCAAACGGAACGTGTTGATTGACTGATAGGCCAGTCCCTCCTCAGCCAAACTTGCCAAGAAATTAAGTACGTGGACTACATCTGCCCCCACGGGATTAAAACCCCGTTCCACACACCAACAACACCATCTATGCCAGGCTGACCCGTATCTCCTCGTCGTGCTATCAGCCCATGCCTTGGAGAGCAGATCTTCAGCCTTTCCCGAAAGGCCTGGGAGCGACCAGCGACGCCGGAGATCCTCCAGGCCATCAGCCTCCGCGATTCTTCCTGGACTAACCGGTGGGGAACCAGGTCTGGATTGAGCAGAATGTGAGGAGAGTGGGGGAGTAGGATTGGAAAATCCCAAGAAAGTTCCAGTAGAACCGGAAACCAAACTTGAGACCTCCACCATGGCGTGATCAACACTACCTCTGCCAACTACCGCCGCAGCAACGCCGATACTCGCGTTATCATGGAAAACGGGGGAAACGCATACCCCTGCTCGTTTGACCAATTCTGGAGGAAAGCATCCGTCGCTTCTGCCAATGGATCTGGCCGTCAACTGAAGAATCTCGGGAGTTGATGGTCTAGGTGCGACACAAACAGATCCGCTGAGAATGGACCCCACGTCTCCGACAGCAAAGAGAACACTTGAGGGTCCAGCTTCCACACGCTGGCATCCAGAAGGTGCTGGGAGTGCCAATCGGCCACCTCCTTCTGCCGACCCGGCAGATACTCCGCTGTAACCGATACCTGATGGTCCAGGCAAAAGTGCCAAAAATCCCTGGCAAGGTCCGCCAGCATCTTGGATCTGGTCCCCCCCAGATGGTTGATATACCGGACCGCCGAGACGTCCATCCTGAGGAGGAAACATGACTGCACCCTGTCCTTCATCCAGCACTGAACAGCAAAGGACCCTACTTGCAACTCCAAGCAGTTGATGTGTAGCGACTGCTGGTGAGTGGACCAGGCGCCACCTGTGGAAAAATCCCCGCACCTGGCCCCCCAGCCGGAGCGACTGGCGTCCGACTCGATAACTATGTCCAGGGCTGAACCGGAAATCACACGGCCATTCCAGGCCTCCATGTGCGTGAGCCACCATTGCATTTCGTCCCTCACCTCATCTGACAACCGAATCAGTTAAGAGTACGTTAGGCCCTTTCTGAGGTGATACGCCTTCAGACGTTGCATGGCCCAATAATGAAGGGGACCTTGGAATATGGCTTGAATTGAAGATGAAAGGAGTACTACCAATCGCGCCAACTGACGGTGAGATATCTGAGGCTTCGCTAAAGTCTGGCATAGCTTGTGCCTGATCTTTGCCATCTTCTTGGTGGGAAGACTCAGGGTGGAAGACAATGAGTCTATGCTGAACCCCAAAAAGGTTGCACGTTGGACGGGAACCAAAAGGGACTTCTTTTTGTTGACAACGAAACGCAACCCCTGAAGGAGGTTGACTGCAGTTTGCAAATGGGGCGACAGCCGCTTGGTACACTGGTCCATGAACAGCATATCGTCCAGGTAAAAGATCATCCTCATACCCCGCGCCCGCAAGAACTCCACTACCTCTGAAGAACCTTTGTGAAGCACCATGGAGCGGAGGAGAGCCCGAAAGGGAGTGTGGTGAATTCGGAAAACCTGACCGTCCCACCTGAATTGAAGGAAACGCCGATGAGGTGGAAAAATCGGCACCATTAGGAACCCGTCCTTTGGGTCGAGTCTGACCATCCAATCGGACGGACGCAACATATCTCGCAGGAGGTGTATACCCTCCATCTTGAAATGGCTGTATACCAGCCACTCGTTGAATTCTTTCAAGTTGCTGACTGGCTGCCGGCCACCGTCGACCTTGTCGACCAAAAAGAGATTGCTGAGAAAACCCCCAGGGTGCTCACTTGCGCAACACATCGCCCCTTTTTTGAGGTGGGCGAAAACCTCTTCGCGTACCAAGTCTGCATCTCGCTGCGAGAAAGTAATGGGGCGGGGGCGATACAGCTGACACGGACGGCCATGAAACTCCAGTTGGAAGCCCTGGACCGTCTGCAGCACCCAAGCGTCACTTGTAAGGAAAACCCAAGCCGGGAAAAACTGCGCCAAGCGCCCCCCTACCCGCAAGCTTGCCGAGGGCAGCACACTCACCTCTTCCAGCACCCTGCTGCTGTCCTCTTTGGCCTCCTCAGCCATGGAACCTTTGTCCTCTCGTCGGGTAGAAATTATTGAAGCGGGCGTTGTCCTGGAACTGCCCGCGACTCGAGCCTTGCCCTGACCGGAGCTGTTGCCACGGCCGAATGAGCAGCCCCTGCCACGTCCGGTCCTTTCAAAAACCCGTGGGGCAAAGACCTTTTTGATGTTGGACTGTGCCCTGTCCAGGGAAGTGAAGGTTGCCACAAACTTGCCTAATTCCTTGATGAAAGGGTCCCCGAACAGGCCCCCTTGCGCCACTGCACCGGCCTCTGAAGAGGCAAGGTCACCCAGTTTAGGGTAGATTTTAATAAGGAGTGACCTCCGCAACTCCATCGAGAGGGCGCAGTTGCGTTCCTGAGGAACACAATGGCCCGCTGCGCCCAATTGGAGAGAACCTCTTGGGAGATCAGATCCCCCAACACCTTGCCTCTTCGGCCATATCCAAAATTTTGGTCATAGGCCCTACCACATCCAGCAGCTTGTCTTGGCAGTTATGCCACAAGCGGTCTATACCCTTTCTAGGGTCCCTTACAAATTTCGCCAAAAATGTTGCCATCTTCTGGTCAATATCAGGAGTCAACTTGACCTTCCCTGCTAAGGTGGGGCGTGGGCACTCCGCCCTAAGGCGACTGCGAGCATCCTTATCCACCGGTTTACGCAGACGGCTCGCAACATACTGGCCACTTTGTCCCCAGGCACCCAGTCCGAAGACCGAGGGTGGCCGATATCGTCCGGGTCCAACATGTCAGATGGCCCGCCGAGGCAGGAGTCTGGGTAGGAAGCCAGGACCTAGAGGAGCATGCTCGCTCATTCGTGTCCGGGGAATCCCCATCATCCCGTAGCTCAGGGGACACAGTCCGAGAGGTTGGTGGAAAATTATCAACCTGGGGCAAGGGAACTGGTTGGGGAGTGGAGAAGTGTGGCTCAATGATTAGAGCGGCAGACCCTGATGCAGAGGTCTAGCCCGGGACCAGGGTTCAATTCCCCGCCTTGGCGGGTCTTGGCCTCAAAATTCCACGGACCTGATAATTCTCGCCTCGGTGCCTATTCCAATCATGGAGTCCCACTCTGCAACTCTGGGCAATAGCTTGCTTAATCTCCACAACGGCCCCCACAACGCTAAGGATGCCTGGCCTCCACCTTGGGGGTGCCCAGGAGTGGGCGCCTCACAAGGAAAGCCAGGATGGGTTCCACAGCGGTATTCGTACAAGCGCCTTGAGACCCTTGCGGGTGAGTAGTGCGCTATACAAGTATCAATTTACATTTAACCTCCTGCACCAAAAATGCGCTTTTAACGCGCGCAAAAGCCTCCGCGTCTACCCCCCTCGCTGCATGGCTTCTTACTAGGGGGGGAGAGGGCGCGGGGGCCTGCTTGGGAATAAGGGCTGCCAGCTTCGCATAGGCCTCATCCAACCGTGCTGAAAGAAGCTGCTCTAGGGGAATCTTGATTCAGAAAAGGGGGTGGTGATGAACAGAGTGTCTGAATTAAGCAGACCACTCTTACCCAGTCCAAAGATCAGGGCTTGATGGACCGTTTTTTAGCTCACTGCACCATCCCAGCTCAGAACTTGGCTATATGCAAATTAGTCTGACCCTGGCCCAGTGCATCATGGGAACAGGGCATACCAAACTACCAAGCCAATTCTTATACTGGGAAGGAAACAAGCTTCCGGGGACCGGTTTCTGGCATTTCAGCCGTCTTCGGCCCGGCTTGCTTGAATCCTGATGGTGCAATGAGCAAGGGACTCACATCTGAGTATACCCTTCCAAGCTTATGGTGGACAAAAATGATTCAGAAAAGGGGGTGGTGATGAACAGAGTGTCTGAATTAAGCAGACCACTCTTACCCAGTCCAAAGATCAGGGCTTAATCCATCACCGTTTTTAAGCTCACTGCACCATCCCAGCTCAGAACTTGGCTATATGCAAATTAGTCTGACCCTGGCCCAGTGCATCATGGGAACAGGGCATACCAAACTACCAAGCCAATTCTTATACTGGGAAGGAAACAAGCTTCCGGGGACTGGTTTCTGGCATTTCAGCCGTCTTCGGCCCGGCTTGCTTGAATCCTGATGGTGCAATGAGCAAGGGACCCACATCTGAGACGACGGCTGAAATGCCAGAAACCGGTCCCCGGAAGCTTGTCTCCTTTTCGGTGAAGAATTGGCTTGGTAGTTTGGTCTGCCCTGTTTCCATGATGCACTGGGCCAGGGACAGACTAATTTGCATATAGCCAGGTTCTGAGCTGGGATGGTGCAGTGAGCTAAATAACGGTGATGGATCAAGCCCTGATCTTTGGACTGGGTAAGAGTGGTCTGCTTAATTCAGACACTCTGTTCATCACCACCCCCTTTTCTGAATCGCTAGGGGAATCTTGGCCTGATCCACAGTCTTGTAAATAGAGTCGTCCACAGCTTTATAAAAGTCATCATCCCAGGGGACGTAGTTAAGAGAGTCCTCCTCTGGGTACTGGCCCTGCTCCCTCTGCATTATGAGGTAAGTTAGGCTCCGCAGGCACACAGGCGCTGCTGGCAGCAGAAATCAAGGGAACCCTCATGGGCACCAATTCAAGCTGGGAGGGGGCCCAGACGAATGTGGGTGGTGCGCAGGCACACAATGGAAGGAATTAGCCCTGGGGATGTTTCAGCCCTCACTATCACAGGGCACCACCAGGGAAAGCGCCGCACTGCACCACAAAAGACTGGTGCAAATTATGACCCCGCAGGGTGTCCAGACACACAAAATACAGACCCACCAGGGCGTTCTGACCAAAGGAAAGCGGGAAAAACCGACCCCTCAGAGTGTCTGACCGGGTGGCAGGAGGCAGGACAGGCTTCCTGTGGGCAGCGCACGAAAAACGCTGTGAGAAATGCCTCACACTCACGCTCGCCCCCTAGCGGTGGGAGGACCACACCGCACTTGCAACTGGGCTCACAAATCGCGCCAGTAGCGCCAAAGCGTCCAGCGATTAACAGGGGGAATCTGTAAAGTAAAAATATGCACGCGCTTAACCTGTCAGTAAAAATGCTACATTAATCACCCCCAAAACCCAGGAGAGAAGAGAAAAAACGATTTAACTTGCTGCTCAGCAGCGAAGAAAGAGGAAGAGGAAACAGCAGGAGTGCATTATGGGAGCTGGCCAGAGTGGGGACACAGACGAAGGACTCCCGATAAGACTTCTTTGCTTTCCTAAGTGTTCATGGGAAATGTAGTTTTTTGTTACTGTTTGTTCTTGCTGCTGTAAGGAATAAAGCGAAGGAAGAAGGGATAATCCGAAGCCTCCGGTCCTGCCATAGAATGCCTTTTATTTATGTTTTGGTTTTTAAAACATAAATAAAAGGCATTGCCATTTAAAATGCCAATGGCTTAAACTTGTGTAAATTGGAGACCTATTGCATTGCAAATGCTTGTTGTATTCATGATTAAATGATTTTTAATTCTGTAATCAACAAAACTGTCTAAATAAAATGTATTTGGTCAAAACTGTGCAGGAAGTGGATGAGCTCCTAGAAAACCTAAAAACCTAATTAATCATCCCAGTCTATTGGCGCACATGTTGGCTTGCTTTTTACTAAACAAATTAGGCCTTCCTTAGTATATAATCTGGCTTGTAGCTAGAGGTAGAAATTTGTAGATACAGCCTTAAAATAGGTAGAAATAATTTTGGAGCAGTCTAGAGCACTGATTCCCAAACTGGGGTCCCTGGCCCCCTAGGGTTCCGTGACACATTCCCAGGGGGTCCCCAGGCAGCAGTTTTAAAAACACTGCAAAGTTCCTTGTATAATCAGCAGTTTTCAAAGCAAAAATATAAGCTTCAAGATAACTCCGGTGAATAATTTACCTGCTGGAGTGAGAGATGGGAATTTTGTCTATTGGCAGCTTTGACTCCTCTAAGGAAGCACAGAGGTTTAATATGCTTGCTGCAAAGAACATGTACCATGCATTTAAAACAACAATATTTTATGTGCATAGCTCAGTGGGTTACGCTTTTGTCACAGAGCTTCTGTTACTGTGCAGTTCATAAGATACAATTGTAAACTAGCACAGTGAGCTATGAACTGCCATCAAAGAGCTGCATTAAAACTGCATGGTACAAGGTAGTAAGTTATGTTTTCTCTCAGTCTTTTTCATTATCCTGATGCTGCTAATAAACATTTATTTGGGTAGAAATAAATTCTTATTATTAATGTCAGTGCTAAACACTGTTATGTTCTGAATCCTGAGTTTGTGCTTCTCCAGACCAAGCACTATTAAAACAAAATACTTACAGGTATAAATGACATAAATCCCACAGCTTGAAGTCACCTTTGCCTAACGTAACAATTTCTATACACTGATTTGCACATGTATGATTCAGTGTCTCTGCCCTACGCTGGTATGAGAGTTGCTATAAAACAATTGCAATACATGTGACAGAGGAGCAATGGAGAGATAAGAGGCACTGTTGAAGGGTGATATAGAGGGAATCATTGAGGAGCCCCTACAAAAGATAGTTGTATCCTGCTACACAGTAAGGCCATCATTTACTATGCTTTAAAAGCTAATACAATTCAATATATAACGACAAATGTTTGTGAAATGCACAATTTTTTCCAAATTTGATTGGGGGGGGCAGCCCCCCCAAAGCTCCCTTTGTAGTGGTCAGGCTCACTCTCTACACGCGGTGCGCACAGTGGAGGGACTATTCTGACAACATTTGCCAGGGCTGCCTTGGGTTTCCAGTATGGCCCTGGCAGAAGCATGAGCCTCATACTGCAAAATAAAAGCAAACATTGAAAAAAGTTAGTTGCTGGGGTGCAGCACCAACCCTCCCATAAAATCTTTCGATTTTTGCAAATGTTTTAAATGATAAAATAATCAACTCTTTAGCTATTAGAGTATTTGTTTGTGTTAGACCTAGGGTGGTCTTTCCCTATCTTTTTTCGCCCTTGCCTTATTTTTCCCACTTTGTTTTTGTTGGCCTTAGGTCTCCGGGCACCTTCCCATTGCAAATCAATGCTAAGGTGCAGGTGCTCTCTACTTCAAACATGGCTGCCACTGGCCCCTGCTACGGCAGCGTGATCTTTTTGTGTAGCACCCTAGTTGCCAGGAGCTGGCTGGGACCCCAAACATTGTTTCAATGCCAGCCTTTCCTCGCCTGCCCATAGTTAGAGTGGGGAAGCTCCTGGAACCTTCCAGAATAGAGGCGGGCCTATTTTTGCTGCCTCAGAGAGTGGTCTCCTGACCTGGGCATATAAAACAAAAAGGGAGGGAAACTTTCTAGTCAGTTGGGGCATCACTGACCTGGGATACCCTACGCAGGAGACTTAGGCGGTAGCGCCTATTCAGGAACCTATGCCACTGGGGGTGACAGGGTTTTGGCTCTGCCCACCAAGCTGTGTGAGGAACACTGAACTAGCCCACTGATCTGGCCCGGCGAGAGGGGAATCCAGGGACCACCGGCAGTGACCTGCTGAGGAATTCTGTCAGCAGCCTTCAACTCAACCCCCCCCCCCCCCCCCCTCTTCATGAAACTAACTACCAAGGGCGCCAGAACCACCAAGCGCCAAGAAGAACCCCCCCCCCCTGCTCTAACCAGGACCACTGGGGATCAACCAGGTACCGGCACTGTCTCCACTCTGCGCCCCTTGGCTTCATCTGTGCCCCCAGCGCTGTCCTGCCTTGCCTGTACTGCCTCATCCCCCTTGCCAAACTGACTGAATTGCTCAGCGCTTCCTTCCTAGCGCAAGGACTCTGGACTGCCGTGTCCCGAGGCGCTATAGTCATCGAGCGCCATCCTGCCTGCCTCCTGTGTGCCCTAGGAAGCGCCGTCTCTGCCCCGAGCGCCGGACTGAAGGTGCCGGTCTGCCTGTCCCCGCTCTCCGCACTGTGCCTTAGGTGCGCTGTGTTCCCCCCCCCCGCTGGCGCTGCATCGCGCGGCCTGGGAGCCTTCTGACCCTACCTTCGCTGCCGCGGACCCAGCGCCGCCTGTGGAGACCTCCGTGGCCCGCTGCATCACCCCGGCGGCCCTCGGAGCCAGGAGAGGGCTGCCGCTGCTTCAGGCTAGGCCGCGCTAGGCCGAGAGGCCGGGAACACCCGCCCCACGTGACGAGGGGGACGCTGCATCATCGCCCCCGCCTTCATTTTCCCCGCGATCGGAGGAGAGGCTGGCACGCCCCGTAGGCCGCGCTGCCATAGGCGGCCGCGGGCGCGCCTCACCTCTGCCTTCTGTGAGTGGTCCTCAGGCCTGGGGAAGGCCGAGAGAGGCCCGGGCCCGTCCAGCTGCTGCTTCTCCCACGCTGTGCTCGCGACTGGTCCCGAGGCCAGAGGAGCCAAAAGGAGGCCCGGGACTGGACCCCCTAGCAGCGTGGAGACCGTGGGAGGGGCGCAAGCTCCCCACCAGCCAGCCATACCGCCACAATGGGCGAGGAGGCCCGAAGAATGAGGTGAACCCCGGGGAGGAGCGCGGAAGGCCGGAGGAGGCCCCGAGTTCGCCCCTCTCCTGGGGAAAACTGTTGCCGGGCCCCGTTGGCCCTGACTAGCCATCCCAGACCCATAATTGAGCCAGCGCTCTGCCAAACCCCTTTGGGGGCCCGAGTTTGCTAAAGATAACCCCCTGTTGGGGGAACTGATTCGCTCCCACTTGCCCTAGGCCGGCCCAGAGGTTTACATGCTTACTTTTGCAAGCTAGAGTTACCCCTTGGCTAGGGGTCTGGTACTCCATAGTTAAGTGTGGGTTATCCCTGCCTGATTTTTAATGCCCTGTTTATTCCTGATTGAGGAAATGCTCATTACTGCTAATGAGGTTATATGAAATGTTTTATTCCTGCTCAATGACAAGATTACTCCGGCCTGACGAAATGTTTATTCCTGATAAAATGTTGATCCCTGATGCTATGTTTATCCTTGCCTAAGGAAATATTTAGTGCTGAGGAGTGGGACGCTGATTCCTTTAATGAAATGGTGATATGCTACAGTGAATATTGAATTGCTCCCCTGATGAAATGCTTTGAGTTAATGTATTCAGTAATTGAATACCCTGCATTTTATTCTAGATAAAAGCTTAGTGTTTTAATCAAACTTACAGGTGTGGTCTCCATCATTGCATGCATTTATTGTCTCAGTGGATGCGTGTGTTGTGTAGTCACTTAACACCTGAGCTTTCGGGGGCCTACCTGATCGTGCCAGGCTACCCCCAGGGAACTGGTGACCCCCAGTTCCTACAGTTTGGTATGCACTTGTTTGTATATATTTCACGGACTTGTGTTCTAATGTTTGAAATTTAATACTACAAATTGCTTGGGGGTCCAGTAGTGACTTACTGGGGGTCCTCGGGAGTCAAAAGCTTGGGAACCACTGGTCTAGAGCATGCCAGGAGGCAGAATCTGGATTAGTCCAGGTAAATGGGGGTAGGGTTCTCCAGGGTGGGATGGATGAGAGCTAGGGAAGGGGGGGGGGCACGGGTGTGGGAGCAGAGGGGATAAAAAAGAAAATAATCATTTGCCTCGTAATTCAGCTGAAGTTCAATGTTTAGTGTTTTTGGTTTGGTGCCGGCACTGTAGGTTGGGGTAAATTGAAATCCCAGTGTTTCTATCCTCCATGAAAACATTGCATTGTCTGTCCTGGAATGTGAATGGCCTGCGAGTTAAAAGCAGGAGGGAGAAAATCCTACAGTATTTGAGAGACTCACCGGCACAGATAATAATTTTACAAGAAACCCACCAGTTGAAAAAAGAAATGAGCGAGATTTGTGGGAAGCTCTGGTGGGTGGAACACTGTGCCTGTTCATGTCAGATGGCCAATGTTAGGGCCGTAGCTATCCTAGTAAAAAACACAAGCAAACGCTAGTCTGCAAGAAGTAAGAACAGATCTAAGTGGTAGGTGGGTGTTAGTTAAGATCTCTGTAGAGAATACCCATATTACGATGTTAGGCTATTATGGCCCTAATCAGGACGACCCATCAACATTAAAGACCATCTTTTTGAATCTCTTGGAGTTTCTGGAATCAACCATCTTGGCTGGAAATTTCAATATAGTATTGAATCCTAAATTGGACAAATCACCAAAAAGTAGAGCTGTAGTTTCTTCTAAATCCAGGGCTTTTTTAAAAGTGATGATGAAACAACATGCTATTTGTGATATATGGAGAGAGAGATCTGGTACACAGTTGGGTGTATCATTTTATAATAAAAAATATAGACATTAATAACGAATAGATTACATTTTGTTTAGTAATGATTTAAGGGGTAGTACAAAGAATATTGGATATTTGACCCCTCATTTGTCTGACCATACAGCGTTCTGGATCGACTTGCATTTATCAGGCCCGGAACAACGGAGGGTATGGACTATTGACCGTACACTTCTCTTAGATGATGCTGTAACTGGATATTTTATCCAGGAGGTAAAAGCCTTTTTGTATATCAATATAGGATCAGCAGATATTATAGTTGTATGGGATGCCCTGAAATCCTTCTTGAGAGGCCTGATCACGAATAAAACTATTTATAAGATCAGACAGTACAGGCAGGAAATTGTATCTGTTGAACGCCAAATGAAGGTGCTGGAGGAAAGGATTAATAATGTAACCGATCAAGAGCAAGAACTCGGAGAGACACTAGGGACAGAATTAGACTCGCTAAAAGCCCTTTTGGAGAGCACAATTCAAACACGAATCTCCAATAGGCGGGAGGTGAGTAAGCTCGCCCACTTTGAATATGGTGAAGCGGCTGGTAGGTTACTGACCTGGAAGGCCATAACGGATAGAGTTTGGAATCACATTAAACAAATAGAGAATGTACACACTAACTCATTAATAAGTAGGGAGGAGGAGATAGGAGAAATCTTTCATGCTTATTTCGAAGAATCATATAAGGATGAAAGTGATTCTGCAGAACATCTATTCAAGAGTGGTTAAATCCGATTCAGCTACCTACATGTGGAACAACACAACGGGAGAATTTGGAGGCAGAAATAACACACCAATAAGTTAGGAAGGCACTTTTAGACTGTAAAAAGGGCAACGCTGCAGGGCCAGATGGCCTCCCTGCGGAAATATATAAGAAATTAGAGGAAATAGTTATCCCTTTCATGGTTGCGATGTTTAATAAAATTCTAGCAGATGGGGTTCAACCACCTATCACATGGGGGGAAGCATATATTATTCTAATTTTAAAACCAGGGAAACCCCCTACAAAATGTGGGTCATACAGGTCTATATCCTTGTTGAATTCAGACTACAAGGTTTTCTCCAAGATATTGGCGGATAGACTAGGGGGCATACCAGGTGAGCTATTGCATGCTGATCAAAAGGGCTTCGTAAAGGGTAGGAATCTTTTCGACCTTACTCATGATTTTATTGGTGCAATAGATTTTGCTTCCACTTTTTCTCTTCCCTTGGCGGCAATGACATTAGATGCAACTAAAGCATTTGATAGAGTGGATTGGAAATATCTCATGGCAGTTTTGGAGAAGCTGAACCTCGGGCCAAAATGTTGCCGTACCATCCGCCTTATATATATAGTGAGCCTTCTGCCAGGCTGGTGGTAAATGGCAGAACGACTAGACCATTTAAAATCAAAAGGAGAACCAGACAGGGCTGCCCCCTCTCCTCTTTGATTTATATATAGAGCTTTTTGCTCATCGCCTCAGGGAAGAGCCAGCTATTACATCATTGAAGAGCCGCTCATGGGAGAGGAAGGTAGCCCTGTATGCCGACGACATTCTTATTCTTTCGTCAGATCTGGAATACTCTTTCCCCCCGGGTGATCGAGCTAGCGAGGGATTTTGGCCAGGTCTCTGTGTAATGGTTTCAGCCTGTTGGGAGGTTCCCTGACCCTTCTCTTTGCGATAAATCAGTAACGCTAGAGCTATTATTTTTGAGGGGTTCTTATTTTGTTTTATTTTCAGTTGTCAGAAACCCCTATTATTTGAATAAAGTTATGTTTAAAAAACAAATATAAGAGAAGAAACTAAAGTCCTTTTCCTCGGGTCCATTTGATTCTATAGCTTGTCTGTAGTCCTGGGATGTCTGGCCGGGGCTGAGTGACTCCGAGAGAAGCTCAGGCTGTGTCTACGACTCTCCAGGGCCTTGGTATGAGGAGAACCCGCCTCCGTATCTTCTCCTGGAGAGCCGGTCTCTTTCGCTTTTATGGGGAAATCTTCTTATTTTTTCTCCGTTCTGCCCGTCTGGCTGCCTCCTTCCTCTTCCTCCCATGGGGTGTCCTTGCCTCTGGAGTGCACGGCGGTGTTTCTCTCAGCTCGCTCCCTCTGCTGGCTGCCCCTCCTGTTGGACGACTCCTCGAGGGATCGCGGGCCTTTTTCTATCTCTCATCCGGCATCAGGAAATGTAACCGCTAGACCGTCACCACTACTTCCGGTTGCGGGTGACTCTGTGGCCATATTGGGTTTCTCGGTGTTATCATCACACTGCCTTCCCCCTAGGAATGGACGTATGGGCCATTCAGACATGGGGCACCTCGAAAGGAAGTCCACATTTCCTTGTAGTTTTCCTGGCACATGGAGGGTGTTGGAAGAGAAGGGTTGCAGGGCAAGAAACCAACGAAGAACTTTAGGGTTAGTATCTTTGTGAAGGGATAGCCAGGTAAGGGGAGCATGGTCGGTAAGCAAAATGAAATGACCGCCTAGAAGGTAATACGGAAGGGACTCCACTGCCCACTTTATGGCCAGACATTCTTTCTCGATGGTAGCATACACCACTTCCCTAGGAAACAGCTTACGGCTAAGAAATAAGACAGTATGGGGGTCTCTCAGGGCATCGGGTTGGGAAAGGACCACCCCCAGGCCCCTACCTGACGCATCAGTCTGCAAAACAAAGGTGATATTGAAGTTTGGGCAGGCAAGCACTGGATAGTGACAAAGGGATTCTTTTAGTGAGAGAAAGCTCTGTTCGTGTTTCTCGGTCCACTGAAATTTGCAACCTGATTGGGCCTTAGTAAGGAGATCGGTGAGGGGGCTAGCTAAGTCGGAGAAGCCTGGGATGAATTGTGTGTAGTACCCGACGAGGCCAAGAAAGGATCGTATTTCCTTTCGAGAAGTGGGTCGAGGTACTTGGGTGATGGCTTCTATCTTGCTAACTTGGGGTCTTATCTGTCCGGCCCTGAAGTCATATCCCAGGTACTCAATATGATCCGCCTCAAAGGTTGTCTTCTTGGGATTAATTGTGAGACCTGCAGTTTGTAATGCTTGTAGGATATTCTCAAGATGAACTAGATGGGTATCCCAATCTGGATTATGTATCACAATGTTGTGTAAATAGACCATGGCGTAGGCTTGGTGGGAAGAGAGTACGGAATCCATTAGCCTTTGAAAAGTGGCTGGGGCCCCATGGAGACCAAAGGGAAGTACCTTAAATTGGAACAAGCCGACGGGTGTGGAGAAGGCGGTCTTGTCTCTAACGTCGGGATTCAGTGTATTTGCCAATAGCCCTTTGTGAGGTCTATGGTGGACATTATTTTGGCATCTCCGAGTTTTTCGATGAGTTCATCTACCCGTGGCATAGGATAGGCATCGAATTTTGATGCAGCGTTAAGCCTTCGGAAGTCAAAACAGAAACGTATGCTTCCATCGGGCTTAGGGAGAGCCGGTCTCTTTCGCTTTTATGGGGAAATCTTCTTCTTTTTTCTCCGTTCTGCCCTTCTGGCTGCCTCCTTCCTCTTCCTCCTGTAGGGTGTCCTTGCCTCTGGAGTGCACGTCGGTGTTCCGCTCAGCTCGCTCCCTCTGCTGGCTGCCCCTCCTTTTGGACGACTCCTCGAGGGATCGCCGGCCTTTTTCTATCTCTCGTCCGGCATCAGGAAATGTAACCGTTAGACCGTCACCACTACTTCCAGTTGCGGGTGACTCGGCGGCCATATTGGGTTTCTCGGCGTTATCATCACACTCTGGCAGTGAGGTTAATGCAGACTAAACTGAGCTTATGTCATGGAACCTGCCAGGGTGCCGATACCAAACCAAAAATGAGATGCGCTACATGGGGTCAAAATTGTTCCAGAGATAGACAAAATAGCAAAAGTTAACCTTAATAATATTCTAAAGGAGAATGAAGAACTTATGAAATCCTGGGTCCACCTCCCATTGTCTATCCTGGGCAGAGTAAATCTCATAAAAATGACCATTTTGCCAAAGGTAACGTTTCTATTTAACACCATCCCACTGAACTTTGAGAAGGTATTAATGGATAAGTTCCAGCAATCCATTAATTCGTTTGTGTGGGCCTCAAAAGCTTCTAGAATATCATGGAGAAAGCTAAGACGAAGAAGGGAGAAAGGTGGTCTTGCACTCCCCGATATCCAATATTATGCTTGGGCCTTTCAGTTAACGCATTCTAGAATGTGGTTAAAATCTCCAGATTCTTCAGGGAGAGGTAAAATGTTTTTAGCTATGTTGGAACAACTGGGGCTACCACATGAAGGCTTTCTGTTTAAGTATGGGGACAAACATTTTTTCAAGAAGGTCAGACTGAAAGTCCTAAGTGGCGCGGCTCAAATTTGGGCTAGGATCAAAAAATTAACAGGTCTAGAATATTATTCAAAGTTAGCTCCCCTGTGGGACAGCCCAGGAATTCCCGGCTGCCTTAAAGATCTGCTACCAGTCCCTCTTAGAACTACGGGCTATTAGTATGGGGGGACCTAGCGGTTGATGGATCACTTTTACCGTGGGCTGCGTTAAATAATAAGTTGAAGGGGGGGTATGCCAAGGTTCAAGTATTTGCAGCTAATAAGTTGGTCTCAGAATTTAAAGAGCCCGTTAGGCCGGGGGAGCGCCCTGGAAGAACATCAGGTTAACAAGCCTGCAGGCAAGAAAGAGATTTCTTTTTTTTATTGGGCTATTGAAGAGGCTATCGACGGCGATTTCAAGCTAGCCGAGCTATGGGGGGGAATCTATTCCGGAGATAGACTGGGGGAATTGTGGAAGACCTCCTCTTCTCAGTCGTTAAGCCAGCATGGCTGAGGATGAGTTACTATTTCACAACACATAGGGCTTATAGCTCCCTGGCAAGGCTCTCCAAAATGTCTAAAGGCCCACCTGCAAGGTGTAAAAAATTTAACTTGGAAAGGGTCCTGGATGTGCATATGTTCTGGGCTTGCCCATCTCTTACGAAATTTTGGGGAGAAGTTGGAGATTCTTTAACATCTATTTTGGGACATACAATACAAATTTCCCTCAAACTCATAATTTTTGGTATATCGAGCAACATCACTGGCTTTGATAGAGGTTTTCTATTCTTTGCTATCTTATTAGTCAGACAGGAAATATGTAAGAGATGGGTCGAGACAACACCCCCTACACAATCGGATTGGCTATCTTCCTTATATAAAACTTCTAAAATAGATTTGGCCCGACTGAAGAGAAGAGAGCCATCTGGAACTGTTTGTTAAATTGGACTGCAGTCTGAGGTTTTTTTTGTGGTTTTTTTTTTTGCTCTTTTTTTTTTCCCTATGATTAAGCGTCAGTGGAGCTCTCAGACTGTGCTGGAGTGGGCTATAACCTTCTGGGTCCCAGCCTGTTGCGATCAAGGCAAGCCACCGGCATCAGTCTTCGGTCTCAAAGTCCTGAAGAGAGTACAACCACCCTCTCATTAACAACGGGAGGGCAGCAGCTGGAAGGAAGTTGGTATGCTACTGGTAGGCGGGGGACGAAGGGCGGAAAAGATTACCCTAGGGCCTACGTCTCTTAATTGAGTAACAGTGGCAACCTTTGGATTTTATGTTAGCTGAGGTTGGAGGGGAATGAGGAAAAACATTTTTTTTTTACAAAACTGTATAGCAGTTTTTGTAACATGTTCTCAGTTCTGGCTAACAAAGCAGCATCATATGCAAAAAGAAAGTTGGAGACCTTATTGCTAGCACTTATTTGGACAAAGTTGAATTTCATCAGATAATCAACCACATTGTCTAGGAACAGGCTAAAAAGAACTCGAACTAGCACACAACCCTGTTTAAATCCTTTTAAAATTCAGAAGCTATCACTGCATTCACCTAGGGATTCATAAAGGACTGGCCATATTATTAGAATTCAGTCCAACTATTGCCCTCGAATGACAATTGTCAACTCCATTCTTGTGCAGTCAATGTCTTAATTGCTCACGATTGACAAGGTCGAAAGCTGACTTTAGATAAAGTCTGTCCTTGAAGTCTTTTCTTGTGATGTCTGTTTGAACCAAATATGAAGGAGATATTTTCGAGTGATGAATGTGTTGTAATTTATTTTCCCCTTTTTTCGTCACATGCATTGCCCTCAAGCTTCCTCTGTGCCTCATGTATGCCTTCTACAGTTGGAACAGGATGTCATTGCCTGGCTATTTCCTGTTCCCTGGAGCCAGGGAGATGCTGGTGTCAAATCGTGTTTGCCTTTGTGTCTTTGCGTTCAACGGGCACCCTTTAAGGAGACACTTGCCAACTATCATGCAAATTATTCTGTGCAAAGTGGCACAATTTCTACTGGGAGGGGTTGCACTTTCCTTAAGAAATCAAGAAGAAAACCTAACAGACCATCTTAGTAGACACCTACATTAACTACACTATAAAATCAACTGGATTTCCTATAAGCAACCTCTCTTATTGACTAGAAGCTGGTTCTTTCTTTCTTTTGGCCTGTTAATTAACCCTGTGATTGTTATTACCTAGTGTTTAGGAGCAAAAGTCTAACCAGGTGATATATTCTTTCTTTATACAGTACCGGAAAGGGGGTCCAATCATTGCTGTACAGGTTGAAAATGAGTACGGTTCCTATGCCAAAGACTCCAACTACATGGAATACATCAAGACGGTAAATTTTGTACTTCTCTTGCTTGACCAGAGTTCCTATATTGTCTACTTTTGCCTGTCAGTCTCAAATAAGATTTTCATTACTAGGTAATAATGCACGTCCACTTCTGTCTACATTTCTCTCTCTGGATGATTAACAGTGACGGGAAAGCTGAATCGTATTTGTATTATTGTTGATTTCACATGGCTTTATTAATGAAAATTGTCTTGTGCTCCTGTTGATTTTTTCTAAAACATATTCTCACCTGATTATATTTGAAGCTACTAGGATAGGGCTGCAAAAATATTTAATACACCTCCTATGACACTTTGTATTACCAGTGGTTATTAGAGGCACAGTACGGCCCAACAGTGCTACATGTTGCGAGACAAAATAGGTGGCATTGTGTGCATATATATCTTCATTTACTCTTTTTTGTGCTGACGGGTGAAAGAGAATTGGCATTTCTTTTCCCAAAATGGTCACAAATATAACCAAAATCTTTCTTCTGCATTGATCTTGTGAACCGATTCTGTATGCAGTAATGGATCAAATCATGAACGTATCAACATCTTGCAGGCTTTGATGTATTGGAGCTTTGATGACATGAGGTCTTGGGGCATCAACATTAGGGGGTACTCATATTATGAATTATCTTATGTGTAATACGTAATGTCAAAGAATCTTGACATCAAGGAGTATTGGTATCCATTAATATTAAGAAACTTCTTCATGGATGACTTCACACCTTGAGGAGGACTTCAGAGTCATAGATTTCTTCAGTACCATGAATGTCTCTGACATTATAGATGCCGTAGGTGCCAACAATGCCTTTGCCACCATGGTTGCTTTTAACGCCATGAATGCTCTTGGAATCATGTTCCACGATAAGGAGTGGGAAAGGATACTGACCTACCTGACCACAACCTCTAGAAATGCAAGGATGACACTCTACCAGTTTATGTAATCCATAGAGAGTACTTCTCCCCTGCTAAGATAAGTTAATTATTAACTAAGGTGAATGCTTGTTGTCCTGTAATTCATGTAGCTCAACACTGATGCCATTCTACTCTGAAAATGATGTGAAGAGCCTATATAAACACCATTCCTGTGCTCTGATGTCAGTCCCTTTCTTTCCGTGCCTCTAGACCAGGATCTGGAGCTCTCTTTGTGTTTCTTTTGAGACCTTATCGCAATCATTTCTTGAGTGTGCAAGGGATGTCACCCTAAAAACGACAGGTTTTCTGGCTAGTAGTAGCTGTCGCAAGCAAATGTCTGTGACGGGTGACCATCAGGTGTGTCTGTGGTGCATATGGATGGGTCACGACTTCAAGGCCTGCAGCGACTAGGCTTTGATGAACCGAAGGCCATCAGGGAACCTGAGGTGAAACTTTACATTGTTGACCATGAGAAGACTTCTCGACAGGGCCGATCCAAGTCATGCTCTGTTCCCAAGGATCAATTTTGGCCCTGTTCCAATTCCTGGAGTTGACGGTACCACTCCAGAAGCCAGTCTTTGTCACATTCCAAGTCTTCAGGTAAGCATAATAAATACAAGAAATTGAAGCGCGATTCACCTCTCTAACTTCACTCGCACTTGATTGCGCAGGCCTGGTGTGGCGCCACCCTTCTTGATCTCGCTCTCGACATCAGCCGACTTTTTAGTTGATCCTGCGTCTTGATCCAGCACAAACGGAGCTTACGGGGAATTCAGCCATGCCGCATCAGATTGAATAGTTCTGTGCAGCCATGCTCTGCCTCGTTGGATCCCTTCCGACTCCTCTTGTGCGCCTCCTGGCCCCAAGGAACCGAGAGGCTTTCCACCGGGATACCCCTGCTGAGTTCACCATCAGCACCAGTTGGTTCTTCTGAGCTTGTCTTGCCTCTGGCTCTTGCCCTGAAACCCGCTTCTGGGGGAATGAATCACACCGGCCCTGGGTACGTATTCGCAGATGCCAACTTCACTGATGGCAGAGGAGGTGGACCCGATAGTTTTCTCCGATGCTAAGTCAAAATCGATTTGACCTTGACTGAAGACCGCTCAAAGTATCATTTCACCCGCTTAATTTTCTACAGGGAGGCAGTATTCTATGCAGTCCCTTTTTGGGATAGGGTCAGATAATGACTGCGACCCAGGTGATAAGTTCGCTCAGCCCTACCAGGATGATACTTGTTATGAGGACTTGTTAAGTGGCCTCGATACCCCTCCAGAGACAGATCTCTTTTCTCCCCCTGGACCAGCCACAGAGGAATCCGCTTCCTATGCCATGGTCATGCGAAGGACAACCAAAGTTCATGACCTCCAGCACCCAACGAGATCCTTCAACCTGGGCAGATATCTTTGGAGCCCCTTCTTCCATTCAACGAGGAATTAATGGCTACCTTATTGTGGGCTTGGGCCAAGCCATGCTCTGGTCCCCTGATCATTCAACAAATTGCTCCTGGTGACCTGCCTTTTCTTTCTCAGCACGGCTCACCAAAAAGCCTAGCGAAGCAACCTTCTGCTAGCCGCTCTATTCCTAAAACATTTGCTAGCACTCCTCCTGATAGGGAATCTAAGCTAGTGGAACAATTCAGCAAACAAGTCTTTTCCTCTACCAGCTTGGCCCTCCTCCCTGCTAATGCCAGCTGTTTATTGGAACGCTACTTGCACACCCTTTGGGACTTACTAGCACAAGTTGTGCCGGGTGTGCCCAAAGACCTTCGCCCTGTGCTCTGTTAGGCGATTTAAGATGGATGGTTGTGATGCAGTCAGGTTCACAATTTGTTGTGACTTGGACACCATCGATTCCATCTGGCAGGTCATATGCACCAGATTGTAATGCAGTTCGCTGCCATGCGTGGTTGCTATCAATTGGGTTTTACGGAGAGGTCTAGTTCTTTGGTGGACATGCCCTTTGACTGGACTAGCTTGTTTGGGGACAAAGCTGATACCCCTCTTGACCGTGTTACAGTAGATGGGCTACGCCTAGCTCTTTGGACGTTACCTTGATGCTTCCCTTCTCACCAGTGTGTCCAGCCCCCACAGGGATCCCAACATTTTTGCAGTAGAGGCCTGGGTGCCCACAACCCCGGGGTCAAGGTCAGCATGCCGCCCACCCTGGAACCCAATTTTAAAAACATCTTTAGCGTACCCTTACAAGGACGCAGCCACCTAGTGAGAGGCAGAATCCTCTGATTCTTACCCGGTTGGCAGACAATCATGTCGGACAGGTGGGTTCTACAGATTGTTTGTAGGGGATATACCTTACCCTTCCTTTCTGCTCCACCGCACCTTCCATCGTCCCCCAATGACTAATGGAAGCCTATTTCTCCATTTTGCAACAGAAAATGCAAGCTCTTTTGGCCAAAGGGACTGTCAAGAACGTGCCAGTGCCTGAAGTAGGACATGGTTATTATTTATGCTACTTTCCGGTGCCCAAAAAAAGAGGCCTTTGGCGTATTCTGGATCTGAGCCCCATCGACACCTTCCTCCCAAAGGAGAAATTTAAGATAGTCACCCTTCACCAGGTCTTGTCTGCCCTTGAATGGAGACTGGGTGGTGACATTGGACCTGCAGGGCACCTATTCCTGCATACCCATCATGCGGCCCGTCGGTGCTACCTGGGGTTCATGGTGATACAGTAGCTTTTTCAGTCCCAGTCGCTCCGCTTTGGTCTCACCAGAGCCCCATCAGGTGCCCACAAAGGGATAGCAGCATACCTTCAGACGTCAGGGGTGCCAGTCTTCCCCTACCGCTATGACTGGCTGTTGAAGGCAGGCTCACCCCAGGCAGTCACCCACCACTTGAAAACGACGGTGAACCTCCTATCATCTTTGGGATTTACTGTCATCGTGCTGAAGTCACACCTCACTCTTTCTCAGACGCTTCCCTGCATTGGTTCGGTTTCATGCCTTTCCTCCAGGAAAGAGAGTCCAGGACATTTCAGGCTATGATCCTGATCTACCGGTCTCGGTCCTGGATTTCAGTGAGATCAACTGCTGGGACTGATGGCCTCCTGTGTATTGCTGGTCTAGCACACCAGGTGGCATATGTGGGCTCTGCAGTGGGATCTGACATCCCATCTGGCTCAACATCAAGGGGACCTCTTAAACCACATTCAGGTTTCATAGGAGGTTGCAAAAGATCTGCAGTGGTGGTTGCTGGATGGCAATTGGGTCAACAGCAGTCCCCTCTCCCATTCTCACCCAGAGCTGACAGAGGTGACTGATGCACCGCTTTTGGGTCAGGGCGCCCACCTTGGAGAGGTGGAGATCAGAGGTTCTGGTCTGTGGTTACGTACTGGCTCCAAATCAACCTTCTGGAGCTGAGAGTAAGCAGTTTGATGTTGAAAGCCTTCCTTCCGTCCATCAAGGGTAGGTTGGTTTCAGGTGCTCATGGTCAACTCTACTGTTATGAGGTACTGCAACAGACATGGGCGGGGTGGGGTTATGGACTTTTCCGAGAATAGGGAGCACCTTGCCTTGATCTATTCACCACCCCCAAGAACTCGAAATGTTGGCACTTCTGCACGTTGGTGTTTCTAAGGCATCTTTAACTCAGGGATGCGTTCTGCCTCAATTGGAACTCGGGACTCCTCTATGCCTTTCTGCCAATGCCGCTCCTGCCCGGCCAAAGTCATTATAGGGTCCCCAGTTTGGGAATGGAGTGTATGGTATCCAGAACACTTGGGCTTAAGCACGTGTCTTTCCCTCATGCTGCCCCCTTTCTGGAGGACCTGCTCTGCAAAAACAGAGCAGGAGTCTTCACCCAGGCCTTCGCAATCTCCACCTTCATGCTTGGAAATTGAGCGGTGACAACTGAACACCTTTGACCTTTCTCTGGAGGTGGTTGATGTAATTTTGGCAGCCAGGCATCCCTCAATAAAAACTGTATACACCTGTTGTGGGTCAAATTTGTGGTCGAGTGCGGCAAACACCAGGTTGACCTCCTCGAGGCCAAGTTATCTGATGTTCTCCTGTTCGTTCCGTATTTTTCGCGGCAGGGCTTTGCTTTGGGCACTATTATTTATGGATTCCTTACCTTAGAAGTACCCTCAGGCGACAGACTGGATCCGGAGAATTTTTCTTCAGCAGTACCCTTGCGTGTCAGTAGGGGGCCTCAGTCGACTCCATGTTCGTCGTTGGGGTCGTGATCGCCGGAATGACGTTGCGGCATCTACTTAGACGCCGCCCCTGCGCGCTGACGTCAGTTCTTTTTTTTTCTGCGCCAGCCAGCGCAGATCCAGAGAGAGCGGTACTTTTAGTCACATTTTGACTGTCTTTATTTTACTTTTGTTGACTTCTTTTTGAGTCGTTCGACTCCTGGTGCACAGGGATGTCACATCAGCGAACTGGCTTCAAGCCTTGTGGCTCCTGCCACAAGCTGATATCGGTGATGGACCCACATCTTGTGTGCCTCTGGTGTCTGGAGCATGACCACGACCCGAAGTTGTGCTCCGACTGCCAAGCCATGGCCTGAAGTCTTTGCCGGAGCGTTCCCTAAAGCTTCTGGAGGCCTGTCAGTCGGCTCCGCGCCACTCGATGTCTCGATCGAGAGAGAGGTCGCGGGACTGCTCGCGGAGCCATCACCATCACGGGAAACATCCATTACAACGCAGTCATTACATTGCACTGCTTTTACAACGCAAATGTTACAACTGAACTGCCTTTACATCCATGCCATTACAACGCATGCCATTTCAACGCATGTTTAAAACCTACCCTTATATCACATTCCATTACAACGCATACCATTACAACACATAATACTTTTAGGGCAACAGTGGGGTAAATGTTGGATAGTGTAGGGGTAGAAATTACTATTCCCACTCCAGTGAGTGCAACAGTAGGGAAAGTGTTGGATTGCGTAGGGATAAAAATTACTATGCCCATCTACCCCAAAACCCATACCCACCCTAAAACTAAAAAATCTCCATTACTTACCTTGAAATGCTTTGTAATGGGATGTGTTGTAATGGCATGCATTGTAAAATCATGCAATGTAATGGTAGTTGCTTTGTAAAAACCGTGTTATAAAAGCATGTGTTGTAATTGTTTGCTTTGTATAGTGATATATTCACCATCACTCCTCATCGAAGTCTTTGGGTAAGTCGAAGCACAAATAGAAGGCGAAGAAGCACAGCCGCTCTTCGCGTTCTCCCTGTCTGTTGTACAACGCGACGTGGGATGCAGAGCCTGTTGGGTCAACTCCGAGCCTCCCCCCCCTTCCCAGGAGCCAGAGCGACCCCTGCCCAACTTCGTAGTTTTTACGAAGCCCTCCACTCCATCTTTGACCAGCCCGACTCCGCTGGCACATGTTAGGGCCCCGCGGACTTGGCTATGGGTTCTAGGCCTTCGATACCGGTGGCTTTGGCCCCTTAGGGCCCCCAAGGATCCAGGCCTGGATCCGGATCGGTGCTGGTCGACCTTATGACACCTCCTCCAGCACCAAATCCGTTGATGACACCTCTACCCCCTCTGACGCCAGTTGTGTCCCCAACCGAAGTCGACCCCAGCCTCCCCCTCGACATGGACACAGAGTCAGTACTGGCGCCAACCGGTACATTTGTACCTCTGTTCTCCCCTGGTGTTCCCTATCGCCCTGAGTGGCTACCAGAGTAGCGTGAGGAGGACTGGGAGGAGTCTGTGGACCCTCTGGCAGACCAGTTTGAAGAACTGGACTGGAGAGAGGAGTTGGGTAAGGCCAGTGGGCTGGACACTTCTCCAGACCATGGCATGCTATATCCCCCTACCGTGGCTACAGAAGAGAGCGCCTCTTATGCTATGGTGTTGCGTAGGGCGGCTGAAGCCTTGAACTTTGAGTTTCCTACGGTGGCGGTCAGGACTAACATCCTTACCGAGGTGCTTTAACCGTCAGCTGCCTCCTTAGAACCCATGCTGCCGTTCAATGAGGCCCTCACGAACATCCTTCTGGGTGCTTGGTCCAAGCCTAGCACAGGGGCTCCTGTGGATAGGATGATTCCCCGACGCCACCGCCTGGCCCCGGGGGACCCCATTTTCCTCTCCCAAAACCCTACCCCTGAGAGCTCGGTAGTCCAAGCCTCGACTTCCAAGGGCGCATTCTCTGCTGCTCCACCTACAATGGATCCAAGAAGCTGCACCATCTTAGGATGAAGATGTTTTCTTCCGCCAGCTTGGGACTGCGGTTGGTGAACACCGCATGTCTCTTGGGCCGTTACTCCCTTTCTCTGTGGGATACGGTCACGCATGTGCTGCCACAATGCCCGGAGGAGGCCCGGGCCATGCTCTCACGTGCAGTTGACACAGTGAAGGTCGTCACACGATGTGGACTGGACACTGCCGACTCGCTAGGCAGGACGATTTCAACGTCGGTAGCCCAGAGAAGCTATGCCGGAATGAGTTACGCTGGCTTTTCCAGTGATGTCCAGTCAACTCTTTTGGACATGCCCTTTGATGGCCGTCGCGACAAAGCAGACAACGAGCTTGAGCGCTTTGAGAATTCAAGGCTTACGGCCAGATCCTGGGGCCTCGCTACCACCTCTCACCGTGCGTAGTATGCTTTTCACCCCTTTCGTGGCTACAGAAGGGGTGCCCTGCCATGCTCCGTCCAGAGCCACAGGCCTGCGCAAGCTGTCCAGCCTGTGCGCCGCCGGAGATGTCGGTCCCATCGTCGTGGGTTTGGGGCCAAACGGGCGGGCCAGTCCACCAGCTCCTCCTCTGCAGCAGCTTCCAAGCCCTCTTAGTCTGAACCTTCAGGGCCACCAGTTGCCAGTGGGCGGCAGGATTCGCCATCACCTCCCCCACTGGCTCAACATCACGTCGGATGCAGATAGTCCAAAGGACTACTTCCTCCCCTTCGAGACTACCCCTCCCTCCATGCCACCTACCTTCCATCTCATGTTGGAGGATCACTTGGCCCTTCTCAGTCAGGAAGTTGCGGCTCTCTAGGCCAAGGGAGCCATCGAGTGAGTCCCTGTGCCAGAAGTAGGTTGTGGTTGTTACTCCCACTACTTCTTGGTACCGAAGAAGCACAAGGGCCTGCGTTCTATCTTGGATCTCAGGGAAGTCAACTGCTTCTTCTGGAAGGAGAAGTTCAAAATGTTGACATTGGCTTGGGTCCTGTCTGCCCTCGACCCTGGAGATTGGATGATAGTATTGGCTTACAGGATGCCTATTTTCACATCCCGGTCCTGCCTGCCCACCGGCGTTACGTACGGTTCACGGTAGGCCACAAGCATTTTCAGTTCACTGTGCTCCTCTTTGGCCTTACCAGCGCCCCTCGGGTGTTCATGAAAGTGATGGCAGTGGTTGCAGCTCATCTGCGCAGATCAGGGGTTCCACTCTTTCCCTATCTCGATGACTGGTTGTTGAAGGCAGGCTCACCCCAGGCTGTCGCCTCCCACCTCCAGACTTCTGTGGAAACCCTGCATTCGCTGGGATTCACCATCAACGTGCCAAAGTCACACCTGATTCCTTCTCAGAAGCTCCTTTTCATCTAAGCAGTTCTGGACACAGCACATTTTCGGGATTATCCTCCCGAACAGCGAGTCCGGGATATTTGGGCTATGATTCCGATCTTTCAGCCTCTATCTCTGGTTTTGGTCAGAATGACCCTGAGGCTACTGGGCCTCATGGCCTCCTTCATCCTGCTGGTGGACTATACCAGGTGGCATATGCGGGCTCTGCTGTGGGACCTGAAGTGACTAGCATAAAGGGAGAGTCAAATAAAAAATATATATACAAACACTTTATTTGTAAAGGGTTCCCCTACTCTTCCTACCAATAACCAATTCCCCCTTCTTTTGTGTATTTTGTACAGCACTGCTAGGTTATGGTCACTTCACTGGGGTTCACTGAGTCACGTATAAACTGTTTATAGTGTAAATATTTAGTAAACATCTTTGGAAAGTTGTCTCTGATACTTATGCTTATTGCAACTGCAAAATAAACTATACTCATTTCGGCTGAAGTGAGTACGGCTTTGAGACATTGTCGTGTGGGCTTTCTGAAATCAAATCTATACAAAACTTGTTTGACTGAATTTAATTTAGATCTCATCATACAACTGTCTTTTCTGATTTATTCAAGCAAATTACACTTTCTTGCAGAGATTATATCACTTTTATAAATAAATTCCTTGTGAACATTGTTATTTTTCTGAAGTTCCAGTGGGCACAGCACCGGGGGAATCTTTCCGATTGTGTCCAGATCTGGGAGGGCACTTCACAACAATTGCAGTGGTGGCTAACGAACCAGGATTGGGTGAACAACAGATTCCTCTCCTTTCCCCAACACAGTGGTGAGGAATGCATCACTTCTGGGATGGGGCGGCCACATGGGGAACAAAAGGGGGTGGTGATGGACGGAGCATCTGAATCAATCAAACACTCACACCCACCAAAGGATCTGGGTTTAATCCATCACCGTTCTTTAGCCCACTCTGCCACCCCAGTTCAGACATGGCTATATGCAAATCAGTCTGACCCTGTGCCTCATGGGAACAGTCCAGCCCGAACTGCCAAGCCATGTCTTCCCTGGACCGGAAACAAGCTTCCGAGGACCGGTTTCTGGCATTCCAGCCGTCTTCAGCCCGGCTTGCTTGAATCCAGTGGCAAAGTGAGCAAGGGACTCACGTCTGAGCATACCCTGCCGCACTTATGGGGCCAAACGCGGTACAAAAGGGGGTGGTGATGGACGGAGCATCTGAATCAATCAAACACTCACACCCAGTCAAAAGATCTGGGTTTAATCCATCACCGTTGGCCACATGGGGAAGGCAGAGATCAGAGGCTTCTGGTCTCCCCGGAGTCCGGGCTCCACATAAACCTTCTGGAGCTCCGGGCGATTCGTCTTGCACTGAAGGCACTGAAGTAGTGCAGGTGTTCACTCCACCGACTGGATCCAAAACATGCACTTTCATTCTATCTGGATCGCACAAAACAATTCCGGGTGGATGATCAGCTCTTTGTTGGCTATGTGTTGTTATTCCTTAGAGAAAAAGGAACCTCCAGTAGTGTTTCACGCCCATTCCACCAGAGCAACGCGAGCCACTACTGCTTTGGGACGTGGAGTACCCCTTCATGACATCTGCCAGGCAGCCACGTGGGTTTCATTGCACATGTTCATCAAACATTACTATCTGGACAGCCAAGTCTGGAGAGATGGCTTCTTTGGCCGTTCACTTCTCCAGCAATTTCTGGTGTGAATTTAGTTCACAGACCCACCTCCGGGGTTTGTATTTCTATTTTAAGGTAAGGAATCCATAACTAATAGCCTCTTTCAGATGAACAAGTTACTTACCTTCGGTAACGATATATCTTTTAGAGCCATAAATTAGTTACGGATTCCTTACCGCCCCACCCATCTTCCCTGTGCGGCGAACTGACTTCTAGGGTAAGGAACTTCCCTTCAGGGCCCTAGTTTTGTGCACCAGTGGTCAGTGTTTTTATAGCTCTGCGCTTCTGGCATGGAATGTTGTGTGAAAAACTGATGTCAGCCTGCAGAGGTGGCGTCTAAGTGGATACTGCAACGTCACTCCGGTGATTACTATGCCAACGATGAACGCTGAGTCGACCTATGCCAGCTACTGACGCACAAGGGTACTGCTGAAGAAAAATTCTCTGGATCCATTCTGACGCCTGGGGGTTATTCTATGGTAAGGAATCCAAAACTAATATATGTCTATCACAGATATATCACTACCGAAGGTAAGTAACTTGTTAATTTCAACCTTATCACGGTTGCCAGCTCAGGGCTCGTTATTTAAGTCATTGGGTTTGAAGCAGTTTTTGAATGGGTACAGCACATGTATGTATGTCCATGCTTGGGTTGTTTCCTTTCATTCACTTTGTTATGGATGTAAATAGAGGGCCGATTACTCTCGTAGAGGTGTGCATTAAATAACAGCACAGATGAGTCTGAAAAGGTCACTGATGATTGATATGTGTTTCATTTTATTGATGTTACTCCTGAAGCAGGGCAGGTACTGCCCGAAATGCATTGGGTCATATACGTTTCCATCG
Organism: Lissotriton vulgaris; assembly: GCF_964263255.1. NCBI lineage: Eukaryota > Metazoa > Chordata > Amphibia > Caudata > Salamandridae > Lissotriton > Lissotriton vulgaris. Next base: position 1,226,845,846 of record NC_141687.1, read on the forward strand.
CTCCATGAGGAATAGTGAGACAACCATTCATGTGTTTGGAAGAAAAGCCATTAAAGGCATTTGTTGGACTTATGGTTAAAATTTGGAAGTATGAACATATTTGGATAACTGAACTGTAAATTAAACTTGTGGCAATAAAATGGTCTAAAAAGAAGAAAATTATTGTAATCTATATGTTGGTGAATACACTACATTGCTGTTCATCCTGGGTTTTGACCTGATGGGGCTCTAGTACATTTTCAATCTATATGTTAATCCACCATATACTATCATCATCCCAGACAAGCTAGTTCTGCGGGTTCGGAATTCCTTCCTGCCGAAAGTTGTGACTGTTCCACGTCGGTCAAACCATCATCTTTCCTGTGTTGTGGCTCCCCATCATCCCTTTAAGGAGGAGGAGAGACTCCATCGCTTGGACCCCAGGAGAGCGGTGAGCTTCAATATAGATCGTACTAAAAACCACAGGGTCGATGATCAGCTCTTTGTGGGGTGCGCTAGAGTGAAGACAGGCAAGGCAGTGCAGAAGAGAACCATATCCCACTGGATCAGTCTCTGCATTAAAATCTGCTACACAATGTACGAAAAGCAGCATCCAGAAGGTCTGCATGCACATTCTCTCAGGGCCAAAGCTGTTACCACTGTGTTAGCACGCAGAGTCCCTGTCCCGGACATTTGCCAGGCAGCAATGTGGGCGACGCTCCACACATTCACAAAGCACTATTACCTGGACAGTCAAGTTTGCCCTAAAAGTCATTTTCCCTGCTTGATCTTGCCGAACTTGCTGTTCTCCATCCATTCACATCCCCATCACTGAAAGGCTATTTCCTTGGTATCTATTGAAGAGGTGAGAAATCTGGGCTATAAGTCTGTATCAGGAGAAGAGAAAATTACTTATCTTTGATAATGTTATGTTATGTTAGGGGGCTCTTCTATAGCGCTCGACTCACCCAGGGGGCATCTCGGTGCGTTATCTAAGCGAAACAGTGAAGTCGAAAGGAGAGGAAGAAGATTTGTAAAGATCAATTAAAATAATGGTCTTTCTGGTAGAGACTCAGGTTCGCTGCAGGTTCCTCAACGACCAGCTCATCCTCCCTATTCTGTGATCGGACGCTATCCATTAATAGGATCCCAAGTCTAGGAATCTGCACACTGTTCACACCAATTTGCTTTTTTTGCTTTTGGGGCTCGGCATTTAGCGGCACAGATAGTCCCAAAAGCAACTGACGTTAGCGCACAGGAGTGACACCTATGCCGGCTCTGCACACCATTTCCTGAACAGAACGGCATCATTCAGAGCTGCATGGCCCCACCTTCCCTCGTGCAGAGATCCTGCTGTAAAGCTTCCGGATCCAGTCTGATACCTGGTGAATATTCAAAAGGTGAGGGAACTGAGTTAGTCTCTACCACAGTGAGCATTACCGAAAGTAAGTAACTTGTTCTTTAGACTCCTAAAAACACGCCTAGAACAATAAGCTAACTGCCTGCTACTTAGATCTATCTCTACTGCTGGCTAAGTGCACCATCACACGACATTGGAAAGCCACTTATCCTCCCTGCCTAACCGCTTGGACCCATTCACTGTTGGTGTGGGCAAAGGCAGATAGCTGAGCTCTAAGAGAGGAAGTAGCTAGAGAGGCGTCCGGAAATACCCCATCTCCCAGATCTGGTTTGAGCTTTTACTTCACTTCCAGTCACAAACTAGAGATGATTCCCTCTCTCAGTAGATACAGCCCCGTCATGAAAGTCCCCCTATGAGCTAACGGGTTAACCTTTCTACAAAGGCATCTCATTGTCGCTGCCTGGCCCTAATCAGGATTACCCCTTCTACTGCTTCTGCATATGCACCTCCCTCCACCAATAGTTGACAGTTATCTTCCTAGCAAGCGATACAGAGCTGCCTTTAGTAATATCATGGTAGAGCCCACTGTGCAATGTGTTGGACACTGCATGAGATAATATAAAGTACTTTACTATAAATTATGATTTACTAATAGCCTGTTGTTAGATCTGGGGGTCTCTAGTTGGCAGAGGTAGGTACTAATGTCCAAATAGGGACCCTTGCTTCTAGTCAGGGTGAGGGGGATACACTCTTTAGATAACCCCTGCTCAACCCCTTGGTAGCTTGGCACGAGCAGACAGGCTTATCAAAGGCAATGTGTAAAGTATTTGTACCAACACTCACAGTAACACAGTGAAAACACCACAAATGGACTCCACACCAGTTTAGAAAAATAAAGTATCTTTATCTAAACTACACAAGACCAAAACGACAAAAATCCAATATACACAGTTCAAGAATATGAGTTTAAAAGAGTTCTAGGGTTTGCGTCAAAATAATCCACAGTTGCGTCACTTTTAGCCCAAAGTACCTGTAGATGCGACAAAAGTTCCAAGTGGAAGCTGCAGCGTTGATAAACAAGCGATGCGTCACTCCTGAGAACCTGGGGAGGCGATGCGACAGCCCCGCTGGACGCAGCGGGCGTGTTGCGACTAATCCGGTCTGCATGGGGAGGGATGCAATATCTTGTATGGATTCCGGTGTGCAGGTTCGGTAGGAAGCGCCTTGCACAGGCACGATGCGACAATCTTTTGGACAGCGACGATCTCAGTTGCGGCGGCGAGGCGCAGCGTCGATCTTCTCCTCTCGCGGCCCCTCGATGCAATGGCTCTGCGACGATGTTAGCAGCAACATGATGCGGTCCGCAAGCAAGCGGTGCGTCAATCTCACTCAGCGACGACAGGCTCTGCGACGATATTCGCAGCAACAGGAATCTTCCCGCACCGGGGCGATGCGTTCCGCAAGCGAACAATGCGTCGGTTCTTGCAGCGGCAACAGGCGCTGCGACAATCTCGATCTTCGCGGCAGAGGGAATTTCCTCGCACTGTCGGGGATGCGCTCCGCAAGCGAGCTATGCGTGAAAATTACAGATTGTCTTCTTTTCTCCTTGTCCAGATTCCCAAACAGCAGGAACAACTTCCAGAGGCCCCACAATTGGATCAAGCACTCTAGGAAGGGCAGAACTCACTCAGCAGAGCTCAGGGGGGAAGCTGGAGGTGAAGCCCATTTGTTCCTGGGACTTCTTAACAGGAGGCCATCTCTCATCAGGCCCTTGGAGATCTTTTCAAGCAAGGGGACACAGCACACAGCAAAGTCCTTCCCCTCTCCTTGGCAGCAAAGCAACTGCAGGTCAGTCCACAAGCACACAGCAGGACAGTCCTTCCTCTTCAGTCTTCCAGCTTTCTCCTTGGCAGAGGTTCCTTCTTGATTCCAGGATGATCTAACGTTCAGTGGTCTGGGGTCCTGTACTTGTATCCCAAAAAGTCTGTGTTCCCTTTGTGCAAGAGGGCTCTGAGCTCGGTCCAAACCAGTTCTGGAGCACTCTTTTTACATGACTCCTTCTTTCCTTTCACAGTGCAGAGCAGAAACATCAGACACCCCACAGGAGGTGGAGCCAGCATTGTGGAGGGAAAGCACAGCCCTGGAGCACTTTGTTGACGTGATTCCTTCTCTACTTTCACAGTGCAGGGCAGAGACATCAGATGCACCACAGGGGATGGAGCCAGCACCGTGGGGGGCAGGCACAGTCCTATTCAGGTCCCAGGTGGAGCTCCTCCCTCTCATCTAGATGCAGATATCTCTATTCACCACTGGGCGGACTCATTCTGTCTCCTGGAATCCCCCTGCCCTGTCACTCACAAACCAGACAGTCACTTCACAAACAGCCAAAGGCCCACAGAAAGGTCAGACAAGAAAGCAGCCACTTTCTAAAAGTGCTGCTTTCAAACACAGGTGTTATTTATTTATTTATTTATTTATTATAAAGTTTTGTATAGCGCGAACAAGACCCATGGGTATCAGAGCGCTTAACATAGAAGAGGTAAAGGATTAACAAATATATTAACAGTTATAAGTATAGAGAAGATCATTGTTCACTGCTTTGATCTATTACTGCCCTAATACAGAACATTTATGACATTAGAAAGGGAAGCATAGTCAGTATTATAATGAACGCGTATTCTAAGATGTGAGAACGACCGAAAGTATATCACCAAACGATATCTTTACCGAACCTTGTAACTGCATCCCACATGAACTTATACTGATCTACCTCATCTATGTTATATATATTGCTTTTGATATAAGTTGCACTTTAGCACTGATCAGCAGTGGTAAAGTGCCCAGAGTCCTATTGCCAACAACCACAGGTCAAGAAAAACAAGGGAGGAAGAAGCAAAAAGTTTGGGGATAACCTTGCAAAAAGGGCCATTTCCAACACCTGTTAAATGTTCTGGTTATTGTTTGGTTCTCTATCTGTCTTTTCCTCCCCCTTCTTCAGGTAGTAGGTATTCTACCCTACGAAACTAGGCTAAAGTGTCCTATGACTTCTCATATGTTGCAAATGTCATCTACTTTAATGTCATGGCAAATTATATGATTACGATTACATACGATGCTGCCGCAATTGTAATGTGTAGGATGTCATAAATCATTAATAACAAAACTCAATGAAGACAATTAAAAATGAAAACTACTGGTGTCATGATCTGTGAGGTCATGGAAGCCTGAGGTAATTATAACTTGAAGTCCTGATCCTTGGGAGCATTAAGCGATAAAACTTTGAGGTCATGCAGCCCTGACTGCTTGTTACTTTGAAGTCATGAAATCCCATAGTTGTATTATCCTTGATGTCATAATCCTGGATGTCATTGCGTTTTTCAGTGTTACATGAATGCCTTGAGGCCATACGACACTTTAAATCTTGAGGGTTATGTCTTTAAAAAAAAATATATAACACATTTAATTGCTTTTATGATGACCAACAAAACAATACAAACAGCCAGATTCATAAATCTCCCGTTTTGCGAGGCCCTAATAGCGAATTATAGCGATTCGCTATTAAGGACTCGCAAAACGGGATTCATGTAGGATTAGCAAAATTTATTGCGATTCCTACTGATTCCTTATTTGCGATTAGCAAATTGCTAATCGCAAATAAGGAAAAACTCCCCATTCATTCCTATGGGCCAAAAGGCCCATAGGAATGAATGGGGAGTATTCCTTATTTGTGATTAGCAATTTGCTATTCGCAAATAAGATTGCGATTTGAAGGGTGCCAGGGGTGTCCAAAGGACACCCTGTAGCACCCCTCAAATGCACATTTGAACAGGTGTTGCGCACACACATGTCCAGAGGACATGTGTGTGTGTAACATGCAAAAGTTAAAAATGCACTTAAGTGCTTTTTACTCGTTTTTCGCAATTTACCCTCAAAGTCAGATTTCGTGGTAAATTGCGACCAAATATTGCGAATTCGCAATTTCAAATAGGGTGATGAATTGGATTTAAGGAATCTCTATTAGAGATTCCTTAAATCCAATTCCTCGCAAATATGCGATTTCGGTAATAGCGATTTTTGCATTTGGGATGATGAATCCCAAATGCAAAAATCGCACTCGCAAACGGCCAGATTCTCAGAATCTGGCCGTTTGCGAGCGCAATTCTTGTTGATGAATATGGCTGAAAGATTGAGCTTAAGCCGTGAGGCCATCATAGAAACAGTGGGCAATACAAATAATCTACACAGGACTCATTTTTGTATCAGTAAAGGTGGCTACTACTGCCAATAGCAGGAAGTGGTCAGAGCCAAACCCAATGAACATAACTGTCAAAAGTTGCATTTGTGGACCCACGCTCCCCAGATTCGGATGAACTTCTATTGGAAACCCATTGCTTTGTAGACCAGTATTTCTAGGGCTGCACATGAGTCCATGGCACGGATCAAATCCTGTAGGGGTGGGACCTACTCATCCCTCCAGTGCCTAGGGAGATCTTTCTGACTACCATGTATGCTGTTGCAAGGAGTGAGCGAGTGGCCTTGTAAATTCCTACTCACTTCATTACTCTCAGTACCATGATTTTAGGGTCCGATTCCAGTGGGATACCAACCACCCTATTAACCGATGTTCAATATGTCTGTGCCAATGAGCAAGTGCAGATAGTACATTCTATGGAAGTATTACAATTTTATAAGGCGTAGTCGCATCGATATCACCAGCATCCTCGGGCCATCTTTGCCTCAACCTAATAGTCATCATCCAGGGTCCCAACATCATCCTCCTATCTGGACCTCAGTGTATCCAGGGGATCTGGGGCATTTGTAACCAAGGATTTATAAAGCTGAGATATCCCGCGCCGCCCAACGCATCACTCACCAACTTGCCTTAGAGTGGATTAAAGTCAGGGTGTATTGTGAGCATATCTTGATAGCACTCTAGGGCATGTCTCAATTGTAGGTAGCAGTAGAATTGGGAGGGATGCAGGTAGAAATTGTCTGCCAGCTCTAAGAAGAAGCCCATTTGACCGTTTCTCCAGACATCTTCTAGAGTGGAGATGCCGATAAAGTCCCATAACTGGAATCCGTCCAGCTTTGCGGTTTCTGCCAACCACGTCCCTCGCCACAGGGTAGTAGCCCCCATTAGTCCTCCATGGTGTCACATATGACAAAACGCCATGTACCCGAACTGATAGGGACCCGTGTGACTATAGGGAGAAGGTATGGGGTTCCCAGCTGTATAGCAAGGAGAGCAGGCCATGAGGCTGCAGAATCGCTATTTTCAGTCTACATGCCGGGTCTCCTCTGTCGGCCCTGAACCAGTCATCAATGGTGACTAGCTGTGAGGCCCAATAGTACAAGCCAACATCAGCCCAGCCCGACTTCATACAGAATGTGTCAACATTTTGCCAGTGACACCCTGGGGGGTCTTCCCCCGCCCAGATAACTGTGGTAATATGCAACTTTATTTCAGTGAAAAATGTGGGCTGTATCGCATATGGGTAGTGTTGTAGCACGTTAAGGAAGTGAGGGAGAGCCACAATTTTAAATAGAGATCCTGGACAGTGGCAGTTTGGACCACTCCCTCTTATCCCTCCTCGTCGGCGCCCCCACAGGGAGGACGTTAAGATCCCAGTATTGTGCCTGAGACAGCGCAACTGTCATGTCCAGGTAATGGAAACTATTACCCGGTATTCGCAGGCGAGGATCTACCCAGTCACTGGATGCTGTGCCTTGAAGTGGTACTAGAGTAGATTTGGACCACTTGACCCTTAGGTCGGAAGCCGATCCGTAAATGTCTAGAATGTCTATGAGTCTCAGGAAGGTATGGCAGGGCTTCTGGATGAAGAGAAGCATATAGTTGGCATATAACAAGACTCTATCCTTCTCTTCCCCTCCCCAATCAAAGCCACAGATCCTGGCATCAATGCAGATGAGCCCTGCCAGGGGTTCCATCACTAGGGCGAATCGTAAAAGCGAGAGGGGTCAACCCTGGTGGGTGGAAAGGACCCTTTTGACTCTCACCTAGGCCTACAGTCGGGTGTGGAGAATGGTCACCCACTTGCACAAACGGGGACGAAACCCCATCTTGCGAAGTACTGCATAAAGAATGGGCCAGTGCATCGTATCAAATGGTCATTCTATGTCTGCTAAGAGCTGTATGGCCTAACCCTCTAGCCTGTCCAACCATGCCAGGGTCACGTGAAGCCGCAGTAGCCAGTTGCAGTTACCCTCATGCAGCATAAAGCCATTCTGGTCTGCATGTACTTCCAAACTGATCAGAGAGGTAGTTCTATAGAAACCACAGTGGTCCGGGGCTTGCCGGGTTTAAATATAATTGTGACGGTAGCCCCCTCTAATCATGCAGAAGAGATCCACCAAGAAACGCACCCTCAGATAGTGATTTCAGGTGGGGAATTAACAGAGATGTGAACTTTTTATATAGTTTGAGCGGGAACCCATTAGTGCCCAGAGCTTTGCCCAGCGGCATGGCCGAGAACGCACACTGAATTTCCTCTGCTGTAAGTGGCTCATCAAGGACGTTAGATTCTGAGGCTGATGGTGTCCTGACTGAGATGTCTAAAATAAGAGGTATTTCTGCTTCCACAGCCGGGAATACACAGATTGCGTACAAGTTTCGGAAATGGGAAGCAAAGCATTGTACTAAGTCTGCGCACCTGTGATGATTTCCCCCTCCGCAGATCTCAGTTCTGCAATCATAGTGAAGGGGCGGTCAGCTGTTGCTAGCCAATATATTAGCTTGCCCGCCTTGTCCCCATCTCATAAACCCTTCCCAAACCATGGAGCCTAAGCAGCGTGACCGAGTAAAGCAGTTTGTGTCAGGGATCCAGGTGTGCTTCGTCCAACCTGCCCTGTTCCACCTGCACTTGGCTCCAGAAGCTCACTCAAGGTCCCTGATCTCGCCCTCCAAGCACAGTAGGTCTACATCCCACTGACGTGTTCGGCCCCGGATTGCGGAGAAGGCCTGGACTTTCAGGACTGTCTTGAACACATCCCATAATAGCACTGGGGAGTCTACGGAGTCCCCATTAAAGTTGAAGTAGCCTGTTATCGTTTTCCTGATCTCCGCCACAAAGTCATAGTCACGTAGCCACCATGCATTCAACTGCCCCAGCCCCCTCTTGCCATGAGTTCCTCTACCCACAGTCAAGATTACTGGGCAATGGTCTGATAGCAACCTGGAGAGGATGCTGGACTGTGTAGACAGTCCTGTATCCGAGGGTGGAAGAACAAGCATTTGCAATGCAATAGGTCTCGCATTAGGAAAGTTTGAGCTATTGGTCTTGTAAATGACAATTTTTTTATTTATGTGTTGGTTTTGAAAATAGCTAAATTAATAGCTTTGTCATTTACAATGCCAATAGTTATAACTTTCGCAAATGTGACACCTATAGCATTTGTAATGCAACAGGTTTTGTATTTACGTGACTTAGATGTATTGATATTACAAATAACAATGGTATTGTTCACAAAAGATGTTGGACATCAGAATATTAAAGCAGCCTGCACTTAAGACCTAATAAAATGGCAGCATCCGCATAAACAACAGTGTCTACTCTTCTCTTACTTTTCTGCAACTGCCAGCACCTCATGCTAATAAGCAGTGGCCGCACGACCCTCAGAGCATATTTACAAACTGGAGGCACTTCACCCAACACCTTCCATATTGCACCTCACTGTGCAGCACTCTAGCAATTACTTAAAGGTGCCTCAGAAGCAGATGTGAATAGGACTGCTCTGTGGCTTTGTCAATGGTGAGAAGCTCAATAATTCTACAATAGATATATGTATGACCACAATGTGTTTTTTGATCTCAACTGTACACCTTCTCCAGTCAGTATTGTGGCCGTCTAAAAGCTGCTTCAGAGTTCTCTTGGAACGCCATGATAGGTATGAGTAAGGCATTAAGTACTGGGTTTTACTTTGCATTTTGGTCCCTGTAGTTTTGCATTCCCTTTTAAAATGTAGATATCACAATGCGAAGTTTGAACAAGAACTGGATAAGCTAGTCAAGCTTGACATATGGTAACTCGAGGGTGTCCCAACCAGTGCATGAAATGGAAAAACAGAAGTGCAGGTACTCTATACCCGAGTACCTGCTTGTTTCTGAGAAGTGCCGGTAATCTCCAATCAAAAGTATAGCATTTCTCGTTGGAAGTGCAGGTACTCTCCCTCTCAAAATATAAAAGTGCAGGTACTCCGTACCGGACAGTACCGGTCAACTTAAAGCATTGGTCCCAACTTTTGTCATATTGCTTCTCCTCATGAATATAATGACAACTTTAGTTCTCCGATTGCCACCAGTTCCCCTACTCAGAGTGCTATCGATCCCTTTAGACACATATTGTTGCCCCTTCATATAAAGTGCCAAGTCCAGTTACCCTACTCAGAGTGCTATTGATCCCTTTAGACACGTATTGTTGCCCCTTCATGTCAAGTGCCAAGTCCACATACAAGCTTACAGTATACGTCCCCATTTTTCCCAGTCGTGATCAGCCCCAAGTGGACTGGGACAGAGTCCTCTTCCACCCAGTAGCACCACTTCAACCCATGACTGGAATGTGCTGGACATTCTCACCAGCTGGAACAGGTTGGTGCCTCCTCTCTCTTGCAGAAGTTTCTTGCCCTTCTTGTGTTTACTCCGTACAGGGACATCCGCTTCTTCCTCCTCATCCTCTTGCTCAGCTTGCCCCGGCGGCAGGTCCCCAGAACAGAGTGGCTCCTAAACCCACACTTCACCCTTCAGCCGCCTCAGGGCCCGGCGAGACATGTTACCCTATTCCTTCGAACCCGTGCCTGTTAGGTACCGCAACTAAATGCGCACATCCATGGTCAGGCAGCTGCAGCGAGATAGCATACTTCATGCGCGCGCCGCACTGCACGGAAGTGTGAAGAATGGAGCGTGTGAGCACGTCCTAGCACGCATTCACTATCGCTTGGACGTAGACGCACAAAACCGGCAGGGAAAGTTAAGCAGTCACATGAAAGGTTAGTGATAACGAAGAGTGCTCGTCATTTCAATTGTGTGCCGCTACCTGCGACATGAGGAATTCCAGTTTCTGCATAGTGTGTGTGTGTGTGTGTGTGTGTGTGTGTGTGTGTGTGTGTGCGTGTGCGCGCGCATGGCGGGGAGGGGGGGTGGGGGGGTTCTCTATGTGTGTGTGCGTGCATGCGCGGCGGCGGGCGGCAGGTGGGGGGTTCTCTGTGTGTGTGTGTGTGTGTGTGTGTATGCGTGTGTGTGTGTGTATGTATGCGCGGCGGCGGGGGGGGGGGGGGTTCTGTATGTGTGTGCGTGCCTGTGTGTCTGCTTACAAGGAGCCATGGGAGACAGGAAGCGCACGCGACCTGATCCGTTTACGCGCGCGTGCACATCTCTTGTCGCCTGTCTCCCTTGGCTCCTGTAAGCAGAAATGATTGCAATAGAGTCTTGCAGCGACGATCGCTTTGCGATCGGTTCGCAGTGCGAGACCTAAAAAGAAAATGTAAAAATGGCTATTGTTGGTCACTGTTAGCAATGCCGGGCTGAGTAAAGAGGACTGTCTTTCTCTACACTGGATGGCCTCTTTAAATTTGGACACAATCTAACCACTGTCAATCACTCGGGGTAGCATTCCGACCCAATTCGACCTCGAGCGATTGACTGTGGTTAGACTTTTTGCAAGCATTTGTCCCATCACCTTTTGTGTGATTGAGGTTACAACACATGTGGCAAAAGGTATGTCCAGAAGTTGGTCCCTGGCCTTCTGTACCATGGGGCCCAATCTATACCTCGAATAACAAGGCAGAAAAACTTTTCGGGGTAGCTTGTGTTCCCTTCTGAAAGAGGTCTTGTCTGGCAGTTCTGGGTGGACTGCTTCCATGAGGAGCAGGGTCAGCAGCCACAGCCGATTCATTGGAGCTGAGAAGCCACGCCCTCCCACGTTTTGCCCCTCACGAACAGTGTCTGTAGGCTGAAAAAGGTCAGCCTGACAGACACTGTTCATTTTCAGGTCAGGCAGCGAGGAGTAAGACATGTGCTAAATGTGCAGGCTCGTGGCTGCCTGAGCAGAACTTTGCTGGGCTGAGGAAGTCACAGCTCCTTTGGGCATGACCTTCACAGCTCAGCAAAGTCACTGAGGCCCTCCCCTCAGTGACGAGGGGTAGCGTCACTGATTGCCTCGCACCTGAGCGCTTCAGTTTTATGCGCCCAAAATCAATGTCAATCAGATACACTTCATCACAGAGTGGGTGGGGTCAGCAGTCTCACTGACCCCATCCCACTCTCTGATGACATTAGGATTGCTGCCTTCCCAGCCAAGGAGGGAAGACAGCAGTCCCAAGCCTCGTGGGACCTCCGAGGCAGAGCTGCTGGTAAGCGTGTGTTTTTTTTTGTTTAATTAAGGTTTGGTGCGTGCATGTATGACTTTTTGGTAATGAGTGTTGTGAATGGATGTGTCTGTGTGTGTGTGTGAATGCATGGCTGTGAGTGCATGTGTGTCCCTCCTAAACTTACCGTCGCCACTGAGGGTCAGTACTGAATTTCATAAGTCAGGCCTTTGCCTCAAGTGGCGCAGCAGGCAGAAAATGATGGGTTGGAATGCTACCCCGAGCGAATGCCAGATGTCAGACTACTTGCAAGCATTTCTCCATTCACTTTATGGTGTGATTAATTAAAACAAGGTATTGCACACTTGCGAATGATAAAACAAACTGTGCATTATCTACTTCATGTACATAGAAGCATTTTTCATAGTCAATATGACATCCGTTGGATCTAGCAAAATGTAATGACGTTTGTCAGATTCCACAACAATGGCATGTGTATTCAATGTCATCAGCGATGGTACACAAAAATGACAGCAGATGTAGTATACTAAAAAGCAGATTTACATGCAAACAGTAAGTATGCATCTAATGAAAGCTCATTTTATAGGATAGCCTCTAAACATGCCCGCACGCATTCCCTCCCCCAAAATCTCAATAAAAATGAATGATTGCGTAATTTAGACGCGACGAATGTGGTCAGTCTGGGCCTGGGTACTGGCACACACTGCACTAAGCAATAAACCGTTTTCGGGGGCAGGGGGGGGGGTTTATAAGTGCGAGCATGCGCGCACGAGATTTCAGTATCCACATCACGGAGGCAACATGTGAAGAATGGTATGAAATGTCATAAAACATTCTTATTAAGTATTGTGCTGATAGAGCTGGGCGCAGCACAGCGTGGCAGTGCTGCTATAAATACAGAGAATCAGGCATTGGTGATAAAAACTCCCTCCTTCTCTCACCCACCCGTTCCCCCAACCTCCTCCTACAGAAAAATACAGCACCGGTAGGTGGTGCAGTTGTAAGACTTGAAATTAGCGGGAAATTAGCCGTTTTGTATTCATGTTGACCGTGTATGTACTGCATCACGCACGCTGAGGTGTCGCGATACCTGAACAATGGGAGTCTTTATCGAACTCCAGGTGCTTTTTTTTTTTAAACTTCAGAAAGGTAAAGAGCGGATTCAACCCAAAGGACCAGGGGCGTAGCTAGAGCTTGTGGCGCCCGGGGCTATCCCTCAGATTGCCGCCCCTTGGGGGGGGTGAGGGGGGGGGTGCTGGGGAAAAAGGACGGCGAGCACTTGAAAGGTGGGTGTAATTTCTGGTATTCATATGACTTTCCTTCATCTTTATTGAGTGATTTTAATGTTTGCCCGTGAGAAAGTGTGACTCCTAGACGTTGAAATGTCACTCATAATCACAATGAAATTCCGAAAGTGCCACATATAGCAATCTGAAACCTTGGCAGCTATGGCGTGGGCCACAGACTCAGCCACCCACCCCTCTGAACCTGCTGCTGCACTCCTTTTACCTCACTCGATCCAGGCAGGGTCTCTATGGCAGGCAGGGGTGGTTCGGTTCGAGCTTTGATACCCTAATAACTTCTGCTGTACTGAGTTTGCAGTGCAGCAGCCAGACTCTCAGCAAAACAACGCCAAAAGCTGCAAGCACCAGGCCAGAATTGACTCCTCACGAGAGCGTAGCGGTGAAGCGCATAACGCGTCACTGCTACGTTCTAATCACGAGGGCTGGCCAAAATGTCACTACAGGGCCGTCATAGCTGCCAAGGTTTCAGATTGCTATGTGTGACATTTTTTTACATTTCAGTGCAATTATGAGTGGCATTTCAATAATTTATGAGTGACAATTTCTCGCAAGCAAAACCAAGCAATGAAGTCCATGGGAACGTATAAATATTACAAATTATACTCTTTTGAGCGGTGAGAAACTCTAAAAAGATCTTGAAACTGCGGCAGAGCACCTGAAATTAAAGTTTCCTATTGATCACCAAATGTCTGCTTTTTATACCTAGGTGTTTTTTGTATTCTGGGGTTTGTATGCCCATGCATTATTATAGGAAAGGAGAAAACTATTAATTTCAGATTCCAAAGTATTTAGGATTAAAAAAATCAGGATTCACTGTGTTACAATTTGCATGAAGCACACAACAGGAAGCAGCTACGGATAGGTCACATTATAGTACTTGGTGTCATGTGACACAGAGAGCCAGCTGCCCTTTGACACAAATGTCACCTGATAAGTAATGTAAACCCTTCTCCCCACCATAATAACAAAAAGATACAACCAGGCGTGGACTGGCCCAAAAGCAGCAGCAGATACTGCTCAGTGTGCACATTTACCCTCCTGCCAAAAACAAGGATTGCTGCCTTCACTATTGCTCTCTATTCTGCCGCAGATCACATGTAGTTCCTACTCTACCAGTCACTTACTTTCAGAGTTACCATCAGGCTCTGTTGGTATTTTATTGTCCTGGCTGTTACAAAAATTCCGAGAAGCCCTGAAAGTCGATATTTTTCCCCTCATAAGCACATATTTTAAACAGTAAAACCAAAAACACTTTGCAGTATTCTGGAGCTGCGAAGTTAATAACTGTCTCATAAATAAAGTAAAGACAGAAAGTAAAGCCCCTATATACACTTTACAAAGACATTTTTTTTATAACTCGTTCATGCTTGAGCCTTAAATCGACATGGTCTGTGGTGCAGAGCAGAGTGCAGTAGCGCAATGCTGTCTTTTAAAGACATCTCGGGCACCTGGTCACAGCGTGACCGGACAGGTGTGTCCCAGCAGAGCGGGCCGGCAGACAATGAAGTAACAGACCCTGCTTTAGCCAGCCTTTGCCTAGTGGCCCTCTCTGGGTACTCCCTGGCAATCAATCCGATGCAGAGGAAATGTGCACTGCAGGCCACTCTGTCCAACGTGGGACCCGGCCAAAATAGAATGTGAGGCCCCAACAACATGGATCTTCTTCGTCAGCTGCTGAAGTAATTAAAATTAAATAGTCGAACAGTCTGCTGACTATCGGACTCGACAGCCGAGCATTGAAGCCTCAGGCTGAGGCGCAAAACATACATAGGTCACAACCAAGGTGCACACTATGTCAATCTTTATTTAAATAGTGTCGACACTAAATCAGTCACCCCGAGAGCTGCGATCGTCCCGGTCGGCGCGCAGCCACCATCATGGTACAGTAGATGTCGCAGCTGAAAATGAAGTACTCGCACTAAGTCTAAAGCTGTAAACGCAGGGCAGGCAGGCGAAGATAACCCACATGATAAATAATACAAAAATGAAACCACATTTGACATTTTAGAAGAGTGAGGAAATCTCACTCTACTTACTTTGAGAGGTGAGCTTCAGCTGCTGCAAACTGGTACGGGCCGGCCTCCTCGTGAACACAACCACTCGAGCTGCATGAAAATTCAACAGCCGAGTGTGTTCTGGGATCTAGAAGTCACGGCGCCGTTCCTGTGCTTGTGGTTAGTGGGTCAAGTTTGCTGCTGCTAGTGCCGGCCGCTTTTGCAAAAATCGGGCAAGACCGCGGCTCCTGTCTTCTGTTAGTGTGAGTCTCACGCTATTTACACTGTTGAAGCACCCTGTGCCCCCGGGCCCCGGCCAGGAGGTATATGCTGATTGTTAGGCTCAGCTCAGTTGTGGGACCCCGGGGGCGGCGGAGGGTTGTTGACCTAATCACTGCCTTCCGCTCACATTTCGAAAAAATATAATACCTGCGTGGTCTCGTTTTTTGGGCTGCAGTGAGAGTGGCGAAATGTGCGCCGGCGGGACTTTCGCACACAGGAAGCAGTGCAGATAAGGACGGCAGCAGGCACACAACCGAGCTAGCTTCTAGCAAGACATACAGACAACCGAATGCAGGGCCAGTCGAGTCTGTCACAGCCTGGCCACAAAACAGCAATGTAATAATCTTTTTATTTACCCGGCCATTCTGAAATATTTCAAGCAATGTGTCCGTTCTCATTTACTCAGTCACACTGACATATTTCAAACAATGTGATCATTCTTCGCTGATTGCATGCTAGCTCATGATGAACAGCCGAGGACGGCACTGAAATCCGCTTCCCATTAAAGGTTGCACTTAAAACAAGGGTGATTAAATCAGAGCTGGATTCACCTGCTGCTCGAAATGCCTGAGACACGCAGCTGCGGAGGGAGCGTCCTACGCTGGCTGGAGCTTTCAGCGGGACGGCTCTGCTGCGGCGGGCTCTCTCCTTATTTCAGGTAACAAGCATTGGCGGCCGCACAAGCATTTGCGGCCGCGAAATGAAATAATTACAAGCAGAAACAAGCGAAGGATAACGACGTGAGCATGCACCTCAGCTGTACGGGAGCAAGTCACGCTGTGCGCGTTTCCATGTGCCGTGAGCATGCACATCGGACGTCTAGGGAGCTCGTCATCACCTTCTGCGTCGCCTGCTGTTGCCGAGCCTGAGCTGCTAACCCTGCACACCTGAGGAGGAAAGACCGGCCTCGAGAGCAGCGGGGGACTCCTTAGTCAGCCCGGTGAGTAGGGGGGGGACGTGTAAATACTGTGTTTTTGGTGCATCAGGCTAGCGAGACAGAGATGGGCACTTCGAGTGTGTGGTTGCGCGTGTGTGACTGTGTGTGTGTGTGCGCGTGAGCCCGTGGGGGGGGGGGGTGAGGGTGTGTGTATGCAGTGTGTGTGCCTGCGTGTGTGTATGCAGTGTGTGTATGCAGTGTGTGTGTGCCTGCGTGTGTGTATGCAGAGGGTGTGTGTGTGCGCGCAACTGAGAACTGAGAGAGGCATGGCTGACTGAGATCGGAGATGTGCACGGCTCCGGGGGCTGGGCGTGCGCGTTCACGCTAGGATATCGGCGCTCGTCCACCTGTGTAGGTCGCTTCAGAGGCAACTTGGCAGCAATAGGTCGAGAGCTCGACCTAAAAAAGTAGTTGAGCCGTGAGAGTGTGCCATGTGTGGATGAGTGATAAGTGTACAGTTGCTCCGGGCGATGGTGAAAATGGCAGACGTTCATCAGGCCCAGGACCCCAGCCCAGGACCGAAGCCTTGTGGTTCGAGGAGTGCCTGGAGTAGATTCTGTGTCTATCTTGTGGTCCATCAGAGCATTAGACCCCCCCCCCCCCCCAAACCTCCCCAACTGGTCATGATGTACCTCACTGACTACTAGTGGGAAGGTGCTTTGTAATAGTGTGCCCACCTCTCTGGACCCCCTTGTGTAACCCGAGCATTAGACTCGGGAATAGCCCTAGCAGCTAAAGAAGTAGCCCAGGTCCCCAGTATGTGGTCTCCTGTATATGTTTCATTGACTGTTACGTATGATTGGATTTTGATCTCATGCCTTTTTTACTTATAGGAAAATTGTCCTGACGAAGGGCATGTTACCGAAATACATTGGGGCTGAGTCAATTTATGACTGATTGTGATTTACGCCAGAAATGTGTGACTATTGAACATGAAAAGTTGGTGATACCAATAGGATGAGTTTAATAAACATTTCACACAACATGTACAATTTTCTAAGAATTTTTAACTGATCTCCTAGTGGGGGTGCTGTTCTAATTCTAGACGGCACAATCTTTTTGCATTGTTAGGTTCATGCCCTGGATCAAAGGGCTATACCCACTGGCACCCTACACTGTATCTTTTTTTAATACTAATAACAATAATTTCATGTACCAGAGAGTGCCACAATTCTACACATTCAACTGCTAGCTCCTGTAAAAGAACCACCATGGGAGTGTATCTTTTCATGTACATCATTATGGCCCCTGTTTGATCTTATCATGGAGGTCGTTAACCTTCATCGTAGTTACCTTGTGGTCCCCTGTGTGGCTTGCCGTTGTCGAGTGAGCTAAGCATTTAGATAATTTGTGTCTTTGTTGCTGGGAGAAGTAGGTTGGCGTGGGCCCATTCGCTAAGCTTGCGTGATTGAAAAAGACACTAGGTCTAAAATAAACTTCCTTTGGGATATTTTAGTTGCATACCATGACAAATACACACCACAACACACATTTCACTATCACTGAATCAGTGTCCCAGTAGCCTACAACTTCAACATGAAAATCTTTATTTGTTTAATTAAAAACCTTTTTTTATCAAAATCGTTAAAATTGTTAAAATACAATATCCACAGATATGAACAATGTCAAATCATCTATATAACAAAACGTGCAGGTCAGTACGTAAAAGACAAACAAGCACAATCCTATACAACAGATCAGCATATAATCTTGTTTTTTTATCCTTTTCATATGTTGCGAAATGAATCCATATGAATAAACAGAGCAAAACTTTTATAGCAAGTAGACCAAAAAGCGTCACATTTTGGAGGTATCTACAGGTCCAACCTCCTTCCTCAGGCTTTACTAAACAATTCTCCCAGCACTTTTCTCAGGTTAATATACAGATGGGCTACCTTCACAAGAAATATAATCCTCCTGACGCTGTTCTTTCACATATATAGCACTACTGAAAGTATGTAGGGGATAAATCTCCACTACAATATGATCAATTGCAGTGACAGGTCTATAGCGGGAAATAAACAGCTCAAGGGCTGCGTGCGCTACGTGCAGGACATAGGCTTCCCAGTGGGCGCTGCACAACATATACTAGGCATTGATGGAATTTGCTTTACTGCGGCGTGTGCACACACTTTATTCAATGGGCTCAATGTGTACATCCTTGTCTACCACACGATGTTACAATCAATCCTGCTCAAAGTAAAAAGTGCAAATTCGGGAAACTGGGAAAAAAAAGACCACAATCACATTGTTATGAAGACATGTATTTGCTTAAAACAGATTATGAACAAAAGGAGGCAATTCTTGAGTTGATACGAATCCCTGCTAATTATTCTGAACGTGTTTCATTCTATGCTCTTATGCTGTCTATGCCATTACAGAAGAGTGCCGACCATATGCAAATCAGTCTAATTTCCCAAAAACTGCCTCTGACTAGAGCCCCGGCCCTTATTGTTTTACAAATTAACCACTGCACAGATCTACATACTGGGTCTGGAGGTGGCGGTAAGCAATAAATCCTCAGGGATGGAATGCCCTCTTGAGTCTGTGCAAACCTACCAACTTGCATATTTTATGGGTTTTCATCAGCTTGTCTCTAATATTTTCCCATATAGAGAAAGGTTGGATATTTACTCCTGACAAGGACAGAGGTTAAACTTCTTTCAGGGTTGGGGAAAAAAGTGGTCAGTGTGAAAGTGAACTTGTTACCGCACAACAGATTTTCGTTTGAGAAAACTGCACATGATTATTTGCCAGTGCTAAAATGCTGTTTACAAATATTTTCAGGAGTACAATTTCCTGACCTACCTCTTGTGAATTTATTAAAGCTATAAATCTGTACTACTGCAAGGACATATACCATGGGTGCACTTTTGTGATTTATTTAAGAATTGGGCCCCTATTTAGGTCTAGCATTTTGTTTTTATTAAAATTCTATCTCTCTCTGTTTGACTGTGAGGGACCCCATTCTGCTCTTTCACAAGGAGCATATTGGCAAGCAAAGTAGTTTTGTTCAGTGACAGGAACTACTGTGGCAATGTTTGTTTTTGAGACAAAAAATATTTTAGCTTTTTCTAATGTTTGTTATAATGATGAGGGCCTGGCAGCTCCCACAACAATAAAGTTTTACGAAACCCATGTCAAAAAGGCTGCCCACCAAAGTCATACCTACTGGCTTTTCCACCGCTTGTTTATTTTCATGTTTCCTATAATTTTGTTGCAACTGGTTATGCTGATTTTCCATTATTAATGTTTTTGGGAACTACTATCATGCATCAACACATTTTGCTAAAGGATGTTTCAAAGAAATGGTATACCTATAATTTCACAGTAGTTTAGCAAAACATTTTTTTCCTAGTTGCATTTTTTTTAATGACTATTTTATTTTGAAAGCAAAGAATCATCAATCTTGCTTTCCAGCTTTTGCATATATTTGCATCTAATCATAGAGCATCCTGGAAGCATTATATGTGGCCTTAAATTGCTAAACTTTGCAAACGTGTGTACACATTTCTATACTGAAACCACTGTCAGTGGTGCAGTCTGAACTTACATTTCCTTAGAGCGCTCACCCTAGTAATAAAGGATTTGTATTAATGAACCTTAAATACAAGTTGGAACAGCATTAACATATGGGCACAACTATTCCCTTAACTGCAGACAATACCTTTCCCTGATCCATAATTTGTCGTCTGGCAGCCAAAGGGTTTGTGCTAAAGGGGGATGGGCCTTTTTTTCCCCCCAAGGACAAAATAAACATGAAAACGTCTGCTCCTTGACCCTGGACAATATATTCTGGGCATATGGCTATACGAATTCCACACCCCTGCAGCTCAGTTCTAATTTTAAGCAGCAGTGAGGTGTAGATGCTGTTAAATTACGTAGACTGAATAGATTTTTAAAAAAAATGTTTCTAACTTGCCAATCAATTGTTGCTTCCAAGTTAGTAATACATATGATATTGTAGGATGAATTTTGTATCTGAAAGAAACAGGTTAGTATTAGATTCCTTACCTTAGAATATCCCCAGGCGTCAGACTGAATCCGGAAACTTTTGCGTAGCAGTACCCTTGCGCGTCGGTAGGCGTCGTCTGTGGCTCTGCGTCCGTCATCGGCGTTGTTGGCGCCGGGATGACGTCCCCGGAGTACTTAGACGCCGCCCTCTCGTGCTGACGTCAGTTCTTCTTTTTTCCGCGCCAGCAAGAGCTGATCCGGAAAAAGTGGTACCCTTAGTCAATTTTTGACTAAACTTTTTCGATCATTTTTGATCTTTCTTCGAAGTTGAACGACTCCGACGGTGCCGGTAGGGATGTCCGGGTTCAAGCCCTGCGTCAACTGCAGCCGACTGATGTCGGTTACCGACCCCCATCGCCGGTGTCTACATTGCCTGGGGCCCGACCACGATGACAAGTCGTGCCCCGACTGCCGGGCCTTGACTTCGAAGGCTAGGCGGGAGCGGTCCCGCAAGCGCCTCGAGCTCCGGCAGTCGGCCCCACGCCGTTCGAGGTGCCGAACCGGAAGGAGGTCGAGGGACCGGTCGCGGTGCCGAAGTCAGCACAGCTCGGAGAGTCGACACCACTCCTCGGGCTCCAAGTCCTCAGGTAAGATGCACAAGAAGTCGAAGAATCAACATCGCTCTTCTGACTCCCCCCAACGCTCGCGCGACGCGGCCGTAGGTTCGGTCGATACCGCCGATGCGGCTCCGCCGCAGCCGTCGTTGCCTTCTCCATCCCTGCCGGTCCCTGGGCAGAACGCGACGCCGGAGGAGATCGATGCCTTCCTCACGGCCATGAGGTCGCTCGCTCCTCCGTCGGGTTCTGTGGCGCCTTCGGGCCCGCGGTCCCGACTGGGAGCCCAAGCGGGCCGGGTGCTTCGCCCCCGGCGCCGTCGGGTGCTTCGGCCCCGGCGCCGTCAGCGACTTAGGTCCAGGCGCCCGCTGGATCCGGATCATGGTCGTCGACGGTCGACCTTACGACCTCGCCGGCGCGTCACCTAGGGTTTCACCTCTGACGCCGTCCCCGGACGACGTCGTCCCCGGTTCCGACTCCGAAGCGGCGCCGCTCGACGCAGCATTCAACGTCGAGAGAAGAATTTTTCTTCTATGAGCCCGCCCCATCATTTGACCCTGAGTACCAGGAGATGGGTGGCGAGGCGGATTGGGAGGGGTCTGAGGACCCTCTGGCACGTGAGTACCAGTCTTACCAGGACTAGGCAGGTGAGCTAGGGGATGCCAGTGGTTAGGACACTTCGCCATACACTGGTTTTGTCTCCCCTTCTACCGTGGCTACGGAGGAGGGGGCTGCCTATAGTGTGGTGTTGACGCGGGCGGCCAAGGCCTTATCCCTTGACCTTCCCGTCGCGGCCATGAGGACTAACCTCCTCACTGAGGTCCTTAAACCGCGAGCTAGCTCTTCGGAGCCTCTGTTGCCGTTTAATGAGACCTTGTCTGACGTTCATCTGGGCACTTGGTTCAGGCCCCCCTACAGGTACCCCTGTAGATAGGAATGTGGCCAGACGCCACCGCCCGGCACCGGGCGACCCTTGCTTCCTGTCCACCCACCCCACTCCCGAGAGCCTGGTCATACAGGCCTCTAACTCCCAGACCGCATTCCCGACGGCTCCCCCTGATCGGGAATCTAAGAGGTACGAACAGTGTGGTAAGAAGATGTTCTCCTCAGTGAGTTTGGGGTTGCTGTCAGTTAACACCGCATGCCTCTTGGGCCGTTAGTCCCACTCTCTGTGGGACACGGTCGCCGACGTGCTGCCACAATGCCCGGAGGAGGCCCGGACTAAACTCGCCCAAGCCCTTGCGGAGGGTCAAGATGCGGCACGGTATTCCATCCGGTGTGGACTGGATACAAAGGACTCGCTAGGCAGGGCGATGGCAACGACGGTGGCGATTTGTCGCCACGCCTGGCTGAAGTCCGCCAACTTTTCGGCTGATGTCCAAAACACACTTATGGACATGCCGTTTGATTGCCGTTGCCTCTTTTGCGACAAGGCAGCCAGTGCACTTGAGTGCTTTAAGGACTCCAGGGCTGCGCCCAAGTCCTTGGGCCTGTCGGCCCCGCGCCAGCAAACTGCTGCCTTTCGCTCCTTTCGTGGCCAAGGAAGGGGCGCCCCCCACACGTCCTGCCAGGCACGGGCCGCAGACAACCATCCAGCGTGGTGGCGGATGTGGTAACCGCCGTGGCGGTGCCTGGGGACAACGGCGAGGCCAGTCCACATCCACCCCGCAGCATCTGCCTCAAAGCCCTCCGAGCTTTCAGGCCCACGTGACGCCAGTGGGGGGCAGGGTTCGCCATCACCTCCTCCACTGGCGCACTGTTACGTTGGACAGGTGGGAGCTGCAAATCGTCCGAAGGGGCTACTCCCTCCCCTTCGAGGTGAACCCTCCAGCCATGCCACCGCAGTACCACCGCGTGTCGGGGGATCACTTGAATCTTCTGCGAGAGGAAGTTATGGCCCTCTTGGCCAAGGGGACCATCGAGCGCGTTCCTGGGCCAGAAGTAGGGTGTGGTTGCTACTCCCACTACTTCCTGGTTCCCAAGAAGGGTAAAGGGGGCCTACGCCCTATCTTGGACCTGCGGAACATCAACGGCTTCCTCCGGAAGGAGAAGTTCAAGATGTTGACACTGGCTCAGGTCTTAGCTGCCCTGGACCCGGAGACTGGATGGTAGCTTTGGACTTGCAGGACACTTATTTTCATATCCCCGTCCTGCCGGCCCACCGGCGCTACCTGCGGTTCACTGTAGGCCACAAGCATTTTCAGTTTACCGTGCTCCCCTTCGGCCTTACCGACGCCCCACGGGTGTTCACGAAAGTGATGGAGGTGGTCACAGCTCATCTGCACAGGTTAGGGGTTTTAGTCTACCCCTACCTCGACAACTGGTTGTTGAAGGCGGGAACGCCCCAGACCGTCGTCAGCCACCTCCAAACTACGGCCGACCTCCTGCACCTGCTGGGGTTCTCCATCAATGTGCCGAAGTCACACCTGTGTCCCTCTCAGAAGCTCCTCTTCATCGGAGCGGTTCTAGACTCGGCGAAGTTTCGGGTTTATCCTCCCGAACAGCGGGTTCGGGATATTCAGGCTCTGATTCCGATCTTTCAGCCGTTATCCCTAGTCACAGTCAGGTTGACGCTGCGGCTTCTGGGGCTGATGGCCTCCTGCATCCTTCTGGTGCATCACGCCAGGTGGCGGATGCGGGCTCTGCAGTGGGACCTGAATTTTCAGTGAGCCCAGCATCAGGGCAACTTGTCCGACCATGTCATGATCTCGGAGGGCACTGCAAGATAGTTGCAGTGGTGGCTCACAGACCGCGATTGGGTCAGCGGCAGAGCCCTCTCCCTACCCCAACCAGAGCACGTAGTTGTGACGGACGCGTCCCTCCAGGGCTGGGGGGGCCACATGGGAGAGGCGGAGTCCCGGCTCCACATCAACCTTCGGGAGCTGCGGGCGATCCTGCTTGCACTGAAGGCATTCCTCCCCTCTGTCCGGGGGAGTGTAGTGCAGGTGTTCACGGACAACACTACCGCCATGTGGTACTGCAACAAACAGGGCAGGGTGGGGTCGTGGACCCTATGCCAGAAGGCTCTGCGCCTCTGGCAGTAGCTGGAACATCAGGGTGTGACCCTGGTGGTTCAACACCTGGCAGGTTCTCTGAACGCCAGGGCGGACGAACTCAGCCGTCGGTGCATGATGGATCACGAATGGCGTCTGAATTCGGAAGTGTCGCAAGGCCTCTTTCAGCAGTGGGGAAAGTCTTGGTTAGATCTATTCGCCACGGAAGAGAACACGCAATGTCATCAGTTCTGCGCATTGGAATTTCCAAGGCGGCACTCGCTCGGAGACGCTTTTCGTCACGAGTGGAGCTGCGGTCGGTTGTACGCCTTTCCTCCTATACCACTTCTACCCAGAGTGCTGAAGAAGATCAGGCGCGGCCGGGCCCAAGTCATCCTTGTGGCTCCGGACTGGGCACCAAGATACTGGTATCCCGAGCTACTCAGCATGTCTGTTGATCCCCCGATTCGTCTGCCTCTTCAGGAGGACCTTCTGTTGCAGCAGCAGGGGACGGTCCTCCACCCGAACCTGTCAGTCTCCACTTACATGCGTGGAGATCGAGCGGCTGCACTTGAGGCCATTTGACTTGCCTCCTGAAGTCTGTAATGGAATTCTGGCAGCCAGCTTCCCTCCACAAAATCGGTATACGCCTGCAGGTAGATCAAGGCTTGTTACTCTCTGGCTAGAAAGGAGCCTCCTGTGGGGCTATGTGCCCATTCCACTCAGGCCACGGCGGCTACTACTGCCCTGGGCCGGGTAGTCCCCTTGCAGGACATCTGTCAGGCAGCTACGTGGGCCTCGCTGCACACGTTCGCAAGACACTACTGCCCGGACAGCCAAGTCTGGAGAGATAGCTTTTTCGGCCGTTCCGTTCTCCAGGACTTTCTGGTGGGATCAATGATTCGCAGACCCACCACCGGGGTTGGTATTGCTGGGGTATCTATTCTAAGGAATCTAATACTAACCTGTTTCTTTCAGATGCACAAGTTACTTACCTTCGGTAACGATATATCTGTAAGAAACAGTAGTTAGTATTAGATTCCTTTCCGCTCCACCCATCCTCTCCGTTCTGCGAACCAATATCTAGGGTTAAGGTCATCCCCTTTCAGGGCCCTAGTTTCTTGGCACCAGTGTTGGTTTTTATCATGGCTCTGTGTTTCTGGTGTGGAAAAGCTGTGTATAAGAACTGACGTCAGGGCGCGAGGGCGGCGTCTAAGTACTCCGGCACGTCATCCCGGCGCCAACGCCGCAGAGGACGCCTACCGACGCGCAAGGGTACTGCTACGCAAAAGTTTCCGGATCCAGCCTGACGCCTGGGGATATTCTAAGGTAAGGAATCTAATACTAACTACTGTTTCTTACAGATATATCGTTACCGAAGGTAAGTAACTTGTGTGCTTTTGCCATTATTAAAGTTGATCCTATAGCCCCTCGTCCACATTTTACTGCAGATCTTTTATTTGCTCCAGTAGCATTAGATATTTTGCAACCAAGATGCTTAAGGTGCAAATTTCCACTTTTTTCCAAGTAATGCATAGTGTGTCACATGTTCAATCCTTGTGTTGACAATACACCTAGTTAAGCTCGGGAAGGTGCACCTAAAATACATTATCTTAGTTATCCTATAATATATCTGCAATTTGGTTTGAGGGTGTAAGTATTTAATTAATTTAACTGACAATGAAAGCGATCCTGAGTGGACAAATGAATCACTAAATCATCAGCGTATGCTACATGAGATATCAGTGAATTAGCCAACTTGAATACATCCCCATCACTGTGTTTCAGTGCTTCTGGTAATCCTGGTAAAGAGAGAACAGTAGGGGAGCTAGGATACATCTTTGGCTTAGACCATTATAGGTACTCCTGTTGGATGTCAAGCGCCCGCTGTGTGATAGCTTAATCCAAACCCATGTTTCGCTATGTAGTTCAACTAGTGCAATAAGTTAGGATCTATGCCTCACGATGATACCTTGGACCAGGGTTGTTGCATGTTCACTTTTTTGGCTACTATAGAATAATCGGTATAGCATAAGAACAACTTCTTAGTTTTGGATGTCTATGCCTTATATGATATAGTAATGAATGCAGCAATATTATAGCCTAAAAACCTGTCTGTTGAATCATTATTATTTTGAATTCTTCTGCCCAGTTTAACACAAAGGAAAGTAAATGTTTTGCAAAAATGTTCCTTTCTGCGTATAATAATGCTCTCAGATGTTAACTTGTAGGAATGTTTGTTGGCCCTCTCTTATGTTTTGGCTGTAGTATAGAGCCTTACCACAAAGCAAGAATTCGAAAGCTTTATGTTACGGAATCAAATAAATGTGTCAAGAGCAAGTTCCAATTTTCCAAATAAAATTATATAATAGCAATGAAGATTCCATGGGGACCTGGTGAGCATGTTACTTTAGTGTTTTTAAATTTATGAACTGTTTCCTCTGGTGTAATTTGATATATATTTGGAGAGCAGTTATGTTATGATTTATTTATCTGGATTTCATCTCTTACATATGAGCTGAATACAAAGTCTTTCTGTGCCCCATACAAATATGTACTCTCCATTAATTTTGTAGTTGTGAGAACAAAATCCAATCAAAGTCCAGAATTTACAAGTACTATTTGATGATATAGATGATTGTAACTCTACCCAAGCTGTCTGATAAATATGCGTTCTGGTCATCATGATTTCCTTCTTCAAATAATTTTATCACTAGGTTATTAATTTGTCCCTAGATGACAATGACATTAGTATCAGTAATTTTTTTTTTCCTATTCATTTTTTTAAATATTTGAATAAAGAAAGTTCATTGTCTTTGATGATAACATTAAGGATGATTATAATTTCAGAAAACGACATCCAATTATTTGTAGTTATATTTGCATGGCCTGTTCACTTATTAATTTTATAAAATGTATTAATAAAATATTTTCTCATAATTTCAAGCTTTGTTAATATAGAGTACAATTCCAGACAATTCTCGTTGTAGTGATTACTGTAGTTTCCAACGACTAAAGCAATTTGCCAATATTCAACCCGTGGATTATCCAGTGCAGAGAGATGTGCTGATGTTGGTGGTCACTTTCAGGTGTTCTGGTCATTTTAGTCAATACACTTAGAAAAATCAGACGTGGACAAAGGTATAATCAGTAATTGAGTTCCTTAATTTAACAGAAGCAGTCTTCAGAATCTTTATATTTACAGTCATTTATAGTCAGAAATAAATTGCCATTAAAATCCCCTGCTACTGTTACAATAGTAGATGTTGCTAATTTCACCAGAGACTCAACTTTGTTCATTATAGATAAAAATGTTTTATTTTTGGAAGATTCCAATGGGATGTATATATTTATAATGTACAGTTGAGCTTTGTCTAAAAAATCCATTAAAACTGCATTGATGTTATTGGAATTTGACATTACTCTGTATTTCTTTAAGTTTAAGGAATTGTTAATTAAAGTAGAGAATCCAACTGTAGGTCTTCCCATTTTGAGTTAAACAGCAGAAAAATGAAGGCTAGTAACATTTTGAAAATCAAGGCCAGCTTCTTCCAAGTTTCCTGAATATAGAGGATATGGTAGCTATATAAGAATGTTGTAAGATCAGAGTCATTCATTTTTAAGTGTTGAACTATCAGCAGTGTTCTAAGAGCATATAATTATACTGTCTGTAGCTGTCTATTTGTGCAGTGCTGTTATCAGGAGCACCTAATGAAGGTTTATTGACTTGTGGTAGAATTCTAGCTAAGTTCATGAAATCGTGTTTCTGAATTAAAACCCGCAGTCAGGAAAAGGATATTGCTTCCTGAGTAAGACTTGCTTGCTACAGTTATTGTTAAGTTACCTAATTTGGTTGATATAGTTTTACCAGGCCCTTTAAAAAACCTGGTTGGTTCAATATATCGGGTGGGAATGGCAATTCTCAGATTAACATGACAAGAGAATCAGGATTTCATTAAAGACGCGAAGGCTAACAGTATACATAACCTTTTATTGCCACTCCTGAAGCAGCCCCTTTGAAGAACTTCACCACAACAATCCAGAATAGAATAACAAACTCAATAAATGTCCACAGTGTAGAACACTCATCCTCTTTTAAATGCGATTCTGCGAACACAACTCTTTATCTTGCTCCACCTCCAAATCCACGCCAATCTCTTTTCCTTATGACTGTGCATCTGTGAACAAAAACATCTTATTAATAAAATTAATTCAAAACTCAAAAAGCCTGCAAAAAAATCACCAATCCAACAAACTTCTAACCATAATACTACAATTCTTACCTCCTTTTTTTTTTCTTCTTCTTTTTTTTTAAATGCAACATGCATAACAAATATTTTGGATAACCCAAAACCAGGGAGCGGAGGGTGGGATAATGTTAGCCTCCGCGTCTTTAATTACATTTGGATTCTCTTGTCATGATTACAAGACCGGAGGCTAACATTATGCATGTTGAAAACCCTTTAATACCACTTCTGACATATGTTCCACTGGTCTGAAATAATGTTTTGCAAAAGTGCCCACATTTGACCAATCCGCTGTTTATTAATTATTCTCCAAACTTCCACCATACCAACAACTCTTGCTTGCTCCTCTGATGGAATGTGCCTTGAGCGTATACATATTCACACCTGCTTGATCCATCACACTGTTTATCCATCTAGAGATCGTTGCTGTAGTTACCGCCCCAAATGGTCTTACAAAAGAAATTAGAAGCTGAGGTAAACCATCCCTTACATTCTCCGTTACTCTACACTCATTCTCCTTAAGACACTCCACTACACACATTTTCTTACACTCCTCATACTTAGGATAAAAAACTGAAGTGGACATCGTTTTTTTCCTCTTATGATTCTCAAAAAACACACCATCCGGAAATAAATGTCTATTACTAACCTCTTAACATTTCACATGAGACACTCTTCTACAAGAAATTAAACACAATAGAATCGCTAACTTAATTGTAATATCTTTATTACTTACAAACCTATTCATAGGCCAATCCACAAACAACTTCAAAAACAAATTAACATCCCACATCACATCATACCTGGCCTTAGGAGGTCTTTTCAACCTCATACTCTTTAAAACTCTACCCACTAAAACATTACTACCCACAGATCTACCTCCTAAAAAATCATGTCCTACTGAAACAGCTGATCTATAACAATTAGCTGTTCTTTAACTCAACCCTTTATTAAACTGTTCCACCAGGAAATTACCCCACCTCCACTACAGGAGCTTCCACAGGATCCAAACTCCATTCCAAGCACCAACAAACCCATACTTCCAGACTCCTTTTTAATTTTTTTTAACACAAACTTTATTGAGTACCGAGGAAGGTACAAACATATTTATGTCAACGAATACACTTTTGGTTACTTTATTTTTTATGACAAGATGGCAACAGATATGTACACTGAGCAAAATTCTCATTATTCGGCACCAATAGTAACCTAATATTGATTGTGCAAACAGTACAGCACCAGGAATATGTTCACAATATAAGTAAGGAATCTGTGATAATGTATTTAGTGTCATATTTATCAGTACCCCCCCTCCCAGCAACTTCCAGATTCCTTTATACCTTTTCCTGATACCTTGTGCCCAAGACTCTTCGAGTAGATCTGCAGCTTCCTGCGAAAGTCCCTCAACTCTACTGGATCTCCTGCTACCTTCCAAACAAGAAGGTCCAACGTTCCGCTCTGAATCAAAGGGTGAACCTCTCCTAACTCGTTTACTAACAAATTCTCTTCTCCCCTCATCAAAAATTGAATCTCGCAAGCCTATTCCAGAGCAGCTGGAAACCAAGCCTGAGAAACCCATAAAGGTGTTACTAAAACCAATTGACAACCTTCTCTCCTCACCTTCAAAAGAACCCTCTGAAACAAGGCAAGCGGTGGGAAAGCATAACCTTTCGTCTCTTTCCAGATCTGCTGAAAAGCATCCATGGCTTGTGCTTCTGGATCTGGAAGCCAACTGTAATACTTCTCCAGTTGGCATGTCAACCTTGTCGCAAACAGGTCCACTTCAAAATACTCCAACATCCAATCGCTGTAATCTTTCATATGCCTTGAATTCCAATCCGACACCACATTTCGTACCCCTGGGAGATACTCTGCTCTTAACACTATCTTGTTCCTCAAACAAAACATCCACAACTCCTTTGCCACATCTGAAAGGCTCTTTGATCTGCAACCTCCCAAGTGGTTTATGTATGACACAGCAGAAATATTGTCCATCTTCAAAAGCACTATTTTGCCTTGTAACAACTCCCTGAAATTCTTCAATGCATATAACCCTGCTATCAACTCTAGACAATTAATGTGTAAATCTTTCTCTTCTCTTGACCAAGCACCTCCTGTCTCTTGTGGACCCAAACGAGCCCCCCAACCTAAAAGGCTGGCATCCGTCTCCCATATCACATCCGGATGGCAACCAAAAATTGCTCTTGTTTTCCAAACCTCCAAATTGTATAACCACCACTCTAGCTCCTCTTTTGCATCCATATCCAAAACCACTTGGTCCCCATACCATAAACCTGCTCTCAATGCTTTTGGTTTCACCCTTTTCAAACCCAGATAATGCAAAGGATCTGGAAACACTGGCTGTATTAACGATGAAAACAAACCTGGAATCCTTGCTAAATCTATCAAGGTTAATGACATCATCCGCAAAATTCTTAAAACTTCTTTCTTTATCAACTTCACCTTCCTGTCTGGGAACATCAATACTTCTCCTACTGTGTCTATTGAAAAACCTAGAAATTCCAGAGTCTTCCCTGGAACAAAAACAGACTTCTCTTGATTCATTAAAAACCCCAAGCTCTTTAAAACATCTATCACAAATCTTGGCTGATTCTCTAATTCCACTGCATCCTGCGACATCAACAAAATGTTGTCCAAATATACAATCATTCGAAAACCTCTCTCTCTGAAAAAGGCCACTGCTACACGCATTAATTTCATGACGCACCAGGGTGCCGAAGACAGACCAAAAGGTAGACACAGGAACTGCTATAATTTGCATTTCCACCTGAACTGAAGATACTTCTGACTACTTACCTCAATAGGAACCGTCAAGTAAGCATCCTTCAAATCTAACTTCACCAACCAATCCTTTGACTGCAACATGTCCCTCGGAAGATGTATTCCCTCCATTTTGAAATGTCTGTAAACCAACAATTGATTTAGATTTCTAAAATTTATCACCGGTGTCTATCCTTTTCCCTTTTTCTCTACCAAAAATAATGTGCTTACAAAATCTATTAATGTTCTTCCACCGTACAGATCGCTCCTTTTTATTTTTTTATTTTTTTGAAAACCTTTATTATACCTTCACAGTTTTACACAGCTTGTCGCCTACAACCCGAATGGGCCGGCCGCTAATCAAGGTGTCAAAGAAAAACGTTCTTTACAATACATTTGTGCAGGTAGTTGCCGAAGTCATGAAGGTAAAGATCGGTAAACAAGTGGTGAAGGTTAAATACGAATGGTCCATGCTTGGTGAACGAGGTTTTCATTTTCTGTTTTGTACCTAAAGAAAGAACATTCAAAACTTTGGGGAGTCACAGTACGATCAATGAGTATGCTTATTGCCAGTTAGACGTGAGTTTACTCCTGAGTTGAAACCAACCTCATGCACGCCCACAAGGCAAGGTAGGGTGTGAGCGAACCATCTTTACCCCCCCATCCCCCCCGGAAGTACCCCCCCCACACTAATCAGCCCTCCTCACCCAACCCGTCTTCCTCGTCTGAGTCCAATGGGTCATCTTCAGGTAGTGGATCGCAGATGTCACCCCGGTATGCGTTCCACGGGGACCACACCTTGTTCCATTTGGCCGGACAAGCCCTGTTCAAGTAAACTGCCCGTTCTGTGATCATGGCCCTGTCCATATTTACGCACCATTGTGAGGCCGTCGGGGGATCCGCCACCCCCCAGCGCTGCGCGATGTCTCTCTTGGCCATCATCATCCCCAATGTTACCCAGAGGCGGCCATGCCGGGACAAGTCAGTTGGCTCCCACACATTGAGGAGGCATCGCCGCGGCTCCGGCAGCACCGAGACCTCCAGCACCTGTGACACAGTGCGCATGACCTGACGCCAATAGGTGTGTATAACTGAACAGTCCCAGAATGTATGGAAGAGTGTGCCCTCCTCCCCGCAGCCTCGCAAGCAGAAGGGGTCAGGGGATCGTTGTATGCGGTGAAGCAGAGTCCTGGTGTAATATGTTCTGTGTAGAACTTTGAGTTGGACGAGCCTCATTCTAGTCGATATGCCCGCTTCCTTAGGGGACGCCAGTGCCTCGTTCCATTCATGTTCATCTAGCTCGCCCACCTCCTGCTCCCATTTCTCCTTAAGAGGCACTAGCGGGTCTGGGGAATTGTTAAGGAGTTTTCGGTAAGTGAGGGAGGTGGCCTTTTCCATCATGTAATCCGTCAGAAGGCGATCTTCTAGCGGGGAGGACTCGGGGAGAGTCGATCCCGCCGGAATAGCTGCCAGTAATGCATGACGGATTTGGACATACCGGTAGGTTTCATGCGGCCCTAGGTCATAGATTTCCTTCAGACGGGCGAAGGTAATGACTTCCCCACGCTCCCACATGTCCCCCACCGTAGAGATGCCAATATCGTCCCAACGGGAGAACCCCTTACTGGTCCGGAGAGTGCCTAGGGCTTGTGTGTCCCAGAGTGGAGTGAGCTTAGTGAGTGTGTCTTTCCACCCTAGCGCAGCGGTGGCTGCGTGCCAGGTGGCCACTGTGAGCCTAGTGGGGCCCTTCAGCGGTCTGAGTTTCCGTCTATCATAAAGCGGTGCCAGCAGGTTATTGGTACCCAGTTGGGCCCTGTCTGCCTGGAACGCCGGATCCGATTGCGATGCATGCAGCCACTGGTTGATCGGTCTGAGCTGTGCCGCCCAGTAGTAGAGATAAAGGTTGGGGAGTGCGATGCCGCCCTCGTACCAGCTCCTACATAGCTTGGCGTGTGCTATACGCGCCGGGCGGTTGCCCCACAGCAGACCAGAGACCACTGCCGCCACTCTCTTGAAGTATTTTTGGGGTACAGCAAATGGGGTATTGTCTAGGATATATAGGAAGCGGGGCAGGGATTTCATCTTAAACCGGGCTGCTTTCCCTAGCATCGTCAACGGTAATCCCGCCCAGAAGCTTGCATCTCTTTTGAGGCGGTCCAGCGGTGGCATTAGGTTCAGTCTTTCGTGTTCTGCCGGGTCGCCCGTGACGTGGATACCAAGGTACTTGAATGAGGAGCAGGCCAACCGCAGAGGGCAGTCCGGACCAAGCGTTGGGTGACCACCCGTCAGGGCGTACAGTTCTGATTTACTCCAATTAATAGTGTAGCCTGACAGTTCTCCGTGGTCATTACAGAGGCGCAAGAGGGCCGGTATGCCTCGATCGGGGTCCGTCAGGTATACCAGCATATCGTCCGCGTAAAGCGATATGCGGTCCTCCCATCCCTCCCTCCATTTAATCCCTTTAAGTAAAGGGGTAGTCCTGATGCGGATAGCCAGAGGCTCCAGTGAGAGTGCAAAAAGAAGGGGGGAAAGAGGGCAACCCTGTCGGGTGCCACGCCTGAGTGGGAAGGAGCGTGAGATGTGGCCGTTCGCTACCACGTGTGCTACCGGTGCAGTGTACAGCAATCTAATCCAGGAGATGAAGATGGGTCCGAATCCCATATATTGAAGAACCTCAAAGAGATAGGCCCACTCCACCATGTCGAAGGCCATTTTCGCGTCAAGCGCCAATATAGCTGCAGGTTCGCCTATGTCATCCGCTTTAGCTAGCACCCCGTGCACCCGTCTGAGATTGAGCGAGGTGTTCCTGTGGGGCATGAACCCTGACTGGTCCGGGTGAATAAGATCGGACAGATGAGGCATAAGACGATTTGCCAGAAGCTTTGCTAGAATTTTACTTTCTGCGTTGAGCAAAGATATAGGGCGGTACGAGGAGCATTCCCCAGGGGGCTTACCGGGCTTAGGAATAGCCACGATCGTGGCCGTCCGTTGGTCCAATGGGAGCATCCCCTTATCACGACACTCTTCATACATTTGGAGCAGGTACGGGCTAAGAACGTCTGTGCGCGCTTGGAACCATTCGACTGGGATGCCGTTTGGCCCCAGCGCTTTGCCCGTACGGAGGGCCCCAATGGCTATCCGCAGTTCGTCGGCGGTAAGTGGTGCCTCCAGCTCTGTTACGGCCTCCGGTGGCAGTGTGGGGATGTTTATGTCACATAGTGCGCTTTGGGCTGCGATCGCGGTGATGTCCCGTTCCGGAGTGTACACTTTTTCAAAATGGGTAGCCAGTGCCTCTACCACGCGATCCGGGTCTGTCTGAGTGCTTCCCTCCTCGTCTTTCACCTGCTGAATCCCTCTGGAGCTACCCCCTCTCTTATCGAGCCAGGCCAACATCTTTCCCGCTTTGTCTCCAACGTCATATATTCGATTCTGTGTATCTGTGATGTGGCCTTGCGTGATGAGCCGAGCGTGGTCTGTATATAGGCGCTGAGCAAGTGCGAGGGCATGTGTTGTGTCATTCGTGGGGTCTGCTTCGTGGGCAGTGGTGGCTTCACGCAGTCGGAGCTCAAGGGCCACGTTTTCAGCTGCCTGTTCTCTTCTATGTGACGTTATAGAACTGATAGCTTGCCCCCTCAAGACTGTCTTGTAGGCCTCCCATAGGACCTCAGCCGAGGCTGCGGTCGGTTCGTTTTCCATGAAATAATGTGTCGTGGCGGTCTGCAGGGCCTTCCTGACCTTAGGGACCTTAAGATAAGAGGCGTGTATAGGGAAGACGCGGCGGCGTGTTCGTGTCCATGAGGTGATGGTGAGAGTCAGTGGTGAGTGATCTGAGATGCCCCTAGGGTGTATGAGCACCTCCTCTACGCGCTGCAACCCATCCCCTAACGCCAGGAAGTGATCAATGCGGGATAGACTATTGTGGACGGTGGAGTGGAATGTATACTGTCGCAGTGTAGGGTGAACATGGCGCCATACGTCTACCAGCCCTAGTGCCTCTGTGAAGCGCTGAAACCTGGAGGGACCCCCCGGGAGGGCAGTTGCTGGGAACCTGTCGAGTTGTGGGTCTGCAGTTGCGTTGAAGTCCCCGCCTAGAAGCATGTCTCCCTCGGGGAGGGACAGTAAGAAGTCACCCAGGGCTGGTAACATCACCGAGTGTAATGAAGGTGGGATGTAAACTGAGATTATTGTTAAGGGGCGCCCGTCCCATTGTCCTGCCACTGCCGCAA
Source organism: Lissotriton vulgaris (assembly GCF_964263255.1). Classification (NCBI taxonomy): domain Eukaryota; kingdom Metazoa; phylum Chordata; class Amphibia; order Caudata; family Salamandridae; genus Lissotriton; species Lissotriton vulgaris. Next base: position 1,226,880,858 of record NC_141687.1, read on the forward strand.
AACAGCCCTGTGTGTCAGTCCTAGTGCTAAGGGTGATGAAGTTGGAAGATTTCCTGAGTAGGATACCTGTACCCCGGGACCCAGTGGAGAATTCCGAATGGGCTAACATTTTATACCCCCTTCTGTCCAGGGCCTTAGTAGTGCTACCCATTAGGTGGGTCTCCTGGAGGAGTATTAAGTCAGGTTTGTGACGTTTCACCTCGGACAGAACGAGGCCGCGTTTCACTTTATCACCTAGGCCGCGCACGTTCCAGGCAAGAAGTTTGAGGGCGGAGCCGCTCATCCGCGTCTCCTCTGCTCTTATTACGTTAGGCTGTACATCCACCATCAGTAAACATCAAAAACATAAACCATCGGAGTAGACCCCACCTCCCCAGCAACATTTCAATAAGCATCATAGCACTTTGTACAGTTTGTGATCGATTCTGTGAATGTCCCATAAAAATGAACAAACCCCCCCCCCAACCCCCCCCACCCTGCCTCCCTGCCAAACGGACTCAGAACTGCCCGCCACCCCAACTTAGCAGAGCGCTTATCCCATGCCAAAAACAGAGTACTTGCGCGTCAGGGGAGAGTGTCCCCCAAAGCAGGCGGTCCCTCTGCTGTCCTCGGGCTGTCCGGGCCAGCGTCCAAGAACGACTTGATGAACGATCGTAGTGGGAGTAAAGCCCAGGTCACACATTCAGTCCCTCACTGTAGTGTCATTCGCCTCTAGCGGCCCCCACGTGGTCCTGCGATGGCGATCCATTTGCGCTGCCCCTGGTCGACGATTGCGAGCCCGGCCGGCTCTCCTCTCCCGTCCTGTTGCGTCGACGGCTGGAAGTGCGGTCCACCGTGCGCCATCCATCCAGCCATTCTCTTGCGGACTCCGCCGAGTCAAAGAACCAGACCTTCTTATCGGCCACCACTCTCAATCGGGCCGGAAACAACATGGAGTACAGCAGTTCTTGGTCGCGGAGTGATTTTTTAACCTCAAGGAAGGTCCTCCTTCTGCGGGTGACCTCCGCCGTGTAGTCCGGGAAGAAGGATATCCGTGAATTTTGGATTTGGATGGGCGGTGACACCCTGGCTGCCTGGAGGACTGCATCGCGGTCTCTAAAGTTAAAGAGTCTTGCCAGGATGGGGCGCGGGGCGGCCCCCGGCGTAGGTGTCCCTCCAGGGACCCGGTGGGCCCGCTCTACTGTAAAGAAGTTGGAGAGTCCCTTCGGGGCCAGCTTTGTCTTTATAAGGTCCTCAACATACAGATCCATGGCTCCCTTTGTTTCCGACTCCGGAACTCCCAAGATACGGACATTGTTGCGTCTGGAACGCCCTTCCTGGTCGTCCAGCTTGCTTTTAAGAAGTTTATTGTCCGCCTGCAGTCTCTCCATTGCCACTTGTAGGTCGGAAACGTCCTCTATCAATGATTTAGTCACCACCTCCACCTGCTTCACCCTTTCGCTCATTTTCTGGAGGTCGGATCTAATAAGGGTAACCTCGGCCGCAGTCGAACCCACCGTGGCCTGTACCTGCTCCAGTGCTTTCAGTACATCGTCCAGCGTGGCTTTTTTTGTCCCGTCGTTGTCCGCGCCCTTTCCCAGTGATTTGCGTTGCTCAGGTTGAGTGGACGTCTGGTTGTCATAAGCATATTTTCCGAGCTTCGCCTGAGCGGCGGTCTGTCGTGGCCCCTTCCCCGCCATTTTTCCTTTGCGGCGAGACACCGTTTATGATGGAGCGGGCCGGACGCCCGTAGCCGTCCGCTTGGGGGGGGGGGGGGGGGGGGGGTTGGGGGTTATGTAGAAGGTTCAGACTGAGTACAGGCCAGGAGTCGCTGACGATGGCAAGGTGCTGCCGACGGCCGCGGAGCTGTTGCGGTCTCGGCAAGTTCAGGCAAAATGGCGACTGGTGCCTCGCAAGACCCACGGTGTATGTCGAGTGCAGTGAAGGGGGCACCACGGCGTAGTGCCACTGGATATGCCGCGTGAAGGGTGAAGTGGTCGGCAGGAAGGATTGCCAGCCAGTGGTGTCGAGTGCTGTCGTCAGCGGCTACTTCCGGTTGGTCGTGCCGGGGAGGGTAGACTTCCGCCCGGCCCAAGGTTCCACTCGACACCGGTGCTCGCCTCGTGCCACCAGGCCTTCCGTCCGTGAGGGGCGCGGACGAAGTTTCGTCCCGTTGCTGGGGTCTGAGCGTTCCCAAATTTCCCTTGCGTGCGCCGTTCGGTCACCGCACCCAGGACACCCCTTCTGGAATGATCAGTGAACGGATAGGCATGCGGATTGTTGCGGGATGCCGCCTTGCTACGGGAGCCTCTCTAGGTTGCTGCCGCCATCATCGGCTGCTAGCCACGCCCCCCCAGATCGCTCCTTTTTAACATTTGTTTTACTTCCACATCTGCTATCTCTTCCTGATCCATGATAATACCAAAGTCCTTGGCTCTGCTACTTGAACTGGATGTTGCACAAAATCTATTTCGAATTCTTGAACTACCTTTAAAACTCATGGATCCCTTGTCAACTTCCGCCAATTTTCCAGAAAAAACCTCAAGCGTTCTCCTACTTTTTCTTGGGAGGAACCAGAAATAATCCTCACACTCACCTCGGGTATTCGGTCCAGACTGACTTCTTCCTCTTCCTCCTCTTGTTCTAGGGTATCTCCCTCTCTGAAGAAAGAATCCTGAGGATCCCTGGAAACCCCTTCCTGTTACTCTGTAGTAAAATTATATTGGGACCTTTGAAATCCTCGGCCAGCATTCGGTCCCAGTCTACTGGCTCTGCCAAAAACACCTCCAAACACCTTCCTCGTATTGTTTGTGCCTTCTCTAATGCAGTGAAAGTCAAAACATGGTTACCTAAAATTTTCACAAAACCATCTCCAAAAAGTAACCCTTTTGGATCTTCACTTGATTCTTTATTAGCTATGTCTCCCAACTTAGGACTTATTTTTAATAAAAACTGACTTCCTTCTTTCAGCTAATAGTCCTGAGTTTGGGTTTCCCAAGAAAACCATAGCTCTCTGGGTCTAACCATGTAGAAGTTGTACATCAACTTGCTCTCTGTTCATGTGAGCCTCCTCTGCCATCCCCATTATTTTTTCTAACAGACCCAAAACATCTAATAATCGGTCCTGGCATTGCTTTAATGAATGTTCCAGACCTTTACAAGGATCCTTTCCTATTATAAATAAATAAGAAATGAAATCAGGATCCAAATTTGGTGTGTAACATACCTTATTGTCAATCTGAGGTCTAGAACACTTTGCCCTCAACACACCCCTAACTTTTTCTCCAATGGCTTTAAAATCCACTGTTTAATAAGCTTCGTCACATGGTCCAAGGGCCACCAGGCCACACTTCTAGGATGCCTTAACTCATAAGGATTAAACATATTTTCAGCAAGAGGATCCCTAACAACACTTTTAGAGGTAGAGGGCAGATCATTTCTTATATCATCATTTGGATCATCTTCATGATTCATATCAAATACATACTCATAATACTTTTTTTACTTATTTCTCTACTTCTTTCCTCTATTTCCATATTATACTCTTCTTCGAAGCAATCCTGCGTGCTGCAAAGGACACCCTTCTTTTGTATGCCACCAAGGACATCACTCTTTTTATTGGAGTTAAATCCATCTATTATCCTCTTATCTAGATGCTTAGTTTACCTAGCTCTCTTAACTGGTCTCCTTCTCTCATTCTCATCATCTGAAAAAGACCAAAAATCCTCCTCAGATCTTGCCTATTTTCTCCTATTATCCATAACAATATCTACCACCTCTCCAATTGAACTTTTCATTTCACTCTGTATAAGTCTCCTCAAACTTTCTTCACTAACTCTTCCTTTAACAGTCTGTTGACTGACTCCCCCTTCCTCTTATGCCATAATCTCCAAACTTACTAACTCCCCTGTAAAATTCCAACAAATAAACAAATCTTACTAGATAACCCCCTAAAAACACACCTGTTAACACCAAAAACCTCTAACTGTCAAATCAACAGCTGTTCGATCCTTTTTCCTTCTTATTTTTTTTTATTTAAATCATTTCACGTGAACATGCTCATGTGAAATAGGCCTTTATCCTTATTTTTAGACCTATCCAAAATGGCCACCATACTCCTGGGTGACTACGCGGGCTAATAACCTTTAATACTTATGGTGTGACCTCACAAAGTCACCCATCAGATTTCCTGCCTGCTCGTGTCACAACTGACTCCCTTCCACGAGCCTAAGCTCGCATAAGTGCATGATCGCCTTTACCTTCACCTGCTGCATCTCCTTAACCTCACAGAGACGCGCAAGGCAACTCCTCAAGCGCGAGATCGACACCTCGGAAACAGCTGATCCCAGCACATGAGCCTACCATCAGAAATAAACTGACACTGTAAGCTTGTACACCTAATTTTGCATTAAACAAATAATACTTTCTTCAATCCCCAAACATTCAGTTTCTCATAAATCATCAAAAATAGTATTTACAACGTAAAAGTCCCCTTAAAAATATATTTTATCATTTTACAACAATAAATCAGTAAATCTCTCTCCTACACACAAACCACACGTACTGCTTCTAAAAATTAGAAGCTTTACACCCAACAAACCTTATTAGTCCAGAATTATACACACATAGCACACTATCAAATAGAAAAACTTCAAGCCACTTATCTGTAACAGGAGCAGCATTTAAAAGAGAATTCTGGATTTTTGTGGTGAACTTCTTTAAAGGGGCTGCTTCAGGAGTGGCAATAAAAGGTTATGCATAATGTTAGCCTCCGGTCTTGTAATGAAATTAAAGCCCTTATGATTATTTGCTTCTTGTCTTAAAAATGAGGACACCTCTTTTTGTCTACTAATTATAGGTCAGTACCCCAGTTTGCTAACTCTTGCTTTTTAGTTAATAATTTTGAATGGCAGTTATTGGTGTACCAACTAGAAAGGATACATTCTTTAAGTGTTTTGCTCTGAAATAAACTAAATCCTTGTCCGGTCTTGTGAATTGATTTTTTGAAAATCCTTTAATGAATGTAATATTTCAAGTTGTTTTGTCTGTTTAAGATGTCATCATTTTGTTCTGATTCGTTATTGGGACATAAATTGGCTTTTAATGCATAAGTGAATTCATCCTTGCTCATAGGACCTCGTGTCTCTGGTAGTTTCTGGGAATCACTACTCGTCATCCATTTTGAGATGTGTGAATAATATTATTGTTTTCTGTTGAGTGGTCCATGCTTAATCCTACTCTGCTTTATCCATAAGCATTCCCAGTTCTCCTATCATCCATAATGAGATTACTGCTATTTTCTATATGGGCTATATTATCTTTATTTCTGACTTGTTATCCATTGTATCTTTAGGAGTTTTTATAATGAATGCAATCCCATTTGAAATTCCACTCGGTCCCTAGATTTATGTATTTTTTTTTTTTATAAAGTTTAATATAGCGCAAACAAGATCCCAAGGGATATCAGAGCTGTTGGACCTAGAATTGTCAGGTCACCTAGGGTAGCCTGGCCTAGGGTAAGACAGTCGCTAAATAGAGACACGTGTAAAGGTTGCACACCACCCAGCAGTAATTCAATGCAATACCACTTAAAAATGAGACTACACCAATGTTTTGGAAAAATATGGATTGATTTATAAAAATAGATTTGTTTCACTCTGACTTTGTTTTACACTTAGTATTTCTCCTTGTTATCTTTTTCACTTAAAATATTGAATAACACTTTTCAAGTTACATACAACTCCCCTTCAGTACATTTGCAAAAGCTCAACACAAGTTCCACCCTACCTCTACAGCAGTATCATGCATCTGTTGTAGGATAAACAGTGGCTCACCCCGAATCTAACCTGTACACATGTAATTAGAATAAATCAGGTTAAAATCTTATCTCCTTTCATTGGCTATATATCCTGTACATTTCACAATCACCTCCTGTGCAATTTCACGAAATTCAGCTATGACAGGGAACTCGTTATTTACTTCCAAACATTCAGCCCAGTGATTCACTTGTAAGTAGAGAGAGCAATGGGGATCCCTACAGGCCTTCCACTTCCCCCTGCCTCACAGGTAGCGGGAGACCCCAAATTCAGCTCTGTTCCTTTAAATGGAGAACAGCCCCAGTCAAGCGTAGCCTTTTCCTTAAGGGCTGACTTGTTTAGCACCCCCAGGTCTCCTCGGGTTCCAGAGGAACTTCGTGTGTGAGAGCCACTAGCGAGGGGGCCTGTTTACTCCCTCTTTCCCTGCTTACTTGGTGTCACTGCGACTGCTGTTTCTCATTGACCCTGACGGCTCCGTCCCAGCTGGGCTGCAGTCTCGCCCTCTAACCCCGCTTCAGTTCAGCGACCCGGGGGAAAAGGATCGGTGTTTGGAAGGTTGATTCTCCTCACCGCACTCGTCGATTCTCCTGTGCTCCTTCCTTTACCGTTTCCTTCCGACGAAGGCTCCTTCCTTTACCGGTTCCTTCCGACGAAGGCTCCTCCTTCACCCCGCCCCTTCCTCCACGGCGCCCGGCCTCTTCCTGGAACGCAGCCGAGTCTGTCTTCCTTTGCCGCTCTGCCGCTCCGCCCTCTGACGCGACTCCACACGGCTTGTGGCGTCCCCTGGGTTTCCGGCAACACCGCTGATCCGTCTGCCAGAGCCGGTTCTTCCGATCACCCGACAGCCTCAGTGGGGTTCTCGCCTCTGTCGACACAACGTCAGTCACCACAATAGAAGCGCTCCACGCAGTGACACACTACAGCGCAGATGGTAGGTCTGACTGGCACCTGGATTCCACGCCTTTACTTCCTCTGACTGGAAGTAGGTCCACGCTACCAAGGTACCTTGCGCTTCACTCCACTTCTTATTTCGGGAGATCTCTAAGCGCTTTGGGCACCTGAAGTCTGACTGAAAGTTCTCCCTATTAAGAGGGCTGGCTCCAGTAGTAATGGGAGAACATCACCGAAGTAGACAGTCGAGCTTTAGCACGATCTCCCTTAACTCAGCGCGTCTCTCCTCTACTAACTTTTTCTCACTCCTCCTATGTCCAGCTTCTACAGTACCTCCTGATCACTGCACAAAATGGCTTCCTGACCCCTATCCTTTTATAGCCTGTCCACCCAGGGTCCAGTAGGGTCCAGAAGGTTCTGGAAGGGCTCTATGGTATCCTATGGGGATTTCTCAGGGGATGGCAGTTATGGCAGTTAGTATCCACCATTTTGTTGATCTGGGTGAATCCCAGTCAGAAAAGGCACCAAGACGTGAGGTAAAAAACTATGAGGGGAAAAGAGCATCTATGCCCCAGGCCAGCACCATAAAAATCTAGTGGACACAAAAAGATAGAAAGGGAATGAGGGGCAAAAAGGGGACAAAATAAATAATAAATTGGAGGGACTACCCAAAGGCAGACAGGTCTAACACGCGTCCCCCCCAGCTGAAAGTGGGGAGAGCTACCCAACCCCTTGGGAGTCCTCATCACTGAGGCGGAAATACCTGGAGAGACCGTCTGCATTGGCGTGGTCCACTCCAGGCCGATGTTCCACCCGGAAGTCCATTCCCTGTAGGGAGATGGACCATCTCAACAACTTGGGATTTCCCCCCTTCATCTGCATCAGCCAACGAAGGGGGCGGAGGTCAGTCTGAACCAGGAAGTGCGAGCCAAACAGGTATGGCCTCAACTTCTTCAGAGCCCACACCACTGCAAAAGCTTCCCTCTCAATTGCACTCCATTTCTGTTCCCGGGGAAGCAGTCTCCTGGATAGGAAAACTACAGGCTGATCCAGACCCTCTTCATTAAGTTGCGATAACACTTCCCCAATGCCATGTTCTGATGCATCTGTCTGGACAATGAACTCCTTGGAGAAGTCTGGGGCCCTCAGGACCGGTGCTGCACACATTGCCTGCTTCAGTTTTTCAAAAGCTTGCTGACAAGCCTCTGTCCAAACTACCCGTCGAGGTTGTTTCTTTGAGGTAAGCTCTGTGAGGGGCGCTACAATAGTGCCATACCCCTTCACAAAGCGACTGTAGTAGCCTGTGAGGCCCAGGAAAGCTCGGACCTCCGTCTGGGTCTTGGGGGGTTCCCAGGCCATGATTGCCTCAATCTTTGCCTGAAGGGGCTGCACTGTTCCCCTTCCCACCAAGTGTCCAAGGTACACAACCGACCCCTGCCCAATCTGACATTTGCTGGCCTTGATTGTCAAACCAGCTTGTTTCAGGGCCTGGAGAACTGCTTGCAAATGTTGCAAATGGTCCTCCCAACTGCTGCTGAAGACAGCAATGTCATCCAGGTAGGCAGCGGAGAAACCCTCCATTCCGGAGAGGACCTGGTTCACCAGCCGCTGAAATGTAGCAGGGGCATTCTTGAGCCCAAAGGGCATCACACAAAATTGGAAGTGTCCCTCAGGCGTGGAGAAGGCTGACCTTTCCTTCGCTCCATCTGTCAAGGAGATCTGCCAGTACCCTGAAGTGAGGTCAAAGGTACTGAGATATTGGGCAGCCCCTAGCCGGTCAATTAATTCATCCGCCCTAGGGATCGGATGAGCATCAGTTTTGGTAACTGAGTTCAGTCCCCGGTAATCCACACAGAACCTCAGTTCTGGAGTGGTGCCTGGTGGAGCTGCTTTTGGCACTAGAACCACCGGACTGGACCAGGGGCTACTGGAAGGTTCTATAACTCCTAGCTCCAGCATCTTGGTAACCTCTCCATGGATGCTAGCCTTCACCTTGACGGACAGCCAGTAGGTCTTTGACTTCACTGGTGGGCTGTCCCCTGTGTCCACATCATGGGTACACAGGTGAGTCCTTCCCGGGACAAGGGAGAACAACGTAGAGTACTGCTCCAGTATCTGGCGGCAGTCCTCCCGCTGTTCAGGAGTTAGGGATGGGGAGAGAATCACTCCCTCCACCGACCCATCCTTTTCCTGAGACGAGAACAAGTCTGGGAGAGGTTCGCTTTCCGATTCCTCTCCCCCATCAGTCACCATCATTAAGATGACCTCGGGCCTCTCATGGTGGGGTTTGAGGCGGTTAGCATGCAACACCCGTAGGGGCTGTCGAGGGGTCTTAAGGTCCACCAGGTATGTGGCCTTACCCTTCTTTTCTAACACCTCAAAGGGGCCTGTCCAGCGATCCTGGAGGGCACTTAGCTCTCCAGGCTCCATCACCCACACTTTCTGGCCAGGCTCCAACCCCACCGGGTGAGCGTGGTGGTCATACCACTCCTTCATTACTGCCTGGCTGGCCTCCAAGTTGTCAGAAGCTTGCTTCCACAACTTCGCCATTTGGCTCCTGAAGGCCAGCATGTAGCTCACCACATCCTGGGGGGGTTTCCTGGGAGACTTTTCCCATCCATCCTTCACCAGGCTGAGAGGACCGCGTACAGGGTGCCCATACAGAAGCTCGAAGGGGCTGAAGCCCACTCCCTTCTGTGTCACTTCCCTGTAGGAAAATAGCAAACAGGGTAGGAGGACGTCCCACTTCCTCCGCAGGCTTTCAGGCAGACTTCTGATCATGCCCATCAAGGTCTTGTTGAACCTTTCTACCAGTCCATTTGACTGGGGGTGATAGGGAGTGGTGAACCAGTAGGTCACTCCACACTCCTTCCACATTGCCCGCATGTACGCTGACATAAAGTTGGTCCCCCTGTTGGACACAACTTCTTTGGGGAAACCCACTCGGGTAAAGATCCCCATTAGGGCCCTAGCCACCACAGATGCAGTGACAGTCCTCAGAGGAATTGCCTCTGGGTACCGTGTGGCATGATCCACCAGAACCAGGATAAACCTGTGACCAGCTGTTGTTGGTGGATCCAATGGCCCTACAATGTCGATGCCCACCCTTTCAAAGGGGGTGCTAACGACAGGAAGTGGTTCCAGGGGAGCTTTCAGCTTCACCCCTGTTTTCCCACTGGCTTGGCAGGATACACATGTCCGACAGTAGGTGTTAGACGCCACTTTCATCTGAGGCCAGTAAAAGTGGGGGACAAGCCGAGCAAAGGTCTTGTCCTGACCTAAGTGTCCTGCCAAGGGTATTGCATGAGCCAATTCCAGCAGAAAGGCTCGGTACCGTTGCGGGACTACCAAGGCCCTTGATGAACCAGGTAAGGGTACCTTGGGTTCACTGTAGAGGAGTCCATCCTCCCAGTAAATGTGGTAGTGTCCTGCAACGTCCCCTGCTGCCTGGGCTTCAGCCTGTCGCCTCAGTCCCTCAAGGGTAGGGCACTCCTTCTGGCCCTTACAGAACTCTTCTCTGGTAGGTCCTCCCTCCACATGCCACTCAACAGGGATGGGCAGGTCCTTCAGAGAAACTACTTCCCCCTCCACAGACTCCTGGTCCACCACCGCAGGTGGCCGATCTGTCACATGGTGTGTGGAAGCCGAAGCAGGCTTCTCCTGTCTTCGGGTCTGTCCCTTTTTGGCAGCGGGTTGGGCCATTGTTCCAGGCTCCAACCCAGGCGAACTCCCTCTCCGGGCAGTCGCAGACCTTGTGCTTACACCGGCCCAGTCAGGTGTACCCAGCATCTCTGAATGCGTCCGGTATTCCACCTCTCTCCAAGCATTGTGCTCCATGTCATTCCCCAGCAGACAATCAACTGGCACGGCAGGGCTTACGGCAACTCGAAGTGAACCTGCAACCCCTTCCCACTCAAAGGGAACCTCGGCCATGGGGTAGTGGCCCATTCTGCCGTCAGCCATCGCGGCGGGGTGGAGTACATTGGGAATCACCTGCTCTGGAGACACCAGTTGACTTCTCACCATAGTCATACTGGCTCCTGTATCCCTCAGAGCCTCTCCTCTCTGGCCATTGATGGTGATCCACTGCCCATACTTGGTAGTATTTGGGGGCACCTGGATCTTAGGAACCATCTCCCGTTCTCCCAGGGACACTAAGGTGACACCCGCCTACTCACCCCCCTTATCTAAGGGCAACTCCTCCCCGAGCGCTACACTAGCTACTCCCGGGGCTTTTCCTCCGGTGGGAGGGGGTGGTCTCTTTGGGCATTTGTCATCTACCTTATAATGTCCAACACCACCACACTCGAAGCAGTGGACAACCCTTGGCTGCTGGCTTTGGCCAGGATGAGGGTTTCTGGGCGGGTTAGCCTTAGGGGTGAAACCTGTTCCCTTTCCCTGAAAACTGTTTTGGGGACCTTTAGAGAACTCCCGCTTTTTATCTCCCCCTCCTCCTTCTGAGGGGCGCCCTGTCCGGCCTTTTGGGAATCCCCTCCAGTCCCCTTTGAGGACACCCGGGTACTTGCCCAGATGTCCGCCTCCTCTGCAAGCTTCCGGGGGTTGGTCAGCTTGCTGTCCACCAGGTGTTGGCGCAGCTCGGGAAAACATTTCTCGAGTAGATGCTCTTTAAGAAAAAGGTCATACAACCCCTCATAATCCTTCACCTCACTGCCCTGTACCCAGCCCTCCAATGCCTTCCTCGCATAGTCCAGGAAATCCACCCAGTTCTGGGTGCTTAACTTGTGGCTCCCCCTGAACTTTTGGCGATACTTTTCCGGGGTTAGCCCAAACTTCCTGATCAATGCTAACTTCATGGTGGGGTAGTTGGTCTGCTCCTCCGGTTCTAAGGCTAACAAGGTGTCTCGACCAGTAGGAGGCATATACTTATACAATCCACCCCCCCAGTGCTTTTCCTGGATCCCATGGGCTCTTAAGGAGACCTCATTGGCAGCCAGCCATTTGGCTATATCATCCCCCTGACTATAGCTGGCAACTAAGTCCTTAGGCAAGTAGAGTCTGGACTCCCTGGTTGGTTCTCTAGTTTCACTACCACCATTTGGAGTAGAAGAGGGTCCTAATTGCAGGGCCTGGAGTTCTAACTCTTTTAGTTTGAATTCATGAGCCATCCTCCGCTCTTCCCTCTCCTGTTCTAGCCTGGCCAACTCCCATTTCAGTTGCCTCTTTTCCCTTCTGTCTGTGAGTTCCGCTTCGGTCAAGCTTCCTCCGGAGACACTACTGCCCCTCCTAGAGTAGGTCATTGGTCCTGGGAGTAGGTTTCCCACCTCAGGGTGGAATAATCCCTCTACCTCTATGACCGTGTCCCGGTCTGTCCCCTCATCCTCCTCCTTCCCTTCTCTATGTGCTTCCACCCAAGCCCTCAAACTGGTCTGGAGTTCCCCCTTCTTGGCACCACGCTTAAAGAACACTCCCATTTGTTGACAATAGTCCTTAAGCTGGGCCACAGAGTAAGTGTCCAGTTCTTCCAGCGCAAATTCCATTTTGCTTAAAGGCAATTTAAGGTCAAGCACACAAAAAGAATAGAGTTACAAGGGCAACCTGAAGCTACCTCCACCCCACCACCAGGAATAAATTTGGAAAAAGCAAAAGTAAAAATTAGGAAATCCGCCAGGAGAAAACTCCAGGTGTAGGTTAGTGGATTACACTTAGTTACTGCAGAGTAGTCGCAACCACAGTTTTCATCCCACTGCTAGACACCAATATGTTGGACCTAGAATTGTCAGGTCACCTAGGGTAGCCTGGCCTAGGGTAAGACAGTCGCTAAATAGAGACACATGTGTAAAGGTTGCACACCACCCAGCAGTAATTCAATGCAATACCACTTAAAAATGAGACTACACCAATGTTTTGGAAAAATATGGATTGATTTATAAAAATAGATTTGTTTCACTCTGACTTTGTTTTACACTTAGTATTTCTCCTTGTTATCTTTTTCACTTAAAATATTGAATAACACTTTTCAAGTTACATACAACTCCCCTTCAGTACATTTGCAAAAGCTCAACACAAGTTCCACCCTACCTCTATAGCAGTATCATGCATCTGTTGAAGGATAAACAGTGGCTCACCCCGAATCTAACCTGTACACATGTAATTAGAATAAATCAGGTTAAAATCTTATCTCCTTTCATTGGCTATATATCCTGTACATTTCACAATCACCTCCTGTGCAATTTCACGAAATTCAGCTATGACAGGGAACTCGTTATTTACTTCCAAACATTCAGCTCAGTGATTCACTTGTAAGTAGAGCGAGCAATGGGGATCCCTACAGGCCTTCCACTTCCCCCTGCCTCACAGGTAGCGGGAGACCCCAAATTCAGCTCTGTTCCTTTAAATGGAGAACAGCCCCAGTCAAGCATAGCCTTTTCCTTAAGGGCTGACTCGTTTAGCACCCCCAGGTCTCCTCGAGTTCCAGAGGAACTTCGTGCGTGAGAGCCACTAGCGAGGGGACCTGTTTACTCCCTCTTTCCCTGCTTACTTGGTGTCACTGCGACTGCTGTTTCTCATTGACAGACGGCTCCGTCCCAGCTGGGCTGCAGTCTCGCCCTCTACCCCCGCTTCAGGTCAGCGACCCGGGGGAAAAGGGTCGGTGTTTGGAAGGTTGATTCTCCTCACCGCACTCGTCGATTCTCCTGTGCTCCTTCCTTTACCGGTTCCTTCCGACGAAGGCTCCTTCCTTTACCGGTTCCTTCCGACGAAGGCTCCTCCTTCACCCCGCCTCTTCCTCCACGGCGCCCGGCCTCTTCCTGGAACGCAGCCGAGTCTGTCGTCCTTTGCCGCACTGCCGCTCCGCCCTCTGACGCGACTCCACACGGCTTGTGGCGTCCCCTGGGTTTCCAGCAACACCGCTGATCCGTCTGCCAGAGCCGGTTCTTCCGATCACCCGACAGCCTCAGTGGGGTTCTCGCCTCTGTCGACACGACGTCATCACCACAATAGAAGCGCTCCACGTAGTGACACACTACAGCGCAGATGGTGGGTCTGACTGGCACCTGGATTCCACGCCTTCACTTCCTCTGACTGGAAGTAGGTCCACGCTACCAAGGTACCTTGCGCTTCACTCCACTTCTTATTTCGGGAGATCTCTAAGCGCTTTGGGCACCTGAAGTCTGACTGAAAGTTCTCCTTATTAAGAGGGCTGGCTCCAGTAGTAATTGGAGAACATCACCGAAGTAGACAGTCGAGCTTTAGCACGATCTCCCTTAACTCAGCGCGTCTCTCCTCTTCTAACTTTTCCTCACTCTTCCTATGTCCAGCTTCCACAGTACCTCCTGATCACTGCACAAAATGGCTTCCTGACCCCTATCCTTTTATAGCCTGTCCACCCAGGGTCCAGTAGGGTCCAGAAGGTTCTAGAAGGGCTCTATGGTATCCTATGGGGATTTCTCAGGGGATGCCCGTTATGGCAGTTAGTATCCACCATTTTGTTGATCTGGGTGAATCCCAGTCAGAAAAGGCACCTAGACGTGAGGTAAAAAACTATGAGGGGAAAAGAGCATCTATCCCCCAGGCCAGCACCATAAAAATCTAGTGGACACAAAAAGATAGAAAGGGAATGAGGGGCAAAAAGGGGACAAAATAAATAATAAATTGGAGGGACTACCCAAAGGCAGACAGGTCTAACAAGAGCGCTTCACAATAAAGAGGATCAAGGATTTACAGGCGTCAAATACAAATCAACGAGACAGTTACAAAGGGTACCAAGTTACAGCTGATCAAGGATGTACAGGCTTCAAATAAAAATCAACAAGACAGTTACAAGGGTGCTTAAAAGCAACACAGTGGCTAAAAATTACGGAACTGGGAGGTCCCTTTTCCATATCTTCAACTTTTTTGTTTGAGCCTTCCTCAGGGACAACTCCCGGTTAATATAAAAGAGGATGATGTGATGGTCAGACCAGTCACAAGGGGAGATGTTGTCCAGTGAGATGGTATTTCTTTTGGAGATGATGAGATCCAGGATTTCTCCTTTATTATGCGTTGGCCGGTCACAGTATTGAATCCGCTTGTAATCATCTAGGAAAGATTTAAGAGAAATGACAACTTGTTCATTGGGGTTAGACCAGTGAAGGTTGAAATCACCCTGGAAGATTTGGGACACTACAAAATCGACAATGCAGGAGATGATTTCCATTAATTGTTCAACCAGGGAGAGATTGTCACCTGGGGGTGCAAGAATGTATGTAGTTTACATACCGGGAGGTGGTTTTGTCAAATGTTGAAACAGAGGTATTCACTGGAGGAAGGCGTAGAGGCCTCAGAATGAGAGACCGAGAGTGTATTCCGATGAATACATGCTAGGCCACCATCCTGCTTCTTCGCTTTGTCGAGACAAATTATGTCATGGTAAGGAGGCACTAGGAGGTCTAGGAAAGGAGTGGAAGAGGTATTCAACCAGGTTTCATTGAGGATGATGATATCTATCTCATTGTAATGGATGAAGTCGAAGATATCGGAGGCATGTTTACTGGCTGATCTGCAGTTGAGTAGTATGTTTGCAGATTGGATTACGTCTGTTTTATTTTCAGTTGTACCTTGTTCCAAATGTTTTGGACCCTTGGGGCTTCGGTAATATCCGTTAGAGAATCTTTCCGTTGTTTTTGTTCCTGTTTTGGTGTCAAAAATAGGATACATTTTTAAATGGTTGAGTTTGATAAACTAGTGATGGTATTTTTCTTTTTTGAATTAAGCAAGTTTTTATTTAATTTCCTTAATTTTTTTAACCTTTTACTCATATATATTTGAAAACAGTTATTGAAGGTACATGGGTAGGAATATGCGGCAGTAAGCAGTGGCAACATTGTGTAACCCTAACGTGAGGGGAGGAACATATCTTGTTTACAAACTCTACAGCTAGTGATTTTAAACTAAACTGGTCACAACGGGGAGTGATCCTGGTCCGGACCTTTGGCCTGGGATCAAAGGATTTTTAAGGAAAATACGGGTACCCTCTATACCATCAGTCCTATTTTTCATAAACAAAGATATGCCATTTATTTGTATCTCTCATTGTCACTTATGACCACTGTGCATTTCTAAACTTTGTCTTTGAGCGCTCAGCTACCTCATGTCTGTTTCATTGAATAAAGAGAAGAGATGTCATCTAAAAATTATATTGATAATTTCATGCCATTATTCTTACTTCAAACATCACCTATAATACTTTCAATTGCATGCTACAGACAAATAATGTAAAATTTCTATAGATCCTTGTAAGCACAACAACATAAAGAAACCATATATTCACAAAACACAAAATTATTACAAAACCACATTACATTTATGCGTGTTTACCACATCTAGTCACAACTAGTACGTGTTTGTAGAAAAGGTGTCCTACAGTGTAACCCGATGGAGGTTGTATATTCTAAGTCAGTGGAGACATGTTTTGACCCTCAATTGTGCAGTCCAAATGGTACTGGAAGGCCCTTTTTGTGGTCGGAGATTTTCCCAGAAGTCCTAGAGGTATTAATACACTCTTTGCATGTTATAAAAAATACTTCTTTCTTTACTGTGGTATGGAAAACTCCTGGCCACTCAGTCTTATATGCCAACATGTTTCGACCTGATTGTGGGGCCAGAATTTTTGGGATGAAGGTCTTCTTCAGGGCTGGTAGGATTACTTGTACAGGACGCTAAGTAAAAATGAAAATAAATATCAAGGGTAGCGTTTATGTGATCAGGTCATTCTCTCATCATTGTTTTTGGCAAAAACATCTTTATGCAGGGGCCACCCCCTGCCTGATTCCCTACAGAGCATCGAGATGAGCTATTTGTTCTGAAGAGCCACATCTTCATCAAGATAAGGAAAGATTTAACATCATGGACGTACCGTTCAGCGAGGTGAATTAATTGCACTGAGGCTCCACTGATCAAGTGGTATGGTGTGGGCCTGGTGCAGAACTCTCTGTGTGTATCCACCTGAATTATCCAGTGGCTGAAATGAGGAGTTGACAAAAATAGAGGTCTTATGTCCTGTAAATGCTTGTATTGGGCAAGTCTGAAAAGTTTGTAGTGTTTAAGATAGGTCTTCTTATAGGTCCTGAACTAAATTTCGTGTGTAGGAGTATTGTCCTATGTATGGGATTAAAGGTATGCTTTATTTGGGAACATTTCAAAGTGGTCGCTCATCCCCAAGTTTATCACCTGTGCCTTTATTTTATTACTATGCCAGCACCTTAGTAAGACAGCTTTTCAAACCCATTGTTGATTTTACAAGCTAAACAACAGTCTTTTTTTTGTCCTCATTTGCCTTAACCCCTCTTGAATAGAAAAAGAAAAAGTGACCTCCATCTTTCATTTCATGTCCTGGTTGTCTCGCTGTTAACTACCATCAATCAATCTAAGACATTTAATTACTGGATGGAGGGTCGTGGGAAAGAGATTTTACTCCACCAAGGTTTTCACATAACCTGCCGGACAAAGTACCTCGAAGACCCTTTTGGAAGTCCGAGGAGCATTAAAGGCATAATCATAGGACCCAGTGAAAAAAGAAAAAAGAAACCCGGCCTCCTATGTCCATGACTTCAATAGATCCCAAAATGCCAGTTTATTCTTATTACAGGCTCTGGCCATGTCCACTTTAGACACTTCATAAAGTGAGGTCAGCCAATCTGCATGCGTTGGTGCTATTGACTATGCCCAATACTTGCCTCCTTGCCAAAAGTATTGTGTAAAAAAGTAAGGATCTTGCTTGGCCCACGATATTATCATCTTGGCCAAAGATAATTAGCTGTAAGCTAATAGTCAAAGGGACCTTCAGAATGGATTCCATAGATGTTCTAATGTTGTCCCAAAATTCACATAGATGGAGGCAGTCTTTAAACATATGTATGTCCGATGCGTCTGGGAAACCACATTTGTTGCATACTTTGCCGGGCTCAAATTTTGATAGTTTGAGCGGGGAAAGGTACGCCCTATGGGCTGTGAAAATATGATTGCGCCTGAGCCAAGCAGGTTTGACTATTCTATACAGAGTGTTAAATGAATCCATCCACGGTGAATCACACTGTATATTCATCTGTTCTCCCCATAAGTCATCGGCCAGTTTAAATTCGCCATCTGCTTCCTCTGCAATAGTCCAGTACCACAATGAGACCTCCCTTTTGCCTCCTGGCTTTACCACAAGGAGCTCTTCTAAAGCACTATCCTTTCCAAGTGGCACTTTACTCTTTGCCTGTGTCTGGACCCAACTATACAGTTGAAGATATTTAAATCTGGGCCCCACTGCCTCACGAAGATCTTCAACAGGTCTCCCCATGTCACAAACCCTGAGTCTCTTAAAGGCATGCTCAAACTAACTCGAAGGCATGCAAGAGTGCCCGGGGAATCCCATAGTGGTGCCCTTTTTGAAAAATAGCCCAGCACTACTCTTCTTCTAATCAATCACCAGCTTCTTGCTATAGACTGGAGAGTCTTCAATTTGACTTTTTAAAAAAAAATTGGTCTTCAAACTTAAATATAAAACCAACTTCTGACAGGTCTGAACCCCTTAGCATAGCCCGATACATCTCACCCACAGATGTGCTAGTAGGCATCTTCAGCAACATACGTGAATGAGACAACTGAAATGCCCATGCATAATATTGCAAGTCGGGCATTGCTAGGCCCCCTTTCTCCCTCTTCCGCCTGAGCTTCTTCCAAGCTAGTCTAGTGGCTCTGTGCTTCCAAATGAATGAATTTAATTCGCTTTGACACTTCACTTATTGTTTCGGGTCAAAAGCCAGTGGGATAGAATTGAAAAGAAATGTTATCTTAGGGAGGATATACATTTTAATTAAGTTAACCCTTCCCAAGATTGATAAGGGAAGGTGCATCCAAGAATTCAACTTTTTTTGGCACTCTTTAAAGATGTAATTAAGAATAACTTCCGGGATATTCTCAACTTTCTTGATTATTCTGATACCTAGATAACGCATGGTGGAAGCAATGTGATGGTGTGTATCCTCTGTATTCCATGCCATTATCTCGGTCTTATTAGCGTTGATTTCATATCCCGAAATTGAGCCAAACTCTTCTGCCTTTGTCATAATCGTAGAGAAAGCAGCATCGAGGTCTGCTGTAAAAATCAAGATATTGTCTGCATAGAGGGCCACCCTCCTCTCCCACTCTCCAAATTTAAACGGGACAATGTTCTTGTCTTCTCCAAGAACCTGAGCAAATGGTTCAATATAGAGATTAAACAGGAGAGAGGAGAGGGGTCATCCCTCTCTCCTGCCCCTAGTGATAGTAAAGGGGTCAGATAGAGCGCCGTTAACAAGTAATCTGGCTGTAGGGGCCTTATACAGCAGTTCTATGACACAGCAGAAGCTGTTTCCTACATTAAACTTCAACAGCACATCAGAGAGATATGGCCAGTTAACCCTGTCAGAGGCCTTTGTCGCATCTAATGTTAATACAGCCAAGGGGAGGGAAAAGGCAGATGCACTATCAATAGCACCAATTAAATCGTAAGTAAGGTCTGCTAACTGACGCCCTTGAATGAAGCCGTTTTGATCTTCATGAATGATGTTACCCACAACACCTTTCAGCCTTTTTGCCAGGATAGTAGTAAAGATTTTATAATCACAATTAAGGAGTGAAATTGGGCGATAGAAGCCACAGTCAGTCAAAAGTTTTCCAGGTTTTAATATTAAGACAACTGTAGCTTCACTCCAAGACTCAGGGGGATCATCTCCTTTCAAGAGAATGTTGTTGAATAACTTCACCATCACTGGGATTATAGATTCTCTAAGAAGATGGTATACCTCCCCTGGAAGCCCGTCAGGTCCTGTCGCCTTCCCTATTTTGGCGGAAGTAATTGCCTTTCTGACTTCGTCTTCAGTGATTTCCCTATCTAGACCAGCCTGTTGTTTGTTTGTGAGACTTGGAAGGCAGATCTTTTCAAGCTATTTTTTTCTTTTCTTAGGGTCCTCAATTACATCATCCGTGTAGATTGTCTGAAAGAACTCGCGGAAAGCCCTGCCTATGTCTACATTAGATGACCGAGGCGCTATCTCCCCTTCCACATTGATCTGTTTAATATGATTTCGTACCTGATCAGATTTTACCTTCCATGCGAGTAGCTTACCAGTACTTTCACCAAATTCGAAGTGGGAGATTTTACTCACTTCCCACCTACGAGCAACTCGCTCCTGGAGAATACTTTCTAGTTGTTTTTTGAGTGAGTCTAATTCTTCTAGATCTACCTCCAGAAGTGATCCTGATTGAGAGTTCAATTGCAGTTGCACTCTGGCCATTTCTTCTTCCAACCCCTTGATGGTATTTGTAAATTTCTTTTTCCTAAAGGAAGCACGATTAGTTATACAGCCTCTCCAGTAGGTTTCAAAGTGTCCCAAACAACTGCAACATTAGCTGTGTCTAGATTCATTTCAAGGAACTGACTAGTCTCAAATTCCCAAAAATATATCTCCTCCTCCTCCAATAAAATCGTACGGTCAAAAGACCATGTTCTAGACTGTTGTTGCTGCGTGAAAGAAAGGCTGAAAACTATTGCTGAATGATCCGATAAGTGAGATGGAAGGTATTCAATACATTTAACTGAATCCTTTAAGAAGTAACTAAATAATGCATAATCAATTCGAGATTTATGATGGTATTTTAGATTGATGAACGAAACCCCTGGTTGATCCCCTGCACGCTCTCTCCAAATATCTAAAAGACCGTTCTGCCTCATTATATTAACAAGAGTTTGCCGTGATTTAGAGGGGGCTACCGCGCGTGATTTGGGGGATTTATCTAAACGTGGGTCTAAAACAATATTAAAATCGCCCACCCAGATAAAAGGATCCGAGAAATCTAACAGATGGTTACAGATCGTCTCGAAACAGGAGGGATCATCCTGATTAGGCCCATAATAAACCACCAATGTGATAAACATATCGCCTAGTAGAGTTTTTATTATGAGCCACCTACCACTAGAATCCTCCCTACATACCAATACTTGTGCCTTAGCTTGTTTTTTCCATCACCCCTCTGATATTTGCAGATTGGTCAGTGCAGGCAAAGATATCAACCCACCTCTGTTTTTTTAATATTTCAGTTGACTCTGCCTTTAGAAGATGTGATTCCTGTATGGCAATGACCTGCGCCGGTGAATCTCTTAAATATTGTAAGATTTTAGCGCTTCTGTTCGTCGTGTGCAGGCCATTGACATTCCAGGATAGAAACTGTGTCAATGCCATATTCGGTCTTTTATCACCACACTAATTACCCTCAGACAGACCAAGCCCACGTTAGGATCTAACCTTATTTTATCTCCAAACCAGAACTGAACCACCTCCAGGGCTCTTTGATATATTTCCCAATGGAAGTTAAAGCCGATAAAATAGTAGTGGAGAATCAACAAATTAGGAAATGTTGCATTTATTCCACCAGTGACCTCCCCCCACCCTTTGGGAACCCCATCCCTTAATCCTCTGACCTGATTGATGGCCAGTTTACGTCCCGCTGCGTCTGCCAACCCCTCTCCCCCGCCTCATAGCATATACTATCCACAATTATCCGGTGCTAAGCTAGGTATTTAATGTGGTGCTCCGACTATTGATAACTAAGTACATTAAGCAGCGTGCAGCTGTAGGAACTTTGTCTAACAGACACTTCGTCAAGAAATCCAACATGGAAGACATGAATGGTTTGAGTTTCACGGGGAACGATATCAGCGAGATTCTAGCAGCACATACCTTAATTCAGAACACAGATCTAGTTCAAGTACTGGCACAGACCGATGATTGGGACAGTCTTACAGCAAAAAAACAGGAACAAATAAGGGTCGCAATTCACGGAATCATCATGACAGAGTACCTACGCGCAAAAATAGCGCCCCGTGGTCTCTGGATCACCAATGCACCAAGAATGTTTCTTCATGATCTAGCCTTTAGACGCGATTGGTCGGCAATCTCTTGGAAGTGCACCCTCGACTACCTTGTGCTAATAGTAAAAACTGCCAAGAGACTATCGGATGCCCTATTAATAGAGATAGAAGCCATTGAAGCGGAACTAAAGAAAGGCATACAACCAGCGATCTATAAAAAAAGACTAGAAGATCTAAACAATGAAATATCAGACAGTGAAGACTTCCTGATGCAAAGTAAACTGCAGAAACTAAGCAAGGATATAAAAGTTTAGTCATGAAAGAATGCACCCTTATACCAAAACTGATTATAAGACGAATGATTCAAAAACAGATAATGATTCAGATGCTTGGGACTCATCCGGAGGGTCTGATACAGGGTCCGATGACTTAGGCCGCAGACAAGGCCGAGGTAACTTTCGATCTAGACCACAAAGAAGAGGTAATAGATGGCCAAGACAAAACTTCATGGGCCCTCCTATGCCATTCTTCCAGCCCTACATGCCACCATATACCGGATGGATGAATCCGTACAACCACGGATCCCAGCAAATGCAGAATTACATGGGCATACCACCGCAGGGGAATAACAACCAGAATCAGGATCCTTTTTTATTGAGGGGCCAAAACCAAAGAGGAAGAAGAAGAACAATTTCATGGCAAGACCAACAGCCGAATGTTCAAACGAGGAGCATGACATCATCCAAACCAGGAACCAGCAAAACGAGTCACTAATAGTCAATTTAAGCTCAGTGATTCTATCGAAGGAACAAGAAAACGTCCTAAACAAGGGACTTGGTTACGTCCCTACTCCCAATCTTGACCTCTTCAGATTAAAATGTGAACTATCTGAATTCTGTCGCTCACTCAAATTAAAAGCTTACTTTTCTGAGTCTGCCCCAATCACCGATCTCGGAGACACTAACCTCCGCAAGAAGTCTAATTTTACACCACCTACCAACATGGTACCAGTAGAAATACTAACCTTTGAACAGGCCATCCTAACAGGAATTGATGAGATGGAAAAGAGTGTCAAGAGACCGTATCAAAATCTGACCCGATTGGAAAGAAAAGCTTTAGAAGAACTTCAAACAAATATGGACATAGTCATCAAACCCGCAGATAAGGGTGGAGGAGTGGTCATCCTCGGAAAAGAAGAGTACCGGACCCAATGCCTGACACTACTTGCGGATGAAAAATTCTATACAAAAATCAATACTGATCCAACACCCAGACTAAAAACAATTATAGCTATGATGGTTTATGAAGCCGAAACAAATGGATGGGTAAGCAAAAAAGAAGCAGATTTTTTAACCACTGAGAATCCAAAAATTCCATACTTCTACTCGCTACCCAAAACCCACAAAAACAGAGTTCCACCCCCGGGCCGCCCGATAGTTTCGGGTATCGGATCAGCTTTAGAACCTCTCTCCAAATTTGCAGATCAATTTCTCCAACCATTGGTTAAAAAAACCCCCACATACCTACAGGACACAAGAGATCTGCTAAATCAACTCAAAGACCGACCTTTTGATCCCACTACGATGCTCTTAGTAGGACTGGACGTCGAGTCCTTATATACAAGCCTACCCCAAAAAGAAACACTAGACATGTTGGAAGACGTTCTATTCACTGAGAATTGGAACTTCAGGACACCTAGACACTTTGTCCTAGAGTGTTGCCGGATGGCACTCACTGGAAATTATTTCGAATTTGAGGATCAGCTATTCTTGCAGAGCCACTGAACCTCAATGGGGAGTGCCTTTGCCCCTTCGGTGGCGGGACTCTACGTGAGCAATTTCGAAACCAACCATGTATTGACACAAACCAATCCTTACGTTTCCAGTATACTCTACTGGAAACGTTACATTGATGACGTCCTCCTAATATGGCATAACACCCAAGATCTAAAAATATTTGTGAATTGGCTGAATACTCGTGATCCATGGCTCCGCTTCACATATATGGCAGATAAAGAAAGCATTGACTTCCTAGACCTGACTATATACTCAAAAGATCTGCAAATAGAAACCAAGTCATTCAGGAAACCAACAGCTAAGAACAGTTTATTGTCCTACAAGAGCTACCATCCTCAACCGTTAAGGGACAATCTACCGTACAGCCAATTTTTACGGTTGAAAAGGAACTGCAGCCAAAAAATGGACTATCTGGCACAATCAAAAGAACTTAGCAAGAGACTGCTTCAAAGGGAGTACAAGACATCGACCATAGCAAAATGCAGAAAAAGAGCATCGAACCAACCTAGAGATAACCTCTTGACAACTGTTGAAAAAAGTGAAACTGTGGATCTGATGACATGCGTAACCACTTTTTGCCCAGCATCATACCAGGTGAACAAACTCATCCACAAAAACTGGCATATTGTCAATACTGGAAAATTCAAATGGCCAAAGCCACGGATGGCAAACAAACGCACAAAGAACTTACGGGATATGTTGGTACACACGCGCCCGAAGAAAACAATCATGGCAAAACCTACAATAAATGCCCACATGGTTCCAGTTACAGGACACTATCCATGCGGGTCCTGTCTAGCCTGCAAATCGACCACTAGCACAAAAACTTTACAATTGTCCCCTACACTAAAATGGACACAGAGACAACACAGCAACTGCAATTCATCCCATGTGATCTATATGGTCACCTGCCCATGCGATAAAAAATACATAGGGATGACTTGTAGGAAGGTGAAACTACGCGTAGGGGAACACAAAAGCAATATTCGCCTTAAAAAGAATACAACCAAGCTTTGCTCTCACTTCATCGAACAAAATCATAGCATTGAAGACCTGAGATGGACAGTAATAGTAAAGATATCAGAAACTACACCCAACGCAGATAAAATACTATATGAGAAAGAACAACGTTGGGTGGACCGTCTCAAAACCAATAAATTTGGTTTGAATGATGATATCTCATGGCACCATTTTGCACGCTGAACCTACGAGCATCACAGTAAACTTTGTAAATTGAGCCCTAACAACTCAATTGCAAGCTCCACACATAAATGAGACACATCAACATCGAAGTGAGATGCTAATGGTATGACAACAACCTCGTTCGGCATTTCGCCGATTTTTTAATAATACCGTTTTTAAGTTCTGGTAATTTAAGATAAACCATGCTCATCACACAAAAATCATTTATTGTTAAATTATAGGAAGCTGACTGCATTTTTTTGTCACTAATAGTACCCCGTTTTGCCAGACAACAAATGTCCGCTTTGCACGCTGAACCTAAGAGCACCACAGTAAACTTTGTAAATTTAGCCCTAACAACTCAATTGCAAGCCCCACACATAAATGAGACACATTAACATCGGAGTGAGAAGCAAATGGTATGAAAACCACCTCGTTCGGCAATTTGCCGATTGTTTAATAATACCGCTTTTAAGCTCTGGTAATTTAAGATAAACGATGCTCATCACGCAAAAATCATTTATTGCAAAATCATAGGAAGCTAAATGTATTTTTTGTCTCTAAAAGTACCCCGTTTTGCCAAACAACAAATGTCCGCTCTCTCTTTCCATGATTAAATCTGGTAAAACGCCATCGAACGCGTGCTCCCGGTGTCCAGGAGGCAGAGCCAGCACAAGACGCGGAGTACGCTTCGAAAGCGGGTGAGTGTTTCCACCTCCACCGCCATGTGTCAGTTACTAACACACAGCTCCCTTACAACCCCGTTTCTTGATGTCCTTTCAGCCTGAACCTTCCTGCTGAATTGCGGTTGATTTCTTTTTAAGGTAAGACCTCTCCACGAGGTACAATGCCTATACAAGTACAAGAGTGACTTTACATTTCCTGCCTCTTGCTATTGAAGCGCCCAAAAACCTAGCCATAATTCACAGGTATGAATTATCATACCATAAGTTAACTGTGCAACACTGTGATATCGCTGTTTCTTTCCCCAAAATTCACCTGAATGTCACTTCAGTTGTGTGTTTCTTATAATTGCACTATTGGTTGTAAAAATTATACAATATGCATATCGACACAATGCATGTTTGATTAAACCAGTATTCTAGAATGAAATTGCCAAATGGTCATTAGTTACCCCCATTTCTTTTTCCTTTTAAATCCTTAGGTAAATGAAAACCTTCAAGGGTAAGACTATTAATTAATAGAGTCCCTTTATGTCAAAAATTTGACATCAATTTTTCTACTCACTTTGTGTGTTTTTTGTATATTTGTCCTGACGAAAGCTCTTAGACCCTCGGGCCGACGGAGCAGAAACATGTCGACGTTATTTTTCTGTCTAATTGACCTATGCTAAGGATTCCTAACTATCTCCAGAGCATACCTAATAAATTTTAATAAGTGGTCAAGTGAACTGAATAAAGCCTATATTCACCTGCACACTTTTTATCTTATCACTCAGCTTCAGTGGGGTAACTCGCTTTTCTCTGGATACTGCCACAAAAAACCAGAGATCGCCTCGGGTGAGGCTGGCAAGACACTGACTGAATAAGCCCAATGACTGTTGCCATAACGCTTGCGTGGGGCGGAGAATAAAATATACCGCTTCTCGAGATACGCAGCGTTTATGAGGGCTTTTTCAAATCTCTTGGAAAAAGTGGTTACAAGTGTCCTATCTCCTTTTGATAAACTGCTCCGACTGTGTCGTCAACATTCCAGCCCACCACGTGAATTAAAAAGAAAGAAGAAAAAAGCTCCTTTTTATCATATATATATATATATATATATATATATATATATATATATATATATATATTACCTACTTGCGGTCGCCAGTAGGTAGTTATAGTTGGGATCTACTTTCCATAGGAAACCCGCAACATTCTATTGGGAATAACTTTGGCGCCGGTGGACGAATCTTCGCGAATTTCTCAAAGTTCGTGGCCTGCTCCGCTCCGCTCCTTCCCTGAAAATGTGGGGGGGATTCGTCAAGCGGGGGCCGAGATAAAAGGGGGGTCCCAAAACGTGTTTTCCCCATGTTAATTTCCATAGGGCGGTCAAACTCACTTTTAGCCCGAACGGCTGAATGGATTTCCACCAAACTTGGCAAAATTGTTGGGACTGGTACGCCGATGTGCCTTTGCTATGTCTCAAGATATATGCTCCAGTGGTTTTTACGAAAATTACCTTTGAAAAAATATATATTGGGCTACATTGGGCTATATATATGTTAGAGCCCAAATGTAGCCCAATGTAGCCCAAAGATGGCCACCAGAGGCAAAAAAAAACAAATGTAGCCCAAATATCAGCCAGATGTAGCCCAACAATTTGCTATTAAAAAACCTATGAAATTCACTGAAAAAACCATAGGTTTCACACACGTTATAGTTAGGAATTAGCATTTAAAAAACCTTTGAAATTCACTGAAAAAACCATAGGTTTCACACACGTTATAGTTAGGATTTAGCATTTAAAAAACCTTTGAAATTCACTGAAAAAAACATAGGTTTCACACTAGTTATAGTTAGGAATTAGCATTTAAAAAACCTATTAAATTCACTGAAAAAACCATAGGTTTTACACCAGTTATAGTTAGCTGGAAATTTTACTGACATAAAGCCATTGAAATTCCCACGTTATAGTTAGTTGGACTCACTATAACTTGCGCTCCTGCAATGCACTGCTGATGACGTCACATATTACATTACTCATGACATGGTCAGTGACATCACTCATGACATCACTGATGACACCATCCAGGGAATGTGTGTCTTTCTGAAAAATCAATATGTTTTATATTTTAGTTTCTATTTTTGAATGTGTTTCAAGGGTTACATTACACTCCCCCCCCCCCCCCCCCCTTCCCATCTCTTTTTATAGCTTCACATCTAATTTATGTATATATTTCATAAAAATACGTAAGCATCATTGTTCCTCCTGGAGGGGAAGAATCTGAACTACACTAATTCTTATTCTTCTGAATACCGCAGAATACCGCTCAGTCCTTTTGCCTCGATGCATTACTTAGGGACTCAAGTAGCTCGTCGGCTTCGTACGAGGCTCTGATGTTATACATTTTATTATTATACATAATCCTGAGAAAGGCCGGAAATCTCATCTGTACTGTGGCCCCCAGTGACCTGAACTTATCCATTCTCTGACCTAATTCCCTTTTTTTTTTACCTTTTTATTAATGGGTATCACAGGCAGATTTAAACAGAATAATCAAAATTTTGTTGTACATAATTTCCAGTGTCTTTAAAAATATTACAAAAAGCGGTTTACCAAAGCTTGTAAATAATAGTCAAATCTCAGACGGGCAAATAAATACAATACAGGATGGATTTACACAAATAAATACAATCTTATCTAAATTAGAGTTAGACACGGCTTCAGTTCAAGTTAGTTAATATCGGGTGTATAAAACATGCCTCCCCAAATTCTCTTTACTTTAATCATTGCTTTCACTCCTCTTTTTCTGGATAGAGATAGTTCCATATGATGTATCTCTTTAACCAAGCACCACCATTCATTCGCATTATGAGCTTGATCAGCTATCCAAGCTCTAGCCAGAACTAACCTTGCACATGCCAGCACAATGAAAATTAAATCTTGAAAAGGTGTAGGATTGGGCTGTATACCTAACAGAATCATTTCAGATGTTAAAGGTGCATCAATTATCAATTTCAATCTCAGTATCTTCCCTATACTGTCCCAAAACAAAGCTAGCGCAGGGCATAGAACCAACATGTGTTCTAGATCTGCCGCCTGTAGGTGACATTTGGGGCATTTGGTTCGATCATTAAAAACATCATTCGAGGACCATTTGCTTATTTGCAGAGGAGTGTGGTAAAGTTGGCAAATTGTTTTATATGCTTGCAGTTTTAAACTTGAAGAGTGAACCAACGTATCAATTTTCTTTAAGGAGTAAGATATTTCATTCGAGGTGATACCTATTGGAAAGCATAAGGCCCATTTCTCTGCTATTTTTGGATACTCGTCTAGTTTATTTTCAGTAAGACACTTATATCCCTCGCTAATAGTTACTATTTGATTTTCCTCTCCCTTGTACAAACATTGCCAAAAATCCGAATCCAGAATCTCTTTCAGTTTTAATTTTCTGACAAAAAAATCACGAATTTGTGTATATTTATAATAAGTATGCTCTGGTAGTTTATACAATAACCTTAATGTTTCGAACTCCAAAAAACCTGAGGAGCCGTAAAGATCCCCAAGTTTCGATATACCTTGACTCGCCCATATTTTACACCCAGAATCAGAAAAAATGCTAGGTAAACCTGGGTTGTTCCAAAGACTTAAAAGAGGGTGATAAAATGATAGCTTATTCTGATTCATAACTATCCTCCAGATGTTAATCATGTCCTTTGCGGTCTTGAATCTCACTCTTTTGAAGTAGTTTGGGTCATTACTTCTAGCCAAAAACTGCAAGCAATCTGGCCCCAACATAAATTGATGAAAAAAGTATGGATTGCTGGAATTAAATAAGCTCTGTAACCGCCCCAAAAATGATGCGATATAATACAATCGGAAATCTGGGAAATTAAGCCCTCCTTTTATAAATGGGAGTTTCAGAGAGGAAAGTGCTTTTCGGTTCTTTTTGTAACCCCAAATGAAGCTGCCCAATATGCCATCTAGTTTTCTGAAAAAGACTGTGTTTATTTTCAGCGGTATACATCTGAATAAGTATAAAAATTTTGGCAGGATGTTCATTTTAATAAGGTTGATTCTCCCGATAAGATTTAAAGGTACCTTATGCCATTTTTTAAGGAGGGCCTCAGTTTCTTTTAATAAAGCATCATAATTCAGTAAAATAATGTCCCTTATATTGGATGTTAGCTTAATGCCTAGGTAAGTAGCAGCATAGCATATTCCCACCACAGGTATTGGCGGTTTGTAGTTGGATATTATTTGTGTTTTGTCTAGGTTTAGCTTATAACCCGAATCTTTTCCAAAGATTTCTGCCTCTTTAACTATACCTAACATGGATTCAGTCACATCGCTTGTAAAGATTGCCAAATGATCAGCGTATGCTGTTATTTTAAGAGAGTTTGCCCCAAATGTAAATGGTTTTATCATAATTTGAAGCTGTATAGCTTTAATGAAAGGTTCCATGGAGAGGGCAAATAAAAGGGGTGATAAAGGGCAACCCTGCCGAGTTCCTCTTCTAATGGGAAATTTAGTAGAAAGTAGGCAGTCGTATCCAATTAATGCGTTAGGTAAATAGTAAAGTGCTTTTATCTTAGTAATGAACTTGCTTTTAAACCCCATTGCTTTCAAAACTGACCACAGGTAATCCCACCCCACTCGGTCAAATGCTTTTTCAGCGTCAAGTAGTATAATACCGAGTGGGGTGGAGTTAGCTGCGGCCATGTCAAGCACTGTGATGGCCGTATTTACATGCTGCGTCGTATCTCTACCTGATACAAAACCATGCTGATGTTTGCTAACCATTCTCGGCATAATGGGGGATAGTCTCAAGGCTAGTAATTTGGCAAAAACCTTGGCATCAGCATTGATCAAAGAGATTGGGCGGTAGGATCCGCATTCCGTGGGAGTTTTATTCTTTTTAAAAAAAAATATTATTTTGGCGGTGTTCCAAGATGACGGGGCCCCGTCCTCTGTGACAATCTGATTAATAACCAAACAAAGTATAGGCACGAGCTCTTCCCAGCATAATTTATAAATTTCAATAGGGAGGGTGTCATCTCCGGCAGCCTTTCCAGATGGGAGGGAGAAAATGGCTAATTTTAGTTCTTCTTCAGTATAATCTTTTTCTAACTCTTCCATACATATCGAATCATTCTCCGATTGCCAGGTATTCCTGATATAATTCTCCACCAAATCAGTTGAAGGCGCGTACTCGGGGGTATACAGCTTAGTATAGTAATCAGCAAATTGCTGCAGTATCTTATCAGGTTGAGTATAAATAGTACCTTCTGTTCCTTTTATACTCTTAATTAGAGAAGTGGCTCGTTCGTCGGCTATTTTATAAGCAAGTATTATTCCTATTCTGTCACCGCTCTCATACTGTGTAATTTTATATTTGTGTAATTTAGCAGTAACTTTATCTCTTAAGAATTTTTTAGTCTCGCAGCGCAGCGTATTTATTTTGAGTTCAAGTCTGTCTTTATTTAAATTATTAGGGGCTCCTGCGCTTTCTTTTCTAGCAATCTCGGCCAGGTGTTCTTCTAACCCTCTAATTCCTGAAATTAAGCATTGAGTCTCTGCTTTCTGATTGAAATTCTGCTGAATAATATATTGCTGTGCAAATTCTCTAATACTGGCCTTGCAACAATCCCAAACTAAAGTAATTTTAGTCGAATCAATATTAAACTCCAAAAATTCCTTAATGTGAGCTTTCAGTAAAGGAATGAACATATTATCAGATAAGAGGTGTCTGGGTAAAGAAAATAGCCTGGGCTCTTTCTTTGAAGAGAGTACCTTAAAAATTACCATTATAGGGTTATGGTCCGACGTTACCTTTGGGCAGATCTCCATTTTACAGCCGTTGGTAATTTGGTTCTCTGACCTAATTCCCATTGGCGCTCCAAGGTCACTTTAGAAAGATCCGAGCGCACCTCAAACAAAAAACCTGGCCCCTTCAACGATTTAGCCTTGAGTGCCAAGTTTAAAATCTTCTCCTTCACAGCATAAGTGAGAAAATTTATAAGGATCTTTCTTGGTTTAGGTCTGCTAGGATTCAAACTAAATGGATCCCTATGAAACCTCTGGATGTCTTTTTCTAAGAACCCCACTGATTCTTCAAGATTCAAAGAGTCCTTAAGCAGTGTCACTATATACGACTTTAGGTCACTTCCTTCTTTACCCTCAGGGATTTTTAAAAGGCGTAGGTTATTCCTGCGTGAGTTGTTCTCAAGCGATTCGACTCTCTCTCGCAGGGCATTACCATCCCCGCGTAAAGCCTGAATTTTAACCTCTGCTGATCCTAGATTAGCTTTGAGATGTTCAACAGAGCCCTCCAAAGTTTCGGTTCTTACATTCAAAAGATCCACTTTTTTCTTCAGGGCATCACATGCCGCTCTGATCTCAGATTGATTTTCTTCAGAAACTGCAAACCCCATTTTTATATCATTTTTTAATGACAAAAAGAGGGCCTCTATCGAATTTCCCCCTATACCTGCACCTTCCCCTCGTCCCCTCTCGTAAGCCTCTGAAGGGGAAACCTCCGCAGGGGCTTTAGTAGAAAGACTAAGCGTTGTTAATCCCTCAGAGGACATTGCTTTACTAGCTGGGGGAGATGATAGTGCCGCGTGTTGTATCCTGGGTGACTCGAGGGGGTCAGATTTAGTGGCAGAGGCAGTGGCAGAAGTAGGTATCTCGATCTCTATATTAGAATTCAAGGGACTCACGAGATTCACGGGATTAGCAATCCCGAAAGGAGTTGGGGGGGGGGGGAAAGATAGAGTTTCCCACAAGGGCAGGAAAACTATTCTCCCCAGGAGATGTTGCTTAATTTGTAATGTTCAATATCTGGGGTTGGACCTTGAAGAAAGAGCATTGTGAGGGGGTAACTTTAATAGAGGCAGCCTTCAAAGCAGTCTTAACATGACCTTTGCTTCTAGCCCCTTTAACGCTTCTTCCTTTCACTTGGTAGCTCTGAAAGGCGGTGTTGCGGGACCCCCGAGACTCTTCTTGCTGTTGCTCTACTTTCAAGTTAGCTCCTGGAATATTTGTAGAAGAGCTTAACACACTGTGAGAAGTTGGCCTGGTATATGATGCTCACTAGTTCTAGTGATCACCTTGTACCATGCCAAGCAACCCTTATGATGATTGGTTGTAAGTCAACCTTATAGACCAGCTATCCTAGAGGTAGCGTGGACAAAGCAGTCTTAGGCTAAACTCTGTAAGGCATGTGAAGCAAGCTGTTTTATCATGCACAATCCCCTTGAATACCAAATGAAAGGACACCACACAGATATATATTGAAAATATATATATATTTATTTACTACAAATATCCCCTATAATCTGTATGAGCACAGAAGCAAATGCGTTAAAACAAAACACAGTTTAAATATACAAAAGTTGCACAATATGGATGAGCCTTAGGGGCCACCTAAACCATATACTAAAATAGTGGTATAAGAACCACCTAGCTGAAAGGAAGTAGGCCTAGGGCCTTGGGAATCCATAAACCAGTGAAGCAAAAAGCAAAAATTTGGGGTGACCATAGGATAGCAGACCCTACTCTCCTACACACACTAACACCCCCTCCAGGGCTATCCAGCAACTTCTTAGGGGTGCTCTTATCGCCCTTCCCCTTCCTCTTCCCCCCTCTCTTACGTTTGGCAGGCTTAGTTGTTCTTTCAGCGTCACCAATGTCCAAACTCGAGGCAGAACTAGGGACTAAAATACACATGGAAGGGCTCTCTAGCAAAATATCACTCTCGCTCTTACCGTCAATAGCTGATTTGTCCCGACCCTTACCTTCAGCTCCTTGACCAAAATCAGGGCATATGGATTGATTAGAAACACTCCCAATGCCGGCCGCCCCCTCCCGCAAGAGGAAAGCTCTGATACCGCTGCCGCTTGTTCTGACGCCGCCCAAGCTTCCCCGGAGGAGACCGCGAGCCGCCGCTCTGCGACCGCGTCTCAACTCCAGGGCGGCTCTGTCCCAACAACGCAGTGGGAGCGAAGGGCTGGGAGGACGTGGAAAGATTTGTACAACCCCGGGACACATCAAAAATTCACCAAACTGCAGCAAGAAGGTAAGGACCGCCGATCGTAATTTCAATTTCACCGCGTCTTTACGACATGCTCCAGAGGCTACAGAGAGGAGGACGCAGAGCCTGGACGTGCGCTACCGCTCAGCTAGCGGACGCCATGTTCCCTTCCAACCAGAAAAAAGTGGCAAGCTAAACAACAGTCTTATCAGGCCTAGAACACTAAACACAGAAGAATAAATATTTGCCTAAATAGATTATTTGAGACAATGTCTAACCAAGGTGATAGCTTGCCCCATAATTAGGTATGGCAAGAAGGAATTTGGCATGAAATATTTCAAAAATAGGTTCCAGAGAAGGACCTATCAAATCACTAGCTAACATGATAATATAGAAAAAGAGAAACCGGTTTTGGTTGGTAGTTGTTATGTTAAATGTTAAATGTTATGTTAAAATGTTTTGTAAAGCGTACATACACCAGATTGATTTCATGGCCCTACATAGAGAGGTGCCGGGTCCCAAGGGGATTAATCATAGGCTTGTCTAAACAATCAAGTTTTAAGGAGCTTCCTAAAGCTCGGGAGGTCAGTGCAGGAGTGGATTCCAACAGGGAGGGAATTCAGTATCTAGGAGCTAAAACAGCAAACCTGGCGCTTCAGTTTAAAAGAGGGAATAGACAGAAGGTACATATGCTCTGAGCGCAGGTTGCTCAGAGGTGCGTGCTTTTGGATAAGCTTATCCATAAATTTGGGGCTACTTCGATTGAGGGACTTAAAGATAAGGCAGCATACCTTAAAGGCACAGCGCTGTGAGATAGGGAGCCAATGCAGCTTCCTCCTGAGTGGGGTGACATGTTGGTGCCTGGGTTGCTGAAAAATCAGTCTTGCTGCTTGGGATGTACAAGTTGTAGTTGATTAGCTAAGTACAGAGGGATGCCAAAATAGAGGGAATTGGCGTAGTCAATTAGGGACATCACCGTAGCCAGGACCACCTGGATCAGAGCTTCCTGCTTGAGAAATCTTCTGATCTTTTCTATTTTCCTCAGTTGGAAAAAGCAGTTTGAAATTACTGACCGTATTTGGGATTTTATGGTAAGGTCCCTGTTAATTGTTACTCCAAGACTTTTTGCTGAGGTTGAAGGAGAAGGGGGCAGGCCACATTCTGTTGGCCAGAAGTGAGGACTCCAGGGATACTGAGTGCCACCGGTTAGGATTAGCTCAGTTTTATCTGGATTGAGTTTTTAATGATTGCTGTTCATCCACTCACCGATGAACAGCATGGTGATCTGAAAGTTACGGACCGAGTCGAGAGTATTGCTGATGGGGAAAATTAGCTGGAAATCACCAGTATAGTTAAAGGTGCAAACTTTCCTTTCTTTCAAGGCTCGGACCAGAGAGAGAAGATAACGTTTGAACAAAAGGCGGGAAAGTGATGAGTCCTGCGGAACTCAGCAGGAAAGTCTCATCTTAGGGGCAATGAACTGAGCAGTGCGAACCGACTGAAAGCGGTTTTCCAGAAAGGAGGTGATCCAGCCAAGAGGGGACCCCTGAATCCCGGCATCTCTGACACAGTCGACCAATATATCATGGTCGACCGTGTCGAAGGCTGCAGAGAGATCAAGCAGCACCAAGGCTTGCATATGACCCCTGTCCATCCCCATCCGGAGAGTGTCCAGCACTGACAGTATAACAGCCTGAGTAGAGTGTGCTGGTCGAAAACCTGCTTGATGGAGATCAAAGTACTCAGACTGTTCCAAAAAAGCAGACAGACATCTAGTCTTATAGGCTTCCAAAATCTTAGCCAAGTATGGAAGTAGGGATATAGCACGGTTATTTGCTGGGGTTAGGGGGTCAGTTCCTAATTTTTTCAGGAGGGGTGCAACTATTGCCTCCATGAAAGTTGCAGGGACACAACCCTGAGACAGTGACTCATTCACAAGAGAAAGAGCTGGTCCAGGAATAGCAGCGAATACTTCTTTCAGGATGCTGGGAGGGCAGCAGTCCCCATGTGAGCCCTATTTAATTTTAAGTAGGAGATCCAAGAATATCTGGTTACTTATTGGCAGAAATTGATTAAAAATACAAGGATTCCTGGGTGCAGTAGGGCTGACCTTGGGGTTGGGATGCTTCGGAATGCCAGCCTTAATTTTGAAGATCTTTTCAATGAAGAAGGTATTCAAGGAATTACAAAAGGTTTGAGAGAGGGTGGGTTTTATTGTAATTCTGTCAGGGTTGGACTGCTCATTAACAATAGAGAAAATTTCTTTGGGCTTATTGGTAGTGGTTAAAATTTTAGCGGAAAAATAGGCGGCTTTAGTGTCCAAAATCTCTTTTTTGTAAGTATTCATCACCTCTAAGAAGATCTGTTTGTCCTCTGATTGATAGTTGCGTCTCCACCTCCTTTCAAATTGCTGGAGAGCTAATTTCTGAGCTTTAAGGTCGACAGAGAATCATCTTAGAGCTTTGTGACGTCTGGCAAAGTTTAATTTTCTTAGAGGTGCATGCATGTTGCTAGCAACTGATAGCCAGGTTGTTAAACTCTCGTCACTAAGGTTGACAGAGAGTTGATCGGGCGCGACAGTATTAACCAAAGTATTAAGAAATAAAGTTTTGTCAACTTTATTCAATTACCTTGCCATTCCCCCAACAATAGGAGGGGTTTTGCCCAGAATGATGTTATTGATGGTAAATTTAATTAAATGATGATCAGACCATACGCAAGGTGCTGTCGACAGGTTGGATATATTGAGACTGGCTGTCCAGACTTGATCCAGTGTGTGCCCTTTAATATGTGTGGCCGGGGACACTTGCTGGATGAGGTTGAGCCCCGTGAGTAAATCGGATAATTCCGCTGATTGAGAGCCACCGCTGTATGGTTGGCCCAGTATTTAACACCACAACTCACATAAGACATATAATATATATTTTTTTCAATTATTAAATTATACACTGCATCTTTACAAAGATCTAGTTAGATAGGCACACCGCCTAAATGTCATTATGGGGAATGTTACAAAGATGATTTCATGAATCCTTTAGGTAAGGAGCCTATGACATAAAGAAAGATATTAGGAACTATTCAATATTGAGGTCAATAAACCTCTATAAAATTCATAGATTCCTAAGTTTATAATAACCCTCTATAGATGTATTTAGGGGCTTACTTAGAGCTAATTAGTCTTTTGTCCTATATGGCTAAAATAATGTTAAGGTCATTGTTTCACATTCATAAACAAATTACGTAGCTTAAAGCATGTTATACAACTGATTGCTAGCCAGAGATTTTTTCTGATGAGTGTTCCATGAACCTGTGCTTTTACATTTGGGATTAAAGAAACAGAGCTTATTTAAACAGACAGGGCACTTTAACCTTGTATTATGAGCTACTGGACCTTCATAACATCTTTTCAGTACTTGAGAACTGCTTTTATAGGATCCTTTCAATGTAAGCAACCATGACTACCGTTCATTTCATAGCCCTGCAGCTTCATCTTAATATTTCCTGGTGCCATGAAGCTATAGGTATAAAAGATTGCGATGGAAAGGATGTGCGGAAGTATTGCCTTCTTCCAGAATAGCATTACTGCTGTCACTTTAGAGCAGTTGCTGTGCCCTAGGAAAAGCCCTGTAGGCAGTATACACTGATTTCAGAATTTTGCCACGCATGACCACAAATGAGTGTGGTCAACTTTTTTTCTGTGAGCTATATGGCTATATAGGTGGCTGTTAACCCTAGAAGTACTTTATGATGCTACTGTTAATCACTATTAGAGACACTGTGGGAGGCGTGGCTAAAGGCCAAGATGGCAGGACACCCACCCTCCCCTTCCCGCCCGAGACATCTATCAGTGCCTTGCAGTAGAATGGTAAAAGATATTTATTGGGAAGAGTTGAACAGCCATAGAGATGATCTTTAAATCCAGGGTAAATTTAAAAAGACGCAACATTTTCCTCTTTGTCAAACTGCATGACAAAGGGAACATTTCCCTCTCGAGTCTTCTTTTAAAATGGGGAAAATGGAAAAGATGTATTGGCTAGCAGGGCTGCTTTATGTCTTAAACTTATCATTAATATTCCATTTTTTCTTGAGATTTCGATTGTGCACATGTTTTAAGATAAAAATGGAGAGCAAATGTTGTATTACAGCGGTATTATTTTTTTATTTGAAGAGTTTATCCTCTTCTGTGTTCTGGAATCCTGCACATGTATCTAGGATTTTATTAAGAAACCCTTGATGCGGAACTGGTGTTACAAATAAGAAACACTTTTGTTACTGCTATGCCATACTATTTTGGAGGTCAAGACGTACTATTTACTACCCCTTGGATTTAAGACTTGCTTAAGGGGCTCAATCAACTTATGTTTGGGGAGTTACTTGTGCAAACAAAGAAACACAGTTATCTATTTGGAGTTCAGTACTACCTGCTGCCTAATAGCCTCTGGCTGCTCCTTGACCCATGAATAGGCCTCATATGCAGACCAGGTTCCAGGAGCTGCCATAGAAGCTTCAGAAGCGATGCTGAAGGCATAGCTGCTGTTAGTGTAGTCAACCTCACCATAAACTTGTATTGCCAATATCAGAATAGGGAATGCTACCATCTTCTGATCATTTCTACTGGCCTATTTGTGAAGAATGTTCCTACACAGAGACATGTAAGAGAGCAAGGTTTTTGGAAAGCACTACTATCTGAATCCTGCTCACTGATTTATGACAGTATCTCTCCTTTACATTCTATGATGGAGCACATTTTTCGTACAATGGCACTGAATAGTTAGCTGCATCATGATGGTTCCAACATGAGAGCTCCACTACGGGAGTTATTGTGGTCTGCAGCATTTGCATTGTTTGTGTGCAGGTTTATAGAGTGCCCTTTAGGAACTATTTATTCAAATTTCGAATTTAATTCTTGAAACTGTTACCATTTCTGTTGCACCTGACAGGCCCTCTTGAAGCGGGGGATAGTGGAGATGCTAATGACTTCTGACAACAAGGACGGCCTGAGTTCTGGGAGTCTTGAAGGAGGTATGTTGCATGTCTATTTTTCCCCTTCTCTTATGTGTGACTTTAATCCTGTTCTAAGTGCCTTCCCCAACTCTGTGATTCTCCAGCGTTGGTTCTTTGAGATCCAATCTTTCAGATTTTTTTCTCCAGTAGTGACTGAGGATTGCAAACAAAGCATGCTGCTCTACCCTCATCTTACTGAAGCATTGACTTAGTCAGATCGATTTGGGTACATTACTCAAACTAAAGAGACAGAAAAAGTTATGGTATATTATATTCATAATTGTAACTGGAAGGACATGCACAACAAAGTATACAGCTAACACTGAGCCTCATTTATATGTTGGCGCTCGACCTGTCTTCTGCCAGGGCAGAAAGTAAAATACTCTCTTGCTTGATGGAGGTACAGACCTCCAAATTTTGAAATTGCCGTATGGACATTTCAAGCATTAACGGGAACTACAGCAAGGCTGTTCCTGTCAATCAGTGGCGGCTCCTCCATGGAGGTGTGGGGCGTCGCCCCACTGCTTTCTCGTAGCGCAGGAAGCAGAAACATAAAATGGTAAAACTACCATTTTATGTTTCTGCTTCTCGCACTGCGAGAAAGCAGAAGTGCCTGGTTGTGGGCGGGCGGATGGGAAGTCCTGCTCAAGGGCAGGGGAGGAGTGACTTGCCGAATGTTGTGGGCCCTGACTGCTTTGATCTGCCTGTGGCACTTTCCCTGCCTCCGATTAGGCTCCCGGCTGGGGCACTGTGCACGTGCACCGCACCAATCACAACCCTGTCATTGCAGCGTTGGGATTGGGGCAGGGGAGGGAGGCTGCCTGTGGATGGCAGCTTCCTGGCTGAGGAGAGCTGCGGCAGCAGGAAAACACGGGACCCGGGGGAAGGTAAGTTTTTTTTTTTTTTAAACCCCTCCCACCTTCTCCACTGCTCCCACCACACGCAACCCTCCCACGTGATAGTCATGCCGCCCACGACTACTCTGTAAGGTGACTCTTACCCCTAGGATTCCCAGCCACAACAGGTGCCACCTTCACCCCGGACCGTCAGAGGCCGAAGTGGGGCACAAGCAGATCCAGGGCCGTTCTGTTCTCCTTCCGATGAGCTGTCACAGGTTTCGCCATCAGCCTGTCCCACCATGCAGCTACTCCAGGCCTAAGGGGAGTTCGCGCTTAATAGCCCCCCTCGCCCCCCCTCCCCCATGGGGTTCGTTGGCAGGCCTCCAAGAGTGGGGAGCAGAAACAACAAATTATTCCCTATCGGTCCCCCAGCCAATAGCCAAACAGAGTGGAAGGACTAACCGGCGACCAGCCGAGGGCCTCAGGGAAAGTCCAGCACTGGAGATGCGGGACAAGACACCTCTCAGGATGGTATCAGTAGAGTTAATACTGGAACGGTCCCACCGCAGGTAGTGTGGGACACTATGAAGACACATATCAGGGGTATCCTACAGCAGTTTATTCTTGATAAAAATAAGGGCATGCAGTTGAATGTAAACTGGCTGCGTCAAGTAACTGCGGAGTTAGAACTTCAGCATGCCCAAGCAATACTAACTAGAGAGCCAGGGGAGCAGGCATTACATCTTAGGTCTATTGAAAGTCGGTATCTTTTAAGTAGGGGGCTTGGGGAGAAGGTGGCTGCTAGCTATCATAAAAATAAGGTTTTACAGTATGAATACGGCAAAGCGTGGGTAAAGTTTTAGCACATCAGATTTCTGATAAAAAATCGAGGTATGCAATCCGTGGTATTAAAGGTAGTGACTAATCTTCAGGCTATTGTTGAGCAATTCTCCCTTTTTATCAGGATGTTTACAGTCAGGCTCAAACAATCAATCAGTCTGGTAATTTGGAATATATTCAGGACTGTGGACAACCGTGTCTTGCAGAGAGTCAGGCATCAACGCTATAGAAATACATCTCTGTAGGGGAAATAGAGGCAGATCTTAAAGCTCTATCTTCTTACAAGGCAGCAGGGCAAGATTCCATTTTGCTCGAGTTTTATAAAACAGTTTTAATTATAATATTATGCCTGAATTTCTGAATCTGATTAGGCATATCGATAAGGGGGCAGGTGGTCGGGCTACCTGGAATTGGACCAAACACAGTGTTCCTGAAGAAAGATAAGCCACCAGAGGATAGGGGTTCCTATCGACCATTCTCCTTGATCAATGCAGATGCAAAGGTCTTTGCAAAGATATTAGCTACCCGGCTCGCCCCCTTAATGCAATTTCTGGTTTCATCTCAACAACATGGATTTGTACCTGGTAGGGATAGCGCAAGTCAATGGCGCAAGTCATACTAATATGGCAGTTGCCGCATTTGATGTAGGCTGGATAAGAGGATAGATATGATTCTACTAGATGCCGAGAAGGCTTTCGATCGGGTGGTGTGGGACTATTATACACAACAGCTTCAGCATTCAACCGACGCACGCCACGACCGCAGCAACGCCGCCCACCACCACCCTCCGCGCCTGGACTCCGATCAGCACCGAAGACACCGTCCGCATGATGAACTCCATCCACTCCGGATCTCCGACCGACCCCTGCCCTCACCACGTCTTCAACAAGGCCGACGCTGTCATCGCACCCCACCTGCGGGACATCATCAACACCTCCTTCGACACTGCCACCTTCCCAGAGAGCTGGAAGCACGCCGAACTCAGCGCTCTACTGAAGAAACTAACAGCAGACCCCACGAACTCAAGAATTACCGCCCCATCTCGCTCCTCCCGTTTCCAGCCAAAGTCATCGAGAAGACCGTCAACAAACAGCTGGCCGCCTTCCTCGAGACGAATGGATCCCTCGACCCCTCACAGTCTGGCTTCCGAGCCAACCACAGCACCGAGACCGCCCTCATCGCTGCCACCGATGACATCCGAGCCCTGATGGACAACGGAGAAACAGCGGCCCTCATCCTCCTAGACCTCTCCGCGGCATTCAACACTGTCTGCCACCGCACCCTAGTGCAGCGCCTCAGCAACGTCGGAATCCAGGAGAAGGCACTGGAATGGATCATCTCCTTCCTCGACGGAAGAACACAGAGAGTCCGTCTACCACCGTACAAGTCAGAGGCCACCGAAGTCATCTGCAGCGTCCCTCAAGGATCCTCGCTGAGCCCCACCCTCTTCAACGTCTACATGAGCCCCCTCGCGGCCATCGCACGCCAACACAACCTCAACATCATCTCCTACGCCGACGACACCCAGCTGATCCTCTCCCTGACCAACGACCCCGCCGCCGCCAGAGCCAACCTTCACGAAGGGATGAAAGATGTAGCCGAGTGTATGACGACCAGCCGCCTGAAACTGAACTCAGAGAAGACGGAAGTCCTCATCCTGGGCTCCTCGCCCTCCGCCTGGGACGACTCCTGGTGGTCCCCCGCCCTGGGCACCGCACCCAAACCGACAGACCACGCACGCACCTGGGCTTCATCCTGGACTCCTCCCTCTCCATGACCAGACAAGTCAACGCCGTCTCCTCGTCGTGCTTCAACATCCTGCACATGCTACGGAAGATCTTCCGGTGGATCCCCACCGAGACCAGGAAGACGGTCACCCAGGCCCTCGTCACCAGCCGACTGGACTACGGCAACGCCCTCTACGCCGGAACCACCGCCAAGCTCCAGAAGAGACTCCAGCGGATCCAGAACGCCTCAGCCAGACTCATCCTCGACATCCCACGAAACAGCCACATCTCCGGACATCTGAGAGACCTGCATTGGCTCCCCGTCAACAAAAGAGTCACCTTCCGTCTCCTCACCCACGCACACAAAGCCCTACACGATCAAGGCCCGAGCTACCTCGACAACCGCATCAACTTCTACGCTCCCAAACGCCACCTCCGATCAGCCAGTCACGCCCTCGCCGCCGTCCCCCGCATCCGAAGAACGACAACAGGAGGAAGGTCCTTCTCCTACCTGGCCGCCAAGACCTGGAACTCCCTCCCTCCCGACCTGCGCCTGACCCAAGACCACCTCTCCTTCAGGAAGAAGCTCAAGACCTGGCTGTTCGAGCAGTAGCAGCACCCCCCCCCCCCCCCCCCCCCCCCCCAAGCGCCTTGAGACCCTCCGGGTAAGTAGTGCGCTCTATAAATGTCTTTGATTGATTGATTTGTAGGCATTAGATAGTGCCCACAATATATGCAAATCATCTTGGTCCTACAATAGAGAGGACAATCCACCCCAATATGCTTGTCCGTCTCTATGAAGAACAAAAGAAATTCATATCAGTTTCCGACATGTAGGACTCCATCATTAAGATGTCGTCTGAATGAAAAGCTTCACATGCAACATTCTTAACACAGCTCCTACCTGCCTCAGTGAGATCCTTAGATTCCTTAAGTGCTGAACTCTGTTTAACGGTTTACATTTTGTAAAGAAACCTTTAAACCTGTTAACTTTGATACTCTCTGCTACATTCTGATCAATGTTCGATCTTTCCCCTGACATCAGGGTGAAATCCAACAATTTATACTTGATTTTGGATGCATGTCCTCTTTTATACTGAAACGTGGCTCTCAATCTCCTCAAGCCCTGACCTAGCTGCCACTATCCCTCTTTAAGTTCAAAATAAGCTTTATTGAAAGTTTTGAAAAAGTCATATAAAAAATTTAAATACACGAATGCATAAAATTGATACAAAAAGAATAAATGAAAAACATGAGAACAAGAATCAAAAATCAAAAATGGATAATAAAAAACAGTTCATATGAGATAAATACAAAAAAGATCAAAAGAAAAATACCAGCTAGGAGATAAAGAGTAATACATTACTATGAAATATAATACTAAACGACATAGCAATTTTTGAATATTATGAAAAAGAAAAGAAAAGACAATATAATAAAAGGAACTCAGGGAGGTTTAGCAACTTCTTGTTGAAAGGGAGATTTAGGCAGAGAACGAAGGGCACAAGAATCAAAAAATGAAGTAACCGGATCCCATAACTGCTTTCGTTTTGGGGCTAAAACAGGTGGATAAACATATGTTGTATCTAACCTATGATTATAGCACACAGCATACCACCAAGCCTGATAAGAGAGTTTAGTAGAGTCCTTCCAAGCTTTGGTAATTTGCTGAAAAGCTACTGCAAGAAGTAAGTCAATTATTTTTATATCCAGATTATGAGGGTTCCAGATAGGTGAAATACTACCTAAAGAAATATGTGATATATGAAACGGATGTGTAGTGGAGAAGATTTCATTAATTTGAGACCAAACCTGAACCCAAAATTGGTGAACCAGATTGCATTTGAAAAGCATGTGTAATAGATCCACCTGAGGAGTTGAGCAGGACCAACAAGCGTGAGATAGGGCAGGATATCTTTTACTAAGTGTTGACTACTCTCTCTGCCAAGTTGAACACTACCACAGAATGGGTGATGGTGTTGCTATTATTTTTCAGTCCTCTTTACAATGTATTACTTATACTCTTGATGATAATTTCACAGAAGATTGAATTTTCTCCATTCACAGGAATCCATCTTTTTCCTTTTTCGGCTCTCTAATGTACTGCCCCTGCCCTAGAAGTAACGTTTGCAACAACCTTCTCGAGTACCTTTTTCACACTTTTTAAAATACCTCAGTTGTATATAGGAGGATCTAAGCTTTCAACTTGAAGACAAGATTAACTTTGACTCAAGTAATCTCGCAGATAGTCTCAAAACCCTGACCTGTCTCTCTGAAATATATTGCATAGTCATAAAGCAGACCACCTCCTCGATCCTATTTTTGCTATTACCTTGTGTCTACCTGCTCTCCTCTGATTTGATCACCTGGCTGTCCCCTTCTTTCTTGCTCCTCAGCACAGTTTTATCAGGCTTGCACACCTTAATGTTTGACATAGGTGTGCACAGGCTAAAATTACTTCCAGCTCCCTGTGAAGCTTTACCTAATACCATTATCTTACTATCCTCCCTCAAAATATCACTGCTTCTAAGTCAATATTCGACTTTTGGACTGCTTCCTATCTTAACCCCCTTGCACCTACAAACATTTTATCTTCTCCTAGAGGACTGCCTTCCTATCCTTGGTATGCTAATAAATTGTGTGATGCCAAACAGCATTGTAAATGTCTGGAAAGAACCTCAAAGAAAAAATATGTCCCTTCCTCCAAGGCCACTTAAACATCAGCTTTTCAGACTACAAAAAAAGCTTTTAAAATGCCCATTTTGCCTCCTGCTCTAACTTGGTAGCACCAGCCTGTCAACCAAGAACCGTCTTTTCCATTGTAAAATCCCTCCTACATCTAAAAAAACCCTGTTATTCCATTAGAAGCACTATGCAACAGACTCTCTGATTTACAAGATATCCAACATCTAGGCAAACTTTGATCTCAATTACTCTCATCTGTATCCCAAGGCCCACACCTCACCCCATCGAGATTCCTTTCTTCATGAGTTACCACCCATCTATGCCACTGAAGTAATTTCACTCAAATCTCTTCAATCTGATTCCCCAATGGACTCTTGCCCATTCTCAATTTTTGCCCTAGGCTCTGGCTCTATTGGCCATGTTCTCCAGGACC
Source organism: Lissotriton vulgaris (assembly GCF_964263255.1). Lineage (NCBI taxonomy): Eukaryota > Metazoa > Chordata > Amphibia > Caudata > Salamandridae > Lissotriton > Lissotriton vulgaris. The sequence continues at coordinate 1,226,925,584 of NC_141687.1, forward strand.
AGGGAAAACTTTTTTTTATCGTTTGATGACTATCCCACATTCCTGAAAACATGCACTAGCGGTTTGTCTTCTGAAAAAACTCTGAGTTGACTCTGTAAATCTCACTAACTATAGTCCCATTTCCTTGTTACATTTTCCCACTAATATCTTTAAAAAACATGTCAACCAAATCCTTTGTAACATTCTGGAAATAAATAATCTTCCTTATTACTCTCAATGCAGTTTTAGGCCTAAACACCATACTGAGTCAAATCTCCTTGGCAATTTATGAAGATGTTAGATCAGTTTCGGATCACAGCAACTCTGCAGCCTTGATCCTCCTTGGTCTCTCAGCAGCGATCAGTATATTGTCTCATGACATCCTTACCTCAGTTCTCAACAATATAAGTATTCATCACTTCGCCTTAACCTGCTTCTGTTGTTTTCCTACCAACCGTTCCCAAGTGGAATCTCTACCCCTTTCACCAACAGGACTGACCTGCTTCTTTTGGCATTCCTCAAGGCTCCTCTTTAAGCACTACACTTTTTTATTAACTGTCTGTCTCCCTTGCAGCATTGGTTTTATCATTTGGTTCTGAAACAGTTTCCTATGCCAATGACACTAAGATAATGCTCTCCACCTTTGAGAATGTAAACCTTGCCAAAACATGTTCAATGCCTGTATGCCCTCTGTTGCTGAATGAATGCTTGATAACTACCTAAAACGAAACTGTGACACAACAGAGTTACTTCTCTTCTGCAAAGTGCCTGGCCCACTGACTGGTGGCCGGTAGATCTGGGACTGCTCCTACCCCAGCCTCTTCAGCCCAAAATATAGGCTTCCTCATGGGCTCTAATTTGAATTTTACCAGCCATATCAACCATGTCTATGCCACCTGCTTTGTTATCTTCAGATGCCTGCGCGCAATCTTGCCTTTTCCTCCAATTTCTTGTTACAAGACCATGATCCAAGCTTCTTTAATCTCATGCTGGTTGGACCACAGCAATTCCCTTTATTTAGGATTGCTCAGTATCTCATTTTCTACATTCACATGATTCAAAACTTGGCAGTCCAGCTGATCCTTAACCTTCGGTGAATCTCCTGATATCCTCTCTCCTGCCTTGACTACTTTAGCTGTCTGTCATAAAAAGAGCAGATTTATAATCTCTAGAGACCGTTCACAAGGCCTTATCCAACTTTAACCCTCTATTAATTCACAGCAAAGTTCTGCCTTACATTCCTGCCTGCTCACCTCAATCTGCAATTCATCATCTCATTCTGCAACTCAGTATTAAATGATAAGGTTTGAAGGGCAGACTCTTCTTCTTCCAAGCAGCAAAATATTTGAGCTCACTTCCGTTCAATTTTCACACAGTATAGCTACACCAATCTTTCAGAAAACAGCTTAAAACATGTTTTTTCTCAATGATAGCCTTCTTCACTTTTCCATAGTTGACCATCTTCCAGTGCCAAGATGACTTTTTTGAATGATAATGTGCTATATAAACACCCAAATGAAGAGGACAGAAGATTTTTAACAATCAAGCCAGATATTTTTAATGGATACGTCTACCTGCTGATTCCTCACCTGTAAACAATCCCAGGCACCAGACTGGATACAGAAACTCCAAATCTCTCACTACGCCAGTAAATGGCACTGGCTTCATGTCGAAACGGGATGTGGTGTCAGATGACATCACTGAAACCCTACAACCCCCACCTCAGCACAATTACCTCAGTTTCCTTTTTAGGTCTTGCTGGAGTTAGCAGCGCGAAGCGCTGCGTCCAGCGAAAGACCGTATGTTGTTAACTTGCCGGGAATGTTGGACAGGGGATGGGTACGCGCTTTCCCTCCCCGATTTCACCTCGTGTGCGCGCACGTACAGCCCTGCACCATGCACATCTCCTGTCCCACATTCACAGCAAGTCAGCCTCTCGCAATCGCGCGCGCGCACACACACACAGCCACACACATGCACGCACACAGCCACATGCACGCATGCATGCACACACACGCAGGCACAGCCACACCCCCCATCTCTCTCACGCAGGCACACAGCCACACACACGCACGCACACACAGCCCCCCCACCCCTCTCTAAGACCCGCACTCACCTGGCTCTTTTGTCGCAACTCCCCTGGTATCTCCGCCACATCACCTGGCACACACGCGGGGCTTCCCTCACTCATGGGAGCCCCGCACTTGCATCGGCGGCCTCAGGGGGCTCTGCCTCAGGCATGGGAGCCCCGCATCACCAGTGCTGCTCTCTGCTAGGCACTCCGTGGTTGCGGGCTTCACGCAGAAGGCGGAAGTCCCGCCCCACGACCGGCTTGACGCTGCTCAACTTCCGGTTTTCGGGCCGGCTGCGGTAGTTTGCTAATGTGAAACCGATGTATAAATTAAGGCAACTCACCATTGGTCCCAGGGACGCATTTGTCATGTATAATAAAAAAAACTTGTCCTGTTTCAGTTCTTCTTTTCTGCAGTACTGTTAAAGGGAAAGTCAAGGCTTTCTGGCTCAGAAAGGAGGTTTTTGCTAATGCAGCACGTTTAGGTGTGAGTATGCCCAGCACTAGAAGTTTCTGAATGCGCCGTGCCCAATCATCTGGAGTTCCAACAGCTGCCTCTGCTTTACCGCTGTCTCTTGCGCTCTTTGCACCCACCCTGCCTCATTCAGGAAGGATGGCGGAGTGAAAGGTGCGGTTTGACGGTGTAATCCCTTGCCATGTGAGCAGAAAAATACGCCACCTTCCTTTGTGCTCTACCCCCTCCCTCCAACACGACATGTTGTCTATTTCTTGGCCTTAATACCCCTGAGGACTCTGGATGGAGGAGGTTTGAGGAACATCTGGTTGCTGAAAAACGAACAATTACCCTGTCCCTCACGTGTAGTTGGTTACAACGAAGAGTGCTTGTTTGGATTTCGAATAATCCCCCGCCCGTGTGTTCTGGGAAACTGCATGTTTTTTAGGTCGGTTCGGGTTCCTGACGGTGAGGGAGAAGGAGAAGCAGCCTCGAATACAGATTTCCAGTGTTCGGCAGATTAAAGGCCGGTGCATTGTTCGAATACCACGAGATTAGTTTCCAAGGAGACGGATGTCCGTTGCTATAGGCACCGGGGGCCAGGAATTAGGATTGTGGGTTTTTTTCATGTTGATCACGCCAACCGGTCGCTCACGCTCCACAATTTAAGCGTCCGTTTACAAAACCCGACAGAAAAGCTGAAGAGCGGATTGCTTCCTGGAATTTATTTTCCTCTCCACTCGTTTCCATTTACGCAGCGTTTGGTATTAACCCCCCAACCAGAAGTTGAACCTCTTTCTTTTTGATTGGGGCAGAATACCTGAGTGGGTCTGTACTTTTCAACGGTATCATGCGCACACTTACCATTTTTTTAAACAAGTCCAACTGCCCTTGGCTGCCTGAAGCGTTGTTAATGCTTGATCTAAATAGTCATGTGCCTGGATGTTTCCTGGGTCAGAGATGGCTTTCCACATGATTCAGCTGAGTGTGGAAGTCGGCTTCTTTTTAGGTCTCGCTGTAGTCAATGCGCTTGCGCATTGCTTCTGCAAGAAATTATGTAGGGGCTCCAGGAAAGCCTAACAAGAGGGCTTTGGAATGCGGATTATGGCCAGTGCATGTGAGGCATTCAAGCGCGAAGCTGGCATCTGGAGTGCTTTCGCCAGCGCGCACTCGGCCTCACTTCCTGCTCCCCCTCCTACTTTCGTTATCGCTCACACCCCATATGCTCGTTCCCTCCCACCCTTCCTTTGATGCCAGAGGGCTTTGGAATGCGGATTATGGCCAGTGCATGTGCCTCACCATTTGCTCCCCCGCCCACCCTCCCATCAGACTTTAAAGGCTGCCGCTCCCCCGCCCACTCCCCCATCAGACTTGAAAGGAATGCACTCCCCGCTATCTTGTTTTTTTAGCCCTACACTCGCCATGCATTAGATAATGCTCACCGGTGGGCCTTTTGCCCAATACTAAAAGCTACTCTCCTCACGTCTCTTTCTCGCTCTCGCACCCACGCTCTTTCTGTTACTCCTTGCTCTCTTTATCTCCATTCCTCCCCTGTAGTTCTCTCTCATTCTCGCGCTCTCCCTCACTCTCCCCATAACATCCCTCTCGTTAACCTACTTTCCCTTTCAATGCTGAATATTGAAAAATATAAGCAGTTGCCAGGTGTTTTTAACTCATTTTATTTCACTTTCTACGTGCGAACAACTCGTGTGTTTTTTTTTCTCCTCCTACCCCTCTCTCTACGTCTCTTTCTCGCTCTCGCACCCACGCGCTTTCTGTTACTCCTTGCTCTCCCTCCAACTCCAACTCCACCCTCCAACTCCACCCTCCAACTCCAACTCCACCCTCCAACTCCACCCTCCAACTCCACCCTCCAACTCCACCCTCAAACTCCACCCTCCAACTCCACCTTCCAACTCCACCCTCCAACTCCACCCTCCAACTCCAACTCCACCCTACAACTCCACCCTACAACTCCACCCTCCAATTCCACCCTCCAATTCCACCCTCCAACCTCCACCTCCAAATCCAACTCCAACTCCACTCTCCAACTCCACCCTCCATCACTCAGTTACACCACCACATCACTCAGGGGCACCACCATATCACTCAGGGGCACCACCACATCACTCAGGGGCACCACTCGGGGGCACCACCACATCACTCGGGGACACCACCACATCACTCAAGGACACCACCACATCACTCGGGGACACCACCACATCACTCGAAGACATCACCACATCACTCGGGGACACCACCACATCACTCGAAGACACCACCACATCACTCGGGAACACCACCACATCACTCGGGGACCCCACCACATCACTCGGGGACACCACCACATCACTCGGGGACACCACCACATCACTTGGGGACACCACCACATCACTCAGAGACACCACAACATCACTCGGGAAGACCACCACATCACTCGGGAAGACCACCACATCACTCGGGGACACCACCACTTCACTCGGGGACACCACCACTTCACTCGGGGACACCACCACATCACTCGGGGACACCACCACATCACTCGGGCCACCACCACATCACTCGGGGCCACCACCACATCACTCGGGGCCACCACCACATCACTCGGGGCCACCACCACATCACTCGGGGCCACCACCACATCACTCGGGGCCACCACCACATCACTCAGGGACACCACCACATCACCCAGGGACACCACCACGTCACTCAGGAACGCCACCACGTCACTCAGGAACGCCACCACGTCACTCGGGGACACCACCACATCACTCTAGGACACCACCACATCACTCTAGGACACCACCACATCACTCGGGGACACCACCACATCACTCGGGGACACCACCACATCACTCAGGAACAGCACCACATCACTCAGGAACAGCACCACATCACTCGGGAACACCACCACATCACTCGGGAACACCACCACATCAATCGAAGACACCACCACATCACTCGGGGACACCACCACATCACTCGGGGACACCACCACATCACTCGGGGACACCACCACATCACTCGTGTACACCACCACATCACTCGGGGACACCACCACATCACTCGGGGACACCACCACATCACTCAGGAACAGCACCACATCACTCAGGAACAGCACCACATCACTCGGGAACACCACCACATCACTCGGGAACACCACCACATCAATCGAAGACACCACCACATCACTCGGGGACACCACCACATCACTCGGGGACACCACCACATCACTCGGGGACACCACCACATCACTCGTGTACACCACCACATCACTCAGGGACACCACCACATCACTCGGGGCCACCACCACATCACTCGGGGCCACCACCACATCACTCGGGGCCACCACCACATCACTCAGGGACACCACCACATCACTCAGGGACACCACCACATCACTCAGGGACACCACCACATCACTCAGGGACACCACCACGTCACCCAGGGACGCCACCACGTCACTCGGGGACACCACCACGTCACTCTAGGACACCACCACGTCACTCTAGGACACCACCACATCACTCGGGGACACCACCACATCACTCGGGAACACCACCACATCACTCAGGAACAGCACCACTTCACTCGGGAACACCACCACATCACTCGGGAACACCACCACATCACTCGAAGAAACCACCACATCACACGGGGACACCACACCACCACATCACTTGGGGACACCACACCACCACATCACTTGGGGACACCACCACATCACTCGGGGACACCACCACATCACTCAGGGACACCACCACATCACTCGGGAACACCACCACATCACTCGGGAACACCACCATATCACTCGGGGACACCACCACATCACTCCGGGACACCACCACATCACTCCAGGACACCACCACATCACTCCGGGACACCACCACATCACTCCGGGACACCACCACATCACTCGGGGACACCACCACATCACTCGGGGACACCACCACATCACTCGGGGACACCACCACATCACTCGGGACACCACCACATCACTCGGGGACACCACCACATCACTCGGGGACACCACCACATCACTCGGGGACACCACCACATCACTCGGGGACACCACCACATCACTCCGGGACACCACCACATCACTCCGGGACACCACCACATCACTCCGGGACACCACCACATCACTCGGGGACACCACCACATCACTCGGGGACACCACCACATCACTCGGGGACACCACCACATCACTCCGGGACACTACCACATCACTCGGGGACACCACCACATTACTCGAGGACACCACCACATCACTCGGGAACACCACCACATCACTCGGGGACACCACCACATCACTCGGGGACACCACCACATCACTTCGGGACACCACCACATCACTCGGGGGCACCACCACATCACTCAGGGACACAATCACATCACTCGGTGACATCACCACATCACTCGGGAACACCACCACATCACTCTGGGACACCACCACATCACTCGGGGACACCACCACATCACTCGGGGACACCACCACATCACTCGGGGGCACCACCACATCACTCAGGGCCACCACTCAGGGACACCACCACATCACACAGGGACAACACCACATCATTCAGGGGCACCACCACATCACTCAGAGACACCACCACATCATTCGGGGACACCACCACATCACTCGGGAACACCACCACATCACTCGGGAACACCACCACATCACCCGGGGACACCACCACATCACTCTAATACACCACCACATCACTCAGCCCAACCACATCATCACTCAGCACCAGAACAGCACTGTCTTTGCTTGCTACCAACAAGAATTGCCGTAGCCAATAGGACTCACATTAGAAAAGTGTAAGCTATTGGCTTTGTGAATAACGATGCTATTAATTTATATATTTTCAAAGCCAACACATATTAAAAAAATGTGTCATTTACCCAATAGCTCACACTTTTCTAATGCGAGAGCTATTGCATTGCAAATGCTTGTTTTCTGTGCCTTAAGCACAGATCGGAGCTTGTTCTCTTTCGGAAGAATTGTCTTCATACACCAAAAACTGTGTGCAATAACATGTCTCTCCGCAAGAAATAAGGGTTTAAACTCTGTCGAGACTGTGAGAGAAGATGTCCATGACAGATCCATACTCTATCAATCTCTGGTGCCTCAGATCGGCACGACTACCATGCCTGCAACACCTGCCAGAGCATCCACCCGAAGGCCATAAAAGAGCAGGAAGCACAACTCTTTAATGCAAGGGCTACAGATAAAAGGTCCAGTCGACATCGCTCAAGACCTCGCCCTAGATAGCCTTCCTCACATTCTTCAGGGGGTAAAGGAAATAAGTACTCCTCTGACTACCAATGGACCCATTTCCTGGCTAGAAGCCGATTTTAGGCTGTTTCGTCTTCACTCATTGGCTGCGGCCCCATGAGGGCCAGCTCCGTCCCCGCCTCTTGAATGCCGAACAGGCTGAGGGCTCGGACCTGTGCTGAGTCAGAGGTAATAATCCACCCCTGGGCACTACAGGCCACAGGATATTTCCTGGACTGCTAGGCACAGGGGAAAAGGCCCCTGCCTGACTTCTCCACACTCAGTCTAGCAGCTTCCCCCACAGATTTCCCCACCTGGCATGTTCTATCTTCTCTCTACATTGGTTGCTGGGCTTACTTTGCTGGTAATTTTGTGCAGCTATGGCTCAGGATGCCGCAGGATGGAATTTCAGTATTATAAGCGGCATTAGTGAAGGATAAAGGGGGGATAGGGGAAGGCCCGCAGACTGCCCAGAGGAACTGACAACACATGAATGGCAAACGGCGAGTGAACATGTTAAAAAGATATCCTTTAGCGCCTGCTTTAAATTAATACAATTGAATTCCTTACATGAAAAATACCTCACACCCAGTGATATAGCCCTGATATACCTTGGCAGAACATCTACTTGTAGTAGATGCTGGTACTTGTGAATAATGTTTTACACATGGCAAGGAAATGTTCGAAATTAGCGGAGTTTTGGAGGAGTGCAGAAACTGCTATGAATAAAATAACTGGGATGAACATGGTGCTATCTATTAAGACCTTCCTGCTGGCGTTATGGGCAAAGTGTATGCACTGTAAAATAAAACTGAGACTGTGGACCTTGGGTTCTTTCCTTGCAAAAAGACTGATTGCCATACATTGGGCCCTTGCGAGTGCCTAGTGTGCCACAGGGGAAGAAAAAATTGTTGATGAACTGCTTATGAAGAAAATGCATAGGGATGAAAAGCTTACGGAACTCCAAGTTTATTGGCCAAAATGTAGAAGGTCCCTGTGAAAGGACAGTGTTCTGACCCCTTAAATAGAAAGTGAACTTGCAATGTTTGGAATAGAGTTGATAAATATGAAAAGAACAGAATTTATAATTTTATAATGATAGACTCTGATGGACTGTTGTGTCAATAGTCATGATCTGTGACTCAAAATCAATAAAAAATATTGTTAAAAAAAACATCCTGTCCCGGGGGCTCTGAAGTAATAGGAGGTTCGACCACTGGAGCTGGGGTTGCCGGCTCAAAGACAAACACGGGGGCTTTTAGTAAGGGTGTCAAGGAGGGTTTTATTGAAATGTACGTTTTCTTCATGTAACTCAAAGGAGTCTCTAGTCTTTACATAACGTTGACTGTCGTGGTGCCTTGTGGTATTGGAGGTCCTCTTCCTGATCCGTCTCAGCTCAAGGATCCCACGAGGCACCAAAAAGAAAGGAAACGAAGAGAAAGGCGAATTACTTCCTGCACTCTGGGAGTAACAAAAGGACGGGGAGTGAGGGAGGACGAACCATGTGAAGTGCTCAATTTATAAACGGGCGTGCGAGAGGGTGCTCGTGCTCAGGAAAGGGTTTATCTTGCGGGGAGTTTCACACAGGTGGCTGTCTCCGCCTCCCAACCCAACCCGCGACCCGGCCCCGTACCTCTCTTAGCCACGCTCCTCCCGTGGGTGCGTGGCAGGGCAAATCGTCCAACCGTTGGCCTCCTGGCTTGTCGTTCTCGTCTTCTTCTCTTCCTCGGTCTCGTTCAGCGCCGCTCTCCTCCTCGATGTCCTCCGCCAGGGAAACGCCGTCCGTCCTCGATCCTGAGCTTCTGGCTTTTGACGTCACTAGGGGCGTGGCTCCACAGTCACCACGTTCAGCCTTAAAGGAGCCGTACACATTCACCCCGTTGGGCCAATCTGTCTCGGTGTCTCCCGCTTCCTCGTACCATGGATCGGTCAGTGGCTGTGGAGACAAGGGGCAAGGTGAAAGGGGGGTGGCGCACCACCAGTCATTAGGGTTTAGAGTCTCTTGTAAGTCGGACCCGTGACACACCTCCCCCCCTGGCTTCTCCCGATCGGGGAGAGGGAACACACGGGACAGGAAGTCCGCATTTGCATTGTCCTTTCCTTTACGATGGTGAACTGTGAACGAATATGGCTGTAAGGACAGAAACCATCGTAACACCCTGGGGTTGTGACTGCTATTTTGGTGTATCCACTTCAGGGGAGCGTGATCAGTATGGAGGACGAAGGGTTTGCCCTCCAAGTAGTACCTTAACTTTTCGACTGCCCACTTTATAGCTAAGGCCTCCTTCTCAATGGTGGAGTAACGGCACTCCCTGGGGAACAATTTCCTACTGACATATAGAATCGGATGTTCAACCCCCTCTTTGATTTGAGACAGGACAGCCCCTATCCCCTGATAGGAAGCGTCCGTGGACAGCAGGAAGGGTTTGCTATGATCAGGCGATATCAGGACAGGAGCGGTTGTCATTGTGGATTTCAGAAGGTGGAACGCATGTAAGGCCTCTTTCGTGGGGTGACTGAATTCCTGAGTTTTGGCATCTTTGCGGAGCAAATTAGTTAAGGGAGCTGCCAGCTCTGCAAAGCCTGGAATAAAGCGCCGATAGTAACCCACCAGGCCAAGAAAGGCTCGAAGGTCTCTTTTAGAACTGGGGAATGGAACTGCAGCTATCGCTCTTACTTTCTCGCTCTGTGGAGCGATGGTTCCCTCACCCAGCACGTAGCCTAGATAGTTCACACTTTGAAAAGCGGCTCGCGATTTCTTCGCGTTGATGTGGAGTCCTGCTGCTCTAAGGGCTGACAAAATGGTTTGCAAATGCAGGAGATGTTCCTCCCAATTCTGACTGTATATGACTATGTCATCCAAGTAAGCCGAACTAAACTGAGAAAAGGGATGCAGGACCTTGTTCATCAGACGTTGAAACGTAGCTGGAGCGCCATGTAGGCCAAACGGCAGAACTGTGAATTCGAATGCTCCCTCATCCGTTACAAAAGCCGTTTTTTTCCTATCCTCCTCACGAAGGGGAACCTGCCAATACCCCTTTGTGAGGTCAATGGTGGTGATATATTTAGCATCTCCAATTTTTTCAATCAAGTCATCGACCCTAGGGATTGGATACGTATCAAACTGCGAGACTGCATTCAGGGCCCGAAAGTCCATACAAAATCTTTTGGTACCGTCTGGTTTAGGAATCAGAACAATCGGTGACGACCAATGACTCTGCGAGGGTCGTATGACGCCCAATTTGAGCATGTCCTGGACTTCCTTTCGTACCGTTTCTTTCCCTGCTGCCGGTATACGGTAGGGTCTTTGCTTTACTACTTCTCCAGGAAGTGTTTCGATGCAGTGTTCCGCTAAATCTGTTCTTCCAGGTAAGTCGGAAAACACATCTGCATACCGGGTTAGGGTCTCTGTCAACTCTTGCCTTTCTTTGAGAGATAGCTCCGTGTTCACTACCAGCTGTTCAAGAGTGGAGGTATGTCGGGCATCGATCTGCCCTACAAAATGTCCCGTCCGGGGTAGGGGTCCCAACCACTCCTTCAAGAGGTTGATATGGTAGATTTGCGACTTGGTAGGGGTTAACCGGAGCCTGTAGGTGGTGTTTCCAATCTTTTCAGTAATCTGGTAGGGGCCTTGCCACACGTTCTTGTTCTTATTACTGATGGAAGGCAATAGCACGAGAGCCCATTTTCCCACATCCATGGTTCTTAGTCTCTAGCCCTTGTCATATGATTTTTTGTACCTCTCATGTTGGTTCTCCATGGAGGTATATGCGAGTTCTCTTAATTTACCCAGTCTGGTTTGTAGCTGAGTGGTGTACTCCAACATGGTCTTTTGCTCCTGTGACATCTCGTTTTCCCACATCTCTTTGGTGATGTCCAGGAGACTCCTGGGCAGCCTACCATATAGAAGCTCGAACGAAGAGCATCCTAGGCTACTTTGCTTCTGGGCCCGTATCACGTACAGGGCAATAGGTAGGAGTCGATCCCAGGTGGGCCCTTCTGCCGTCAGCATTTTCTTTAGGGTTTGTTTCAGAGTCTGGTTGTACCTCTCCACTAAACCATCGGTTTGTGGATGATACACCGAGGTTTTCAAGTGTTTTATATCCAGCGAGGTGCACACTTCCTTCATTAATTTAGATGTGAACGGAGTTCCCTGGTCCGTCAACACTTCTTTAGGGAAGCCCACCCGTGAGAATAGTTCCACGAATTTTTCGGCAATGGAAGCTGTGGTAGTATTCTTCAAGGGAAATGCTTCCACGAATCGGGTAGCGTAATCGACAATCACCAAAGCGTATAGATAGCCTCTCCCAGTCTTAGGCAGGGGTCCTATTAGGTCCATGCCAACTCGCTCGAATGGTACCCCAATGATGGGCATCCGTTGTAGGGGAGCAGCCGGAGGACGCTGTGTGTTTCTTCGTTGGCACACCTCGCACCGCGCACAGAAATCTTGGACATCTTTGTAAATCCCCGGCCAGTAGAAGTTTCTTAGGATGCAGTCGGTGGTTTTTTCCTTGCCTGCATGTCCGGCCATCAAGTGTGCATGCGCAAAAAATAACACCTGTTCCCTAAAAGACTGGGGAACCAACAGTTGCAGCTCTGCCTCAGGACTGGCTTGTCTGTACAGTAAGTCGTTTTTGATCAAGAACCGAGGGTATATTTGTGATGTCAGATCAGCAGAGCTATGGGCGGACTCCCATGCGTGGAATAGGGTTCTATCCTCAGCCTGAGCAAATCTAAAACTACGATCAATAACCCAGGGTTCTGGTGAGAGGTAGGATGGAATATTCGCCCTATGCCTTGGTTTGGAAAGGTGTTCCCTAAAGAGGGACAGGAACTCTGGATTGTCGGTCCCCAGGATCATGTCTTCAGGCAGAGAATCCACCACCCCCACGCTAACAGTACAAGGGTCTCTATCCTGCGGAGTAATGGTGATTGAGGCAATGGGGTATGGCTTCACGTCCCCATGGACGCATCTAATGTACACGGGATTCCTGGGATTCATCTGGTCAGGAGTAACGAACCGTGACTGTACGACAGATTGTCTACACCCTGAGTCTAATAAAGCTTTTAGTTGGTACCCATTCATCCTCATACTCACGTAGAACGTGCTGCCCATTTCTGCGGAATACATCACTGTCCGGGGCAGATACCCGACTTCCATGGGTTCTTCTTGGCTCTTCCTTTTGGGACACAGCCTGGCGATGTGGCCCCACTCGCCACAATCGAAGCACTGGGGACCTTTTGTCATAGGAGCCATCATTCCTGTCGGTTTGAACGGTCTGGGTGCCTCGGGTACTAGTTTCGGTCTCTTGTCGATTTTGTTGGGAGGAACGGCTTTGGAAATCTTTTCGGGCTCCCACGGAGTAGTCTTAGGCTGGGCCCTTGCATATTGTGAGGCCATTTCTATGGCTTGTTCTACTGTCAGGCCTACATGCTGTCTAAGCCACCGCTGTGTGGCATACGGTAATGCCTCCATGAACTGCTCGACATAGATTTTGTTCAGTATGTCTTCCTTAGTACACACATCGGGGCGTAGCCATTTATCAGCCGCCATTTTTAACCTGAAGAACAGTGTTTTAGGATTTTCCCCTTGAACCCCTTTCTCTTTTCGGAAGAGAACTCTATAAGCCTCCTGATCCAGCCCTAGATGATCCAGTATGACCATCTTAATAGTTGCATACGGGGTTGTCCCCAGAGGATTTGCTGCTTGGTACGCCGACGGGGCCTCTGCTGTAAGGAGAGGAGCGAGAAAGAACGGCCATTTGTCTTCAGGCCAGCTCATGGCCCGAGCCGCCCGCTCAAAATTCACCAGAAAAGCGTCAGGATCTTCACCGGGTACATACTTTTGAAGGGCCATCCCTGATGGGTGGGGAGTGTGTATGCGCCCCTCGCCAGTAGCAGCCTGTTGGACGGTGGGTAGGGGTATAGTCTTAAGGCCTTCTACGTGTGCTGTCATGGTTTTAGTGAACAGTTCTCTGTCCGCCTGGGCAATGGACAGCTGGTTTTCCACCGCCCACTCCAACTTTTCTTGCCCCTTTATGAGGTGGTCGATCAGGGTCTCCATCTTGTCCTCACAGATGGATGGTGAAGGGGATCCCACTTCTGACACCAATTGTCCCGGGGGCTCTGAAGTAATAGGAGGTTCGACCACTGGAGCTGGGGTTGCCGGCTCAAAGACAAACACGGGGGCTTTTAGTAAGGGTGTCAAGGAGGGTTTTATTGAAATGTACGTTTTCTTCATGTAACTCAAAGGAGTCTCTAGTCTTTACATAACGTTGACTGTCGTGGTGCCTTGTGGTCTTGGAGGTCCTCTTCCTGATCCGTCTCAGCTCAAGGATCCCACGAGGTACCAAAAAGAAAGGAAACGAAGAGAAAGGCGAATTACTTCCTGCACTCTGGGAGTAACAAAAGGACCGGGAGTGAGGGAGGACGAACCATGTGAAGTGCTCAATTTATAAACGGGCGTGCGAGAGGGTGCTCGTGCTCAGGAAAGGGTTTCTCTTGCGGGGAGTTTCACACAGGTGGCTGTCTCCGCCTCCCAACCCAACCCGCGACCCGGCCCCGTACCTCTCTTAGCCACGCTCCTCCCGTGGGTGCGTGGCAGGGCGAAGCGTCCAACCGTTGGCCTCCTGGCTTGTCGTTCTCGTCTTCTTCTCTTCCTCGGTCTCGTTCAGCGCTGCTCTCCTCCTCGATGTCCTCCGCCAGGGAAACGCCGTCCGTCCTCGATCCTGAGCTTCCGGCTTTTGACGTCACTAGGGGCGTGGCTCCACAGTCACCACGTTCAGCCTTAAAGGAGCCGTACACATTCACCCAGTTGGGCCAATCTGTCTCGGTGTCTCCCGCTTCCTCGTACCATGGATCGGTCAGTGGCTGTGGAGACAAGGGGCAAGGTGAAAGGGGGGTGGCGCACCACCAGTCATTAGGGTTTAGAGTCTCTTGTAAGTCGGACCCGTGACACATCCTAATGGAACATCTTAATCCCGCAACACCAACTGCGTAGCCCTTACAGACCTTTAATATTGACCTTTTAGACCAGGTCCTGAGAGCCTGCGAAAACTGGTTTCTTTTATCTCCAAGTTCTTGGTGATCCGTCCTTCTTATAAGCCCACTCTTCACCTAAGAGCCTGGTCATTCAGGCTTCCTGCTCATCGGGACAATGTTCAGGGGCCTTCCCTTCAGAGATGGAATGAAAATGCCTGGAGGCCTGGGGAAAGAAATCATTCTCGGCTAGAAGTATGATTC
This sequence comes from Lissotriton vulgaris, assembly GCF_964263255.1. Lineage (NCBI taxonomy): Eukaryota > Metazoa > Chordata > Amphibia > Caudata > Salamandridae > Lissotriton > Lissotriton vulgaris. The sequence goes on from NC_141687.1 coordinate 1,226,940,611, forward strand.
TGAAGTCCATAAATTCCAATGGTCTCCTTGCACGCTACCATCACTCCCTCTGGGCTATGGTTCAGATGATGATGCCTCATGTGCTGGAAGACATGAGGCCACATTCAGAGAGTGATTTAAAACAGATAGAGGGTTTTCATCTTATTATAAAATCAAGTTTGGACACAGATGAATCGGGGGCCTGTGCTAATGGCATTTAAATTTTCATCTGGAGACATGCCTGGGTCCATACTTCTAACTTCTCTCCTGACGTCCAGGCCAATTTGATGGACATACTGTTCAATAGATGTCCCTTGTTTTGAGCCATGCCAATTCGGCATTAAGGAGATTTAAGGCGAGCAAGGCTACTACATCCCACTCATTGGGACTTCAGCTACCTCCCGTTATGGCCAATTTCATAATTTTTAGTGTCTTCTTGAGAAAAGTCTCCTTTTGTCAACAGTAGCAAGAATTGGCACAGACCCAGCAGCAACCAAACCCATTGGTCAGACAGTAGAGAGCCAGAGGAAAGGGCAGTGGATCCGCCCAGCAATCCTCCTCCTCCTCCACCACCTCCTTTCCAGCACCACCAGGCAGTAATCCTAATGTTTCTGCACCAACAAAGCTAATCAAAGCCAACTTCCCAGAGGTGATGTAATGCCATTTTCAGTCAACAGCATGCCTGGTGTTCGAGCTAGGCTTTTCAGTTAGCAAGTCTAAATCTCAACTGGGCCCGCTCAACGATTTGAGTTCATAGGGACGGTACTGGACACCACCCGTCTCTATGCCTTCATTCTGCCTCAGAGCATCACTGACATTTGCAAAGTGGTTCCAACCTTTCAAAAAGGTACATGAGTTCCAATCCTGAAGGTCTAAGATTCCTAGGTATGCTGGCTACATGTATTCTTCTAGGGATGCACACACATTGGCATATGAGGGTCAGACAGTGGTGCCTCTGCAGGCAGTGGCTACAGTACAGAGATCTGGTGGACTCCATTGTGATCTCACCCAGCTCTGCATCAGAAGTGGCTTGATGGAGGAGCGAGGAAAGCTCAGCTTTGGAATAGCCTTCACTCTCCCTCCGGCTGTGACTACGGCAGTGCCGGATGGCTCCAGCTTGGGGTGGTGACCTGACATGGAGATCAGAGACATCTGGGTTCTAGAAGAACTGGTTATTCATACCAACCTGTTGGAATTGCAGGCAATTTGGCAGGCTCTCAAAGGCTTCCATCCCTCTATCAAAGGTTGACCCATCAGGATTTTGACAGACAACCAAATGGTGTTGTGGTAAGTTAACAAGCAATGGGGACAAAGGTCTCACCTCCTTTGTTTGGAGGTTTTGAGACCGTGGTATTGGGCACACAGCGCCAGGGGATCACGTTTAACCACCAGTCAACTAGCGGGGTCTCTGAATGTCAGAGCCGACAGCCTGAGCTGGCGTTATATTGCAGGTCACGTGTGGGAACTTCTGCTAGAGGTAGCTCAGAACATCTTTGCCAAGTGGGGCACTCTTCAGGTGAACCTGTTCACCTGCTCGGACAGTGGTCACTGCCATTAGTTCTGTGGTCACCAGTATCCGTTGAGGGGAACATTCGGGAATGCATTTCAGTTGTATTCAGCTGCACTACTCCACATGTCATAGATCCTGTGATATGCACTTTCCCTTTCCCTGAAGAGTTGTACAGTAAGTAGTGTCCAGGGGTATTTGGCTGTGTTGCTAACATTCCTGTCTGCCAGACCTGCCATCCCTTTTCAGATCCCCATTGCTATGCTTTTTCTGAAGGAATTGACAAATATGTATCTACCAACCTTCTTTGTTGTGCCCCTATGGGACCTTATTTTGGTTTTGACTTGTCGTATTGGGATTCTGTTCAGGTCCCTGCATTATTGTTCCTTAAGGGTGTTAACTCAAGACTGTGTTTTTGGTGGCCATCACTTCAGCCAGACGGGTGAGCAAGGTACAGCCTCGTAGTTACTGTCCACACTTTACATATTTTTTCCCTGGCAAGTAGGTTTTGCGTACTATGGCTGCTTTCCTGCCAAAAGTGGTGACTCCCTCCACCTGGGTCTGTATATCACCCTCTCCACTTTTTACCATCTTCCTATCCCACTAAGGAGGAGGAGTGATTGCAAAGGCTGCGTCCTAGACAGACAGTCAGCTACTATTTGGACCACAATAAAGACATACGATTAGATGACAGGCTCTTTGTGGGGTCTGCTAAGCTAAAAAGGGGAAGGCAGTGCTGAAGAGGACCCTTTCAAGATGGATCATTCTCTGGATCAAAACGTGCTACGCCTTGGTCAAGAAGGATCCTTTGCAAGACAGCAGGGCCCATTCCACGAGAGCCAAATCCACCAATTCTACTCTTGCCAGAAGTGACCCCCTAGCAGAGGTCTGCAAAGCGGCGAAGTGGGCATCCCTACATACTTCCACCAAGAATTACAGTCGGTATTGCGAGGTCCATTGGGACGGCCGCTTCAATAGGTCTATTTTGCAAAATTTCCTCATCTAACCAACCATTAACCCTTCTACAGCGGCAGGGTATTGCTCTGTCTACTACAAGAGAAGAGCCTGCAGATAGAAGTTTCCATCAGAACAAAAAGTTACTTTACCTGCTGAAACCATCTTTCTGCAGGATACGGTATCTACCTGCAGATTGCTCTCCGACTCGCCTACCTCCCCATTTGATGGATGAGCTGTATGGTCTGTTAATAAGATTGGACTTGGTATTTTGGTACTGCACTACTCGAGAAAGATAGATGGAAACTGGCATTATTGCACCAAGGTGGGTGCTATATGGCTTCAGTTACGTGATCTGATGCCCCTTCCTGCATCAACATGAAGCCAGCGCCCCTACAAGCAATGTGAGAGCTTAGAAGCTTCCGTATCCAGACTGCTGCCTGGGATTATTCTGCTGGTGAGGAATCAGAAGGTAGATAGATTCTCTTCCAGGGGCAACTCATCAATAGTCATAAGCACTGAATAATCCCTGCCACATGCGGGACCCCGGACCATATACAAAAATTCATATATATGTGTATGTTTAAGCAAAAAAGTACATAATACCTCCAAAAACATACATATATACATGTATATATATATAACCATGCAGCCTATCATACCTCAAATAGGCTAATATGCCAATAATACATGGGTTTCTCATTATGGAAAATAATTTTGCATATAAATACTGTAACAGAGAACATAAACTTCAAAAATGTTCCAAGGCTACCCTTTATTTTCAGAGAAAACAATAAGTAACAGCAGGCAATTAGCCCATAGGCTGCGTAGATGAAAAATCATCACAGTACAAAAAACTTGGCACCTTGCCTTTAAGACTTCTCAGCACCTGGGCACTTTGTATTTAAGACCTCCAGGAGCTCCCTATTCCCATCAAGCACCACAGCTGACAGGTCAGTTCTTTTTTCCGGATCCTTCTGTGAGGATCCTGGAGCTTTGAGCTTGCCAATTTTTTATTTTTCTGGTCAGAAATTGGTTTATTTCATCTTTACTCTACATTTGTGACTGCTGATAACTTTCAGTTATTTTCGGACAATTTTGAGAACTATTTTCTGTCAGAAATGCCAGCTTTATTTATCAAATGTCCTTCCTGTAGGAAGATAATGGCGAAATAAGATCCACACTCTGTTTGCATTGTGTGTTTACCATCTTCACACAATCCAGAGAAATGTTATTACTTCCAGCAATTCTCCAGAAGAACTCTGTGTGTCAGGGAGAAGATAAGACTACATGCCTTACTGGAGAGAAGAAAAGGACATTCTAAAAGTGTCCTTGAGAGCAATCTAGCCTTAAAAGAGCCCTCCTCTCGGGAAAGACATAGTAAACAGTGTTGATCGGCTTCTCCAGCATCCAAAAGGAAGCAAATTCCTGATTGTTCGCCATCGGCGTCAAGCTCGACGTTGGAAAAGCAAGCAAGGCATGCAACGATGTCAAGGGACAGATCAACGCCAAGGCAACGAGATCCTCCGTCGCTGAAAAGTAAGTCGACGTCGAGGTATACTACTTCAGGCTCAAAGTATGTTGGTCCCCTGCGTCCAAAGTCAACGTCCAAGTCTGGGTCGACGTCGAGAAAATATCCGTCGACGTCAAGACACCGGTCAACGTCTAGATCTCCCCCGCAGTCATGATGTCCGGCGTCGAGAGGATTGACGTCAAAGACACAGCCGCAAGTCTACAGGTGATCGAGGACTCCACTGCAGTCCCATAGACAGTCGACGTCGATAAGACCGATGTCAAAGACACCGCAGCACGCCTACAGGCGGTTAACGTCGAGGACTCCATCACATTCCCGTAGACAGGCTTCGAGGGCATATTCGCAAATGCCTAACCGCAGAATCGGTCGACGTCGAAGGCGGCACAATCCGTGTCGTCGGCGAAAGGGCATCGTTTGACCTTCTTTCCATCAGGAGAAGTGCCAGAAAGGCCAAGGTCGACGTCGAAGACCATACGGTCAACGTCGAGGGAAGTGTCATCTTCGCCTGGCATTAATATTGTGCAGATCACACCGGAGGGATCTCCAGTTCAAAGAGAGAGGACTCCTCCTGTCAATCTTTCCCCAAGATGGCTAGAGAGTGTTCAACACTGGAAGGTTCCACACAGAAGCCTGGGCTCGGATTTCTCCCGAACGTTCTTTCCCTCCAGGGCCTCTGCTGGGTCTCCTCCTACTGCATCCACGATGGCTTCTCCACGCAGGTCCCCGAGGAGAGCTAGGTCTCCATCGGCACGACGCTCACGATCCAGGACACGGGGACGATCTGGATCTCATCCTTCTTCCACTGCAAAAAGATGGAGACGGAGGTCTCCGTCATGGTCCACGTCCTCAAGATTGTCTGTAAGAGACTATTCACCAACATTGTCTGTGACACCTCCAGCCAGAGTGACCCCAATTTATGATATAGGGACTTTTAACAAGGTTCTTTGCCGGGGTGCCAGCGAACTGAACATTAATATGTTGGCACCAACTGTGTCTTTGTCACTCATATTTGAAACCCTGCACCACAGATCCTCGACAAGGCCTCTGCTTCCTTTGGTTCCAGGTCTGCTAGAACCAGCGATGCAGACTTTTCTTACTCCGGTGACTTTAGTGGGCTCAGCTCCCCCACATATTTCCAAGAAGTACAAGGCCCCGGATCAGGATCTACTGTTTCTTCGATCGGATCCTCCTCCAGATTCGGTCATAGTAGCTTCAGCCAGGAAAACGCATCCAGCTGCAACACCCTCCTCAGTCCCTCCGGAGAAGGGCAGTAAAACATGAACTAGGTGGGCAAAAGGATGTGTAACACATCTGCATCAGTAATAAAGGTGGCTAGTGCCTCAGATCACCTGGGGTGATATGACAGGTCTCTCTGGGACTCTTTGGCCCGATTCACGGAGAAGCTGCCTAAAGAAGATCAGCAAGATTCCCAAGAAATCCTTCTGGAAGGTGGCTTGCTTGGAAACCAGGTCATTAGTGCAGCTGCTGACGCATCAGATCTGGCTGCTCATGGCTGCTCCCATGGCATTTACTCTAGACACTCAGCCTGGTTGCGTCTCACGGGCTGAAAACTGATGCACAGCGGATAATTGTTGATCTCCCTTTCAATGGCACGTCTCTCTTTGGATCTTATGTGGATGATGAGATGTCCAAAATGAAAATGGAGTTGGACACTCTGAAAGCCGTTGGACTGGAGAAATGAAAGGAGTTTCAACGGAAGTTCCAACCCTACCACCGGCGCTCTTTCCAGCAGAGGGTTCAAACCCCTCACTGGTCGACGCAGCATCAACATCAACCCAGGTCTCACTACCATCAGCGAAGGCCTGGTCGAGGAAGGGGAGCTGCAAGACAAGCATCTTCTGCAACGAAAATATCGACAAAACAATGAGCTATAGCTTCCCCCATTCCTGTTAACTACTCCGGTGGGGAGAAGTATTATGTTTCACCTGGACGAGTGGAAGAAAATAACAAAAGACAAGTGCGTACTGAAATTGTGCAGAATGGCTATTTGCTCAGATTCAAATCCCCACCTCCATCAGTACCTCCTCGTGAAAAATTTCACCAAAAACACCACTTGTTGCAAGCGTAGGTGAACAGTCTTCTGCAGAAAGATGCCATAGAAACGAAGGCAAGGAATCTATTCTTGTTATTTTCTGGTACAGAAAAGAGGCCCTACCAGAGAGTACAGACCATTACTTGACCTGAGGCTTTTAAACAAATTCATCTGCAAAGAAATTTTTTGAATGTTAGCACTGCACCAAATCTTTCCTCAACTGCACCAAGGGGACTGGATGTGCTCCATAGATCTGCAAGACGCCTACCTTCATGTACCGGTTTCCAAGAAACATCAGAAATTTCTGCTGTGTCAAGTAGTGCTCCAGCACTTCCAGTTCAAAGTTCTCCTGTTTGGGCTCAAATCAGCTCCCCACACTTTTTTGAAATGCATGGCAGAAGTGGCAGCTGTTCTTCACAAACAAGGGATATTCATATATCCTTACCTGGACGACTGGCTTCTGAAGAGTTCGTCACCCACTCTGCTTCAGAGTCATCTCTCATACTGGCTTCAAATGCGGAGCAATTCGGGCCTACAAGTCAACTACAAAAAGTCCATCTTCAACCCGACCCAAAAGATCCACTACCTGGGTGCTTCTCTGGATACCTCAAGGGCAAGCGTGTGTCCTTCGGAGGAAAGGTTATCCTCAATCCACGAGAAATGCTGCAATTTTCTCCTTTCTCTGCATCCCACAGTCAGACAGGTGTCATCGCTACTAGGCTCGATGGCATGATGCATCTTCATCATGCCAAAGTCCAGATTACACATGTGTCCTCTGCAGCAATCTCTGGAGGACCAGTGGATACCGATATCAGGTTGCTGGGAAGACCGTGTGTTTCTCCTCCAGTCGGCCAAGGATTACATCAGATGGTGGATGAAGCAATCCCATCTACTGAAGGGAATTCCTTTCACCAGGACCCACTACTGAAAAAATTGTCACTGATGCTTTCCTCCAAGGTTGGGGGGCTCATATGGGTCCTCTCCAGGTGCAAGGGCTTTGGTCAGAGACAGAACAAGGGTATCATATCAACCTCTTTGAACTAAGAGCTGTACACCTAGCACTCAAATTACTGTTGCTGTCCTTGCAGTCGTGTTCCCTGTTTGTTCAAACGGACAATACCACAACAATGCCTTATCTGAATAAACAGGGGGGAACCCGGTCGAAACCTCTCTCTCTCTCTCGAGTCCCAGGCCATCTGGAAATGGCTTTTCGCAAGAAATCTAACCATTGTGGCGATTCATCTCCTGGGAACTCTCAACGTCCAGTCAGACACCCTAAGTGGGGCCAACTCCCGACTGGGAGCTAAACCACGAGGTCACGCAGGACATTTTCCACCATTGGGTAGTGCCAGACATCGACCTGTTTGCAGAAGCGGAAAACACTAAATGCCCCGTCTTTGCATCCAGATTTCACCAACTAGGGTCACGGGGGAATGTGCTTTTGACAAAATGGTCTCAGACATTACTTTACGCTTTTCCACCAATCCCATTGATATCCACAGTGATTAACAAGTTCTACAGGGCCAAGACCAGAATGACACTGATAGCACCAGAGTGGCCTTGTCAGTGATGGTACCTGGACCTTCTTCAGTTATCAAAGGTTCCACACAGAAAGTACCATGCCGACCAGACTTGCTGTCCAAGAACGAGGGGAAAGTGTATCACACCAACCTTCTCATCCCAACGATTGACGGAATGGCTCTGGAAGTCCTTCAATATGGACACTTATACTTGTCTTCTGACTGTATAAACATACTTACAGAAGCCAAAAGACCTTCCACCAGAAAATCGTACGCTTTCAAATGGAAGTGATTTTACTTATGGTGCATGGACAATGGTCATGATACCGTTCGAGGTCAAGAGCAGGTGATCTTACCGTATTTGCTGTACCTGGCCAAATCCGGCCTTCACTTTTCCTCTATAAAGGCCCATCTAGCAGCTTTCACAGCATACAGAAACTCTCCTATATAGGTTTCCTTTTTTCAAATTCCTGTGGTTAACAGATTTTTTTGAGGGGTTAAAAAAAGATCTACCACACCGATCAGACCTCCATCTCCACCTTGGGAGCTCAACATAGTTCTTGCTAAATTGATTGGTGCTCCATTTGAACCTATTCACAGAGGCTCTCAACTGCATTTGTCATGGAAGACCGTTTGTTTTAGTGGCCATCACCTCTGCTCGCAGAGTGAGTGAGATTCAGGCTTCATGCTGTAAAGAGCCTTATATTGTGCTTCATGCGAACAGAGTGGTTCTTAAAACCCATCCGAGTTTCCTACCTAAAGTGGTCTTAGATTTCGATATTAAACAGGCCATCACTCTGCCCACGTTCTTTCCTAACCCTTCAAACCCTCTGGAGAGATCCCTTCATTCACTAGACCTCAAGAGGGTCTTGAAATTCTACTTAGACAAAACCAAGGCGTTGAGAAAATCAGACCGCCTGTTTGTAAACTATGGTTCCTCAAATACTGGTTGTGCAGCTTCTAAATGGTCCATGGATAGTGTCTTGTATCTCTTTGTCTTACCAACTAGCCAACAAAGCCCTCCTGGGCAAACCAAAGGCTCATTCTACCAGGGGAAATGTCTTGACCACAGCTCTCCTTAGGAATGTACCTATTGCAGAGATTTGTAAAGCAGTCAGATGGCCATCAGTACACACTTTCACTTACCATTACTGTTTGGACTCTGACACACAGGCGAGTGGTCAGTTTGGGCAAGCCTCGCTAAGAAATTTGTTTGGATAATTCTTCCTAAAGGTATTATATTTGCTGTTTTTATGCTGTTGCTCATTCGCGGGAAAGTGGGTATGGGCTTGCTATTCTATTCAGTGCTTATAACTATTGATGAATAACCCCTGGAAGAGAAGGATAAGTTATTTGCCTGTAATCCTAGTTCTCTTCCAGGGGTATATTCATCAAAGTCATAAGCAACCCTCCCGCCTCCCCAGACGAGTATTGACAGCATAGTAGTATTTTGTAACTTTATGTCCTGGTTCCTACGAGTTAGTACACCGTAAAAAAGAACTGACCTAACTGTCACCTGTGGTGCATGATGGGAGCAGGGGGCTCCTGGAGGTCTTAAAGGCACAGTGTCCAGGTGCTGGGAAGTCTTAAAGGCAAGGTGCCAAGTTTTTTGCACTGTGATGTTTTTTCATCTATGCAGACTATGGGATAATTGTCTGCTGTTACTTATTGTTTTCTCTGAAAATAAAGGGCAGTCTTGGAATATTGTTGCTGTATGTTCTCTATTACAGCAGGCATATGCAAAATTATTTTCCTTAATACAAAAAGTATGTAATTTCGGTATATTAGCCTATTTGCGGTATAGTAGGCTGCATGTTTATATATGTATACATGTATATATGTATGTTTTTCGAGTTACTCCGTACTTTTTTGCCTAAACATACACATATATATGTTTTTTTGTATATTCTCTGGGGACCTGCACATGGGCGGGGATTATTCAGTGCTTACGACTTTTTAAAAAAAAATCTTTTTATTGATTTTCAGTAACAAATAAAGTACAACCATTTGACAATGGAGATACAACAAATACCAGTACATTTCAGCATTCTTCATCCCGTCATGTATGATACAGAGAAATTATTGTTATATTCAGTTCAGTCAATAGGTTAGCAGCACAATAGTATGTGTCAATCACTCAACTCGTTCAGGTCGATGCATGGTACATTAGATTTCACAGCATTTCGTTGGTATCATTATCTTGCAAGAAAGTTGTTAAATAACTCCAATAGTCTTTTGGCCTAGACCTGGCTGGCAGTTCCTCCTCATATGTTAGCAAACGATCTCTGCAGTGTGCTAAGTCTTGTAGCCACTGTTTTGTACTTGATACTTTCGTGCCTCCCCAGCATTGAGATATTTGCCGTTTGGCCAGTAACAGAGAAACTGCACAGAACTTACGTTTCCCGGCTTTGACCGTGGAAAGGACACCCAACAAGCACACCTTCATAGAGCATTCAATCTCCACCCCCACCATTTTCTGAAGCATGGCAGTGACTTTCCCCCAATATTCCTGTATTTTCCTACAGGACTAGGCCAGATGGACAAAGTCTGCCTCCTGCTCCCCACACCTCTTACATCTAGCATCGTCCAGCAGTCCAAATTTATGAAGACGCACCGGGGTGTGGTACGTTTGATGCAGATATTTTAAATGAAGGATGCGCAAATTCCCATTCGAGGTGAGTAACCTAATCAACGTACGTGTGGTGTACCATTCTTTTTCAGAAAGCGGGTCTGGCAATGCCTCATTCCAGCGGGTCCATGCCTTAGTGGAGGTGTATGGACTCGCTTTGGGCTGCTGTGTATAAGCGTGAGATTAGATGTGTCGTGTTGGAGGATGTTATGAGTAACTGTAGTGTTTCCAGGCAGGAGGGTTCCGTTGGGTAGTTCGGGTAAAGATCGTGAATGGCTCTTTGCAATCTATAATAGGTGAAACGGAACAGTATGGTTTGGTTGCTAATATAAGACAAGTCGTCTATGTGCCTGAAGGTGCCCTCACAGTATAGGTCCCCAAACGTGTCTATGCCTGCCTGTTTAAGGAGATCCATACTTACTTTTTCAGTAGTAACTGAGATCTGGGGATGATGGTGTAGTGGCAATGCTGGTGCTTAAAGCGGCGTTTTGTCCGTCAGTCGTCCCAGTGACCTCCAAGCGTTCGTGGTTGTGTCAATCGTGTTGATATCTGCTGAGTGCAGTGGCGGGCGTTTATGCGTAATTATCGCTGTTAGTGGTATTGGAAGGGCGTCCCCCTCCTCAACCGCTGTATGCGTTAAATAAGGAATGGTGTGGTACCAGTACGCCGCATATTGTGCTTGGGCACATAGGTAGTATAAATAAAAATCTGGGACACAAAAGCCACCCTTTTCATAGGGTAGGGTCAGTGTTCCCAAGTCTATGCACGCTTGTTTACCCGCCCATATGAGTTTCAGAACCATCGTGGTTATGTTTTTAAACACTGCCTTCGGGGGTGTGATCGGTATATTGTTAAATAAATACAGGAGTTTGGGAAGGATATTCATCTTCACTATGGCAATGCGATCTGCCAATGACAGTGGCAATTGTATCCACCTGTCGATTTTCTCTCCTATCCTGTCCAGTACCCTACCATAATTAGTACAGATAACCCCCTCAGGGTCTCTACTGTACCAGATCCCCAAATATCTGATCGATTCAGTTTGCCAATCTAGCGGGAAATCTGTGTCGTGTTGTGAGGTGGTGTCAGTGAGTGGAATTATGGATGACTTGTCTCAATTAATCTGTAAGCCAGAGTGTCTTCCGAATTTTATGTATTCGCGCAGTAGCGGATTCAAATTTTGGTCTGGGTCTCTAATATATAAGAGCATGTCATCCGCATACATGGATATATGCAATGGCCGACCTGGGAAGTACAGTGCTGAGTGATTATGTGTCTGTCTAATGATGCACGCAAGCGGTTCTAGCGCTAGTGCGAATAGCAAGGGTGATAGTGGGCACCCTTGCCGTGTGCCCCGCGCGAGGTGGAAGGAGTTTGAGATGTACCCATTTACGCGCACTCTAGCTACTGGATTGGTGTAAAGGAGCGTTATCCAGGTTATAAACCGAGAGGGAAATCCCATACGCCGGAGTATCGTTATCAAATATGACCACTCGATTGAATCGAAAGCCTTGGCTGCATCGAGCATGACCGCCACCGCCTTAGTGCTAGGTGTTAAATAATGAGAGACCGCGAATAATGTTCTGGTGTTGTGTGAGGTTGCCCTTGTGGGTATAAACCCCGCCTGGTCCGGCAATGTTAGGCTAGTCATTAGGGGTTGCAGTCTTACCGCTAAAATGTTTGCTAGTATTTTCGAGTCTACATTCAGTAGTGATAAGGGCCGGTAGGATTCACAGAAATCTGGATCCTTATTGGGCTTCAGGAGCGTTATCAGCACAGCTTCTCGCAGCGATGGGGTAATGTGGCCTGATTAAAGGCATTACCATACATGGCGACTAGATGAGGGGCTAAAATATCTACGTATGTTTTATAAAATTCGCATGTATACCCATCCGGACCCGGTGCTTTTCCATTAGTAAGTGATTGAATGATTTCCGTCACTTCCTCTACGGTTATAGGCAGTGATAAATATTCGCGCTGATGGTCTGAGAGCCATGCAATGACGACATCACAAAGGTATCTGAATGTTTCTTCTGGAGGTGGTGTTTGCTTGGATTCGTACAATGTGGTATAATTGTCCACAAAACATCGGAGTATGTCCTCTGGGTGTGTTAATAATGTACCATCAGTGTCTCGGATTTGCGTTATAATTTGTGGTCTCTTCCCCTCACAGATTTTTGATGCGAGTACTCTACCTGGCCTCCCACCCTCCCCAAACTGTTTGGCCAGTGGACGTTTAGTGATATACTTTAGTTCATCTGCAGCATACGTCTGGTGTTCAGTGTACACCTGTCTGAGGTCACCTAGTAGAGCAGTGTTCTGTGTCCGCTCATATTCCTTTTCAAGTGTTCTCATCTTAACTTCACATTTTGTTATCTGTTCTCTGATATCCCTCAGTATCCCAACTGTGGTGCTCATACAGACCCCCCGCAAGGTCGCCTTGAACGCCTCCCAGAGTGTGCCGGAGTCGTCGACCGTCGCTAGATTGAACTGGAAATATTCTTTGATAGCAGTGGCTATTGTGTCTGCATATAGAGGGTCCAGTAGTGCTTTAGCATTAAATCTCCAACTAAATGGAGGTGGTGTGTAGTGTGGTATCTGTAACTTTAATATGATCGGGTTATGGTCGGATATGGTCCTAGGTAGCGTTGTTAATGTTTTTGTCCATAATAATATGTTGTCTGACCCCAACCAGTAGTCTATCCTAGACCAACTACTGTGTGTCATATTGATATGAGTGGCAACAGTCTCTTCTGGGTTTCTCACTCTCCAGATGTCTTTAAGTGAAACACCTTCCATTATGTCCCATAACTTCCCTCTGGCCCGCTTATGTGGTTCCAGGAAAGCTCCGGATCGATCCAGTGAGTCACATAATGCGACATTAAAATCTCCTCCCCATATAATGTTTGTGTCAGCAAATTCCATCATATGATTCCAGAGTTCCTGAAAAAATTCAGGGGAGTCTACATTTGGGCCATAAACATTTACTAGTGTCAGGTGCTGCCCTCTCAACATTCCAGACACAATCATATATCTACCATTGGGATCCAGAATTGACCTGGCGATTTTGAAGTTGACACCCTTCCTGTCTAACTTCATTACCCCCCTTGAGTAGGAGGAGTATGTGGCAGAGTAACATGGTTCGGCCCATTTTGTTCCGATCTTCCTGCACATCGTCGGAGCTATATGGGTTTCTTGCAGTAGTGCTATGTCTATATGGTTTCTATCAAACCCTGCAAAAATCTGTCTGATCTTTTTAGGATTAGTGAAACCCTGCACATTCCAAGTTAATAGGTTTAAACTGCTATTACCAGGCGTACCTTTGCTTTTGCAGATGATATAAATGTATAAATCCCACCACAAGTTCAGTTGACACATTACATATTGCAAAAGACATGCGTGAATTCGTACTCTGTTCTTGATACACAACTTGGATGTTAGCGATGCATCTTAAATGCCCTGGTATTTTCATCTTAACGAAACCCCAACTAGCCCCATTCCCACCCACTTCAGCAACCCAATTTTGCTGAAGCCATATTCCCCCATAAACTGTATAGTAAACCATAACTTTGTGGGGATCTCCCATGTCGAGGTCCGCCAGGGATACACTTTCACCACCCAACTTAGAGGATGGGGCAGATCTATTACATAAGCACAGATCGTAGGTTGAAATTGAACAAAAAATCCATCATCAAACGGACATGAGATGTCCGCTGCGCTGTCTGCATCAGAGTACGTGACCTCGACCATGTATATACACCCTATGCAAGTTTCAGTTCTCCTCCCAGAGGTACGTGTGGTGGGCAGCTCTAACCTGCACCTCCAGATCATGTCCATACGCGGTCTTCAGAGTATGTTGTAGGAGGTGTGTTGTGTGAACCATAACAGCGTGACAGCGTAGTGATAGGCCATATAGGCGTTGCCCAAGCAGACATTGTCTATTTACCAGCGATTGCTGAGTGTTCATGACCCCGCATTCCTGTCTTTCTGTCCCTAGAGTGATGGGGGTAGTCAATAAATCCCGCTTCTGGGAGGTCGTACAACTCACAGCTCAACGCATTAGTTCAACACCTTACCATTATTCCGAATCTGGCTGTCTCTCCCTTCTGTTCGCCTTTCTTCCCTTGGGCGTCACCCTTTTGATGAAATCCATGGCAGCTTTGGGGGTAGCAAGAAAGGTCATCTTTTCTTCCCACGTGACTCTCAGACGAGCTGGATAGAGCATGGCGTAAGGTATCTGCAGTTCTCGAAGCTTGGCCTTGGCTGTTTTGAATTCTCGCCTCGCCTGCTGTACTGCGACCGTGTAATCTGGATAGAATTCTAATTTATTGCCCTGGAAGTTAATTTCACCTTTCTGCCTCGCGAGTCGGAGGATGTTATCTCTGTCTCTGTAATTTAAGACACGGGCGACTATAGGCCTCGGAGTCGGGCCTGCTGGAGGTTTTGGTGCCAGAGATCGATGTGCTCTTTCAATAATAAAGACAGATGACATGGAATCTTCACCAAATATGTCCTTGCATAATTGTTCAATATATGTCTCCATGCGCCCTGTGTTGGTCGTCTCGGGCAGGCCTGCGATGCCTATGTTGTTCCGGCGCGATCGCGCTTCTAATTCCTCTTCCTTCGCCTTGATGACCTCCAGGACTTTTTCCATGCCTGTGCATCTAGTGGTTGTGGAGTGGGATTCATCTTCTACCGCAGAAACGCGTTTTTCAGCTTTGTCCATTCTCTCCCCTTGTTTCTCCATCTTGGCAGTCATTCTATCCATACGTCCTGTCAGGTTATCCAGCTTGCCGTTGATGTCTTGGAGGTTGGTTTTGATGGCTTTCAGAATATTCACCATATTTCATTCTTCTGAGCCTCCCGCGTACGTGTCTTCTTCCTTTGGTTTATCTTGGATTGTTGTTTGTCCGGTTTACCCATGGCTGCCAAGTACGAGTCGATGTACAGGTAAGTGCCCAGTGGAGATTTTGCAACTCTATCCTTGCAGCAGTGTCTTGTGAGGTGAGGCAACCAGGTCAGAGGCGATGGTCACTTCTTATCATTATTCAAGAGACTTGCTCCGACATCGGTACAGTGTCCGCCGTCTTGAAAGGACTCGTGTGTGTACTTGGACAATGTGGGCCGGTTGGACTAAGTTGTCCCGAAGCGTGAATACAGGCGTGGCATGGGAGTCAGGTTAACGCTACGCGTTTGTTAGATATCTATCTGGCCAGTCCACGCTTCCATTATCAATAAGCAGTTCCCTGCTCACACACTGCGGCCTCAGCACTAGTAGCGCCCACCTTAGCGTACGATACTGAGAAATGGCACTTGAGCAACCGCGTACACTGTGGTTCCGTCGTGTTAGATGCGGTATGGTGTTTAAACCTGAACTAGTTAGTTTACCACTCGCTGTTATTCACCGCCAACAGCCTGTTGGGGGAGGGGTTTATGACGCGAAACTGGGTCGGCAGGTTAGATATGCAGTATGAGCAGGTCGAGGCATTCACACGGGCCTGCCAGGTACAATAGTAGAGTCCGACCAACTCTTGCGGCGCCGGCCTGCTCTGTTCGTGTCGGAATACATTTATGTACAGAAAGTATTTCACGTGAAGCATGGGCGCCGCCATCTTGTGATTATGATGTTTCCATTAGTGCATCCTGTAGTCAACATCCCAAGAGTTCCATAAAATCTGCCACCCGCAGAGGTACCATGCACGCTCATTGTTTTGCCATTTACAATAGTGAGTTCGTTCCGTAGCTTGTGTGCCGCTCCACTCGCTCCAGGCGCCAGTTATCCCCGTTGTTGCCGTAGTATGGGCGGCGCCATTTTGCGCACTCAAGACATACCCCGTTCAGAAGCAGATCTGGCCCCACGATTATCTCCGATGTCTCGATCCTCAGTGTTGGTGTGGCTCACCTCATTTACCTCATAGCTGTCTGTCGTGAGCCACACTTTCTGTGTCCGTATGGGGCAGGTGACGGATGTCGGCTTCTCAGTGCCTAGGCGGGTGGAAGGTCGCCATGTTGCCTCGAGTCCTCCGCAATTTTTCCGGAGCTGTTTGACCCTATTTCAGAGTCTGCATTGGGCTTCTAGTCCGCTCCGATTGTGCAGCTGATCTTCCCATCCACTGCTATGTAGTTTAATCGCATCAGTAGTTCATTTAAACAGCCGTAAAACGCTGGTACCGTATCTGCCCGGCGGAGCTGCTCGTTCAAGCAGCCATCCCGCTGTGTACCCCCTAGTGCCTCCAGTGCTTATGACTTTGATGATTACACCCCTGGAAGAGAACTAGGATTACAGGTAAGAAAAGTATTCTCATCCACCAGAAAGATGTTACACAGGTAAGTAACTCTTCTTTGACAATGCCAGTGATGGGCATTTTGAAGCAAGGTACATTGCGTTGGAGTATAGTCTACATTATTTCCTGCCATTGCGAATGTGTCAGACTGCCGAGGAACAAAGTGGGTGCTCTTTTCACCAGAGACATGGCCATTGCACCAGCACTTTTTCAAGGCATTCTACTAACTCACATTTTCAAGGCAAACTTTGTCCACAGCTCTCATGTTTAAGAGGCACACCTGTCCCAGTGTCAATTAAGACCGTAGAATACCATGAGGCAGGTGGAGCTGCAAAATCTGTTTCATTAAGGCAGATCTCTTAACTTCCATTACGATTATGTTTTATGTTGTTCTGCCCTTGTAGTGGTATTAAAGTATCTGAAAGTATGACAATTCCAATACCGGAGAAGAAAAAAGTTAACCTGCGGTTACTGTACTCTAGCCTTTCATAGATTCAATGAAGTGTTCCCTCCTGCTTTTTCCTATGAGGCTACTGTATGTTTACACTTGTTGCCTAGAAAATATGAGCAAAGCAAGCCTCTAAGGAGAGTGACACTCTTGGTGGCTTCAACTCATTGACCAGAGTTCAGGTCACCTACTGAGAAGGAGACACTTCACATAGTGCATGGCTACTGAAATGTTAAAATAGGGTATGTAAACATTTCATGTTTACAAGCAGAAATCAAAGGATTACCAGTATGACAAAAGGAAATAACTCGAGTATGTAAATCTATGAAATACAGAAAATCTAGAGAACTGTAGTTAAAGGTAAATAACTTCTTCCCAATAATTAGTTCAACAAATTCTTGTCCTTTTTCAGAGTTTAGTTTTTATGATACAGCCACCAATCTCAGCTCTCTTTTCATGATGAAGATGTTGTTCCCTAATTTCAGAACTATTTCTTATTGTGTTGTTTTCTTTTTCCACAGTTTTGGCCACTGTTAACTTCCA
The DNA here is from genome assembly GCF_964263255.1 of Lissotriton vulgaris. Taxonomy (NCBI): domain Eukaryota; kingdom Metazoa; phylum Chordata; class Amphibia; order Caudata; family Salamandridae; genus Lissotriton; species Lissotriton vulgaris. The sequence continues at coordinate 1,226,958,062 of NC_141687.1, forward strand.
AAAGAAAGAGCCTGTTCTGTTTTCATATCTTGATAGTTTTCAGGTAAGTCAGCAGCCCTAATTCAGTGATATTGACTGTCAATATGAAATACACATGTCCTAAGGCAATCACTGTACGACGTATAAGTTACCTACTTGGCCTTTCCATGGAAGTTCTCATGAAAGTCACCGAAAATATGGTTACACCTGGCAGAAAATCCTATTACAGACTGGCTGAATGGTAGCACGTTGCCATTTAACCATTGTACACTAACAAGATGAGAAAGCTATCTTCTGCTAAAAGAACTAGATATTTTCTTAGTTTCTGAATACAAATAATTAGAGTGTGCTTCTTCTTCCAAGGTTACCTATTACTAATCATAAGCACTGAATTGTCTGTCCATGTGCGGGATTCTGGAGCACTTTACAAAAGTAAAATATATATTCTTTCCTCTAGATAAGCCAAGTTTTCTTTTTCTTTTTAAAATTAAATCAAATTTGACACATTAATAAATGCTATATTGACCAATTTTCATTTACTTTCCTTAAAACAAAATTAGCCAGTTTTAAAACAATAGAAGTCTTTTTACTAGCATTTTGTCAAAAACACTCAGCATAATTCCATTCATGGAAGCGTGCACACGGGAAAGAAGGCAACAGACATATCCAAGCAAGCTTTGACATATACAACAAGCATTGGCATAGCCAATAGGTCTCACTTTTGGGACCTTATAAGTATTTTATTATGTAGCATAATATCAATTGATAGGATAAACCACAAAGAACAAAATCCCAAAAATCAAATAAAGGTTGAAAGACGGATGGTGGTAGTAGAAAGAGGCAGCGTTAGACATGCTAAACAAAAAAGATTTGTCAGGAAAATAATGAGTATAGTGAAAAAGTGAAAAAATAGGAACAAATTGAGCTTGAAAAAAGATGAAAAAATAAGGGCTAAACTTGACGAGGTAAAAAAAGCATTAAAAAATAAATAAGCTCCATATGTTATAGTCTAACTGGTGCAAAACCGGTCCTGGTTGTTTGCATTCTGGTTCAGGAAGGACCAGGCCTGGCAGCTCGGGCTGAACTATTCCCATGAGTGGCAGGGTGAAGACTTATTGGCATATGGCTGATTCCAAGCTGAGGGAGCATGATGGGTGAAAAACTATGGATTGGAATGCGGACCCGAGCTATTGCCACTGGTTGAGATCAATTCAAGCATTCCATCCATCCATCACCTTCTTGTTTTTGTATTTGACTGATAAGGTAAAGAAAGAATAAAAATGAAATTTGCTCAGTCTATTACAGCACAATGTTTAATCAGGAAGTCAGTCCAAAAATAGATCTACCAGTTCATATTCCGACTGATGATGAAGCGTATTTATAAAGCGCAACAAACACCCAATCAGGTTGTCCTGGTGCTCTCTTAAATCTGATATGAATTGCCTCAGGTCCTTGTTTATAAAAGGCCCATGAACAGGGCTCGAAAAATCATTATAAATGCACTAGACCTGCAGGTCTAGTAACATGCAAAATGTCCTCGACCTAACTGAAATGCACTTGACCTCTGACTTTGAAAGTTGAGCAAATGTGACAAGAATTTTTATTGCTCATTTACTTTGTGAGCAATAAAGATGCCTTTAAATCTTGCTATCTTTTCACCTTTCCTCTGCTTTCAGAGGCAGAGGTCAAGTGTCAGTTTGTATTCCTACTCTCCAGAAAGGGCGAGTAGGACCAAAAAATAGCTGGTCCTGAATTAATCTGACTCGCAAATGCGAGCGGTCGAGTGAATGTTTCGAGCCCTGCCCATGAAGAAATGCATATTTTACTCTCAGTTAGGTAGAACACATATCTTAGATGCAGTTACCTGCTGCATGTGACTTGTGTACTGTCAAAACTGGTGCTAATCTCATCTACATGAAAGGCTGTGTTGGCTCCAACAGGGTTCCAACCTATCTATCATCTACAAGCTGCTCAGATATCTGTGGCAGGTACGCAGTATACTGGATTATCTTGGCATCGAGGTGTTCAGAGCTCAGGCATGGCGCAAGTTAAATCACCAACTCAGCTGCAGTCAGGGCCGGACTGGAAACAGAAACCGGCCCTGGCAAACTGCTCAGCTGTGAGGGGGAGTGCAGCAGAGCAGTTTGCGACGGCCGGTTTCAGCCGATTTTGTTACAGGGGGCCGATATTGCCGACCCCCCGGTAAAAAAAACGGCCCCCGGGGGCCAAAAACCGGCCCCATCCTAGCGGCCTACGAGCATAACGCCTGGTGCGCGCTATGGCCAGACCGGCACTGGCTGCAGTCATGCCATCGACCTCGAGCGGATGAAAGGTTGATTCGTCCAGCTTGGATTTTACTTGCAGATTAATGACTGAACTCGACGTCGTGGGAGAGGGGGGAAGGGTAAAGCTACGAGCTGCTTTATTGTTGCAGTGCTGCACGTCACATCTGCAAGTGAACACACTCCGAGCAAGATAGCTGCTTCTTTTCGATCGCCTGCAGCATCCGTTAATACTTTTCCTCATAGTCCACCTTAAAAGGGAGTGCAATTAAAAGACCAACACTGCTTTTAGCCACTGGGCGGGAGTCTAGAGGAATCTTCAAGCCAGTGAGAGACGAGTGAAAGGCGGGAAGCTGATCTTTGCACACGTAAAAGAGATGGAAAATGTCAACTGCTTATGTTGCACTACTCATCTTTAAATATGCACTAGTGATATTTAGTTAGGTAGAGAAATAGGATGTGCCTTTTTTTAAATCAGAAAAGTAATTTAATAGGAAATAAGCTGCCAAGAAGAGTCAGGCGCGCTAAAAGTTAAAAAAGAAAAAAGCATTGGCCGCGCGGCCGTGAAAGTGGAGCGGCCTCGTGGCTGCGAAAGTGAAAGTGATCTCGGGCTGTAAGAGTGCCCGCCAGATGGCACCTGTGCTCGTTAGCGCACACGCGCGTAACCACAAGTTCTAGGCCACAAGCAAAAGCGTGTGATAGCATTTTCTGAAACCCACTTACTAAAACTCTCGCCAGACAGCGCATGCGAAGGCTCAGGCGAGACCTAAAAATCTTTAATACGATGACAGCATAAAATGACGCACCCTTTACTGCTTGTCGGCACAGCCTCTCCATATATACATTTATTTTTCTGCTGCACAGCAGAAATCCGTCCCCTGAGACATTGGCAGAGAGGAGGCGGTTCTGCCCCCACTCCAGTAATGTTCAATGTCTCTTTTCGGCACCAAAAATTCAAATCCAGTCAAGGTCCTTTGGCTCCTGGAGACAAACCATCCCTCCATGTTCACAAGAAGTGCCGCTTTAGAGTCTAACTGACTGGAAGTGGTGGTACTGGCTGTGATTCATTGGCGGTTCATGTGCCGGACGGTGAGGCCTACCTGGGTTCCGGTGGCTGCGATGTTGGCCGTCTGCTTGCCGACCGCTGGCGTTGGTGCAGTGCTGGGGGCCCAGAGTGTGATAGCCCCTGTTGTAGACATGCTGGTAGCTGCCAGTTGGGGCCTTGGCCAGCAGCCTGATGTGGGCTGGAGACTTCACTACACGGAGCAGGAAGTGGTTGGCCCTGAGGAGATCCTGCAGAGAGCGCTGCGCTGCATCGGTGCCCACATTGGTGTCTCCGCCCCAGAGACATTGAGTGAACTACGGACTGGGAGGCCAACAATGCAGATGAGCCTGTGACCCTGATTGTGCCCAGCGGCATTGCCCATCACCCCTGACCCGGATTACAGTTACCGGGTGTGGCATCACGTATCTCTTGTACCGGTCGGAGGGCCCCATTGGAGCTGCAGGCTTCCGCCGCAGTAAACCCAGCGGGGCTTTGTTCCGACATTGTTGTCATGGAATATTGCAGGTTTTTCCTCAAAGTTTAGTGATCCATGGTGGGTGCGTTATTTTAGATCCTTCCACATAATTTGTCTCCAAGAAACTTGGGCAATTGATAACAGCTTTTTCTTGAGGGATACATGATCTATTCTGAACCTGCTGTTCCTTCAACGGCAGATAGGGCGAAGAGGGGCTTAATCATGTTTGTTAGAATTGAATCGCGTTGTTAGACTTTGAATCTCAAATGGCAGGTTATTACAACGCAGGGGGTCGACTCTCAATGCCTGGGCACTTACGAAAGGTTTTAATTAATTATTATATTAGCAAGGGTGGGAGCTCAGAGCCCTTAGGAGTTTACCACCTGGATCATACCTTGAGTTCCATATCAGTCATGGGCGATGGCCAAGCCCAAATCGTGCTTGTTGGTGATTTTAATTGTCATTAATGCGATCCTCTACTAGTTGGTGGTGCCTCTACTGATAGGTGTCGTTTGAATGAAGGGTTACATTTTGTTCACTTACAGGATGGTTGGGAGCAAAACGAGCTCTTACAGCCTCATAACCTGGTTTTTAGCATGGAGAAATTGGTGAACTGCCCGAACCCCGTAATTTGCCCATCTTACAAAGGGTGGGGTAGTGGATTGCTTATTGATTTGATATTTGTATCAACACCATTGTACCTGCTTTTTTCTCATTTTAACATCATTTTTAATCCTTTCAGTGACCACAACCCATTATCCTTAACCTTGGATATCTTTATGGGCCTAAAACCACAGTTAAGGGGTGCTCTTATAAGCCTATCCACTGTAGACCAGGAGAGAAGTCTGAAATGGTCATTGGTGGACCCTCAGCGCCTTCAAACTCCTCTCTTTGCATCCTGCCTGCATGAAATTAATATTTGCCTGGATAGTGACGTAGGTGGGGGGAGGTACTGCAAGCTTTTAAAGCCATAGTTCTGGGGGTTTGTAAACTTATGACTGTCACAGCCTCCATCACCCGGGTGTCACAAAACCCTAAATGGTTTGATAAGGGCTGCTCGAGAAACCTGAGTCACCTGAAGGCAGCCTTGAAGCAGTTCCCGAGGGACAGGCATTTTATCAGAACTTGTAGGCGGGCCTATAAGTTGGCTCAAAAGATTTATAAATATAATTTACAGGAATGAGAGGAGTTTTGTCAAGCTGGCGAAACGGGGGACAGTTTCCTCTTTTGGAGCATTGTGAATAAGCCTTGCTTTGCTGAGAACTCTGGCCCCCTCTTATGCCGCCACATCTCAGAGCAACAGTGGGTGGATCATTTTGAGGATATTTATAATCAGGGGGTTGGAGAGGGCAATAAAACCATGTTACACCTGTTAAAGTTGGTAACAGAGTGGTCTTTACATTAGATGAAGTCACACAAGGTATACTTGCCCTGTTTAGCAATAAGGCCCTGGGTTCGGACAGTATACCGCCAGTCCTGTATAAAGCAAATACAATGTTTTGGCCCCTATACCAATGCAGGTCCTGAATGCAGCTGCACAGGATGGGTCGTTACCCTCTTGGACTACCGCTGTGATTGTCCCCATATTTAAGGAGGAGGACAACGACAACCCACAATGTTATGGACAATATCCGTACTGGACGCTACGGTCAAGGCCTTGGTCGGGCGATTTTAAATAGGCTGTGCGATTGGGCTTTAGGGCGGGTAGGTCGACCTCAGACTAATGCCTGAACCTTAATTTAATTATTACTGAATACACGGTTGCTCGGTCTGAATCTTCACATCTTGCATTCATGGACTTGACATCCGCTTTTGATAGGGTGAACCGAGGTGAACTTTGGACCCTGCCCTGTGAGGTGGGGGTTGATCCCAATATTGTGGCCTTCTTAACTGATCTCCACTCAACGACCTCAGCCTTTTTCTCAAGGTGCATAGTGCATCCGAACATTTCTGACGAGCTGTGGGGTTCGTCAGGGGTGCGTACTTGCCCATTTTTCTATTCACTTTGTATCTGAACAGGCTAGAGTCTGTGATTTTATCAATTTCAGTTGATTCCCCTAAGATTGGGTATAGATTTCTCCCTGTTTTACTATATGGAGACGATGCAGCCCTGATGGCTCGGACTGCAAAGGGGTTGGACTTTTTGCTTGCTAAGTATGTGTCTTTCATGGGGCTCCTTGACCTGTTGGTTAACTTCTCTAAGTCCTACGAAATGGTAGTGGGCCACACATACACAAGTACTAAGACCTTCAAGGTATCTAATGTTACCATGAGCAAAGTCAAAGCCTTCCCTTATTTGGGAGTTTTATTTGACGTTAACAACTGCTGGAAACCCCTTGTTGAGGCTAAAAGATCAGAGTTCGTAAAAACGATGGGGGCTGTTTTCAGCTTTGCACATAGGATTGGGTCCAGGGCACCAAGGGATCTACAAAAAATCAGGCCAAGTGCATTGCACAATTGCGTTATTGTAGCAAGGTCTGAAGGTATGTCAAGTTGGATCACATTCAAACAATGGAGAATAATATTTTGCGTAAACTGGTCCAGGTTGCCCAATCTACCCCAGCATTTTTAGTGCATGCGGAGCTTGGGCTTGATTATGTTTCAGCAAAAGAGACACAATTGATGGATAGAATGCAGAACAAATCAAAACATTCACCCTCAGTCAGGAGATCTGGGTTAAATCCATCATTCTTTTGCACACCATGCCACCCCAGTTTAGACCTGGCCATATGCAAATCAGTCTGACCCTGTGCCTCATGGGAGCAGTTCAAACTGAAATGGCATGGTGAGCAAAAAAACTTTGGATTTAGGCCCAGATCTCTGTATTGGGGTGAATGTACGACATTGTTCAGTATTCTGTTCATCAATTGTTGTTTTTGCTTTTGTCACCCTGAGTGGGACGGGTATGCCCAGATTTGGGTCCCATGCTCTCCATCCCACTGGAGTCAAGCTATCCTGGCTGAAGAGGGGTGAAACCCTGAAACCGGTCCTAGGATGCTTGTTTCCGGTCCAGGGAAAACCTGGCTTGGCAGTTTGGGCTGGACTGTTCCATTGGCCACAGGGTAAAGACTGATTTGCAGATGGCTGGGTTCAAACTGAAATGGCATGGTGAGCATAAAAAAGATGGATTTAGGCCCAGATCTCTGTACTGGGGTGAATGTACGACATGGTTCTGTATTCTGTTCATCAATTTTTGTTTTTGCTTTTGTCACCCCAAGTGGGACGGGTATGCCCAGACGTGGGTCCCGTTCTCTCCATGCCACTGGAGTCAAGCTATCCTGGCTGAAGAGGGGTGAAACCCTGAAACCTGTCCTAGGATGCTTGTTTCCTGCCCAGGGAGGACCTGGCCTGGCAGTTTGGGATGGACTGGTCCCACTGGGCACAGGGTCAAGACTGATTTGCAGATGGCTGGGTTCAAACTGGAATGGCGAGCAAAAAAACGATGGATTTAGGCCCAGATCTCTGTACTGGGGTGAATGTATGACATTGTTCTGCATTCTGTCCATCAATTGTTGATTTTGTGATTATGTTTCAGGCCTGATATCTTTAAGCCCGCTCCTGTACTGGATTAAGATTTGGAGCTGAAGCTAAGCCGGCTGATTCTCAAGGATTGTGTGGCTCTGGATCAGCTACCTAGTGTACCCTGGATTGCTCATGTTAAGGTAGCTTTTTTTCTCTAGGTAGGCCTGATATTTTCACGAACCCTATCTCTATCTCCGCCCACAAGTTGGGGTGTGTTATTAGTTCGTTTTTGGCATGCTCCCATTTGTAGAGAGAAGGTTTAGCACTCCAGAAGCTTTCAGTAAGGGGCCACATGCTTTTAAAAACTGTGCAGGAGATGGAGCCATACCTGGGCCTGGTTCGGTCACAGCATGACAGATTTTTACTGGTTAGGTTCAGGTTTACTCAATTGCATGATTTCTTGGCGACGCCATCTTGGTGGGCTTGGTCTGGGGTAAGGCCACCCTGCGGGTGCCACAATGTGTCTCCTCAGGATATGCTAATTGTTATAATATTTAGCTCTTCAGCTGGCCGAGGAAGTGCTTTTTAATCCCATTGCTGAAATCATTGTGTTTTAAACATGTTAGGCCTGCCCTGTTGTATCTTCAGATGCTTCCCACTGAGCATGTGATTTTTACTGTTTTATCCATTTTGCAAGTTACCTAGGTGTCAAGGAAATCAAGACCGGATTCATTGGTATGGGTAGTTTTGAGAGTTGTTGAGAAAGCGGGTGCGGAAATCATGTTTACAGGGCTACCCGCCCCGTTAAATGAAGTGGCAGTGATGTCCAGGAATCCCAAGCCCCCACGGAAATGTTGCGGCATAGGGAGGATGTTAAGGTCACAGGCTAACTGTTACTCACGAGCAATATGGATGCAAAGGTAGTGGAACGGAACTTCTAGTACAGGAAATTACGTAATCAGGAGACAGTGCGGCGACGCAGGGGCCAATTAGATGTACATGTGTGGATTTGTCTGAATTGACAAAAAACACAGAGGCATTACCTATATCTGGAGTGTCTTCGTCAGGCGTGGAAGGAAGCTCTGTGGGGACTGGAGAAACAGAAGCATATCGCTGGCATAAAACAACGCTCTCTCCTTCAGGCCATTGAACCTTGAAACCTGGACACCTGTGCATCTCTCCTGATCCGCTCTGCCAGTGGCCAGGGCCGGACTGACTACGGGGCGTTTTGGAATGCTGCTGAGCTGGGAGCTGAATTCACTGCGGTGGGGGCTGATTTCGTTGATGGAGTCATGCATGTGCTTTGAAATAATTAAAGCAAAACGAATTTCGTTCAGTACACGCAGGTCCCTATCAACGAAATCAGCCCCCAGCTCAGCAGCATTCCAAAATGCCCGGTAGCCAGTCCGGCCCTGCCAGTGGCTCACTGGGCAAGGTGAAGAGCAACAGGGACAAGGGACATCCCTGATGAGTCCTACGTTCAATAGGTAAGAAAGAAGAGAGAACATCATTTACTCTGACCTGAGCCTGCTGGGCGTCATACACAGCTGATTCTAATCCCACAATCCTAAAACCGATATTTATCCTACAGAACATCTACATCAAGAATAGCCAGTGCACTGTATGGAAAGGTTTTTCGAAGTCCAGCAAGAGTAGTGCCACCGTGCTCGGAAGGCCATCCAAACTGAATAACGCCACCTGGGGCCTACATAGACAATGTCTGGTACTCCTAGCAGGCATGAACCTGTTTTGATCCCTAGAGCTCAAAGAACTGTAGTCAAGTGGCTAGGATCTTGGCCAGTATTTTAAGCTCTAAGTTAAGCTACAAAATTGACCTGTGGGAGGCACATTCCTCCGGAGGCTTGTTATGTTTGAGGATTTTGATTATAGTTATGCATTAGAGGACCTCCGGCAAGGAGCCCGACTATTCGGCCGCTACAAAGATATTTAGAAGATCGGGTGCCAGAACGGATACACTTGTGAAGAACTCCGTGGGGAAAGTGCTAGGACCTTAGGTCCTGCTTGATGAGTAAACTGGTATGTCTGCCTGGATCTCATCGCGCATTAGTGGTGACTCAAGTTTAACTAGCTCCGCCACCGATAAAGACTAGACCAAAAAGTCATGTAAATGTAAATGTCCAGTATTTGTAAATCGCAAACAATTACCAGAGGGTGTCAATGCGCTGTGGGCCAATGGGAATATTAAGCGAGCTATTGTCCAGTCACATTGTACTGGGCTGCTCTGCCGACGGTGCCGGGGATCCAACCGTGAGCCCTCAGGTTCCGGAGTTAACCTCCCTGGCCACTGCGCCACACCTCTTCCTGAGGTACTCTGAGATTGTGCGGCTATGTGCAGGGCAAAGAAAGGGGACAATCCAGATCCCAGCTTCTCTTTGGGCCAGCCAGTACAGCAGCCGGCCTATTTGAATGCCTTTTTTTATATTTTGTACCGGGACTTGCCCAAGCCAGTCTAGGATTATTGAACAAGTTTTACTTGAGAGCTCCCTGGAGGTTTTGCAATTGCGGGCTGCTGTTTTTCATTTGCCTGGATTTAGCAGTCTTTTTCAACTTGAGAATCTGGGTCTCTAGATCCAGGATCTCATGTTCCTTATCTCGCTTTTTGCCTCCCTCAGTAACAAATGATTTACTGCTCAACACAGCCTTGAAGGCCTCCAAAAGGCTTATATGGGAGGTGTTGACTCAACATATTTGTTAATGATCTCCCTTAGTCAACGGGTCATCCTTAAGAGACCAGGTGTTTGAGCTCCAAATACCCCTAGGGTCAGGATGGGCCCCAAGGATGTACTCCTCAACTAGTGCGTGGTCGGAAAGGCCACAAGGTCGCATATATATTCCTGGGTTATGGGGTATCTAAGGTGCAGATACGGAAAGGTAGTCCGTGCAAGAGCCACAATTGTGCGAGGGGCATGAAGTGATACACATTCTGATACCAAGTGCGCCACACGTCCATGATACCCATGGAGACCGTCTATTTCTCCAAGCCTCGGGGTCTGGTGTTTGGGGAAGGCAGATTTCATGCCAAGGAGACACGTCTAGTGTAGTAAGAAGACCTCTGGCGCATGGCACTTGAAGTTTAGTAGTACAGCCCCCTCTTGATCTTATCTAGTATTGTTTTTACATTCCAGGATACAAATTCTAGATGACATTGTCTGTTTCAGCTAAAAGTTCCATCTAATGGTAAAAGCATTGTCATGAAGTTTCTGCCTGGCGGTAAAACTTAGGAAAAACAAAATTAGCAAAATGCCCTCCCCCCCAACAATCAAACAATCAGTTTGGAACTGAGCCCCCCCCCCATGCCATCGAATATCTCAAGAATGAGGAATTCATTACTTCGTGAGTAGCCCTCCACACCAACAACTCTAGCCTTCATTTCATAAGCTCTTGTGATACCCTCTTAATGAACGAAACCTGGGCCATGACCCCCTTAGATTTTGAGGGTTTTCTTTTCTTGAATGCCCCAGCGATTCCCTCCCATGCAGATAGAGTGTCGAGAGGTTTAACTATAAGGATACATCTATTATTTGAAGGCAAAACAGTGGTCCTTAATGTACCAGAGAATGATTTGCAGGCAGTGTCATTTAAGGGTGATCCACCCTTGGACATATTAAACTTTTATAATAATGATTTCCTTAATGTGCAAAATCAGAGATTCCCAAGGCTCTTTGAATACATCGCTTCCCTTGTGGAAAATACTTCAGATAAGAGGCAGCACTTATATTTATGGCTGGTGACAGGGACACAAAAGGCAGGGAATGTAAAGTTTTTTTTTAGCTGCAGCTGATATGCTAAATACAGTGGATTGGGCAGGGGCAGGGGCGAACACATTAGTGTTACCGACTTTCAGGGCTAGGAATTGTCATTCTGTAATTGAATATATTTTATTTTTTTGTAATCTTACACGATTCCCATTCCAAAGTAAAATTATAGATACTAGCTGTGGGGATCACAACCCGCTCGCATTCAAACTTGTACTATCTTGGAAAGAGTTTGAGATCGTGCCTACTCTCAAAAATGTATTTATGCCCATTGACAGTTCTAGAGTATGTTGGAAAATGGGAGACCCTTCCACACTTTTGAGAAAAACAATCACAGAGAATAATGAATTCATTTTTAAATGCCTATCCGAGGAGCCCGACATAGGGCAAAGGGTTGACTCGTTTGAGGCCATAAGTACCATAATTAGAAATGTGTTATCTAAGCCATTCAGTCCGATTTCTCAGACCCCTTGATGGTTCAATAATGAATGCTCTAGGGCTAATTGCACAATGCGTAAAGCTTTAGGGCCATATGTATGAACACATTTTCTCATAGACACAGAATGGGTAAAACCCTTTGATACTTCTGGCCCTAAGTAACGAAACCTAGAGATCAGGCTTCGATTGTTACTTTACAGAAAACAATATAAGCTGGCAATAAGGCACAGACATAATGACATTTTAACGCAGCTATGGGAGGCACTAAGGTATACAGCCCACACCAAAAATAGTAAATATTTTGGGAAGTATTACCCTCTTAGGTGCTGCGCCTATTCCAACGGCCGACGGCACCACTACCTCAGGAGTGCTGCCGTCGGCCGTTGGACGTTCGAACCTCACCTGCGCAATGGAACGTTCAGCACTGGAGCTGGACGTTCCATAGCTGCTAAGAGGTTAAAAACAAATACACATGATAGACCGGAGACGGTATACAGCCCGCACTAAAAATAGTAAAGATTTTTAGGGAGCATTAAAAAAACATGCGCATGATAGACCGGAGATTGACTCTTATTAGCTGTCAAATAAACAGTGAGTCTTGGATAACACATTTCTCGCGAATCTATTGTGAGCCTGTGGAAAATGTTATGATTAATATAGTGTGTCAAGAGGTTCGTTTTGAGTTGGTTCAATTTACTATACAAGAAGTGATTGAGGCTATTTCACGGAGCGCTGGGGTTAAAGCCTTAGGATCCGACGGGGTACCAATTGATTTAATTTAAAACAACATTAATTTCTGGCAGGGCGGACTGACTACTGGGTGTTCTGGAATGCTGCTGAGGGCGAGCATGCAGCCTTGCCTTCCACCTCTCTCAATGCTGAATTTATCAGTAACTTCGCCCCCGACCAAACCTCATCCTAGCGTTAATGTTAGTATGGAGTACTACTAGCATGTTGACAATGTCGCTAATTTAGTCGCATCACTGTAGCCCATGTTGTGGACTATAGGCTTAAATTGTAGCTCATGCCCCCTTACAGTCTACCAATTGACTCTGTAATAGGAGTTTGATCTTTTTATGTAAATTTAACAATTGCATTTATTAACTTATATTGTACTGTTTTATTTTGTGTGTACTTTTATGGTTTTTCGCAGCCGAATAAAGATGAAATGAATGAACTCTAGCCTCCATTTTTTTTGTTTGAAACTCTTTATTGAGGAAGTAAATGCTTTACTGTCTTGACTACACAACTTATTTCTTTCCATCTTTTTTGTCCCTTTTGTTTAGTTGTGTCCTGCTTATAGTTTACTGCTGTGTATACAGTGCTGTAATCATACATATATCAGGATAAATGTCACACAATAGGGTATATAACACTGAGACTCCAGGCAAAACTATACAATGTTCGTGACTCGCATGCTATATATATATATATATATATTTATCCATTATACAAAAAAGCCAATATCGTAAGTAAGCACATATTCAATGGTTGCAGTTGGTCATCTCTATAGTGCTAGCCACAGGTCAGATCTCTGGTCGCCATGTTCAATCAGCACAGTGCACAGGTCCATATATTTTCAAAAGAGTATACTATAATATTCTGAAACTAATAATACACCAGACATCGCCAATCTGTAACTCCAGCATGCTCTACCCTACCTCCCACTCTCAGCAAGTGCCATGTGGGGCAACCGTAATGCAAGGGGGGGTCAGGAGGGGAACGGGCAAATAGTGGGGGTAGCACGTCAGTGTGTTAGCTATGCGGGAGGAAGGGTCAGCCTATGCCTATATGCCCCTGCATTGGGACTTCTGTTCTGGTGCTGGTCGCTGCATCCGGTTCATTCGCACAGGCAGTTTGTAAAGCAAGTAAGATAGTTTCCCAGTATGTGGCAATGGAATATTTCCTCAGTTCAAGCGTGCCCTTCTTGCGAAGCGCCATGCGTTCTGCTTGAGCCCAATTTGTTACTGAATGTCTCCAGCCTCAAAATGTGGAGATGTACGGGATTTCCAATGTTTTGTAATGAGTCATTTAGCCACTAAGAATCCCAAGTCTAGAAAGCGGGCATTACCCTTTGTTTTTTATGTCTGCAGAACAGTCCAAGTAGGCATTTCTCCCAGTTGTGTAAATCTGGGCTCTCAGTGCAGTTGGATACTGTAGTTGTGACAGCGGTCCAGTAAGTATGTAGCGATGAGCAGGCCCAAAGCATATGTAACAAATCCGCGTCTGTGCATTCGCATCGTGGGCATGCAGCGTCAATTCTCTGATAATAACTGTTGATATTAGCAGGGGTTAGGTACGCCCAGTGTATTATATAGAATTGTATACATTTGAATTGGGCATTATATAACACGTCTCTAGAACCCTCTAGGAACGCAGCCCATTCCCTGTAAGTGCAAGGGCGAGATATATCTGGCTCCCATCGCTGTCGTAAAATGTGGAGCTATGGGGTTATGTGAAAGTGAAGAGTCAGCTAGTCAACGCGTAAGGTGCTTGCCTCCCCCATCATTTGAATGTACTGGACCGTGAGATGTGTTGGGAGTTCCATGGTTATGTCCCCCCAGTGATTCCTTAATGTAGCTATCAGTCAATTGTGGAGTAAGAAGTGGCCTGGCGGCAGGCCATCCTCTTCCTTTAAAGTCTCATATGTTCCTAGTGCACCATCTCTATACAGGTCTCCTAGTACACATAAGCCTGCGCCATGCGCCAACGCCTCTCGTGTTGATGTTGGGCCTGTAACTCTAGGCGTACCCAGCAATAACAACCCCAGAGCATAAGGGAGTACGTGTCTATTAACGTGTAAACACCTACGATAGCACCTATAGGCTACATTTAGTAAGAGCGGTTTCGGTGATCGCAGTTTTGTGCAAGGGTGAAATAGGTGTGTGATTGCGGTCAAGGGCCATCCTGGCGAGGACATGGTCGTGCCGGGCAGGTGTAGTCCAGCCAACCAGTGTGCTATCCATTGAATCTGGCAAGCTAGGAAATATTGCTCCAACTGTGGGGCCGCTAGTCCTCCAGTGTTTGTGGGGGCACAAAGCTTTGTCAGTGCAACTCTGCTTCTTGAGTTGTTCCAAATAAATTCCCTAACCTGTGGTTCAAATTTCCTGAAGAATGCAGCCGGAATGTAGACAGGTCGATTGGTGAAGTAACAGAGTAAATGGGGTAAGACCATTTTGAGTAAAGCCACTCTCCACATTACCGCCAGAGGCTGTGTGCGCCAGAACAGCATTTTGGCTTGCAGTGACGTTACTGCCCATGTGACATTTCCATCAAAGAGGTCCGGGATGGAGTGGTATACCCTAATCCCCAGATATCTGAAAGTGTGTTGCTGCCATTCCAACCTCTCTTTCTCTGATCCTCAGGTCAGTATCGACGATGTTTGGGAGATAGGGGAAAAGGCAAGACTATGCCCAGTTGACTCACAACCTTGATAAGTCCGCAAATTGTGACAAAGTAGAGGAAATTGTAGTGGGCACATCAAGAATGTCTCTCAGGTACAGAAACATGTCATCGGCATATAATGAAATGACATGTAGTTCATCACCTAATTGAATACTTCACTGTGCACCCTTGCATTGCAGCACCAATGCTAGCAGTTCAATGGCCAGTGAGAATAATAATGGCAAAAGAGGACAGACCTGTTGCATACCTCTGTGATTAGGGATAAGGTCCGAAAGCAAGGGTCCCATCTTGACCCGGATGAGAGGGTTTATGTATACAAATTTGACTAGTCTAATGTAATGATTACCTATATCAAAATGGGCCAGTGCTACAAATAAGTAGTCCCCTTCAAACGAATCAAAAGCTTCTCAAAGTCTAAGACCAGACAGCCTACTTTAGGCCAGTCAGCAGGGGGTTAAATCAGGACCCTGAAAATGCGATGCTGGTTCAAGGAAGTGCTACGCATGAGGACAAACCCATTTTTGTCCAAATGGACCAGCGTCTGGACAATGGGCGCCGGGCAGTCTGCAAGAATTTTCGCTAGCACCTTAGATTCACTGTTCAGAAGCACCAATGGTCCATAGGAGCCGATAAGCTCCGGGTCCTTATTGGGCTTTGGTAGGGAGATAACTGTTGCCGCCCGTTTGGGAGTCTGATAGCGTACCAAGAGAGAAGTCATCCTCATATATTTTCAATAACTGCATGGCGGGGAGTGGGGCATATGTCTTATAAAGTTCAACCGGTAACTCATTCGGTCCTGGGGTCTTGCTGTTAGCCAACACCTAAATGGCTTTCAAAACCTCATTCAAAGTAACATGTTCGTCTAGTTCCTTCCTCTCATCAGTGGGATGTGAGGTTTATTAAGGTCAACAAACAACAAAGCATATTATCGAAACTTGTTTCAGTGGTTGACTGATAAACACCTGCATAGTTTTGTGTCAGCTCGCCATGTATTGAGCTTTGAGTATAAAGGAGGGAGCTGGTGCATGAGCCCAGCACTGTTATAGGTTTGTGTGTTTGGTCCTGACGGATGAGCCAAGCCAATAGCCGTTCTGTTTTGTTCCCTGTGGTGTGTGTGCATACTGAATGCATGGCATAGTTGAGATAGCACAGTCTGTCCAATAGTGTAACGTGTTCACTGTGTGCCTACGCCAGACTAATCACAAAATTCGAGAGGTACCCTTACAACAGTAGGGGACAAGATTCACTATAGTATAATTACAAAAATATCCCCCACGTGGCAATATCTAAAACCTTATTAAAGTGCTCATTTCTCTCACTCATCATACCTCAATCATTCTATATACTCATAGAACTGAACTCAAATATAAGTGTCATAAGTTAAAAGCCTTTAAAAACGATTTGAAAAACTCATACACAATATACAATTTATAAAAACAGTACAAATATCACAAAGGTTCAAAAACAATGCTGCATAGCATATAGTTGTCGACGCGGCGTTTTGGTGGATGAAATTCGATATAACCACCTTCTTCAGGACTCTGATATATGACAACAATCCTCTATAAAATATACATAAAATGTAATTACTTTTTTTATATATACAGAACATCATCACATATACAGAGTTCAGGTTGCTATCACTCTCATACTCCCAGCAAAGGATGCACACATTGCCCTCCATTCCTAAACTAATGGAAAACATGCTACTTTTTTTATGTGCTTGTGTTAAACATATTTTCAATTTCCCTCTAACTTATCTATCACAGATACTCTTTTTTTATATATAGACTGATGGGATATTCATCCCCACCTATTCCCACATGTGTATTTGGCTTAATTACCTGTTTGATTGTTCAGGGTTAACACATGGTCAATGATTTGCTTCTCAATAGATTACAGTTCTAAATTATAAAAACTAAATTTAGGTCACTCCATCTTGTTAAAATTACAGAAAGACTCCAGAATTATTATATGCAGTGGTGATACCCTACCTACTTAAAATCACTCCCTAATATTTCTTCAGTCTCCTTTAAATATTCTTTCCAGGTGTCTCTGCTGATAATATAGGGAATAACCTAGGGAATTCATGCAAAACATCCCATTGTAACATCTATTACAGAGTCTTTCTTAATACTCATAATATTCCTCAATTTAAAAGGTAATTTCGCTCACCTCTTTAATCAATCCTTCACCATTTATCTCAATTTGTCATAGATGGTGGGTGAGGGCTCCTTATGAACCTTGTTTTATAATGATCACCACTGGTATCCTATGCTGGTTAGGGCACCCTTCAGGTTTCTAAAGGCAATAAACAGTGGAGTGTGTTATGTGTGTACAGGATTTCTTTTAAAACAACACTACTAACTGATTTCATTGTTGCTGGATCTACATTGGGCCTACTCATTTAATGCCACATGCCCGTGTAGTCTGAATATTTAAGAAAGAAGTAATTACATATATTCTTATATCTTATTTAATTGTTACTGAATCTTCACTGGGCCTACTCGCTCAATACTAAATGCCTGTGAAATCAAAACATTTAAGAAAAAAGTTGTTGCATAAATTCCATTACTCCAGGGTTTAAAGACCAAAATGTATATATTTATTTGCTGCACTGCTCATGTCAGGGAATTTAAACTCCCACGAATGTCCCAAATGTTAAAAAGAAGTATTTACATACGCCAGAGCCTCCGTTCCATTGGTGTCGTCAACAGCACTGTCCTCCAGCTGTAAAAGTTGACACACTAATCCAGTAATGTCCTTTGTAAGTGACAGCCTCATATTGCTTTGTATGCCTAGACAATGACCCCTCAATGTTACCTTAAAGGCATACCATTCTATTAAATTACTGGATGCTCTGTCTGCGTTACTGTGAAACTAATCAGTGATTACCGATTCCAGTGAAGCCTGACAAGGGGGATCTTCTAAGAGCATGGGTTGGAAACTGTAGTTGGGAATGGGGGGGATTTTACCCTCCCATTGCAATTGTAAGATTAGAGAATTATGATTAGAATGTGTGGGTCCAAAGTAGTCGACCTTCAAAATGGAAGGGAGCAATCCTGGAGTGGCCACAAACCTGTCGATGCGGACATGTAAGTTATGGGGCACAGAGTACAATGAATAAACTCTTGTCACTGTGTTTCAGTGCCGCCATGTGCGACTAGGTGCCACTATTGGAGCCAGTTGGTTAACTTGGGCCCTTTGGAGGTGGCGGTTGTTTGTGCAGTCGAGGGAAGGAGCGATCATGTGTGGCATATAATACACTATTAAAATCCCTTCCAAATATCCATAGTATCCCATTCCAACCAGCAAGCGTATGTGAGTGTTTGTAGCAAAGTGTCCTGGTCTGTGCTTGGCGCATATTTAGAAACTAGTAGTACCAGTTGGCCATCTAGTCGCCCTTGCACTAGGACATATCTGCCCTCTGTGTCTAGAGTTCTCCATCACAAAGGGGGTTCCAGGTCTGATCCACAGCAACGCCCTATGGGCATAACTAGAATAACTCGAGGCAAATACCTGTCCCCTCCAGCGTCGTTGCAATCTAGTACTTCTATTTGAGTTAGGTGGGTCTCTTGCAATAGTGCAATCTGTGTCGAGTGACATTTTAAATAGGATATACTGATTAGCGACATGATGGCGGGTACATGCCCCTATGTAAGTATATTTAAATGATCCATATGTAGTATGTGTGGCGCCCGTCCCAAGCATCCCACCTCCACAAAGGTGTATGTGGAGGGGAGCGAGCATGTGTAGGTTGTATTATAAAGTAGTCACGCACCATCAACAATAACTTCACCAGACTCCACACTCCTTAGATACTCACAGCGAGGGTTGAAATGTGGCTTACAAAATCCTGGCATGATGGCAAGATATGCCGTGCAGCAGCACACCCAGCGCTCCAGGCCCCGCAGGCGGGCCAAGACAACAATGCTACGCAGCCCTCCTGCCGCTCTCCCCAGTTTATTAAACCGTGGTGAGGTGCTGTACTTGTTCTTGCATCTGCTGCTTCAATGTTCCAGGCCAATGCCCGGCTTTCCATTGCGCCCTGCCAGCCTTCAGCACACTGCCACAGCTTCACTTATGGGTCGGTGCCGCACGCTTCCCCCGCAACCATCATGCCGTCTCTCCGGTCTTCGCGAACAGGCAGTCACAGGCGCCAGCGCCGGCGTGTGTTCGGTGCAAGGGTCTCTCCACTGGGAGGACATTCCGGGTGTAGCTGGCCCGCGCACCAGCCCTTTTGACTTCAATGCCGTATGTCCCATCCACCACAGCTGACCCATCCATTTCTGGTGTTCTCAGCCGGTGTCAGGGAGTTGCGGGGACACAGTCTAAAGGTCAGTTTACCCAGTCCCTGCAGGGTTAATGACGGATGAGCAGGAGATCCGTGGAGCGTCTGCCGTGTTAGTCTCCTTGGCCATGCCCCCTTCAACTCTAGCCTCCATTTCCCCAACCCAGCACCACAGCATCTGGACCATCTGGTGTATAGTTTTGACTGAATTTTCCAATATGGCAATGCATGTTTCAGCCTCTGTGATGCAGCTGGAGGTCTTGCCAGAGTAGCACCATATCTGCCTGTTTTATTTTCTAATGCTGCTTGCGTGGACTGAATGGCCAAGAGAATAACATCTGCACTGGAGAACGCCCTCTTACCGGCGGCTAGTGGCTTGGCAAAGGGTTCACAGACGTAGGGTCTCCAGACTGCCCAATGATATTGGCAATTTTTTTTAGATTCCCCTACCTAGGGATAGGCTTATCCTTGGCCATGGCGAGTACCCAGGCATGTGGACCATCAAGGTTTCCCTGCAGAGGGGGTGACCCACCGTGTTGGAGGCCATTTGACTCCCCCGGCTCCAGACTTGGGTAGCACAAGAAGTCAAGTGGGGGCAGCGGGTGGGCCTCTCCCCCCAGAAAGCCACAAGAGAGGGCAAAAGTCTGGATAGCCTCTCAGTCCACTGGACTGTGCAGCCTGATCACATATGCCCCCCACAGTAAGCAGGGAGAAGATACAACAGATGGCCTGTGATGGTTGCTGACCATCGTCCCAAGTTGTGCCCACCGATTTCCAGGAAGGGGCAGAGTAGAGGCCCCTTCTCAGGCCTGGCTTTAAATGAACAGGAACCTCAACCACGCAATGGTTAGGCCCCTTAGGTACCTAGAAGGTGTGAGACACATCTTGATGGTGGTGACTCAATCAGTACACCCCTGGGTAACAGCAGAAGTCTGGTCCCTGAATGAGTCTCTGGATGTGAGTGCCTGCCAGGCGGCAAGTGCCCATGAGGGACCCTAGTGCCTCACGCAACAGTCTCATCTCGCGGTCTACCGCCTACACCTCTTACATATCTTCAGCATTGCGCACTCACTGTGATCCAGCAGGACAGGTCCGGGAGGAAAACAGCGAGGCCGCCAGTACCAGCGCCTCCGGCCCGCACAAAAGTTTAGACCCACGTATATCTTCTCGGTGGAGGTACAGAATGAAACACCATTGTGAAGATAAAAGTGGTAACTCAGTCCCTAAGCCACTTCTTGATGTCAGGCAGCCAGGGTCTCAACCACACAGGGGTGGCTTGCTTGCAGTATTAGTCCGAGGCACACTGGACAGATTCCTGGTGTCAAGTGCCCACGAGGTTCCCCAGCCCCACAAGCGGCAGCATGACAGGTGATCCATCTTCCAGTCTCCTCGCCTTATCTTAGCTTTGTGGGCTGCAGGCAAGCAGAGCAGATTCGTGGGCTGCTGGTGAGGTTTCATATAACAGCACCCACAGTCCACCTGGAGGCCAAGGACCGCTCATCTCCAAGCACAGGGAACTGAAGGGAACCCTGTCGCATATGGGGAAAATGGCTCCTCAGCTCCTTAGTATTGGTCTCCTGACTGCACAGGTGGCCACCAACATTAGGAATGGTGCCCCGTAAAGAGTTACTTTCATGGCTGGGCGAAAAGGAGTAAGGAACAAAAATAGTGCCTATATACAAAAAAACTCCCACAGGACCTATATCGGTAACATTTGTTCTAGAAAAGATTTTTTTTAAATGTATACATATTTTTTTTTTTATAAAAAGAGAGAAACATCATTTCATTTTGTTTATACATCCCAGTGGTCCAGGGGATGTATAAACACAATGAAATTGTTGAAATGCTGAGAACAGTTGTATCCATGAGACAAAATAACATATGATGACATTGTTGAACTGCAAATATATTTCATGTTACAAAGTAAACTGTTTTTCTCTTTTTATAAACAAATGTGTATACTTAAAAAAAAATTCTAGAACAAATGTTACCGATTTTGATACAAATGATGAAAAATGATTTTGATAAATGTAGCAAATAAAAAAAGAAATAAAAGAAATAGTGTAAGTCTCTCATGTTACTAGTGTGGATAGCTCTATAGAGCTGAAATTAGCCTTTATAAAAGGAATATAGGTCCTGTGTGTTTTTTTGTATATGTACTATTTTTGCACAGGTGGCCACCATCTTGATATGGGGCGTCGGGGACAGTGCGTTTCAATTGAACAGGACAGTCGAAGTCCAAAAATTGGCCTCAGAATGCACCCGCTGTTCCTTGCAGCTAACTGAAACCAGATGCAGTCAAGGCTGGGTTATTCAGTGTAGTTGGGGAACTGGAGTGGGAGCTACTGGGGAATTTATCCTTGGATCAGCTAAATGACATACTCTTGCAACACCGACTAATTTGTGTATGTAAATGGCAAATACTTGTTACCAGACAGAAAGAAAGATGTCTGGTAAAACGTTTTTAATATGAAAAGGAAATAAAATCCGTTTATGAAAAAAAGCTGGATTAATCAGGATGGTCGGTGCAGGAACTGGGGATCTAAAAGAAAGCAGACGCCATCTTGCGCTGCCTGGCCATGGCCCAAAAGTAACTACTTTTAAATGAAGTCACTAAAGAAAATTGACAAGATAAACAATCTCACAAAGTTTCTTTAAAAGAAATGTGAGAGATAGGTGAGCACTGTTGATACATAGTCTGTGGATTAAAGAGGATGGGAACATGACACTGCGTTTTAAAGAAGCTCACTCCACCACTTTTTTTCTGGCTCCAGGCAACAGGATTCTGGATCACTGAGCCTGGCACTATTTTGGCTTCTTGTGGAAAAATCTTGACAAACTTCCACTTAAGATTTTTACTATGTCTTTTGGTGTCAGGGGCATCTTTTCGTTACTTGACAGAAAATATTGTTCTTTTTTTTATAGAGAAATGCTATTTGTTTTTATGAGATGCCCTTCCTTTGATAGGAAGAAGGTTCATACTGATTCTCAATGCATCTGCATAGCCTGTTCTCATGATTTCCACCTAGCAGAGAAGTGTCCCCATTGTCAGATGTAAAGGAGGACACTAAGGAAAGGGAGAAGGATCCCCTTCAGGAACTTCAGGAGGGCCAGTGCAGGCAACATGGTTCAACACGCGGTAGGTCTGAGGATTCAAAGGAGAAGGAGGCCCTTCTACCTTAACTTGCTCCTCCTTCTCTAAGGGCTCCTCCAAAGGCAGATCCAGGGAGAAGTTCAGACAGTGAAAATATTCCCAGTCTCAGACGCGGACATTGACCACATGTTTGCCGTAGAGAGCAGTATAGACTTGGATGCATTCAAAACCAAAGTCCGGAAGGCACTCAACGTTGAAGACACCTGGACATTCAATGCCGAAGGGTACCTTAATGTTGAGACTTTAAATACCAACTATGATGTCAGTAAACTTAAAAAGAGAAGGATTCTTGTAACTTCACACTGAGTATTCCCACATACACTTTCCTTTCTGTGATGTATGACTGGTATGTCGCCGGTGAATATTTCTCCCACTTCTCCTAAATCTTTGACTCCCAGACACATGTTGCCACAAGCCTTTCTGCCTCCTGCACCAGAGCCAATGGAGCTCGCGGCACAACTTCGGGCACCTTCTCCAAATAAACTAGAAAGTGAAACAGTGCCTGGAAGAAAGTCACACTGTCTATCCCTGTGCTACTGACATCACTGCAGACACTCAAGACATACTAAGCAGAGGGAAAGCTCCCGTCACTGACACCTTACGCTGAGAATCATCTCCTTTAGAACTAGGGGCCAGCCCATGGGACAAAGCCGCCAGGGGTCCCCAAAATGCATGGTGCATGGAACTCCTCGAAATAAGTACAGATATTTCTAAAATGTAACTGCTTCATGCCCAGAACAGAACATGTTTTAACACTAATTTCTTGAAAAATACTGACCAGATTCACACTAAGCAAAGGCATGAAAGGTAGTAAAGATGTACTTTCTTTCTTAGTTGGATGCACATCAGTTGAGCTGTTTGTTCTGTATTGAGGAACAAAGAAACCTCTAGGAGTTAAAATGACAATTCTCACTTTTTGCCCCCTCCCCTTATTTTTGGCCCAAGTTTGATGGATCTGCAGGAAATATGCTATGTTGAAATCAATGTGGATTCATTTCTTGGGGAAATGTTCATGCAAGTTTGTCGAACAGCACCAAAGTTTTTAGTTAAAAAAAAAAGAATATTTTCAATGGCTAGCCTGGCCAGTTTTACGCATACTGCCGCTTACTCAGATAAACATTCTGGGCTACACTCAGGGATATGAACACCCCATAGAGCCAAAGGTATATTAAGGCGGCTGGTATCCAGCTCAGGGCCAGATTTGCGCACACTGCTACTCACTCAGATGCTACATCAGAGCTCCACTCAAGGATGAAATGCTATGATGGATGCAAAGGTACAGTGAGGCGGTGGGTGTCCAATACAGGTCCAGGTTTATGCACCCCACCACTCACTCAGATACACACTTAGGGCTACAGCTTAGGATATGAATGCTCTAGTGGTGGCAAAGGTACAGTGAGGTGATGGGCATCCAGTTGTGTACTCAGGACTACACCATGAATGCTTTGATGGATTCAAATGTACAGTGAGGCACCCGGGGTCCAATGTAGGTCCAAGATTACGCGCACCAACACTCACTAAGATATACAATTGGGTACACTCAGGGTATGAACACTTCTATGGAGCCAGTGGGGTGGAGGGCCTCCAAGACAGACAAAGTATATGCATACCTCCACTCACTTGCATACCCAATTAGGCCTACAATTGGGGATATGAATACTCTGATGCAGGCAAAGGTACAGTCAGGTAGGGTGTGCCCAACACAGGTCCAGAGCTTACTAAAAGAAAACATTTAAAATGATTGTGAAAGAGGTAGGAAATGAAATACTTTACAGTGAATCATTTAACATGTCACATTTAGCAAATAAATTTTTTAAATT
Organism: Lissotriton vulgaris; assembly: GCF_964263255.1. Taxonomy (NCBI): domain Eukaryota; kingdom Metazoa; phylum Chordata; class Amphibia; order Caudata; family Salamandridae; genus Lissotriton; species Lissotriton vulgaris. The sequence goes on from NC_141687.1 coordinate 1,226,982,189, forward strand.
CGAAACTTGGAATTCACTGAAAAAAAGAGGTGAAAATGGAGTTATGATTGTGGCTCAAGCATATAAAAGTATTGAATTTGCCCATTATTGTTTGCAGCGAAAACTATAGCTTAAACCTTCCCCTTTTGTTGCAAAGGACATCACACATGACATCAATGATGATAACGTAAGTGACAACCATCATTATCACATTATCATTATTTATGACAGCACTCTTCATATCACTACTTGAGCCATAACTGTCACTGCCACCTTTGGAAATATTGGACATATTACACAGTTACAGAGTGTGTTTTCTCCCTCTGTCTCTCTCTCCTCTTCTCTCTCTCTCTCTCTCTCTCTCTCTCTCTCTCTCTCTCTCTCTCTCTCTCTCTCTCTCTCTTTCTCTCCCTCTCTCTCTCTTTCCTCTCTCTCTCTCTCTCTATATATATATATATACATAAATCTAATCCTCCGAATCCAATTCGCAGTATACCTTATGGCGAATTACTCAGACTTCGACGTAATTGTTCAAGGGACTCGGATTTTTTTATTGCAGCGAAAGAGTCCATTATGAGATTCAAAACCAGAGGTTATGAATCCGCTCTTCTTGATAAAACCCTCAACAGAGTATTACAAATTCCTAGAAAGGATCTGTTGAGTAAGAAAAAGGAAGAAAAACTATAACAATCGGAAGTCAATAATAAATTCAGAATGATAACAACTTTTTCTGATGAAGCCAACCAGTTGAGAAAGATTCTCACTAGAAATTGGCATATACTGCGATTGGATCCAACAATAGGCAGAGATGTCCCTCCAAGACCCTTAATCACTTTTCGCAAACTAACCTCTCTCAAGAACAAACTAGTACAGAGTCATCTCATGCCCCCTAAACCTAAATTGAGTGGAACCCTGAAAGATATGAAAGGGGTTTTCCCTTGTGGAAAATGCAGAGCCTGTGAGAATAGCAAACGGGTTCTGTCATATAAAATTCCTGGCATGAAAACTACGAGACCCATCAACAAGTTTATCACATGTCTAACCCCATACTTTGTGTACTGTCTGACCTGTCCACGTAGTCTTAACTACATCGGCAGTACCATCAACAATGTAAAAATGCGAATTTTGGAACATCAAGGTGCCATTTCCAACAAGGATATAACTTATCCAGTGGCACGGCACTTTGCCAAAGTACATCAAAGTAATAGGGATCTATTACAATATTATGGCATAAATCATGTTCCTGCAAATCCGAGAGGTGGGGATAGACTGTTGAGGTTACGTAGATTAGAGTCACGTTATATTGTTGACATGCAAACTAAGAGCCCACAGGGGATGAATAGTGGGGAAGAACTGATGGTACATTTGGGCAAATGAGAATGAATGTATGAACTTTGACACTGACTTGTATATCTGACCTTATTTTCGCCATATTCTTTTGACTTTTCCTTCTCCTGTCTCTTCTTATTCCTGTCTCAACACCGCAGCTGTCTGTGATGCCCCATCAAACGCTCCTTGCTCCCAAATCGGTGGCGTTGTTGGGCGTCTCCGTGGGGGGCTTGGACAGCCCCAGGGCTGACCTCTGCGGCTCAGGCATGCCGCTGCAAACTCCAAACATAGTTTGCCCGAAGGAAAGAGGGGCCCATAAGCAAGGTGAAAGATTCAGCTTTTTATTCTTTTAAGGAGCCCAGCTTGCGAAATGGATGCAAAAAAACAGCTAACAGTGAAAGTCAGCCTGACGCGTTTCGTATTGCAGACAGCTGCAGTGTTGAGATGGAATGCTGCATACCCCACTGTGGTTTTAATTTTCATTGAATTATGTGCTTCAAGGCAGGCCACTCACCGGAGAAGGACAGGACTTTACACTACAGGTACCACGAAACCCTGCGATCGGCCACACCCACTTGGGCGGGTACCATTGATGTAATTTGGCCTAGAAAAGTGTTTGCCTTCAAGCCTCAGTCATTGCCTCTGATGAAGTAGCAATACGAAACGCGTCAGGCTGACTTTCACTGTTTGCTGTTTTTTGCATCCATTTCGCAAGCTGCTCTCCTTCAAAGAATAAAAAGCTGAATCTTTCACCTTGCTTATGGGCCCCTCTTTCCTTCGGGCAAACTATGTTTGGATATATATATATATATATATATATATATATATATATATATATATATATATATATATATATATATGTGTGTGTGTATATATGTATGTATGTGTATATATATATATATATATATATATATATTATATATATATATATATATATATATATATATATATATATATATATATATATATACCCAATACAAAGTAGTCACACTCTCAGGATTATTTGCAATACCAAGGATTTATTGCCAGTAACACGCTGTCCAGGCAGTCTTGATATATATGTATATATATATATTTGTATGTGTGTGTGTGTGTGTGACAATTTGCTCTAAGCTTCTGACATCGAAAGGTATTTGTTGAGGTACATGTAGAGCACATTTTCAATAGCTTCTGTATACTGCTAATAAGTGTAAACTTTTGCACAATGATTGGCCTCCTATGGGGGACTGTATTGCAGAGGGTGTGTGTTCTCTGTGAAGTTTTCTCCACTGGAAAAAAGTCTGCATGTGTAAGAGCTTTCACCACCTAACAGGGTTTGAGAGTTTGTAAGACGTGGGCTCTCCATCAAACGTTGTGCACATGACAACTTCTGTATGTACTAGGAGCTTGGCTTCGTTGCTTAGAGGGAGAGAGCTCTTCATGAAAACTGTGCACATGGCTTGACCACCTAGTGGGTCTGTCCTTGGAGGGAGTGGTCTCTCCGTTAAGAGCTCTGCTCAGTGCAAAGGCAGTACATAGTAGGAGTTTGGCCATCTAATAGAGCTTGGGCGTCAGGAGAGAGTTGCCTCTCCCTGAAGAGTTTTGTGCAGGGTTAAAGCTGGGTGTAGTAGGAGCTTGCACATTTAATGGTGCTTGGGTGTCTCGAGGTAGTGGACTCTCCATGAAACCTTGAGCACATTACAAAGGATGTGCAGAGTAGGCACTTGGTCACCAAATGGTGATTTTGTATCTAGAGGCACTGGACTACAGTATAATTATTTTATATAACCACTTATGTCATGTAATTTATGCTTTACTTGATTCTGTGACCCTTAGTACATATTTGCATATGTGAAAGGCTGAACTAGTTTGTAGAGTAAATTGAACAGTAGTATGTTGGATGATTTCATCAATGATGCCAATTGAGATTTTTTCAGTGATATCAGCAATGATGTCATTGTACGTTGTTAGTGATGTAATATGTGAGGTCATAAGCAGTGCATGATGAGGGCGCAAGTTCTAGTTAGTGCAAGTAACTATAAGTGGTGAATTGCAGTGTTTTTTTAGTTTAAAAATGTCTTGTTTTAACTGACATTTTCACCTATGTATAATGTCACTTTAACCTTTGTTTTTGTTCAGTGAATTTCTGAGTTTTTTTTCACGAAAAGTAAGGCATTTTTAGCAGATCTAACTATAACATCACTTTAACCTTTGTTTTTTGTCAGTGAATTTCTAGTTTTATTTCTTAATGTAAAGTAAGATATCACCATACACAATTGTCACTTTAACCTTTTTTTTCAGTACATTTCAAGGCTATTTTTAACCTAAAGTAAAATATTATTTTCTCAATTAATATTAATATAAATGTTGATTTTATTTGTTGCACTTAATTTGCAATAGTATTGTTTAAAGCTCAAATTTTGTGTATGTGTTGAAGTCTAATTCTTTCCTCTTTCCATGGTCGTACTTTAATCCTGTGTGCCCCCACAGGATTTCCAAAAGGGTTTATTTTCCTGTCTCATCATAGTACAATGAGACTGCTGTGAACTGAAAAAAGTTTTGTTTAGTATGAAAAAAACATTCTAACATGCCTGGAGGATCGCAAGAGTACAGCAAGACCTATTTTGTTTTAACACAAACATTATTGAAGATTTCAATATAGACAGTTGTATATCCTGCATTCGTACCACTACATGTACATACCAATGTAGATTACAATTTTGAATATTATGGTCATCTGTGTGGCTTACAGTTGCTAGTCCTTGATTATAGCACATACAATCCTATAACAGAATCGTTTAACTTTGCATGTCTACGCTTTCGGCATTAACCCCATGCATTAACTGTAAGGAGCAATACATCTTTCTAGCATTCTCATGCCATCCACCTTGGCTCCCACCCACCCTGCAGTTATCTAACTGGGCAACACATTCTGTGTTCGATCTAATACACAGTGCACTATTTATTACATTCAAAAATAGAAAAAATAAAATATTATTAACAGAAAAGGACATGAGTGAGCAACACATTACAGTGAACAGTATCTTGTTCTTGGTAATCTCGTACACAAAGTCTGTGCCTCGGATATCCTTAGCACTGCATCATATGCTATCTATCCTATACTGTGTCAGTTATCATGTCAGTCGCCACCTGTGTGGGTCCATCCCATACCTTAAAGGCTTCACACAAGATATCTCATGCTATTGCTATTGGTAATTTCCTCTGTCCCTGTTCTTCTTCCATACGAATTGCTGCACTTTCGGCTAGACTCCATTCTATAACTTCCTCCTTCCACCCCTCTATATTTTGAGGCCTCGATGCCTTCCAGTTCCTTGTAATGTGGCATTTAGTTAGTATTAATGCTCGGTTAGCAAAACGCTCCTGCACCTTGTGTCCGATCTTATGTGGATATATCCCTAGTATGCAGCTTTTTGCCCTATGCTAAGTACGCCCACCCACCACATCCGTAAATATTTGCGCTATCTGCGCCCAATAGTGCGTTAGCGCCAGACAGGCCCATAACATATGTTCGAATCCTGCATCTACCTCTCTACATCTCGGGCAATTTGATGGCACTGTGAAACATCTTGTGGAGTCTACGTGGTGTTAAAAATGCCCTTTGTATGATCAGGTACTGGATAAATTTTAATCGCGCATTGTGTGACACTGTTTTCGGGTAGGCTAGTAGTGTTGTCTAATCTCTAACCAACAGTTCTGTTTCCAGATCGGCCTCCCACTTAGCCCCCAATGCACCCAACTGGGAATCCTGCGTCTCCCTGATGCCCGTGTATAACCATTTGGTCAAATGTCTACCGTTTCCCATTAATTGTAGCATATGGACCAGCCCATTTGTTTGCGGTTCCTGCCCTTCCGGGGCCCACACCCTTTTCACATAGTGTGTTAATCCGGCGTATAAGAGAAATAGGGTATCCGCCAATCCATTAGTGTGAACAAAGTCTGCGTGTGACTGCAGTATACCCTCGTGGAACAGTGACCCCACTGTTGTTATCCCACCATCCTCCCATCCGGCCAGCTGTCTCTGCGTGACTATGCCTGTTGGAATAGGCAAACCCAATAAAGGGGTGGTCTGTGCAACGAGCAAGGTTGTGTATACCTTAAGGCAGCTTTCCAATATTGCAGTGCTATTTCTAATAGTAGAGTGTCACTGCTATTGATTAGATGCATGTTATGTAGCTTTGTATGCAGTTTACCCTGCACCAGCATCCTGGGTGTATAGCCAATTTCCTGTAAGTTACGGCCTGCCAACCTGAATTGAAACAATTGCAACTGACTCGCCATACGGTAGGTCTTAAAGTCCAGAGCTCCCACTCCCCCCGCTGTCGCCAGAAGTTGTAACTTCTTCAGTGCCACTCTACACCTACCCACCCCCCAAACCGGTTCTCTCATCAGTGAATCTAGCACTCAGAACACTTTCATAGGGATTAATATTGGGAGCATTGTGAAATAGTACAACACTCTAGGCAACGTCAGCAGCATTATCCAGAACGCTATCTGTGATCGCAATGCAGCTATTGTGCTTTGGATGTTCCCATCCAGTGTATCTTGCCGGGTCCTTTATATCTTCACTACCAGGTACTTAAACGTTTACTTTACCTACCCCAATTCGACGGTCCAACCCCAAAACTGTGCTCGGCCAAACCGCTGTTACAAACAGTAACAGCTGTAACTTACATTTTGCTTTCGCAAGGGAGGAAGATACGCCAACCACTGACCATTTCACCCCATGCCAGTTCCGTTGTGCTGTCCCCATTGGCAGCATTGCAGTAATTATACAGTAGTGTAAGAAAGTTTAGAGCTAAACAACCAAGAATGACTTTTAAGGGAAGAAATAGAAGAGAAAAGAAAAGCGGAAGAAGTGGGTCCGCCTCTCAGTTCAAGCACCCCCCAAATATCATAAATTCAACATAATTGTAGCATCCACGCCAAGAAAATTACCAACTGATGTCGACGCACACAGCGTGTCCGCTACTTGTTATAGTCCGCAATACTTCTGGACCATGACTATGTGGGAACTCTCCCTCCAACACCTGTGCTGCTCCCGGATATATATGTTCTGTCCTGCGACTATATTTATTCCTCTAGGTCTCTGGCAGTTTCAGGTGTCAAAGAAGGGACTAGAGGCTGACTAGCCTCTGAGTCATTTGCTGTTACTCCATCCGATGACGATTCCCGCCTGTTGTTGCCTCTTGTCTCACTCCACGTTGCTGCCGCTTGTAACGCCGCTCTCTTACTTTCAATCTTCTACTCCAGGGTAGGCGCCCTTTCGCCCGATGGCTTCTGTCAACCTGAGGGACGTGGCACTGTCCACCTACGTTGTTGGCTCAGCCTCCGAGGTTGTCGATGTTTGTCCAGTATCGCCAAGTTAGGGAAAGTTACCTCTATCCATATCCATGCCGTCTCGACATCCTCAAAGAAATGACTTGCATTATTGTGAATTACCTTCAACTTAGCTGTGAAAATTAGTGCGTAACACAGGTTAAGCTGTTGGAGGTGTTATTTGATTAAAAAAAGAAGCCTCCTGTTGTCTTTGTACCTGCATCGTGTAATCCGGGATTAGTGCGACCTTTGAATTTTCGTTAAAAAGTGGCGCCTTTTTGAGTGCTTTGCTGAGCAGCCTGTCCCTGTCCCTGTAGTTCAGGATTTTCGCTACCATAGGCCGCAGCGGTAAACCAGGGGCTCTCATTTCTTTGGTTACTCTGTGGGCTCTCTCCACACTGAACATTTCCATCAGTCCTTCAGGTGCCGTCTCAGTGCACAGCCAGCACTCAATAAATTGCGTAGGGTAACAGCCTTTGCTCTTTTCGGGCAGCCCAACTATACAGATATTGCTCCTGCGGGCCCGTTCTTCCACATCATCCACCCTGTCCTGCAGCTCTTTTACTTGGCACTGCAGCTTTAAGGCCAGTTTGTGCCTTTCGCCATAGTGTAATATCTGATATGGCTATTGCATGGGTTTTGACCAGTTCCGCCAGTTTTTTATGGTCCGCTCGGAGTAAACTCACATTTGTTGTGAGTGTGACTAACTGCTGCTCCATTACTGCTCTAGGTTCATGGCTTTCCCGCAGTATAATGTCCAGCTGCTCCATTTGCGTTTGAGTGTATGTTATTTCCTCCGGCAGTTGCAGGGAGTCTCATAGCGGATTTCAGCTGACTTCACAGGTCAGGCCCTGGTCGACCTGTTTTCCTTTTGGCCTACCCATGCTGGCAGTAACGCACTCCACAAACTGGCTGCCAAGCACAACTGCGGTATCGTTCTCACAGAGTGCCCTTCGCCCAGCGCCTCAACACTTTACTCTGGTATTATGGCCTGGTATTTGGGCCTGCCGAAGACCCTTCAGGTAGAGCCCGTAACACTGTGTTAAGGTCTGGTGGTCTCCGTATTGCGCCCTGTATTTGGTTGTTCACTTTTAGCCGCTCTCTCTTGCCGTCTGTCGACGTATAGTCCCTTCTTTTTACGACCCACAATATTAGGGCCCAGCACCACTGGCTCCACCGGTCTTCATATGCTACTGTCCTTATTAGCATACACCACCGGGACTGCTGGCAAAAATGAGCTGATTCCAGGCCATGCTGCGACCCACAATGTAGCCCCAGTGGAGCAAAAGCCTCAGCCAGCCACCAGAGCTTTTCTGGATCCTCTGCTTGGGAAGGGGGGGGGTGGAGGGGAGAGACCCTGCTGTGTTTGCCAGTCTGTCTCCTCTGGGGCCGACTGTCTTCAGCCCACGGCAACACTTGCTTATGGGCTTAGGCGCCGGCCGGACCTCCGTGTCACAACTCCTCCAGCGCCCACCGCAGGCTGATTATACCGGCTATGTCTCTCCAGTCCAATGTAGCTTCTGGGACAAGGAGAGTGCTGCTCGGGATCAGGCGATGCGTTGCGCCCCAAAGCTCACCTCCTTGCCGCAGCTCCTCACTCCGTATCTGCCCGTGTAGGACCTCGCGTACTCCTGGGTCCTGCGGTTGCAGTAGTACACTCCAATTGGCACAACCCGTCTGTGGTGCGGTCCAAGTGTAGCCTCCTCTTGTTGCCGGTGTGCTCAGCTATCCGAGCAACCACACTGGAAGGTTTGCGGCCTCAATGCTCCCTAATTAGTGCAGGATTTGGGGGGTTTTATCCGCTCGGCCCGGGAGCTCCCTATTCAGGCGTCGCCATCTTCCGTGGTTGGCCACGCCCCCCAAGTACAGCAAGACGTATAACACAAATAGGAAAGACTTCTGATTGGTTGAAATCACTGTCTTCCTTTATTTACTGAAAGATCCCACCCTTGAAATTCATTCATTTAAGAATTCTTTATTTCAGCCAATATGACCATAAAAGCACAGGTAAAAGAAATACGCCACAATTTATACATATATATAAAATTCCAAGGGTAAAGTGCATGTGCAATATCAGAAAATTATAAAATGCAATAAATACATTAAAATAAACATTAGCAACATTTGGGGTTTAAAAAAGGTGGGGTTGATACCGATATAATGTCAGAGAAGGATGATGGAGTGATCAGATTAAGTAGAGCCTGATTTTAAAATAGCTCGGCGTGCACATCACATAGAGAATAAGTATCGGTAGACAGAATACGCAATGGGCATACTAGTATCATATTTTCAAATCCTATAGGCTTCCGCACAATGGTTTGTTCCAAGGTTTCTACATATCTGTACTAGCCATCAGCGTGTAGCCTTCTTGGATGCCGGGCAAAAAAGCAGTACATGTTGAGCTGTCTCCGAGATGTGGTTGCAGGCTGGACAACCCTGAGTTAAAGTGCCCCCCCAGTTATTAGTAAAAGAGCTAATCGGCAATGCTCCGTAGGTGCAATGCTGAAATGTGCGCTACAGCTCTTTTGCAAGGGGCGGCTGGATGACATTGAGAACCAGTTCTAAGCTATATTGCTCTTTATTTACTGAAAGATCCCACCCTTTGAAATTCCTTTGGGAGTAGCACAGGTGTGTTCCGTTGGTGTGCAACGCCCTGCCTGATATTTTGGATTGCTTTCAAATTTATGGGAACTTTCCACATGGCACCTGGATAAGAGAGACCACGGGACATGGAGGAGGGAGATTGCCAGAACACATAAGAAGTTTGTGTTTTGGGAATGTTTCACCATACCTCGGGGTGAACACATGGTGTTAGCAAAGATTGTCACCTGCACTCCCTGCAACAAGAAGTTCAGGTCTCCCAAAAGATACTCTTGTGGAACATCCGGCTTGTTCAAACATACGAGAGCCATACCTCCTAGGAACCTTGCACAAACAGAGCGACCAAGATAGCAAGAAGCAGGAGCTGAGAAAAAGACGTCTACATCTGCCACAGGACCGTCAGTTGGACAAGGTAACAGTGCACCAACTTAAGTCCTCCAGCAGCATAATTGGCAGAATACCAGCACATGGTTACATATTGTAACAGATGCTGCAAACCTGTGGTGGCGGCAAAGAAGAGTGGCGTGCCTGCAGCACGAGTAGTTTGTTCCCGTTTTGTTTCCAAGTTAAGATGCTGGTGTTTATTTTATGTTGAAGACCCCAAAAATTTAAAACAACAAAAAAACATGGAACTTCGGACAAAAAACGTCTTTACTAGTTTAAAAATAGAGAAACTATACGTTATTTGTCATGTATATGTTTTTTGTTTCCATATCATGTCTGCTACAGCAGTCTACTCTTAATAATACAACATAAGTCTATTGTTATATGCTGAATAAAACTCAAACATGTATAACAATGGATTTATGTTACTTTTATAAAAAATAAATTGTAGCAGGTTTGTCTTATTTCTTTAATGGGAGTTGATACAAAATGTATATTTCTATTTATAAACTACCCAAAATGTATGTTGCTGTTGATTTATAAGCAGTAGTAATTCGATGCTAGGTTTAATGAGGGATTGGCCTGTCCACAAAAACCTATCTGCAGGGTGAACGCTGCATGTAGTATGGTTTGGTGAGTGATTGGCTTGTCTGCGAGGACCCGTGTACAGAGTGAAGGCTGTGTGTACTGTGGTTTGTTGAGGTAGTGGCCTCTCTCTGAAGACCTCGGTATAGAGTGTGAATACTCCCCGTAGTAGGGCTTGGAATTATTTTAATAGCAGGGACTGTGACAATTCTTTTTTCGACCCCAGTGGGGGTGTCCCTCTGGGAGCCCTCCACAAGGGCTAGGGGGTTAGGATATCCCTACCTTGCCCCTTTATGTCCTTTTTTTTCAGGCCTTTGGTGCCAAATTCCTGAGACCTTTTATAGTGGCTGCAACATTTTTCACAGTTGTAGCCAACCTATCACATTGGTCTGGCCTGAGGGACTCTCTAGAGAGTTCCGCAGGGCCAGCCAATCCAATCACTTTATTTGCCTATGCAGTCCCGAAGTAACAGATATATCTATACATTTTAACCTCATTTTTCAAAAACGTCTGGCTGTATCGTCAAATTATTGCGATTGAAATTGCATGGGGCAGAAGTGTTTTGGGAGCTCCCTTTTTCTCAGGGCCCCAACTTTATGGATCACCCTGAAACTTTACAGCCAGGAGCTTATGTGAATGTCCTTTTTTGTTGGGGAGTTTCATGAAGATTAGTCATATGGCACTAAAGTTTTCGGTGAAATAACAAAACGCTTTTCCTTTGAGAAATCTGACTTAGTTATAACTACACAGTGACGACTGCCACTCTTTAATATATATATATATACATTTATCAATTCCAAACAAAAAAACTGATTACATTGACATTATAGTTAGTTGTGCGAATGAGACACAAGCTAATGTAAAAAAAAACACTAAAATAAGTTAGCAGTAGTTCAGTGAGCTAACTATGACATGTGCCTTCATAATGTACTGCTTATGACCTCACGTATTACATCACTTAAATAACTGAAAACCCATACCTCACCATCACATTTTTAATCCACTCACTAGTGATCATTTACTTAAAGCTGTGCCTCAGGAAAGGTTTTAAATTCAACAACTTCTATTCCAACAAAATGGTGTTCAGTAATACCCCACTTTTGCCTTGAATACAAAATGTGAGCACTCTAGTTGTTTATTAGAGCGCTATGGCGATTCTGCAGTTGAATACTACGGAATAAACTGACATATTGTTGCTGCTGGTACATGTTTCACGCTGCATGTCAGACTGTTTTACCGATATGGCCAAGGAAGATATTTGAGAACTCAAAACTGGTGTCCTCATTTTAGCTTACTAGAATACTAACTAATATTTATATGACAAAAAGAAACCCTTCATTGTGTTCATTTACTGCAGTATCCTCTGTAGGAAATTCCTTTTAGTTTTATAACTTTGATTTAATCAACATGGTGTTCCAGGCGTGCTAACTTAATAAATAAGGAATGTTAGCACTCTAGTTGCTCATTAGACACTGTGGTGAAGCTACAGTATTTCACTGGGAATCAACTGACAGGCTATCCTGTCTTGAAGTACGTCTTACTCAGAATATCAGACTTTATTCTCGCACAGCTAAGGAAGACAGAGTGAATTTACAAAAAATGTGTTCTCATTGTAGGTTCTGGAGCACCTACCAAAACCTTTACGAGAAACTCCAGAGAGAAAAAAATGTTCTCTCAAACATGGTTCATCAAATTCCAGCTGAGTGTTAGCACTTTTAACTGGAAAAATAACCAGAGAACTCACTGGAATTTCTAAAAAAAAGTATAAGATTACTAGCAAATTATTTTTATTGTCGCTTAAATCTGTTTAAACCTTTATATGTACCTATGTCCCTGAGTCCTGTAATTGCTACCACAGCATATTGTTCATGCCCTTTAGCATTGACCAATTGCCTTTAAATTAGCCAATCAGAGAATAAATGGACACTAATAGTCTAGCCAGACCTAACGTTTTTGCCCTTTCATGCCAGAGCCCCTCTTCAAATGGGAATTGTGCTAAAATGGCTGAACAAATTTACACCACATCACAAAAATCATGCTTTCTGAGTAGTTTTAAGTTTTTGCCAAAAAATTGTGTAATTCCATGTAAAAAAAATCTGTATCAAAGAGCACATTTTCCTTAAGGAATTAACATGGGAAATCTCATTTTTGGGACCCCCCCTTTTTCTTGTCCCTACTTTACAGATCACTGCAAAAAAGGGGCAAGGTGAATGAACATTCTTTTTTTGTGGAAAGTTTTGTGTAGATTAATCAAATGGAGCCAAGTTATAAGTGAAAGGAGAAAATGCCACTGTGCAATTTTTATAAAGTATGTTGGCAACGTACATTTAAAATTGGTTGCTAAATAATTGCTAGTACTTACCTGTGAAGTAATGTCCCATTTGATGTATTGACTCTCAGTGTATTACCCTTGATGTTATCACTCTTAATGTTCAGCCTGCTAAATGAATGTGGCATACTGACAGATATGATAGATTTATACCTTTCATGTACAGCTTTTCTCTAACAGACTCTATTGCGAAGAAAGGGAATACTTTTAGGAGGTGTTGAGAAGGAATGATGGTTTTAAAGCAAATCAGAAGTGCTGCTGCGGATTCCTCTCACCTTAAAGCTTATGACTTTTGTCATGGTTTAGCCATGCAATGTTCATCCAGGCTAAGGCGCATAGGTCTAAAATCTGAATTGCAGTAAGGTATTTTAAATCTTCCTTTTTCTAGTTCCACACTTTTTGGCTCTCATGGTAACTAGGAAATGCAGAGGCTGAAGACCGAGATGGAACTTTTGAATTCAGTAACCCAGAAACCAAATAGGAGTGTAAGAAGCACTAAGAACTTTAGGACCATCAGGTCAGTTCAAACTCCTCAGTGACCAACATTGCCAGTCACATCATTAGCAGAAGATGTACGAACATAGAAAATCTTCAAAAGGCAGAGAGGGCAAGCAATAATTGACGGTCACATGCAAACCCCCTGCAAGAGCAAAATGGTGACTCCTCGATTTCCCTCTTGCGCATATCACTCCGATGGGGAGAAGCATCATGAAACGTACAGGAGTGTCCATGTATAATGAAGGACAGGTGGATGCTGAATATTGGGCAACATGACTCTTCTCTGAGGTTCGTTCATGTTGTCTCCACTAGCCACTGCTCCAAGGAAATATCACCATTTCCAACTGGAGAAGCTTCAACAACTAGTCAGCACCCATCCGGAAAAACAGGCTGTAGAACTGGTCTGATCTCTCCAAAATGGAAAGGGAAGTTATTCCTGTTATTTTGTAATAAAAAAGTGAATGAAACAAGAACTTAGACCCATTCTCTACTTGAGGGAAGCCAACAGAAGAATAAAGAGAGAAAAAAATGGACATTGGCCATACATCAAATCTACCTTTAACTCTAGGAAGGGGATGTATGGATGCTTATTCACATATTGTAATATTGTAGAAACATCAGAAATTCCTAAGGAGTGTTGCCGTAAATCATCATTACCAATACAGGGCTTCCATTCAGCCTCAAATCTGCCCCAAGATTGTTCTCAGTGTGTGAATACAAATAGGAGCTGACTATTTGAGAAAAAAACAATATTAGTCTAGAGAGCTAGCTATTAAAAGAACCAATTCCTAAAGACGTCTTTCCAGACAACTCTGTAAATTCTGAACAAGCAGGGTCTAATAGATAACTATGTGAAGTCCATTTTAATACTAGTTCAGTCTATTCACTACTTGGGAGCGGTGCTGGGCATGCATGTTTGCAAAAGTGTATACTTTGGAGGAGAGACTGTGATCTTTTCTCCTGAAGTGTTAAAATCTCCTGAAGACATCATAGGTAACTGCTCCACACATCTCTTTGCTCCTGATATCTATTTTCCTACCACCTCACACTTATCTCCATATCAGGAATGTCTTGATGAGAGTGGTGCCAGTATTCCAACATGTGAGAAGCCAAATTAACTCTAACCCTGGCTGCAGTACAGGGCCTACTGTAGCAGTACAAGGCAGAAAATCTTCCCAAAGGGGTTCCATTTCATCAAGACATTTCTTACTCAGATATTTGTAATAGATACCTCATTAAGTGGTTGGAGAGCACATATGGATCATCTCCGAGTACCAGGCACATGGTCATACAAAGAGACTTTATATGATAAAAGTACATCGGAGTTGAGAGAAGTCTACCCAGCTTTCAGATCTTTCGTCCAGCAGTAATGACCAATTTATTGTTTGTTCAAATGAAATATACAACAGCCATAAATTTCCTGAAGAAGCAAAGGAGAACAGATCCATACTGCTACCTCTCAAAGCACAAGTGATTCGAAAATGGCTCATTGGCAGAGACTTCAAAATCACAGTGGTTCATGTTACTTTACTGATATATGGACATCTGAATCTTTGACATGGCTGCATCACGCTACTAAAAGAAGCCAAATGCCTACCTAGTAGGGCTTCCTATGCTTTCAAATGAAAGAGATTCTGCATCTGGTATATTGGGGAAAACAGCCAGAGCAGATTCTCAGGTAGGGCAAGCTGTGTTGAGGAAGCTCTTTCATTAGCTCCTGAGATTTTTATTCCACTACCTGATGTTTGGAATGGGTTTAATTGTCTGTTCAATTGTAATCCTAATTCCCTTTCAGGGGTTCTCACTGAACTCATAAGCAACCCTTCCTCTTCCCAAGTGGAAGAATTGAAGATGTGATTCCATAAACAGAGCCTACAGCTTATAGCAAATACAAACAAATCACTAAGTAGGCTTGACATTTTCAAAGTCCAGATTCCCTCAATTTCCTACTAATTTGCTGCAGTTAAAAAAAACTATATCCCCCTGGCAATTGTTTTTCTCTTATTGCTTCTTGAAAATGCTGCCTGGCTTTTCTCTCTTCACACCACATCTCATAAAATGGTTGTGCACAGTGTTAAACAAATCAAGCAAGCAAGTAAAGAAAAATAAACACAAACACCACAGAAGAAATTTTTCCTTGTGCATTGTGGATCAGTGTCTTATCACTCTGCCATGTACTCTTAATTAAGCTGCCCCTTCTCTGACAGCAAAGTATTAGGATGGCCACAGACTGATCAGCAAAGGAGTTTTTGTTTGCAGTGTTACAGTGCAAAATCAACCCAAAGGTATTGGAGCACTTTACATGAGCACCAGTTAAATAACAGAAGACCACATTCAATTTTAATTTCCACCACATCGTCCATCCTGCGGCAACTGCTTTAAAAAAAAGGCAGAGTGTGAGAATGGCAGCCATGTTTTTTTCTTTTTTTACTTTATCTGTGCAGCAGTCAAAGCGCACAAAGAAAAGTATAGCATCTGTGATCATGAGTATATGGTCAGTGAGTGCGGGGTTGGCTAAAAAGAACAAAATATTGTGAAACTTTTTTGTTGGCCTTTCATCTAATGGTAACCACATCTAAAATGTAATGCCCACGCTTAAAAAAATAAATGCAAATTAAACTAACAAGGGAAAATATATTGTTATGGTAGAAATGCTTAGTTGGTTAAGTACTTTAAAGGTCTGTGTGTGCGCCCACAGTGTCACCCATCTGAATCCTGGTTGGTGCACTTGGGAATAGTGACATGCATTTATGTATAGTGCTGAAAGGTGGTTTATCAGAAGAAGAATGGACACTAGTTACTACTTAACCATTGGTTAAGATGGAACACTCTCATAAACGCGGTGTTAATAGTGCGGTGTATGTCTTTCTTCCGCCCCTCACACGCGTTATGGCATTTATCATCGAGTGAACCAACAACGTGCTATATGCCAAGCCTCAACCCGAGGCAACCTCTGGCGCTAGTAGCAGTGTCCAGAGATAAGGGAAGGGGGATGTAGGGCACCCAGAGAAAATGATAAAAAGCATATACTGCACCAAAGGATATTTTAATAAAAAAGGGTGGAGTATCGCTATTAAAAGTGGTTGCGGTATAGTTTGAGGTCGAGTTAATGGATCTCTTTATACCTTTTTAAAGCATAGCGTCAACATGTTTCTGCTCCATGTCGCCCAGCCGGGTCTACGGAGCATTCGTCAGGACAAATACAGAACACAAAAACAATTACTGCGAATTGGAAATGATTACTAACACCATTTGTGTAGTAATATTGTATATTGAATTTTCGCTTTTTCGAGAATTTTCTGAAAAAAAGGGGGGAAAAAATTCTATATTAAGAATTACATTCTTATGGGTGCATATATAGCCTTCATGTGATCACTCAACATTTTGTGGAGGATTACTTTATGTGAGAAAAGAACAGGTAGAACTGGTATAGTGCTCAGGGGAAATACGTGGTGTTTGTGGCTTCTTAGGAGGGTTTACTTTTAGTTGCTGTTGGCGGTCTTACGTTTAAAAAGGCTGGTAGTGAAGTTAAATAAAGACTTCCTCAGTTAGTTACGTGTAGGACAGTCTAGTTAGTACAGCGTGAATTTTTTACAGCGAGGGTCGTGATCTTAACTAAGTTAAGTACGTGTATAGTCCCATGGCGGTAGTCTTACCTAATATGCTGATAGTATTCAGCTTCAGTCGGACGGCAATGGGACTCTCTGGTCCCAGACTGAAACGAAAAAATAGTAAAGGGGGGGCCTTCAGGCAGTGTTCTTACCTCGAAAAAGTCGAGCGCTTACCCGGAGCTGGACGCCATTCTTACCAGCGCATGGAGAGTTTCCAGGACTTGTGCTGTCTCTGCCCCCGGATGCTTGGTGACTGCTTCCTATTGCTTTTGTGAGTGAGGAAAGTCATGGAGCTAGAGACAAGACTACTGCTGGCGTTATCGGCAGATGCAGATTTTAGATATAAGTGAGGTTAAATACCTGGTCTAAATGGTAAAGGACAATTAAATTTTGTCGAATTGACCTTACATTATTTGTTATTAGACACCAACAGAAGTTAGACTCATCATTCGTCATAGGATACTTTTTATGTATGTTGGACCCTATTGGAATAAATCACTGATTTTACGGATCATTGGGCATACACGTTCCTTATTTTATGAGAACTGGCACCAAGGAATGTTATCATTGAGCCCAAATAAATGGGTTTTCAAACGGTTCACCCACCGTTGTTCTTTTTCGAACAGGATTCGTGTGGCATTCCAAGGTCTGTCTGTCAGTTTTTCGAGAACTGTCCATCTCATTTCTTCACAATCATGATTCAGATCGACAAAGTGGGAACACAGCTTTGTATTGTTCTTTTTGAGTCGGATGTTGCTTTTGTGTTCCCCTATACGGATCTTGACCTTCCTACAAGTCATTCCGATATATTTCTTGTCGCATGGGCACTTGATCATATAGATCACATAGGACGAATTACAATTCGTATGTTGTTTTTGTGTCCAGACAAGGGAATTAGTCAGGTGTAGTGATTGTGTGTTTGTTGTTAGTTTGCAGACTTGACAGGAGCCACAGGGATGGTGACCTGTGACAGGTGACATTTCCAGATTTCTTAACTCTGTAGGTTTGATCTTAGGTACAGGAGGGCGGGTGTGGACCAGTAGATCTTTTAAGTTTTTTGTTCGCTTGTTGGCGAAGCGGGGCTTGGGCCAGGTAAGTTTTCCGGTGTTCAAAATGGGCCAGTTTTTGTTAATGAGTTTTTGTACATCGTATGTAGCGGGACAGAATGTTGTCACGCATGTAGCGAGATCCTGATTGGCTTCTTTGATGTTGACTTGTAGGAGGCAATCCCTTGGCTGGTTTTTGGCTCTTTTGCAGCATTTATTGATAGTCGCGGAAGTGTAGTCCCTTGATTTTAATTTTTTACACAGTTCTTTTGATTGTATCTCATAGTCAGTTTTTTTGCTGCAATTTCTTTTGAGTCTCAAAAACTGGCTATATGGTAAATTGTCCCTGAGAGCTTTTGGATGATAGCTTTTGTAAGATAAAAGACTATTCTTTGCTGTCGGTTTTGTGTATGTTTTTGTTTCCAGCTTACCGTTTTCTGCAAAGATTGTAAGGTCGAGGAAATCTAGCTGGGTTTTACTCATAGTATAAGTGAAATTCAGCCACTTATCTCTTTCGTTTAGCCAATTCATGAAAAGTTTTAGATCTTGGTTGTTGTGCCAAATCAGAAGGATGTCGTCTATGTAACGTTTCCAGTATAAAATACTGGAAACGTACGGGTTGGTCTCATTAAGAACAAAGTTGGTCTCAAAACGACTCACGTACAGACCCGCTACTGACGGGGCAAAAGAACTCCCCATAGATGTTCCATGGGATTGGAGGTATAGGTCGCCATTGTACTCAAAGAAATTTTCTGTAAGTGCTAAGCGACAGCACTCCAAGACAAAGTGTCTGGGTGTTCTATAGTTCCATTCTTCCATGAATAGTAGGTCCTCTAACATTTGGAGGGTTTCTTGCTGAGGGAGGCTGGTGTATAATTGTTCTACATCCAGTCCTACCATTACCATCGTATCAGGGTCGAATGTTTTGTTTGATAATTGGATGAGAAGATCCCGGGTGTCTTTAAGGTAGGTGGGTGTTTTTTGCACCATTGTTTTCAGGTACTCATCAGCGAATTTGGACAGTGGTTCCAATAGGGAACCAATTCCCGAAACTATCGGGCGTCCAGGAGGGGGGACTCTGTTTTTATGAGTCTTGGGGAGAGAGTAAAAGAACGGTATTTTTGGTTCTTTTGTTATTAAGAAATCAGCTTCTTTTTTAGAGATCCAAGAGTTAGTTTCAGCCTCATGGACCATCATTGCAATGGTGTTTTGGAGTCTAGGGGTAGGATCCGTTAGTATTCTTTTGTAGAATTTTGTGTCTGCCAGAAGATTGAGACATTGTTCGTCATATCCTTGTTTGCTTAGGATAACGATTCCTCCCCCCTTATCTGCGGGTTTGATGATAATTTCTGCATTTTTCTGCAGTTCTTCCAAGGCTAGGCGTTCCTTTTTGGATAGATTTTGGAAAGTATGTTTTTTTGTTTTATCCAAATCGTCTATTCCTTTCAACAATGCTTGCTCGAAGGTCTGTATTTCTACTGGAATGGCACTGTTAGGTGGATTAAATTTGGATTTGTTACGTAAGGACGTGTCTCCCTCATTATGATATTCTGTGCCCGCAAAAAATGATTTAAGTTTTAGCGTTCTACAGAACTCGGAAAGTTCACACTTGAGTTTAAAAGTGTCTAGTGGGGGAGTAGGGACAAATCCCAGGCCTTTGTTCAAGACTCTTGTTTGGTCATCTGTTAGGACTACGTTGGTCAGGTTAACAATCAGTTGTTCTTGCTCGTACTCGGTTTGGCCGTTGCCATGCTCCTCGTTTGTATGTTGCGTTGCTGGTCTTGCCAGTTGACGTTCTTTTTTCTCCCGCGGGATTGATTCTGGCCTCTCCCTAAAAAAGGCTGTTGGGGATGGATATTCTCGTTGCCGGCAGTGTGTTGATTTCCCATTTGCGGAGGCAATGGTTGCATGCTGGGGTTATAGGGGTTCATCCAGCCTGCATATGGGGGAATGAATGGTTGGAAGTATGGCATGTGATTCCCCTGATAGTATGGTCTTTGCCATCTATTGTTTCTCCTGGGTCGATGATTCCGGTAGTTGTAGCGGCCTCTTCTGGGTGTAGAATCTTCTGAACCTGATTCTGAACCTTCAGAGGTATTTCTGTCTGAAGATTCGTTGTCTGATCCTGCATTGGGGCCTGTGTACTCTTCTTTTGTGTACGGGTGCATGCGTTCCTGGCTGAACTTCTTAAGATCTTTTGCGAGTTTTTGGAGTTTGTTCTGCATGAGGTATTCATGAGTCTCATTCATTTCTTTTGTTATTTCCTCCAACCTCTTTTGATATATTGCCGGATTAATAGCTTTCTTTAGTTCTTCTTCGCATGTTTGTATCTGAACCAAAAGAGCATCCGACAGTCTCTTAGCTGTCTTAACTATTAAGACTAGGTAGTCCAGGGTACATTTCCATGAAATGGATGACCAATCACGACGAAATGCTAAGTCGTGCAAAAAAATTCTAGGGGCATTGTTGACCCATAGTCAAAAGAGGTTGGAGGAAATAACAAAAGAAATGAATGAGACTCATGAATACCTCATGCAGAACAAACTCCAAAAACTCGCAAAAGATCTTAAGAAGTTCACCACAGGAACGCATGCACCCATACACAAAAGAAGAGTACACAGGCCCCAATGCAGGATCAGACAACGAATCTTCAGACAGAAATACCTCTGAAGGTTCAGAATCAGGTTCAGAAGATTCTACACCCAGAAGAGGCCGCTACAACTACCGGAATCATCGACCCAGGAGAAACAATAGATGGCAAAGACCATACTATCAGGGGAATCACATGCCATACTTCCAACCATTCATTCCCCCATATGCAGGCTGGATGAACCCCTATAACCCCAGCATGCAACCATTGCCTCCGCAAATGGGAAATCAACACACTGCCGGCAACGAGAATATCCATCCCCAACAGCCTTTTTTAGGGAGAGGCCAGAATCAATCCCGCGGAAGAAAAAAGAACGTCAACTGGCAAGACCAGCAACGCAACATACAAACGAGGAGCATGGCAACGGCCAAACCGAGTACGAGCAAGAACAACTGATTGTTAACCTGACCAATGTAGTCCTAACAGATGACCAAACAAGAGTCTTGAACAAAGGCCTGGGATTTGTCCCTACTCCCCCACTAGACACTTTTAAACTCCAGTGTGAACTTTCCGAGATCTGTAGAACGCTAAAACTTAAATCATTTTTTGCGGGCACAGAATATCATAATGAGGGAGACACGTCCTTACGTAACAAATCCAAATTTAATCCACCTAACAGTGCCATTCCAGTAGAAATACAGACCTTCGAGCAAGCATTGTTGAAAGGAATAGACGATTTGGATAAAACAAAAAAACATACTTTCCAAAATCTATCCAAAAAGGAACGCCTAGCCTTGGAAGAACTGCAGAAAAATGCAGAAATTATCATCAAACCCGCAGATAAGGGGGGAGGAATCGTTATCCTAAGCAAACAAGGATATGACGAACAATGTCTCAATCTTCTGGCAGACACAAAATTCTACAAAAGAATACTAACGGATCCTACCCCTAGACTCCAAAACACCATTGCAATGATGGTCTATGAGGCTGAAACTAACTCTTGGATCTCTAAAAAAGAAGCTGATTTCTTAATAACAAAAGAACCAAAAATACCGTTCTTTTACTCTCTCCCCAAGACTCATAAAAACAGAGTCCCCCCTCCTGGACGCCCGATAGTTTCGGGAATTGGTTCCCTATTGGAACCACTGTCCAAATTCGCTGATGAGTACCTGAAAACAATGGTGCAAAAAACACCCACCTACCTTAAAGACACCCGGGATCTTCTCATCCAATTATCAAACAAAACATTCGACCCTGATACGATGGTAATGGTAGGACTGGATGTAGAACAATTATACACCAGCCTCCCTCAGCAAGAAACCCTCCAAATGTTAGAGGACCTACTATTCATGGAAGAATGGAACTATAGAACACCCAGACACTTTGTCTTGGAGTGCTGTCGCTTAGCACTTACAGAAAATTTCTTTGAGTACAATGGCGACCTATACCTCCAATCCCATGGAACATCTATGGGGAGTTCTTTTGCCCCGTCAGTAGCGGGTCTGTACGTGAGTCGTTTTGAGACCAACTTTGTTCTTAATGAGACCAACCCGTACGTTTCCAGTATTTTATACTGGAAACGTTACATAGACGACATCCTTCTGATTTGGCACAACAACCAAGATCTAAAACTTTTCATGAATTGGCTAAACGAAAGAGATAAGTGGCTGAATTTCACTTATACTATGAGTAAAACCCAGCTAGATTTCCTCGACCTTACAATCTTTGCAGAAAACGGTAAGCTGGAAACAAAAACATACACAAAACCGACAGCAAAGAATAGTCTTTTATCTTACAAAAGCTATCATCCAAAAGCTCTCAGGGACAATTTACCATATAGCCAGTTTTTGAGACTCAAAAGAAATTGCAGCAAAAAAACTGACTATGAGATACAATCAAAAGAACTGTGTAAAAAATTAAAATCAAGGGACTACACTTCCGCGACTATCAATAAATGCTGCAAAAGAGCCAAAAACCAGCCAAGGGATTGCCTCCTACAAGTCAACATCAAAGAAGCCAATCAGGATCTCGCTACATGCGTGACAACATTCTGTCCCGCTACATACGATGTACAAAAACTCATTAACAAAAACTGGCCCATTTTGAACACCGGAAAACTTACCTGGCCCAAGCCCCGCTTCGCCAACAAGCGAACAAAAAACTTAAAAGATCTACTGGTCCACACCCGCCCTCCTGTACCTAAGATCAAACCTACAGAGTTAAGAAATCTGGAAATGTCACCTGTCACAGGTCACCATCCCTGTGGCTCCTGTCAAGTCTGCAAACTAACAACAAACACACAATCACTACACCTGACTAATTCCCTTGTCTGGACACAAAAACAACATACGAATTGTAATTCGTCCTATGTGATCTATATGATCAAGTGCCCATGCGACAAGAAATATATCGGAATGACTTGTAGGAAGGTCAAGATCCGTATAGGGGAACACAAAAGCAACATCCGACTCAAAAAGAACAATACAAAGCTGTGTTCCCACTTTGTCGATCTGAATCATGATTGTGAAGAAATGAGATGGACAGTTCTCGAAAAACTGACAGACAGACCTTGGAATGCCACACGAATCCTGTTCGAAAAAGAACAACGGTGGGTGAACCGTTTGAAAACCCATTTATTTGGGCTCAATGATAACATTCCTTGGTGCCAGTTCTCATAAAATAAGGAACGTGTATGCCCAATGATCCGTAAAATCAGTGATTTATTCCAATAGGGTCCAACATACATAAAAAGTATCCTATGACGAATGATGAGTCTAACTTCTGTTGGTGTCTAATAACAAATAATGTAAGGTCAATTCGACAAAATGTAATTGTCCTTTACCATTTAGACCAGGTATTTAACCTCACTTATATCTAAAATCTGCATCTGCCGATAACGCCAGCAGTAGTCTTGTCTCTAGCTCCATGACTTTCCTCACTCACAAAAGCAATAGGAAGCAGTCACCAAGCATCCGGGGGCAGAGACAGCACAAGTCCTGGAAACTCTCCATGCGCTGGTAAGAATGGCGTCCAGCTCCGGGTAAGCGCTCGACTTTTTCGAGGTAAGAACACTGCCTGAAGGCCCCCCCTTTACTATTTTTTCGTTTCAGTCTGGGACCAGAGAGTCCCATTGCCGTCCGACTGAAGCTGAATACTATCAGCATATTAGGTAAGACTACCGCCATGGGACTATACACGTACTTAACTTAGTTAAGATCACGACCCTCGCTGTAAAAAATTCACGCTGTACTAACTAGACTGTCCTACACGTAACTAACTGAGGAAGTCTTTATTTAACTTCACTACCAGCCTTTTTAAACGTAAGACCGCCAACAGCAACTAAAAGTAAACCCTCCTAAGAAGCCACAAACACCACGTATTTCCCCTGAGCACTATACCAGTTCTACCTGTTCTTTTCTCACATAAAGTAATCCTCCACAAAATGTTGAGTGATCACATGAATGCTATATATGCACCCATAAGAATATAATTCTTAATATAGAATTTTTTCCCCCCTTTTTTTCAGAAAATTCTCGAAAAAGCGAAAATTCAATATACAATATTACTACACAAATGGTGTTAGTAATCATTTCCAATTCGCAGTAATTGTTTTTGTGTTCTGTATTTGTCCTGACGAATGCTCCGTAGACCCGGCTGGGCGACATGGAGCAGAAACATGTTGACGCTATGCTTTAAAAAGGTATAAAGAGATCCATTAACTCGACCTCAAACTATACCGCAACCACTTTTAATAGCGATACTCCACCCTTTTTTATTAAAATATCCTTTGGTGCAGTATATGCTTTTTATAATTTTCTCTGGGTGCCCTACATCCCCCTTCCCTTATCTCTGGACACTGCTACTAGCGCCAGAGGTTGCCTCGGGTTGAGGCTTGGCATATAGCACGTTGTTGGTTCACTCGATGATAAATGCCATAACGCGTGTGAGGGGCGGAAGAAAGACATACACCGCACTATTAACACCGCGTTTATGAGAGTGTTCCATCTTAACCAATGGTTAAGTAGTAACTAGTGTCCATTCTTCTTCTGATAAACCATATTATTACCACTGGGGTGATGAATGGACCGTCTACCCTACTCCCCAACCTTTGATTAACCGCTAGTGCTGAAAGGTCCCAGCTTTTGAGAAGCACTGTGAGCTATGTTGTGTGTCATTAAAAGAAACAAACCCCCGTCAGTAAACCAACCCCCATCCCACACTCCCTGAATGATACAGTTAATACGTCGATGACTAGTCACCCTGCTGTGTGGACGTAAGGCCATTAGCACTAGCCTCTAGTGTGCCCGCCCTTGGTCACTCATAGATGCCTGCATGTGGTGAATCCCTGTTCAAGGATAAAACATGTAATAATTTCACATAGGCCAGGGCATGTCAGTCCATTGAATACTGATGAGAAGAGATTCATATATGGGGCCCACAACTTTCAATATGTCTGTTTTATGTTCTGCAGCGAGCAATAACTACTCCATCCCCAACAGATGCTAGATCATAAGTCAGGCAGTAGGGTTGGAACTCTGCCAGAGCCCATAAGGAAAGGGTTGCCTGCTGTGCCACCCCTAGCACGAAAGGAATGTGTCAGCCTTTCAGAAATTTTATTTGAGGAGGCAATCTGAGTATTACAAAGGCTGGGAGGTGGGGGACCTGAGTTTTGATAAATGTTTCAATATCATCGAGGATCTTCTAATATCGGGCTAATTTAGGCAGTTTCATAGCAAGTGTAGCAATCATCCAGTAACCACAGAACCTTGGTGGTGGTGGCTATTTCTTTACTAGAAGCGTTGCGTGCTGGGTGGCGTGCATATCCATTTTTCGTTTGAGAACGTCTGCCCCAATTCTGACTCCCACTGTTTCTGACCTGCATTCTTCACTTGTGGGGGAGGCTGTGCTAAGAGGTTGTATATTTAGGTTATCAAGAGGCTGTCCCTATCTTTCAGGAAGATCCATTTTTGCGTTTTTGGTCTAATGGAGAAGTGAGAAACCCAATTTTTCATCTGAAGATTGTGTATGTTATCTGATTCTGAGTCCATACTCAGTTTTCAGTCTTTCTAAAGGGAAAATCCCTTCCGCATCAGAAAATACCCAATTCTCATGCAGCTTGCTGACAATGTAGGAGGCGATTTGTCAGCAGGCCTTGGGAAAAGTCTGGGTTATTGACGATTGGTGTTATAGGTGATAGATGGGAAGTCAACCCCCTGCGTATAGCTACTCTGTCCCAGACGGCCAACGTAACCCGGGTAATAAGGGAGGATTAAAGACCCCATGCCCTATGTTAGCGGGTAGCCAGCTAATCATCCATATATGTGTTCATTCTATAGCCTAGTTTATAAAGCACCAGTGCTTTTCAGATTCTGTGCAACCCCATTCCACCATGTTGTGTACCTGCGCCGTTTGCTAATATTGGGTAGGATTGGGCACTCCCTTTCCCTCTTCACCCACGGCTCAATACATGAGTTTATGAGTTTATGATGCATATGTGGCTCCTCCGCACCACATACAAATCAATTAATTTCTGTCTGTAGTGTCTTTAAACTGTTGAGGGCATATGTCAGTGGGAGAGCCTGAAATAAAAATATTACATTAGGCACAATGGTCATTTTGATGACCTCCCTCCGACCCAGCCATAAAAGTTGATTCTGTTTGCCACTACAGAGAACACACAATATCAGCAGGTATGGGTGCTCTTACTCCGAGAGCTCAGATCTCCTGTACGCCTTTCCGCCAATACCACTCCTGCCCAGAGATGTCAAGAAAACCAGGAACGACTGGGCCCAAGTCATCCTTGTGGCTCCAGACTGGGCTCAGAGTCTGGTATCCTAAGCTGGTGAACATGTCCATCTTCCCTACGATCAGGCAGCCCCTTAGGGAGAATCTCCTGTTGCAGCAGAAGGGGAGGGTTCTCCACCTGTCCACGCTCTGCCTTCATGCATGAATGAATGAATGTGAAACTTTTAAAGCGCAGACTTAGCCCTAGGGCATCAAGGCGCTACATTACAGATCAACATGCACGCAAAACCGATTTCCTACTCAAACCCGTCTCTCAGGAAACAGCCACGTCTTCAGAGTCTTTCGAAAGATTGAGTGTACTCGTTGCCCCAAAACAAAATCCGGGAGAGCGTTTCAAACGTTGGCCTCATCTCATTTTTTTGACCCTAGGACCACAAGGAGGTTCTTTTTTGCGGACCTCAGGTTCCTGGAGGGCACATACTGTTGGAAAATTGTCTTAATACCCGAGGGGCCCAGGCCATATTATGCATTGTGAGTGAGGCAGAGGGTCTTAAACATAATTCTGTGATCCACCGGAAACCAGTGCAGAGAACCAAGAGAAGACGAGACCGAATGATGTTTGGGTAGGTCCTTTACCAGCCTTGCAGCAGCATTTTGCACCAACTGCAGGCGGCACAGCTTGCCTTTGTTGATGCCTAAATAGAGGGCGTGGCAGTAGTCCAATCTGGACAATATTAATGCTACCACCACTCTTTTGCATGCTTCAAATGAAAGGAACTGAGAGATTTTCCTTATATTCCAAATAAGCCCAAAGCAGGTGGCCACTGTCCTAGAGACCTGCAAATTCATGGATAGGCAGTCATCCACCACCACTCCCAGATTTTTACCATGGGAGGCTGGAGTTGGACAGGCGTTCAGGGAGTCAGGTCACCACTCCCTAGACCAGATGTCAAACCTCTCCCCAAAAATCAGGACTTCAGTCTTCTCGCTATTCAGTTTTAGATAGTTTTGTACCATCCATGACGAGACTGCTAGCATGCAGTTCTTAAAATTCTGCCCAGAGTCTGTGGCGTTTTGCGTGATTGACACTATGATTTGGGTGTTGTCCGCATAGGACAGAAATTGCAGCCCAAATGACTTAACCACCCTTACAAGCAGGGCCACATAGATATTAAATAAAGTAGGGCTCAGAGAGGAGCCCTGAGGCACTCCGCAGACAAGAGGGGTAGACTCTGAATAGAAGCTTACCAGTTTGACTGTTTGAGACCGCTCATCCAGAAAGGAAGCCAGTAGGTCCAAGGACAAGCCCCCAACCCCTATCTCCCTGTGACGCTCCACCAATCTCTGGGGAGACAGGGTATTGAATGCTGCAGTGAGATAAAGTAAGATCAGGAGGATGGTATGACCCGCATCCACCTGGACTCGTATGTTATCCAAAAACGCAGTTAGGGCCGTCTCAGTGCTATGAGACCTTCTGAATCCGTGTTGAGAGCCATCCAGAATCTGATACTACCTCAGGTAAGCACTCAAGTGAAAGTTCAAGTGGGATTCTAAGATTTTCGCTGGGACAGGCAGAACGGAAATTCTTCAAATTTGACGGGTCTAATGAGGGCTTTTTTAAAAGTTACCTAACCACTGCCGCCTTCCAACTCAGAGGATAATGGCCCCGCGAGATGGCTAAATTCAAAACTGTGGTGAAATGCGGGATCAACGTCCCTTTAGCCTTTTTCAGAACCTTTAGGGGGCAGGGATCCTGGGGCGACCCTGACTTGACTCCATCAAGTAAATTCTCAGCTATTTCAGGAGTAAGCTTTGGAAAGGCAGAGAGACTTGCCGATGCCATATTGCTTGGGCTATCTCTAGAATAGGTTTCCGATAGTACAACGGATATCTGATTATCGTTTAAGATCTCCAACTGAGCATAAATATCAGATATCTTAGAGCAGAGAAAAAGGAGGAAAGACCTATCACAAAGCGCCTGAGATGGCTCGACCGAATCCGAGACCGTTGGCGCAACAAGAGAGTTAAAGATGTTAAAAAGCTCCTTAGATGATGTGAGGTCCTCTGAAATCTTTGAGTAGTAACTTCCTTTTTCCTCAATGATAGCTGCTCTGATGCCTTCAGGGATTGTTTGTGTTACTCTTTGCCCAGAGGAGCAAGATCCCTCCGCCAGAGTCTTTCCTTCCTTCTGCACTCTTGTCTCATCTTACGCAAACGGTCAGAGAACCAGGGTGCAGATGGCTTCTTCCTAGGCGAGAGTGCCCATGCCTGCCAATATCTTTTTAGAAAGGTTAGCAGCAGCCGAATCGGCACTTAGATGTTCCAGGTGCCGAAAATCAGCAAAAGCAATGGGGACCTCTTCATTAGTAATCAGATTAAGGTTTTGTTTATCGACCGCTTTCACATTAGTAACTTGAGAGTTGCCTGATATTGTAACCCTTAGTTGAAAAGGAATAGCATAATTATCAGACCACGCTAACGGGAGGGGCACACCCACCACGATCCGATGGTCATTAAAAAAAATTCCGTCTAGGGTGTGGCCCACCACATGTGTAGAAGATTCAACTAATTGTGAAAAGCCACAACCATTCATGTATTCCAGAAGTGTTTGAGTGTCATGATTCATTTCGTTTTCTAAATGAAAGTTAAAATCCCCAAGAAGAGTAAAATTAATTCTTTCTAAATAGTGTTTTAACCAGTTGCACAGGTCCTGGCTAAACGTTGCCCTTGGGCCAGGTTGCCTATAGCAAAGGAAAATGAAAAGCTTTCCGTAGGGGTCGAATTTATCGAAAAGAATAGTGCCTGGTATGAATCGGGGTTGAGATGAGCGGTTCTGACCTACAGATGAAGGTATCCCTGACCAAGATAAATAGACAAACCACCCCCCTCCCCCCCCCCCCCCCCCCCCCTTTGTCGGCCCTCCCTGTCCACTCTAGTGAGGCGATATCCAGATGGAATAGCTTCTACAAGCTCAGGACAGGAAAACTCATTTGCCCAGGTTTCGGTTAAAAATACCCAATCCGGAGAATGCTGAAGAACAAAATCTTTAAAAGCCTCATTGTTTTTAATCAGGGACCTAGAGTTGATAAGAAATCCCTGTAGAGTCTTCCTCCTTCCCGTGAGGATTGCTCTAGTTGTCATATTAGAATGGCTGTTCACTTCACCGCCGTTGTAGCAAAGGCCACACTGCATACAATCGGAGGGCCCTTTCTAATCAACGTTTCAGTATTTGAAATGTGATCCCAGAGCGGCGGATTCCTCCTACCCAGATCTAAAAGAGCCCCCCTTCAATACCTTACCTTGGGACGGGGGACTTGTGGCAGAGAGGCAGCATCCCTGGCCCCATGCGCGTTCTTGGCGAAAACTGGTGCGGATGGGCGCAGACAGGCTTGCCTTCGACGCGCCGGCAGCACGCCCGCTGTGCCCGTCCTCTGCACGTGGCCGCTGCGCAGGGAACAGGGCATGCTGCTTATATAGGGAGACAGGTTCAGCGCACTAGAGCGCTAACCCCCCTGTCTCCGCCCCTTCGCCAGCCGGCCGAGGAGCAATGGAGCCGCCTTCACCCTCCACGCAAACGAAATAGACCGCGGTGGACCGGGGTGCGTGGCAGAAGCAGGAGGCTCCTGGTAGTCAGGTAAGATGTGGCACGAAAAGAGAGCAATCATTTTAAAAAGCACACCAGAAAATTAACTCGTTTTAAAAACATAAGGAGCCCCGTGAGACTAAGTGTAAACAGGGTCAGAGTACCTCCATGCGTCTGTAGTGAGCGCGGTAGGAAGGCAGGCTGTTATGCAGGTTCAGCGCACTAGAGCACTAATCCCCGTATCTCCGCCCCTTCGCCAGCCGGCCGAGGAGCAATGGAGCCGCCTTCACCCTCCACGCAAACGGTATAGACCGCAGTGGACCGGGGTGCGCGGCAGAAACAGGAGGCTCCTAGTAGTCAGGTAAGATGTGGCACAAACAGAAAGCAATCAATTTAAAAAGCACACCAGAAAATTAACTTGTTTTAAAAACATAAGGAGCCCCTTGGGACTGAGTGTAAGCAGGGTCAGAGTACCTTGAGCAGCGACAGTTGACAGCTTTTTACCTTCTGCTGAAAGTCTGTAATGATATTTTGGCAGTTCGGCGTCCCTCCACAAAGACTATATATGCCGGCCAGTGGAGCAAGTTTTTGGCAAGGTGTACAGCTAAACAGGCTGACACCTTATCTGCACCCCATTTCCAGTTTCTTTTGTTTATCCTTACCCTGTCCCAGCAGGGCTCTGCATTGGGCACATTGAATGGTTATTTATCTGCTAATTCTACCTTTTTTCTGCTGCCAGATCAGCCCTCCATTTTCAAGTCCCCTATCGTACATAGGTTCCTTAAAGGTATGCAACACCTTTCTTCTAGCACCCTACAGTATGCCTCAATGGGACTTAAACTGGTTCTTATCTTCCTTATGCGCGCATCCCTTTGAGCCGCTTTATGCCTTCCCCTCTTCGGTTCCTCACCATCAAGATGGCTTTTCTGCTGGCAATTATATCTTCCCTGAGGGTCAGTAAAATGCAGGCACTGTAATATCAGCCTCCGTACATTTCTTTTTTCCCAGACAAACCAGTCCTTAGGACTTCAGCATCCCTCTTGCCAAAGGAAGTCACCCCATTCCACGTAGGTCAGTCCATCACTTTGCCTACCTTTTACACTTGCCTCATTACTCTAAGGAAGAGGAGACCCTCTACTGGCTTGACCCAATAAGAGTGTTGTCATTCTACCTTGACCCCTCAACACCATTCCGTGTGGACGATCAACTCTTCATGGGGTATGTCAGAACCAAGAAAGGGAAGGCCGTGCAGAAACACACCATTTCCCGATGGATTGTGCTCTGCATTATGATCTCCTGCACATTGGCTGAGAAGCAACCCACAGAGGGTTTGAGTGCTCATTTCACCAGAGCAAAGGCTGCGACCACTGCCTTAGCATGCAGAGTTCCAGTCCTGGACATCTACTAGGCAGAAACTTGAGCCTTGCTGCACATGTTCACCAGGCACTACTGTCTGGACAGTTAGGTCCCTTGGGATGGGCACTTTTTCCATTCGGTCTTACAGAACTTTCTGGTCTAAATCGTATTCACAGACCCTCCTCCGGGGAGGTATGGTTTGATATGTATTGTAAGGTAAGGATTCTGCAGCTAGAAGCCTTTATCAGATGAACCAGTCACTTATGTTCAGTAACAGCATATTGATAGAAACTCTATATAGCCACAGATTCCTTACCGACCCACTGTACCTCTCCACCTGGCAAACAGGTTTTTAGGTGCAGGGCTGTTCCTTTTTCAGGTCCCCAGTTCCACACACCAGTGGGTAGTGTTCTTTGTGGCTCCGTGCTCCTGGCATGGAAATACGTGAAAAGAAACTGTTCTCAGAGTACTGAGGTGGTGCCTATATAGGCACCACACATGTCACTATCGGCGTGGACGACACCGACAACGCCATGTGGAGCCAAACAACGCTACCTATTGGCACACAGAGTACTGCCCACAAAAGATTTATGCTTCCAGTCTGACGCCTGAGGATAATTCTAAGGTAAGGAATTTGCAGCTAGATAAAATCTCTACCAGATAAGGAGTTCCCGAAGTTAGGTAACTTGTTCTTCAAATCCAGTCATTGGTGCATTCAACTATCTTCCCTCTTGTCATCTGTGGGTGTGAAAAGAGATCTTGTTGAGCTGAGTCAGAGACTCAGTGTACACAGCTTCCCAAGGTCCTCAGCCTGTAATGGTGTTAACTTAGCCACATAGGCACCCTGCAGATATGCTTCTATAGGCCTCATTCATAGAGGAATGGCTCAAACAACTTACAGCGCTCAACTGCCAGCCTCAAGGTATCGGCTCAGCGAGATTGCTGGGAATAACACTTGACAGGAATCTAAACATGCAAAAACATATCAGTGCCGCCACAAAAGGAGCAAATATACAGATGAACATTATGAGGAAATTAAAACCCTTCCTTCCCGCTTATGAATGAATGAATGAATGAATATTAGTCTTATAAAGCGCAAACTTTGCCCAAAGGCGTCAAGGCTAATGACTTTAAATGGGCAGTAGAAGCTCTAGTAATCCCCAGACTAGATTATGGGAGTGCAACTCTCTGCGGACTTTCCAGATCTAAAACGGCCCCCCTAAGATTCAGCTGCCAGGCTCATCATTGGTACTAAAAGAAACTGCCACCTTTCCCCCATACTTAGAGCTTTCAAATTGCTATCATTCGAATTAGGAATTCAACTAAAAATCACTTGCATGACTCACAAAGCCCTTCACCACAACACCCTGAGATATCTGTCCCAGAAACTGTAGCTCTCATGTGGTGACAGATCCTTCAGAAGTTCCAGCACTGTTCTTCTGAAACCACAAAGATTTGCCAAAAAGAAAACATACAACCGGGCCTTCTCTGGAATCGCCCCAAGGATCTGTATTGCACTGCCCCCAGAAACCAGACTGAATCCCTCTACTACCTCTTTCAAGAAAGAAGTAAAGTTTCTACTCATGAGTAAACTTACATGATCAACAAGTCTGACCCACATAATGGATGTTGTCCTACTTTGTTTTAAATGCCTCTGTATTTTATCTTTGCGCATACACCTCTGTACCTATCTATAGCAGGACATAATAAGGGCATACATCATACTTTTGTTCTATGTTTCACCCTGTAAAGCGCTCTGATACCCGCAAGCGCCATGTTCCCGCTATATGAAAACTTCAAATTAAATCAAAATTCATGTCTTTGGATAAGTAACGTGTTTGGTAAAAGTCCTTAAATTGTGTCACTATTTATTCATCTGCAGTGATCTCTGTCCCCCCTATATTTAAAACGATGCATATTCTGTTATTGTTCTGTTTGGAGCACAAAGTGTGTGTTTGCATTTTACAGCATTTGTTTCCCAACCTCCCTCCATATAATTTATGTTGTAGATGGAGTAATGCATGTACTGCTCTAAGTCCAGGCACTTGAGTTGAATATGCTCCAGCTCAACTTACACCAAACCTTGGATGCCTCAGTATGGTTATGGATGGCCCCTAGTTCTTTCACAACTGGCTCCAACTCCTCCCTTTTCTCACGTTAGAGTCGTTTTTTCATTGCCAATATAACTGTCAGCTCTCCACTGATCATTGTCTTCATTGCATCCCAGAATATCTGTCGCACCTACCTGGTGTTTTTATCCATTAGAAAGTAAGAGATAGCTGTATTGACCACCGTCACATTTTCTGGCCATGTAATTATGCTATCCCTTAGCCCCCAGGGTCTTAACATCTGCCTTATCCCTCCTATCTGGAGAAAAGTAGACAACGGTGCATGTTCTGACAGGGACATGGGGACTATGCTTACATCCTAGACTTGTGCTTGTAAAGTTGGGGTAAATGTAAATGTAAATGTATGTGTCTTGTAAAGCGCACTGCTGCCCTGAGGCGTCGTGGCGCTGTAGACCGCTGGGGAACCCGTCCTGGCTATCCCTGTGAGATGGTCCCTACTGGGTATCTCCAAGGTGAAACCAGGCATCCCCGGCGAATGTGGGGGGCCGTTGTAGTGATCCCTGGTTAGAGTAGGCACCAAGGTGAGAATTATCGAGTCCGCTGACCCTGGTCCACGACCCTGCCGCGTCGGGAATTGAACCCTGGTCCCGGGCCGTTCTCTGCTTCCGGGTCTGCCGCCTCTAACCAGTGAGCCACACCACTCCCAAAAAATATCTATGCCTGTATATGTTTTATGAGCGGCTGAGAAATTGTTATAATCTCTATGGTCGGCACAATGTAATGTCTTTAAGTCAGTGAGCCACAGGGAACAAATGGGGACCCTGCCTACAAAATCTAGCTTTGGGCCTCAATCTCTGGAGTGTAGTCCTGTGCAGGCTTTGTCACCCCCAAAGCTCCGTGGCCTATGCTGTGGCTGTCATTTTCGATGCCGTGTGGCCCATGAGGATTTGTGTTCAGAATCAATAAGTAGCCCCACTGTCTTCTTCTCTAGGTTTGGGCTATCTGCAATGAGTCCCATGGGTATTCATGCACCAAACGCTATTTTAGGCCCTGTAATGTCTCATGTTGCTAATATCTTCGCCAAGCTCCCTCCCTTTCTTTAAAAGAGGGAGCTGGTACCAGGCCGACTTTGTTTTTTGTCATTCTGTTCTTTAAAGGTGAGATTTGTACCCAAGTGACCTGACATTCGGTGATAGTTGGGGTTCAAAGCTGTCAAGGTTTCCATCATGAAGCCAGGTTTGTACTTTTTATTGCTGATTGTTATTGGCAAATAACAGGAATTCTGCCTTGAATGGGTTGCTTTTCAGGTAGGCACTAGATATCCAGGTCTGGATGAGCGGTTGGATAGCTGGAGCAAAGTAGACTTTCAGGTAACGTGGTGTATCGTCTGCATATTGGATGAATCTTAATGCTGTTATGATGGTATTTACAATGGCTAAATTCTTCCACTTTATTTTAAATTCTATGTCCTAGTACAGAACAATCAGGCCAGAAATCCAATGTTGGCACTTCACTTCAGGTTTCATCTCTTCTGCCTTGATTACAAGTTAGGTTGAATTCCATGTAGAGAGTCCCATTCTGCGCGGAATATAATCTATTTCGAGTTAAAACCACAGAAAAAACTGTGATATTATGCATGCGATTCTCTATATCAAGTTGCGTAACACATTTACTGATGGAGCTAGTGGCAAATATTTATGGTTCTGTATGGGGTGGGAGTTGAAGTAGTGGAAGGAAAGAGCTGTCTACGTTTGGAGAGAGAGGAGAAAAAATAGTTCTGGCCTATAGGACTATAGAATGCTCAACCCGCTAGCCAGGAAAAAACACCAAGGTGGCGCTGGAGAAAAGAATTCAGTTCAGTGTTTCCTCCTTCACCCGGGAAATTCCGGTGGAAAAACTAGGCCAGTCGTGATGAGGTGGAGTGGAATTCAATATGAAGTTTCTCTCTGCCTGACTCGTAATCAGGGCCTTGAGGGGAGAATGTGCAGCTTCAGCACTTGCTGGTCTTTTATCAATTCAGATCTAAATTTGCGACTTTCTTTCGAAAACCTGTGCTACTTGTCTGAGAGTGTCATTTGCCTCTATGACATTACGGTAACTGAGGACCAGAGAAGCTCAAGTGCCTAAATTGGCCAGTTTGTGTTCCACTTTTGAGAAAAAAAATATATTTTCACCACTAGGCAAGTTGAGCATGCACCCTAAGTGCATTTACTGGTGAGGGTGCAATATACAGGTTACTTTTACGCAGATTATACACAACAAACCTACGTTTGCAGCCCTGCCTTGAATAAAGTTAAGAAAAGTGTCATAATTTTGGAGGAAGAAAAGAACTACCAGTTGAAGACCATCACCTTTTTTCTCCAGTCCTAAATCGGTCACCGAATTCCATGCTTTGGTGTTTACTTATGTGGTGTTCCCGAATATTATTATTTATTAATAATAAGATGGATGGGAGATACATATCTGAGCTACATCCGTCCCAAAGTTGAAATAGTTCCAAAGATTCTTCTACCTCAGCATCCCTTTAAACCAATCAGAGTCTGTGACATATATTTGAGAGATAGCACATCATTGTGGATTTGTTGGGTTCCTAAGTGGGTATGACCTTCCACACTCTGTCACTTAAAGTGCCTTTTATTTTCACCTGCTTATTGATTTCAGGGATTTTAAGGGCTCATTTAATCCATGCAGTTCTTGCGTTAAGCTTACAATAGCAGCTTTCCATGGGGTATGCTATAAATATGAACAACAGACACTTCATGGAAGTCTATTGCAAAAAACTGTTAATAGAATCATTCATTAGTTTTATCAGTTATATCCTGAACGGTATACCCAAGAATGCAGTGAAAAATGGCAATTCATTATTTGTATGGTAAACAAATTGTGGCAGTCTGAACATTTAGGGACAGAGGTGCCATAGTACTGGTCGTTAGAAACATTTCCAAATTGCGAACCTACTTTTTCCATCATTGAGCAACCAGTAATTTACTTGTGAACCAACCTATGTGCTATTAGGTTAGTTCATATAATAAGGCATCGAAGGGGGTTGCAGAATGACTTGCCTTTTTAATATTCATTAGGGCATGTTGTAATTTTCACTCCCTCCGATTGACTCCATTCACAGGGATGGTGGCCTACAAGAAACAGAAGAACACCATCCAAGTAAAAGATTTTTAAAAAATGATTTTTTAAAGCCATCCTAATTTCGGAAAGAAAAGGGGGTTGCTTTAAAACAAAAAGTTTTCCATTTTGAAAAACTTCAGTGAAAGTTGGATGTGGTCCTCTGGCCGACTGCCCCTGATGCTGGCACTTTGTGATTTATCAGTGGTTTGCAACGGTAATTACAGTCCTAAACCATGATATTCGCTATTTGGAAAGGATTTCCAAAACACACACCTTCCAAATAGCAAAGTGGTAACCATTTCTAAATCAAGTTAGAGATTCAGGAGAACTTTCCTGAAACTGTAAAATAATTTAGCATAGCGATTCAGAGGATTTGCGAGTAGTAAAATCTTTATACAGATGTCTTTAAATGTATTAATTATGTACAAGGGCACAGATCAAACAGAGGTTAAAATGGCAAGCTTTAACCTTTTTCACATGACAATGTTTCTCTGTGTTTCGTACGGATCACCTGAACAGTTTTAAGGCTGGAACTTTACAAAACGATAGCAGAAGGCTTTTTCCTGTACACGACCAAAGCACAGACAGAATAAATGTGCCTGACAGAAAAAAATATATATAATGTCCCCCATGTGCTGCGAAAAAATACGCAACTGCCATAGTAGTTTGTCAAATAAAAATAATGCTGACCGACATTTCAGGCCCTCACTGGTGGACTGGCTGGCACTTATTGTTTTTAGTGCAACTGTTCCCACCATGTTCATACCACTCATCCTTCCCTACCCTGCAGGTTGGAACTATTCGTCATCGAGCTCTACATCCCGACATAATGTTTGTTGTGATTGGTTCGACCACACTAGTGTGAGCTCTTTGTATGTTATTTATTTTTGCTGGGATTTGAGAATGGGCTGTGTGTTGGAGAGTTAAAGTTGTCTTGTATAAAACAAAACTGATTTATTTGATTTTTTAAAGAGACTCGACTCAGAGACATTAGTTCCTTGACTAATGTGTTATATGTGATGTGTGTGAGTTAAAGGAAAACGAAAACTGAGAAACCACATTGGAGGAAGCAAAATCATGGAAAACTAATTTTAAGGAAATACAAATAGAATTAAAGAAATTATTTTAAAGGAAATATCATTTTAAGGTAACATCCAAAATTACATTAAACTTGGGTGGGGTTTAGGTCTAGTATGGGGTTTTGGGTTCAGGAATGTGTAATGTTTAGGGTGATGAGGAGTTTTTAGCGATCAGGAATAATTGGAGTGTGTGCAATGAAAGGGTTTTTAGCTGTCGTAGATGAGTGGATTGTCGAGAAGTGAGGGGTTTTTAGGGTTCATGAATCAGTAGTGTTTAGGTGTTTGAGGTGCTTTTAAGATTTTGGGATGGGTGGGGAGTAAGAGTGTTGAAGGTTTTTAGGGTTCATGGATTGGCAGAGTTTAGGGCTGGGGAGATTTTTTAAGGTTCAATTATGGGTAGTGTTTGGAGTGGTGAAGAGTTTTTAGAGTACAGAAGGGGGTAGAGTTTAGTGTGGTGAGGGTTTTTAAGGATTTAGAGATTGGTAGAGTTTAGATGTAGAAAGTGGTTTTTAGGGTTCAGGGATGAGTATTTTAGAGTGATGAGGAGTTCTTACGGGTCATGGATTGCTGGTGTTTAAGGTCAGTGAGGGTTTTTCAGGGTTAAGGTATGGGTGGAGTTTAGGAGTGCTGAGGTGTTTTAAGGGGTATGAGATGGGTGGGGTTTTGCTGTAAGAAGGGATTTTTAGAGTTCAGGAATGGGTGGAGTTAGGGGTAGTTAGTGATTTTATGGTTTAGGAATGGTGGATTTTTCGGGTATAAAGGGCTTTTAGGCTTCAAGGATTAGTGTAGTTGAGGTGTGTTGATTGATTTTAGGGAATAGGTATTGATGGTGTTTAGGGGCTGTGAGGGTTCTGCAATGGATAATGTTAACGGGTGGTGATAGGACAGCAAATTAAAAACATCCGAAGTAATTGTTTGACAATGTATTTGATATAAATATGAAATAATGTCCCATGATTTAAATTACTGAAATAAATATCTCTGACTGTTTCTAACATTAAAACCTGGAACCATTGTATTTGCAATTAAAAAAATGAACACCAAAATATCAATTTTGACCAAAAAAAGACATTCTATGAATTGGTTTCTATGAAAAGGTAAATGCCATTCATTCTTATAATTTCCATTAAACCGTTTTAATGAAATGGTTTCTCAGTAATTGTATTCATTCAAATAGTTTTTCTTTGAAATCACATATAACTGTGACGACAGGGAGAGGTTCTCTCAATTTTTATGAGGCCAGTATCCCCCGCAATTGGAGATGAAAAATGTATCCAAATACAAAGCAAGTATCGGGCATATTATTATGTTTGTATTGTCATCATCACTGCATGTGTTGCATGGGCTGGCTAAACTAAAAATGTATTAACAGCTACATGGAAATCAGAAGGCATCCTACATTACGTAAGAAGGCCATGTAACCCTGTGGGCAGTAGTGAAGGCTGAAACATGTCAACTCGATATGATGAATTCTCCAGCCATATATATGTATGATTTTAACCTTGCCTGGTAAAAGTTATTTTTTTTTAAAACAATAAATTATTGATTTTGTTTTCCAAGGGAATTATAACCCCCAAAACACTTGCAATCTCAGATCCCACAAAAGATAAATTAACATGCAGTGTGCTCCCACTAGTGTGGTCGTGCCCATCTGACAAACACAATTTTGGGTTGGAGAGTCTGATGATGAAGAATGCCACACATTGTAGGTGGGGGCTATTTTTTCAAAATAATAAATATTATTCCTCAGAGTAAGACAACTTAAAAGCAACTTAAACGTGATCATAGCTTACTATTCTTCATGTGTGTGTGTTTGAGATCTATTTCTCAGGGAGGATATATTAGTAATTTTTAACTCCTCTCTCCCCTGTCTTCTGTGTATATGTACACTCTGAGCTGGCCACTCTTTCCTCTGATTTTCCGATGCTATAGTCACTGTTCTCTTTCAAGGATAGCTGAACTAGTTACTCTTCCCCGCTGATTGCGAAGCCTAATGATAACTCTTCCGTAATAAATGTGCGGCAGCTATTTTCTTTATACTAACACTGTTAGCACTGTTTACACTGCTCTCTTAAGTTCAAACATTCAGCTCCCTCATTTGCATGTTTTCACCCAGGGAACTTTGCCAAAGATGGTGATGGAGTACTGGACAGGCTGGTTTGACTACTGGGGAAGTGATCATCATGTGTTTGATGCTGACCGTGAGTATACCTCCATTATATCCTTGTCATGTCTTGTGTCACCTTGTTGGCTATGCATCTCAATGCCTGAAAGGAAATGTCTCTTTTGTGTAGTCACCCCCAAGTGTTTCTATTGATGCTGCCAGTGTTCAACTCTGAGAGTGGACTGAGGCCTTCTATCCAGACCACAGTGCAGGTGCCCTGACCTTAAAAGAGTATGTCGAATTTGCTAGACCTGATTGGAAATGCCTAACCTACCTGCAAGCCCCTAGTAAGTGGTACCATGCTACCTAGGACATGTAAGTTAAAGGGGTACCCTAGGGCTTGCAGCATTAATGGTGTACCCTGCAGGTCCCCCAAGGAAAACAAGTCCCCCAATCTGCCACTGCAGATTGGTAAAGCAGTCCTGCACTTCTAGCCCGACTTTGCCACTGAAAGCAATGGCAAAGTTACCACTCTGCCGGTACATGTGCGTATGTCACTCTTTTGGCAGACCTACTGAGTCCCAAAGGCAGGGACCAACATATGACGCAGGTAGGCCTTGTACTTTACATGCCCTGGCAGTAAAACGCGAAACAACAGTTTTACTGTGGAAAGATTGGTTGTCTAATTGGCAACTACAGGGTTACACGCTGGCCCTTTAGTTGTGCTAACTCCTGAACGGTGCAACCAAAGTGGGCACTCCAAGGTATCAAACAACTTGTTACATTAAGCCTTATTTGTATCTCAAAGTCAAAATTAATGTAACTATCTGCAGGTAGCTTGCCCTGCATGTTCAGCACCCTTGGAAAGCATTAGACATCTGCTGTTCGAATGTCCTGCGTATGCAGTTCCTCTGCAAATATGGCTACGTCCCATGTGTAGACTCTTGGGTACCAGGAGTGGTTTGGTAGCAGTTAGAATAATTTGCTCTAGCACAAATCTGGCTGTGTGTACAGCTCTGGCCAAATTCCTAGGCTGGGCCTGGACAATTAGAACTAAACTGACGACAGTGTAATTTACCCTCTGGGGGTGATAATTTTATGCATGTGACTTCTGTTTTTGTCTCTATACATTGTCATTCACTTTCATGAATTTGTAATTTATAATTTTATAATATTTTATAACATTTATTCAATTCCTGATGTTTTATATGTATAATATGCTTTTATGACAATCGTCGAATAAAGCTTGCTAAATGGAATGGTAACTATCTGCAGTGTGTAGCATTAGCAAAGCTGCCACTTTGTTTCTCTTAAAACTTCTGTGCCTTATCGGGCACACATGGACACTTCTGCCCTCCTGGAGAGACGTGCTGACGACTCTCAGGAAGGAGGAAAATGAGGGATCGCGTGTCAGGGGTGTCACCTCCCTCCTCCAGGGAACCACTTGGGTGTTAACTGAAAGGCAGGCTTCAGAGGTAAAAAAAACGCCTTTGAAGGGCAGATGTGTAGCACCAGGGGGAATGGCTGCCCAACTGTTGAAGTAGACAGGCTGGCATAGGAGCAGAGAGTGGAAACCAACTGCCAAACCAGTTCCCCAAGGGGCTTGTAGCCCTGAGGTAGCCGCACCCTGGGGGTGGGCTTGGGAGGTCTCCCCATTTTGGGAGTGGGCAGAATGGTGCATCCTGGTGTAGCCAGATGCCTCACGCCCCAGGAAGTGGTCACCAGATGGGAGGGAACCTGGTAGTCCATTGGCTACAAACCGCATCCTGCCCTGAGGACACTTTCCAAGCATAAAGGGTGCAACCCTGGCCCCTAGACCTCAGATCTTTACTGACTCGTAAGAAGGACCAAAGAAGAATTGCCCTGCTGCATGAGGGACCATCAATGAGAGACTGCACCAATGAGGACTGCACCTGCTGGCTAGGTGCCTGCTGTGTCGTGCTTGAGGAGAAGTTGCCTCCAAGAATCCAGTCAAACCAAGAGAACTCCAAGGGCCAGCTGACTGACCTCATGTTCACAGCAAAGGAACACAACAGCTGAAGAAGCCTGCTGAGGCAAGTTGGTACCCAAAATCTTTAAGTCGCTACCACTTCCACTGTGCAGCACAAAGGACCAAGATCTGACACACAGAGTTGCAACTACGTTTCCTCAGCCCTGGAGTGCTGTTGTAGAGTTGCTGGGACCCTCAGAAGGGAAGTTATTAACCTAGGAAGGATTGACCTGGGACTGCGACAACGGGTAGCTGATAGTCCAGCGGCAAATGGACTTCAGGCAGACCAGAGTGGACTTTGTGGGATATCGACCCTGCAACTAGGACCCACTCACCATCTTCGTGGACCAAAGAATCCTGCAGGAAGACCTCCATTGACTGCATTACATACACACAATCATTGTAGTATCTTCAGCATCCTTCATCCCTTGCATCAGGACCACTCCACTGGAATCCTACACAACACGGATAAAGAGTCTGGAACTGCTGATTGACCTGCTCCCCTGCAAAGGTAACTGTTCTTGTGGATCTTGCTGGTCCCCCTGACTAAATCCCTGCTAGAGTTGGTCGCCCCAAGTACCTCTACCCAACCGCATTGACACTTAAGTTTTTTATTGAAAATGTTTCTAAGTGTCCATTTAGTTGACTTTGTCAAGGCTTGTTTGTGGTTGATTTAAATTGCTTTGATTTATTATTGCTTGTAAAATCGATACCTATGTAACCATCTGCTGGTTCTTTTTTATTCTGGTGTCCAAATTCTTATAAAAATACAGTCTATTTTTATAAATTGGTTTCAGATTTTTTGAGTGTTGTGTGGATTTCTTCTTCAGTTGTTTTGGTGCTGTTTAAATGCTTAACACTTATTCCTCTGTGTAAGCCTTGCTGCTCAGTGCCACAGCTACCCAGGGTTGACCTGAGGGTTTTACAAACGAAACCTACTGGACCCAAAGGGGTTGGTGGTGTATTACACTGTAAGGTTGCACAACCACACCATATAATACACCTCGTTTCCTCACACACCACTTGAAATATCTTGTTGTATATCAAACTCTGTGCCAATCTCCTAGACCAATGCGTCCCAAACATTTTAAAACCAAGACCCAATTTACAGACTGACAAACGTTTGCACCCCACCTCGCTTTAGTGGAGATGAGGCAGGGGCAATTTTTTAATTTAATTATGTTTTCATGCTTTTTTTGCTATTAAATGTCAATATAATTTCACAAACATCTGATCTATTTCTCACAATGAGAAATGTGCCAAGGGTGTCCTTGTCTCCGATATCTGTTGATGATGGCATTGATGCCTACGTCAATACCAGTCATTTTCAGGCGCAAAGAGTTCGACAGTTGGGGTTTGTTTCGAAATTTGGTTTAAATTCCTACCATTGCCGAAAATCCAACTGCACCGATTTATGGAGAAATGAAAGGGAGCAGCACCTTCAAAGCTTCAGTAGAATGAGTTGGACACATTTATTAAAGAGACAGCCAGAACTTCATCAATTTATGGTGATTGAACTTCATGAGGTGTCTTGAAGGTTTGCAGGCTTTTTGCAGGCTGCAACCACAGCATTATCTTTTAAAGTCCCAGTCCTGATCATTTGTCAAAAAAGAAAACAAGGAAACCCTACTCACAACGGAACCAGGGTAATTAATTATTTTAAGTAGAACAATGGCTCCTGTGGAATAGATACTGGATAATGATTTAAAAAGGCCGTAAATTACGTATATAAGGACAGGATTTGAGGGAGATGTCAAAAAGAAAGAACTACCAATACACCATTCTAGTTGTTCAATAAGTTGTATTGAAAAAATTGAATTGCAGCAAATAGTTCTATGCATAAAGCAAAAATTATATACATTTGTGGAAAAGTGTCCCAAGTGAAAATATGAACCAAAGTATTAGAATAACATAAGTGAAAAAATGTGCAAGGTTTCAATAATTTGTTGTTAATAAAAGCGACCACGTTCTTTCATCAAATTACATAACATCTATATAATCATAGAATGCTGTATTCAAAGCTTTGCTTTTATTAGTTGTCGACAGCGTTTCGACCCTAGCATGGTTATAGGGTCTCTTCAGGACCTCCGATACGGGACATCTGGGAAAATAAGGATATGTGTTTAGGAACTACTATAAGGGTGGAGTATTATATTTAGAGTATGTCTGTTTGCTGTTAAATTGTACCTGATTTTAGAAACCGCTAGAAGGCCGGTGAAATTTGTGCAAACCGTGTATTGGTGAATTAAAAGTACTTACTAGGCAACCCAGCCGGGTTCTGTATAGGGAACAAAATAATTAGAGTCCTATTTAGGACAAGTGTGCACCACTGGGTAAAGGGACAGTGAGAAAAGGTATAATGTTAATGTGTATCCAACGATCAGTTCACTTACCCCTAGTAAGGATGTGCGTCTAGCGATTCTGCGTGGGAGCACGATGGCTGTCTTCACGTT
This sequence comes from Lissotriton vulgaris, assembly GCF_964263255.1. Classification (NCBI taxonomy): domain Eukaryota; kingdom Metazoa; phylum Chordata; class Amphibia; order Caudata; family Salamandridae; genus Lissotriton; species Lissotriton vulgaris. Next base: position 1,227,025,959 of record NC_141687.1, read on the forward strand.
GTCAGAAGCTGTCTTGAGGTGTGCATAAAAAATCGTATTACACATAAATACTGTAATAGAAAACATACACTGAAATAGTGTCATACACGAAAACCGTTATTTTCATAAATAAAAGCAGGTAATAGAAGGCATTTGGCCTAAAGGCTGCATAGGTGAATAAACACCACAGTACTTAAAAAACAGGCACCTTGCCTTTAAGGCTTCCAAGAGCTTGGACACCGTGCCTTTAAGACCTCCAGGAGCCCCTCTGCTCTCATCATGCACCACAGGTGACAGTTAGGTCAGGTCTTTTTTCCGGCTCCTTCTGTGAGGATCCTGGAGCTTGACAGTTTTTGATTATTTCTAGTCAGAAATGTTTTTTTTCTCTCTTTACTCGACATTTTTGATTGCTGATTGATATTTATTTATCTTTTCTGACATTTTTATCATTCTTTTTCTGTCAGAATGCCAGCATTATTCCACAAATGCCCATCTTTGCGGAAAAAAGATGGCTAAATCTGATCCACACTCTGTGTGCATTGTTTTTTTGCCTTCCTCTCATAAACCTGACACTTGTAATTACTGTCAGCCGTTTTCTAAACTGACTTTTAGAGACAGAGAGAGGATTAGATTTCATGCCATGCTGGAGAGAGGTAAAAGTCAGTGTAAGAGTGTCCCTGGGAATAGCGAAGGCCCTTCTTCTCTTCAGGAACAACGAAAATGGTGAAGATCTACCTCTGCAGATTCCAGGAAGAGACAGATTCCTGATTGCTCGCCGTCGGCATCGAGATCGCCGTCGAAGAAGCATCCGAGACACTCTTCAGCGTCGAGGGACAGATCGCCATCAAGACAACGACATTCTCCGTCGCACAAAAGTAAGTCGACGTTGAGACATACTTCAGGCTCGAAGTATATTGGTCCGAGAGATCTGATAAACACCCGTCGATGTCGAAACATCCGTCGATGGCGAAGAATACTCCGCCACCTGCTAGGAGGTCAGCATCAATGGGTACGCCGACGAAGACCCTGCAGCGAGCTTACGAACTGCGATGTCGAGATCTCCTTCACAGTTGATGTGCTCGCCGTGGGGAAAACCGGCATCGATGAAGCGCTCAAGACGTTCGACGTCGAAATCTCCAGTTTGACGACGAGGGCGTTTGACGTCGAGGGCTACGCCAAGATCGCTGAGACGAGAATCCTCCAACATCTCACTGCCGAGGAAGTCGACGCCGAAGGCGGCGCCAGCGGTGTCGTCCAGGCATCGGTCGAATTCGAGGGACAAATATCCTGTGGCAGTGTCTGAGGAGGTTGCAGAGGGAGAGAGGTCGATGTCGAGGTCACGACGGTCGACGTCGAGGAGAGCTTCATCGTCCCTGGGTCTTAACATTGTCCAGATTTCACCGGAGGGCTCTCCGGTGCCACCCAAGAAATCACAACTTTTTAATCTGTCGCCTAGATGGCTAGAAGGGACTGGACATTCTGTAAAGGAGGTGCTGATAATGGTATTTGGGATTCGGATTATTCTCGCACCTACTCGCCATCAAGAGTTACCAGAAGTCTGCCTCCGACTGCTTCATCGAGGGTTTCGCCAAAAAGAACCCTGAGAAGATCTAGATCTCCTGTCTCCCACCATACAAAATCACAGGAGCGATCTTGTTCACATCACACTTCCTCTCCCAAGAGGAGGAGGCGAAGATCTCCAACGTGGTCGACATCCACCAGATCTTCTATCAGACATTACTCTCCTACTCTGTCAGCTCTGCCAACAACACCACCTTCCAGAGTTTCCCCTATTGATGACATCGGGACTTTCAATGATGTCCTCTGCAGGGGGGGGCCAAGAAGTTCGGCATCACTACGTCGGCTCCTACGGTCTCCACATCTAATATTTTTGAGACCCTACATGATCCAACATCTTCGAGACCTCTGCTACCACTGGTCTCAGGCCTCATGGAACCTGCCACTCAGACTTTCCTAACCCCAGCCACAGTAGGTTCTGTGCCATCTCGCATTGCCAAAAAATACAAGGCTCCAGCTCAAGACCCTCTTTTTCTGCGCTCAGACCCCCCACCAGACTCAGTTATTGTGGCAGCGGCCAGAAAAGCACACTCTGCTGCAACTTCTTCTTCATGTCCTCCCGAAAAAGACAGCAAGAATATGGACTCTCTGGGGAAGAGGATGTGTAATACCTCAGCCTCGGTGATGAAAGTAGCCAGCGCCTCAGCTCTGCTAGGGAGGTACGATAGATCTCTCTGGGACTCCCTTGCCAGGTTCATAGATAAACTCCTGAAAGATCAGCTGGACTTTCAGGAGATACTGCTTGAAGGTGGCTTGGTAGCTAACCAGGTGATTAGTGCGACTGCAGATGCATCTGATTTGGGCGCCCACGGTTATTCCCAGGGTATCTGTTCCAGTCGTTCGGCTTGGCTACGCCTCACAGACCTGAAGCCGGATGCTCAACGGAGGATTGTCAACCTTCTGTTTAATGGTTCCTCATTATTCGGTGCTCATGCCGATGATGAGATTGCCAAGATGAAGATGAAGACGAAGTTGGATACCGTAAAGGCTTTTGGTCTCGAGAAACTGAAGGAATTCAGGAAACGCTTCCGCCCCTATGACAAGCGCTCCTCCCAACAGAGGGTTCAAACCCCTCAGTGGTCGTCTCGGAATCAACAACAGCAGAGGACTCAGTTCCAGCAGCGACAACCTGGCAGAGGCAGAGGAAACAATAGGCAGCAGTCGTCAGCAGCCAAGCAGCCATCCAAGCAATGAGCTACGGTAGGAGGAAGTATCACCTTTTGTCTGGAAGAGTGGAGATCCATAACAAACGACAAATGGGTGCTGAGTATTGTTCAAAATGGATACTTGCTGAGGTTCAAAGCCCCACCTCCATCAATTCCTCCTCAAAGCAAATCCAATCATCATCTCCTACTGTTGCAGCAAGAGGTGGACGGTCTACTACAAAAAAACACCAGCCAAGGAACTTATTCCCGTTACTTCCTGGTCGAAAAAAAAGGGCCGGCAAAAGAATACAGACCGATTCTCAACCTAAGGCTCTTGAAAAGGTTCATCCGCAAGGAGAAATTTCAGATGTTGGCCCTACACCAGATCTTTCCACTTCTACATCAGGGAGACTGGATGTGTGCTATAGACTTGCAAGATGCCTACTTCCATATTCTGGTGTCCAGAAGGCATCGCAAATTTCTCTGTTTCCAAGTGGGGCGTCAACATTTTCAATTTCGAGTTCTTCAAGTCAGCTCCCCGAATGTTCTCCAAGTGTGTGGCGGTGGTGGCAGCTTTTTCTACGAAAGCGCAAGATCTTCATTTACCCCTATCTGGACGATCCGCTCCTGAAGAGTGCCACCCCATCGCTACTTCAGAATCATCTCAACTACTGCCTTCAGCTGTTGCACACGTTGGGGCTTCAGGTCAACTTAAAAAAGTCGGTTCTCAATCCAACCCAGAGAATCCATTATCTGGGCGCCTCTCTGGATACCGTGAAGGCAAGTGTGTATTCTTCGGAGGAGAGATTGTCATTGATCAGAAACAAAGGGCGCAATCTCCTCAGTGCAAGTCATCCCACAGTCAGACAGGTCTTGTCACTGTTGGGCTCCATGGCCTCCTGCGTGTTCATCGTTCCCAATGCGAGATTGAACATGCGTCCTCTGCAGCAGTCTCTGGAAGACCAGTGGATGCAAGTTTCAGGTCGCTAGGAGGACCGTGTGACTCTGCCTCAGTTTGCCAAGGACTCCATCAGATGGTGGATGAAAAGGTCATACCTGCTGAAAGGAGTTCCATTTCATTAGGGCATTCCCACTCAGGCTGTAGTCACAGACGTCTCCCTACAAGGTTGGGGAGCACACATGGGGTCTCTTCAAGTGCTTGGTCTCTGGTCGGAGACGGAACGAGGATATCACATCAACTCCTCGAGTTACGAGCCGTTCACCTGGCTCTCAACTCTCTGTATCCTTCTCTCCAGTCCAGCTCTCTCTTAGTTCAGACGGGCAACACCACAACAATGTATTATCTGAACAAGCAGGGGGGCACCAGATCGAGAACTCTATCTCTGGAGGCACAGACCATTTGGAAATGGCTTCTCGCAAGAGGTCTCAACATCGTGGCCATTCATCTTCCGGGTTCCAAGAACACTCGAGCAGATTCACTCAGCGGGGACTTCGTAGAAGCACATGACTGGGTGCTAAATGCCGAAGTCACTCAAGACATCTTTCGGCAATGGGGAGTGCCAGACATCGACCTCTTCGTAGAGACCGCCAACACCAAATGCCCCGTCTTTGCATCCAGGTTTCCCCAACCAGTTTCACGAGGGAATGCCCCTTTGATAAACTGGTCCCAGACATTACTGTATGCCTTTCCACCGCTTCCTCTGATCTCTGCAGTAATCAACAAGTTTTACAGGCCCAACACCAGAATAATCCTGATAGCTCCGGAGTGGCCGCGCCAGTGGTGGTACCCGGATCTTCTACAATTGTCTGAGGTCCCAGACCACAGGTTGCCTTGACGTCCGGATCTTTTGTCCAAGAACAAAGGGAGAGTGTTTCATCCCAATCTCTCCTCCTTCAGTTTGACAGGATAGCTCCTGAGGTCATTCAGTACGGACACCTAGACTTACCTGCGGATTGTATGTCAATCCTGAAAGAAGCCAAGAGACCCTCCCCTAAAAAATCCTATGCTTGCAAGTGGAAGCGGTTTTACCTGTAGTTCAGGGACAATGCTCATGATCCGGTCAAGGGTCAAGAGCAGGTACTGTTTCCATACTTACCACATTTGACCAAGTCTGGCTTGCAGTTCTCTTCAATTAAGGTGCACCTAGCTGCTATCACTGCATACAGGAAATCTGCATCTCAAACCTCTTTTTTCAAAATGCCAGTGGTGAAAGATTTCCTTGAAGGGCTAAAAAGGTTTACCCCCCAGTGAGATCCCCATCTCCTCCTTGTGAGCTCAACATAGTCCTTACAAAGCTTATGGGTGCTCCCTTTGAGCCCATTCACAAGGCCTCTCTGCAGCATTTATAATGGAAAACTGCCTTTTTAGTTGCCATCAGATCTGCCCGCAGGGTTAGTGAGATCAAGGCTTTGTGTTGTAGAGAGCTTTATACCCATCCGAGCTTCCTGCCAAAGGTGGTCTCAGATTTCCACATCAATCAGGCGATCACTCTCCCTACCTTTTTTCCTAATCCCTCTACTCCACCAGAGAGGTCTCTCCATTCTTTGGACCTCAAGAGGGTTTTGGAATTCTATCTTGACAAAACTAAGTCCTTGAGACACACGAACCGGTTGTTTGTTAACTATGGTGTCATAAATACAGGTTCATCAGCATCTAAGAGGTCCATCTCTAGATGGATTGTTTCGTGCATATCCTTGGCCTACCAACTTGCTAATAAGGTTCTTCAGGGCAAACCCAAAGCACATTCCACCAGGGGGAATGCTTCTACTACGGCCCTTCTAAGAAATGTGCCTATGTCAGAAATTTGTAAAGCAGCTACTTGGTGCTCAGTTCATACTTTCACTCGCCATTACTGCTTGGACTCTGATTTTCAGGTGGATGCCCAAGTTAGGCAAGCCTCTCTGAGGAATTTGTTTGCTTAATGTAATGTTAAGATGCTCGGTCATGTATTTTTCTATACTATTTGCTCATCCCGAGGTAGTGGGTATGGGCTTGCTACTCTATTCAGTGCTTATGACTATTGATAAGTATCCCCTGGAAGAGAAGGATTAGTTACATACCTGTAGTCCTAGTTCTCTTCCAGGGGTATACTCATCAAAGTCATAAGCAACCCCCCCTCTTCCCCGGACGAGCATTTTTAGTATATTTGGTAGTGATTGCATCTGTTAATCAGGTTGGTACAAGTTAGTACACACTAAAAAAAGAACTGACCTAACTGTCATCTGTGGTGCATGATGGGAGTAGAGGGGCTCCTGGAGGTCTTAAAGGCATGGTGTCCAAGCTTTTAGAAGCCTTAAAGGCAAGGTGCCAGTTGTTTACTGTTCTGTGATGTTTATTTACCTATGCAGTCTTTAGGCCAAATGCCTTTTATTACCTGCTTTTCTTTATGAAAATAAAGGTTTTCTTGTGTGACACTATTTCAGTGTATGTTTTCTATTACAGTATTTATGTGTAATACGACTTTTTATGCAAGAGAAACCTATGTAATTTTGGCATGTTGCCCATTTGGAAATATGTTAGGCTGCATATTTATGGTTATTATATACATGTATATATGTATGTCATGCCAGGTTCCAGTTAATACATTTCTTTATATTGCATAGGGCTTATTTAACCCCAGCAAGAATCAATTGATATTTCCGGATGGAAATTGCCCGGTGTCCGCGATGCGGCCTGGAGGGGGCAGAGTGGCCTCATATGCTGTGGACTTGTGGACAATTGGGAACATATTGGGAGGAAGTAGTCGAAATGCTTTGCGGCGTTACAGAGCGCCGTATAGAAACTGATATGGATACCTGCATACTACATTGGTTTCCACACACTTCTAAGAAAAAAATTACGAGTACGTTTCTGGACCTTGGTCTACAGCAGGCTAAGAGAGAGGTCACGGCCAAATGGAAGTCGCAATGGGGGCCCGCGATAGGGAAGTGGTAATCTGAGTTACTCAAATGGGCTTAAAGTGAGAGTACAGTTAGATTGCAGCAAGTTATACGCACTAATAATGAGAAGGCGCTGGAAGCAGCCAGAGCTTGGGAAGCGTTAGTGATAGCACTCCAGATGCCAGAAACTGACCCAGAGGTGGGCCCTGCTGAGGAGGCTCCAGAGGATTCCCCTTGATAGGCCGGGAGTAGGGAGGGTAGTGGGGACCAAGTACGGGGGTGAGTGTGAATGGTACAGTGGGACGCATGGCGATGGGCAGGTATAGTCCCTAACATATCCCGTAACAAGATTTGAAGATCCTGATGTACATATTAGAACCTGCGATTGGAACTTGGACACACCGGTAACAGAGAGAGGGGGGAGGAAGTTTGATTGGATTGGCCTATTGTTCATTTTTGGCTTCCACTGTTAAGAGGTAGACATAATATTATTGTCAATGAGCTCCTACTATTATAGATAGGGATACAATAGCATGATTATTGAGAAATAACCTAAACTGTGTCGGAATTTGGAGGGAACGTAACTCAACATGCGAAAATGTGGAAGCACAGACATTGTTGATATGATGTAAGGTATAATGCTATACAAAGATGTATGATTGTTTGTGTGGTTCCTAAAACAATAAAAAAAAGATTTAAATAAAAAAATGTATATATGTATGTCGTGGTAATGCTTGGAACTTTTTATGTATGTATATTTCTGTATGCTCAGGGTTCCCGCACATGGGCGGGGATTAGTCAGCGCTTATGACTTTGATGAATATACCCCTGGAAGAGAACTAGGATTACAGGTTAGTAACTAATCCTTTTTTAACAATAACATACATTTAGGACGGAGAACATTGTGAAAAAAAGTACTTATAATACTCCAAACAGCAAATAAAAACCAGAACAGGGGAAAAAATCCCCAAACCATACAATAAATAAAGCCAAGAATGTAGAGCACACCAAATAAGCCAAACATAGATCAGTAACAGGTTACCTGAGATACAAAAGCCATGCACCGCTCTGTACATCAATAGATGATTCACACTTCTATTTGGCACCCAACATAAATTACAAACCAGAATACTCATGTTGGTTCCGAGCATTGAATCGACAAAATGAGAGTCATATTCAATGAAAATACAAGCATCATTATCAGAAGCAAACAAAATTACTAACCACTCAACAAGAAAAACAGCCCTACAGAAACTAGCGCACCACAATTTTCCACCAACAGAAATGTACAAATATCTGGACAAAAAATACACACAGCTGCAATAACTACTCCTCCACCAGTGAAAAAATCCACATGAAATATCATGGATAAGTAAAATATTGAATATTTAAATAGTGCAAGCTACAGGGAAAAAGAAGAGAAAGCTAGAATACATACAAAATTCTTAAAGATTCAGTCATAGGTTTGCACAAGCTACATCTGCCTTTTGGGACTCGGTCGAGTGCATCCTTCCCTCTCTTCCGGAGGGTCCTCTGACTGACCTGGAACGGTTGATTTATGATGGCCGAGAAATGGCACAATTTTCCATTCAGTCGGCCATGGACACCACTGATTCGTTGGGTCGATCTATGGCCCGGTCAGTTGCCTGGCAGCGCGATGGCTGTCTCCCTGCCAACGTCCAGGAGAGTCTTAGGGATTTGCCCTTTGGGGGTCACCCTGTTCGACAGACATGCTGACTCCGCGGTTCAACGTCTCATGTCTGGGTTTCCATGAGTTCCATGGTATGTAGTCCTTGTTGTAGACTTTGGCTTTTAGTTGCAGTATTGTCACTGCTTTTTCTGGTGCTCTATCTCTGGGTTCAAGACGTTATTATCGAGACGAACTGTGCAGATTTTCGCTGTCTTGTCCTTTTGTTACAGCTGGCCAGCTTTTTCTGCATTTCTTTTTAGTCCTCTGTCTAAGACCTCAACTCAAGAGGTGTCCCTTGTTTTTATAGGGATGTGCCATACCCTATGTGGGGTACTTGTTGGCTATCGTATAGCTGCTCTTCCTGGCACAGGAGTTTTCACGGCTCCTGTGGAGTCTTCTTAGGATAGTTTTCTTTTGTCAACGCTCTTCCTGCTGTTGTGGGAAATTCCCTCTAGGGAGACCCACGGGGTTGGTGTGGTTCTCTCCTGAGGGTTATGTGTTGTAGTGTATGGTTGGTCCGTAGCTCTTTCCTGTCTCTGTGGAGACACATTGTGTGTGTACACACAGGATATGTTCGCTGTCGCAGGGTGCCGGCGGTGTACCTTCCGCCCCTGTCTTGGCTGCGTTCTTCTCTTACTTCTTGGTGTGGGGGAAGTGCTTACGTCTTCTCTCATGGCTCAGGCCCTGTGGGGCTTTTGCCTATGGGCAATGGAGTTTCTGCTGCGTGTTACCTTGTACCCTATTTCCTTATGCACTTCCCTGGCAGGGACTTCTGTCCGTTTGCTTATTACGCGCAGGGGTTCAGGTCCTTCCACTCCTGGCCTCTGCAGATCTTTTTCTGATTCACTGTGACCTAGTGGTTCAGGGCTGTCACTCTTATTCTAAGGTTCTGTGTTCCGCTCCAGGTATTTCACTGGTTGTGAGTTACCAATCATGACTAAGGGCACTGTTGCTTTCTTTTGTGTATGTTGCGGTGCAAGTATTCTTCTTCAGGATACTTGTAATTATACAGTGTCTGTATGGGACTGTGTCTGACCTTTTTCTGACAGACCTCTGTCTGTGTATTTCTCACTCCTTCCTCGTGAGTGTAGTGGTCGGTCTCCCCACCTGTCTCGCGGGGGCCATGGTTCTGTCCCCATCAAGGGGGATGTTGCCGCTGTTAGGTGTTTTTTGACACTGTTGAGTCCTGCTATGCTTCACACCAGTGCCGTTGGTACCTATTGTGCGACTTTCCCTTTATCTAGGGTGTGCTCTTCGAGTTCCCCCTTGTTTTTCATTTTCCCTTCATTTGTTATATATACGTCATATATATCATGATTTATACACTCAGTGAGAGTGTATGCATGCTACGTTTTCCTTGCCCCAGTATGGGGGATTTTAGCCCTGGATTCTCTCTCTCTCTCTCTCTCATATGGAAAAGAGCACTCTGTCCCCCCCGACTTTGCCAGTTTCCCTTCGCCGTTTGTACCTCTGGGTACGTTTGGCTGGTTGACTACCTGGTGATGCGCCCGCCTCTCTTTGCCGCTGCATGCTTGCTGTTGGTAATCCCATTCCTTGGGCTTTTGCTTAGCTGTGGAGTGGTTCTCAGTGTACACTCTGTCTCCTTGTGTGTATCCTATCTTTCACATACCTGTATTTCCTGGTAGTCATGCCTCTGTATATCTATGAATGGTGACATCTGTCCCCTCACACTTCACTTTTTGGCATCATCTGCGGTGTATGTTTACTGGGTATGCTCTATAGATGGCATACTATCTTGCACTTTTTCTGGGACCCTGTCTCTGGCAAATCCATATGATTCGGTGCTCGGTTCACCGTCTTTTTTAAGAAGTTTCTAAACTTACTTTTTTCTGCACCGTCCTTTCTGGTTCTATGTCTCCTTTCGTCCCTGTCTGGATGAGTGACGTTTTGTACCGTCCTCTGACAGATTGTGGTGCCTTTGCCTCCCCATGTTCATGCTCCCTTACAGGGCTTCATAGGTCGGGTGTCAGCGGCGCTGGCACTGCTGTTCCTACCCATGATTAGTCAATGTTATTGACAGATAGTTCTCTTGAAACTTGGTGGGTTTCGGTCGCAGACCCTCCTCCAATGGGGTATGGCTTTGGGATCTATTCTGAGTTAATGAATCTGCAGCTAGATGTGTCTATCAGATGAACAAGTTACTAACCTTCGGTAACGATGTATCTGGTAGAGACACAGTCTAGCTGCAGATTCCTAAACGCCCACCCATCCTCCCCACTCTGCAAGGACCTTTCCAGGTGGGGTTCTAACACCTCGCCTTCTTACAGGTGGCCTTGGTCTTCCTGAGGGGTGTTTTTGTCACCTAGCTCTGGGGCAGGGTGTGTCATTCTCTTTTGGGCACATTGGTCCTCCACCCATTCTCATTTTTGGGTGGGTAGGTTCTGAGCTTTTCCATGTTTTCCTACCCTCCCTCCGCCCCTCGTCTGTTCTCCCCTTTTCTTTGGGGTCTCCTTGTCTATGCAGCAGTCAATTGGGTTATGATTCTATTTGACTATGCTACAGTTCATAGGTCACTGTGGGGGGTGTGGTGGACATTCTATGTGGTTGTTCAGTTCTGGTCACTTGCAGTGAGTCATGTTGTTCCAGTCTTGTGGTCCTTTACAGTTCCATCCTGTGGTTGCAAACTGTCCTTAGTTTGTCATTCCATTTGTTTCCTCTGCCGTTGCCTCTTAGGGGGGGCACGACTCTTCGCTTTGATGGGACTTTTGCTGGGGTGAGTGCTCTGTTTGCCCACTTCACTCCCTACATGTCTTGAGTACTCTTTCAACATGGTGTTGTTTCCTAGTCTATCATTTCTTATCATTGTTGTTTCAAAGATTTTTGCTCCTTTTTGGCACACTGTTCCTATACTCTCACAGTTTTTGTCGTGGCTCTGCGTTGTGGTGCGGAAAGGTTTCACTGTAGAAAACTGACATCAGCACGGCGGGGAGGCCTTATATGGCTCCATTGACATCACTTCTGTAGACGATGTCAGGACAGAGCCGGGCGACAACCCCCCCCCCCCCCAGCGTGCAGTCTGACACCTGGGGGTATTCTAAGTTAAGGAATCTGCGGCTAGACTGTGTCTCTACCACTCTACCAGATACATTGTTTCCAAAGGTAAGTAACTCGTTCGTCATAGAACTTCTCGTTGATCTGCAATATTCTTATAATGTACAGTAAGGATATTTGATCCCTTATATAAAAATCAGATGTAAAGCTAATTCCAAGTCCTACGATTTTCATATATTTGCTAACGAAGGGCTGGACAATTAGCCTCCAATGAACTCCCCAGAGTATTAGTTAAGTTCAGATCCAAGTACCTAATCATTAAGCATGGGCGGATTTTGCGGATCCACGATCCGTGGATTTTGCGGATTTGCGGATTGTGGATCCGCAAAATCCGCGGATTTGGGGCGGGGCTTCCATGCGAGTGCACATGCTTCTTGTGTGTATAAAAGGTCAGAGAAAGATCAGTTCAGCAGATGAAGAGAAATAAGCGCCTGGTCACAGAAACAGCACGGGTATTGCGCTCTTGAAAGTCACGGATGCAAAAGCCTCTATCCAGCATCACAGCTGATTTTCCACGGTAGAGTTGGGAAGAAGGCACACCTGTCCAGCCTCGACGACGCTCACGATTGTTTTTGGGCTAATGAATGAGTCACTGATTTGAGCATCAACTAGTTCGAGCGACCATGTGTGTGTTACTATGCAATCACCCCGAAGGGCGCAGGGGTCCCTTGAGTGAGCTGTCCATCATAGTGGGTGAATGGCGGGAAGACGGTGCAAACCGCGAGTGTGTGGGCGGGGCCAAACGGGCAGGGCTACCATGCGAGTTCACACATGCTTCTAGTGTGTATAAAAGGTCAGAGAAAGATCAGTTCAGCAGATGAAGAGAAATAAGCTCCTGCTCACAGAAACAGCACGGGTATTGCGCTCGTGAAAGTCACGGATGCAAAAGCCTCTATCCAGCATCACAGCTGATTTTCCACGGTAGATTTGTGAAGAAGGCACACCTGCCTCGACGACGCTCACAATTGTTTTTGGGCTGATGAATTAGTCACAGGAAGGGCATGGTAAATATTTTAGGATGGCGCCGGCAAGCTGCCAGCGCCATCCTAAAATACTTACTAAATTAACTTCAACAGGAAGCTCTAATAGATAAAATCGAGCACCTGCTTTATTTTATCTATTAGAGCTTCCTGTTGAAGCTAACTTAGTAACTATTTTAGGATGGCGCTGGCAGCTTGCCGGCGCCATCCTAAAATAGTTACAACAGGCCAGGCTTCAACTTTTGCCCCCGGAATAATCCGCCGCTCGCGGATTTGCGAATTCTCGGTAAATTCGCGGGAGTTTGCGGATCGCGAATTTACCGAAAATTCGCAAAATCCGCGAGCGGAACGGATTTTCCGCTCATACTTACTAATAATTCTGGATGCTCCACAGAAGATTGGTTGTGGGCAAGCCACTACCACAGTGACAATTGACTAGCTCAGAATCTCAGGTTTTTGTGTGCCGATTTTGAAGCCTGATACCTTCTTATATAGGTCAAGCTCTTCAATCTTTACTAGAAGGGTTTGTCAGAGACAGCAAGATGCCATGCACAAACAAGGAAATTTATTAACTTTCACCTGTAAAAAGGGACAAAATAGATGAGACACAACTTTTCACAAACCTTATAGCGCCAAACTACGAGGTGATTATACTGTGTTTAGACCCACAGCTAAACACCACACAGCAGATCAAAGCATTTGGTAATATTTTAACTAATATCAAAGCTAACATCACTGATACCCGTAAGAGATACCTCACAGCATGGCTGTTTCGATAAGAACTGCTCAGTAGCTCCATCAAATCTACTTAAAACTTTAAAAACCTGGCCAGAGATAAAGATTACATCCGCACTCTGTGGAACCTTTATGAAGTGGCATGGGGAAATAGGCTCAGGCAGCTTAACCTCGAGGCGTGGGAAAACCTAAAGCGAGCCGCTTCTCTCCACGATAGCAACACATTCTGATCAGTGATTAGTTTGCCGTTTTTGGCAGATAATGGTGGGCCCTCTCTGGATGTTCATATTGACAAAGATTCTGGGATAAGGTACTTCCAGGGTATTTTCCCAAAACTAGGAGATTTGCACCTACTAGACGACTGCCCTCATATTAAGGACAATACTTCCCTCTCCTTTGATCTCGAAGAAATACAGCTCGCTTTGTCCTAGTCATCAACTCTGAAAGCAGCGGGCCAGATGGGTTCCTCATGTATATTTTTCTTACAAACAACCTGCTCTGGTCCCCTTGATGACAATGGTTTTTAATTCAATAGCCAAGTCAGGACCCTTACCCTCTTGAAACAATCCATGATAATTCCTATTTTCAAAAAAGGGAGCGCCTCCAACCCAGCCAAATATTGTACAATTTCATTACTTGACAGCACTGCTAAACACATGGGAAGGCCTCTCCTAAACAAACTTGAAACCTGGGTGGCGGAAAAGAAAATCCTTGCTGAAGTACAGTATGGATTCAAGCAGGGTAGGGGTACCATTGACCAGTGCCTCAACCTGACACTAATAGCGGGAAAGTACTCTTTGGTTAAAAATTACCCATTATGTATTGCCTTCATGGACCTGTCCAAGGCCTTTGACTGTATGGTACACAGCAAACTGTGGAACATTATGGAGGATGTGGGAGTGTAGGCTGCGATTAGTAACTTTATAAGAGATTTATATAATGATGCCAAAGCAATGGTCTGCTATGGGAGACAAGGCGAATGCACAACCTCATTCAAAAGCGATAGGGACGTCAGACAAGGGTGCGTCTAGGCCCCATTCCTATTCACCCTCTATGCCAACAAACTAAATGAGTGTAATGGCTGGATTTTCTGTTTAGATGGGATCAGCCCCCAGGGGCCCCTGTGACCCAGCCAAAACGTACTCACCTTCCCTTCTTAGATCGTATTTACACTGAGTAGATATAACGATGAATATACAGGTCGCACCTAAGAATGGGGAATGACGATATACATATATGGATCTTCTACAATATCTTATTCACATTAGTTGGCCTCGCGGTCGCCTCGACCCAGACCGTTCTACCCCAGGGCAGATCTGACACACAATCCGGCGTGTCTACACACGGGCCTGCAGAACCCAATGCTCTCTTTTCCAGCGTTCGCGATCCTGCGAAACATAGACGTCAGTGTCCCCCCTGACGCTCTCACTTAGTCTTATACCACAATCCGGTGGCTTTACACGGCAGTATCCCTCCTGCCGTTCTCATTAACGCCGCATATCAACGACGACCACATTCCTATGAAACATTATTGGGATGATATCTCGATAGTCTACTTAGGATAAAACTACAATAATAACTTTGGATATGGGTCCAGATTGTATAGTGTACTCGTTGCTTTTGACATCAGAGGTTCACTCACTCCCTATTTGTGTGATCACCACTTGCCTGATTGGGATTACTCGTCCATTCATGCGCCTAGCTTTCACCTAGGAGTTGCGTTTACCAAGATTGAACATAAGCACCAGGCACACGGTAATTCTATATGAATTAGGGCATTTATTAACCATAAACATAAATCACATTACTATGCAGCATTACATTTGCACAAGAAATAAAAGAGAAAGATTAGGGTGCACGCACTATAAGGACTGGTTGGACTTCACCTGGTTAACGGGAAATTGGGACTCGGCAGTCATCTAGGCTCCTGTCTCGTCTCTGGGTCCTGGCTCGCCTTGCAGTCACCCTCAGCCGTCACAGGTACACGTCTGCACCGCTAGGCTCAAACTCGTCTGCTCTCCCTCAGGACCTCGGAACCTTGCTGTTAATTAGCTACCGTCTCTCTCTCTCTCTGTATTTAGTGCGCTCCGCGCCACTTCTCGTTCAGTCTATTTTCAGAGAGTTTCGGTCTTAAATCTTTCTCCGACTTCAAAGATGGCGACTTGTCCACCATGAAAATGAATAATGGCAGAGATGCTAACGGCTAGATGCCGCCTACGGACTGACTGACTGAAAGACTAACACCTTCGCTAATATCAAAGCCCGTTCCTTCATGGAAATTCACGGCCAGTAACCTGCCGCCCACCAAATTCTTGTACCTCCCCGTACCAAGGACACTTTCCCAGCCGGCCGGCCTGAAGTTGTGTCTTCGGAGTGGAGAAAAATACATTCCTTCGATAAGGGTCAGCCTGAACCGGTTCTCTCCAAGCGAACAACAGCTTGAAACTAAAACATTACACTTCACCTAGAAAGCCTTCTCGAGCTACCAGGCAGAAAGCAAAATGGAGTCTGTCTCGCTTAAGGCCTACGGAGCCCATAATATACATAGCTCCATGAGAAACAGATCGGCATGTTAGCAAATGAATAAATCATGACTAATACCCATATATCTAACCCCTAACTTAAATTCATAAGCCTTACTCTAAGGGAAATGGCACGAAAATGCCCTTATATCTATAAAACAGGGTCCCTGTCTATCGGCCTAATCCCTATGCTATAAGGGTGATAGGCTGGAGTCACTCTCCATCATTCTCCTTCTCCAGAGGGCTGGCAGAAAGACAGCCATAACATTACACCCCTTGACTTCAGGCTATCATCCACAAACTAAATGGAACTAACGTCAGTAGACGAATAATATGAAACAAAACTAACTGATCTACGACTCTTTGTAACTCTGAAAAATTGTAGCAGGGAAGGGATACACTGAATGAAGCAGCAAATCACTATAAGGACACAGACAACAATAATAACCCCTCCCAAAATTTGTCGTAAAAAATGCATGTCAGGGAGCCAATTAAAAAGCCAGTCAAAGAAACCCTGATCTATGTGTTCCCTAATTTCTGCCGTCAAGTCGTGGAGTTTATTAATATGGGACTGGATATCTTTAGAATGGTCAGACAAATTAAAACAGCATAGACCCTCAAATTCAGAGCACTCATGCCCGTGTTTTAGCAACAAATAATCGATGGCTGCACGATTTTGTAAAATAGCTCTACGTTCACCTTGGGAATCTAATAATAAATCTGATAAAACGGTAGAAGTCTGGTTGATCGATTTAACCATCCAACAGGCCATTTTGCCGATTGTTTTGGCATTATAAACAGCTAATGCAGGAACACCAATAATAGAAAAAGCTAAACCAGATATTCAGATTTGGAAAAAAGATGAACAGAGGAATCACAGTCTTCATGTAATGACATAGAGTCTCGAACAATACGGGAATGTGAAGGAGGGTGTGAAGAAAACATTAGCAAACTTAATCTAGTGATGGCACACGGGCCACCAGAAATATTCGCAGGAATATAGGGCCAAGATGAATTCCCGCATGAAAAGAGCCATCCAGCCGGTAACAACATTGAACGATAATGGCTAGTGGCAACAACTAAACTTTTGCAAGTCATATTGTTCTTCACTGAAAAACATGAATTAGGAAGTCTTTTCATACATAACAAACGCTGGTGAAATGAAAAAGTAGTAGCGGCTTGGAGTTTCAACCGCAAACATTCAGAGATGGCCTTAGGATTACAGGTCATCATGAAGCAAAGGTCACCAGGGGTAATATTAAAAGTAGTGATTCTGGAATTAAGTAGGACATCCTGGTCTGGAAGAAGAGTACATGAGGGACAATATTCATGGGCCAAAAAGTCGCCCAAAATGACATTAGGTCGGGCACTGGATATATTAAATACATGACGAAGGGTTTCAGTAGATGCGGGGACAGCGACCAAACAGGTCGATAATATGTCAGTAACGCTCTTCATGGGGGTAAGGCAAAAATGCGGAGAGTTCGTCACTCGCTTCGCGAGTGTGATCCAGAAATTGGAGGACGTCCGCCACGCGGATCGCGTAGCTCTTGTTATCCCATCAGTCGGCGTCGGTAGATCCTCTCCTCTCCCGGCGTAACAGGCCAAAAGGAGTCCAGCGCCGACACATCCTGCAGCAGCAGTCCAGAGAATGATCTGAAAGAATACAAACACAGGCCTTAATCATTCTCGTAAATAACATTTGTCAGCTGGGACAGCTTCCCAGCCATCTTTCCCTGGCTTCATCACCAAAACGGTGTTGTCATGACCAGTCGCAATAATATCAGCCTGTTCAGGAGGATTTTTAGGCGATTGCACCCATATTTTAGCTCCAGGAAGATCAGAAGATCCGAAGCCTTTTTGTCCACGCACAGTTAGCAACGTTGGGGCAGAGCCTTTTTTGATCTCACCACTGAAGACAGGCATAATCAATAACTGAGCAACACGGTCAGACTTTTTGATAAACAAATCCATCTCACTGCTATTAAGCAAGAGAACCTTAATCTCTCCCTGATAATCGCTGTCGATCACACCACCAAGGACTTGAACACCTTTCAGGGCCAGGCCAGATCTAGGGGCAATTAATCCAAAACTACCGGCAGGTATAGAGACACCAATGCCAGTTTCAACAATGATTCGATCTTTTCCTGGGAAGTGTACATCATTTAAAGCATGCAGGTCGAGGCCTGCGGAACCTGGAGTAGCTCTACACGGAGCCAAAGCACCGGGGGTAATTTCCCAATATGTGACCGTAGCAGCAACAGAATTAGGTTTTGCATCAACATGTGGAGGAAACAAACGCATCAAAGGAGATTCAGCATGCAACAAAGGACGATTATTGAGTATTAGCAAAGCTTGAAGTAAGACATCTCTCCACTGGCTGTAACGGTCATCAGTCAACTTGCGCAACTGTTCTTTCAACAAACCATTCATTCTCTCAATCAGTCCTGAAGCTTGTGGATAATATGGAATGTGAAACACCCAGTCGATATTGTTTTCCATACAGAATTCCTGCACCAATCTTCCACGAAAGTGGGATGCATTGTCCGATTGAATTTGGAATGGGACACCATAATATAGAATAATCAGTTCCAGGGTTTTAATTGTATTCACTTGGGTAGCATTCTTGCAAGGGAAAGCGACCAAAAGGCCACTATAAGTATCAACTGCTGTACAAATGTATTGACAATTTCTGCTCATAGGGAGCGGACCAATATAATCAATCTGCCAAATTTGGGCGGGCAATTTACCTCGATGTAAGTGACCTCGAACAATTTGAGGCACCTCTTTCTTTCTAGAATGCTGGCAAATGGGACAATGTAGAATGGCATCTTTAATTAAAGAAAAGGGAATATGAATTCCTCTATCAGCAGCCCACCTGTTAGTGGCTTTCTCTCCAAAATGTCCTGCTTTCTGATGGGCCCATTTCGCCAATCCCGCCAAATCAGAATCCTGCATGTCAACCACTGCCTCAGAAATTTTAGACTGTTCATCTGCAATATTATGGAAAAATTTGTCAAGGGAATCTATTGGAGTATGAGCATCCACGTGAAAGATTGTTACAGTACTGTGCGGAAGCAGTTCCCAAATTTCTTGCCACAATTCTTTACCCCATAATTCCTTGGAGTGCAATTCCCAATTGTGCGAGTGCCATGTAGGCAACCACACCGCTAGTCCGTTTGCAGTGGACCAAGAATCGGTGAAAATATGACATGTACCTGGTAACTCTTGTTTCAAAACTTGGTAAATCGCATAAAGTTCAGCATATTGACTACTCTTACCATCTCCAGTGGTGCTCAATAATTTCTTAGTAGTCGGGTTATAGGAGACAGCTTTCCAATGTCTCTTGTCACCAATGAACTTCGCAGAACCATCCGTAAACCACACATGTTTCCTATCCTCCACGGACAGATCATCAAATGATTTACCCCACTGCACGGGAGACTCCTGCACTACGGGAACCGAACGCTCACTCTCAGCTTCATTGGAGGGCGCCTGCGCCACTCGCTCATGTAAAACCGCCACACCTTTCGGACCCACACGTGCCCTGTCCTGAATGTACCATTTCCATTTAATCACACTAGCCTCCTGAGCATGTCCAATTCGATGGGACTTCGGTGAACTCAAAACCCACTGCATGATGGGAATCTCAGGCCTCAAAATCACAGCATGGCCTAAAGTCAATTGCTCGGTGTCCACCAGAGCCCAATAACAAGCAAGCAACTGTTTTTCAAAAGGAGAATAACGCTCACCAGCCTCTGGTAGCTTTTTGGTCCAAAAACCTAATGGCACTTTTTGTCTGCCCTGCTTTTGCCACAAACTCCAATTGGCATACAGACCTTCCACGGACACATTCAAATCCACATTACCCTCACTCACGGGCCACAAATCCAAAGCATACTGAATAGCTTCTTTAGCCAAATCAAAAGCAGTCTGTTGAGGTTCACCCCACTCAAACGCATTCTTTTTACGAGTGACTCGATACAGTGGAGCCAAGATTTGACTCAAATGTGGAATATGTTGGCGCCAAAATCCAAACAACCCAATAAAGGATTGCGCCTCTTTCCTATTTCTGGGAACAGCAAAATCAAGTATTTTACGTTTAACTTGTGGGATCACTTCTCTGTGACCTTCATGCCAATTAATTCCTAGAAATTTCACAGCTTGGGATGGAGTTTGTAATTTATCAGGATTAATTTCCCAGCCTTTTGCTCGCAAACAGTCAATGATCTGATCCAAATGAGACTGTACTTGGTCTTGCGTTTCACCTTGAATCAAAATGTCATCAATATAATGACAAATCTGAACTTGTGGAATCGTAGGCACTTCAGACAAATGTTCCGCCACCAGCCGGTGACAAATTGTAGGGCTATGTACATAGCCTTGAGGAAGACTCCGGAACGTCATTTGACGTCCATTCCATGTAAAACTGAATTGTTCTTGGCATTCGGGGGCAATTGGAATCGAAAAGAATGCATTAGCAATATCGATAGAAGCATACCATGTACCAGGATGCTTTTGAATTCTCTCAATCAATGTAACAATGTCAGGCACTGCCACAGTCAATTTAGGTGTATGTTTGTTCAATTCTCGATAATCAACAGTCATGCGCCAAGAGTTGTCACTTTTGCGCACAGGCCAAACAGGATTATTCCAAGCGGATGTGACCGGAGTAATGACTCCCGCGTCAACCAAATCCTGAATCGTAGCTGTAATTTCTTCATGACCACCTGGGATGCGATATTGTTTCTGAGAAATCACTTTCGTTGCTAAAGGGATCTTAATAGGTGGCATGCGTAAACGGCCAACCCGTACGGGTCTGGTCGAAATGTACTGTCTAGTACCAAACTGATAGTAACCATCATCCAAATGCAAAGTCATACCTTTCAAGATGTCAATTCCAATAATGTATTCCAAAAGTGGCACAACCAACACAGAGTATTCTCTACGAGGAATCCTACCAATTTTAATCTCAAGTGCAGTTTGAACTGCGGGCGTTTCTGTACCACCCAGGCCGGTAATTGTGAAAGATTGTCCATGAAATTTTCTCGACTTGCCATGAATTAAAGTGGCCTCCGCCCCAGTATCAACCAACGCTCGGGCCCTTTGGATATTACGATGTTTCCAAAAAATCTCAATATCTACATATGGTCTGTAATCTCTGTGGGCCCACCTGCGTACCGGAGCTTGACCTATTTCCTAGTCATTTTTCCTGCGTTCAGTCAACCAAGACAGATCAGGGTAGATGTTTTCAGTTTTCTTCGGTATCAGAATTTCTTGTTCATATCCGTCTCCAGTACGAAACGGATTAGTATCATGTTCAAAAAATTGTGAATTACGGTCAGAGAGTCTATTACGATCCTCCCTCCTTCGTATATCAGGGGAATAACTCCTTGCATCTCTATGTCTGCTAGAACCACGATCATCTCTTCCCCTTTCACGATCATCCTCTCTCCCCCTCCCATCACTACGACGGGGGGAACCACCACGTTCTTGGCGCCGGTCATCACGGCGATCAGAATTCACACGTCGTCTCTCATCACCACTGTCATCCGAACCACGATCATAATCATTCTTTCGCACGCGACGGGCACCTTCCTTCCGATCCAAACCACGCTTACGGAACATATCCCATAGGATATTATTGGGTTCACCATCGATCTCTTCCCTTCTCACACCATCAGCAACGAGAGCAAGAAACATGTCACGTCTAGAGAACTTATAGTCCCCACCAGTACGACCCTCAGGTCGGGATTGTCTTTCAGGTTTAAACCATTCACCCAACTCACCAAGCTGACGAACAGACTCAAGCACAGCAGACAAAGGATTGCCAGTTTGATTAATCAATAAAGTCATCATGACCTGCTTGTAAGCAACAGGAGAAGAACGGATAATGCGATTACGCACAGAAGATGTTAAAAGACCATCCAATAATCTGTCAGCAGTACTAAGGAAGATACAGGTTTTCATGACTTCTTCCTTTAAACGTTGCGACGCATCGCGCAGAGTATACCACGGCTTTTCATCAGAGGGCCAATCAGACTCAGTTGGATATTTATGATTACAGCCATCAGACGCAAGCTGGAGCAAAGAAGTTTGAACATTACCATTAAAATTCCGAAAATGGTCCTGAATAGTAGAATCAGAACTCAAAGAGCAAAATCGTAAGCAATCAACGGCATCGAGCATAATACCGGAAGCGCCAAGCTCATAAAGGCGCACCATCCAGGTAAGCAAAGACTCACCAGGTCGTTGTTTAAATCGTTGCAGGATGTCACTGATCTCCTGCTGAGTAAAATCTTCAATACAGTCAAGAGCGATACCACCCGGATTACCAGGGGCTTGTTGTAATTTCCGTCGAAAAATCGGGTGAGCAGAAACTGCGGGAAGAGCTTCCGAGGAAGCCCGCATCTTAGATTTAACATCACAATCATGGCAAGCTACGTCGTCCGCACGGGAAGAACGAGCACGGTCACAATCGGGAGTTGAATCAATGCACGAAGCAGATTTACAATCACGTCCGGAGCGAGAAGACTCGCGCTTGTCACCCTCCTCTGCCGAGGAGTCAGAAGTATGAGAGTCCCAGATATTACCGTCCCACTCATCGGGGTTCCAATCCATTCCAGCTTTTGCTACAACCATACGCACTTTGCGTGAAGACACACGTCCACGACGATGTTTATACTTATATCGTGCAATACGGACCGCAGCCCTTTCGGCAATGGTCTGATATGTTTCAAGTTTATCAGCAAGCAATTTATTTTGACAACGCAACAAAGTGTGCGCATTTTGCAACTCGACACACTGTCCTTCCGAATCTTTAAACTGTTTCTGTAGTTGCACAACCCTCTCATGCATTATTCTGTATGCATTAAGAACAATCCACCCTCTGCGTCCTAAAATAGGAAGCTCATCACCCTTCACTACTGGCGCTTTCTGTAGGCACGAAATCACATCAGCAGGCTCCGCCTGCTCCAAGAATGAAGACCAATTTTCGCTCAAACCAGTAGAATCAGCCCACTCACGGGCCAAAGCCTCATAAGGCGTAGACTCCCAGCCGGGAATCTGAATCGGTAATTTGAAAACCGACGATGATTTTTTCACAAACATAATGATACACAAAAAATATATACACAAATATAAACAAAATTTTATACGTACAAGCCGAGCGCAAACCAACGAGATGAAAACAACACAATGCACACAGGCTTCGTAAACAGTTCGTGACGCCAGATGTAATGGCTGGATTTTCTGTTTAGATGGGATCAGCCCCCAGGGGCCCCTGTGACCCAGCCAAAACGTACTCACCTTCCCTTCTTAGATCGTATTTACACTGAGTAGATATAACGATGAATATACAGGTCGCACCTAAGAATGGGGAATGACGATATACATATATGGATCTTCTACAATATCTTATTCACATTAGTTGGCCTCGCGGTCGCCTCGACCCAGACCGTTCTACCCCAGGGCAGATCTGACACACAATCCGGCGTGTCTACACACGGGCCTGCAGAACCCAATGCTCTCTTTTCCAGCGTTCGCGATCCTGCGAAACATAGACGTCAGTGTCCCCCCTGACGCTCTCACTTAGTCTTATACCACAATCCGGTGGCTTTACACGGCAGTATCCCTCCTGCCGTTCTCATTAACGCCGCATATCAACGACGACCACATTCCTATGAAACATTATTGGGATGATATCTCGATAGTCTACTTAGGATAAAACTACAATAATAACTTTGGATATGGGTCCAGATTGTATAGTGTACTCGTTGCTTTTGACATCAGAGGTTCACTCACTCCCTATTTGTGTGATCACCACTTGCCTGATTGGGATTACTCGTCCATTCATGCGCCTAGCTTTCACCTAGGAGTTGCGTTTACCAAGATTGAACATAAGCACCAGGCACACGGTAATTCTATATGAATTAGGGCATTTATTAACCATAAACATAAATCACATTACTATGCAGCATTACATTTGCACAAGAAATAAAAGAGAAAGATTAGGGTGCACGCACTATAAGGACTGGTTGGACTTCACCTGGTTAACGGGAAATTGGGACTCGGCAGTCATCTAGGCTCCTGTCTCGTCTCTGGGTCCTGGCTCGCCTTGCAGTCACCCTCAGCCGTCACAGGTACACGTCTGCACCGCTAGGCTCAAACTCGTCTGCTCTCCCTCAGGACCTCGGAACCTTGCTGTTAATTAGCTACCGTCTCTCTCTCTCTCTGTATTTAGTGCGCTCCGCGCCACTTCTCGTTCAGTCTATTTTCAGAGAGTTTCGGTCTTAAATCTTTCTCCGACTTCAAAGATGGCGACTTGTCCACCATGAAAATGAATAATGGCAGAGATGCTAACGGCTAGATGCCGCCTACGGACTGACTGACTGAAAGACTAACACCTTCGCTAATATCAAAGCCCGTTCCTTCATGGAAATTCACGGCCAGTAACCTGCCGCCCACCAAATTCTTGTACCTCCCCGTACCAAGGACACTTTCCCAGCCGGCCGGCCTGAAGTTGTGTCTTCGGAGTGGAGAAAAATACATTCCTTCGATAAGGGTCAGCCTGAACCGGTTCTCTCCAAGCGAACAACAGCTTGAAACTAAAACATTACACTTCACCTAGAAAGCCTTCTCGAGCTACCAGGCAGAAAGCAAAATGGAGTCTGTCTCGCTTAAGGCCTACGGAGCCCATAATATACATAGCTCCATGAGAAACAGATCGGCATGTTAGCAAATGAATAAATCATGACTAATACCCATATATCTAACCCCTAACTTAAATTCATAAGCCTTACTCTAAGGGAAATGGCACGAAAATGCCCTTATATCTATAAAACAGGGTCCCTGTCTATCGGCCTAATCCCTATGCTATAAGGGTGATAGGCTGGAGTCACTCTCCATCATTCTCCTTCTCCAGAGGGCTGGCAGAAAGACAGCCATAACAATGAGACACTGACCAATAACTCGAAAGATACTGCCCAAGTACAGTCGCTTCCCGTTCCAATCCTGCTTTATGCGGACCACGCAGTCTTGTTGGCAAGGACCCCTTTGGCCCTACAAAATCCTATTGCTCAATACTCGGCCTTTATGTCCGAATTGGATCTCTAGGTAAACAAGAGCCAAACTTTTATTATGGCGATAGGGGCGCCAAAAAGAACCCAATGAGATTCCACCTAGCTGGGGGAAAAATAGAACAAGTTCAAAGTTTTAACTATATAGGAGTGATTTTTTTATTCTAAATAACGCTGGAAGAAGATGGTGCAGATTACAGCGAATCATATGACCAAAAGCATTGCTGCAATTTTTAGATTTTCAGAAAAACTGGGCTCCAAACCAATACAGGATATGACCAAAATGTACCTGGCCAAATTGTCAGCAATCACTACTTATGGGGCTGCAATCTGGGGGACAACGCATGTAGAGGCACTCCAAGTCATAGAAGATAAATGTATTAAAAGACTACTGTCGGGGGCGTGGCTAGCAGCCGGCGATGGCGGCAGCCTAGAAGGAGAGCTCCGTGCTTGAGGCGGCTCCCGGATCAATCCGATCAACTATCCGTGCTCTAAAACTTCCCGGGCGGGAAGGCACAGACACCCAGGACCAAGCGGCACCGGAAGGACGGTTCCGACAATATCCAGGAGGGGCCGGTACGTGGCATACAGACCGGGGACCACAGTGAGCGGCGGGCCCGGGAGGAAGTGACCTGTCGTGGGCACCAAATCCACCGGAAGTGCACGGCCGCGGAGAACAGCGGCGACTGTAGAACCGGAGCACCCAGCCGCCTACACCGGACATCGGGGGCCCGCGACTTCTGAAGTGGGAGGCACCGGAGGTGAGAGGGACGCAATCGCGGGCACCCGACGAGGGAGGACATAGGCGCACAGAGCCGGCAACCGCCATCTTGCCCGGCGGCCTGAGCGCGGGGGCAAGAGATCTGCAAAACCGCGCCGTTCAGTGAAATCCCCCCCGCCGCCGAAGGTGCAGTGAGCGGCGAGAAGCCCGCACGCAGGAGTGACGGCGAAACACCCCCGCAAGGCTGGAACTCTGACGCCTGCCGGTCACCTACACGAGGCACTCATCCTTTACCTGGTGGGGTCGGGCACCCGGGGCCCCACACCTACAGCAGAGATCCTGAGCAGTGGGTCCGACGGCCACGAGCAAAGGGTGGACATTACAGAGGGCAGTGACAGTTCCCACAGGACTGCCCTCCACACAAACTAGCCCGAAACCTCACTGGCAGCCTCATACTGTCAAACGTCCGAAACACTGACCAACCTGGTACCCCTACGAGACGCGGCACCTAGCTTGGCCCCTAAAAACCTGAGGCACTCCCCGAATATCTGTCTGAGGAGATACGACAGGCACGGCCCCCAGTGGAATTGGGGCGAAGCGACCACACGACAACGGGACGGCCCAAGGGACGCCGAAATGGCCGGCAAAGGGCCTAAAAGCGGAGCGGCCCAATCACGCCTGGACCGGTTTGCGTATGAAAAGCCCGGCTCTCCCTCACAAGAAGCAAAATCGCAATCAAGCAAGCCGACCGACGTGCCCAGTGGCAAGAAGGCGACAATTGACGACGTCATGCGAGCCCTCACACAGGTACAAGCCACGGTGGGGTCGATATCAGCTGAGATTACACTTATAAGGGCGGACTTTCATAAAATGACGGAGAAGGTGAATAATATGGAGGTGGTGACCAAATCCTTGGTTGAAGATGTGTCGGAACTCCAAATCAGCATGGAGCGCATCGCAAAAGAAAATAAAGAACTTCGCGACAAGCTGGATGACCAGGAAGGGCGCTCGAGGCGGAACAACATCCGTATAATAGGTGTGCCAGAATCGGAAGACACGAGGGCGATGGATCTGTACGTGGAAAACCTGATCAAAGAGACTCTGAAGCCCAAAGGACTCTCTGCCTTCTTCACAGTGGAAAGGGCACACCGGGTACCGGGAGGACGCCACAAGACGGGCGCCAACCCCAGACCAATAATAGCTAGACTCTTCAATTTCAGGGATCGGGACGCCATCCTACAGGCGGCGAGGAACTCACCTCCCATAAAGATCCAAAACGCGACGCTGGCCTTCTTCCCTGACTACACGGCCGAGGTTGCACGGAGGAGAAGGACCTTCTTTGAAGTCAAAAAAGAACTGAGGGCCAGGGAAATCCCGTACTCCATGCTCTTCCCGGCCAAGCTCCGGGTCGTGGCGGACAACAAGACCTGGTTTTTCGATTCCCCGGAGGTGGCGCAGGACTGGTTGGAGGGATGGAGAACGGCAGACCCCCCCCGTCGGTCCAACAGACAGGCCAAGCACCGTACTGCCGGCTCTCGACAGGGCCCACAAGCCGACGACGAAGACGCAGAGATACATTCTCCTTTGACCGATCATCATGAGGACAGTGCTGACGGAGGGCTATGAATCGTGGCTGCAGCATGGAAGAATCGATGAACAACATGGACTGACAAGGCCGCTTTGGACACTGGGTGGCAAGGCCTCCGCAGCTGAGGAAGGGGGCCGCCGACCACGGAGACACCTTCACTCCAGCGAGCAAGTACTATGTTATGGGTTGGGATCAAGCACTCTGCTGAGTTGGGGGGGTGGGCAGTGTTGAGTCCGTTGAGCAGGGGGGCAGGGAGGGGGGGAGTTGGGGGTAGGATGGGGTTATGGTTCTTAGTTTCTGCATGGAATGTTGGGGTTTTAATTTAGTTTCAGGGTCAGGACGAACATCGATGGGCACAAGCGCGTAGAGTAGAGGTATCATGGCACGGCATAAATGCTCACTACCTGTCCATACATGGTGGGGGGAGGTGATATTGTGGGGCAGGCACTCCCGTTGAACATTATGTCCTGGAATGTGAGGGGCCTGGGAGACAAAGTAAAGAGAGGGCTGGTGCTACAGGGCATAAAGAAACTGAATCCCGCTCTGATACTACTGCAAGAAACACATCTAACAGGCACAGCTACACGGGCCCTGGATAGGAAGGGATACAGCATGATCGTACACTCTGACTTTACGAAGGGCTCCCGTGGCACAGGGATCTTAATGCACCGGACTTCAAAATTCATAACCCTATCCACTAAAGTCGACACACAGGGACGCTTTGCAGCGATACACGGGCAGTGGGAGGGGAGACCGCTCAATGTGGTGTCAGTTTATATCCCACCGGCACTGCATGCCACTGCTCTTCCAGAGTTGGGGAACTTCCTCCTGGAACTTCCCGAAGGAGACCTCGTTATGGGGGGCGACTTCAATGCCGTGGCACATAACACGAAGGACCGCTTCCCGGCACGCTCACAAACACCGGGGCCCTCCCGATTGCACGACTTCATGGAAGCACAGGGGTTGGTAGATGTGTGGAGGCAATCCCACCCAGACGCCCGACAGTACACATATTATTCCGCGGTTCATGACAGCCTATCAAGAATTGACTACCTCCTCACACTGGGCGGGGGCCTCCTCACTGTAGCCGAAGTCCGAATCCGTCCGCGAGGGGTCTCGGATCACTCCCCACTGACACTATCCCTCTCCAGTCATGAAAATACGCGCAGACGCATTTACCCTATCTACCCAGGCTACCTTCGTGAACCGTCAGTGGCCAAAGCTTTAAAAAAGGGCACCAGATCTTACTTTGCCGAGAACACGGGTTCAGTGCGCTCCCGTACAACATTGTGGGAAGCCTACAAGACAGTTCTTCGCGGGCAGGCCGTCTCCGCTATAGCACACCATAAGCGCACACAACGTCAGACACTGGTAGACTTGGAGGAACAACTGGACAGGGCCACACAAGATCATGAGAGGGACCCAACCGAGCATACACAACACGTGCTCCGGCTGTGTCAGCAGCGTCACACAGACCATGAGCGCCGCAGGGCAATAGACAGTATGGCAGCGACAACACACAGGATATACGACGTGGGCGACAAGGCGGGAAGACTGTTGGCCTGGCTAGAAAAGAAAAGGGGGGGACAGAGGACCATTCTGCGGTTGAGAGACCCAGACGGAGTGGTACAGACCAGCCCGGCACGAATAGTAGATGTGCTGGCGGATCATTTTCAATCAGTATACTCCCCTGACTTTGAGGTCACCCAGGAAATGGCGGAGAGGTCGCTAGCAGACGTACCTACCAATACTCTGCCACAGGACAAACGGGACGAGCTTGACTCGGACCTGACAACCGAGGAGATACAGGCAGCTATAGCAGCTTTACACCCGGGGAAGGCGCTCGGCCCCAACGGGGTGCCGATTGAGTGGTACAAGACCATGGCGGAGACGCTGTCC
The DNA here is from genome assembly GCF_964263255.1 of Lissotriton vulgaris. NCBI lineage: Eukaryota > Metazoa > Chordata > Amphibia > Caudata > Salamandridae > Lissotriton > Lissotriton vulgaris. Next base: position 1,227,054,785 of record NC_141687.1, read on the forward strand.
ACGCCCCTACTCCAGATGTACAATGAGTGTTTGGGGAAAGGGGAACTACCGCCCGATCAACGTACAGCCACAGTAATAGCTATACCAAAACCCGGTAAACCCCCGGAAGACTGCGGGACATACCGTCCGATCTCCCTCCTTAATGCAGAGAGTAAAATTCTGGCGAAACTGTTGGCCACTAGATTGCTACCGCACCTGGCGCACCTGATACACCCAGACCAGTCGGGGTTTATGCCGCACCGGAGTACGGCGCTGAACCTTCGACGGCTTCACGGAGTGATGGCACGCGCTCCGCTACTGGAAGAACCAGCGGCAGTGCTCTCCTTAGATGCCAGAATGGCGTTTGACATGGTGGAATGGAGCTACCTCTTTGCGGTCCTGGCACACATGGGTATCGGCACGAAATTCATAGCGTGGGTTAGACTACTGTACACTAAACCCGTGGCACGAGTGATGGCCAATGGCCACATCTCGAGGGAGTTTCCGCTAGCGAGAGGCACGAGGCAGGGATGCCCACTCTCACCGTTGTTATTCGCCTTAGTATTGGAACCCTTGGCGACGGTCATCAGAACCTCACGGCTGCTGAAGGGCATTCAATGGGGAGGTGACTGGGAAGACAGAGTCTCCCTATACGCCGACGACATGCTAGTCTACATCACGGACCTCGAGCATGGAGTACCGGTCCTGTTAGCTTTATGCGAGAGACATGGCACGGCATCAGGGTATAAAATTAACTGGTCAAAATCAGTCCTTTACATGCTTAACGGCACCCCACCGCCCCTGACGGCAGACTGCCCGCTGCTGATAGAATCCTTCTCCTTCAAGTACTTGGGGATCCAAATCACCCGAGATCATGCGTCCTTTATAGACCGGAACCTTAAGCCACTACTGGATAGGTTCAAGGCAGACGTGCGACACTGGAAGACCCTACCATTGACTTTGCTAGGCAGGGCGGCGCTGTTCAAGATGATGGCACTGCCGCGCTTCCTGTATGTCATAGAAAACACGCCAGCAATGGTCCCACCGACGTTCTTCAAGCAGGTATCGGCGCAAGTGTCAGGCCTACTTTGGGGAGAAAAACCGGCCAGGGTCGCACAGGCGAAAATGGTGAGGGATTGGTATAGCGGGGGGATAGCGCTCCCACACCTTGAAATGTACTACTGGGCAGCACACCTTAAGGTGATTAACCAATGGATACACGTAGCGCAAGATGACCCCGCGTATATGGCTGACAGGAGACAACTAGGCATGAACACCCTGCTGGCCCCGCTGTATAACAAAAGTCTGTTAACCAAACTAAGGGGCCCGACCAAACACACAGTGGCTATATGGCACAAAGCACAAAGGCGTCTGGGATGGGAGGGAGTGATCACCAAGCTCACACCGCTATGGGACACCAAGAGCCTGGGTGCCCTACGAAGTAGTAAGGGATTTAACCAGTGGGACGACATTGGGATCTCTACTGTGGGGGACATGTGGACAGGGGATGGGGTAATCTCGTTTGCGGCCCTGAGGGAGCAGTACGAGATGGAGGTTACTGAAACATATAGATATATACAAATCAGACGTGCACTCCTATCTGTGCTGGAGCCGGGCACTACGATCCCAGAATCGGCTCCGTTAGAGGACCGGTTGCTGACAGACTACATGGAAGCAAGTGCTACCTCACTTACCTACCGTAAGCTATTGAATAATCTACCGGACCCACTAGTTAAACTGAAGGAACGCTGGGAGGAGGAGGTTGGGGACATGGACGAGGCTGACTGGAACGCAGCGTTAGCGTCACCCAAGGAGGCGGGTATATCTACACGTTTTAGACTGGTACAATTTAAAATTCTACATAGGGTCTATTACACCCGCACGGCACTACACAGAATCCAGAGGGCTGATCACCCGTACTGTCTGAGAAATTGCGGGGGGAGGGTACGCTGTACCATACACTGTGGGCCTGTCCAAATATCCAAGATTACTGGAGGAGGGTAACACGCACAATGGGCCAGACCTTGCACACCTCATTAACACCTGATCCCAGAGTCAGCCTACTGAATGTTTGGGAACCGACAGACCTGACACAGCACGGAAAGAGATGGGTAATTATTGGGATGATGTTGGCAAAACGTGACATAGCACTGAACTGGGGGGCGAGCAACACCCCTACCCTGACTCAATGGAGTAGAAACATGGACATGTTAATGATTACTGAAAGGGCGGTTTACCAACGGAGACTTAACCCACGAAAATGGAATAAAATATGGTCCCCTTGGAATGTATATAGGGGGGAGATCTGTGAGCCACTACCCGAGGATGACGATTCTGATAGCGAAGGGGAGGATGAGGGGTTATTGTGAGAGGGAGGAAGGGGAGTGGGGTAGGGACGTCGGATAAGGCGGGTAGCCTGAGCCCCGCGTAGGATAATGTAAGTAATTTCAGTTTGGAGATGTAACCGTTGAAATGTCCAGGATAACCTATACTCACGCAAAGTAGTACGTAATCCTATTCGAACAAGAAACTGGCTAGACCCTGTTTGATTGTTAAGTTGTAAAACAAAAGAAAAATGCTAATTTGAAAAGTTGCTTAAGTAGCTGCGAATGGCTGAATGTTGACGCCACTCAGTTGAATGAAATACCTATGCATAAATACACTGTCACTGCAACAATAAAAACAAATTTAAAAAAAAAAAAAAAGACTACTGTCTGTCCCGCCAGCATGCAAGAATTTTAATGTACAATAGGAAGAATGCCTGCCCTTTTCAAGCTGGCCCCTTTATCCCTGTGGTTGTCATTGTGGAAAAGGAGTACCGTTGCCTTAAACCAAAAGATTTTAAAAGACATGAATCTAGATCACGCTCACAAAACTCACAAAATTCCATGGTTAGCCTATGTTTGACAAACATTTATGTCGCTGGGGTTAGAACACCTATTTAACGCATCCACCTTTTGTGTATACTTCCCCAAATCAAGATTAAAAGAACTCTTTAACAAGAAAAGGGCTTCAGACAGATGGGATACATGAAGCGGGAAAATATCTGTAAAGGTGTATCAAGGGATGCCTCAGTTGCCCCAAGGCCCCTGCTCCTATCTTGCCTTTGTAGAGAACACACAGTACCGATACATCCTGACCAGATTCCGTTTAAGTTATATACCGCTCGTTTTGGGGCATCCAATGAATTTATTTTCAACAACCCATTTACCCTTCTGTCCTTGCGACGATAAATCATCCCAATCTACCTCGCACATTTTATTTATTTGTCCCTTTTATGCAACAGAGAGAAAACATTTTCTTATCCTGCTCCTCACAGTATTTACCCTGTCTTCTCCAGCATTCGCTTTATTTACATTTTACCAACTAGAAACCCTGTTAGTCTGCTATGCACTGGCTTCTTTCCTGCTGGCTGCCATAGAAACCCTTAAGGCTGCCAGCGAGGAACAAGTTCCACCTTGGGGAAGCTATTACATTTACATGTTTTACTTTCTACCTGGCGAGCAGATTTCGTACCTAATTTTGGTTTGCGCGCTATCGCTTTGGTCGATCGGACCCAGTATTATTATCTTACTTCGTACTCCACTATACCATTGTTTTTATCTGTTTAATATTTTTTCTTTAACTCTTGTAATCTTAGACGTGATCAATTCTGTATACTCGTAACTCAGTGATAGTGGTCTTTATTGTGCACAATGCTGATGCACCTCGCTCTTTAAAATATTGCTGACCATTGCTATGTATCTAATTTGTAATAACTACTCATCGAAATTTTGATCATTTTGATGGCATCTTACATCTCTGCATACTTTTTTAAAACTTTTTTTTATTGATTCAAAACAATAAACAGTGGGCATAGAAAAGTCATTACATGCTTACAGAAAAAAATGGGTCTTCATGGAAGCAGAGTCACTGGCACTTCGGATATATAGTACAGTCATAACAATTCGATGGCCCCCCCATCCTCCTCGGTACGCCCCCCCCTCACTCAGAATCACTGTCACTGTCTAATTGTGGTGGCTCACATATGAAACCCCTATACTCATTCCATGCCCCCCAGATTTTAGCCCATTTTCGCTGACATTTTCTATTCAAATACACTGCTCTTTCAGCCACTATCGCAGAGTCTAGATCGGAGCACCACTCCCTAAGCGCCGGCACCTGTGCTGTCCCCCAGAGCCTAGCTATATTCCCTTTAGCGTACATGATACTCAGCGTGGCCCAGTCTTGCAGTGAGTGATTAAGATCGTTTGGGTCCCAAATATTCAATAAGCAACATCTCGGTCCCGGGGCCAGTGACTCCATAACCACCTGCGATACAGTCCGCATAACCCTCACCCAGTAATCGGCAAACCATGGGCAGTCCCATATGGTATGAAAGAACGTACCCTCCTCCCCGCACCCTCGGAGACAATACTGATGCGCGGCTTTCTTCATCTTGTAAAGGGAGACCCTAGTGTAATAAACATGATGTAAAAATTTTAACTGTACCAATCTAAGACTAGCTGGTATAGCCACTTCACGCAGTGAGGAGAGCGCTGTCTGCCAATCCGACTCATCGAACTCGCCCGTCTCAGCAGTCCATGCGGTCCACAACTTCAGGGTGGGGTCAGGCAGGTTATTAACGAGCTTACGGTATACGAAGGAAGTCGCCTTTTTGGGCATATGTTCTGTTAGGAGCCTATCTTCCAATGGGGTAGATTCCGGCAGTTCCTCACCGGGCTGGATTAGCGACTTCAGGGCATTACTAATTTGTAAGAATCGGAAGTGCTCCGTGCGTGCCAGGTCATACTGGTCCCTGAGTTGTTCAAAAGAAAGGACGGCCCCGCCTCCAAAGGTCTCCAACCGTAGAAATACCGATCAGATCCCAGGCCTCAAAACCTTTACTATTACATAGACGGCCCAGTTGGCGTGACGACTAGAGTGGCATCATTTGCGTGAGCATGTCCTTGCATTTAAGGCAGGCAGAAGCCAAATACCACACCTTCACCATATGGGCCGTCGGGCCAACCAGGGCTGCAACACTTTTTGAATCATAAAGCGCGGCCATCACTCCGCCGTTACCAAGATCATACCTGTCCGCTTTGTACGCTGACTCCGTCTGCAGAACTTGCAGCCATTGGTTTATGATTTTCAACTTGGCCGCCCAGTAGTACAATTGAATGTCAGGGAGGGCTATGTCTCCATCGAACCAACCCCTGACTAATGTACAATGAGAAATGCGTGCTGGTTTGTCCCCCCAGAGGAGACTGGATACAAGTGCGTTTATAGACGTAAAGTACCTAGGGGGCACTAAGAAAGGAGTGTTCTCAAGAAGATAAAGCAGCCGGGGCAAGGTCATCATTTTAAAGAGCTCCGCCTTCCCCAGCAGGGTCAGCGGTAAGGTGTGCCGATGTTTTACGTCACTGCGAAAGCGTTCGAGGGGGGGCAGTAAATTACGCTGATAGAAGACCTCTGGGTTGGGTGTTATCCAGAGCCCCAAATATTTAAAGGAACCATCAGTGACCACCAGTGGACAATCAGCCGGGAGCTGCGGTGGGGGTCCCGTAAGGACAAACAGAACAGACTTGGACCAATTAATAGTATACCCTGAGGCTCTCCCGAAGATTTCGCAGATATTAAGGAGCCCTATAATGGATTGTCTGGGCAGGGTCAAATAAAGGAGGATGTCTTCTGCGTATATTGATATACGATCCTCCCACGTTTCGGTCCAGCTGAGTCCCTTAATCATAGGGTCCCACCGTATCCAAGCCGCCAATGGTTCAAGGATCAGGGCAAAGAGCAGGGGTGACAGAGGGCAACCCTGGCGCGTGCCGCGTCCGAGTCGAAAGTCCCGTGAAATATAGCCATTTGCCACTACGTTCGTAAGTGGTTCAGTGTAAAGTAACTTTACCCACGCACAGAAATTGGGGCCAAAGCCGAGGTGCCGGAGAACCGCGAAAAGATAAGGCCATTCGACCATGTCGAAGGCTATGCGGGTGTCCAGGGAAAGGATCACTGCAGGTTCTGAAAGACTGGGTATCTGTGCCATCACCGCATGGGCTCGTCGGAGATTAAGAGCGGTATTCCTGTTCGGCATGAACCCGGATTGGTCCGGATGAATCAGCTTCTCCAAATGTGGGGGCAGCCGAATAGCAATAATTTTGGCCAATATCTTTGCTTCCGAGTTCAATAGGGAAATTGGCCGATAGGACGTGCACACGTCCGGGGGCTTGCTCGGTTTGGGGATGGCAATGATCGTAGCCATCCGTTGGTATCTGGGTAGTATTCCCTTACTGAGGCTGTTCTTAAACACCTGCAGGAGGTGCAGAGTCGTCAGATCGGATACACTTTTGTAAAATTCTATAGTAATCCCGTTGGGACCCATGGCTTTTCCCGACTGCAAAGATTGAACCGCAGCAATAACCTCATCCTTTGTGAACTCAGACTCCAGGAGCGTGGCCTCTTCCTTCGACAAGGAGGGCATTTTTATATCTTTGATATATGTTTGAGCTTCCTCCGTGACCATGTGGGAGGTCGGGGTATACACCTTCTCATAATAGTCATGGCATCTACTATATCTGCCGGAGCGGTGACCAGCACACCCCTCAGTGTGTAAAGTTGCGCTATCGTCCTCTGGGCCTTTTCCTTCCTATCTAACCAGGCCAGTAGCCGCCCGCCTTATCCCCTACTTCATAAATAGCATGCTGCGTACGTTGAAGTCGTTGCCGTACCCGTTCTTTCTGATGCTCCGTGAGCTCATCCTGTTTAAAGCGAAGTTGCTGCGCCGTTTCGTAAGTGGGATTCTCCTCATGTCGCGACTGCAACACAGCCAGATCGGTTTCGATCTCCTGTATGTCAGCATTCGCTGCGCGTCTGTGACCGGTGATCAGGGATATTGCCTTTCCCCTCAACACTGTTTTGTACGCCTCTCACAAGACCTCCGGCGAGCGAACCGAGCCCACATTTTCTGTAACCAACTCTTTCCTGATCTGCGGATTCTGTAAATAGCCGGGGGAAATCGGAAAGATACGTCGTCTAGTTTTCAAATGTGAGGTGTAGGTCATGGAGACCGGGGAATGATCAGAGATGCCTCGTGGACCTATCAGCGCCTCTGTCAGATGGGGTAAACTATCAGCAGTGAGGAAGAAATTATCAATGTGTTAAAGACTATTGTGGACCCCAGAGTGAAAAGTGTATGCACGGCTCCCGGGATGTTTGAACCTCCATCCATCCGTGAGGCCTAACGCATCAACAAAACCAGCCAGTCGGGACTTACCCGCCCCTGTCGCTCTGCCGGGGTGGCGGTCTAGCTCATCATTCAGGACTGCATTGAAATCACCTTCCATGATGAGCTCCCCCTCAGGCAACTTCAAAAGAAAAGCACTAAGGGCGGGAAGCGCTACCGTTTGGAGGGCAGGCGGAATATATACTGTTGAATCTCCTCCCCTCCCACAGGCAGGAGATGGCTGCAAATTGACCCTGCGTATTCCTCCAGACCTGCTGAACCAGTAAAGGAAAACGCTTGCGCACCAGTATACCCACCCCTCTGGAGCCAGATGAGAACTCAGAGTGCACTGCCATTGTGTACCCCCAGCGGTCCATAGCTTTACAGGTCGTACCCATGAGATGCGTTTCCTGGAGTAACACCAGCGCCGGTGCTGCACGGCGCACATATTGTAATACTAATCCCCGCTTAATCTTGTCCCCCAGCTGATGTACATTCCAAGTGAGTAGGGTCAGAGGAGACACTGGGGCCATCAGCGAGGCACTAACCTCCGCCGTAGTGCCTGGTCGTTCCAAGTCTTCCATCACAGTCTAGACGTCCCTGAGGACCCACCTCTGAGGCATGCATCACAGCAGATAAAGATTCAAAGCATAGCCCAAAACTTAAATAAACAGCAAAACTCAACAAATCTACCCCCCCTGCCCTCCTCCCCCCCCACCGCTGCTACCACAGTTTGAACATCCTCATGGCTAACAGTACCACCACATCTCCCTTCCCACAGAATCCCTCTCCCTCTCCCTTCCACCCCCCACCCTGCTCCCCTGCCTGTGGACCTGGAACTGCCCACCCCCCAACATGGCAGAGTGCCTATGTCCCCAGAACGTATGCTAATCGCGCAGGGGGCAAGCGAGTCCCCCATCCCGTGGCATTCTCAAATGTCGACAATGAATCACAGCCTTCTATCTGAAAAATAGCCCTTAACCAATGATCATAACATGTCTAAGCATAAGAAATTGTACATATTACAAACTCAAAATCCTCTAACCCAGGTACCTTCATACAGTCACTCCCCCGCTGGGTCGTCCCCCCAATCGCACCCCCCCACCCAATTCTAGCAGGGTACATCATAAACTTGCCCAACAACATGCCACTCAGTACAGTCATTCGTGTTCATCGAGGCCACTGGTTTCCGTCTCGGCCCCCTGTGCCTGGGCATCGGACCCTTCTCCATTCCTCCGGTCTCTTCGGTCGCGGCGGGGGCCATGCGGGTCACCGACTCTCGTCCACCCCTCCAGCCACTCGCAGGCCACCTCGGGTGAGTCAAAGAACCATGGTTTACCATCCCGTTCAACTCTCAGTTTGGCCGGGTAAAGCATTGCATACTTGATGTCTCTGCTGCGAAGTTCTTGCTTAACTGCCTGGAAGCTGCGCCTCTGTACCTGGACCCGCGCTGTGAAATCCAGGAAGAAGGAAACCTCGAAGTTGTCTATCTTCAATGGGGGGCCCGTTCTAGAGGCCTGCAGAATACTGTCTCTGTCTCGGAAGTTAAAGACTCTAGCAATCAGGGGCCGCAGTGGAGCCCCAGGCTTGGGCCGACTGCCCGGCACCCTGTGGGCTCGTTCAGTGGAGAAATAGGTAGAAAGTGCCTTAGGCTTTAGATGTTTCGTAACCAGCTCCTCCACATAGAGATCCACGGCAGGCCCCTCCGTTTTTTACGGAACGCCTAAGATTCCGGCGGGCCCTCCCTTCATAGTCGTCCAGTTGTTGCGCCATTCGAGTGTGTTTCCTCTCCAGTTCAGACACTTGGCGTTGTAGTTCAGAGGTATCTTCCTGTAATGCCGCAGTCACCACCTTGAGCTCCCCCACCTTTTCATTCTTCTGCTTAACATCCGCACGGAGCAGAGAGACCTCCGTCGTGACCGAGTCCAGTGAAGTACGCATTCCCCCTATGGCTGCCATGACATTGTGTAATGTAACCTAAGACTCCCCATGACCAACTGGGAAAGGTCACTTTTATTTCGCCTTAGAGCTGGATCTTTAAAATATTCACTTTCCTTTCCCATGGGCCATAGCACAAGGAATCCTGGACATGAGCTTGGCCCCTGCCCCTGCGACGGACACAGCAGGCAAAATGATTCACATTTCTTCTTCCATTGTAAATTGTTCATGAAATATATTAAGTGGTTTTTAGTCCCATATTTTAAAAAACAAAGACCAGTCTCCCTAATTCAATCATATTTTTTGCTTTTAAAATTAGAAAATGATGAACTGATTTTCCGTGCTAGCTCATTTCTGAAAGTTATCTCCTATGCACGGAAAATCTATGGAACCTCCCTGAAATGTTTACGTGCCTAAAAAATGCCCCCCTCGCATTTAGTATTTTAGCTAAATTGGAATGCACATTAATATGCACTTTAACAATTTGACTTTGATTGTTTGCATTGATACTTGAAAAACCAATTGCAGTTTTCTTTTTAATTATTCATGGAAATTGTCTGAACTATTTTTTAAACATGTACTTTTTTAATGTAATATGTGACTTTTATGGATTTCTTGCAATCCGAATAAAGTTTTCTTTGAATTGAATTGAATTGAATTGACATTGTGTAATGTGGGTTCCTTATTTGGGGTGGGTGGAGAGTATGCGCCATCCTTGTCTACTCTGGGTGAGGCGCTCTTATCCCCACTCTTGTTCCAGGCAAATTTGGAAAGTTGCGCCTGAGGGTTGGCCCTCGAACCTCTACCCCCGTCGCCATTTTCTTCGTTGGCATGGGAGTCATGCCCAAGATGCCCTTAGCAACGGCCGCTCCGACCCCTCTATATCTGCCACTGGCTCCAACAATTCGTCAATGGGGCAGGAGCCACCCCCACAGTTTACCAGCAGGTGTTTGCCGAGCAAGCGCACTGCAGAATCAGACAAAATCCTAACTTAAGTCTGTCTTAAGTCTGTATTAAGTCTGTCTTAAGACAAAGTTAAGACAACATCCTAACTTCTGTGAATACCAAAAGTAGTAAGTTTAGGATTTTGTCTTAAGTTAGTTCTGTGAATCGGGCCCGATGTGAAAGGTGGTGTACCAACCGACCACATCCTTTCCCAAAATCCCTTACCAACTAGCTATAGTGTCTCATTTGTTCTCCGTCTACAGCAAAGGTACCAATGATTAGACAACCCAGAACACGTAACCCTATCTTGGGAATCACGGGAGCCAGACATTCTTTCGCTCAGCCATACTTGTCCACAATGCGAGTAATCAGAGATACAATATAGTTTAAAATGTTTATTTCAACTAATGCGCTCTGTGGTGCAGTACACAGGCCAATACTAGCAGCAGAATGCATAAACACAATATAGTCAGCAGTGTTACAATTCCATCGAACACAAACGGGGAAGTCATGTTATAGAAAACAATGGAAGCGACCTAACCACCCTCCCCGTGACAAGAAACAGTTTATTATAAAATAGAAGACCTCTGGGCTTTGTCAGCAGACTCCCATACCTCACGGCCTAGATGCAATGTTCACATCGCAGGACAAAGACGGGTCTTCTCTCTGGAAAGGTGTCTCTCCGTGTGTGTGAAAACAGCTTGTGTTTGCAATATTAAAGTACATGATTTCCAGAGGTGCAGCTGTGTGAAGCCTGTTATGTCTAGGTGCGAGGGACAGATCAGATCAGAACAGAATAACAAAGGACATTGTTTTTTAACCTTGAACATCATGTGCAGACTAAACCTCAGAGCACAGCAAAGTACCTGCAAATTAGACATTTCTCATGTGTAAAAAGGGGCACAAATAAGTTTAGCGAAATAGATGCTTGCAGTGTTGTGCACAAAAGCAGGATCATGGCAGCGAAGCTCGTGCTAATTTAGCAATTGTCGATAATGGGCCTATAAGCCTTACTACACCCTCCCCCTGATATGGCCATCGTATGTAGATCACACAGGAAAGCAAAGTTCAAAAGTCTGAGCAGATACCAAATCGGCGTGTCCTTTAAATTTGGAAAAAGCAAAAACGAAAGTTCGTATAAAAAATCCAATAGACGAGAAAGAGAAGAGGAAGTATTAGCAGAAAAACTTTGAAAGCAGGGCATCCAAAAGATCAACCAATGTCTCCTGGCAAAATGTACCTGATTTATCCATCAAGGTGTAAGTGCAAAAGAATGCAATACCCTCCAGAAGGACATCATTGTGGTCAGTGGAAAGGTGAGATGCCAACCAATTCAGTAGATAGAAGGAACAGGAATTTTCTTCATAGTCTGGAGCTTTCGTTAACATTGATGGATAACTTGCGTGGTATTCAATGTAGCTTTGCAGTAGGAGATTCTGTGAAGCCTAACAGATATCCCATTGTGCCAAACTGCCAAGTGCAGCAGCATGCGCCATCAAGCCAATCTCATTGCAATCCTGCTGATGAGCTACTAAAGGGCCCATTTGCCGGTCGGAATCTGGAACTGGACATGAGGTGTTGGTGAGACATAACTCCAATGCCCTCGTGAAATCACAGTTAAGGCACGAAAATACAGGTTGCACGCAAGTAAAGTACGCAAAACAAAACGTTAATCCATAGAATACACTGAGCGTAGCAAGAGGCAGTGTACCGAAACATTCATGTATCCCGTCACGGAGCAGTTGCAGCCGACCCGGTCTGCGCTGTACCACAAGAGGAGCAGCCATTGCGAAACAGGCACAACAGAAGCAGGACACCCGCTGCCAGTGCCAATAGTAACGGTAAACCGCCAAAAACTCTGGAAAAGATAGAATGAATAAATGCAGGTATCACACCAAATATAGTCTGAAATTAAGTCACGAAGCCAGAACACCCATGTTTAAAAAAATAAGCCAGGCCTTGTGTATGCGATGCATGAAAAATACGATGAATCAACTCCCCAAAATGTTGTGAGAGGTTTGTGTTTAAAAGTGTTTGAATCTGAGACGCTGCACTCGCCACCTGGAGCGTGATGGTTTTACGTGGGGAAGTCAACGCAACTTCTTGTTGCTTCAGAAGCGCCTTTAATCTGCTCAGCTTGCTTAAATCTGCCTTCAAAGTAGGAATTGAAGGCCACAGTAGACTATCCACCGGCCCATGCGGGGTGGAAAAAGCACATTATTGCAACAAATTACTCGCTGGGAAACTTTTACAATGTAAAGAATGCCAGTCTGCAAGCCTCAACATTTTTGGTTATTTAAAATACGATAGCTACCATTAGCAAGCAGTGTGAACGTGGGAATTATGGCGCGAGTTGGTTTTCGTTTTTAAATACATGCGAGGTTCTCAGATGAAAGGTTACAGGCTCCGTCCAACTGTATATTTTTACAGACTAAGGAATGTCTCACAGTGGATTCACAAATCTCCCCTGAATGTTAAACCTGTGTTGTCTCTCAAACATCGGTAATAAAAGGAAGAAACCACAGTTAATGTAAAAATGCTCAAAACGGCACACAGGGTAATGTTTCATACAGGATGTAAATTGAAACAATGAAAATGGTATACTTATAACCCTATGGATTAACCAAACTGCAGAAAATGGTAAATAGTCTATTTTTCAATGTGCAATAGAGTATAAGTGGCATCTTTCATGGACATAAATTGCTGTTTGTCTGTCAAATTAAACGATACAAATAAAGCGTAGGCGTTCAAAAAATCCCATGGCACTTTCCCCATTTTCAATGTTTGCAAAGTCCAAGCAAATTGCATTACAGAGCGCAATTTATTTTGACCATGATGTAACAGTGAAACATCATCTTCTATGATGTCAATAACAGATGGAACAATATTATCTAATGTATAAATACGGGAAGACAGTGCTTTAATGCTGTTGTCGACAACAGCTAAAACTTTTTCTAAGTTTGCCTTGTAAACGTGAAGCTGCTTCAATTTGAGATAGTTTCCAAATTTCTTTGTAAGCAGCATATAGTCATCTTTCCGTTCTAGGAGCTCTCGCTCCAAGGACAAAGTCGGCCAAATTAATATTATTTGACAGTAAGGATAAATGTTGTTTAACAAAAAACATTGTTGAGTGCTGTAACCATTGTTGACATGGTTTACCAACAGAGTAGGTCATTACAGTATGTGAATCCGAAAATCTAGGGTCTGGCCTGTCATATTTATAACCTAAACTAGATTTAAGAAAACAGAGTTGGCAACCATTTGAACTAGTAGGGCAGATTAATCAACCCAGGGGTTCCATTGTAGAAGCATTAAATGAATTAGTTTTCAATAAACTCTGTAGTAAATCTTCAATGGTATAATTAGTTTGTGAGCGCCAATTATTATATTCTGCTAAAGTCGGAATTACTGGGGCATTCATTTGTTTAGCCTTTGCCAAATCAAAACATGTGGTTTGGTAAATGGTGTTATTCCAAAGTAGCATTTGAGTGGGAATGAGGCATGCACAATGAAGGGCCCCCGAGCCCTCTACCTGCCATTCTTTAGAGTACCAAATTGTCTTTAGATCAATGGCCTCCTTCCAATGGCCATAACACTTTATGCAAAAACAACAATTGATGGATAGAATGCAGAACAATGTCATACATTCACCCCAGTACAGAGAGCTGGGCCTAAATCCATCGTTTTTTTGCGCTCCACACCACCCTAGTTCAGACATGGCCATATGCAAAGAAGCCTTGACCCTGTGCCTCATGGGAACAGTCCAGCCTGAACTGCCAAGCCATGTGTTTCCTGGACCGGAATCAAGCATCCTAGGAGCGGTTTCTGGCTATCAGCCGTCTTCAGTCAGGATAGCTTGACTCCAGTGGTGTGGAGAGCATGGGACTCACGTCTGTGCATACCCATCCCACTTGGGGTGACAAATGCAAAAACATCAATTGATGGACAGAATGCAGAACAATGTCATAAATTCACCCCAGTACAGAGATCTGGGCCTAAATCCATTGGTTTTTTTGCACTCCACACCACCCCAGTTCAGACATGGCCATATGCAAATCAGCCTTGACCCTGTGCCTCATGGGAACAGTCCAGCCCGAACTGCCAAGCCATGTCTTTCCTGGACCGGAATCAAGCATCCCAGGACCGGTTTCTGGCTATCAGCCGTCTTCAGCCAGGATAGCTTGACTCCAGTGGTATGGAGAGCATAGGACTCACGTCTGAGCATACCCATCCCACTCGGGGTGACAAATGCAAAAACAACAATTGATGGACAGAATGCAGAACAATGTCATACATTCACCCCAGTACAGAGATCTGGGCCTAAATCCATTGTTTTATTGCACTCCACACCACCCCAGTTCAGACATGGCCATATGCAAATCAGCCATGAACCTGTGCCTCATGGGAACAGTCCAGCCCGAACTGCCAAGCCATGTCTTTCCTGGACCGGAATCAAGCATCCTAGGACCGGTTTCTGACTATCAGCCGTCTTCAGCCAGGATAGCTTGACTCCAGTGGTGTGGAGAGCATGGGACTCACGTCTGAGCATACCCATCCCACTCGGGGTGAAAAATGCAAAAACAACAATTGATGGACAGAATTCAGAACAATGTCATACATTCACCCCAGTACAGAGATCTGGGCCTAAATCCATTGTTTTTTTGCACTCCACACCACCCCAGTTCAGACATGGCCATATGCATAACAGCCTTTACCCTGTGCCTCATGGGAATAGTCCAGCCCAAACTGCCAAGCCATGTCTTTCCTGGACCGGAATCAAGCATCCTAGGACCGGTTTCTGGCTATCAGCCGTCTTCCCATGAGGCACAGGGTCAAGACTGATTTGCATATGGTCATGTCTGAACTGGGGTGACTCGGTGAGCAAAATAACGATGGATTAAACCCAGATCTGTGACTGGGGGTGAATGTTTTGCCATTGTGTAACTTTCCGTCCACCATCTTGTGTGTTTTGCTGTTCACCCTATGTGGGAAAGGTATGCCCAGACGTGGGTCCCTTGCTCACTAAGCCACTGGAGTCAAGCTATCCTGGCTGAAGACGACTGATAGCCAGAAACCGGTCCTAGGATGCTTAATTCCGGTCCAGGAAAGACATGGCTTGGCAGTTCGGGCTGGACTGTTCCCATGAGGCACAGGGTCAAGACTGATTTGCATATGGCCATGTCCGAACTGGGGTGGCTCGGTGAGCAAAATAACAATGGATTAAACCCAGATCTGTGACTAGGGGTTAATGTTTTGCCATTGTGCAACTTTCCGTCCACCATCTTGTGTGTTTTGCATAACACATTATGGCCAGATTATGGCAAAAGGAAGAAGAATATATTAATTTACTATGTGTCAACATGAGTTTCAGAGAGGAGGGGCTATTCATTTTGTAATAGAAAGATTCAGAATTGGATGGGCTAAATTCTGTAAAGTATGTAAACCTTTCCTTTAATGTTTTCAAGCTGCCCTTTATCAGTGTGGGGCAATGCTCCCACTGAGTGTAATTTACGACAGGGCGTAATGCACTAGTCTTGTGTATGAAGTGATGGCCATAATGTTGATAACAGAAGAGGTCAGCATAATTAGCAGAATTCATATACAAGTCTCCAGCATCAAAAGCATCATAATATTTTAAATCTGAAAACAAAGCTTGAATCGTGTGCACATCCCAATCATCTAAACGAATGCCTTGTGTAACCACATCACCCATAAAGACTCTAAACACTAACCGCACGTTAATCAGCTCTGTAGGGCCTTGAATTTGGAAACCCACTTTTTCCTAAACAATACCATCGGAGACAGGGAATTCTGAAATGCTAACAAGAGTCTGGTCAGGCTTCATGATGTGAGAAGACGAATGTGGGACCAGAATTCCATTGATAAAGTTTGTGGCAAAACGTTCAGGCAAGTAGTAACCATGGATGAGTTGAAAAAATACAGTTAGAAACCCAATGGACATAAAAAGAAAAATTAAAAACAATGTCAACCAAATGTATGTCCAGGGTGGAACCAAATAAGTCTTTTTAAACCAGGATAAAAAAATGACTATTTTGTCAGGTTACTTGAGGATGTGGAGGATGCATCAAACGAATATCTGCCATGGTGCAACAGAGGATCCAGCAAATCATGGACAGAGCCACCTGTGGGATACGTGTATTCAGCATCCGTCGTATCACTTGTTATAGGAGGAACTGCCAAAGGCTCAATTTCAGTGACCATCTCGATGACAGCGTCATTTGGCAGAGTAGAAGATGTTATAATTTCTCGAGTTCTTGAAATTGTGGGACAGGATACAGCAGGTATCACACTATTCAGGATCGGCCAGCGGTTGTAACTTGACATTGTCCACTGAGATGTATCTGTTGTCTTTGCGACCAGGAAAAGGAGGTAAAATGACTATTCGAGTACCCTTCAGGCCAAGCACTGGAACGGTACACGATAAGAGGGACCAAATTCTTTTTTGTTCTCCATCTTTTCTCAGACCAGATCTCCAACTTTACGAAGTCAGCCGACCACTGGATTCTGTTGCGCTGTGTCAGTTGCTGAAGACAAATGTTCAGTAGCAAGGCTGGCACGGGTCTCTTGTAGATTCTGCAACATAGCAGAATGATTATCTACATCAAAGGTTGTGGCAGCAGCCACAACGTCTAGACCATCAAGGTCTGGCACAAACATTTTAATGCCAAAATGCATTTTGTATGGGTTCCGCCTACCCAGAGGTCTTCTAGGGAGATTTTTACGTGCACTTTGGATGCCATACAAATGGGCTAACCAGTTCCTGCCAGTCCCTAAGACTCTAGCTGTCAAGGATTGCTTTAACCCCTTCCATGCTCATGACGAGCTCAGCTCTTCATGCAGCACAGTGCTCGTGTGCTGATGACGACCACACCCGTTTTTATTGTGGTCTAGCACAGGAGGGGGATATCGATCGCAACCAAGGTGTTAAGGCACGGTTCATTCACTCCTCAATTGAGTTGGCCTCAGGCCTATATAGAGATGAATATTGCACCAGCACCCCCATAGACCGCATAGCATCCTTGTACGCCTTAGAGGCGAATGCCGGACCTTGGTCAGAATTAAAGGTGCCACAGGCAAAAATCCCTACAAAGATACGCAAATCCCTGATGACAGTTCGAGCGTCAGCACTGCGTTGTGGCCACACCGAAAGAAATCTGGTGCACGAATCCACTGCAACTAAAATATATTTATATACATTATCTGAAGAAAAAGGACTGCAGTGATCTAGGTACACACAAGCAAAAGGCCGATTAGCAATGCTAAGCGGCCTTTGTGGGTGACGTGTAACCACAGATCGCTTAATCTGCTGACAAACGTCACAAGAAAGCCCATACTTACGGGTCTGTTTATATAAACCACACCACTAGTACCGCTGCTGCAAAATAAAAACAGTAGCAGACACTCCAGCATGTGCCCAGGCCATGCCTGCGGGTGCAGTTTTAATCAAAGTGTGTCTGCGGTCTGCGTTGGAAATCAGCCGATCTCCAACGTCTGGTATTCTAGCAAAAGGAACTTGTTCAGGAGTTAACTGATAAGAATACTTCGAAGGGAAACCCTGTGGGTAATGAAGGTCCTCCTTTTTTGCAGCCATCTCTGCCAAAATGGCATTATCAATCTTCGTCATGGATCTAGTAACGGTTGCTACGGAACACGTGGCTACTGCAGATTCGGCTGCTTCATCAGCCAAACTATTCCCAACAGCATGTGCTCCGACACGCTGATGGGCAAGAATACGTATAACATGAGTGAGTGGCAAACGTTCTTTAAGATCTGCCACTCGAGCCCAACGCGTTGCATGCTTAATTGTGCTGCGTTTAGCGTCTCGAAAATCATTTTGAGACCAGTAGAATAAGTTGTCATTGAAAGACTGAACATAGTAATAGGAATCACAGACAATAAGAGTCAAAACTTTTGGATCAGCAAAATCAAGAGCAAGAACTAAGGCACGCAGCTCAGCTAATTGTGCAGTAGAGTCTCCCAGTGCCTGAGTGTGCACTATGGAAGATTTGAACTCTCCATTCACCATTGTACCTGCAACTATAGCACACGCTGCCGAGTAAGCATATTTAAAATCCCTGGCCGATTGAGCCGAACCATCGGTGTAAATACACGCATAGTCTTCCAAAGGAAGTAAAGACAAGAGAGGTGGATGAACATGTTCATACTGCAAGAACTCCTGTGTCTGAAGAGAAGCTTCAAAGATAAAAGTGGCATGCGGGGACGTCAAAGAAGTAGCCCATTGTATCCAATGGGGATGTAGAGCTTTTGAGTTTGGCACACTTGCCTTCGTAACTGCTTCTAAGGCAGTGTAAGGTGTAACCACCAAAATGCGTTTTCCCCATGCCAAATCGCGTTCCTTAAGAACCGCCATTTGGACAACTGTCAAAACTTTTTCGACTGTTGAAAACCTCATTTCGAGCGAAGTGTACAAATGTGATTTGTATGCGATTGGCACTGTGTCTCCTTCATTGTACGTCAAGTAAGTGGATCCCACTGTACCTGGTACGATTCGTAGGTCCAGGTTAGTGTGGTTGTCACGCGTTAACAAGTATTTAAATTCAAGCAAATCAGATTGCAAAGAAAGTAATATATCAGAATGTTCCGGTAGCCAGCTCGCTTTTGAAAAAGTAGGTTGTATCAAACCAAGTTGCTTGATACGCTGGGCATAATTGGAAATATAAGTACGCCCGAAATTTGAAAATCCCAGACAAGACTGAAGTTTTTTCAGTGAGGTTGGAGATTGCAACCAAGCGCATTTATCCAGGAAATGAGGCGCCAGGCCTCTACCATCATTGTTGAGCTCGTAGCCTAAGAAGTGCACCGCATACCATGCAATGTGAGACTTGGCAAAATTTTATTTTTAACCGTAGTGTGCAAAATGCAGAATTATGCGGTCAACGCGACACAGATGCAGCCATAATTAGTCGTCTGTGAGATAGATATCATCAACATACAAATATGCGTCTGGGTCTATGCTTTCTAATAAAGAGACAAAACATGCAGCGAAAACTCTGGTGCTGTTTTGTAGCCCATTGGGAGACGCCAGTATTTTTCTGCACTCCACCCGTTGTGAATGCGGTCCATTGGCTGCATTCAGGGGACAGATTATGGCTGTAAAAACCATTTGAAATATCCAGTGTTGTTTTTTATTTTTTACGAACTAGACTGTCTGCCAAGGCAGAGCTATAGGTATTTTGAGAGTTCAAATGCCGGTAATCAAAAACTATGCGGTACGACCCATCAGGTTTGGATACAGTAAAGAGCGGATTGTTCATTGGCAATATACACGTCTCAATCACTCCTTGATATTCCAACTGAGTGAGAATGTCGGCAACAGGACCTTTAGCTTCCCGTTTAATAGAATATTGGGGTTGCGGTTGTGGCATAGACCGTAAAGGAATATCATGTTGCGGGGAATCTTTATCCCAGCCAACCTGGTTATGGTACACAGCCGGAGCAAGGTACAAAGCCCACTCAGCTGCAAAGGCCTCTGCATGCTCTTTTGGAACGTAACGTGAAAAACTAGGAAGTATCACGTCTTCCCCGCGAGCCGTGGCCAGAACAAAAGGTGGGGGCCAGACCGCCTCAGCCAGCAAAATGTCATACGAAGCGGTCAGATTCTCCCCAAAAATCCTATTAATAACATGCTCAATGTCACCCTCTATATGAAATAATATTTCGTACAGGTGATCCAGGGGGCTACCCGTGTGCCGGCTGTCTCTAAAGTAATGAATGTTTCAGTTGCTGTCACCTCCAGACCTCCGCACTATTGTAACTTCTGCTGCACTATCTAGCAGGGTTACCGCCCAAGTCCAATCTAGTAGTCATGTTCTCACTGTCTGAGGCATATCTCGCTGTTAAAGCTGCAACTTTTTTATTTTGAAAAGGGGGTCCGAAACGTGGCTGCTCTTCCTGTTTCCCTTTGTCGTCAAACTGACGAGTCTGATCACGTGCCATCGGAACTTGCTTACTCTTCCCTCGATCCTGGCGATACCCACCACCAGCTTGTGAGCCGGATGTGTCCTGTGAAGAATGAGGATAACGCTGATCAGGGACACGAAATCTATCGGGAGTCTTAATTTTCCAGCGGTCGCGCCAGTCATAAGTATGCTCAGAAGATTCACAAGTAAGGGAACTAGCACGGGAACCTTGTTTCTGTTGTTCTTGTTGCCCCTTTTTCTTATTCTCTAGTCCTTTTTTTTTTTTTAGAAAATACTGGGTGACCATCTGTATCAGATGGAACGGTAAGCTGTGTTTTAGCGTGTGTTTGCGCTTGATTAAAAGGCTTGTTTCCCAAACTATTGCAGCCAATTGTCTTATAAGGCTGTGCAATAATTCTTGGTAATTCACGTGGTTTGCCCAGTTCAGGGACAGCCGCCAAGCCATTAGCGACTTGGAAGCTTACAGTATTGCACTTGACATTGGCAAGAATCAAATCAGCCACTACGTTGAATACTCCCACCAGACGCATCCCCAGTTCCATAGCCGCTTCAGCGCTGTGTTTATCTTGAACGCGCTTTATCACTGAGGGGAGGACAGTCATTGATGGTGTGCCGAAACACTTTGAGTATACAGCTGCAAACACCTTTCCCCAGGTGTTACAATCAGCTAACTCTGGAATCAAATCCTTAGGCAAACCAAAAGTCAAAATTTGGTGTTTCTCTACAGGAGAGGTATTAGGAAAAACAGCCTCAAGCTATCCAAATCTTTCGGCAAGCCAATAAGGTAGTTCATCCTTATTTGTCGGATTCTTGCCCATTACTGAATTAACCATAATGGGACTGATTGTCACACAACCAGTCACCGCCGGGTGTGCAACAATCCCTAGTGTAGCTGCCTGAAAAGCACGGGACACAAACTGTGTAAAAGCTCTATGTACACGAATTAAGGAAGTATGCAACGCCCGCAACTCATCAAGATTAGCGTTTGTTAAAACACTCGGGTGCTGTGCTTACCCAGCTAACACCGGCCATGAGGCTCCTTCAATTGACAAAGGACCTAACCGGGCAGGTTTAAATGAGTGAGGAAGGGTGACATTAAACCAAATACGGCCAAGCTGATAGCGGAACCCCTAGGTTCTGGTATGGACGATACGCAACCAGCATCACAGTGCAAGTATACTCATGAAACAGATTATTATCTGCTTCAACAGCCGGAAAGGTGACCCATGAATAAAAGACCTCGAACGGATACGAAGAATCCGTTTCAACTACAAACATTAGATCGACCCCAGGATCAGGGACCCCATAAATCCTCAAGTAGTACCTGAGCGGGTTATGACTGTGTGAGGCAATCTCATGCCCCATCACAAAGGCAGGATGTACAACTTAAGGTAGGCAGCACAGCACGGGCTAATAATAGAAAGTAACCTTTTTTAAGTAAATTCAAGCTTGAAATAATCTATAAACAATTCAATATAGGAGATACTCCTGTTACAGCCACCTCCGGAGGCGGATGTGAGGGTATCGTTGACAAGCACAAGCACTTCTCAAGCGTCTTTCAGATAAGAACCAGCGTTGGTGGCGCCATGTTGCGGGGATTCTGCACATACACAGAACTATGCACAGAAAAACATGACCTCAGTGAATAGGTGGTGTACCAACCTACCACATCCGTACCCAAAATCCCTTACCAACTAGTTATAGTGTCTCATTCGTTCTACAGTGAAGCTACCAATGATTAGACAACCCAGAACACATAACCCTATCTTGGGAATCGCGGGAGCCAGAGACTTTTTCGCGTAGCCACTCATACTTGTCCACAATGCGAGTAATCACAGATGCAGTATAGTTTAAAATGTTTATTTCAACTAACGTGCTCTATGGTGCAGTACACAGACCAATACTAGCAGCAGAATGCATAAACACAATATAGTCAGCATTGTTACAATTCCATAGAACACAAATGGGGAAGTCATGTTGTAGAAAACAATGGAAAAGGATGGAATGACCAAACCACCCTCCCCATGACAAGAAACAGTTTATCATAAAACAGAAGACCTCTGGGCTTTGTCAGCAGACCCCCATACCTCACGGCCTAGATGTAATGTTCACATCACAGGACAAAGACGGGTCATCTCTCTGGAAAGGTGTCTCTCCATGTGTGTGAAAACAGCTTGTGTTTGCAATATTAAAGTACATGATTTCCAGAGGTGCAGCTGTGTGAAGCCTGTTATGTCTAGGTGCGAGGGACAGATCAGAACAGAATAACAAGGGACATTGTTGTTGAACCTTGAACATCATGTGCAGACTAAACCTCAGAGCACAGCAAAGAACCTGCAAACTAGACAGTTCTCATGTGTAAAAAGGGACACAAATAAGTATTGCGAAATAGATGGTTGTAGTGTTGTGCGCTTGGCAGTTCAGGCTGGACTGTTCCCATGAGGCACAGGGTCAGACTGATTTACATATGGCCATGTTTGAACTGGGGTGGCTAAAGAATGATGATGGATTAAACCCAGATAATTTGACTGGGGGTGAGTGCTTGCATTGTTCAACACTCTGTCCATCATCCCCTTTGGTTTTTATTTGTTCACCCTAAGTTGGCAGGGTATGCCCAGACATGGGTCCCTTGCTCCCTTTGCCACTGGATTCAAGCTAGCATGGCTGATGACGGCTGATTAGCCAGATTCCGGTCCCAGAATGCTTGTTTCCGGTACAGGAAGACATGGCTTGGCAATTCGGGCTGGACTGTTCCCATGAGGTACAGGGTCAGACTGATTTGCATATGGCCATGTCTGAACTGGGGTGGCGGAGTGAGCTAAAGAGTGATGATGGATTAAGCCCAGATCATTTGACTGGGGGAGAGTGCTTGCATTGTTCAAAACTTAGTCCATCATCTCCTTTGGTTTTGCTTTGTTCGCCCTAAGTTGGCAGGGTATGCCCAGACGTGGGTCCCTTGCTCACTTTGCCACTGGATTCAAGTTAGCATGGCTGATGACGGCTGATTAGCCAGAAACTGGTCCCTGGAGGCTGTTTCCGGTCCAGGGAAGACATGGCTTGACAGTTCGGGCTGGACTGTTCCCATGAGGCACAGGGTCAGACTGATTTGCATATGGCCATGTCTGAACTGGGGTGGCGGAGTGAGCTAAAGAATGATGATGGATTAAACCCAGATCATTTGACGGGGGAAGAGTGCTTGCATTGTTCATTACTCCGTCCGACATCCACTTTGGTTTTGCTTTGCTGTGTCGTGCGCTAAAGCAGGTTCATGCCAGCGAAGCTCATGCTAATTTAGCAATTGTCAACTATGGGCCTATAGGCCTTACTACCGTATAAAAGTCAAAAGGACAATCTCTCTTGAGAATCAATAGTATTTAGTAACCAGTTAGCCTCATTAAAGAACATGCAAACTCCAGCCAATCACATCGCAGACCCCTGAGTATCCATCCCCTGCAGGGTCACCATAACTCAGATTTCTTACCACACGTCGTGTGTTAGGGAGTCTTCCTGAGCTCTGCTCAGTCACAGTGTTTCTACTTTGAACTTTTCAACTTTCAGCAAGAAGTTCCTTTTTCTCAACCTTCTCTTCAACTGAGGTGGTCCTAGAAAGTGAGTTCATTCCTTATTTCTGTATTTTCTGCCGAATGTCAGAGTCTAAAAAAGGGCTGTTTAGGCCCTGCAAAACTTGTGGAAAGTCCAGGCTTTTCTCAGAGGACCATCATAAAGAGTGCTTATACTGCCTTTACCCAGAGCACAAACCTAAAGATTGTAAGCATTACCAGACTTTTTCCTCAAAAACCCTCAAGGATTATGAGGGAAAGCTTCTCATTTGGCTTCAGAAAAGAAGATCCATGAAGGAATCTGACTCCGAGAGTGAGGAGAGCCCTAATACCTACTCTAAGAAAAGGAAGGAAGAGGATCCTTCTTCTAATCAGAGAGATCCAAAGAGACAAAGAACTCAGAGCAAGGAGTCTTCAGGTGAAAGGAGAACGAAAAAAGAGCAACCTGGCTCGTCTCAGGTGCAAAATAGATCTGACTCTGCTCTTCCTTCTGCGCCTCTGACTCCCTCACAAAAACTCAGCCCGTCGTCGGCCCTGTCGACGAGGCTTTCTCCGCCTACGACCGTCGAACGTAAGTCTCCATCGAAGGTTTCGTTAGCGGCATTTGCGAATTAACGGTTAAGACGATGATGGCTGTCTCGTTGACAAAAATGGAAGTAGTGAAGTCAGTGGCTTTGGAGAGGAGTTCATCGTCGACGAGAGCTTTGCCGTCAATGGTACAATTGTTTGCTGCGCCGTTGACGAGTGTCTCCGCCCCGCCTACGGATACTTCTTCGCAATCGGTGCAGTCTCTGGTGACGGTCCCGTCGACGACCCTGTAGACGATCCTGTCGACAAGGAAAATGGACATGCCAGTCTCCAAATCGCTTCTACAGGACTTTTCCAAAATATCTCCTCTGCCTCCTTCTCACCTCCTGGATTTTCAGGAATCGGAGGATTAAGGTCCGTTTGGCTCTGCTTACAGCCCCTCTCAGAGAGTAAAGTGCCAGGATTCTGATGAAGAAGGTCAACCAGATGACCCTTTGGCGTACTTAGAAGGCGATTACTCCTTTTCAGACAGACGCTCTGGTACGCAACGCCTGTATAACTTCCAGGAGCATTATCCTTACTATGAGCAGGAGGAGGATGACCGTCAACAAGAACCGTCCATTAACGTGCCAATGTCTCTGGTCACAGAATTTCGTTGGGTGACTATTATAAACGGTTCCCTGAGGCCAATGTGGTCCGAAAACAAGTTTCTCTGCAAGAGGAGCCTGCCATGACTCCAGTTCAGGAATCCCCGCTTGCACCACTGAAACAGACGTCTCTACGTTCTCTGCTGATCCCCCCTAGGGCATCGGACAGTGGTGACCATCAACTTGAGGAAGGAGAGATACAAGCGCATACGGAACGGATTTCCATGACAGGTGGATGGGTTATGTAACTCATACACTGCCTTCTCCCACGCTGCCTATGGCTGACTCTCAGGCAGTTATCCGTGTTTTCCACGACCTACTTGAAGGAGCGTCAAAACGCTTTGACCTTCCTACACCTGTCGAGCAGGTAGAATGCTTTTTGTACGATTTCAAAGCTTCCACACAACGTTCTGTTAGGGCAAACCCTATTATTGACTTCTTGTGGTAGGAAGGCATCAAGTTAATGAAGAATCCAGCTTCAGTACCAGCAGTCATTCCAAAATTGGATTAGAAGTGCTGGGTGCCGGAAGACTCTCTGGCATGTCTCATCAGCCATCCGAAGCCGGATTCGGTAATAATGTAGGCTTCTCAAAGACGATCTAAGAGCCCCGATTCTCTATGTACCACCCGGCCAGACACGGAAGGGCGTAGGTTGGACAATACCGGGAAAAGATTTTCCGCGCTTGCTGCTACAGCCATCAGAGCCTCCAATGCCATGGCCATCCTTGGGAGGTACGATAAGTAGATGTGGTCAGACATTGCACTTTGTCTGGAATTTCTTCCTGAAGACAAGAAGGAGGCTAAGGAGATCCTTTCAGAAGGAGAGAGAGCCTCATCAGAAGCCATTGATGTGAATATGGACATTGCTTCCACCACCTTTAGGCAGATGGCAGGAGCTGCTGTGTTGCGCGGGCAAGGTTGGCTGAAAGCGTTAGCATTTCGCCCAGGAGTCCAGGCTAAGGGAGAACTTGTTCAGCAAGCATGTTGATGAAGCACTTCAGGCTATCAAGACAGACAAAGATACGGTGAAATCTTTAGCCAATCTGCAAAAGAAAAGGTTCTCTTTTTTTCGAGGTGGAGGAAGAGGTCAATTTACAGCTTGGACCTAGCCTAAAGAGCGTTTTCAACCGTATTACCAGCAAGGTTTCCGACCTCAATACTCTGCCCAGTCCTTTCAGTAGAAGCATGCACCGACTTACTCCAGGGCTCCAGCTTGCAGGAAGTCGACAATGAGACTCATCAGGTACCCGCCACCCCAGTCCAACTAAATTCAGCTCAGGGTTGCTTCAAATTCTTTCTTCAGTGGAACTCCATTCATACAACAGATGGGTGTTAGATGTTTTCAATCACGGTCACATCCTGGAATTTCTTCAACAACCTCTGGATTTTCCGCCAAGAAAGACTGCTCACCGCCATCTGGCGCTGCTCAAAAGGGAGATAAAACTCCTTCTTGACAAGCAGGCAATTGAGATAGTGCCATGCAGTCAGTGCACTTGGGATTCTACTCCATTTTTTTCTCATAAAGAAAAGAACTGGAAAATGGAGACAAGTCATGGACCTCAGGCTGTTGAACAAGTTCATCAAAAGTCAGCCATTTTGGATGTTGTCGCACCAGGATTGTCTTGGATTCAGGGGATTACATGACCTCTCTGAATCTTCTGGATGCGTATTTTCACATTCCTTTTCATCCAAAGCACCGTTGTTTCCTCAGGTTCCAATTGACAGGGTGCCACTACCAGTTCAAGGTTCTACCTTCCGAGCTACCGTCTGTGCCCAGGGTCTTCACCAAATGCTAGGTGCCAGTTGCAGCCTATCTCCGGCGCTCCGGTCGCCAGGTTTTTCCCTACCTGGATGATTGGTTGATCAACCGTCCAACATTTGAGGGCACAAGAAAGCCCATGAACGCCTGCCTTCGCTTTTTTCGCTTCCTGGGTCTCAATCTCAGCCAAGAAGACTTCACTCCTTCCTTCCAAGTCTCTGGTGTTTCTGGGAGCGAGACTAGACACCGACCTCTCAATGGCTTTTCCCACAGAAGAAAGAATTTCTCATCTTCTAAGGATGGTTCAGTCTCTTCCTTTAAAAAAGATTTGTTTCTGTGAGGCTTTACAGATCAATGTTGGGGAGTATGTCATCTTTCATTCCGCTGATTCCTCACTGTCGATTGCAAATGAGGTCTCTCCAGGAACAGCTTGACGCCCAGTGGATACAAGCTTGAGGCTCATACGAGGACACTATATCAATCAAGTCTCAGATGACCAGGGCAATGTCTTGGTGGGTAGTAAGAAGCAATCTCTTACAAGGCCTATCCTTCCTTCCACCAGAACCTTTGATGATTATGACAATGGATGCCTCCATGGAGGGATGGGGAGCTCACCTCCAGGGACTTCAGGTTCAGGGGAAGTGGTCGGACCAGGAATCTCTATGCCACATCAATCTGTTGGAGCTGAAGGCAGTATTTCTAGGGCTATGTTCCTTCCTACCAAGAATACAAGGTTCGCCGATCCTTGTCCGCACGGGTAATACAACCACCATGTTTTGCCTTCAGAAACCAGGAGGGACGAGATCTCCGGCCCTCTCAAGTCTGGCCCAACGAATTTGGAATTTATTGATTCACCGTAACATCTCCTTAACAGTCCAGCACGTTCCAGGGGTGTTCAACGAATGAGGCGATTCGCTCAGCAGGGATTCCAAGCAGTGTCACAAGTGGGATTTAAATGCCGTTCAGCTGGAAAAAAAATGTTAGTGTTGGGGATTGCCAACCCTGGATATGCTCGCTACATTACTTAACAAAAAATGCAAATTCTGTGCCAGCGGATTCCCTCAGCCAGGTTATCTGGGGAACGCCTTCCATTTCTCCTAGGAAGGGACGTTTGCTTACGCGTTCCTTCCGTTCCCATTAAGACACAAAGTCCTTCTGAAGATGAAACGAGAACCTTGCCGCATCATTCTCATCCCCCCCGGCGTGGGCAAGACAATACTGGTTCACAGAGCTGTTTCGCCTATCAGAGACTTTTCCAATACGTCTGCAGCCTTCGGAATGTCTACTCTCAATGGACCAAGGCCAAGTGATTCATTCACATTTCAATCTCTTCACTTGTCAGCCGGGCTCCATCAACACAATGAGCTTGGTTCAGTTTAGGTGGTGACTCTATGTCACATGATGGGATGGTTCACCTGTTTTTCCACCTCCATTTACTATTATGTACTGCTTACTAGTCTGATTCAAGCATGTGAATCTATAAAAGATACAATTCTGGAGAAAAAACAAGTTCCTTACCAGTACACTGTTCTCCAGTATTGATATCTTTTATAGATTCACATGCAGCCCTCCATCCTCCCCTTACAGGTGCACCTTCAGTACCTCTTTTATTTTACTAACTACACTCGTGCTTGAAATCTGAGGGTTTGGTGGCCAGCAGGGATGGATACTCAGGGGTCTGTGATGTGATTGGCTGGAGTTTGGATGTTCTTTAATGAGGCTAACTGGTAACTAAATACTATTTATTCTCAAGGGAGATTGTACTTTTGGCTTTTATACTGCTATTTTACTGTTACCATGGTGCTGCCACCATGACAACAGGGAAGGTTCAAGCATGTGAATCTATAAAAGATATCAATACTGGAGTACCACAGTGTACAGGTAAGTAACTTGTTTTTTACCTCAGATGTCTTTGTGATTCCCACTATTATTCAAGAGCAAGGAGGGAGCGTCATTTTAAATCCAAGTTCGCAAACCTCCTTCATCAGTAGTGTGGGGGGTTATCGATAAGCACCATTATAAGTCAGCAAAAGGGGGAGGTGAGCAGTTCCGTGAAGGTATAGCCGAGCCCTCAAGGGGGGGCTAACAATGGCTTTCTGCCTACATCAACTAGAAGCCACTTAAAGAGGTCACCAATACCGGGGACGGACCTGGAGTTGAAAATGGACCTGGGTCTGCCAGTAAGTAATTATTCGCTTGAGCCTACTATGTCAATTACTTTCTCTGGTGCTTCCCTCATAGAAGCCAAGAAGCCTCAGGCTTTGAGTCGAACACAGAAGGCAGTTAGGCCGGTTATGGCTTTACCCTCTTCCCTGCGGGAGTTTGTTGCAAAGCATTTTAAAGTTAAAAGACCAAGTTAAAGATCTGGCCCAAATGAAACTACGGAAGAGATCCACTTGGTCAAAAGTCAAAGTAAAATGGATGTTGAAAATAAAACTGGAAGTATTACTGCAAAAAGAATAAATAAGCCCTACACGATAGGAGGGGATGAAGGTGGTGTCAGGAGGTGCAATTCCCTCTTTTCCGGATCTCCACTCCTATGAGCTCCAGAGGAAAATCAATTGGTAGGAGACATGTTTCCATTAGACGAACTTGATGTTGCCATCCCACTAAGGAGAATGCCGATCCATGAAGATTATCTAAGTTCTTTATTTGATTTTGGCCAAGATCTAGGGGGATTGACTTGTCAAGTCTCTTAAACCTGAAGTAGACCCAGAGGGTGGTTTCTAGGGCAAGACCCCCTAGATGTTCATCATCCCCAATACCTATGAAGGGAGTTGGTGTGGGTACAGTCCTGATTGAAGTAGGCAATATGCAGTGTGAACGTATCTCTATCGCTGAACGCAAGGAGTTTGAGTAATCAACAGTTGGTTATATGAGGAGGACTGGTGAAAACAAGCCATCCATGAATACGAACAAGAGACTAACTCCCTGGGAAATGGTTCTGACTTTGCTCAACATTTATCAATGTTGAATCTACTCTCCCTTATGCAAGTAACTTTCGAGGGTATGCTAAAATCTTTAGTCTTGAATAACACAGAGAATGTTAAGATTATAAATGTGCTTGAAGCTAATGGCAAATCATTAAAGGATGAAGTCAAAGAGGTTCCTGTAGGAGACGGGATAGAGGGGGCTATTTTGAAAGCTGGTGTTCTGGCCACCCCCCAAGATAAGGTATGCTCCCATAAGAAGGTCACAAGTGATGAGATTTTTGTATCAAGCTGTCCCCACCTAACCTTGAGTAGGAGAAGTGCTTTGGGGAAAAAAGGGTTCTTTCGAGGTATAGTGTTGTTTTGTGGCCAGGGTGGAGAAAGAGATACCGGGAAAGGAGGGGGTGTTTGAAATTGTAAGAATGGGCAAAAAATATGTGGTATAGCTCCACTTAGCCAACCCCTTTATCAACCCGCCAACTCCCCAAGCCTAAGGGTTCCCCACAGTAGGTGAAAATACTTAATAATTGGAAGAAAAACTGTTGCTGAGGGGCAATCGAGTGAGAAAGATTTAGAGCCCATGGTAAAGTCTATGGGAAATAGGACAATGAAAAGTAAGGAACCCATATTAGTGAAAAACAAGGCTGTTGTGAGAAACAATTGTGACAATGTTAGGACAAATAGGAATGTTAAATACATTGAAGGTCCCATGGGGAGATTTTCTCCACATATGATAGGTCAGAGTGCAGAATCTAAAAAAAAGAGGATCTGCTTCTTAGATGGTCATTAGCAGATCCTAGTTATGTTGTTGTGGTTCATACTGGAAAGAATCATGAGCAGTCGAGCCCTCCAGTGTTATTCCTAAAGGTGCAACCTAAAACGAATAGGAGACAGGCAGGCAGCTAAACAGCCCCTTATTAGGTTGTAACTGTTAAAGATATTTGCTAATATTAAATGATTGAGAAATGTCTCTACAAAGGATCTGAAACTGGTTGGCTTCAAGGAGGTTGCTAGAGAAGAGATAGCCGGATTTATGTTCACCTCAAATGAAACAAAACATTTAGTGGAAGCAGCTAGTTCACCCCTAATTTCAAATGACATTTCTCTTTATAAAGAAAATGAGGAAACCCAGTTAGTCCCTTTTCTAAGTGAACATGGTGGGCTAAAACAGAACAAAGTTTATCTTGCCAGGCCTACTGAGCAGAAGCAGAAACTAGATGCTGGGAGGAGTTGGTGGGAGCATGAGGACCCTCAAGAAAGGATTTTTTCCATAGCCTTCACTAATGATTAAGCGCAGAATTTGAGGAGTCGGAGTAGGTTCCACCACTGGCAGCTCGATGAGCAAAAAGGGGGAAAATTACCGTAGTACTCGGGGCATATCTCATCAAGGAAAGAGCTACACTTACAAAAATGTTCAGGACAGCTACTTTTCTCCATTGATAAGTGGAGGGGTAGACAAGATCGATTGCAAGGAGACAGGACATCCGCAACCAGTTCGAGTCCTATTATGGAACATTCATTGATTCAAAATATTTACTGATATGGAAAATCATTTAGAGATTTTGAAGAATCACTCAATCTAGCTCAATTTAAGCTAGTAAAAGGGGGTCCATATCTAGATGACAGTCCATGGGATAAGAAGAATTCTTGCTTTGATGATGAATGTCGGAAGGGTAGAAGGGTAGTAGATAGGAGTCACTGTCACTTGATGTCAAATCCAAATGATGATAATTTAAGAACAGAAATGATTGTCTTGAAAGCTATTGGAACTTATGTGCTCATAAAAAGAGTGAGTTCTGTAGGTTAAACTGGGAGGCAATGCTAGCGACAATAGCTGACAAGAATAGTAAACCGTTCTGGCGGTTAGTAAACTCCATAACACTCTTTTCACCATCTTCATTAGAGGCTCCAATAAGTGAAGAAGACTGGTTCACGTTTATCTCCTCTTTAAATAGAGGTGGAAACACAGAGAATAGGTTAGTGATGCAGGCTAGCTCTGAAGTTGATATCAAAATGATAGCTAATACACAGACTGCAGTAATTCTTTCTGAGATAATCTGTTATTTGAAAGCCTCTAGGGCAGTTTTTAAAAAAATTGTATTTATTGGTTTTGAAGAAACAATACAAAACAGGCAGATAATTGCGCGGCACAATATACAATGACTTAATGGCATCCGCACATGGATTACATTTTTACTTCCCCTGAGAACCTTAGGAAGAAAACATGCATGAGAAAGAAAAAAAGAAAAGGCACATTTCAGGCACAAAGATCTAAACAGTGGTGTGAACATGTCACTCAGATGATAGAGGGTCAGTGGCGGGGGGAAGGGGATCATCAGTAATTCGAGCTGGGAAGGCCTGTATAACATATAACAGTGCTGGGGGAACCAGGTAAGGGACTGACTCCGGCGGTTAAGCTCTGTAAGTAGGAAATAAGGGGGGCCTAGATGTCGGGGGAACAGCTAGCAGCGGGCATCAGATCCCAAAATTCACCCAATAACGTCTGGCAATGGGTAGCGTTGTTTAGCCAACCAGCCACTGTAGGCGCCAGTGAAGTGCCACCCTGTATTTGGCAAGGACTAGGAGCATGGCGATCAGCTTGCGACTAGCGCTAGGTAGATGCTTGGCTTGACATAGCCAAGGAGACACACCAACGGGTCAGGGTCTATTCTCACAGATGTGATATTTCTAGTGGCCGCACATAAGCCTGCCAGTAGGTGGAGACCTTTGGGCACAGCCAAGCCAGGTGTGAGAAATTGGCAGCGGGAGCAGAACAGGGCAAACACCTATCGCTAGCGAGGAGCCCTATTCTATGCAGTGAAGCGGGGGTACGATAAAATATGTGCATATATTTCAAATGGATTAACCGCAAGCGATAGTTAGGTGACAAGTGCTTTATCTGATTGAAGCAATACAGCCAAACGTCTTGGGGGAGATCCCTGCCAAGGTCCTCACTCCACACTGTGCTGGCTCTGTCAGTGCTAGCGGGGGAAGTGGCAAGCGAAAGAGCATAGAGCCTGGTGACTAACTTCCTAGAGGAGCTAGAAGAGTATACCAACTCGAGGGCAGCAAGCTTCGGTGGAGGGTTCGGAAACGTGGGGTGGAGTTCTCTACAGGTAGCTCGGATTTGGTAGTAGAGGAGCCGATCTAGCAGCCCAGCATCTCCAGGAAGGGCGAAGAAAGTATTGGCAGGGTAGAGGTCAGCAATAGTGGTGAGGCCTAATGACGGAGCGCGTTTAACCATGCCGGAAGTATGGAGGGGAGGAAACGCAGGGTTACAAGCTAGCGCCATGGAAGGAGCTTAGAATATAGATAGGCCAGCCAGACTCAGGAGTCTATTCCAGGCCCAGCGCAGACATTGCACTGTGTCTACTTCACTGCGCAGAGGCCTAGGTGCAATAAATAGTGTGGTCTGGAGTGACCAAGGGGCAGCAAGATCAGCTTCGTCAGCAACGTGGGGTTGGAAGGGGGTGGGGTGGTGCCAGAAGTGAAGAAAGCTAGCTTGGGCTCAGTGCGCATATAAGCAAATGTCAGAAGCACTGGGGGACAGGGGAAGTGTGAGAATGTTGTAAGCTATTCTGGGTTGTGGTTGTGGCCAGCCCATACCAGCACAAATTCAGTTTACGTAAAAAGTGCAAGGTGAGTGGGATGTTTAAAAAAAGATATTACAATTTTGGGAGAACGACCATTTCTGCTATCGCAATGCGTCCCACCAGCGACAGAGGAAGTTTTTGCCAAACCAGTAGCTTGGACTCCAACCAATTCGTAGCGCGTCCGAGATTAGAGCGCCAGAGTTTGTCAACGCCACGACTAAGCCAGATGCCGAGGTATCTGGTGGGCCGGATGCCCAGACAAAAGGGTAGTCTGGGCTGAAGGGTTTAGTAGAGTCGGTAAGGGGAAAAAGAATAGACTTGCTCCAGTTGACTTGGATGCCGTAGAGGCCCCCAAAGAGCACAACCTCCATTGTCATAGGGCGAGATTATCTTGCGGATTGCGGATGTAAAGCGTGACGTCATCCGCATACATGGATACAACCAGGGCCAGGTCCGCAAAGCCAAGGCCGCGCTGAGTGTGGTGTTGTCGGAGCCACGTGGCGAGAGGTTCCATAGCGATGGCAAAAGCAAGGGGGAAAGAGGGCACCCCTGCCTAGTGCCCCTCGAGATGGAAAAAGGCTCAGTGAAATGGCCATTGATGCGGATGCGGGCCGTAGGGAGGGTGTAGAGAAGCTGGATCTTGAGCAAAATGCCCGGACTGAAACCCAGTCGAGGGAGAAGGTAGAAGGGGAAAGGCCATTCAAGGGTGTCAAAAGCTCTAGTAGCATCTAAAAGTGCCTCAACAGCAGGAAGAGACAGGTTTATCTGGTGAAGCACAGCAAAGATGGTCCGAAGATTATGCGACGTGGCAAGCTCGGGATGAATCTAGATTGGTCAGGTCGCGCGATCAGCGACATTAGCGGAAGGAGACGAGTTGCCAGTAGTTTAGCATAGATTTTATTGTCAATAATAATGAGGGACAAAGGGCGATAGGAGTCACACAGCTCAGGAGATTTGTCAGGCTTTAGGAGAAGGATGAGCATGGCTTTCCAAAGAGAAGGGGGAGGCACCCGCACTCTAGAGAATCATTGTACATGGCAGCTAGGTGAGGAAACAGGAGGGGCGCATTTTGCTTGTAAAAGGCCGCCAGAGTGAGGCCATCAGAGCCGGGGGCTTTGTCCCCGGAAGTCCTGAGATTCCAATGAGTAACTCTGACGGGCCCCCTTCCATAGTCTTGGAAGGGAGTTCTAGTGAAACCCATTCATAAGAAGGGGAAATGGATCAGCCAGCTACCTTACGTCTGATCTCGCTCTTAGATATTCAGTTCAAATGATATGCGCAAATTGTATTAAAGCACTTAGCTGCCTGGGCTTTTGATACAGGTCTGATTCCAATGGAGCAAAGAGGCTTTAAGCTGAAGTATTCCACAATGGATCACTGTTTCACATTGTGGGGAGTTTCAAGGAAGTCAGTGGAGTCGGTAGGTGGCCTTTGTTGCTGCTTCGAGACTTCCTAGTGTCTTTTGACAAGGTGGCTAGAGATACGCTATGGTGAAAATTACAGCAGTGGAGGATATCTGGAGCCTTGTTAGGCCTGGTGATGAAGCTCCATAGTGATAATTGGGTTCAGATTGATCTTGACTTGCTTGGGAATCGGACTAGGAAAATTCCAGTGAAGAAGGGCCTGCTTCCGGGATGCGTTTTACACCGTTACTATTCAGTCCATTTATTTCAGACCTTCCCCAGGCACTGCATGCTACTCACAATTTTTCACCAAAGGTTGGATGTGGAGGTTGCCTCATGTACGCAGACAATCTGGTGGAGATGTATCTTACACCTATCAGGCTGCAACAGAAACTAAATGCCCTAAATGCTTACTGCCTTGAAAATAAACTTACAATAATGTTCTTCGCTAGGAGGAAAAGGACATTTGGGTGGTTCCTTGGCGATGTAAGATGAGAAAGCCTAAATATCTAGGGCTAACCTTTTTAGAGGATCTGAGGTGTGATAAACAAATGGCTACTCAGAGGCTTGCTCTATCTGCAGTAGTGAGTGGGGTGAAAAGGTCTGACCGTAAATTTGGCAGCCACACTTTGGAGCTACTAAGCAAAGTTATTCAGGGTAAGCTAATTCAACAGGCCTTATATGGACAGAGGTGTTGACTTTGGGCAGGCAAGTCGTATGGGAAGGGCAAGCAGGTATTCCCTAAAATTGCTTCTTGATCGCCTTAAAAATTCTATGATCCAAGCTGTAAGGAGGGAGTTGAGATTTGTAGCCTGGAGTGTGCTGGCTGATGCCAAAGCCTTGTGCTTCTATTTGCCTCTTAAAGATGGACTCCCATGCGACAAATTGGCTGAACAAATCATACTGGAGATAATGACAACCTTCTCAGAGAAAAGGAATTCGGTGACAATAATCCAAAAGCGCTTGAATGTTCCAGAGAGGTGTACAGAAGGAGGGAAAGTGGTTTCGATTAACCAGATAAAGAGTTCACTCAGGCAAAGAAACTAGTTGGACAGAGGATTTACATTATCTTAAAAGTAAGAGCTCAGCCATTACTTTCTTTTTTTCACAGGAGAGCACGGACAAGCGCTTGTGGAATTAAGGCTTGCACTTTAGGGTGGGAATTTACCCGGGATGGTGTAGTAAGGTATTTAAAACTGAGGTTGTTAAGAACAATAGCTAGTGCCCCTGTAAGGGAGGTAGGAAATTCAGTGAGCCATTTATTGTTGGATTGTGTATTCTTAATTTAGGCAAGGAAAAAGATACTTAGGCCTGGGATTCAATCAAGAGAAATGGGGCTAGAGCTGATTTATAGTCGCCGTTGGTCAATATTTGTGTAAAATTATAAAGACTCAGCTGGCATTATTTTCCCCATGGGGTTCAAGATCCAGGTCTGTATGGGTGTGATTATACTCAGTAAGGTGACGTCAAGTAAATCAGTGGATCCCCTAATGGGAAAGTTGTGAAATTCTGCTATGCGTATTGCACTTTAGAATCCTGATTGGGGTAAAATGAAATGTTTGTTATTGGTTAAATGCACTTTGCAATAAAAAATGCTATTGGGACTCAATGAACTGTTTTTATATGGATCCATTTTCTTCTATTTTTTTGAAAGGTTTAAATAGATATGAGACTTTGGGCTATAGATTGTATCGGATCTGGGTAGGGAAAATGTTCATGTTTATGTAGTTGAAATTGCATAATCTGCAAGTAGTCCTGACCATTAATTGTTGTTTTAGTTTACTGAAATTATCTGTTCTTATTTTTGTTTTTTCTTTTGATGAACGAGAAATGTGTTTAATATTTCTATAAGAATATATCTCTTGGGAATAAAGAACTTCTGATTCATATCAACGCTTTAAAACTTAATTTCAGAAGGTTTATGCCCCTTCTAAAAGAATTAGAAGGTCATGCAATCTCAGAGGTGATTCCATGATGCGCCAACATAAAAGGAAGAATAGAACCGCCTCCGGCTCTGCCACGCCAATGTCCAAATCAAAGCATAGCCCTCCCCAGTACAGCTGGCACGCATGTTTTACCACTTCCAAATATGGTTGACCTCTAGCCCAGACTTTCCAAAATGCCATCGAAATTAAATTCCCGTTTATGAAAGATGTAGGATCAGCTCTGTATCCATTCATAAAGGAAGCCAGTGGTATGCTGCCAACTTTACAGGCCCAATGACCCCCCCCCCCCATTCAGCATCACAAATCATAGGTCATTCTACTGATTCATGTGATCTTCTGATCAATATGACAGACAAGCAAACTACGCCCAGCTTAACCAACACAAATTTAAACTCTTCCTTAGAGCTGCAAACTGACTCGGTCGTATTGTCAACATCTACAAAAATCGGAACAATCAACATAACATTGTTCCATCCCCATAGGCACAACCACAAATGGCATTAAATCTTGACTGATTGGATGCCTCAATTAACAACACAAACAATGTCACATCAGATAAAAGCTCTTTAATGCAACAGCAAGAATTGCTAAGCTCACGGCGAACACTGTCAAACATTTCTTTTTCCCACCCAATAAGTGAGCCAGCAGACAATAATGAGGAGTGGCAATTCACTTTCTCTCCACCATCACACAAATGCCAACACTCGGGTACACTGGAGCCAATACTCACTTTTGATTTCCAAGCTGTTTCGCCTGTTTGCGATCGAGTCATTGGCCCCTTTGGAAATTTGGACATGGCAACAATTAATTAACACACTAGTTAAAGCCCTGGAATACCAGTCTAACGAGTATGATTATCAAATCTCCCTTTTAGAGATTTTAGCTAAATATACATCAGCCATTGAATCTCGCTTTGAATGCCTAAACTCTACCATTGAGTACCAGGAAATAGGGGCATGCCCTTCTAACCTCTCAATACCTGGGCAACAATCAGGAAGAACAAGAAATGGTATATAGTGGGGACAAATGGAAACTAATTATAACATCAGTGATCACATCAATTAGTCTCTGGAAATGTCCGATATTCCATAAGGCAGAAACGTACTTTTAATCAATTTACATAGTGCAATCTCCTCCAACTTACACCTAAATTAAAAATCAATCCGCGTTTTTTAAAGAAAGGTGTAAAAAAATCCTTTCTGGAATTTAGAATAAAAACTACAAAAGAATAAAAAGTGCAACATTTTTTGGTTACTGTGTGAATTGCAAGGGCAGGGCAATGCATCAAGATCGGCATTATAGCCCAGAGGGAAGCATAGTCAATATTTCATAGTGCCTGCCCGTAAGCGAAATACCAACCCTCTCTCCCAGTGTCCTATAGGTTTTAAAAGGTATCTGGGAAGTAACTAAGAACAGTCATCTATGGACATATACCTTATAACTGAGGTTTTCTTGATCTCTCTCTGGTACCTTTCGTCGCTATACTTTTTATACAGTGCCTCTTGTATCACCTTTTCGTTAATTGACTCAGATTGAAGTGGGTTTAAAAAGATGCGTAGGTGGTTCACGCTCTTAAGGCTCTCTTTTACGGCGGCAAGCCATGGTATGTCCCCACCCCTCTCACATCTGAGGCAGTCAATTATTATGTCTCTGGTGAGAGTTGGCGCACTGGTTTTCCAAATTGCAAAAACTGCTGGACAAGCCCTAATATAATCTTTAATGTAGGGCAGTTTCAGTTCTTTGTGGCACGCATATACAGAGGAGGAAATCGGGGCTCGGGGCTCCCAAAAGTTTCCTGCATAGTCTTTTTTCTTCACGTTGAATGCTACTGCATTTGATAAAGCCCCAGATTTCTGCTCCGTAGTTTGCGGTGAGGGCACACTGTAGTTGAAAGATTTTCTTGAGAGCTAAGACTGAAAAGTGTAGGCAAGATGGCCGCTGACGGACCGTAGGGGAGAAGTTGCATGCCTTTTCTCTCCCCGTGGCAGAATCAAACAAGCTCATGCCGAATTATGCTGGCTTTTGCAGACTGGCTATTGCGATTAACGAATAGATCAAAGTACTTATAGAACCAAGCAGAGGAATCTTCGCGCCGGACTGTTTTTGTGTGAAAACTTTTGAAGGCTTACCTCATTCAGAGCCTAAGCTGCCTGACCTTCAGGATGGCGCTGAGAGGGGCTAAACCCAAGGAGTAGAAAGAAACTGCAGCAGCAACTCCTGCGTCTGCACCGTCCCCCAGCCTATGCAGCGCAGCCTTGGTAAAAAAGCTGTCTGCAGCAAAAAACTTGGGGGTGGTTGAAGAGCAAGCCAGGCACTGTGCCAGAGAAAAGGAGACACCCACTGACGCTGCCAAGAAAAGTACTAAGACCCGCCAGGTTGGAGTCGTGAAAAATAAAGAGGCTACTCTACGGCAACCTACTTTGCACGAGCTGTTCATCGCGGTGTCCGCTTTGCCCGACAGGAGACGAGTTAAGACGGAGCCAGACGACTCTGCGGCAGACCCCTTCCAGCTCCGATCTCTCGGAAAGACAGCACCAGCAGAGTGCGGAGAAGACGGATGGTGGTGCCGTGCAGGCGCAAGACTCAGAGACTGAGAGGTCTATTCAGGGGATCCTGGATATCGACGGGGATGCTGGAACGAGGGGCGCTGTGGGAACGATCCCTGCGAAGGCAACCGAGGCAGAATCTGTGCAGGATGTTGGGGGAAGCCAACAGAAGGAGGTTACAGAGTATGATGCGGAAGCCGATATTGGGCAGCAGCAGCTCCTCCCTCCACCAGCTGCAGTACCGCTGGCAGTACAGGTACGGTTGCGAGTGGGGGAGCAAGATGGGGAGCAATTTTTGGAACCATATAGCTTGGTACTGGGATCAGACGCCGCTAGTCACATACTCCAGAATGCTCAATCTGGACAGGGGCCGGGCGCAAATACTCCAGTTCTGGACATTGGGAAAGGAAAGGGAAAAGCCACAAACGGCACAAACCGCACAAGTCATACTAGAGGAGAAGGGAATAAGGCACCCTTGGCGCCAGTACCTGCAGTGGGCTCTGATACTCTTAAACACCTACAGAAGACAGCTATCCCAGACTCGGTGCCTGGCTCCCCCAGTGATAATTGTTTTTTTTCTCTTAATGAGGACACAGGTTCCTCACTATCCAGTGGGGAGAGCCTGACAGGTGACTCTGACTCTAACACCGACCCTTCCACTGAAGAAGGCTTCTCAGTACAAAGGGCGTCAGCTATCCTGGGGGCAAGGCAGCAGAAGGAAAGATCCCGGGTCAAACAAAAATCAAGAGGTAGCCCAACGCAGGGGGGTGTAGTGAAAAAGCTTGTTTGGGACTGCTCTGCAACATCTGAATTGTATCACGAAAGTGGAGGGTCAGATGCACAACAGCACACCACAGCTATGCTGCAGCCCCCCACCATAGACCTATTATTTAGCACTCTTAAGCAAATGTAGGGGAGGCCAGGACAGTGACAAGAAGGGCCAAGCAAGCGTCTAAAAAAATACAAGGATCGCTAAGGAAAATGAATAAAATGTACAAGGAAATAGCAGGTAGAGTTACTCAGGTGGAAGAATGGACTGGAAAACTTGAGGACGATGTCTCTAAATGGCACGAGTTTAAGGAGACGCAGGAAAGAATGGCAAAAGATCTGCAATGGAAGCTCGAAGATTTCGAGAATCGCCAAAGACGGAACAATGTCAGACTTTTGGGAGTGATGGAGGGGGCAGAGGGGCAAGATATCCGTACTTTTGTTGTCTCTTTATTAAGGGGTGCGTTTACTGAGTTAGCAGCATGGTATTGGGAGAGCGAGGTCCAACGGGCGCACAGATTCCCCTTGACCCTGAGGAAAGGATATGTGGCGGCACCTAACGTCAAACCCAGAGCTATTCTGGTCTATATAGGGAACTACCTCCTTAGGCAGGAGATAATGGACAAGGCTAGACCTGAGGCAAAGAGGTCTGATGGGGTATAACATTTTTCGCCCGTCCAGATTTTTGCCACACAACTGTAGAGAGAAGGTGGCAATTAAGGCAAATGATTCCGGCCTTTCAATCTTTGGGCCATGAGGTCTTTTTTTTATTTCCATCTCGCTTGAAAGTGCTGGTGAATGGACAAGTAAGGGTGTTTTTCTCAGAGATAAAGGCCCAAGCATACTTGACTGAGTTAAAGGAAAAAAAGGCTCAAAGGGTCGCTACAGATGGAACACGATAATTGTTCCAAAGCATAATGTGTATATGGTTAGGATTTAGCTCCCAGGCCTACTATAGTATTGTTTGTAGGAAAAGAGCATCAGTATAATGGCACCAATTCGGAATATAAAGAGGGAGGGGACAGGGGTGCGACCTGCGGGCATACAGCTGCCGCACATAGGTTATGGCTGACCTATTTGCCTGTAAGGTGGGTGGGAGGTTACTGAGGGAGAGGGTGGCCGGGCACAACACAGTAGGATATTTGTGGGAATATAGGCACGGCACATTAAGGAATATACAAAACAAAGAGGTAGCACGAGATATTGAAGGCCTTGAACACAATTGCAGAAATTTGATCACTGTTGGATCGGATGGCTGGTTAAGACAACCACTAGATGTATTCTAATGTATACTATACGCGGATAATTACAATTAACGTATGTGGCCTGAATGAGCAGATTAAGAGGCAGCGAGTCTCAGCGGTATTAAGAACGTCACAGGAGAATTTTATTTGTCTACAGGAGACACACATTGAAGGGAATAAGGGGTTCTTGCTGGAGCAGTTAGGATATTATGTACTTGCTCATTCGAAGCAGGGGACTGAAACTAGGGGGGTGGCAATACTGTCTAAACACAAGGATGTTCTAGTTAGGAAGAGACTTGAGAATCAATGGGGTAGGTGGGTTTTAATAGAATGTATGATTAATGGGGGCTGGGTCACGCTAGGGTCAATTTATGGTTCCACTGAGGATGATCCGGAGATTTTCTCCTTTCTAGATGTACAGTTAGCGGCATGGGCCCCTCAGGTGATCCTCTGTGGGGATTTTAACATTAATGGTGTAGGAGGACTTGGGCTGGAGCCAACAGAGAAATATCCGGGGCGTAAGAAGAAGGTATGTTGGGCAATTTTAAGCCTGGCAAGAAATAACGCACTAGTAGATGTATGGCTTAAACTAAAGCCTCAGGACGTTGGCACTACTTATTTTTCGGCTCCCTCATAAAATTTGCGTTAGGTTAGATTATTTTTTGGCTTCTGATAGTTTGATTGTTAACTCCCAGATTGAAAAACTGCCCAGGGTCATATCAGACCAAGATCCCTTAGTTTTCTCCTTACAAAATGTAATAAGCACTAGGCCCGCACGCACGTGGACTTTTGAGCGCGGACTATTAAAGGACAGCAGCTATGTGCAGCATATGAAAAGTTGGATTAAAGATTACTGGGGCACTAATAGGGGTAGTACTACCTCAGGATTAACCTGGGATTCCTTCAAGGCAGGCGTCCGCGGTGAAACCCTTAGTTTTAGTGTATTTAGACAAAAACAGGAAGATGCAAGGGCAATGGAGTTGACTAAGGCTTTAGCGGAGGTCGAGGATGAACTAGTGGCACTATCATCTAAAGGCGCACCCTTAGAAGAGATATTGGTCAGGGTGGCGAGGGCAAAGGCTGTGGCTGAAGAAAATATTGCTAGCAAGATAGCGGCCACGTATCTAGCAAGGAAGGAGCAATGCTACGAATTTAGTGAACGGGTGAGCCACACGTTAGCAGTGCGAACAAGGCAAAAAGCTGCTATTGGTGAGATTAATGGATAGTTCTGGGTAAATGATTATGGAATTAAGTGGGATCTGTGTTGTGTTTATGCAGTTTTATACCAAATTATATAATGAAGAACAACCAAAAGACCTTTTGGAAATCCAATCTTACCTTGAAGATATTCCCCCGCCATATCTCCCAGGAGTATAGAGAAGGGCCTGACTCACCTATGGTGGCGGAAGAGATTATAGCTGCCCTGGCTGGCTTACCCTCAGGTAAAGCTGCTGGCCCGGACCAGATACCAATTGAGTTTTATAAAACTTTTTAAGATGAAATTGCTATGGATTTGATTGACACAACCCAACAGGCCCAGAGGGGGTGCTCTATTCCAAAGACTTGGGCGGGAGCAGATATTGTCATCATCTTAAAAAAAAGGAAGCCTCCGACAGATCCTGGGTCTTACAGGCCAATAACATTGATGAACGCAGATGCAAAGATCTTTTCTAAAGTTCTGGCCTCTAGGCTTTCAAAAGTGATAGGTACTCTGGTTAGCGCATCACAACATGGATTCATCCCAGGAAGAGGGACAACCCAACACATTCGTAGAGTCATCACCTTATTTGAAGCCACAGAGGTTCCAGGAGACCCGATGTCTGTTATGGTGCTGGATGCTGAGAAATTATTCAATCGGGTCTCCTGGGATTATCTCTGGTCTTCTTTAAGACGGGCAGGTATTGGTGATGGCTATATACGGGCTATTCAGGTGCTATACCTGGACCCCACAGCACGCGTTCGTGTAAATACTGAACATACGAAGACTCTAGATATCAAGCGAGGTACAAGGCAGGGTTGTCCGTGTTCCCCACTGCTGTTCGCGCTGTATATAGACCCCCTGCTTCGCAGATTTGAAGTAAATGAGAGGATCACACCCATAAACACCAGGGGTGGCGAGTACAAGATACTCGCATACGCCGATGATGTGGCAGTTATCACTGCAGCACCTACAGAGGCTATAAGGGAGGTTGAGGGGAAGGCTGCGGAGTTTGGTCAATTATCCGGATATGCCCTTAACGGTCCTAAGACACAAATAATAAAAAATCAAAAGGTGGCTTGCTCTGATAGTCGAGTAGTGGAATCTGGAGTATATCTCGGGATTAATATATCGGCAGAGTTGGATAAAGTAGTGGCTAGGAATATAAAGCCCATAATGAATTAAGCAAAAAAAGATTTTGATAGACTCCATAATCTTCACCTCTCTATAGTAGGAAGGATCAATGGTATTAAAATGATCCTTCTTCCCAAGTTTTTATATCTATTTAGGGCAATTCCATTGCTATTTGAGGCAAAGTGGTTCATTACCCTAGAGCAGATGTCAAATAGATTTATATGGGCACATTGCAAGACGAGACGGCCCTTACGATATATGGCACTTCCTAGAGAACGAGGTGGATGGGCGGCCCCTGACTTTAAAATGTACTACTGGGCAGCTGCCCTGCAGTACATGTCTGGGCTCATAGGGGGAGGTTTAGCTGAGATGGAGAACACTCTAGGCTCTACTTCGATATATTCAATGTTGATAGGGGGAGAGGCAGCCAATGTCTTTTTGAAATATACAGACCGTAGTTATTTTAAGAGAGCTAAGTTTAAGACCTTGATCGCCGCATATAGCATTTGGTCATCATTGAGGAAGAAGAGCGGCCTAGGGAGATACAATGCTTATACACGGTTGTATGGAAATAATTCCCTTCAGACGGTAATCTCTACAGACTCTGTTTTTTCAGATTGGGGGCACTGTGGAGTGCTGAAAATGGGGGATCTTCTGGGTTTGGATGGAATTTGT
The DNA here is from genome assembly GCF_964263255.1 of Lissotriton vulgaris. Lineage (NCBI taxonomy): Eukaryota > Metazoa > Chordata > Amphibia > Caudata > Salamandridae > Lissotriton > Lissotriton vulgaris. The sequence continues at coordinate 1,227,098,747 of NC_141687.1, forward strand.
CAATTTTCTGATATTTAGCAGCTGTACGGTGTTGATACAAAGAGTTTTTATAAATATTTACAAGTCAGGAGCTTTCTGATGTCTAAAAATTGGGGTCCAGCTGGGTTTGGTAAGAATGTAATAATGGATGTTATAGAAGACAGAGAAATCTGTACGATTAAAAGGCAGAATTGTTTGCAAGTAGAGAGGATGACCTAGGAAAATATGAAAATAAATGGGTCGAGAAACTTGGGGTGGTACAGGACAGCTTCCATCTCTCACTAGAACTGGGGAGGAACATCCTCTGTTCTGCTGCACTCCAGGCCCAGCATTATAAAACAATATATTCATTATATTACACGCCTGCTAGGATTGCGCAATGGGGGTGGTGGAGGGCACAGCTGATATCACTTGTCCTCGCCGCAGCAGCACAGACGCTGGGATAGTGCATATTTTTGCTACTTGCCTGAGCCTACAGCCATTGCTTAAGGCAATAGAATCCTTTTTAGGGAGATCGCTGCAAATTGATACCACTCTATCACCATCAAGGATCATCCTAGGAGTGGGTGAGGTGGGTACTGTCGATCCAGAACAATATGATATATTTTTGGCAATGGCAGTGTTACGACTTTGTGTCACGTCAGCATAGTTGGATCCAATGCCGCCTACATTTCATCAATGGCTGGCCAGACTCCTCTCTGTCTACAACTTGGAGAGGGGGATATATGCAAGGAAGGGTAAAAGGGTAAGGAGATTAGGGTTGCAAATATGGGAACCCTTGAATAATTGGAAAGAAAGGTAGGAGATAAGTATCCACGTAGGCTTCCTCTTTCTGGGGTTTCATTTGTTTTTGTTTTTTATTTTTGTATATAAATCTCCTTATACATATTGCCCTTTAAAAAAAAAATATACTATTCTTTCTGTTTAGCTGTGTACTATTCTGCTTCAGGGCTACTCTGTATTAGTTACAAAGTGCCCTATTGTTTTTGTTTTTTGTTTATTTTGTACTGTGCTCTGCAAAGAAAAAGGGGGAAAAATTTCAATAAAAACATTTTTTTAAAAATAAAAGAGAGCTAAGACCCACTTAAGACCTTTTGGGTTGGGGTAGACCCAAAATTGTGCTAATACTTCGTGATAGCTTACTTCTGCTGTGTGCCACATTATCGGACCAGGAGCCATTTGTAGCGTAAACTTACCAAAGTTAAGAAAAAGTACAAGTGCTTTGTAAACTATCCGAATTGAAAGTGATTTTATTAATAGGGCGCTTTTTCGGATTGCAAGCCATTAAAAACGATTTTTTAAAATTAGTCCTTAAATCTAAAACAGCCATAAAATAAATAAAACCTTGTACTAAAATGCGTAGGGCGTTTAGGGCACGTGCCATTAAAACCGCATCATCAGCATACAATAAGGCGGGGAGTGTGTTACTGTTTATTCTTGGGACATCATGGGTTATTGTTACTAGTGAGTCGTGTAAGTCGTTAATATATAAGATAAAAAGTAGGGGTGCCAGAACGCATCCCTGTCTAACACCTCTGTCAATTTTGATGTCACTTGAAACATCCACGTCCTGGCTAATCCTCACCCGGGCGTGCAGATCTCTGTGCAAATATGCTAAAAAGTGGACTAGAACTTCGTCCAGGCCTCGTTTTAAAAGAATGGATCATAGGCGTGACCTATTGACAAGCTCAAATTCAGACGTAAGGTCCATAAAGGTGAGATGTATAGATTTGTTTGCAACAGTGTACTAGCCAATAATCAGGGTTAGGTTCAGGCACTGTTCCACTGTGCCTACTTTACTTCTGAACCCCAGTTGACACAGCCTTGAAATCCTATCTCCCTCAGCCCATGACCTTATCTTGTTGTAGAGAATCCTTCCCAGGATTTTCAGGGTGTTATCAATGAGAGAGATAGGTCGATATCAACTGGAGTTAGAACCATCGCTCTTTTTAAAAATCGGTACAATGATACTCGTGGATTGTAGCATAAGTTAAATTATTAAAAACATTCAATAAAAGAGGTGCCCAAAAATCTGGTTTCTTTTAAATAAGATCGATGGGCAACATATCATTGTCCGAGGCTTTATTACCCAAACTTTGTTGGATTGCATCCTCCACTTCGAGCAAAGTTATTTCAATTGGGGTGGGCGCATGATATTCATATGAGTCCTTGTTTCCAATTGGGACCGAGAAAAGTTTGGAAAAATGAACCACCCATAAGTCGCTAGGTATATTGCAACTGATAGCTGTCAGGGGATGTCCTAATGTCCTAATGTTTTTTTTACAAATCTTTTTATTTGAAAGAAACATTAGCATCAGGTGATCAACATTTGACATCATTGCGAGGTTTGATTTGTCATTCGTACAGATTCATAAATTACAGTATGCATACATTTTGGGATCACAGGGAATCCTGTGTTGTAGCTTCCCTTTGTCGCGTCCGGGATGTACACAAATCGCCGCAATGACTACTCCAGGCCCCAGATCTTTCCCCACTTTTCCGGGCAACCTCAAGCCACATACACTGCCCTTTCCCGAAACATACACCAGTCTAGATCCTGGGCCCACTTGGTAGTCCGCGATGACTGGCTGGCTCCACACAACTGAGCAATATTACGCTTCGCCACCATACATGCCAACGTCACCCACTGTTTCTGATACCCATTCAAATCCGTGGGTTCCCACACATTTAATATACATCTCCGGGCCTCCGGTCGCATCTCCTCCCCCAGTACTTTAGTAATCACATCGTGTACCTGTACCCAGTAATTTTGTATCTCTTCACAGTGCCATAGGAAATGCATGAAAGTGCCAAGTTCTCCACAACCTCTCCTACATTCTCCGCTCTCCACACGCCCCATGTGTACTAGACTGGGCCCTATGATATATGATCTATGTAGGATATTAAGTTGCACCAATCTGAGCCTCATCTGAACTGCAACCACTTTAGGGGAGGAGATAGCCTCTACCCACTCTTCATCATCTAACTCCAATCCATCTGCCCCCCACGCTGTTCTTATACTCCGCCAAATGGGTCATCCATATTATTTACAAGCTTCCTATATATTAGGGAGATAGTTTTTTCTGGGATGTGACCATCCAGCACTCGGTCCTCGAGGGGAGAAGCCTCCGGAAGCTCCACGCCTCTAGGTATGCTGGCAAGAAGGGCGTGCCTAATCTGTCGGTAGCGAAAGTGTTCATTATCATGCAAACTATATTGTTGTTTGAGAGATTCGAATGTCTGCACACAGCCCTTCTCCCACACATCCCTAATCTGGCTGATTCTAATAAGGTCCCACTTATCGAACCCTTTAGACTTCCACAAGCTTCCATGCGTCTCAGAGCTGAACAGGGGGTGGCCAATGTTAGTCTTCCCTCCCACCCCAAGCTTCTGGTAGCCGTGTGCCAAACATGTACGGCATGTGCCGTCGGGCCTGCCAACGTGAACCTCCCGGGCCTGGCATACAAGGCTTTGATAATATCTTCACCTGGTGCCTACCCACGATCCATAGCATAGCTTGGGTCTCCCGGGGGTCCATAAACCATGTGATTCACCACAGCAAGATGTGAGGCCCAATAATATTTCTTCAAATCCGGTAGACCGATGCCCCCGTCATACCACGGGAGAGTCAGCTTGATTTACGCTATGCAGGGCCTGCCGTCCCAGAGGAGCTGCCGCTGAAGTGTCTCGATCTCCCTGAAGTAAGAAACAGGCACCGGATCCATTGTGTTCTGGAGTATGTACAGGAACCGAGGTAAGGCCATCATCTTAAATAACACAGCCCTCCCAAGTAATGATAAGGGGAGTGCCCTCCAGCGTTCCACATCTTTTTTGAACCGACTCAAGGGGGGCCCTAAATTATTAGCATATCTCGTCTTCTGGCCCAATGTTATATATACGCCTAGATATTTGAATCCCACCAGTTCGATCTTTATAGGGCATGACTGCGGGACCACAGGTGGCTCACCCGATATAACAAACAATACCAACTTTGACCAGTTTATAGCAAACCTGGAGTATTTACCAAATGTGGCCAGGACATCCAAAAAATTACTCAAGGACGCCCTGGGGTTAGTGAGCTATAGCAGAATATCATCCGCGTAAAGCAAGATTTTATCCTCCCACTCTGGCGTCCACCGCAGGCCACTTATTGACCGGTCCCACCTGACCCCAGCCGCCAGAGGCTCCAACGCCAATGCAAAGAGAAGTGGGGACAGTGGGCACCCCTGTCTCGTGTCCCTCCCAAGGGAAAAATCAGCTGATTTACAATTATTCATGATCACTCTGGCCATGGGAGTGGCATACTACAATCTAATCCACCCGATAAATTCCGAGCCAAAGCCCATCTTAGTCAAAGCAGCAAATAGATAAGCCCATTCGACCCTTTCAAATGCCATAGTGACATCCAAGGACACCAATACCGCCGGTTCCAGTATCTTCTGGGAGCCACCCAGAATCCCGTGGAGTCTCCGCAAGTTCATGGCTTTTTTACGACGCGGCATGAAGCCAGATTGATCAGGGTGTATCAGGGTTGTAATGACGTTGACCAATCTGGTGGCGAGCAATTTCGCCAAAATCTTGGGCTCAGCATTAAGAAGCGAAATGGGTCTATATGAGGGAGGGGATGTCTTAGGCTTGCCTGTCTTATGAATAACCACAATGTTTGCCACCCGCTGGTCGTACGGAAGTTGCCCCAATTCCCTACTTTCTAGAAACATGGCCCGGATATGTGGAGAAATGTTTTGGGCATTTAATTTATATAGTTCTATTGGTATCCTATTGGGACCCGTCGCCTTTCCAGATTTTATGCGCGATTTCATCATCCGTGATGGAGGAGTCTAAATATTTCCTATTGTCCTCAGATAAGCTCGGCATGCAGATATCCCTGATCATTTCGCCATTCTCAGTCTAGGTAAAACTACTCACTGAGGCATATGTCTGCCACTGCCTGCGGATCAGTAATTCTATCAGGTTCTGACCTTTCTAGCTCAGGCACCAAACGAGAGGCCCGCTCTCCACGTTCTAACCACGTTCTAACCATGCGATCAACTTACCGGCCTTATCCCCATGTTCATATAATCGACTTTGTATGACATTGTTATGATAAACTGCTCTCTCCCTGGAGAGGCCCTTGTATTCATCTTCTTTCAACTTCAGTAGATGCAGGTCTCCCTGAGCGGCAGTCTCAGCAGCCTGTTCCTCTAACCCTACAACTTCCGCCTCCAACCTGGTCACCTCTGCCTGGTGTTTCTTCTTCTTGCCTGCAATCAGGGAAAGGACCTCACCCCTCAGCACCACTTTATATGCCTCCCGCAAGGACTGCGCTAAGTCAACAGTGCCCACATTCTCGTGAAAATAGCATTCCGAAACTTGGAGTATCTCCTTTTTAGTGGCTGGGTCCTTCAAGTGCCAGGCATTAATCAGAGCTACCCTGCCAACCGCTGGTTGCCCGATCTCGACCGGTAACCACATCGGGGAATGATCTGAGATGCCCCTCCTACGGTATCTTGCTTCTCTAATTGTGTCCGCCATGACCGCCGGTATCAATATGTAGTCTAATCTTGACATACTATTATGTGCGGCGGACACATGAGTGAAGTGCCTCTGAGTCACATTACGTACCCTCCAACTATCAACCAAACCAGCGCTTCAAGGAAGTCAGGGAGCCACATCTGCGATGGTGTATGACTTTGTGCCGGGAATCTATCTATTCCCCCATCGAGTACTGCATTGATATCACCCCCCCAGCACCAGGAGACCCAGGGGCAGGGTCAAAAAAATGGCACTCAAATCTTTAAAAGTAACCGACTGAAGTCCCGGAGGTACATATATTGACAAGAAGGTAACCGTCCTACCTGCCAGCTGCCCCGAGACACCTACATATCTGCCCCTCTCGTCTGACCATGTAGCCTGCATTTCAAACGGAAAGGAATTTTTTATTAGGATACCGACTCCCCTAGACCTCGATGTAAACCCAGCATGTGCCACAAGTTTATATCCCCCTTTATGGAGGGCCATGCACCGATTCCCGACAAGATGTGTCTCTTGCAATAGTGCAACTTCTGGGGAGTGTCTTCTAATTAGCTGATTTACCATTCCTCTCTTTATCTTGTCACCCAGACCATTGACATTCCAGCTCAACACTCTTATCCCCGATCCCTGACTAGTACGAGACATTTACCCCACCCCGCTAGCATTGAATTGCAATACTGTCACCTGATGCAAAAAGAAAAAACATGTTGCCAATAATACTGCACTGATTACATTTTTAGTCTCAAAACCCTGCCAACACTTGACCCCCCACCCTCCACCCTGCACCCCTGCATGTAGCTTGCGCACATCCCGGCAGTGTGCCTGTCGCCCGACACTAATCTACAACTAACTAAAAGTAGTAAATGGAGGGAGGCCCAAAAGACCCGCCCCCCCCCCCCCAATCTCGCCATTACTTCTTCACTTCGGGCTAGTCCAGAATAATTCCAGTCTAAAATGACAAATCCAGAGAGTCACTCTGGACCCGCCTCATCCCCAGCTCATACCGTACAACAAATTAAGTCCTGAAGTGTTCATTGTGGGCTCTCTGATTGTTCACCTGCTTCCTCCCGACCTCGACTCTCCGCCTCTGTCAAGTGCACACTCTCCAAACAGTCTGACCCCACCTCAGGATTGTCAAAAAACCAGGTCTTCCCTTCCAGTTCCACCCGGAGGCGGGCCGGAAACATCATGGCATATTTCAGCCCCTTGTCTCTCATCTTCTTCTTCACCGACAAGAAGCTCAAACGCTTCTCTGCACCGCTTGAGTAAAGTCTGGGAAGAAGGAAAGGGTCGCGTTTTCATACTTCAAGGGGGGCCCCGCACGTGCCATCTGTCGGATGACATCCCTCTCACGGAAATGAAGGACCCTTGCAATCATGGGGCGGGGTGGTGCCCCGCCTCGCGGCCTTCCCCGGGCACCCTGTGTGCACGCTCGACCGTGAAGAAATTGCTTAGTCCTTTAAGTTTAAGGTGGTTAAGAATATTGTCCTTGATGATCAGGTCCGGTGCTTGACCCTCTGATTTCTCGGGCACCCCAAGAATACAGATGTTATTACGCCTGGCCCTCCCTTCATAGTCATCCAGCTTATGATCTGTAAGGACTCTTGAGGCTTTGAGGTCCTGTACCTCTTGCTGCAGCCGGGACACGTCGTCGATCAGGCTGGCCATCTTGACCTCTAGTGTCTTCACTTTCTCACTCGCCTTTGTGAGATCCGCCCGTACCAGTCCCATCGCAATCGTTACTGTATCCAGCTTATTATTTAGGGCCTCCATTTTCTGGCACAGGGATGTTTGAACCCCATTGATGCCCGCCATGAGATCCGCCAAAGTTGGCTCAGTGGGACCAAGCACGGCCTCTTCTCCTCCCACCTGGGTCCGTCGGGGACACCTTGGGCAGGGTATATCGGTCCAACTTGTTGGATTGGACGTTTCTGGATCCCTTGGAGGATCTGGGCAGAGATTTATCTCCGTCGGTCTTAGTCGCCATCTAACTCCCTTGGGTATCGGCACAAGGTATGTTCCGGAGTCCACACTAAGCGCTAGGGTCAAAGTGTGTCTGCACTCCCCTGACCCCCTTTGACATCAGTCACACCATTCGCGCACCTCCAGGGCCTCCGCCAGTCCAGCTCTGGTACTCTAGTGGATGATGGATCAGATGATTTCCACCACTCCAAAGGCTATCACTCACCCGGGCAATAGGTGAGTATTTACCCTGGCCCGTTGCACCTCCAGAGGCATTTCCGCTGTCACGAGGCCCAGCCAGCCCAGATGCCGCGGCTTGACTCCGCCGCCTCCACCACGCTTGGTCGGCCACCTAAGCCCCAGGAGCAGCGTAGATAGACAGTACGCCTCAGAGAGTCCCACTTGCCAAATGTGTTCCCATCTGGTGTAACTCACAATGCCCTCATATGAGTCTCTAAAGTTCCCCCCTCGCCGCCTCCAACCCAGTGAATTCGGCAGGTACTCGGCGCATTTTGCCACATCCAGCTGCGACGTTCCCAGCAGCCAACGGCGACAGGCGGACAAGGGGGCTGTCCGCAACTCACTCTGCCCCTGTACCGATCTCTCAAGTCTCTGGGGGTGTGTGTCCTTCGTTGTTCATGTGTGCTGGTGACTTAGCCCCTCAGAGCCCCCGTGATAACACCACCACGGGACTCACAGGGTCCAGAGCAGACGCGGCCGCTATGCCCCGCCCCCTTTCATTCCCGCGGGGGTGCGCCAAATGGATCTGGTTGTGCTTGGGTTGAGGGTCGGGCTGGTCCGGGAACTTTCGGCCTCTGGCCCCCGTTGTTTATGCAATCAGCTGGCACCTTTGATTTGCTGGGCCAAGACCTGGTTGAATCCCGACATCAGTCTAAATCATTCCATCCTTAAAGACTGTATGACGTTGGACAAAGCCAATAACATTCCTTGGCTGGTTTATATTAAAAATACCTTGTCTAGCTGGGGAGGCCAGAACTATATTTTGCCCCGAGCACCATCAAGAAGGGCGATGTACTCTGGATCAAGAAAATTTTTCTAGAACGTGTGATGATAGAACGAGAGGAATTAGAGGTCCAAAAATCGGGGGTTAGGGCTAACTACATACTTCAGCCCACCCCTAAGGTGCAGCCTTATATGATCATTGTGACTCGACCTTACCACCGTAATCTCCTTGTGAGATTTAGACTAAACATCATACAGTATTCCTTGGGGAATTACCCAGTATTGGGAAAATCTGATACATCTATCCCCTGTAGCTGTGATAATTTCTCTGAACAGACACTGATGCACTTTATTATGTTTTGCGGCCATTATGATGAATGTAGGAGATTGTTTTTAATACCTATTTTGAGAGAAGCAGGGTTCATACAAGTTCGTCCCGCTCTCTGCTATTTACAACTCCTGGGTAGCATCAGAGTAATATATGGGGTCGCAAGCTTTTTGGTTGCCGCTATGCGTGTTAAGTCTAGAAAATTGAAATTAAACAGTCCTTGAAACGTGCCAATTTTTACCACTTGCTAGTCTAACTATGAAATGCTCTATTTTAATGTAAATACCTGAATTGTTTTTATGTGAAATGCTTTTAAATTCATGAACTGTTGATTTTATACGTGATGTAATTGCTTTTATGGCCACCACATAACTCGAGGTCCCGGCTTCACCGGACCTCCAGGCCCGACTTGTCGGACGATGTAACTTCCTCACTGAGCCACGGAGACGGCTCAGAATAATTGCTGCAGGCTTCGCTTCCTCTCGCGGAGCCGGGAGCGGGGAGCAGTCACAGGATGAGTGGCAGGATAGTGTGGCGAGGTAGGGAGGTCGGCGGAGCCGGTCTCCTACGGGGCCATCTTGGTCGCTCGCTAGGCTCCTCCGACTGTCCTCATGTTTTTAACTGCCTCCCAAAAGCCATTTCCATTTTTTAAAGATGCACTACACGCTAAACTATCCCAATGATTTTTTAGGATTTCATCTTTCCTCCGTGTAATTACTATCTTGTAATGGTGCCTCAGGGATTTAACGAGTGCCCGATCTCTAGGGGTCATTCACAGTGCCTTGCGGAGCTTTCTGTTGGCTATTGAGCAGTGTCCATTAAACTATCTCAGTCCTGTTCGAGGTTTCGTAATAGGCCTTGACAACAACCATTAAGTACCCTCACACAGTTGGGTAAAAGCACCAATTACATCAGAATTATGATCTTTAAATGACAAACGGGTATTGGCAAGTGACGTATAAGCAGTTAACATATTGATAAATAACATGATATTGTCAATACCTCAACAAACTAATCTCAAATTATCTTTGGCAGGTAACATATTAATTTTTTATGAAACAACAACGGTCCCATGCAAGTGATTCAATACACGAAAATGAATATGGACGAGATCAGTACCATATTTAGAGTGACATGTCCAGCCGGACAGAGGTCTTCAATTTTTTACTCAATTGACAAATTTACATTTACAAAAGAATTACCTTCAACAAATCACCAGTGTGGGGCACAAGCCTGTACCCAAACACAGTCGGGTCAGATACAGAAGGTGACAAACAACAGGGCTTTTAAGGCAAAAGCAAGGTATTCTGTAAAAATTCAGTGTACAGAAAATTCACAACGGCACCATTACAAAGACACACTATATTAATCATAAGTTTTTGTATATGATGCACAACAAGTCGACGGCGTTTCGATCCCACTTATAAATCATGGGGACCATCATCAGGACATTAATTAATGCCTTATTGATTTGAGCCTCTAATGCCACAATCGGGCGTAGTACTGGGGAGTCGCGTTGCCTGATAGCAGTTGCCGCTGGGCCAGGAGCAACCGGGTCAGACGGTGCAGTGGATGGCTTCCTGGCTTCCCCGTGGAGAATGCCGAGTACGATGTTAAAATGGCAAAGGGTAACATATTCATAGCACCACACTCCTTATTGTTTACAGGCTTAAGAGCAATTTTCAATATTATTCCAACAGGATTGTGATCACCATGATGGGCTAGTATAACCTCTGCACTTAACAAGCAATCTTCTAAAATGGAGGAAATAAAAACATAATCAATAGTGGAGGCACAACCCCTGCCTCTATATGTTGGTTCGATACAATTATCTTTATAGACGACGGCTGCAATATCCATAATGTCAACTAGGTGATTGTTGCATAGAAAATCTAATAATTCTGTCCCCTTGATGCACCGAGACAAACTGGTGGACGGGATTGTTGTTAAATTGTTACCCATTGAAATCCGGCATTAAAATCTCCCCCAGCACAAATACCGACAATGTTAGTAAAAGCTTTGAGGTTTCGTAGGATTAAAATAAAATTAAACAAATTCATTAAAATTGATATTTGGCACGGAATAAAAATCATTGTTGTAAAAGTTGATTCGAAATATAGAAATGCCCCTTCTATAGATCAGAGCGTGTATATTATAATTTATTGTATTTAAAACATTACAGTACCTCCCGTTAAAATGTTCACCCATATCAAAAGCCCGCCAGATGGTCGCCCTGCCGTGGGAACCGGCACAACAATATTAAAACATTGGAACCCTTCTAAATGAAAATCCTGAGTGGCCCAGGTTTCCTGAATCATTATAATATCCTGATTTTCGATAATTTCAATCCAGTCTGGTAAATTCATTTTAGAAGCCAGACCGGTAAAGTTCCAGCTAAGTATACTCAGTTTACAGTCGGTACCAGTCCTAGTTGGATTTAAATGTCCTCCTGGTGGACATGCATCAGGTAGACTATTTACTTAATTTAATAACATTGTGGGTGTAAGTCAATCTTGAGTGTCTAGGGTGAACAAAGGCAAGAACCTTTTATGCCTCAATAGAGGTGCACCATCATTCATTTGTGAGCTAAAAATTGGTTTATAAAAATATCCCAATGGCAGCAGACAAATATTACTGGGGCCCATACATGTATCTTCCTGTACCTTTAGTAGGGATTTGACCATTGCAGGGTTCTGAAAGTTAACAACAATACAGTCCCTCTCAATATTTTTAACAGAGGACCCAACCCTACCCTTCAAACCATAATGATATTGTTTGCGTCAGCCACCTTGTATCCCTTATGTTTGGCTAACCAATCACTGCATTTATTGCGAAGTTGGTACCATGTCTCAGTTTGATTTTTCTTAAGAGCGGGTACACCTGCGAGTACACAGACAAATGGACAGGATGCAGGTGGGAGGTTCAGTATGTCTTTACTAGCACGGGTACTTACTACATCAAGTGAGTGGCTGCAAATGCCACACTTCAAAGTTCCAAATTATTTATCTGAGTGGCTGTAAGTCTTTGATTACAAAACCAGTCCGCAAAGGAGGTAGTTCCACAAGGAGTCACATATTGATGACACTCATAACCTCAGTCTTTTCAATGGGAGTCCCATCTCCTCATTGCAATTAATTTCTGAAATTAAATAACTCCTCCAAAAAAGGTGTTGATGTGTTTCAGCCCATGTTCAGTATGGGCCTCCTCAGGACCATAGGAGAATGAAGAGTCTGTTGTCCCCTTAGGTTGGGCCGGAGGCTTAAGGGTTCTGCATTACCAACGTTGCGATGTACGAAACAAAGTCAGCCCAGGCCACTTATCAAAATACCTGGCATGCATTCCAGAATAAACATAACACATCAGTGTCCAGGCATATGCTGTGTCAATCGAGATTTATATGCACGAGGTGGAGTGGGCAATATCATCTCTCCGAACCAGGTGCGAGAGAATCCCCGACTGTCTTGTCAGAAGTTCGCCAAGTTTCTTTCTTAAACTCTACCACCACCAGCCTAATGCGAAACATTCATCAACCATTCACCTCATCTACTCCTAATACACAAGACGGTGCCCTACTTATGGATTAGTTAATTGCCCTGCTTTCCATAGTGGATTATCTAGTTCAAAGGAAGGCAGCATCCTGGCCCTAACTTACAAGTGACTGCCACTTGCAGCGTTGTTGTACACCGCCTGGAATTGCCTCTGCCAATCCAATTGAAGTTTCAAAAAAAGGAACTTTGACACCGTCTTCTAAGTGGAAGTTCATCCCATCCCATGTAATCCTGAACTCTGAAATAATAATGAAAAAGCAACCGCAACAGCGGCCAGTTCCACAGTACCCAGTAATGTAGCAAATACATCAAAAAGTCCTGGCAATGCACCAACTTTAATGTGTGATACCTAGTTCATTCAATTGTCAAAACATAAAAGAAAGTGACTTAAAAAGCTGAATAAAAACAGGATAAGATTAAGAGAGCTGCAAGGCAGGCTACTACAACTGGTTGTTTTTCTCAGATGGTTAAAAAAGTAACTTTAACAGTAACAGGTGTTGTATGCAGCACGGACCGCCCATTTACAGACATTAGTAAATCCTCGCAAGCTTGGCTCAAGTGTCTCTTTCACTGCTCTGCAAAATATAACCAGTGATCAAGCCTGTACAAACGCAGGCCTTGAAAAGTCAAAAGAACCCAAACTTACCCGGCCAGCAACACCGAGTGTGCAACTTAAGACAGAACTCAAGCAATGTTTATAAAACAAAGCGCCAGAAGTAAAAGTTCATCCATCAGGTTCACCATCACTAAGTCAGCATCTTAGAGATGAAACTTCTTCATCCCAACATTTGAGTCATATCTCACCTGAAGCCACGTTAACCCCTCATTCACGTATAGGAAAAATTCACACCCAAACACTTGGAACATTAGGTCCTCTAGCTCAAACTGCTATGGACACAATAAACAATACCACAATCTACGATGCTTCAGCTCTGATTACAATCTGGCACCCTGAGTATAAATGTTTTAGGCAGCAGCGACATACTGAATTGTGGTAACATCTCTAAACTTCTGACTTCGCATCCAAATCTCTGCCATTTAAACGCCAGCAACATCACTCTATATGTTCATTCCCTCAACCATATAATCTCACAAGGTAGCAACTGTAGTAACATGATCATCCCTATCAGCAGTCAACACAATCTATGAACACCAGGAAATTCTAGCAGACTGGGAAATATTGATCACTCTTCCATAAAAGGCTCGATCTACATAGTGTTCCTAGAGAAGTAACTCAGCCCTGACCTAAGTCAGGCTTCGTAAAGCTCAGACAAAAGTTACAGGCTCCAGTTCTTCCTAATAAATGCAATTGGCCTTCTTCACTCAACAGCTTTTTTTTAAACTCCTCTTTTACCCATTTTTTTGCCATAAACAGGCCGGTAGAGATTGCAAGCTCACCATTTCCACCACTACAAAGTGTCAGGAGGATTGGGGATGTTTTGCTACTACTCTAGACAGGCCCCAATCAAACTAACTCACCTCTAACAACTATTCTATATTAAGCTCAAATTCCGAGACAACATACCAAGCAATCATTTTCCTTGTCCCCTGAAATATAGCAGGGTTAGAAAAACTCCACATTGACTCAGATGCTGTGTGTTTCTTAACCTCGCATGACATTATATGTATTCAGCAACCCTGGTGAGATAGTGCAACCCCCTCCAGGGGTATTATGTGTTTTTCTCTCCCACCACCAGATCCCATCTCAAAAGCCACACAAAGGGAGTTCTTTCCATCTATTTAACAATTCTTTGGAACTTTGTAGTCACCAAGTATCCCACCAGACCCAAAAAATTCTTATGCATAGAGATCAAAAATGTGAAACACAATCTGTCGAGGGGCCAGCTATTTGTGTCAAATGTGTACCTACACCCAGCAACATCAGGCAAAAATCAAAAGGTAAATGAGCTAGTGCAATTAATTTCTGTTATTAAGCAGACACATCCTAATGCTCACTTTCTCGTGACTTAAGCCTGCTACAAAATCCTTTGCAGAAAGAACAACTGATTCTCGATGGCTTATCCCATCACAAGTCACCAGGCCTCAAAGATCAGACTCCATAGGCTGCACTCTCTTGGCTGCCCTGGAGGGAATGTCTATGCTGGTTTAGAACTGCTGTTTTCTGGATGATCAACTGCTGAGCCCACAATCCTAGAGTGTAAGTTTAGCTCAATTCTGTTCTTTAGTGCCATAATCTCGTTTTCAATTATTCTACGCTGTGAAAGTGATCATATGCCCAGTCGTATGGCTTAAACGTTCTCTAGTAAAACAGTGGGCTTGTTGGACAACATAAATGTTGGAATTGTGCGAGACCGATTATGAGCACACCTTAGGATATGTTGGCCTGTAATCCTACTAGCTCACAGCGCACAATCTGTACCCCTAAACAGACAAGGTAACACATGGATTGTGCTATCTTAGAACATGACAACCTTGACTCCCCAAGGATATTGTGGTAACAGATCTAAAACCCTTTCTCTTAGTTACTTATGCAGACCCAAAGATATACTTAAGAAATACACAGTAAAGCATTTCAATATTTAATGAAGCCTTGTGATTCTTGAGTAAAGTACACACGCTGCAATAATCAGCAGAAGGAAACAGAATAATGTGATTAGCATTACAAGAATTTTAGAGAGAAAAAGTTCAACCATATTGCTCATTACAGAAAATGTATGCTTGCATACAAGTACTGTAATACAGTATAGTCCTACCTATCGCATCCTAACCTATCATGTCTAGGGCAAGTGGATCTGCCAAATCCCTGTAGTGTGGTCTAACTCCCCATTACATGTGGGTTTGTGTCAGCAAGCTGCCCTTCTTGGTGTGCAGTTTGACAGCATCCCACGCATGAGGTAAACCGGAAATAGTTGAGCTGGAATACCGGCATGGATCGACCTCTTAGTGCTAGCGAAATGCTCCTCTGTCTAAACACAGGCGTAATGTCATATATATATAATACCATCCTCCACGTTACTAAGCCCAAGCCCCAGCCGGGCCGCTATTGTTTATTCTTTTGTGATAGCTCTGTCACAAAGCGGCCAAAATAAATGTCAACATCTTGCACGATGAACTTAGCCTTGAACAGAATGTTCAAGGTATTCTGATAGAGTGCCTACAAAGTGGTACTGTAAGCAAAACTGAGTTTGTTATCTTGTATATGTACGCAAATGAATGTGTGTCAAATGTTGTTGTGTTTAGGAAGAGATGGAATCATGTAAAATAGCGTTTCTTAACCGGTCCTAGTACAGCCATGTGACACCCCAGAGCTTGCTTATAAAACCCCCACCAAAGCACCTTCCAACTTAGAATCAATTGGATCAATCGAAACTCATAACAGCCGGAAACGGGTTAAATGGTGCTCAAAAGTTGCCCTAAAATATGCCCTTAGGAAAGCAGCATTACCTGCCCAGTGCAGCGTTTTGCTTTGAACAATCAGCAACTGGGATCTTTTTGTCCAACAGTTACTGCTTTTCTTGGGCCGCAGTCCACGGTAATCCTCTTCAGTTAGAATTCTCAGGCCAATCTCCAAGCATTCTTGGTTTACAAAAGACCGTATGGCTCAGAAAATAATTCTTAACAAGAAAGTAAGATTACTCGAATCCTGGGCAGCACATTTTTCCCTGCTGGTGGACACAAATGTCCTACGCAGTTACTACAAAAAACAAGCCTGGCAAGCAAAACAAAAGTATGAGGAATCGCTATGAATCTAAATGTTTCCTACCTGTTGCAATAAAAAATCAAAAGGGTATTGTATCATTATCAACCACTTGCACATGGGATCCAAGATTGCAAGTGTAAATAGGAACAACTTTGCCCCTGAAGAATGGATCACTCATATCAGTTCACTTTACGGTGAGTTAACAAAGCAACCTAAAATATCAGCTAGTGACAGCAGGCAAAATACTCAGGATATGAGCCTGGAGACAGACTAAGATCAAATGTATCTATATGCAATAACATTTACGGTTACAAGAATTAGTAAATTGATTCAGAAAAGCAGAGCAGATGTGGCTTATGGCTCCAACCGTATTCCTGCGTCAGTCTATAAGCAGCATGCCGATTTATGGTCCAAATCATTGGAAAAGCTTTTTAGAAAATGTGTGGCCTCTTGTTCCATTCCGTCACCTTGGCAAAGTTCGGTTTAAAATCCCATCTACAAGAAAGGCCCAGGTGGCGGCCGATGACAGTTACCGCCTTATTGCCCTTTTGAATGTTGAGGCTAAATTATTTGCCTAGCTCCTACTGGAAGATCTTGATGTGTGGGCAAATTTGAGGAACTTAATCCCATTCAATCAACCCAGTTTTAGACCCTTCTCTGGCACCACTAATAACCTGATGGCCATCATGTTGCTTGTAGCAAAACAAATCAGGCAAGCAGAGCTTCTCTACTGCTGGTTCATAGACAAAAGTAAAGCGGTTGATCATGTAAACTGCTAGTTGCTATGGTCCAAATTCACTGCCTGGCAAATCCCATCACCACAATTGCCCACATTCAACTGCTATATTCTGATACCTGAGCCAGAGTAAAATTAGGAAATAGCAATTCTATCTCCAATAAAATCAAGACCCACCACAGTGTGTATATTTGTGACCTGGTACCTGAACTAGATTCTGTTATCAGCCATGCTCCAAAATGTGCGAATCAATCCATAACTACACTGCTCTACGCAGATGATGTAGTCCTTCTCAGTCAAACAGCGATGGGGCTACAAAGGTTGATTAATGCATTATACAAACATAGCAGCTGAAACGCAACAACAATAAATCTAGAATAAAACAAATATTGTAATATTTGGCAGAAAAAGGGGGAAAAACAGGCTCCTGGCTCATGAATAATGACCGTTTGACTGAAGCTAACAAAAGCAAATATTTTGGGTGTTGACACAGGAGGCCACTCATCTCAGTTCATTGAAGCCAAAAATGGCATCTCTCCAATTTGCCTTTCAATGAGTGCTTAAAATTACAAAATGGCCAACTCTCAGGGTTGTAGAATTTAATAAAATATGTACTGATGCGATAGCCTCGTCCGACAATAAGATCCACAGGGACAAGAGAGAGAGAGAATCCCTCACACAACAGGTACATGAGCTGGAATGTATGCACCAACAGACTGATACACCACGAATCTGGCGGCAGCTCGAGGCTGCCAAATCCCAATTGTCCGCCCTGGATCTCGACAGGGCGGGGCCCGCAGTGCTCAGGTTACAACACAATTTTTATACTGGGGACAATAGAGGCGGGAAATTGCTAGTCAATAGGTTAAGAATGCAGAGACAGACCGCTGGGGTATCCGTGATTAGCACGTCAGGTGGTAGAACATGCCAAAGACCAACAAATCACCTAAACATTTGGCCAATTCTAAGAAGGGCTTTATGACTCCCAAGATTTTCCCACAGATGCTCCGGCGGGCTACTTTAGGGAGGCTGCCACCCCTAGACTAACGTCAGAACAGACAGAGGCACTAGCAGCCCTGATCTGAGTAGAGGAAGTGATAACAGCCATTTTCAGACAGAAACTACTAAAATCCCCGCGCCCCAATGGGTTTACTTCGCTTTTTTACTAAACATTCTGCAATATATTAGCTCCCGTTCTTACCAGAGTCTATAATACAATTGGTACCTCCTCAGCACTCCCACCCACTATGCAAGAGGCAGCTTTGGTGGTTATACCTAAACCAGGTAAAGATAGGCATCAATGTGCTTCTTTCCGACCAATCTCCCTTTTGAATACTGACTTGAAATTGTTCACCGGGATTTTGGCGATGAGACTGTCCTCACTCATGGTTGATCCCGACCAGACAGGCTTTATACCCAACAGGCAATGCGCAGACAACACCAAACACCTACTCCATATCATAGACAAGGCACAGCGTTTTGACACCGAACGCATGTTCCTCTCCATCAACGCGGAAAAGGCGTTCAATAGGGTCCACTGGCAACTTGGAAGACACCCTACGACATTTCGGCCTCCCCGACAGATGCATACAATCGGTCATGAGTAGCTACACCACGCCCACTGCGAAGGTGCGAGTGAACAGCATTGCTTATACCCCCTTCCCCATTCAGAGGGGGATGAAACAGGAATGCCAGCTCTCCCCCCTCCTCTTTGCTCTAAACATGGAGCCCATGGCCCAAAGGGTACGAGACAATCGCCATATTACAGGGGTACGCTTTGGATGGGACAACACACACTTAGCTTGTATGCCGATGATGTCATAATGTCACTGGAAGACCCCCTGACTTCTGTACCCACCTTTATGAAAGAGCTAGAACAGTTCGGCCAGATGCCAGGTTTTAAGATCAATATTCATAAATCCCAAGCCCTCAATCTGTCTCTTAAAGCCTCAACTTTCACATAACTACAATACACATACCCTATCCAATGGGCACCATTGGCAATACCATACCTAGGGGTACAGCTCACGGCGAACGCACAACGCACTATGACACTTAATTACAATACATTGCCCTACCAGATACAAGGGGACCGATGCCTATTGAGACCGCATGCCCTGTCCTGGCTAGGTTGGGCAGCTGCAGTGAAAATGACTGTTACCTAAACTACTATATCTTTTCCAAACCCTTCCTTTAGAACCCCCTACAGACGCCATACAATCCATGCAGCGAGCATTAGATCGTTTCATATGGGCTGACAGAGGAAAGCCGCTTACATAGAGATCTGTGTCACAAACCCCTGAGAGAGGGTGGAATCGGGACGCCAAACCTAAAACAATACCTTCGGGCGGCATAGCTGAAGACATTTGTTGACAGGTCCCGCCCGAGTCTGAAAAGCATTGGCTTTTTATGGACAAAGCAGTGGTGGGCCAACCATTATGGAAGATTCCCTTCCTACCCAAAGCAGCCCACCCTAAAAACCTCTATTTTTCCCCGGTCACACACGCCCCTCTATCGGCATGGGACAGAGTGGCTGTGAAAAGAGCTCTAAACACGTTCCCATCTCTGTTAACACCTCTGTCCACTCTACTGGGGAGACTGCAGCTCCTTAGGCCCCTTGACACACTTACTTCGGGATTGCCCTAAAATCCCTGCATACTGGGTACAAGTAATCAATGATATAGACATCCACTTCGACACACAACTGCCCCGCTTCCCAGCTTACATCCTTCTAGGCCCACCCAATGCCCTTACTCTTCCCCTTAAATCACACAGAGGACGCCAAATAGGGATGGTACTAGGAGCAGACCTTCAGAATATCTTGGCTCTCTGGGGGTCTGAAAGGCTGCCTATCCATGTGGGCTGGTTACATCGTATTTTCTACATATTGGCCATTTAACGTATCTCGCCAGGGATCTACGTTTCAGAAGCTGTGGGAACTATTCATATCCTTACACGCTTTTGAATTTTGCGAACGAACATGCCCTAATTACCTGATACTCTTGAGATTTACCGAGCCCCAGCAGGCCAAGACTTAGAAGTGGCTTGATCACCTACACATTCATTTCACTACCGGTGGGAGGGGCGGGGCGGGACCTGGGGCAAGGGGGGGGGGGGGTCATAGGTTTTTGGAGGGAGGGGGAATTATTGGAATATTTAGTTAGAATGTTCATTTCCTTGACAAATGTGGAATAAGCTATGTCAAACGCTGGGTTACGAACCCATTCAATCTTCTTTGTCTCTCTTCTATGTAAATCAATAAAGAAATTTAAACATAAATATGTACTTGTCCATGGGACAGGTTGCTTCATAAAACTACTTGTCCTGTAACAAAATCCACTTGTCCTGTCCCTTTGGTGCCATGTAGTGTGGCAACAAATTATGGCAGCAATTTCATTTTATAAGAGTTCTGATAATACCTTGTCTGATTATGCTAGAGCTCATACCATAGTAGGATTAGAATACTATTAATTCCTTTGCTTTTCCACCTGTCCACAGATCTGCGTACTGGTGCTGGAGGTAGCAGTAAGCAATAGATATCCATGGTTGGAATGCCCTTTTGAGTCTGGGCAAACCTGTTTATGGGTTTTCATCAGCTTGTCTCTAATATTTTCCCATATAGAGAACGGTTGAAAATTTACTCCTGACAAGGGCAGAGGTAAAACTTCTTAAATGGGATGGGGAAAAAAGTGGTTGGTGGGAAAGTGAACTTGTTACCTCGCAACAGATTTTCGCACGAGGAAATCTACACATGATTATTTGCCCGTGCTAAAATGGGTAAACATAGTTTACCACGAAGTTTTAACAACGCGGTACCTTTAGCACGCATCCCTTACAACGCAAGTCGTTACCACGACTTGCGCTGGAGGGTGCTAAAGGATTACAAATAGTAAATTTACTATCCCAACACCTTCCCTAGGGTCCACGGGGACTGGTGTTAGAATAGTAAATTATACTATTCGAAATCCGCACCTCCAACGCAAGTCGTGGTAACGACTTGCGTTGTAAAGGGATGCGTGGTAAATGGATGCATTGTGACGTTACGCGTTGTACCGTCATACAGCCGCTAAAATGCAGTTCACAAATATTTTCTAGGAGTACAATTTCCTGACCTACTTCTGTAAATTCTTCTGAATTTATGAAAGCCGTAAATCTGCATTACTGCAAGGATATATATCATGGGTGCACTTTTATGACTTTCTTTAAGAATTTGGCCCCTATTTAGGTCTGACGTTTTATTTTTATTAAAATTCGATCGCTCTCTCTAGCTACTGGCTGGTTTGACTGTGAGTGACAGCATTCTGCTCTTTCACAAGACGCATATTGGCATGCAAAGTAGTTTTGTTCAGTGACAAAAACTACTATGGCAATGTTTGTTTTTGAGACAAAAATATTTTTGCTTTTGCCAATTTTTGTTATAATGATGAGGGCCCGCCAGCTCCCACAAAAATGAATTTTTACAAAACCCACATCAAAACAAAGCACACATTGACATAACCAAAAGGCTGACCACCAAAATCATATCTACTGGCTTTGCCAGTTCTTGTTTATTTTCACGTTCCCTATAATTTTGTTGGAACCAGTCACACTGATTTTCCATTATGAATGTTTTGGGGAAATACTTACATGGATCAACACATTTTAGCTAAATGATGCTTCAAAGAAATAGTACCTAAAACTTCACATTAGTTTAGCAAAACTTTTTTTTTCCTAGTTCCATATTTTTTGATGACTATTTTATTTTGAAATCAAAGAATAAATAATTTCCTAGCTATCAAACTGGAAAATTTCAATTCTATTAAGGACACAGAGGCGATTATTAGGCTTTTCCTTTCTTCGTTTTATTTCAACAGCAGCCTTTTTTCAAACAACAAAGACTTAAAACAAACTACATTTCCCATGGCACAATAGGAAAACCAAAGAGAAAATACTCTGTCCAATCAGGATACCCCTGCATGTATAACGTTTCCTACAGACGCTCCTTCTTCCTTTTTCTTCCTGCAAACACAGCTTCTGCCTGTGAACGTTACTCCTGTTTAGTTGACTCAGATCCTGAACAAATTTATTAAGAGAAATTTGAGATACTCTCTCCTGCGCATGCCAATCCATCCCTTCAGTCATAGAACATCTTCATCAATGGCATCACAAGCATTCGATAAAGTTTTCTACAAACATTAACAATCAGGATGATTAGGTTTAAGTCACATGAAACCATATTTGCAGTCTTATAACCTTGAGATCCAACTCTTACTGTGGGAGTGAGCCAGTCCTTGCTGAATAAGTTGGCTAATCCTTGCCTCTGTGTCCTTCATAGAATTGGAACTTTCCGTTACAATAGCTGGGACATTTTTCATTCTGTGGCAGGACCCAGAGACGAAGATTAGGTTAGTTTAAAGCTGGATCACCACTACGCTTGCCAGAGATGATACCGGTTTGAAGTAAAACCGTTTAAGCGTGAAATCGGAAGACCAGTGTGCTGCATTGAGGAAATCCTCTAAACGAGAGGCCATGGCCTTAGAGGCCCTAGAGGCCATGGCCCCTCTGACTGAGTGGGCGCCAAACTGAGAGGTATTAATCCCTGCTTCTTGCATTACCCATTTAATCCATCTGGCAATCATACGGGAGGAAACCGCTTTGTGAGGTTTGGCCTCCACAGCTGTCTCTCCCCATGGGGCGAAGCTCGTCTGTGACTGCCTTGTACATTTTCAGGGTCCCTACCACACATAATTTTGGCATTCCCTGAAACTCTGGGTAGGACACCACTCTAGAATTGCATTTTGTTCTGCAAGAAATATTAAACGTTAACCCTTCTGGAGTCAAAATCCTACCTGTAATATCCAAAGACTGCACGTGAGAGACCCTGCGACAGGATAAGAGACAAAGCAACATCGCCAATTTCGCTGACAGTTGTTTTATAGACAAATATCTTTTGAAAGGCCAGGATGTGCATAGTTTAAGGACCTTATTCACATTCCTTAACACAGAGTATCTAGGCTCCGTAGGGAGTGATAATCTAATACCCCTAAGTCAATTCAAGTCAAGTCGGGATTTATATAGCGCGCTACATACCCATAGGGTCTCAAGGCGCTTGAGGAAGGGGGGGGGGGGGTTGTCGAATATCCAAGTTTTAAGTTGTTTTCTGAATGCTAGGTGGTTCTGAGTGAGGCGTAGGTGAGTGGGAAGAGAGTTCCAGGTTTTAGCTGCCAGGTAGGAGAAGGATCTACCTCCCATGGTGGCTTTGTTGATGCGAGGTACAGTAGCAAGGGCTTGGTTGGAGGATCGTAGCTGACGGGAGGGGGTGTAGAAGGACAGTCGTGAGTTGAGGCATTCGGGTCCAAGTTCGTAAAGTGCTTTGTGTGCGTGGGTTAAGAGGCGGAAAGTAATCCTCTTATTTACGGGGAGCCAGTGGAGGTTTTTCAGGTGACCAGAGATGTGTTATTTACGCGGGATGTCTAGTATGAGCCTGGCTGAAGCGTTCTGGATGCGTTGGAGTTTTTTCTGGAGTTTTGCGGAGGTACCAGCGTATAGGGTGTTTCCATAGTCCAGGCGGCTCGTGACCAGTGCGTGAGTGACCGTTTTTCTAGTTTCGGTGGGGATCCAGCGAAATGTCTTTTTGAGCATGCGAAGAATGTTGAAGCAAGATGATGAGACGGCGTTGACTTGTCTGGTCATCGAGAGTGAGGAGTCCAGAATGACGCCCAGGTTCCGTGCGTGGTCCGTCGGGATGGGTGCTTTTCCAAGGGCCTCTGGCCACCAAGAGTCATCCCAGGCGGAGGGGGAGGTGCCTAAGATGAGGACTTCTGTTTTGTCCGAGTTAAGTTTCAGACGGCTGTGCTTCATCCACTCGGCTACTTCTTTCATTCCTTCGTGTAAGTTGTTTTTGGCGGTGTTAGGGTCTTTGGTGAGTGAGAGGATCAGTTGAGTGTCGTCAGCGTAGGAGATGATGTTGAGGTTGTGTTGGCGTGCGATGGCTGCGAGGGGGCTCATGTATACGTTGAAGAGGGTGGGGCTGAGTGAGGATCCTTGTGGCACGCCGCAGATGACTTCAGAGGCCTCTGACTTGAATGGAGGGAGCCGGACTCTCTGAGTTCTTCCGGTAAGGAACGAGGTGATCCAATCCAGTGCTTTTCCTTGGATTCCGATGTTTCTGAGGCGCTGTAATAGGGTGCTATGACAGACTGTGTCGAAGGCTGCGGAGAGGTCGAGGAGGATGAGAGCGACTGTGTCTCCATTGTCCAATAGAGTTCGGATGTCGTCTGTTAATGCGATGAGTGCGGTCTCAGTGCTGTGTTTGGCTCGGAATCCGGACTGTGAGGGGTCGAGGGATTTGTTGCTTTCGAGGAAGGTGGCGAGTTGGTTGTTGACAGCTTTCTCGATGACTTTGGCCGGGAAAGGAAGAAGCGAGATGGGGCGGTAGTTTTTGAGTTCGGTGGGGTCAGCTGTGGGTTTTTTCAGGAGAGCGCTGAGTTCTGCGTGTTTCCAGCTTTCCGGGAAGGTGGCGGAGTTGAAGGAGCAGTTGATGAGGTCTCGGAGGTGTGGAGCTATGATGGAGTCTGCTTTGTTGAAGATGTGGTGAGGGCATGGGTCAGTTGGGGATCCTGAGTGGATGGAGTTCATCAGGCGGATGGTGTCCTCAGTTGAGATTGGGTTCCAGTCGTTAAGGATGTTCAAGGGGGGTGAAGGTCCTGCAGTAGGTTGAGTGGGTTGGTCTCCGGGTCGGTTGTCGAAGCTGTTGTGAATGTCTGCGATTTTGTTGTGGAAGAAGGAAGCTAGTGAGTCGCATAGGGCTTGGGAGGGGGTGATGTCGTTGGAGTTGGCTGATGGGTTGGTAAATTCTTTGACGATGTTGAATAATTCCTTGCTGTTGTGGGAGTTGTTATCTAGTCGGTCTTTGAAAGCGGCTTTCTTGGCAGACCGGATAAGTTGGTGGTGTATGCGGGTGGCGTTTTTGAAGGCATCCTTGGTGCTGGTGTTTGGGTCTTTTTCCCAGGCCTTCTCGAGGGAGGGACAGAGTTTCTTGGATTTCTTAAGATCATCGTTGAACCAGGAGGCGTTTTTGCAGCCTAGCTTGATTTGACGTTTTTTCAACGGTGCTAGGATGTCGGCGCTGTTGGATAGCCATTGGGTGAAGTTAATGGCTGCTTGGTCGGGGTTTGAAGAGTGGACAGGAGGGTTTTGAAGGAGCGATGAGGAGATCTGGTCGATGGTGAGTTTGTTCCAGTTTCTACGCAGGGTGGGTTGAGGGTGGTTGTGGATTGTGGTCTTATTGTAGATAAAGTGAACGCAGCTGTGGTCCGTCCAGTGAAGAGCTGTGGTGTGGCTGAAAGAGACATGTTTGCTGGAGGTGAAGATAGGGTCGAGTGTGTGACCTGCGATGTGGGTGGGGGAAGTGACAAGTTGTTTGAGTCCGAGGTTGGCGAGGTTGTCCAGAAGGGTGGTGGCGCTGTTGTCATTGCTCTTTTCCAGGTGAAAATTGAGGTCTCCCAATAGGATGTAGTCCTCGGAGGGGAGGGCGTGTGGGGTGATAGTCAGCGATGTCGTCATTGAATTGTGCACGGGGTCCCGGGGGCCGATAGAGGAGGGTGCCTCTGAGTGTGGTCTTGGGGTCGGTGTGGATCTGGAAGTGAAGGTGCTCGGCGCTGGCAAGGTTGACGTCTGAGCTGGTTGAGATGCGGATGGAATTCTTATGGACGATGGCAATGCCTCCTCCTGTGTGCTTGACGCGGTCTTTACGGATGATCTTGTATCCTTCTGGGATGGCAGTGGTGATGTCTGGGGCTGAGGAGGCGTTCATCCATGTTTCTGTTAGGAAGGCGACGTCCGGTGAGATGGTGTCTAGTAGATTCCAGAGGTCGATGGCATGTCTGTGGACTGAGCGGGTGTTGAGCAGGATGCATTTTAGGTGGTTGGTGTCAGGTCTCTGTATGGCG
Source organism: Lissotriton vulgaris (assembly GCF_964263255.1). Classification (NCBI taxonomy): domain Eukaryota; kingdom Metazoa; phylum Chordata; class Amphibia; order Caudata; family Salamandridae; genus Lissotriton; species Lissotriton vulgaris. The sequence continues at coordinate 1,227,124,386 of NC_141687.1, forward strand.
TTGGTGGATGCGGAGATGGTTTTGGTGCCGTTGAACTTGCAGGAGTTGCATGAGAAGGGTCCATGGGTGTGTCCTGGGGCGGCTTGGATGCAGTTGGGGCAGCGGCCGGGGTTAAGGGCTAGGCAGGTGGTGGCATCGTACGTTATGCGGGAGGGGAGGAAGGGACGGGGTCCAGGGGGTCTGGCGCTGGGCGCGGTCCAGGCGCAGACGGGCTTACCTTTGGCGCACCTTCGGCGCGACTGGGGCGCGATCGCTGCGCGTGAACGCTGCACGCGATAGCATCTGTCATAAGTAGTTGGGGAGGGGGGAGGGGTGAGGGAGGATCCGATGGGAGGCGGGTGCGTGGTGGAGGGGGCGGTCTCAGGGCAAAACAACAACAACACAGCCAATGGCGGCTGTAACACGAGTGTAGACCGGGTTGGAGGAAGGTTGGAGCGGATTTAGCCAAAAACGATCCCAAACAGTGAACAAATGCAGCTTTTAAGCAGAAGGATTACAACACATAAATAAATGCAGGTACAGTTGAGCACAAACAGGCAGGCACGTTCGAGCGCTTAACGAGGGCAGCAGCGCTATGCAGGCAAAAGTGAAAGTGAAGTGCAGCGTCAGGAAAGCTCAGCAGCGCAATGCACACGATACCAGGCAGCTCTGGGCAGGAGTCAGCGAGGGCAGGAGGGAGCGACCGTTCTCAACGAGGTCGAGGCGGTCACAGCGCTATGGTGGACAGGGGTGAGCCTAAACACAAAGTGGGAGGGAGGATCCGATGGGAGGCGGGTGCGTGGTGGAGGGGGCGGTCTCAGGGCAAAACAACAACAACACAGCCAATGGCGGCTGTAACACGAGTGTAGACCGGGTTGGAGGAAGGTAGGAGCGGATTTAGCCAAAAACGATCCCAAACAGTGAACAAATGCAGCTTTTAAGCAGAAGGATTACAACACATAAATAAATGCAGGTACAGTTGAGCACAAACAGGCAGGCACGTTCGAGCGCTTAACGAGGGCAGCAGCGCTATGCAGGCAAAAGTGAAAGTGAAGTGCAGCGTCAGGAAAGCTCAGCAGCGCAATGCACACGATACCAGGCAGCTCTAGGCAGGAGTCAGCGAGGGCAGGAGGGAGCGACCGTTCTCAACGAGGTCGAGGCGGAGTTTGCATACCAGAGGATGTTCTCCTACCGGGTGGCCATCTATGGGAAGGTGTCCTACCGAGATTGCCGATCTGAAGGTGTTAGTGGGCCTGTAGGCTAAGTCCTGTGAGGCCATGTTTGCCAAAGAATGTAGGATGTGAACAACCTCCGCCCCCACGGGATCCATTTGCCCTTGGAGACACCAAAATACCCATCTAGACCACGCCGATCTGTATCATCTGGTGGTGCTATCCGCCCAGGCCTTGGCGAGGAGAGCGTCAGCATCTGCTGAAATTCCTGGGACTTTCCATTGTTCTGGGTAATCCTACAAGACATTAGCCTGAGGGTACCCGCCAATATCAAGGGGTGAGGATTGCCCTGGGGATCTCTCAGGAGCTTTAGATCTAGGGTGGAAGGATTGGAAAATCCCAGGAAAGTTCCATCATCACTGGATACCAGGCCTGCGACCTCCAGGCTGGAGTGATCATAACCAGATCTGTCCCCCTGCCTGCTCACTTGGGCCGACGGCCGCATGATCATCGCAAATGGAGGGAATGCATAGGCCTGTTCCAGCTCCAGTCTTGGAGGAAAGCATCTGTCACCACTTCCAAGGATCTGGCCCCTAGCTGCAGAACTTCTCCACCTGAAAGTCTAGGCGGGAGGCAAACAGATCCATTGAAAAAGGGCCCCAACATTCCTGGAGTCGGTTAAAGATCAAGGGATTCAGTTTCCTCAGACTTGCCTCCCTCCAGCAACAAGAGTGCCAATCCCCTATCTGGTTGGCTTGGTCTGGGAGGTGTTCCGCCATCAGGGATATGTGATTGGTTAAACAGCACTCCCGCAGGGTTCTGGCAAGGTCCGACAGGGCCTTTGAGCGGGTGCCCCCAAGATGATTGACGTAATGGACCGCCACTATGTTGTCCATCTTTAGTAGTCAATTCCAAGCAGTTGATATGAAGAGCTTGTTCGTCAGAAGACCATTTTCCTCCGGTAGAGAACTTGCCGCAGCGAGCGCCCCACCCCCGATCCACTGGTGTCGGATTCGATCACCAGGTCCGGTTGGGAGCCGAAATTCGTCCTGCCGTTCCATGCCTCCATATGGGAGATCCACCACCTGATCTCTTCCCTCGCCTCCTTCGGGAGCCGGACCAGTTGGGAATAGGACAGGCCTTTCCGGAGATGCATTATTTTAAAGCGTTGTAGTGCCCGGTAATGGAGGGGTCCCAGAAAAATCTCTTGAATGGCATAGTAGGGCTGAGATCAGCCCCACTATGCGGGCCAGTTGCCTTAGGGTTATCTGAGCTTTAGTCAGGGTTCTCCATAATTTGTGTCTGATTTTGGACAACTTCTGAGGAGGGAGACTGAGGGTCGCCTCTACGGAGTTGACTACAAATCCTAGAAATGGAATGGATGGAGAACGGGTCAGAGTGGACTTGTGTGTGTTGATCACGAAACCCAGTCACTCCAGCAGGTCTACGGCCATCCGCAACTGGAGGGCTAAAGTTTGAGGGCATTGGTTCATGAGGAGAATGTCGTTGAGATGGATGATCAGTCGTACGCCTTCTGCCCGTAAGAATTCTGCTACAGGTCGCATCAGTTTGGTGAAACTCCAAGGGGCGGACGAGAGTCTGAAAGTAAGGGAGGTGAATTTGAACACCTGGGACTCCCACTGGAATTGCAGAAAACGTTCGTGAGGTGAGAAAATCAGCACGCCCAGATAGGCATCCTTTAAATCTAGACGGCCATCCAGTCCGAGCTCCGCAGAAGACCTCCGAGGCGGTGACTGCCCTCCATTTTGAAGTGACGATATAGGAGCCATCCATAGGACTCTTTTAGGTTGATCACCGGACGCTGGCTTCCCTCCCTCTTCTCTACCAAGAAGAGGTTGCTGAGGAACCCATTGGGGTCTCTGGTCGTGGGGACGATAGCTCCCTTCTCCAAGAGATCTGCTGTTTCTAACTCGATCAGGGTTAGCTGATCATATAGGAAGATCAAAGGCCTGGGGCTATGACTCTCGCCAGGGGTCCCTTAGAACTCTATGGGAAACTCTTGGACGGTTTGAAGAACCCAGGTGTCTGAAGACAGGGATTCCCAGTTATGCATGAATAATGCCAAATGACCTCCAAGCCGGAGGCCTTCTACACTTTGAGTTCTCACCTTGTGAATTGTTGTAATTGTTGTGGCCCCTGTGGCCGCCCCGCCACCTCTGCGACGGGTGTAGGTCCTGGTTTGGTAGAAGTTTCAAAATGTACTAGAGTCTTGATATTTGCCCCGGCGGGGCTCTCCTCTGGAGGCTTGCTGCTGAAAGCGGCTGGACGAGCCCCCCTTCCTCGGACGGGATTGGCAAAAACACGGGGGTTAAATATTCTTTTAATGGAGGTTTGAGCCTTATCTAGGGAATTGAATGTGTTAACGAATTTCCCCAGTTCCAGAATAAACTGGTCCCCGCAAAAGGTTGCCCTGGGCCACTGTGCCCGCCTCTGCAGTTGAAAGATCCCCTAGTTTGGGGTCGATCTTGATTGACTAGGATCAACGCCGTTCCGTAGAAATTGCGCAGTTGGCGTTCCCCAAAAAGATTATTGCCCACTGAGCCCAGCTAGACAAGGCTTAGTTGCATATCAGCGTACCAGATGCCTTTGCCTCCTCTGCCATTCTATTATTTTGGCCAGGGCTCCTTCTATATCAATAGTTTATCTTGACAGGACCGCTAGGATCTGTCAATGCTACTTTTGGAGTCACCGACGAATTTGGCGAAGAAGGTGGCCATTTTTACGTCTATCTCCGGGGTTATAGCCACTTTCCCTTCCAAAGATGGCCGAGGGCATTCCATCTTGAGGCAGTTCCACACCTCCTTATCCAGGGGATACTTAACCCTGCTAGCCATATAGGATGCCACCTTGGGGGCTGGGAACCATTCCGCAGAAGGCGGGTGCAGCAAGTCATCTTTCGGTCTAATAGGTCTGCTGCTGTGACCGGGTTAGAGCCGATGGTTCTGAGTCCGGCAAAGGGGACGGGGAGGGGCACCTGGGTCTGGATTGTTCCCCGTCACATTCGGAAGTATTCGGGGAATCGTGGGGTACCTTGGTGGGAAATTAGAGGGGGCTCCCCAGGAGTGCCCTGACCTGAGGGTTCCAAGATGGGTTGGGTATCCATGAACGCTTTCTTCAGCGTCAAGATCTACCCCTGACCCATCTGTGTGGAAAGACTATTAAAATATATGCCCAATGATTGTTTTACAGGCATTAGGAAATGCTAAAAATACCCCAATCTGTGCTCGCTTCCAAGCGTCAACCCAGAGAATGCAAGGGAAAGGTCAATGCACTTATTAAACTTCCCCGTGTCAGTTACCTCTGCCGGCCGCGCTTCACTGAACACAGTGAGAGAGACGCACAGCGGGGGGATTGGGGGGTAGAGACACACCGCACGCGAGCATCCAATAGAAAAAAAAGAGTGCGTAGGAGCAGTGGAGGCTCCTGCGGTCCCTGAAAGAAAGATCGATTAAACAAGCATTTCATACAAAGAAGGCACAACATGTGGCAAAAGGTACTGTTAAGCCGCGAGCCTGATTTTTACTAATTAAACACTGTTAGAAATGGGGGTCTCTAATTGGAAGAGGTAGGTATCTTTGTCCAAATACGGACCACTCCTAAAATAACCCTTGCTCACCCCCTTTGTTGCCTGGCACGAGCAGACAGGGTAATCTCAGAGGCAGTGTGTAAAGCATTTGTGAACACATACACTAATACAGTGAAAACACTACAAATGCACACCACACCAGTTTAGATAAATAAGTAATCTTTATCTAAACCAAAACAAGACCAAACAACAAAAATCCACAATACAGGAATAAGAATATGACTTTCAGATGGTAGAAATAGTTCAGTTCAAAGCAAATTGCTGGTGCAACACTTTTCACACAAAGTACCTTGGATGTGTCACGCAAACAAACAAAGCGAGTTACAGGGAAGGTGATGCGTTGGTTCCTTACACTCAGGGAAGGTGATGCGTTTGTTCCTTGCTCCGGAAGAGGTGATGCGTTGGTTCCTTATTGCTGCGCAGGGGAGGTAATGCATTGCTTCCTTATCAAGAGGAGGTGATGCATCGGTTTCTTACTGCGTAGGGAGGTGATGTGTTGATTTCTTACTGCATCCCCCAATGATGCGACAGACTTGGCGCCTTAATGCGATGCGACAATCCGGGACAATGCGTGGATTCCTGCAGCCGCACAGCAGGGCTTGAGTCAGAATCGGTGCAGAGATCTCGGATTTCGGAGATCGTTGCACCCGATGCTGCGTGCGCCAGTTTCTCGAACCATGGTAGGCACAGCAACCATTTCTTTGGCGATGTGTCAGAAACAGGTATGGATGCGTCACGCTTTTCAGTTTGCATTGATTTTCCAGCTGCCAGCGGAAAACAGTCTCTAGAGGTCCAAAATAACAGCAGCCACCTCTTTGCAGGTCAGATCTCCCAGCAAGGCAGTTCTGGGGAATTGGTGGTGAAGTCTTTGTGACCCTGAGACTTCCGAACAGTAGGCAAGCTCAGTTTCAAGCCCTTGGAGATCTTCTTCAAGCAGGGGACACAGCAAACATCACAGTCCTTTTCTCCTTTCCTTGGCAGCAAGTAGCCACTACAGGCCAACCCCAGACAGCAAACAGCACAGGGGCAGTATTCCTCCTCAGCTTCTCCAGCTCCTCTCCTTGGCAAAGGTTCCTCTTGATTCCCAGAAATTATAATTTCTGGGGTCAGGGCCCCAATATTTATACTACAAAATCATTTGTTCTCTGGTGGCAGAGATGCCCTGTACTTGGTCAAAACTGGTTCTGTCCTCTCTGGTGCAGCCTCCTGGCAGAAGGTGAAGACAGCATTGTCCTTGGCAGACCAGGCCCATTCAGGTGAAAGGAAATATCCTCCCCCTACGCTAAATGAAGCCCAGATCTATTCAGCCCAGCCCTGACTCGTCAGGATCTGTGGAGCCACTGCTCCTCCCCAACCCCTGTCATTCAAAAGCCAAACATGCAATACACAAACCTAGCAGAGGCACACTGAATGGCTAAGCAAGAAAATACCAACGTTCTAAAAGTGGTTTTTTCAAACACAGAATGTAAAAATCACCAAATGACACAGGAATCTGAGAGACAAAAAGGGTTATACATGACACAATAACGGAAAATTTGCCAGACAAAGCAAATGAAACGAGAAGTTAGTATTTAATATTTGTGTCGTTTATTTAATTTTCCATGAACAACTGGGAATACAGCCAATGCGTTTCGCCCATATCTAGACTTCTTCAGGGCATCCAAGAACACAGACTCCTAGGTCTCAATGCTGTTCCTAGTGTGTTTGTCCTTTTAGAGACCATGAGGCTGTTTGATAAAAGAAGTATTCCACACACAGGAGATTTATAATTTTAGACTCTGTGAGTCTTTCATGAGAAAGTGTATTTTTGTGTTCTGTATATACATAAATAGTAGGGAGCTGTAATCAACCTTCGTTATACTTGAAACGTGTCAGGTTCTGGCAGCAGCATTCTGAGAGGTTCCATTGGGCAGCATCTATGAAAATGTGGTAATTTCTTTTCTACTCATAGTAACATGTGATTGTGCGATAAACGGGTCCCCTAGCCAACATTGTTTGTTTGATTTAATGTAAAAATCATCCTCACTAAAAGATGCATTTTAACAATCTGAGTTTAAGCATACTAAACTTTATTTTCCTACCTTGTTCCCAGGGGTAGTTATGTTTATAAGATGTAATAAACAAACTCCCCACTCTATCCTACAGGTAGCCATGCGATAGTGAAAAACGAAATTGACAGTAATTCACTATCAGGACATGTTACATAGTAAAATGAAATGAAAATTATTCTTATATAGCGCATGGCTCCCCGGAGGCATTCCAGCGCTTGGAGCCGCAGAGAGGCAGAAAAGCTAGGATAGTTCTTATGTAATCTTAATTATTTGTTTCCGGGAAAAGCCATGTCTTTAGGACATACACCAGGGCATGTCCTACCTTTCACATACACTGCACCCTGCCCACAGGGGTACTTTGGACCTACCTTAGGGGTGACTAACATGTAAGAAAAGGGAAGGTTAGGGCCTGGCAAGTGGTTGCACCTGCCAGGTCGACATGGCAGTACCAGACTGCACACAGGCTCTGCAATGGCAGGCCAGAGTTACATTTACCGGCTGCTTATGTGGGTGGCACAATCAGTGCTGCAGCCCACTAGCAGCATTTGATTTACAGGCCCTGGACACACACAGTGCACTGTACTAGGGTCTGACTAGTAAATCAAATCAGCCAATCATGGAAACACCAATCCATAACAACAATTCACAAAGGGAGCACTTGCACTTTGGCACTGAAAAGCAGTGGCAAAGTGTTCAAAGTTTATAGACCAGCAAAACAAAGTCCAACACACAGAAGGCAAAAAGGCAAAAATACAGGGGAAACCCAGACGAAAGTTATAAGGTTTAACAAACAACAAAAACATACATAACATTCAACAATAAGGGCAACTGAGAGGAACATATCTGAATGCTGCTGGAGCAGCGAAGAAAGAGGAAAAGGATCGTCAGCAGGGACTGTTATACATGCAGGGGCATCCTGATTGGACAGACTGTTTTCTCTTTGGATTTCCCATTGTGGGTAATGTAGTTTGTTTTAATGCTTTGTTGTTTGAAAAAATTCTGCTGTTGAAATAAAGCGAAGAAAGAAAAAGCCTAATCCTCTCCTCCGGGTCCTGCCATAGAATCATCAATCTTGTTTTAAAGATTTTGTGTATATTTGCATCTAAACAGAGAGCATCCTGGAAGCATTATATGTAGCCTTATATTATTAAACTTTGAAAACCTGTGTGCACATTTTTATTCTGGAACCACTGTCAGTAGTGTAGTCTAAACTTACAACATTTCCTTTGAGCGCTCACCCTAATAATAAAGGCTTTGTATTAATGAACCTTGAATACATGTTCAAACAGCATTAACATATGTGCACAACTATTCCCTTAACTGCAGACAATACTCTTCGCAGATCTATAATGTGGAAGTGTAACCTGGCAGCCAAAGGGTTTGTGCTGCAAGAAATTTGACCTACTTGTCCCAAGGGCAAAATAAACATGAACACTTCCTGTGCTGAGCATCGGGCTAAAGGGACACCCCACCCCTGTATTCAGGATTCCATCTTGAAGGTAATCAAGGAATTCCACACCCCTGTACTATGGACTCCATCTTAAAGATAATCAGCGCAAAACGTATTTCCATACTGGTGAATGGCACAGATGCATTTCCCGGAATATTCAGTGCCTTTTTTAATAAAGCACGGAGCACCATCTTTAGGTCATTGTTTTAGCTTCCACACAAAACTGTCTCAGTAAATGGTGCACACTTTTTCAATTGATGTACCTTGCGCTAATCTAGACATCACTTATGGTGATTTTAGTTGTCTTTGATAACCATAGAAAGCTCTCAAAGTGGTAGCTGTGAAGAGTTGCCTTCAGGCTTATTTTGAAGGAGTGTAAAGCAACTTGCTTTACCAACTTTAATTAAGAGTGTAAGTTAAATAAAAAATAACCACACTGTGTTTATATAAAGTAAGTCTATTTATTACACAACACAATCACTAACACATTGGTATATCTCCTACCCGGAGATATCAACACAATACACAAGAATACTTTGAAATAATCAGGTAAGTAGCACAAAAATACACTGGTCTCCAGTGGGAGACCAAATCATAAATCAAGAAAGTGGAATGCGAACTACAAATAAGAACTGGACTTCGACCATAAGACTCAGAGGAGCTGGGGACACAAGGAACCGCCCACGGTAAGTACCCAGGAACCCATGGAGGCTGTGTGCAGAGTGGAAACACAGCTGCATGCCCAATAGAAGTAAATGGAGAAGTTGCGTTGCAGTTTTAAAGAAGGACCCTTCCTGGAGGACGCCAAAGAAACCCATTGTAAGACAGAAGGTCTGAGAGCCACCTCATCCAAGGATGCCCTAGGAACCAAGTTAGCTGCACCGTGGTAGCTGGGTTCATAGGGGTGAAGTGACGTCGGAACCTGCCATAGACGACAATGGAATACTTCAAAGAACATGCCTCTGGAGAAGACTGTGAAGGAGTCCAGTGGAATCCAAGGGTGGATTCTTGAAGTGAAGCACATGCAAGCAGAGGGAACAGAGTCTATGCCACTCGGAGGTGATCAGGAGGCACAGAAGCACAATGCCCACCTGTGTTGGGAGATTCAGAAGAGACGACAGTGACCTTGTCGTTGCTGCTGTGAGGACCAGGCAATGCTGAGGAAGACCAGGAGCCATTCACGAGCTGTGCCATGTCAGTTGTCGGTGTCTAGCTGGTCGGTGTCCAGAGGGAGCACCAAAAAGTCTTGGTAGCTGCAAACTTTGGGACCAGCAAGGTCCAAGGGACTCACCAAATGCGGAAGAATCGGAGCAGACCCTTGAGAAGACCCACAGGCCGGTGGCACAGCAGTCGCAAGAGACCTCAAGCAGCCACCAAAGTCTGAGACCCACGATGCAGGTGATGCTGGGAGGACAATGTTCTTTAGGAAGGGAATTGCTGGAGGCTGGAGCTTCTTGTAGCCCAATGATCTCTGGAGTACAGAGCCAACAAGCCTTGGCAATGGCATGTCGTCGCGGTGCACAGGGGTTCAGTCTCAGCTGTCCAGACAAGGGATACTGTCCTCCAAATTGCAGGGAAGACAGGTCAGATCTCTAGGGAGCCACAGACCCACCACCTGTGTTGCTGAACCTCGAGATGTCCATGGGGCATCAGGCGCAGCAGAGCCGTCAGCTTTGTTGTGGTGCCTGCAGATGCAGGGGAATGACTCCTTCACTCCAAGGGAGAATATTTTGGGTGTCCTTGATGACCACAGGTCTTTTGGAGAACCTGGATGAGGCACAAACATAGACGATGCAGAAGACTTGAAGAACAGCAATACTAGAAGCAGTAGGAGTCTTCCTTGGTGCAGTCTCGGTTCCAGTCGAAGCCCAATGAAATCCAAGTGTCCAGACAATTATAGAGTGGCGCAGTTTCAAGATTAAATCTCCTCCCACAACGAATTTCAGGGCCCTAAATACCTTAGGGAAAGAGTTGGGATGACTCAGAGGTCCCTCCCAGAGGAGGGCCTGGACAGAGGGGAGGATACTCCCTTGTCCTTTGTCCAGTTTCACACCAGAGCTACCAAGGGTTCCTGAACTGGCTCAAACTAGAGTATGCAAAGAGGGCACCATCGGTGCCCTTCAGAGCAGTCTGGTGGCGCTGGCCAGTGCCCCCACCCCAGCCCAATAAAAAGGACTGAAGAGTGTACCATAGGGGTGACTTATAGGTTTTAAGCACAATGACCTCAGATATAAGTAAACATATATCTGTCATGAGAGGTTCAAGCACCAACAAACACAGGCCGCAACTGCAGGCCTGTTACTACAGTTTAAGTGGACTCCCATGGGTGGCACAATCCATGCTGCAGCCCAGAGGAGATCCCTGGTGTACCTGTGCCCTGGGCACATTAGTACCATATACTAGTGACTTATAAGGGTACACCAGTAGCCAATTGTGGAGGCACAAAAGTACTTACCCGAACCATTTTGGGAGAGAGAACACAGTTCATGGGATCCTGATTAGCAGGATCTCAGCAGCCTAGGTCAAAAACACACTGGCACCAGGCAAAAAGTGAGGGTAACCATGAAAGCAGATCCTACATTCCTACAATCACTGGCCGAGATCAGGATGGAATCTTAATTAAACAACCAACAAAATTTCCCAAAGGCAGCTTCCTGAAGTATATGCACACAACACGAGTGGCCCAATTGAAATGCTTAAAGAACTTCGGGCCTGATTTAGGTCATGGAGGACAGGTTACTCCATCTGAACTGTGATGGATGTCCTGTCTGCCGAAATAAAAATCCCATGGAATATAAAGGGATTTATATTTCGGTGGACGGGATATCCGTAATCGTTTTGATGGAGTAACCCATCCACCAAAATTTAAATCAGGCCCTTAATTTGGTCTGAAGTAATGTCCTCCAGCAGTTCACAGGCTCATAACCCTTGGTTAAATACTCTCACCGACGGCCTGGAATTTAAAGGGGTTGCTGCCCCTTGGAATCAACATCTCCCTCACCATCAGTTTAAAACAGCTCTAATTGAAGAGGTTCAAATAACGTCCTTCACGACGCATCAACACAATTTTGAGAAAAGAGCATGCCCACCTTGTCTTCGATAACTACGTGCAAAGAGGGATTCGAAAGTACATCATTGGACCATTTTTTGTCTATTACAAATTTAGTTTCTACCAGCTACGGATGGGATGTTTTTCCTCATTAGATTTTCTTCCACATTGGGCAGTCCAACCACCAACAATAAGTGTTGTATATGTGTATATATCAAGATGCTGTCACACCTTCTTTGCATCTGTTCTCATTTATTAAATGGCCGAAGAGGTAAGTCTTCTATAACAGCCCCTGATTAGTCAGGGGTTACGGTCAGTTTAGACGGGCATTGTTTTTCTCATGAGAGGACTGTATCCTCACGTAAAAGTAAGCCTGAATACAGTGGATACAGCATTAAGGAAACCCGCGTTATCAACGGTATCCCTAGGAACCTAGCCCACCCCTGCACGGATGTCAATTGTAGAACGAAGGGCTATGCGTGGTCGCAGCGGTCAGGCTATTAGAGGGAGGTCGTCATTTTTATCCTGATTTCACTTGTAAACAACATCAGATGGTTGTTTTCATTGGACATCCTTAACTATCCTGCCGCCATTAGGAACACGACTAGCAACTGTTTACTGCATGCAGCATGTCTTATTAACGTCCGCTGAATCTGCTTGTTTTAGAGCGGTAGGTTCGAATGTTTCTGTGCTTGTTTTACATCAACAGCCCTCCTTGATCGAAGAATGTTTTAAGTGCAAAGCATTTAGTAATTGATGGGATAAGGACATATATTTCACTGATGAGACATGTTTATGTAATCTACTACATTCTCCTGCCTTTATGTATGTAGAGCAGTCATTTGGCTTGTGAAATGCATATCTATACTGTCTGTCTTGCAGTTGATTTAGCAGTTTATCCTCTCAAAACACAGCACTTTATATACCATTTTGGTAGTTTAAATATCCAGGGCTCATTTATACAGGCTTTTTTTCTGTTAGATGCTGATAAACGTAATTAAATATTTGTATTCAGCCTCAGAAACATTAGGCCAAAAGTGTGGAATTGTTCAATGTTATGCTGATTATTGATTTACAACAATTATGAATCTGTAAATAGTACTTTGCGCTTTATACTGGTAATTATATCACTGTTCATCTGTTTTTACCATTCTAATAAGAAACGTGCTAGATTTGTTCTTTATTTTTTAAATTATTTTGTTTGCACTTTAATAGACTTGACTATCTAAATAAAGTAATTCAATCTCTATCTCTCACACAGTCCCGAAAATAGAAGGGGTTGAGGTAGTCATGCTCCAAGAAATACACGTTATTAAAAAGTATATGGGGCATTTTGGGTTCCAGGTTTATAATAGAGCATTCTTCTTGTCAACTGGAATAAAACGGGGGCATTAGAAATCCTTCTTCATGAATACTTCTTGTTCACACTGTCTCATTCACAGAAAAGAAGGAATATGTTGCCTAATCAAAGGTTCTAATGACCAAACCACTGTAATATTTGGTTTTCTGTTTGCATTGACCAAGAAAAGAACATAATTTTATTGAGGATGTAGGCAGATTTTTAAATGGTGAGCTTGTTCCCTTTGGAGACTAAAATCATACCATGCATCCAATATTAGCTAGAAGCAGTAGACATTCGACCTCTTCTAAAATTGCACCCCTTGAATTCATAGAGACAGTGTTTTATCTGGGATTGATCAATGTGCGGCAGTAATTGTGCAAAGATGAAGGGGACTGTACTTTTTTCACAAGTGTACAGGTCATATTCCGGAATTGATCATATTATCATCACAGCTATCCTTTTAGGGAAAACGGTGAGTACATGCATAGGATTAATTTGCATCTTGAATCATGCTCTGGGAGCAGGAATCATGAATGTCCTGTAAGGCGACTTTATAGATCGAATGGTAACTATATGTTGTAATACGTGGTCTACAGAACAGAAATACTCAATAATAATGCAACTACTTTAGAACCATTTACGACCATGAGATTCCAAAGTAAGTGCTTTGGGATGCCATTAGGCCAGTCTTGTGAGGAAAGATGAACTTACTGGCACATGCAATGGAAAGAGATGGAGCAACGATACAAAAAAAACTGGAGAAGGAAGTGTTATTGGCGGAAACAGCCTTAAGACCTCCAGTTGGCAGACAACCCATTGGAAAATATCTGATGGAGACATTTAGTTACAGATATTTTACATTAGAATTTTCCCCAGGCGTCAGGCTGGTCCGGAATGTTTTTTCGGAAGCACTACCCCTGCGCACCGGTAGGTGCCATAGTATATTTCCGTGTGGCGTCGTATACGCTGAGATTGATGTGTACAGTGCCTATATAGGCACCACCCCAGCATACTGACGTCAGTTTTTTTCTTTCCCTGCCAGTCAGCGCAGATCCGTAGAAGAGCTACCCCGTCACTTTTTGACTGACCTTTTTTTCGACTTTTTGTCAAAGAGTTTTGGAGACATTGTCTCTTAGTGTGGCAGGTATGTCCACGGGGAAGGCCTGTGGGGCTTGCCACCAGCAAATATTGGTGATGGACCCACACCTTATCTGACTCAGCTGTCTCGAGTGCACCATGATGCCAAGACCTGCGTCGATTGTCGTGTCATGCACCCCAAGACCTTGAGGTCAATCTTCTTGCCCCTCGATATGCAACGCGGCAATGGTCGTGATTCTGATCAAGAGGAAGGTCCCAGGATCGTTCATAAAGCCATCACTCATCATTGCAGTCAAAGTTGTCTGAGTCAGTCCCACAAAAAGAAGAAAAACAAGAAGTCAAAGAGGTCTTCGACATTGCCCCGTCCATCCAAGTCATTGGACGAGACAAGGGGACATTGGCATTCAAGGCCCGGCTCCACAGCTGAGCCAGTGCTGTGCGATCTTTGCGCCTCCCCGAGTTTGTTGGAGTCAGAGCGACCCCGCCCATGCGCCTCACAATTGGGTGGCTCATCCCTGCTCCTCCCTGCTGGTGTGCCCTCTGGCCCAGCAGGGTCAGGAGGGGCTGTTACTTGTCTTCCACCTATGAGTGTGCCCCTGGCACCAGTCGCACCCCTTGGACAAGGACCGACGCTGGTCAAGCTACCTCGACCTTCCTTGATGCTAGTCCCACTGGTGACTTCGCCTGGGGCTGCCTGCGCCAACCGGCGGTACCGCCCCAATTCTTATCCCTGACATGGAGCCAAATGAGCATTGCCTGCTGTTGGCAGGAGGCACTCCATCCAAACCAGAGCCTGATTCCTATTCCAATGGTCGGGGACTTGGGGAAGATTGTGACGGGCCACGGACCTTCATGAATACCAGCCCCTGGACCCCAATAAGGATAAGTGGTGTGAGGATTTGGCAGATGCCTGTTGCCTGGACACCTCCCCAGATACTGGCTTGGTCTCTCCTCCTACTGTGGCTACGAAGGAGGGAGCCTCATTTGCAATGGTGGTGAGGAGGGCGGTTGAGGTCCTGGACTGTCAGGTTCCCTCTGTGGCAGCCAAGGAAAATTTCTTTAATGAGGTGCTTCAGACGGGACTCACCCTTTCCTAACCACTTCACCCTTTTAGTGAAGCCCTCATGTACATCCTACTCAAGGCCTGGTGTAAGCCCTGCCCAAGGTACCCCAACGTCTTCACCCAACACCCCAACCCAGAGAGCTTGGTGGTCCAGGCCTCCAATTCCAAACTAAATCCTGGTACATTCCTTACCACTCCACCAGACAGGGAATCCAAAAGGCTGGATACCTTATGGAAGAAGATGTTTTCTTCTGACAATCTGGGACCCCGGTTGGTGAACAATGCGTGCCTTTTGGACCCATACTCCCACTCACTCTGGGATTCGTTGCGCAGGTGCTATCTCTGGTCTAGGAGGAGGCCGGAGCCATACTCTTCCAAGCTATTCTTGATGGAAGGGACACAGCTAAGTTCACCATATATTGTGGGCTGGATATGACCGACTCACTGGCCAGAACGTTTTTTTCATCCTTAGGTGCCACGCCTGGGTGAGAACCACTGGATATTCAGGGGATGTTCAGTCCTCGCCAACAGGCATGCCTTTTAGTGGCTCCCATCTCTTCAGAGACAAGGCAGACTCAGTATTAGACCTCTTCAATGACAGTAGAGATACAGCCAGGTCCTTGGACCTTTCGATGGCCCCTCGCCAGCTCCAGACCGCATTTCACTCGTATTGTGGCCACGGAAGGGCTTCCAGGCGCGTCTCTACCCCACCCCCACCCACCACGGCACACAAACTTCCCAACCTCTTGCGCGGCTGAGGATGCGGTACCCATAGACTCTGTGGGTCAGGTAGCCAGATGTTGGGCCATTCCACCACTCCCCCAGAAGGCACGACCTCCAGGCCGCTTAGTCTGCCCTTCGACCATCATGGGCATCCAGTGCCTGCAGCACTGGAGGTCGACTACATCCGACTACTGTGTTCTTCAGATTGTACAAAGGGGCTACTCCCTTCCTTTCATGGCTACCCAAATTCCCCCTACTGGTGGTAGGTTGACAGAGGTACATACCTCCTATAAACTTTCTGTTGCACAAGTAGAACGGAGGCCTTTGTCCCATCCTAGACCTGCACCCTCTCAATTTCTTCCTGAAAAAGGAGAAATTCCAAATTCTCACACTCGCTCAAGTTCTATCTGCCCTGGACCTGGGAGACAGGATGTTAATGTTGGACTTGCAGAAAGCATACTTCCACATCTTATTCCTGCCTGCCCACAGATGTTACCTGCAGTTAACGGTAAGCCACAAGGGCTTTCAGTTCACTGTGCTCCCCTCAGGCCTTACCTACGCCCCTTGTGTGTTCACCAAGGTGATAGTGGTGGTTGCAGCTCATTTGTGGAGATCAGGGGTGCTAGCCTTTCCCTATCTCGACAAGTGGCTGTATAAGGCAAGCTTGCCTCAGGCGGTCGTCTCCCACTTCCAGACTTGGGTTGTCCTCCTAAAAGGCAAGTCCAGCCAGATATTCAGGCTGTGATATCGATATTTTAGTCTCTATCCTGGATTCGGTGAGACTGACTCTGAGATTGCTGGACCTGATGGCCTCCTGCATCACGCTTATGACACATGCCCACTGGCTTATGCAGGTTCTGCAGGGGGATCTGAAGTTACAGTGAGTGCAACATCATGGGAATCGATAGGAAATGGTCCAGATCTCGGAGGCCACTGCAAATTATCTTCAGTGGTCGTTAACAAACTGCAGCTGGGTTTATGACAGACCCCTCTCCCTGCTCAGCCAAATCTGACATTAGTGAGATAAAAACTCCTGGACTGAGGTGGACATCTGGGAGATGTGGAGATCTGAGGCCTCTGGTCTCCGTCGGAAATCCAACTCCACATCAACCTGGAGCTCAGAGCAATCCTACTAACTTTCAAAGCTTTACTACTCTCTATCAAGGAAAGGCTAGCGCAGGTGTTCACGGACAACACCACTGCCATGTGATAATGCAACAAACAGGGCAGGGTCATGAACCCGCTGTCAAGAGGCTCTGCGTCTCTGAACATGGCTGGAATGGGAAACATCTTATACAACAAAGTCTAACCAATGACTTACGTTTACCATGTAGTCTAAACAATGTACCTCAACACTTCTACGAAGTCCTGAACCACGAAGACTGGAACAGCGATGCCTGGAACCACGAAGAATGGATCTCACCTAGCCACCATGCGCTGTTGTACTCTTTCGCCTATTTACCATACAAAAAATCTCAGTCACCGGCCATCGTTGTAGTGTTGGGTTTGTGCACCCTGTTGTTGTTTGGGGAATTAGTTTTACTCATATTGAATTTTTCAGGTAGCATCATGATGACATATGGAGTTAATTTATAATGAGGCAAGCCCCTGTCTTAGCACTGCCCGAGCCAAGCTGCAACTGACCTTTGTCTGTATGGCTCTGTCCGTACAGGCGCAAAAACACATCGGCAATTCGACAGTCACACTCTTGCACTTTTACCACAGTACTGTGCTAAGTGTTGCTGGGTTGTTCAGCTCTCACACCAAGTGCATGATTAACCCGCCCTCCAGATCATACTGTCTTGCTTAGAGTAGTGGCACTATCGGTCTGGGGTTCTCTAGTGCCCCTCTCCAGGTTGTGGCTCAGTTTCCGGCCTATTGTGTCACCTCAGTGTGTCACTTCATACCCTCTCGCCCAATGTACTTTAGTATATCCTCCTCTATGCATGGTGGCACGTGAGAGTTCGGGGGGGGGGGGGGGAGGGGGGTGAGTGCATCCCTGCCTCTTCGAACTGCACAGCGCTGTTCACCACGTACCTTTCTCTGCTTAGGGTGTCTGACAACGGCAGCCCATCTCCTCTCCATAAAAAATAATAATATTAAAATAGTATGAAAATATTATCAAAAATATGCTCAATCGATATTGTTAATGTTTCGTTTTTCTATACATTTTAATTTTTAAGAACAATATAAATTTCAACAATTTACAATCATTTGTAGTTCGTCAGGTTTTAGAAAATATAACTATAAATTAAAATATAAGCTGAATAAATTAAAAATAAAATGGGTAATGAGCAATGTAAAAATATTTCGAAGAAGTATTGTTATTACACTAGTGCCATCCAATGGCCAGTCACAAAATGTTTTTTTTCTTGGTTTAGGAAGTCGTTGTAAAAAACAGTAGTGGTTTAGCATAGCTCGTTGTTCAGCTTTCGTGATTAAGAAAGTCGTGATTTAAAAAGTAGTTATTTAGTCATACATTCGGCTGGAATATCAGGGCATTTTGCTGGTGGTTCCACACCTGGTGGGATCTCTGAACTCCAAAGCAGGTGAACTCAGCCAAAGATGCCTAGCGGATCACAAATGGCATCACCTTACGGAGGTGGTGTAAGGTCAGCAGTAGGGAGAACCTTGGTTAGATATGTTTTCCACCACCAAGAATGCGCAATGTCAGCAGTTCAGCACTCTGGGGTTTCCAGGGCGGCTCTTTCTCGGAGACGCTTGTCATCTCAAGCGGAGCTCAGGCATCCTGTATGCCTTTCTGTCCATACCACTCCTGCCCAGAGTTCTCAAGATCAGGAACGACCAGGCCCAAGTCCTCTTTGTGGCTCCGAACTTGGCTCAGAGATTCTAGTATACCGAGCTGTTGAGCATGGTCATCGGTCATCCAATTAGACTGCTCCTTCAGGAGGATCTATTTCGCAGCAGCAGAGGAGTGTTTTCCACCCGAACCTGTCAGCACTCCGCCTTCATGCGTAGAGATTGAGCGGTGATAGTTGACAGGTATTTACCTTTTGTCCGAAGTCTGTTAGGTCATTTTGGCAGCCAGGTGCCCCTCCACCTACATGGTATATGCTTGCTGTTGGGGCAAGTTTGTGGTATGGTGTGCAGAAAAACAGGTTGACCCCCTTTACCGGGTCCTTCTATTAATTCTTTCTCTTGCTCAGTAGGACTCTGCTGTTGTCACTGTAAAATCTTTCTTTCATTTCAGCATTTCTATGGGCTCCGAAATGTATTCCCACCTTCACCTTCATCAAGCATCAGTGGGACCTAAATTTTGTTTCTTATGTGGTCTCCTTTCGAGCCACTGAACAACTGTCCTATCAGGCTCCTTACCATTAAGATGGACTTTCTAGTGGAAATAACATGTGCCTGGTGTGTCAGTGAGCTCCTGGCTTTGTCATCTAAGCCTTTGTACCTCAACACCTTCCAAGACAAGCTGGTCCTTTACACTAGAGCTTCCTTCCTACCGAAGGTGGTCACTCCCTTTCATGGAAGCCACTCCGTCAGCCTGCCTACCTTTTACTCTCTGCCTCATCCCTCTAAGGGAAGGAGCTACTTAACTGGCTGACCCAAAAAGAGTGTATAACTCTACCTTGACTGCACAAAGAGTCGTGGGTTGATGAACAACCCTATTTCCGGTATGTCGGCGCCTATGAAGGGATGGTGGTACAGAAATGGTCCATCTCTCAATGTATTGTGCTCTGTATCAAAATCCGCTGTCCATTATTATTATTATTATTATTAAATGAAATTTGTAGATAGCGCAACTAAACCCGTAGGCATCAAGGCGCTGACGATGGTAAACGGAAAGCTCAAAAATCACCTAAGGAAGAATTAGAGATAGGCTTCTTGAAATAACCAGGTTTCGAGTGTTTTACGGAACAGAGTGTGGGAAGAGATCACATTGAGGTCGTTGGGGAGCGTATTCCAGAGTCTGGGTGCAAGGAAGCGAAAGGACATTCCGCCCCATCTAGCCTTAGCTATACTAGGGACAACTAGCAAGCTTTTACTGGAAGAGCGGAGTGCTCTACCAGGGGTGTAATAGGCCACCAGAGCGCGAATAGCCTCCGGTCCAGGCTCATTGAGGGCACGGTGTGTAAGGCATAGGGCCTTAAAATTAATCCTCACCTGCACGGGGAGCCAGTGCAGGTTTTTTCTGATGGCCGTCCCCAAGGAGCGTTTGGGGGCACCCACAACAAACCGGGCAGCCGCATTCTGCACAGTCTGGAGGCGCTGGACCAGACCATTGCTAATGCCAAAGTATAGTGCATTGCAGTAGTCCAGTCTGGAGGCAATGAGCGCCATTACTACCTGTTTGCGTGCCTCAGGGGAAAGATAATGAATGATTTTTCTTAAGATCCTCAGAGCATTGCAACAGGTGGACACAGTCCTGCTGATCTGCTTGTCTAGCGAGAGAGTAGTGTCCAGAATGACCCCAAGGTTGCGGGCAAATAGGGACGGCAAGGGGCAGGCGCCAAGGACAGAAGGCCAAGAAGCGACTACCTGAGAGTTTTGCTTGCTCATTCCACCAGAGCCATACTGTTTACCATTCAGAAAAGGGGGTGGTGATGAACAGAGTGTCTGAATTAAGCAGACCACTCTTACCCAGTCCAAAGATCAGGGCTTGATCCGTCACCGTTATTTATCTCACTGCACCATCCCAGCTCAGAACCTGGCTATATGCAAATCAGTCTGTCCCTGGCCCAGTGCATCATGGGAACAGGGCAGACTAAACTACCAAGCCAATTCTTCACCAGAAAGGAGACAAGCTACGGGGGACCGGTTTCTTGCATTTCAGCCGTCTTCGGCCCGGCTTGCTTGAATCGCTTCTGGCGTGGAAAGTCATGAAAAGAAACTGACGGCAGCATGTTGGGGTGGTGCCTATGTAGGCACTACAAGCGTCACTTCACCAGCGTGGTGGACGCCATGCGGCTCCAAACACCTACCTGCATACAGGGGTAATGCTAACGAAAAAAATTATGGATCCAGTCTTACATCTGAGGAAAATTATAAGGTAAGGAATCTGCAGCTAGATATAATCTCTACCAGATACGGCATTAACAAAGGTAAATAACTTGTTCACAAAGAGCTGAGGACAGTTGAACCTGGGGCTAGTCAATTAATTTGAGAGTGCTGTCTTCTCACTACACTAGAAATTATTAAGCCTGTGTCCTGAATGATCAAAATATGTACTTTTAAAAATCTTCCTTTTTCTGTGATGTATTGCTGACTCCAAATAAATAAATAATAAAAAAAAAGAAATTATATAAAAAACGGAACCCATGTCCCTCTGGTCAAGAGGCTGTAAGGCAACTTTGCTAAACTATACATTGAAGTCCTCCATGAGATCAACAGGGGGCAGAATGGCACATAATGAGAAATTGTAAAGCTAAACATTCGAATATATATTGCTCCAACCTGTGCTCAGATGGTAAGGAGATGTCCAGGATAGATATTCAAAGAAAGTTGCTCTCCTGAGAATGACAGATGCACAGCAAGAAATCCTACAACCCTCTATAACACTGGAGGAAGTGAATTGAAGTGGAATACAATAATAGCCACTTTGCAGGATTCTTGGTTACATTTGATAAGACTTTTAAAGGTGGATTTTTCCCAATGATTACAACAGACTAATTATTTTTGGGTTACTGGTTAAATCACCCCTTCAATGTCAAGTGCTGGTATTGTGGTTTGCAGATAGGGCAAGCA
The DNA here is from genome assembly GCF_964263255.1 of Lissotriton vulgaris. Classification (NCBI taxonomy): domain Eukaryota; kingdom Metazoa; phylum Chordata; class Amphibia; order Caudata; family Salamandridae; genus Lissotriton; species Lissotriton vulgaris. Next base: position 1,227,145,632 of record NC_141687.1, read on the forward strand.
ACAGATAAGCAGATAATAATGTTAAATTTGGGTAGCAAAATGCACATAAAGATGCTGGCCAACAGACTGGAGGATTTACTTGCTGATTCTGATCATTACAGAACAAGCAGGTTATGTAAAAAGTTGTGGAACATCTGACCACACCAGGAAGCTAGTTCACCTTGTGGAAAAACTGACAAAAAAGAGACACAAGGCAACATGATATCCATAGATATAGAAAAGGCATTTATTCAGGCCAGCTGGACCTTGCTTTCTAAAATTCTAAGTGGTGGGAATAGGCGAGGAATTATTTTTTTATAGTAATGGCCAGTTATCAATCATTGAGTGGCAGAGTTATGGTTAATGGGATGCTCTTAACACCAATACTCCTCTTTGGAGGAATGAGGCAGGGATACCCAATGTCACTCCTTCTGTTTTCCATGGCCATAGAGTTCCTGAATATCATTGTGAGAAAATACAATCATGTTAAGGGAATTAAGTGTGAGATCAAGGAGCATAAGAGATTATTATTCACTAATAATATGATGTTGACTGTCACAAAATATACTTTGATCCAGTGTCTGACATCTTTGTTGAACCAATGTAGTGCAGTATTGGATTTAAAATTCAGTTTAGTAAATCATAACTCCTTGCCTAAATGTGCCTGAGGAGGACTTTTTACAGCTGTAGAAAGTGTCCCCTCTAAGAGGTTAATAATTGGCAGTGACATATTTGGGATTATACATCACCTTTAAGAAGGGGAAACTCTACTAGTCAAATATACTATTGCTATGGGAATTCATTTCAAATGACCTAGCATGATGTCAGTACCTTTGTGTTTCATGATAGGCCAAAATGCAACCATTATGGTATCAATGATACCAGGCCTTCTTTACATCTTCTAAGCTCTTCCTATTCCAGTTGAGAGGAAGATGCTCCAGGCCGTACATGTTGAACTTCTGAAGTATGTTTGGCAGGTTTGCCCACCCATATGGTTGACATCTCTGTTAAAAGTCTCTAGGCATATGGGAAGAATAAGCTTACCAGGTGTTGTTGACTTATTATAGTGTGTCAACTTTGCACACTAGGGAAATCGATGCAGAGAAAATCAAGGAAACTTTGCGTTCAAATGAATCAAGTGACAGTGGCCAAAATCTTTTGAGACATATTCTATTTTTCAAAGAGATATAGGCCTTCCAATTTATATTGCAGCCCACATAACCAGTATGGTGCCACACATCTGGGTTGTGACATCTCTGAAACTATCTCTTTTTATTTGAACTGTGTAAGACCCAATTCAGCCATTCAGACTGGGAAGTGTTTAGATACCAACAATTAATGAAGTGTACTCTCCACCAATAGTATGGAAAGTAGTAACCATGAAAAAAGTATTTCATTCATGCATTATTAGTTTTAATGGCACTAAGGGATTAATCACACGTTCAGCTAAGATTTTGAATGTATCAAACTCCCCACCGAAGTAGACATATACAAGTAAATGGAAAGGGGTTTTGGGTAGCAAGAGAACAATAGAGAAGAGGCCTTGCCAGTTATGGGGACTTATCCATGAACAGCAATGCCATGCAGCACAGGAAATCAGTTTAGAAAGTGTTGTCAGGATGGTATTTAACTCAAGAGTGTTTGAAATTAATCTTCTCATACACAATGGAAGACTGCTGGCGGGTCTGTGGACTAAGAGGCTCAGCTTTTCATGTATGAAGCTCATGTTTCCATCTCCAGGTCTTCTGAATGGTGATTCTAGTAGCCTTTAAACTAATCATAGGAATAAAACTATTTGAAAGCCCCTCCCTGATCATAGTGAGTTTAAGAACTGCTATTTTGAAGATGGCAGATGGTGAACCAAAAGTAGTCATGACAAGGAACTGGAATAAATCCTTAGCACTGACATATATGTTGCACTTGAGGCCTTGAGAGGCAATGGTAGTAGAGAGACTGTCCTCCCATTTTCCCAGATGGTGTGGCTCATTTCTGTATATGTGGCTGCCTCTATTTGAATACATGACCTGATACATATTGACATATCCTGCCCTCCTAGTGTAAGACCAGATATCCTGCTCGACTGGTGTAAGACTATTACTCTTATTGTCTATATATAATGTAAGAGGAATGTCAGTCAAACTGTAGACGTGTAACAGATTTGTAAATTGATAGATCAAGGGAAACTTCCATCAGTTACTGGTAAAGTGGTAGAAAGTTGGGAGTAGATACTCTGATGAGGGAGGTTGTTTATATTAGTCTATGTAAAGCTCATAGTGAATTTAAAATGTAATAAAAAGGTGTTAAAAAAGAAAGGACCTTAGTTAACCAGAGGTGGTTCGATCATCATGGAGAGCACTTCATAACCCATATGTCATGCGGGTTTGTTCCTACAGCCAGTGTCAGGTTAACAACTGATCCTTCATTCTCGGGCAAGATGGCCGCCGTGAGGTTGTGGTGAGAAGTCGCTCCAGACCTCTCTCCCCGTGACGCCCAGATGGTTGGAAATAAGGACTACTATACCCCTCTATGGATCTAGGTAGCTGGTTGCAGAGAGGGCTGAGCGGATTCCGTCCAAAATACCCAAGTATCAAAGAACAATTCACCCGATTTTTTCAAAGAGCACTGGAGCTGAGAGCAGTGCTTTGTGATCAATTGATAAGGATGCCTACACGCCTAACCAAAGCAGACAAAGATAAAGACAAGGAGAAGGCGAAGTTGCAGCAGGACGCTACAGCAAACACACATGGAACGGGTGGTAAAGGTGCCCATGGTAGCGTGAAAAGAACCAGCAGCGATCTAACCTCAGGATCACAACATCACCGAGGGCCTGGCGCTATAAGGAAGGTAATACCCCCGATGCAAAAGGGGAAGAAAATAGAGAAAGTGGAGAAAGCCGAGACGGCGGAGGTGCGCGCAAAAAGCGATACAGTGACAGCAGTAAAAAATGATCGGCTCCCAGATCGCTCCAATGAAGATACTGCAATAGCGGCAAAGCAAGGCATGAGTAAAGGTAAAGAAGTGGCACTGAGGCAGCCTACCTTGTTGGAAGCGTTTACCCCGAGGAGAGGATCACAGCCAGACATGGAGTTTACCGCTAGCAGAGGCGTCCTCGAGAACGCAGCGGTTGAATCACCAGCAGAGACTGACGCTTTCAGCGCGGAGACAGCGGTTGCTAGGCAACCCAGAGACCCGGCAGCAGCACACATCGGCAGTGGTAGCGGAGACGGAGGGAAAACGGGAGCTGCTGCGCCGAAGGTAACACAAGCCTCAGGCTCAAACAACAGTGGGCAAAAGGAGTTTAAAGGGGCTAGTAATGATATAACACTAACTGTATTGAAAAGCCCACATAAATCTAGCGTAGTAGGAAGTGCAGACATGTTGGAAGCACTAATTCAGCTGGAAGCAGAAATGAGCAATAAAAAACTAAAGGAGAGAAACAATGGGGTTAATATTTTACCGGAAGCAGGAAAAAGTGTAATAATAGATGCAGAAAATAAAAATGTTGAACTGGAGAAAAGAGAGGGAGCCTCACTGGAGGGAGAATGCTTCTTTTCAGTGAATGAGGATGCCGATACTACTCAGTCAAGCAATGAGACTACAGAAGAATCAGATGAAGATTCGAGCTCTGGCTCGAGCTCATCAGTTAAAGATACTACGCAGAGGAAGAGAAGGTCAAAGGGTAAAAGATATGGCGGAGGATTGGATTCGCCCGTAGTGGGGGGAAGGAAGCTAGATTGGGACTACTCTGCTACATCCCAGACTTATGTAGAGGAAAGTAACCCACAGGCCTCCGGTAATACCCCCATTCCAGCGCAGTATATGGCCCCTTTTGACACGATATGTTCCACACTTAAGCAGATGCAAGGGGAAGCAAGGACGGAAAGTCGGAGGGCTAGACAGGCCACAAAGAAAATCCAAAATACCCTCAGAAAAGTCAACAAACTGTATGAAGGTCTCAGCGAAAGAGTGACTGAGGTGGAGGCGCGGACTGGAAAGCTAGAGGATGATGTTGGAGGATGGCAGGACTTCAAAATGGAGCAGGAAAAATTGACGATTGACTTACAATGGAAGCTGGAGGATTTTGAGAACCGCCAGAGGCGGAATAACATACGCCTTTTGGGAGTAGAGGAAGGAGCAGAGGGAGATGACATTATGCACTTTGTTGTTAATTTGTTGAGAGGAGCTTTTCCTGAATCACAGTGGGAGTGGGAAAGAGAGGTACAACGAGCGCACAGATTTCCCTTTACCATCAGAAAAAGTCATGGGGATAAGAGACAGGCAGCTCAGCATGCTTTGCCTAGAGCCATTTTGATTTATGTCGGGAATTATCTGCTCAGGGAGGAGATAATGGACAAGGCTAGACCAGATAAGAAAAGATCCTTTGAAGGAGTCACCTTCTTCGCCAGACCAGACTTCTGCCACGTAACGGTGGAAAGAAGATGGAGACTTAGGCAGCTTATTAAACCATTCCAGGCCTTGGGCTCCGAGGCGTTTCTGTTATTTCCAGCAAGACTGAAAGTGGTTACAAGGGGTAGAATAAACATATTCCTATCCGAGATAAAGGCTCAACAATTCTTGGAAGAGATTAAGTCACAGAAAGGGGGTTGAGAAGTACAAAGTCGATAAAGAAGAAGATGATAGACTTTGATATACCGCTGTTTTGAGGGATAGCTAAAGCTAAGAGACAGCGCATGTAAATAGAGAAATGCAAAAGCGGAATACACAGAGGGGTATATACTACTCAGGGTGTTGGGTGTAGGGGAGGGAGAGGAGCGATCTCCACAGGCTACACATAGGTCTAATGGACCTATTTGCCTGTAAGGGGGGGGGGAGGGGGGTGGAAACCAGAGGGAGGATAGGGTGGGAACAGGGGGAGAGGGGGGTGAAGAGAGGGTTAAAAATACAAAAAAAAAGGTGAAAGTACGCAAGAATCAGCACAAGAAAGCACAATTCAGAGCACAGGGAAGGCATATCGATTGGTATGTAACAATCAAAAGGATGAGGACACACGATACATATCAGGTTTATTATGAGAACAAAATGCTAGATCTGGAACGGTACACAGAGTCGGACAAAACCTATGATACGGTTTAATGACTTGTAGGATTGCTACTATTAATATCTGTGGGCTAAATGATTTGAGTAAAAGATTAAGAGTGGCGGCACTACTTAGGACACTTAAGCTGGACTTGGTTTGCCTCCAAGAAACGCATGTTGAAGCTTCCAAGAGCTATATTATGGATCATTTAGGGTTTTCGGTACTGGCAAACACTAAGCAAGGGACGAAGCATAGAGGAGTGGCGGTATTAGGAAGACCCACTGACGTAGAAGTAATAAGGAAATCAGAGGATAAATGGGGAAGGTGGGTAATAATCGAAATAAAATTCAAGGGAGAAAAATGCACCATAGTTTCTGTGTATGGTTCGACAGAAGATGATCCAGACCTTTTCCAATTTTTAGATACGGAGCTGGCATTATGGTCTGAGCCAATTGTATGCTGTGGAGACCTTAACATTCACGATCCTACTAGCTCATTTGTGCAAATGGGGAGTATATATATATAGGGAGGAAAAAGAGAACCCACAGGGCACTGTCAGATATGGTAGCAAATAATTCTTTAGTTGACCCATGGATAAAACTGAATCCAGGCACTGATGGTAGTACATACTATTCGGCCCCACATTAAGTACTTGTTAGACTGGATTATTTCTTGATTTCATCTTCCTTGTTATCAGAGGCACAAATAGATAAACCGCCTCGAATTGTTTCGGATCACAGTCCTCTGATCTTAACGATTAAATTGGGCCAGGCGCAAAGGAAAGACATGCAGTGGACATTCGATAGAGCCCTGTTGAAGGATGAAGGTTATAGGTGTTATATGACAGAATGGATCAGATCCTATTGGGAAATTAATAAAGATACGGCCCCAGCGGGAGTGGTGTGGGACGCTTTTAAGGCAGGAATACGGGGAGAAACAATGAGTTATGTGTTCTCAGCACAGAAAAGGACAAGACTCAAAATTAGCGAAGTTGTACAAAAACTGATAAGGGTTGAGGAGGAATTGGCGCAGGATTTAAGAAACAGGGCACCAATAGAAGAACATTTGTTAAAAATAGTGGCACTTAGGGTGGAGGTAACGGAAAGTATCTCTAAAAAAGCAGCAGAGAATTATCTGACTAAGAGAGAAGCTGCTTACGAGTTAAGCGAGAAGGTAGGCCATTTATTAGCAGTACGCACCAGACAGACTAGCAGCATCAGACATTGTTGAGATTATGAACGAGAATGGAATTTTGGTCACTGAAGTAGATAGAGTGAGTGAAGTATTTAGGCAGTTCTATGAAAAATTATATACTAGGGACAGTGTAGGAACAGTGAGCGAGATGGAAATCTATTTAAGAGACGGTATTTCGCCAGGTGTAACAGAAGAAGAAAAAGTTAGATTGGATTCCCCTTTTACTTTAGAGGAATTTATCATGGCATTAAGCGCGCTGCCCTCAGGTAAAGCTGCCGGACCCGACCAGCTACCGGTAGAGTTTTACAAAGTATTTTACCAAACTGTGGGAATCGAAATGTTCAATGTTATGGTGGAGGCACAGAAAGGGGATAAAGTACCTGAGTCATGGGGGGAAGCAGACATCATTGTTATTTTTAAAAAAGGGAAAAATTCGACACTCCCAGGCTCATATAGGCCTATTACATTGATGAATGCAGACACTAAGGTATATTCCAAGATTTTAGCAACAAGATTGGCGGGGGTAATAGAGGGATTGGTAAGTCATACCCAGCATGGCTTTATTCCTGGAAAAGGCACCACACAACACATCAGGCAGGTGATTACAACGTTTGACGCAGCGAATGTCCTGGGGGACTCTATCGCGGCACTATTTTTGGATGCCGAAAAGGCGTTCGATAGAGACTCCTGGGAATATCTATGGCAAACATTAAAATGGAATGGATTTGGGAATAGTTTTATAACAGCAATACAGACTCTCTATAAAAACCCGACAGGAAGGATTAGAGTAAACAGAGGTAAATCGACAGCAGTTAGGATCGGGAGAGGGACTAGACAGGGCTGCCCATCATCCCCACTACTATTCGCCCTTTATCTGGACCCATTGATAAGGAAAATTGAAAGCAATGTAAGGATTCCTCCAGTAGGGTTGAATGGATGTGAAATAAAGACACTCGCCTACGCTGACGATATTGCTATCTTAACATCTAATCCCAGTATGGCCATAGTGGAAATTGAGATCGAAGCACAAAGATTTGGGCAAATATCTGGATACAGCCTAAACAGCTCCAAAACTCAAATAGTATGCAATCAACATATGGTGTTTAATGATCAAAGAGTCGTGGACTCAGCTGTATATCTGGGGGTTGCAATCACAGCTGACCTAGACGTGCTGGTACAGTCTAATCTTGCGCCACTGATGTCAAAGGTTAAGTCCGATCTAGACCGCATGAACAATCTGCATTTGTCGTTAGTAGGCTGTACTAATGTCATAAAAATGTTAATATTGCCGAAATTTCTATATTTTTATAGGACAATACCGTTATTCTTTGAGATAAAATGGTTTAATGATTTGGAAAAAATCCTAAACAGATTCATTTGGGCCCATGGCAAGACCCGTAGGGCATATCGCTTTATGTCTCTGCCTAGAGAAAAGGGTGGTTGGGGAGTGCCCGACTTTAGATTATACTGTTGGGCATCTGCACTCCAATATATGCGGGGACTGATAGGTGGGGGTGGTATAGACGCTAGAACAACGAATGATTCATCCAGGATATACTCCATTGTGTTGGGACCGGAGGTAGAGAATTCCTTTCTCAAATGCATTGATTTTGCATATTTTAAAAGAACTAGATTCAAGACAGTCCAAGCTGCAATTAAGATCTGGAATGCAGTGATGAAGAGAATTGGTCTGGGCCGATATAACTGGTATACAAGGTTGTACAAAAACATGTCCCTCCCAATGCAGATCTTTGGTGATAGTACAATGGCGGGTTGGTTGGAGAAGGGGATAATACAGCTTGGGGATGTGAGGAATACGGAGGGGGTGCTCCAATTCACAGATTTAATGACCAAATTCGGGTTAGATAGGAGGGACCTTTTCAATTTTTTTCAGCTAAGAAGTTTTTTGGGGAATAAGCAGGGTGGAAGTATAGGGTTTGGTAAGGTGGAAATACTCGAGAAAATAAGATTAGGTGGAGATTGTTCTATACGTTGCTTTTACGCAAATTTGTTAGCAGGGAAACCAGATGACATAGACAAGCATAGTGAAAAGTGGGCAGACAAGCTGGAAGGGGAGTCCTGCTGGTTTAAAGAGTCACTGGACTTAGGGCGAACTCTCCTGTGCTCAGCTCCGCTCGAATCGCAGCAGTATAAAACTCTGTACTCGCTATACTTCACCCCTGCAAAAATAGCAAAATGGGGGGTAGCACAGGCATCACATGCCCAAGATGTAGCTCCCTTGACGCAGACTTAATACATTTATTTGCTGTATGCCCGCAGATACAAACAGTGATAAAGGATATAGAGAAGTTTTTGGATGCCACTCTAAATATCCAGATTATTCTAAAACCCCCAGAAATACTGCTTGGGATAGTTACAGACACTAATGTCATTCAGAGGGAGTTCATCTTTGTTGCAATGGCAGTTTTTAGGCTTTGCATAGCCAGGGCTTGGTTAGACAAAAACCCCCCAGCAATGCAAGTCTGGCTGTCTAACCTTTTATCAACCTACAATTTGGAAAAAAATATATACGCCCGGAAAGGTAGGACAGGGAGGAGAGTGGGCTTAAGGATATGGGATCCCATTATAAGATGGAAAGAGGGATTGGATCTGTGGGACTAGGCCAGGTCAAGTAACATCAGTTGTAATAACCTGAGTAGATACGTATATGTTGTTTTCATGAATTCTTAAATTGTTTTCTTTTTGTGTATGATGTAATACGGTAAATGAATTCAATGTATTATTGGAGAATATGCAATGAATTGTGCGAATTGTGCAATGGTATAAATAAAAATATTTAAACAAAAAAAAAAAACTGATCCTTCAGTAGGTTACATGGTAGTGGCATTAGTTCACATCTGAGTTAATGTGTGGCGGCCTTGGGAGTTCCTACACCACCTGTTTGTGCACCAAAAATTGATGTGCCTTTATTTATCGTATATTTGGGGTAGTCCTTTGGAATAAATGTATTCATGGCTTCACATGAGAAGTAGATCCACATTGATGATAGGGCTGTGCGCCAGTGCCTGTAGAGCATTTGTTATTGTAGAAGATGTCCTTCTTCATCAATTGCCTAAGTTGTCTTAGTTTTCCATTGATCATTGGTGTGAGATGAATGTTGGTTATAATTTGAGTGTTGTTGATTGTGGCCATCACTCTTTTCCTTTGCTGCTTAATGAATGTGTGTGACCTTGTTATTTGTTCAGACATCATCTTTGTTTTTTTAATGCAACCATCCTTTCCTTTACAAATTGAGGTGTTCACTTTCTTTTGTGATGGGGAATTAGCCCGGTACTTACTGGTAATCTTTATTACCCATCTGATAGTCCTCCTCGTCATAGTCCTTATTTATGAGGCTGCTTTGCCTCTAGCAGGGATTACTACCAAGCTCACCAATTCTAGTTGGTGTATAAGGATACCTTCCACCAAACCCATTTCCTAATCAGTTGGCTTTAAAATTGTGTCGCGGGAACCAGAAGGGCAGGAGGTAATGAAGATACCAGTAAGCAACAGGTTCATTACCCCTACGTCTAGACGTCCTGGTGATAGTCTTACGGAGAAGTGTGGCTCACTGATTAGAGCGGCAGACCCTGAGGCAGAGGTCTGGCCCGGGACCAGGGTTCAATCCCCGTCGCGGCAGAGTCTTGGTCTCAATATCCTCCGACCCGATAATTCTCGCCTCGGTGCCTACTCTAATTATGGGGTTCCACTCTGCAACTCTGTGCAATAGCTTGCTCAATCTCCACACCGGCCCTAACAACGCTAGGATGCCTGGCTTCACCTTGGGGGTGCCCAGGAGTGGGCACCTCACAGGAACAGGCCAGGAAGGGTTCCACAGCGGTATTCGTACAGCGCTTAGAGACCCCTGGGTGATAGGCGCTATACAAGTGCAAATTACATTTAAATTTACATTTACATATGAGGATGTACCAAAGCCAAAAAGGAGACAGACAGAATTTATGCTGCTCGAAAAACAGATATATTCATACTCTGCAATTACATAATTGCTGACTTTAGTACTAAAGCTTCAAAACTAACATTATCATCTAAAGACAGCCCCAACCTGTAATGAGTGAGGAAACTGTTTGGAATTGCCCAAGATGTAGACATGGTTTTACTTGATTTCGCGAACACATTATCTGGCACAAATTCACCCGAGTACGGTAGGCCTGGGAAATTGCTTGTTTGCTACATCTACTAATGGTATACATTGCTGCTTTTTTACTTGTTTGTTGAGCCATAGGAAACAAAGAGAGATTTCCTAAAATCCTTTGACCTCTCTAAACAGATCAGCAAAGCTCTTCTGATGTCTAGAGAGGAAGGAATGTTGCAAATACTGGAAGAATTATGTCCCTGAGATGAATGAAAACAAGATTGAACCTTAATTTTGAATTTGAGGTCTGCATCCAAGGACTACTATGTAAATTAAAAATTCAAGTATATGTAAGAAATTAAAAGAGATGTTAACTCTCCCAACCTTCTTGCCTCTAAGAAGGCATCTTACGAAGCATAAACCCATTAACCCATTAAGTATGAGCCTGATCTAATGGTTCAAAGGGTTCTCTCTGTAATCCTTGTAAGACTCAAGAGAGATCCCATGAAGGATTAGGGTTAGAGAACTTTGATTTATTTAATCTAGAAGATGATAGAAGTTTCTTTGCTATGGGGACATTGTGAGAGGGATCCCCAGTAGCTTCCCTACAGTATTTTATTGCAGTCCATCGGGTTGTTATGGTAGAAGGAGATACTCCTTTGGGGAAACCATCTTGCAAGAAATCCACAATTTTAAACAAATCTCCTGAAACGGGAATATACCCTAATTTGGAACACCAAGAAAAAAATCCCTCAATGATTGACATATGATTTTATAGTTGAATCATTTTTGGTAGATTGGATGTAACAAACCCCCTCTCTCTCGAGCAGCCTCGCAATGCAGCCTAGCCCTCTAAATCTCCAGGCCATCACTTTTAACAGAAAAAAACTGTTAAATTGTTAGCACTGACGACCCAAAGGGCTTGGTATGAAAGTGAACGAGGAGGTGGGAATCGTTGCAATCTGAGTTAAAAGGGGATATCAATGTCGTCTTTGACAAAACGCAGCAATTAGGACCTTCTCCTTCTGAATTCTCTGAAACTCCTTCAGCAGGAGGAAAATTGGGGGTAATGCCTATATTAGCTCATGAGGCCCTCATATTGAAATGGCATACCTCCCCTTGCATCTTTGCAATTATCTCCATGCAAAAGAGAGGTAGAAGGACCTTTGTGTATTTTTGCAATAACATACACAGTTGGCAGACCTCACTGACTCATTACCAATTGGAATGTTTCCTGGCAGAGATTGAAATTCACAGAGGAAGTTAAATTCCAACTGAGACTGCCTGCCTAGAAGTTCTCTTTCCTTGGAATGTACATGTCCCTGAGAGGTAGGAGATTTACCTCTGCCCAGTAAAACATTTCTTTGGTCAAATTGACTAAAGCTAGGGGCTTTATCCCCCTTGACTGTTTATATGGGACTTTGCGACCTGATTGTCTGTCCTTGCTAGCTCAGGCTTGTTCAGCAGAACATTCTTGAATAGGTGGAGAGCTCATTTGATGGCTGCCAACTCACGCCAATTTGAGGAATTCTGGCATCCTGCATCTGACCAACTGGCTAGAACTTCCTGATTCTCCCCAACCTCACTGACTCACATCTGTTGTTAGGAAGTGTGAAAGGGTTTTCTAACATCGGAGGTTTCCTCTGAAATGTTGATGGAACCAACCACCACTGGAGGTCCTGAATTATATTCTGTGATACCAGAATCTGAAAATGGTACTTTTTGGAAGATGGAGACCAATGGGCCAGGAAATTAATTACAAAGGGCTTTAGGTGGTGACGGACTCATGGAACAATCACAGTGCAAGAGACCATGGTTCTTTGAATCCTCAACTAGTAGCGGGCTGAACCCGACTTGACCCGGAGAAGTTGTTTCAACTGAGAATAATAGATCAGTCTCTGAGGTTGTGAGAGAAACGTTCTTGCTTATTCCACATTGAATAGACCCCGCTATTGATGTTGACGCATTTCCTCGTCATCATCCTGGAGAGTTTTCTGCCTTTTTAAAACAGGCTGCACCAAGGCCAAACTCAGAGCCTCCTCAATTATGGACAGAAGTTCATAGGATTTCCTCCCTCTCCTCTGCAACACAGGCTCCAAATCTACAGAACTTGGTTCACTAGATGCAGCAATTTACTGTTTTTATTGTTTGCTTAACAACCTCAATCTCTTCTAACACAACCAGGATATGGTAAAGCAACCTCATGCATGCCTCCCGCCGGGTGCGTGTATTATCAGGCACTGTTGTGGTGGTGGAACAACGTTTGTTGGCTAAGTCCCTTGGAGCAGTACAACTTGCTGAAAGATCACCCACCCCAGCTAAATCACATAGGTTGGGAACACAAGGAAGACTGCTGCACTTTAGTCTCGAGTCATCTCTGTTTGGTGGCAGGAAACAACAACAGTAAGTGGTTTGGGTGGGAGGTATCCTCCTAAACCAATTAGAATTGTTGTAACAAGCAAATCTGGTAGTGATCCTTGTTGGAGATGGAGTGGCCTCATGCATAAGGACTAGATGTGGGGTTAATAGCTGCCTCTGTTCAGTGATTTTCTTTGGTGTGGTACAATTCATTTCATCTTAATTTCATGAGACTTGTTGTTTTTTTTTCCTGCTCATGTGTTTTTTTTTCCCTGCAGAGATGTTGAAGACTGTTCAAGAAGTTATTAAGGATGGTGCCTCCATCAATTTGTACATGTTCCACGGTGGAACAAACTTCGGTTTCATGAATGGTGCTCTGCATGACCAAGAATATCTCCCGGATGTTACAAGTTATGGCAAGTATTAGGTGTATGTGCTGCCCGGTACCACTGAAGTTAATAATCATACCAGTGGCAGTGAAGGATTATAGGGTAACTGAGATGTTTATCGAATCGTATATAGCGTGTGGTGTGTAAAGTTGCTAAGTTTTTCTTTTGACCATTTCCCTTAATTTCATTTATATAATAATTACTGCCTGCTTTCAGGAAAAAATAGATCTCCAACATTCATCCAGTTTCAAAGTCTTGAAAAAAGCACAGTTCTTAAGTTAAGTCGCAAGAAATCTGTTTTCTATTCTAAATAGCACAGTTGAGGAAGTGAGGTCCGTTTGCATGTAAATACTAGGCCAGGATGTACAATTAAGAAAAGCATGATACTTCACAAACTGTGGGTAGACCAATAATCATGAATTATGGAAGACTTTGCTCCTGTAATAAAAACTAAGCACACCCTCACTTATATCCCACGAGCTAAAGCAGTATACCTTAAGATTACTAACTGAAAAACAGATGAAGCTAGAGCAGATATTCTAGGAGTGGATTGTACAAAATAACATGCTGTTGGGTAAGAGGAGTTCTCGGGTGTTGGTGTTGTGTCTTTGACAGCATTAAACTACTGGTTTTGCTTGCAAGCAAAAGGAAAACATCCTTGTGTCATACAACACATACGTGTACGGTCTCATCTTGTTATACTGCATAAGAGTATGTTCTTTGGTCAATAGGTATCATAAGAGTACAGACTATGGTCGATAGACTACAAAAGAGCACAGACTGTGGGTGATAGATTGCATAACAGCACATAGTTTGGGTGACTGGCTGCAAACAGCACTGCCTTTGGGTTATATGTTACATAAGAGCATAGACTCCTGGAGTACACTTTGAAAAGACAATAAATGCTCTGATTAGGATTTTAAACATCATAGCAGCTGAAGCTCTTGGTGGTTTTAAGAAGTTCATAAGATGTGAGGGGCGCGTTTATTAGAAGGGAGGCTCATGATCAAAATTGACTCTTGCAAGGGACTAGAAGTAGACCACAGTCCTTTCTGTAGCTTATATTTGGTTACCAATTCCATTTGATGTTAGTCATTTAAAATTTTGGAAGGGTGTAATGCAGTATTTTTGTGGCATGTGCCCTAATTACATCGCCATGGTATCCACTGGAAATTCAAAAAATCTGTAACTGAAGTCCTTGTTTGATTTTCAGACTATGATGCTCCCCTGACTGAGGCTGGTGAATACACATCTAAGTACCACAAACTGCGGGAGCTGTTCGGCGCAATGCATGGTGATGAGTAAATGATGACTAGTACTTTCACATCAACGTTATTCTATGATCTTGCACTAACACCTGTTCTCATGAATCTTGATTTTGCAGAGGATCCCCTGCCCATCCCACCCAGTATAATGCCAAAGGTGGCATATGACACAGTGATTATGAAAGATTATCTATCATTGTGGGACGTTCTACCTTACACTGGTGAGGTAGGTGACTACACCAATATGTCTTAACGTTATACATACAAAATGAGTAGAAGTCCAATGGGTTTGTGTGCCTGCTTCTCAGTGTCCTTCCCACTCCAGACCTCAAGCACCTCAACTACTTCAGATTTTCAGAATAGCCACTGGCTAGGTAAATGTTCCCATTTAAATTAATTGTATGTTAATATTATGTCATGTATATATATTGGAAATCTGACACAGCTCTGCTGCTCAGTAACTGGAGTGGGACATTATATGATCCTAAAACTGATTCATGTCCACTTAGCAAACATCATCCATGCCGGGTCTGAAGTATTACATAAAAGGCAGAGTTGTTTTGATGATTTTGTATGTCTTTAATCTGCTACAAGGATTCAGCTGTAAGAATATGCATACCCTCCACCAAGCTTCTCCGTTCTGTGTATTTTTCTTGTGTATCTGTGCCTTACTTCAACAATGATTCTCTCCTAACAGATTGGCTTAGAGTAGATTATTCTGTATGTAGGTTGCTGGTGGGGGTCAAGATTCTTAGTATATCAGATTTACGAGATCTTTTATCTTCATGTGAATAATGAAATGCATGAAGAAGTGCTTTGTTTTCTACACACCCACACACTCTACCTATCCTACTTATAGCAGTTTATAATGCTCCTGGTTTAAAGACCTCTCCCTGCCTGTCACATTGCTCCACTTTGGTCGACTACATTTATAACAGAGGTCTTATCTTTATTGAACACTCTCTGCTCATCACACCACTATGCTCCGACTTGTCCTGTCTACGGCCATTAGCGTGTTATTACTTTAAAGAGCTCTCGCTGCTTTACACAATCATGGAGTTTACACTCACAATTTTACATCTATCACATGTTATGTAGGAAGACTCTTAATCTCCTCTCAAGAACATAGACACTGCCATCAATAGCATGGATAGCCTGGTACATATGCCTAACTGAAAATCAAGAGGAGGGTTGAAAAGAGACAATTTCTTTAATTCTCACACTGCATCCCTTGCTTCACATAGAATTAAATTGGCCCAGACTATGAAGTTCAACTTGCACTTTCAAAATTTGCTCTTTGCGAAATCAAGATTTGTGCTAGTATACTAAACACACTGTGGACCCCACTTAAATGAAACAAGGCTAGACCTCCACTGAATGTTCAACTGCACTAAAATCTGCCCTGCTGAGTAAATTAGGACTCTGGATTAGCTCAGCTAGGTTTGCTTTCACACCTGCGGATGCCTGAACGTAGGTCAGTGCACCAACACTTGAATGTGAAAGTACAGGTTATTGCAACCCCACACAACTCCACTCAGTGCATAGTTGATGCAGTGTCCATGCTTTCAGGGTTACTAACAGTCCCTAAGAAAGGCTCATAGGATGCAGTGGTAATTCAAACCCAATTTTGTTCTTTATAATATCACACATACACACTGTACTAAGAGAGAGAACCTTTTGCTTAAAGGTGTTTTATTTCTACTGTTGCTTACCACAAGTAAAATAACCACACAGAATATTACTAAAACAGCACTAACACTTGTTGCTAACAATGAAATAATATGAACATTTTACCACAGGGGAATCATCATCTGTCAACCTAACACCCTAATGCCTACTTTTATGCACTATATTGTGAGAGCATGGAGTAGCTTAAGTTGCATCTAGAGTTTCTTACGAGGGCTCACCAAACTGCTTACCAGCTAACAGCAAGAAGCTGTGGTTATCAGTAGCCTGGAGAGAGTATTCCCTCGAAGGGAAAAAAATCAGCTGAGCTCAGCTTCTCTCCTCGTTGACTTGGCTTGGGATTTGCTCTCCACGTAAAACAGGATGTTCTGGCAGTCTGTTATGACGTTTTGGCAGTATCTTGTGCAGTAATCTGGAGAGAAGGACCTCTCTCTCCCATGCCCACTTGTACTGTTAATCACCATTATTATCTTAAATGGGGAATTGAGGAATATCCTTTGTGCATTACCCCTTAATTTTTGGACCTTCCCCACCCTCCCCCATTCCTGAGCCCTTTTTTGGCTATTTGTGGTAGTATGCAGTTAGGGCTCCATAATGTTTTTCCACATAAGGTATCAATGCCAAATGTACATCCTCTTTAGCCAACATCCTGTGGATTCTAAAGGTACCCATGGTGTGTGGATTCCCCTGGAAGGTTCGAGAAAATAGGTAGAATGGAGCTACATGTTGAGGTTTTTTTTAAAGGAAAGATATGCAAAAAAGGCTCTGCATAAAAGTGTCTGTTTCTTTCCTAAAAATGGTTTCAACTAACAGTTTGCTTTTCTAAAGTCACCATCTTTCCAGCTTTCAGGAACATGCAGAGCTGAATAAAAAAAAAATTGTTTTACCACAGTTTTGGCATTTTTCAAAGAGATATCTCGGTATTCCTATTTTTTATGCTTTCAACCTACTTCCAGTTTGCGAAGGAAACCAGTGTGAAACTTAGACGTGATCCAGGAAAGCTACAGATTTCTGAAAAGTAGGCACAACTATGAATCTGAAGTGGTCATGTGTGTTGGTCCCTCAAGCTTATCCATAAGAAATAAACTGTTGAAATAAAGAAATATTGACAATGAGTAGGGAAAAAATGGCCCATTTACCAAAGCAATATACCATTACATCCACTTGGCCCTTCTGGTTGTGGAGTGTATATGGCTTGTAGGTTCTCCAAAAACCCAAGGTAACCAGAGTCAACAACTGAGCAGCATCGTACAATACTTTTTCATTATGTACCTAGTATAGACCAATTCACATGGTGAAATGTGTAGAGTGCAAAATTGGTATTGAGAAAACCTATGTATTTTTTAAATGGGCACAAGATATAGAGTTTAGGATCAGTAGCTATTTGCACAATTCTCCACATTTGTAGCTACCCGTACTAGCATATGATTTAGAGGGTATTTTTCAAAATTGTTTTTCTTACTCACCAGTTTGTATTTGGAATGAACAAATACAGCAGAATCCAATTGGTAATACCAAGTGTTTTACTTTTCCATGCTCTCAAATTTCTTCCGATAAAAATGGTACCTCACTTGTGTGGGTAGGCCTCCAGGCCGTGACAGGAAACTCGCGAAAGCTCAACAGGGATGCATCACATTTTTCCATTGAAAACGGACTTTTTTTCCAATGTGGGTATCTGAGGATTTGGAGCTTTTTATTTTTTACCCAGAATCCCTTGCAAACCTCAAACTTTGACTAAAAACAACAAATCTTCCTCACATTTCTGTGATGGAAATTTCTGGAATCTGCAGAGACACAAACTTTCTTTCACCCAGCATTCTCCCAAGTTAATCCCGGCCTCCAGATATACCTCTGTGAAAAAATTGTTGTCCATAGATTTTAATTTTTGATTTGTGTTTTTGAATCTATAGAGAAATAATTTAGCTTCGGTAGACATTGCTGATCTGGGCCAAATCTTTCTGGACAACATTTTTAAAAATGGCGGATGTGTTTCCAGTGATGACCTAATATTCTGCAAACCATAAGACCCATATACTTCATTTTGGTTTCAAAACATAGGTTTTGGGAGTCAAGTAGTCTTAGAGAGACAGAAAATAACTCCACAGAGCAACAACCCTTCTGCAGTTTTCCAAAATGGTTGCTATAATAGAGGAAGAAGAGACATAGATGTGAAATAAAACAAATTAAAATGGGTTTTAATAATTTTATGCATTCCGCAAACAATGTTCATGATCTGAATATGAAAAAATAATGTTTATCACTTATCTTTTAGACACATTTTCTTAGTTCAATTTATTTATTTGTTAATGCAGTCGCTCGTAGTACATTTCCAGAATGTTGAACATTTGAGAAGAGGATATTGACAGGGACACCTTTCTGTAGCACAGGTTTTGCAAGTACATATACGTTTAACTTCTGTGGGTAGAGGCTTTAGAAATTCCGTTAGTTTTAGCACCCCATCAATATCTTTACAACTAGATTTGCTTGGATCTTTCTTTACATATGCATGATCCAAAATATTTACACATCTTTTGATCGAGTAGAAAGCTCTTTTAATGTGGTCACGCCCACAATATGATGTAGGTGGAAGGTCACTTAGCGGGACTGATCTCTTGAACTCACTGTACTGAAGACCGTCAAATTTGTGACAGTCAGAACTCGTTTTCCACCCATGCACAAGATATTTTTCTACGTCTTTAAAGTCACATTCTTCTTCTGTCTTAGTAAATTCTTTTAGAAACTTCACAGACTCAGCAATTAAAGTGCCATATTTTGTTCCAGTTTTGCTCAGTGTCACCACCCGTAAGAATATGTGCCTTGATAAGAACCCTGGGCATCTCTGGGTCAAGTTTCTTTCACAGGTTATTAAGCGGGATTAGGTGTCTTTTCTCGTCTGTTCCATAACGTATCCATAACTCTGACAATCCTTGACTTATGAACATTGCAACAAATCTAAGTAGCACAATAATAACATCAGGGTCATTTTACAGCACAATGACTCGATTGGAACCATTTCGAACAGCCCACTCAACATGTTGCACAACACGGAGGTCAGCTTCCTCCAATTTGCTATTAAGTTCTTGAACAATATGGTACGTACCTTTTGAATATGTATCTACAGGCACCAACTCCTCATTGACAATCATTCCACTTGCAATAATTGGAAATTCAGTGTTCACAGAAGCATCAGCAAGGTTCTGTGAGTTAACATCTCCAAATCTATCTCGTCCAATGTTGATTACCAAAATTTATCAAGTTGCACAGGTATAGGTTTCGACTTTTTGATGCAGGCAAGATCAGTTGTTCCACTTGTAGACATTCTTCTGATTCTCTCACATTCTTTGACAAATAGTTCAAGTTAACTGTCAGTGACAATATGCAGTTCTTGCAATGCGTGCACTGACTTTGATATCTGTAGAACAGTCTAAACAATCTCTCCAATGTTTTGCATGGATTAAATCTTGACCATTCGCAATTGTAACATGTAGTCCACAACAGCAGCCGTTTTTAATAAGGACACCTTTTCGAGTTAAAATTCTTCAGGTGAAAGTTTTTTACTGAGTTCTAGTATGAGTTTGTGCTTCACTGGTTTGGTTGCAGCATCTCCATCAAATATTGCGTTTGTTGGAAGAAGAGCATGCAACAGAATGTTCTTGGTAAATTCACCCCTTTCGTTTGCTTCATCCATCTCTCGGTGTGCTTACAAAAGTTGTTTTTTTAACCTGTTTTATAGTGGCTGGTTGGACAAAACTCTTACTATGGCTATTAAAGCATGGAAGTTTAGCTTTAGTGATGATGCCACACAGCTTTTTCTCTTTCCACACAAATCTTTCCTGCTTCAGTTCTGCGTATAGTTTCGATTCATGTTCCCGTGCATCTAGTAGATGTGTCTTTATATCATTATCCACATATTGTTTGGTCAAGAAGTTGTGTAGTTGCACAGGCTCATTCATTTCAAATGGGTTTCCTTGCTGTTGCATGAAATGAAGAAGGCTTTCAGTATGTTTCTTAAAACGTCCCCCTCTCTCTTTGCCACAAGTTCGTGGTGAGGAACAGTTTCACGATGGTCCATTAATTTTGAATTTGTCATCCATCTGAAACTATCGCAAATAGAAAGGACTTCATGGTAAACTAGCTGCCATTGAGCAACATATTCACTTTTACGTGTCTGACCAGCTATTCCCTTGGAGCTTTTCTGGGATCTCTGGATCGTGTGTTCCAGTTTCATATCTGGAGCCACAGCATTGAACCTTCACTCTTTCACCACAAAATATGTTTGGATGAATTTTCTGTAAAGGTGTTTTTTCCTCCTGTAGCCTCTTCACTCTTTCCAAGTACCAGTACACATAATTCAGGTAGTTTATGTAATCGAATTAGCAAAACACAGTAATCAGTGCCTCCACAGTCTTCACGTGCAGCTCCCAATCACCTTACCAATCAGCTTGTACCAAATCTTTCACTAGTGCTATTGTGTGTAAAACATTTCTCCAGGACTTGCAAAGTTCTGATTTTCTTCACATTCTTTGGCAAACTTTACAAAATTGGTTTTATGTTTTTGAACTGAGTGTATTGAACTTTGACTGGTATACATTATGTCTTTTGAATGAAGTGCACCCTGTGCCTTGGTCACTTCTGAAATAAGATAAGCAAACCTAATTTGTCATTCTTGTTCCAGAAAACATTCCAGCTCAATGTTTCCTCAGCTATGATGAGCATACGTTGTAACGAACAAACATAATGAGTTCCGCTCAATACTGAGTAGAAAGTTTTGCTTCCAAAGATTTCTGCCTCAATAGTGCATCGCCTATGCCACATCCAGTGAGATAACTTCCAGCACTGAGATAGCTTCCTGCACACTGCAACACACTTTTTAACATGTCAAAAACGCCCATCATTGGACAAAGATCATCAAACTCTACTGGATTGCTCTTACAAATGTCAGCTACAATACGGAAAACACCTTTATTGCAGAAAATTAGCAGGATTGGCTGGTCTTCAAGCTGACCATGCACATTTTTTAGGTCTCGCCTACGCAGCGCGCATTTGCTGCATATGAGACCTTTAGCCCGTCGCTCTGCTGTTTTTGAAGCAAACACTTGTGCTTGTGGCGGCATCCACCTTGCGGGAGCGCGCAGCGGCGCGCATGCTAATTGGCCGCTGCTCGCTCCCGCAAGGCGTATGCCGCCACAAGCACGAGTGTGCTTCAAATCAGACAGAGCTAAGGCTTTTTTTTAAATTTCTTTTTTAAGCTTTTAGCGCGGGGCGCACACTTGTGTGTTGCATTCCTATGGCCCGTTCTGCCACTTCCCGTTTGCTTTCGTCATTTTCTTTTTACCCCTACTGAATTTTCTACACCACCTCCCTTTTTCCACCCTGCCCATCCCTTTCTTTGCCCCTCGCACCCGTTCTCTCTCGTTTTCTTTGCTCTGCCCCTCTCTGCTCACCAGTCCTCCTTCCCTCCCCTCCACTTTCTTGGTTGAATTGGCCCGATTCCTCTTTCAATACCGATCTGCCGTTACCGTCACCAATGCTGTTGTAGGCAGGACACACTTTCCTGCAAGGCTTTCCCAGCGTGGCCACAACATTTCTTTTGGGTTTTGCGGCGCCTACATAACGGAACAAAAATAACAGGTGACTTGTTTCTCTGCTCCGCAACAAAATCAATATCTCCAGTATCATCTTTAAATGCTCGTGCTGTATGCTACAGAGGTCGGCAGTCATAATGTCTGCACCTGCATTTGAAGTTGTTTCTCTAAAAACAGCTTTTTTGTATATTTTACCAAACACTCGCGCAAATGCCCACGGGTGTGTTTGCACAGGTACAGATAGGAAGAAACATACAAAAAAACAACGCTACAAAATGTTTTTTAAAAACACTTCCTTTATTCAAAATCCTGAATAAACTGGCATAATGTGTAACGATGCCACCAAATACAGCCTGTCACCAAACATGATTCCTATGTTAAACATAATAATAACAATAAGTCACAAAATCCCACTAACACTCCAAATATTTTCTGAGGTTTTCAAACTCCCCTCACCACCTTCACTTTTCTGTCTTTTGCAAACTTTAGTTTTGCGAAACATGCCTGCCATGACACAGCGATAGCTCAGAGCAGGCTTCCGCCCTCTCACCCAGTGCACCACACTGCTCCCCAGCTAATTGAAAACAACTTTCGGCCATTGCAACCGAAAATACTGCCATCCAGGTTCCTTAAATTGTTTTTATTTTTTTCCTTACATTACACATTGTATCACATATATTATACATATATTATACATTTGTCAAATAATTTTGAATTTATAATTAACCACATCTGGTTTGATGAGACTACTCCTATTATGCAAAAAAAGGGAAATTATAAAATACATTTACACAATATCCACCTAGGCTTGTGGTTTACAGATATCTATATTTCCTATAACATTTCAAAACAAATAAGTTGCTATATTGCTATAGTCTCTTTCCATTTCGCAATTGGCTCCCAGATTTTTAGTCCTAACTTTCTTCCCCTTTTCCCCTTACGTGAATATATTGCCTTTTCCAAATTATACATGCCTAATAGGTTTGAAAGCCAAGTTTGCATTACTGGGGGGGGTCTTATTCAGCCATGCTCTTGCTATTGTCAGCCTTAATACTGCGGTGGCAATAAACATAAATTCTTTATAGGTGTAATCTTCCCCCATATCCCTCCCCAGCAATATTAACAGCGGTGTCAATTGTACTCCTATTCTTAAAGTGCTACCCATAAAATCTTCTATATTTTTAATCATGGTGTGTAGCTGGGGGCAGGTAGCAAACATATGGACAATATCTGCCTCTACAGCATTACAGCGAGGAGAGGTGGTACCAGTCGAACCTCCCCATTTAGCTATTCTAGCCGGTGTGTGGTACAGCGAAAACAGAGTCTTGTAGTGTTGAGATTGGAGGGGACCCGAGCATAAGATGGTACGACCCAGGTCAAGTGATTCCGCAAAACTTTCAGGCTCCCCCCCCAGTTTTTCAACCCATTTGTTACTAAATTTATTCATGTCATCCACCTTCCCTTTTGCAAGACTTGCATAAAAAGATCTTATCGTACAATCCCCTCCTAGTACTATTTTCTCGAGTATTTCATTGCGGCTGAAGCCCGCTGCCCCACCCCGCTTATTGCTGAGAAAGCTCCTTATCTGTAGAAATTTTAAAAAATCCCTTGTTTCAATACCATATTTGCAGGTTAGATCTTCAAATTGGACAATCCCCTCTTCGTCCATTAAGTCCCCAATCTGTATTATCCCTTTTTGTGCCCATCCAGCCATTATTAAATCAGCAAAGACTTCTGCCGGGAAGGATTTGTTCTTATATAGCCTGATATACCTATTATATCTTCCTAGGTTCGCCTTTTTTAAAAAAGCATTCCATATCTTAACTGCTGCTTATACGGTCTTAAATCTAGTCCTTTTTTAGTACCCAAACTCTACACGATTTAATAACCAATTTTCTGTCTCGACCCCCCAACACTGCTGAATACACTTCCGCGGACATGGTCGTAACTCTTTGCTCGAGTCCGCCACCCCCAATTAGTCCCTGCATGTACTGTAATGCTGCTGCCATTTGGTACATTCTAAAGTCAGAGGCCCCCCACCCCCCTCTCTCTCTTGGAAGAGACATATAGCGATATGCACGCCGGGTCTTCCCATGTGCCCAAATAAATCTATTCAATACATTCTCTAACAAATTAAACCATTTAACTTCAAAAACCAAGGGAATAGTTCTAAAAAAATAAAGACATTTGGGCAGAATCAACATTTTTATTAAGTTAGTGCATCCCATCAGGGAAAGATGAAGATTGTTCATTCTCTCTAAGTCACTCTTTACCTTCAAAATTAATGGAGCCATATTACTCTCGACTACTGCTCTCAAGTCCGCCGATAATGAGACCCCCAAATATACTGCCAAGCTAACCACTCTGTTATCATCGCATCTAGCATGTGTGTTCTTTATATTCTGCGTTTTGGCTCTGTTCAAACTATACCCAGATATCTGCCCAAACACCAGGGCCTCTGCTTCTACCTCTTTTATAGCTAAAGTAGGGTTCGATGTTAAGATTGCTACGTCGTCTGCGTATGCTAGGGTCTTCACTATACAATTATTTACTCTTCTTGGTGGTATATCCACATTAGATTCAAAACGCCGCAATAACGGCTCCAAATATAGCGCGAAAAGAAGGGGCGAGGAAGGACACCCTTGCCTGGTCCCCCTAGCAATGTTTACTGCAGCTGAGAGCCCTCCGTTAACTCTAATTCTAGCAGTAGGGGTGATATATAAGGCCTGTATAGCTTTTATAAACTTTTCCCCTATCCCGCACCACTTCATAACATACCACAGATAATCCCAGGAGACCCTGTCAAACGCCTTCTCAGCGTCAAGAAAAAGCGCTGCAACAGGGTCTCCTAAGACACCTGCAGCATCGAAGATGGTAACTACAGTCCTAACGTGTTGGGTTGTCCCTTTACTGGGTATAAACCTGTGCTTGGTGGGGGTTACCAATTGCTCAATATTTTTTGCCAATCTTTTTACCAGAATTGTAGAGTATATTTTTACATCTGAGTTCTTCAGTGTTATGGGTCTATAGGACCCTGGTGCTTCTGGTGGTTTACCTTTTTTTAAAATAACGATAATATCAGCTCCGCCCCAGGATTCCGGAGTAGATTCCCCTAGTTGTGCTTGCGACAATGTATAACACATATCTGCAAGTAGCACATCCCTAAATATTTGGTAGAATTCGATTGGTATTTGGTCTGGTCCTGCTACTTTCCCTACTGGTAGACTTCCGATGGCAGATTCTAGTTCTTCCAGCTGGAAAGGGCCCTCCATCATCTCACGATCTTCTTCGGGCAATATCGGTGGTAAAATATTCAACAAATAATTTTCAATATTTACCGGACTTGCTATATCCTCCGGGGTATATAGATCTGAGTAAAACCTTCTAAAGACTTCCCTTATTAAATTAGGATCTATAACCACATTCCCCTGTCCATCCCTTATCTCTTTTATTGTTGCTGCTGCTGTTTTCTGCCTAGTTCTTATTGCTAATACTTGCCCTATTCTCTCGCTATATTCGTGTATTCTTTCATTTTTCGTTAAATAATTATCTGCTGCTTTCCTGGCCAATCCTTCAACAGCTTCGGCTTTCAATGCTATGATTTTAAATAAATGTTCTTCCAGTGGTAGCTTTCGTACAATTGCCCTACTCAAGTTATCTTCCTCTCTTAGTAACTCTTTTTCTATCTGTTCTCTCTTATCCCTTTCCCTCTTCTGCCTTGCCAAAACAAAACACATAGTTTCTCCCCTTACTCCAGACTTAAAGGTGTCCCAGATCACCCCTGGGGATGCTGTCCCTCTATTGATTTCCCAGAAGTATTGTATCAATGGAATCATATGCTCCCTATATGTAGCATCTTTTAATAAAGCTCTCTCGAAAGTCCATTGCGAGGGTGTTCTTTGTGTTTGAGTAATTTTAAGCGTACAAATCAGCGGACTATGGTCCGATATAACCCGTGGGAATTTTTCTATATGTAAGCCAGGGAGTAAGGTGGTAGACGTTAAGAAGTAATCCAATCTAACCATTACTTTGTGCGGTGCTGAGTAAAAAGTACTCCCATCCAAATATGGGTGTAGCTTTATCCATGGATCAGCCAAGGCATTGTGAGACACCACAGCAGCTAGTGCATTATACACCTTCTACTTCCTTCCCCGATATGACCCCTCAGGCTGTGTGAATGAGCTCTCTGGGTCGTGTATATTAAAATCCCCACAGCACACTATAGGCTCAGGCCACTGAGCTAACTCCATATCTAAGAATTGGAACACATCTGGGTCATCTTCTGTGGATCCATAGACTGAGACAATAGTTATTGTCTGACCCCTAAATTTTATTTCCACGATCACCCATCTGCCCCATTTATCTTCCTTCTATCTCCCAATAATCACGTCCCTACCTTTTCCCAAAATTGCTACCCCTCTAGTCCTGGTACCCTGTTTAGTACTTGCAAGAACAGTGAATCCTAATTGCTCCAAAAGATAAGCCTTACTCCCTTCTATATGTGTCTCTTGCAGACAAATTAAATCCAAACGCAGGGTTTTTAGATATGCCGCCACTTTCATCCTCTTATTCATGTCGTTGAGACCACATACATTAATTGTTGCTATCTTACACGCCATTGCAAAAATTGTTGGAGAATGTAACTAATTAGACCAATTCTTTTTAAAATCATCAACCAGTATATAGGCATACCGTATATTCTAGACAAATGACAATGTGTTAAATCATATATTGAAAAAAAAATCATTGTTACTGTTTTTCCCTCCCCCCCTCCCCTGAGCCCAGCCCCTTCTCTCCTTGACTCTCCCCCCCCCCTTTTTACAGGCAAATAGGTCAAAGGACCCATGTGTGCCCGCATTAGGTTGCGCTAGTCGCATCCCTCTCTCACTTTGACTTTATATGTATGCTATGCTGCTCATTCACCCTTTTAGCCTTCTACCTGAGTTCTACTAGCAGTGAAATAATGTAAATTCCCATGCCACACCTATTCTAACCTTCCTTCTGCTTTTTCATCTCTTCCAAGAATAGCTGTGCTTTAATTTCGGATGAGAACATCCGGGGTTTACCCCTCACGACCACCTTAAGCCTGGCAGGGAATAAGCGATATGCCTCCATACCTAGGGCCTGAAAAGGAGAGATCATTTGCCGTAACTTCCATCTCCTCTCTATAGTGGCATGGCAAAAATCAGGCCTGGCGAAGAAGGTTATGCCTTCAAATGACCTCCTATTATCAGGCCTAGCCTTACTGATAATCTCTTCTCTGAGCAGAAAGTTTCCTACATTTACTAAGATAGCCCTTGGGAGGTTTCCCTGCCCATCCCTCCCTGCACCACCCAAACCATAGGCTTTCTTCATTGTAAATGGGAACCTATGTGCTCTCTGTATCTCCCTATCCCACTGCCACTGAGATTCTGGAAAAGCCCCCTTCAATAGGTTGACCACAAATTGCCTGACGTCCTGCCCTTCTGTCCCTTCTGCCACACCCAGTAGCCTGACATTATTCCTCCTCTGCCTATTTTCAAAGTCCTCCATTTTCCAGCACATGTCCACCGCTAGTTTCTCCTGTTCTGATTTGAATGTCTGCCAGCTTCCAATTTCGTCCTCCAGTCTTCCAGTGCGCTCCTCCACCTCTGTTACTCTGTCCACTATCCCATCGTAGAGCTTGTTGACTTTCCTCAAAGTGTTCTGAATTTTCTTTGTAGCCTGTCTTGCTCTTCGACTTTCTGCCCTGGCCTCCCCTTGCATCTGTTTGAGGGTGCTGAATAAAGTTTCAAAAGGATCCTGCTTGGGGGGTGGAGGTCCACCTGTGGCTCCCTCAACACACAATGCTGCGCTGGCATTATCATTATCATCCTCCTGATATACCTGCGATGTCGCAGAATAGTCCCATATCAGTCGTTTCTCCATGCGTTCGGGAAGACCAGATGTCTGACTCCTTAACTTCCCACGTTTTTTCTTCGCTGTAGATTCTTTTCCTGAGGTGCTGTAGTCTGTTCCAGTTAGACCCTCATGTTCCTCCTCTGAGCTAATGTCAGTAGATACTGCTGATTCAGAGTCCTCATTTACAGAGTAGAATTCTGGTTCCACGGAGGCACAGTCTCCTCCACCCATAGCTTGCATGCTTGTATTAGCTTCAAGGTTATCTTTATCAGCTAGGCTGGCCCTGCTACCCCAAGTACCGTCCCGCTGCTTTAAGGCATTCATTTCTTCCTCAACAACCAGTAGGGCCCGAGCATGTCAGCTGTCGTATCTCCCCTTGCTTTGTCTACAATTGGGCCCCCTTTACTTCCCTCTTTGGCCCTGTTCAGTACCTCACCTCTGTCGTGTACACGACCAGCTGCGTGAGTCTCCAGAGTGGTGTTTCGTTCAGCGTTCCCTGCCGGAGCCGGTCGTTGCTTAGCAACCAGCCACTCAGCGTCTCCAGTGCCTGCAGCGTCTATTGCGTCCTCGAGGACGTTACAGGGAATCAGGGCGGCTGGTTCGTTTGTCTTCGGAGGAGGAGCGGGTTGCTCTGGGATCTTCGCTGCAAGTACCTGCACCAGGGTAGGTTGCCTGAAAACCGCCTCCTGATTCTTGCTATTGCTTTCTCCTTTCGCGGGGTTAATCCTAGTTGGGTTGTGCTCCTCCGCTGTTTGCCCGCTCAAGCTTTTAGCCACTGTACTTGACTTCCCCCGCATCTCTCCTTTTTTCCCCCCACCTTTCTCAATCATAGGAGGGGGAAGTGCCTTCCTTATCGCTCCGGTGCTTTTTCCAGCGGGGGTATCCGATTTCGCGTTTGCAGTCAATCCTGTTTTAACTGCTGCAGGATCTAGCGCCTTCTTACTTTTCTCGCTCCCCTTCTCCTGGGTTGCGATCAGAGGGGGTACCTTCGGTGCCATACTCCGCCTGACGAATAATTTTGCAGCTCTACCCTTAGCCCAAGTCCAGGCCACTCCAATCCGATGTATTCGTTTCTGGAAGTACTTGTGTTCTAAGATCCGGCTGAACCACCAGCGCTCCAACTCCATTAAGAATCCATTAAGGGTAGATTTTGAGCAGCACAACGTCCTTCTCGTTAATCATAGCGTTAATGCGGGAGAGGGGTTAGGTGCGACCTCTCAGCACAACGCTGCAGCCGCCATCTTGCCCCCTGCCATCCAGGTTCCTAATGCCCCACATGAGAATGATAGTTCCTTTCCTGGGATCACGGGAAATTACCTAAACATGGCATCTTTTTGTCTGTGAACAAGAAAACTGGCAACGTTTAAAGACACCAAGGTTTGGCAGTATTTTATTCCTCCTTCCATCCTGCTGTGATTATTTGGTTTACTGCTGGGCTGTATGCAAGTGTGTGGAGTTTGTTTTGGTGTTGCCTTCTTGCCACACCTTATATTTGCTGTTGTTTGGTTGCAATTGTCGTGGGTTTATACAGTAACGCTTCAGTCAAAGAACGCTTACGTCTGTTAACCACTTAACATCTTTTAAAGGGACTGATGCCTTGAATAGAGTGAGTGGCAGACTGGTGCGATGGTTAACTTTAAACAAGCATTGCAAATGCAATAGGTCTCGCATTTGTTGGAGTTATTGGCATTATAAATGCCAGTGTTTTTTATTTACCTAACCATGTTGCAGGGTGCTCTACCCTATGAGGCCAAAAGAAGTCCCATGGGAACTCTTTTGGCCACATATGGCACTGCACCCTGCGACATTGCTAGGTAAAAAACGTTGGCATTTATAATGCCAATAACTCCAACTCCAACAAATGCCAGACCTATTGCATTTACAATGCAATAGGTCTCGCCTTTGTAACCTTATAAGTGTTTAGCCATGCAACAGTTGATGTTGTTGCACCAAGGATATTGTGCTGGATAACTAAACACTTATAAGGTACCAAAGGCGAGACCTATTTGGTATGCCAATGCTTGTTTAATTTGTTAGAGCTGCGTATACTGACCAAAATGAATTATGTCATTGTACATTCTCACCAGAAAATCTTAATTTCATTATTATGGATCAGTAGAGTTTCATCAGTGTTGACCATTGTTTCTCTGATCTTACTGAATGTGAACCAGTATGGCTTTAAAACTTCATTTGCTTTTTCAAAGGGTACACATTTAATTGAAGGTTGGCAGTTACATTGCTGCTGGGAGCTCATTATTCATTCATATTTTCAAATGTATACATGCAAACAGTTCTAGTGGGTGTTCATATCCACTGCAAATACATTCATATAGCTGTTTAGATCAGTTACTTTGCTGAAAACTTCATGTTGGAAGAAACTAGCTGCAGATATTGCCTTTTGAGACTCACATACTCTGTATTTTTATTCTTTTGTTAGTCCCTTTGGCCCTTGATCTGGGTAAACCACAGATAACACATTGAAGATCCTCTGTTTTCTGATCAGTTGTTGGAAGTGGACGAGGGGTAGCCATAGATCTTCTAAGTGGATGGGCATTGGGTTTTCTCAGAAAACTCTGAATCTTGTTGTGATTCACTGATTTCTACTGTTTTAAACAAATGTTTCCTGGCTTTATTCCATTGTATACAACTTGTAGCACTTGTTGTTACAATGATAAAATATTTGATCATCTTCACCCATCAGTTTTAAATGTTTTGTGACCTTCGTCTTGCCATATTTCTGCAGCATCTCACACTCTCTTCTGTTTAGGCGCAGTTTGATGTTAGCTTTTCTTTCGTATTAGTTTGGCATATGACACATTTTTCTTTGTTGATGTTGAAGGAGTCCTCAGATTTTGTAGTTGGCAACACTGTCAGGAGGTAAAGATCCTCTGCTACCACCTGATTCTCTCATGTTTACAAATTTGAATCAACAGAAAACCTGAAACAAAACAAAATATTAAAATAAATTACCATTATGATGGCTAAAACACAGCATTATAAAGTCGCCATTTTGGGAAATGGCAGAGGCGTTACTCTGAGTAGTTATTTTCTGTCTTTATAACACTACTTAACCCTCTAAACCTATGTTTTGACACAAAAATGATATATATATATATATACGTCTCATGGTTCCTGAAATATTACATCATCACTGCAACACATCTGTCATTTTTTAAAATGCCATCCAAAACAATTTGCCACAGATTAGCAATGTCTACCAAAGCTAAATAACTTCTCTAATGATACAAAAATCTAAATGAAAATCTCTGGACAGCAAATTTTATACAGATGTATATCAAGGGGCCAGGACCCAGTATCCCAAAAAAAGTGGTACCGGGAGACTTGAGGAAATGATCTGTGGTAGACGTCGCGGAATGGATGAAGATCAGCCATCTGAAACTGAACTCAGACAAGACGGAAGTCCTCATCCTAGGACCATCTTCCTCCGCCTGGGACGACTCCTGGTGGCCCACTGCCCTGGGCACCGCACCCAAGCCAACGGACCACGCACGCAACCTGGGCTTCATCCTGGACTCATCCCTCATGATTACCAAGCAAGTCAACGCCGTCTCATCATCCTGCTTCAACTCCCTGCGCATGCTCCGAAAGATCTTCTGATGGATCCCCACCGAAACCAGGAAGACTGTTACCCAGGCCCTCGTCACCAGCAGTCTGGACTACGGGAACACCCTCTACGCTGGAACCACTGCCAAACTCCAGAAAAGACTCCAGCGCATTCAGAACGCCTCAGCACGACTCATCCTGGACATTCCTCGCCGCAGCCACATCTCCGCCCACCTGAAAGACCTGCATTGGCTCCCCGTCAACAAGAGGATCACGTTCAGACTCCTCACCCACGCACAGAAGGCTCTCCACGACACGGGCCCGAAGTACCTCAACAGCCGACTCACATTCTACACACCAACCCGCCAGCTCCGTTCCGCCAGCCTCGCCCTCTCCTCCGTCCCACGAATCCGCAAATCCACCGTCGGAGGAAGATCCTTCTCCTATCTGACAGTCCAAGAATTGGAACTCCCTCCCCACCCACCTACGGCTGACCTTGGACCATCTCTCCTTCAGGAAACAACTCAAGACCTGGCTGTTCGAGCAGTAGCGACCCCCACCCCTCAGCGCCTTGAGACCCTAACGGATGAGTAGCGCGCAATACAAATTCGATTGATTGATTGATTGATTGGTATAAAATGGTGTGTGGTAGGAAATTGTGGCTTCCCACACATTCCAGGCATTTGTTTCACTAAAATGTAAGTAAAATGTTTGTTTTTAGTCAAAGGTTGTGGTTTGCAGAGCATTGTGGGTAAGAAAATGTTGTGTGATGCATGCAAAGCATACTACCCTGGACTCCCCCAGAACTTTCAGGATTTGTTAGGTTTTTTCAGGTGGGAGCCTACCCAAGCCAAAAAAGTGCAGCCGTCCACCTTTGCAAGTGGGAGGTTATTAAGTGTTATCCACAATCTCCTGGCCCATATGTAAAAATAACACCCAAAAGAATCAAATGTCCTCTTAATTGGCATTGAAATGGGATGCTTTTGTCTGCAGGGGAGCAGAAAGACTAGACATGTTAGAGGTATGGGTGCCTAGTGTTTGTATGGGCACCCCAATATTTTTAAAAATATAATATATATTTCTGCTGTACAGTGTGCTTTCTAAATTGGGGGCACATCTCCTGACTGGCCTGGGGTGGACAAATGCCATTTTTTCCCTTTTGAGATGGGTTGTGGCCAATGCCAGAGTGCAACACCTATACTACTTTCTTTTGCCCCAAAGGCAAAATCCTTAGTGTTAAGTGGATTTTCTATCACCCCTCCCCCTGGGGGCAAGTTTGGGGCAACCTCCCCTATTGGGGCAAACCGTCCATCTGCCCCAAGGAGACAGAAAGATTCTATTAATCCCCCTGGGGTAGAGTTAGGTTTGACTCCAGTGTAAGCCACCCCATCCTTTTGTTTATTTGTGTGTCCTTTTGAAATCCCTGGTGTCTAATGGGGTGTCTGCCCTCTAGGAAGGGGTGGCAGATTGGGTATAAAAACCCTTTACACCCCCCCTAGAGGGGTAGAACGTCTCTTTGACCCTGGGGTGGTGGAGCACAGGACAGGCCCATGCCAAGGGGGTCCGCCGCCTCCCAAAAAATATTGCATAAATTCAGTCCTTAGTGTCTAGTATGCTTTCTGCCACCTAGGGGATAACGGGGAGTTATTACCCCAGCTGCTTGCCAGGAGGGGGGGCAGAAAGACTGTTGCTCCATTTAATTTAGGGAGGGCAGAGCCATGCCCATGCTGGATAGCCCCCACCCCTATATTTAGAATAATTCTGGTGTCTTGTGGCCTTTCTGCTCCCTTTTGAGACAGATCGGGGTAATTGCCCTCATTTGCCCCCCTGGGATAGAAATAATGTTGCCCCATTTACTTTGGTGGGGGCATGGCCATGCCTATGCTGAGCAACCCCACCCATATATTTTTAAAAGTTCCTGGTGTCTAGTGGGCCCCCTCTACATATTGGGATAATTACACCCATCTGCCCCCAGGGGCCAGAAATACTATTGTCCCATTTACTTGGGGTGGGTGTATGGCCATGGCCATGCCGGGCAGCCCCAAACCATATATTTTTATTTTAAAAAATCCCTTGTTTCTAGTGGGTTTACTGCCCCCCATGGGGCAGATCTGGGGTAATTTCCTCCCTCTCCACCCTGAGGGTGGGCAGAAACACATTTGCCTCATTTACTTGAGGTGGAGGTATAGCCATGCTGATGGTTGGCAGCTCCCACTCCTTTATTAAAAAAAAAGAAAAAATATTCCTTGGCAACCAGTGGCCTTTCTGCCCCTGGGGGCAATGTAGAAAGACTGTTTTCCCATTTACCTTGGGTGGGGGCAGCCCCCACCCATATATTTCATTAAAAAAAATCTGTTGTCTAATGGGCTTTTTCATGGTGTGCGGAGTGATGCACCTATGTAGGCAGGCTCACATTGACGAATGTGTGACTAGAGGGGGCCGCTCTCACTCCGACACCTTTATGAACACATACTGTGGTGAAACTCGATCATAGCCAAAGTGTGGATGCAAGACCCATACGTAAGTACAGGGTTAGTCTTAGACCCGCTAATATAGAAAGGAGTGCAGGACAACAGGGATCTTTCAGTCCTGAAGAAAGCTGGGTAAGACAAATAGCCGGCTGAAACATGTTGACTAATGTGCAGAGAGGAGGGGCGAACGGTGCATAACAGACCGTGCTCTCCACCATCCCCTAGGTCGTTAGAGGTTTCCTAACCCTGTCCAGGGAGTCCAGGAATAACATAGGCTTTGGGACATCCCTGACCTAGTTTTAACAATAATTTCTGCACTCATTATACACTAGATCCTTACTATTCTTTGTGTTTGTTTTGTCTCCCCAACCCTATTGCTCCACCTCAGGCTTTGGTCTGCACAGGGGTGTGTTTATCAGCCCTGTGATGAAGCATTCCAAATTTGTGTGGGTGAGAGTAGTTTTTCAAACATGTTGACTTTGTCTATTATAACTCTTTAAGCGTTTCTCTTTTCACTCCTACTTCCTTCTGTGTGTGGAGTCTAATGGACTTTCTCTCGCTCCCTGTGCAGCAGATCAGTGTAATTAACGCATCTGACCCCAGGGTTGGGGCAGAAAGACTTATCCTATGTAGTTGGGGTAGTGGCACAGCCAACCCTGTGGTGGGCAGCCTCCACGCCTATGTTAAAAAGAAAACCTTTCCCTATCATCTAGGGACTTTTCACCCCCCTGCGAGGCAGATCAAAGGAAATTACACCCATCTGCCCCAAGGCAGGCAGGCAGACTGTTGTCCATTTACTTGGTGTTGGGGCCATGGGCATGCCCATGCTGGGCAGCACCCACCCTCTATTTTTTATAGAAAAAAAATCTCTGGTATCTAGTGGGAAATTGAGGGCAGAAAGACTAAAAGAATACATTTCCAGGGGAGGGGGGAGGTGCATACTATCATGCTAGGATTCTTTGATTCCACATCTAGGCTGTGGACAAGACTATGCAGACTTAGTGTGATCTTAGGGGGGTGGGACGATGGAGGGAGGGAGGGAGTTGGGGGGTCTCTACATCATTTAATGTATCCTTGTTAGGTATTTTGATTTTGCCAATAAAAGTCGATTGCTTTCATGATTACATATGGTTTGATTCAGCAGATGTCTTGTATATGCATATTGACAAATAAAATATGTTTTCAAAAAAATAATACATTTCCCCTAGGGGGAGCACAAGCCCTTGCCCGATGGACTGCTCATCCTATCTCTGGTGACTAGTGGGTGGATCCCTACCTGAAGGTCGCTCTCCTGTGGCGATAACCAAGCGGCGATCCACTTGGCAGAGGTCCGATTGGAATAGTGAGATTCTCCCCTTTCCAACATTACCCGTCCCATGAGAGTCAATGCTCGGGCACTGAGATATGCCCCCGAACACTGATTCAGTGAAAGTAAAGCAAGCCTATCAGCTTATTTCACTTTTACTGCAATTACGTTAGTGCGCCCTGCGTACAGATTGTCATTACAATAAACAAAAATACTCAGAAAGCTCTTCCTGGGCAGCCTGATGAAAACAAAGGATTCCCTCTGGTGGAAAGTGCCAAAGGGTTCTTTAAAACCCTCCCCAGTTTCGCATAATGGGCGGCACCCACGCTGAGGAGGGAGTGCAACCATCGGCTGATGTCCGCACTAATCGGGTTAACATGCTAGTCCTAAATGCATTAGTATCAACAAATATGATAAACATACATCTATACAGACTGCAGCGTTTGTTATTATTGTTAGATGACCTTGAAATATAGATAAAAAGCTGCTTGTCCCAGACTGATGTTGCATTAGTTTTTTTTATTCATGTCTTTGTCTGGATGACGTGACACCCTCACAGGTTCTTAGAAAGATAATGACAGAAGGCATCCACGTCAAAAGTAGGCTAGCTGATCATCAGGCTGAAAATGGTGTCTTGGCACTCTCAAAATGGAGTCTGGCCTTATTGGCTTTGCGTCATCCCCAGCTTGTAAGTCTGAATATGGTGTAGGTGGCACAAATATATAATTATCTAATTAAGAATCCGTGCTCTTGGAAATAAATTATAAACATTTATATCTAAAAATCCATTAGTAAAATCAGCATAAAAATAAAATGCATATATGTAAGATATAAAGCTATAAAATAATACAGTAAGCTTTGTCAGTCAGTCAGTCAATCCACCTTATTCGATTATTTAAAATCATAAAAGTACAAAGTACAAAATGCAAAAATACATTCCAAATGATCATATGAGCGATATATATAATACAATTGCTTGTATCTATTTAAAAGGAGCCAAATATCTCCAAATTCTTTTAAAAATCCAGAAAATAAAATGTATACACTGTTTAACCTAAGGCATCTTTTTTCTTAATTCTTATAGCAGCAACAAGAAAACAAGCAATAGGAAAAATATCCCAGGGGTTACTCAACATTTGAAGATAAAGTAAAGCAGGTCTAACTTGTAAAAAGACCTTACCAATCAGTAAAGGGATTAAAAACTTCCTGCGGATATCATTATAAAAATCGCAGAACATCATAAAATGTAAAGTGTCCTGTGCAGAAAAATTATCACATTGACATGGATTTGCGTCCTCTGGTTTGCACCACCCCGGAAAATCACCCAATGAGAAGTGGATCACATTAAAACGGAACCTGGTCAGGAGCCAGCGATGGAGAGGCTTAGTCAAAGTTTTCAGGTAGGGTTCAATTAACAGAGTAGTTTTAGTCAAGAAATGAGCCCTCACTGAAGGTTTCTGTGGCTCCAATTCCTCCTGTTCCATCATCAGTATGTTCATAAAATTCATTTTGACCCACTTCACATCTTCCTTACAGATCCTTTCCGGGGTTTCAAGTAGTTCTGGCCGCCCTATTTTAAAAAGCATACGCTTGACGCACATTAGCCACTTGATTTTACTAGCATTATCCAGTTTGACACAATCCCGCAGGATCTGATGGTTCAAGGTCAATTCTAGATTAAGCTAAGTTCTCTTCCAGGGGATACTCATCAATAGTCATAAGCACTGAATAGTCCCGCCCTCGTGCGGGACCCCGGAGCAATAGCCAATAATATGCATATATCTACAGATATATATATATATATATATATATATATATATATATATATATATATATATATATATATATACGCATAAAATAACTATATATATATATATATATATATATAGATAATATACATGTACATATGCAGCCCAATATAACCATACTAGGCTCAAAAGACTGCCCCCAAATGCCTGTAAAATCTTTACATTTGTTAAATAAAGACATATAAATTAGATTATATGAAAATGCAAAGAAGAAAGCACTGCCTTTGTTGTCTTTGAAACACACAACCTTTATTTTCAAAGGTAAAACAGGCCGGATCATAGAGGCAGCTTTAGCCTAGATAGGCTGCATTGTAACAATAGGAAAAAAACTGGCGCCGTGCCTTTAAGACCTCTATGAGCCTCCAGTCAAGCTATCCTGGCTGAAGACGGCTGATAGCCAGAAACCGGTCCTAGGATGCTTGATTCCGGTCCAGGAAAGACATGGTATGGCAGTTCGGGCTGGACTGTTCCCATGAGGCACAGTGTCAAGGCTGATTTGCATATGGCCATGTCTGAACTGGGGTGGTGTGGAGTTCAAAAAAGCGATGGATTTAGGCCCAGATCTCTGTACTGGGGTGAATGTATGACATTGTTCTGCATTCTGTCCATCAATTGTTGTTTTGCATTTGTCACCCCGAGTGGGAAGGGTATGCTCAGACGTGAGTCCCATGCTCTCCACACCACTGGAGTCAAGCTATCCTGGCTGAAGACGGCTGATAGCCAGAAACCGGTCCTAGGATGCTTGATTCTGGTCCAGGATAGACATGGCTTGGCAGTTCGGGCTGGACTGTTCCCATGAGGCACAGGGTCAGACTGATTTGCATATGGCCATGTCTGAACTGGGGTGGTGTGGAGTGCAAAAAAACGATGGATTTGGGCCCAGATCTCTGTACTGGGGTGAATGTATGACATTGTTCTGCATTCTGTCCATCAACTGTGGTTTTTGCATTTGTGAATGTGTCAGATGGCTTCTTAGGTTGAATCCCTTCAGTTGCCGGAGCGCTTCATAGTGGATTGGACCCTGAAAGATTACCTCAATGGATGACGTGAGGAGGCCGACTAGATGGGCCTACTGCAATAAGGATAGCTTCACTGTTGTTAATGTCTTCTTCAACTCCTTTCTACATGGCCCCCCTCGCCGCCATCGTCAGACAGCATGGGCTCAGTATCGTATCCTACGCAGACGACACCTAGCTCATCCTCTCCCTCACGAAGAATCCCTGAGACACCAGACTCTGCTTCCAAGAGGGAATGAAGAACGTGGCAACCTGGATGAATGACAGCTGCCTTAAGCTCAACTCAGAGAAGACCGAGGTCATCATGCTCGGACCCTGCAACTCCGCCTGGGACAACACCTGGTGCCTCCCGCCCTCGGGAACCCACCCACTCCTACAGACCACTCACGCAACCTCTGCGTCATCCTCGATTCTTCCCTCTCCATGAACCGCCAGGTCAACGCCATTGCTTCCACCAGCTTCCACTACCTGGGCATTCTCCGAAAGACCTTCATATGGAACCCCCCGACTACAGAAAGACCATCACCCACGCACTCATAACGGCAACGCCCTATACGCTGGAATCCACAGATCCCTCCTACACAGACTCCAGTCCATCCAAAATGCCACCGCCAGACTCGTCTTCGGAACTTCACGCCACAAACACATGACCCAACACCTACGAGACTTCCACTGGCTCCCTGTCAAGAAGAGAGTCACCTTCAAACTCCTCACCCACGCCTACAAATCCCTCAACCACATCGGACCCAAATACCTCAAAAAGAGACTATCTTTCCGCGTACCCAAGAGGAACCTCCGGTCCACCGACCTCACCCTGGCAGAGGTCCCCCGCATCCGCGGAAGTAGAACAGGCGGGAGAGCCTTCTCCCACATTGCAGCAAAGACCTGGAATGAGCTCTCCCTGAACATCAGACACTCTACAACCCTTCACACCTTCAGGAAGGACATCAAGACCTGGCTCTTCGACTGATCCAGAGCTCCCTCCCCCGAGTGCCTTGAGACCCTCAGGGGCGAGTAGCACGCTATATAAACCCTTGATTGATTGATTGATGTTCGCCACTTTCTTGTTAAAAAACATAAAAATTGCCTGAACTGGGTCTATGAGGTATTCCAAGAAAGTTATCTTTTGAGGAGGCAATATGATTATAAACCCCAGCTAGGGAGCTTTCCATCCATAATTGTTGCTTGAACCACTGGGTACACTAGTCTATGATCAGTATGTAATTGAAGGTAGACAATGAGCCTTACCCTTTTGCCATGAGTAACTCTATCAGTGGTCTCTGCACGCTTGTGAAGCACTAGGCTTCTGATGATACGCCACAAGGCAGCTCCCTGAACTTATACACCCATTTTCTCCATTGATATTGTAGGAATTTGCGGTGAGGAGGGAAAATAAGAATTATAAAATAGGCTTCCTTTAACTCCAGCTGCACCATCCAGTTCCCTTCCAGAAAGACATCTCTCAGCAGGTGGATCCTTTTTACCTTGAAATGACCAAAGACCAACCACTCACTGAATTTTCTCATAAAAGGCCAATGCCTCATGTTTTCCTTCCCCATTAAGAATATGTTGCTAATGAAACCATACGAGTGAAGCTAGTGAGCATACTATCACCCCTTTCATCTCCAAAGCCATCACTTTCTGGTCTATCAGCTCAGATTCCTTATCCAAGAAAGTGATTTGCCTCACCCTCTGCAATTGCCTTGGCGAGTCATAAAAGTCTATCTAGAATCCTACTACTCTTTGGAGAGTTCACACATTGTTAGTTTGTTCCTGTCATGTGTGGGCACAGAGGCCAATCTTCCACTTACCCTTGCCTATTAAGTAAGAATCAGACCAGCCAAAATATTCTCCTGCAGTGTTAGCAATCTCTCTGAAGGAGCACCTAGATCCAAAAATCTTGCCAGCTCCAAAGATGCAAAAAAGCAGCCAAAATGGATATGGTCCTGCCACTGTCCCCTCCTTTCCGCCTATCCTTACTGAGGACTGTGATTGGGTAAACTGTTGAAAGAGTACCCTCTTCCTATTCTGACCTCTCCAAAACTCTTTCGCTTGAAGATCATTTTGGTAGTCGCTTGGACACTGTACAGCAACACAAATGTGAAAGCATAATTCCAAATCCCTTTAAGGAAAGGTTTCCCTAACAAATCTACTAGGGCCAAAGGAGCCACTTCTTAGGTGGCCAAGCCATTCAGCTTTGGGTCCACTTTAACCATGAGCGATCTGTCTTTCAGTTGAGATTGCGCAGTCAGGGTTACCAAGGAATATTATTTCTCCTCACTCCCAGTGCAAAAAGAATTCAGGTGAAATTAAGAATGTGGAGTCCTTTGACTCTTCAGCCATGTAGATGATCTTTGTAAGAGGTCAGCAACATCCTGTAACTTGTCCCGGCCCACCCATCAGGACCTGTCAAAGCCCTTCTTTGGATATTTCATGAATCTCCTGCAAAAGGTGGTCATCGACCAGCTACTTACAGCATGCTACCAGTTTACTTCCAGTGTAGGATGATGGCATCCTCCTTTATATAACTTCTAACCTCTTCATCCAATGGTTTCTCCAAACAACCATCCCCATACTGCACTACTTTCTCTGCTTGTGTCCACTTCATCGAACAAGGATGAAGGAGATAGTTTATAGCATCTCCAAAGGGACGTTGTCATGCTCGTGCTCCTCACCAGACTTGTGATGCTTATGGTCAGTGTTCGATACCAGGGCCTACCTGCATCATAGCTATTGTCAGAATCCCCCAGGAAGTCATCTTCATCCATTTAGTCATTTACTATGGGGATTGGGAGTGGGCAAGACCTAGAATTAGATCCAACACTGTCTCTGCAGCCCCTGTGGACGTGGTCATCACTGACAGATTTCTCTTCCTGGTTGGATTTGAACTATGCAAGGAAAGCCTCTTGTAACCTGTTGATGGTGTCTTCCCCACTGGGTAGCTCCCTTTTGCTGTTGACTTTAGCCAGTGGTCAGTGTTAACAGGTACCTCTTGACAGTGTTTAGGACACTGTTCACTGCCTTCTTGACCAAGGCGTCTACCACTTCAGGCATGTTATCGTCCTACGGGATGAGCTCTTCCACCCCTCCATATATGATGCTTGGGTCACCCTCTGTATCTCTGCTAGGGAGAAATTGGCACAAGGTAAATGGGCTCCTTGTAGTGTCTGTTTATACTGCACAGTCGACCCTAATGTATCATCCTGACAGATGATGCTGAGTATCACTGCTATATAAAAGCTTTTTCTCTTTTTTTCATATGGAAAAGTGATGCCCACTATAGACAAGGAATCAATACCCTGTGGTTCTAAGAGTCAGTGTCACAGACCTGCACTGCGTCCTAATATGAGCCTCACTTGCTCCAGCACAGAATACTGACCTCGCTTGAAGTGTCATGCTTCACACTCAACAAGAATTCCATTCTATGGAAAACTGCTTTGCTCCATTGCTCAACTCCTATAGACCCCATGCGGGCGATACAGGATATGACGCTTAGCGTTGCCCTGGAGCCTGAAGGAGCAAAGGGGGTGCTTATGATGGCGGGCGGATCGCCACCACCCGGCTGGCAGTGGCAATCCGCCCGCCATCACATCATGATTTACCCCCGCCACATTAGCATGGCGGGGGTACCGCGGCATACGGAAAGTCCGTCCGACGCTTTTCCGCCTGTCGGTAATCGTTACGATTGACGGGTGGGCGGACCTGGGGCATAACATGGAGGGCACCGCCAACCATATTATGTTGACAGGCGGACAAGGCCTTTCCAGAAAGACTGGCAGGAGTTGCTTTGGGGGCCTGTTGCGGGCTCCCTGGGAAGTGGGGAGCTGCACTTGGGGGGTACCTATGGTGCCTGTCACGTTGTGCATGGCAATGCAGAGCATTCCTCATTGGCATCGGGCGGGTGCTGCTTACAGCTAATGATGCGGAAGGCAACTGCCAGGGTGTCGGTCGCATCCTAATTGGCGTTGCGGAACCACCGCACAGCTGGCGGCCGGTCCCAGCCCTGCAAGGCTGGCATTGACTTCAGTCTGCCCACCATCCTAATGAGCCCCAAAGAGAGGTGTTCCGAGAGCTCTCTGGCACCCCATTGCGGTCAAAGGACCACATCAAACAACCCACAGGCTGCTGCTATTTACATTCACACGGTCCCTGCACATAATGAAGAAATTACTTATGTGGCACTAACCCTGCACATCTGTGTCACCACTAACACCTACAAAGCAAAAACATCAGTCCTAAACACCTGATAAATCCAAATGATATATTTCTGCAGTGGAGAGTATGCATCTGCCTCAGGAGCAGTAAAGAAAGAGGTAGGAGAATTATGACACTGAGTTACATGGATTGAGATAGACTTGTTGTTCGGAACTACAAGAATTCCTAAGTTTTGTGGAAAAATATAGTATATAGTCTGTATTGAAACCAATGTTTTGGCTACTTTGGAGATTAAAGTGGAGAAAGAAGGCACAATCCTTACCTGTAGTCCTGTCATAGGATGAATTACAAATATGTACAATATTGCAGCGGTGAAAGCAATATAAATTCCATTATAAGGGTGTTTGAGGATGATCATAGTTCAAATCTCCAATCTCCATGATTTGTTTGAGTGGGCCATTAACACCAAAACCCATATCTACTACTGTAATTGCTGAAATTCCATGTAACAAAATATCTTCCTACTGGTTTTTCCACAGTGTTATAACATTATACCCATAATGGCCTTATTGCCTTTACACATGCTTTGAACAATACGCAAGTGAGGCCTACTGGTTTTGTCATACTTTTTTTTATTATAAATAGATCAAATGTAACTTGAGATAAAGTATCCAATTGAACAATAAAGCCTATAGCCTTTACCATTGGTTTGACACCATAACCAACCCCCGTCTACTTAAGTGCTCATAAGCTGTGAACCATAATGCCCACCCTTAGAAATTACTAAACCTCTCCCAAAACGACCTAACGATTATCACTGTGAAAATCTTCTTCCCCAAGAGTTTGTCAGAAGGGTGATAGACTACCAAAACCCTTGCCTATTACGCCAATCTATGAAATTTTATGTAATAATATACCTGTCTACAGCATGTATCACAGTGTGAGAACAATCCATTGTTAAAGGTTGATTGGCATTAATAAATACTTTTTACAATTAATAAACCAGGCCTACCTGCCTATAGTTTTGTTTTAACTTTTCATAATAAATAGAACAGACCTATTGCATCACACATAACTTTTCCTATTGAACCAATCATGCCTATTTCCTTTAACGCTGCCATGTCACCATAACCTACCCTAGCCTCCTATATTGAGCACAAACTTTAACACAAGGCAACCATATAGCTGGTAAAGCAAATTACTCTCTCTCCTCAGAAGGCTTAAATAAGATTATCACAGCATAAATATTGGCATGACTTGCGAGAAGAGTAACCAATATCAAAACCCTTACCTAATGTGGTAATCTGTGACATTCCATGTAACAAAATACCTTTCTGCTGGCATTAATGCAGAGTAATAACAATGCAATTGTAAGGCATATTGCATTAAACATATGCTTTTCATAATACATATGCCAGATCTACTGCCTGTATCATAATTTTTCATAATAAACAGATCAAGTGACCATTGACTTGCCAACATTACCAACTGTCTGTATAGAGTATAAGCTTTCTCACAAGGCAAAAAGTCCAATACAAATTCAGTGGAAGTACACATCTTCTTCCCAATCGTATGCTGTACTCAAGGAAACCAATATGTTGGACTGACATTTATAATGCTATTGCATGGATCACAGGTCACTGCCCTCAAACGATCCCCATTTGAGCCCTACTGGGATATGTGAAAGGCGTCCTACCTCTAAGGAAATGCCTCTTTTTGTTTGGTCACCCCCAACTTTGGGCATGATGCTGCTGATTTTTCTACACTGAAAGTGAAGTGAGGCCAGCTAACCAGACCTCAAATTGGCGAATTGGTCCATAGCCAATTGGCTAAACTAATTTACCTGAAAGTTACTAGTAAATGGTACCCAGGACATGTAAGTTAGAGGGTCCCTTCAGAGATTGCAGCATTGGATGGGCCACCCTAGGTGTGACACAATGAATACGAGACTCCCAGCCACCCCCCCCATTAGCAGGCCGGACTGACTTTGCCATTTAAAGCAATGGCAAAGCCAGACTTAGTTTTGGTATATACCTCACAGGCAGAACATGTAACTTTGCAGGTCCTGATAGTAAAAATGCAAAATTGTTGTTTTTACTGTGGAATACTAGGTCACCCAATTGGCTAGTACAGAGTTACATGCTGACCACTCAG
Organism: Lissotriton vulgaris; assembly: GCF_964263255.1. Taxonomy (NCBI): domain Eukaryota; kingdom Metazoa; phylum Chordata; class Amphibia; order Caudata; family Salamandridae; genus Lissotriton; species Lissotriton vulgaris. Next base: position 1,227,189,573 of record NC_141687.1, read on the forward strand.
CTGTGCTAACTCAGTAATGATGCAACCAAAGTGGTGCAACCAAGGTATCAAAAAATGTGTTACATTAGGCCTCACTTGATTCTCAGATCGAAATGTAATAAGCTGCAGTGTGCAAGTTAAGCAGTGGCCATTTTGTTGCCTTTAGTCCCCTGTGCCCATCCCGGTTGCATGCGGCGTCCTGTGGTCGAGACAGTTTTCTTCCCTCCTGGGGAGACATACTAATGACTCCCAGGAAATGATACAATAAAGGCTAGCTCTGGAAGGAGGAGTCACCTCCCTTCGGCAGGAAGTCACATGGGTGTTGTCCCAAAAGGCGAGCTTCAGAGGAGAAGCTGCCTTTGAAGGGTAAATGGGTAACACTTGGGAGAGGGGCTGCTCCATTGTTCAGGCAGACAGGCTGGCATTAGGGACAATGAGAGGGGAAACCATTTGCCAAAGCGGTCTATGCATGCAGCCCCCTTGGTAGGTTCACCCCAGGGTTGGGCTAGGGAACTCCACAGGCCAAGAGAAGGTTCCTGACATATTGGATGTGGGCAACATGGATCATCCTAGGATGCCCAGATGCAACATTTCTCAGGAAGTGGTCATCAGGTGGGAGGGAACCTGGTAACTCAATGGCTGCCAACAGCATCCTGCCCTGAGGGCATTTTCTGAGCATAAGTAGGGCACTCGTGGCACCCTCAACTCAGATCTCGACTGGACTGGAAGAAGGACTGAAGAAGGACTGCCTTGCTGCACCGTGGAACCAGCAAAGGCTGCACTGTCGTTGACTGCATCTGCTGCACCTGGTGACTAGCAAAGGAGAAGGACTATGCCAGCTCTGTCCTTCTCAAGGGAAAGCAGTCTCTAGAACTCAGTCAATCCTAGACAACTCCAAGGACCAGCTGACAAAACTTCCTGTTTGCAGCACAGGGACACAACAGAAGGAAAAGCCTGCTGGGGCAAGTTGGTATCCCAAAGGCTTCAAGCTGCAACCAGTGTCTCTGTGCAGTACCGAGGACTAGGACCCGATACATAGAATTGCACTTGAGTTTGCTGAGCCCAGGAGTGCTGTCATTAGAGAGTTGCTGGGACCCTCAGAATGCGAGTTATCAACCCTGGAAGGATTGGCCTGTGACCGCAACAACGAGTTGTTGTGGTGCTTGTACCTTTGTGTATGCCTGCTGCTCAGAGCCACAGCTACCCAGGGTTGAACCGAAGGTTTGGCAAGTGAAACCTCCGGGGTTTAAAGGGGTTGTTAGTGTATTACACGGTGGGGGGGCGGGGATGGTCACACAGCCACCCCATATAATACACCCCTTTTTCTCTGACTGCCTGAGACTCCGTAACTAACTGCTGTGCTTCTCCTCTTGGCTAAACACAGAGTGGCTATACATTAGGGCAAACACCTGCCCCCTCAACTTAAGTGCTTGTTGCACGCTGCAGCATGTTGCCAGGTGCAATGCGAGACCTGTTGGAGTTGCTGCGGGAATACTTAGGATCAGAAGACTTCTGGGCCCCCCTCATCACTTATATGGCACTACAGATTGGGGATAGGGCCCGCGAGTAGCCCTTCAGTCCTACTGGACACATTGTACCGGGATTGTATTCTTTACTTGGTGGATTTGTGGCCTCCTGCTTTCCTCTCTCTGTTATACACACGGCTCAGGGATTGGTGCTTAAATGTCAACTATGTTGTTCAATATACAGTCTTTTTTATTGTCATTTAACCTGTCAGGTTGTAATTGTCTTGTTATTTGCACACTTTGTAAGCTTGTAACCCCGAGACTGATGTGTGTGCAGAGCCCAAGCCCACCTTTCATTAGTACTTCTGAATGCTCTGTTGATCACATAAGGTCTGGCAACATCTACAGAATCAAGTCAGACCTAAAAACAATCATATCAATTGTTGTGGCCATGCGTCTGCTGCAGCAGGTGACGGGGCAAGTTATTGCTAGAATTCTTTTAGCATTATACTCCAAAACAATAGTATTCCACTGGAAAAGTCATTTCACTTGTGGTTGATGTACCTTCTGTATCAGGTAATGGAGCGTGTTTTTGCTGACTCTCTTCATGTGCATATACTCCTATTTGCTAGTCATGCATCTAAGGCTAACAAATGATTGTATAGCAACCATTCTATAAGAGGTCTTCACCTTTTGAAGACATCTTTAACTTTAAAATTTGGTCAGGGCATTTTCAAAACATGCACCCACTAGTGTACATATCAGGTGGAGCACTAGTTGTCATGTCTTCAGTCTTTTTTGACTCTCTTCCAATACTCTCAGGTGATAACGTATGATCTGACGTTGTAGGAATGTACCCAAAAACATGGGTCCAGAAATCCAAGCACTGGCTGTGCCAATACTGATGGCATACACTTTCAAAGACACTATGAATTACATCTAGCAGAATGCAATGCTAGAACTTAAGTTTACATGCTGGCAGTGTTTACCTACCCCCTTCACAATGTTTTGTTACCCAATTTTATAAAGCACGTAACTACCCAAACATGGGCTTCCCAGCGCTAACAGACACAGTAATGGCAAAGTAGTACAGTGACTAGATGGGCAGGCGGATTTTCAATTGCTTTCTGAAAGCAGAATGTAATGCAATAACTGATGCTGGCAGCGTTGACCCACCCCCTTAACTATCCGATGGTGTTTGATTTTCTTTCTTTATTGCTATACTCTGTATAAACATTTGATATAAAAAGAAACACTAGAGTCTTTTTTCCCTGTTTCTACCATATCTTACTTAATGATGTTCATTCGCTTAGCTCTAAAGATCCTGTCCATTTCAGACTCTTGGTTGTCATTGACTTTCCTTGACAGTCATTACTCATTTAGTGCTTAGACAGTATTACTCTCTAAGTTTCTTGTTTGCTTGTTTCTCTTACAGCCACATACATCTGAGGAACCCATAAACATGGAGAACCTACCAGTGAATAAGGACAATGGGCAGTCCTATGGATACACACTGTATGAAACTGTTATCTACGGAGGAGGACGATTCAGCTCTGAGGGCAACGTCAGAGACAGAGCACGGGTAAATGGTCACTGTAACGCGAAGTAGGGAAACACCTCGGTGTCATGATGGTTTTGTTAACTTGTTGGATGAAAGTAGGTTAGGTATTGACACCGGATCCCCACATCTGGTTAGATTCGGGAGTATCAGCTTTTATGTTCAGGTATTTTTGGGCAAAATCAGCCAGATGTTCTGTTGTTTTCATTGAGAAAATTGTGGTATTTTGGGGATTCAGTTAGCTAGAATTGTTGTTGCTTTTATAGCTAGCCTGGTATTATGTTGGCTCGCTAGGCTTTTTCTTAATTAGGTAGACCAAATCATATATAGGCGGTGAGAGACTTCATTCAAAAGTAGTATTGTATGGGTTATCCCGATAGCTGTGTGGGATCAGCCTTACACTGGACGTATGAAAGTTTTGTCATCACTTGGTTACAAGTTAATTATATGCTTCGCAGACTGTGCTAGTGCAGTACCAATTTTTAATCATAAATATCAGTGTCAAAGAAAGAGCAAAGTAGTCTGCATGCAGCACCTACAAGTCCTGTGTACTGTACTGGCTTTCTCTGAACGTCCACTTGTTGTAGGGTTACTTGATGACTCCATGTCACCAGGACACCTGGTTCCCATCCTGTGATTTCATTTAACAAAGCATAGTATTTTGGATATGTGGTCCTGACTCAATTAAATTAAACAAATTGGACTTGAACCACTGAAAATGATGATTTGTGAATGTAAAGCAGAGGACTGCAAAAGTTGTGTCTTGGTGACTTGGCCTCATCTGGTAACTCTATCCACTTCTTCCTCTCCTTTGGAAATCATAAATTTATATTCTTGTACTCCTTGATGGAGAAAGGACATTTCATTCTTAGCATGGGTAGTCGCCGTCTGGATGAATCTGAAAGGCTCCTTAATGCCTCCAAGCTTCTCCTGGATAAATTGCAAATTCAAGGATGAGTCTTGAGGTTGATAGGCAATTCTCCTCAAAGTGCAAAAAAAGCCTACTATATCCGTTCCATACCAACATCAGTACAACATGACAACATTGAAGGTACAACACAACAATACTGAGGGCACAATATGGACCTGCCATTACATCAAGAGTTCAGAATTGTATTCAAATAAATGATGTATACATTAATACATATTTAAATACATGTAAAAATTAAAACTAAAGATAACTCATTTAAGTAAATGAAAATTTGTTCCAAAAAAGAATAGAAGAGGTTTAAGGGATTTCCCCCCATGATATAAAGGGTTAGTCAAAAAACTTGCTTATACATTTACAAAAAGAGAAGGGCAACTTTTATATTATAACTAAAATTATATTTAAAATCAGGGTTCCTTTAAAAATACTGTCTGGGTCAATGACATCACCTCTTCAAAATGATGTGATAGTTCTAACACCAAAAAAGGTAAACTTAAAAATGATTATCTGAGACTGTGACAAAGACTGCAGTTAGGTTGTGGCTCACTGAAGAAGTGATTCAGTAGAACTGTGGGTTGTTGGCATATATCTTCAGACTAAATTTTCAGCCAAGTTTATGAAGAAGCAATTTAGGAAAATCTGCTCCTTATCGCAGCAAACACAAAATTATTTTCCAAATCCTTAAATGAGTGTAGAACATTTAGGGGTCGATTCCGATTCGGGAAAAAACGCTCCGAATAGCCGTTCGGAGCGTTTTTCCCGTACGAATCGTACCCTGCCACGTCCCCCGTACGTACGACGGAGTACGATTTGTACCAGGAGCTGGACTCCGTATGAATCATACAGAGACCGTACGAATCACATCCCCGTACGAATCTCCCGCGGAACCTGCTGTACGCGACATCTGTACGGTTCACAGCTGCTTTTTCCGACCCGGCAAGTACGATTTGTGTCGGGTACGCACCGTATGACCCTTTTTCTGCGGGAGCTGAAGACAGCCGTAAAAGCCGAGTTCGCCCCGAAACAGGTACGGAACGGCCCCCCCCCGGGTACGGTGCGTACACCCCATGATCGCAGGGGTACGGTGCGTACCCCTGCGATCACGTGGTGTACGCACCGTACCCCGCGATCTTGGGGTGTACGCATCGTACCCCATGTTCGCTGGGTGTACGGTGCGTATACCCTGTGATCCCGGGGTACGGTGCGTACACCCCAAGATCGCAGGGGTACGGTGCGTACACCCCAAGATCGCAGGGGTACGCATCATACCCCTGCTATCATGGGGTGTACGCACCGTACGGTGTGTAAGTGATTGTGTGCTTTTCCGTACGAATCACCCTTACCTGACGCGGACCTTACGAATCGCGTCCCCAAAACCCCATTCCGGATCGTACTCGTCGGGTCATACGGCATGTGTACGAGTCGTACGATTCACTGTTTCAGCCTTGCAATACGTACGGATCACGACGATTCGGATGGATTGATGGAATACGGATCGTACTACGCAACTCGGACGGACGGGTACGAATCGTACGGCGATGGCTCCGGATTAAAAACGTACGGACGTTTTTTTTCCAGGATCGGAATCGGCCCCTTAATGATCACAGCCAATTATCTTCCACCAGTAGCTCTGCACCGGATACCCCCAGTTTGCCCCCACGGTTCATGGTTCTTCCCCACACCAAAGATCTAAAATCTGACGACATCTAGTTGGAAACATGAATACTCAACACCCAGCGAGAATGCACCACAAGGGAACACAGTGAGGACATATGCAGGCCTCGAACCCAGACACTGTTGTGTTCAGTTACGGACTCATGCATGCCTTTTCACCGTACCTGGGGTCGATCATAAATTAACCTCAAGGCGATTATTATGCTGTATCCAAATGTGAAAACATGTACCAAAGCTTTTCCTTCTCTTTAGTTGTGAATTCTTGCCGACTACTAGTCGAAAATCAATGTACTTACGAGATACAATGTTTTCCTGTGTAGATTTACTCAATGTGTGGAAATATGAAACCCAAATAAAAAAAATTGAAACAAAATGAGTGTAGAACATTTAAAAAAATTATTATTCATTTGAAAAACTATGTAATTTACCGAATCAGAGGGTTTGTGAACTCTAAAACCCTTTGTGCCTGAGGTCCTAAGTTACAAATTAGTACCTTACAATTCCTTTAAAGCCTTTCACAAACTATGCATAAACCTGGCTCTCAGGAACCCTTGGAAAACCCTAAATTCAATTGGCAGGGAAGTTACCTTGTATTCCTTCCCTTCTCAGTCCTCAACTATAGCAAATCGATTTTTACCTGCAAGCATTGAACTTATATTAATCTTTGATCATGGATGTATTGAACTCACACTAAGTGGCTGGTTACAAGGTGTGAGGAGATACCACTATTCTCAATTATGAGATTACTGGGTATAGTCTTGCACCTGGTAAATAGTTCTTACTTTCCACTCACAAATTCCACCTACTGAAGGAAGATGGAATTTTGAATTTGTGAGCCAAAACGAGCCCTGGTTTTTGGAAAGTTCGCACTCCAGCTAAAGAACATAGTGCTCCAGCTAGGAGTGGTTTAAATCAATATGGTAAGTTCTCCTGGGGTCCTGAATGTAATGGCGCAGGAGATTTATTTTGTTTTGTTTTTTAATGTTGCTGGGGGGCTGCTATACACCCTAAAGCAACCCACATCATAAAACAAAAAATCCCTTGCTGGGCGAGGCAGGGCTACTTAGTTAGAGCAGTGATTGTGGAATAAGCAGCTACTCTGCTAATTTCACATTCACTGTTTTATTATTATTGCTTTTTCTTTTTAATTGGTGCCTTTTTGAGCCATTTCATGCCTCCGGGAGCATCATTTTGTGAGGCCATCACTTTTTTTATGAGGAAGGTGGGGCGTATGGTCCCCCTCCTGAGACATTAAAGGGCACTGGGGATCACCTCCCACAGGCCGATCTTTTTTTTCCCTTGCCCCCGCATCCCGAGCCACTTAAGGGCCAGGGGACCACATTTTCTGGCCGTTTTTTGGGGGAGGGGTATGGGGCATGGTAAGGTCCCCAGGGACACCATCCCTGGGACTGATGATTTTATTTTGTTGCTTTTTTAAGGAGTGCGACATGGGACCTCCTCTCCAGCCAACAAGTGACCTGGGGGACCCCATCCTTAGGGCAACATTGTCCTGGAGATCCCATCACCAGTACACTGCAGTTCACTTTAACTCCCTGCCTGCGCTCTTGCAGGCAGGGAACACAGGTTTGTTCTCTCCTGACGGAGCAGAGAAAAACTACTTTGGCTGGGCAGGAGCTAACCAGTGCAGCTGGCTCGCGCTGCACCACAATGGGTGCAGGCATGGCAGATGGCAGGAGCAACAGGGCCAATGGGTATACCCCGCGGCCCCATGTGCTTCTGGTGTTATGGGTGTTCCTGGTGGGCACTGGGGCACTAACAGCATTTTAATGGCCTGGGATATGGGGTACCTGGGATGAGTAAATGGCTTTGGGAGGAGGATCACACCCCCTCCCCTTTTAAAATGATCTGTGACCCTGGGGGATGGCGTCCCCAGGGCCTATTAATGGCTCAGGAAGGGGGACTGCACGGCCTCCCTCTCCTTGTAATAAGTATTGTGATCCAATTGATGTAGTTCCCGGACCCCGTGATGGCCTAGGGGGGAGGACGGGTGGGCACACATTCCGTCCCTATTAAAATGTAATGCGTCTCAGGGCATGGTCTCCCTGGGGACTATGAATGGCTTGGTGAGAAGTGGCTGCGTGGCCCCGTGCCCCCTCCGAATAAAAATGTGAGCTAGTCCTGTGGAATGGTGTCCCTAGTGTCTGATAATGGGTATGGGAGGGGGGCTGCATGCCCCTCCCCTTAAATAATGGTGAAATTAACCCCTCAATGGCCCTGGCCCACTCTGGGCACAATAAAACAAAAAAATCAGGATGCTGCTTTTTTAGGTCTCGACCTGGCGAGGGCACGCAGTGCCCCTCCCAGATCGAAAACTTTTGTCAACAGTATGGATGTTCGGACCGCCTCTGTTTCCCATTGGCTAGCTCCATAAATGGAGGCTAGCCATTGGGAGACAGAGGCTGTCAATCACGCTTTCTCGGGAAAACGCGATTCGGGGGCGTTTCTCTGTCTTTTTTTAAGTCCCGCCCCTTTGTCCTGGGCCGCGCCGTGATTGGCTGCCGGCCCGGGACACCCCCGTGACGTCATTCCCCGGGCCGCGCTGTGATTGGCTGGCCGGCCCGGGACCTGACTTGTTTTTTTAGCCGTCTCTCTCCTGCCCGCCCACTGTCCGTGCCTCCTACCTCCCGCCCACCCACTGTCCGTGTTCGATGCCTTCGGGTAAAGTCCGCTATATAAATATGCATAAATAAAAGAAATAAATAAAATCCCCCTCCCTCCCGTTGTCCTGCCTTCTCCCTCCCTCCCGCCCGCCCACTGTCCGTGCCTCCTCCCTCCCCCCGCACAAATTGTAAGCAGAGTAATTTGGCCACAATGTTCAGCCTGATTAGGTACTTCCTAATCAAATTCACGTGATCCGCTTTAGGGCGGCATCACATTTTAGTTTTAAATAAAATGACATAAGGGTAGGGCTTACGACCGGTTTAGATCCGTGCGTCACTCTTATTGTCCAATCACCAACTTCAAATCTTCATTTTATCCCCGCCCCAAAGTCGCTTGTTTACTGTCACTAAAGTCCAAGGGTCTGGCCTCTGATTTAATACTTAAAGCTGATTGTGGCGGCCCTAAGCCGAGACGAGTTTCTTTTCCACGCCCCTGATTTCGCATGTAGATGTACTTAAAGTGGCAGGTAGAGGATGCAAGTCTTGCTCTCTAATGGATACAAAAGAAAGACACAGGTATAGCATCTTCGGGACATCTTTGGAATTATGGTGGCCATCTTAAAAGCTGTTTTCATGTTTAGTACATCCACTACAGTTAGGTATGTGGAAACCGCATAATAAAAAAAGCGAGCTAGCAACCCTAGTGTAGGAATAATGATATGTTTATTGAATGTGTATCCCGTATATATCAATATGTTTACGCCTCTTTAAAGTGGAGTTTTCACTACATATTAACAAGAACTTTTCAAATATTTGAGAGATTTTAATAATATATTATTTATACTGAATTTTTTCATCATGATTGCGCCATTTGTTGAATTAGCATTTTTAACTTACCTGGGTGGCCGTAAACGTTACCCACTCGCCCTCCTTTAGCTTCTATTTCTCTTTTGTCGTTCTTCTTTGGCAGGCCACGCCCCCGGAATTTGTCGGCTCTCTACTGCCAATGGGAGCCGGGCGCCCGCAGCGTTGGGTGCTGGTGCGCTAACGGCGGGCGGCCGCAGCATCGCCTGCTGCTGAGGGCCCCTCTGCTCTGTTGCTCGTCCCGTGTTCCCCCGAGCCCTGCTGTCAAGTGCTGTGTCACTCGGGATGCGAGGCTCGTGCACAGGATGCTGAGCTCCGCGGTGCTCCCTGGCGGAGCTGGCGGCAGAGAGGAACTGTCAGGCACCTCCTCCGCCCCGGTCGGGGTTCTCCCCAGCTCTTCGGCGCAATCCCTGCACGTAGAGCTGCCCTCCCAGCAGGTAACGGAAAGGTTGAATTACATGTGAGGCATGCCTGCACTTTTGTTATTATGACTGTCACTGTTTGGAAGTCCGGCTTTATGTTGGGAAAGGGTCCCTGTGTTTCAGTCATATGTGCTATCTATAACGCCCTTTAGTAAAGTTCAAACTTTTTAGGTCACCCCCAGTAAAGCGGAGCCACCGTTATAAGGTAGAGACCAGTCAGGTTTAGATGGGTTTACCACGCAGTAGGCGGTGTTTACCCGTTTTTGAAGTGAGTATTAACATAATCGCATAGGTAGGTTAATCACTTTATCTTTAGTTGTCATTTTTGGGACATTATTGCTAGGCGAGTGTGCTGATAATAAGTCACTTCATTGGGTACAGTATAACACTTTTGCAGTCCCAGACTTTCCTTTTACAACTTGTTTTCAGCTGTTTTAGACCATATGGTACACAATAAGCCAGTTTTGTTACATTGAAATCCATAACTGTCAAAGGATTGTTTTGTCAACAAGTAGTTCAGGGATGTTGTCATAGATTGCCCAATAAGTTGCACGCCAGGCGTGATAGATGGTTTGTTCATCTTTAACCCGTGAATCTTTGTTTAGAATGGGGTACGTCCATTTGTGGTGAAGTAATTGCCCCTTGGTCAGATATAATCAAGTTTTAGGTAGTGTGGCTGTCACCTTTACAATGGGGAGAGTATGAGGTGTGTGGCCATTTAGCTAGGTCATGCCTGTTCTGGGAAGAAATCTCCTCCCCCGTCGTATGTGCAATTGAAAGAAATCTTTTACTTCGTTAACTTTGTGGTTAGGCTCAGGTTATGTTATGAGGTTTTTATATAGCACACGTTTTGGCTCCCATCTCTTCCTGCTGCCGACTAAGGTTTTTTTGTTGATGACTACTATGATGGCATATTGGGTGATGTATTATGTTGCATTAAGCCATCCAGGAGCTTTCTGACAAATGAAGCTGTAGACCTTGTCTTGTTTCATGTCATAGAATCCGTAGGTAACTGATGCACTCTGATATATCATTATGGGTAGGTGTAGTCAGGTACAGAATTGGTGTTATGGAAAACAAGCACAGGGATTTTACACACCAGTGCATCTGATGAAGCAGATATCAAGTGTGTGGTAAATTTGTTTGGCGTTCTCAGCCCAGACTCTGAAAAAGCTTTACGCTTGTCTACGCAAAGCTATCTAGCACCTGTTTGCAGGTAAGCTGGGTGTGTTTGCTAAACAAGCAGCGCAGTGTTATGCAGGATGTTCTGCAAACAAACAACATTGAGCAAGCAGAGTGGGAGCGATTCTATTATATGGTCCCAACTCCGGTTTCAGAAAGACACAATCACATTTTTTTCCAGCTCAGAAAATAATTTGTTTATATAGTGTTTACTGTCATACTTTTGCCATTTGTAAGTGTTGTGAATAACATATTTAACTGTTGCCTATTTAGTAACCCCAGATAGAAGGTAAACCGAGTCTGTCTTCCTTGGATTCAAATTTATGACCTTCAGATTGCTACATTTGTCTGTGTCGAATGTTCAACGCATTGAGTCATCCTGCTAGATAATAGAATATTACAGACTAGCATAATAGTCATAAGCGGAGCTAGCTACCAGTGAAGAACCAATTGGGGCATTCTTGTTTATTTTGCTTCTTTATCATTTCATTTATGTTAGGAGTCCTTATTCTGTGTTTTGTGTCAGTGAACGCCCTCTTTGGTATTTGCTGGAGCCATTAGAAGGCTAGTTGTAGACATTAGCTATCTGTGTTAATTGCTTGTTAGATGAGGTCTCAGTGAGATATGTTCATGGGCTGAAAGGTTTAATTTCTTAAGGTGCCTGTAGGTGACATAGTTTTGTGTCACTTCTGCTGGGGCTTTTCAAGTTGCAAAGTTGTTATGCAAAGAGAAGATGTGATGGTCACACCAGATTGAGTTCATGTTTCTTCTTGTTGTGATTAATCCCGGCATGCCAAAGATTACGTGTGGGTCAAGCCACATAGAGATTTTCTTGCCATGTCAGTATGGTCATACCAAATGTTCGTTGCCTAAGACAGAGACAGATGTTGCTTATTGTTGGTTCTGGGATGAAATTAATTAAGGCTTCCTTGAAGGCTCCATTGTTTGAGGATATTATGTATCGCAAAAGAAATGAGCAGGAAATTATAAGTGAAGGGAAACACATTTCACGGATCTTATCAGTACTAGGAAAGATTCACATTTAGTAAAGTCTTCCATTTTGCCCATTTCTTCTATATTTGAAAACACCAACGATCTCACCCGCTGTCTACACATGAGGGATCCTGAGTGTGTGCGTGTGTGACTGCTCCAGTGTGTGCGTGCATGTGACTGCTCCAGAGTGTGTGTGTGACTGCTCCAGGGTGTGTGTGTATGTGACTGCTCCAGGGTGTGTGTGTATGTGACTGCTCCAGAGTGAGTGTGTGTGTGTGTGTGTGTGTGTATGTGACTGCTCCAGTGTGTGTGTGTGTGTGTATGTGACTGCTCCAGAGTGTGTGTGTATGTGACTGGTCCAGAGTGTGTGTGTGTGTATGTGACTGCTCCAGTGTGTGTGTGTGTGTGTGACTGCTCCAGTGGGTGTGTGTATGTGACTGCTCTGGTTGTGTGTGTGTGTGGGGGGCTCTGGGTGTGTGGGGGGCTCTGGGTGTGTGTGGCTGGCTCTGGGGGTGTGTGTGGGTGGTAGTAATTGCTGTCTGCTGAGCTCGTCCGTAGGGTACAATAGTTCTCACATTTGCGAGAGATTAAGCTAATGGCAATGTAAATGACAATGCCATTTATTTATCTGTTTTCAAACCCAACACATAAATACACATTTTGTCATTTACAATGCCAATAGCTCTAACTTCTCCTAAGGAGAAACCGTTGCATTGTAAGTGCTTGTTTTAATTGGCACTGCAGATCCACGGATCTACATTACCTATGGGAAAAAAAAGTTTTTCGGCCTCAGAGTTTGGCAGGGTATCCTACTCTGCTGCCTATGTTTTTTTAATACTTTTTTTTAGGACTGAGTCTCCGAATTCTAGAATGGCTGCATCACAACTTTGTTGATGAGGTAGCAGGCAATCAGAGCTTATATTTAGATCTATGAGCTCCAAGGATCCTTAGTGGCAAGATACATACATACATTTTGAACCTTAATTTCTCAAAAACTACTTAACAGATGTATAGCAAATCACAAAAAGCACGCTTTCTGGACCAATATCTTACTTTCTGCCAATCTTTCTGTACTTCCTTTCAGCCGTTTTTGCGGTGTTGCTGTTCAATTTAACTATGGAAAATTTCATGGGCAAAACTTGTTTTGGGACCCCCCTTTTTCTCGTACCCCACTTGACGGGTCACTCCGAACATGTCAATGTAGGAGGAGCTGAGATAGAAAAGAGTTTATTTTAGAAAGTTTAGTGAAGATTTGTTAAATTGCACTAAAGTTACGACCAAAACCAAAAAATGCTTTCCGTGGCAACCGCCACTATTTTACACGCACACGCACACACACACACACAATTATTAATGGTGAAAAAGCTGAGGAATTCTTATCTCTGGTAATACTAACAATAGCTAATGTCACTCTGTAATTAACACACATACATATATATAGTATACATATATTAGTGTGTGTGTGTGTGTGTGTTAGTTACAAAGTGGCATTTGTTAAAACAAGGGTTACCTTTAGGCAGGAATTTTTTCGATTTTTCACCTGAAATAACTTTGCGCCCATTTGACAAATCTTAAAAAACTTTGCAAATCTATTTTTCCTTCTGCATTGGTGCATAATGCAAAGTTTAGCTTTCACTGGCAAAGATAAAACGGGGGATACCTAAACAAGTTTTTCTGCCAATACATTTTACATTTATTTATATTGGACGTAGTGCAAAAATGTCTGAACTGATTTACATGAAATTTGGCAGGATTAGACGTTATGGTGCACAGATGATACTTTAGGGTACTACAGGTGAGTAGGGTAAGTATTTTTATAAGAATTTCAGCAGTGATATCTGTTGTTACTGTATATTCTCAAAATGATGCAGTATTTTGAGGTAGTACCACAGTATCTAACAATGGAAAAATATTTATGCGTTTCTATATTGTTTTTTTAAATGTACGGGGTACAGCGTACAGCCTCAAGAATATCACTTTACTAAAAAAAAAAAAAAAGAAAGAAAAAATAAATACGTTAACAAATTTAAATCCACTATAATAAACTATATTTGACAAATGTAGTGTACCAAAGTTTCTTTTCCATTTGAAACATATATACATATGCACAAAAAGTCAGTATTAACTACAAATTACTGCGCTACTTTATAAAAACATGCATTTGTCCCTAGACTGCTTCAAAAATATAGGTAATAGGTAGTAAACAACAATAAAACCTATTTCTTACCTATATCTGAAAGAAACACGTTAGTTATAAATTCCTTACCTTAGAATTACCCATAGGCGTCAGACTGGATCCGGAAAGTTTTTTCGTCAGCAGTACCTCAAAGGTGGCGTCGGTCCGCTACTTCGGCGCCACCCTCGTGCGCTGACGTCAGTTCTTTCTTTTTCCGCGCCAGCCAGTGCAGATCCGGAAAGAGCGGTACCATAGTCATTTTTTGACTATGTTTTTCTCGATTTTTGTCGACTTCTTGTTTCAAGTCTGACTTCAAAACAGGTGCACAAGGTATGCTCGGCTTCAAGGCCTTCGGTTTCTGTTGATGTTGGTGACGGATCCTCACCGCGTGTTCCTCTTTTGCCTGGAGCACGACCACGGCCCCAAGTCGTGCTCTGACTGTCGGTTGATGGCGCCGAAGGCTTTGCGAGAACGCTGCTTGAACGCCGACAGTCGGCTCTGCTCTGTTCAAAGGACCTGTCGCAGAACCAACACCATTCCGGTTCGAAATCATCTGAGTTTTCGCACTCAGGGTTGTGTGAGTCGAAGCATTAGAAGACGTCGAAGAAACTTTGTCGCTCTTTAACTTCACCCCGTCGGTCGGACGATCCGACGAGGCACGCGGGTGGTGCCACTCCTGCGGCTCCACCGTGGTGCCAGACGGGTCGACGCCTAGCTTCCCTCTCTTTCCGGGACCTGGAGTGACCCCGGCGCCGTTGAATTGCCATCTTTGGGTGTACCCACCCCGGTGGTGCTCCTTCGGGCCCCGCGAACTCGGTTGGGGGGCCTAGGTCTTTGATGCCAGCTGCACCTGCCCCGCCGCCGCAGACCGCCTTGGATCCAGGCCTGCTCTTCGGGGCCCCTGCTGCCATTTAATGAGGCCCTTACAAATGTCCTTTTAGGCACGTGGTCCAGGCCCAACACAGGGGCTCCCTTGGACAGGATGATTGCCGATGCCACCCCCCTGATCCGTGCGACCTACTTTACGCTCCCAACACCCCACCCCGAGAGCTTGATTGTTCAAGCTTCCACCTCCAAAAGCGCCTTCCCTACCGCTCCACCGGAAAGGGAATCCAAGAAGCTGGACCACCTTGGCAAGAAAATGTTCTCTTCCGCCAGCTTAGGACTGAGGTCCGTAAACACCTCATGTCTCTTGAGCCATTATTTGCACCCAGTGTGGGGCACATGCTGCCTCAGTGTCCAGAGGAGGCCCAGGCAGTGCTCTCTCAGGCTGTTGCCGCCTGGAGGGATGCAGCTAAGTGTACAATACATTGTGGGCTGGGCACAGCCGACTCTGTGCAGAACCATTTCAGCGTCGGTAGCGCTACATCGCTACGCCTAGATGAGATCCACTGGCTTTTCAGGGGATGTCCAGAACATCTTGATGGACATGCCCTTTGATGGTCGTCGCCTTTTTGGCGACAAAGCAGACAACGCCCTTGAGCACTTCAAGGACTCATGGGCTACGGCCAAGTTCTTGGGTCTCTCCTCCCGCACGGCGCAGTCTGCTTTTTGCCCCTTTTGTGACCACGGAAGGGGTGCCCCGCTGCGTCCCACCCAGAGCCACATGCCGCAGCAAGTTACCCAACCTTCGCGAGGCCGGGGACATGGAAACAACCAGCGTGGTTCGGGGGGGCCAGCGGGCGGGCCAGTCCACCAACCCCCCCTCTGCAGCAGCCTCCAAACTCTCCTAGTCCGACCTTTCAGGCCCATCAAACGCCAGTGGGCGTCAGGATTCGCCATCAACTCCCCCACTGGTGCAACATCACGTCGGACAGGTGGGTTTTGCAAATAGTCTGAAGGAGCTATTCCCTCCCATTTGAGACTACCCCTCCAGCCATGCCACCGTGATACCACTGCATGTTAGAGGATCATATGGTCCTTCTCCAGAAGGAAGTTATGGCTCTCGTGGCCAAGGGGGCTCATTGAGCGCGTTCCTGTCCCAGAAGTAGGTTGCAGTTGTTACTCCCACTACTTTCTGGGTCCCAAGAAGGACAAGGGCCTGCGTCCTATCTTGGGTCTCAGGGACGTCAATCGCTTCCTCCGAAAGGAGAAGTTCAAGATGTTGAAGCTTACTCAGGACTTGTCTGCCCTCAACCCACAAGACTGGATGGTGGCGTTGGACGTGCAGGCCGTTTATTTTCACATCCCTGTCTTGCCCACCCACTGGCGTTATCTACAGTTCATGGTAAGCCACGAGCACTTTCAGTTTCCCATGCTCCCTTTTGGCCTTACCAGTGCCCCTCGGGTGTTCACAAAAGTGATGGCGGTGGGCGCAGCTCATCTGCACAGATCAGGGGTTTCAGTCTTCCCCTATCTCGACGACTGGCTGTTGAAGGCGGGCTTGCCCCAGGCAGTTATTTCCCACCTCCAGACTACGGCCGACCTCCTACATTTGCTGGGATTCTCCATGAATGTGCCGAAGTCGCACCTGGTTCCCTCTCAGAAGCTCCTCTTCATCGGAGCGGTTCTGGACACGACACGGTTTCAGGTCTATCCTCCTGAACAACGAGTCCGAGATATTCTTTCTATGATTCCCATCTTTCAACCTCTAGCCCGGGTTTCTGTCAGAATGACCCTGAGGCTGCTGGGCCTCATGGCCTTCTGCATCCTGCTGTTTGATCATGCCAGGTGGCATATGCGGGCTCTGCAGTGGGACCTGAAGTTCCAGTGAGCGCAGCATCAGGGGAATCTGTCCGATTGCGTCCAGACCTCGGAGGGCACTGCTCAACAACTGCAGTGGTGGCTCACGAACCAGGATTGGGTCAATGGTAGATCCCTCTCCCTTCCTAACCCAGACCACACTGTGGTGATGGATGCATCACCACTGGGGTGGGGAGGCCACATGGGAGAGGCGGAGATCAGAGGCCTCTGGTCTCCGGCGGAGTAGGGACTTCACATCAACCTTCTGGAGCCCGGGGCGATTCGTCTTTCACTGAAAGCATTCCTTCCCTCTGTCCGGGGAAGAGTAGTGCAGGTGTTCACGGACAACACCACTGACATGTGGTACTGCAACAAACAGGGCAGGGTGAGGAGGCCCTATGCCTCTGGACATGGCTGGAACATCAGGGTATTTCCCTGGTGGTTCAACACCTGAGAGGTTCCCTGAACGCCAGGGCGGTGAACTCAGCCGCAGGTTCATGATGGATCACAATGTTGTGCGTTTTTCCCACTATACCACTTTTGCCCAGAGTGCTGAAGAAGATTAGGCGCGACTGGGCCCAAGTCATTCTTTTGTCTCTGGATTGGGCACAGAGAGTCTGGTATCTTGAGCTGTTTAACATGGCCATCTATCCTCCGATCAGACTGCCTCTTCGGGAGGATCTTCTGTCGCAGCAGCAGGCAATGGTCCTCCACCTGAACCTGTCTAGTCTCCACCTCCTTGCGTGGAGATTGAGCGGCAGCAGTTGACATCTTTTGACTTGCCTCCCGAAATCTGTGACGTAATCTTGGCAGCCAGGCATCCCTCCACAAAAACGGTATACGCCTGTAGGTGGCACAAATTTGTGGCATGGTGCACAGCAAAGGCTGTGGATCCCCTTTCTGCCCCTCTTTCTGAGGTTCTCCTATTTCTTCTTTCTTTAGCCCAGCAGAGCTCTGCTCTGGGCACTATCAGGGGCTATCGTTCAGCCATCTCTGCCTTCCTTCGGTTGCCAGATCAGCCTTCACTTTTCAAGTCCCGGTTGTTAACCGTTTCCTAAAAGGCTTTTTCCTTCGTTATGCTTCAGTGGGACTTGAACCTTGTACTAACTTATTTATTGTGGGCTCCCTTTGAGCCGCCTTATAACTGTCCCTTACGTCTCTTGACTCTTAAGATTACTTTCCTGGTAGCCATCACTTCTGCTAGAGGTGTGTGTGAGTTCCAGGCTCTTTCTTCTAAGCTTCCTTTCATGTCTGTTCATCCGGATAAGGTGGTTCTTCGGACCAGTCCACCTTTCCTTCCTAAGGTGGAGGCTGCCTTCCACATCAGGCAGACCATTACATTGCCCACCTTCTTTCTACCTCCGCATCCTTGAAAGGAAGAAGAGAGGCTTCACCGTCTGGACCCAAAACATGCGTTCTCCTTTTATCTGGATCGCACAAAACAATTTTGGGTGGACAATCAACTTTTTGTTGGTTATTTGGGCACAAGAAGGGTCGGACCGTACACAAACACACCATTTCCCGATGGGTTGTGTTGTGTTTTAAGGCTTGTTACTCTCTGGCTAAAAATGAGCCTCCAGTTGGGTTACGTGCTCACTCCACCCGGGCGCCGGCAGGCACTACTGCCTTGGGAAGGGAAGTGCCTCTGAATGACATCTGTCAGGCAGCCACGTGGGCATCGCTGCACACGTTCACCAAACACTACTGACTGGTTAGACAAGTCCGGAAAGAAGGCTTCTTTGGCTGTTCTGTTCTCCAGGATTTTCTTGTATGATCTTAGATTGCAGACCCACCACCGGGGTTGGTATTGCTGGAGTATCTATTCTAGGGTAAGGAATCTATAACTAACGTGTTTCTTTTAGATGCACAAGTTACTTACCTTCGGTAAGAAACATTAGTTAGTTATAGATTCCGTACCGTCTCACCCATCCTCCCCGATCTGCAAACTGATTTCTAGGGTTAAGGACATCCTTTCAGGGCCCTAGTTTTGTGCACCAATGGTCAGTGTCTTGCATGGCTCTGCGTTTCTGGCACGGAAAGTCATGTACAGAACAGACATCAGCGCACGAGGGTAGCGTCTAAGTAGCTGCAGCGATGTCATCCTGGCAACCCAGATGATGACGATGGACGCGGAGCCGACCGACGCCACCTTCTGATGCGCAGAGGTACTGCAGATGAAAAAACGTTCTGGATCCACTCTACTCTACTCCACTATATGCCACTCAACTTTATGTCACTACACTGTAAGGCACCAAACTCAATGTTATGCCACTCTACCCACCCCTCTGTCTGCTACTCCACTATATGCCCTCCACTCTATGCAGTTCCTCTCAACTGCACTACAATCTATTGCACTGCACGCCACCCCACCCTACAACACTCCACCCTACAACACTCCACTGTGAGCCACTCCACATATGCTATTACACTGTACGCCACTACAGTCTACCTCACTACACTCTACCACACTCCACTCTACAGTATTCCACCTTATAACACTCCACTGTATGCCCCTCCACCGTACGTCACTCAACTCTACTCGAATGAAATCTAAACTATTCCATTGTATGCCACTACACTGTACCTCACAAGTCTGTGCTACTCCACTGTATGCTACTCCATTGTATGCCTCTGCGTTCTACACTATACCACTTTACGCCACTCCACTCTACCCCCCTTCCGTGTACAATATTCTGCGCTACACCACTCTACTTAATGCCACTAAACTCTACACCTCTCCCCTCTAAGCTATTTAGCTTTACTCCACTATACTGTACCTCTCTCCACTCTGCACCCATCCACTCTATGCCTCTCCATTCTATGCAATACCACTTTATGCCAGTCCACCCTACGCCACTGAACTGTACACCACTCCACTCTACGCTATTCCATTGTATGCTGCTCAATTGTGCGACACGCCAGTCTATGCCACTTCACTGTTCACCACTATACTGCACGCCAATGCACTATACACTATTTCACTATATGCCAACGCCACAGTATGACACTCCACGCTATCCCACTCTTTACCACTCCACTTGTATGCCACTGCACTCTATAGCTCTCTACTCTGTCACACTCAAAGCTGCTTCACTCTACGCCACTCTGCTGTACGCAACTCCGCTCTATGCAACTCCTGTCTACACCACTGCACTGTCATTACCCCACTGTAAATTTTTCCATTGTACCGAATTCCACTCTTGCCATTCCACTTTACATAATTTCAATATATGCCACTCTACTGTACTCTATTCCAAACTATGTATGTATAAATCATTTGTTTAAATCATTTTATAACGCGCTCTGTTACTTGGGAGTATCCTGGCGCAGAGGGAAAGAACAGAGAAGACACAAACAAGAGTCAGCTTATATCACACTCCTAAAGAGATGGGTTTTCAAATTTCTCTTAAACTGGGTTACACACTGTATGGAGCGCAAGTGAAGGGGAAGGGCATTCCAGGCACGGGCTGCCACTACTACAATGGACTGGCCTCCTAGTCTGGTTCGCTTGAAGCGAGGGAGAGTCATTTTAAACAGGGAAGACGATCTGAGAGCTCTTGTGGGAGCATAGAGAATAAATCTCTTCTTCAAATAGGCAGGTCCTTGGTCATGAATGGCTCTAAATGAGAGCACTAAGGCTTTAAAAAGGATACGTTGTGGCACTGGCAGCCAATGAAAGGTAGACATGTAAGAGCGAACGCTTTTCCATCTCGGGACATTAAAAAGGAGACGAACAGCGGCGTTCTGGATGATCAGCAGACGCTTAACCAGGTAAGCGGGAATTCCACTAAATAGGGCATTCGCATAATCTAGCCTTGCTAAAATAAGTGCTCGAGCAACAGTCTCCCTAGCTTCTCTAGGGAGTACAGGAAAGAATCTACGAAGCATTCTTAGAGTAGCAAAACATGTCCCGGATAATTTCTTTATGTGGTCCTCAAATTTTAAATCCTCCCCAAACCATATACCAAGATTTTTGGTATATGGCAAACTATGCCACTCCACTGTATGCCACTCCACTCTACTCCACTGTATGCTGTTTCAATGTATGCTAGTCTACTGAACGATATTGCACTGTATGCCACTGCGCTCTACACTGCTCCACTCTAAGCCACTCCACTGCATGCCACTCTTCTACATGCTATTTCACTCTACGCCGCTCCGCTGTACGAAACTACACTCTATTCTAATCTATTGTATGCCACTACACTGTACCTTACTTCACTGTACGCAGATCCACTCTACACCACTGCACTCTATGCTACTCCCCTGTATACTATTACACTCTACCACACTCCATTCTTTGCCTCTTCACTCTTCGCCACTCCAAAGTACGCTTTTCTACTGTATGCGATTCGACTCTACGCCACTATGCTCTAGAATGGTGTTTTGACAAAATATCAGAAATATAATATTGTGATACTTAAATATCGTGTCAAGAATATCAGGACATCAAAAATATTTTGGACAGGAATATTGAAGATGAAAATATTCTTTTTAGTGTTGTTTTTATTATTCTAAAAATATTTGATGTAAAAAATATTGTATGTAGCATTGTTTGTAAGTGTCAGTTTGTAATGCATTGTACTATGTTTGATTAGGTTTCTTATTTTTTTATTTGAGTTTTTAGTAATATATTATTTTACTTATGAAATTGTTGAAATTTGTATTGGAAGTTGTTTTAATGTACATAGTTAATTGTTGAATATTTATTTTAGTAGCAAGATATGGGTTTTTAGGGGCTAAGGGTGGGAACATATTTTTAAAAAGGTATGGTTTAAATGAAATTTATAATGTAGTAATTTTAAACATACGAATTATTAATTTTGAATTTTAAAATGAATTTTACTATATTTTATTTTGATGTTCATTAAAGATATGTATTAATGGTATTACATATTTTTAATAATACAAAATTAAATATTATACAATATTAAAAACATTTTCATTTGTTTGAATTCAGTAGAATATATATATTTATATTTTAAAACATGTTTTTTAAGAATAATAAAAATGTACATAAAAAACTTGTATAATTTTCTTTTTATAAAAAATTTAATTTTCATTTTTAAAATATAAAAGTAATACATATTTTAAAATGTACGATTGTTAATTTTGTATTATGAACTTATTTTATTTTATTGTTTAAAGTTTATGAATGGTAGTGAATATTTTGCACCCTGTTAACTTTTAATGGTAATTCAAATAGTAATTGTATTATTTAAAATATAAATATGTATACAAAGGTTTTTAGTTTAGATTAGTGTGTTTTAGACATTTAGTTAATTTGATATAAAACAATATATGTGAATTTGTAGTATTGATTGTGCATATATTTTTATTTTGTAATATGTTATGTAAAATGTTTTATTTTGATGTGGATATTGTAAATTTGAACTCTTTAGTGTTTGAAACCTTTCCCCAATATGGTTAGACTGGAGTGGGAGTAGAAAATGCAACCCATGTAGTGCCTAACACCTTCTCTAAATTGGTTTAGATTGGAGTGGGAATAGTAAATGTAACCTCGAGTGGGAATAGTAAATGTAACCCCTTTAGGTTCCAAAACCTTCCCCAAATTGGTTTAAATTGGAGTTGGAATATTGAGCGTCACCTCTTTAGTGTCTTGCTCCTTACCCCCCAATATGGTTAGATTGGAGTGGGAATTGTAAATGTCACCCCTTTAAGTGTCCAACACCTTCCACAAATTGGTTTAGATTGGAGAAGGCATAGTAAGTGTCTCCCCTTTTGTGTCCACCACCTTCCACAAATTTAGTATAATAAACACGCAAGATATTTTTCTACCTTTATTTGTTAGCAATTCTTAATTATTCTAGAGTTTTACATCTCGACTCATATATACTTCAAGTGGAAATAAAAAAAATCTACAAAGTTAAGTAAGTAAAACATTTTTTCAATATTTTTGAATAATACAAAATCTGGAAAATCATATTTGTATACATTTGTATCTTGTACATTTTCAACTCCTATTTTTCATTGTTAACATTTTTTTTGAACATTTCTTAATTTTATATATATATATATATATAATATTATATATATAATATAATATTTGAGATGTCATCAGTGATGTCATCAGTGATGTCACTGACCATGTCATGAATGATGTAATATGTGACATCATCAGCAGTGGGTTGCGGGTGCGCGATATATAGTTATTGCATCTAACTATATATGCGAATTTCTATGGTTTTGTGCGAGTAAATTAAGGTTTTGTAAATGCTAATCCCTAACTATATATAGCCTAAAACCTATGGTTTTTTCTGTGAATCTCAATGGTTTTTTAATAGCAAATATCAAAATGTCAAGTACGTGATAGGTCAAAACTTTTTCGTGTTTATGCACGCTGATGTGCTTTGAAGGCTGCCCCCCTCCCCTCCCCTCTTTTCTCTTAGAAGTACTCTCTCTTTGCAGATAGTGAAGGGTAGTTAACGCAGGCCTTTGCCCCTGTTGTAATCCGTCGTGCCTGCTTGTCTCTTCATTTGATTGATTGTTATCCAAGCATTTACTGTTTTAGAATTGATTCTCTTTGGTTCATTCTCTATTTACAAACAAGCACAAAGTCGCAATACTCTGTTTAGTCTTTGCAGATAGTGAAAAATCGTGTAAAAAAACAAAAGTAATCGAGCAAAATCAGTAGGCCACTAATGGGATCTCTTTTTGACCTCGCTAAAATAGAAACATTAGGAACAACCCTTCATGAGAAATACGAAAATAGTGAGATGAACTGAGCTCCACACCATGAGGGCTGCAAGACAGCTCGGCTCCGTCACCCACCCCGCCCAAAATAACGATAAACTCTATGCAAATATTATAAATATATACAACACACCAGCAAAGTAACAGGGTAAAACATTTTATTAAATAACTATTTACATAACTATTTTATACTTTTTGTTGCCTGATCCGGCTAGCTCAATCGATCGAGCATGAAACTCATGCACTCTGATAGCAAGCGTTGCTGCTGATGCTATGCAGACAAAAACTGGTTTTCAGTTTGTACATTCATCAAGATTTTTCCATCCAAGGCTGGTTGAGAGTTTGTAGAACGATAGCTTCAGATTTTCAACATACGGTGTGGTGGCGCGGACTGGGTGGGGGCGCTTGGCTCCTGCCCCCTCCCCAAGTCGTGTTGCCCTGGTGTGGCCTAAGATCGCCCCCGACATAGGCGGCCGGCTCCCGGGGTCCGGCGGAACTTTTTGCCTTTTGATGACTCTTCCATTCTGGACCTTGTCCCACAATCCGTTTGACCTGAAGACACGCTGTAGTGGGGCGCCCCTTTACCGTTTCAGTTGCCATTCCGCCTGCTTTAGCTACTCTGTGCCTCTTCCGCCATTCACCTGTTTACCGCCCGCTCTTGCGGCTACAGCGTCTCGCTCACCATGTAGTTGAGTTGCTCCCGCTCTTGCGATGCAGCGATAGGCGGCTGCCACAGGACTCTCAAAATGGCGGCCGGCTCTTCAGATTTGGGCGTGGTCCACTAAAATGGCCCTGGGACACCTTGGAACTCGGACGCTTGTCTACTAGGGCTTGGGCCCCACTCTCGAAAGCGTCCCCTGAGCCTTGAAGATTCTACAAAAGTCTTGGGGGCCCCCGACTCCCACAGGCCTCTGGGAGCGGCTGCCATGATTGCTCGTGGAATGGCCACGACTGAGCTACGAGATGGTGGTGCTCTCATGCTGACACCAGCTTCAGTCTGAAACATCCAGAAACACTGTAGACAACCAATTCGATCAGTTCCGGTAGCGCCTCAACGTGACCCGGTAGGGAAGAACTTGCCCTCCCCTCTTTGACTGATGGTTCTCTTCCAGGGGATCCTCATCAATAGTCATAAGCATTAGAATATTCCCGCCCATGCGCGGGACCCCGGAAACAATATATTATATGTGCCCCACATATATATAGACATATATATATAAATATATATATATATATATATAAAAATAAGCAATTGCAGCCAAATAAAACAATAGAGCTGGAATATGCTGTGAAGAATTTCCACCATACAGTGTATTTTGCATTAGAAACATGAGAAACAACACCAATGCTTGTTTAGAAACTGTTTTAATGCTTAGAAAACAGTAGAAATTTCTTATAACACACTGTAAGCATATACAGCTCCCAGGCTGCATTGCAAATACCCAGTCTAAAAAGACTGAAAAGCTAACTTGTAGCTGAATGTACTAAAACTGATGCCGTGCCTTTAAGGCACCTCTGCCCCTAGCTTCCCATCATGCCTCAGGGGTTACAGTTAGGTCAGTTGTTCTTTCCGGCTCCTTCAGGAAGGACCCTTAATACACAGCTCCACACTTTTCTGCCTTTTTCAGTCAGAAAATCTTCTAAAGAACAATTTTTTGATTTACTTTGACTTTTAACATCAGGGTCAAGTAAATAACTGCTTAGCAGTCGATTTTTTGTGAGGTTTTCCTGTCAGGATGCCCTCATTATTTGATGATTGCCCTTCTTGTGGCCACAAGAAGGCAAAAACAGACTCTCATGAGGTCTGTATTTTATGCTTGCCAGAGGATCATGATCCTAAAGACTGTTCACATTGTAAAAATCTGTCTGACAGGACTCTTAAAGACAGAGAGAGGAACAGGCTCTATGGTCTGGCCCAGAGATCCATGAGAGGAAGATCTACAGAGAGGAAGAGTTCAAAGAGACCCAGAACTCCCTCCAAAGGCAAGTCAGAGCGTCCATCAACCTCAGCACCGGCTTCGGCGCTGAAAAAACAACATCTGATGGACAGTTCGAGAGAAAAAACTCTGTCGACGTCGGGACCGGCGTCGATGAGGAAGTCGTCGTCGAAAAGAAGTTCACCGACGACGAAGAAAGCTCCGCCGTCATCAACTAGGCGACGATCGGCGTCGAGAGAAGCCACGAGATCACCGTCGACGAGAAGATCGACGTCAAGACTTAAATCACCTCCGCCGTCGACAACCAGGCGACGATCGGCGTCGAGGCACAGATCACACCCGCCGTCGTCTCAGCGTCGACAGGCTTCTAAGAGTGTGACACCTCCGCCGACGTCTCCACGGAGGCGCTCGGCGTCGAGGAGTAAGAGCCCCCTCGGACGCTCGCCGTCGAGGAAGGGATCATCATCGACGGCACGTCGGCGCTCGACGTCGAGGATGTCCGATCCTCCGCCGTCGCCACATGTCAGGTCGACGTCGAGGGCATCGTCGACGACAGGACAACGTCGATTGACATCTCCGTCGCCGACAGACCAAGGTCGGTCGACGACGAGACCTCCGTCGACGGCAGGGCAACGCCGTTCGACGTCGAGACCTCGGTCGACGGCAGGGCAACGCCGTTCGACGTCGAGACCTCCGTCGAAGGCAGGACGACGCCGTTCGACGTCAAGGGACAAGACTCCGTCGTCGGCTCATCATCGCCGATCGACGTCGAGGGACCACAGGTCAACGTCGAAGCATTCAACGTCAAAGGTTATCACTCCGTCGACGCCGCAGAGGCGTTCGACGTCGAGGGAAAGACTTTTGAGACGTCCTCCAACACCGGTGAGACGGAGATCTCCTTCAGTGCCTTCGACAGTCCTAGTGACACACTCTGCTTCGCACCATTCCTCCTTAAGTACCTCTGGTTCATCGAGGTCCTCTTCTAGGAGTAGGAGTCCTGTGCAAAAGACTCCCCAGCGGCGGTATATCACACAGGCAAGACTCTCGCCAAGATGGTATGGTCCGTTGAGTAAATGGAAGGATTCTGGAGCAACGGAGAGACTACGAAGGTACTTGAGTCCAGACCACAGGTCCCCTCTTCAGCAGCTGGCAGAAGAGGCAGACAGACAGAGTCCTACCAGTCACCGATCACGCTCACGAGAGAGGAGAGCGGACAGGTCGCATACCCCCAGGGTCTCCCGATCACCAAGTAGGGAACAACCCAGATCTCGAACACCGAGAAGGGAGGTACGGACTGAGAGATCGAGATCTCCACGAAGGGAGCATCAGAGGGAATCACGTTCTCCTCGAAGGGAAGAACGACCTAGAAGATCACCAGTGAGGAAGGAGAAATCTCACCACAGGAGAAGGAGAACTCCATCATCCTCCTCTTCATCTTCATCTAGATCTTCTAAAGGGGATTACTCTCCAACGCTGGCAGACAGCCCTCGCTCCAGAGCTTCCCCGCTTGACGACGTCAACACGTATCTGGACGTCTTACAAAGGGGTGCTCACAAACTTAATATAGAGATGGCTGTTCCAGAGGTGTCCACTGCTGTGATTTTTGAGACCCTTCGTCACAAATCATATACACGGCCTTTACTCCCATTGGTTCCAGGGATAATGGACCCAATCAAAGAGGTTTTCCTCACGCCAGCAACGATCAGGGCGGTACCGGCACGTATCCAGAAGAAATATAGGCCGGCCGACTCAGATCCTATCTTTGTTAAAGGAGAGCCTGCGGCGGACTCAGTTATAGTAGCCTCAGCTAAGAAGAATCACACAGTCGCTCCTTCTTCTTCAGTTCCTCCTGACAAAGACAGCAAGACGCAAGATTCTTGGAGACGCAGGGTATGCAGCACAGCAGCATCATCCCTGAAAGTCTCGAGTGCATCAGCCCTTCTCGGAAGGTACGATAGAGCCCTATGGGACTCCATGGAACGATTCAAAGAGAAATTGCCCAAGGAGGACCAGAAGGACTTTGAGGAGACGGTGACGGAGGGCTGTTTGGTGGCGAACCAAATGATTAGTTCATCTGCAGATAACGCCCTTCTAGCAGGACATGCCTTCTCACATGGGGTATGTGCGAGGAGATCTTCTTGGCTGCGTTTAACTGGTCTCAAACCAGATGCCCAGCAGTGAATCCTCAATCTACCTTTTTCAGGATCTTCACTCTTCGGGGAGCATGCTGATCAGGAAATGACCCGCATGAAGACAGAATTGGACACAGGGAAGGCGGTTGGTCTGGAGAAAAAGAAAGAGCCGTTCAAGCGACGCTTCAAGACCAACAAGAACCGGGGAGGCCAACAGAGGGTTCAAACCCCTCAATGGTCTCAAAACAAGCCACAAGGGAAGGCGCAATACAGAGGAGGAAAATCGGGCAGAGGCAGAGGCGGACATCATCAGTCCTCTACCACGCCTAGAGGAGGCAAGGCCTGAGCAGTGGCTTCCTCTGGCGCCGTTACCCACTCCAGTGGGAGGAAGTGCTTCGCAACACCTGGCAGAGTGGGTCAGCATCACAAAAGGTCGGTGGGTGCTGAATATACTGTGCAATGGATATGCGCTACGTTTCCGGAAGAGACCACAACCGATTCCTCCAAAAAAGACTCGCTCGTACCATCTAAAACTCCTCAAAAGGGAGGTGAACGTCCTCTTAAAGAAAAACGCAATCGAAGAGGTACCCCCATCCCAAAGGGGGAGAGGAGTGTATTCAAGGTATTTTCTAGTCCCCAAAAGAGACCAAGAGGACAAGTTCAGACCGATTTTGGATCTTCGAACCCTCAACAAGGTGGTGGTCAAAGAGAAGTTTCGCATGCTGGCACTCCATCAGATATGTCCTCATCTACAAATTGGAGATTGGATGTGTTCGGTGGATTTACAAGACGCGTACTTCCACATTCCTATAACACCAGGTCATCGGAAGTACTTGAGATTTCTGGTAGGGAACAAGCATTACCAGTACAAAGTGCTTACCTTCGGATTCAAATCCGCACCAAGGGTATTCACCAAGTGCATGGCAGTGGTAGCGGCATGTCTACACAAAAAAGGTCTCTTTGTGTACCCATATCTAGACGACTGGCTCCTGAAGAGTCCGTCCCCTCGTCAAGCCACCAAAGACTGTCACCTGTGTCTCCAACAACTACACAGGCTCGGCCTCCACGTGAACACAGAAAAATCGGTCCTGCAGCCCATGCAAACTATCCACTATCTGGGAGCAGTTCTAGACACAAAGTTAGGAAGAGCGTTTCCTTCGCAGGAGAGACTATCTTCCATGGGGCAGAAATGCAAAAAGTTACTTCAGTTTCCTCGTCCAAAGGTGCGAGAAGTAGCGTCTCTATTGGGCTCCATGGCGTCCTGCATCTTCCTAATACCGAACGCCAGGTTGAGGATGCGGCCTCTACAAGAGTCTGTGGAAGATCAGTGGGACCAAGCGACTGGAGATTAGGAGGATCGAATCATCCTGTCTCAAGCAGCACTGACCTCAATACAGTGGTGGACTCGCCCTCGGAATGTCCTGCAGGGAGTCCCTTTTCAGCAACCTCTTCCTTCGCTGTCTGTGGTAACGGACGCATCTCTAGAAGGCTGGGGTGCTCACATGGGTCATCTTCAGATTCAGGGTCGCTGGTCGACCAACCTTCAGACATACCACATCAACATGCTGGAGCTTCGAGCAGTTCATCTGGCGCTCAAAGCGTTCTTTCCAGCAATAACAACGGACAAAATCCTGGTTCAGACGGACAACACTACAACTATGTTCTATCTTAACAAGCAGGGAGGAACTCGATCTCGCCCTCTGTCTCTGGAGGCACAGACAAATTTGGCACTGGCTTCTGGCTCGGGGACTGTCGGTGGTGGCAGTACACCTTCCAGGCGAGCTAAACACAAAAGCGGACGCACTCAGCAGGCACTTCGAAGATCAGCCAGACTGGGTGCTAAACAACAAAGTAGTCGAAGAACTCTTCCGTTGCTGGGGTCGTCCAGACATAGACTTATTTGCGGACGACGAAAACGCCAAATGCCACGCCTTCGCGTCCAGGTTCCACCGGCCAGGGACGCAAGGGAACGCTCTCCTGCTGGAGTGGACAGGAATGTTCGCCTATGCGTTTCCTCCTCTGGCACTGATTCCGAAGGTGGTGGCCAAGCTCATCAGATCGAGCATGGACATGATCCTAATTGCTCCGGATTGGCCGCGACAATGGTGGTATCCAGACCTGTTACATCTGTCGCTGTGTCCACACAAACGCCTGCCGTGCAGGCCAGACCTGTTGAGCAAAATGAACAGGAGGATCCTGCATCCCAACCTCCCATCGCTGAACCTGACTGCATGGCTCCTGAGGTCTTGCAATATGGACACTTAAATCTGCCTCCGGAATGTATGAATATTTTAAGAGAGGCAAAGAGACCTTCCACAAGGGCGTCTTATGCGTTCAAGTGGAAACGATTTTTCATTTGGTGTAAGGACCATGGCTTTGATCCCACCAAAGGACAAGAAGAGGTAGTCCTTCCATACCTCCTTTACTTAGCTACATCAGGGTTGAAATACGCTTCTATTAGGGTTCATCTATCCGCCATAGTAGCGTACAGAAAATCACCTACACAAACATCGTTTTTTCAGGTCCCAGTGGTTAAGGATTTCCTTCAGGGATTAAAGAAGGTCTATCCCCCTGTGAGAAATCCTTCTCCTTCCTGGGAGTTGAACCTGGTTCTCTCCAGGCTGATGTCTACACCGTTTGAGCCTATACACAAGGCCTCCTTGCAGCATCTCACTTGGAAGGCGGCCTTCTTGGTGGCAATAACCTCTGCGCGCAGGGTTAGCGAGATACAAGCACTCTGCACCAAGGAACCTTACACTGTGTTTCACCACAACAGAGTGGTAATGAGGGCTCACCCATCTTTCCTTCCAAAGGTGGTATCGGATTTTCATATAAATCAAACGATTACCATTCCTTCGTTCTTTCCTAACCCATCGACCCCAGCTGAGAGGTCGTTGCACTCGTTGGATCTTAAACGGGTGCTAAAGTTTTACCTAGAAAGAACGAAGAACACCAGAAAGACAGACCAACTCTTTGTCAATTATGGTTCAATGAGGACCGGGTTTGCAGCAGCCAAGAGATCCATCTCCAGATGGATTGTCTCATGTATCAAACTAGCATACCAGCTGGCTGGCAAACCTTTGTTACAATCACCCAAAGCTCATTCCACTAGAGGGAAAGCAGCCACAATAGCGTTTTTGCATGACATTCCTATGTCAGAAATATGCAAGGCTGCAACATGGAAATCAGTCCAAACCTTTACAAGGCATTATTGCCTAGAGTCTGATTCCAGAGCGGATTCTCAAGTAGGGCAAGCCTCCTTGAGAAACCTATTTGGGTAGAATAAGGCCTACTTTTGGGCCTACGAATATGAATGTTATCTGTTGATTCCTTTGCCCGCAGGGATGAGGTGAGGCTCGCTACTCTATTCTAATGCTTATGACTATTGATGAGGATCCCCTGGAAGAGAAGGATTAGTTACTTACCTGTAATCCTAGTTCTCTTCCAGGGGTATCCTCATCAAAGTCATAAGCAACCCTCCCGCCTCCCCGGGCAAAGGACTTTGTTTATTAAATAGGAGATGTTTTTAACCTGTTATTACCATGGTTTGGTTTTCAGTCTCCGAAAAGAACAACTAACCTAACTGTAACCCCTGAGGCATGATGGGAAGCTAGGGGCAGAGGTGCCTTAAAGGCACGGCGTCAGTTTTAGTACATTCAGCTACAAGTTAGCTTTTCAGTCTTTTTAGACTGGGTATTTGCAATGCAGCCTGGGAGCTGTACATGCTTACAGTGTGTTATAAGAATTTCTACTGTTTTCTAAGCATTAAAACAGTTTCTAAACAAGCATTGGTGTTGTTTCTCATGTTTCTAATGCAAAATACACTGTATGGTGGAAATTCTTCACAGCATATTCCAGCTCTATTGTTTTATTTGGCTGCAATTGCTTATTTTTATATATATATATATATATATATATTTATATATATATGTCTATATATATGTGGGGCACATATAATATATTGTTTCCGGGGTCCCGCGCATGGGCGGGAATATTCTAATGCTTATGACTTTGATGAGGATACCCCTGGAAGAGAACTAGGATTACAGGTAAGTAACTAATCCTTCTTGTTGCCTGTCACTTCTCTTGTCATTTACCAGAACTTTTTAGACTGCTGAAAGGGGTTGTGTTCCGACCGCTGGTTGGTGGAGACATTTTGACTATATTCTGGACCTACGTTGTCGCGTAATGCGTCATATGACGCGCCGCGTTAGCGCACCCGGAAGTGCTCAGGTGCGCTAAGCGCAGCTTCCCGGAAGCGATCCGGGGCGCGGCGCGTAACGTAAGCATAACAGGTCATGTGACTTGTTTATAAAACTTTTCATTGGTTCATTTTACTTTTGTTATTCTAATGATGAAAGGCTTGGTCATATGATCTAAAAATTACGCTTTTTATTGCTTTCGAACATTATTTTTTCTTAAACATATATGTTATAATGTTCCAGGCTAATGTACTTTCCCGGAAAATTTACAACTGTCCTGCAAGTAAAATATATTCCTTTTTCTAGCAAAAGGGCGTTTCTTCATCCCATGACGGAGCCGTTGAGCAAAAGATGCTCGGCCTGCTGTCTTAGTCGCCGATATGCCTGAATATCAGATTCTTATCGATCACTTTATGTTGCAGGAGTTAAAAACACAACAGCCCTTGACCATTTATCTTAACTGCGTTCCTGCGTATTGTACCTTTTATCCGTCATGTAATTGGACTGCTTTATTTCACTTGCCTTTTACTGATTCGAAAACAGTGACTAAAATTAAAAACTTTACCAATGTAAATACTACTACCATGTTTTGTTTTAAAAACCTTTATTGTGAAAATGTCAGTATACAAATACGGGCCTATAACCACGTGGGCCGGCCACGGAGCAAACTGGAATCGTATATGATGAGGAGACATTTACACTGTAGAGGAACGTAACGAGCGGGCCATTAGGTTGCAAGAACTAAGGTGTCTAACAGTTGCGGAATCGGTGGACGTACATTTTATAATTAAAATACGACAGGGCCACTTACAATAACATTTTCTAGATATACATTTGCAGGCAAGTACCATGGGTGACGTTAATTCGAACTTACAATAGTACAGTAATCAATAACACATCAGAACTTAATATCAATAAGGATGTCGAAATATTCAATCAATTCTCGTCCCCGCCCGCCATGTGCTTCAAAACTACATACTTATCTCGTGATATCAAGGTTGTGCAACCAGTACACAACAAGGAGTTACGAGTCCCATTTATACCAGCGCCATTTTGGGCGAGGCCGGGCAGGTCCAGGATATAGTCAAAATGTCTCCACCAACCAGCGGTCGGACCAGAACCCCTTTCGGCAGTCAAAAAAGGTTCAGTTAAATGACAACAGAAGAGATAGGCAACAAGAACCAACAGTCAAAAGAGGGGAGGGCAAGATCTAAAGCCATTGTTCTACAAACTCTCAACCAGCCTTGGATGGAAAAATCCTGAAGAATGTACAAACTGAAAACCAGTTTTTGACTGTATAGCATCACCAGCAACGCTTGAGTCAGCTTTGTGTGAAGCCGCCATTTTGATTCAATCAATAGCGTCCCCCTGCACACATTCAGGGACCTGGTCGTGTCTTCAGGTCAAACGGATTGTGAGACAAGATGCAGAAAGGAAAAGGAAAAAAGTTCCGCCGGACCTCGGGAGCCGGCCGCCTATGTCATGGGCGATCTTTGGCCACACCAGAGCAATAGTGAAGCTGCAGCAGGTGCAAATAAGCTTCAGACAGTCTTACAAGCACTGCTCAGAACTCTCAACTATGGCACTCAACATCCAGGACTTGCAATCCGGATCTTGGCGCCTTGTGCTGGTTCCGACCTATTCACACATCGGTCCACTGCTGACATCACCTCATAAGCCAACGCGGCACCCCACGCCGACTTTCGGCGCAGCATTGTAGGATGGCCACACCAGTGCGGCAACTTGCTAGACACCACCTCGGTGCCATCCAGATCTCGGCGCGTTATGCTGCCTTCGGCCTACTGTAGCCGCAAGTGCGGACGCAACTCAGCTGGATAGCGAGTGAAACACCAAGGGGCGCCCCACTGCAGCCGAGGAGCCTCCATCTTGGGGGCGACGCACAGCATCACATTGCTTTCCAATGCAGTCAGATCCTCAAACAGCCCCCACTGACTGAAGCGACCTCACAGGCCAACGGGGCGCCCCACGCCGACTTTCGGCGCAGCATTGTAGGATGGCCACACCAGTGC
This sequence comes from Lissotriton vulgaris, assembly GCF_964263255.1. Classification (NCBI taxonomy): domain Eukaryota; kingdom Metazoa; phylum Chordata; class Amphibia; order Caudata; family Salamandridae; genus Lissotriton; species Lissotriton vulgaris. Next base: position 1,227,223,133 of record NC_141687.1, read on the forward strand.
GGCAACTTGCTGAACACCACCTCGGTGCCATCCGGATCTTGGCGCTTTGTGCTGCCTTCGGCCTATTCGCACATCGGTCCGCTACTGACGCCGCCTCACGTGCCAACGGATTTTCTACGCTTTTTATAGCAGCGCGTAACGTAAGCATAACAGGTCATGTGACTTGTTTATAAAACTTTTCATTGGTTCATTTTACTTTTGGTTTCCTAATAATAGAAAGCTTGATCATGTGACCTAAAAATAACACTTTTCATTGGATTTAAAAAAAAAAAAAATTCCCAAACGATGAAAGCCCCACCTTGTTTCTGGATGTTTCAGACTGAAGCTGGCGTCAGCATGAGAGCACCACCATCTCGTGGCTCCGTCGTGGTCATTCCGCGAGCAATCATGGCAGCCGCTCCCCACCGGGAGTCGGGGGCCCCCAAGACTTTTGTAAAATCTTCAAGGCTCAGGGGACATCCGAGTTCCAAGGTGTCCCAGGACAATTTTAGTGGACCAGGCCCAAATCCGAAGAGCCGTCCGCCATTTTAAGAGTCCTGTGGCAGCCGCCTATCGCTGCACCGCAAGAGTGGGCGCAACTCAACTACATGGTGAGCGAGACGCTGTAGCCGCAAGAGCGGGCGATAAACAGCTAAATGGAGGATGAGGCACAGTGTAGCAAAAGCGGGTGGAATGGCAACTGAAACGGTAAAGGGGCGCCCCAGTACAGCAGACGAGCCTCCACCTGGGAAGGCCCGTTCACGCCGCCTCACTCCCCCCGGGGGCGCCCCACGCCGTTTTTCGGAGCAGCATTGTAGGATGCCAAAACCAGTGCGGCAACTTACTGGACATCACCTGGTTGCCATCCACATCTCAGCGCGTTCTGCTGCCTTGGGACTATTCGCACAACAGACCGCTACTGACGAGGCCTACCCCCGCACCACCCGGGACGCCCCACGCCGTTTTTCGGAGCTGCATTGTAGGATACCAAAAACCAGTGCGGCACCCAGGTAACATCACCTGGGTGCCGTCCAGAACTCAGCACGTTGTGCTGCCTTGGGACTATTCGCACAAAAGACAGCTACTGACCATTGCTGCTTCTTTTTAAAAAAAATTTTTTTAATGTATTTACTGTTTTTGTTGCGTTGTATATATTTATAAGTTAATAAAGTTTTATAATCCTACTACTTTGTTGGAGTGCTATATATTTTAATGTGACACATAATTATAAAAACTTTGATGTACAAAGAGGCATCCCTGGAATCTTCCGCTTCAGGCTCGGACCCACACACCCTCACAGTGAGAATCCCCTCACCAATCACAATACAGGATCGTTATCAGATAGTAGGAACGCGTGTGGTGTGACGGATCTCATCGGGTGGGGGCCTTGATCTACTGTAACTCCTTTGAAGAGGGGTGATTCTCTACAGCTGGAGCCATAAACTACATCTGCAGGGCTAAGTGATAGCCTGGGACCGGCCTGGACAATCAGACACAGAGGAAGAGGAGTGTCAGAGGGTGCGGTAGTGAATAGGGTGAAAGGGAGGTGTCGGGCAGGCACAGGGTGTGATTCTCAGGGAAGAGCAGCGCAAATGGGGGGAGGTTTATGGCCCATGCATGAGAGAGAGAGCGTGGGTGACCAGTGCGTGGGGGAGATGCTTGCGAGGGTGGGGAGCCATGCTGAGGATCGGCGGCGTGCAGAGAGTGGGTCTGGTCAAGGCATCTAAAATGGCTGCCGTGCTCAACAAAAGTGTGGCATTGCAAAAAAGGCAAGATGGCGCAGACAATGTTTATCAATAAGGACTAATTTATAACAATTATTTTTAACAAAATATTTAATCGCAGTGACAAAATGGCGGTCAACAGTTCCTGATTTCCATCGAAACGGACGTTAACAGACGTCACGCAGCAAAAAAAAAAAACGCTCACGAACAGCGCAGATGGGAGGAGGTTTCTGGCCCATGCATGAGAGAGAGAGCGGGGGTGACCAGTGCGTGGGGGAGATGCTTGCGAGGGTGGGGAGCCATGCTGAGGATCGGCGGCGTGCAGAGAGTGGGTCTGGTCAAGGCATCTAAAATGGCTGCCGTGCTCAACAAAAGTGTGGCATTGCAAAAAAGGCAAGATGGCCCAGACAATGTTTATCAATAAGGATTAATTTATAACAATTATTTTTAACAAAATATTTACTCGCAGTGACAAAATGGCGGTCAACAGTTCCTGATTTCCATCGAATCGAACGTTAACAGACGTCACACAGCAAAAAAAAAAAAATTGCTCACGCACAGCCGCTGGAAGACATGTATCAACATATATGAGCCTCCTCAGCCACCCTCAGAAAACATAAGGGGTCAGGATACGTCTCCCGTACCCCCTTATACCTAGTAATTTAATTAAACCGAAACACAAAATGGCGAATTCACGTTTCGCTACCAGTTTGCGACCCGGTTCGCGAACCGAGAAGCGCTTCTACCGCGAAAAATCTAATTTTTTTTATTTGCCCCACGGGACCCTTTAATAACCCCAACATCATTCCGAGGGGGTCAAGAAGGATCTACTTGCCCCCTTTCATTAAATTCCCCCTTCGTTTTTCTCCTCCTCTTGTCTCTCGATCCTACCGAGAGACAAGATGGCGGCCGCACCGGACTGTTTAGAATGTTGACAGACACCGGAGAGCCAATCAGCTTTGCTACGCAAAGCTCCGTTACGCGAAAAGTACGCGATCTGGTGCGCTATCTGGGACGCTGTCACAGATATATGTGTTTTTTTAAACGTTAATTTCTCAAAATCCACTGGAGCACATATATTGAGACCCAGCAAAGGCACATCGGGCTAACAGTCCCTACAATTTTGCCAAGTTTCGTGCAAATCCATTCAGCCGTTCGAGCTAAAAGTGAGGCCAAAGGCCCTATGGAAAAATGAATGGGAAAAACGCGTTTTGGGACCCCCCTTTTTTCTCGGGCCCCCCTTGACGGAACCCCCCCAAATTTTCAGGGGCTGCTCAGAAACAAAATGTGCCATTTTCCTGAAAATTTCAGCCGATTCCGTCCACAAACGCAAAAGTTATTAGACATAGAATTTTCAAAAGTTCCATAGAGAAAAAATCCTAACTATATATACCTACTGGCTATCGCCAGTAGGTAATATATATTTAACACTACTTTATCTTATATTTTATTAGTATATATTAAATAATTGTATATATTGTATACTATTATTTAATGTATACTTTTCAGATTGCTTTATAATATCTTTTGATATGTTTTACATTTTTAAAAAATGTATTCAACTTTTGTACAATATTTCCCATTAATTACTATGGGGAGATATTCTTTCTTTAAAGGTTAATTTAGATAGTCTTTTTTCATTTAGTTTTACTGCTACTTTCTATTTGGTGATCTATTTTTGTTATTTTTTGTTGATTTTCCAGGAACCAAGGTGCAGCTATTTGTCAGAACATGCAAGTCCTTTTGTAAGAATTTCTAAGGTGTTTTTTTAGGGCAGGGAGTATTTAGGAGGGAGTTTTAAAAATTATTTATTGTGTTTTTGTGGGGATTTTTAAAATAATTATATTTATTGCTGTTAGTGTTTTTCACTAGTTTGTCATTTTGCGTATCACTATGCTAGGTTCAATCAGTCAACCACTAAGCTTTATTCGGTCTATGTATGAGAACCAGGAGTGGCCCGTGCAGGGAAGAACAGTGGGGCGAGTTGGGAGGTGGATTCGACTGACGACCACAAGGTAAAATTAAATAAATAACCAATTTTCCCTCGTCGTCATCTTTCAAAATCCCCCCACCCCTGGCCCCACATTCTTACCTGGACAGGCATCTTTTGAAAAAAACAGTAAAAGCAAAAACCGTTACATCACTACATAGGTTAAAATACAAGTACAAATAAATACCTGAAAACATATAATACCATTCAAATCTGATATAAAGGATCATTATGCTAAAATAAAAGATGCAAGCTAAAATAAAAAGATCAAAACATTTATGAAAACTTTCCCATCTTGAAGAGGAACAGATATATGCTAAACACATGGGGTTACATGTCCTAGTTATTTCTCAATCTTTTGGCACCTTTCAGAAAGCTAACTACATTAAAAGTAATTTCAACTGGAAGCAGTTGCAAATATATGATGGCAGGTCGCACTTGGGTAAAATTCACCCGTTTTAAAATCGGTATGACATACAACTTCCTTGGCACTGAGTAGAGAGAACAAAAAATGGTAAATTGAATTATGTTCTTTACAGAGATATTATCACAACCACTGGGAGCGAGAGCATGATCCCCTATTTCCACCCCACAAGAAAGCTAGTAGGAGATGAAATAGTTCAAGCCTGAATCTAGTGAGCAAGAATCAATCATACATACTCTTCACAATTAGAAGGTAAGGCTCAATGTACAGGCTTGACTTCAGGATATTATGATGACGAACGCAGGGCTTCTGCAGAGCTAACTCTTCTCTAGAGAGGGATCTCTTCTGAAAAAACAGTTCTTTTACCCAAATACGTTCAACTGTATATATTCTCTCTACGTTATTGTACAGCTCTCCCCTTCCTAAATTCCGAAAAGTATCCTTACCATACTTAAGCCTGGGAATGTGATGTGACTGATCAAGGTTAATGCAGGCCCTTAAGACCTCCTTATTAAATTTAATCATTGGCCTGTATGTCCGGCCAGAGTTAAAGAGGGAGAAAAGCTGTGATGTCTGTTTTGTATCCCACACTCAATTCCTCATGCACTGAAAATGTAGGGGATTATTGTGGGACACACAGGAGACGTCTTACAAAGGAATTTTCAGCTGCCTGAAACGCAGCCTGTTTAACATAGCTCCAAACTTCACTCCCATAGACCTCCTTTGAAATGCATGTAGCACTATAAATCTGCAATAAAGCCTTAACTGGTCTATTGCCAACCTGGAGGCAAAAGTTAAAACAGCAGCGTTGGCTCATATAAGATCCCTCTTCTTGATTGTAACAAAGGGGTGCCAGCTCATCGCTGAATCGAAATGGACACACAGATAGAAGAAGTCTCTAGTATTTGGTAAAGTACAGGTCCCCAAGATAAACCTCATAGACTTTGTGGAGCGAGGGCTAACCACTATCACTATGCTATGTTAATTGTGTGATGTTAGTTATATTTTGCTGTTTACCTTTTATTTATATGTATTTTGGGGAATGTAGTGTGTTTTACGGGTGGGTTTTTAAAATTTACTTTATTGGTTTTTGTTTACGAACGTGTTCTATCAGCATTTGGAGTTTATACTTTTTTTTTTTTTAAAGGAAATCATTTTTGGTTCATAATAAACCAATGATTTTTACTTTGATTTCCTTGTTTTATGTTTCCTGGATCGGTTCTTTTTCAAAACAGATTTTGGAGCTCATTCCGATGCCGGTCAGATGTCTGCAACTTTTCCAGTTGCAGAGTGTGCTACAGCCTAGAAAAGGGTCGCAGCACAAGCTGCAATTGAAAAAGGCATACTTTTAAACATTGACGTGTTGCCTTGCACACGGTGCATGGATATTTGGGGAGGGCACCATATATCACCCCCCATCTCAGCCCCTTAGCAAAGTCCCTTCCCATCTGACTTTTCATGGCGGTTGGCTCCTCATGAAAAGGCAGAGAAAAATCGGTAATGTCCGAATACCTACGGTGGTGCCTGAGCAGGCACCACCCCTACTGTAGGAATTATGGTCCCACCACTGACCCGACAACTTCTTGAGCCGTCAGAAAAGCAGCAGTCTGTTTCTCCGCCCGATGCCTCCGACCACCGTATCATAATTCGGCAGTCGGACCGCTTAGGTGGATGTCGGTGGCCCACCAACATCGGAATGAGGGCTTTTGGATTACTTTGAGTGAATTCAATTGGATTCATTATATTTTTTTCATTTTTGGGGGGGGATTTCTACAGCTACAGAACAGTAAGTTTTATTTCTTTCATTTATTTTGCGTGCAAAATGTAATATTATATTGTTTAGTCCAAGTTTATGTGATTGTAATGTGGAATTGTTTGGACTAAGGGCCGTATTATGACTTTGGCGGTCCCCCTGCGGCACCACCACCACTCTGTCTACTACAGGACCGCCAAGGCCGTGGTGCGCCTTCCTGCCGGATTCAGAGTGGAATCCCAGTCAGGTGGGCAGTGCTGATGCGGTCTCACGGGGGTGGAGAGCCTAACGTGCAACCCGTCGCTGTGAGAGCGCCGACTGCACATTCTTGTACAGTGTGGCATGCATTCCACACCGTGCTGGAGCGAGGTGAAATTATCGGGGAGCACAACATATGCCCCCCCCCCCCCATGCACCCACAGGCCCAGATCCAGAAGGGGGCCCTGTTAGGGACCCCATAGTTACCTCTCCGCCACTCTTTTCCTGACAGGCTCACCGCCATGAAAAGGGCAGTGAAAAGGCAACTCGTAATATGCTCTGTGGTGTCGGCCGTAGCACCGCCAGGATATTCATTCTGGTTGCAGACCACCGGCCCAGCAGGAACCTTGATCCCGGGGGAGCCGGTTGTCTTGTGGCGGTCCGACCGGTACACTCCGAATCCTTTGGACAGATCGCAGTGTGGCAATGGTCAGACCGCCACCACAAGTACCTCAGTCCTGAAGACCACCGTAATCGTAATAAGGCCCTTTGTGTTGTATTTATTTTATGTGATGGATTGAATTTGCTTTTATCTATTTTGATTGGTGATGCTTACATTTAAAAAAAAAACTTTATATACTTTTTGTTATATCAGTCTTTATCAAGATTGCGATTTTAAATAATTGTTTGACTGATCTAAAAAAATGTTATATTTTTTATTTTGAAGAATTGATTTGGCATGTCGGTTTTGAGTTTGACACAGTTTTTGAGGACTTTGGTAGATTAACATTTACTTTATGAAATGCTTTTGGCTATGATTTCGAAGTAATCTACTCATTTGTTGTTTGTGAAGGTTTTGACTTTAAATTGTAGCATGTTGTACATTCTTTTGGTTTGTTTGCTCAGTTTAGGGCCAATTTCGCTAACTGATAGCTTCATATTTAGTTCTTTTTGTAATCCTTCTATACATTTGTATAGTGTAGGTTGATTTCTACCTAATATGGATTGGAAGGCATTGTGCCATCCTTCCACTGCGTTTTTTGTTTTGACTTCCTTTATCAAGGTACTGTCATAGACCTTCCAACATGGTATATGGCGTTTGGGTTGGCGTCTTGTGTCTGGAGCAATGCAGTCTGTCAACCTCAGTGTCTTCAAAAAACCCAATTAGGGGACTAAGGGCCTGATTACGATCTTGGCGTGGGGTTACTCTGTCACAACAGTGACGGATATCCCATTGGCCGTGATATAAATTCCAATAGATATAATGGGATTTATATTTCGACGGACAGGATATCCGTCACTCTTGTGATGGAGTAACCCATCTGCCAAGATTGTACCCGGGCCCTATGTTTGTCTTCATTTTGTTGGTAGAAAGGGCTTTCTATTAATAAATTGTAGGGATTAGCTACCTCTGTGACTTGAAAATAGGCTTGTGCAACCATTTTTTTATTTAAAAAGCAAATTGGCTGTTTGTGGAACATTGTACACTTAAGGCCGATTCCGATGTTGGACGGACCGGAGTCCTTCCGACATCGGTTGGGAACTGGAACTGAACGACCTCCTGTAGTCGGTTCCAGCCCAGCAAGTAGGATGCGACCAAACCCTGTATACTTTACCCTGTATACTTTACAATGGGGGCGTGGGCCCCTTTTTACAACACTCTGCAACACAGCTCCGTGGCGCTTACTGGAGGTACCTGGTGGGCTAGTTTTCCCCCAGGGACCCTCAGGATTGAAGAGGAATTGCCAGTCCTATTTTTTTTAGTAAGAAGGGGGCTGTGTGGCCCCCCTTCTTTTCCTAATATTTTTGGCCCTGGGGACCCCATCCCCCAGGGCCTGCCCCCCATTTTTTTTTCTCAAAAAATTGGGAAGGGGGCCACCTGGCCACTCTCCCAAGGCCATAATGTGCCCTGGGGACGCCATCCCCCAGGGTATGGCCATTTTTTAAATTATTTTTCTTTTTTGGAGGGGAGCTGCCTTGCCCGCCTCCTTAGGCCTGCCTTTGTTTTATTTTGTTGTTTTTTTATATTTGAGGAGGGGGCCACGTGCCCCCCCCTCCTGGGCCACTAATAGCCCCGGGACACCATCCCCGATGGCTGGCCCTCTACGTTGGGGACCGTGAGAAGGTCCCCAATCCCCCCCATAGTCCCGACGGCTCCCCACGTCACTCAGGAGCCGGCATTGCTTTTCCACATGGGGAGCTGCTAAGGTGTGGATTAGCAATTTGGTTTGCATTTTGAAAGAGAGACCAGGTTTCCCTGCTCTCTCTTTGAAAATCCAAACCAAGTTTGCTATGGCAGGGTGGGAGCCATAGCAAACTGTAGCCATAGCAAACTACAGTGTCCTGAGGGCGGGTACCCCGAAAAACTGCAGGAGCCGGCCCTGGGGGCTGGCGGTCCCAAGAGTATGGATATAAGTAAAGCATTAATGGAGTTTTTTCCTAGTGGCTATGCTTGATGGTGCTTAAAATGTTCTCTTGCCATGTGTATTACACTCATTGGTGAACGGTCAATTTCTGACACTGCGTATTTTGCAGGGAATGACAGAAGTAAACAGGATACTTGCCTCAGTTCTAAAGCTCTCAACTGTGTCCCTTCATGAATCCTACCCACAACCTGAACTCACCCAGACACCCTGCGTGACTCAGTTCACTGTAAGCAGCATACACGAGTCATATGTTGAATAAAAAAACCTCCAGAAGCGCAACATCTAGGAAGAGCAAATACTCAGAGAATGCAAGATGAAGTAAAACTCACTTTGGCAATAGAAGCTGTATCGCTCCGTTGATTACCTTTAACAGTTATTGCTGTGAAATCAGGAACTGTTTCAAACTCAAGTTATGTACCCTTAGCTTGAGTAATTTCTCTGAAAAGCTCACGATACTGTTTAGTCTAAAGACTTCATGTGCATAAATACAGCTTTGATACCCCAACTTGTTCTAAGAGTTGAAGTATTTCACTCCGCATAGGGCGGAGTGAAATACTTCCCCTGGAGGATAATTAGGATTACAGGCAAGTATGTATTCATTGCTTGCAATCCTAATTATTTTACAGGGTAATTTTAATGAAAGTGACATAAAACACGCTCACCTTCCCTGGATGAACAACAAGGGAGTTGTTGCTTTCCAAACTAGATCCAGAATATCAATGAAGGGCCTGCTGAGCTAACTGCCTCTGAGATCCGATTGTGGAATGACCTAGTATTGTGCTTGCTTAAAGGAGCAGTGACACTCTTCTAGTCTCAATAGGCTGCATCGTTTCACATTCATTGTATTTATTTCCTTTAATTTTTCCTCTAAAATGGTTTCTGAAAGAGTTTTTCTAGCCACTCTTTAAATAGTTCCGACTTTTTTCCTTAAAGGGGTTTTAAAGAAAAATAAGTGAAATTTGGCCAATATATCCTCTGGAGAGAATTTGTCCTTATTTTTTAAATTGGCTTCTCTAAATAAAAATGTTTACGCATATATTAAAAGGCCACCAACATTCTGCATTTGGGAGGGACTACTTAGTGCTTCTGACTTTAATGAACAATTCGTTGGTGGAGAGCTAGGATTACTAATAAGTAACTTTTCATTTTGTTGGTTATTTGTTAACATAAAAAATATTTAAACGTTTTGCCTCAACTCTTTTCACAGGTGTTTGTGAACAATCAAATAATGGGGTTCTTTGATTACAAGAATAAGGAGGTTTTTATTCCGGAAATTCCAGTAAGTGGTCTTATATCTGTATAACAGGCCAGCATACATTGCTTATGTATCTTGCAGTTCTTGATAATGTATATATTATGTAAACAAATGTTTATACTTTGTGGAGCTCCTGCACTAATTGATTTCCTGTGTATGTAGGATGCAACATACAGTGGTCCTCCTGCAGAAATTGGTAATGTATTTATCCAGCTAGATGCTTGCTTCCCCAGATGCCTATATCAATTACATCCTTACATCAAACTCTTACTGGGGCACCAGACTGGTTGTACAACTATTTTGCAACAGCCATTAAACAACATTCGCAATCAAAGAGATTAGCCCTGAATATGAGTCAACAGCTATGTCAATGATGTCATATCCTTTTTTGTGCCTTTCTAGACCTGGGATTTATTGATAATCACTACATTTTTGCTCGTATTTTGGGTGTCTTTTTGTCACAATTCAACCATTATTTCAGACCTGTTGAGGTGAGTCACCTTCTAGGTCCAAATCCGCTCGAGCCTTTTAGAAACTGATGTCCCTAACTGATACTTATCCGCATTGCATGTGGTACTTGCAAAAGAAACATGACACCTCGTCATGTGATTTGTGTGCTGTGATGCAGCCGAAAGAGATGTGATAGACTATTCTCCATATGGTTTCTACAAAAGAAAAATGAAAGTCCAGATCTCAATAAAGGACATAGCCCAAACCCAGTCGTGTTCACCCTAACATAATTAAGAAGAAAACATGCCTTCCTCTTTGAAGGTGGCATCATTATTCCACCCTTCTGCACAGGTGAGTTTTCCTCCCCTCGGGGCATCCACAGAGGAGACTGCTGAATTTCAGAAGGCCATGTTGGCTATATTATCATCTTCCTGCTCCCTGTAACACGCCATTGAGAGCCACCAAGAACTAGACAGGCCCATCATGGCCAGCTATCCTGATGTCACTATCTTCCGCTCCTCTGGCAAAATTGGCCCTGAACCGATCTACTAACTATACGGTCTCACAGGCAAACATGCTACCCAACTTCTTCTGACTCTTCCTTGCTATTTAGAGCATCATTAGTTGCAATATTACTTAAGCTCTGACTCCATCGAACCTGACTGCTGGTTTGGATTCAGTTCCTAAATGACCATGTAATAGTTTGGTGAGAGGACAGTGAGATCGGCCTTTTTGTGCCTACTAACTACACATAAATAGTCAACTTTCACAATGTAAGCAGATTTGATACCCTACCCAAGGTGGTTTTCTCCTTATCCTTCCCAGAATTCTTCATAAGAACAATTGCACTACTTTTCAGTGATCAAAAAGGCCGCTGAAACACTTGCTTTCCCTTTAATTTCAGAGCAGCCTAAAGTTTTACACGTGACTGAGATTTTGGTGTAGTCGTCAAACTTCTTTCCGCCTTACATGCTACACCACTACGGTCTCGATCCCGGTTGAAAAAAAGGTCCTGGGATCAGTTGTGAAGTCCAAGGTCCTCATTGCGTTTAACGTTGTCAGCTACATTGGTAAGTCCCACAAAAAAGAAGAAAAACAAAGTGTTGAAGAGGTCTTCGACTTCGTCCCATCTGCCGCTGTCTTCAGAAGGGACAAGGGAGTGTTATCATTCAAGGCCAAGCTCTGTGGTTGAGCCTGGACTGTGCTGGCTCCACAGCTCCCTGAGTTTTCGGGCGCTGGAGCGACCCCCACTCAACTTCAGGAGGTTTATGAGGCCATGCACTTCATATTTGAGTGGCCCATTCCAGCCGGTGCGCCTTTGGGCCCCATGGGTTTGGAAGGGGTTCATGTTGGCAACTCTGCCCCTGGCCCCTTGGATCCACAGATGGATCTGGACAAGCGCTGGTCATACCCTTTTGACCTCACCCGGCACTGATCCTGATGCCTATTTTCCCTGCGCCGCTGACACCCTCCGGCAGTACCATCCTCATTCTGATCTCTGGCTCAAACAGTGAGCTGGAGGGGTGTCCTCTGATGCTGACTGCAGCCATGCCTTCCATGCCAGAGCCTGAGCCCTATTCCTATGGACTAAGTCTCGGGGAGGATTGAGAGGGGTCACTGGACCCTGAAGAATACCAGCCTTTAGATACGAACATAGACTGGTGTGAAGACTTGGCAGAGGCCATTGGACTGGACACTTCTCCGGATACTGGCATGTTTTCTCCCCCTACTGTGGCTATGCAGGAAGGAGCGTCAGTTCCCATGGTGGTGAGAACGGCATCCGAAGTCCTAGACCTTAGCCTACCCTTAGTGGCAGTCAAGATGAACGTCTTGTGCTTCAGCTGGGAGGGACCTCCTCAGAAACGCTTCTTCTGTGTAATGACCCCTTACAGACGTCCTGCCTGGGACTTGCTCCCAGCCCAGCTTTGGGGTTCCTGTGAACAGGTTGATTGCCTGCCACCACTGCCCCGCACCAGAGGACCCCAATTTCTTCACACAACACCCTACCCCGGAGAGCTTGGTGGTCCAAGCCTCCACCTCCTGTGGAAATCCTGGTGCCTTCCCTACTGCCCCACCGAATAGGGAATCCAAGAGCCTGGACACAATAGGCAGGAATGTGTTTCCTTCCACCAACCTTTCACTGTGGTCTGTGAACACTGCATGCCTTTTGGGCTGTTACTCTCATGCGCTATGGAATTTGGTTGCGCAGGTGCTGCCCATGGTTTCAGGGGAGGCCCGGACCATACTTACCCAAGCTGTTGCTGACGGGAGGGATGCAGCTAAGTTCACGATCAGATGTGGAAAGGATACCACCGACTCACAGGGCAGAGCTTTTCCTCGACATTTGCTTTATGGCGCCATGCCTGACTGAGAATAACTGGCTTTTTGGGAGGTGTCCAAGCATTGCTTATGGACATGCCCTTTGATGGCTTCTGCCTCTTTGGAGACAAGGTGGACTCAGCACTGGAGCATTACAAGACAGCAGTACTATGGCCAGGTCCTTGGACTATTCCATGGCCCCACTCCAACCCCAGTCCACTTTTTGCTACTTTCCTGGCCATGGACGGGGGTCCCAGTCATGTCTAAACCCTCCCAGCTACCACAGGACTCAAGCTTCCCAACCTCTGTGTGGCAGAGGACGCGCTACCCACAAACCTCATGGGTTGGACAGCCAGGGGGCGAGCCTGTCCACCGCCCCTTAGCAACCGCAGCCTTCAAACCCTTTTAGTTTGGCCATAGTCACCCATTGGGAGTCAGGGTATGCCATCACCTGCCTCACTGGAGGTCTTTAACATCAGACCAGTGCGTTCTCCAAATTGTCTGGAGGGGGTTAATCCCTCCCCTTTGTAACTAACCCTCCGCCCATGCCACCTGCTTGTGACAGGCTGACGAAAGACCATCTTCCTTGCTCTGCCAAGAGGTGACAGCTGTCTTAACCAAGGGAGCCATAAAGAAGGTGTTGATGCCAGAAGTAGGTAGTGGTTGCTATTCTTGTTACTTTCTGGTGCCCAAGAATGACATAGGCTTTCATCCTATCATAGACTTGCACCCTCTTAATTTCTTCCTCAAAAAGCAGAAGTTAAAAATGCTCATGTTCGCTCAAATCTTGACTGCCCTGGACCCAGGTGAATGGATGGTGACGTTGGACTTGCAGGATGCATATTTCCACATTCCTGTCCTGCTTACCCACAGGCATTACCTGCGGTTTAGGGTAGGCCATGAGCACTCTCACTTTGCTGTTCTCCCTTTTGGCCTTGCTAGCACCCCTCAAGTGTTCACCAAGGTGACGGAGGTGGTTGCAACGTATCTGCAGAGATCAGGGGTTTCCTGTTTCCCCTAACTCAACGACTGGCTGTTAAAGTCGAGCCTACCCCAAGGCTGTCGTCCCCCACATCCAGACTACTGTGGACCTCCTGCATTCGCTGGGGTTCACTATCAATGTGTGGAAATCACACCTGACTCACTCTCAGACACTCCCTTTCCACAGCGCAGTTTTGGGCACAGTGCAGTTTTGGGATTGTCCTCCTGAACTTCGAGTCAAGGATATTCAGGCTATGATACCAATGTTTCAGCCTCTATCATGGATTTTGGTGAGTCTAACTCTTAGGCTGCTGAGACTCATGGTCTTGTGCACCTTTCCTGTGACACATGCCCGCTGGAATGTGTCACAGGAAAGGTGCAGTGGGTGCTGCATCAGGATAGTCTCTCTGATATGGTTCAGATCTCAGAGGGTACTGCAAAAGATCTGCAGTGGTGGTTGATGATCCACGATTGGGTCAGCGTCAGACCCTTCTCTAACCAAATCACACAGTAATTACAGATGCGTCACTCCTGGATGGGGCGGCCATTTGGGAGAGGTGGAGATCAGAGGACTCTGGTCTCCGGCAGAATATGGACTCCACATCAACTTGTTGGAGCTCCAAGTGGTTAACTTAGCATTGAAAGCTTTTATTCCTTCCATCAAGGGAAAGCTGGTTCAGGTGTTCATGGACAACACCACCGCCATGTGGTACTGCAACAAACATGGTGGGTTGGGGTCAGGTTGTGGACCCTTAGTCAAGAGACCCTGTGTCTCTGGACATACCTGGAACTGCAGGGCATATTCCTGGTAGTTCAACACCTGGCAGGTTCCCTGAACACCAGGGCGGACAAATTCAGCCATCGATGCCTAGCTGATCATGAGTGGCATCTCCATCCAGAGGTGGCGCAAGGTCTCTTTCAGCGGTGGCCAGAACCTTGGTTAGATATATTCACCCCCAATGAGAATGTGCAATGTCAGCAGTTTTGCACTTTAGAACTACCAAGGCGACTGTCGCTCTGAGAAGCTTCTGCCCAGAGTGCTCAAGAAGATCAGGAGCGAGCGGGAGCAAGTCATTATTATGACTCCAGCCTGGGCACTCAGAGTCTGTTTTCACAAGCTTCTCCAATTGAACATTGATCCTCCGTTCAGGCTGTCCCTTTTTGGGAGGATCTCATGTCGCAGGGTGAGGGTGCTCTACCCGAACCTGTCAACTCTACGCCTTCTTGCGTGGAGATTTAACATCAGCATTGATATAATTCGACCTTCTTCCCAAAGTTTGCAATGTTATTTTGGCGGACAGGTGGCCCTCCACCAAGACAGTGCCGGTGGAACAAATTTGTAAAATATTGTACAGAATATTGTACAGAAAAGTCTTTCTGCTTCCCTCTCTCAAGTTCTACTTTTTATTTTGACCCTTGCCCAGTAGGGCTATACTATGGGCACTCTTAAAGGATACCTTTCGGCCTTGCCTGCCTTATTGAGGTTGCCAGCCAAATCCTCTTTATTTAAATCCCCTATTGTGAATAGATTTTGTAAGGGGATTATACATATTTTCCCACCTGCCCGATTCATCATTCCTCAGTGGGACCTTAATTTGGTTCTCACCTTCCTGGTGTGGGCTCTGATTGAACCTCTGCATAACTGCCCCCAAGGGTTGCTTACTAAATAACTTCTGCCAGGAGGGTGAGCAAATTGCAGGCTCTGTAATCCAAGCCTCCTTACCTGATCATCTTCCCTGATAAGTTAGGGTTTCACACCAGGGCCTCTTTCTTACTGAAAGTGGTAACACCATTCCACATGGAGCAATCGGTCACTCTGCCCACGGTCTATGCTCCTTCACACCCCTCAAAAGAAGAGGAGCAACTCCACCATCTGGACCCGAAAAGAGCATTGTCCTTCTACCTTGACCACACTAAAGAGTTCCAGGTGGACAACCATCTCTTTGTGGGGTACTTTGGAGAAAGGTTGTGCAGTGCAGAAGAGGACTACCTCACGATGGATCATCCTCTGCATCAAAATTTTTTTAGCTTTGGCCAAGAAGCAGCCTCCTGAAGGCTTTGGGGCTCTTTCCACCAGAGCTAAGGCTGCTAACATAGTGGTGCAACATAGTGTTCCAGTCCTTGACATTTGTCAGGTTTCAATGTGGGCATCCCTGTACACGTTTACTAAACTTTACTGTCTAGACAGACAAGCCTCAATGGACTGTCTTTTTGGCCTCTCTGTCCTGCAGGTTTTCCTGGTCTAAACATGTCCGTAGTCCCTCACCCGGGGATGGTATTACTTGGGTGTCTACTCAAAGGTAAGGAATCTGCGACTAGATGTCTATCATATGGAAAAGCTACTTAGGTTCGTAACTCCTTATCTGGTAGAGACATGATCTAGCCACAGATTCCTTACCGACTCACCCATTCTCCCGCACTGTGGACAGGATTTTAGGGTTCAGGGCTGATTCCTTACAGGGCCCTAGTTATTTTAAACACCACTGTCAATGCACTTCATGATTCCTCACTCCTGGGGTAGGAAGTCCTGAAAAGTAACTGACGTCAGCATGCTGAGGTTGCACCTATATAGGTGATGTGGATGTAACTTCTGGCACGGATGACGCCAATGATGTCACATGAAACCGACCTACGCGATCAAGCGACGCACAAGGACATTACTCAAGGAAAGACTTCAGGATCCAGCCTGATGCCTGGGAAATATAAAGGTAAGGAGTCTGTGGCTAGATCGTGTTTCTAACAGATAAGGCGTCACCGAAGGTAAGTAACTTGTCCATTCATGCTGATCATTGCATTGTAAGTTTACATAAGCCTTTTAGTAATAATATTTTATTAGATATTGTGCTTTAAGAGAAAAATAATTAGAAGCAACTTTTTTCTTGCAATACATTTTTTACCATTATTTAATATTGTCGAATACAAGCAAGAATGCAACTGTTATTAAAGGCTTTCTTCTGAAATTAGAGAGCTGAATTGGTATTGAAGGTCTAAAGGAGAGAATAAGATCTGTAATATACACCAAAGCTATTACTGTATTCCTGAAATTGAGTGTTTGTTGTTCCACAACATAATGTGAGACGTAATATGGCAAACATTATTATGTTTAAGAAGAGGTAGTGTATTATACATAATTAGCACTGACCTCTTTAATTACCTTAAATGAATTTATTTTTTCTGCCGAACTCCTTTGGGACGGGTTGACCATTTGGGAGGGTGAGCTCACGTATAAACTGCAAAACTCCTTCCAAAGTGAAAGTCACGCACTCGGGGGTCAATAATCCAACTTTATTTCTCCAATGAGCAAACGCTCATATATATAAAAAAAATCCCTAAAAAGCAAAGTTAAAGGGAAGTTGTAGTAAGGTGAAAATGTGTGTCCCTACAATGCACAGTTTTCTTATCAATGATGTTACTGCAAATGTTGAACTGATATTATCAATAATGTTGTCGAAAACTGAAAAAGTGGTGTAACATATGGGGTAACTAACAGTGAATGGCGTGGGCGTCTTTTGTATGGTCATCACAAGCATGAAACTATGCAATTTTGAAAGCCATAGGGCGCAAATCCTCGGATCCGATAGATCGGGAGGCATACAGGTGCCTGTTGCGAGAGTATAAAAGCAGAGTTATCAAGGAGAAACAGGACTACTTCACCAACCTGACCAGCTCCCTTACTACATCTAAAGAGCTTTTTAAGATCGTGGACTCCCTTTGCTCTCTTCAGGCACCTGACCCCGTAATAGCCACACAGGAGCTATGTAATAACATCTCAGACTTCTTTTATAAAAAAATAGATGACATCTATCTGGCTCTCCGATCTCAGAGGAATTCCTTGAGTGACGAGGTTTCCCCTCGAGTTAATCATTGTGAATCTCGGATTGGTGATCCCTCCCAAATCCTTACTCATTTCCCGGCGCTTACTGTAAATGGTCTTAATCTTCTATTAGATAGAATGAAATCAGCCTCTCCTCTGGACCCTGTTCCTTTGAAAGTACTAAAGGACAGTAGGGACAGCATTCTTCCTCCTATGCTGGAAATAATGAATGAAGCTATGGAACAGGGTATTTTCCCTATGGCATGGAAGAAGGCCATAGTGAAACCGCTTCTCAAAAAGTCCACCTTGGACCCTGGTCTCTTGAAGAACTTCAGGCCAATATCTCTTCTGCCGGCACCTGCTAAGATGTTGGAGGCTCATTTGAACTGCCATTTATCCAACTTCTTGGATTCTTCTGGATTTTTGGACGGGTCCCAACATGGTTTTAGAAAGCTCCACAGCACGGAGTCTGCTTTGACTAAGGTTGTAGATAACATTCGCCGGAAAGTAGATCTGGGCTAAACCACCGTGCTAGTACTGTTGGACCTTACAGCAGCGTTCGACTCCCTGTCTCCCTCCACTTTAACATCTAGGTTAAGGGAGGCAGGGGTAACAGGACCGGCCCTCAGTCTCCTGAACTCTTTTTTACAGCAGAGAGAGCAGCGTGTGATGCTTGGAGATTTCCTCTCCCCTGTTAAGTCTCTGCAATGTGGGGTGCCACAGGGGTCGGCATTGAGTCCGACCCTGTTCAATATCTACGTGGCCCCCCTTGCGAGACTAGTAAGATCTCAGGGGATGGAGGTGGTGTCGTACGCCGACGACACGCAGATTATGGTGTCCCTGACCCACTCTGTGAGTACTACCGCTCTCAACTTTAGGTCCTGCATGCAACTTGTTGCAGAGTGGATGATTCTCAACTCCCTAAAGTTGAACGGTGACAAAACAGAGGTCCTGGTCTTTGGTAAAGACCAGGACATGTGGTCAGGTGAGTGGTGGCCTTCATCTTTAGGCATCTGCCCCACTCCCATACAATCTGCCAGGAATCTAGGGGTCATCTTTGACACCCTGCTCTCCATGGAGCTTCAGGTTAATAGGACTGTGGCCACCTGTTGGGGCATCATCAGGACCCTCAAAAGAATCCTCCATTATCTTTCCCCACAGGCACGTAAGCAGACTGTAATTGCCCTTGTTGGCTCAAGGCTTGATTATTGCAATTCACTTTACGCCGGGGCCAACAAGGGGCTTCTGCAACGTTTGCAGGTCGTGCAGAATGCGGCGGCGCGATTTGTGCTGGCCCTGCCTTGGCTTTCTTCCGCTACCATGGCAAGGAAGAGTCTCCACTGGCTCCCTATCACCTCCAGAGTCTCCTTTAAACTCCTGTGCCTCACTTATAGTGCCCTTATGGCTGGCCCTACCGACGCTCTTGGATCCTTGCTCACTCGGTATGTTCCTAGCAGATGTTTACGTTCTCTAGAGATGAACCAACTGGTAGTCCCGCGCTCTAGGAAGGCCAGATGGGGGAGCAAGGCCTTTTCCATTTTAGCACCCCAAATATGGAACACACTCCCCCTGGAGATTAAATCACAGCCCTCATTGGATCTTTTCAGGAAGGCGCTAAAAACCTGGTGCTTCATTAAAGCCTACCAGTAAGTCTCTGTCCATCTGGTGTTTTCAGCTTTATATTGAGATAGGCGCCTTGACGCCCACTGGGCTAAGTTGCGCAGTTATAAATTCTGCTTCATTCATTCATTCATTCATTATGGGGTGCTCCTCCTAGAAGAAGTGAATAATAAATGAGCACTTTTAAATAAAAATTTGGAGTTTCCCAGTACCTGCCCTTGGGGGGCCATGGGAGAGCCCCAGAGTCTCCACAGCCTTGCCGGCTCCCCTGCCAGAACCCATTATGGGTGCCGGCATGCTGCCCACTTTAAAGCCTCTAGGGTCCCGAGGGCCGTTTCCTTGGGGCAATTTTCTTTAATTAAGGGGAGGGTGGCACACAGCTTCCCTCCGTAAGCCTCTACAGGTCCTGTGGGCCCCATGCCCAGGGGCTGGCTTTTTTTAATGGCGAGAAGAGTGAGCAGATCCCGTCTGAACCACTAGTAGCCCTAGGGACCCCACTCCACGGGGCCCAAACATATATTAAAAGGCAAGGGTACATGCCCCTCATCCTCAGGGGCTTAATGTTTTTTAAGGAGAGGTGCTTGCGACGACCCCCTTCTCCCCGAACTAATTGTGGCCCTGGAAACCCACCCAGAGGGCCAAAACATACTTTTCTAAGGGGAGTGTGCACGTGACCCCTTTTCCCAAGCCAGGTGTAGCCCCAAGGGCCTAATGTGGGTTGCCTGGTGGCCATCTGAGGCACTCAGAAAACAGTGTGTTGAGAGCTACGGGAAGAGCCCCAGGCTTCCCGCATGCACCCATCCTAGGTGCATCAGAAGCATGCTTTGCTCTTGCCCAGAAAAAGGAACTGTTTATGCATTGCTCCGTTCGGACTGGAGAAATTTGAGTTTCCCTGCTCGCAAGAGTGCAGGTAGGGAAACACATGTCTGCACCCACCTGGCTCCTGCCAGATGGGAGCAAACATGCCTTCCCTACTTGCACAAGTGCTCCCGGAAACGACTGTGTCCCGAGGGTGGTCCCCGGGACACAGTTTGTTAACCAGCCCCAGGATTGGGGTGGACAGGAGGAATCGCTGGGGCTTTTTCAGGCTCCAGTAGGGGATGCACCCACCCACATTTTCATTAATTTCAATTTTGTCACAGAGATAGGTTCAACAGGGTATTCTAGAGGCCCAAGGTGGGGGGGGGGGCACGTGCCACCTTCCCCTAATTGAGGAAATGCACCACCTTGGGCCATGGTACACTTGCGGGGGGGGGCTTCTGCGATACATGTAAGTCTGCACTCTCTTTTTACAGCAGATTTATAGATCCTCTGCAAATTTGTAGCAAAATGTAAAAAACACATATTTTTGGCCCTTAGGGAGTCCCTATGGGACATCCCACCAGGCAGAGTGGGGCAGGGAATCCCTACCCTGCCCTCTTATATCTATTTTTCACGTTTTTTTCTGACTGAGTCCCGAGTTCTAAGATGGCTTCCGCCACATTCTTGTTGGTTTGGTGTCAGCCAATCATATCTCCTCTGGAGATCTGTTGAAACCACAGATCATGAAATATAAAAAATGTTCAAGCCTTCATTGCTCACAAACTATTGAACAGATTTCCACCAAATCACAAAAGTATACTTCTGGGACCAAGATCTAGCTTTCTGACAAATTTGGTGTAGTTCCCTTCAGCCGGTTTTTTCTATATTGCCGTTAGCTATGGAAAAATGAATTGGGAAAACATGCTTTGCGGCCCTACCTTTTTCTCGGCTCCCATTTGATAGATCACTCCAAACCTTTTCAGGAAGGAGGCGAGGTGGATAAGCCTTTTTGTCTGGAAGTTCTGTGAAGGTCCGTCAAACAGAGCCAAAGTTATTAGGAAAACAAGAAATACTTTTTTGTATGGAAATGCAGACCTAACTATAACTACCAAGAGCGGTATCGGGAGCTAGGATTCTGAAAAATAGAAATTCTTCCGATTTTTGATTTGTAATAACTTTTGTCACCGTTTGCCGACTCCATGAAATTTTGCAGACCTTTTCCTTTTTTAGGTCTCGCCTAGGCAACGCACATGCGTTCCATAGGAGGGGACCTAATGCCATCAGCAGAGCTTTTTGAGCAAAGAAGTGCAAGTGTTGCATTGCTTGCAATGTAATACGTGAACATCTTGGCGATTTCCTTTCGGGAGCGCGTGGCGCCATATGGTCACGCTCCCGAAAGAAAATCGCCTATGCCCCCTCCCCCTGCTGTCGCGCGAAGCACGTGCTTTTTTTTTTAAGTGCAGATGATGGCTTTCACGGCCGCGCGGCTTACTGCAGCGCGACCAATGCTTGTTTATTTTATGGCTTCCTTGTCACTTAGCTATTGAAATTAAGATCGATCCGTGCAATTTTTTCACTGTGGTGTGCCCTCTGTACACCCTAGGTCGGCCAGTGGCGCCCATTGGAGGAGGGAGACCACGTGGCCGAGAGGTGCCAATGTTACTCTTTACGGGTGTCCTTGTCAGTTTCTGAAATAAATATTGGGAAACAACTAAATGCAAAAGGCGACCTACTACGACAGCGCTGCAGTCGTAGTAGGTCGTAGTATTTTGCAATACTTATGGAAGTGAACTTTCTGTCACCTATGATGCTGTTGTTCATGTTATGCAAACTGGAACTACTATACTACTAATATAACAGCTTGGGATTTTGTTGAAAAAGTGCATGAAAAAGATGAAAGTATAGACTATAACTTAATCAAGATTATGATATATCAACGAGGAAGAAATAAATGTTGGTTTCGGGGTTTGTTACTTTATGCTGGACTGAGTACGGATGGAACAATTTGTATCAATTTCTTCTTGAAGCGAATATTCCAGATATTAACTGCAAAACACTCATAGCAATATGTCCTTTGGATCTTCCCAGTGTTTGCAGATATTTCAACCACAAGTTTCAAAATGTGCTTTACTACACAACCAATAAAAATACCATTGGAGAGGTTTTTTCTTTTTTTGGTAACACTCTTTATTATAATTTTCCTGGAAATGTGGTACAATCATAGTAATAATCAATGGAGTGCAGACTCAGTCCTGACAACACTAGTAGACAATCATACATTGAAATGAAAAGTATTTCAGCTGAGTCACTGTGTTATCTAATAGAAGGCATGCATCACTGCTAGTGATTATTTATACTCCAATTGCATAAGCAAATAGGATGTGTGAGTCCCACCACCTTAAAGGAACAGTTGCAGGACTGAAGTGGGGAAAATTAGGATGCAACGCCTAACAGGAAACTTAACATGGTGAACAAAAAGCTGCTGCGTCACTGGGGCACATTGTTGTCTTTAGTATGGAAACAATGAGGCTTGTAGAAAGGTTGTGCAGTGGTGGGGGATTGGGCCAAATGCACATGATCCCTGCATGCTTACCATGAGGGAAAGAGAAAGTGTGTAGGTGACTAGGGGCCCTGGGTCAGATTGTTAAAAGAGCATTCCTTGTCTGAAGATACCTCCCCTCAAGTGGGGAGCAGGCTACTGTGTGTGGCTATCCATGGGATGTCTCGAAGTATCAGGTCCTACACTTGTGCAAGGTCAGGGTTGCCTTGGCCCTTCTATGCTTCATAATGGCACTCTCAGATTCCGCCCATCTAGACAACGTCCGCCTCCATCCCAGTAAAGAGAGTACAGCAGGAGACTTCTAAGCCAGCGATGTGGCAGCATCTAACGATGATTCTGTTATGAGGTTTGGAAATCCCAACAAGCAGACAGCTGGTGTCCTCTCAAGATTGCAGCCAGTAGTGGCATTAACGAGGGCCATCACTGTTTCCCAGAAGGGAATAAGGGTCGGGCAGGCCCATACCATGTGGTAAAAAATCTGCATCACCTAGCTAGCATCTGGGACATGCTGCCTGGATTCCTAGATATATCCTGTTGAATTGTTTAGGAATCTGGTATAGCCTAAGCAAGTAATAACATTGGATTAATTTATAACCGGCATAGTAAGAGGTCTGAGGGGTACAACAAAGAATATTGTCCCAGTCGCTATCCGACAGTTCGTGGCCGAGGCCGTTAACCCCATAGTCTCATAAGGGGGAAAGTTGTTGCTTAGCTTGGGAGAGCAGGGACGGATATAGAAGCATGACTGCATGATCCTGGCCTTTCCTAATGTAGATAGCTTAGACTAATAGTGAATGCCACTGCAACATATCAAAGAACCTGGTAGGGATGGATATCAAACTCAGCTGTCAGGTCCTGGAAATTGTGCTGTTGGCCGTTTGAGTACCAATCCCTGATAGTCCTCATGCTCCTTCATTCCCAATCTTGCAACCTGGTCCAGTCTCCTGAAAGATAAGGTAGAAATGCTGGAGGGACATTTCTGCCATAAGGAGGTTTTGTCTTTATTTGTTGGAGCTCCTGGGCCCATGCAAATTGGAGAGTAGTCATTATGGGACCATCCGCTCCCACACAAATGTGAGGATGCGGTGTAAGGAGAACAGTCACCAGGACGGCTCGTATGGAGGCAAAGTCCAGACGCTGTCACTCCACAGTAAATTACACCAAAGTGCTGCCCATTTCAACTGTGCCATGAAATAATGTAGCTCTCTGTCGGATACCACAAGCCCACCTTCATCCGTCAAGAGGTGCAGCTTGCTCAGAGCATTGCAACGGCACTCTGTACCCCAGATAAGTTGTGTAAGTAAGCTGTCCATTTCATTGAAAAAGGATTTAGGGAGGCAGACTGGCCGGGAAGAGAAATAATAGAGGAGTCAAGGGAGGTATAATTTTGGACAGGGTGATCCTGCCCTCTACGGACCGGGGGAATGTAAGCCAAATCTTAGTGAAGTGATGCAGAGCAGCAATCGTTGCCCTATCATTGCCCTCAATTAACTGTCTCAGTGTGCTAAGCACTGATCCCAAGGTACCATAACGTTATCAGTTCCCAGTAAAGAGCCATCCCAACCTCTGACACTGGAGCCCGTTTTGGTGGAGTGTATAGCGGGAAGGTTTTGGATTTGTACC
Source organism: Lissotriton vulgaris (assembly GCF_964263255.1). Taxonomy (NCBI): domain Eukaryota; kingdom Metazoa; phylum Chordata; class Amphibia; order Caudata; family Salamandridae; genus Lissotriton; species Lissotriton vulgaris. The sequence continues at coordinate 1,227,247,050 of NC_141687.1, forward strand.
AGTTGACCCCTGTACCAGAGTGGCACCTGAACTCTGCTAGTGCTGTGACGGCCCCCTCAATGTCAGTGCGCTCACCTTGAGTGTAAAGGAGAAGGTTATCTGCATAGAGGGAGATATAAAGGGGCATGTCTTCTATCTGTAACCCACTGTAATGGTGTTGAGTGGGAGAGTGAGGGGATCCTTTACCAAAGTGAATAGTAGGCCAAGAGGGGACAGCCTTGATGCATCCCCCTTCTGACAGTGTGCGATACAGAGATAGTAGTTCCAGTTTCTACCTGAGCCATTGGGTTTGTCAGCAGCCATGTTCAATGGAGAAATCTGCTCCCCGACCCATACTTTGCTATCTTTACATACAGGTAGTCTCAGCTAAATAAATCAAAAGCCTTCTCGATATCAGCTGCCATGTCCAGAGCTTTCTGGCATATTCTTGGAACGGAGTGCATAACCTGTATCAGCTGTCAAATGTTGTGTGCAGTACTCCGGGTTGGAATGAACCACGATTGATCCTCATGGATGAGGCTTTGTACATGGGGAATAAGCTAATTAACCAATATATAACTTACAATTGTATAGACGACGTTGAGTATAGGCAGGGGTCTATATGATGTAACTAGTTCCACAGATCTATCCTCATTAAGGAGAGAAACTAGCAATGCTTCACAGAAAGTCAGTAACCTTAGCTATGTTGTATGATTTGGCCAGTGCACGGGCAACAACATTAATGTAGGGTGAGTAAAACTCTATGGGCAGCGTGTGTGCACCTGGGGTCTTTCCTCAGGCCAGTCCCTTGATAGTCCTGTGCCTCCTGTTTCATAAACTCTGCCCCCATCAAGGTCAGAACCATGGGCGAAAGCTTAGGCATCTCGGCTGCCAGGATTTAGTCATGCATTGGTTGGGAACCCTTCTTCCCACCGGGTGTAGAACTGCTTCTGATGCCATTCCAGTTTGAACCCAGCCGTATGCAAATCAGTCTTGACCCTGCGCCCAAGGGAAACAGTCCAGTCCGAACTGCCAGGCCAGGTCCTCCCTTGGTGGTCAGCAGGGTGCTGGGGAATCGGTAGCAAATGTGGGCCAGTGAGGTATGAGTCACCTTAGTGGCAGTGCAGCAATTTTCTGGGTCCAGGTGAGGGGGGATTTTCCACCTGTGCATCATTAGTGGTGGTCCAGGGGGAACATCAAAAGGTCGTGATCCTTTGAGTCGGTGCGCAGGAACGTACTGCTGAGCCCAGAACACCATTATTACAATTGAAAGAACTAAATTACGCTCTACTTCACTCTAATCCAGCACAAGTCAACAATATTATGGATTATATCCAATCAAAATAGTTTGATCCACTTTCTGAGAACACTAATTGTTCATATGCTGTCTTTACGAATCAGAAAATCCATTAATGGACTTATCCAATTAGAAAATTGATATGTTAGAATTTTAAGAAACAATTTCTGAAATCCCTATCAGATTTATATTTGTTGCCAAACAACACATCATAAGAAGCAAGTAAAAATTACTGATCACTTTGAAAAAACTAAAGTGAGGATAAATTGGCCTGGGCACATGTATCCCTATTTCTGTTTGTGAAGAAGAAAACAACCTCTGCAAAAACCATGAAATGTGCAATTTCTGCCTTGGAAAACTAGATTATAATTTCATGCCTTTCACATGAAATTAATAAAAATTTGGAAACATATTCAATCGCTTCAGAACTACAGCAACTAAATTGATATGAAAGTATTTTAATTCAAACAGTGCATCCGTTTTAAACCATAGAACGCAACAAAAATCTGTAAAACGTCAGCCACATGAATTAGTGTGCTGACTGAAAAGAAAAGTTCTTTTTCTTCTATTATATTTCAACAAAAACATAACCACTCCTGAAATTGAATGCAAACTAGAGGAACCTTTAGTGGTTTTAGTGAATGGATTTCCTACAGAATAAACACATTTGGCAAAAATGTATTCGCTAAGAAGACGTTTTTAAAAAGCACATTACCTTCAGAAAAACAAGATATACTATAAAGATTTTGATGTTGCAAATTACATCTCCTCTACAAACCTATCTTTTAAAAAAGCAAATTCACAGGATAATTTCAAAAGATTACCGAAGTACAAGCTGAACAAATATATAAACATTGTAATATATACATGCAACACTCAATGGACATGATAGATGATGCTTTAGAACTTTATCAGATGAAGAAAGTTGAAGGAGGGCCTATTAGTGTCTGGGAAAAAATACTAGAAACAAGATATTATCCGCATTTCTTCCCCACTGGAAAAGGTGGACAATGTGATGATCGTCCAGTCCAATTTTCAGCATATGAGATCCAAGCTGAACGTTAATATACAAATGATCCACACTTCCAACAAGATATATCTGTACTTTCACTCTTCTTTTTGAAAGGGAACTTTCTGTCACTTCTAATGTTGTTGTAAATGCTATATGAACTGGACCTGGCTTATATAGCAACACAGGATTTTGTTGAAAAGGTGCATAAAAATTTAGAATATAACTTAATCAACGTCATGGCTTGTCATTGAGGAATAAATTAATAATTGATTTTGACGACTCCGAGAATTGAAATGTATGCTCAGAAATTTAGGACCACCTACTTAGTTTATTATTTTAAGCTGTGCTGAGTATGGTTGGGACGATTTGTATCAATTTCTTCTCAAAGTTGATGCTAATATTTTGGACATTAACTGCTAAATACCTGCGGAAATATGTTCTTTGGACCCTGCCAATGTTTTCAGATATTCAAACTATGCTTCAGTACTTAACCAAAAAAATGAAAAATCCATTTGGAGAAGTTCTTGATTATCTTTGGCGAAAAGAATATCAAGCAATAGGGAAACCACACATTTATAGGTTTCTCTGGATCAAAGATGCACCAAAGTTTGGATATGAGTCTGATGACTCAGTTCTAAATTTATTGAACGTTATGTGACTTGCCACATGCCAAACAAAAGGGAATGACAAGAAACTATGTGAGCAAGTTTTACATTTTCAATCAAATAAGTACAATAAATAACGCTTAAGAAAATATCAGAGGAAATCTAAATATTACTTAAAATGTCACTTTGGATTCCCAAGTCCAATTCTACAGAAAGGAAGAGTCAACAATTAATGTAATCTTTAAGAGATGTGGTTACCGCAGAATCAATGAAAAACACGTACGATCTTAGAAGACAACAAGTTTCACAACAGATTAATGACTACAACCTATTAATTATATATATGTGGGATGCTAACATTGATATACAGTTTGTTACAAATAACTCAACAGTGGTTGCACGTTATGTTACGTCCTACATTACAAATGGGAGAAAAAGTAGATATAAAGAAGTATTGTAAGATAAGTCTGCGGAGCAATCCTTAAGTAAAAATTATACACATTTAACCTAAAAATGCTGCCTCACCGTGAGGTTAATAGCTATAAAGAATGTGAACGCTTAAGTTCTTCAAACTCATATGGTAAATCAATGGAGATCATGTGGCTTAGTTTGGGATTGTCATCCTTATGCTAAAGAGTTCTGAAAAGCGTACCCGAAATCAAATACCTTGCACATTTTAATCACACGAACAAAGACATTTTGAAAACAAATATGTTGTACACATACTATTGAAAGAAAACTCCATTCTTAGAAAAACTATGCCTCAAGTTGTTCAGTTCTACACAAATAGGAAGAATCTGACAATAGAGTAAAAGGTGCCAATGGTTGTTTAATACGTCACAGGAAAGCTAATCTTATTAATCATTGTAAACTAAGTTGTCACACTGGAGAAAAGAAAGAATTTTACTATTTAGCATTTTTTCAACTATTCAAACCATAGCACAAAGAAGAAGAACTAACAAGTCCCTTTTAATGCTATGAAGATGCATTTAATGTGTATAAAAATGACATTGCATTGCCTGAATTTCAGACATACTTCCAAATGCTTAGTCATGAAATAGAAGAAGAGAACAATATTAGTCCAGAAATGTAACAAAATACTTCATCTACTAATAATACTCTGCAATAGAAACGGTAACAGTTATATAGGAGCGCACTGCGGGTATAGGTAAGTAACTATGAACAGTCACAATGGTGCTCAAGGGGGACAGGAGCCCGTTACCACAACTCCAAAGTAGAGCCACAAGGCGGCTGTACAGCAAATTCAAATTAATCCACCAAGCACTCTTTATCAAAAGAAAGTCCAATTTCAATAAAGTCTCTTTCTTCAAATTTCTTCTCTTTATTCCATCTTCTTCCAACATCGGCCAACACGTGTTTCGTCCTGTCAGTCTTTGACAATAGACTTCTTCAGGGCTGTAATTAATTACAACATCACTTGTTTAAACTACATCTAACACCTAAAACATGATCACACATATAGCGTGATCAAAAAGTCACCGAGACTTACAGTGATAAAGTATACTGTAGAAAAAGAAGAAAGTACCAGTCACCAATTAATTACAGCCCTGAAGAAGTCTATTGTCAAAGACTGACAGGACGAAACACGTGTTGGCTGATGTTGGAAGAAGATGGAATAAAGAGAAGAAATTTGAAGAGAGACTTTATTGAAATTGGACTTTCATTTGATAATTTGAGTGCTTGGAGGATTAATTTGAATTTACTAATAATACTCAATTATTGATAATGAAGCTGTGGTAGCCATGGATGAGTTTGAAACTGCAATGGGCCAATTCAAAAAGGATGTACTTAATTTAGATAACATAGTATCTCAGTTAAGTAGTGAACAAATAGAAATCTACAAATACTTAAAAGAATCAGTAGATCATAGACTTCAACATGAAAATGGAATATGTGAATGTACTACTTATTCACTTTTCGTTACAATATGTGAGTGGACAAGCAGGCACCAGGAAAAGCTTTCATATTAAAGTAATTACTGCTTATGCATTTAAAGTTACTAGCTTTAATTTGTCTTGTGTAGTTACTACTCAAACTGTCTTAGCATCACATACATCAAAGAAATGACCTTACATCATCTACTCTTACTACCTGTGGAGAATACAAATGAGCTGGAATACCTACAATTAAATGCTGATAGATGCCAGGAACTCGGTAGACTCCTTAAAAAGATAAAAGGTGTGATTATGAAGGAAGTTAGTACGGTTTCTAACTGAATGTTGGCATTTTTTCATATTTGTATGCAGGAAGTACTGAAAACGTCTTATGATGTGCTGTTTCGAGGCAAACATGTCATTGTATTTGGAGACTTATTACAACTAACACCTGTAAAAGGTCAACAGATTTTCAAAAAACTATACAAGAACAACTCACAATTGTGTGGGAGGTATAGGCAATATCAACATTTGGTTGCATTTTCACATAAATATGAGACAGGGTAACAATGAAGAATACGCCAGAGTATTAAAAGACATTCACCTTGGCATTATAACAGATGAAGCAAAGATTATGGTAAGGACACGAAATACTAGAAAATTATTTCCTAACCTTCATTCAACTGCTGAAGTTATGCATTATCTTCGTTCAAAATCACAACCAGTTGATTCTTTAATGCCAACAGTAGAAGAATGTTCACATTTAAACAATGAAATTATACATCTGGAAAAATAAACCATTGTACATCTTTCTTTTAAAGTTAAGGTGGAGAATCACAGACTAAACATACCTATAACCAAAACTTTAGCTAAGAAATTACAAAAGATGGAAAATCAGTTTCATGTACAGTCTGATTGGAGAAAGATTTACAGCTATGTAAAAAGATTAGCAAATTTAAATGTAAAAGGAAGACTTGTGAAGGAAGACATGGGATTTGTAGTGTACTTTGTTATGTCTGGAGAAAATGGAGTAATTGTATTTATTGTGGTCAAATCTGACCACATTAAACAGCAAAAACCTATCTCCTGATGTGCAGAAAAATGTTTCTGTACAAAATAAGGATTTGCCTCATATGGTTACCCCCACTTTTTACTAAATGTGATACTGTTTTTTGACTAGTCAGGACCCCAAGCTATCTGCTTTCTCCCTAACGTGTTAGATCATGTACTTAGGTGTTCGAGGCATGTGGGCTGCTAAATTCATATCTTTGCATTAGATCGCCACCTAGTGTTGGGTCCGGATGATCGCACATTGTTGTCCTGGAAGAGTCTTCGAAGTATCCTGAGATGGGTGGCTCCTCCCCTGGACTACAGTGCGCATGGGCATCGGCTCCATCCCCAGATTGTTTTTTTCCGCCATTGGGTTCGGATGCGGTCTCGACGTCTCTCCGTCGGAACCGAATAAACATTATTTTTTACGGCCAAAAGGCTTTGGGTTTCTTTACGTCGGTATTGTTTGCGTTCGGTCTCGAGTTTCTTCCGTCTCTCGGAGCCGGAATCACCGGAGTTTCTAACTACTCTTCGGACATCGAGGCCTTCTCATCGCGACTCGACACTAAGTTCCCAACATGGAGCGGAGTCCGTTTAAACTCTGTCCGCTCTGTGGGTCCAAATACCCACATGTTGATGTACACCCGGTCTGTAATAAGTGCCTTTCTCCAGACCATGATGAAGGAAGTTGCCGGGCCTGTGCGAAGTTCAGGTCGAAGAAAACTCTAACGATTCGGCGCGCGGTGCGCCTTGTGGCCAAACAGACGGCCCCGGATCCGGATAACATCTTCGGCGACCAAGAAGAAGAAGACCAGAGCCGTCATCTTCAAATCTCCCCGCCTGAGACGGAGGTCGAGGCCGATCCGGAATATGACGACGACGGAGTCGTGGGTCAGGGCCTTGAATACGTCGACGAGGTAGGGGACGACGTGATGGTTTATGGGGCCGAGGAAGATAGCTCAGGGGACGAGCTATGCCCCGAAGTTGAAGAACATCAGGAGGGGGTCGCGGGATCGCCTGTCGGCCTTACCCAAGACCCTGTAGCGCAAGCCACGGCCCCGCCTGTCGGCCCGGCCACGGACATACTTGCTGCGCCTAGGGTTTCGAAACCGAAACTGAAAGCAACGGTCTCGACTGCGCCTAAGATGGCCGACCCGAAACCGAAACCGAAAGTCAAGGACTCGAACGTCCCTAAGATGGCGGTCGTAACGGCGAAGACAAATAAACCGGCGGCCTTATCGACTCCGTCGACCTCCGGTCCGCAGAAGTCGAAGAAGCACGGCGATTCCACGGGGTCGAAATCGGCGCCGGAGGAGAGATCCTCTAAAAAGGGGGGCGCGCACAAGACAAGCGCGCCGGCGCCGGCGAAGCCAGCTAAGGCGACCGACACTGCCCCGGCTCCATCGGAGACATCTGCGCATCGATCCAGGGACTCGGGGTCGGCGCCGTCCATCCCTCCAAAGGACCAACGGAACGTCGCATCCGAAGGCAAGGCCACCTCATCGGTGCCAAAGACATCGGTCACCGACGCATCTCTCGTGGCTGCTTCACTACAAAGAATTAAGGACAAGGTTCTTTCCTCGTCGACGCCAACGCCGTCGACGCAGAAGGCGGCAGACGTCCCGGTCAAGCCGGCAAGTAAGCTCCTTTTCCTTCTACCGCCAAAAGTGGTGCCAAAGGCCTTTTCCTCGAAATCGACGCCAAAGAAGTCGGATTCCTCTACGGCGGGGACATCTTCGGGTCAAGTGCTCGACCCTGAAGAAGATTCGGAGTGTTTTATAGACGCGGACACGGGGAAGTTAACTCTTTATAAGAGGAAGATCACTTCGCAGCCGGTGGAATCCTACGTCATTCCCCTAAAGAAGAAGAAGGTTCCACAGGACGCATCACGCCTCATGGAACCTATTCTACCTCCTGTGGGAAGGAGCCCAACACCGTCTCCAGACCACTCTGACAATGGGGACTATGGTGAAGATGAACAATACACGTTCCCAGTAAATGAACCTGATGCACAGCCAGATTCTTATTATGGCATTGGGGACCAAGGCAACCAAGATGTGGGGCAAGACCCACAGTCCTTCAGTACACGTGCATCCCCTACGGAGGATTCAGCAGGTTTTCATGCACTGATTGAGAGGGCAGCTGCTAATCACGACGTGGACATGCATGCTGACCCAGTTGAGGAAGACTTTCTATTCGACACCTTTTCAGTTTCAGAAAGAAATGTAAAGACACTGCCTATGCTCAAAGGGGTCCTCAAGCACGCTGCAGACATCTTTAAAGAGCCTACCAGGGCAAGGGTGGTCAACCCACGTATTGAAAAAAAGTACAGACCAGCGCCTGCAGACCCTGCATACATTCGAGGACAGTTGCCGCTTGACTCCTTGGTGGTAGCAAACGCACGCAAGAGGGCCAACTCCCAAACAACGGGTGAAGCTCCTCCCCCGGATAAGGAGTCCAAAGTGCTAGAAGCAGGAGGCAAAAGAGTGGCTGCACAGGCTGCCAATTTCTGGCGTATTGCAAATACACAGGCACTACTGGCACGTTATGATCGATCACATTACGACACACTAGAGCAAATTGTAGAACACCTGCCTCCGCAGTTTCAAGAGGGCACCAAAATGCTTATACAGGAGGGACAACTGATCTCCAACGCGGCCATAAAGTGCGCACTTGATGTCGCGGACACGGCCGCTAGGGCCGTTAACACCAGTGTCATGCTCAGAAGACAGGCTTGGCTCCGCATATCGGGGTTCAAACCTGACATTCAAACAACCATACTTAATCAACCAGTCAATCCAGATAGACTGTTTGGTCCAGATGTTGACACCACCCTGGAAAAGATTAAAAAGGACACTGAAACTGCTAAATCGATGGGGGCCCTACAATCTCAGCAGTTTCGGGGCAATAATTTTCGTCGCTCAGGTGCCCGTGGAGTCACCAGAGGACAGATGGGTCAACAGTCACAGTTCCCTAGAGGTGGAGCACAGTCCTCGTACCCCAAACAAAACAAGAGGGGCTACAGGGGAAACAGCAACAAAGGACGTGGCAAAGGAGGCAACAATTCACGCTCCTCTGCCCCAAGCAACCAGTGACTCTCTGTCACTGCCCCCCGACCATTTAACACCTGTCGGGGGGAGAATACAGCAGTTCCTGCCCGCCTGGACCAACATCACCACAGACAGGTGGGTGCGACAACTTATACAGTACGGTTATTGTCTAGAGTTACAGTCCACTCCAACCAACATTCCGCCAAGGCAAAGACCTATGTCCGCAGAGCACTTGCACTTATTGCAGCAGGAAGTGTTGGTGATGCTGCAAAAAGGGGCAATCGAGCTCGTGCCAGTGGGGGAGGAAGGCACAGGGGTCTATTCTCTGTACTTCCTCATTCCAAAGAAGGACGGATCTCTCAGACCAATTCTGGATCTCCGTCCCCTCAATCTGTACATACTGTCAGAGCATTTCCACATGCTTACACTGCAGCAGATTCTTCCTATGTTAAACAAAGGAGACTTCTTAGCAACCTTAGATCTCAAGGATGCTTATTTCCACATTCCATTACATCCGTCCCACAGAAAGTACCTCAGGTTCACTATCCAGGGCGCGCATTATCAGTTCAAAGTCCTACCCTTCGGAGTCACGACTGCCCCAAGGGTCTTTACCAAGTGTCTGGCGACTGTAGCAGCGCACCTCAGGAGGCAGAACATCCATGTCTACCCCTACCTCGACGACTGGCTCGTTCAAGCCAGATCGGAACAGCAGTGCGCCGCGGACATGTCGACTACCATTCACCTCCTTCACGACCTGGGTTTCTCGTTGAATTACCCGAAGTCACACCTTCAGCCGGCACACGTCCGGCAGTTTCTGGGTGCGACGATCAATACCCTGACGGCCTCGGCACGACCAAACCAGGTCAGGATAGACGGCATGCAGTCCTTAATCCAGAAGTTCAGACCGGGACACTCGCTTCCAGCAAGAGTGTTCATGCAGTTGATAGGCATGATGGCCTCCTGCATCTTCATAGTCCCTCACGCACGGTTGCATATGCGCCCGCTCCAGGAGTGCTTAGCAAATCAGTGGACACAGGCTCAGGGGCAATTAACAGACCTAGTGTTGGTTACCAGTCGGGCATACAACTCTCTGCATTGGTGGACTCCACACAACCTTTGCAAGGGCCGACTGTTCCAGGAGCCAGTGCCACAGGTTATCCTGACAACGGACGCATCTCTCCAGGGATGGGGAGCACACCTGCTCACTTACACAGTGCAGGGACTATGGACGACGCAGCAACAGAAGATGCACATCAACTATCTGGAACTGATGGCGATCTTCATGGCGCTCAAGTCCTTCATTGTACATCTGTGCAACAAAGTGGTGTTAGTCCGGACGGACAACATGACCGCGATGTACTACATCCAAAAGCAGGGGGGCACCCACTCACCACAGCTGTCTCACCTGGCTCAGAGCATGTGGAAGTGGGCCATTCAGAGGAACATCTTCCTCATGGCAGAACACCTCCCGGGGAAGGACAATCAGATGGCGGATCTGCTCAGCAGATACAGTCATCAAATGCACGAGTGGGAGATACATCCATCGGTACTCCAGCCGTACTTCAAAAGGTGGGGGCGTCCAGACATAGACCTGTTCGCCACAAGGGAAAACGCAAAATGCCAAAGCTTCGCCGCCAGGTTCCCACACCCCCAATCGCAGGGCAATGCGATATGGATGAACTGGTCAGGCGAATTTGCTTACGCTTTTCCCCCGACACCCCTGATACCACTGGTGGCGAGGACACTACGGCAACACTCCATGACACTCATCCTAGTTGCTCCAACGTGGGCGCGCCAAGCATGGTACACCACGTTCCTCGAGCTCTCAGTGGTCCCGCATCAAAGACTGCGCCTCACGCCCAGACTTCTGACGCAGAACCATGGAGAAATTCAGCATCCAGATCCGCAACAGCTCAACCTAGCGATCTGGCTCCTGAAGTCTTAGAGTTTGGATACCTGAACCTCCCTCCTGAATGCATGAACATCATCAAGGAGGCGAGGAAGCCGTCAACCAGAGCATGCTATGCCGCAAAATGGAAGCGTTTTGTCATTTACTGTGCAAACAATGACATAAACCCGCTAGATGCATCTATCCCTAACATCATTTGCTATCTGTTACACCTTTACAAGTGCAAACTAGCGTACACTTCTATTCGGATACATCTATCCGCCATCGCAGCTTACCTTCAAAATAGGCAGCATCTCTCAGTCTTCAGGGTGCCTGCCATTAAAGCGTTTCTTGAAGGACTGAAACGAGTCATTCCACCAAGAACACCGCCAGCTCCCGTGTGGAACCTCAATGTGGTCCTCACCAGGCTGATGGGACCACCGTTTGAGCCAATGCACTCGTGCGAACTGCAATTCCTAACGTGGAAAGTCGCTTTCCTAATTGCCATTACGTCACTAAGACGCGTAAGTGAGTTGCAAGCACTCACGATACAAGAGCCTTTCATCCAAATTCATCCAAATAGGGTGGTACTACGTACTAACCCCAAATTCCTTCCAAAGGTGGTGTCACATTTTCATCTCAACCAAACTATCGATTTGCCTGCATTCTTCCAGAACCCACAAACAGTGGCGGAAAGGATGCTCCATACCTTGGACGTACGGAGGGCATTGATGTACTACATAGACAGGACACAACACTTTAGGAAGACGAAACAACTCTTTGTTGCCTTCTCACCACAACACAAAGGCAACCCAATTTCCAAAGCAGGAATAGCCAGATGGATTGTTAAGTGCATCCAAATCTGTTATCATAAAGCCAAGCGCACTTTAACAATACCCCCAAAGGCACACTCCACACGCAAGTTGGGGGCATCCATGGCTTTCCTTGGTAACATTCCTCTAGAGGATATTTGCAGAGCAGCCACGTGGGTTACACCACATACCTTTACAAAACACTACTGTGTTGATGTACATTCCAAACAGCAAGCGGCTGTAGGGCAGGCTGTTCTCAAGACACTTTTTCAGGTTTCTGCAGCTGGCACGGGCAACCGCCGCTGATGGAGGGACTGCTATGTATTCTATGCAAAGATATGAATTTAGCAGCCCACATGCCTCGAACTGAATATGCTACTTACCAGTATGCATCTGTTCTTGGCATGTAGGGCTGCTAACATTCATATCGCCCGCCGTCCTCCCCGGTGCCTGTCGCAGCTGCAGATATACTATTGTATTCAATCATTAGCATGGACATCCTTTATACTTGCCACTCCATCCTCTGCCACAATGGCGAAAAACAATCTGGGGATGGAGCCGATGCCCATGCGCACTGTAGTCCAGGGGAGGAGCCACCCATCTCAGGATACTTCGAAGACTCTTCCAGGACAACAATGTGCGATCATCCGGACCCAACACTAGGTGGCGATCTAATGCAAAGATATGAATGTTAGCAGCCCTACATGCCAAGAACAGATGCATACTGGTAAGTAGCATATTCAACACTCCAGATTGGATACTGGGGTACCGTTGTCAGTCCCTAGTATATGGTACCCATGTACCCAGGGCATAGGTACCCCAGAGGCCTCCCATGGGCTGAAGCATGCATTATGCCTTCCATGAGAGGCCATGCAAAATGGAACTGCATGCCTGCCATTCCAGCCTTGGTAAGTTGCTGCATGCACCACTTAAGATATAGGTTTACTATATCTACGGCTCACTACACTTAAAATCTATAAGTCACCCCTATAGCTGGCCTTAACAATCCTGAAGTCAGGGTGCTTGGTTCTAAGTGAGAGGGTGCCACTGCATGAGCAGGACACCCCTGCAGCCTACGGTGTCCATTCTCCCGGTTTGTTAGTGCTGCAGTTATTAACGACATATAGAGTGGCATTATGCGACCGCGTGGTGACCAACTCTAAAACGGCTGAAAGTAACCCTATCGTGTTTAGTATCAAACATTGTGGAATCATACACCCACACCGGTAACCGGTGTGGGAGGTATGAATCCACCCCTCAGAAATTAGCTTTGTGAGATCCCTGGTGTTCCCTGTACCAGCCTTCTAGTCCCGGGCAGCCCAAAATGGTTGCTGCCGATCAGAGGCACATTTCTGCCCTCCTGCTGCTGAGCCAAGCTCGAGCAAGGGAAGACAGAACAATAGGCATCCTGTCACAGGGAGGTGTGACCACCTCCCAGACAGGATTTAGTGTTTTCGGCCTGGGTGGGTGCGCTTGCCAGTGACCGAAAGTCTGCATGAGGGGCACATTTAGTGTCCCTATGCATAGTCCAGTTCAAACCAGTCCTGGGAGCCGTTGGCTCCTACTCTGGCGCGAAACTGGACAAAGGACATGGGAGTAACCTCCCCACTGTCCTGACTCTCCCCTGGGAGGGTCCCCTGAATCTGTCCAACACTCTCCTATGGGTACAAAAGTGCTTACCTGGCTGTAGGACCCTAGATTCGACGTGGACAAGATTCTGAACCAGAAACCACTGAACTTCGACCGTCTGGACACTCTGGACTTCGTTTGGGCGCAACTTCTTCTCCCACTCCGTCCAAAGATGTGTTTGTGCCCGTGCACCATACAGGCTCCGTGCAGGACCTGTGGAGCATCAATGACAACCAAAGACATCTCTCTTGGAGTGAAAGAGTCACACGCCTGCAACCGCAAGCACCACATCTTGATTGTTTGTTCTGCTGCTTCTGCGCTCCTACGGACTCCGAAGGCTCCAGCAACACAGGAGGTGGGTTCCTACGTCCCTTAAGGTCCGAGCTGCTTTCTCACCAAGTTTGAGGCCAGAATCCCACGTGGGGGCTGCAATACCCATACCCCTGTGCACCGTGTTCATTTGTAAGTGCATATGCTTGTTGGGGTTTCCCGAACAAGTGCTCTGAGCTCCAAGTAGCCACAACCTCTGGCGCCATTTTTTACAAAGAACTCCGGCCTCCTCACACTGAGTGTTCCGTGGGCTGCTTCTTTATGAAACTGCATGAGGTCCCCTTGCGACTCCAGTGCTTCTGACCTGTGGGTCCTCTTGAAGGTCAACACTGCTTTTCTTGGGCTCCCCTGGTTGCTCCAGGCTTGCCCTGACTCCCCTGTGTTTGATGAATCTCCTGGATCTTGCAGGTCCAAACCGTAACCTTTCTTGACCTTCTTCGTGGGTTGCCGCTGCCAAGGCTTACTGGTGCGCCTGCTAGACACCGACCCCCCGGCACTTGACATCTTTCGTGGGACAGCCCATATCCGGCTCCTGTCGTCCCCTGGTCCCGCTGGCTGCAGAGTCAAGAACCCCCTCAACGCACCTGAAGCACCCGATATCGGTGGGCATTTGTCTACCAAGTCCCTGGTCACTCCTGAGTGACCCAGACTCTGTACTCTCTTCTTTCAGGTACTCTTCAACAAGACTCCACCTTTGGACGGACACGTTCCTCCTACCCAGCAGTGCCTCTATTTTGGAGTCCTCCATAGAGATCGACAGCAGTTTCTGACGCCACTTCAGACCTTTGCACCCGGCTTCCATGGGATAGGTAACTCTGGTACTATGGTATCCACGGGTGGGGTGGCTCTCCAAACTTCTAACTTCCATTGAGTTTCTTCGAAGTCCATCAAGAAGAGTCCTTAAACTTTAAAACTTCAACCGCGACTCTCCCATAGAATTGTACGGCGCACGTTTGTTGATCCCACACTGCACCCGTCCTCCGTGGGGTTCCTACTTACTCACCTTGGGTGGTTCCTTTAGGTCCCAGCGATTCTACATCCTCTAGACACTGTCTTGACTCAAGTTGTGGTTCTTATATCACTATTTTAGTATAGTGTCTGGTCTCCCCCTGGAGCCCACTGTGTATTAGTGCTATTTACTATTGGTTTCTGTGCTACAGTATTGTGTGCTGTGTGCTTATCTGTGTGTTACAGATACTGTGAGATACTAGAGAGTGTTATATTAATAAATACATATTTTTATAACTACTGTGTGGTTCTCCTTTCATTTAACCAATACTATATGGTTACATTCTGGTAAAACAAGCAGCACAACTCCTTCAAGACTAAGCCTGAAGGCTGCTCTCCACAGCTAAAACTTGGATAGCTTTCTAAGAATATCTTTGACCTCTGAAATCACCATTAGGGTTGTTTGGACTGGTGCAAGGTGCCCACGTCAATTAGTGGACACCATATACCAGTCCATCTTCTCCCAGTAGCAGGGTCTTTTGGTGCACCCGTCTTACACTACTTTTTATCCTGACAAACTGGTGCTCTGGACACGTGCCTCTTTCCGCCAGAAGGTAGTCACCCTTTTCCACATAGGCCAGATGATCACCCTGCCTACCTTTTTTGCCCCTTCTGATCCTTCTAAGGAAGAGGAGGAACTCCACCATCTG
The DNA here is from genome assembly GCF_964263255.1 of Lissotriton vulgaris. Lineage (NCBI taxonomy): Eukaryota > Metazoa > Chordata > Amphibia > Caudata > Salamandridae > Lissotriton > Lissotriton vulgaris. The sequence continues at coordinate 1,227,262,255 of NC_141687.1, forward strand.
GATCCAAAAAGAGCCTTGTTGTTTTACCTTGACCGCACACAAAAATTCTGGGTGGATGACCAACTTTTTGTAGGGTACGTTGGGGTCAAGTAAGGGAAGGCTATGCAGAAATTAGCAGTCTCCGGATGGATTGTGCTTTGCATGAAAATCTACTATGCACCTAACAAACAGTATCAACCTAAGGGCTTGCTTGATCATTGTACCAAAGCCAAAGCTGTGACCACTGTGTGGCCCGCGGAACTCCAGTCTTGGACATCTTTCAGGCTGCAGCATGGGCGTCACTGCACATTTTCACAAGGCATGACTGCCTGGACAGTCAGGTCCTTCGGGATGGGCATTTTTGCCCGTTCTGTCCTGCAGGACTTTCTGGTCTAAGTTGGGTATGCAGACCCCCCTCCTGGGAGGTATTGCTTGGATATATATTGTAAGGTAAGGAATCTGCAGCTAGAAGTTGCTATCAGATAAACAAATTATTTTCCTTCAGTAACGCTGTATTTGGAACAGGATCTGTCTAGCCACAGATTCCATACCACCCTCACACCCACCCTGCTCTGTGACCAAACAAATATGGGCTTCCCCTTAGGAAGGGCCCTAGCAGCTCATACCAGTGGTGAGGCTTCAGCGTGGCACCAGGCACCTGGCATGGAAAGTTGCAAAAATTAACTGTCGTCGAAGCGCTAAAGTGGCACCTATAAAGGTACTGTGTACATCATTTCCGGCTCAGACTCAGCAGATGTGGAGCCAAACGACACAACCTACCAGCACACAGGGGTAGTGCTTGAAAAGTTCCTGATCCATTCTAACGCCTGTGGATAATTCTAAGGTAAGGAGTCTGCGGCTAGATAGTCTCTACCAGATATTTACAAAGCAATTACCATCTTATTTTACCTCAAATGTTCTAATTTGCAATGTTACCATTGTTATGATGCAAAACCTTGTACTAATGTTGTAGTTAGATAATTCAGGAAATATTGACCAACCAAATAGTAGTTTTAACAGGAAACAGGAGGACAACAAAAGTAAACAAAAAAAAAAAGTCTGTTAGGGTGGATACTAGTGACCCATGACAAGCTCACGATGGATGGTCACATCTCTCTCTTCCTCCCAACACTGACAGTATGTCAGAGGAGACAGTATGTTGCGGTACTGCCATACTGCTCTATAATTCTTTATATTGTGCCTTAACAGATGTATGGGCACCGCAGTACCAGGATCAGGTTCTGATGGAATTACAGATGCACCGGCAGGGGGTGGAAAAGCTAGTGGAGCAGAAGTAGTAGAAAGGGCTACTGGAGAGACAGATGCAGCATGTGGTGATGGAGGTGCTGATTAAACAGAAGAGGTTGAAGGGGTTGCAGTAGCCGAAGAAGTTGATACAGCTGATCTTCCTGCTTCATCCTCTTCTACATACTTCTGATGCCTTCTTTCTGCACAGGTCAACCTGTAGGAATTAATTATCAGCAGGTGTGTTTTCATTCCTGTGGTACCGAATAAGAATGGTTTCACATTCCCACTTGAAATTATTTTGTTTCATAGGTTGCAGGTTACCAGTTTTGAGTTTACATTATTCCCGCCTTGTGGCAATGATAAAAAATCACACATAATTTATTCTGTCCCACCTCTTCCGTCGTTCGATACAGCACAGGATCATCTTCTTTAGCCATTGCAGGTCTTCAAAAGGTGCAAAGTGGCTTTTCAGGAAAAAATGTGTACTCTTCGAATCAGCACAATCTTCTCCTTCTCCTTGGAAGAAATCCAATTGAATGGGGATAAGAGGTATACACTTCCTGCTTCCAACAATTGACTAAGTTCTAAGTCAATGAAATGTTGTTTTGCAAAAGCGAAAGTACCACTATAGAATCTTGCTACTATTGTGGTACCCGCATAGTTCACAAACACAACCTCCAGTAACAATACTGACACATATACCATTAAAATACATAACTAGCCATGAAAACCTGAATCCATATTTGGAAAAAAATGAAATCTTTCTTCCAAATATGACTTTAAAATTTTACAGAGTACTGAAGTACATTGGAGGAAACGCAAGTGAATGCAAAACAGTGACGCGGAAGATGATGGCGATCATAATCAATTTGGAACTTTTCTGAAAATATTGTGTTCATTCGGTACCACAGGAATGAGAAACCATCTATAGGCAATTCATTCAACTATGTCGCATGCGGAAACTTGGGTCAGGAGGAGATAGAAGAGGCCGAAGCAGGAAGATCGTCAGTGGCTACTTCTTCGGCCCTTCCACTTCTTCTGCGTCACCGCTCCTCCACCACCACCCGCTGCACCTACTATTCCTTCAGTAGCACCATCTACTTCTTTTCCTCCATTACCACCTCCATCACAACCCAGTGCATCTGTCCCTGCATCAGCACCTTCTCCTGGTACCACAGTGCCAAAACATCTGTTGCGGTAGAAAATATCAAGCAGTATGGCAGTACTGCAACATACTTTCTCCTATGCAATATTGTTATTGTTGTGGGAGAGAGAGATATGACCATCCATTGTGAGCATGTCATGGCTCAGCAGTGTTGTTTTACTTTGTAGTCCTGCTGTTAATTATAAACCCTTTCACTGCCATCCCCCCGCTCCCCCCCCTCCCTCCCGCAGGTCCACGTCTTTTTGGGCTATTTGGGGTAGTTTGTGCTTAGGCCCCATAACATTTTGTCCGCACAAGGTATCCACACCAATTTTATATTCTCTTCTTACAACATCCTGAGTATTCTAAAGGTACCCAGAATTTGTGGATTCCTCTGGAGCGGGCCGACAAATTAGGCAAAATACAGCTAAATGTTGTGTTTTATGGGAAAAAGTGCTTCAGAAGAAAGTGTCTGTTTTTTTTCCTTGCAAATGGTATCAACAAAGGGGTTGTGGTGCCGAAATCATCTTCTTCCCAGCTTGCAGGTACAGGCAGACCTTTTTCAGAAAACCAACATTTTCTACACAGTTTTGGCATTTTACTGGGACATAGCCTATTTTTCCTATTTTTTGTGCTTTTAACCTCCTTCCAGTTAGTGGTAGAAATGGGTATGAAATCAATAATGGATTCTGATTCTGGAAAGCTTTACATTTCTGAAAAGTAGACATAATTCTGAATTCAGCAAGGGGTTATTTGTGTAGATCCTACAAGGTTTTCCTAAAGCAAGTAACAGTTGAAATAAAAAAACATTGAAATTGAGTTGAAAGAAACATCCATTTGTGCCTACATTTTCGCCTGTAATATCTACTACCTATGGTAGATTTTTAAAAGCAATATACTGCTGCGTCTGCGGGACCCTTCTGGTTGCGGGGATTTATGGGGCTTGTAGGTTCACCCAGAACCCGAGGTACTCGGAGCCAGTAACTAAGTCGCACCATACTGTTATTTTTGATTGTGTACCGGGCATACAGCAATACATTTGGTAAAACATAAGGAGTGAAAAATAGTTGTGAAGGAAACTTATGTATTTCTAAAATGGGAACAATATATGGAGTTTAGAAGACAAATGGTAATAACACTTGTTGAACTATTCTGTGTTCCCCTAAGTCTCCCAATAAAAAATGGTAACTCACTTGTGTGGGTAGGCCCAGTGTCTGCGACAGGAAGAGGCCCAAAACGCAACGTGGACACCACATTTTTTCACTAAAAACTGACCCTTTTTTTCCAATGTGTCTAACTGTGGATGTTGGACCCTAGATCTGCTGGCATCTAGTAAAACCTAGCAAACCTGATCATTTTCGAAAACTACACACCCAGGAAAACCCAGGATGGGGTGACTAGTGTGGCTCTCATCAGGTCTGTTACCCATATTCCCTTGCAAACCTCAAGATTTATCAAAAAAACACATTTCTATCACATTTCTGTGATGAAAAGCTCTAGAATCTGAGGAGACCCACAAACTTCCTTCTATCCTGCATTCTCCCAAGTGTTCTGATAAAAATGATACCTTACTTGTGTAGGTAGGCCTAGTGCCCACAGCTGGAAACGGTCCAAAAGGTAACTTGGACACATCACATTTTTCCACAGAAAACTGACCATTTTTTTGTAATTTGTCTAGCTGTGGATTTTGGGCCCTAGTTCAGTGGACACCTAAGGAAACCTAGCAAACCTGTAGATTTCTGTTATGGAAAGTTCCGGAATCTGCGGGGAGCTACAAACTTCCACAACTCAGCAATTCCCAAAGTCTCCCAATAAAAAGGGTACCTCACTCGTGTGGGTAGGCCTAGTGCCTGTGACAGGAAACGACCCACAACGCAATGTGGACACATACATTTTTCCACCTAAAACAGACCCTTTTTTGCAATGTGCCTACTGTGGATTTTGGGCCCTACCTTAGCTGACACCTAAGGAAGCCTAGAAAACCTGTAGATTTTTCTAAACTAGACGCCCAGAGGAATCCAAATGGGATGACTTGTGTGGCTCTAACCAGGTTATGTTACCCAGAATCCCTTGCAAACCTCAAAATATGTCCAAAGCCCCCACATTTTCCTCACATTACTGTGTGGGAAAGTTCTGGAGACTGTGGAGAGCCACAAACCTCCACCCACAAAGCATTCCTGCAAGTCATTTTTTTCACATGTCTGTGATGAAAAGCCCTGAAATCTGTGGGGAGCCACAATCTTTCACCCACCCAGTTTGCCGATAAAAATTGTACCTCATTTGTGTGGGTAGACCTAGTGCCTATAGCAGGAAATGGCCCAAAACGTATTGTGGAGACATAAACATTATTTATCACAGGTCCAGGGCTTGATGAGCATCTAGGAAAAATGACCAAAGCAAGACATTTCTGAAAACTAGACACCCGGGGGAGTCCAGGAAGGTGTACCTTGTCTGGTTCCCCCAATGTTTTCTTAACCCTAATCCCCTGCAAACGTCAAATTTAGTGTAAACAAATCAAATTTTCTCACATTTCTGTGTGGGAAACATGTGGGATCCCCTAGCCGATCTAAATTTCCTACCTCCCTTCATTCCACCAGGTCTCTCGATAAAAATGATACCTCACTTGTGTGGATGTCCAATGAAGAGTCAACCTTAAAACATATATAAAACAAGCACTGGCGTTGCCAATAGGGCTCGCAGTAGGAAAGTTGGAGCTATTACAATTGCAAATAACAATGCCTTTTATTTTTGTTTTCATTTTAAAAACATAAAGGGCTTTGTCATTTACAAAACCAATAGCTCCAACTTTCCTACTGCGAGACCTATTGGCAACGCCAGTGCTTGTTTTCCTGTTATAGTCTTGTTTTACTTCCACTGAACTAATTACACACCCATGAAATCAATGATTTGAAAGTGAAAAGTTCAGCTTTGGAGTGCATGTCCAGAAGGGTGTGGAATGATGGGTACACTAAAAAGCGTGTCTTTTTAGGCAATAAAGTTTGAAAATATGCCTGAAAGTTACAATTCATAAAATAAAAGTTCGTAGACTATTGTTCCTTGTAATATTCACTTAGAAATTATACCTTGCTCCCTCGCTTATTTCAGCGTGCTGCTGTGCACACAGCAATAAACGTGTGCCCACAAACATTGCATTTCAGTGCACAGAAGAAAAATATGAGAGGGAGCATTTCAGGTAAGTACCTTTGTGAATCAATGCCTTATGGTGCAGTATACACTGGTTCCCTCTTGGGCGCTGGCGGTAGTAGCTGTTTGCCGTATTTAATGCACATGGTTAAGCTTGTTACTGCCACAGAATGGTAAACCTGTAATATAACACTCACTCTTGGTTTTCTATAAAAATATTATCCTTGGCGGTGGAACACGTTTCTCGTGGTAGAAATCCATTTTGCCATGGAACGGTGGCTAGCAATGAGCAGAAGAACACATTAATTTACGTTTTAATAAATGTATATACTGGTTAGTAATCTGTGGACGCAGTGTTGAGATCGTAATCATTTACAAACCCCCGCCTTGTTAGAAGCTCCCGGGTAGTTCATTGCCTCGGTTACCGCAGTTTCCCAGAAGTGTGCACCGGGTGAGCGGAGGGGTTTGCTGCTGCTTGGTTTGAGTAACAGGCTGCCCGTCAGCTCATCTCAGCTCAGCTCGTGAAGGGACATGCTGGACGGGAGGGAGCTTGATGGGCAGAGAAAACCCAGTTTAGCAGCCTTTGCTCCTCAGAATTATTTTTCACCTAGTATGCTGACACCCATGCCTGCTTACACGCCCTTTTACACACCCTACTACAGAAGGAAAATATGGAGCAGGAGTGGTAGGGTCAAAGCAAAGCAGATGCTGCTTTCAGACAGAAAGAGAAACTGTGTTTTTTTGAAGTTGCAGTTTTATCCTGAAATTATATAATCATTGCAGCTGTTAACTCGAGAGCTGGGCTCCGGGTTGCCATAGCTTTGTCTCATCAGTTTTAATGCGCTCTGCTGCTACGGCCTGCGCTCTTAAAGGGGCAGGTGCCCCTGTACTGTGAGAGCCGGTAGCATTGCCCTTCAGCATCCTTGGCAAACGCATATGGCTTTAAACATAACGTCACTAGGTCCGGTGCCGCTGCACCTGCTGCACTGTTACCAGCTAAGCCTCTGGGATAATAATTCACTTTTTCTGTAGTGATATAGCTGACAACACTATCAATCACGAGGGGGATTTTTTTTTACCCAGGTCTGTCAGCCAACTGCACAAAGCATGCTGGAACTTATAGTTGCAGTTGCCCTTATGAACATCAGCCGAAACTGGATCAAACGTTGGGGTGTTAGAACTGCCAAGACTGAAAAGTGTGTTGTTTATGAATTTTAGTGCATAATTTTTTATCAGCAGCTGTCTGCGTGAATGGGGGATCGGCACGCGGCCTTGACAAGTGAGGACGGACTTCAGAGGTCAAATCAAGGAAAGCAGGCGAGATAAGCCTGTTAATGAGGGGAAAGAGAAGGTCTGATGCTCCGAGGCAAGGCACAGCAAATGGTGGTGTGTGACATGGCTGGTAAGCAATTAGGGGGGAGAAGTGAGGCCAGCGCTGTTTGCAGCAGGGGGCGGAGCGGATCGCTTTGAAGCAGCTCACGGCCTGGCGACCGTGAAAAAAAAAAGCTATTAGGGGGGAGGAGAAGGGAGCTGGGGGAAGCTGTGGGAGGGAGGCTGATGGCTTTGAGGTGGGGAAATGCTCGTGCTTGTAGTCACGTGATTTCACGTGAACTGTTAAAAAACCGGATGGTTTAACTTTGTGGTTTCACCACTATAGGTCTCTCTACGAGACCTAAAAATAGTGCTTAGAACTTGCTGTGCTATCTCCTCAATCTCAGTTTTTGAACTTTCCCAGTCGCGGGCCTGTGGCCCACCCAAAGATGTGAGATATCATTTGACTCGAGAGACTGAGGGGAAAGCTGGGTGGTAGGAAATGTGTGCCGGCGCGGTGATCCGACAAGTTTTCCACTAAGAAATTTGAGGAAAGTGTGACTTGTTAGCTAAATTTGAGGTACGCAGGAGATTCTGGGTAGTAAAACGCTGGAGGATCAACGCAAGCCACTCTGTCAGCTAAGCGCCATCCATGCACACTGCCAACGAAGTGCCATCCAAGCACACAGCCAGCCAAGTGCCATCCAAGCACATCGCCAGCCAAGCCACAGTCCACACACTCCACCAGCCAGGCGCTAGTCTGCACACACTGCCAGTAAAGCGCACGTCCACACATACCACCAGCAAAATATAAGTTCACACATCCAGCCAAGTGCCAGTGCACTCAGACCATCAGCCGAACTCCAGTTCACACACGTTTGTCGTTGGCGCCGTGATCGCCGGAATGATGTAGCGTTATCTACTTAGACGCTGTCCCTGTGTGCTGCGTAATTTCTTTCTTTTTCTGCGCCAGCCAGCGCAGATCCAGAGAGAGCGGTACCCTTGGTCTTTTTTTACTAGAGTTTTTTTTACATTGTGTCGACTTCTTTTTTGAGTCTTATGACTCCTGGTGCAAGGGATGTCGCATCATTGGACCGACCTCAAACCTTGTGAGTCCTGTCACAAGTTGATATTACCCCTGAGAGCTTGGTGGTCCAAGCCTCAGCAACCAAAGGCGCATTCCCTAATGCTCCCCCAGATAGGGAATCCAAGAAGCTGGATCGTCTTGGGAAGAAGATGATTTCTTCCGCCAGCTTGGGACTGCGGTTTGTGAGCACTGCACGTCTCTTGGGCCGTTACACCCACTCTGTGTGGGACACGGTTGCGCAGGTGCTGCCACAGTGCCCAGAGTAGGCCCGAGCTGTACTCCCCTATGCGGTCACTGAATGAAGGGATGCATCAAAGTTCGCCATTCACTGTGGGTTGGACACCGCCGATTTGCTAGGCAGGACGATTTCAATATCTGTAGCCCTGAGAGGCTACGCCTGGCTGAGGTCCACTGGCTTCTTGGGCAATATCCAATCAACTCTTTTGGATATGCCCTTTGATGCCCGTCGCTTGTTTGGCAACAAGGCGGACAATGCCCTTGAGCGCTTCAAGGACTCTAGGGCTACTGCCAGATCCTTGGACCTCGCTACCACCTCTCGCCCCTGCAGTCTGCTTTTCGATCCTTTTGTGGTTACGGAAGGGGTGCCCCACCATGTTCTACCCAGAGCCTCAGGCCAGCACAGGCTGTCCAGCCTCTACGGGGACGTGGGACTCACCGCCGTGGGTCTAGGGGCCAGCGGGTGGACCAGTCTACCAGTGCCCCCTCTTCAGCAGCCTCCAAACCTTGCTAGTCCGACCTTTCAGGGCCACCAGTTGCCAGTGGATGGCAGGATCCACCATCACCTCCCCCACTTGCACAGTATCATGTTGGACAGGTGGGTTTTACAGATAGTCCGAAGAGGCTACTCCCTTCTCTTTGAGACTACCCCTCCCTCCATGCCACTTGCATTCCAACGTATGTTGGAGGATCACCTGGCCCTTCTTCGTCAGGAAATTGCTGCTTTCTTGGCCGAGGGAGCAAGCGAGCGAGTCTCTCTGCCAGAAGTTGGTTGTTGCTGCTACTCCCACTTTCTGGTGCCTAAGAAGGACAAAGGCCTGCATCCTATCTTAGACCTCAGGGACATCAACCGCTTCCTCCGGAAGGAGAAATTAAAAATGTTCAGATCAATGAGAGAGAGAGGACTAGATAGTCTAGACCGTATCCCCTGTATTATATATGAATATCAATAAGGACTAGCTAGAGAGAGGATTTAGAAGACTCAGGTAAGTACGTCACTACATAGGGAAAAGCATTGTTTTCCTTATAAAGCCCTCACCCACCGACCTATTCGGTGGCATGCTTCATCATCGGGCCCACCACAGTGGCACCGAATGTGCCCCGGGTGTGCTTCAACGCCAGGAGACTGCGGAGCTGGTATGTTGCTGAGTGTGTAGTGAAAAGGGTGAGAAAGTGAAGAGTTAAAAGCTATACAGTAGGTCCCAGCACCCGAGGGTTACTTATCTTTAATAAACTGGGCCTTTGTTAGCGGATAAAAGGCAAGCAGACGTAATTTGGAGTGTGAATTATGACCTCCGATGTCTAGTGTGGTCTACATGTTTCAGCCAGTGCCTTGTAGATTTTAAGCTGGCTTTCCTCAGGACCATTTATTTATGTGAGAAGGTGCAAATTAAATAATAAACTTAAATTTAAGTGATTGTGTGGTCTTTTGACTATGTGCAGCGCACGCTAAGGCGCTATAACTGTTAGAGGGGGATTCCCTAAAGCTTGACTACAGATAACACATAGGACAAAGACAAGACGTACATGGTAGAGTCATATTAGTATGGTATATTGTTATACCACAAATTGCCGACATATAAGGTGGTGTGCGACATATAATCGGCTATGGTGAGTTCATGCCAGCTGCATGAAGTTGGTGAGAATTTTAGATAAACCGTTAGTGTTTGGTGGTGGGTTAAAGAGCGTATTTACAAGGTGAGGTACAGGTAAGTATAATGCTAGGTCCTCACTCTGTTTAATCTTATAAAAAGCTTCAAGGGTCGCCTGGCAGAGAAAGAGACCCTGTTGGGATGAGAGATTGATCAAAATGTATCCAACCTGTAGGGAGAAAGAGTGATAGCTTACCCCAGTTGTAGCTGTAGTGGATCAGTTTTACTCACGAGTATTTCGGTCTGGTTCCTCCTTGGACCTATTCGCCCTTCCGCGGCGCCCGTTATGAGAGAAAGGGGCCGCCGGTCTCTTATTTATACATCCTATTTGATTGGTTTCACCTGCGTAAGGTAGAAAGAGAGGGAGGGGTGCGCGCTAGCCGCCATGCCATTGCTTCCCTGTTTGCCCATGCGCTGAGGAGTAGTGCGCGATTTGCGCATGCGCAAGTGTATAGCGCATGCGTGCTGATGCCGGTTTTGATTCTGGTTGCGGGGCACTGGTGTGCGCATGCGCGGGTCTATGGCGCATGCGTACTAGCGCAAGCAGGCGGACCATAATTCGCAGATATGTTCAAGGATTATGGCAGGGGTGATTTAAGCAAAAGGGGCCAACATTGTGGCAGTGTGAGTGGTAAAAAATGAAAAGCAAAACCCGTCTTGTTGAGACTAAAACACGGGGGTGGCTGTTCATAAGTGCACATGAATGCATCAGGGACTCACATAGGGGCACTCATATGTGGTGTTTTTTGGGGAAGATAGGAGCCGGGACAGGGACAGTCATGCATAGATACCCTGGCACAGGTATCAAGGCAATGTGGGCTGTTTCTTACTTCAAATAGAGTTTATACAGCTAGGGAGTTCCAAGGTATGGCGTCGTTGAGGCCATGAGTATGTGTGGATAGACGATATATCCATCTTTGTTCTTTTTGTAGGAGAAGTTTTTCATTGATGGTGTTGTCAAATTTCTCAATGACGGTCCAGGAGAAGTCATTGGGGGTGTGGTTGTGGGTAAGGAAATGGTCTGTGAGTTTGCTAATATTTTTGCCACACCTTATCGTGCTCCTGTGCTCAGTCATTCTTATCCGGACTTTCCGGGTGGTCATGCCGATGTATCTGAGGCCACATCGGCAGGTCATCAAGTACACCAGGTTTGTGGAGTTGCAGTTTGTGAACTGTTGTTGGGTCCAGGTTTTGCCTGGTTCCAGGTTCAGTGTTTTGGAAGGAGATGTCAGGTGGCACACGCTGCAATTGTTGCAGGGTTGATGGCCAGTGATTCTGGGTAGGCCCCATGCGTTGAGGATGGTGTTATCATTGCTGCGTGTGTTTAGCCGTGGTCTGGTGTTAACCAGTTGGTCTTTAAGGTTGGTTGCTCTTCTATAGGCAAAACGTGGTTTGTCCCAATTTCTTGTGCCGGAGTTGATGATCTTCCAATTCCGTTGGATAATGTTGGCTACCTGGTTGGACGCTGTGTTGTAGGTAGTCACACAGGTCAAGGTAGGTTCTTCCTGCGGTTTCTCAAAAGTTTTCAAGAGTGCTTCTCTGTTCTGGTTCCTCGCTCTTTTGCATGTTTTGTTTATTATCCTCGAGGGATAGCCACGATCCTTGAGCTTGTGTACTAGATCGTTAGATTGTAATTTGTAGTCCTGGATGCTGCTACAGTTACGTCTAATGCGTAAGAATTGCCCGTAGGGTAAATTTTCCCTTAGGTGTCGGGGGTGGAAACTGTCAAACCTTAGTAAGGAGTTCCTTGCTGTTGGCTTGTAGAAGGTGGTAGTGGTGAGACCTCCATTCTCCGGATTGATGTTCAAGTCAAGGAGGGCTAGTTCGGTGGAACTGCTGGTGCTTGTGAAGCGCAAGTAGGAATCTTGGTGGTTGATCCAGATCATGAAGTTGTCCAGTTGTTCTTGGTTGCCTTTCCATATCAGGAAGATGTCATCAATATATTGACGCCACATTTTTATGTTGGCGGAAAAAGGATTGGTTGGTTGTTGTATGTAGGTGTGCTCAAAGTGTGCCACGTACAGGCCTGCCACATTCGGGGTGAAAACGCTGCCCATGGACGTTCCATTGGTCTGCAGGTAGTAGGTTCCCTCGTATTCGAAGTAGTTCTCTTTGAGGGCCAGGGTGGCGCAGTCCAAGATGAAACTGCGGGGGGTGTTGTATTCCCAGGGACTTGCCATCAGGGCATCGTGTAGTACCTTCAGCGTTGCGTCCTGTGGTAAGCTGGTATATAGACTCTCTATGTCTAGTCCTACTAGTAAGTCAGTGGTAGGGTCGAAGTGGGTGTCTTGAATTACACTTAAAAGGTGTTTGGTGTCCTTGATGTAGGAGGGAGTTTTTTGAACCAAAGGGTTGATGAAGAAGTCACAAAAACGCGACAGGGGTTCTAATAGTGACTTTATTCCAGACACGATGGGTCTGCCGGGTGGTGGGGTGGTACCCTTGTGTATCTTCGGTACTGTGTAAAAGTATGGGGTCTTTACATCTACAGGGCATAAATAGTCTGCCTCTTGTTTAGAGATCTTTTCACTATCCTTCGCATTTTTGATCAGGAGGTTGATCGTATTTTGCAGTTGTTCAGTGGGGTCCTTGCTAAGGCGTTTGTAATTCCTACTGTCACTGAAAAGCCTCTTGCATTCCTGGTCATAGTCGGTTTTGAAATGTGAATTGCCAGCGCACTCCTTATCTTAATATGATTATTTTGCTATGAATCCAATTTAAGCAGTTATGTGTGCTGTTTGGTGAAGGCAGCCAGCCTATAGTTACATCTACTTCCAGTGGAGACCCCAGTAGTATACCAAACGCAATACTATTTTACAGTATTGCAAAAGAAAACAGTTTGTTATCTTATTCTGTCAATGTATACATTATCTCAACTATATTAATGAAAAAGTAATCAATGTGCACTTTGTGATGTGAAATTATTGCATCATTTTATATTTCATAAATGATATGATCTTCTAATGAAAATAAATTCATCATCATATTTTTGAAGAAAGGTTGAGGAAAACAATACATGAAAAACATTCATAATACTGTTACAAGTTAATCAATGGCCCAATGCATTTCGGGAACTTTCCCTTCATCGGGGGCACTGTAGAAAGAATCGAAATTAGAATATGGTATTACCATTCTATACATAACTCCAAATCTGATACACTTTCACCAATATTTGACATGAACAAAAAACTTTTTAAGAGATCTATTAAAAGTCGCAGTTCCAAGCACTAACGAAATTACATGATTGAGACTGTCACAATGGTCGCCTAATGAGTTTATAAGTAGGTCAAGAGATGATCTAAATAAAGCCCTGTAGTGAAAAAGAAAATTGAATGTTGCACCTTATATAAAAAAACCTCCACCAACGCTCATATGTGTGACATGACTTTGGAAAACCTCCACCATAGGACAGGAAGCTTATAAACCTATGTGTGGTTTCACTGACTCTAGTGTTCGCCACTGTTTGCTGTAAAAGAAAAGTACCTTGAACTTGCTGCTAACTTCACATGATGGTAACCAAGTTGACCTTGAGTCAAACCGATGAAAAGAATGTTCTCGCTACCTGTGGTGCAAAGAGTAACCACTTGAGGACCTGTATGCTAGCATGTTAAACAAATACCTATTCAGACGTATTCCATAATTGAAAAATCTCTCTCAACAAAAAAACTAGTTTTTAAATATTTACAACCAACTCCCTCTCTTCAGGTACACAGGATAAGTTAATTCTGAGCGCTTAGTTCATAATTACCACCTTTATAGTCACTGAAATAAGACACACTGCTAACTGAATAGTGACAAAAATATTGATGATGCACCATAAAAGCAACGTCTTACACACCTGACTCTATATGTTAGTGAACTCACCGTGCTGGTGAACACTGGGTAGATTCTTTGTGACCTTTTCTTGTGATTGTAAAAGAAGTGAATCCTATTTTTAAGGAATATCACAGCTTGGATGTCAATCTTTAAAGTATGGGGCTGCAATATAAAATCCAAAACACGCGGTCAGCAACACGAAACGTGACAGTAACTGCTACCATGAGAGAATCTGAACAAAATTAAGTAAAAACCTCCTGCACTCACTGTCTACTGTTAAATCACCTCATATAACATCTGTGCTGTTCATACCGGGTAATTTTATTCCACACGAACGCGCCCAGATAGTTGCGTTTTGTAATATAAACAAACGCTGTTGAATTCCAACTCGAGACTTGTAAGTCTAAAGCGAAAACTGCCCGATATAAAAGCGCTCTCACCTCCAAAAGAGTTAGTGGACGCCTAATATTTTCAAAAAGCGAGTGATTGTTGGACAGGAATACACAGGTGTCCTCCGACTGCTCAACGCGGTACACGCTGACAACTCTATCCTATTTGAGCACTACGCGGGCACTCGAGTGATGTATATGAACAGAAAGGACGGACTGTACAATAGCGCCATCTTGAATGGTGTAAATGAGAATCCACGTTTGTAAATGAAAGCCCACGTTAATCGTGTGGCTGAAGTAAATAACATGCACAACTGTATAAATAAACTAAATCTAATGATGTGGTGCAAACACCAAGCCGATGAGATGTAGGTAAAAGTTAATCTACCCTGTTAGATTACTGTGAGAAAAACGTAGATTGTGAATATATCCAAGTATTACAATGTTCGAAATGACGTACTCACTAGGTGAAGGCTGTGTCTCTGTGTATTACAGACTGCTAACTATCGCTGAAGTTCGAACATATTACGGAACAAAGTCATTCTAAAGAATGCAATACATGATGGTAAATAAATCTGAAGTATTCAGAATGGTGCTTGCCTAGGCTCACACTGTATCTATGTGTTTTGTGTTTGTTGTGATGCTGACTGTCTCTAAGTACCTCCAGTGTTCTATTGATATAAAAATAAAAAGAATATCAGCTAATGAAAGTGTGTGAAATAAATGAGCTGTTAAGTGAAGTGAGTAGATAGTACAGCTGTTAGCCTACCTCCAGTGTTCTAATAAAATAAAAATAAAAGGAATATCAAAAAATAAAGGTGTTTTAGTAAATGGGCTGTTCAGTGAAGTAAGTGAAGAGTACAACTGTTACCCTTTAATATCACTCCCAGTGTTTTGTGATAATGTTGACCTAAAGATAAACCCATGTACAAATGCAATGGAGGATCACACAATCATAGAAAACATTGTAACTCAATGCGATCATTAAGCCCAACAGGTACCAAAGTCTGTAAGTACTTTATCCACCACGCTTCTCTCTGAGCTAGACGTGTTGTGTGGTTGCTTCCTGGGTCAATAGGTACTATTTCAAGAATAGTGAAACGCATCTGTGCAATGTTATGGTGATGTTCCAACCAATGTGCAGTGAGATGAGTTTTTGCTGTCCTAGTGCGAAATGTACTTTTGTGTTCCGTAATGCTGAACAGCCCATTTACTAAAAACACCTTTATTTTTTGATATTCCTTTTATTTTTATTTTATTAGAACACTGGAGGTAGGCTAACAGCTGTACTATCTACTCACTTCACTTAGCAGCTCATTTATTTCACACACTTTCATTAGCTGATATTCTTTTTATTTTTATATCAATAGAACACTGGAGGTACTTAGAGACAGTCAGCATCACAACCAACACAAAACGCATAGATACAGTGTGAGCCTAGGCAAGCACCATTCTGAATACTTCAGATTTATTTACCATCATGTATTGCATTCTTTAGAATGACTTTGTTCCGTAATATGTTCGAACTTCAGCGATAGTTAGCAGTCTGTAATACACAGAGACACAGCCTTCCCCTAGTGAGTACGTAATTTCGAACATTGTAATACTTGGATATATTCACAATCTACGTTTTTCTCACAGTAATCTAACAGGGTAGATTAACTTTTACCTACATCTCATCGGCTTGGTGTTTGCACCACATCATTAGATTTAGTTTATTTATACAGTTGTGCATGTTATTTACTTCAGCCACACGATTAACGTGGGCTTTCATTTACAAACGTGGATTCTCATTTACACCATTCCAAGATGGCGCTATTGTACAGTCCGTCCTTTCTGTTCATATACATCACTCGAGTGCCCGCGTAGTGCTCAAATAGGATAGAGTTGTCAGCGTGTACCGCGTTGAGCAGTCGGAGGACACCTGTGTATTCCTGTCCAACAATCACTCGCTTTTGAAAATATTAGGCGTCCACTAACTCTTTTGGAGGTGAGAGCGCTTTTATATCGGGCAGTTTTCGCTTTAGACGTACAAGTCTCGAGTTGGAATTCAACAGCGTTTGTTTATATTACAGAACGCAACTATCTGGGCGCGTTCGTGTGGAATAAAATTACCCGGTATGAACAGCACAGATGTTATATGAGGTGATTTAACAGTAGACAGTGAGTGCAAGAGGTTTTTACTTAATTTTGTTCAGATTCTCTCATGGTAGCAGTTACTGTCACGTTTCGTGTTGCTGACCACGTGTTTTGGATTTTATATTGCAGCCCCATACTTTAAAGATTGACATCCAAGCTGTGATATTCCTTTAAAATAGGATTCACTTCTTTTACAATCACAAGAAAAGGTTACAAAGAATCTACCCAGTGTTCACCAGCACGGTGAGTTCACTAACATATAGAGTCAGGTGTGTAAGACGTTGCTTTTATGGTGCATCATCAATATTTTTGTCACTATTCAGTTAGCATTGTGTCTTATTTCAGTGACTATAAAGGTGGTAATTATGAACTAAGCGCTCAGAATTAACTTATCCTGTGTACCTGAAGAGAGGGAGTTAGTTATAAATATTTAAAAACTAGTTTTTTTGTTGAGATTTTTCAATTATGGAATACGTCTGAATAGGTATTTGTTTAACATGCTAGCATACAGGTCCTCAAGTGGTTACTCTTTGCACCACAGGTAGCGAGAACATTCTTTTCATCGGTTTGACTCAAGGTCAACTTGGTTACCGTCATGTGAAGTTAGCAGCAAGTTCAAGGTACTTTTCTTTTACAGCAAACAGTGGCGAACACTAGAGTCAGTGAAACCACACATAGGTTTATAAGCTTCCTGTCCTATGGTGGAGGTTTTCCAAAGTCATGTCACACATATGGGCGTTGGTGGAGGTTTTTTTATATAAGGTGCAACATTCAATTTTCTTTTTCACTACAGGGCTTTATTTAGATCATCTCTTGACCTACTTATAAACTCATTAGGCGACTATTGTGACAGTCTCAATCATGTAATTTCGTTAGTGCTTGGAACTGCGACTTTTAATAGATCTCTTAAAAAGTTTTTTGTTTATGTCAAATATTGGTGAAAGTGTATCAGATTTGGAGTTATGTATAGAATGGTAATACCATATTCTCATTTCGATTCTTTCTACAGTGCCCCCGAAGAAGGGAAAGTTCCCGAAATGCATTGGGCCATTGATTAACTTGTAACAGTATTATGAATGCTTTTCATGTATTGTTTTCCTCAACCTTTCTTCAAATATATGATGATGAATTTATTTTCATTAGAAGATCATATCATTTATGAAATATAAAATGATGCAATAATTTCACATCACAAAGTGCACATTGATTACTTTATCATTAATATAGTTGAGATAATGTATACATTGACAGAATAAGATAACAAACAGTTTTCTTTTGCAATACTGTAAAATAGTAGTGCGTTTGGTATACTAGTGGGGTCTCCACTGGAAGTAGATGTAACTATAGGCTGGCTGCCTTCACCAAACAGCACACTATACTGCTTAAATTGGATTCATAGCAAAATAATCATATTAAGATAAGGAGTGCGCTGGCAATTCACATTTCGTTTATTCCCTGCCAACATACTTGCACGCAGCACCCTCAGATACAATCATGTCATTTGATAGCATTTCAAACTTAACAGAAAATCGAGCAGATACCAGAACATACTCTGATACGCAATTCCAAGGGATCTATTCATTAATTGAAGATACACCATCTTTCAATGCGCAGGGCAGTTCGATTCCACAACAACTTAAACAACTGGAATTCACAGCCAAGAGAGCATTAAGTCAACGTTTACATGCATCAACGCTTATACAGTATCATAAGGTACAAAGAATACCACGGGGCCTACGTCTACCAATCAAACCTTTACTTTACAAATTTCAATATAACAAGAGGTTTATGGAGAAATGGCAAGCTGTTTTAAACAAGTGCTCTCTGGATTTAATTCTATTACTGATTGAAGAATTATCTAAGACGATCAAAGAACTGGAAGAAGAAATCAACATCATCAAGTCAGACCTGTCTACTCGATGTGAAACTGATTTTTGGAGAATTTCACTAGACGATCTCAATTCCAAATTGGATGCCTACGAGAAGGACATACAAGAAAGAAAATTGCGCAAATTTCGTAGGGACACTATTGACTATAAATTGAATGAAGTGTACACCTGGGCGGAGGTGTACGCGAGACGTCGTCCTCTCCAGAAACCAACTACTTCGTCCCAAGAATCTATAGTGTCAGACACCGATTTGGATCCATCTAGACAACCGGTATCAGAGACTACACAAGCAGTCTCTAAAGACGGAGCAAGCACTTCAAACATCACAACACCTTTTTTAGACAAGGTCCAGGGAGGAGGCAGACCACCAGATGCTTTAAAAAAACAAGGAGGGCCAAAAGACAAGGAAAAGGAAGCCAAAGACAAAGAAGCCAAGGAACGAGAAGCGGAAGCCAGGAGTTTGAGGAGCAAAGGCAAACCCTCGTGATAAATATTTCCTCTAAACAACTGACACAAGCACAAGAGCGGGTCTTAAACAAGGGCACCTCGTTTGTGCAAACCTATAACACCAACCAACTAGAACTTGATGTCTCAGTCTTCCGGTTCCTACGAAATCTGAGACTGAAACACTTTTTTACAAACGTGGTTCCTACACTGGAGACCCCGGCTTTAGAAGTGGAATCAGATGACTCGGAATTGAGAAAATTCAAAACTAAAAGTACTTTTATGCCACCAGTGTTACACATAATTATTGACACCTTTGAATCTCTAATACGACACGACTTATCCAAACTTAATTTGCGACCACGAGTCAAATCCAATATGAGAAAAGATGAAATTGACATTTTACATAGATTACGAATGGATGAACAACTGACAATACAGATGGCGGACAAAGGAGGAGCTGTGGTAATTATGGATTCAAGCTTCTATGTCAACAAAGTGAATGAACATCTAGAAGATACCACAACATACATAAAATTGGATGAGGATCCAACAAATAATTTTGCAGAGGTCTTGAACCAGATTCTGGAAAAAGCGGAAAGCTTGTCGTGGATTACATCATCACTACGGAAATTCTTAACCAATCAATATCCGAGAAGACCCAGACTTTATATGCTACCCAAGGTACATAAAAATCTCAACAATCCACCCTTCCGACCAATTGTATCCGGTTGTGACTCAATTTTTTCACCAGCAGGGCAACTGATCGACCATTTTCTGCAAAAATTCGTACAGACATGGCGCAGTTATGTGAAAGACACTACACATTTTCTCAATTTGTTTCAAACAGTACAAGAGAATTACGACCGTGATTGGTTGATGTGTACCATTGACGTCACATCACTATATACATCCATCCCACTCAAAGAAGGTGTTGAGGCCTGTGAATGGGCGCTACTACAGTTACCAGAGCTTCCTGTCAATAAAGTTTTTTTATTGGAATTGCTCATATTTTGCTTACAGCATAGCTATTTAACCTGGCAGGATGAATTTTTTCTACAAGTCAGTGGAACATCTATGGGTTTCTCAGGGGCGCCATCCTACGCCAATTCATTTATGGCACAGTTTGAAGATATCCACATTTTCAAGAACGACCTCTGGTCAAATAATCTAGTGTTTTACACTAGATTTATTGATGATATTTTCCTGGTATGGAAGAATTCAGCAAGATTGTTGGAACAAGCAATTGAAGACTTGAATCACAAGCATGAGAGAATTAAATTCACACATGAAATCAACAAAGAAAGAATTCATTATCTAGATGTACTGATTTGCCGACAGGATAACATGTTGGAAACTGGAATATACACTAAGCCAACAGACAGAAACAATTTATTGTTGTACACAAGTTTCCATCCACCATCTTTGAGAAGAAATCTTCCTTACTCGCAAATGCTGAGGGTTAAGCGGATTACTTCTGACAC
This sequence comes from Lissotriton vulgaris, assembly GCF_964263255.1. NCBI lineage: Eukaryota > Metazoa > Chordata > Amphibia > Caudata > Salamandridae > Lissotriton > Lissotriton vulgaris. The sequence continues at coordinate 1,227,282,218 of NC_141687.1, forward strand.
AGACAAACTAATAACTGCTCTTGGTGAGCAAAAGGAGAAATTTGCAGCACGAGGATACCCGGTAGAGGTTCTAGGAACAGCTCTAAACAAAACTGAATCTAAGGACCGCATCACTTTGTTGTCAAACAAGCCAGAAGTAAAAACAAATCGACAAGTGTTTGTCTCCAAATACTCGTCTAAGTCACAAGCGATTCAAAAAATCATTAAAACAAGATGGGAGCTTTTGAAACAAGAGCCGGACTTCAAAGGTCTATTTGATGAGGAACCCCTCTTTGCGTATACACGCAGTAAAAACATTAAGGACATTCTTTCTTCTAAAACAGCAGCAGTAGAAGAACATCATCGAGGCATGCGTAAATGTTATAATTGTGTGCACTGCAACAACGTAATGATTGGCAACACAATAGATCACCCACAGACAGGTAACTCGATTGCTTTGAAGTACAATGGGGACTGCAATAGCATGAATGTAATCTACACTATTAAGTGTCCATGTGGTTCCCTTTATGTAGGCAAAACATCAAGAAAGATTAAAATTCGCATTACGGAACACAAAAGTACATTTCGCACTAGGACAGCAAAAACTCATCTCACTGCACATTGGTTGGAACATCACCATAACATTGCACAGATGCGTTTCACTATTCTTGAAATAGTACCTATTGACCCAGGAAGCAACCACACAACACGTCTAGCTCAGAGAGAAGCGTGGTGGATAAAGTACTTACAGACTTTGGTACCTGTTGGGCTTAATGATCGCATTGAGTTACAATGTTTTCTATGATTGTGTCATCCTCCATTGCATTTGTACATGGGTTTATCTTTAGGTCAACATTATCACAAAACACTGGGAGTGATATTAAAGGGTAACAGTTGTACTCTTCACTTACTTCACTGAACAGCCCATTTACTAAAAACACCTTTATTTTTTGATATTCCTTTTATTTTTATTTTATTAGAACACTGGAGGTAGGCTAACAGCTGTACTATCTACTCACTTCACTTAACAGCTCATTTATTTCACACACTTTCATTAGCTGATATTCTTTTTATTTTTATATCAATAGAACACTGGAGGTACTTAGAGACAGTCAGCATCACAACAAACACAAAACACATAGATACAGTGTGAGCCTAGGCAAGCACCATTCTGAATACTTCAGATTTATTTACCATCATGTATTGCATTCTTTAGAATGACTTTGTTCCGTAATATGTTCGAACTTCAGCGATAGTTAGCAGTCTGTAATACACAGAGACACAGCCTTCACCTAGTGAGTACGTCATTTCGAACATTGTAATACTTGGATATATTCACAATCTACGTTTTTCTCACAGTAATCTAACAGGGTAGATTAACTTTTACCTACATCTCATCGGCTTGGTGTTTGCACCACATCATTAGATTTAGTTTATTTATACAGTTGTGCATGTTATTTACTTCAGCCGCACGATTAACGTGGGCTTTCATTTACAAACGTGGATTCTCATTTACACCATTCCAAGATGGCGCTATTGTACAGTCCGTCCTTTCTGTTCATATACATCACTCGAGTGCCCGCGTAGTGCTCAAATAGGATAGAGTTGTCAGCGTGTACCGCGTTGAGAAGTCGGAGGACACCTGTGTATTCCTGTCCAACAATCACTCGCTTTTGACAATATTAGGCGTCCACCAACTCTTTTGGAGGTGAGAGCGCTTTTATATCGGGCAGTTTTCGCTTTAGACTTACAAGTCTCGAGTTGGAATTCAACAGCGTTTGTTTATATTACAGAACGCAACTATCTGGGCGCGTTCGTGTGGAATAAAATTACCCGGTATGAACAGCACAGATGTTATATGAGGTGATTTAACAGTAGACGGTGAGTGCAGGAGGTTTTTACTTAATTTTGTTCAGATTCTCTCATGGTAGCAGTTACTGTCACGTTTCGTGTTGCTGACCGCGTGTTTTGGATTTTATATTGCAGCCCCATACTTTAAAGATTGACATCCAAGCTGTGATATTCCTTAAAAATAGGATTCACTTCTTTTACAATCACAAGAAAAGGTTACAAAGAATCTACCCAGTGTTCACCAGCACGGTGAGTTCACTAACATATAGAGTCAGGTGTGTAAGACGTTGCTTTTATGGTGCATCATCAATATTTTTGCCACTATTCAGTTAGCAGTGTGTCTTATTTCAGTGACTATAAAGGTGGTAATTATGAACTAAGCGCTCAGAATTAACTTATCCTGTGTACCTGAAGAGAGGGAGTTGGTTGTAAATATTTAAAAACTAGTTTTTTTGTTGAGATTTTTCAATTATGGAATACGTCTGAATAGGTATTTGTTTAACATGCTAGCATACAGGTCCTCAAGTGGTTACTCTTTGCACCACAGGTAGCGAGAACATTCTTTTCATCGGTTTGACTCAAGGTCAACTTGGTTACCGTCATGTGAAGTTAGCAGCAAGTTCAAGGTACTTTTCTTTTACAGCAAACAGTGGCGAACGCTAGAGTCAGTGAAACCACACATAGGTTTATAAGCTTCCTGTCCTATGGTGGAGGTTTTCCAAAGTCATGTCACACATGAGCGTTGGTGGAGGTTTTTTTTATATAAGGTGCAACATTCAATTTTCTTTTTCACTACAGGGCTTTATTTAGATCATCTCTTGACCTACTTATAAACTCATTAGGCAACCATTGTGACAGTCTCAATCATGTAATTTCGTTAGTGCTTGGAACTGCGACTTTTAATAGATCTCTTAAAAAGTTTTTTGTTTATGTCAAATATTGGTGAAAGTGTATCAGATTTGGAGTTATGTATAGAATGGTAATACCATATTCTCATTTCGATTCTTTCTACAGTGCCCCCGAAGAAGGGAAAGTTCCCGAAATGCATTGGGCCATTGATTAACTTGTAACAGTATTATGAATGATTTTCATGTATTGTTTTCCTCAACCTTTCTTCAAAAATATGATGATGAATTTATTTTCATTAGAAGATCATATCATTTATGAAATATAAAATGATGCAATAATTTCACATCACAAAGTGCACATTGATTACTTTTTCATTAATATAGTTGAGATAATGTATACATTGACAGAATAAGATAACAAACTGTTTTCTTTTGCAATACTGTAAAATAGTAGTGCGTTTGGTATACTAGTGGGGTCTCCACTGGAAGTAGATGTAACTATAGGCTGGCTGCCTTCACCAAACAGCACACATAACTGCTTAAATTGGATTCATAGCAAAATAATCATATTAAGATAAGGAGTGCGCTGGCAATTCACATTTCGTTTATTCCCTGCCAACATACTTGCACGCAGCACCCTCAGATACAATCATGTCATTTGATAGCATTTCAAACTTAACAGAAAATCGAGCAGATACCAGAACATACTCTGATACGCAATTCCAAGGGATCTATTCATTAATTGAAGATACACCATCTTTCAATGCGCAGGGCAGTTCGATTCCACAACAACTTAAACAACTGGAATTCACAGCCAAGAGAGCATTAAGTCAACGTTTACATGCATCAACGCTTATACAGTACCATAAGGTACTGTGGGCGTGGGAGTAGGGACGACCGTGACACCAAGTTGAGGAGTTAACGATGGCTTTATTTTTATAACCCTGGTAGGCTTAGACATTAACGTCTTTCTATTCCTAAGAGTCAGTCTTTCACGGGCAAACACGCTGGGGTCCGTGGCGATGGTCTGCTTTCTCCTTTCCTTGTTCTTGGAAGAGGTTGTGGTGGTTCTGCCTCCCCAGTGTCTCAGGAAGCTGGACGACTCTCCGCTGCCTCAGGCTCCGGTGCATGCAAGGAAACCAACAGAAAGGGAGCCGTTAGGGTTCAGTCCTCAATGAGGTTGCACCAGGGGGTCCGGGGTATGTGAGGGAAACCCAGTGTACCGTGCCTCTTATCTCTACAGTGCTCGGTGTGCGTGTGAGGGGGGGGGGGAGAGTAGGTAGAATTAGGGGTGGGGAGGGGAGAGCGGAAGGGAAAGGAACACAACACAGGGTAGGTACGAACAGGGTCTATACACTATCTACACACTTTTGCTTCTCCTCCCCAGCCAAGCCGCCCAACGCCGCCGTACCTGTGACAGCCACACTCCTCCCTCGGGAGCGTGGCACGGCGGTCCGCAGGGTCGTTGGCCTCCTGGCTTCTCTCCGTCTCTTCCGCGTTGTTCCTCCGGGTTGGTCTTCTCCGCGCTCTTCTCCTCGCTTCCTCCGTTCCGCTCGCTTCCGCCTTTCTCTCCTCCTCCTCCGGGGTGCTCGCACACCCGACAAACAGGACTTCCCGGCTTTTCTCCAATCCCGTCGCTCTCACGTCACTCGGGGGCGGGTCCTCTTTATCCTCTGACTACGCCCAGTTAAAGGAGCCGCTGATGTGGTCTTCTTCCGGATCGCTCCGTCTGTCGTCCCACCGACCTGGCTGGAAAGAAGGAGTCGATGGGTGGTCAGCATTGCGAGGGTTCCACCAGTCATGTACGGTAGGCGCCCCCACCTCGTTACAGGTACAAAGAATACCACGGGGCCTACGTCTACCAATCAAACCTTTACTTTACAAATTTCAATATAACAAGAGGTTTATGGAGAAATGGCAAGCTGTTTTAAACAAGTGCTCTCTGGATTTAATTCTATTACTGATTGAAGAATTATCTAAGACGATCAAAGAACTGGAAGAAGAAATCAACATCATCAAGTCAGACCTGTCTACTCGATGTGAAACTGATTTTTGGAGAATTTCACTAGACGATCTCAATTCCAAATTGGATTCCTACGAGAAGGACATACAAGAAAGAAAATTGCGCAAATTTCGTAGGGACACTATTGACTATAAATTGAATGAAGTGTACACCTGGGCGGAGGTGTACGCGAGACGTCGTCCTCTCCAGAAACCAACTACTTCGTCCCAAGAATCTATAGTGTCAGACACCGATTTGGATCCATCTAGACAACCGGTATCAAGTTTAGAGACTACACAAGCAGTCTCTAAAGACGGAGCAAGCACTTCAAACATCACAACACCTTTTTTAGACAAGGTCCAGGGAGGAGGCAGACCACCAGATGCTTTAAAAAACAAGGAGGGCCAAAAGACAAGGAAAAGAAAGCCAAAGACAAAGAAGCCAAGGAACGAGAAGCGGAAGCCAGGAGTTTGAGGAGCAAAGGCAAACCCTTGTGATAAATATTTCCTCTAAACAACTGACACAAGCACAAGAGCGGGTCTTAAACAAGGGCACCTCATTTGTGCTAACCTATAACACCAACCAACTAGAACTTGATGTCTCAGTCTTCCGGTTTCTATGAAATCTGAGACTGAAACACTTTTTTACAAACGTGGTTCCTACACTGGAGACCCCGGCTTTAGAAGTGGAATCAGATGACTCGGAATTGAGAAAATTCAAAACTAAAAGTACTTTTATGCCACCAGTGTCACACAAAATTATTGATACCTTTGAATCTCTAATACGACACGACTTATCCAAACTTAATTTGCGACCACGAGTCAAATCCAATGTGAGAAAAGATGAAATTGACATTTTACATAGATTACGAATGGATGAACAACTGACAATACAGATGGCGGACAAAGGAGGAGCTGTGGTAATTATGGATTCAAGCTTCTATGTCAACAAAGTGAATGAACATCTAGAAGATACCACAACATACATAAAATTGGATGAGGATCCAACAAATAATTTTGCAGAGGTCTAGAACCAGATTCTGGAAAAAGCGGAAAGCTTGTCGTGGATTACATCATCACTACGGAAATTCTTAACCAATCAATATCCGAGAAGACCCAGACTTTATATGCTACCCAAGGTACATAAAAATCTCAACAATCCACCCTTCCGACCAATTGTATCCGGTTGTGACTCAATTTTTTCACCAGCAGGGCAACTGATCGACCATTTTCTGCAAAAATTCGTACAGACATGGCGCAGTTATGTGAAAGACACTACACATTTTCTCAATTTGTTTCAAACAGTACAAGAGAATTACGACCGTGATTGGTTGATGTGTACCATTGACGTCACATCACTATATACATCCATCCCACTCAAAGAAGGTGTTGAGGCCTGTGAATGGGCGCTACTACAGTTACCAGAGCTTCCTGTCAATAAAGTTTTCTTATTGGAATTGCTCATATTTTGCTTACAGCATAGCTATTTAACCTGGCAGGATGAATTTTTTCTACAAGTCAGTGGAACATCTATGGGTTTCTCAGGGGCGCCATCCTACGCCAATACATTTATGGCACAGTTTGAAGATATCCACATTTTCAAGAACGACCTCTGGTCAAATAATCTAGTGTTTTACACTAGATTTATTGATGATATTTTCCTGGTATGGAAGAATTCAGCAAGATTGTTGGAACAAGCAATTGAAGACTTGAATCACAAGCATGAGAGAATTAAATTCACACATGAAATCAACAAAGAAAGAATTCATTATCTAGATGTACTGATTTGCCGACAGGATAACATGTTGGAAACTGGAATATACACTAAGCCAACAGACAGAAACAATTTATTGTTGTACACAAGTTTCCATCCACCATCTTTGAGAAGAAATCTTCCTTACTCGCAAATGCTGAGGGTTAAGCGGATTACTTCTGACACAGACAAACTAATAACTGCTCTTGGTGAGCAAAAGGAGAAATTTGCAGCACGAGGATACCCGGTAGAGGTTCTAGGAACAGCTCTAAACAAAACTGAATCTAAGGACCGTATCACTTTGTTGTCAAACAAGCCAGAAGTAAAAACAAATCGACAAGTGTTTGTCTCCAAATACTCGTCTAAGTCACAAGCGATTCAAAAAATCATTAAAACAAGATGGGAGCTTTTGAAACAAGAGCCGGACTTCAAAGGTCTATTTGATGAGGAACCCCTCTTTGCGTATACACGCAGTAAAAACATTAAGGACATTCTTTCTTCTAAAACAGCAGCAGTAGAAGAACATCATCGAGGCATGCGTAAATGTTATAATTGTGTGCACTGCAACAACGTAATGATAGGCAACACAATAGATCACCCACAGACAGGTAACTCGATTGCTTTGAAGTACAATGGGGACTGCAATAGCATGAATGTAATCTACACTATTAAGTGTCCATGTGGTTCCCTTTATGTAGGCAAAACATCAAGAAAGATTAAAATTCGCATTACGGAACACAAAAGTACATTTCGCACTAGGACAGCAAAAACTCATCTCACTGCACATTGGTTGGAACATCACCATAACATTGCACAGATGCGTTTCACTATTCTTGAAATAGTACCTATTGACCCAGGAAGCAACCACACAACACGTCTAGCTCAGAGAGAAGCGTGGTGGATAAAGTACTTACAGACTTTGGTACCTGTTGGGCTTAATGATCGCATTGAGTTACAATGTTTTCTATGATTGTGTCATCCTCCATTGCATTTGTACATGGGTTTATCTTTAGGTCAACATTATCACAAAACACTGGGAGTGATATTAAAGGGTAACAGTTGTACTCTTCACTTACTTCACTGAACAGCCCATTTACTAAAAACACCTTTATTTTTTGATATTCCTTTTATTTTTATTTTATTAGAACACTGGAGGTAGGCTAACAGCTGTACTATCTACTCACTTCACTTAACAGCTCATTTATTTCACACACTTTCATTAGCTGATATTCTTTTTATTTTTATATCAATAGAACACTGGAGGTACTTAGAGACAGTCAGCATCACAACAAACACAAAACACATAGATACAGTGTGAGCCTAGGCAAGCACCATTCTGAATACTTCAGATTTATTTACCATCATGTATTGCATTCTTTAGAATGACTTTGTTCCGTAATATGTTCGAACTTCAGCGATAGTTAGCAGTCTGTAATACACAGAGACACAGCCTTGACCTAGTGAGTACGTCATTTCGAACATTGTAATACTTGGATATATTCACAATCTACGTTTTTCTCACAGTAATCTAACAGGGTAGATTAACTTTTACCTACATCTCATCGGCTTGGTGTTTGCACCACATCATTAGATTTAGTTTATTTATACAGTTGTGCATGTTATTTACTTCAGCCGCATGATTAACGTGGGCTTTCATTTACAAACGTGGATTCTCATTTACACCATTCCAAGATGGCGCTATTGTACAGTCCGTCCTTTCTGTTCATATACATCACTCGAGTGCCCGCGTAGTGCTCAAATAGGATAGAGTTGTCAGCGTGTACCGCGTTGAGCAGTCGGAGGACACCTGTCTATTCCTGTCCAACAATCACTTGCTTTTGAAAATATTAGGCGTCCACTAACTCTTTTGGAGGTGAGAGCGCTTTTATATCGGGCAGTTTTCGCTTTAGACTTACAAGTCTCGAGTTGGAATTCAACAGCGTTTGTTTATATTACAGAACGCAACTATCTGGGCGCGTTCGTGTGGAATAAAATTACCCGGTATGAACAGCACAGATGTTATATGAGGTGATTTAACAGTAGACGGTGAGTGCAGGAGGTTTTTACTTAATTTTGTTCAGATTCTCTCATGGTAGCAGTTACTGTCACGTTTCGTGTTGCTGACCGCGTGTTTTGGATTTTATATTGCAGCCCCATACTTTAAAGATTGTCATCCAAGCTTTGATATTCCTTAAAAATAGGATTCACTTCTTTTACAATCACAAGAAAAGGTTACAAAGAATCTACCCAGTGTTCACCAGCACGGTGAGTTCACTAACATATAGAGTCAGGTGTGTAAGACGTTGCTTTTATGGTGCATCATCAATATTTTTGTCACTATTCAGTTAGCAGTGTGTCTTATTTCAGTGACTATAAAGGTGGTAATTTTGAACTAAGCGCTCAGAATTAACTTATCCTGTGTACCTGAAGAGAGGGAGTTGGTTGTAAATATTTAAAAACTAGTTTTTTTGTTGAGAGAGATTTTTCAATTATGGAATACGTCTGAATAGGTATTTGTTAAACATGCTAGCATACAGGTCCTCAAGTGGTTACTCTTTGCACCACAGGTAGCGAGAACATTCTTTTCATCGGTTTGACTCAAGGTCAACTTGGTTACCGTCATGTGAAGTTAGCAGCAAGTTCAAGGTACTTTTCTTTTACCGCAAACAGTGGCGAACGCTAGAGTCAGTGAAACCACACATAGATTTATAAGCTTCCTGTCCTATGGTGGAGGATTTCCAAAGTCATGTCACACATATGAGCGTTGGTGGAGGTTTTTTATATAAGGTGCAACATTCAATTTTCTTTTTCACTACAGGGCTTTATTTAGATCATCTCTTGACCTACTTATAAACTCATTAGGCGACCATTGTGACAGTCTCAATCATGTAATTTCGTTAGTGCTTGGAACTGCGACTTTTAATAGATCTCTTAAAAAGTTTTTTGTTTATGTCAAATATTGGTGAAAGTGTATCAGATTTGGAGTTATGTATAGAATGGTAATACCATATTCTCATTTCGATTCTTTCTACAGTGCCCCCGAAGAAGGGAAAGTTCCCGAAATGCATTGGGCCATTGATTAACTTGTAACAGTATTATGAATGCTTTTCATGTATTGTTTTCCTCAACCTTTCTTCAAAAATATGATGATGAATTTATTTTCATTAGAAGATCATATCATTTATGAAATATAAAATGATGCAATAATTTCACATCACAAAGTGCACATTGATTACTTTTTCATTATTATAGTTGAGATAATGTATACATTGACAGAATAAGATAACAAACTGTTTTCTTTTGCAATACTGTAAAATAGTAGTGCGTTTGGTATACTAGTGGGGTCTCCACTGGAAGTAGACCTAGTCGGTTTTGTTCATGAGGACTATGCCGCCTCCTTTGTCCACAGGTTTTATGACGAGGGTGGGGTCATTCTGCAGACGTTGAATAGTGCTCCTGTCTTTGTTAGATAGGTTGTTGAATATCTCTTTTTGTTGAAGTTGTTCCAGTTCTGTGTATACTGCCTGTTCAAACGTCAGGATTTCAACTGGGATACTTCCCGGTGGGGGAGTGAAGGTGGATTTAAGTCTGAGACCGGTTTCGTTGGGGGTGTCTTCCCTCTCAATGTTGGTGTTGTCTTTTTTCTCAAAAAAAGCTTTGAGTTTAATTTCCTTAAGAACTCGACGAGTTCTATGTGTAGTTTAAACATGTCCAGTCTGGTAGTGGGGACGAACGAGAGGCCTTTATTAAGTACGTCTGTTTCTTCCACTGTTAATTGAGTATCAGACAGGTTGAATACAAGTGGGTTTGTAAGTCTTATTTGCTTGTTCCCGGTTGTTCCCTTGTTTTGTTTCTGGTGTTGGAGCTCACTGGTTCTTCTTCCGGTGCCCATTGGACATGCCCCGGGTTCCGCCTCTTGCCCCGTCCCCTCCTGCCCTGGGATAAAAAAGGATATCGTTGATTCTGATTTCCTTGGAAGAAGGGCATATTTCCTGGGGGGTACATTTGGGGGTAACCGAAGTATGGAGGTGGTAGGTGGCCGAAGTGGGGTGGTGGTGGGCCATAATTATAGTTTTGGGGGGGCTTGCCATGGTTGTGGCCAGTGCTGTCCTCGTCGACCCCTGTCTCTGGATTTGTTTGATTCTGTGCTTGAGTTGCTAGAGGTGCTCGAGATGGAGCTGTTATCAGAATTCTCAGAGGATTTTTTGGGGGGAGTGTAGTCATCATCAGCGTACGGGTAGGTTTTAGAGTAGCTGAATCTTTTAAGATCCTTTTTGAACTTCTTAAATTTGGTCTGGGATAGGTAGTCTTTGTATTCCGCTATTTCTCGATTTTGATCATCAAGTTTTTTCTTGTAACCTGTCAGCGTGGTTTTGAAGTGTGACTCTGTCGCTTGGATCTCTATCATGATGGCATCTGATAGGCGTTTAGCAGTTTTTATGATAAGGATTAGCCAGTCCCTGGTGCAGTGCCAGGCGATCTGGGCCCAGTCTTTGCGGAATGCTGCGTCATCCAGGAAGATCCTGGGAGCGTTCGTGACCAGAAGGCCAGTGGGGGCTGTGTTGGTGCGTAGATATTGTGCCAGTATAACACCATGCAGAACAGTCCGGATCCTGTTCCTCTTCTTTTCCGACAGTGAGTCCCAGTCAGAAGATTGGGCTACTGTAGCAGAGATGTTGAAGTCTGCCAGGAGTGAGGGGTCAGATAGTATTTCACTGACATCCTCGGCGGTGAATGTGAGGCCAATGTTTTCAGCCATATTTAGTGGGTAGATAGGACTCTCGCAGCTGCGCGCTGCTTAGTAATGCTCAGATCAATGAGAGAGAGAGGACTAGATAGGCTAGACCGTATCCCCTGTATTATATATGAATATCAATAAGGACTAGCTAGAGAGAGGATTTAGAAGACTCAGGTAAGTACGTCAATACATAGGGAAAAGCCTTGTTTTCCTTATAAAGCCCTCACCCACCGACCTAGTCGGTGGCATGCTTCATCATCGGGCCCACCATAGTGGCACCTAATGTGCCCCGGGTGTGCCTCAACGCCAGGAGACTGCGGAGCTGGTATGTTGCTGAGTGTGCAGTGAAAAGGGTGAGAAAGTGAAGAGTTAAAAGCTATACAGTAGGTCCCAGCACCCGAGGGTTACTTATCTTTAATAAACTGGGCCTCTGTTAGCGGATAAAAGGCAAGCAGACGTAATTTGGAGTGTGAATTATGACCTCCGACGTCTAGTGTGGTCTACATGTTTCAGCCAGTGCCTTGTAGATTTTAAGCTGGCTTTCCTCAGGACCATTTATTTATGTGAGAAGGTGCAAATTAAATAATAAACTTAAATTTAAGTGATTGTGTGGTCTTTTGACTATGTGTAGCGCACGCTAAGGCGCTATAACTGTTAGAGGGGGATTCCCTCAAGCTTGACTACAGATAACACATAGGACAAAGACAAGACGTACATGGTAGAGTCATATTAGTATGGTATATTGTTATACCACAAATTGCCGACATATAAGGTGGTGTTCGACCTATAATCGGCTATGGCGAGTTCATGCCAGCTGCAGATGCCCTCCTCTCGCTACTATTCAAGAAGTTCAAACTGAAAGACTCATCATGTTCCAAGAGTCACCTTTATGGAAGAAGGACTACGCAACAATGCTATGGAACTCTTTCCCCTTGAACCTGAAATTCAACTTCAAAATGAAACTCAAAATAACACTTTAGTTGCAATTAGACCAAATACAGACATTTACGTCAACATGCCTCGACGAGCAAAGTACGATTTAAACAAATCCTGATGCAATTCCAACAAGTGATCAAACTGCTTCTGGCTACTTCATAAACTTTGATACATTTTCTTTTGATACAAGTGAACCTGAAACAACGCCAGCCCAGAAAACCCACAAGCAGCAAGTTAAAGACTTTTTGAACTTTCTTAGAAAGACTTACCTGGTATCACCATGGGTAGAACTATTGGTATCTTCCTGGATTCTTTTCTTTCTTTTCTGGTTAAGCTTAGTGATAGTTTTTCACATGCTTATTAGTGGACAATACATTCGGCAAAGCTCTGCAGCCCAAAAAGTGAATATAATTATGAAACCTCATCAATCATCTCATTGAGAAGAAAGAGACTTGTCGTCAGTTAACATTACAGCAGTTCCTTTACTGGATGGTATAGTTTGGGACAAGGTTGATTTTGACATATGTGGCTCGACCGAACTTTTAAAAATTCGAGATTTATTTAAAATATCATTGAGGGATATAATTTCCTCAAGTACATTTTCCGACGAGTGGGATTGTGAAACTGAATAACATGTTTTCTGATTTAGAAAAATCTGCTGCATTTTCTAATAGTGAAACATCGCAGAGCTCAGCAGATTATGAATCTATGTATTGTTATCAACATTATGGTCATCATATTTTGCCTAAATCTGCTAATCCCAGAAATGTGTTCACATACCTCTAGTGGGAATATTGTCCAACACCACCAAAAGGCAGTTAAAAAATATTTACACAAAAGTTTCCATTTTTTTCAGGCTTCAATGTGTCTTACCCAGCCTCATATTATTATAAGGTTGCACCAACATCAGCACAGAAAAATATGTTAACAAACACCAAACAGATTTACTGTGCATCCTTTATTGCCCAGTTGTCTGAACAAGGTTTCGACTTATGGAAAGACACCATAGACTTAAAATCAGTCTGGGGATACTAGAGAATGGCAAGGGCAGGAACTGAAGCTTTATTTAGAGCATGCCTTATACCTCAACAAATAATGTTTTGGAACAAGACAGTACAACTGACGTCTTGTCTTTCCCTAGCCAAAAGCAAGGACTTGAACACACCTCGGATGCCAACACCATCAGTAGCCAAGGATAATGAAACATCACAAGAAGGGGTTACATTAGATGACATCAAACAATACAACAGATCAGACCCCGACTGGAGGAAAAGGTTGATTTGACCCACAGACACCAACAACTTTCAATCTAGATTCTTGGGTAGGACTGAAGGGTTCAGTATCCATATGCCAGGTCTGTGCCATGAAAAGAGTCAACATCCAGGGGTAGTGACATTCTACAGTGTTGGGAAGTTGTGCCTTTATTGGCTAGGAACCTCAACACTCATAGAAGTGAAACAACACTTATCCTTACTCACACAGGGCATGGATCTTAGGGATTTTTTACTAGGTCCCAGGAAACAACGTCAAACGTTTCATATATGCTGGCATTTACGCCGCCTACGATGAAATTTGGAAAATATCCCAACAAGAGGCGTAGAGAGAATATGGGAAATAGACTGTATTAACTTAGAGAAATCTCTAGCAGTGGTAGACAATGGATTAACAACATTGACCTCCAGGATATATTCCATAGGCAACATTGTATCTTCTGCGATAGACATCCTAGAACAAGATTTGGCCATAATACAACACGGGCAATCTCAGTTACATTCTATTATGTTATTGAGCTGGACCCTGCAATCTTTGCGTACATGCTATGTGCCTTGGCATTTTATAAACTGTATGTCTCTGTTTTCTGAATACAATCCAACACATAAACAGATAGAAATGGCACAAAGGAGAGCAGATTATACAATGCTGCGTATCGAAAAGCTGGATAGATTACTATTCACAGTGGCAGAATCACCGCATACGGAATGGCTAATCCATGGCTACATAACTCTACTGGTCACTACTTTTCAATTTCAATATTGCCTTGAACAAAAGCAGGCAGGCAAATATGAAAAAAATGGGTAAGGAATACATTAAAGAATCTTCGGAATTACCATACAGATTTCGAGGCCGGAGTGGGGATCAAGAAGTGTTTCTCAGTGGTACAAACAGGGAGAGCGCTTTAAGTGGATCGCTGATATGTCGGGACATTCTACTACATGGGGCTTGTAATACATTTTTGGCGAACTTGTCCTGTCATCTGAGGGGTACCCCAGCTGCTGTGATCACTCCAGCATTTGGGATACTTTCGAATGGGAGTTACTTGATGCTGAGCAGTCAAGGCTGCTCCGGAATGCTCCCGGGCATCGCATATCTGGTAACCATGAGCTCCGGGGTTACCTGTTGTATGGAAGTATCGTTTCCCCCGACACATACAGTCAGGGAGGCACCGTTATGGCCTTCACTGAATGTTTCGGTTTGATACTCTAGGCAGAATGAAAGCCATGCTTTCACAGAAGTCTGTGCCCTTAACCTCCGCACGAGAGACTCTTGAACTCGAGATCGCAAGGTCTTCAGCAGAGATACAGGTTCTTATTAATACAAATTGCCCTTTCCAGTTCGTTGAAATGGTGAATCGTATCTTTAACATGTCTGATACGACTGGCATTGTCCACCTATTTAAGGGCATAGGTACTAGACTTCTAACCATGTTTCAGACGGTACTTGGAGTTATACTAAACTTCATACACTCAGTATTCGGAATCGTCTTTGGAGGACTTTCGCTGATCCTGTTTCTAATACCGGGTGTTCTGATTGTCTTCTATCTGCTATGCAATGGATGTCCCAGTCACCAAGGAGATGGAAAAAGCGCTCCTGGAGCGGAAATACCATAACGAATGGTACAATACCTCGCCTGAGAGAACTGAGTGCCTCTTGGTTCCTGTCATTTCGACCAGTCTGGATGAACTGCAGCTTAACTTTCCTCCGATGCCTGTTTTGTGGAATAGAATCCGTGTTGGACCTTTGTTTGTCACTCCAATCATGTGCGCAACCGGACGTGAATGCTCTACTGGACCTGATAACTGCCCCTGTTCTGCAGTGTCCTCAGCGCCTCCCAATGTTGTTGGTGAAATTCCATGACCCACCACAGGCTGTAACTACACCTGTTGGTATGAACACCGGCTCCTCCACTGACACCCAGGCTTTGGACTGCTCACAAGCTGCCCCAGCACCGGCTGCAGACAGCACAGATGATCATCTGTGTGCAAATGACATACTCTGCGAGGTGTCAAAAGGGCCGTCTACTGCAGAAGCAAGCAATGAAAATGTTGCGTCTACTAGCCAGGACACATAAACACTTGACTCATTTTGGCTCGTCGTGTACTGGAAGAAATTCTCCCTTGTTTAATAACAAGCTCGATTTAGAACTCAGATACAAAATTGACATTCCTTTTTATTTATTGGGCATAAAATGGCTTTACTTTGCTTATAGTGTTTCGGACTATAACAACACACACTTTTTAGAACTAGGCGCCTGAAAAACCTTTATTAAATATTATTTGAAATTGTTAGACGTTTTTAAACATTTTTAACTAAAAAGATGTTTTTAACACTTTAGTGTGTCTAGACTTTAGTGTCTAGTTAGAATGGTAATACGCTTATATGTTACATTTGTCGTCCAGTCGGAAGAGTAGTGGGTGTTATATTCCATATAGGTACCCTATATATGCGCAGGTAAACACTGCAACTTTTCACCTATATCCTTCCCTACATGTCATACATAACGGTTCATAGGGACTGACCTTTTACCTAGATACGACACTGCATTCAGACCACTGGTTTTTCCATGGTTCGATACTCATACATTATGCATGAGACTTCTTGAAAGCACAGCAGGACTTACAGCAGGACAAACACCTCCTGTATAAAATCTATATTAAAGTTCAAACCCGGCGTCATGCTTTAGGCTGACACCGTAACACAGCAAGGTAGGACCCCTGGGGAGACCTGTGGGTATATAACATCATGTCTTGCTTAGACACTCGGAGGAGACCGTGACTTCCTGGCTTACTTACTGACCAGAGACGCTGAGGTTCCTGCATGCAGACGCTCCAGCTAGCAATGGTCTATACATCCCTCACGGGGTGTCCAACTTGAAATCAGGACAGGGTCCCATATTCTATCCTTACTCAGGTAATGGGGTTGACTAGACCTTAGAGGGATTCTTGGCATACCTTATAGCGCATAACACCTACACCAATGCTAGATACATTTAGGTACATCTAGTTAAGGAGACATCTTAGGAGAACGCATCATGTATTTTATGTACTTTTATATATTCATGATCACTGTAAGATGGTAGAACTATACCATCCCTTTACATTCATAGTACTGCTAATCATATATCTCTGCTACTGCCTAATGGTTGTTACAGCAAATCTATTATACACTAGAATAACAACTGTTCAATAAATCCTTATTGAAACGCCCAGACTGTTTATTCTGTGTATCTCTGAGACAAGCAAAGTGAGCACGAGTGACTGAGCGAAAAGTAGTATATTGTTTCCACGATCCTGAGGTATCAGGGATGTCTTGTTCTGAGGTTGCCAGAAACTATTCTCTCCCCGATAAGAGGAGATTCTAGTGGCACTGTGAGCTAGCTAACGCAAACAGGCTAACATATCCGGTCGGGGTGCTCGGAACCAGTCTGCCACCAAACCCACAGTTTATGTTATCCAAACACACAGAACCTTTATAGGATGTATAGGAACTACACGACAGTCCAGTTCTCATAGCATTGTGTTAGAAATGGGGTCTCTAGTTGGCAGTGGTTTTCACCCTGTCCAAGTAGGGACCCTTATTCTAGTCAGGATAAGGGGATAACACATAAGATAACCCCTGCTCACCCCCCAGGTAGCTTGGCACAAGCAGTCAGGTTATTTCAGGGGCAAAGTGTAA
Source organism: Lissotriton vulgaris (assembly GCF_964263255.1). Lineage (NCBI taxonomy): Eukaryota > Metazoa > Chordata > Amphibia > Caudata > Salamandridae > Lissotriton > Lissotriton vulgaris. The sequence continues at coordinate 1,227,299,277 of NC_141687.1, forward strand.
AGCATTTGTACATAAACACACTGAAAACACTACAACGTTACGCCACACTTGTATAGAAACAAAACCAATATTTATCCTATTAAACTATACCAAAATAGCAAAAATCAAACCTACGCAAACAAAGAAATTACTTTTAAAAGGTTCAAAATAGTTCAGGCCGTAGGAAACTATGGATGAATCACTTTTATCACAAAGTACCTGGTATGCATCATAATCAAAGAAGCAAGCAGGCGCAGGGGAGGTGAGTTGCTGGAAAAGCAAAGCGATGCATCGTTTTCTCACTCCAGTGTAGGCGATGAGTCGGTACCTTAGAGTAGCCCTGGGGAGGTGATCCGTCAGTTCCTTACTGTCAAGGTAGATGATCCGTTGGTTTCTTACTGTCAGAGAAGGTGATGCGTTGGTTCCTTACTGTCTGGAAAGGTGATGCGTCAGTTTTTAGCCCTGGTTCCTTACTGCTGCGCAATGTCGGTTGAAGAACATTTTTTTTTTTAAATAACAAACTTTATTGCCATTTTATATCGCATGCAACAAGGTATTACTGTGGTCATAACATTGAATTGATCATTGTGGTAAGTAAGCTTAATTTTTGATTAATTATCGAGAAAAAACAGCATTGATTTCCATGTGTACAATACCTTTTTTAACATAACAGAAGAGGAAAAACATTCCCATTGTTTATTATGTAGTTGCTAGATAATTACATTAGATATTTATTACTAATAAACTGTGACTCCCTAAAAAGTACCCCCCCCCCCCCACCCCAACCCCCACCGGTGTGTTGTAAAATCCAGAGGCGCTGGCTCAATGCGGCGAAACAGGCTCTCCGTTAATTTTCCAGCTGTGAATAGGTGATGTCGCATAGCAGGGCCTGAGTCAGAGCAGGGGTCTCGGACATCAGAGACACAGTGCTCAGGACTCGGGCTGTGCCAATCTTTTCAGCTACATGGCAGGCGCTGCATCAGTTCTTTGCCCGCACTGCGGCGATGCGTTGGTGTTTCAATTGCAAGGTTCAATGGAAAGACTGCAGTAGGAAAACAGGCGATGAAGGTAGATGTCTGGAGTTTCGGCCTTCTTTGCAGCAAAACCTTCTCCAAGGGCCCAGAACTGGAATTGGCACCACTTGCAGGTCAGAACTCTCAATAGAGAAGTTCAGCGGCTACAGGTGAAGTCTTTGATGGCTTTTAGACTTCTTAACAGGAAGCAAGCACACACAAGCAGTTGGAGAACCTTGGCAAGCAGGATGAAGAAAGCACAGTCCAGTCCTTTCACTCTCCAAGACAGAAGTAGCAAGCAGCAGGCAAGCCCAGCATAGCAACAAGCGGAGTGACCGTTTCCCTCCTTCAGCTTATCCAACTATTCTAATTGGCAGAATTTCCTCCTAGTCCAGAAGTGTTCTGAAGTTATGTTGTCATAGCTCAAGTGCTTATACCAGTTTCTGCCTTGGAATTGGGCCAACTTCAAAGGAAATTCTTGCCCTGTCCTGGCTCCAGACACAATACAGGTGAGTGGAGACAGCTTTGTTTGAGGACAGGCACAACCATATTCAAGTGTCAGCGACAACTGCTCCCACCTCTCTAGCTGAGGAAGACTCATTAGCTTGGTGAGGGGCCATCAGGATATGCATGGCACACCTCAGCTTCCTTTGTGTGACTGTCTGAAGTAAATGCACAATCAGCCCAACGGTCAGTCTAAACCAGACGTGGATTCCACCCGCAGGCAGAGGCACAGAATGGTAAAGCAAGAAAATGCCCACTTTCTAAAAGTGGCATTTCAAGCACCCAATTTAAAAACCAACTTCACTAAGAGATGTATTTTTAAATTGTGAGTTCCAAGACCCCAAACTCCAAGGGCCACATGTATCAATATTAGGAATAGCGATTACCTAATTGCGATTTTCTGCAAATCGCAATTAGGTAATTGCTATTCCTTATGTATGAAACTCCAAGAATTAGGGATTGCAAATTGACCTGCCCCATTAATATTAATGAGGTAAGTTGCAATTTGCGCCCCCCATCCCCCGCAGGAATCACTAAAATCATGGGTTCTGGTGGCCTGCTAGGGTCAGTAGACCACCATATCCATGATTGCTTTTCAATAAAGCAATCTTTTTTTTTTTAATACAGCCAAAGCAAAACGGGAAGCATTTAAAAGAAAAAAATGAGAATTACGTGGTACCACTCCCTGCTCTTAAAAAATGCTTTTGCATGTATTCACAAAGGGGAAAGAGGTCCCTTGGGACCCCTTCCCATTTTCGAATGGGTTACCACCAACAAAACATTTGTGCATACCTCTGCAATTCGGTATTAGGAAGGGATGCCCTAAACACGCCCCTTCCAAATACTGATTTCCTTACCCATTTTGCGATTTGGTAACAAGGGTTTGATATATAGGAAAAGCTTATTTTGCATTTGCAAATGGGCCAATTCTGCGATTCACTATCTGCACATGTAAAACTCGCCAGTACATGTCCTACCTTTCACTATACTGCACCCTGCTCATGGGGCTACCTTGGGTCTACCTTAGGGCTGCCTTACGTGTAGGGAAAGGGAAAGTTTGGGCTTGGCAAGTGGGTGCACCTGCCAGGTTGTCATGGCAGTTCAAAACTGCACACACAGACTTCAGTGGCAGGTCTGGTACATGGTTGCAGGGCTACTAATGTGGGTGGCACAATCAGTGTTGCAGGCCCATTAGTAGCTTTTGATTTACAGGCCCTGGGCACACACAGTCAACTTTATTAGGGACTTACCTGTAAATCAAATATGCCCATAATAGATAACCAATCATAATCACAGTTTACACAGTGAGCACTTGCACTTTAGCACTGATTAGCCAGTGGTAAAGAGCCCAGAGTTCTAAAACCAGCTATAACGAAATGCAGAACAAAGTAAAAAACAGGAGGTCAGAAGCAAAAAAAGGCGGGGGGAAACATGCCAAAGATTTCAGGTCTAACACGTGTTGCCCCCAGCTGAAAGTGGTGAGAACTACCTAACCTCATGGGAGTTCTCTTCACTAATGCTGAAGAACCTGGACAGACCATCCGCATTGGCGATTTCTGAGCAAGGCGGTGTTCCACCATAAAGTCCGTTTTCTGAAGGGAGATGGACCACCTGAACAGTTTTGGGCTCTCACCCCTCATCTGCATTATCTGAGGGGCCTGTGGTCTGTCTGAACCTGGAAGTGAGTCTTCAATAAGTAGGGTCTTAGCTTCTTCAGCACCTAGACCACAGTAAATGCTTCCTTTTCAATTGCACTCTACCTCTGTTCCTGTGGGAATAGCCTCCTACTAATGAAAGCTACGGGCTGGTCTAGGCCCTCTTAGTTTAGCTGTGAAAGCACAGCTCCCACACCATGCTCTGAGTCATCAGTCTGAACAGCCAACTCCTTGTAGAAATGAGGAACCTTGAGCACAGGCACAGTGCACATGGCCTCCATCTGACAGAGACATCTAGCTGTAGATTCCTTACTTTAGAAACCTCCCAAGGCACGAGACTGGATCTGGAAATATTTCAATAGCATCTCTGCCCGCTGGCAGAGGGCGCCGTACAACTCCATATTGACGTCGTCCACTGGATGTGACGTCAACAGAATATGTAAAACTCCCTTGCTGACTCCCGGATGCCAGTTCCTTCTTTTCCGCACTTGCAATGCGGATCTGGAGCGGTTAAGTGCCGTTTTGAAAGGCCCATCTCGACGTCTTGTCAAGAGAACAGTGTGCTTTTTTAAGTGATGTTGTCTGAGTTTAAATCCTGCGGAACTTGGGATAAACAAATGTCGATCACCGATCCGCATACTGTCTGTTTGTGGTGCCTCCGAGAACATCACGACCCTGTGGACTGCGGTTCCGGCCAGTGTCTTTGACCAAAGGCTTTGAAAGAGTGCTGTTTGAAACTCCTGGCGGCGCACTTTTCTGAAAAAAGCATCGTCGTCAATCTTCACCGAAGTCTAGGGACCAGTGGAAGAGTTGTTCGGGTGAGGAGTTGCCTCTGTCGACATCAAGGAAGGCTCAGAGAACCCAACAGTCAAAAAGTAAGCTGACGAAGACTCCCATCCGTCAGTTGAGAAACGTTTACAGGAGTCTACCCTGCGCCTCCCTAAATATCCTGAAGCCAGGGCTACTCTATCCCAAATGCGGAAATATTATTTTTTCCTGGAAAAGGTTTTCAGGCATCAGTCTCCCTCTGGTGTGCCCTCTGGCCCCAAGGAGGTGCCCAGGATGGATCCTCACAGGGGCGGTTGACCTTGGTGACAGTTGGGCCTTCTGACTCAGCTATGGGATGAGAGATGGCTCAGGTGAACAGCCCTTCGAGGTTCACACCTTCAGCGTCCGTTTAGCCTTTGAAGTCATCAGCACCTGTCAGCATCGACCCTAGGACTTCGGAGTCAATTCAGCCAGTGATGTCTGCGGCACCGATGGACGTTGATCTCATTCCTATTTCTGAGGTCGAGGCAATGCCACAATGGCGCCAGGTGCGGTGCTGAGAGTTCTGTCTTTTTGGGATGACACTCCATCAGATGTTATTCAGCCCTTGTCTGTTTTTTTGATGGGAATACACCATCAGATGTTATACAGCCCTTGTCTGTTTTTTTTATGGGAATACTCAGTTTGTTGACTGAAGGAGAGAGTATTGAAGGTCAAACCTCTTGGCATGCTGTCCAATTTCCTGTGTAGGAAAATTGGTTGCCTGAACTGGGGGAGGCTAGTGGATTAGAGACCTCTCCAGTTTCAGATTTACTTTCTCCACCTTCTATGGCAACGGAGGAATGTTCATCCTTGACTGAAATATTGAGGAGGGCAGTTGTGGTGTTGGATTTCTTCTTTTCTTACGTGGAATTGTCCATGGATCCTTTGGTGAATATTCTTCATCAAGGTGAGACGGGAGTGGAGCCTGTACTCCCTTTTAATAAGTCCCCGTTTTACCTACTTTTAGGAGCTTGGCCAAAACCTGTGACGGGAGCTCCAGTTGACCGGGCTGTGAGCCATAGGCATCGACCCGCCCCGGGAACCCTCTTTTTCTCCTGCAACATCCCACAACAAAAGGGCTGGTGGTTCAAGCTGCTACAGCTTCTTCGGACCCTAATGCCCTTCCTTTGGTTTAATCAGGTAAAGAATCCAAATGGTTAGAAGATTGTGGGAGGAATATATTTTCTTCCGTAAACTCTGCTCTGAGGTCTCTAAACACTACCTAGCTAAGGAATAGCGACTCCTTAATAGCAAGGAATCGTTATTAAGGAATCGTAATTCCTTATGCATGTAGGTTTAGCTAAAATATTAGCGATTCCTACATATTCCTTAATTGCGAATTGCAAATTGCGATTCGCAATTCAGGAATGCCTTCCCATTAATTCCTATGGGTCTACTGGCCTACAGGCCCATAGGAATGAATGGGACAGCATTCGCAATTTGCTATTACCGACTAGGTACTCGCAAATTGCGCATTCAATTTCAAGGGTGCAAGGGGGCCAAAAGGCCACCCTGATGCACCCCCAACAAAGTTAAGATTGCACATGTGGTGCACACACATGCCCTAGGGCATGTGTATGCACCACATTGTACTTTGAAAAATTCATTTTTGTGCATTTTTCAAAGGAATTTCAAATTACCATCAACTTGAAGTTGATGGTAATTTGCGATTCCAATTTGCAAAAACACAATTTGCAAATGCATCGCAACTAGTGAATCGCAATTTGCGATTCCCTAACTGCATTTGCAAAATAGGTAAACGCAAAAATTGTGATTACCTGTTTTGCGAATGCCTTTGGGGTTGATGCATCGCAATTAGCATTTTATCAGTCGCAAATGGGCCGATTCTGCTAATCGGCCCATTTGCGACCGGTAAAATGCTTGATGCATGTATGTGCCCCTACATATGTTATAGTAAGGTTTTCTCATGCCTTATGGGACTCTGTGGCACAGAGGCTACCTTCTCTGTCGTAGGAAGCCAGGAATGAGTTATTGCTGGTGGTGCAAGATGGCCGGGAGGCGACAAGTTTCACCATCAAATGTAGCATGGACACCGCTGATTCTGTTGGTAGAGCTACGGCTCAGTCAGTTGCTCTGCATGACTGCCTCAGAACCTGTGTTGAAGAGTCTCAAAGAATTGCAGTTTGATGGTGTCCATTTATTTGGTGAACAGGCTGATTCGACCTAACAAGGTGGTCGATCTGATAAGTCCATTTGAGTTATTTTGTAAGCTTGAGTTTGGTGTTCGAGCTGGTGTAGAGAAGGATCTACACGTCTGAGTTATGATATGTTTCATCTGGTACGTCCAGGATAGTGTTTTGCTTGATGCACAGATTTATTGATACCTTGTGTTTTTAATCATAGACAGTAGGGATTACAGAAGTTGTGTTCAACAATAAGTGGATTTTTTGGTTAATCTGCTAGCTGCAAAAGTACTGGACTCTGTCAATCACAGTTTATCAGTGTTTAATTTGTGCTATTTTGCTTATCTGAGCCCTGTTATACGAGCTTACAATTTGATTTACTCTGTAGAAGAGTTTAGGCTCAAGAGTGATACCACTATGGTATATACTATACTCTATATGGTGTATTGTTGGTGTGCTGTTGTGAGCATTTTTCAATGTGCATCTATATATATTCGGGAGGAGTTTACTCAGCTTATCCATTATTTGTCTCATGTTTAAGTGGATCAAGTTCTACTCTATATATAGAATTAGTTCTCTATGGTAAGTTTGAATTTGTACCCCATTGGAGCCTTGGGGTATATTATTTGCTCTTTAATGAGAGACTAAGGTGCAAAGATCTCTAAATAGGCATGTTAAGTGTCTCCTATGGTTTTGTGGGGTATGGAACTAAGGTGTCTGCCCCAAAAAGCATTTTCACAGAAGGTATCTGGTAGCCTACATTATTATTGATGTGGCTTCGGTTTTTGTCTGTCACTTACCTTCCGTTTACATGATAGGTGATGTTCTCTATGTCTGCTGATGTAGAACATTATTAGCCAATTGCTTGTTTTGTGAACCTTTATAATATTGTATTTCTATTCAGGTCCTGTCTTATGGTCAGAGATATTGAGCATGTTCATGTTTTCTCGCCATTAGTGATTGCTGGCTTTCCTGGTATTATATTATGCTATTTTAGATTTTCAGGCAGATATATTATCTTAAGTGATTCTATTCCTTCTATTGGAAAAGGTTATTTAATATTTTGTCCTTTACAGAATTGTCCTAACGCTGTGCGTTTATTACTAAACATTGTTTCTTTGTTCTTGAAGAACATTTACCTCTAATGCTGTACTACTTCTCTGCGAAGAATAAATATAGGGTTCTTTAAGGGGGAGAGGCATGGGCATCGAGGTTTCTACCCGTTGTAGAAGACTCTTATTTCTGACTTCAGAATCTTTGCACTCTTAAGGGTCAATTTCTTTTATTATGTATCTGTCTATAGTTGCTGGTAAGCAACTCTATTCCTTATGTCCTAGGTTAACACATTGTAAACCGTCGTTCCTAGAGGGTTAGACAGATTAATGTCTGACATTCTCACTGGTTAGATTGGGTTTTTTTAGAATTCCTTTTTAAAGTTTTAGATTTTGGTCTTTTACCAGATCGTTCGTAGATGGTCTCTATTCATAAATCATGGTCTTGTTCAGACCTTTGATTTAGTTAGGTTATCGAGATTTCTTTTTATTCTTGATATCCTATTTGATGCTATGCTACTATTGTTTACTGGTGGACTTTTAGGCAACTTGCTTTACCCTCATGGGTTGGATGCCATTGTATTTCTACGCATATAATCAAATACTGTTATGTCACTGTTATCTACCTGTGGATTATTGTCTCTATTTAGTATCTTTTATTATAGACATTTTCTTGTGGAAACATGGGCGTTTACCATGTTACTCCTATGTCTTCATATATGTATTTGTACTTTTGTGTATGTGGGATATTCTAGAGGTCCTTGTATATCTCTAGTTCTTTTTTCTATTTCTTAAAGGTCCTTCTACAGCTCTAGTTCTTTTATTCTATGGAATAGAAGGACTGCGTCTATGTCAACAGGGGCTGATGTTACCTTTGACTTCACTTTTATATAAACATTTGTTTTCTCCATGGAGGATGTATTTTTGTGTGTGGTTTATAGAGCCGTACTGACCTTCTATGGTTTACAGGTGTCGTTCTGTGGCTCGGACAGCTGTTCTGGGTTCACTGGGTTTGAACATGCTGTTTGGACTTGAATACATAACCAAATGACCTGGGTAGATTGTTCCCATGGTTTAAATGTCTTGTGACTTTATTTAGCTATGACTACTTCTGGGGGCCTTTTATATGGTTAGGGATGTTTCTGCCCACCTACATTCTCATAGATGTCAGACCTATTCTCTTCTTCTGGACAGGGTTAGAGACCTTTTATAGTTATAGTTCACAGACCCTCCTTCAGGGATGTTATGGCTTTGGCATTTGATTCTAAAGTAAGGAATCTATGGCTAGATGTCTCTATCAGATGAACAAGTTACTTATCTTTGGTAACACATTACCTGGTAGAGACAGGATCTAGCCACAGATTCCTCAACAACCCTCCCATCCTCCCTGCTCTGCAAAGTGGGTCCTGATTGGTCTCAATTCTTTTGTCTTCATTATTTGTTAAAAAAAAAAAAAAAATTAAATAGAGAGAAAAGAAGATCAGGAGAATCCAGTGATATTGGACATGGGGATTCTCGTCCATCTCAAGATTTTTATTGGCCATCAGTCTAGTTGACAACATTGCGCCTACAGTAATCCACACAGAACCGCAGTTCTGGGGTGGCACTGGGTGTAGTATCTTTGGGAACCAGTACCACTGGGCTGGACCAAGGACTGCTGGAGGGCTCGATCATCCTTCAAGCTAACATCGTAGACACCTCCTCTTTGATGCTAGCCTTCACTTTATCTGTCAACCTGTAAATCTTGTGCTTCACAGGTGGACTGTCCCCAGTGTCCATATTGTGAGTGCACCAATGGGTGACACCTAGGGTTAGTAAGAACAGAGTGTCAAATTGCCCCAGCAACTGGCGACTAGGAGTCCACAAGTCCACCAGGTAGGTGACACCACTCGTTTGCTCCCTGTAGGTGAAGAGAAGGCATAGCAAGAGGATTTTCCACGTAAGCCTCATGGGTTCTGACAGACACCCAGTCATGCCTTTCAGGGTATGGTTGAAACTCTCAAAAAAATCCAATACAAATCCATTACTCTGAGGGTAGTAAGGAGTGGTGAATTCATAGTTCTCCCCACACTCCTTGCACATGGCCTTCATGTACAGCATCATGAAGTTGGTACCCCGGTCAGATACCACCTCATTGGGAAACCCACAGGGGTACGGATCCCCTTCAGTGCCCGGGCCACGATGGGGGCTGTCACTGTCCTGCGAGGGATAGCTTCCGGGTGCCCGGTAGCATGGTCCACTTAGACCAGGATGAACCTGTTGCCCATGGTTGTCTTGGGATCCAGAGGCCCACAATGTCGATGCCCACCTGCTCGAAAGGGGTGCTCACAACATGGAGTGGTTGGAGGGGAGCATTACACTTTTCCCCACTCTTGCCACTTGCCTGGCAAGTTTGACAAGACCTACAAAATGCATCTGACTGCCTTTGCATTTGGGACCAGTAAAAGTAGGGGACAACCCTACACGCCTATCAAAGGTCTCTCCCTACCCCAAATGTCCTGCCAAAGACACATCATGAGCCAACCCTTGTCGGAAGGTTCTGAAACTCAGGGGTACCACCAGGCTTCTCCAGGCTCCGCAACCTTAGGCTCACTATAAAGGGCACCATTCTCCCAGTAAATCAAATATGACCAGGCCTCTTTATCAGCAACTTGGTCTTCAGCCTCCTGCCTAAGACTTATGAGAGTAGGGCATGTATTATGCTCCGCGCAGAAGTCTCTCCTGGTAGAACCCCCTTCTTGCTGCAAATGGGTCAGCTCAGGAGAGTATCCCAGTTCAGTCAACTCTTCCCTTGTTGGTTCCGGGGTGCCCCCCGCCCCTTCCTCAGGTTCAGCCTCCTCCCGTACCATGGGAATTTCAGGAGCGGGTTTCCTGCGCCCCTGCCCTTTCTCCTCTTGACAGACACCCAGGCCACTGTTTCAGGCTCCAGGTTCTCTTGATTATGCTGGGCTGCCATGTACTGTGTGGTCAGACAGGCCCACTCAGGCAACACCAACATTTCCAAGCATGACCTGAGGTTCACCTTCTTCCAGGCGGTATGCTCCAGGTCGTTCGCCAGCAGGCAATCCAAAAGTATGAACTGGGCTCACAGCTACCCTCAAAGAACCTGAGATCCTCCACCCGCCCCCACTGAAAGGAAACCTGAGCCACTTTTCAGAAGTGCTCACTGTAGTCTACTGCCACACCTTGGTGAAGTACATCTGGGACTACTTGCTCTTCAGACACCAGGTGACACCTGAAAGTAGTCACATTGGTGCCTGTGTCTCTTAGAGCCTTTGTCCATTGATGATCACCCACTGCCTGTAGTTCTTAGTGTTATCAGGCACTAGGCTTCCCTGGACCATCTACCTGTCCACTAATGAGAAAAGGGTCATATCAGCTGGGTCCACACACCTTCCTGGGACCAACTCCTTCCCAAGCACTACACTAGCCATCACCTTTGACTGCCCACCGGTACGGGCCTTTGCCTGCCTGGGACAGTTCGGGTCCCCTCTCATGTCGCCCTCCTGATCCCAAGCATAACTGTTGGATGCTGGCTCTCTATGTGCTATACCAAAAAGAGGTATAATGTGCAGAGAGTCCAATGAGTCCCAGAGGCTTTACAGAGGCTAAAGTAGATAATACTAATGGTCTCTTATATGAACAGGTCACAGGTTACAAGGAAGTGACAAGTAGCGGCCAATGGGCTCCTTACCTGGCCTGTCTTCACCCTCTATTATAACCACTTGCTATGAGAGGAAGGCATAGCCCTAGCCCTGATTGAATACGCCCCATAATCTTCAAGGTGGTGGGCACTGAAAAGTGGACTTCACCTGGCCTCCAGCACCTGAGGGGTGAAGGTAGCAATCGGGGGCACACCTCCTATTCTTTCTAAATTTCCCACTTGTCCTTCCACCAAAAAAGGGTATCTGGCAGTTGGTCTTTGTGTATTGCTCCTAGACAGTGATAATAAGGGAAGATAGGTGTTGGCAGGATGGGCCACTCTAAGTAAAAGGGTGGAGCTGTCCAACAACCACACTTGCCCATCATAAAGGCTCTGCCAGAGCACTCTCTCAAAGGGTTTTGTCTTTTGTGACCCAAGACAAGATGGAGCCAGGACCGGGAGGAAGGGAGATGCCTTCCTCCCCTGTGGTGGAAACCTGTAGAAGTTTCCTCCACTTTAGAGTGGGGACCAGTTATAAATTATGGACCCTTAACCGAACTCTTCAGTACACTTCTGGACCTGCTGAGCTGCTGAAAAAACTACCACTCTGCTGGATAGGATGAGAAGGACTGCATCTCTTGATCCAGTACACTCAAGTGGTGCCACCCCAGTCCTGGGTCCTTGGAAGTGGGCCTGTAGGTGCTCTGCCTGCCCATCTTTGGACCTAGCGGAACCAACACATCTCTGCTTTTTGGCGCAACCCTGACCAGAATCAACTCATCGCCTCTGCTGCATTGACTTTACCAGCGCAAGGTCTTTGCATCACCCTTACATCACTCAGCCCCATCAGAACTGCTGCTGTGTAATGCATCCCAACACAGTCCCTCACATTGCAAGGCTCTCATCATTTGCAGGCCTGATGACGGCGCAGAACTCCACATTGAAGGCCCTGCAGTTTATTCAGAACCAACCAGTGTCCAATGCATTTTCAACGCAGGACTCCACATTGCAAGCCCCCTCGTTGACGGCTGCCTCGACGAAGACACAGGACCTCGAATTGTAGCCTCGCAGCTCCTTGGAACCGACGCTGTGTGACACATCTCCAACCAGCGTCATCTCAGCTGTACAACACATCCTCGATGCAGGACTCTGCAATTCTTTTCACCGAGGAGATAAGGTGCCTAACTGGATCCCTTGAGCTGGCCCGTGCTCCATTGCAGTCGGCCTGAACTTGTGACTTTGGTCTAGTTCATTGCAACCAGATAACCACAGTTTGCACTTTCTACTTTTTGGCTCTATTTTCACTGAAATCTCTCTGAGAAAATATGCAATGCATCACCACAATATATCATGAGAGGAAAAGAAATCAAAGATCTCAACACCATGACAGAATGGTGAGAGACAAAAGTGACTTTGTCCCGGTCCAGCGCAGCTAGATAACTAAAGTTGATGCTTGTGCCTTTTGGCTCTATTTCCACTGAAATCTTAAAAATTGCATAGCTTCAATTCTACTGATTGGATTCATGTAATTTGGTCTTGTTTTATTTATTATAATTCACTTTATTCTTCTAAATTGGTGTGGGATTTTTCTTGGGTTATGTTTCCACTTTATTACTGTTTGAAGTGCTCAATAAATACTTTACACATTTCCTCAATCTTAAGCCATACTGCTTTTGTACCAAGCTACCAGAGGGTTCAGCACAGGTTGAGTTAGGGTTTGCTTGTACCTCCCCCTGACAAGGATTGGGGATTCTTGCTTGAGTAGTGTTTATACCCAAACCCTATTTCTTACAGTCGTCAAGACCAGCAGAGAAGGATAATCTCCTGCGATCATCAGGGAAACAAGGGACATCCGAAGAAATATTGAGAATACAAATAGGAGTGCTATAGATGTGGAAAAGCAGAATCACTATGAAAAAATGTCCAAGGTGTCACCACACGGTATCATGAGGAGAAGAAAAAATTTGCAATTTCTACATTATGCCAGAGCATCCACAAGTTCACCAAGGTTTCAAGCGACATTGCAAGCCACATCGAGAACACACAAATCATCATCACAAGTCACAAGTGAGATCCTTCTCGCCTATCTTGCAAGACTGTGATGTTTATGTATTCATGGTGGCACACCACAAAAGAATGAAGAAATGTACCTGAATGTACATTCGAATGGGGGACCATCATGTTCTGTTTGTCCTTGACATTGGAGCATCACTTAACTACGTCTGTGCTGCAGAATACCCCATGAACCCTTGCCTGGAACTAAGACGAGCTGATGTAAGAGTATACATGTGGATGGCCAAAAATCCCCTGCCATACGTAGGGTGGTTTAGAACAAACCCCACGTACCAAGACTGATCAATCAAGGCTGACATTCACTTTATTGATGACCCCCAGCAGCAGACTGGCTCCTAAGTCTACACACTGCAGAGTGTCTGATACTGATGGCAGTCCTATACACGGTGGAAGACAAGCCCCTGATCGTGCACAAGTATCCAGAGCTATACAGAGACCTCGGGAAAATTGCAAACTTCCAAGTCCAACTGCACATCGATGAGCAGGTGAAACCATTAGCATAGTACCACAGAAAAGTGCCTTTCCACCCTCAGAGAGCAGTAGAGGACGAATTGCAAGAATTATTAGAGGTGGACATCATTGAAAGATTCAAGAGTCCAACGCCATTGGTATCACCAATAGTAAGGTGTCAATCACATTTCATAATAACCAGGTGATTTCTCTCCCATCTTCATTTCCTACTGCTCAACTGTCAATGGACATAAAGAGGTTGCATAAATTAGACGCTGGAACTCAAATCTTCCGGATTGATCATTACATGTTTGTTGATTTCCAAAGAAACATGAAGGGAACAAGCGTCAGGAAGCAAACCATATCACATCATATTTCTCTACCAGTAAGATATTTTTTTGAACAGACATGTTCCCACAGAGGGTTTTTGTGTTCATTTGGCCAGCTACTTCAGCCATATTAACAGATATTCCACTCCAGTAGGCGTGTGGCCCTCAGTATATTCTTTTACTAAACATTATTGTGGAAATGGGCGAAAGAAAACATGACCAATTTTTCAGGCCAAAGTTCAGTGTTTTCTGTTCTAAATTTCTGTTATTTAGCCTCACCCTTTCCAGGATTGGGTTCTGTGGGAAGTGGTACATGTAAGGATCTGTGGGAACAAGGGTTAAGCATGCAATTCTGTGTGTGTGTCTTTCTGAAGCTCCTGCTGTCCATTTTGTGAAGTTGCGAATGAAACGTCTGTTGCTAATTCCTTTGTATTAGTGCATTAAAGTAAATCCTAAGCTACTTTCACTCTCTTTCTGCACAAATTCGTTCTCCTAATTGCTTGTTCTTCTATCACATTGATTGCTTTGAAAATTTACCTCAAAATCCTCTTTTAAGGGTTACAGGCGAATGAAAATTTTGGTTGAAAATTGTGGCAGAGTGAACTACGGGCTCAAGCTGGATGACCAACGCAAAGGTGGGTTTTCTATGTCTTACCATAAATGGGAGCACAGGGAAAAACAGTAAACTTGGGGAACTTGGACTACCGAATAACTCTCTTTAAGTTTTGCAAACTTTAAAGGTGGACAGGAAAGTACTTTGTAATGGACGCTAACACCTAGCAAGAGACAATGTAAACAGCAATTGAAAAGCAACACAGATCCAGGCTTCTAGAATAATGTAAGAGTAGTTGGTTTGTTCATTAGAACCCTGCTGTCCCGAAAGGAGTCCTGCATTCTAGTCACTGTTATGCCTTCTGCTACCTGGTCCACATAGCCCATGGTCATGCTGGTAATCCAAAGACAATGAGGTGGTGTAAGAGGAGTTAAACTGTCCAGCACACATCCCCCATTGCTTACTAAATTCTGTAAATGAGTGAGCTGTTCCGTGAATGTATCACCTACATTTATACTGACATTTCGTGTAAATAATTTTTTCACATGACCGCTAGAGTTGTGAGGATAGTACTTAGAAATAATGGACTTAACACACAATAGCTTATTCCTAAGGTAGATTTGGACACCTACATAAGGCCCTGATGATTTGCCATTGACTTGCAAGAGCATTTAAGGAATGAAGCATGTTGACCCTTTTTAGGAACTAAGGTGCATTCTACTCCTTAGTGGTGCTTACCTTTGTAGAATTAACACCAGTGACGTGTTGATACATTCACGGAACAGCTCACTCATTTAGAGAATTCATGCTGGAAATCCCCAGTACTTTTCAAAAGCAATAAAGTGTGTTAAATTAGGGGTGTGTAAAATGTGTGTACTTGGTCTTCACGTAAATATGCAAAGTTATGGCAAAATGTCACATAATTACATTAAATGCGAATGCACAATTTCACATTATATTTTATTGTGAAATGCTTCATCATGTCAATTATTGGCATGAGGTTGCATTTAAACGGAAGCACTGTGAATAACAGCCACTATCAGCCCAGTGTCTAACAGAGTTCAACAGCACACAAACAACTGTATCTGCCCAGTGTCTATCAGAGTAGGGAAACACCAACAACTATTTTTCAAAGGAAGTAAACCACTCTCCAGCATCTGGCAATGTTTTAATCCAAAAGCCCAGGAGCACTCTCGTCTTCCTTGTTTTCCCACATACTCTAATTGGCATACTGCCCTGAGCTGTCACATGTAACTCAATGTCTCCTTTCTGTATTGGCCACACATCTAAAGCATATTGTATAGCCTCATTTGCTGATTCAAAAGCTTATTGCGACTGCTCTCCCCACTCGAAATATTGTTTAAAAATATCTTTTTTCAAAATTTCTTCCATAAGTCTCTGCATAGGATCTCAATGTAAACCAAAGTTTATCATTCACTGACCAGTCTGACTCAAATTCAAATTCAAAATGCTTTATTTGGTATATATATATATATATATATATATATATATATATATATATATATATATACATATATATATAACCATATAGCAACAAAAAAAACAAGGCATACAACATGACATTTACATGTACAAAAGTATTTAGCCCATCAGTATCAACATTAAATTCTAAATCATCAGATGCCAAGTACAGACGAATAGTAATCCTCCTTGAGCAAAAATACACATAGTAGTACTATTTACATTTATAATGCATGTGCAAAGTTCGCAATAAAGTGAGATATGCTAACAATCAGTAAAGGTAGTACATGATTTGTCGATAAAGTTAATACATACTGTGCAATTTCTAAAGACGTATGTGCAAAATTCGCAATATTAAAGGGGAATTTTCGTGCAGATATGCATTTTAAAATATATGTGGCTACATAAAAGGTTAAATATTGTCTGCATAGCTGCCTTAGTGCATCGTACCTCATGTTTTAAAAAGATGGGTTTTAAATAAAATTTCCTAAAAGAAGTATAAAATTTACAAAACAGCATAAAATGACAGCTACTCTGCTTAGACGTACCATCACAAGGGCATAGGGAGGTGCTGTGCTGCTTAATCAAACGCTTAATTTAACTCCTCTTACACCACAAAGTGGTGCACGATACCCAAGCGTAAGCGAGTTAATACAAAACGATGGGAGCTTCTTGTACTACTGTTAGATACGATTGGAAGCCTTCGCTTACGCTATACTCCTGATAAAGAGTAAAAGTGCTTTGTTTCGCGCATTCGATGATCCTGGCGTTCCTTTTATATTTTAAAAAACATTCTTTAAGCACTTTTTTAGATATAGAAGCACCCAGCTCCAACTCATGAAAAGGGTCAAATTCATAAAGTATTTTATACCAAAATTGAATGTGTCTAAGCCATGGTATACGTGAACAATAGTCAAGCTTTAGACAGTCATTTATCACATCCTGGGTAAATTTGGTTTCAGTTTTTGACCAGATTGATCGCCATAAGGCCAGCGGGCGCAGGGCTGTTAAATCCTTGACATAATTTAGGCCCACTTCCCTATGAATTATCTCAGTGGAGGCTGAAGCCGGGGCACAGAGCATGCGTTTCAGAAATAAGTTTTCCTCATTCTGAATTAGCTTGCCACTGTGAGTGTGGTAACCCCATACGCCCTCCCTGTATAAGGCTGATGACAGACACCTTGAGTTGTAGATTGACACCATCTCCTTGATTCTGCGGCCCCCTAGTTTAGCAGCGAATCTAAAAACACTGTTAGTGTTCCTAACCATTTTAAAACGTACGCTTTCCTGTTCATTGGCCCACCTTCCATCTCCAGAAAATTTAATGCCGAGGTAACAGAACTTTTTAACAGTTTCTAATTTCTCCTCATCTAGATAAAAAGTCCTATTTTGTCTGATCTTCTTCCCACATGACATTGCAAATGTTTTACCTTTATTAATTAACAATTTCCTACTAGTTATAAAAGTCTGGAATTTGTTAATAAGGAGTTGGAGACCATTTTGAGTACGTGACAGGAGGATGCGTCATCCGCGTACAAAAGTATTGGGATGGGGTTACCATTAATAAAAGGAGCATCCGCTGAGGTTGATCTAAGAATTAACTCAATTTGATTTATGAATAGAGAAAATAAAAGGGGTGCTAAAACGCATCCTTGCCGAATGCCTCTATTAATCTTAAAAAAGGGGGTACATTCACCAGCAATACCAAATCGGACTTTACTGGACAAATTTTCATAAAGTCTTGCCAGGAAATGGATAATCTCTGTCGGTGCTCCCATTTCTAATAAAACCTGCCATAAAAGAGAATGTTCAACCAAATCAAATGCAGAGCTTAGATTGGCGAAACATAAAAATAAATTACCTTCTTTGGCTTTTGTGTATTTACTAATGATAAGCTTGAGATTTACACACTGCTCCATCGTTCCCATCCCCCTTCTGAACCCGTACTGCACTGCTGAGTAAATGGTATTTTCTTCAGCCCAAATTTCTAATCTGTCTAGGAGGATTCTACTTAGAACCTTAATTGACGAGTCCAGGAGGGAGATGGGACGATAATTGCATGCCTCTGACCTTGAACCCTTCTTAAAAGGCTGAACAATAATCGACTGGCCCCATGTCGGTGGCAACTTGTCTTCAATAGCAGCATTAAATAAGCGTGTCAATATGGGTGCCCATAGA
Organism: Lissotriton vulgaris; assembly: GCF_964263255.1. NCBI lineage: Eukaryota > Metazoa > Chordata > Amphibia > Caudata > Salamandridae > Lissotriton > Lissotriton vulgaris. The sequence continues at coordinate 1,227,317,142 of NC_141687.1, forward strand.
TTCATCTCGTGCTTATAGAGGTCCACTGGTACCCCGTCGGGGCCCGGGGCTTTAGCGCCCTTACTCTTTCTTAGTTCCTCGTATACCTCAGTCAAAGTGATAGATATCTGCTTTATCTGCCATTTCGATTTGTTTTCCGTAATTGTATCTAAAATCAACCCATCTGAGTTAAAAATCCTAGAAAAATGAACTTACATGGGAGGTTATTTCGGGGATATTTTCATTCTTTAAAAATGGACAATTAATAGTCTCCCAAAATAACTTATTGTTTTTTGTGACCGCCGCCATATCCAGGTTAGACCAAGCCTCGTTTTGTAATTCTTTTTTCCGCATTGCCAACAAGATCTTATAGTTATGGCGCTCCTCCCTAATTTTTTACTATATCTCTTGGCTTGACATCTAGAGCCAGTTTTAGTTTAGTTAATGCCTGGGCACAATTTTTGTCAAACCAGACCACCTGGGTTGTCCTCATCTTCCGACTCCTAGCAGTCAGTAAATCTTCAATTACCATATTTATTTTACATAAATTGGTAAGCAAATTACCAGAGGTCACCTCGTTACCCAGACAGTAGCTTATTTCTGCACTACATTTAAATTGAACATCCACCAAAAGTTGATCGGGGTTAATACTGACCCATTTTATTCTCATGCCATTCGGTCTTTCAGCTGTAATCCCTTGAATGGGTCTCCCATGGGTATAGGTTTTACTCCCCCAACCATACAGTGTCAGTGAAATGCTATTGTGATCACTCACAGTATGCTCAACTACCCATAAATTGGAGTAAGCTGAACCACAGGACACGAGAATGTGGTCAATATTGGAATGGGGATCCCTTCCTTTAAATGATGGACACTCTCTGTTGTCACTATTTTTAGTGCAGTCCAGCAACTCCAAATCCAATTTAGCAACTAAGTTGTTCAATACATTTCCATAGTTGGTATGAGGGAAATGATTGTGTGGAGCGCTGTCTCTACTATCCTGCTCACCTAGGTGACCACAGATCCCCTTTTGTGCATGTCTACAGGCTTGTATGTTGAAATCTCCTGCCCAGAGGATGACCGGTGGATCTCTGGATTGGGCTAGAATTCCCTCTATTGCCCTCCCTATGTCTTGGATTATGAATCCCCTGTTAACAACGAAAATATTGTTATAAAAATTAATTATAACCAGGTCCCTGCCTTTATCGGGCTCCAAACGCAATAACTGTGCATACGGGGCAACCTCGGAATAACTCCCAAATATAAACTTGGTTAGCATAGGTGACACCAAAGTTAAAAGCCCGCCTTTCGCCCTGCCTGCTGCAGGAATTGCTGCATCTACACAATAGGATGTATAGCCCTCAACATAGATTTGTTCTCTATGCCATGTCTCCTGAAGACAAATTATATCGTACCCTTGTGTAGTGAAGCTCTTCCAGAATGGGGTAATTAATTTCCCAGCAATTCCCGCTATATTCCATGTGGTGATGTTAAGACCTTTGTCAATTATATCATGTAGAATAGTATGGGGTTGAGCTATTGCTAGACTGTCAGTTAAACTGGCATCTATAGCAGAAGAGGTGTTACGTTGGGCTATAGTTACAGTCGTATGCATGCCATCTCTTGCTAACCCCTCTTTGTTGTGACTGCCTGCGCTCTTCTGGCCAGCCACTTCTGAATCAGTTTCGGGTCTAGGCGATGTCTCCCTAGAGCCAACTGTGCATCCCTGAGAAGCCTTTCCCCTGCTATCAGCTGATACATCATCTGCATGCAATGGTATAAATTGGTTCCTGAGTCAATCAATCTCATCAATTGAATCAAATGCCTGAAATCTATTGTAGGTAAGTATTGAAAAGCTGTCCCAAAGTTTAGGTAAAGGGGCAAAATTATGGGAGTAATGTAATGGTTAGCTCTGGGATGATCATTCATTTGTACTTTAGATTGATTGCCTGACTGGCCCCTATAAAAATAGTCTAACGGGAGTAGAGTTGTATTGTATTCCCAGTTTGAAGTCATCGGTGACTTTAGGATTGAGTACCTGGCCCAGTCTGGTGTCCTGAAATTGATAATGATACAGTCACCATCAATTTCCTTTTTACTGAGGCCCAACCAACCTACTCTCTGAGTCATGATTATCTGGTTTGCCCCATGCATGGGAAAGCCACAGTTTCTAGAAAGCCAATGCAGTGTTTTATTTTTAAGTGTTTCTTAATTTTCGGATTGGGTAGGCTTTAGCTTTGGGACGTTAGCAAGAATAACTACATAAGCACTACATTCAGGAGGCAAATTTATCACAGCAGGAATTACATTACAAATTTTTCGCACAGGCACTGCCCTGCTCATACTAATAAGTTCTGAACTGGCTTTCTTCGTTTGTTCTGCTGACCCTGTATGCCCTGTAATAATAGAAGGGCCATTGGAAGGTAATTTTTCCGGAACAGTGGCTGTACTAGTTGGTGCAAGGCGACTATTTTCTCTCGGGCCGCCACTAGCCAGGTTATTTGTAGATCTTTCCATGTGTACAGTTTCCTGAGCTATGGCATGTCTAGGTGCAATTGTGCTATTCTGATCCTCTTTATCTAATGTATTTCCTTTCTTGGGTACTTCAGCGTGAGTTGCGTTGCTATATTTCTCCATTTTATTACTGAGTTTATGTGTATTTCCCTAGCCATGTTATCAATTGTGTCATGGATCGGTTTCATTAGCTCAATTAGTTTACGGTAAATAGCTTCCATATCAATAATATTTGGGGGTACTAGAGTAGTTAATTTGGACCTTGTTGTAACCATAGTTCCTTGTGGTAAGTTGTTATTAGCCGTGTTTTTATTTGTGATTTTCAGGCCCCCTTTTTTTTGTCTCTTAGATTTCTGTAAGACAGCAGGCACAGTTATATTAACGGGGGTTACAGGAGCAGCTACTAGTGATAAGTCAGGGGTTCTAGAAATACGCAAGCTATCTTCATCTATTCTAACCACATCTGCTTCTTGATTAAAACTGACAGAAGCCACAGAGGCTACTGGCAGATGTGGGCTTAACTCTGTTTGTTTCCCTGGAAGCGAACTTAGCCCCAATGAGAGACGCCTTTCTGTGCGGTCAATTTCTTTGGCCAAAGCACTACCTGCCTTAACTAAATAATTGTCTATGGTGTTACAGGCACCCGCAGGAACTGGCTGTTCTTTCTTCTTCCCCATTGTTGGCAAATGATCGAGTAACCAATGGATAAATGCAACAAATATTCACTTGGGCACGAGCAAACAATAACAACGCACTAGGCAGCAAGCTTACCACTTAGTCCTCTACTATATAGGGCGACGTTATATAGTCCATACAGGTCCTGTTTGTTCCTTCAAAGGGTGTAAAAATGAATGATAAGGAGGGTGGGCCAGCCCAGCCTCGGCCGGCCCCGGACGGCCACAGACGGCCCGGGCTTAGCCCGGCGCTGTCCCACGCACCTTTCCGCGACGCGGGGGCTGCGTTGCTTCTTATGCACCTCCTGGCGCGAGAGGTGCCGGTGTCAGCGGGTTCCACTTCCGGTGCGGGGAAGTCTGGGGATTGTAGTGCAGGAGTCTCCCTCCGCTCTGCGGCTGCTCAAGGGTGTTAGCTGCGGCGGCGGGAGGGAGACAAACAGGCAGCAGCTCTTTAGGTAAGCCCCCAAAACAGCAAGGTCGCCCACTCCACCGGGGCTGCGTTGCTTCTTATGCGCCTCCTGGCGCGAGAGGTGTCGGCGAGTTCCGCTTCCGGTGCGGGGAAGTCTGGGGATTGTAGTGCATGAGTCTCCCTCCGCTCTGCGGCCGCTCAAGGGTGTTAGCTGCGGCGGTGGGAGGTAGACAAACGGCAGCAGCTCTTTAGGTAAGCCCCCAAAACAGCAAGGTCGCCCACTTCACCGGGGCTGCGTTGCTTCTTATGCGCCTCCTGGCGCGAGAGGTGCCGTGTCAGCGGGTTCCGCTTCCGGTGCGGGGAAGTCTGGGGATTGTAGTGCAGGAGTCTCCCTCCGCTCTGCGGCCGCTCAGAGATGTTAGCTGCGGCGGCGGGAGGGAGACAAACAGGCAGCAGTTCTTTAGGTAAGCCCCCAAAACAGCAAGGTTGCCCACTCCACTGGGGCTGCGTTGCTTCTTATGCGCCTCCTGGCGCGAGAGGTGCCGGTGTCAGCGAGTTCCGCTTCCGGTGCGGGGAAGTCTGGGGATTGTCGTGCATGAGTCTCCCTCCTCTCTGCGGCCGTTCAAGGGTGTTAGCTGCGGCGGCGGGAGGGAGACAAACAGGCAGCAGCTCTTTAGGTAAGCCCCCAAAACAGCAAGGTCGCCCACTCCAACGGGGCTGCGTTGCTTCTTATGCGCCTCCTGGCGCGAGAGGTGCCGTGTCAGCGGGTTCCGCTTCCGGTGCGGGGAAGTCTGGGGATTGTAGTGCAGGACTCTCCCTCCGCTCTGCGGCCGCTCAAGGATGTTAGCTGCGGCGGCGGGAGGGAGACAAACAGGCAGCAGCTCTTTAGGTAAGCCCCCAAAACAGCAAGGTTGCCCACTCCACCGGGGCTGCGTTGCTTCTTATGCGCCTCCTGGCGCGAGAGGTTCCGGTGTCAGCGAGTTCCGCTTCCGGTGCGGGGAAGTCTGGGGATTGTAGTGCATGAGTCTCCCTCCGCTCTGCGGCCGCTCAAGGGTGTTAGCTACGGCGGCGGGAGGGAGACAAACAGGCAGCAGCTCTTTAGGTAAGCCCCCAAAACAGCAAGGTCGCCCACTCCAACGAGGCTGCGTAGCTTCTTATGCGCCTCCTGGCGCGAGAGGTCTCAGCGGGTTCCGCTTCCGGTGCGGGGAAGTCTGGGGATTGTAGTGCAGGAGTCTCCCTCCGCTCTGCGGCCGCTCAAGGGTGTTAGCTGCGGCGGCGGGAGGGAGACAAACAGGCAGCAGCTCTTTAGGTAAGCTCCCAAAACAGCAAGGTAGCCCCAGTCTGACTCATGACTGTACCCCACAACCGCTAATTGTAACAGGCTGATTTTTTTATCTTCTCTGTAATTCCTAAAATGTTCCTGTACAGCGAAGTTAACGTTAAGTGCACAAAACTTTGCAGCTATTTCTCGGTTTAAAATAACATCAGAGGCTCCTATATAAAACAAACGTACAATCCATGTTAGCAAAGCCTCCCCTGGTTTTTGCCGGAATCTGTCCAAAATTCCATGAATCTTTTGCGGAGTAAAGTCCTCCAGAAAACTCATTGAAACCTCCTGTGAGTATTGTGAATTAACCTGCAGCTCTTGTTGGAGCCCTGGCTGTATGTGAACAGAATTCCTGTCTTTCGACTCACTCTGGCTATCTGAAAGTCTAGTAATTTATACTGTGTCACACACACAACATCTTGCTCATTAATATATCAGAATTCTTTATAAATTCAAGCAACTGCTGTTGTTACGTTTTCTAACTGCACACATTTTTCATACATCCTACGAAAAGCATTCAAAAGAATCCAACCTTTTCTCCCTGAAGTGCTAAGCTCTTTTCCCTCTTCAGAGGAAACGTTCTGCAAACATTTAAATATCTGTGCTTGCCCCTCGTCTGTTAAACATGCATACGAGGCATCTTCCCACCTCAACAGCTCAGTTAGAATTTGGGAATCTGCAACTGAAAACATTGTATTTTGAGAAAAAGTTTCCTCCTTTCCCTTTCAAAACCAAACCCACTCCTGATACCTAAATATCTTGCTTTACACTCCCAAATAAAATTAATTCAGCACTCCCAAGGAGAGGTACTCTGTAAAACAAGAAGAAAGAACCTGGAAAGGAGGCTCAACACTCATAAATGAGGCACATCAAAAGACAGTTTCAAAATAAGGCGTGGGGTTTTATTATATATATATGGGTGTGTGTGTGTGTGTGTGTGTATGCAGGCAAGTAATAATAGCACTTACAAGTAATCAAATACATGGGATAAAACACAAGCAGATAATAATGGAACACTCATAAGTCAAATAATATGAGAGCAAAACATGAGCAGATAATAATAATGGTAAAACACATGCAAATAGTAATAATGAAACATTCACAAGTCAAATAAATTTATAGCACAACATAAGAAGATTATAATAATGGAACATTAATAAATAAAATGCAAGAAAATAGAACACAAGCAAAGAATAATGATAATGAAACACACGCAAGCCAAATAATAATTGAGCATAACATAAGCAGATTATAATAATGGAATGCTCATAAATCAAATGCATAAGAGCAAATCAAATAATAATGGACATCCGATGCAAGAAACGAGCACTGTCCAATGTCAGAGATAAACACTATCAAATGAAAGACTCACTTATAAAGAGCATAACATAAAAACATCACAGAGCAATTAAACTCATAGCTCACACATCACCTTTGAGAGCACATAATTCTAGTCAGCTTGACTGGGAAGCCTTTCAGTCATCCAGAAGTCCGAATGGGAGCAAAACTTTCTTGTGACGATGCGTCCATCTCAAGAATGAGCTTTAGTATGTCCGCCAAAACTTCCCGTCTTTAATACTCTTTACTAACACTGACAGAGACTTCTAGAAGTTCCCCCTCCCTTCATCTATTGCAAATCCAAAGCTGGCCATACTGGTCTGTTCCATGGTCAAGACTGAAGCTGGTCGAACCCCTGTGTTTTGTCTCCGAGATAGAGAAGTACATTCCATGCATTTCTCTCTCTTGCTTTCAAACGCCCATCCCACATGCTTGGTTTCAAGCAAGTCTGTTTTGCTCTGTGCTGAGAAGAAAGTCAACAATCCACTCTGAAGCTGCTTGGAGACACAAAATAAAATCACAAGTCAAAATGCAAGACCATAAAATTATGTCATACATTCAAGATGGAGTAAGTTAAAAGACATAGAGTCAATTAAAACACCTGTAGTCAAAGGTCATCACTTAATCCCAATACATGTGAGGGCATTTAGCTCTACAGTGCTCTGCCCTCCAGATTATGAGTTTCCTCGTGTCTGGCAAGCTTTTTTTGCCCGTGCCTCTGAAAATGGGCTCCTCAATGGAACGCCAAAAACATTTCTTCATACCATGGACTGTAAAGTGCATGCCATCCAGGGACTGGGATGCATACACACAGGGGGGTCAAATGCTGTGCCCGCCTGTATGCTTCCCCATGCACATGGGCAACAGAGGGCTCTGTAGGGCCCCTTTTGTTGTAGGACCGCCAGCATTTTCATGGAGTAAAGACCTCCATGATACTTCTGGCAGTCCTGAAACTGGCCATATGCATGGCGGTGCCGCAGCGGCATCACCCGCATATTGCTGAACCCCTGACTGGCGTGCCACTGCCAAGGAACGACGGTACCCTGGTGGTTGCAGCGGTGCAATGGCGTTCAGACTGCCTAAGTTGTAATAAGGTAGACTGCCTAGGTTGTAATTAGGCAGACTGCCTAAGTTGTAATTGGGCAAGCAGACCGCCAGTTCAGTAGTGGCAGGACCACCACTGCTGCAACTCGTAATTAGGCCCTTAGAGTGTTGTAAATAAAACAACACTGTCAGAGATACTAATATTTGTAGGGTTTAGTTGTAGTTGTTCACAGCCTTACTCTGATCTCTGAAAGCAGTAGACACACACACCAATTGGTGTTTATAATGATTAGTTATTTATTATGTACAATCAGCACACAAACCTTGTATATATTATTGATAACAATTATTATTATTATTTGAGCGTGAATGTTGGAAAAACACTATGTATTATATATCACACATTCTTATTGTCTGCAGTAACTAGTGTAGACCAGGAAGTCTCTGGCTTTCTCTATGAGAGCTACTTCTGGTCAAGGAAAATCATCACGAGCTACTAACACATTTTATCATTGCACAATATATATTAAATATGTTTATGGAACTGCAGCCATTATATATTAATCAGTATATCAGTGTATGAAAAAAATAATCTATCATACACCATTTTCATTTTGGGTAAAGAAACTATATTTTCCAAATTTCTTTTCTGAAATAAGCATTTTTTTTTTTTTGCTTTTGAAATACCAGTTTTCATTTGTTGTAAATTTGCAGTATCCAAACAACAGTGTGCCATTTTTATCAGGTATTCACATTTATGATTACGTCACATGTTTGAAAGCTACTTCAAATGCACAACCTTTAGAATTACATGCCACTGATGTTCAGCAATGTGCGAAGGAAGCCTATAGTGTGCCATTAATGTTCACTTTTATATCATAAGCACCACTGTGCCAAGGCTGGGCAGCACAATATCCAGGATGCTCACAAAACACCCATCGTGGCCATTATTATGCATATCTGAAATTTAAATCTAGCCAATCTCTGCATTCAAAGTCTTACTTCAAATAATGTAGTCTGTTCTCGATTGAGGAGAATGAACCAATGAAATTATTTTAATGTTCTACTATTAGGGTTACATAGTCCTAAAGAATCAACATCTCAATCATATTTTTAAAAAGCTTTAGCATATTATATGGGCTATACCTGTAAGAATAGACTCTGACTATAAATGGGTCTTATGCCTAAATAAACTGTCCCTCAATAATGTTAACTTGCATGAACTTCTCAATAAAAGTAGTTCAGAAATTCAAACGGACTATAACATAATATATGGGCTATACCTGGAAGAAGTATCGCTGTCTATAAATAGGTCTAATGCCAAATTCAACTCTTCCCCAATAATGGTATTATCATTCTAAACTTGCATGAACTTCTCATTATTATTATAGACTAATAGTAGCTTAGAAATTAAAACTGACTGTATTTGGAAATAGATGTACATACACTCTACAGGAATATCATTATGTAATACATGAAGAAGAATCCAAATACCCTTTAAATAATTTCTCGATACTTTATATCATTTCTTAAAAATTTGTGAAATAATTAATTACTCTAGGCAGATGAAAAAGGAACCTTACCGACCTATAACCTTCTCAGTTTCCCAGCTTCAATCTCAGGTAAAAGCATTTCACAGAGTAAAGCAATATGAACATGTAAGCAAGATAAATAGGTTCATAAAATCAATCAATAAAATAAATCAATACATCAATAAAGACAGACACTAATATGTTCTAGAATGCAATGTCACCCGACAGAAAGAGTAGAGAAGGAAATGGCAGCATGAGAAGAAATACAGACAGTAACAAAATGAGGATGTGCCCGTCCATTGATTTATGTGAGACATGCATGGGCTAAAGCAGATGTTTCCTCGGGGCTGCTAGATATAGAGACCACAATTTGGGTGTTGTCTACGTAGGAGATCAGTGTGAAGGGTCCCATTTTGGTTAAATAGGCTGGGGCTTAATGAAGAGCCCTGGGGAACTCCACACGGCAGAGTAAACTGCTCTGAGCTGGAGTTGCCGATCTGAACATATTGATAACTGTTGTTCAGATAAGATTTGATTAGCTTGAGGGCAGAGTTCCTGACTCCTACTTCTTGGAGTCTTTTGATTAGAATGTCATGATTTACAGTGTCAAATGCTGCTGATAGATCCAACACTATCAAGGCGGCCTTTCTACTGGTGTCTAATATCGCCACTATCTCCTCTGCTGCCATGAGCAGGGCAGTTTCTGTCCCATGCCCTTGGCGGAACCCATATTAGGAAGAATACAACAAGTCTGCCGAGGAAATAAAGGTCGTAAGTTGGGAATTGAGAATTTTTTCCAGTACTTTAGATGGGAAGGAAATTCTCTCAATTGGTCCATAGCTACTATTGTCGCTAGGATCTAGGTTGAAACTCAGAAAGAAGACCACATCGACCACGTCCAAACTGACAGCGGGTTCGCACTTAACACTGACGAATTACTTGACAGAGGTGATGGGGGCAAAAGAAAAACAGATAACATCTGTGGGGGAGACTTTAAACGCAGGGGAGTAGAGACAATCCCAAGTGATGGGCCTCTTACATCTGTAGTTATTGAACCCCAACAGTTCCCTAATGGTTGTGTGCAGAATGAATGTTTCCAATCATGTATGGGTCAGTGACCAGGAAAGTGATACCCAACCCCGTCAAAGCGCCCTAGAAACCCGGGGGAAGATATAAAGGTTGTGGACGATTGCCATATAGGATCAAGAATTTTAAGTTAAAAAAAACGCATAAAAAGCCAACTAAGCGGAGTAAAATATCAGTGTCGTTTGATACAGATTCTGGTTGGAGATTACCAGCACATACTCAGCTTTACAACCCAAGGGATGACATGAGAAAGTTAGCCACAAAGTTAGATGGGGTTGGGAACCTTTTAAAAGAGGCCTTAGCTAAACTGACAGAGAGATTGACATCAATTGAAGTGGCCCTAAAAGAACACCTAGGCAATACTATCCATTGTAGTGATAATAACGCAAAAGATTATGCTGACTTATTAAGAAACAGGGATAAGAAGGCACTTAATATGTTAGTCCCAGACTCTTTATCCACATTGGAAGGATATCAAGCAGGGGTGAACCCTGAGAATCACCCATAATCACCCCGATATGCTGGGGTCGAAAATGTTCCCAGGTTCTGTTAGGCCTCTTCACATTCACAGCTTGAGAGACACAGATAGTATAACTCAGGAGAGGGGTTTAAATGCCTGGCTTCCTCTATTGAGCCAACCTGACCACGATCACTCTACAACTACCCAGTTCCAATTTAGACACCAGTCTGAGCAGGCCTTCCCAGATTTACCACCTGAGGCCACTCCTTACACGATAATCCTGGCAAATGTTCATTCATTTCCTGCTCATGTGTATGAACCATGGCCTGCCCTGAGGAAAAAATCACTACCCTGCCTGAGTATTAGAACTGGATTATTAGAAGTCCTTTTTTCTAAATTTCTAATGGTCAGAAGAGTAGGCTGGGTAGGTAAAGTTTGTAAATCCCTTGCAGGTGTTTGTGTGGTCCTAACATTTAGATCCCCTCACTTGGTGCAGACTATCCTTGAAAGGGCAGGGAACCACTTTAGTAGGTAGTCAATATCATACTATTAGGTTAGTTTTATCAACCACCAGGTTACAGCGGAGCAGACCAATGTGTAGGAACTACTCAGACATGACTCACCATAGATATAGTGTCCCAGTAAGTAATCGCTTTGATAGCCTTAACACTCTAGAAGAAATAGACTGACTAAACAAAGAAATAGAATTACATCCCACAAACAGGAGGACCCTGACAGAAATAAGTCTAGTAGTTTAAGTATATGCAGAACTGTTCCTGGCTATTTACGCACTGCAACAAAAAAGCAGGATCAGCCACTAATTCAGTCTAATCAGAGTTGCGAGTTGTTGGGTATTATATATCCTGTCGAGGCCACTACACTTATCCAAGGCACAAGCTTGAATCAGGTGCTACGCATTAACTCGGTGTCAACCCCCTATAATGCTACTGCCGTGAACACCACAGGTAGCAATAATAGTGATCTATGTAACTTGGTTTTCTGGAATATTTCATGCATATGATCGAAGCTGGCCAACCTGCTGTGGGTTGACTTTATGTTGAAGTACAATATAATGTTTCTCCAAGAAACCTGGGCAAAGGATACTGTACAAATCTGGAAGAAACACGTAGTGATAGAATATTTACCTTAGAATTACCCCCAGGCGTCAGACTGGATCCAGAAAGTTTTTGTCAGCAGTACCCCCGCGCGTCGGAAGGTGGCGTCGTGCAGCTCTGCGTCCATCTTTGGCATTGTGGTCACCGAGGTGACGTCGCGGCAGCTACTTAGACGCCGCCCTCGCACGCGGACGTCAGTTCTTTCTTTTTCCGAGCCAGCAAGCGAACATCCGGGAAGAGCAAGTACCCCCAGTTACTTTTTGACTGAGTTTTTTTCTAGGCTTCTTGCGTCAATTCTTTTGAGTTGATCGTCTCCTGGTGTCGTAGAGATGCACGGCTTCAAGAGCTGCGGGGACTGTCACCGCATGATGTCGGTGACGGACCCGCACCGCATGTGTCTCTACTGCCTGGGGCGCGACCACAACTCCAAATCATGCCCCGTCTGCCAGGAGCGGTCTCGAAAGTTGCTGGAAGTCCGGCAGGCGGCTCTGCGCCGCTCAAGGTCACGGTCCTGTAGGAGGTCAAGGGACTGGTCGCGGAGCCATCACCATCGTTCGCCTGGATCTAAGTCTTCGCACTCGGGGTCAGGTAAGTCAAAGCATTCCAAGAAGAAGTCCAAGATGTGGTGCCGCTCTTCGACTTCTCCTCGCCCGTCACATGGCTGAGGATGTGGGTGGTGCCACCCCAACGTCTCCAGCAAAACCTGTGACGACGCTGCCGGCCTTTCTTGCTGCCATGGCTCAACTCTTTGTTCTGTCAGGCCCCGCTGGTGCGCCTTCAGTCCACGCAGGCCTGGCGGGGGGTCCTGCCCTTCCATCGCCAGCTGCTTCGGCCCCAGCGCCGTCGTCATCTTCGTCCCGGCGCTGCAGGACCCTCCTGGATCCAGGCCTGGATCCCAGTTGACGCCAGTTGACCTTATAACACCTCTACCGACGTCACCACTTCCAACGTCATCCGGTACTACCGACGACGTCATCCCCGGTTTCAACCCCGAAGTGGACACGGCGCCGGATCAGCATCGCTCCTGACGCAGATGGGGTTATTCTATCCCTATGTCCGTCCTCCCTATTTTCAGCCTATTGTACAGACTTCGGAGGAAGGGGAAGACTGGGAGGGGGCTGAGGACTCTCTCGCACAGCAGTGTGAGTATGACCCGAACTATGCAGAGAATTTGGGGGTGCCAATGGTCTTGACACCTCTCCTGACCTTGGCATGCTGTCTCCTCCAACCATGGCTACAGAGGAAGGAACAAGTTACGCAGTGGTGTTGCGTAGGGAGGCCGAGGCCCTACACCTCGAACTCCCTACAGTAGCCATCAGGACTAACCTCTTGACAGAAGTGCTTCAGCTGGCAGCAACCTCTTTGGAGCTCTTGCTACCCTTCAATGATGCACTTTCGGACGTTCTTTTGGGCACTTGGTCCAGGCTCAACACAGGTACTCCTGTGGACAGGAACGTGGCCTGATGCCGTTGCCCGGTTCCGGACTACCCCCTCTTTCTCTCCCAACACCCCACCCCTGAGAGCTTGGTCGTCCAAGTCTCTGCTTCCCAAAGCGTGTTCTCTTCCGCACCTCTTGATAGGGAATCCATGAAGCTGGAGTAGCTTGTTTTCATCTGCCAGCTTAGGGCTGCGGTTGGTGAACACTGCATGCCTCCTGGGCCAATATTCCCACTCTGTGTGGGATACAGTGGCGCAGGTGCTGCCTCAGTGTCCGGAGGAGGCTCGGACGGTGCTCTTCCAAGCTATAGCAGCAGGGAGAGATGCAGCCAAATTCACCATTCATTGTGGGCTTGATATCGCCGACTCGCTGGGCAGGGCGATTTCCACAACGGTGGTGCTTCAGGTGCTATGCCTGGCTGAGGACAACTGGCTTTTCAGGGGATGTCCAGAGCACTTTGATGGACATGCCCTTTGATGGGATTCGCCTTTTCAGCAACGAAGCCGATAGCGCATTGGAGTGTTTTAAGGACTAATGGGCTACGCCCAAGTCCTTGGGCCTGTCGGCCCATCGCCCTCCTCCGCCTTCTGCTTTTCGTTCCTTACGTGGCCACGGAAGGGGTGCCCCAATACGTTCATTTCAGAGCCATAGGCCTGCACAGCAGCTACCTCAGCGCAGACGTGGGAACCTCCGAGGCGGTTCCGGGGGTCAGAGAGCCAGTCAGTCCACCTCCACACCCTGCAGCATCCACCTCAAAGCCTTCCTAGTCTGAACTTTCAGGCCCATCAAACGCCAGTGAGTGGCAGGATTCGCCATCGCCTCCCCCACTGGTGCAACATCACAGACAGGTGGGTGCTGCAAATTGTCCGAAGGGGCCACTCCCTCCCCTTTGAGACTACCCCTCCAGCCATGCCACCTCAATACCACCACATGTCGGGGGACCATCTTGAGCTTCTTCAACAAGAAGTCACGGCCCTCTTGGCCAAGGGGGTCATAAAGCGCTTTTCTGGGCCAGAAGTAGGTTGTGGTTGTTATTCCCACTACTTTCTGGTTCCCAAGAAGGACAAGGGCCTGCGTCCTATCTTGGACCTCAGGGATATCATCCGGTTCCTCCAGAAGGAGAAGCTCAAGATGTTGACACTAGCTCAGGTCTTGTCTGTCCTCGACCCTGGAGACTGGATGGTAGCGTTAGACTTGCAGGACACATATTTCCACATCCCCGTCCTGCTGGCCCACCGGCGTTACCTGCGATTCACGTAGCACGAAACATAGCTATAAACAGAGTAAATGGCTATTCCCTGCGCTGGTCGATGGTGGACCCCTTAAAGTGACAAATAATGTAGTAATTAAGTGCAAACCTGCTTTTACAGCATGCTTGGATGAAACATCTGCACACGACAATGTCTTGACCTCATTCCAGCAGATTTCAGGAGCTATAAAGGAGGCTTTATTCGTGCAGAATAGGAAATCGAGCAGGGAAAAACAAGGGTGGTTTGACACTAAATGTACACGGGCCTATGATAAATTAAAATATGAAATACATAAAACACCTAGAAACCCATATGACATTAGACAGTCCAGAAAGTTTATAAACGTGTACTCAAGGAGTGTAGAGCAACACTGAGAAATGATGCATGGACAACTCTGCATGATGCTTCCCTATCTAAAGACAGCTCGGCTTTTTGGAAAGCAGTAAAAACTCCATTCCGAGATTCTGGGATGCTCCGACTATTGAAATAGCAATTGTAGAAGAGCAATGGGTCAAGCACTTCACCAACATGTATAATTGTGGAGTGTGTGATACTTATTCAGGAACTCAATCATCAGGTGATGTCACATTGGCACCTTTGTCATACTCTGTTGACCTCCAGTTTATTCTGGAAGAAGTCAATCAGGCTATTAAGGCAAAAAGGGGTGGAAAGGCCCTTGAGCCCGATGCGGTCTGGTAGATTTATATAAATCCAATGTCATGTTATGGGTCTGCTGTTACCACAGGTAATTACTGCAAGCTGCTTCTCTCATTTTATAGAAAGCTTGTCTAAATCAATTTTAGTCCCTATTTTTGAAAAAGGGGGACCATCAAGACCCCGGCTGCTATCGGCCGATATCATTATTAGACTCCTTGTTAAAAGTAGTTGGGTGAATTATTCTTGAAATATTACAGGACTGGACCGATGACAACAAGGTTATCTCCCATTTACAGTTTGGCTTCTGCAAGGGCCTAGGAACAGTTGAACAAAGCCTAAATTTGAACATCATCATAGGGAAAAACACCCCTGCAAAGAAGGGCAGGATGTTCTTAGCATTCTCACAGCAGCCTTTGACTGTGTTAGGCATGATAAGCTCTGGAGGATTCTCAAGGACCTAGGAGTAGATCCCACAATTATTCACTTTTTAAGACAATTATAAAGTGATGCAAAGGCGAGGGTGCGGTACAGTGCCAGTTGAGAAGGCACAGACCTGTTCCAAATAAAGAGGGGTATGGCAAGGCTGCGTGTTGGCCCCCTTTTTATTCAATCTTTATATAAACGAACTAGGCCACACACTTGTGAATGAGTGCCAAGACCTCCCACAAATTGGTGGACGGCCCATACCTGTCCTATTGTTTGCGGAAGACGCCGTTTTGATGTTACGCACCCAAGTGGGATTACAAAGGATAATGAATAGCTTTTCATCTTTCATGCATGAGATTATCATATCTGGGCGTTCTCTTTGACCAAAACGGCACCTGGACCCAGGCGGTGCAAGCTTGAAAATTGATATTTATGAAAGCCACTACTGCCCTAGGTAATTTTGTGAGAAGATTGGGTAGGAGACCGCCGACTGAGCTTTTACAGATCTATAATGCCAAATGTGCTTCTACGGCTATGTTTGGTGCTGGGGTTTAGGGCCATGTTGATTTGCACTCACTACAAGTAGTGGGAAATGTGTTTTTAAGATATATACTGGCACTCCGGAGCAGCACATCATCATACATTTGTCATTCTGAATTGGGTATACCATATATCGTAGATCTTATAAAAATGGAACCCATTCTATTATGGCATAGTATATGGACGTCATCTAAAACCACGCTTGACAGGATATTTTAAACGATAATTAAGGTGCGTTCGGGACTTCATGTGCGATCTGGGCCATCCAGAGTTTTACATCAAGCCCAGCACTATGACCGCCATAACAAGAAAATACTTAAAAAAAGAGGGTTTCGTTTTACTTGAATCACTTAGACTAGCTGCAGAAATAGTAAAGCCTACAGTATTGTCTAATCAAATGATTTTACCAGCATACAGCATTCAACCTTATCTCAAATTCATCCCTGGTCGCTATGACAAGTTATTACTAACCGTATTCAGATTAGGGATTCTACATAGATTAATAAGCTTCCCATGAATGAATGACTGGTCAAGAGTTATGCATCTGTGTCCTTCTGACGATCACTCAGAACAATCAACACTTCACGTTGTTTTATTTTGTAAATTTTATTATGCACAAAGGAAAAAATTGATTTTACCAATTTTAAAATCATTTGGTTTTAGACAATGTCGCCCTGCTTTAATAGCATTGCAGCTTTTAGAAAATGAATACATAGTATGGATTTTATCAATGTTTTTTAAACGCATAAATACTATCATAATGTAAATGCTTGATTTTCAAAAAGATTCATAAATTAATTTGGGACCTAAACGAGATAATCAGCGGTCCTAAACTAAATAATTTTACACATGATGTCTCTTATTTTTCTGTGTAATGTTTTGTGATACTATGTGCTTTTATGATTCTCTAAAAAGAAATTGAATAAAGCTTTGTTGACTTGACTGACTAGTAAGAGATTACAACATCACAAAACAATGTTTAAATATTAAGATGTATGAACTGATACCTATAAAATCATAAATGATTCAAGCAATACTGCAGTAATAGTGAATAAAGCAACTCTGCATATCAGGGTAAAACAAGAGTCATTTGGAGTTTTTTAATGTGTTCATATTCTCTTCTTTTGAATTATAAACATGTCTTCAAATTGGAATCATTAATATAAATAATAGTTTTGCCTTTGTGTGTAATTTTTAAAGAACAAGGATGAATAAAGCCATATTTGGCATTTAATTATTTTAATGCTGGCCTAAAGCAAAAAAAAATCTTTCTGATGCTGTTGACTTAGTCACATCTAGTGAGATAAAGATTTTGGACCTGATTCACATAGGGCCTCTGCACTCGGCAGAGGCCCTGCAGTCATGGGGAAGTCTCCGTACTCTCGGCGGAATCTCCCTACTCTGGGAGGCATCTCATTAACAGAGTAAAAGGAAGGTTGATTTCTGCCATAGTGCTAAAACAATGACTACAGGCAGGTATAAAAATACAGGACAGTGGAATGCGTACTCCTACGATGCGACCCTAACTAGATGTAACTAAGTGTACCTAGCATGCATGTAGGTGTGAAGCCAAGAATCCCTCTAGGATAAAGTCAGCCCCATTACCTGAAGTGAGAGACTGTCGGACCCAGTCTTGTCTCGAGATGGACACACCTTAAGGGATGTCAGCCCACTGCGAGCTGGAGTGTCTGCATGCAGGAACCTCAGTGTCTCGCGTCAGTGTGTCAGCATGGAAGTCCTTTTTTTCCTTTTCCTGCTTTAGCAAAGATATGGTGTATATATACCCAAAGTGATACCCTTAGGGGTTCTACCTTGCTGTTTCTACCTTGCTGTTTCATGTTTGCTGTTTGACGGAAGCAATGACCCTTATACGTGGTTATTATGCAGGAGATGGTAGTCATGCTGAGTTTCCAAGAATCCTCATACATAATGGATGAAGTCAGTTTTCAGGAAAAAAAACCCGTCCTGTAAGCAGTACCGTAACTAGGTAAAAGGTCAGTCCCAAGAATCGTTATGTAATGTATTGGTAGGGGAGAATACAGGTGAAAGGTAAGGTTGCTACCTGAGCCTATATTGGGGTACCTATATGAAACATAACACCCACTCCTCATCTGACTGGACGACATACTATAATATTAATGTACTTTTGGGCATTGTAGGCAAACAACTAATTAGTCAATAAAATAGTGTGCAAAAAAAACTGCTAAAATTGTATCTTAAGCTATAGAAGTCTTACTAAATATGTTCGAATATATAGTTTAAACAACTATGAGTGTCTGAAAGCCATGCTGTTCAGTAAAAAGAATAGTGTTAGTTGTTTAAAATTCCAGATTTTGGTTGTTTTGAAAAACGCCAAATTTTTCCCAGTACACGATGAGCCAATTGTTTGTGTCCTGGCTGGAAGACGCAACATCACTGTTGCTTGCCATCGCAGACAACGATCCCTGCAACACCTCACAGATTAGGTCAGTCGAGCACAGATGATCTTCTGTATTATCCACAGCTGATGCTGGGGAAGGCTGTGTGACAGCCAAGGCCTGAGTATTTGTTAAAGAGCCGGTATCTGTTCCAGCAGGAGCTAAAGCATTCTGTGATGTTTCTAAGAATGCAGACATCAACATGGGAATCCGTTGAGGACACAGCAGAACATGGGCCGTTATCGGGTCCAGTAAAGCATCAACGTCTGGGGGCGCAACCGATGGAAGTGTTAGACAGAGATCCAACATGCATTCTTGTAGGCAGAACTGTCATCTAAGGATAGGCAGAACACAGTCAATCCAGTCTGGTCTAAATGGCAGGAACCAAGACTCGCTCAGTTTGCGGAGGCGAGTTGTGCTCAGATGGATTACTATGTGATCACAGTATCGGTGCTCCAAGAGCGTTCTTTTCCATCTCCTTGGTGACTAGGACGCCCATTGCGTTGCAGAAAAATTACAATCAGGATACCTGCTATTAGGAACAGGATCAACGGAAGCCCTCCAAAAATTATTCAGAATACGGAGTGTATGAAGTTGGGAATAAGTCTGAGGACTGTCTGGAAGGTTCTAAACAGTCCCGAACCTATGGTCTCAAATAGGTGTACTATACCCGTCGTATCAGACATGTTAAAGATACGTTGTACCATTTCTGTGAAATGGAAAGGGCAGTTCGTACAAGTGCCTTTATCTTAGCTGAGGACCTTGCGACCTGAAGATCATAAGTTTGTCGGGCAGAGGTTATGGGCACGGTCTTCTGTAAAAGCATGGCTTTCATTCTGCTCAGAGTATCAAACTATATAAAGGAAACATTCAACGAAGGCCATTACGGCGCCTCCCTGAATGTGTGGGCCGGCGGAAACAATACTTGCCTACAACAAGTAACTCTGGATTCCTCATCATATATAACTTTATTTTCGATCATAGAGATCTTAAAAAGTACATAGCACAAGAGGAATTAAAAACAGAGTATAAAGAAATTTTCTTAAAAATGTTGTTTTGAGAGGACATAAATACCATAAAAACTTTAAAAAGACAGAAGGAGTGAAACCAAGTAAAAAAATACAGTACTTCATACAATACATTTGGAGCGCTTGTTCCAAAGTGCATACCAGTATTTTGCAAGGCCAAAAACTATTACTCTACGTGTATCGTTGTACAAAATTCTCAATACCTCTAGGTAATGGCCGAGACCAACCAATATGCATAAGACAATTATCCACTTTGTCCTCAAAGATATGTAGTGTGGACAAAAAAATAGTAAATGCACAATGGATTCTGGGCTGGCTTTGCACGAGGGACAGAGATCATCCTTAAAAACACTACGACACTTAATACAAAGCAATTTTGTTGGCCAAGTCTTGTAAAGGAACTGTAAAAAAAGTTTGCGACTCAGCGGGGGTACGATTTCATGAAATAGTGTCCTCATAGTGGGGGACAAATTTGAAATTAAGAAACTCCTGGGTCATTCTACCCTCTGGTTTTATCAGCTCCTTCTCAGCTGTTGTTTCTCAGAACATCACTTTAATCATGACCCTCAAAATACAAGCCAAACTTTCCAGATTGGACCAAAACTCCTCCATCCCAATCCTCCGTAAGAGGTCCCTCAATGAGGTAAGCCATGGAATCGAGGTTACTTGGGGGATTTTCAAAAGACCGTACAGGACCTCGCGTAAGGGATAAGCTCTTCAACAGTCCATAACTGATACCAGAACATGAGTAATTTATAGTTTAACTTGTGGGCAAACTGTCTTCGAGCAAAATCCACATAAAGGGGAGTAAGAGTGGCACTGAGGTTAGGTCTAACAGTGATCTCAGAAATCAAATTTCTGGTTGATACATCTGCCTGTGGATTCCTCCCCTTTTGAATTCTCCCCTGCACCAGTATTTCACGGAAACTTTTCCTAGCTCACCCACGTCGACAAGGACGTCATAATGGCTCGGCTCGCGACTCCGTATGACGTCACCGGAGCCCAAGTAGACCTCGTTGACGTGCTGAAATCAGTTCCCTTTTTTCCGCTCCGTCGATGCGTAACGGTTTTCTGGGACTCTCCATTTTCTTTACAATTACTTTTTTATCTGCTGTTTCTCTTGGTGTTGCAGTGCTATGGCGACATCAAAGAAGTCAGGTTTCAAGCGCTGCAGAGAGTGTGGGGGTCATATGTGAATCACTGACCCTCATGAAGACTGTTTTTGGTGTCTTTCTTCGGACCACGACGTCGGAGGCTGCTCCAGTTGTTGGAAGATTAATCCGAAGTCTTTGAAGGAGCATGAGGCAAATCTTTTCATTGCGAAGGAAAGAAAGGAGAGAGGGGCCAAAAGAGGTCGAACTCAAAATCGAAGTCGTCGACTTTGCATAATTCAAAGTCAAGGAAGCATAAGAAGAAGAGAAGGCACAGTTCCCAGCGTTGTTTGTCAAAGGATAGAGCTTTGAGGTCGCCTTCTGCGGCTTCACAACGTCGTTCTAAGGACTTCGTCTCGAGGTCGCCCTTCCTTTACCTCAAGCGACTCTGGTACATTCTTCGTTGCCGAGAGGTTCTCCGGGGGTGTCACCGAAGCCTAGGGGTTCTCCAACGCCAAGGTTATCGCCAGCGCCAACAGATATTCAGGAGCCTAGGTCGTCTTTACATGTGCCTACGACTTCACCTGTTTTGGGTCCGACAGCCCCCACGCCGACTCGGCCTTGAGTGGATTCTGGCTCGGCCCCTTATCCACCGTTTCCTGGGTCTGGGTCGGACCCATTGCATTTTCTTAATGTGATGTATGGCATGTTTGCCATAGCAGCATACCCTACCAGTGCGCAGTCGGGCCCCGTGGATACGCTTGCTTTCAATTTGGGTGTTCCACCACAATATGCCTAGGCACCCTTCATGCCCTTTATGCCGACTGCGCCGTCATGGCAGTTTCCGGCTCCTAGGTTCTCAACGCTGTTTCCTCAGTCTCCGGTGCCATCTGGTGGACCTTCTTCCTCTCGGCTTCTATCGGCACGGATGCCTTCATTGGAGGCGTTTTCATCTACGCCAGCGCTGGTGTCTCTGGGGCTGCGCTTAGCGCCGGTCCCGAAGTTGCGGTCTAGAAGAGAGGCTCAGAGGCTGTTGGAGGAGGAACAATTTCAGCGGGAGGAAGCTGAAGAAGGTGAAATTGATGAGACTGTTGATGAGTTTGAGGGCACTCAAGAGGCTAGTGGGCTGGACACCTCTCCAGAGTGGGATCTTTCTTCTCCAAAGGCTTTTCCTTCTCATGATGTGGCGCCTTATCACGGTGTGATCAGAAAGGTTGCTGAACTTTTAGACCTTCATATACCCACAGCTGAGTTCAGGTTTGATACTCTTACAGATGTTTTGCATTCCCCACCTTCTGTGATTGAGCCTCTTTTGCCGTTTAATGAGGCTTTGACTGAGCCTAATTTTGAGGTGTGGCGGAAACTCCTTTCTGCTCCTGCCGTTACAAGGTCGGTGCCTGCTCCTGGTGAGTCTGCTTTTCTTTCTGCCCATCCTACCTCAGAAAGTTTAGTTGTGCAGGCTTCCTGTTCTAAACAGTCAACAGGATCATTTCCTCAGGCTCCTGCAGACAGAAACTCTAAAAAATTGGAACAGTCTGCTAAGGTCTTTTCTTCCTCCAGTATGGTGTTGAAATCTACCAATGCTACATGCTTGTTGGTGAGATGTATTCACGCCATAATGGATTCGGACAAGCAGTATCTCCCAAATTGCCGGACGGTGATTGTGGCTCTTTTTTGGAGGTTCTGGTGGATACACAGGCTGCAGCTCGTCAGGTTATCCAATCTGGTCTGGATACTGCTGATTTGGTGGTCAGGGTAATGGGTACCTCCATTGCCACCAGGAGGCAAGCTTGGCTCTGGTCTTCGGGATTTTCGCCAGATTGCAGGCTACTCTCCTTGATCTGCCATGTGATGGTTCCAAACAGTTTGGAAAGTAAGTCGATTCTGCACTGCAGAGGTTCAAAGACAGCAGAGCCACTGCAAAATCTTCTGCCTCCTGGTACGTTGCGTTGGCGGCATGAGGCTGCGAAGGTGCTTGGGGGCTGTGGTCCTGCTCCCTGGTGCGGCAAAACAAACATGGGCTCCCGCAGTGCGGGAACCCTGTGGAGGTTAAGAGTGCTTCCTGGCGTGTCGCTTTGGCAGCGTGGTTGGAGGGGACGTGGTCCTGCTCCCCGGTGCGTCCAAACAAACCCATGAGGTTACAGTGACAAGATATGCGATGCCCGGAAGCATCCCACAACAACCTTGATCATTCAGCATCAAGTAACTCCCATTCGAGAGCAACCTGAATATCGGATTAATCACAGCAGCTGTGGACCCTTTCAAATGACAGGATAAGTTTGCAACTGAACCATTACAGGCCTGTGAAGCATGATATCCTGGCATATGAGAGATCCACTCAAAGAGTTCTCGCAGTTTGTACCGCTTAGAAACACTTCATATCCCCACTCCTGCTTCAAAATCTGTGTGGTAATTCCCAAGATTCCTTGATGAATTCACTACCCATCGCTTCATAGCTGCCTGCCTGTTGTTGGTGTAGGCAATACTGAAACTGGAATGTTGTGACCGGTAATGTTATGGCCATGGATTAACCATTCTGTGGATTGTAACTCTGCCACAGTTAAAGGTAATTGGTCCAGTTTTTCAATACGCAGCATTTTATATTTTGCTCTCCTTTACGCCATTTGTGTCCGCGTCTTAGTTAGATAATACCCAGAAAATAGGGACATACTGTTAATAAATCGCCATGGAACATAATCGGCTCACAATGATTGTAGTGTCCAGCTTAACAACACAATAGAACGTAGCTGAGATTGTCTGTGTTGTAGCATGGACAAATCCTGTTCTAGTATATCTATAGCAGAAGATACAATGTTGCCCAGTGAATGAATCCTGGATGTTAATGTAGTCATACCATTGTCGATTAAAGCTAACGCCTTTACTAGGTTAATTCTGTCAATTTCACAGAGTCTCTCCGCTGCTTCTTGTTGAGAGATTTTCTAGATTACGTTATAAACAGCGTATAAGAGACGTTTCTGATGTGGCTTTCAGGGACCTAATAAAAATCCCTTAGATCCACCTCATCTGAGAGTAAGGATAAGTGCTGTTTCACCTGGGACAGTGTCAAGGTTTTTAGCCAATCGAGGCATAACTTCCCAACACTGTATGATATGACCACCCGGATGTTCTCTTTTTACATAGCGTTGGTCCGGCCTATGGATACTAAACCCTTTTTGTGGTACCACTGAATCTTGTTTGACATCTGTTTGTGTCTGCGGACCAAACTAACCATCCCTTCCAATTGGGGTCTGATGAATTATACACTATGGTGTCATCTATTGTATCCCTGCCATGTGATATAAAACTTTGCCACCCCTCAATGTGTGATGGTGTGGGAATCCGAGGTGTGTTCAAATCCTTGTTCTTGGCTAGTCCAAGACAGGAAGTCTGTTGCGCAGTGTCATTCAGAAATATTATCTGCTGTGGACTGAGGCACGCTCTAAATAGTGCTTCTGTTTCCTGGACTTGCCATTCCTTTGACCCCCAGACTGATTTTATGTCTATAGTGTCCTTCCGTAAGTCGAACCCCTGTTCAGACAGTTGGGAAATAAAGGATGCAGAATAAATCTTTTTGGTGTTAGTTAGCATATTTTTCTGTGCAGCTGTAGATCCAACCTTATAGTAATATCAGGTCGGGTTAGAAGTGTTAAACCCTGAAAAATAAGAACATTTCTGTGCAAAAGTTTATGAACTACCTTTTGTCAGTGTTGAGCAGTGTTCCAATTGGTGGTATGTTAAAACATTTTGTGTGATACTAGAGTTGCTTAAAAAGTGATGACCATAATGCTGGTAACAGTACATAGTGTTAAAGTCTGATGTGTCTTCTAACATTTTAATGCTTGAAAATGCAGAGGATTGTTTAAAATCAGACAACATATTATTTTGAAAATCCCAATCATCAGAAAATTTACTAAACGTAATGATATCGTTCAGTGGGACTGAATACATCATAATCAACCTTGTCCCAAACTTTACCATCAGGAATGGGAACAGCTGTAATTTTCACGAAGGACAGGTCTCTTTGTTAACGATGAGATGACGTATGAGGTTTCAGGACCAAGTCACGTTTGATACTGCAGAGTGTTGTGGGACAAGGTTTCCATTCATGAGTAAGCAAAAGAAAGGCAGTCACTAGGCCAATCCAGATTAGAAAAAAAATTCCAGTTATTATCCAGAGCTGAAGCCATGGTGATGCTAGGTACTTCTTTTTCCCCAAAAATTTAGAAGTCACAAATTTGTTGCTTACGGGAAACTAGAGCTAGCGTTATTTCAGGTCCACTGGGATCCAGAGAGAAATCATCAAAATCGATGAAGTAACTAGATGCAATTCGATCTATTTTAATTGTTGGTAGCTCAGCAGGTTTTTTTGAACTGGCAGACATCTCTTGCAGAGGCATATTGATGTAGACATCAGTGGTAGGTTAAATTGATATTTGTCTTTCATTTGTGTTTTGAAGTTCTGTTTCAAGAGGAATGAGTTCCATTTCATTGTTGGATATTCCATTACTTTGTATTGGCAACTCTTCAAATGTTCTGAGTCTTTGTGTCTGAACTTCCTGTATGGTAGCGAGAGGAGAGCGTCGGCTACTTAGGAGCTCACAAGGCCTACTATTCGGAATCGGCCGCGTAGTGTGGTTTGATCCGATCAAATGAGGCAAATCTTTTTTTTTTTTTTCTACCGGCATGAGGTGGAATAAGTACTGTTCTAGTTCCTTTGACAGCCAGGACAGGTACAGGCTTTCTGTATGATGGCCCAAATTCTTTCTTGTCCACAATCTTTTCTCTGACCAGATCCCAGACTTTTGGGATCCAGGCAGGTCTTGCCGTGACTGATTTGACTACCCCGGTGCGGTGCTCTTTACTTTCATGTTGCTTTGTTGTGCCCGGAATTCATTGAGATCCTGTAAAACAGCCAAATGTTTATTGATGTCAAATGGTTTTCTATCCACCACTGTGCTTTCACAATCGAGATCCGGTACTCACATTCTCATCCCAAATAGGACCTCGTAAGTAGTGACACCTCCTAGGGAACTTCTTGGCACATTGTTAAGGGCTCTTTGGACCCTGTATAAGTGATTGACCCAACTACCACCCAAACCTAATACTCTTGTTGTGAAAGATTGCTTTAAGTCTCGGTTTTTCCTCTCCACAAATGAATTTTCCTTGGGATGGTACGGAGAAGAGTACTGCAATGCAACACCCAAACTTCACATGGCTTCCTTGTAAGCCCTAGAGCTAAACGTGGGGTCGCGGTCAGAATGTAATGTGCCAACTGCGTATGTCCCTATAAAGACTCACAAATCTTTTATAACAATTTGAGTATCAGCCGAGCGCTGAGACCAAACCCACAGGAATCTAGGGCATTAATCTACTGCCACCAGGATATACTTGTAAGCCCATCTTATTGTAGGAGGCCGTAGTGATCCAAATAGAAACGAGCAAGTGGGCTGTCTGATATAAGTAATTGCGTCGGCGCTGGAGGTGCCACAGTGGAACCCTTCATCTGCTGACATATTGCAGAAATGCTTATGTTTTAAGTGTAGAGTCATATTTGTAATCTACATCTGTTGCAGTGAGAGAATTAGCCCATTGTATCCATCTTGGATGTAAACCGTTAGCATTTGGAATGCTTGCTTTTGTAACAGCCTCTAAGGCCGGTACTGGAGTTACAACAATTATTTGTTTCCCCTGAGCCAGTGTTCTTTCTCCCACTACCGTGGTCTGTACTGCTGTCAGAATTTTTTCTGTTGAAGCAAAATATGTTTCTGCGTTTGTGTACAGGTGTGATTTGTATGCTATGGGTACTGTTTCGCCTTCATTGAAGGTTACGTAAGTGTACCCAGATTCACCCGCTATAACGCAGATCACCAAATTTGTGGTGTTTACACATGTGTGTAAGTGTTTGGATGCTATCATGTCATCTTGTTGGAAACAAATTAAATCTGTGTGTTTCTGTGTCCAATACGTAACTGAGAAATCAGGTCTTATTAGGTTGTAGAAAGGTTTTACTTTTGCTTGCGTAATCTAAAGTGTATGTTCTGCCAAAATTTAGGAATCGCAATATGGATTGTACGTTTTTCAAAAGTTGGAGCAGCGCACACTTTTCTAAAAAGTTAGCTGGCAGGCTTTTCCCTTCACTTGAAAGCTCATATCCCAAAAATAGAACATCGAGGTAGGCTTTTTTTGATTTTTAAAGATAATTTGTAGCCATCAGAGGCGAACTCCAAAATTATGTTGCTCACTCTGATCAAGTGATTCTTCAATCCATCATCCATCATATAAATATCATCTACATAGGACAATGCCTCTTCATCCAAATTCTGAAGTAACTCTGTTACCCTAGCGGAGAACAACCCAGGGCTATTCTTATACCCTTGGGGGAGTCAACAAAATTGACCCTGAGAACCGAGCGCTGAGAATGCTGTCAAATACCTGCTCTCAGGCACTATATTTTGGCAGAAAAATCCATTTGAGATATATAATGTTGTTTTGTATTTTTTCCGCACAATGTTATTAGTTAATGCGTATTGTGTGCATTCTGTACTACAAATATTTTAATGCATGTGTTTAAATGTCTGTAGTCTAAAACTAGACAGTATGAATTATCGGGTTTCATTACGGGAAACAAAGGATTATTCATGGAGGAGGTGCAAGTTTTAATTACACCCTGGTATTCAAGTTGATCTAAGATCTCCGTGACCTGTTTTTTCGCTTCTTGCTTTTTTGGGTACTGCCTCTCCGGAGTAGGTGTAATTTTTACTGGGATAACATAGTGAGGTAACTCAGCATCCCACCCAACTTGGTTGCAATATAATGCTGGAGCAAATGCTGCCCCCCACTCGTGCGCGTAAGTATGTTTTAAGTATATTGGAACGAGGTCGGAAGAAGCCAGTAAAATTACTGTTTCTCCATTTGGGCAATCCATAACAATTTCAGGCGGCCAATCTTTATCAGCTAAAAGGATGTCATAGGCGTAAGTCAGGTTCTCCCAAAAGAGACATTTAATTTGTCTTGGTTTGTCCCCCTCCATTTGGAGTATTATTTAATGTAACCTATGTGGGACATTTACCTTCGTATCAGGTGTTTCCACCATGATATGCTTATTCAACTCCACTGTCACCAGAAATTCCATCAGGTTCTGGCGAGCTATTGCTACTTCTGCTGCGCTGCCTAGCATCATCAGAGCATGTCTAACTTTAAGACCTGCTACTTTATTCTTTTTATTTGAGGTTTAGATTTGTTCTTTTTTTCTTTTTTGGAAGTATAGTCTGAAGCGCGTTGCGTGTCTCTGGACTTTGTATGCTCTTCTTGTCTGTGTTCTGACCGTCCTTCCCTCTCAGTGAGTTTTTTGATGAACCCCGAAAGGAACAAGAGGAATGTGTATCAGTATCCTGATACCGGTCAGGTTTTTTAATGTTATCACTAGTCCTAAGGTTGTACCTCCTTTCGGAGTGCTCCTGTTGAGGAGACCCACTCCTGGATTGTGATCTATTTTCTCCATTCTTTTGGTTTTTATTGTAATTATCCCATTTCTTCTTGGAAGAATCAGGTGCTTGCTTGGTGTACTGTTTCTCAAGAACACCCATGAGTTGAGGTTTTGTTGCTCTGGCTCCCACACTATCTCTATCTAATTCTTCATAGGTTCCTTCAATAATTTTAGGTAATTCATGTTCCTGTTGTAAAGGAGTGAAGTCCCTAAGGTGTTAGTATTGCTGATGCTGCTGCTGCCTCCCCTTTTTTGTTTGCTAATATAATAGCTGATACCTAGGCAAAATTACTAATAATTTCATATCTAAGTTCAGAGGAGGTTCTGCTCCATTCTCATTCTGTATTTGGTATTACTGCTAATGAAGGGATACTATGAGTTATGGTATAAATGGCAGCAAAAACTATACCCGTGTGGTATAATCCACTATCTGGGGAGCTGTCCCCATTGGCAAGCAGATTGTTAGTATTTTGTGTTTTTCTTGAGGGCTTGTGTGTGAAAATACTGCCTTTAGCTATGTTATTGTCTGAGCTATCCAGAATGGCATTTTCTCATGTTTAGTGGGCATTTTACCCATAATTGCGTGTGGCGTTTGTGGTGTTATTTTAGTTGTAGATGCCTGAATTTGTCCTGTTTCTGTAGCCCTTTCTGGCTGAAGTTTGAGCGTTCTCATCACAAACTGTGTCAGGTTTCTGTAAAGTTTTATTATTTCTTTATGAAGTGGACGTAAGTCTGCTGCTGGTATTGTGTCAATGTATAGATGTGGTGTGTAGACCACTAGGACCGGCTAAGTTGCTCCACCTCTGCACAGCGGACCAAGTCTCACTTTTTGTTTTGTATGTGGGAGGGCGCCTTTAAACCAGTTTATGTTATCCTGGTAGGTGAGCGGAACTTCAGTGTCCTCATATGGACAGTATTCAGTTGGTGTTTCTTTTTCAGTATAAAAATGAAATGTATGTACTGCATGCGCTGTCTCAGTGAGACTTAAAGGAATCGGTATATTGGCTTCAACTCCGTGTACTTTCTCCTACCCCTTGCGATTGGTTTAAGTCTGGCATTGCTGTTGTTTTCTTGCTTTCTGTTGGCTGTTGATCCTAAGGTAACTTCCTTGTAGTCCCGAGGCAGCGGCGCCTAACTACAGTTTTCCTCTTCTTCACTGGCACTTAATTGCCTGCAGTGTGCCATCTGTTTTTTCAAGGCAGCAAACTCCTGCCCCCCTTTATCCTACTTTCCCGGTCAGCTGAGCTGCAAAATAGACAGGCACATCAATCCCCAGTCCTCTCACATCTCACAACAGTGCTGAACAGGGGCGCCTCCTGCCTCTGATCCCAGCCCTGGGCGCTTTGTGCCGAAGGAGCCGCTCAGAGGTCGCCTGCTTGAATCCTGTTTGTTGCCAAGATGTGCTCGGCTTGGAGCCATCCGGAGACCGTCCCCTGCCCGTGATTTCCTCATGTCTGGCTTGTGATTCACGGAGATGCTGATGCAACATATCCTTTCCTCCTAAAAGTCCACTGAGGGCTACCTGGGCCCTGGAGAGCAGGGGGACCCCAGCAATGCTTGTGGGGCCACGGTCGCTGCCCAGGAGTGAGACTCCCTCCAGCATAACACGGTACGCCCTAAAACAAAGCCATTGGGAGGAAGCTCCTTGGAACATATTCCTACACTTAAAAATGATCTTTCAGGGGCTGAGGCCACAGATCAGGACAGCGGCATTAGAAGGTCACTGAATGGGATATTCGTCATTAATGGAGCTGAAATTCAGGACAAAAATAATCATCGGTATGCGGCAGTGAGACTTCTTTTTATGCTTTTCGGCTGCATTACTGATTTGCATGCACTGTCGTTTTACTTCATAATAGCGGTCATTTTGAAGCGGTGTATGGAGCTTCCTCACAAGTAACACATTCTGGCAGGACAATTCTTTAAAGTAACCTGCTTGTCTCAACTGTTACTTAATTCAACACGTGCCCTACATATCATTTAACTTCCCATTATAACTTCAAAGGTGTTTTGCAGTTTCTTGTAAATAAGGGGGTCTAACTAGAATATTTCATTTTACTTTTGCCTTTGGGCCATTATATCTTTCTTCAATTTAAAAGCGCCTCCTCTGTCACCTATAGGAAATTTTTCATTTCGTTGACATTGGCTTGTGTTCAAATGATTCTAAGCTTTCTCTTGCAACCTCATTCTTGCCCAGCCACTCCATCAGGAGCCCATGATTAAATAAAGACAAGGGTTGGGACACCGCTAAAGTTCATGGGACGCTGAGGCTGTCTGGGGCGAGGAGCACTCTAATCTGTGGGAGGGTCTGCTGGTGATGCTGGCTTTATGGGAGCTGGGGACAGAGGCCGTTCCCACCTTATCCTGCCTGTCCTTTGTCTCCCTGCCTTTAGAGATGCCGCCGCGAGCGTGCAGGCAATCACCCCCTGTATACCCGCCCACCAAATGTTTGTATGTATGTATGTGTCTTGTAAAGCGCACTGCTGCCCTGAGGCGTCGTGGCGCTGTAGACCGCTGGGGAACCCGTCCTGGCTATCCCTGTGAGATGGTCCCTACTGGGTATCTCCAAGGTGAAACCAGGCATCCCCGGCGAATGTGGGGGGCCGTTGTAGAGATGAGGCAAGCTAATGCCCAGAGTTGCCGAGTGTGATCCCTGGTTAGAGTAGGTACCGAGGCGAGAATTATCGAGTCCGCTGACCCTGGTCCACGACCCTGCCGCGTCGGGAATTGAACCCTGGTCCCGGGCCGTTCTCTGCTTCCGGGTCTGCCGCCTCTAACCAGTGAGCCACACCACTCTACAAGAGGGTGGAGGAGGGCAGCTGCCCTCCTCCACCCTCTTTTATCCCATGCAAATCCGACCGCAGGTAGAGATTCACTTTTATTTTATTCAGTAATGCCTTGAGGTTTAAGGGGGGGACGATGGCAACACTAGCCCCAGGGAAAACGACATTATTTTTAAACAAAGGAGCAATAACCAGATCTCCCTGGAGATGCGAAGAAATAGACAGGATGTATTGAAGAATCTTTGATCTGGTGCAAATAGCAAAACAGGGCAAGTCCGTTTTTTCGCTATGTTTAATGATAGCGCACTTGAAAATGATTACTAGAAAGGTAACGCCCGACCATTTGAAAGGCACATTCTTACACGCATGAACGGAATGGAGCGGGAGCCATTGCTTACACTTATGTTATATTAATGGATTAATGCATTCTTGTGTAATGTAACTGGTGCTCATGGAAAGCGCTTCAATACCTTCGGGTCGAGCTCGCGCTATATAAATCTGCAACAAAAAATGGATTATAATTTAATGTCCAATTACAATTCGAAAGTTTCAAAACCATTTGTAGTTCATAAAGGGTCATTTTAATTTTCATCATCGCTGATACTTAGAAAGGGACAAAATATGTTGCCTCGAGTTTAGTCTCGGCTTTCACGTTTGAAAAACTGTATACCCCTAATCAGTTTATTATTATTTAAACCAAGCGAAATAGCTTCATAGTTATTTTTTTCTTTTTTCTCTTATTTATTTATTTTGCCATGGTTGAGCAAATACAATTTCTGCGTTTCTTATCTTACAAGGCAAAATAATGGAGCAAATAAATGTGCACGCTTCTGCCCCAGTGCAAACTTATCCACAAACGACACTGAAAAAAAGCAGCACAGTTTGCACTCTTTTTGCTACTTATGTAATTAAAATAAAGTGCTAAAATATTTTGCCTGAAACGAAGTATCACATTTCCCATTTGAAAAGTGGAATACGTTTTCTACGTCGCTATTTACATCTCCCCCCAAAAAAATTGTGAAATCCGTTACCTGTGCTTTTGACCAGGCTGGGTAAATAGTATACCATGTTCTATATTATCTATTCTACACGCAGTCTGAATGAATGGCGTCAATTACACGCTCCTGTTTTTTTGTGCCAGTTGAAAGTTTTGTGTGAAAACCTCTTGGTTTCATCGGACTCCAAGACACCATTTCTCTGTGAGCGGGGGTAAATGTGAATTTAGGGTAGCCTGCGTTATTGAATTATTTCTTATTTACACACGACAAAAATGTGAAATTAGTTTGATATCTGTGTTGGCCTTCTTTGTCCAAAATTCTATCTTCTCCGTTACGTTTTGCTCACGCACCAAACGGGCAATGAAATGAATTTACTGTGCTCATAATTTCTATTTATTAAATCACTGGTCTGAAACTATCTCTGAATTAGTAGTATATTCAGAGAAGGAAGTGGGAATAAACTAGTAGCTACACTCTGATATAAGTTGATGCAACATCTTGGAAGTCATTCATATGCTGTCCAGTTCCAAAGTCAGATTGTACGCTTATTGAATGCTGACAACCCTCTATGGGGGAAGGAAAATCCCCAACCACCCCACCCACATACGGCAGACCCAAGACCTACTCACCTTCAGAAGACTCCTCAAAACCTGGCTCTTCGAGCTGTAGCAGCACACTCCCCCCCCCTCCCTTCAGCGCCTTTGGACCCTCACAGGTAAGTAGCGCGCTTTACAAGTACATTGATTGATTGATTGATTGATTGATTGAAGGTAAATAACTATTATGTCCCACGTTCTGAAAAGTGTCTCCACATACCCACCTGTGTACGAAGAGGAAATAAAATTGCACTTCTACCATGAAAAAACATCTTGCTCTCACTCTCTCGCTCATATCTTCTGATACTTTGCTGAGGCTACTCCTAGGAAGCATATCACAAGTCAACGGAATGCGGTGCTCTACTGGGGAACATCAGCGTAAACATGAAGTCCCCACCAATGGCTCAATATTTAAAATGCACAACAGGAAAATAAACTGCAGGCTAAACAACAAAAGCATTGGCATAGCCAATAGGTATTGCCTTCGAGACCTTATAAGTATTAGTTATGCAGCATAATATCCTTGATGCAACAACATCAACTGTTGCATGGTTAAACACTTATACGGCCCCAAAATGCGGGACCTTTTGGCTATGCCAATGCTTGTCCCTTTCTCCTGCCCCGCCCGCCATGCTTTGAATGCTGTACACGGTGAGGAGAAATTATAAATGATCGCCGCCTGCAGTAGAACGGGACGCCATCATTTTTACCTGATGTGCCCTTGGTGAATGGGCCACCAGATCCGAGTTTTACAATGGCGGAGCTAGTCTAAACATAGCTCTTTCCGTGGTTCTAAATGGAGCAGCAGAACCACGAGTCTGGTAGGTTGCTGCTCAGTCAAACTCTTAATTAGGTCACTTACTCACTTTTGTCTAGAGTGGTGTTGGAATTTCTCAAACAGTCTGATACTACCAGCTGTGCAGACAGTTGTTTGAGAGGGATGAGGGTTGATCAGTGTTAAGGATATCTGTCTGTGGATTTCATGTAAGAGCTACTCTACTATTCTATATTCTAACTACCGATTTATATTTCAGGTCTTGTAGGGGATGTACTTTTGCGGGAAACTCCTTTGAGGACCTTCAAGATTTACAGCTTGGACATGAATAAGACTTTTATTGAAAGGTTAGTACAGTTCATTGTTTGAGGAAAAATATATCTAGTATTTAACCCTTGGAAAGTGGCTAAGATATGGTCGAGGAAGCCATATGGGTTTGCAGATCAGCCAAATCTATAGGGCTTCTTGATCTAAGATTCTATATTTAACGTCTTTACATTTATAAGAAAAAAAGCTACATTGTCCTGTAAATCGATTTTTTCGCCAGAGTTAAATGCTTGTTGCTGACTTCTGCTGGTGCTTGCAGATCACATGTTCGAATCTCAGTATTATCAGCATAAAGACCTACTTGGTGAATATTGGATTGCAACTAGGAACACGTCTGTTTAAGATCTGATAAACACATGATCGGATGGGCTACAGAGAAAAAGACACTGACTGCTGAGCTTTTGATGAAATCCTTCACACCCCTATGCATATATATACTATATAAACACACATGGGCATTGCCGTGACACCGGACACCACATCCGGTCAAGGGGGCAAGGGGCAGAGCACTGGGAGCAGGGGACAGGAAGGACGCATCCACACGAGCTTGTGCATGACAATAAATAAAGGTACCTGAACATAATCACCGCGTGTCCTGTCATCTGTGGGGGGACCCTTCAGGACACCACAGGCATTGTGTTAAATGCTGTTTACTACCAATGTTGGGTGTAGGGGGGTTGGTTGACTTGCCTGAAGAGAAGCCCCCAGTGAGCCATTATGCCACTCCCCTCCCTCCACAGTGGTGCTAAGTAACACATTACTTTCAGCAAATATTCATGTCAATCTGTTTTATGTGCAGGAGTGTGAGAAGCTGGCTTGGTATATGGTGCTCACTTATGTAATTGCAGCACCCTGCACTAATCCAGACAACCCTCATGGTCATTTTAGTGGTCTTAGACAACCTTAGAAAGCTCTCTAAGTGGTAGCTGTGGAGAGCAGCCTTCAGGGTTAGTCCAGAAGGTGTGTAAAGCAGCTTGTGTTACCAGTACTTAATCTTGTGGTATAGGTTAAGTGAAAAATAATCACACAGTGTAGTTATAAAAATAGGTATTTTATTACCAACACTCACTAACACATTGTAGTATCTCCTACCCGGAGATACAGACACAATATGTAGGAAATAGAACTTTGTAGTAGCACAAACACACAAAGGTCCCCAGGAGGAGACCAAACCATATAATAAAATAGTGGGATGCGAACCACAACCTAAGTCGAGACTGGACCCAGAAGACGTAGAAATGTTGGGGATCCAAGGAACCACCCAATGGAAGTACCCAGGAACCCCACTGAGGCCTTGTGCAGAGCGTGAACACGACTGTGTGATCAACAAAAGTCAATGGTTAAGTCGCTGTTGCATTTTTAAAGAAGAAGGATCCTTCCCAGCGGACCCTGAAGAAACCCAGTGGAATATGGAAGGTTGGAGATTCACCCCACCGGTGGATACCCCAGAATCCAGGATACCTACACCAGGGAAACCGAGTGCATAGGTGTCAAGTGATGTCAGAAACCGACGAAGACCACAATGGAAGACTTTAGGAAAGATACTGCTGGAGAAGAAGACGAAGGAGTCCGGTGGAAGCCACAGGTGTATATAAGGTGAGAAGAATCTGCAAGCAGAGGGGACAGAGTTTATGGCACTCAGGAGTGATCAGGAGGCATGGAAGACGAATGCCCACCTTTCTCGGTAGATGCAGTGGAGTTGACAGTGCCCTTCAAGTTTCAGCTGTGCAGACCAGGCGATGCTGTGGAAGACCAGGAGCCTTTCGTAAGCTGTCCCACGTCAGATGTCCAGAGCCAAGGGGTCAGTGTCTGTCGGGACCAGCAAGGTCCAAGTGTCTCAACACAAGTAGGTAAGTCATAGCAGGCAATGAGCAAACAGGGGAGCCCAATTAAGCCAAAGAAGACCCTTAAGAAGACCCACATGCTAAAGGTACAGGAGTCGCAAGAGAACCTCAAGAAGCTCACCAATGAAGCAGGCCCGTGGTGCAGAGGAAGCGGTGAGGGCGAAGATCTTGGCTGCAGGAGTTGCTTGAGGTTGGAGCTTTTCGGATCCCGAAGATCTCTGGAGGGGAGAGTCAACAAGCCTTGGCAACAGCAAGTTAGTGCTGTGCACCGGGGTTTAGTTGCATTGGTTGCGATGAGGGATACTGGCCTCAAACTCGGTATGAAGACAGTGCAGGCCTAGAGGG
Source organism: Lissotriton vulgaris (assembly GCF_964263255.1). NCBI lineage: Eukaryota > Metazoa > Chordata > Amphibia > Caudata > Salamandridae > Lissotriton > Lissotriton vulgaris. The sequence continues at coordinate 1,227,352,621 of NC_141687.1, forward strand.
AATTGCAGAACCACTACCTGTGTTGATGATCCTTTCAGAGTTGGTGGGAGCCCAGGATCAGCAGCCCGGTCAGCTGCGTTGCGGTGCTTGCAGATGCAGTGGAGTGACTCCTTCACTCCAAAGGAGATTCTTTCAGGTGTCTTGGATGTCCACAGGCCTGGTGGAGAACCTGTAGGGAGCACAGGCACAGACATTGCAGAAGACAGGCAGAACGACGAGACCAGAAGCAGCAGGAATCTTCTCTGTTGCCATCTCGGTTCCCAAAGCGAAGTCCAGAGTGTCCAGACGGTCAAAGTTGAAGTGGTATGTGATCTGAATCTTGTCCCATGATGAATCTAGGGGCCCACCCACAGGTAAGCCCTTAAGTTCCCTTAGGAAAGGGTCAGGACAATTCAGGGGTCCCTCCCGGAGGAGGGACTGGACAGTGGGGAGAGTACTCCCATGTCCTTTGTCTAGTTTCACGCCAGAGTGGTAGCCAACGGCTCCCTGAACTGGTTTGAAGTGCAGTACATTTGGTGCCCTCAGTACATTTGGTGCCCTCCATGCGGAGGTCACCAAATGTGCCCTTCAAGCAGACTGAGTGGTGCTGGCAAGTGCTCCTATCCTGTCCTAATACACTAAGTCCTTTGTGGGGGGGTCACACCTCCCTGTGACATGAAACCTATTGTCCTGCCTTTCCCTGCTCGAGCTTGGCTCAGCAGCAGGAGGGCAGAATTGTGTCCCTGATTGGCAGCAGCCATAGTTTGCTGTCCGGGTCTAGAAGAATCCTATCGGGTGCACTGAGGGCCTGAGTGCTTGGAATCATACTGTATGATACCAAACAGGACAGGCTTTGTTACAGCTAGTTTAGAGATGGTCATCACGTGATGGTGCATGGCCACTCCATGTAGGTTAACGGCTGATGCACTTACAGCCCGGGAGAATGGACTCCGAAGGTTGTATGGGTGTCCTGCTCATGCAGGTGCGCTGCCACACTTAGAACCGAGCACCCTGCCTTCAGGATTGAAAGGCCTGCCTTAGAGGTGACTTATTGGTTTTAAGTGTAGTGACCTCAGATATAAGGAATCTTATATCTGTTGTAAGTGGTGCTAGCACCAGCTTACACAGGCTGCAATGTCAGGCCTGGAGTCACAATTTGAGCGGTCTCTCATGGGTGACATAATACATGCTTCAGCATATGGGAGACCCCTGGTGTACCTATGCCCTGGGTACCTTAGTACCATATACTAGGTACTTATCAGGGTACACCTGTAGCCAATCTGGAGGGTCCATAGATACTCACCATGTCCAATTTAGGGAAGAAGCACAGAGACTGGGGTCCTGATTAGCAGGATCCCAGTCAGACTCCTCATAAACCACAGTAACACCAGGCAAAAAGTGGGGGTAGCCATTGTTAGATTTGGGGGTCTCTAGTTGGCAGAGGTACTTTTGACCAAATAGGGACCCTTACGTCTAGTCAGGGTAAGGTGCTACACTCCTAAAATAACCCCTGCTCACCCCCTTGGTAGCTTGGCACAAGCAGGCAGGTTTATCTCAGAGGCAGTGTGTAAAGCATTTGTGAACACATACAGTAATACAGTGACAACACTACAGATGGACACCGCACAGGTTGTATGATAAAAATAAGTATTTTTATATAGATTTAACACAAGACCAAACAATGAAAATCCACAATACTGTACTCAAGATATGCTTAAAAATACGTTGTTCACTTAAAATCAGTCTCTAGCAACAGATAACTCCAACGTGAGTTATCCCGATGTCGTGACAGGAGAAATCCCAAGGTACGGCGCCGACTGTGACGTTCGTGGCATCGGGCCCAGAGTTAAACAGACCCCCAAAGAACAGTACCTTGGAAAAACAATGAAAAACAAAGACAGCTCACGGCGTCGGGGAGGTGTGGCTTTGTTGGCGCTACGCAGCGTCGGTTCCTTACGACCCCAGGGGAGGTGTAGGTTCCATACTGCAGCGCAGGGGAGGTGACACAGCGGTTTCTTACTGCGTCGGGGAGTTGACGTCACGATGGCGTCGAAACCACGGTTCCTTACGATGTCGTGCTGTCGATGAATTCTCGGTCACCCACGTCGAGGATCGGCTCCGCGATGTCGATGTCAGCTTCGGGGTCGATGCGGCCCAGCAGCAGGCGTCAGCACCACGGCACAAGTCGGAGCAGTGCTCACGGCTTCGGGAAGGTTACAGCGTCGCTCGCTGGTGTCGATGTGGCGCGGCGGGTCTACGGTGCAAGTCGGAGCAGCACTCACAGCTGCACGACGGCGTCGCTCGCCGGCGTCGGTGTTGCAAGTTCCTTCTGCAGCAGCTAAAACCACAGATCTAGATGCAGGCCAACAGAAGTATCCCTGAGACTCCAGGCAGGAGGCAAGCTCAAGCCCTTTGAGATCTTCCTCAAGATGATGAAAGCACACCCAGTCCTATTGCTCCTTTCTTTGGCAATGAAGCAACCACTGCAGGCCCACCCCAACAACAGGCAGCATAGGGGTAGTCTCCTCCTTCAGTTTCCCGGTTCTTCTCCTCAGCAAATGTTTGTCTTGATTCCCAGAAATGATCTAAAGTTCTTGGGTCTGGGTCCCAATATTTATACTCATTTTCCCTTTGTTTTCTGAAGGCAGAGAGGCCTTTGCCTAGTCCAAACCAGTTCTTGTCAGTCCTGGAGCACTTTGTTGACAAGACTCCTTCTTTCCTTTCACAGTGTAGGCCAGGGACATCAGACGCACTACAGGAGATGGAGCCAGCATTGTGGAGGGAAGGCACAGCGGTATTCAGGTCCCCTGTGCAACTCCTCCCTCCCATCTGCATGGAGATCTCTCTATTCTGCCCTGTGCTGACTCACCCTGTCTACTGGAATCCCCCAGCCCCTGTCATTCAAACTCCAGACAAGGAATACTCAACTTAGCAGAGGCAGGCTTGGATAGTTAGGCAAGAAAATACCTGCTTTCTAAAAGTGGTATTTTCAAACCAGAATGTTAAAACCATCTTCACTAAAATATGGATTTTATCATTCGGAGTTCAGGCATACTAAAGATGTTATAATCAAACTGCCTATTCTGGCCTATGGGGAACAGGTAGCCTTGCAATAGTGAAAAACTAAAATGGCTGTAATTCACTATTAGGACATGCAACACACCTCAGGGCATGTCCTATCTTTTACCTACAATGCACCCTGCCTATGGGCCTACCTTAGGGGTGACTAATATGTATAAAAGGGAGGGTTTAGGGACTGGCAAGTGGGTGCACTTGCCCAGTCAACATGGCAGTACTAGACTGCACACAGGCTTTGCAATGGCAGACCCGAGACACACTTTACAAGCTGCTCCAGTGGGTGGCACAATCAGTGACGCAAGCCCACCAGCAGCATTTGATTTACAAGACCTGGGCACACGCAGTGCACTGTACTAGGGTCTGACAAGTAAACCAAACAAGCCAATCATGGAGTCACTAATCCATACATCAATTTAACATAGAGAGCATATGCACTTTAGCACTGATCAGCAGTGGTAAAGTGCCCAGAGTCATAAAACCAACAAAAACAGGTGAGGGAAAATACAAGAGGAAGGCAAAAAGTTCAGGGATGACCTTGCAAAAAGGGCCAAGTCCAACAACCATGCAGAAGGATCCTACCTTCCTACTAGGAGGTATAAAGAAAGTTATTCATATATGCAGAGAATAAGCAGTTACATCTGTGCAGTGACATATTACCAAAATACCTGTGCCTGGCAAGTATCTTCCATTCGTTTTAATCTGTAAAGTGGTTGAATGGAATCTGCGGGGCCATGAGGATTGTTTTTCCAAACCATTTCAGCTGTACTATGATAGCAATAGGGAACTTGGACTTCGCACCATATAAATAACTCTGTGAAAGTGCATTCATTAGTACACTTCTTTCAAGTTACATGTTATTGGGCCACATTTTCTTTTCAAAGGTATTAATTCCTCAGGCGTCAGACTGGATCGTGAAAGGTTTTGAGCAGTCCCCTTATGCACAGGTAGGTGGCGGTGGTTACCTCCGCCTGGCATTGTTGTGGTTCTCCATGCTAGAAGTGACGTGCACAGTGCCTAAATAAAAAACACTCCAGTGTTTTGACCTCAGTTCATTCTTTTATTTGCAATCAGCATGTATTAGGATCAGGCTACCCTCAGTCACTTTTTGACTGACTTCTTTAAACACAGTTGTCGATTTTTTTTTTAGAGATGTCCTCGAAGAAACCCACCAGGTTAAAACCTTGTGGAGCCTATAATCCACAGATGTCAGTGACGGACCCCCACTTGATGTGTCAGTGGTACCTGGAGAGGGACCACGACTCCATGTCATGTGGATGGATCAAGACTATGATCCAAAAGGCGTCTGTGAGGAGGCCTTGAAGCTGTTGGCCACTCGCCATGAGACTATGGGTCCTGTTTGCATGAGAGGTCTCAGGAATGCTCCAGTGGTTGCTCGCATCGATTCCTGTCGCTCTCTAGAACTTCTTCTGGTAAGTCTCGTAAGAAGAAGTCAAAGCGCACTTCAGCTACACTGCATTACTCCCATTGTTCAGACGACGCGAGGGAACATCACCACAAATCCCTACCTCACTATCGGGTTGTTCCTGTACAGCTGGCATCTGAAACTTGTTCAGCTCCACGCCTTCCCTAATTTCCTGGAGCCAGAGCGACCCCCTCCCAACTCCAAGAGTTTTATGAGACCATGAGTCTCCCTTTCGGGGCTGTCAAACCCCTCTGGAGCGACTTCGGGTCACACAGGTTTCAGAATGATCTACGACTGGGGCTTCACCTTTAGAGCCTGTCGACCCAATAGGATCTGTTGGTGGATCCGGATTGGCCCGGCCTCGACTTTGCAAACTTCTCTGGTGACCATTCTCTGCTGCTGCTCTGCTGCTGACGGGTCAAGTGAAGACTAATGTTTTTACAGAAGTTCTTAAGCTACTATCTTTAACAAAGCCTTCACTCATGTCCTGCTTGGAGCCTGAGCCAAGCATTGCACAGGCACTCCTGTGCACAGGACCATTGCTAGCGGCCATCACCCTGCTCCCGGGGACCCAGCCTTCCTTTCCCATCACCCTACCCCTGAGAGCCTGAGACCCTGGGCCTCAAATTCCCAAATAATGTTCTCTCCTGCTAGCCTGGCACTGTGGTCTGTGAAAACTGTGTGCTTATTGGGCCATTATTCCCATATGGTGTGGGATGCGGTTGCCCAAGTGCTACCCATGGTTCAGTTGAGGCTTGGGCCATACTTTCCCTAGCTATTTGTGACGGGCAAGACACAGCAAAATGCATAATAGATGCGGGTTGAATACGACTGACTCACTGGTCAGCGGCTCTGCTTCTTCTGTGGTGCTTCAACATCACGCCTGGTTGAGGAACAATAGTTTTCCAGAGGATGTTTAAGCCTTGCTCATGGAAATGCCCTTTGATGGAACCTGTCTCTTTAAAAACGAAGTATATTTGGCCTTGGAGAATAGTACAACCACTACCAGGTCGTTAGGTCTCTCTGTGATAGCAGAGTTCTCAAGAAGATCAAGAACGAATGGGCCCAGGTCATCTTAGGGGCTACGGACTGGGCACGGAGAGTATGGTATCCTGAATTTATGAGCATGAGCATCTGTCCTCCAGCCAAGTTGCACATTTGGGAGAATCTTCTGTCACAGCAGTAGGGAGGAGTCCTGCCCCCTCCCCCAAACCTATCCACTCTCTATCTTCGTGCATAGAGATTGAGCAGTGACAGTTAAGGGTGTTTGATCTCCTTCCTGAAGTATACAATGTCATTCTGGCAGTTAGGTATTCTTCTACCAAACCTTTATGCTTGCCTATGGGACAAGTTTGTGCCTTAGTGTGCATCTAATCAGTTCATCCTCTGTCTGCACCCTTGTCTAAAGTTCTCCTTTTCATTCTATCCCTGGTCTGGCAAGGCTTTGCTTTTGGCACAGTAAAAGGATATCTCTCTGCCATTTACTCTTTCTACAGCGGCCTGACCAACCTCCCCTGTTTAAATCACTAGTTGTGACTAGATTCCTTGGAGGTTTTCAGCCTATGTTACCTCCTGCACTCTTCATTATCCCCAATGGGATCTGAATTACATTTTCACCTTCCTCATGTGTCCCTTTTAAGCCAATGCACAGCTGACCTCTTCCGCTCCTAACAATCAAAACTGGTTTGCTTGTGGTGACATCTGCCAGGAGGCTTAGCAAATTGCAGGCGCTTTCAGTTGATCCTACTTACACTTCATTCCTGCCAGACAAGCTAGTTCTGAGAACTCGGGCATCCTGTTTGCCAAAGGTGGTCACACCTCATCACATTGGACAAAACATCTTCTTCCTGCCTGCTTCCCCCCCCTGCTAATCAGGACCCCAGTCTCTGTTCTTTCTCCCCTTAATTGGCAATGGTAAGGTCTTAGGTACCCCCAGATTGGCTACTGGTATACCCTTATAAAGTCCCAGTATGTGGTACCCGGGGCATCGGTTCACCAGAGGTCTCCCATGGGCGGAAGCATGTGTTATGCCACCCATGAGAGACCATTCAAATTGTGACTCCAGGCCTGCCATTGCAGCCTGCGTAAGCTGGTGCTAGCACCACTTACAACAGATATAGGTTTTTCTATATCTGAGGTCACTCCACTTAAAAACTATAAGTCATCCCTAAGGTAGGCCTTTCAATCCTGAAGGCAGGGTGCTCCATTCTAAGTGCTCGGGTGCCCCTGCATGAGCAGGGCACCCCTACAACCTTTAGAGTCCATTCTCCTGGTTTGTAAGTGCATCAGCCGTCACAACATATAAAGTGGTCATGTGTCATTACGTGATGACCATCTCAAAATTTGCTGTAACTGACCCTGCCATGTTTGGTATCAAACATGTTGGAATCATACCCTCACACCATGTTGAAATCATACCCCCTCCCCATACATGTTATGGGAGGTATGATACCATGCATTGTAAACCTCCTCTGGGAGGCCCTCAGCGCTCCCGGTACCAGTGTACGAGCACCAGACAGCAAGCTAGGGCTGCTGCCGACCACTAACATGTTTCTGCTCTCCTGCTGCCGAGCCAAGCTTGAGCAGGGGAAGGCAGAACAATAGATATCCTGTCACAGGGATTAGTGGTATTGGGGCAGGGTGAGGGCACTTCCCCTGGGAGGGACCCCTGAATCGTCCCAACCCTTTCCTTAGGGTACATAAGGGCTTACGTGGGAGGGTCCTTAGATTTGTCATGGGACAATATTCAGATCAAGACACCACTTCATCTTCGACCATCTGGGCACTCCGGACTTTGCCTGACTTTGCTCTGAGGACCGAGACTGCAAGGGGGAAGACTCCTGCTGCTCAAGGTCTCATTGTCCTGCCTGTCTTCTGCAATGTTTGTGCCTTTGCTCCATACAGGATCCTTACAAGGCCTGTGGACATCCAAGGCACCTGAAGGAATCACCCTTGAAGTGAAGGACTCACTTCCCTGCATCTACAGGCACTGCAACCAAGTAGACTGGTCTGCTGCTCTTGGGCTACCACAGACTCCAAAGGGCTCAGCAACACAGGTAATGGCTCTACATCTCACTCGAGGCCTGCACTGTCTTCTCACCGAGTTTGAGGCCAGTATCCCTCGTCCGAGCCGCAGGAGCCAAACCCCTGTGCACTGTGTCGACTTGCCATTGCCAAGGCTTAGTGGCTCTCTTCACCAGAGATCTTCAGGCTCCAAGAAGCTCCAGCCTCAAGCATCTCCTACGATCAAGATCGTTGTCCTCACTGCGTCTGTTACACCGTGGTCCTGCATCCTTGGTGAGCTGCTCAAGGTCCTCTTGCGACTCCTGTGCCTCCGGCCTGTAGGCCATCTTGAGAGTCTTCTTTGACTCCAGTGGCTCCCTTGAAGTGTCCCGGGGATGGGGTCCCCGGGTCACTGCTAAGATCTGGCCCTGGATCATCGGTTCCGGGATAGGTGGCCCACTCACACACACTCCCCTTCTTAAGAGGATAACCCACATACACTTCACATTTTCAGAACAACATGAATTTTATTGGCTATAAGGTTTGACTTCAACTACCAGTCTTCTTGATAGCCTCCCTTATTTGTACTTGCCCCAGATAGATGATAAACAAGAGAGACAAAAGCCACCCCTGACCTGTGTACCCTTGGTAATTCGCTCTGGTTCAGAAACCATCCCCATTGTGACAGACCTTGTACTTGGGCCAATGTACAACACTTGTACCCACTATACAAATGCTGGCCCAAAGCCCATCATTTTCACATCCAACCAGAGGTAGTACCAACCGACTCTCTTAAAGGACTTCTCAGCATCTAGGATGATCATACCAACCTCTGTATGAAAAATTATGACTGCATTAAATGAAGCAATGGCTTTAATGACATACTGTTGTGTCACTTCTGTGTTTAGAACCATTCTGTTGGGGCATGACAGTTCTCTTCAACCCCCCCTTATTATACCAGCGTTGACTTCTAATACTTTTGGAGCCACTATTGATGAAAACGCTTATGACAAACTATAGGCATAAAAAATCTTGCCCAGTTGCTTTGCCATCAGGAAGGGCACTTATAATCTGCAAGATGTCATCCAAAGTGTGGGGCTATTCTGACTTTATAGACGTCTCTGCAGTCAAAACCTATTTGAGTCTGTTTCAGATATTACTCCAACTCTGGGGTTGTACAGTTGATGTCCTCCAAAAACAGTTTCTGATCAAATCATTGAAACGTGTCAGTAAGATCAAATTCCTAACACCCCAGATAAAAACTACAGTATTTGGTTTTAACAGATTTTTCTGTCCTCTATCATTTGATTCAGGAGTATTCAACTATTGGCTTGTTTCACAATTCTTTATTGAAAGATAAAAAAACATAATGGAAGGGGTCTGGGAACATAAGACCCTGTACGTGAAACAATCATTCAGAACAGAATGCAGAGTGCACATTAAACATTAGCACTACAGAGACATAGCATGAGCTGGTCCCGCAGAGCAGGGGCCCTCGGAGGCCAAGTGAGGGTAGTACCAAGGACGATACATGGGTCCACAACTGTACACAGGATGGTCAGCGTTGTAATGGGACAACACAAATAAAAGGACTGAATATGGCAAGAAGGGGAGAGGAGAATGGGTGGGAAGACAGGGAAAAAGTGGGGAGTAAGCAAGTAAATTAGAGATAAAGGAGAAGGTAGGTATGGAAAAGGCAAGAGGGGAGAGAGGGAAGTGGATGCACACTCTCAAGGGTTGTGACTTGGGAGGGTTTCAAGGGCAACAACAGCGTAGTATATCATCTGTCCACCCCATGGGGGTCAAAGGGGCCCTGAACTAGGAGCTAGTGCGCATCATAATGGGTTAACTATATTCATACCATGTTTGCCATTGTGACTGATATGTCACTGCCGCCCTTTCCCTAATACTTTTCAATAAGTGTACCCTGCAAGTTAAGAGCAGAAGCAAGATATCATGTTCATCGGGAAAATTTAAAAGATCACATAAGTGTTTTTTATGAAGGCAACATTAATAAGTATAGCTTATTTTTTATTGAATCACCACGTTCACACAGTAGCAATTATTACAATCATAATATAGCAACGATCTAAAAATCTCATAATATACAGGTGAGTGAGGTAAAGAAGCAACATATCGCATGTTCGGCAGTATACACCAATGTACCTTCATATTTTGTCACCACATTTTATTTCCAATAGCTAATTTTATTACATACACTTATACTAGGTCAGGGTGCTCTAACAAGTACGTGGTAAGTGGCGCCCAAAAGTCTTTAGGCCTAGAGGCCTCTGGTAGCTCCTCAGCATAAACATTCATCTGTTCCTTACAGATAACGAGATCACGAATCCACTTGACTAAGGTTGGCAGTGGCACTGCATTGGTGTTCCAGTGCATAGCAGCAGCACGCTTAGCAAACAGAGTGGCTATAGCAACTATGCGTCAGTTACATGGTTTGATTCTGTTTAGAAGCCCCAACAGACAAACCTCCGGTGCACATTACATTTTTTCCAGTGTCATATCTGTAAAAACCCTCGTTACCCTTTGCCAGAATTTTGTTATATCTGAAAGAAACACGTTAGTATTAGATTCCTTACCTTAGAATATCCCCAGGCGTCAGTCTGGATCCGGAAACTTTTGCGTAGCAGTACCCCTGCGCGTCGGTAGGCGTCGTCTGCAGGCGTCCCCTGCGGCTCCGCGTCCGTCGTCGCCGTCGTGCGCCGTGATGACGTCGCTGGAGTACATAGTCGCCGCCTCCGCGCGCTGACGTCAGTTCTTCTTTTTTCCGCGCCAGTAAGCGCAGATCCGAAGAGCAGTACTCCGGTCTTTTGACCAAGTTTTGTCAACTTTCTATATCTTTTTGGTGCCTGGTAGGATGCCCGGTTTCAAGAATTGTGACGGTTGTGACCGCACGATGTCGGTCACGGACCATCACCGACTCTGCCTCCGGTGCCTGGGCCCCGACCACGACGTGGACGCCTGCGTCGATTGCCGGGCTCTTACTAATAAGGCTAGACGGGAGCGGTCCGCAAGCTACTCGAGCTCCGGGTGTCGGCCCCGCGTCGAGAGCGGTCCCGGTCCGGCCGGAGGTCCAGGGAGCGTTCGAGGGAGCGGTCGCGGAGCCGCGCCGGGCGCTCCGGAAGTCGTCACCATTCGTCGGGCTCTTCAGGTAAGAAACACAAGAAGTCGGGGCGTCGTCATCGTACCCCCGACGCTCGCGCGACGCGGCCGGGGGTTCGGGTGACCCCAACCCCGCGGCTCCGCGAGTGTTGCCGGCGCGGCCTGCTCCATACCCTCCGGTCCCTGGGCAAAGTGCGACGCCTGAGGAGATTGAGGCGTTCCTCATGGCCATGAGGTCGCTCACTTCTCCGACGGGGCCTACGGCGCTTTCGGGCCCAGTGCTACCGTCTGGGTGCCCTGGCGGTTCGGGTGTCCCTGACTCGACGCCATCGGGTGCTCCGGCCCCGGTGCCGCCGACGGCTCCGGCGCCGCAAGGGCCTTCGGGGTCGACGCCGGGTGGTCTGCCGGCCGCTCCGGCGCCGATTCCATCGGGGTTGCCCCCGACGCCGTCCCCGCGCGGCGCCGGTTCTCCTGTGCCGGCTCCGGGCGGTGTCGTCCCCATACCCTCCCCGAATCCGGACTCGGAGTCGGACCGGCGTCGCTCGACGCCGGGCTCGACGCCGATGGGGCCTGTGAACCCCGAGGAGCCGGTCTACATCGTTGACTCCGAATATGGAGATGATGAAGAGTACGGGGAAGGTTGGGAGGGGTCTGAGGACCCTTTGTCACGTGAGTGTCAGTATGATGTGGACTGGACAGGTGATTTGGGGGATGCCAGTGGTCTGGACGACTCTCCTAACCCTGGCTTTGTCTCTCCTCCTTCCGTGGCATCGGAGGAGGGAGCTGCTTATTCAGTGGTATCGATGAGGGCTGCCAAGGCCTTACACCTTGAGCTCCCCGTCGCGGCCGTGAGGCCTAACATCCTCACTGAGGTCTTCAAACCGCAGTCATGCCCACAGGAGCCACTGCTGCAGTTTAACGAAGCCTTGTCAGACGTTCTGTTGGGCACGTGGTCCAGGCCCTCTTCAGGTTCGCCTGTTGATCGGAACGTGGCCAGACGCCACCGTCCGTGTCCGGACGACCCCAAGTTCCTGTCCACCCATCCCACCCCTGAGAGTCTGGTGATCCAGGCCTCGACTTCCCAGACCGCATTCCCGTCGGCCCCGCCCGACCGGGAATCTAAGAGGTATGACCAGTATGGCAAGAAGGTCTTCTCGTCCCTGAGTTTAGGACTGCGGTCTTGCAACACCGCTTGCCTCTTGGGCCGCTACACCCACTCTGTGTGGGATACGGTCGCGGAACTGCTGCCAGAATGCCCCATGGAGGTGCAGGCGAAGCTCGGCAAGGCTGTGGCTGAGGGCCGAGATGCAGCAAAATATTCCATACGGTGTGGTCTTGATACGACCGACTCGCTGGGCAGAGCTATGTCCACGACGGTGGCGATTCGTCACCACGCCTGGCTGAGATCCGCCAACTTTTCGGCAGATGTCCAGAATGCCTTGATGGACATGCCGTTTGATGGCTGTCGCCTGTTTGGTGACAAGGCGGACCACGCGCTGGAACGCTTCAAGGACTCCAGGGTCACGGCCAAGTCCTTGGGTCTCTCGACCCAGCGCCAGCAAACGGGTTCGTTTCGCTCCTTTCGTGGCCAAGGAAGGGGCGTCCCCACACGTGCTGCCAGCCACGCGCCGCAACAATCTTTTCAACGCGGTGGCGGCCCTGGAAACCGCCGTGGAGGCGGTCGGGGTCAACGGCGGGGTCAGGCCACACCTCCCCCCGCAGCATCTGCCTCCAAATCCTCCTAGTCCGTGCATTCAGGCCCATGTGACGCCAGTGGGTGGCAGGGTTCGCCATCACCACGCCCGCTGGCGCACAATCACATCGGCCAGGTGGGTGCTGCAACTCGTCCGAAGGGGCTACTCCCTCCCCTTCGAGACCACTCCTCCAGCCATGCCACCGCAGAACCACCGTGTGTCGGGGGACCACTTGACACTTCTGCAGGAGGAAGTTACGGCCCTCTTGGCCAATGGGCCATCGAGCGCGTTCCTGGGCCAGAAGTAGGGCGTGGTTGCTATTCCCACTACTTTCTGGTGCCCAAGAAGGACAAAGGGGGCCTACGTCCTATCTTGGATCTACGGAACGTCAACGGCTTCCTCCGGAAGGAGAAGTTCAAGATGTTGACTTTAGCTCAGGTCTTGGCTGCTCTAGACCCGCAAGACTGGATGGTAGCGTTGGACTTGCAGGATGCGTATTTTCACATCCCCGTCCTGCCGGCCCACCGGCGTTACCTGCGGTTCACGGTAGGCCAGGAGCACTTTCAGTTTATCGTGCTCCCCTTCGGCCTTACCAGCGCCCCACGGGTGTTCACAAAGGTGTTGGCGGTGGTCGCAGCCCATCTGCGCAGGTTAGGGTTTTCAGTCTTCCCCTACCTAGACGACTGGTTGTTGAAGGCGGGCTCGCCCCAGACAGTCGTCCACCACCTTCAGATGACGGCAGACCTCTTGCACGACCTGGGGTTCTCCATCAATGTGCCGAAATCACACCTGTGTCCCTCTCAAAAGCTCCTTTTCATTGGAGCGGTTCTGGACTCGGCGCAGTTTCGGGTTTATCCTCCGGAACGGCGGGTCCGGAATATACAGGCTTTGATTCCCATCTTTCAGCCGCTATCCCGGGTTTCGGTCAGGTTGACGCTGCGGCTGCTGGGGCTGATGGCTTCCTGCATCCTTCTGGTGCATCACGCCCGGTGGCGGATGCGGGCTCTGCGGTGGGACCTGAAGTTTCAGTGGGCCCAGCATCAGGGCAACTTGTCCGACCACGTCTTGATCTCGGAGGGCACTGCGAGACAACTGCAGTGGTGGCTTACGGACCGCGATTGGGTCAGAGGCAGATCCCTCTCCCTTCCCCAACCGGAGCACGTTGTCGTGACGGACGCGTCCCTCCAGGGCTGGGGAGGCCACTTGGGAGAGGCGGAGATCAGAGGCATCTGGTCTCCGGCGGAGTCCCGGCTCCATATTAACCTGTTGGAGCTACGGGCGATTCGTCTAGCACTGAAGGCCTTCCTCCCATTTGTCAACGGGAGTGTGATGCAGGTGTTCACGGACAACACCACCGCCATGTGGTACTGCAACAAACAGGGCGGGGTGGGGTTGTGGACCCTTTGCCAGGAGGCTCTGCGCCTCTGGCAGTGGCTGGAACGTCAGGGCGTGACTTTGACGGTTCAACACCTGGCAGGTTCTCTGAACGCCAGGGCGGACGAACTCAGCCGTCGGTGCTCGATGGTTCACGAATGGCGTCTGAACTCGGACGTGGCGCAAGGCCTCTTTCTGCAATGGGGAGAGCCTTGGTTAGATCTATTCGCCACAGAAGAGAACGCGCAATGTCATCAGTTCTGCGCGTTGGAGTTTCCAAGACGGCACTCGCACGGCGACGCCTTTCGGCGCGAGTGGAGTTGCGGTCTGTTATACGCCTTTCCGCCTATACCACTTCTGCCCAGAGTGCTGAAGAAGATCAGGCGAGACCGGGCCCAAGTTATCCTTGTGGCTCCGGACTGGGCTCGAAGGTACTGGTATCCCGAGCTACTCAGCATGTCAGTCGGTCCCCCGATCCGCCTGCCCCTTCAGGAGGACCTTCTGTCGCAGCAGCAGGGGACGGTCCTCCACCCGAACCTGTCCAGTCTCCACCTCCATGCTTGGAGATTGAGCGGCGGCAGTTTAGGCCATTTGACTTGCCTCCTGAAGTCTGTGATGTAATTCTGGCAGCCAGGTGTCCCTCCACAAAGTCGGTATACGCCTGTCGGTGGAACAGATTTGTGGTATGGTGCACAGCAAAGGCTGTGGATCCTCTTTCTGCCCCTCTTTCCGAGGTTCTTCTCTTCCTTCTTTCTCTTGCCCAGCAGGGCTCTGCTCTGGGCACTATCAAGGGCTACCTTTCGGCCCTTTCAGCCTTTCTAAGGCCTCCTGATAAGCCTTCTTTGTTCAAGTCCCCAATCGTAACGAGATTCCTGAAAGGCATCACACACATGTATCCACCTGTTCCGTTTGTGATGCCTCAGTGGGACTTGAACCTGGTTCTTACCTTTTTGATGTGTGCTCCCTTTGAGCCCCTTCATTCTTGTCCTCTCCGTCTCCTGACTTTAAAGACGGCTTTCCTGGTTGCCATCACCTCTGCCAGGAGAGTGAGTGAGCTCCAGGCTCTTTCTGTCCAACCTCCTTTCCTGTCCATTCATCCTGACAAGGTGGTTCTAAGGAGTTTAGAGAAAGAGCAACGGTGGAGGATTCCCAACAGAACAGCACCTAGTCAAGTATTCTCCCAAAATTATTTTAGACCCACACTATAGTACATGGGACAATGTGTGTGCACACTTCAAAAACACCCACCGTAACAGTGTTGGTTCAAAACATGAACTATGAAATATTTTAAACAAGGTCAAGGTGCACCACTTCAATGTTTGCAGAGAATGTTACTTTTGATAAAGTTAACAGAAATAATCACATCAGCTATTACTTGTGTTCTTTAAGAGTTCTTTTATTCGATTCAGTTGAAAGTGAAAAGTATATACAGGAGCTACAGCCGACGCGTTTCGTCCTCTTGGGACTTCTTCAGGGCAAAATTAATCATAAGGTAATGTTCTTAGGTCTTCTCCCGTGTTTATTGGGTACGTGGGTATATCCGTGACGTTCTATTATAATGAAAGGGGCATCCTGTTTAACAAACAATTCTCAATGGAGGAATCTGTTCTGGCAGAGCCGTTCTTGTTAATAGGCGGTGTGTATCTATTTGTGGTCACGTTCAGCCAACACACTCATGAATTGAGAGGTATTTCAAAATTGTGCATACAAGTCTCATTAAAGTATGGATGATAGTCCAAATAGTGCTGGAACCAGGGTAGTAAGCATGGAATGACGGTTCTGTCTGTCTATTATTATTTGCTTGTTGTAGGGGAAATATATATTGATCCTCCTACTTGGGCACTCTCAATAAAGTGAGCTAAAGCATCCCCTGGTTCCTAGATCAGCATGCAATACGACGTCCTCCTCCGTCAGGTACCGGCAGGTGGTTCTAAGAACTAGACCTTCTTTCCTGCCCAACGTAGTTTCTGCTTTTCACATCGGGCAGTCCATCACCCTCCCCTCCTTTTTCCCGCCTCCGCATCCTTCAAAGGATGAAGAGCGGCTCCATCGTCTGGACCCAAAACGTGCGCTTTCATTTTATATGGATCGCACACGCCAGTTCCGGGTGGATGACCAACTGTTTGTTGGCTACGTGGGTGCGAAGAAGGGACGGGCGGTACATAAACGGACCATCTCTCGGTGGGTCGTTCTATGCATCAAAGCGTGCTACTCTTTGGCTCGGAAGGAGCCTCCTGTTGGGCTGAGGGCCACTCGGGCCACGGCGGCTACTACTGCCTTGGGCCGGGGAGTCCCCTTGCAGGACATTTGCCAGGCGGCCACGTGGGCCTCGCTGCACACCGTTGCGAGGCACTACTGCCTGGACAGTCAAGTCCGGAGGGATGGCTTCTTTGGCCGTTCTGTCCTCCAGGACTTTCTGGTGTAGGAATGTATTGGTTCGCAGACCCACCACCGGGGTTGGTATTGCTGGGGTATCTATTCTAAGGTAAGGAATCTAATACTAACGTGTTTCTTTCAGATGAACAAGTTACTTACCTTCGGTAACGATATATCTGTAAGAAACATTAGTTAGTATTAGATTCCTTACCGAACCCACCCATCCTCCCCGTTCTGCGAACTGATACCTAGGGTTAAGGACATCCCTTTCAGGGCCCTAGTTTCAAAATGGCACCAGTGTTGGTTCTCACACGGCTCTGCGTGTTCTGGCGCGGAAAAGCTGTGTACAAAGAACTGACGTCAGCGCGCGGAGGCGGCGTCTATGTACTCCAGCGTCGTCATCACGACGCCGACGACGGACGCGGAGCCGCAGGGGACGCCTGCAGACGACGCCTACTGACGCGCAGGGGTACTGCTACGCAAAAGTTTCCGGATCCAGACTGACGCCTGGGGATATTCTAAGGTAAGGAATCTAATACTAACTAATGTTTCTTACAGATATATTGTTACCGAAGGTAAGTAACTTGTTCAATAGGGCTTCCCCATGCTAAGTGTATGAAATCCGCACCATCCTGCCGGCATCTAGGGCACCTCAATTATCCCGCAACCCAAATTTCAACAATTGCACAGGGGTGTAATTTATCTGATGCAAATATTTATAATGAATAATTCGGTGATTACAATTGGCAGCCAGGTGCCCAGTCAGCTTGCAGCAGACCTCCCAGTCATCCCGGGACATGGGGGAGTGTTAGAGCAGCATTCCCATTTGTCTAGCGCAGATGAATCAGACCACTCATTCTATCATTGAGAGGCACCATATATTTTGGTAATCAGCCCTCGGCTTTCACCTCCTTTAGTAACACTTGTAACGCCTTTAACCCACATGGTTCCTGAGGAAAGTCCTGGTAAAGGGAGTGCACCGGCGCGCGTAGCCTGGCATATATGAAACCGGACATTGCTTTATATGATTGACCGGCTTGAAAATCAATCAGAGATAAGAATGTGCTGTTTCGATACATATCCCCTAATTTAGTAATCCCTGCACTTTGAAGGATTTCAGGGGCCCCACTCTCCTGCGCCGCCGATATCTCCGGATGGGCAGCGATTGGCATATCCAATGCATGTATCTGATCTCTTCCAGCTCGGGTGGCAAGGGCGCCCCACGCCCAAACAGTGCAACTGACAGGGTTAATTTCCCTCCTATTACCTCCCGCGCACCTATATAAAATCCTAGCAGTTAGTGGCGTTGGATATGCAGTGTCTGCCTCCACAGCTAAGTGCGGCATATATTTCTGCGGGAATAACCAATAGTGTGCAAACGGCGCATGCGCTCACAAATAATAGAGACGCAGGTCTGGTGCTTCAAATCCCCCCTCGTTCAAAGGGATTTGTTAACGTACTCCAACTGCACCTCAGTTGCTTGCCAATCCACACCAACTACAGCAGACAAGTCTGCAGTATCTTAAAAAATGCTATGTTTAGCTTTATTGGAATATTGACAAATAGGTAAAGGAACTTAGGAAGCACAGTCAATTTCACCACTGCGATTCAGTCTCCCAGTGGCAACGACAGGCATGTCCATCGAGAGATCTGCTCTGTGATATTGGTGACAACGCGTCCATAGTTAATATTTAGTACAGTCTCTGGGTCTCTATGTACCAAAACCCCAGGTACTTCACAGGGTCTACAGACCAGGAAAGAGGGCATGCTAGCAGCATTTCTTGAGTACAGTCTGTTAAGGGCAGAATCCTGGACTTTGCCCAGTTTATCCCCAACCCAGATTGCCTCTTGAATTTGACATACTCACGTAATACTGATGCTAAATGTGTAGCTGGATCCCTGACGTATAATAACATATTGTCCTCATAGGGTGAGATACCTAGCAGGCACTGCCTGAATCCTAGGGTGGCTGCTGTGTGTTTCTGGCGCACTTTGCGTGCCAGCGGTTCCAACACCAGAGAGAAAAGCATCAGAGAAAGAGGGCAGCCCTGCCTTGAACCCTGCAGATTGGAAATGCATCCGACACCCGTCCATTGACTCGCACGCTCGCCGAGTTTGTACATAATAGTCGTAACCACTTCAAAAAGAACGGCAGCATTCCCATTCTTTGTAAAACTACAAACATATATCCCCATTTAAGCGAGTCAAAAGCTTTGGCTGGAACCAGTAGCACCGCGACAGCTGGGGTCTCAGGATCTAAATGGTGCAGCACCGCAAACATTGTACAGAGGTTATGTGGAGCGCTTGGGAAATAATCCAGACTGATCATGGAGAAGCAATTTGGGGATCAGAGGTTGCAGTCTACATGCTATCATTTTTGCTAGGATTTTGGTATCTATGTTTATGAGGGATAGCGGTCTATACGATTCGCACTTATTTGCGACTTTCTCCGGCTTTAAAAACGTAACCAGCAACGCTTCCCTGAGGGAGGGGGGTAATGCGCCGCGTTCATAGACCTCAGCAAAAGCCTTTAATAATCATGGGGCCAGCTCTCCAATATAGGCCTTAGAGAATTCACTGGGCAGACCGTCAAGTCCGACCGCCTTGCAGTTGGGTGAGGGACATTATAGCCTCTTTGACATCATCAACATCAAATATTCACGCTGCCCATTAGATAACCACACCAATGCAATGTCAGCCAGATAATTATTGACTATATCTTCAGTGACCATCTGCCTATCTCCATACAATTTTGGAATAAAAATCAATGAATACTCTGCTGATACCGGGAGTGGAGTGCTGGGCAACAGAATTTTCTTCCAGCAGTTCAGTAATGTGCTCCTGCCCTTTAGTAAGTGATAATTTATGTGCCTATGAGTGGCTAGGCCCTACACCCTCACCATAATACCTTGCTCCAGAGCTCCTGGATCTGTGCAATATCACCTGGTATGCAGACCTTGCTCCAGAGCTCCCAGATCTGTGCAATATCACCTGGTCTGCAGTGTGATTTTGTTCAGAGACCAACTCCTGTATGTGGGCAAGAGTGTCAGATGTAGGATTCAGCTCGTATTCTCATCCTAGCTTGCCGATCTTATCCGCTAGAGTCCTTATTCTATTCCTTAGATCTTTTAATACTCCTGCCTGGGCACCCTTGCACTCCCCCCTAATGCTGACCTTGAAGGCTTCCCAGAGTGTGCCTACATTGTCCACAAGCCCTCATTCTCTGAAAAATAATTGCTAATCGCCGCTCCAATTTTGGCCTGGAACACTGGGTCTATTAGGTAGGACAGCTGTAACTGCCATTGAAATGGTGGCCTAACACAAGCTAGTACCCTCAGTTTTATTAACACTGGGGAGTGAGCCGAGAGTGTCTTACCTAGGTGCTTTATGAAGACAGTCCAGGGGGCTGCCTCCCTAGAGACCATCCAATAATCCAACCTGGACCCCGAACCATGCACTGTCAATACAAATGTGCCCTCTCTCACACCTGGGTTACGAGCCCTCCACACATCCATGAGCCCCTCTGCCTCAATCAATTCACCTAGGACCATCGCTGATTGCTTGCCATGCCCCTCCACGTCAGTGGAGCAATCCAGTCCGGGGTCCAAGCAAACATTCAGGTCCCCACCGCATATCGCAACCGAAGGCGGGTAGGAAAAGATACTCCTCCATATAACATTAAAGAAAGCCTGGTCATCAATGTTGGGCCCATACGTATTTACAAACAGCACCATCGTGTCACCCAGCTTGCCCAGTGCAAGCAACACCCTCTCCTGCTCATTCACCTCAGACTTGATGTGAGTATATTGAGTGCTTTTCTTGACCAGAATCATAACCCCTCTAGCATATGAGAAAAGGGAGAACGCAACGCGCACCATAGCCCAACGAGATCCAACCTTTAGTTCCGTTGTATGGTGATATGTGTCTCCTGGAGAAATGCAACCTGAAAATCCTACCTATCCAAGAACGCTAACATATTATGGATTTTTGGGGGGTTGTTTAACCTGCGTACATTCCATGTTAACAACGTAATATTGTCACCTAGACCTGCAACACCACATACTCTTCTAGCATGCCCTTACATGCCATACACTGATGGGATCAAAACATTGGAAAGAACATTGCATCCACCCCCGTGCGCCCACCATGTAACCCACACCCCCACTACTCCCACCCACTTCAGCACCCCCAACTTGCTAAGGGCAACTCAAACTGATATTCTTGAACTCCCCAATACCCATACAACCCAAAAGAACTGTTGAGGTACACCCATTAGGGTAAACAAGAGAAGAGTGCAACAGCCTCCCAATGTGAGGGGAAGGTGCTGCCTATGTCTATGCTTCAACGAGGCAGCGTCAATCAGCAATCAAAAAATGTAGGTCAGCACCAATTTACAGTTATGCTTTGCATACCCACACTGCAGCGAGACAGCAGTCCTGGGTCCAGTTTGTCCAGCACGTTATTCAAACATCAATTAACACAACCATCCTTTGGGGGGGAGGAGAGCCAGTGAGTCCAGCCCCATCTCACCCAGTAGAGCGGTGACATAGCCACAGCCCATCCCCAGTGGTATACTTGATTTTTTTTTATGGAGTTTTAAATAAAGCAATTTTTGACCTGAAGGTATCGGGCATTAGAGTGCTTTATACGAGCACCAGTTACATTTACCTGAGCACACATTGATTTTTGTTCGGCACGGCGAAATTAAGTGATTTGCCCACAATCACAGGATGTTGGCATCCTTGCAGAGACTCGAACCCGGTTCCCCAGATTTGAGGTCGACCGCCGTAGCCATTAAGGCCAACTCCTCTCCCCTAACACTTACAATTTGTATTTACTGTCCAGTTCTCACTGTTCCTCCCCGTCTGGTTCAGTAGTGGCTTCCCGTCAGCGCTTTTTCAAGTGTTTTGAATGTTCTATGGCATATAGGGTTTCCCCTGCCTACAGTAGCTTTTTTGTAGGGATGAACTCTCTCCTGGCAGCCTGGATGGCGGTGGTGAAATCCGGAAAAAACACCAATGCGTTCCCGTGATCTGTCCTTTCTCCCGGGCTAGGCAGAGATTCGTGTCCCAGTCATGGTAATTTATTAGCTGCACAATCATGGGTCGTGGCTAGGCCCCCGGGCTTGGGAGCGCCACCAAAGAATGGTGGGCTTGATCCACAATTAGCATAGGAGATAGATTGTCAGCGCCAAAGATCTCTTTAAGCAACCCCTCCACAAATAGTTCAATTTTACCAACATGGGTCGACTCCGACAGCCCCGTTATCTGTAAGTTATTCCTCCTGGACCTCGCTTTAAGGTCCTCACTCTTTTATTGGATAACTGCAAGCACCTTTTTCATGTTTAGAGTTTTGTTCAACACAGTGTGCACGTCATCCTCCACAGTGGATACTCGCTGCTCAACCTAAACCAGCCTGGTACCCTGCTTGTCGAGCGTCGCCGCCATATGATCCATGTGTAGATATAGCGCATCTATCTTGCCATCAATTGACTGCAGGCTGTGTTACATCGCAAGAAGTGTGGATTCCAGGGTTGGGGCAGTTTCCGAGTAGGCCTCTGCTTCCGAGTCCGAGGTTGGCTTATGCTGTGATATGCCGGTTTTGAGCATCTCAAATGTGAGGCGCAGCTGCGTCTTGTCCGGCTTGCCCATGTTGAACAGTCCTCCAACAGGGTTGGAGGTTTACTTCTACTCCCATAAAGGCCAAACACAGCAGCCATGCGCCGCAAGTCCGTCCACACACCCAGATATGGTACACAAGGGAGTCTATATCCTGCTTTCTCTACTGCACAAAGCTGCCACAGAGCTCTACGTCCTGCGTGCCCAGCCCGTGCACCCAATGCTGCAATATGGCTACCAGGAGGGTCAGTACGTTCAAAAGGTTAGTCCTTGAGCAAGCAGACCACACCCTTCAGCCCACATTGAAATACAGCAGGCCCTGACCGCCACACCTTCACACTCGAGGACAGATTAATTCCACCGCAGCTCACGTGTCTTTAAACCCAGTAGGCTGCTACGGGCACCGCGATTTCAAGCTGGTAGCCCGTTATCTCAGTTCAACCTCTGTGGCTGCAGCACTGCAATCCATATTATCGATGCTGCAACTCACCACCAAGCACCAGGGGGGATCAACGGGCGCCTCATTGCCCACAGGCAGGGGTGTGGAATTTTATCGAATATCGACTAGTCCATGGGGCAGGTTGCTTCATAAATCTACTTGTCCTGTAACAAACTCCACTTGTCCCTTTGGTGCCATGTAGTGGAGCGACGAATTATGACATCAATCTCGTTATATAAGAGCTCTGATATAGCCTCTCTGATTATGCCAGGGCTCATACCATAGTAGTGTTTGAATACTTTCAATCCCCTTATGTTGCCATGTTTCCGCAGATCTACATACTGGGGCTGAAGGTAGTAGTAAGCAATAGTTCCAGGGTTAGAATACCTTTGTGAGTCTGTGCAAACCTACTAACTTGCATGTTTTAAGGTTTATCAACAACTCTTCTATAATGTTTTCCCATACTGGGAAATGTTGGAAATTTACTCCTGACAATGGCAATCATAACCCTTCTTCCAGAGTTGGGGAAAAAAGTGGTTGGAGGGAAAGTGAACTTGCAAACAGTCAGATTTTCGCATGAGCAAATCTACATATGCATATTTGCTCATGCTAAAATGCAGTTGACATATTTTCTAGGAATATTATTTATTGTCCCACTTCTGTAAATTATTGGGAATTCACGAAAACCTTATAGCTGCACTTAAGAAGGACAGATACCATGTGTGCACTTTTGAGACTTTCTTTAATAATTGGGCCCTTAATTTGGTCTGGCGTTGACCATGACTTTTGCGTTTATTAACATTCTGTCTCTCTCTCTCTCTCTCTGTATTGGCTGGCTTCACTGTGAGTGACAGCATTCTCCTCTTTCACAAGGAGCATATCGGCACACAGAGTAGTTTTGTTCAGTGCCATCAACTACTGTAGTAGTGTGTGCTTTTTGAGACCAAAAACTATTTTTAGTTTTGCCAATGTTTGTTATAATGGTGAGGCCCCGGCAACTACCACACCAATGAGGTTTTACTAAAACCATGCCAAAACAAGTCACACATTGACAAAATAATAAAGCGGACCACCAATTTCAGACCTTCTGGCTTTGCCAATGCTTGTTTATTTTTATTTCCCATAATCTTATTGAAACTGGTTACACTGATTTTTGGGAAATTCTAGCATGCATTAACACATGTTACTAAATAATGCTGAAAAGAAATGGTACCCGAAAGTTTATAGTAGTTTAGCGAAACTTTTTTCCTGCTTTCATTTTTTCTGAAGATTTTTTTTTTAAATAAAAGAATCATCAATCTTGCTTTCAAGCTTCTGCAAATGTTTGCACCCAATTAGAGAGCATTCCGGGAGCATTATATATAGCCTCATACTGCTAAACTTTGAAAATGTGTGTACACATTTTTATACTGAAACCAGTGTCAGTAGTGGCGTCAGAGCTTACAACATTTACTTAGAACACTCACCCTAATAATGAAGGCTTTTAATGAATGAACCATAAATACAAGTTTGAACTGCATTAACATATGAACAAAAATATTACCTTAACTGCAGACAGTCCCTTCCCTGATCCATAATGTGGTACTGCAAACGGGCTGCCAAAGGGTTTGTGCTGCAGGGGGTTGGGCCTACTTGTCCCAAGGGCAGAATACACATGAAAACCTGTTGTCCTTGACCCCAAACAATATGTCCTGGGCGTTGGGCTTTAGGAATTCCACATCCCTGCATGGGTAATTACTGCTGAGTCTGTAAACCGCACCCACAGGCCGCAATGCTCAACAGCACCCACTGCTGTCAGCGCGAGGCATCAGCAGCGCTTCAATGCCCGTTCCGGGGCTATCTCCGCTCATCGGTCTTTCTTATAGGGGATCAGCGGCATATCATAACCACCTCCTCTGCAGTGTAGTTCTCTTGATCAATCAGTGAGGCCCCCCGGCTGCCACAGCGCAATCGCAGACCGCCAGTCTGCAGAGGCCTCGGCGTTATCCTAGCCTCACACTGCCAGCCGATCCGCTGCTCACCACCCACACCACATTTACGGTGGAGCAGGGGCTGCAGCCGCCAGCAGTATCGGTTGATACTTCAAATGCAGTCCACGGCCGCCATCTTTGTCTTTCCACCGCCGCTGCTCCTCGCCTGTTTTTCTATCATCATTCGCCTAGCAGGGCACCCGACAGCTCCAATTGGTACCGGGGCACTCACTAGCACCGTACCACTGCAGATGTGTCACGCTGCCTCGCTAATTGTCAGGATAATGGACGGATTGAAAACACGGCCAGCAGAGCTGCACTAATGCGCCGCCATCTTGCCGTGTGCCCTCTTGCACCCCCCGATTTAAAAGTATATCTGATAGAGACATCTAGCCGCAGATTCCTTACCTTTGAACTTCCAGGCGTCAGGCTGGATCTGGAAGATTTTTTCTTTGCAGTACCCCTGTGCGCTGGTAGGTTGGGTCAGAGGGCTCTGCGTGATGTCTGGGGTGTCATGTTCATTGTCGTCGTGGCGGCTGCGTCATCAGTAGAACCACCACTCTGGTGCGCTGACATTAATTTTTTTGCCACACCAGCCAGCCCTGATCCATTGAAGAGAGCTACCCTCTGTCAATTTTTGACAGACTTTTTTCGACCTTTTGTCAACTTTTTTTGTTGTGTAGGATATGTCAAGTAAAAATACTTTGGTGTTCAAGCTGAGTGGTGCCTGTCACCGCGCCATGTCGGTCATGGACCCCCACTTAGTGTGTCTCTGGTGCCTGGAACGCGACCATGACTCGAAGTCGCACTCCAACTGCCGGGCCATGGCGCCGAAGGTTTGAGGGAGCATTCTTAAAGCTGCTCGCGGCCCGGCGCCCGTCACCACTGAGGTCGCCTCGTTGGTCTCGATCCCGGCCCAGGTCTCGGTTGAGAGGAAGGTTTGAGCACCGCTCCGGTGAATCGAAGTCCTCTTTGTCAAAGTCGTCGAAGTCAGGTAAGAGGCACCACACAAAACACAAGAAGTCGAAGCGTGCTTCGACTTCACCCCGCCTCCCATCTCGTGACGCAGTGGAGGAACCTCTGCATTTGAGGTCCCGCTCTGCGGAGCAGGTGCCAGGGTTGGCTCTGCATTTCCCTGCCTTTCCTGGTTCCGGGAGCGACCCCTGCCCAGCTTAAGGAGTAATGTGATGACATGTGCGCCATATTTGGGCGGCTGACCCTGCTGGCACTCCTTCGGGCCCCGTAGGCTCAGAGAATGGAAGGTCCCCCGTGGTTCTCATGCCTGCAGCTCAGGCCCTGGCGCCATGGCCTCTGATTGGACCCATTCCCCGGTCTTGACCAACAGCAGTCGCACCTCCACGGTGACCTTCCCTGGTGCTGTGTCTGACGCAAATCTCCTCTGCGTCATCGGTGCCCACCTGCAGCGCCTCCCTGATCCTCATTTCTGACAACACAGAGCCAGACGGTTGTCCTCCGACGCCGAGACCGGCGCCGACGGAGCCGTATGGCTCCATTCCATTCAACCTGCCCTATTCCGAAGAGTTGGGGATGGAGGGGGAGCAGGATAATTTAGAAATTCCACACCAACAAGATATGGACTGGTACACGGAACTGGGTGATGCCAGATGTTTGGACACCTTCCCGGACTCTGGTATGCTATGTCCCCTTAACCTGGCTAGGGAGGAGGGAGCATCCTTTGCTATGCTGGTGCATAAGGCTGCTGAGGTCCTGCACTTGCAGCTCCCAACAGTGGCAGTCAAGACTAACGTCTCGACAGAGGTCCTGCAGCCTGGGGCCTGCAGCTCGGAACCCTTACTGCCTTTTAAAGAGGCCTTAACAGATGTCCTTCTGGGCAGCTGGTCCTAACCCAGCACATGGGCAGCCCTGCACTGGGTGACCCAGTTTTCGTCACGGTTCACCGCACCCCACAAAGGTTGGTGGTCCAGGCTTCCACTTCCTGTGGTGTGTTCCCTTCTGCACCCTTGGACAGGGAATCCAAGAAACTGGAGAGTTTCCGGAAGAAAAGTTTTTCTTCCGCCAGTTTGACATTGCAGTCAGTAAACACCTCATGCCTTTTGGGGCGTTATTCCCATTCAATATGGGACATGGTTGCGTAGGTGCTGCCCAGAGTCTTGAAGGAGGGGTCTACTCTCCCAAGCTATTTCAGACGTGAGAGATTCAGCATAGCATCGCTATCAGATGTGGCTTGGGCATAACAGACTCGCTGGGCAGAGCGATTTCCACGACGGTGGCCGTACGTTGCCATGCCTGACTGAGAACATCTGGTTTTTCGGGTGCTGTCCAAGCTAACCTTATGGACATGCCCTTTGCTGGCTCCCGTCTCTTTGGAGTCAAAACAGATACTGCCCTTGAGCGCTTCCAGGACTCTCGGGCCACGGCCTAGTCCTTTGCCTCATCACAACTCCCCGTCCACACCTGCTTTTCATTCCTTTCGTGGCTACGGAAGGGGTTAGTAATTAACGTTAATACACGTCTCCAGCCCACCAAATAGGTTTACAAAGGGGCACTAGGAGTACAAAAGACTGCGACAACGATCTTACCTAATGATGTGATCACTGTGCCACCTCTCTTTTCCTTTCAGATACAGATACATTTTATCTACCTCCTAATACATTAGATGGTGAGTACACCATTCTTTCACGTAAGAGTCAATATATACTCCAATCGCCTGGTCCTGACGAAAGCCTCTAGAGATACCAGGAGGCTGAAACATGTTGACCGCTTTCACTAGTGCGCAAGGCTAGTAACTAGGCCTTAACACGCACTGCTTTGTTTTTTAACTTCCTATACCAGTGTTCTACAGAATAAAAACACTCGAGACTTGATATAAGGAATTGTATACCACACCCACTTGAGCACCGTTGGACTTGTAGAATGCCTATTTATATATCCTCGGCCTGCCTGCCTATTATCGCTACATGCCGTTTATGGTGGGCCAGAAGCACTTTCTATTTACAGTGCTCCCCTTAGGCCTCTCTAGCACCACTCAGGTGTTCACAAAGGTGATGATGGTGGTCGCAGCCCATCTGCGGAGATCAGGGGTTCCAGTCTTCCCCTAACTCGATGACTGGTTGTTGAAGGTGGGCTCATCCCAAACAGTTGTCTCCCACCTCCAGACTATGGTGCGCTTCTTGCATTTGCTGCGGTTCACTATCAACTTGCCGAAGTAATACCTGACCCCTCTCAGACTCTCCCTTTCATTGGAGCGGTTCTGGACATGGTGCAGTTTCTGGCCTATCCTCCTGAACAGCGAGTTCAGGAAATTCAGGCTATGATACCGATGTTTTGGCCTCTATCCTGGATTTTGGTGAGCGTGACTCTGAGGCTCTTGGGCCTCATGGCCTCCTGGACATTGCTAGTGACCCATGCATGGTGGCACACCCAGGCTCTGCAGTGGGACCTGAAGTTCCAATGGGCACAGCATTGAGGAAATCTCACCAACCTGGTTCAGATTTCAGAGGGCACTGCGAGAGATCTGCAGTGGTGGCTAACAGACTGTGATTGGTTCAAGGGCAGACCCCTCTACCTTCCCCACTCAGATTTCACAGTAGGGACGGATTTGTCCCTTCTGGGATGGGGTGACCATCTGGAGGAGGTGGAGATCAGAGGACTATGGTATCCGGCGGAAACCAAGCTTCATATCAATCTGTTGGAGCTTGGGCGATCCGACAGGCACTAAAAGCCTTTTTGCCGTTGCTAAAGGGAAGGCTGGTACAGGTGTTCACGGACAAAACTCCCACCATGTGGTACTGCAACAAACAGGGGCAGAGTGAGGTTGTGGACTCTCTGTCAAGAGGCCCGGCGTCTCTAGATTCGGCTGGAACTGCAAGTTTTTTTCCTGTTGGTTCAACACCTGGCCGCTTCTCTGAACGCCAGGGCGGATGAGCTCAGCCGAAGGTCCCATGTGGATCACGAGTGGCAATCCATTCATAGGTGGCACAAGGTCTCTTTCAGTGTCAGCAGTTTTGCTTGTTGTAGTTTCCAAGGTGGCTCTCGGTGGAGCTCAGACCTCCTATACGCCTTTCTGCCCACAGCACTCTTCCCAGTGTGCTCAAGATGATCAGGAGCGACCTTGAACAAGTTATTCTTGTGACTCCTTTTTGGGCACGGAGAGTGTAGGAAAGTAGGATCTGCTTTTATGGGTTTCCCTACTTTTTGCCTTGTGCTTTGCTGTTTCTGACTAGTTTGGCTTGGATCCTGCTGATCAGGACCCCAGTCTCTGTGCTTTCTCCCCTAAATTGGTTATGGTAAGCACCTAGGTACATCCCAGATTGGATACTGGTGTACCCTTATAAGTCCCTAGTATATGGTACTGAGGTACCCCGGGCATAGGTACACCAGGGGTCCCCCATGGGCTGAAGCACTCATTATGCCACCGATGGGAGATCATGAGCAGGGCACCCCAACAACCTCCAGAGTCCTTTCTCCCGGCTTAATCAGCCATTAGGATACATAGTGGCCATGCGTCATTACGCGACGACTATCTCTAAACTGGCTGTAACGAACCCTGTCATGTTTGGTATCAAAAGGTGTGGGAGGTATGATTCCATGCAATGTAAATCTTCTCCAGGAGGCCCTCAGTGCTCCCGGTACCAGTCTTCTAGACCCGGTCAGCACAACATGGCTGCTGCCGACCAGAGACACGATTCTGCCCTCCTGCTGCTGAGCCAAGCTCGAACAAGGGAAGGCAGAACAATAGGTATCCTTTCACAGTGAGGTTTGACTACCTCCCAGACGGGGTTCGGTGTATAAGCGCCGGGTGGGAGCTCTTGCCAGCCAGGCTCAGTCTGCTTGAGGGGCACATTTGGTGCCCTCCTTGCATAATCCAGTTCAAATCAGCTCAGGGTGCCGTTGACTCCAGCTCTGGCACGAAACTGGACATAGGAGATGGAAGTATCCTCCCTCATTGTCCAACCCTGAATCGTCCCAACCCTTTCCTTAGGTTGTTTAAGGGCTTACCTGTAGGTGGTTCCCTAGATTCATTCTGGGAAAAGAATAATTTCAAGTCACCACCTCTTCTTTGACCATCTGGGCACTCTGAACTTTGCCGGACCATGCTCTGGGCTCTGAGACTACAACTAGGAAAACTCCTGCTGCTCCTGGTCTCGTCCTGCAAGTCTGTTGGCTGTGCTCCATACAGGAACCTTCCAAGGCCTATGGACATCCAATACACCTGAAGGAATCTCCCTTGAAGTGAAGGAGTCACTTCCCTACAACTGCAGGCACGGCAACAAAGCGGACCGGTCTGCAGATCCTGAGCTCCCACTGATTCCGAAAGGCTCAGCAACAGAGGTGGTGGTTTGAGGCCTGCCTCGAGGCCTGCCCTTTCCTCTCACCAAGTTTGAGCTAGTATCCCTCAATGGAGCCGCAGGAACCGAACCCCTGTGCACTGTGTTTACTTGCCGTTGCAAAGGCTTGTTGGCTTCCTTCCTCCAAGATCTTTGAGCTCCAAGTAGCTCCCACCTCAAACATCTCCTGTGACCAATATCTTCGTCCTCACCGCATCACTTGCACCGTGGGCCTGCACCTTTGGTGAGCTGCTTGAGGTCCTTTTGCAGCTCCCGTGCCTCTGTCCTGTGGATCCTCTTGAGGGTCTTCTTTGGTTTCTGCAGGCTCCCCTGATTTCTCTGGGCCTGCCCTGACTCCCCTGGTTGTGGTGAGTTACCTGGACCTTGCTGGTCCTGACACTGCACCTTCTACGCTGTACACGTTATTTATTATTTATATATATTTTATTTTATCAATTTATAGGACGCAACAGCTACCCAAGAAGGGTTTCCCGGCGCCTAGACACAGCTAGAAATAAGGACAGAAAGGAGGTAACTGTTTGAAGTGGTTATTGTTCGTACAGCCAGGTCTTTACAAGCTTTCTGAACCTACAGTAGTTTTCTTCCTTCCGGATGCCTGGGGGAAGCGTGTTCCACAGGGAGGGTCCAAGATAGGCAAAAGATCTGCCCCCTGATCTTGCACGTTTAAACCTTGGTATACAGAAGCAAGCTGCTGTCTGAGACCGGAGGTTTCTCTTGGGCGTGTAGAGGCAGGCAAGGGATTGGAGGTATTTTGGTGCTGCTCCTGTTTTTATTCTGAACATGTAGTTCAGGGCCTTGAAACGAATTCTGCTCTCTATCCTGAGCCAATGAAGATCCCGACGATAGTTTGCAGTTGCCAATGCTTCCTGACAGACACCGACCCCTCAACTCTCGTTATCCTACGTGGGACAGCTTGTGAATGGCTTCTTGTCTTCCACAGCATCGCCTGGTCCACACAGCTGCAGCTCCAAGGTCACCGTCGGCTCTCCTGCAACATCTGACATCGGTGGGCATTCATCTTCCGTGCCTCCTGGTCACTCCTGAGTAGTATAGACTCTGTCCCCTCCGCTTGTAGGTACTTCTCATCTTGAATTCACCTTTGGGTTCCACAGGACACCTTTGTCTTCTCCAGCACTGGCATCTTCCTGAAGTCCTCCATTGGGTTCAACTACGGTATACGACGCCATTTCACACCTATGCACCCGGCTACCCTGGTGTAGGTATCCTGGTACCTAGAGTATCCTGGGGTGTCTCTTCAAGTTTGAGTCTTCCACAGAGTTTCTTCAGGGTCCACTGAGAAGGGTCCTTCTTCTTGAAAATTGCAACCGCGACTGATCCTTTGACTTGTATTGAGCCGGCGGTTGTGTTCCCACTGTGCACACAGTCTCGGTGGGGTGCCTGGTTACTTTCCTCTGGTGGTTCCTTGGGTCCCTGGGTATAGTCTTGACTTGAGTCGTGGTTCGCATACCACTATTTTAGTATATGGTTTGGTCTCCCCCTGGCGACCACTTTTTTATTGCAAAGTATTGTGTACATCTCCGGGTAGGAAATATCTGTTTGTGTTAGTGAATGTCTTATAATAAATACATATTTTTATAAATACACTGTGTGGTTCTTTTTCACTTAACCAATAAGATTCTGTTCTGGTAAAACAAGCTGCTTTACATTATATTCTGGACTAAGCCTGAAGGCTGCTTTCCACAGCTAACACTCGGAGAGCTTTCCAAGGTTGTCCAAGGCCACTAAAATCACCATAAGGGTTGTCTAGATTAGTGCAGGGTGCCCACTTACATAAGTGTACACCATATACTAAGCCAGCTTCTCACAGAGAGTGTGGTATCCCTAGCTTCTAGACATGAGGCATCAGTCCGTCAGTCAGGTTGCCCCTTCGGGAGGATCTTCTGTCGCAGCAGCAGGGAATGGTCCTCCACTCAAACCTGTCCATTCTGCCTCCTTGCCTACAGATTGAGCAGCGACAGTTGGCAGCTTTCAACCTCTCTCCCAACGTTTTTGAGGTTATTTTGCCAGCTAGGCGTCCCTCCACAAAATCTGCTGATGGAACACATTTTGTAAATATTGCACAGACTAGTCTATTGACCCCCTATCTGCATCTTTATCTGATGTCTTCATGTTTATACTTTCCTTTTCCCCCAGGGCTCTGCTCTGGGCACCTTGAAGAGCTATCTTCTGCCATTTCCTCTTTTGTTTGGCTGCCTAGCCAGCTTTCTCTTTGCAAATTTCCTCTGGTGCAGAGATTCTTAAAGGGGTTAACGCACTTATTTCCCCCTTCACCCTTTATTATGCCACAGTGGGACCTTAATTTGTCGCTCACTTTTCTGATGTGCTCACCATTTGAGACGGTGCACAACTGCCCTCTACGGCTGCTCACCATCAAATCAGCCTTCTTAGTGGCAATAACATCTGCCAGGAGGGAGAGCGAACTGCAGGCACTGTCATCACTTCCTCCTTACCTGACAGTCTTCCGGTATAAAGTGGTGCTTCGCACAAGGACATATATCCTCCCTAAAGTGGTGACACACCTTTCACATGGGACAGTCGGTTACTCTTCCCACCTTCTATGAACCACCGCAACCTTCCAAAGAAGAGGAGCTTCTCCATCGTCTGGATCTAAAAAGAGCATTATCGTTCTATCTTGATCGAACCAAAGAATTCCGGGTGGATGACTTTATAGGCTACATGAGTGCAAAGAAAGGGACTGCTGTCCAAAAGAGGACTATATCCTGCTGGGTTATCCTCTGTATCAAAATTAGCTACGCCTTAGCGAAGAAAGATCCCCCTGAATAGCTTAGGGCCCATTCCACCAGGTCAAAAGCTGCCACCACTGCTCTCCAGCATGGTGTCCTCATTTCTGATATCTGCCAAGTAACCACGCGGGCATCGCTGCACACGTTTGCCAGGCACTACTGCCTGGATCCTCAGGCCTGTATGGTTGCTTTGTTGTTCAGGATTTTCTGGTCTAAACCTTTCCGCAGTCCCTCCGGGAATGGTATTGCTTGGGTATCTGTTCAAAGGTAAGGAATCTTCAGCTGGATGTCTCTATGAGATGGACAAGTTACATACGTTCAATAACGCCTTATCTGGTAGAGACATGATCTAGCCGCATATTCCTTACCGTCTCACCCATCCTCCCTGCACTGCAGACTTGTTTTTAGTGTCAGGCATGTTCCCCTTCAGGGCCGTAGCTGATCAATTTTTAAACACACCATTGTCAGTCACTTCTTGGCTTTGCGCTTCTGGCATAGAATGTCGTGAAAAGTACTGACCTCAGCTCGCCAGAGTGGCGGTTATATTGTCGTTGCAGACGTTGCCACAAAGACGAACACGACGACGTCATGTGGAGTCGGAACGACTACCCCTACCGGTGCGCCAGGGTACTGCGAAGAAAATATCTTCAGGATCCAGCTTGACGCCTGGAAGTTCAAAGGTAAGGAATCTGCGGCTAGATCATGTCTATACCAGATAAGGCGTTACCAAAGGTAAGTAACTTGTCCACCAAGGCTCACTGACCCCAAAAAGCCTCCCATTATCCACTAACTCAAAAACTTTGCTCTGCCTTTGATATGGCACCACTTACATTCTTCTTGTGACAAGAATATCTAGAGTTTGTTTTATCAATATTGTAATCTAATATCAATTTATATGCTGGTCCTTCCCACTCAGTAAGCACAAGGGCAAGAGTATCACGTATCTTTGGATCCGTTATTTCTGGTGAATCCTTCTAACCATAGATTCCTGACCTTTAGTATATTCCCAGGTGCCAGACTGCATCCGCAAACCTTTCATGGCAGGGCTCCCGCACGCTGCTAGGTAAGGCTGTGCAACTCTGCGCTGCCTCCATTCTGCCGATACGTGACACAATGGAGTTGTATATAAGCCCCACCCTTTTTGTGACAATATCAGCTCATTTCTTTCTGTGCCTTCTAATGCAGATCCGCTCACAATTTAATCAGTCTTCCGATGCCTTCTAAACAAAATCCAGGCTGCTGGGCAATGATGTACCCTCCTACAACTACAGGCTTCAAACCATGCATAAACATTTGGAAACAGATGTCAGTGATTGACATGTACAAGGTATGTCTTGGTTGTTGGTGCTTGTGCTCCTTTCACGACTTGAAGTCGTGTGACAAGTGCACCCTCATGCAGTTGAAGGCAGTCCGGGACAAAGAAGCTCAGCTGTATTTTGCCAAACACAAGAAGTTGTTGCGGGCCTCGAAGAAATCTTATCCATACTCTAAGTTGATGGCGTGGATTGGCTTTCATTCCCTAGGTGATTTCCACGAGAGGGCAGCTTCGTTGTCGAAGTCCTCTGGTAAGTCAAAATGCAAACATTTAAATGCAAGAAGGTGAAGGTTTAACCCCAGACGGCTCTCTTGATATATAGGAGAAGGCATAAAAGAATCCCAATTATCTTATTCTAGATCCCCATTAGCGATGCTGATTCCCTAATTGGTCTGGTATGCCCCAAATTCCCTTGGATATCGGCGACTTCGCACAGTTCAAAGCCTTTAAGGAGGCAATGTTGCTAATATTTGGCACTCTTCTGGCTTCTTCTAGTGCACCTTCAGGCGCCGAGCATCAACAAGAGTTCAGTCTTGTGCTATATAATCATGAAAGCACAACCTGTCACCATATATCCTGATTCAAATCCTATTCCTCTTCTAGTATAGAAGCGATCTCAGAGGCTCCTTTGTTTTTTCATCTTATATTTTGATCAAAACTTGCCACCACCCAGATATGATGATATTGGTGGAGATGGGGATGATTTCCCCCAATACATTACAATGATATCTCATTCATGGACTTACAATGGCTTGATTCTTCCTCTGATACATGGGTGACTTTGTCCCTCCATTAGAAGAGAGCACCTTCTTTGCAGTGGTAATTCGATGTGCAGCTGAAGTATTGGAGCTACACCTAGCCTCCTTTCAGGTTAGGACAAATATCCTCACAGAAATCTTACACACTGGGCCAGTCACATCAGAACCGTTAATCCTGTTCAATGAGGTCTTAACTGATACTTTAATGTTTACCTGTTCAAAGACCTGTTCTTCTCCGTCCATGAATAGAGAGCTGGAACAAAACACCCTGCACCTGAAAGTTGATGGTGCTGTCTTCAGCCAACAAGGTGAACCCAAATTCATTCCGCACAACTCCTTAAATAGAGAGCCTAAAAGTATTGAGGCATTGGGAAACAAATGTTCTCTGAGGGAGTTTAGCATTGCAGTCTTTCAATACAGTTTGTTGTGCAGATTTACGCCCTCTGGACATGGCCAGCGAGTTCTTGCCTGCGGTTACTAAAGACCATAGGGCATAACTGATACAAACCATTCAGGATGGTCAAGATGCAGCCAAATACATGATTTGTGCTGGTCTTGATATTGCATTGTCTGGGAAGGATAGTTGCATCAGCGTGGTGTTCCGCCACCGGCCGCGGATACTCTCCATAGTACATAGTACGCTCTCTTTGCCCTGCCAAATACTTTCCTCACCAGTTCTGGAAATTATGAGATTATTCTAGGGGGCCAGTATATAGGCAACGTCCATTTCCTCAGCCTCTGCTGCAATCACCCAGTCCTTTCATGGCCAAGGAAGTGGATCTGACAGGCAGAGCACAGGTCATCTGGGGCATCACTCCTTCCAATCCCCCACCTTTGTGGGGACAGCCTCAAAGCTGCTTTAGCTTTCCCTTTACCATGCACATCTACCCTGCAGAATACAGTTCTTTCTTTCAGGCTGGTGATCCATCACACCCGACATATGAATCCTCCACATCGTTCATCATGGTTATGCCCTACTCTTTCTTTCTGCCCCACTCACCAGACCGGCTCTTGAAGAAGGATCAGTCCATTCTAATGCAGAAGGTTTAACTTTTATTCTCTAAAGGAGCCTTTGAGAGGGTTCCAGACTTGGAAATAGGGATGGGTTGTTACCCTCGTTGTTTCTTCATGCTGAAGAAGAGTAAAGGGATTCACCCCATCTTAGATATTTGCCCTCTGAATGCCTTCTTATGGAAGGACATAGTTCTGTCGGGACTGGATCCATGTGACTGGATGGGGGATTTAAACATGAGATATGCATATTTTTATATACTTGTCTTACAGTTCCACAGAGGTTACCTGCGGTTCAAAGTCTTCTAAGAGCATTGTCAGTTTGTCCTACACCCCTTTCTCCTCCCAAGTGCCCGTGGGCATTCACGAAAGGGATGACAGTGGTCGCTTCTCATCTTTGAAGGTCGGGGATACTAGTTTTCCCCTACCATGATGACTGGCTGTTGAAGGCGGGCTCTCCACTGTCAGGTGTAGAAAAACCATCAGATGATGGCTAAACTTCTGACGTCATGGGAAATCATGATTAGGTTGCCAAGAAGTTGCCTCTGACTCCTTTGCAGAGGATTCCTTTGATGAGAAATGTCTAGGAAACAGTGGAGGCCTTCCTTGTGCTTCAACGAGTCCATTTCCTTCGAACTATGATCATGATGCTTCAGCATTGGTCCTGGATCTTGGTGAGGGCAGTTCTGAGGCTTCTTGGCTTGCTAGACTCCTGCATCCATATCGCCAGGTGGCATATTCAGGCTATGCAGTAGAATTTGAAGTCCCAGTGGGCCCAGCACCAAGGCAACTTGTGAGATACCACCCAGGTTCCGGAAGTGACTGCACAAAGTCTGCATTGGTGGCTGCTTGACCACAATTGGACTAGGAGTTGACCCTACCACTTTCCCCAACCAGAGCTGACGATGGTGACGAATACATCACAGCTCGGTTAGGAAGGTTATCTGTGGGAGGTAGAGATCTTAGCATTCTGGCCTCCAGTGGAAGCCCAGCTCTGTATTCGTCTGTTGGTGTTGTGGGCCATTCATCTGGTGCTAAAGGCATTCCTGCAAGTGAAAGCTAATAGGGGTTCTCATGGACAACACCACTGCCATGTAGTACTGAAACAAGCAGGACGGAGTTGGTTCCTTCGTCCTCCTCTGGAGGCGGCTGAAGCGAGCTTATCTCTGATTATGAACCATGTGGCAGGATCCTTGAACTCCAGGGCAGACAAGCTCCTCCAGCAGTGCCTTAAAATTCACAAATATCATCTGCATTCCGAGGCAGCACAGTGCATCTTCTGGTAGTGGGGGAACTCTGAATAGATATTTTTGCTACCATTGAGAGCGTGCAGTGTCAAACCTTTTTACTCAGAGTTATCGCAAAACCACTCCAGAATAGATGCATTCCTGCTGGGGTGGAGCACAGGGCCCCTGTATGTCTTCCAGCCATTGCCTCACTTATGCAACCGCAGCTCAGCCGTATGGGCACCTGAGACCGAGGTACCTTGCATGGTTCCACGGTCCCCAGATCTCAGGAAATGCAAGATGAAGCCTACCACTTTTAAAGATTATTTGTCTACCATTTTGGCATTTGGGTTTGCTTGACCAACCTGCCTTGTATAAATCACCTGTTGCCCTGCAGTTTGTTAAATGTCTAACACATTCTCCCTCTCAAACCGTTTGAGATGCCACAGTGGGGCCTTACCTTGGTCTTGACAATTCTCTCATGTACTCATTTTGTGCCAATGCGCAGCTGTTTGTTCCATCTTCTACCTTTGAAGACTGTCCTTCTCATTGAGATCGCGTCAGCTCGTTGTCTTAATGAACTCCAGGCCCAATTTATACAATCGTCCTAGACCAGCTTTTCTCAGACAAATTGGTGCTGAGGACTCGGGTGGTTTTCCTGCCAAAAATCATGACTCAGTTTCACGTTGGGTAATCCATCACTCTCCCAACATTATTTTCCCATCCTCTATTCTCAAAAGAGGAGAGGCACCATTGTTTGGACCGCAAAAGACATTTACGTTTTTACATTGATTGTACCAAGGGCCATCAAGCAGACAGACTGTTTTTTGTGAGGTTACCTGGGGCAAAGAAAGGAAAGGCTTTAGAGAAAAGTAATCTATTGAGGTGGAGAGTTCTCTGCATTAATATCTGATACACAGTGGCTAAAAAGCAGCATCCGGAAGGTCTGAGAGCTCATTCTACCAGGGGTAAGGCTGCTACGGCTGCATTGGCATGCGGAGTGCATGTTCCTTGACATCTACTAGGCTGCAATATCGGTGTCGGTCAATACATTCACAAAGCACTACTGCATTGACAGCCAGGTCCGTTGGGGGGAGATTTGCACAACTTGCAAGGCTTTTTTGTTTGAATCCCCTTCACAGACCCTCCACTTTGGGAGATAATGCTTTGGTATTTTGGTATTTATTCTAAAGGTGAAGAACCTGCGGTTAGAAATATCCATCAGAAGAACAAGTTACTTACCTTTGATAATGCACGTTCTGGTAAATACTCTATCTAACTGCAGATTCCCCACCATCCTCTCACCTCCCCATTCTGTGGATTAGCCTCTTTTTACCAGCTGAAAAGTTTGCAAATTAAAGATCTGCACATTGGTACCAAAATGTGGTTTGTTCTCCACATCCAATGGGTTGTTGACAGAGTCAAGCAAGAAACTGACAATGGCAGGCAGGGGTGGCACTTATATGCGGTTCCACTCTATCCCTTCTGGGCGGAATGATACCAACCTACCCGGAGTCGCATGGCAATGCCTAGCAGCACGTTGGAGCACTATTTCCAGTTGCAGTCTGGCTCTAGAGGAATATTCTAAGGATGAGGAATCTGCTGTTACAGAGAGTATCTACCAGAAAGATAATTACCAAAGGAAAGTAACTTGTTCTTTAGGACTATATTGAGAGTAAACAACGTATAGTGTATAATAAAAGTATTTTGTGTGATCAACAATTGTCCATGCATATCTGCTACATCCTATCCAACTTCTACGCTAGCTGCCTTTGCCAAGATAGTCACTCCCTGTTCTGCTACTTGGTGAATAGGACATGCAACAAGGACATACACCAGTTTCTATAGCAGTGCCCAATCTTTTAGAGCAATGTGTGTTTCCTGCACACACAGCATCCCAGCATTGGTTTAACCTAAGATTCTTCTCCTTGTGAATTTCCCCAGGCACCAGACTAGAACCAGAAACCTTTTGCTAGCCATACCCTCGTGTCTGATTTGTTCCATCTTTGCAAGTTGACTTCAGTTCCTCTTTTTGTGCTCCTTCCGACGTGGATCTGGAGCTTTGAGTCCCGTCATTCTGGCACACATGTTTATTTCTAGAACTCAACATTGTACAGTATGTCTCCGTCTTATACAACATTTTTAAGATGTGTCATGGCTGTCCTCGTCAAATATTGGTGGTTCACACCCATGAAATGTATCTCTGGTGCCTTGTCTCAAAGCACAACTTGGCTTCATGCGACTGCTGCAGCAAAATGAACTGTAGGACTATCTGCAGAGCTCACCATCACTGAACTTTACAAGTCTAAGCTGAAGAAAAGACCTGGTCGAGGTTGAATTTGAGGTCATGGATGCGCTCGTGTTCCAGCGACCACTGCTGTGATGATCATCATCATTAAAAGCTAAGAAACATAAGAGGTCCAGGCAAAAGTTTCCATTGTCTTGCCACTCACACCATTTGGATACTTCATCTCAGTTTTGTTTCTACCACTGGACCCAATGCGCCCTAAATTCCCCAGGTTATTACCAACACCACAACAGCTACCACAGCTTAAAACAAGCCATTTTTGGCACCCTACTGTGTCTCTCTGGTGCACTTTTGGGCCGCAAGGATCTGAGGAGGACTCCAGCGGGGTTACTGCCAGCAGCTCCATTAACGACTATGCCCTTTGACCTAAATTCAAGGCCTTCCTCGAACTCACTCTGCCAACTCAGCCCTGGTGCCATGCCAGACACTACCAATGGCACCACATCTGATGCTTCCCTTACTAACTATGCACTGATGACAGTACCGTCAGAAACTGAGCAGATCATCTTATCAAACTCTTACACACATTCCCTACCACCCAGACTTCGACAATATCCCCAGTCAAAACCTGACACATATGTCCCCCACTAAAGGGGAATATTATGATGGACGAGACGAGTATATATATACGATTTTCAAAATGCTAAGGGTCTGGATACATCCATGGACATTGGCTTCTCATCCTCACATCCCTGACCCAGTAGTATATTGGCTTTTCATCCCGACCTAGGAAAAATCCTCCTTTCCAACAGTGAACAGAAGGGTAGAGGAGGCTTTGAACTTCACTTTATGTCCAATGAGATGAAAATGGACCTATTCATTGAGGGTCTAAATCTTGGTCAAACCAGATAGGAACCTCTATTACCCTTTAATAAGGCCCTGACTGATGTCCTGGTGGACACCTGGATGATCGTGCACCTCAGTTAATAAGCAAGTAGCTAGGTAGCATAGAGCCACTCATAGAGATCTAGGTTTCCTCCTCTAGCGCCTTACTCTAGGGAGCTAACTGGTAGAACTGTCCACCAGTCGCCTGAAGCCCAATTCATTCCCCACAAGTTGCCCTGACAGAGAATCTAAATGGATGATGACATTCACCAAATGAATGTTCTCTTTCACTGGCCTAAATATATCTTGCCTCCTGGTCAGGTATTTGCACACCTTGTGGGACAGAGTGCGTACATCTTACCAGCTGTCCCAGAGAAAATCCATCCAAAATTACAATGTTTAATTTTTGGATGGTCAGGACACAGCAAAGTAATCTGTTCGCCTGGTCCTGGATACTACCAACTGCCTAGATAGGGCAGTCAGGACCAGCATAGTCTCTACCACATAGAGTCTCTACCAGATAAGGCGTTACTGAAGGTAAGTAAATTGTTCAGCTGGGCATCCCAGGATGCACCATTCTGTCCACTCCCAGTTTGGCAGGACCCTGTTCCTGGCATGTGGAGCTCCCTAGCACCAACCCAGAGGTGTGGCAACCAAGGGTGCTACACTCCTCTGAAAAAACGGTTTGGCAACTGGTTTCCCCTCTCCTGTCCCAAGTGCCATCCTTCCTGCCTTTAGAGCAGGCCCCTATTGTAAACTTTTCTGTGAGTTGTTGGAATATCTCCTCAGGAGGACAGAAAGCTATCTCTGTTACAGGACCCCGTGTGCAACCAGTATGGGCATAGGGGACTTAAGGCTACAAAGTGGCATTTTACTCATGTCTCACCCAGGATAGCAACTCCAGTGCTGCACTCCCTCGGGGGGACCCTCTAGTTTACATGTCACGTGTACCCTGTGCACCATTTGCTAAAGACTTACAGGTAAACTAGCTCAGCCAATTTGGTAGAAGCCAATTCGACATCTGTGTATGGTAAGGGCACTTGCACTGAGGTCTGGTTAGCAGGTCTCATTGAACTCAGAGCCAAAATACCAGCAGAAGTAGTCCAAAAACTTGGGGTGACCATACAAAAAGAGGCATTTACTTACACTTTCCCTAGAGATAGCCTTCAAGTCATGCCCCTTCCACAGGACCCCTGGTATACCATCTGCATGGATTTTGTGACAGATCTTCTGTTCACCAAAGGATTCAGTACCATTTGGGTGGTGGTGAATTTGTTAAGAAAAACTGACCATTTTGTTCCTTTGAAAAAAAATCTCCCTGCTACGGAGTTGGCCAATGTCTTTATTCAACATTCAGGTACTCTGAATACACTGAATTCCCTCAGTGATAATTTCGGATCAAGGGCCTTAATTTATTTTTAGGTTTTGGCGAGGGTTGTCTTCATCACTCGGCAGAGACCTCAGCTTGTCCTCCTCATATCACCCAAAAGTGGACAGGCAAACTGAAAGCGTTGATTAGTCCTTGGAACAATCACGACGAGATTTACTTTTTAACTACACCAGTAATTGGATACACTCCTTCTTCTGAATCTTCTCAGGTCCTTATTCTGGGTTCTGAAGGTGCTATTTTTATACCTAGTGCCGGCCTGTGTGTGGGTCACTCTCTTTGCCTAACCCTAACTGGCTCTGGTCATTTCTTACCTCTTACCTGGGTTTGGCTCCAATCTATCTCGGAGAGCAAAAGGCAGAAAGGCCCAGGTGTGACCCCATTTGCTAGTGACAAAGCAGGCAGCGTCATAAGTCAGAAATGGGGTGGGTACAACCCTCAGGCTACCCTTTGAAGCTCAGGAAAGGCTGAGTACAACATTCAGGTTACCCTGCTCAGGAGAGGAACTCCCCTCCAAACATCCAAGGCCCTTTTGTCCCCTTTGGAAGGAATACACATCACACCACAAGAGAACCACTATAACAGTCTTGAGACCCTGGACGCTGATAGAAAGGAATATTTAGATTTGGCAGAAAAGGCCACCTTTATAAAAGTGACATTTTCAGAATATTAATTTAAAATAAGACTTTACCATAAAACAGGATTTGAAATTATGATTCAAATGAGCGGAAGAAGTATTTCTTTATCTTCTCTCAAACTGAAGGTATTATCTGCAATAAGTTAATCCAGTGTTAGTCTATGGGAGAGGTAGCCTTGCTACTGTGAAAACGACTTTAGGAGTTGTTCACTATGAGCACATGTAAAATTTAAATATGTATGTCCTACTTTTTAACTACTATGCATCCTACTTCATGGACCTTTAGGGTCTAACTTAGGTGTGATATATATACATTAAAAAGGAAGATCTGAAAGAAACAGGTTAGTGTTAGATTCCTTACCTTAGAATATCCCCAGGCGTCAGACTGGATCCGGAAAGTTT
Organism: Lissotriton vulgaris; assembly: GCF_964263255.1. NCBI lineage: Eukaryota > Metazoa > Chordata > Amphibia > Caudata > Salamandridae > Lissotriton > Lissotriton vulgaris. Next base: position 1,227,394,659 of record NC_141687.1, read on the forward strand.
TGCGTAGCAATACCCCTGCGCGTCGGTAGGCGTCGTCTGCGGCTCCGTGTCCGTCGTCGGCGTTGTGATCGTCGGGGTGACGTCATCGGAGCACTTAGACGCCGCCCTCGTGCGCTGACTTCAGTTCTTCTTTTTTCCGCGCCAGTAAGCGCAGATCCGGGAAGAGCAGTACTATTAGTCATTTTTTGACTAACTTTTTTTGGATCTTTTTTGGATCGATTCTCGGTAGGGATGCCCGGGTTTAAGCCCTGTGAGGATTGTCACCGATTGATGTTGGTGACCGACCCCCACCGCCGGTGCCTTTATCTCGGGGCCGACCATGATGACAAGTCGTGCCCCGACTGCCAGGCCTTGACCTCGAAGGCTAGGCGGGAGTGGTCCCGTAAGCGGCCCTGGCAGTCGGCCCCGCGCCGCTCGAGGTCCCAGTCTAGGAGGAGGTCGAGGGACCGGTCGCGGGGCTGCAGTCATCGCCGCTCTACGAGTCACCACCACTCGTCATGCTCCAAGTCCTCAGGTAAGTCAAGGCACTCGAAGATAAAGTCGAAGAGACGTCATCGCTCTTCCGACTCCCCCCGACGCTCGCGCGACGCGGCCGGGGGTTGGGGCTACACCGTCTACGCGGCTCACCAGGAGACGCAAGTGCCATGTTCAACTCCGTACCCGCCGGTCCCTGGTCTGCACGCGACGCCGGAGGAGATTAGTGCTTTCCTCACAGCCATGAGGTCGCATTACCCTCCATCGGAACCCGCCCAGGCGCCTTCGGACCCCGCAGGTCGGACTGGGAGCCCGAGCGGGCTGGCGGCTCCGGCCCCTGCGCCGTCGGGTGATTCGGCCCCTGCGCCGTGGACGACTCCGGTCCCAACGCTGCAGGGCTCCTCAGGATCCAGGCCTGGATCCATGACGTCGCCAGTCGACCTTACGACCCCTCCGCTGGCGCCGTTACCAAGGGTGTCGCCCCCAACGCCGTCCCCGCATGACGTCGTCCCCGGTTGCAGCCCCGGTCTGAATCCGGCATCGGACCGGCGCCGTCTTCGACGCCGATCGGTGAGCCCTTCACCGACGACTTCATCATTTTTCCCTGACTATCAGGAGATGGATGACAAGGAGAACTGGGAGGGGTCTGAGGACTGCAGTGCCAGTTGAGCCAGGACTGGGCAGACAAGCTGGGGGAGGCCAGTGGTCTGGACACTTCGCCCGATACTGGATTTGTCTCCCCTCCTACCGTGGCTACGGAGGAGGGGCTGCTTACAGCGTGGTGTTGACTAGGGCAGCCAAGGCCTTGGCACTTGAGCTCCCTGTTGCAGCCGTGAGGATTACCCTCCTCACTGAGGTGCTCAAACGGCAGGCAAGCTCCTCCGAGCCTCTCCTGCCGTTTAACGAAGTCCTGGTCCAAGCCCTCTACGGGCCTTCCCGGAGATCAGAACGTGGCCCGACGCCACCGCCCGGCCCTGGCGACCCCAGCTTCCTGTCCGTTCACCCCACCCCAAGAGCCTGGTGATCCAGGCCTCTACATCCCAGACCGCTTTCCCGACAGCTCCTCCGGATCGGGAATCCAAAAGGTACGATCAGTTTGGGAAGAAACTGTTCTCCTTGAGTTTGGGGTTGTGGTCTGTCAACACCACCTGCCTTTTGGGCCGTTACACCCACTCTCAGTGGGATACAATTGCGGAAGTGCTGGCGCAGTGCCCGGTGGAGGTCCATGCAAAGCTTACCCAAGCACTAGCTAAGGGACGGGATGCAGCACGCTATTCGATACGGTGTGGACTTGATACCATGGACTCGCTGGGTAGGGCGATTGCAACGACAGTGGCACTGCTGTGGTCCGCCAACTTTTCGGGGGATGTCCAGGCCACCCTCATGGACATGCCCTTTGATGGCCGTCACCTCTTTGGTGACAAGGCGGACAGTGCGCTGGAGCATTTCAAGGACTCCGGGGCTACAGCCAAGACCTTGGACCTCGGCCATCGCCATCAAACTTCCACCTTTGGCTCCATTCGTGGCCAAGGAAGGGGCGCCCCCACACTTCCAGCTAGCCACAGGCCGCAGAACCCACCTCAACGCGGTCGCGGACATGGTAACCGCCGTGGCGGTGCCGCGTACCAACGGCATGGTCAGTCCACATCCGCCCCTGCAGCATCTCCCTCAAAGTCCTCCTAGTCCGAGCTTTCAGGCCCATTCCACGCCAGTGGTACCATCACATCGGACAGGTGGGTGCAGCAAATCATCCGAAGGGGCTACTCCCTCCCCTTCGAGGCGACCCCTCCAGCCATGCCACCGCAGCACCACCGCATGTCGGGGGATCACTTGCAACTTCTACAGGAAGAAGTTACGGCCCTCTTGGCCAAGGGGGCCGTCGAGCGCGTTCCTGGGCCAGAAGTAGGACGTGGTTGCTACTTCCACTACTTTCTGGTACGCAAGAAGGGCAAAAGAGGCCTACGCCCTATCTTGGACCTCCGGAGCGTCAACGGCTTCCTCCGGAAGGAGAAGTTCAACATGCTGACTTTAGCTCAGGTCCTATTCGCCCTGGACCCTTGAGACTGAATGGTAGCGTTGACCTTGCAGGACGCATATTTCCATATCCCCGTCCTGCCGGCCCACCGTCGTTACCTGCGGTTCACTGTAGGCCACAAGCACTTTCAGTTTACCGTGCTCCCCTTTGGCTTTACCAGCGCCCCTCAGTGTTCACGAAAGTGATGGCGGTGGTCGCAGCTCATCTGCGCAAATTAGAGGTTTCAGTCTTCCCCTATCTCGACGACTGGTTGTTGAAGGCGGGCTCACCCCGACAGTCGTCAGCCACCTCCAGACTACGGCGACCTCCTGCACCTGCTGGGAGTCTCCATCAATGTGCCAAAGTCACACCTGTACCCCTCTCAGAAGCTCCTTTTCATCGGAGCAGTTCTGGACTCGGCGCTGTTTCGGGTTTATCCTCCCGAACAGCGGGTTCGGGATATTCAGGCTGTGATTCCGATCTTTCAGCCTTTATCCCGGGTCTCAGTCAGGTTGACGCTGCGGCTTCTGGGGCTGATGGCCTTCTGCATCCTTCTGGTGCATCACGCCAGGTGGTGGATGCAGGCTCTGCAGTGGGACCTGAAGCTTCAGTGGGTACAGAATCTAGGCAACCTGTCCGACCTCGTCCGGATCTCGGAGGGCACTATTAGACAGTTACAGTGGTGGCTCACGGACCGCGATTGGGTCAGCAGCAGATCCCTCTCCCTACCCCAACCGGAGTAGTAGTGACTGATGCGTCCCTCCTGGTATGGGGGGGGCCACATGGGAGAGGCGGAGATCAGAAGCCGCTGATCTCCGACGGAGTCCCGGCTCCACATCAACCTTCTGGAGCTTCGGGTGATCCTGCTTGCACTGAAGGCATTCCTTCCCTCTGTCCGGGGAAGTGTAGTACAGGTGTTCACGGACAACACCACCGCTATGTGGTACTGCAACAAACAGGGCGGGGAGGGGTTGTGGACCCTTTTCCGGAGGCTCTGCGCCTCTGGCAATGTCAGTCGATTCCCTGATTCGCCTGCCTCTTCAGGAGGATCTTCTGTCACAGCAACAGGGGACAGTCCTCCACCCGAACCTGTCCAGTCTCCACCTACATGCGTGGAGATTGAGCGGGGACAGTTGAGGCCATTTGACTTGCCTCCTGAAGTCTGTGATGTAATTCTGGCAGCCAGGCGTCCCTCCACAAAATCGGTATACGCCTGCAGGGGGAACAAATTTGTGGCATGGTGCACAGCAAAGGCTGTGAATCCATTTTCTGCCCCCCTTTCAGAGGTTCTCCTCTTCCTTCTTTCTCTTGCCCAGCAGGGCTCTGCTCTGGGCACTATCAAAGGCTACCTCTCTGCCATTTCAGCCTTCTTGAGGCTGCCTAATCAACCTTCTCTTTTCAAGTCCCCTGTTTAATAGGTTCTTGAAAGGTATCACACACATGTTTCCTCCTGTTCCTTTCACAATGCCTCAGTGGGACTTGAACCTTGTTCTAACCTATTTGATGTGCGCTCCTTTTGAGCCAATTCACAATTTTCCTCTTCGTCTTCTGACTCTTAAGACTGCATTCCTGGTTGCCGTCACCTCTGCCAGGAGAGGGAGTGGGCTCCAGGCTCTATCTTCTAAACCTCCTTTTCTCCCTGTCTATCCGGACAAAGTTGTCTTGAGAACTCGTCCTTTTTTCCTTCCCAAGGTGGTTACAGCCTTTCATATCCGGCAGTCCATCCCCTTGCCCACCTTCTTTCCGCTTCCACATCCCTCAAAAGAGGAAAAGAGGCTCCACCGTCCGGAACCAAAACTTGTGCTCTCCTTCTATCTAGACCCCACACGCCAGTTCCGGGTGGGCGACCAGGTCTTTGTTGGTTACGTGGGCGCTAAGAAGGGACGGGCGGTGCACAAGCGGACCATCTCTCGGTGGGTCGTGTTGTGCATCAGGGTCTGTTATTCCTTGGCGAAAAAGGAGCCTCCTGTTGGGCTGTGGGCCCATTCCACTGGGGCCACGGCGGCTACTACTGCCCTGGGTCTGGGAGTCCCCTTGCAGGACATCTGTCAGGCAACTACGTGGGCTTCGCTGCACACGTTTGATTGACACTACTGCCTGGACAGCCATGTCCGGAGAGATGGCTTTTGCGGCCGTTCCGTTCTCCAGGACTTTCTGGTGTGATCTTGGTTCGCAGACCCACCACCGGGGTTGGTATTGCTGGGGCATCTATTCTAAGGTAAGGAATCTAACACTAACCTGTTTCTTTCAGGTGCACAAGTTACTTACCTTTGGTAACGATATATCTGTAAGAAACAGTAGTTAGTGTTAGATTCCTTACCGCCCCACCCATCCTCCCCTTACTGCGAACCGATATCTAGGGTTAAGGTATCTCCCTTTGAGGGCCTTAGTTTCATGGCACCAGTGTCGGTCTCTGGCATGGCTCTGCGTTCCTGGCGCGGAAAGCAATGTACAAGAACTGACGTCAGCGCACAAGTGTGACGTCTAAGTGCTCCGACGACGTCATCCCGGCGATCACGGCGCCGACGACGGATGCGGAGCCGTAGATGACGCCTACCGACGCGCAGGGGTACTGCTACGCAAAACTTTCCGGATCCAGTCTGACGCCTGGGGATATTCTAAGGTAAGGAATCTAACAATAACTACTGTTTCTTACAGATATATCGGTACCGAAGGTGAGTAACTTGTGCGTTTAGACCTGGCAAAAGGTTTTTTTTGCCAGTTCGAAATGATAGTTTATCACTGCACCACAAGCTACAGTGGCAGGCCTGAGGCATGTTGTACAGTGCTACTAATGGGTAGCATAATGAGTGCTGCAGCCCACTCGTAGCATTTAGTTTGCAGGTCCTTGGTACATGTAGTACCATATTCTAGGGACTTATACATAAATTGAATGAACCAATCAACTGCACACACTTTGCCATGGTCAGAAGAGAGAACACAATACCTTTACCCCTGGTTAGCAGGAGTATAGTGCCTAAAAGTCAACCAAAACAGGATCAGCAAAGGAAGGCAAAACTCTGGAGTGACCCTACAGAAATGACCAGGTCCAACAGTCAGCCTTTGGTGGGAGAACTGTCATATCCTAATTGTTCTGTGATGTATGTGCCCCGTTGTCATCTCTATTTTCCAGTTAGGCTGATACCATGTACTGTGCTATTTCCTTTATTTTGCATGCTCTGCTGAGTGTTTAATTTAAAAGGCATGCTATGTACTTTAGTTTGTGTACACTGTAAGCAAGTCTGTTCAATGAAGTACAAGTGATGGTATTTTTGTTAAAACAACATTCACAGTTGAGCGCTCAGTTGAATGCCTCCATTTCCTGCTGCCTACGTTTCCTGCAGGAATCTCTGGTATTTTTGTTTGTACAATAGCTGCTGACTAATTAAGGGCCTCTGTTTCCTAGCCCCTTTTCCTGCCAGAGGCATTCTAATTGGCAAGTATCACTCTCAATGTGCAGTACTGGCTATAACTACCATGTTCAAAGTGTAGCCACCCTCTCTGCTTTGTCAGTCCATCTGAAGAGAGAGCTGTGTCTCCTGCCAGCATTGCCCATGTGTTCTGAGTCCTGCCAGCTGCGACAAGAGCAACACTGACACTGTTGCTTGGAAGCTGGGGGCTTGCAACCCATCTTGGAATCCTGTCCCTTCAAGATAACTTTCTACCACGTTGAAAACTGGAACCTTGTATTTCAGCCAGTTCCCGTGCACCTCTCTTGCCTTTGCTACTACCATTATTACTTCTCCACTACTCAATGCTTCAGCTACTTCGGCCCATTACATGGACCTCAAAGTACCTCTCCTGCAGAAGGAGTGCACTTTAGCACTAGAACTTGAAGGGCCCTGCTCGAAAGAATCCACGCAGGCTTATCATTCTTTCCATGGGAGCTCCATGTACAACAGAACCAATGTGTGCCCTCTCTTTCTCCCTCTCTCCCTCTCCCCCCTCACCAGCCCTCCTTCCCGCAAGACCAGTCATCTCTTCTGATATTAAGGATTAACCTCAGGGAGAAGTAGTGGAAGAACTTCACTTCAGCAGATGTCTGACGAATTTTGGTGAGTGTCCCTTGACGTGATGCTAAGGTCCTTGAATTGCCATTGGGGGTGGCGGAGAACAAGGCGCCTCCTGACAGAAATCCTCTAGCCAGCGTCTTCCTCCGTAGCTATTGCGTCCCTAAAGTGAAGCGGTCAATCAGCGCCAGGACACCGGCTGGTAACAGTGCACTTTATAAATGTGATAAATAAATATATCTGCTATTGGTCGCCTAGTGCAAACCCTTCTTCTGCATCTGTGTGGACCTGCAGATCTTGCACAATGGAAACTTCCAAACAGATCTTCCACTCTGAATTTAGACAAACTGAAGGTAGGGGCAGTCGAAATCCGCACCTGACAAATATAGTATTTTGAGTAGGGCGTGTCAGTGCAAAGAACCAAGGAGCGCTTCCCTCTATACTCCTCACTAAGAAATAAATTCCTATAAATACATTAAATCATAAAGGTTCAGCACTTTACAATGTAATCATACAACTATATCCAAAGCAGTGAGCACATGAATAGAGATCCAAAGTCCAATAGTTTTTCTTTTTTGTTCAAAGACCGTTCTTTATTAAATTTTCAATATAATCCCAAAAGCTCTATTCCATTTTGGACCTTCACTTTCGGAATGCCTTCTTCTGCTTTCCCAGGGGGTATCTGCATTATGTGGTGGGTTCCACCATCAATTTGTGGTTCTTCATTTTTGGTTAACTTCAAAAACCCAGGTCCTCACAAATGTGATGTTGGTGGTTGAAACACATCTTTGTAGGTCAGGGATCTCTGAATTCCCATATCTTGATGACTGGCTACTGAAAGGGAGGGGGGTTGCTATAAGCAATGTCGGACTCCACAGAAAGCCTCTACATCTCTGCTCTTCAACCTGAGGGTTTCCATTAGCTTCACTAAATGTCAGTTAGCATCTCCTCATTATTAGGATAGAGATGCATGCTGTCTCCCCGAAGGCCTTGATTAATTGATTGATTTCAGCTTTTGTTTAGCGCGTACTGTCACCCTACGGGTATTCTGGCGCTTCAGACTAAAGAACTAGCTATGACCAGAGTAGAGACGGGTCGCAGCAGAAGGGTAGAGGAGCAGGAAACTAAATCATGGGATAAAGCCAGGTTTTTAAGTTCCTACGAAACTCTAACAGAGAGTTGACTAATCTGAGGCTCTGAGGGAGCTCATTCCATAAACGAGCACCAACCCTGCTAAAAGCCCTTCCTCCAAGCCTGGCCCGTTTAAACCAGGGGATCGTCAACAGGCCAGCGCTAGAAGAGCGAAGCTGCCTTGTGGGATGATACCACATGAACCTTTCCTGTAAGGGGACAGGACAAAGCTTGTGCACAGCTCGAAAAACCATACACAGAGGTTTGAAATGGACCCTTTCCCTAATGGGCAGCCAATGTGGCTCTCTCAGAGCCATGGTAGAAGAAGAGCTCCGTGGCCTACCAAGGGCCAGTTTGGCTGCTGCAGACTGGACTCTTTGCAGTCCCTGGAAGATGTACACAGGGGCTCCCAAACATAGGGAGTTGCAGTAATCCAGCCTGCTTCCCTTAATGCTACTTACCACCAGAGGACGTGCCTCTTTAGGTAGTAAGGGGAGTATTTTCCGTAGCATGCGGATAAGGACAAAGCTTACGCTAGCGGTCTTATTTGCCTGTGATTCCATCTGGAGGTCGTCATCAAACAGCTCCCCCAGATTGCGAACTTTGCTGACCGGGGTTAGCGATTCCTCCTCTGGTAAGAGTCTGAAATCAAAAGGCAGTTGTCTAGACATCGTGCCTGCCGAGCAGTATATTACCTCTGTCTTTCCGCTATTGAATTTCAGAGAATTCCTTTTGAGCCAGTCCGTCATCTGCTGCATGCGTTGCTGGAACAAGTCCATCGATACTGCATGGTCCCCTTCTAAGGAGAAGGCCAGTTGAGTATTATCGGCATAATTGACTAAGCAGACTCCAAAGGACTTTATGATGGAAAACAAGGGCTGCAAGTAGACATTAAATAAGATAGGGCTAATTGCAGAACCCAGCAGCACCCCATGGGCAACTGAGGATTTACCAGAGGAAAAAGGTGCTAAAGTTACCACCTCCTGTCGACCTTCCAGATAGGACTGAAGCCATTGCAGTGCACTGCCAATCACTCCTATCTTCTTCAGTCTTTCCACTAGTAGAAGATGGTTCACTGTATCGAATGCGGCCGACATGTCGAGAAGCACTAAAATAGCGACATTCCCGCTGTCGGCCTGCATATGTAGATTATCCATCATCGTGTTCAAAGCGGACTCAGTCCCGTGCCCCGGGCGGAAGCCAAACTGGTCTTTATCCAGTAAAAAGGTTCTCCTCCAGAAAACACGACAAGGTCCTACTGACTGCTTTCTCCAGAATCTTCACAGGGTAGGGGAGAAGAGAAATGGGCCTGAAATTAGCCGGTATTGACTGGTCCAAGGAGGGCTTTTTAATCATGGGGGACACCACCGCCAATTTCCAACATTCCGGGACCGTACCTTCTTCCAGAGACTGATTGCATATCTGCCTCAACCATGGAAAGGTGTTACGCCAGAGAGATTTCCACATTTTATGGGAAAAAGGATCAAGGGGAGAGCCAGAGGAAACATTATCTCCCAGGCTATCAAAAACCACTTCTGTTAATGCCTGGAAGTTATCCAGGTAAGCCAGCAGTTGTAGGTCCTCCTCAATCCAATGTTCAGGGTTGAGTTGTTCGCCATTATCGTTATCATGCATGGTATTCACAATATTTGCAATCTTTTCCTGAAAATGTAGATCAATTCCATCACATAATTTTTGGCATGCTACAGATTTATTTTCCATACATATAGGGGAGGAGAGGTCCTTGATAATTCTAAACATAGCTTTAGTCCCATCGGGCCCATGAATGATCGAGCTGGCATAAAAATTTGCCTTGGCCCTATGGATTTCCTCTTTATATTGCAATTGTATCCGTCTAAGATCTTTCTCATCATACCATTTCCTTTCCGCCTTCTTGCGGAGCGCACAGAGCTGTTTCAACTCCTCACAATACCATGGAGCCGAGATTTTGTTTTTGTTTTTTATTTCTTTAATAGGGATAACTTGATCCAAAGTGTCATCTATATGTTTAATAAACACTTTGTAGTTTTCTTCAACGGTCATTGTAGGTGCAAAGTGAGTGACGCCCAGATCAAATATGGGAGATCCAGTCCGCTCCAGTTTAGCCCATTCCCTGCCTCTCCTGTAGGACCTTTGCGGACCAGTCCTGTCTCCAGAGTGTGGCATCCTAATGGTAAACTGGATGAGATAATGGTCAGACCAACTCAGATGAGTAATATTTAATATCCTTGTAGTGGATTGGTTGGAGAATAGCAAATCAAGGGTATGACCCCCTCGATGTGTTGTGTCTTCCACCAGCTGGGAAAGATTTAGATTAGTGCATGTATGCCTAAGATCGCGCAGTTGGCTACTGACATTCCCATCTTCCCAGAGATTAAAGTCTCCTAAAATGATCATATTGGAGTGTGCCAGTGTCAGGTTGGTGATAGTGTCATGGAGGTTTTGATAGTGTGTGGTCCCCCCTGGTGGTCTATAACACAGCAGTCCTGTAAGGAGGTCCCCACTGGAGGAGTGTTGGAAGAGCCCCTGCATTTCTATCCCCTCTACCTCATCCTCCTGCAGAGCTCTAAAGTCCAGCTCCTCTTTAAAAATCACGCCCACCCCTCCTCTTCTACCCGTGGTTCTAGGTTTGAGGAGGATTTTATAGCCATTAGGGCAGGCGTTTCCTAAATCTACAGCTGACTGCATTAGTCCAGGTCTCCGTTAGAAATAGAGCATCAAGTCCCATGTCCTCTATAAGGCCAGATACCTCGAAAGAGTGTTTAATAAGAGACCGGATGTTAATCAGTCCCCCGATGAAGGTCTTACCAGCCCTTCTCACAAGGGCCAGGGCAGAGGTCGCATTCCCTTCTACCCTGCCTAATCTCAACAGTTGTTCTCTGTTATAGGTTATGCGCCCTTGATCACCGGCCAAACAGGCAGCATTGCCGGCGCCAAGCGCCTCCGGGGCGCGGACGGGGGCACAGACGGGCTTGCCTCTGGCACGCCTCCGGCACGCGCGCTGCGCGCTTGCATCCTCCTGCTTAAATGAGGTGGCCTAGAGGAGCTGCCAAACAACTAGAGCGCCTCTCAAAATGGCGCCTGAGGATGGAACCAAAGCCCAACCCTCCCTCAACCAATATGGCGCAGGAGCCACACGGGATTTCTAACCACGCCAAAGCGGCGGGTGATGATGTAGTTTTTCTCTTTTTTTATGGTGCGGGTATGCGGAGTAAATATAGCGATCCCAATCAATCAGTATAGCCTTTAAAAACAGTGAGGAAATACACAGCAATTACGACGATTAAAAAAAGGAAGCACCTCTGTGCTATACTCTGTGCGTCCTGCAATACGTCCTGCCGAGCAGTTCTATTGTCTGCCTCACCAGTAACTTCAGTACATTTAGGCTATGATCTTGATGTAATAATAACACAGAAGAGAGGAGGGAACATTAATGAAAAAGTACACTAAATCCTTGGGTCTAGAGTGCCCGAATAGCAGTGAGAGAGGCAGCAGCGTTGATACTCTGTTGCAAGTGGGGGAGTCCTTTAATTAGGACGAAATCCCATCACCCAACGAGGTAGCGTGGTTCATCATCTGGGATTCTCCTCTTGACGGAGACTCCTAGCCCCGCCAAGGGCTACAACCCCCTCACTGTGAGGTAGGAGCTCAGGGATGTTTTAAATTCCTACTGTGTGAAAGATTGACTAAATCCTAGAGATGAGAAGCAATTAACTGGTTGGGTAAAGGGTGCAGTGCAATCAAAATAGATTTCAGACGGTGAGGTAAGTGATACTAAAACTACCAGGAGGGACAAAACTTTATTGGCTCGTTCCCAGTGTCAGGGTTAAAACAGAGCACCTGCAGTATGAGAAAGATGAAAGATGTAACTGCATGTGGCAGGTGAACCAGGTCTACATGTTTCAGCCTAATCGACCCAAAAAGGTGTCACGGCCTTCGTCATGACCTATAAACAAAGTGCTACTGCGAAGATTCAGTGAAAAAAAATAAGAGGTAAATACAAAACCAGTAATCCCACTTTTAGTGAACTCGATTTACTGGTTGTACCCGTTGTTTATGGATAAGAGGCCTCCCCTGAGCCAGGAAACAGCTCAGGGGAGACGCCCGCTCTCTCAGTCGGTACCCTGAGCGGTAGAAGAGCTGCAGCCAGAGGTACATGATCTTGATGTTTCAGAAGGAACTTTTTTGACAGTACTGCACCTTTTGGTGATGCATGCTTCTTGCATCTTACTTGCACTGTGGCAAATGTGAGTACCTCATTGGTACCTCTGTTTTTAGTGGACTTAGCTTGCCTAAAGACTTCTGGATTCTCTGTTGGTGTCTAAAATACATAAATGGACTTTCCATTTGATGATTTAAAGCTCTATGCAGATAAGGCAGACTAATCTCTCTCAAAACAAAAATCCAACTGTACAGCAGCTCATTGCCTAGACCTTCAAAGTCCACAAAGGTATTTTTGACTACATCAACATTTGAGAGTAGTCTTAGAAGGTTTGGGGTCACGACAGACACAACCTTCTCATTATTAGCATCTTTAATACCCAGTCTTCAGGCAATACAGGGTTTGTGGAAAATCTAGAAGCTGTTCAAAACAACAGCATATCTCTTTCTCCACCTCCCAAACCAAGCTTGGAAAGCAGCTCTGCTCTTGTTAGTTTATGACCAGGGCGGGGGTTGAGGAGGGGAAGGAGGTTGTAGCGGGGTTGTCAGAATATCCTTTTTTCTCCATACCATTAGGGCTATAACTTTGGACAGGTTGGTCCTACAAATAGTAGGAACAATGTACATTCTGTCCCTTCCACCATATAACTCCATGGTGGGCTTGTCAGGTGGATCAACATCTTCATATTTAACTGTAGGAAATTGCTTTACTTTTAAAGAAACGAGCAGTGAAGCTGGTGCTAGAACAGGAAATTGGAGCAGGGGTCATTTTCAGTACTTCTGATCCCAAGAAAGGAAGCTGGTCTCCGTCCAATCCTAGAACCCAGGATCTTGAACTTGTTTCCTCTCCAGGAGAAGTTCAAAATGCTCTTCCTGGCTCAGGTACTTATAGCACTGGAATAATGAGACTGGATGATGTAATTTGACTTTTAGGACACATATTTCCACTTAGCCATGTGCAAGTACATGCATTTCATAGTATGCTCCACTCACTCTCAATTTGCAGTACTTCCCTTTATTCTAACTACTGCACCGTGAACCTTTATAAAGGTGATGGTAATAGTAGCAACTCATCTCAGAATGTTGGGGATCCTGTTATTCCTATATTTAGTTGATCAGCTACAAAAAGCTCAATCAATAGAGATGGTGTAATTGCACTTCGAGTTAACAGCACCTTTGCTGTTTTACCACTGCTTTTCCGTAAACATACCCAGGTCTCACCTAGAGCCTTCTCAGAATCCCCTGTTCTTTTGGGCTGTAATGGATGCAACTTTTCTCTGTTCTTTTTCACCAGTTGAGAGGATTCAAGACATTCAGTCCATTGTTCTGTTGTTTCGAAGCAAAGCTCAGATATCTGCTTTGAAGGTCTTATGCTTGCTAGGTACGCTTTCCTCTTGCATCCTACTAGTCAAACATGCAGACTGGCAAATGAGGGCTCTTCAGTGGTGCCTTCTTAAGCACAGAGGAAGACAGTATAGTCATTTCTCAGGATTCTATGGCAGATCTATTTTGGTGGAAAGTGGAAAACAATCTGGTTGTAGGATTGTCTTTGCATCGTCCCACAACAGTGACGGATGCCACCACTCTACAGTGGAGTGCTCCTCTGGCGGCTCTGGCGATCAAAGGTCTCCATTCTCCAGAAAGGTAGGTTCTTCATATCAAGCTGCTGGAATTTAGGGCAATGCATCCAGCCGTCAAGGCCTTTCTCCCCAGAGTTTGCGGTCAGTCTGATCTGATTTTGACAGACAATATGACTGCAATGTGGTATATCAACAAACAAGAGAAAGTCAATCCAGCAAGAAAAGGGTTGGAGCAAAGTGTCTGCACCTGTCGTGGTCAGTGACTCCTAAGTAATGTGATGGTGCTTGGGAAACCTAGGAACACAACCCTATAAGTTCCTTTCAAGGACAAAGTCCTAAACAAACAACAAAAGCTGTGGAATCAGCACCCATCAACAATGTACTTCTTAAAAATTGCAAATAATGTCCTTTAACGCAATGGTAAACATTCGTATCAAATGAACAGGTCCGAGCTGGGCAATCGTATATTATCAATCCTTTATTTTGTTTTCAAAGTAGAAAAATGATCCAGTTCACAATGGATTTTCTTTTTTTCTAGCCAACGCGTTTCGTCTCATTTATTGAGACTTCTTCAGGGCTTAAACACCTGTCTTTATGGTAAATACTGTGGGCTGGCAAGTTCTTAATAAGCACGAGAAATTTGTAGAAGATCTGTCATGTCCTATGGGTATTCAGGAATGACTTAGAGACGGCATGGTGACCTGCTTAAACGAGCGTCATGGATTCCATGACGCTCGTTTAAGCAGGTCACCATTCCTGAATACCCATAGGAGATGACAGATCTTCTACAAATTTCTCGTGCTTATTAAGAACTTGCCAGCCCACAGTATTTACCATAAAGACAGGTGTTTAAGCCCTGAAGAAGTCTCAATAAATGAGACGAAACGCGTTGGCTAGAAAAAAAAGAAAATCCATTGTGAACTGGATCATTTTTCTACTTTGAAAACAAAATAAAGGATTGATAATATACGATTGCCCAGCTCGGACCTGTTCATTTGATACGGATGTTTACCATTGCGTTAAAGGACATTTTTTGCAATTTTTAAGAAGTACATTGTTGATGGGTGCTGATTCCACAGCTTTTGAAACAAGAGAAAGTGTGGTATCACCTTCTCTGTCAAGAACTGTTGAAATTCTGATATTGAGCTCACCAACACATTATTTGGCTAGTAGCCAACTATCAGGTGGGCTCTCTGAACACCAGAGCTGACAGCCGCAGTAGGTGTCACCTTACTAACACAAGTGGTACTTGTAGAAAAGAGCCACTTTTTGGATGGTTACCCTCCCCCACACACTTTTTGCCTGACACATGATGCACTTTCACTTGCTGTCCTCAGGGTACCTGCCAATCAGGTCCCCAGTGCCTGTGTTCTTTCCCAAAACTGTACCATTACATCCACAATTAGCACATCTCTGGCCACAGGTAAGCCCCTGGGCCACTGGGTCAAGACAAGTGTGACGAAGACAACCACTGGGGGTAACCATATGAAAGGGGTGAGAAGCCCAAAGATAAAACACTAGAGTCTTCTAAAGGCCACCGAAATCCTGTAATGAGGAGTGGCCCAAGAATTCTTCCCAGCCCACTGGTGGTATGAAGGGGGAAAATGTTGATCCTGCTAAGGCCTGGTGTTTCCACTGTAAGAAGAGGGGATACCAAAGTGGAGATTCTGCCTGTCCCACTAAGAATGCCCCTAGTCCCCCTCCAGTTTCTACAGGTGTGGCAAATCTCCACATGGTATCAATATTGTTCCCAGAGATAATCAGGGAGCACACTGAGGCTGTCTCGTAAGGTGAGAGAGGGTTAGCCACTTTGGCTGTCTGGGCTCCTAATTTAAAGAAATACCTGCAGTGCCCATTAGTGAATGAAACTAAGATAGAAGACCCGAGGGATACAGGTGCCATTGACACCCTGGTTCCCCAGAGCAATACCTGACTGGAAAGACTTATCCAGTTACAAGTGCTGACAGTGTCACTGCTGACCATGCCATGGCTATTGTGACATTAGACTGGGAGGGGGGTGGGGAGGCGGTTTGCTGGCCTGAAACAGGTAGCGTCCTCTCCAAAACTCACAGCCGCCTGTCTGCTTGAAAATGATCTGGAGAGCTCAGCATGGGCTGAGGTAGAAAGAAAGACACATGCATCCATGCTGCAACTCCCTGAGATAGTGTGTGTGAAAACAAGAGCACAGTGCCTAGCACTTGGTGAAAAAGGAGAGTTGGAGCCTGAAATGATGGCTCAATCTCCCAAGAGGAATGGTCTTAAGACTGGTGACACAGCTTCCACACAGCACAAGGATCAGGACCGTCTCCTCAGGGAAAGGACTTCTGAGCCCCAGAGGGAAGTGAGCCCAGGGAGCTTGATCCATACTAGGTAGAGCTCTTGGGCCAAGGGGGACCCTCTATGGAACAGCTGTGTCTTGTGCAGCAGGTCTGCCCCACTCTTGAAGGCCTAAGGCAACAAACTGCTGCATAGGAGCAGGGAGATGTCAGTTGCTCCCACAGGGTCTACTGTGAGGAAGGGCTCCTCTGCACTAAGCCCAGAGACCCCAAATCTGGTGCCACTAGGAGAATGGTAGTGCCTCCGTTGTATATAGAGTTTCTACTCACTGTAGCCCATGACATCCCCCTAGCTGGACATATGGGCATACAAAAACTTGGGACAGACTTGTCACTCACTTCTATTGACCCCACATTTCCCAAAAGGTAAAGGAATTTGTAAGCTGCTGTGTCACCTGTCAAGCCATTGGCAAGACAGGAGGACACCGAAAGGCACCCTCAATTCCATTACCAGTGGTTGGGATTCCATTTGAAAGGGTAGGTGTGGATATAGTGGGTCCACCTGAGCCTCCCACCGCCTCAGCAAACAATTTCATACTGGTGGTGGTGGATAATGCCATCAGGTATCATGAAGCCATTCCCCTTAGGTCTACTACAGCCCCTGTAGTAGCTAAGGCTGTCATTGGTGTTTTCACCAGAGGAGAGTTTTCCAAGGAGGTAGTATCAGGCCAAGGTTCCAACTTCATGTCTACATAATTAAAACACATGTGGGATGAGTGTGGAGTGATCTAGAAGTTTCAAAAGTCAAAAAGCAATTCTACCTTTTGAGATACTTCCAAGCATGCATACATGACCAGATATCCACACCAGTCATGTACAATCATCAACAGCTCAACAAGTTAACACACCAACTCAGGATGTCAAGGCACTTATGATAATATTTAATAAAAATATTTTAATAATTTGATAAAAGCATACTATTAAGAAGGTTCCAAAATACATTCAATATGCTTTGAAAAACAAAATATATTACACTGTTACAAATTATCAAAATGTCAACAACCACCTGGAAAGGAATATGAGAAACTCAAATTTGTCATTACCTTGTTAATTTGCAATCATAGACAGCACACCACAGAGGAGTTAATTCTCTGTCTTTGTATATTTACTGTCTTTGACAAATTTAACAGAAAGCTTTTCGGTGGAATAAATTAATCTGATCACCTTCATTAGGAAAAACATGTAATACACTCTTCTCCTTTCTATTTTTTTTTAAAAAAAAGAGATTTTTTCTTTAAAGCCAGTGGCCGCGCACTCAGTAACAGGCCGTGTTTAATTAGACCAAGTGTTCATCAATGACTCTCCGTATCTATTAGACACCACTGTGTCCCTGTAGAATTTTATAAAAAAGATGCTTTCTACAGCATCCGAAATCACAGAGCAGAGTGAGGACTGGACCATGTGGACACCGTCATATTTTTTTTTTTTTTTTTAAACGCAAGACTTTATTGACATTTTCGATAAATTACAATAGCATGCCTACAACCCTGGGGCCGGCTACAACCAACACTTTCCAGCAAAGGCAAGGATTACACAGCTATTCAGCCGACAACCATCGGTCCGGCAGCACATCTTCTAATATATATGACAATTTTATGCATTACTTTTATATCCAAAATAAGTGTCATCTTGCTTTTGTATTTTATAATAACATAACTCAACTTTTGAATCAATAGCTAAGCGAATGACATCATCTGCTTTCCACCGTCTTTCTTGCCTTGTGGCAGTCACAGTTTCCTTCCTAGTTATCCCACACACCCCCCTCCCCGACCCGGTTCTGTGCTAATAATCTGGTCTACGACCCGGCATTCCCCACCCCTCTCTAACATCTTTATTAGTCCGTACCCCCATACCTTAATTGTCTTCCATCTCGTCCCCCGAACTATCAATATCCTCTTCGTCTAAAGGTTCACAGAGATCGCCCCTGTAGGTGTTCCAAGGCATCCATACTTTGTTCCATTTGCGGGGATTCGCTCTCAGCTTATATACCGCCCGCTCTGTCACCATAAGTGCATCCATATTTCTACACCATTGCAACAATGCTGGTAACTCCGCCGCCCCCCACCTCTGTGCTATGTCTCTTTTGGCTGTCATTGCACCTATCGTGACCCATAGTCTGCCTTGATGCGTTAGGTCATTCGGGCCCAATATATTCAGCAGGCACACACGGGGGTCGGGCGCTAGGGACACTTCTAGCGTTTGCGAAATGGTGCGCATAACCTGTTGCCAGTACCCTACCAGAGCCGGGCACTCCCAGAGTGTATGCATGAAAGTACCGTCTATTCCACAGCCCCTAAGACAGAGTGGGTGTGTCGCTCTGTGCAGTTTGAACAGTGTCGTTCTGGTGTAGTATAGTCTATGTAGAATTTTTAGCTGTACCAGGCGGAACCTAGCTGAGATACCCGCCTCACGCGGAGATGCTAGCGCCGCGTTCCAGTTCGAGTCATCCATGTCTCCTATCTCCTCCACCCATTTTTCCCGCAACTTTACTAGTGGGTTTGGCAAGTTATTCAGCAGCTTACGATATATAAGGGATGTTGTGCCCTCCTTCATAAAGTCAGTGAGTAGGCGATCTTCAAGCGACGAGGCTTCCGGGACTGTAGTATCTGCTGGGATGGCCGCCATTAGAGCATGCCTAATCTGCACATATCTGTATGTTTCTGTAGGACCTAGGTTGTAGTGTAACTGAAGGTGTGAGAACGGAACCACCCCCTCCCTTGTCCACATATCTCCTACCGTTGAAATTCCTATATTGTCCCATTGGGTGAATCCTTTGGTGTGGCGGAGGTGCCCCAGAGCCCTTGTGTCCCATAACGGTGTTAGCTTTGTTATGACCCCCCCCCCACTTCAGTCTCGCCTGCGCCCTGTGCCACAGTGATACCGTGTGCCTGGTGGGTCCTACTAATTTAGCCGCTGTTCCTTTGTGATATAACGGTGCCAGCAAACTGTGCGTGTCTAACTGGGCCCTGTCTGCAAAATAAGCCGGGTCGTCCTGTGGGGCATGCAACCATTGAATAATAATCTTGAGCTGTACTGCCCAGTAATACAACTGCATATTTGGCAGGGCGATTCCACCATCGTACCAGCGTCTATTAAGTTTTACATGCACTATACGAGCTGGGCGATCTCCCCACAGCAGGCCTGTCATCCTCCCGGTAACTTTCCGGAAATAACTTGGAGGTATTAGGGTCGGTGCGTTCTCGAGCACATAAAGGTGGCAGCGCAATAATTTTAAATAACGCCGCTCTCCCCAGCAGCGTCAGCGGAAGGGCTTTGCAGTGCTGTACATCGCTCCGCAGCCTGGCGAGCGGGGGTTGCAGATTACTCTCAAAGAATTCAGTAGCATCCTGTGTGACATAGATCCCTAGATACTTAAAGGAGGTATTCGCCACCGTCAAGGGGCACGCATCAGGAAGAGTCAGCGGTGCGCTATTTAGCCCGAAAATGACCGACTTCGCCCAGTTTATGGTGTACCCAGATGCACGTCCGTGTGTGTCACACGCTTCCAACAAGTTTGGGACTCCTCTCACCGGGTCCGTCAGATAAATCAGCATGTCGTCGGCGTACAGGGAGTCTCTATCTTCCCAGGTATCGCTCCAGCAGATCCCCTTCAGCAGCGGGGTTTTCCTGATTGTCAAAGCCAATGGCTCCAGAACCAGCGCGAATAGCAGTGGAGAGAGCGGGCATCCCTGCCTGGTCCCCCTCGCCAGTGGTATTTCACGGGAGATATGTTCATTCGCCACCACACGGGCTACCGGGCTCGTGTAAAGCAATCTCACCCAGGAGATGAATTTAGAGCCGAATCCCATGTGGGCCAGCACCGCGAAGAGGTATTGCCACTCCACCATATCAAACCCCATTTTGGCATCTAGGGATAGTATAACCGCCGGCTCCTTCAATAACGGTGCACGCGCCAGTGCTCCATGCACTCTACGTAGGTTGAGGGCCGTGCCTCTGCGTGGCATAAAGCCCGACTGGTCTGGATGGATCAGGTGCTCCAGTAGGGGCATCAACCTATTCGCTAATACTTTCGCTAGTATGTTAGCCTCTGCGTTAAGAAACGATATCGGTCGATAGGATGTGCAGTCACCAGGTGGTTTACCTGGTTTCGGGATTACCACAATAGTTGCCACTCATTGATCGGGGGGCAAGAATCCTACCTCCCGACTTTCCTCGTACATTGCCAACAAGGGCTCACACAAGGACTCTGACATTTTTTTGTACCACTCAATTGGTATCCCATTGGGCCCAAGGGCCTTGCCTGACCATATCGCATTTATAGCCAACTGAATCTCTTCAGTCGTCAAGTCAGAATCTAGTTCTGCCACTGCGTCCTCCGACAAAGTCGGCGTGTGCACGTCGCGGAGAGCTGCTGTCGCCATATCCTCTGTAACCTCTACAGTCAGGGAATATACCCCTTGGAAATGATCGGCCAGTGTGTCTACAATGTCTTCCGGACGCGTGTGCATTACACCATTCGCATCCGCTATCTGTAATATAGTCCTGTTACCCCCTTTTTTTTTTGTCTAGCCAAGCCAGGAGCTTACTGGCCTTGTCCCCTATGTCATACACCCTATGAGCAGTAGCCGCCACATCCGCCACCGTCTGGCATCTCAGGTGGTCATCAGGGAGCCGCTGATGCAGCTGAAGAGAATGTAGTGTGTTGTCTGATGGGTCTGCCATATGGGCCGCGTTTGCTCTGCCGAGTTCCAGCTCGAGCTCCACTAATTCCTTCCTTTGAGTGTGTTTGTGGCTCGTTATGCTAGAAATAGCCTGCCCCCTCAGGACTGTCTTGTAGGCCTTCCACAATATCGAGGGAGATTCAGCCGAGGTCCGGTTTTCTGCAAAGTAGTTCCGGGTTGCCTTTGTCAGGTCTTTGCCAACGGACGGCACCCTTAGATACCCTGGATAGATCGGATACACCCTTCTACGAGTCTTTTCCTGACTGGATAAAGTTAACGTCAACGGTGAATGGTCTGAGATGCCTCTCGGTCTAATTTGCACCTCTTCTATCGTGAGACGGCCGGATCCTAAGGTAAAGAAGTAGTCAATTCTGGACAAGCTATTATGTGTAGCTGAGTAATAGGTGTATTGGCGTTCATTTGGGTGCATGTGGCGCCAAATATCAATCAACCCCTGTGCCTCCAGGAAGTTACCAAATCGAGAAGTACCGAGTGTTTGCGTTCGAAGTGGGAATCTATCCTGCGCATTATCAATAACTGCATTAAAGTCCCCTCCTATGATCAGATGGCCCTCCGGAAGCTCTAGTAAGAACTTTCCCAGGTCAGGCAAAGCTACGGCATGTAACGCCGGAGGAATGTACACCAATACTATATTTAACAGTTTACCCTCCCACTGTCCATGCACGGCTGCAAAACGGCCCTGATCATCTACTTTGGTAGTCTGGGCTATGAATTGCGAGGACTTACGCAATAAAATACCCGCCCCTGTGATCCAGAGGTGAACTCCGAGTGTGCTATCATATAATATCCCCGCCTGTCCAAGGCACGCCTAGCAGCGCCCGTGAGGTGTGTTTCCTGGAGAAGGACTAGCGTCGGCCCCAATCTTCTGATACCCTGCAGCACCAGTCCCCACTTGATCTTATCGCCCAGTCCCCTGACATTCCGTGACATGATGTGCAGCGGTGTCACCGGAGTTATTTGGTTGTTCCCGGTACACGTGTCAGTCTGCAGTGGACTTGCCATTTAGGATTCGGAGTGGCCCATCTTTACAACGTGCGGACGGGACTTCTGATGCTAGTGTATCCTACCTCCGTGTGGTGTGTTGCATCCAGCCTGAAATGAGTGAGGGGCGTGTGGTGTGTCGACACTGCCAATGAGTGTCTTCTTATGTCTGTGTGCCCCAGCCATGATAACAGTGTGCCATGTCCTGTCGCCCTGAGTCAAAAAACCAAAACAATACAATAAAACGAGTGCAACTCAACCCCTTCCTCCCCCCCTCCCTGCCCCCCTGTTGTCCGGACCTTGAACCGCCTGCCCCCCCCAACTTAGCAGAGTGCTTTACCCCTACCCCACACTTAATGATACTTGCTCGCTGGGGTGAAGGACTCTCCGGAGACGACGGCCTCTCTCCCTCTCCTCGGATGCCCTAAGCTCAGTGTCCAGAGGCAGTCCATCGGGCAGTCAGGTAATACAATGTAATGTTCTGTGCGCACCGGACGTCTACTGCTCCTCTTCACCATCTTCGGCCTCATTTCCTCTCACCGGCGAATGTTCCCCCATGTCGTTCCCTGATGTTTGAGAGTTCGGATAACTTCCCGCCCCCTGGTTCTTGTGTGTCCTGTGTGACTGACGTGGTGGATTGGCTGGCCTCCAACCGTCCAGCCAGTCCCGGGCAATCTCAGGAGTTTCAAAAAACCAAGTCTTGTTGTCCGCCACCACGCGCAATCTGGCTGGGAACAGCATTGAGTACGGAATCTCTCGCGTCCTGAGTTCCCTTTTGACGTCCAAAAACGTTCTCCTGCGGCGAGCAACTTCAGCCGTATAGTCCGGAAAGAAGGCTAGCGTGGATTTTGGATTTTGATCGGTGGTTCTACTCGCGCCGTTTGCAGGATAGCATCTCGGTCCCTGAAGTTGAACAATCTAGCCAGGATCGGTCGCGGAGCAGCGCCAGATTTCGGCCTTCCCCCTGGTACTCGATGAGCTCTCTCAACGGAGAAAAAGGTGGACAGGCCCTTGGGTTTGAGTTCGTTCTTTATCAATTCCTCTACGTAGAGGTCCATTGCTCTCTTGCCTTCAGATTCCGGAACCCCAAGGATCCGTACGTTATTCCTCCTAGAGCTTCCTTCCTGATCGTCCAGTCTGTCTCGAAGCACCTTATTCTCCGCCGACATCCTATCCATCGCCGTTTGAAGCTCTGAGACGTCTTCCACCAGGGACTTTGTTACCACTTCCATGGAGCTCACCTTCTCGGACATTTTGTGGAAGTCCGCCCTGATGAGGGTAATTTCGGTGGAGATCTTGCCTACAGTTGCTTGGACTTGCGTCAAGGCCTTCATCACATCATCCAGCGTTGCCTTCTTTCCACCTACTCCCTCTGCCGATTTACCAGCCGGTGACTTCACGTCAGTTGAGGGAGAGACGCTCTAGTCGCAGGCGAATTTATCGATTCTGGTTTGCGTGGTGCCACCTTTCCCGCCCCTGCCTGCCATGGTAGCCGTTACTGCGTCCGGTTATAGGATCCATATTGTGGAGCCACTTATAAGAGGAGCACCGGGTTCCTACTGTGCTATTCCGGGGTATTGCTCGGGGGCACTTTACAGCATAGACAGTCTTCCAGCGCTGACCGTACCCTTAGTCCATATGAGGCTCCTGGTCTAACTTGGCTCCTCTCTCCCAATGGTAACTGTGCAGATTACTCTCCCACTCACTGGTTATGTCCACTGTGCGGGCGTTTTGCTGCTCGTGTAGTGCCTGCAATCGCTAGTCAAGGGGCGCGAGGGGAAACGCCGGCAATGTTGAGTGCCCCGCTCTGCTGTCTTCAGTGCCCCCTCCTCGGTTTGACTCTCCAGGGCTCCCAGGCAGCAATGCATGTGTCCGTTTCCCGTTGTTCCGTAGCGTCGCTCCCCTTCGTCTGCAACTTTTTCCCCCGGGCCCCACCAAGATATCACAGGGGCATCAAGTGGCCGGCCGCGCCACAGCCGAATTCCTCACCTTTTCCCTCCCGGTGATAGAAGCTCCGTGTGGTTCCGAGACTGCGGTGAATCTGCTTCCACTGAGCCCTGCAGCCGCACCTGAGCCTTCTGCCGATGTGAGCCACAACTCTCCGCCTCAATCCTGGGTGCTCTGCTCAGGCCACACACTGATGCCCCACCTTACATCGCGGGTGCCGGGAGCCCCTCAGTCCCGGGGGTCCGTTGCGCTTTGTCAATACGGCGGCTCGTCTTCTTATGCGAGTCCCGCCTCCCCTGAGTGCAATCTGCAGTCCGGATCACCACATGTGCCACGGCGCCACTTCTCGCTTCACACTTGCACCCCCGCAGCCTCAGTGCACTCCGATCGCCCTCTCCGGCTTGCAGCGGATTCACTGTCACACCGTCGCCTTCAGACCGGGTGCTTCCGGTGTAAGGTGTCCGAGCCTGTAGCGCTTCCGGTCGGATATGTCCACAGGACAGCCCCTGGATGCGTGCAGCCGCATAGGCCGCAGGTGCCGCCGGCCACAACTTCCCTCTCCGGTGCCAGATTTTGACCGGAGTCGCTGCCTTCTGTCCCGCCGGTCCTGGGCCTTGGGTCCCTCCTGCAGAGACCGTGGTGTGGACGAATTAATGAACGAATAGTCGGAGAGGCCGCGTTATCAATGGAGCTTGCCTTTTAGGCTGCCGCCATACTCGGCTGCAAGCCACGCCCCGACACCGTCATATTTAAAAGCTACGGGAAAGTGTGCCGGTCCTACGGTGTAACTGAGGTGAATTTCGAGTGTATAAACACCGCAAGTAAGCCACAATTATGCCAGATGAAACTGGAGTATCCACAAACCCAGAGTAGAGACGGTTATTAAATTAAAGTGGGCGGCCCAAGATGGATTTCTGACCCCGGGCCGGAGCATATTAAAAAAAAAAATCTACAGGGACACAGTGGTGTCTAATAGATACGGAAAGTCATCCATGAACAATTGACCTAATTAAACATGGCCTGTTACTGAGTGCGCAGGCACTGGTTTTAAAGAAGGAATACATTTTTTTTTTAATGGAAAGGAGAAGAGTGAATTACATGTTTGTCCTGATGAAGGTGGTCAGATTGATGTAATCCACCAAAACTCGCCGACACTGGAATTTCTGTTAAATTTGTCAAAGACAGTATATGTACAAAGACAGAGAATTAACTCCTCTGTGGTGTGCTGTCTATGACTGCAAATAAACAACCAAATGACAAATTTGAGTGTCTCATTATATTGCTTTTCAGGAGGTTGTTAAAATTTTGATAATTTGTAACAGTGTAATATATTTTATTTTTTAAAGCATATTGATTGTATTTTGGAACTTTCTTAATTGTATGTTTTTATCAAATTATTAAAATATATATATATATATATATTAAAACTTTATTTTGGTTATGCAAGAAAAACATAAACATTCCCCACCCAATTGCGACATCATACAAGAACTGTTGCATACAGAACGATGACCTCATTAAGGCACATTAGGGACACAAATATCACTGAGCAAAAATCGGACATTGGGACTATAAGAAGAACCATACATTACAATCAGGACATAGCAACATGAGGTGGCAGCCGAGTGCAAACGACAACCCAGATCTAACCGTCCCCATTACCCTCCCCCTCCCCGTTAGTTCCCGACCCCTCAGGTGTGAACATTTCTGCACTAGTCCCCTCAGAATCACTCAAGGTCAGACCAGCAGTACACATTACTCTCCATGCCAACAGGTCTTCCTGCAGTCTCTCATCCCTGCGTGCGCATTGCATATGAGTCTCCTCCGCCAGAGACCACTCCCGAACATCCCTCAGCCATGCGGAAATCTCTGGGGCCCTCCGCCCCTTCCAAGTAATGGCCACCCTACGCCGCGCCAGAACCAACATAAGCTGTAATAGTTTATAGGGGATTTTCCTTTTCCTAGGCCGGGGAACCAGAGCCAGCAGACAGTGGAGCGGTGTCAAGTCTATTCCAAGGCCGGTAGCGGCGGCTATACGCCCCACCACCTCCGTCCAGAAACTTCGCACCAAGGCGCAATCCCAGGCCAAGTGTAAGAACCCGGCCCTCTCAGCTCCGCACCTGGGACAAGTGTCCTCCCTATCTGGTGAGAAGTGCTGCAAGGAGACCGGTGTCATATAAGTGCGGTGCATAAAATTAAAGTGTGTGAGCTTAAATCGTGCATTACATGACACTTTACGTGTAAGACCCCCTATACGCTTGCGCTGCCTGGCCTCCAGGGTCTTCCAGCTCCGTTTCCCAAGCGCTCCACGCAGGCTGGACCGGCGGCTCTGAGTCCTGACGCAGTGCGGAGTAAAGCAAGGAAATCAACCTATGGCCCCTACCACAGGAGAGAATGATGTTCTATGTATGAGAAGTCTGAGGCGTCTCCGGGAATTGGGGCCACAACTCCCTCGCCACCTCCTGAATGCCGCGGTAATGTGAATATTGTCCACCCCCACCCCCCCCCCCCCACCCAAAGGCCTCCGCAGCCTCCTCGTAAGAGACAAACAAGTCGCCCGGATAGAGGTCAGCCAAGGTATCGCAGCCTCCAGTTCTCCAGTCCCTAAAGGACATATGCTCCTCCATAGCCACAATGGGCGCCAGGATCCAAACCGGCAACTCCCTATGAAAGGGGGCCAGTTGTAGTACTCGTTCCACACACCTCTGCCAGATTGCAGCCGTGTGGCGCACCACATATGGTAGGGTCGCATCCGTTCCCCTGCCCTTCATCAATGCGACCTGCAATATCTGTTCGGTGGCACTCCTAGTCAAAAGCTGCATCTCCCACCCGTCCGCATCCGTGAACCACCTCGCTGCCGGCAACAGTTGCGCTGCATAATAATATAAATCAAACCTCGGAGCCTCCAGGCCACCTTCCTCCCAGCTCCGAACCAGGGTGTGTAGCGCAACCCGGCTACATCGTCCCACCCAAAGCAGTGACGTTAGCAAGGTATTAAGGGTGCAAAATATTCGCGGTGGAATAGGGCAGAGCGAATTCTGGAGGACATATAGCGTTCTGGGAAGCATCACCATCTTTGCGACAGAGAGCCGTCCCATAACGGAGAACGGCAATGTATTCCAAAAGGTTACCGAACTCTGTAAGGACGTAAGTATCCGACCGATGTTTTGAGCCAGCACCTGTGAGTCCGTCGGGCCACCTGAATTCCCAAATACCAAAAGGCCTCCTGTTCCCAGCGCAGTCCAAGGTCTGGGAAGCCCGCCGCCGGTCCATCCCCGTAACCCGCCAGAGGAAATATCAAGGACTTGTTACGATTGATCCGCAAACCCGAGGCCTCTCCAAAGCGGTCGAGATGGTGCAACAATACGGGTAGCGATTCATCTGGTGCCCTCAAATAGAAAATATCATCATCCGCATACAAAGAGACCACATTACACGTGTCCCCCACCAGGATACCCCATTGTGCCATCTCCGCGCGGACCTTGACCGCCAAAGGCTCTATAGCCAGCGCAAAGAGGAGCGGCGAGAGGGGACACCCCTGCCGCGTCCCCTGACCTAGCCGCCATTCTGCAGAACGCCTCGCGCCCAACCGTACTCTGGCACGGGGAGCTGTATACAACAGGCGGACCCAGTGACAAAAATTGGGGCCCATGCCCACCACTCGGAGGACCTCCAGGAGGTAGCCCCAATCAACCGTATCGAACGCCTTGGCGATATCGATAGACACTATAACCAATGGTTCCTCCCAATCGCAAACTTCATGCATGATATGATTCAACCGCCGCAAGTTCATGGCTGTATTGCGTCCCGGAATAAAGCCACATTGATCCGAGTGTATCAAATGCGCCTTGTGCGGCGTTAAACGGGCCGCCAAAAGTTTTGTCAAAATCTTGATGTCAGTATTATTCATGGTAATGGGTCTATACGCTGCCGGGTCACATTTGTCACCCCCCCCCCGGTTTTAAAATCATGCAGATCTCGCCCTGGTTCATGGTAGGCGGTATAGCACCACTCTCAAACGCCTCAACATACACCTGCAACAGGCTAGGGGCAACTGTATCAGCGTATGCTTGATAAAATTCCGGGGGAAAACCATCACTCCCCGGAGCCTTGGCTCTCGGGAGACCAGCCATAGCAACCCGCTCCTCCCCCAATGTCAATGCTGCATCTAAGTCCTCCACTGCGTCCCTAGACAGGGACTGCAAGTTTAAATCCTGCAAATACGGCCGGTATGAATTTTCAGAATCCACGGGGTCGGACGCATACACCGTTCGCAAATGGTACTGGAGGACCCGGAGTACGGCCTCTTCAGAGTGCACCATGCGCCCGCTACGTCCCGCAGCGCCACTATCCTCTCCGGGGTAAATTCCCGCCGCAAAACCCAGGCCAGCATCCGACCTGCCTTATCACCCTCCCTATGAAGCCGCTGTCTAAATTGACCTAATGTGTACTTATCAAGCCGATCTAGGATGTCATGTACACAGGCTCGGGCCGCCCGTTCCGCCTCCTGCTGTGTCTTATCCGGGTCCAGCAATGTTTGCTGGTGCAACAAGTCACTCTCAGCGTCACGCAGTTCCTGGAGAAGCTGCTTTCTGACCCCATAAGTGAGGCTCATACACTCACCCCTTATGACCGCCTTCAGGGCATCCCACTTGGTGGAATAGGCAATGGACCCCTCCTGCCAGTTTTCCTCTAGGTAACTGTTGAGTGCATTTTGGACCGAGTCCCTCGCTATCTGATCCTGCAAGAGATCCTCCGGCATCTGCCAGGTTCGCGGGCGGGCGGGCCGCCCCTCCCAAGTCACAGTGCACGTCACTGGGGAGTGGTCAGACAGAAAACGAGCCTGATGTGTGATTGCCAGCGAGATGGAAGCATCAACATTGGCGACTAAAATCCTGTCCAGCCTGCTATGTGTGTTATGAGTGAGGGAGAAACATGTATAGAGCTTCAGGGTCGGGTGTCGCTAGTGCCATATATCCATCACCCCCAGGTTCCCCATTACCTCGCCGAGCTGCTTCGTCATGCGCGGCTTCGTGCCTGCGCGGGGAGGGTGACGATCCATTATGGGATCCAGGACGCAGTTAAAATCCCCCACCCAAAACAGAGGGGCCTCCAGATCCGGGACCAGCACCTCCTGAAATGTTAGGAAGAATCCAGGGTCATCTACATTAGGAGCATAGGAATTCAAAAGCGTGAGGTCTCTCCCATCAAGTTTCGCCCTCAAAAGCAAGTATCTGCACTGTATATCCGCCTCCATGTACTGAATGGCGAAGGGGACCCCGGGCGCTACCCAAATAAGTACCTCCCTGGCATAGGAGGAGAAGGAAGAGTGAAACAATTGGCCTCACCACTTTCTCCCCAATTTACGGGCACCATAATCATATAAGTGAGTCTCCTGAAGGCATGCAATTGAGACTCCGTGTCTACGGAGGAATGAAAGGACTCTATGCCGTTTAGCGCACGTGCCCAGCCCCCTCACATTCCACGTTAAAAACTTATAACCCATGACCAGTCGCCAGGCCACACTAGGGCCCCATCATCACATCCTGTAATCCTCCCATTTCGTGCCCACACTGTAATACAACTGATGCCTGTAACAAATCCCCCCAGCAAACCCCCCCAACGACCCTCCTTCCCCCCTCCCACGAGCAATATTCCTGCAACAACTAAACATGCTGAAATGCCCTTCCCCCGCTGGTGCCAGGACGTACACAGCAACCCCATCTCTGCAAACATAGCAACCTCCCCAACAGTACTGAGGAACAAACCCCCCTCTCCCCCCAAGCATCCCCTGGCACAGCTAGCCCCCCGAACATACTTTGCGCCCCTCAGACTTCCAAATACGAAGAACTTGCGGCCCTCGTATCCTCCCCCGCAGCCCCCCGCCACACACAATCAGGCCATACCAAATACAGCACCCAAAACCCTGAAAAGAAAAAAAGGGAAAAAGGGGGGTACAGCTCAAAGGTCCAGCTAACATGCAAGGATATGTCCCTCAGGGCCGGATCTCTGATGCTGCAGCCGCATCAGCAATCGTCTCCGGTATCGTGTCCACCGTGGGTGGTAGGGCCTCCAGCTGCGGCGGCGGTGTGTCCGGTACCAACACATCATCCAGCGGGCTGTCCGCACCCGCCGCTAGCAAGTCCTCTGCCCCAACGGATTCCATGCGGAGGGTCCCATCGTCCCCCACCGTGACTCGTCGTCGCTCAGCATCACCAGAGGCGCCAGTGGATCGCCGCCGTCTGGAGCGTCGCTTCCTCGCAGGCCGCGTCCCTCCCTAGAGGGACCCCTTTCCTCAGGGGGGAGTGCATCTCCCCTGATTTCAAGCCACTCCCACACCTCCTCTGGTCTTTCGAAAAAATGGGCCTTGCCTTGGGAGAGGACCTTAAGTTTGGCGGGGTACAGTAACATATATTGGAGGCCCATGTCTCGTAGCTTTTGCTTAACCACCAAAAAGGATTTGCGCTGTTCATGGACCTGACGGGTGTAATCCGGATAGACAGAGACCTTAGAGTTTTCGAACGTGAGGTCCGCCGTTTCCCTCGCCGCCCTTAGGATACAGTTCCTGTCGCTGTAATTTAAAATTTTTGCGATGAGGGCTCGTGGCGGGGCCCCAGGTCGCGGTGGTGGGATCAGCGCTCTATGGGCACGTTCAATCACAAAGACCTCCGATAGCCCTGTCGGGCAGACCGTGGAGCGGATCCACTGTTCTAAAAAGCGTTCCACATTCCCCTTCTCCGCCCGTTCCGGGATACCCAGGACTCTGATGTTGCTGCAGCGCGCCCGTCCTTCGGCATCTTCCGCCCTTCGCTCTAGCTCCCCCGTGGTGGCCGAGAGCTGCGTCACTGTCTGCTTAAGAGAGGCCACTTCCTCCTGTAGCTGAACTATGTTCCCCTCCGCCTCGGTAACTTTATCGGTGACCTTGCGGAGGTCCTGTCTCAGCAGATTAACGTCGATGGACACTGTCTCAATCTGCCGTTCAAGGGCGGTGTGAGATCCCTGTATGGCCTTCAGAAGTTCCGCCCTGGAGGGCTCGGAGGATACGTTGCGAAGGGAGGCGTGGGGTGGTGTACTGGGTAATGGTATTGGGCTGCGAGGAGCGGGCCATCCTGTCCTTCCGCATCATAGATGCCCAGTGAAGCCCCCTCAGGTGCCCTACCCAACAACGCCCCCCCAGCAAGTCTTAAATCGGCAAGGGACCCCTGCAGGTCAGGGAGGGGGACCACAGGATCCCGCCGGGCACTGGGCCGGACTCACCACATTTCCAGACGACGTCGTCCTTCACACAGCGGGGACCTCGCCGCCGCTTCCAGCCTTCAGGTCCCCCGCTCAAGTTCTAAACCGGTCTGTGGGGTTAGTATAAAAATACTCCCCCAGTCCGGGCTCTGCAGTCGATGCGAGGGTGCGACCACAAGAAATCCACTCGGCAGCGTCCTCACGGGGGGATCACCAACTCTCCTCCCTCAGGCGCCCCCGTGAATGGGGCCCCGCAGTTCCCAATGACCAAAGCAGGACTTCGAGAGCGGGCAGCGGGCAGCCACCACCACCCACAAACTCCAACACGCAGGGGCGGGGGCCACGGGTAGACAGTTCACTCACTACCTCAGTCCTACTCGCGAACAGCAGCTCTGCCACAGGCACAACTGGGAAGGGAATCCACAGGCCACAGTCCGTGCCTTCAGTCACCACTCGCCCGATCCCAAGTAGCTGCTCCAGTTCAGGGAAGCCACCGTCCAGAGCAAGGGCAGCAAAAGACTCAGGGGCCCGGGGAGAACCCCCACGCAGCTCCATCCCCCGGCTCGCGTGGTCCGCCGTGCAAGATCCTCTTCAGCCCCGCCCAGGGCCAACAGGTACTCCACACTAGGCTCTAGACCGCCCCAAGGCACGCCGCGCAATCCCACGGCGCCTCCCCGCACTTCCAACTACCAGGGGGGGCAGGCGTCCACTTCACTCAGGGGGCAACGTGCATCTGGTTCTGCGGGCGGCCCTCGATGGCAGCAGGGGCCCCCGCTCCGCCCCGCACCCTCCGGGCAAATGCAGTGTACCCCCGGCGGCGTCTCCAAGCCTCACTGCCGTCCACGTCTCTCAGGAGGCAATGTGCATCCGGCTCTGCGGGCGGCCCTCGATGGCAGCAGGGGCCCGCTCCACCACGCACTCTCCGGGTCAATGCGGTATTCCCCCGGCAGCTGCTCCAAGCCCTACTGCAGTCCGCCGCGCGTTAGGGCCCACCAGGATCCGGGCCCCAGGGGGGGGGAAGAATCGCCTCCAACACCACAAGCTTGCACCTTGACCCGCCGTGGTCCCGGGAGCAGCGGCGGTCCCTAAGTCGCCCGGCAGTGGCCCGTACGCTAGGCCTCAGCCCTGGCCTCCCGTAAACAGGGCCTCTGCGCCCGCAGGCCAAGCGTCTCTCGCCGCCTACAGCAGTCAGACCTCCTCAAGCTCGACACCGGAGTGTGCCCCTGGATGTCAGGTCTCCGGTCCCACAAGTTTCGCCGCCGAGCGGGCACAGGATCAGCACTTAAACAGGATTTTTGGGCTAGGCTGGCCGGGAGCTGCAGGAGCTCACGTCCTGTCGGCCATGTTGCGTAGCCACGCCCCCAAAATATTTTGTATTAAATATTTTCATAAGTGCCTTGACATCCTGAGTTGGTGTGTTACCTTGTTGAGCTATTGATGATTGTACATGACTGGTGTGGATATCTGTTCATGTATGCATGCTTGGAAGTATCTCAAAAGGGAGAATTGATTTTTGACTTTTTAATCTGTTGGTGCCTTGTCTCTTTTGTGTAGGGGAGCCCCTCTCCTTTTTTTTCGTGATCTATCAGTTCACAGTAACTTACCACCCACAAACCAATGGTCTTGTTGAGAGATTCAACAACACATTAAAAGTCATGATAATGGGATTCCCTGGTAACGGAACATCCCATTCCCTCAAAAGGAAATGGGATGTTCCGTTACCCTGCCTGCTTTTTGCTTACAGAGATGTGCTTCAGAAAGAAGTAGGGGTTTTACCCTTTGAACTTCTGTTTTGCCACCCTGTAAGGGGACCACTGTCTCTTGTGAGGGAAGGATGGGAGAAACCCCATCATGTACCAAAAGCAAGATGTGGTGGACTATGTGCCAGGCCTTCGTTCCAGTAAATGCATAAAGCATCCAAACACCTTGAGGAAGCCAGGAGCTCAAGAAGCACTGGTATGACCAGAAAGCTGCACTGGTGTAGTTCCAACCAGGACAGCAGGCGTGGGTTTTGGATCCTGTGGCACCAAGGGCCCTTCAGGACAAACGGAGTAGCATTTATCCTATCCTAGAAAAGAAGAGTGAGGTCACCTACTTGGTAGACGTGGGCACTGTGAACCGCCTACACCTCTATTGTGATAGGGCTGATGCGACCATGTTGATGGTTACTGATGAGGATCAGAAGACACAGACTGAATCTCTCCCTGACCTTCTCTCTTCCAGCCCCCAATATGGGTCAGTGGATGGAGTTGTCTATTCAGACACCTTCTGTGTCAAACAGCAGGCTGATTGCAGACAGGCTCTGCAACAGTATTCACAGCTCTTTTCCTTAACCCCTGGTCAGACTCCCTGGTGTACCCATGATGTGAACACTGGAGAAAACTTGCCAGTCTGACCAACTTAAGAAAAGTGCCAAGTATGCAGTCAGTAGGATGCTGGGGGTGGGGGCATTGAGCCTTCTGAGAGTCCCTGGACCAGCCCATTAGTCCTAATCCCCAAACCTCATCCACACGGGGAAAGAGAAATTAGGTTTTGTGTGGACTACAGAAGCCTCAATGCTGCCACCAAGACAGTTGCACACCCCATCCCTGATGAGTTGCTAGATAAGTTAGGGGTTGCCAAATACCTAAGTACCTTTGAATTAACTGCAGGGTACTGGTAGATTGCCATGCCCCCTGGGGAAAAAGATAAGACAGCATTCTCCACACCTGATGGGCACTTCCAGTTCACTGTGATGCCCTTTGGTCTAAAGAATGCCCCTGGTACCTTCCAAAGGTTGGTGAATCAAGTCCTTGCTGGGTTGGAAGACTTTAGTGCAGCTTATCTTGATGATATTTCTGCATTTAGATCTTCCTAGCAGGATCACCTGGTCCATCTGGGGAAGGTTTTACACCCCCTGCAAAATGCAAGCCTAACTATCAAGGCATCCAACTGCTAAATACGGCAGGGAATTGTTGTATGCTTCGACCACCTTATAGGTGGAGGCCAGGTTCAACCACTTCAGCCCAAAATCCAGACAATTCTGGATTGGGAACCTCTACCACCCAAACCCAAGTCAGGGTATTCTTTGCCTTGATTGTGTATTACAGATTACAGGATGTTTGTGAAGGAGTATGGTTCCATTGTGACACCCCTCACAGAATTCATCTCCAACAAGATGCACAAGAAATTGAACTGGTCTGTTGGCTGCCAAAAAGCTTTTGACACCCTAAAATAGACAATGTGCTCAACACCTATACTCAAGACTCCAAATTACTCCAAGCAGTTCATTGTGCAGACTGTTGCCTCTGAGCTAGGGACAGGAGCATTCCTATCCCAGACTAATGACAATAGACAAGACCAACCCGTTGCTTTCATAAGCAGTGTTGTTGTGCCATGAAGAGGGAGTCCATACCTGTTTGGTACTCAGTTCCTAGTTCAAACTGACCATAGACGGCTAATGTAGATGAAAGAGGAATATCCAAAACTGAGGTGGTCCATCTCCCTACAGGGAATAGACTTCACAGTGAAACATAGACGTGAGACTGACGATGCAGCTGGCCTTTCCACATTTTTCCACTTAGACAATGAAGGCTCTCTTGGGAAAGATTAGTCTCATCCTCTTTCATTTTGGGGGACATGGGGGTTGTGTAGGAAAGTGCTCCTTTTTGCATTGTTACCCCCCACTTTTTTACTCGCTTGATGTGCCCTGGGTTCCTGCCATTTAGGTACCCAGGGCCTGTGTTCTTTCCCACAACTGTTCCTTTGTACCCACAATTGGCACATATTTGGCCATAGGTTAGCCCCTTGTAAAAGGTACCATGGGTACCAATGCACTGTGCCCAGGGAAGGCCTCCAAGGGCCTCATCACTTATTGTGCCACCCGTAGTAGCCCCGGCACCTTAACACCCACACCCTGCCATTGCAGGCTTCGTGTTTTGGTGAAGAGGAAATTGAAGAGTCGACATGGCACACATCCCTGTGTGCCCTGCCTGCAGTCCTCTGCCTGTGGCCTAGGCATGCCACCCCTCTAGCAGGGTGCTCTAGACTATAGTTGAAGGTACTCTTGCATGAGCACTGTACCCCTACAGTGTCTAAGTCCATTCTTAGACATTGTAAGTGCAGCAAAACCATAAAGAGTATATGGTCTGGGAGTTTGTTATCACAAACTCCACAGCTCCATAATGGCTTTTCTGAAACCTGGGAAGTTTGGTAACAAACGTCTCAGCATATTAAACCCACATGGATGCCAGTGAGGGATGTAATGTAAAATACAATCAGAGGGCATCTTAGAGATGCCCCCTGAAAAACGACCAACCCTGGTGTGGTTCCTGAATGGCAGACTGCCATTTGCCACCACCAGACACGTTTCTGGACTCCTGGGTAGAGAGCCTCCTCTCTCCGGGTCCAGAAACAAAGCCCATCCCGGACAGAGATGGCATGCCTCCGCCCCCAGAATGGTCTGGGTCTATGAAGGGGAAGTTTTAAAGGCCTACTGCCTTTGTAAGCTGTCCCTGCCTTTTGCTTCCCCAGCAACTGGCTCCCACCGGTACTGACCCCCTCTTTGGGCAGGCAAATTGGTGGGAAAACCAAGTTAAGAGGAGAAGCGGTCCCACCTTTGCCAACCCCCACACCTCAGGTGCGAGAGGTGAGGTGAAGTACACATCTCACCTTCCTCGATCTTGGAGATGAGGGGACCTGGCCAATTAGGAAGAGGTTCATGCCCCCTTGTAATTGGAGGGTGGCATAATAGGCGGAATACTTACCCCAAGAAAGGGACCCATTGGTCCTGACCTGCACACCCCTGTAAACCCCCTAAATGTAGTATTTAGGGGCGACCCTGAACCTCACATCCTCAGATTTGAGGAAGAAAGAAGGACCGAAGAGCTGGTGTAGGTGGCTGGCTTAGTATATGGTGCTCACTTATGTAAGTGGAACACTCTGCACTGATCCAGACAACCCTTATGGTGGTTTAAGTGGTATTAGACAACCTTAGAAAGCTTTCTAAGTAGTAGCTGTGGCGAGCAGCCATCAGGCTTAGTCCAGAAGGAGTGCAAAGCAGCTTGTTTTACCAGTACTTAATCTTATGGTATAATTTAATTGAAAACAACCACACAGTTTAGATAGAAAAATATGCATTTATTATAAACACTTACTAACACATTGCAATATCTCCTACCTGGAGATATAACCACAATACACACAAATACTTTGGAAATAGAACCCGTAAGTAGAAGAAACACACAGTGGTCTCCACGGGTAGACCATACCATATACTAAAATAGTGGAATGCGAACCATGGCTTAAGTTGATAATGGAACCAGAAGACGTAGAAGAGCTGAGGCCCCAAGGAACCACCCAAGGTGAGTTTCTAGGAACCCCATGGAGGTTGTGCGCAGAGTGGGAACATGACCGCGTACTCAATACAAGTCAATGAGTAAGTCGCTGTTGCAGTTTTAAAGTAAAAGGGTCCTTCCCAGCGGATCCTGAAGACACCCTATGGAAAAAAGGAAGGTTGGAGAGTCACCCCACCAGTGGATACCCCAGAAACCAGGATACTTACACCAGGGAAGCTGGGTGCATAGATACAAAGTGACGTTGGAAACCGCCATAGACTACAATGAAGGACTTCAGAAAAAATGCCACTGGCAAAAAATGTGAAAGAGTCCGGTGGAACCCAAAGGTGAATTCAAGATGAGAGGTACCTCCAAGCAGTGGGGACAGAGTTGATGTCACTAAGGAGTGACCAGGAGGCATGGGAGACGAATGCTCAAGGATGACGAAGATGCAGGAAAGTTGACGGCGCCCTTGAAGTTGCAGCTGTGCGGACCAGGCGACACTGTAGAAGACCAGGAGCCATTCACGAGATGTCACACGTTGGATGTCAAGAGCCAAGGGGTCAGTGTCCGGCAGGGGCACCAACATGGTCTGGCAAAGGCCACCAAAGTAGTAGTTGAAAAAGGTGCAGTGTCGGGACCAACAAGGTCCAAGTGACTCACCACGAGCAGGTAAGACAGAGCAAGCAGGGGAGCCCACTGGAGCCAAAGAAGACCCTCGAGAGGACCCACGGCCAAAGGCACAGGAGTTGCAAGAGGACCTCGAACAGCTCACCGAAGGCCTACGGGGCAGAGGATGTGGTGCAGGCAAAGATCTTGGCTGCAGGAGATGCATGAGGCTAGAGCTTCTTGGAGCCCAAAGAGAGTCAACAAGCCTTGGTAACAGCACGTTGACTCAAACTTGCTGTGAAGACAGTGCAGGCCTCGAGGGAGTTGCAGAACTACCATCTTTGTTGCTGAACCTTTTGGAATCTGTAGGTGCTCAGGAACAGCAGCCCGGTCAGCTTTGTTGAGGTGATTGCAGATGCAGGGGAGTGACTCCTTTAGTCCACGGGACATTCCTTCGGGTGTCTTGGAGGTCCACAGGCCTTGTAAAGAACCTGTATGGAGCACAGGCACAGATGACGCAGAAGGCTGGCAGGACGACGAGACGAGGAGCAGCAGGAGTCTTCCAGATTCAGTCTCAGTTCCCAAAGTGAAGTCCAAAGTGTCTAGACGGTTGAAGATTAAGTGGTTTCGGATCTGAATCTTGTCCCATGAGTAATTTAGAGACCCACCCACAGGTAAGCCCTTAAGTACCCTAAGGAAAGGGTTGGGACGATTCAGGGGCCCCAGAGGAGGGGCTGGGCAGTGGCTATGATACTTCCATGTCCATTGTCCTGTTTCGCCCCAGAGAGGGAGCCAACGGCTCCTTGAACTGGTTTTAACTGGAGTATGCAAGGAGGGCACCAAATGTGCCTTTCAAAGCAGTCTGGTATCGCTGGCAAGCGCCCACACCCTGTCCCAATACACTAAGTCCTGTCTGGGAGGTGTTTAAACCCCCACCCCCTGAGACAGGAAACCTATTGTCCTGCCTTCCCCTGCTCGAGCTTGACTCAGCAGCAGGAGGGCAGAAACATGTCTCTGGTCGGCAGCAGCCATAGTTTGCTGTCCGGGTCTAGAAGACTGGTCCCCGTAGCACTTAGATCCTTCTGAAGGAGCTTTACAGTGCATGGAATCATACCCCAACACCAGGATTCCAACATATTTGGTACCAAACACGACAGGGTTGTTACAGCCAGTTTAGAGATAGCCATTGTGTAATGACGCATGGCCACTCTATAGATCGTAATGGCTGATGCACTTTCAACCCTGGAGAATGGACTCTGAAGGTTGTAGGGGTGTCCTGCTCATGCAGGGGGACCTTCCCACTTATAACCGAGCACCCTGCCTTTAGGATTGAAAGGCC
Source organism: Lissotriton vulgaris (assembly GCF_964263255.1). NCBI lineage: Eukaryota > Metazoa > Chordata > Amphibia > Caudata > Salamandridae > Lissotriton > Lissotriton vulgaris. The sequence continues at coordinate 1,227,432,495 of NC_141687.1, forward strand.
TTCCTTAGGGTTGACGTATAGGTTTTAAGTGTAGTCACCTCAGACATAAGGAAACTTATACCTGTCATAAGTGGTGCTAGCACCAGCTTACAGAGGCTGCAATGGCAGCCCTGTAGTCACAATTTGAGTGGTCTCCGATGGGTGGCGTAATACATGCTTCAGCCCATGGGGGACCCCTGGTGTACCCATGCCTTGGGTACATCGGGACCATATACTAGCTACTTACAAGGTTACATCAGTAGCGAAGTACTCACCATGTCCAATTTAGGGAAGAAGCACAGAGACTGGAGTCCTGATTAGCAGGATCCCAGTCAGACTAATCTGTCAAACATAGCAACACCAGGACAAAAGTGGGAGTAACCATGCAAAAGGGTCCTACTTTCCTACAGCCGTACTGACCCAGGAAGAAGAGGACACCAACTGCTTTGGCCCGAACCCTACCTGCTTGTCCCACACCAACCTGACTACAGCGGAAACCCCGAAGTGTCTAGCAGTCGCAGCCCCTCAGAGCCCAGAGGACCTGCCCTTCACTCAACTTATTGTCTCTATCTTCCGTGAGCACCGGATTTGCTTAAAAAAGACTCCAAGAACAGAACCCGGATCCAGGCTGCTCCGCACTTCTGCACCCATTTGCCCCCGACGCCCATGGCCCAAGGAGGCCCACACCACGAGGAGGTTTTTCCAACGATCCTGACCTGGGATCTGGTGATTCCCGACCTTCCTCAAGCTTCAAACTGACGCTTGCACCCTCAACCTGAAGGGTCCCCTGACCATGAATGGAGCTGGTATGACGAACCATCGCCAAAGGACACCCCTTCATTCGACACCCCACGACCTTGTGTTACTCAATTGACGGCGTCTTGGCATCTCCCTAGAACCCAGCTTACCTCTCCATCTGGTGGTCGCCTTCAGGAAGCCTGCTTGACCGAGCCTGCAGCATCTTTTCCAAACCGGAGAGCTCCATTAGAATCCGCAGTATCCCCGATGTCTCCTTGGAAATCTGCACCCTGCCGCCCCTGTGCCCCTGGTGGTGCAGCTCCTGTGCTGATTATTGGCACCTGCAGTGCTGATCCTAATCCCAGGAGCTTTGCTCCCATTACAGAGTGGCCTGCTCGTGAGCAGTGCTACACCGGAGGCCCCCTTAGCCCTATTGACTAACATTAGGCCTCTGCACCTAGCCGCCCCATTGCCGCTGGTGGTGAAATTTGAGTGCCTACCTGGAGATTAGGGAATCTTGGTCTTAAACCCCTAAACTCATACTTGTAAGTCATTCACATAACTGTGAACCGTTAACACTTTCTTTCCCTCAGGAACCAATGTTACTAGTTTTCTGTTCCTAAAAACGTCTAATTGTTGACCAGTGTTTTGTATGAGAGGAAAAGTAACTGTATCTTAAACGTGAAAAAGTCTTACACACCTGGTATTGTAGGATCCACAGTGTGATATCTAGGCATATAACCCTGAGTAGTCGATGTAATCTAAAACTGTCACAAAAGTAATCACAAGTAATCTTACTGTATTCTGAACTATTTTTCTATTTTTTGTATTACAAACCTGTAACCGATTCCAATACAGTCCACAATTTCATTTCTGTGTACAGCTTTGTATTTGAAAGTATTTCTTACTTGCCTGTGCCAAGTCCTGCTGGTTCTACAAAGTAAAGTAAACGTTTACCTTTTTATACTTATCTAATTGGTCTGGATTCTGTCTCGGAGTGTCTGCCATCAGCCTTGATTGAGTAAATACAATAAATGCTTAACACACCCTCCTGATAAGCCTAACTGCTCGCCCACACTACCACAAAGAGAGATGTTAGTACTTGTCTAATTGAGGCACTGCTATACCTCTGGGGACTCCCTGAACTTTGTGCACACTATAACTTACTTTGGTCTGGTATATATGCAGAGCCAGCTTCCTACAGTATTTCACCCATAGGTGGTTCGGTACACCTTCGTCCAATAGGGCATCCCCCAGTTGCATTGCATGAAGTTCTTTCTGTACACTCCAGTATCCGTTGCAAGGAGCTTTGGGTGATGCATTCCAGTAGAAATTGAATTTTCCACTTCACTCTGCAATTTTGTCCATGCCCTTGATCCCTCAGGTCCTAAGGAAGATTTGCCAAGGCCAGGCCCACGCAATCTTCATCGCCCCAGATTGGCCAAGAAGAATGTGGTATGCAGGCTTCCTGCACCTCTCACTGGGACCTCACACAATCCTCCTTTCTGGGTGAATCTTCTTTCAAAGCCGTATGGCCAAGTTCGACATCCCAACCTTCAGAACCTATACATCCGGCGCCGGAGGTTGAGCAGGGACATTTAACTGCATTAATTTTACATTTGGAAGTGATAGATGTTATTCTATCTGGTAGTCGTGACTCCACAAAACTGTGTTTTCTCAAAATTGGAACAGGTTTATCACTTTGTTGTGATAACACGGTGGACCATTTGAAAGCAATATACATAATAATGGTGGGTACTATAGACATTTCTCACATCTTAAGCCAAACACATAAATTTGGGGAAATCAATATCAATAGCAAACAAAATTCTTAGTTGGTGCTTTCCTCGTATTAACATCCTGCCACCCAGGGTGTGATAGCCAAGCCTTTCTGTGGTATAGTCTACATTTCGCTCTTTATGTAATACAACAAGGCTGTGTTGTAGAGATGGTCAAAGGATACTTGGCTCCCTTTTCGGCATTTGTCTACCTACAGGACCAACTATCCTTATTTAAATCACCTATTGTTTTGCGCATTTAAACAGTCTTATACATTTCTCCCGCCTATAGTTATTATGTCCCAGTGGGATCTCAATTTAGTTTTAGCATGCTTTATGGTTTCACGTTTTGAACCTTTACATAGTTGCCATATAAGTTTGATGACTTAAAACACGGTTTTTAGAGTCTATTTGTAAGAAATTGGGCTCTTAGATGAGGGGATAAGTGCCCACTTCAAGTTATAATTACAATCCTTTTTAGATTGAACCACTAAAGTCACTAAATATACCTGAGCTTAACCCCTTGGTAGCTATAGCACAGAGCAGACAGATGTAACTTAGAGGCAATGGGTAAAGTGTTTATGCAATACTAAAACTGTGATATAGTCAAAATGCAAAACAAAATTACCAAAAGAAATTAAATAAGTAGGTAAAATGTATTAAATCACACCAAAACGGCAAACATCCAATAAGGGGAACCGGAGATATGAAATTTAAATGTTTTAAGTTGAAATAGCTCCAAGAAGCATACAGTACCAATGATAGTCTATGGTCACAGTAGAATAGGACCTAGGAGCAATTTGACAGCATTGGAGCATGGGTCAGATACACTAACCAGGTTCGGTCTAGTCAAATATTTTACCTTCTGATTTTAGTCCTTTATGTCCCAAACCACCACTGGAACACACTTTTGAAGCCCTTCAGGACTTCAGGGAAGGTATTTTGAGACTCACAGGGTGGGAAGCAAAGGCTACCAAGAGGGTCTAGTCCAGGTCCAGTTGCCCCAGGTCAGTTGGCAGTTGAAGGAGAAGGTCTCTTATAGCTTGTTGTAATCCTGTAGCCTTAACTGGTTAGCCTTATGACCTGTGAAGTCCACTTCTTTGTCCTGGGTACAAGGAGGACAGCAGTTCCAGGCTCTTCTCAAGTCTCAGATAACAGATTAGGACTGTTCTAAAGTGGGGGGACTGGAGATGCCACAATTATGTCTGGCATGAGTTCGTGAGACGGAATGGCCCCTGTGGACAGGCTAACCAATGAGGTAAAGGATGTTCGGTGCTAATGCTTCTCACCTAGGGCATTTTCAAAGCTAAACTTGGGCTCTGAGGACTGGGTGTATGTGAGTGGGGAGTATAGAATTGTAATCCTTGGGTCCTCTCACATCTAACACAAAAATCTTGTTTTAAGCAGTCCCTGTACCCCAAACAAACTCAAAGACAGAAGTCTGGTAGAACAAAGCTGAGCTTTAAGAATCCAGACTGTGGATAGGCACACATTATTTTGGCATTCTCTTTTCCTCCTTTGAAATGGGCCTCCAATGTCATATAAAAAACCTCAGCAGACCTATCAAGCAGGTTTTGACATTCTAGCAGGATCTGACATTATGAAGTTAACAAGAGACCCATCGTTGTAGATGCCGGTCTGGATGGAGGGGCAAAAAAAGGGTGCAGGCGTGGGTGTTCGCTATTTCTGCTTGTGACAGGGAACACATCTTTGAAGTTAATCATGTCCATGGGGACAACAGCACGTCCCTACAGCAAAGGCCTTTTGTCCCTGTCTTGGGAGCCTGTTTACATCTCATTCACCCCCATTGAAATGCAGGGCAAAAGTGGCTTTAAAAAAATCCAAACTATGTATTACAAATCCGAGTTCACTAGTGAAGGGGGCTTGCAATAATTGATTCAAAAACTTCAAAAATTACATTTGTAGCTGTTTCCTAGGGGGAGATAACCTCTAATTAACTTGATATTGTATCCCAATACTTTAATACGGAACCATCAATACTTCTACAGTGAAAATAGTGTTGAGGACATGTTCATTGTAAGGACATGTGATGTTTACTAGTAAACTTTTTTACATCATACTTTTCACTACCATGCACCCTACCCTATGGGCAATAAGACCACTTAAGGGTGTCTTATTAAAATATAAAAGGAAGGTTTCAGCCTGTCAAAAACTGGTTTTTTTTGGGCAGGTCGAAGTTGCAGTTTAAAACGGCACAGCCAGGTTATAATGGTAGGTCTGGTGACATGTTTTACAGTGCTACTGCAGTGCTTGGCACAATGAGTGCTGCAGTCCACTAGTAACATTTAATTTACTGGTCCAGGATACATTTGATACCATATACCAGAGTCTTATAGACAAATTAAATAAACTGTTCAGCTGTATACAGATTTCATCATGTTGAAAGGAGGGGAACAAGCATTTTACCAGTGGTTAGCAAGAGTATTGTATACAGAGTTCTATAGCCAGTTAAAATAGGGTTGAGCAAGAAGGCAAAGATTTTTGGGATGAGCCTGAAGAAAGAGCACATTTCCAAAAAACTACTTCGGTGAGATGCGTCAGTGAGTTGTAGGCATTCAATTTCTATCCACCATTTTGTCTGCTTTTCCGACAAGTTGGTTCTCTGGACAAGAACTGCTTTTTTTAGTCGGTCCATTACACTTCCCTCTTTTTACCCATCTCCTGACCCTTTTAAGGAGGAAGAAAGGCTCAATAGACTGGTAGTTTTATACAGAGATGGAAGAAAATACTTCATTGTTGATGATCAACTTTTTGAGATAAATGGAAGATCATTTCAAAAACGGACACTATCAAGGTGGCTTATTTTAAGCAATACATTTTGTTATTCACTAGCACATAAAAACACTCAGGACATACTTGCTTTTTCTACTACAACAAAGAATTCTACCTCGACATTTGCAAGAGGAGTTTCATTATATGTGGAGCTTTCACGTGGACATCTCTGAAGACATTTGCCAAACATTACTTTTTGGGTTCAGAAATTCAACAGGACGGACTTTTTGCCAGTTTGGCCTACTGGACTTTTTGGTTTAATTGTTCATCAAATTGCTCCTCCAAGTGCCGTATGACTTAGTAATTTTTTCACAGGGTGAGGAATTTGCAAATATAAGTATCCATCAGAAGAAAAAATTACTTTGCTTCTGTAACAATCTTTCTGGTGGATACTCTGTCTACCTGCAGATTCCTACCCTTCCCATCTCCCTGTCTTGAAGATTATTATCTTGTATTTGTGTATTTTCTATCCGAAAGAGACTGTAGTTATAGATTCCTTACTTTAAAATTACCCCAGGTGTCAGACTGGATCTGGAGAAATGTTTTCTTAGCAGTACCCCTGCGCGTCGGTAGGTGGCATTGTTCGACTCCGCGTTTGGCTTCGTGGTCGCCGGGATGACGTTGCAGTGTCTACTTTGACGCCGCCCTGCGCGCTGACGTCAGTTCTTTCTTTTTTCGTGTCAACCAGCGCAGATCTGGAGAGACCGTGCCCCTTAGTCACTTTTTGACTAAAACTTTTTTGACTTTTGTTGGTATCTTTTTCGAGTCCTCCGACTCCTGGTGCACTTAGGGATGTCCCATCGTCAGACCGCTTTCAAGCCTTGTGATTCCTGTCACAAGCTGATGTCTGTCACGGATCCGCACCTTGTGTGCCTCTGGGGCCTGGAGCTCAACCACGACTCAAAGTCAATCCCTGACTGTCGGGCCATGAACCCGAAGTCTTTGCAGGAGCGGTCCTGAAAGTTTCTGGAGGCCCTGCAGTCGGCTCCGTGCCGCTCGAGGTACCGGTTGAGAGGATGGTCTCGGGACCGGTCGCGGAACCATCACCACTCGTCATCGAAGTCTTTGCACTCCTCAGATAAGTCAAAACACAAGATGAAGGCAAAGCAGCATTGTCACTCTTCGTCTTCTCCCTGTCCGTCGGCCGACTTGACTCGGGAACTGGAGCGTAGTTGCTCTCTGACTCCACCTTCGGAGCCTGCTTCTGGGCGACGCCGCGTTTCCCTCCCTTTCTGGGAGCCGAAGCATCCCCTGCCCAGCTTTGAGCTTTCTATGAAGTGCTGCATAGCATCTTTTGCCAGCCCAACTCCTCTGATGCGCCTTTGGGCCCCACGGACTCGGCTGGGGGCCCTGGGCCTGTGAGGCCAGCGGCTTCGGCGCCGAAGGCCCCCCAAGGATCCAGGCCTGGATACAGATCGGTGCTGGTCGACCTCACGGTACCTTCCCCGATTACAGTGACAACGCCCCCAATGCTGATTGTACCCCCAACTGGCGTCGACCACAGCCTCACCCTCGACTTGGACACAGAGCCGGACTGGGGTCTACCGACACCGGTACAGGCGCCGACCTGTACTTTTGTACCACTGTTCTTTCCTGGCGTTCCTTACTGCCCTGACTGGCAGCCAGAGGAGGGTGAGGCGGACTGGGCAGGGGTCTGGTGACCCTCTACCAGACATACTCGAGGAGCTGGAATGGAGAGAGGAGTTGGGTGAGGCCAGTGGTCTGGATACCTCACCAGACCTTGGTATGCTTTCTCTCCCTTCTGTGGCTACGGAGGAGGGGGCCTCGTATGCTGTGGTGTTGCGTAGAAAATTACAAAAAACAATTTGATGGACAGAATGTAGATCAATGTCTTACATTCACCCCAGTACAAGGATCTGGGCCTAAATCCATCGTTTCTTGCACTCCACACCACCCTGGGTCAGATAGTGGCTTTATGCAAATCAGCTCTGACCCTGTGCCCCATGGGAACAGTCCAGTCCGAACTACAACAGCCATATCTTTCCCAGACCGGAATCAAGCATCCGAGGACCGGACCGGTTTCGAGGTAACACCTCTCATCAGCCCGGCTAGCTTGACTCCAGTGGTGTGGAGGCTCTGGGACCCACGTCTGAGCTACCCCAGTACACTCAGGGAGAAAATTACAAAAAACAATTTGATGGACAGAATGTAGATCAATGTCTTACATTCACCCCAGTACAAGGATCTGGGCCTAAATCCATCGTTTTTTGCACTCCACACCACCCTGGGTCAGATAATGGCTTTATGCAAATCAGCTCTGACCCTGTGCCCCATGGGAACAGTCCAGTCCGAACTACAACAGCCATATCTTTCCCAGACCGGAATCAAGCATCCAAGGACCGGACCGGTTTCGAGGTAACACCTCTCATCAGCCCGGCTAGCTTGACTCCAGTGGTGTGGAGGCTCTGGGACCCACGTCTGAGCTACCCCAGTACACTCAGGGAGAAAATTACAAAAAACAATTTGATGGACAGAATGTAGATCAATGTCTTACATTCACCCCAGTACAAGGATCTGGGCCTAAATCCATCGTTTTTTGCACTCCATACCACCCTGGGTCAGATAATGGCTTTATGCAAATCAGCTCTGACCCTGTGCCCCATGGGAACAGTCCAGTCCGAACTACAACAGCCATATCTTTTCCAGACCGGAATCAAGCATCTGAGGACCGGACCGGTTTCGAGGTAACACCTCTCATCAGCCCGGCTAGCTTGACTCCAGTGGTGTGGAGGCTCTGGGACCCACGTCTGAGCTACCCCAGTACACTCAGGGAGAAAATTACAAAAAACAATTTGATGGACAGAATGTAGATCAATGTCTTACATTCACCCCAGTACAAGGATCTGGGCCTAAATCCATCGTTTTTTGCACTCCACACCACCCTGGGTCAGATAATGGCTTTATGCAAATCAGCTCTGACCCTGTGCCCCATGGGAACAGTCCAGTCCGAACTACAACAGCCATATCTTTCCCAGACCGGAATCAAGCATCCGAGGACTGGACCGGTTTCGAGGTAACACCTCTCATCAGCCCGGCTAGCTTGACTCCAGTGGTGTGGAGGCTCTGGGACCCACGTCTGAGCTACCCCAGTACACTCAGGGAGAAAATTACAAAAAACAATTTGATGGACAGAATGTAGATCAATGTCTTACATTCACCCCAGTACAAGGATCTGGGCCTAAATCCATCGTTTTTTGCACTCCACACTACCCTGGGTCAGATAATGGCTTTATGCAAATCAGCTCTGACCCTGTGCCCCATGGGAACAGTCCAGTCCGAACTACAACAGCCATATCTTTCCCAGACCGGAATCAAGCATCCGAGGACCGGACCGGTTTCGAGGTAACACCTCTCATCAGCCCGGCTAGCTTGACTCCAGTGGTGTGGAGGCTCTGGGACCCACGTCTGAGCTACCCCAGTACACTCAGGGAGAAAATTACAAAAAACAATTTGATGGACAGAATGTAGATCAATGTCTTACATTCACCCCAGTACAAGGATCTGGGCCTAAATCCATCGTTTTTTGCTCTCCACACCACCCTGGGTGTTACCTCGAAACCGGTCCGGTCCTCGGATGCTTGATTCCGTTCTGGGAAGGACATGGCTTTTGTAGTTCGGACTGGACTGTTCCCATGGGGCACAGGGTCAGAGCTGATTTGCATATCGCCATTGTCTAACCCAGGGTGGTGTGGAGTGCAAAAAAACGATGGATTTGGGCCCAGATCTTTTGACTGGGATGAATGTGTGACATTGATCCACATTCGGTCCATCACCTGTTTTGTTTGCAATTGCCGCCGTGGGTGCGCTGGGGATGCTCAGACGTGGGTCCCAGGCACTCCACACCACTGGAGTCAAGCTAGCCGGGCTGATGAGAGGTGTTACCTCGAAACCGGTCCTCGGATGCTTGATTCCGTTCTGGGAAGGACATGGCTTTTGTAGTTCGGACTGGACTGTTCCCATGGGGCACAGGGTCAGAGCTGATTTGCATATCGCCATTGTCTAACCCAGGGTGGTGTGGAGTGCAAAAAAACGATGGATTTGGGCCCAGATCTTTTGACTGGGATGAATGTGTGACATTGATCCACATTCGGTCCATCACCTGTTTTGTTTGCAATTGCCGCCGTGGGTGCGCTGGGGATGCTCAGACGTGGGTCCCAGGCACTCCACACCACTGGAGTCAAGCTAGCCGGGCTGATGAGAGGTGTTACCTCGAAACCGGTCCGGTCCTCGGATGCTTGATTCCGTTCTGGGAAGGACATGGCTTTTGTAGTTCGGACTGGACTGTTCCCATGGGGCGGTTGCGCCAGTGCTGCCGCAGTGCCCAAAGGAGGCCCGGGCCATGCTCACCTGCGCTGTTGCAGAGGGTAGAGTCGCAGCAAAGTTCACCATCCGGTGTTTGATGAATACTGCTAACTCACTGGGTATAACGATTTCAACGTCAGTAGCCCGGAGGCGCTACACCTGGCTGAGGTCTACTGGCTTCTCTGGGGATATTCAATCGACCCTTTTGGAAATACCCTATGATGGCCCGCGCCTGTTTGGCGACAAGGCGGACAACACGCTCGAGGACTCTAAGGGTACAGTCAGATCTTCGGGCCTCACTGCCACCTCTCGCCGCATGCAGTCTGCCTTTCGTGGCTACAGAAGGGGTCCCCCACCACCCTCCACCCAGAGCCACAGGCCTGGGTAAGCTACCCAGCCTCTGCGTGGCCGGGGACGTGTGACCCAACGTCGTGGGTCTGGAGGCCAGCGGGCAGGCCAGTCCACCAATGACTCCCCTGCAGCAGCCTCCAAACCTTCCTAGTCCGAATTTTCAGGACCACCACTTGCCAGTGGGCAGCAGGATCCACCATCACCCTTCCACTGGCGCAACATCACGTCGGACAGGTGGGTTTTGTAGATAGTTTGAAGGGCCTACTCCTCCCCGTCGAGACTATCCCTCCCACCATACCACCTACACTTCATCGTATGTCGGAGGACCATTTGACCCTTCTCCGCCAGGAAGTTACGGCACTCTTGGCCAAGGGAGCTGTGGAACTCATCCCTGCGCCAGAAGTAGGTTGTGGTTGCTACTTCCACTCCTTCCTGGTGCCCAAGAAGGACAAAAACCTGCGTCCTATCTTGAACCTCAGGGACTTCAACCGCTTCCTCCAGAAGGAGAAGTTCGGGATGTTAGTTTTGGCTCATGTCTTATCTACCCTCGACCCTGGAGACTGGATGGTAGCGTTGGACTTGTAGGACGCTTACTTTCACATCCCCGTCTTGCCTGCCCATCGGCGTTACCTACGGTTTACGGTAGGCCACAAGCACTTTCAGTTCACCATGCTCCCTTTTGTACTTACCAGTGCCCCTTCGATGTTCACAAAAGTGATGGCGGTGGTCGCAGCTCATCTGCTCAAATCAAGGGTTCCGGTCTTCCCCTATCTCGACGACTGGCTGTTGAAGGCGGGCTCGGTCCAGGCTATTGTTTCCCTCCTACAGACTACAGTTGACTTCCTGCATTTGCTGGGGTTCACTATCAACATGCTGAAATTGCACCATATTCCCTTTCAGAAGCTCCTTTTCACCTGAGCAGTTCTGGACACAAATATATTTACAACAAGGGGTGGTGAGGGACAGAGTCTCTGAATTAAGCAGAAAGCTCTCACCCAGTCAAGAGATCAGGGCTAGATCCAACACCGTTTTTTAGCTCACTGCACCATCCCAGTTTCAGAACCTGGCTGTATGCAAATTAGTCTGTTCCTGTCCCAGTGCATGATGGGAACAGGGCAAACCAAACTACAAAAGCCAAATCCTACACTGGGAAGGAAACAAGCTCCCGGCGACCGGTTTCAGGCATTACAGCCGTCTTCGGCCCGGTTTGCTTGAATCCTGATGGTGCAATGAGCAAGGGTCTCACATCTGAGAATACCCTTCCACGCTTAGGGTGGACAAAAATATTTACAACAAGGGGTGGTGAGGGACAGAGTCTCTGAATTAAGCAGAAAGCTCTCACCCAGTCAAGAGATCAGGGCTAGATCCAACACCGTCACCGCCAAGGACAGACTGATTTGCATATAGCCAGGTTCTGAGCTGGGATGGGGCAGTGAGATAAATAACGGTGATGGATCAAGCCCTGATCTTTGGACTGGGTAAGAGTGGTCTGCTCAATTCAGACACTCTGTTCATCACCACCCCCTTTTGTAAATCGATTTTGGCCACTATAGGTGTGGCAGGGTATACTCAGACATGAGTCCCTTTCTCACTGCTCCATCAGGATTCAAGCAAGCCGGGCCGAAGACGGCTGAAATGCCAGAAACCGGTCCCCGGTAGCTTGTCTCCTTTCTGGTAAAGAATTGGCTTGGTAGTTTAGTCTGCCCTGTTCCCATGATGCACTGGGCCAGGGACAGACTGATTTGCATATAGCCAGGTTCTGAGCTGGGATGGGGCAGTGAGATAAATAACGGTGATGGATCAAGCCCTGATCTTTGGACTGGGTAAGAGTGGTCTGCTCAATTCAGACACTCTGTTCATCACCACACCCCCTTTTGTAAATCGATTTTGGCCACTATAGGTGTGGCAGGGTATACTCAGACATGAGTCCCTTTCTCACTGCTCCATCAGGATTCAAGCAAGCCGGGCCGAAGACGGCTGAAATGCCAGAAACCGGTCCCCGGTAGCTTGTCTCCTTTCTGGTAAAGAATTGGCTTGGTAGTTTAGTCTGCCCTGTTCCCATGATGCACTGGGCCAGGGACAGACTGATTTGCATATAGCCAGGTTCTGAGCTGGGATGGGGCAGTGAGATAAATAACGGTGATGGATCAAGCCCTGATCTTTGGACTGGGTAAGAGTGGTCTGCTCAATTCAGACACTCTGTTCATCACCACCCCCTTTTGTAAATCGATTTTGGCCACTATAGGTGTGGCAGGGTATACTCAGACATGAGTCCCTTTCTCACTGCTCCATCAGGATTCAAGCAAGCCGGGCCGAAGACGGCTGAAATGCCAGAAACCGGTCCCCGGTAGCTTGTCTCCTTTCTGGTAAAGAATTGGCTTGGTAGTTTAGTCTGCCCTGTTCCCATGATGCACTGGGCCAGGGACAGACTGATTTGCATATAGCCAGGTTCTGAGCTGGGATGGGGCAGTGAGATAAATAACGGTGATGGATCAAGCCCTGATCTTTGGACTGGGTAAGAGTGGTCTGCTCAATTCAGACACTCTGTTCATCACCACCCCCTTTTGTAAATCAGTTCTGGACACAGCACAGTTTCGGGCCAATCCTCCCGTGCAGCGAGTTCAGGATATTTGGGCTATGATACCGATGTTTCAGCCTCTATGCCGGAATTCGGTGAGAATGACCCTGAGGCTGCTGAGCCTCATGACCTCCTGTATCCTGCTGGTAGATCATGCCAGATGGCATATGCAGGCTCTGCAGAGGGACCTGAAGTTCTAGTGGGCACAGCATCAGGGGATTCTTTCCGATGTCGTCCAGATCTTGGAGGGTACTGCAAGTCAGTTGCAGTGGTGGGTCATGAACCAGGATTGGGTTAGTGGTGGATCCCTCTCCCTTCCCCAACCTGAGTTCACATTAGTGAAGGATGCGTCACTTCTAGGATGGGGTAACCACATTGGGAAGGCGGAGATCAGAGGCCTCTGGTCCGGTGTAGTCCGGGCTCCACAGCAACCTTCTGGAGCGCCGGGCAATTGATCTTGTAGTGAAGGCCTTCCTTCCCTCTGTCAAAGAGTAGTGCAGGTGTTCACAGACAACACCACTGCCATGTGGTACTGCAACAAACATGGTGGGGTGGGGTCGTGAACCCTATCTCAAGAGGCTCTTCGCCTTTGGACATGGCTGGAAGATCAGGGCATATCCATGGTGGTTCAACACCTGGCAGATTCCCTGCACGCCAGAGTTGACAAACTCAACTGCCGGTACATGATGAATAACGAATGCCGTCTTCACTTGGAGGTAGTGCACAGTCTCTTTCAGCAGTGGGGAGAGCCTTGGTTAGATCTATTCGCCACTGAGGAGAACACGCAATATCAGCAGTTCTGTGCATTGGGGTTTCCAAGGCGGCACTCACTCGGCGACCCCTTTCATCGCAAGGGGAAGTGTGGCCTCCTGTGCGCCTGTCCCACTTCTAACCAGAGTGCTGAAGAAGACCCAGCACGACCGGGCCCAAGTAATTCTTGTGGCTCTGGACTGGGCACGAAGAGTCTGGTATCCCGAGCTCTTGAGCATGGCCATTGATTCTCTGAGCAGACTACGTCCTCTGAAGGATCTTCTGTCGCAGCAGCAGGGGATACTCCTCCAGATCCGAACCTGTCCAGCCTCCACCTCCTTGCGTAGAGATTCAGCGGCAACAGTTGACAGCTTTTGACCTTCCTCCCGAAGTCTGTAATGTCATTTTGGCAGCCAGGCGTCCCTCCACCAAAACAGTATATGCCTGTAGATGGAACACATTTGTGGCATGGTGCACAGCAAAGGCTGTGGATCCCTTTGTGCCCTCTTTCAGAGGTTCTCCTCTTCATTCTTTCATTGGCCCAGCAGGGCTCTGCTCTGGGCACTCTTAAGGGCTATCTTTCGGCCTTTTCTGCCTTTCTCCGCCTTCCTGATCAGCCTTCTCTTTTCTATTCCCCGAATGCCTGAAGGGCATTACTCATTTCATTCCTCCTTCTCCTATTGTAATGCACCAGTGGGACATGAACCTTGTGCTCACTTATCTTATGTGTGCTCCCTTTGAGGAACTACATAATTGTCCTCTACGTCTCCTAACTTTGAAGACTGCTTTCTTGCTTGCCGTCATCTCTGCTCACAGGGTGAGTGAGCTTCAGGCTTCCTCTTCTAAACCTCCCTTTCTTGCGGTCCATCCGGACAAAGTAGTCCTCCGTACTAGGCCCTCTTTTCTGCCCAAAGCGGTTACTTCCTTCAACACAGATCAGACCATCACATTGCCCACCTTCTTTCTGCACCTTTCCAAAGAGGAGGAGAGACTCCACTGTCTGGATCCAAAGTGCGTGCTGTCTTTCTACCTTGACCGCACAAAAGAATTCCGGGTGGACGATCAACTCTTCATGGGTTTTGTGGGCGCTAAGAAAGGTCGGGCAGTGCAAGAACGTACCATCTCTCAACGGGTTGTCCTCAGTATCAAGATCTGTTATTCTTTGGCTAAAAAGAAGCCTCCAGTGGGACTGCGTACACCACTCTACCAGGGCGACGGGATCCACTACTGCTTTGGGATGTGGGATTCCCTTACTTAACATCTGTCAGACAGTCACGTGGGCATCCTTGCGCACGTTCACCAGGCATTACTGCCTGGACAGCCTAGTCTAGACAGACCGCTTTTTCGGCCGTTCTGTTATCCAGGACTTCCTGGTGTGAACCTGGTTCGCAGACTTTCCTCCGAGGTTAGTATTGCTGGGGGATCTATTCTAAGGTAAGGAATCTATAACTACAGTCTCTTTCAGGTGAGCAAGTTTCTTACCTTTGGCAACGATGTGTAAGAGACATATGTAGTTATAGATTCCTTACCGCACCACCCATCCTCCTCGCTGTGCGAACTGCTTTCTAGGGATAGGAACTCCCTTACTGGGCCCTAGTTATGTGCACCAGTGGTCAGTGTTTTGCATGGCTCTGCGCTTCTGGCGTGGAAAATCGTGGCAGAACTGACCGCAGCGTGCAGGAGCGGCGTCGAAGTAGACACAGCAACATCATCCCAGCGACCACGACGCCATCGACGAACGTGGAGTCGACCGATGCCACCTACCGACGTGCAGGTGTACTGCTAAGAAAAATTTTAACGGGATCCAGTCTGACGCCCGGGGGTAATTCTAAGGTAAGGAATCCATAATTACATATGTCTCTTACAGATATATCGTTACCGAAGGTAAGTAACTTGTTCGTTAATATCTTTCAAGTTACACATCTCATTAGTATATTTGCAAATGTTCAAATGAACACATTTCTTGTCCTTTTACTTTGTTGGTGCAGACGAAATGTGCAGGGAACTGGTTAGGCGGCCATTACCTCAAGTGATGTCAATAGTTTTTCTTTTTTTTTTTTTACATCAAAATGGAGTTGGTGCTCTCTTCCTCATAGGAGCTATTTCAGAAATGTTTCCAGTTAAAGACTCGTGTCAGGAGATATTCAAAAGGTGAAGAATTTGCATATAGATCGGATTTCCAAAAGAAAGATTGTTATCTACAGTGAGTAACTTTTTCTTTCCTGCTTCATCGTGCTGTGCACCCAGAATTGCTACACTCTTGCCAAGACGGAGACTCCAAACGGCATCAGGTTCAATTCCACTTGGGTGAAGGCCACTTCCTCTGCATGGCCTACGGGTTTTTCTAGCCTGAATATCTGCAGGGATGCAATGTGGGCTTCAGTCCACACCTTCATCAGGCACTATTGCTTCGACTTTGAAGTCTGTAGGGATTGTGTGACAGGACGTTTTGGTTTGATCATTTCCCCAGACCAAAATCCTTGGAGGCACAGCTGGGGTACTGATTCAATAGGTTAACAATTTACATGTGCAGGTTGCAATGAGAAGAACAGGTTACTTACCTTACCTTTGCTATCTATCTTTCTGGCGTACACTGTATTTACCTGCAGATTCCTTTCTGACCCCTCAGCTACTCTGTTCCGAGGCATGGTCATGCAACATATAATAACATTTGGTCTGGTTTGGTACACTGAAATTTCTGTAAATCTCATCAGCCTCGTCTTCTTCTCTGAGGGTATGGAAAAAGGACAGGGAACTGAAGTTTTTGCATCATTGTGGTGCTTTATAGCCTGTGAAGCCAGAGCCAAAGAGTTACCTATACTCACAGGAGAGCCCTTTCAACTTTCAAGATCCAATTGTGAGGAATGTGCAGGTAGGTAGAGAATGCAACAAAAAGATAGTCATTAAAGGTAAGTAACTGGTTCATTAGGACTATCTTGAAATATGGTCCTAGATACCAAAGCTGAAAATGTTCTGTCAGAGCACTGAAAGACCTTTGGTGGAATTTAACAACAGAATTTACAATGATTGCTGCAGAAAATGTGTAACCTGAACAAGAGTCACGCTGACTTTAGGCCTTCTAGAAACAATAAAACAGTCTGTGGACACTTTAGAAATTGTAAATCAATCTGTGGAATCATATATTAAATCAAACATTAAAATAAAAGTAGTCACGTCATGGCTCAGACAATCCCAGGCTCAAACGCTGGTACAAATGCCCTATCTACAGCAATCCTGCACCAATAGCAAGATGGTAGTAAATCATGTTGCAACATGACATGCCCTTGAGGAATAAAAGGGAACTATTTTTTGGGGGGTTCAAATGATTTTATTAATTTTAAAGAGCATATAATGAAATAATAGTACAGACTTGGTTTTATTAGGCAGTGATCAACAACAGGAGAGGTGAACATTTCGATACAACCAAGTATAAACAATAAGACACAATAAGGCAAAACCAGGAAAATAAGCAGACTAATAATACAAAGTAATAAAAATAAAACAGTGCCAAACAAATATATGAAATAATAATAATAAGAGGCCTGAGAGTACATATACTGGGTAAGTTTTGTTATTTAACTTGAGAAGGGAGAGAAACAGAGATCAGATATTGTATAAACAAACTTTTCCCACCTGAGTTACCATAAGAGTAATAGTCAACCGTATCGCTTGTTTGGAGGAAGAAGGAGAATCCACTGTCAGCAATTGGTAGGGATAGGGGGATCAATACATTGGAGAATGATTAAAAAGAGAGTGTTTACGGAACCAAGCCAAGGCGGTTTATTTGAGGCGAAGTAGTTGTCTAACCTATCCCTGATGTGTCTTGCCAGAGCTTTCCAAGGTGACTGTTGGAGAGCAATATTGTATTTTTTTAGGTGGCAGGCGAATAAGGCGGGGGCAAATTCAAACACTTTGTCCCAGAAAGAGGATAAGGTTTTGCAGTGAACAATGAGGTGTGCTAAGACGCCTACTTCCTCTTCAAAATTAAAGCAAGTTGGGGCTGGCCGTAGATGTTGCTTGTGTAGACATGCAGGGGTCCAATAAGCTTTGTGGAGGAGCCAAAGTTTTGTTTGTGATTAGAGAGGAGAGTTTTTGGTAAGTAACTGAATTCCATTTTTGGGTCCATTGTGATTCTGACAGGGAACTATAGTTTGTTTATTTATTTATTTATAATTACATTTGTTAAGCGCGCAGCTACCCGGAGGTTTCCCGGCGCTAAGGCAAACTGAACGGTGTAAAGGGTGGGAGGAACGTCAAACCATAACATTAGGTATTGAAAAGCCAAGTTTTTATTCCCTTACGGAATTTCAGAAAGCACAATTCAGAACGCAGAAATTGGGGAAGGGAGTTCCATAAGGAGGGGGCCAGCAGGGAGAACGAACGTCCTCCCATTTTGGCTCTGTTGATGCGCGGAATCTTGAACTTATTCTGCGTGGAGGACCTAAGTGTACGGGGGGGAATATATTGCTGCACCAGAGAAGAGAGATAGTGAGGGGCTCTACCAGTCATGATCTTGTGCATGTAGCAAAGTGCTTTGAAATTAACTCTGTTCTCGATTCGCAACCAGTGCAAGTTCCGCATATGGAGAGTGACCGAGGATCTGGCAGGCAGGTGACAGATAAGGCGAACTGCCATATTCTGTACAACCTGGTACTTCCTGGTTACCTCCTTGGCGGCACCTAAGAGAAGGATGTTCCCATAGTCCAGGCGTGAAATGACAAGAGCCTGGAATACGGTCCTCAGGATGTCCGCAGGCAGCATCCAGGTGATTTTTCTCAGCCACCTGATGATGGTGGTACAGGTGGCGGCGACTTTCACAGCGTGTTGTTTGAAAGTAAGTTGGTTGTCGAAGAGAACCCCAAGATTGCGAGCAGACACTGATGGAAGGGGTAGAGGACCCATCTCCGGTGGCCAATGGTGTGGGCCCCAGAGAGAGGTGTCTGGGCCAAACAGGAGCAGTTCTGTTATGTCCCCGTTTAATTTTAGTTTGTGCTTCAACATCCAATCCGATATATGTTTCAGCCCGGATTGAAGAGAAGAGGAGGGGAGGTTTTTATTGGTGGAAAGTGAATAGATGACTTGAGTGTCATCAGCGTAGGAGTAAATTGTGAGGCCAGCCTGTTCTGCCAAAAAAGCAAGAGGCCACACGTACAGGTTAAAGAAAAGGGGACTAAGGATAGAGCCTTGGGGAACACCGTGAGTGGAGGGGAAAATAGATGAAACAGATGTGGAAGAAAAAACTTGGAACGTGCGATCAGAAAGGAAATTAGCAATCCAGGCCAGGGCGGAACCACCGACACCAACAGCCTCCAAGGTGGACAGTAAGATGGAGTGGGAGACGGTGTCAAATGCGGCACTCAAGTCAAGCAAGATGAGTGCCACAGTCTCGCCATTATCCACTTGGCGTCTGATGGTCTCTGACACGCCAAGGAGAGTGGTTTCCGTGGAGAAGCCAGCCCTGAACCCGGATTGAGAGCCATGAAGAAGATTGGAGGATTCAACAAAGGATTTAAGCAAGGAGTTAACGTGTTTCTCCAGAATCTTGGAGAAACATGAAAGCAAAGAAATAGGGCGAAAATTGGAAGGGTTGTTGGGGTCTGCGTTGGCCTTTTTTAGTAATGGGACCACCATTGCGTGCTTCCATTCATTTGGGACAATCGCTTCTGTTAACGAAGCGTTCAAGACATCCAAAATAATGTGGAGTAGGGCTGGGTCCAGAGAACTCAGAACTTGGGGGGGCATAGGGTCAAGGGGGGAACCAGATTTGATGTCTTGGAGATACTTTTTTAGCAGCGCGGGGGAAATAGGATCCCAAGCGTGAAGTGGGGAGGTGGTGAACAGGGAGCAGGGACTAGTAATAGGGGGAGAGTTGCGTAGATCTTGAACAGAGTGAGTGGAAGCAGTGGAGGTAGAATTAAAAATGGCATAGATCTTGTCAATTTTTTCAAGAAAGAAGTTGGCTAAGGCATTACACTGGGCAGTGTCTAGACAAGGGTCCTTGGGTACAGAGGATGCACCTGAGAGCTCTTTGACTATTTTAAACAGGGCCTTCGGTCTATTTTGAGCTGTAAGTATGGTGCTGTTAGCAAAATTAGCTCTAGCGGTATCACAGGCCGCATGATAGGTTTTAAGGGCGGACTTGTATTTTACTTTGTGCTCCGGGTTATAATTGGAACGCCATATCCGTTCCAATTTTTTGCAGTTAGATTTTTCTAGGCGAAGGGAGTCGTTAAACCAGGGTGCAGGGGGGTGATGAACTTGAGATTTATTTTTTTGGGTAGGGAGACAGGAGTCCAAAGCGGTGGTTAACCATGATCTAACAGCAGGTAGCTCTTTAATAGTCATGTTGGGAACCGTAGGTTTGGAATTGGCGAGAAGGCAATTTAATTTATTTAAATCTAGACGTTTCCAATTCCTGCTGGCTTTATGGGGTGGGTCGGGTCTAGATGAATCAGCCACAATCGTTTTAATTGAAAAATTAACAATAAAATGGTCAGACCAGAGGACCGGAGTAGTAGATTGATAGGAGATGCCAGTCAGGTTGGAAATGATGGGGTCTAAGAGATTACCGGCCTTATGAGTAGGGTCGGAATTGAGAAGATATAGGTCTAGTGCTTCAAGATCCTGTATGAGGCGTTTAGCAATGGCACAGGAGGCAGAATTGAAATGAATATTTAAGTCACCCACAATAGTGAAGTTGGTTGATTGTACTAAAAAAGGGGCAATAAGTTCAGGAAGTGAGGCAGCCCAGCCGCTAGCTGAGCCTGGCGGGTGGTAAATCAGGGTGCCGGTTAAGGTAAACTGAGGAGAGAGAGTTAGTTTAAACAAACCAGCTTCACAGTTTGGAAAGTCAAGGTCTTCCCATTTGCAAGAGAATTCTCTCTTGAAGATGATGGCAATTCCCCCGCCGTCTTTAAGTACTCGATTTCGCCCCACATAGGTGTAATCATTGGGGAGAGCCGTGGCGATATCAGGCCCAGAGCTATCATTTAGCCAAGTTTCGGTGACAAACATGGCAGCAGGACTAGCTGTCTCCAGGAGGTCGAAGATATCTCTCTTGTGTTTCGAGAGAGATGGACAGTTAATGCTGATGAAGCTCAGAGCGTGGGAGGAATTGTGCAAGGTGGGAGGAGGGGTGCGCTTAGGGGAGGGAAAATTCCAAAACGTGGATGACATGCTGTCTGTGCATGAATTAAGGGAGTCCAGGGCAAGGGAGCAGTAAGAACAGGATATGCGTGCATTCTGGCAGTTCAGGACAGTATGCGAGGGACATGGTGACCCCCGCAGCTGCAGTAGGGCGGACCGTGAATAGGTGGTATGAGTGTGGGCAGAGGTGCAGGGCCCTGGGCCCGTGCTGGCGCGGACGGGCGCAGACGGGCAGGACTTTGGCACGACTTCGGCGCGAAGTCGGCGCTCCCGCTGCGCTCGTCCGCTGCGCTTCCGCCATTGAGGCATTAAATACACCAGGGGAGATAATCACTGCACCGCTAACCTGCGAATTGGGCAGCAGGGCGGAAGTGAGGATGTAGGGCGGAAGTCAGAGTGCGCTTGTGTGGCCACCGCCGCTGCAAACGGCACAAGCCGTGGCGGATCGGTGCCAGGAGCGTAGAGCAATAACAGGTGCTAGTACAAAACGTTGCGCCAAGGTGGCGATCAAATTACAGACGTTGCGCCAGAAGCGGCGATCAGAGAAGGTGAGTATGCGTATTTAAAATCAGTAAAATACACAAGAAAGCCCAGCGCTGAAAAGCGCTCACTCTAACAAGAACTAATAATTTTAAAAGCAATCTTTAAAATCACAGGAACATACGAAGCCTCAGCAGCCTCTCTAGCCAGCAGTTAGCACAGAACTAATGACAGTGCTGGGTTTAAGTAATGCCCCCTATTCCAGTCACTGCACCGCTAACCTGCGAATTGGGCAGCAGGGCGGAAGTGAGGATGTAGGGCGGAAGTCAGAGTGCGCTCGTGTGGCCACCGCCGCTGCAAACGGCACAAGCCGTGGCGGATCGGTGCCAGGAGCGTAGAGCAATAACAGGTGCTAGTACAAAACGTCGCGCCAAGGTGGCGATCAAATTACAGACGTTGCGCCAGAAGCGGCGATCAGAGAAGGTGAGTATGCGTATTTAAAATCAGTAAAATACACAAGAAAGCCCAGCGCTGAAAAGCGCTCACTCTAACAAGAACTAATAATTTTAAAAGCAATCTTTAAAATCACAGGAACATACGAAGCCTCAGCAGCCTCTCTAGCCAGCAGTTTCCAGAATGTAATTTGATTTTTGTTCAAGTTCATGGCTTTAGGGCGTAGAAGTTTATAGATTTGGGAGATGTGATGTCCCAAATTGTTAATTTTTGTAATGAAGTTTGGGAGAGATGGGGTTTGTCTTTGTAGCTTAGATTTCGACAAGGCGGTTTAAATTTTAAGAAAGTTATAAAATTCTATGCTATCGAGGTCGTAGTTGCTTTGGATTTCCGAGAATGTTAAGGGAAATAATGAGACTTCCAGTTGGTGGAGGGGGAAGAAGATGCCTTTATTTATCCAATTTTCAAAGCAAATGGGCTTGCCCTTGTACTTAATATTACGGTTGTTCCATAGAGATTCCATCTTTTAGATTCTTAGGCTTGTGTGAAGTTTCTTGTCAAGTTTTAGCAGGGAGGTTTTTGTGTTTTTAAATATGGATTTAGATCTAGCTAGTCTTGTGGTATTAGTGGTTAAAAGGGTGAGTGGGTGTAGCTTGTCTAAGATGGCCTTTTTAGTTTTCAGCCACACTGGTGTGTAGTTACTGGGGGGTAAAAGCCAATATGAACCTTGTTTCGCTAGAAAAGCAGTTTGATAAGTTTTAAAGTTGGCCATGTGAACTCCCCAGGGCTATATCTAGCCTAAGTATTTTAGGGCTATTCTAGCCTTTTTTGACAGAAAATTGATTCATGGATGATGCTTTCAAAGGTGCTGAAAACTGAACTATGAGACTGGTATATCAGTTGGGTAGTTGTAAAGAGCGATATAAATGGTTGGTGAGAGGAGGTTTTTAACATAATTTCAGTTTTCCCTGAATAACTCAAACTCTAGTGCTCCCAGTCGGTCTACTCACATGTATCTCTTGAAGTAATGTATTTTGGAATGGAATGTTCTATAAGTGAGTCTAGCTCCACCGGGGCACATTGCTTGTTGCTCACTTCTGTCAGTTGTCCAACATCTACCTCTTTGTTTCTCTTCCTGTAAAGTCTGAGCTCAGCTACATGGACCAGTCCACCTGACAACAATTTAGGCCCAGCATTCTTTCGAGGGATCTTGAAAACCTCTTTCCCACCTCTTGACACTTACTTAAGTTTGAAGGTAAGAGTTTATATGGCTGTTTATTTCATTTACTGTCCTATTTATTTGCTGGAATGGTGTAAGTAAGCTGTGTCGGCAACAGACCTTCAGTGGTACAGTGAGAGATTGGGAGACCTTTGTTTGCTCTGAATGTTTAATTTGATAGATAATTGGCTAAGCAGTAGACGTTTGTCTGAATATACAGCCTGATTCATCAATCATATTTGCGCTCGCAAAGGGCCAGATTCTGAGAATCTGGCCCTTTGCGAGTGCAATTTTTGCATTTGGGATTCATCATCCCAAATGCAAAATTCGCTATTTAGAAACTCGCAAATTTGCGAGGAATAGCATTTAAGGAATCTCTATTAGAGATTCCTTAAATGCTATTCTTGAAACATTTTAAAATTGCGAAATCGCAATTTTCGGCCGCTATTTACCGCGAGGTCAAACCTCGTGGTAAATAGCGAAAACTTAGAAAAATGCTTCTAAAAGCATTTTTCTAAGTTGCATGTTACATACACACATGTCCTTTGGACATGTGTGTGCGGAACACCTGTTGAAATGTGCATTTAAGGGGTGCTACAGGTTGTCCTTTGGACACCCCTGGCACCCTTCAAATCGCTATCTTATTTGCGATTAGCAAATTGCTAATCGCAAATAAGGAATACTCCCCATTCATTCCTATGGGCCTTTTGGCCCTCAGGAATGAATGGGGAGTTATTCCTTATTTGCGATTAGCAATTTGCTAATCACAAATAAAGAATCTGTAGGAATCGCATTTAATTTTGCGATTCCTACATGAATCCCGTTTTGCGAGTCTGTAATAGTGATTCCTTATGAATCGCTATTTCAGACTCGCAAAACGGGTCTTTCATAAATCTGGCTGATAGTATTTCTGCTCAGCCCAACAGAGTGTGTGTGATTGTTGCATGTTGGAGATTGAGTATTTTTTACGTGACATGATTTTGTCTATTGCTCGATACTTAAGGCCTTATTACGAGTACGGCCATCCGTTGGACCACCATCCTCGCTGTGACGGTCTGACCTTTGCCACACTGTGGGCCCACCGCAGTATTACGAGTGGGGCAGTAGGACTGCCATAGGATCGCTGCGTACGCCGGGTGATCCAGGATCTAGCGGCCGTCACGCAGCGGTCAGGGAGCACCGGCGAGCATATAACGAGTTACCTGTTCTCCCGCCCTTTCATGACGGTGAGCCTGCCATGAAAAGGGTGGCGGAGAGGCAACAAAAGGGGCCCCTAACAGGGTCCATGCCATTATCGGACCTCGGGGTGCTTGCAGGGGAGCACATGTTGTGCTCCCCTGTTCTTGCACGGTGTGGCATGCATGCCACAGCGTGCAGGATCATGCTGAAGACACTGTCACAGTGGTGGACTGCATGTTAGGCTCTCCCATGAGCCTAACAGCCCACCGGCGTGAGACCGCCGCAGCACTGCCCTGACCAGGATTAAACTCCTAATCCAGCGGGCAGGTGCACCACAGCTTTGGCGGTCCTCCATTGGATGGCGCAGTGCGGCACTTCGGAAGGTGGTCAAAGTCGTAATAGGGCCATAAGTAAGGATCAATAAACATGTCTTCCTTTATATTCTGGTTCATTGCTCCAATTGTATGGAAATACAAGTGCTCCTTCTTCTGGAGATTATGTTCCGCTTTCTTTCATTTTCTATTACAAGGTGATTCCAAGCTCCATTGATTATGTTTTTGAGTTTGCTCATTATTTCCCCCATTGGGTATGAGTTTTTCCATTAATTAAAGAAATATTTGGTGCTCCCTTTATGGTATTCGTGCCCTAAAGAATGAATGAGAAGACCTAAAGCCGCCGACGTTTCAAGCTTGTTTGGTAAACAAGCTGTATTTTGCAATGATTTTTCTGTGCAGCAGAACAGTGTACACCATGAAGTAGTAAAGATAAGCATTAGTTGGTATTACATCCCAGGAGCTGTTAAAAGAAATATTGAGTAAAACAGGTTAGCTGGACAACACTGGCATCCCCCTACTGGTAGCACAACAAGGAGGGAGAGATCAACGTTTTCATTGGAGTTGTCTCACTTTTGTAGGATCCTGAAATTGTGTGTACTTCATTTTGAGAATACCCATATAAAAATACTTAGTCAGCAACTAGATCTTTCATACATTCATTTACTTGAATTATTCATCATCATCGAGCTGGGAGTCCCTGCAGAAGGGTGTATTAAATGGTTGTAAAAAAAGCTAATGCAAATGGGATGCAAGTTCACCATACTCTGCCGCCCCTGGAGGCCACTATCCCTGAGATTTATAGCACAAACCATGTCCTGTGAAAGAGAGTCCCTTTAGAACTCAGCTCATATTTTCTTCATATCTGTATTGTTCCATTGATTTCCTATCTGGGATCTCTGTTTTGCATTCTGATCCAGTGAATATTCTAATTTTATACTTTTCGGTACATCCGATTTACTGAAGAAGGCTCTCTTTAGCCCTTGCGGCAGAAATAGGTTATACTCCATTGACACTCAAAAGGAATGCATATATTGCCTCTGTTCCATACTCTCCTAAGGTCAACAACGTTTTTCTCAACTTTTTTTCAAAAACACTAAGGTGCCTAACTACGAGTCTGGCGGTCCTCCGACCCCCAGACTTGCAGGGGCCTGGCAGTGGTGGTCCAGCCACCAACGCACTGCCACTCAGACGGCCCTATTACAACTAGAAGCCATTCAATGTGACCCGAAGTGATTATTCCTTATTTCTTTATTTTTAAATGAAAGGTTTTTATTTTGTTACTTTTTCTGACATTATGAAAAATTCTTTACAATATTACAACTGTCACAACCTACATAGAAAAAATTCATTACAATCATATGCAAATAAATAACATAAATTGAAACACAGGCAGCAACTCCTTTGCAGAGACACAAAACAACATTTGAGACAAACAACACACACACAGGTGAGTTTCTATTTACAAAAGTTCAACCGTCTATTCAGGGCGAGGTGCAAACAGTGTGTACAGTTGAAAAAGGATAAACTCTGAACTGTTTTTTAGTACATTCATTAGTAATGAATTTTTTCTGTGTAGGTTGTGATAGTTGTAATATTGTAAATAATTTTTCATAATATCAGAAAAAGTAACAAAAATCAAAAGTTTCAATTAAAAATAAAGAAATAAGAAATAATCACTTTGGGGCACATTGAATGGCTTTTTATATCCCAGCTAAAAGAATATAGTGAAAGAAAATCAGTATTGGCACCTTAGATGTTGCTTTTTGATAATTGGGCTCAGCCGTGCTGATAGGAGCCAGAACCCCTTGTTGGTAACACTATTATAACTAGGGCAGTCGTACCGCCATGGGATCGCCATATCCACCAGGGATCCGCCTTTCCTGGCAGTGGCGCAGCGGTCTTAAGGCAGCAATATGCTTGGTGAGGCTGCTGTGGGCCCATCAAGCATATTACGAGTTTCCTCTCTTCCATGGTTTTCATGGCGGTTTCACCTCCTTGAAAACTGTGACGGAGAGGAACCAAAGAGGGGCCTACGATGACCCCTATTAACTCAGAGCCATGGGGTGCATGCAGGGTTGTACCACATGTGCGCCCTGTGTGCATGTACCCCAGTTCCTGCACAGCATGGACTTTACAGTCCATGCCGTGCAGGAACCGTTTTTGTCAGTGCCGATTTTCAGAGACATCACCAGGGGACTGATAAAAAAAAGCCTGCCAGACACAACAAGCACTCGTAATCTGGCTGGCATTCCGAACACAGGTTTGGCGGTATTGAAGCGGGCTGCCGGTATGGCAGTCTGCTCCCATACCGCCAAACTCTTAATCAGGCCCTAAATGGTCATGAGGGGGGCATCAAAAGAAGGCGGTCAGTGAATCAGCTTTCTCTGGTGATGAATCTACTCAGAGTACCACTGCTGAGGGGAAAAAAGTGCCTGAAGTGCCATTTGCCAGGAGATAAAACATTATAAATTCCTCCTCCAACTGAGGCATTGTCTTCATCCTCTGAAGAGTGTTTGGAAGAGAGATCAGAAAAATTATATTGTGATACAAAAATATTGTGTCAAAAATAGCGGGACATCAAAATAATGTGAATAGGAATATCAAAGTTAAAAATATTGTTTGTAGTGTTTTTAATATCTTTGTACAAAATATCGATGTAGTAAATATCGTCGCTAGTGTTAATTAGTTTGTAATGTATTGTAGTGGGATTCATTCTATGTGCTTACTCTTTTTTTAATTTGTGCTTTTAGTAAGATATATTACCTATTTCAGTTTTGTTACTGTATAGAACTGTTGATTCTTTTTTTTTTGCTGGGTATTGGGTTGTTAGGGATAAGGGTGGGGAGATTGTTTTAAACATTATTATTATTATTTTTTTTTTTAAATATTTTTATTCAAACTTTGCAATAAGGACAGACCATTGACATTGATACAGTTATTGCACATTACAAATTATGACTTTTGCTATGACCAATACATTCAGTACATAGGTATATTACAGTTCTTGCTCTCGTTTTAAACATTATTTTTTACATTTAAATTGTAGGATCATTTTAAAGATATGTAATGAAAAATTTAGAATGTTTTCATTTTTAAATTATATTAATATTTGATATATTTTATCTTAATGTTAATGAATATATATATTAATGGTATTACATATTATTTGTTAAATTAGAAAAAATCTAATATAAAATATTTAAAAAATACAAAATGTTTTTAAGTGGAATATTTAGAAATATTTTGACATTAAAAATAAATGTACATTAAAAAAAATGTATACTTTATTTTTTTTTATTTTTTTTAGTTCATGATCGTTAATTCGTTAATATACATTTTTCATTTTATTGGTTAAAGTTTATGGATGGTAGTAAATATTTTGAACAATATATTGATTTTAAATAGTTATTAAAATTGTAAGTTTATCATTTAAAATAAAAATATGTGTATAAAGATTTATAGTTGAGATTAGTGTGTTTTAGATGCCATTTCAGTTAATTTTATGTAACAAAAAATCTGAGGGTATTGCTTGTAGATGTAAGACTTTTTATTTTGTAATTTGTTATGTAAAGTGGTTTATCTCGAAGTGGATGTTATAAATTTCAACTCTATAGTATCCAACAACTTTCCCTAATATGGTTAGATTGGAGTGAGAATAGTAAAGGTCACCCCTTTAGTGTCCACACCTTCACCAAATTTTGTATTATATAGAGATGTCACACATTTTTCTATTTTTATTTGTTATCAATTTGTTAATTATTCTATAGTTTTGCAATCTGTTAGAGACTCTAATTATACATTCCTTAACTTTAGAATTTACCCCAGGCATCAGTCTGGATTCGGAGATTTTTCATCAGCAATATTCCTATGCGTCGGTAGGCGGAGTCGGTCGGCTCTGCATCCGTCGTGGGTGTCATGCTCAACGTAAATGACATTGCAGGACCTATATAAACGCCTCCCAGGCAGAGGTCAGTTCTTTCTTTTTCCACTCCAACCTAAGCACAGATCCAGAGAGAGTTATCCCGAGCCATTTTTTGGCTAGCTTTTTTTTAACCTTTTGTCAAGATTTTTTTCTGAGTCTTAGGGGGACATTAGGATGCTTTAAAGCAAGGATGGCGGGCGGATCGCCCACGCCAGGCCGTCTGCAGCTACCGCCAGCCTGGCGGGGGCGGTCCGCCCGCCAACCTAATGGGCCCCTTGGACTCGCGCGTCGAGAGGTCCCAGGGTAGGACCGACCTCAAGCCCTGCTGTTCCTTTCATAGCATGATGTTTGTGATGGATCCACACCACATGTGACTTTGGTGCCTGGAGCACGACCACAGCTTGAAGTCATACTCCTGAGTGCCGACCCTGAAACCGAAGGCTTTGTCGGAGCGGTCCCGAAAGCTGTTGGAGGCCTTGCGCTCTGCTCCCTGTCTCTGCTGTTTGCATTCGAGAGGAAGGTCCCAAGAGTGGTAGTGGAGCCCACACTCCTCGTCACAATCCAGTTCCTCGGGGAGGTCAGCTAAATACAAGAAGAAATCAAAGAAGCATAGCCGTTCTTCGACTACACCCCATCCGTCGGCCGACACGACACAGGACATTGAGTGTTGTCGCTCTTAAGGTCCGTCCCCAGGAACCTTTTTCCTACATGACTCCGCACTTCCCTGCTTTTCCAGGAGCCAGAGTGTCTCCTACTCAATAAGTACAATTTTATGAGGCCCTGCACCTCATCTTAGACAGCCCTGCTCTGCTGGAGAGCCTTCGGGCCCTGCGGAGTCGGTTGGGGGCTCCAGGCTACAGGTGGCTTCGGCTCCAAAGGGCCTCCGTGAATCCGTTGTCGGATCCAGACCGGCACCGGTCGAGCCAACTCGATGTTCCCCAATGTTGATCCCGACAATAATGATCCTGACGTTGACCATGCCCCCGGTTGGCGTCAACCCCATCCTCATCCCTGACGTGGACATGGAGCCGGATTGACGTCAGTTCTGATGCCGGAAGGGACTTTAGTCCCTGGGGTCATCCCTGGTGCTGATTTTGGTCCAGGAGCTGGCGAAGAGGACTGGAAGGGGCAGCTGGACTCTTTAACTGACCAGCTTGAAGACCCTATAGACTGGCAGATGGACCTGGGTGAGGCCTGTGGTTTGGCTACTTCCTTTGACACTGGCTTGCTTTCTTTCCCTGCCTTGGCTATGGAGGAGGGGGTTTCCTACTCAGTGGTGGTGAGAAGGACAGCCAAGGTCCTCAACCTCGAGCTCCCTTCTGTAGCAGTCAGGACTAACCTCCTGACAGATGTGCTTCAGCCTGCGGCTTCTACCTCTGAATCCCTTTTGCCCTTTCATGAAACCCCAGCTGATGTCCTTCCGGGCACTAGGTCCAAGCCCAGTACAAGGGCTCCTATGGACAGGACAATCGCACACTGCCATCGCCCTGCTACAGGCGACCCAGTGTTACTAACGCAACACCCTTCCCCTGAGAGCTAGTTTGTCCAAGCCTCATCTTCCCAAGGCGCGTTCCATTCTACACCCCCTGTTAAGGAATCCAAAAAGCTGGATCATCTTGGGAAGAGGATGTTTTCTTCCTACCAGCTTGGTATTGCGGTCGGTGAATACTGCTTGCCTCTTGGGCCGATACTCCCATACTATCTGGAATATGGTTGCACAGGTGCTGCCTCAGAGCCCGGAGGAGGCTTTGGCCGTGCTCTCCCAAGCAGTTGCGGTTGGGAAAGATGCAGCAAAAATCCCTATTCGTTGTGGTCTGAACACCACCAGCTCACTGGGCAGACCGGTTGCCGCGTCATTAGCATTACGACGCTATGCCTGGTTGAGGACTTCTGGCTTTTCAGGGAATGCCCAGTCTACCCTGATGGACATGTCTTTGATGGCACCTGCCTTTTCGTTGACAAGGCAGACTCGTCGCTTGAGCGCTTTAAGGAGTCTTGAGCTACGGCCAGATCCTTGGCCACACAGCCACCACTCACCCCTTCAGTATGCATTTCGTCCCTTTCACAGCTTCAGATTTTAGTGGTCTTAGACAACCAGTTTACTCTATGTTAATTTCCACAGGAAACTTATGTCACAGCTACAGCCCGAACTGCTGAACAGATGTACACCAAATTTGGCAGAGAGGTAGCTTTTTGTCCAGAGTTCACTCTTTCTTTTAAATGGTGTAAATCCGTTCTGTATTTCCTGAGAAATTCAAAAATATAAATATATTGATATCTGTTGACCGCGGTGGATCCGCAAACCCTCCCGAGCACAAGCTTGATTCTGATTGGCTGGACACTCTAAACCAGGTAGTGTTGGCAGCCATCCTGTGACCCGCCCCCCCCCCCATGGCCTGCTCCATCAATGTCCCAAGGTGCCCATCCCCGGGACATTGCAGTTTGCAAACTTCTGCTTCGCTTCATAGAAGCGAGAGCAGAAAAACTGCTCTCACTTCTATGAAGCGAAGCAGATCTGCTTTTGGGCAAAGGGAGCTGCATGTTTGGAGCTTCCCTTGTCCAAAAGCAATGCTGGCTCCCGCAGGAGGCGGGGAGCCGGCAGGGACCACAGGTCCCCAACGTGAGGCCAGGCCGCCGGGGTCAAAAGTGGCCTCAGGAGGAGGTGCGGCATGTCCACTTCCCTTTTTTTAAAAACATTTTTTTTAATAAATTTTCCATGGTGTATCCACAAATCATACATGTCATAAGTACTCATCATATCCCCCTCTTCAACCCCCCGCCCCCTCCCCCACCATTTGCACATTCCCAACATATTCACCTGAAGGCCTTGTTACCCCCCACTTGACCACCCCAGACCCCCGGAATACAGTTCTGAGATACATCTCCTTCAACCCAACTGCTGCCCGCGGGAGCCCGCCTCTTTCATTCAGGTCAGAGTCCACTATCCAGTCCATGGTATCGCCGCCACTTGCCCCACACTCTATAAAACCTTTTTAGGGCACCCCCTCGCCTTGTATGTGACCCTCTCAGCAGCCATGTAAAGATCCATACCCCTCCTCCATTCCTCTAACTGGGGTAGCTCTGACGCTCCCCATTTCCTGGCCACATCCTTTGCTACAACCAGAGCCAGCCCCAGAAATATCAACTGTGGACGTGGTAAGTCCACGTCATTCGTCATGCCAAGGAGTACCAGCTTAGGGTCGGTCTGTACAGCAACTTCCAGTACTTCTCCCAGCTCTCTCAATA